>NC_086074.1:14903781-17403781 GCF_948474715.1 Cydia amplana | reverse complement strand
TTGGACGTTGTTGGACTATTTTGCTGACAAACTTCTTTCTATAATGCGTTTATTTCAAAGTCTCAATTATATTTCAAAAATAACTCGAATAGTTTTCGCTTAGGTATGCTGGCTATTTTTTATTGAATATTTATTGAATATTTTGCTCAGAGCAGCAAAAAAATATGTTCTTAAATGGAAGAAAAAACACAGGTAAGGTAATAACCAAACAGAATATTGGTATTAGTAGGTACACGTTGGGCCATAGTTGTACCTACCTACTCGTAGTACTATAATATAGGTAGTTAGGTTTTGCGGTGCTGACACAACTGAACATGTGTTGATTCAGAGAACATAGCAAGGAGCCCGAAGTTCAGCTACCAACCCAATTAGGGCAGGGCTGGCACCTGTCGATAACGAGAGGTCGCAAATAGGCCCTGACGACCTCGTGTGCTATTATATTACGATTGCTTGCCAAGCATGAAGGTGCCGCCACACCGCTGCTTAAAAACGGTGACGGTAAGGAATCGCAGTGACGCACTGTAAGTACTGTTTTTATCGCATGCCCTCCATACCGCTGCTTAAAACACGCCGACGGTGTGGAATCGCAGTGACGCGTTGTTATATTAATGTCACGTATTTATCGCAAAGCTTAAAATCACAAAGTTTACGGCACGTCACTGCGATTCACTGCGTTAGCGTACCTATTTTAAGCACTGGTGTGAATGGCACGCAAAAAACTACGCTTACGATACGTCACTGCAATTCCGTAACCGTCACCGTTTTTTAAGCAGCGGTGTGGTCGCACCTTGACTCGTAAGGGCATTCTAACTTTAAGTTCCAAATTCATTTGACAGGTAGGACAGTTGTCAGTTATAAATAACAGTTCCAAATCTGTCCAGATTGGCGCTAGAGTAGCTATGAACTTGGCCATTATTGACAGAGTGAAGTGCGATGTTTTGAATTTTTTTATCAAATATTCTTTAATTTTGACGGACAATTTTTCATACACAGAGCGTGTTCTCTTTACCTCTACCCTCCATACCGCCTTGCTACATAAACTTTAAAAAATATTATCACCTAGCGTAACACGAAGCGTGTTGAGTAACTTACGATAGTAAACAGAACATAATCTATGCGGGTAAACAGCGTGCTCCATAAACCGTCGGTGAACGTCAAAATATCAAATTTAGAACGGCGTCGTAATTTAGGCGCGTTCACAGATACAGGCTAGTTACACGAACACGATCGCTGTTTACCACTAGATAGTGCATATGAGACGACTGCCAGACTGTCGGATCACACGCAAATTATGGTCTCCGAGAGCGAAGACGTTATACTCTGGCAAACTTTGTCAGTAAAAAGGCGCGAAATTCAAAATTTGTACGGTAGGTCGATCCTCCGTTCCTACAATTTTCGAATTCGCCGCCTTTTTCATCTGACAGAAAGTATAAATCTGACACTAGTCATATCAACAACATTATGGATAAAGAATACCGAGAAGAATTGGGCAAGCCTAAATTTACGTAAGGAAGACGCTCAGAATAGAACTGCCAGGAGAATCAGAATAAGAAAAGCTGTCCCGTATCACGGGAAAAGGCGAGGAAATAAGGTGCTTCATAATCTACCTAGGGGGAGGTAATCTACACACGAACGTGTACATTTTTAATATATTAGCGAAGTGGGTCAGGTGCACACCTGCCGTTTGGGAGTCGTTGTGCGCGCGCCCTTATCCTTTATCCGTCGTTTGTTTCCAGAATGTTGATCATGTGTGGCGGTTGTCATTTGTCATTTTGACGAGAATTCTTGTCAAGTGTAGGCGTGTGATGGGAAGCTGTTTATTATGTGATACTACACTATATTATTATATGGGTGATATTTATTATGTGGGTGCTACATATATATTACAGACACGGTAATGTGCTGCGTGTAATGCGAGCAAAATCATTAGATTGTTTACCCATAATAGTGATTAAGTGGCTTAGATATTATAAAAAAACTTATTTTTTTATTAATTATAACTTTATGTCATCTCATACTTTGAAATTTGTTAAAAAAACACATCTTGTATGTGCCGCAATATAAAATAATTGTGCAGTTTAACAGTGGCTCCCGCCTGCCGGCTTTGAGAGTTATTTTTTGACAGTTGACAGATGAGAAATAGTATGGAAATTAGCGTCCACGAAAGCTTTCATTATTACCACAACCGCTTTTATAGTTTGTCAAAGGACTGTCTCATTTCAAACATAGACAGAGAGAATCATACTATCTTTGTCTTACACTAGTACTAGCTATGGGCGCCGCGCCGGCGGCGCCGCGTCGTCCGACCGCGGCGCGCCGCCGCCGCCGCCGCCTGACCAAAGCCCGGCGTGACGCCGCGTGCACTCCAGCGCCAACTAGCGGGAGTTACGGGTCGATATCGGAGCGCAACAGACTTTAATATAATATCTAGTTACGATAGATATGTGGACACAATTCGACAAATAGCGCATTATTAATATTTCAATTCATAAATTAGACTAGCGCGTTAAAAAACGAGTTTAACTTTGCCTCCAGGTCCTTCAAAAGAGTAGGTAGTTGCCACAGCATAGTCGCTGCACATTGGTAGGATTTGCGAGAAGTTAGAGCCCCTTCCTTCGGGAACTCGTGCGTTCGGGTCTTTTGTCAAAGATATCCAGGGGAATTACTGCACGCCATCTTTTCGGTCTCTGCACATAGGAAATGATTCATCGGTCCGACAAGCCGATATTCTGGGTAAGCTCTTTGCGTCCAACTCGACACTAGATGACGGGAGAGCCGCGCCGCTAATATATCGCAGCGGGAGAGCTGTATGGCGGATATCCGGTTCAACCAATGAAAGCTCAGTGCGTAAAGCACTTCTTTACTTCGACGACATCTAGAGGGTCAGGCCAAATTACTCTCAAAAATGCATCGGCTCAACAGATAGAGATAGTATTTCACACTGGCCCACCTCCTACAGCTTTATAAGGCACGGGTTTGCCCACACATGGAATATTGTTCTCATCAGTGGGCAGGGGCACCCCAGTACCAGCTTCTCCCTCTGGGCTTCATCCAACGATGATTGACGAATTGGCAGTTGCCATCGTAATAATTCAGATGGGCTTGACTCCTTGTCGCTGCGTACAGATGGAGACTCGCTTTACATTTTCCATGGCATGTACCTACTTGTACAACGGGGAGTGCTCCGAGGAATTCGTTTTCCTGCCGCTTTTTTCCGCAATCGCCCTTTGCGACAAGATTTCTATCTTCACCACTTAGATGGTTGGCAGTTCTTGTGCGTTTCTCCAGAAACTTCCTGCCTCGCACAGCTAAACTTTGAAATGTGCATTGTGGAGTAAGTCTGCGATATTTCTGGACTGATACGACCTTCAAACCTTCAAGAAAAGAGCGTATTCCCATATTAAAGGCCGGCAACGCACTTACGCGCGACGGTAATCGCTTACCGTTAGGTGTTACGTCTGCCCGTTTGCCTCGTATATCATAAAAAAAACAATGATTTTAAGGAGCCATAGGTATCCAAGGTCATCAAAATCCATGGCCACGCCGCCGGCGTCACGCCGCCGCCGGCCTCTATTTGCCGGCGCGCCGCCGCCGCGATTTTAGGGGTCGGCGCCCATCTCTAACTAGTACTAGCACCCAAAAGAAGAGGATGAGTATAGTTTTTTGTGTTCTTATTTACTGACAAATTGGTTTGACCAACTATACCTATTATATTACAGTATGTATACAGTAAGGGCCCTGTAATGCGAGCAAAATCATTAGATTGTTTGAAAGGGATGAGTATAATTCTCCTGGTTCTTGCTGACTGACAATCTATGTTTGCCGGACTATATACTATGGAAATTAGCTATTTACGATACAAGTGCGAAAAATGAGAAATGCGCAAAGAGTGGTGAATTTTAAAACACGGCCGAAGGGAGTGTTTTAAATCGACACGAGTTGCGAATTACCTATTCGCACGTGTATCATACAACCTTTTACAGTACCTATGGCCCTTAAAATTTTTGACGTAGTTACGTAATGTGCTTATTATAGAGTGTCGTAATGGAGCACTGTGAAAAAAATAACACACACACAGCACGCACTTCACACATAGGCAAACGAGACACGTGAAAAATAAGGGGTCTAAAAAAGTTTGACGAGCGATTTGTACGGTAAATCAAATTGTTTTTACCGGCCGTCTGGCTCGGTGCGTCGGCCATCGTCCGTGCAGGTGCGGATACAATCCCTGGATATACAATTAGGGGGCATTGATACTGGCCGGGTGGGTTTGGTGCAATAGAGAGCGGGTAGCGGGTTTGATACGTTTGGATTTTTTTTTTGGTACGGCCAGATTTTGTACGGTTCCCGGGTTAAACCCAAAAATACTCTGTGTATTTAATAGATATATTTCATTCGCTTATTTTATTTTTAAATGGCACATGTACCTATACAGGCAATATAACAAAATAAACATCATCACTTCCAATTAAAAACAAGGCATAATCTACGTTTATATTTTTATTTATTACATATATTATGTTGATATAGCCTAACGTTGGTAGCCTAGGTAGGTAAGAGCGTGCCACTTCCAATCCGGTGTACGCGGGTTCAAGGCCTGTATGAAACTTATGAATGTATAGGTATATCGTATATCATTTGATATTTACCAATCGCTTTTCGGTGAAGGAAAAAATCCTAAAGAAACCGGACTAATCCCAATAAGGCCCAGTTTCCTCTGGGTTGGCAGGTCAAATATAGATGCGCCCATATTTATGTAGTAATAGTGTGTATTGAACAAAACGCAATTGTATTTTGTATGGAAAGCGAACCTTAAAATGAAACCCTACTGAACTCCAAGCTCTCATGAGCCGTGGAATAAAGCCAGGACAACGCTACGAAGATATGAGTAATATTGCTGATTAAACAAAAGGGTTGGGCGCGATTTTTGGGAGGCATTTCCTCGCAAAAAATCTCGTACAAAAAAGCGGCAATATATCGCCTTTAAAAACGCTTATATTAATAACTTGGACCACGCTAACGCTCGGGCGGGTTTAATAGATAAGATTTACGACAGCACTCATCTGGTCAAGGGTTGGACGCGGTAATTTGTCGCGAGGGGCGAGTTTCGTGTGCAGACACATACGCAAAACGCTTTCCACAACGCTTACGGCTCGGCCTCGACATTACGCGACTGACGACGGCGGCAGCGACAACCATGGGTGGGAACGAAAGGTCCGATCGCTGTGATCGGTGTCGCAAGTCGCTCAATGTCGTGACAAAGCCGTTAAAGGTTTTAGTTAATAAAACGCTGATTGAGTTTATTCAAAAGCTTGAAAACATTACCCGATTTTTTGTAAATCTATATCGGTAATTGATTACTTTATGATGTAGCAATAATTTCATGACGTGGTTAAGAAAACCCGTTTATTTTCCATTTAATCTCTATGATTGTTAGGTACTAGAATTGACCCCATTACGGCTACGCAGTAAAAAAATACGAGTAATATTAACGTTTTATGAAATAACATTCCATTCGTTACTAACACTTTTACAAATAACTAATGTACCTATTTACCTTTATTACATCTAGGATATATTCCTGAATTTAAAGCAATTACCTAATATTTTTAACTTAACTCGCAACCTACACTTGTAGCTCTCAACCACTTGAATTAAATCATGTAAATAGTAAAGTCAAGCTCACATTCCATTAGAAAACTAAAAATAGCCAAACTGCACGCTCTAGAAATAGAAAAACCTCCGTACCAACTGGTCGATATTGTCGTGACTGGCCGCCATAAAAAAACAACGTAGGAAAAAAACAAAACATTAAATTATACTGTAATAAGCCGAAGGCCCGAAGCCCAAACAGCCAGGGTGATCGACCGCGCGCTCCTAGATTTTCCACATGGGAAATTTGCGAAAAAGTAAATTGTTTATGGTCGCTTTTTTAATTACGGTAAAGGGATGGCAAGAATGGATTTGGCCGCAGCTCTTGTTTATGGTATGCCGACATGTGTCGATGCTTTGTAATCTGGTTTATAAATATACTTGGTCAACCAGATCTTGACAGTAGAAAAAGGCGGCAAATTTGAAAAATGTAGGCGCGAAGGGATATCGTCCCATAGAAAATTTGAATTTCGCGCCTTTTTTTACTGACAAGATTGGGTTGACCAGCTATAATAGAAGCATATTTTCAAAATTTCAAACATTCCGTACAACGATCAAACTAGTGGCTAGAGTGGCTAGACGGAATTTTACTTGCTATGCAATAATATTATTACCACTTTATAGACGAAATTGAAGGTATTATACGGAATATCAATAAAACCGCCTATTAAATTCTCTTCATAGCCCCGCAGTCATAGCCAGTTCGAATTTCAAATACTTGGAATTTGAATTTAGAATATTGGAAACGGTTGCGTTCTATTGTAATCAAAAATCTGGCTGGCTGGAAAGAAAAAGAGCGAGCGGCTGTGTGCCAAGTTGCCAAGTTATCTGCGTTTTATTGAGAGGTCATTCAACCTATCTTTTTAAAAGATTCTTCTTTAAAAGATTCTTATTTATCTCATCCATGATATTATGTTTTAAAGTTAGAGTCTGGAGTCTCGTCAGATGTTAGATAATTCACCCCTGCCTTTAATAATAAAAAAAAATTCAAAGGGCCCAAATTCCGATTCAAATTCCGTTGAATATTATTTTGAATACAGAAAAAGATATCATCAGAAAACTGTAGTTATACTAGACATACTAGTTTATTGCGCATAAAGGTAACCGTAGGTAACTATACTCTACGGGAAATAAATACACAGGAAATAAGTTTCTTAAAATTACTTTCCGAAACATTTTCGTCAGTACGTTTAAATTAGTGGTTTGCATAAGTATAGTAGAAAATTCAAGATACAAATTCAGCTCTCCTTCAAGACAAAGCTGGCTATCAGAGTATATTATGTAGGTAGGTTAAAGTATGTATTCCCGTAATTTATGAAAATACAAATCTAACGCTCCCAAAGCCTTTCTCCACTCACAGATCCAAGATAAACCTACTCAAATGACTCCATTAGGTTTTTCTTAATACTGTAATCTGCTCTCAGCGGTGTATTAATAATTAAAAGAGGGCAGAATGATTATTCCCGACCGGGGGTTTTGTTTTAAAGAATGTAAGCCGATTTAGGGGACCCCCTGTTTGGTTCGGCTTTCGAGAATTATGGATTAAAATTGCAGGTCGGATTTCGGCTTCAATTAATATTCTGGTCAATAGCTTTTAAATAAAGAATGCTCATTTATGAAGTTCAACTGTTATTATATTTTAGTACCATTTTTTACACGAATGTAACCGTTTATGTACCTACTTTTATCAAATATTGATCTCAATTTAGTAAAGGACCACCCACATGACCCACATTAGACATTTCATAAGAACGGAAAGTCGAAAAACTTTTCCAAAGCAAAAAGTTTAAAACAACAACCAAACGCACCACAAATCGACAACTTTTATTTTTAAAACGTTCGGTTGTCCCAAATCTAAAATCATAAACAAACGAAAACAATTCAAATTTCGAACGCGTCATTTGACAGCGTCGCGAACGGAAGCCACCCGCTAATGAAGTGGCGACGACGTCAAGTGCACTTCCTCTCTGTCTCTCTTTCACACGCGTGTCCAATAGCCTGCCGTCTCTATTTGTCGTAGAATATGCAAATCCTCGCGTCTAGAGATTATGCTCAGTTGGCGAGTTTGATCCATCTACGTAATGAAGTACGTTGAGGAAGATCGTTCCGGCTTCTGTTGCCTTTTTTCGAGGCTCTGTGAAATGACACAGTGCTCCGTTCTTATGGTAAATGAAAAGTGCGGTGAATAGGAGCTTTATTGTGAGATCTACTCGTAATAAGATGCCAGTCTCTATATGTATGAGTTGTAAAATAGAAATGTTTGTATTTTTACCAATTTTGTTACCTATTTGTACCTAGGGCTAACTATATTCATATTATGTCTACGTAAACTACAAGCTTCCACGCCTAACAGCTATTATAAAAAATATTATTTTAAATTAACTATTATGGCTCCTCTACACGATGGCCCAGCGCTGGGCCAGCGAGATGGCCATGCGATGGTTGGACCGCAACTACACGATGGCGACATTCAGTTGTGATCTATCCGGTTTCCAAGATGGACGTGGAAGCTTTAGCCGTTGTAGCAATTTATCTATACGCGACGTATCAATATTTTCTTCAAGTAATTAAAAACAATGGCGTAGAAGCTGCAGGAGTTTTTTGATGATACATACTTCCCGAAAAAAAAATGATAGTTAGATTTTTTTAAAGAATTAACTTAATTAAATATCTTTTTTAATTTCATGTTACCATACAATTTGCTTAAATTATTTTAGATCATATTATAATTTAGTTACTAGAGACAAACCAAAGAAAGTCTGCAGCGCTAGATTAAAAGTAGTTTTTAAAAATCAGTATGCGACAACACCACAGAAAATGGATTAAATAGTCTTGATACTTGTGAAATTTCTACCATATTTACCGTCTATGAAAAAATTAAGCTGTATGCACAGCTTAATTTTTATGGTAAAATAAATTTCATCCCAACAATAGATGTCACTATTAATATGTAGACATATACTAATATTGATAAATAATATTGGGAGAATGTGACATTTGGCTTCATCAAAATTAATAAGCTTTTGTAATATCCGCGACGGCGGTAAATAGGCACAGAGAGCCTACCGCGAACACCGAAGTTCTCAATATACGAGCATCTTTCTCTTTTACTCCCATTAAGGCGTAATTAGATTGACAGAGAAATTGCCCGCAATTTGCGAACTGAAGTTTTCGGAAAAACGAAATAAACCATTAAAACAATAAACATATATTAAAAATTAATTTTAGCTTTAACTAGTAGGTACCCATGCCGTGAGCATAAGCATGGAGGTTGTGGGTTCGAGCTCAAAACCCGGCTAGTTACCAATGAGTTTCTCGAAATGTTAGAGGAAGTTCATAAGTATGCCTATAGATAAGATAAGATATTATTTATTGTATAACTGTGTACAAAGATGTTGACATAATACAATTAGGAACCAACAGTCTATCCATCACGGACGTACAATATATTAATGACTAACCTATAACTAAATAACAAAACTAATACATGCATACACTATTATCATAATCGTCAAATTCTTTCATGCTGTAGAAGACTCTACTAATAAGCCATTTTTTTAAAATGGTTTTAAATTGGTTACCTTCGACAGACTTTATTTCAACAGGCAACTTGTTAAAAACTTTTATTGCTGCAATGTAGGCACTTTTATCCATAATTTTATTATTGACCTTTGGAATACGATAGTTATATTTATATTGCATGCGCAAGTTATCATTGATTGTCGACAGTTTTGTGAAATACTCTCCATTGCGCTTTACAAAGAGGCAAAGCTCCAGTATGTAGATTCCAGTTAAAGTCAAAATCCGCTTTTCCTTGAAAACATTTCTAACTGAGTGAAGCTTGTGCAAGTGAAACATGTTTCGTAAGTATACCTATTAGGTGTGTTCAATTTGCTGTGAAACCTTAGTCTAAACCAATATTATATTATCTAAGTAGGTACATATGGTGAAGTATTAAGATGTTTCATTCCACTTACCCGTCATCAACTCCAAATTTTGTAAACATTGTCGTTTTTCAGCTTGAATCGCCTCGTGCTGACTTTTTACAAGTGTAAAATTATTCGTCATGCGGAAAAGGAACTCCCGCACGCCGGTTTTGTAAGGTTTCACCATGTTTATTCCGTTCATCATAAAACACAATGAATATTTAAACGATTTTGACAAACAGATACCATAGTGCATGACGTTTACTGACTGCTTAAAAAACATTGCCATATGTAGTTTTTTAATTCGATGTCAAATTATTGCGCTGCAGACTTTCTTTGGTTTGTCTCTAACTTACCAACATAGCTGTGCAAATTGTGCAGTATAGGTACTTACTATGTATAGTTAGATATGTATCTAATATTCAATTATTTAACTATTAGTATGTATTGTTATATTTATTTATTTAAATTTTAAATGTACTGTCTGCGTAAATTTCCTATTCCTTCATTACGTCCATAATGAGGCTACGTACTCATCATTTTTAATGGCTCCTCTACACGATGGGCCAACGCCGGCCACTCCAAGGGACGCAGCCATACGGCAGAATAAGATAGCAATATCACTTGCTCCCTCTAACGCATAAATGCGTCCCTTGGAGTGGCCGGCGCTGGCCCATCGTGCACAGGAGCCATAATAAAAAAAAACGTAAATTGATACTGAGCGCAAACGTCCACACTCGACCGCGTTCGAGCGCGCACTGTGGATTGGGCCACGTGTAGATACGTACCGCCATCGCTGGCCCACTACCTTTGATGTGTGCCGAAAAACCGACACCGCGGCCATCCCATCGCCATTCGCCGCGCCATAAGCCAACCGACACCACTACCCTCTCTACACGTTGGCCCACCATATTGGACCACTAGATTGGGCCAACGTGTAGAGGAACCATTACGTTTGGAAGCCCCTTAGGTATAAAAAAAAAACATTTTTGTAACTATTACCAGTACCTAAATTTTTTTAAGGTTTCCTTTTCAAAATAAACCAATCTTAACCAACAAAGTTCTCAAAGATCTTGAAACAGTGCTCCAAGTGGCAAGTTTCTGGCTACGTGTAAAAGCACAAAATTACGAACTAAGTGAATATTCCTCTATTGTCTATGCGCGGCACGCGTTTAAGTTGGCAGACATGGCACTGATGATGGCTCGAACCGCGTACGGAAAGTTTGTTAGTGATGTTGGCATTGCTTTCTCCCTATTATAAAGTATACCGATTTATCAGTAAAAATGGCGGCAGGTAAAAAAATTGTAAATAGTGGCCAGAGGAAATAATTAGACGGACAGCGTTTTGGGTAGTAGCCGGTAAAAAAAGTATACCTAATCGACTTTTATGAGTTACTTATTTATTTCTTTAAACTCTTGCATGTAAAGAAACAGAAAATATAGGTAATAAATATGTTATCCTCCTAAAGTCCCAGTAATTTCTACAGTTTTGAATTTAGAACCTTATTTTATTCAAAGTACAAAATTCGGTTTGAATTTGTCCTTTTAAAAGGACATCGGGACTTAGAAGGTTATATGTGACCACAATATCCGCTAATACATTAGATGCTAGTAATATGAGCTCTATGTGCCTCGTATTAAGGTTACATCTCGTTTGTTGCAGGATGGAGGAGACAGTGCGATCGCTGCTGCAATACAAGGGCCGCGTGGAAACTCTGAAGCAAGAGAAGGCTTCGCTATCTTCCGCCCTGGAGGTAATATACTTACATTGAAAATTGCACTCTAACTCTTTTTCTTTTCTTTTTGCTATGACTAAGCCGACCAAGTTAGGAGTTTGCTGTAAGAACAGACTGAAAATTATCTTCATATTGGGTGAAAATTTACCAACCGTATTTGTTTACCATAAGTACAGAATTATAAATATCTACCTATACTCACCTAGCTTCATTTCGTAAAAAATATGAGGCTGAGACCATCATATTTCTGTTAAAAAAAATGATTTCGAAAACAAAATGGTAGTAACCATAATTTTTGAGACGAGTATAAAACATACCTACAACAAACATCTGAGTTATTTGATCGAGCAGGCAATTTTTTTATATATTACAAAAAAATAACATACCTATATGCATTTATATTGTATACCTCTACTTATATAATTAAAGGTCAACTGTAGTTCAATACCTACGTAATAGGTACATTTCCCAAAATAAATTTTGATATCGACGCGCCTATGGGTCTACATAAAATACATTATAATATGTATGACTAACGACGTCCCCGATATTTATAAAAATATACCTATTCCCTTTTGATCGTAAATTGCCCGAATTCCCCAACTTGTCATATTAAAAATTCAGTAAGAATGCTTGCACCACCAGTTCAAAATGACCTTTCATTTTATTCACTAATAACATCACTCGTCTCTCATCTTCTCACTTTAGTTATGCTAAATTGAACTTTATCTATTTATTTTAAGGTTACAATTGCAATAGCTAGACGGGTTACATTACGTGCTTGCTATAGTAACACTTTATTATAATAAAAAGTTGAACGAGCTAGGGCATTTCGAATTCTATCTTTACCCAGTGTAACGTGACCTTCCATTTCCTTACAATTGTACGTAAGCTTAGAGCGCACTTATAATGGTTCATCTGAACATTTGCTTCACTTGTGCTATTTAAGCAATTTGTATAACATTAAAAAGTCTAAGTTCGCTGGTGATGGCGCTTTTCAAGTGTAATAGTAATAGGAAATATGCAAAATATTTTCTGGACGTACGTAGTATGATAGCCAATTTCTATTTTCTATTGCGATATGGAATTTTACTGGAAATTTCTACTGATTCTGCTTTTATACGATATTGCATTTTTATTAAATGTCTTTGCATTTCACATTCAGAGATGTGAAAAATACTTTATAAAAAGTATTTAAATACAAAATACAAATACTTCCTTGATATACTATTTCAAATACAAAATACAAAATAGTTTTTGAATTTGTATTTAAAATACAAAATACGAAATTGGTATTTTCAAAATACTTTTTAAAAATACAAATACTTTGCGATAAAAGGTACTCTGAATAGTGAATACCTAGTCTGAATTAAAAAGTATTATTACTCAGAATATCCGAATTGAAAATACTCTCTTTATTCTTTGAAAACAGTGTGTCAATCAGTCCTCTATCTAAAGTGCAAATTTCTAGTTGTTTGCTCATATTAACCGGAAGGATGGATGGATGATGGTTTATAACGGACAATTTTTAAAAGCATTAATTTAGATTTGTAATGTTTTACAGCTGGTATAATGCCTCTCGTTAGTGTGATAAAACCGTCTCGTTTGTGTTTCATCAGGGCAGAAAAGTTTGTTCTCCTCTCGTACCTTGAAACCCTCGTAACACTCAAGATTCCACTTTTTTAACCACTCGCTACGCTTGTGATCATGTGCGACGTTACTAAACAGATTCAACAGTTCCGTGTTAAAAGAATGAGAGAGTTGCCAGGATTGTAAGATCAGAAGAGATTGTAACATACATTACCTACTCTAAAGTATTTTGTATTTTGAAAATAGAAAATAGGTCCCAAAAACTATTTCAAATAAAATACAAAATAGTTTTCTTCAAAAGGTATTTAAATACAAAATACAAAATAGGTATTTTGCATTTTGTATTTGCATTTTAAATACAAGTATTTCAAATAAGTCACATCTCTGTTCACATTAAGTACCTATACATAATCAATATGTAATACATACAGGTAGGTATGTAAAGATAAAGGAAGTAAACAACAGGCGGTGTTATCACTCTTTAGCGATTTATTCTAGTTAGCCTTCGAGATCATTATTAAGACCGCAGGTATACATAGGTAGTTATAAATACTAGGTACTTACATATTTTGTTACCTATAAGTAAGTAGGTACATTTTGTCCATTTCAATATATTCACTCCCTATCAGTACCTACGCAAGATACAATACAATCTGACACATCAAAGCTTCCAAAATCACAATAGAAAATAATCCACCTAACTTTCCCAATCACCTATCACACAATCACAACCACTTAAAATTAGAACCTTAATAAAACGTTGCAAGTTCCATTTTCCAAAAGCAAAAGATACAAGCTACGATTTGGACGAATCGGTATGTTGCCGTTTCGCTCCTGGTCATTGTTGCTCCCCCAACAACGTCACCGTTATCTACGAATTTGAATGGCGGACGCGAATTTTGATTTTTCCATTTCCCGTGCTTTTCAATACCTGTGTATTTTCACCACTTACAAAACTCGACTTTAAATAACCAGTATCATTGTGAACTCGAAAGTCATAACAACTATCTATATTTAGGGCTCGAATTAAAATGGTTTGAGTAAACCTAGTGCTCGCTTGAGCTTTTAAATATAATGCCTACTTACCTACCTGGACCCATTGTGAAGGAACCCCTATTTTTAATATCGGCCCTTAACTTTTTGCGTTGTCAGCGTGGGTGTCTCGCCGATTTTACGTGCTTTTTATATTTTTGCTGACTTTTTTCGTGGTGTTTATTGCAAATACAACTTATTTTTCTCGTCGTTATTTACTGGGAGAAAATGTGAGCGAGCTTTTTAACTCGTATTTTATAGGCAGTTATTAAATTAATTTATGAAGTCCTGCATCCAAGCACTTATCGAAAGAAAGACGACTAATTACGCAAAAACGTCCCTTCATACACACTCATAATCCCTCAAAGAACGTCCAGTTATGACCAACCAACGTAAATTGGTCTACCCCTCCTTCATAACCTAGACCAGAGTGGGTATAGTTCTAAAAGTGTGAGAGGTCAGTGTAAGTTGGTGAGTGTTTTCGAGAATTAATTCGCATCTGCAGGGGCAGTAATCCGAAAATGATCGCCTGTCCCCCTCCTCGATAAATGGGATTTAATGTCGCTAAACGACCGGGCAAATTAAGAACAGACCGGACTGAGTACTTTTTGCACTAACTTAGAGTTAGGTTTAAATTATTTAATTCGATTCCTAACTTCATAGTAGGGTATGGCTGTGCAAAGTTACTAAATATAAAGTAACGAATAAAATATGTAGCGCACAGGGCACATCAGAATGTTGTGCATAATTATATTGTACTATAATCTTGCCTCACTTCTGGATTCTGGACTATAACCGCAAAAATCGAAGTTCGTCAATTGCGAGAATTTTCCTCTGTCACTCTAATTATGTTGTAATAAGAGTAAAAGAGAAAGATCCCCGCAATTTGCGAAATTCTTTTTTGTATGCCCCCTGACCAATGACCATCCAGCCAAAAGGGGAGACCAGGCGTTTTAGGATGACATAGTTCGGTTTCTTCATGACGCCACCATTGGCAAATATCAAATTATATTTTGTAGGTATATAAGTACATACACAAGCCGGGGTTCGGAATCACGACACAGCTAGCCCCGATATTTCCTATTACTGTAACATGTTTAAGTTTTCAATAGAGCTGATAAATATGACTTGTAAATGAAATACAGGACATTTTTGTCAGATATGGAGGGGGCGGACACGTGGCCTATTGTTGCTGTGACTCATGCGATGATGCATCGGGCTACCCCTTAGTTTGCACTTATGTCATGCATGACGTTTATTATGTTTAGTTTTTTAGATGTGTGTAGTGGGCTGTCAAGGTTTTAGCTTCGGCTATGTCCACAGGAAGCAGACGTATCTAAATAAGGCCGGTCAAACAATTTTGTCGGTAGAAAAAGGCGCGAAATTAATATTTTCTATGGGACGATATCCCTTCATGCCTACATTTTTTAAATTTGCCGATCTTTTCTACTGACGGAAATGGCTTGACAGACTATAAACTTATGTCATAGTCTAAAAGTACGTATAAGTAAACAAACCGTTTAAAATAAAAATATGTTGGCTTTTGTTTCAAGAAACACGAATATCATATATCGTCTTAAGTTCCAATGTCCTTTTAAAAGGACAAAATCAAATCGAATTTGCAACTATAATGAAATCAAAGTAGAAAGTTCAAATCAAAGTACAAACTTAGAAAGATATGGCATGTACATTTTGCCATACTACCCAAAAGTCCGTCTAAGTGTAAGGCCTGAGTGGACGCTCGAGTTGAGCGTGCAACGGGGCGAGGCGTGCGGCGTGCATGTTAAACAAATGCAAACGTATAGGAGCGGCCTTAGTGCACGCTGCTCAAATCTCTTGTTAGCCCGACGCCACGCTGCACGCCCCGCCGAACGCTCCGCTTCGAGCGTCCACTCAGGCCTTACACTAATAATTCCCTCGGGTCACTTACCTATATAGTTAAACATTGCTGTCTTCCCAAATTCCATCTACCCCAGACAGATTAACCAACATTTATAATATCAAGGGGCCCAACAAATAACCTAAGATGGCACATTAGAAATACTTAAGACTAAGATGGCCGACGTAATGGACGGCTGAGGATAGTTTGATACGGTCTCGTGAGGGACAGATTAGTTGAAATGGCCGTGACAGTTAATGTTTATTTGTGTTTTTACCGGCTGTGTGACTGGGAAGACCGGGATATTTTGTCACTCGGAAGGGCTACAGTATACGGGAAACCACCCAACTTTGTCACTAAGTAAAAGGCGCGAAATTCATTCAGGTTCAATTTCGTTTTCGAAATTCAAAAACGAAATTCGTTCAGGCCTACATTTTTTAAATTTGCCGCGTTTTTCTACTTACAAAGCTGGCTTGCCAGAGTTTAAATAAAAATCAATAAATATTATCCGACAATCTTACAAAAATCGACTTAGTCCCACGGTAAGCTTAATAAGTCTTGTCATAGTCTAGTCATTTATTCATAGTATTTTAAATATTACATGTCAATTAATTATGCACAAAAGACGACGATATACTAAGTAATTCCTGTAAAATATTGCAGAATTAATCACAAGTGCATTAATTAAATATCGCCACGGTCAACGGCGCAATCTGGGTTTGACACATTAGCATATTAGCAAATTTGAATAACACCTTAAATATTCGTTTGCACACAGCATAACCGAGTAGCTGGCAACACAATTAGTGCGCGGGTGTAGATGCGTAGGGGTGCACCCTTCTAGGGATGGGCAGAGACAAACCTAGCAGCGATTTAATTTATAGATGGTCAAGCAGATCTTGTCAGTAGATAAAGGCGGCAAATTTGAAAAATGTAGGCGCGAAGGGATATCGTGCCATGGAAAATTTGAATTTCGCGCCTTTTTTTACTGACAGAATCTGCTTGACCATCTATAACTTATATATTTTGGAACTAAACTTGGTCAAGCAAATTTTGTCAGTAAAAATCGCGGGCTAGCAACACTACGTTTGAATTACCTATTCGAAAATTGCGTATCATTTATATTCTGTGGAACTGTTTTGTTTACATTTTCGTCATTGTTCGATGTATAATTGCTGCTTTCTTTTTTTTTTTTTTTTTTGGATTTTATGGCCTGGTTACGAGACCTTTAAGCCAAGTCTTTATTTTAATTACACTGCACTACTATTAAAGTTTTAACACTGTGTTTTTAATGTATTTGTATATTGGTTGATATGTTTGACTGTCTTTTAGTAGATTATTAAGCGGCGGCGGGCGGGAGGAAAAATCACTATTATTTTTAAACACTTCATTTAGTTCACTGGCAAGCACTAATCTGTCAATAAGAAACTTCTGACACTTAAATATAAGGTGGTTAACGGTTCCTTCTTCAGCTTCACAGAAAGTACAGATATTGTTTTGTATCAATCCAAGTCTGGCAAGGTGTGATGGTGCAGCATTGTGTCCGTAGCGCAACCGGTTTATAGTAGTGATAAAATCTCGACTGGCTTTTTGCAGGTTATTATACCATGGTCTTGTAGGCAGATTTTCCTGAATGCTTCCGTACCATCTTCCTTTTCCTTGGTCTTGATCTGTACTCCACATTTGTTCCCATAACATATTTACAGATAGATTTATACAAGACAAGTAATCGGACATAGGAATATACATTGCCTCGCTAACGTCGAGTGCATTTATGCCTTTGAAGGCAACATTGTCTGCTGTTTCATTGCCAGTGATTCCTTTGTGAGAAGGAACCCACATAAATGAAACTTCTACTCCTTTAAGATGACACTTAAATAACAATTCTTTAATCGCATATAAAATAAAATTAGTTTTAAAATGAATTTTCAAATGTTCCATTCCTTGAAGCAAACTTAAAGAATCACTTATTATTAGAAAATATTTACAATTATTTACATTACCAATTCGCAGAAGGGCCTGATAAACTGCATATGCCTCTGCAGTAAATATGGTACATACTTTCTGCAGAAGAAAGCTCTGAGAAAATTTACATTGAGGATCATAAATTGCACTACGCACATAATCCACACCTTTGCTTCCATCAGTATAAATAGTGTAGTAATTATTATCCGAAAGGAATTGTAACATGTCTACATTACTTTTAACAGAGTCTAGTATTTTAATTGGTTGCATAATGCTTCTGTAGTGTGAGGAATAACATGGCCAAGGATGTTGCTTTCTAATTTTACTACAGTTATTTTCAATTTCCAGAAAAATGTGAAACAACATTGGAGAGTTGCCAAGAAGAAGACCCTCTCCAGTTGCCAAGGAACCAGACACATTAACTCTATGAGGTAAAATCTTGTTTATTAATTTTGTATTATTAGAATATAATAACTTGAGGCAATATCTTTCAGCAAGCATTAGGCGTCTTAAGATAAGTGGCATTATATGTGTCTCAACTTCCATGGCCCTTATTGGAGTTGAGCACATTGCTCCAGATATAATTCTCAGAGCCCTGTTCTGCAGAATATCCAATTTTTTTGCATGTGGACTATTTACATATGCCATAGCACTATAATCAAAATGACTCCTAACTATAGCTTTATATAAAACAGATAGAATCTTGGGATCAGCACCCCAAGAGACACCAGCTAAACATCTTAACACATTTATACCTTTTAAACTGTTTTTAGAAATATATTTCACATGTTCTTCAAAGGTCAGCTTTTGATCAATGATGACACCCAAGAATTTTTGGATCTTACTCTATCAATAGACTCCCCACTGTACATAATATTGCAAGTTGGATCATCATCACCAAAAATCATTAAGCTGCTTTTTGTGGCATTTATATTTAAACTTAATCTATTGTTATAATACACACCTAATTGATCTAAAGCTCTATTTATGTTATTTATGGCAATCTGCAAATTATGGTTACTACTGTACAAAACAATGTCATCTGCGAATTGGAGAATACTTACATTACTAGTATCAACATATTTACAAATTTCACATGTGTACAAATTGTACAATAATGGTGAAAGTGTGGCACCTTGCATAGTGCCTTTAGAAGTTGATCGAGGCCCATGTAAAATATTATTAAATTTTACAAATAAGGTTCTATTGATTAAAAAATTATATATCCACTGACATAGTCGGCCAGGGATACCAACATCGGACATAATATTGACTAGGATAGTTGGGTCAACATTATCAAACGCTCCTTGAACATCAAGGAAAACACAAACAGTGTGTGACTTTAAATTATTTGACATTTTCAGGTCGGAGATGAGTGAAATGAAACTATCAGCGCAACTTCGCCCTCGACGAAAGCCGTACTGCAAATATGGAATGATACCATTAGCCTCCACAAACCAATCTAAACGGACTTTAATCATGTTTTCAAATAATTTACCAAGACAAGATGACAAGGAGATTGGGCGATAGGAACTAGCCTGTTCTGGAGATTTATCTGGTTTAAGTATTGGAATAACACACTGTGATTTCCAGGATTCAGGAATAATTAAATTAAGCCATAATATATTAAGAACATCAAGAAATAACTTCTGGGCAGATACATGAAGCTCTTTGATTACAATATAAGGAAAATTATCTAAACCTGGACTTGTGTTACGTCTGGATCGTAGACTAGTTATGAATTCATGCCATGTAAATGGTTCCATTAAAAACTTTGAATTGCTATTGTTATTATTAATGTTAAAGTAGGTAGGTAGGGTACTAGTATCTTTTAAATTACTATTATCTGATAACTTATCTAAAAATGGAGTGATGAATTCGTCCTTGTATGATCTAATATTGGACTTGACACCTTTAAACATTTTAATCATATTCCAAATCTTGCTCATAGGGGTAGTTCTGTTAAAAGAATGGCATAAATTATTCCAACCAATTTTCTTTTGTTCTGAAATAGTTCTTTTTTTCAATGCGTCTAATTTTTTATAACTTATATAATTTTCTATGGTAGGATCTCTTTTATACAGTTTCAAAGCATTATAGGATGCAATAACACTTTGCTCACAGATCTCGTTCCACCAAGGTGTAGGAGGTCTGCTAGCAAAATGAGTAGATTTGGTAAACTTTGGGATAATTTTATGCATAAGGGCATCAAGGCGATTGCAAAATTCTGTATAAGTGGCAAGTGGGTCATTAACATTTACTGAGAAATCCT
Source organism: Cydia amplana (assembly GCF_948474715.1). Taxonomy (NCBI): domain Eukaryota; kingdom Metazoa; phylum Arthropoda; class Insecta; order Lepidoptera; family Tortricidae; genus Cydia; species Cydia amplana. The sequence goes on along the minus strand of NC_086074.1, from coordinate 17,383,729 downwards.
CAAATATGCTCTTAGAGAGTTCATTATATTTGCGCCAATCAGTTCTTTTGTACAAAAATTTATCCACAGGAGCATTGAATTGATATTTTTCAGCTGTCAAAGATATTACGGTTATAGTGGGGAAATGGTAGCTACCCATACAATCGTCATGTACAGACCATTCACAAAGAGGTGCCAAGCAATCACTAGTAAGGCTGACGTCAATAGCTGAAGGGTTAATTCTAGGGCGGTTCACTGTAGTAAAACTACCATCATTTAGGATACACAAATCACACTCATCAATAACATCATATAGATCTTTACCACGACCCTTTGTTGATAAGCAACCAAATGCAATATGATGAGCATTAAAATCTCCGCCAATAAAGATAGGTTTAGGGAGGTCTCGGATAGCATTGCGCAGCCTCTTCAATCTAATGTGACCATTAGAGGGAGGACAGTAGACGCATAGAACAGTTAAGTTACCGCGTTCGGTAGATACAGAAACAGCTATAGTTTGTATGTCCTCATAAAAGGTTGTATTTAAAGTATTGTATTTCAAGTATGGTTTAATTAAAATTGCAACACCATTGTGAGGATTTTTAGACAGTCTGTAGTGAAGATTATAACCAGGAATTTTAAAATTGTGATGTTCTTTAAACCAAGTTTCATTGAGTAAACATATATCAATGTTTTTATCTTTCAAAAATTTAATTAATAAAGGCTTTTTACTATTGGCACTTTGAATATTAAACTGCGCAATACGTAACTGAGAATCTCCAGAGGGACTTAAGTCCATTATGAAGACAAATTTTTAATAAGCCTATCTTTTATGGATGCCGTGGTGATCGGCACCGGATCAGGATTGTTGCCCAGCTCGATCAGTGTCTGTACCAGGGCCATTAGTACATTTTTATCACCGAGGATCTGGGCTTTGAGGTCCATAGGCTGAACCTGATTTACAACCTGTGATGCAGGTTTGTTATTTACATTTTTATTTACATTATTTACATTTTTATTTACAGGTTTTGGCAATGGCTTGTTTTGGTGTTTTGTCAATGGCAAGGATGGATATTCATTGTCAGTGTGTGTTTTAGTTTGTGCTAGGCTTGCATAAGTAATCTTGTTTTTCTTTTCTAATAGTTTTTTAATCTTAATTGGACATTCTTTTGATATAGCCAGATGAGGACCACTGCAATTAACGCAGGAGATCTCATTTGGATTAGTACATTCTTTGTAAAAGTGTTCACCTGAACATATAGAACATCTTTGCTTGCCATTGCACACTCTAGCAGAGTGGTTAAACTTGAAACATTTGAAACATTGTTGAAGTGGTGGAATATAATCGAATACTCTATAGGAAAATAGATCATATTGCACATTGTCTGGTAATACATTGGATAAGAATGTTATGCTGACTGTTTGCAGTGGAACGCGATCTTGTCCTACTTTCTTTGTGAAGCGTCGTACAGATATAATTTCGTAAACGGAGCTTAGTTTACTGTATAGATCTTTGTTTGAAATGTTAGCTGGAACAAATCTTATAATGCCAATCTTCTCAATTTGCGTTGCGCTTATGTATGCCTTCATTTTGTGTTGTTCTAAAAACGCAGAGTTGTTTAGAAAGTTATTTGCCGTGTTATACTGTTTAAAAGATACTGCAATTTTATTTGCATTTACTCTCTGAATTGCCGTCACACCTTTTATGCCAGTAGTAAATATATGGTTTAAATAAATAGGGCTTTTATTCCCTAGCCTGTCCTTGGAGTCAATGTGTTCCACAAACACTTTAAACTCAGTTGTTAACGAGTTTTCCGGAAATAGTCTTTTATAATTAGGTTTAAAATACGGTAAGTATTGTTCATTAGACCGCTCACCGCCGCCGCCATCGTCCTGGAGACCATCGCCACCGCCTTTGGAGCGCTTGTGAGAGGTGGGCGGGTTATCCCCGCCCCCCCCGTTACCAGTCATTGCTAAAAACTATCTGCAGAAAAGTTATGTACAGAATCAACACTAATATATACAAATTTAACTTATTTACACAATTATTTAAGAATTTTAAAACTTGGAGCGAAAAATTTCAAAGTTCCTTGTTTGAGTTCCCGCCAAAAAAAACTTGCTGCTTTCTGTTCGTGTCCTAGGGTTACCATACTTTAGTTTGCTTTACATTGCTACTGACAGACTTGACAGACTATAGAGTCTGTGCGGATATGACTGTTTGGTTACCTAAATAAATGAAAAACAAAAATCTTTTTCGCTATTTAAATTATTTAAACCTAGAATTAGTTACCCATCCTTATCCCTTAACTGCGCCCTTGCACTTCGGAAGGGTGAAGCTGAATTATTGTTTAGCGGGGGACCTTTTAAACCGGGAAACCCCCGGCATTGTGCATTGCCGATTTCCCTTCCGCCATTTTAATGTCCGAGTGCGACTGGTGTGGTTTGAGGATAGAGATACAGCGATTCTGATTAAATAATTTACATATTAAATTAAAATATCTGGGAGACCGAGCTTTGCTCGGAAAACATAATTATAAAAACTAAAAAATGTGCGTTTTCCCAGAGATAAGACCTAGCTTGATCGATTTTGCGCCCCCGAAAACCCCCATATAGTAAATTTCATCGAAATGGTTAGAGCCGTTCCCGAGATCCCCGAAATATATACCTATATAAATAAATAAACAAGAATGGCTCGTTTAAAGGTAGGTATAAGATAAAGATAGATCGATAGATAGGTATATTAAAAATAGGTTTTCCATTCTCGACGTATGCGTCAATGAGGTATGCCTCAGAATGCTGATAAATTTTGGACTTGAAAAACGTAAGTGAGTTATTTCAATATATGTGAAGTTTTGTATTTAGTTTGCTAAACAAATACACTAGTCTAGTTAATTTTATAAAAACATACATACATAAAACACATTAAGGTACTGATAGACTTGAGCGTTTACTCGAGCACTTCTGTTTTCGAGAATGCTCAAGTCTATCAGAACCTTTAATTACGTGCTTATTATATATGTTTTAAGCGTTTCCTCGTAATTCTATCATTAGATCTTGTCTTGATGTCCCAAACTGGAAAATAAAACCTATCAAACAAAAAAAATCTAAGAAGAAGATCTTAGACAATTAGGAACATACATAGGTAACATAAGTAAGAACATTTTGTTTAAAAACTATAACCCAACTACGAATTTTGATCGTATCCATTACCATAAAAATATTTCCCAGTAGGTAGTGCCACAAAATATCTCGCGAAATTGTTTCATGACTCGCCCCACCCTGAAAATTTGTCTGTATTGTCATTTGTGCGTTGCGTGTGTGCGTTTATTACAGTTCCGAGTATTTTTCCCTAACCAACTACCGTTGAAATATATTGACCGAATATAAACCTTACTGTGACGAGATAAGAACTACCAAAGTTCTGTTAAATAGAGTACCTGGTCCGGGGGCGTCGAGTGCTTTTGTGGAATGGCTACGTTTACAAGTATTACATAGGTATATCGTTACACTTGACATATGTATTGAAATGGATTGGCATTTCGATATAGCTTTACGTCAACTCAATGATATTATATAACCATAGATAGGTTATACTCATACTTTAAGAGCACAAAAAATACTTCCATATTTATTTCTGTGCCTACGAAGAAATCTGTTATTTTTTATTAATTTTCTCATTCCATCCATCTTTGTCATACTCGTTGTTAAACATAAGGTCGTCTCTTTCTCTTTCGGTGTGCGGGAGCTCGTTAGCACGTGCACATTTCTCGGTTGTCCAGCCACGACTAAAGGCAACTTGTCCAATTTGTCACAAGGTAAGCGCTTCAATTTTGGAACGCCTATAACCTATCTTGAGTTATAAATCATTGCGTCAACTTATATTATGTTGCATGGATATGTTTTTGTACTTGACTACTTTTAGCACTTACACATTTTAATGTTTTACTCTAAGTTTAATAATATAATCAACTAGCCTCTACCGGCGACTTTTTCGCGTAGAACTCTCTTACTAAATTGCAAACCCCATTGCACTTATCAGGATCCTTTAAAATTTTCATCTGATTTTTGTTATAAAAAGTATCATAGGTATATAGGCTTTTTCACACATAATCTATATACTCGTATGTCCTATATTAGTCTTACATATTACTCATATTAGTAGGTTAAAGTTATACACAGAGATGCGATTTATTTGAAATACTTCTATTTAAAATGCAAATACAAAATGCAAAATACCTATTTTGTATTTTGCATTTAAATGCCTTTTAGTAAAAAGCATTTTGTATTTTATTTGAAATACTTTTCGAGATGTATTTTGCATTTTGCATTCATTTCAAACTGCAAAATACTTTGTGATTAAGTTTAGCCAACATTACCAGTCAAACAAAATGAAATGAACGAATGACGCTTGTATTGCCGAATTTGACAGATAGAGGCGCCTACTGCTAGCCATGCCAGTCAGAGTGCGCGCCTTATTCGCTCCGTGCAAAGCACCCGTAGGGGAAGCCGAAACGATCGCAGCGCTTGATGTGGCCAATAATAACAAGATTGGTATCAGTGTTTCTGTCAATTCCCATACTTCTCAGTTATTTTAGCTTTATAATCATACTTACGATAAAAATTGGTCACGATAGCTATTGTGTGGTAAACTGCAATAATACTGGACGAAACCGTAATAGTAAATTTTATATATTTTCAACGCCGAGCTAGATATTAGCTTTTTATACCATATAGTACTATTCCAGGCTTAACAACGTAATGGCTAAACATTTTATCTAGTCTATGTCAACACAGAGTTTTTCTTGTATGTTAATAAAATAGCTAATACAGTGTACCAACATTAAGTGATTGTAATATTAGTTATTTAAAGCCCGTCAAAAGCACACTTTACGACAAAGCACGTAGGGTTATCTGTCGTCTGTCACAAGTGTCACAACAGACATTGTGCCTTAAGCGGGAGAACATAAATTTTTAACATAAAATGTGTTGATTAAAACCTGTGAAAAAGGTCAGTTTTTATAATTGCAAGCATCGTACGTATCCCCAGGAAAAGGATCACTAAGTGAGTCATCAAAACATAGTGAAACATGCGTTTATTCATTGAATTTGTAACGAAACAACAACGAAGGATATTGACCGAATAATATAAAATACACAGATCATTCTTACTGTTTTCACTAAAGCAAAAACCAAGTGTATTTAACATTAAATACGAATAGATTCCGCACATTGTTAAGTACATTATAGTAAATATTTTTAAGGAATAATCTTTATTTTGTTGCGCTCGCTATTTGACAGCGCCGACCACGTTGCGAACGCTAGGCGGCGCTGCCATCGTGCACGGTCTCAATAGTCGTTTAGACTTGCGGCTCGCGGCTCGGCTCGTGGCTCGCCTCGACGCACTCGCGTTCGGCTTGTCATTCGGTTATAAACCTTATGCCGTGCCGTTAGTGTTTAAATTATATTAGCTCGACGAGCTTGCGAGCCACGAGACGAGCCGCGAGCCCACCGCTTACACTCGCGTTTCGTGGCGCGGCTCGCGGCTCGTCTCGTGGATCGCGCGAGAGTCTAAACCGGCTATTATGTCTGACTAGTGTCAATGTAAAACGAAAACGACGAACATGATCTATGGCTATGAAACGCAACGCCGCTGACGCCGACGATTCGATTTCACTGGTGAAGTGGTTACTGATTTGATTTGATTACCTACTTTTATGATATTGAAGTGTTGTTGTTATCCCTACAATACTGGAACGGCTATGTACTGTACTACAACAAGATAATTTAGATAATGTAAACATTTACATGATTTACATTATTGATACGCGTACCTACGGATAAATATGACCAAAATGTCATGCATAAGGTGCCATGTTATTAGACGTTTTTGTTCGGCTCGGCATTGTGTCTCTATTTCTCATGATAAATAAGTACCTAAAATAAATAAAAATATTTGAGATTTGGTCAAAAGGTATTTTATTTTGAAAAAGTATTTTGAAAATACCTATTTTGTATTTAGCATTTGAAATACAAAACGCAAAACTATTTGGTATTTTGCATTTGAAATAGTAAATCTGAAAAGTATTTTGCATTTTGTATTTAAATGCTTTTTTAAAACCATTTTGTACATCTCTGGTTATACAGTAGGGTCGCAAAGAATAGATAACATTGTTACACAAAGCTAAAAACAAGAGCAGCGCAAAATATGAACTAACCGCTCAAAACAACGGATTCGCATTTTAAACTGCGAACAAGGCAAGTTATCCATTACGCGATCTACGGGTAGGTCGTAATTTCATTACTAGCGTCCTGCGGGACGGCGGCGGGACGGTGGCGGGACGGTGGCGGTACGACTGCAGGGTTGCCAGGAATGCCAGGCGTACTGTATCTATACGTACTCGTATAGTCCAGAACATTTACGTAACTAATTTTTAACTATAATATGTCCCAATACTGAGAAGTATTTCATTGTTTTTGAAAAACTGTTAACACATTTACTGCCAGCGCGAGCTACGCACTACGAGCATAGCCTAGAACACAGGTTATCCCCGTTTGTAGCGAAAATCGCCTACGAACTGACAAACCGTCGCTTGCAGTGCCGTGTTAATAAAGTTATAAAAAAACTGCAATTGTAAGTAAATGAACCTTAGGGTCAATATTATCCCATGTAAAGTTTATCGTACATCTCTCAAAAAGAGCATTACCCCTAAATATTACTAGAAAAATGGCAACCCTGCGGCTGCGGGATGAGAGCGGGACGGGGGCGTGACGTTAGCGGCAGGAATCGGTTGCATAGTTCCCTAATGAAACCAATTAACTGCCCGCCCCGCGTAAGGCGCGATGGTATTTTGGACCAAGATTGTTTCGGTGATAATTCTATTATGATACATATATATTCATACATGTTTCTTGTTTTGGAGGTTTCGAGTTTGAAAGCCTAACTACGTGTAGGTATTTTTATGCTATATATGTCGTTCCATACCAATGTTATTTTCGGCTTTGCCAGTAAGTACTATACAGTGTGTAAATCCAATACGGGCGAATATTTATACGGTGGTTAGCATAGGACCTAAAAAGTATATTTAGATAGATTTTACTTAGAAATGCATTGAAAATTTTAACCATACAAAATAATTCGGCCCGCAATGTAATACACCACACACGTTACGGGATACGAGCTTTTTAAAGTAACTGTCAACGCTTGTTGGCAATTACTATGAAAAGCTCGTATCTCGTAATGTCATTATCATCTTCTGTTTCTTAATGTTTACAGTACATTGCTGCTCGGTACATGTGGAAAAAATTTATCACGGGGTCATAATTAAGTGTAATTTAAAAAAACATCTTAATTAATGACAAGACGGGTAAATTCTATATCTGGTTTAATTTATTGCCCGTATTTGACTTACACACTGTATATAAATTTAGAAGACATACATACGGTCATACTTACAAACTAACTACTAACTAAACATTGCTGCCGCTCCTAGATGCTTCCGGTGCAAAAGTGCCCATAACACTCGCGGCATTGCCGCGCTGGATGGCTAATTTAGAATGTTCTGCCCATTGTAACGCATTTACTGGTAACCTGCGCTCGTCGCGCTACGCCGTAGCCTAGCCTGGCCTGGGGGCCTATTCACAGAGGAATTTCTTGTTTTATATTTGTAATAGCCGCTGACAAGTCATATCCATTGCAAATCGGTAGGTTCCTGTAGGAAAAACCCTCCGTAAAGATTGTACGTCAAAACTCGCATTGTATAATTTTCCCGGTATGTAGCGAAAATGTTTCGTAGAGGTGTAAAGACAACGTGTCATGACATATAGGTATATCCAACAAAAAAATATACATGCATCAATAAATACATAAGGTTTATTCGGGTAATTCCGGGAATCGGGTAATCCCGAAAATCATTGTAAAATCACTCATATTCCGAATTATTAAGAGTCAGCTTCGGAATTATCCGCCACTATTCGTCATTCGGAAATACCAGAATACACCTTACTTAAAACAGAAACATTAAATTGTTTAAGATACTTATACATATTTATTTTGCATGGAATAGTTAAACCATAAATGTTTTCTGAATCTGCTTTGTTCAACAAATTTCAAAATAATTAGAAGCACCCCTTGTTTTTCTCTTTCAACATTTGTAACCGAAATGCGAGTAAACTTCTCTAATAGTCTAACCGTTATGGGGTGCAGCCCTTATAATATAATCTACCCTGAATGCCTGAAACTTTAAAAATACAACATACAGATCAAAAGATTTGGAGGTGCCCCTTGTTTTTCATATTTAGCATTTCTAACAAAAATATCAGTTATTATAAACTTCTTTCCAACGGTTCCCTTTACAGCCTCTAGCTAGAAACTTCAGTACTTTGCTTAGACGTCGTAGTTTAAAGGTTTTTTTTTAAATCCCCCGTTTTAGGGTTCCGTAGCCAAAATAGCACAAATAGAAGTGATAAAATTTGATCATGTCCATTCATCCTTGCGTCTGTCCGGAAGTCAACCGTCAGAAGTCAAAAACTATTTTATTTACATTGGCACATTTTGTATGTTGCAGAGGTGCTAAGCTTTTGCTAACTTTACATACCTGACTTTTAAGACTTATAACGCTATTTTCAAAGCGAAGTGGAGATTTATGCCCTTTTGCCGGTAGATTTTTTTTTGTTGTTTTTTGATGAAAATACGAAACCCTCTATCATACCGGTTCACGCTAATATCGATTTTTTTACTACATATAAGCATTTCAAAACCAAATATCCGTAGGTATTATATAAAGTTCCGCGTTATTTACTAATAGCCTACCTTTGAGGGGTCCCTTTATGTTCTGCCCTAAACTTCACTAGTTCGGTTATTCGGCTAATATTGCCAGTACGGTTAGTGCTGGGTTTAAATCATAAGAATTGGCGATTTCGGCGGAACGCGGATTAATCATTAATTAAAATTCATGCTACAAACCGCCATATTGGAATTGTCTCTGAATGATGAATTTAGTAATGACTTTTGTTTTCATAGTTAGCAAAGTTCCATAGAATGACACATTACATGGATCCACGTTCCTGCATTGTAGAGTTTAAACCATTTTCTCGTTATTCAGCCAATGGGCTGAATAACCAAATGGTTTTCAAAGGAGTTGTAGCATATCCATAGTCAGATAGAATGTAAACTACGTCACATTACTACAAACTGGTACTGTAACTGAATACTGCAGTTGACAAGTATTTGAAAATTGCAATCTTATTTTACCTTACGTACGGCTACCTATTTTAAGTACGGCTTTAATTATATCAAGACCAGGTTCCTTATTTTTGTGAAATTCACTTTACAATTTTTTCCATTATGTTCTGATTGAGCCTACATGACTTAAAAACATGATAAAGCATATTTGGACTTCTTTGGACAATGCCTCAAGGGCCTATTTTAGATTTAAGCTAGTTTTTAATTTAATTTAGTATACATTACCATTGTATATATGTTTAATGTAAATTAATTAGGTATCTAAAATTTATTTTTGAACTTATTATTATCGTCGATTTGAATGAGCCTGGAGTAAGCATTATTAAGATTCATTAACCAGCTTTTTCACAATATAAAATATTCGCTACCGCTTGTGTTTTGTTGCCATCGTCTCAAGTTTGAAACCTCTTGGATCGGAATCTGATAAGATAATTTGATGTAATTGGAAGTCGTATTAACCTCTTCCTCTTCAACTATTAATGCGTATGGATATCTAATATGTATATGTGCATACGTAAAGTCTATTTTTTTATTCGGTAGACTGAAATGACAGTTAATAGTATGGAATGACATTTCATGTTCATACTATTAACTGTCATTTCAGTCTACCGAATAAAAAAATAGACTTTATATTATGGGATGGTTTACATACAGAATACGGATATTAAAGAATTTGATACGTACGTGCACAACTGCAAATGTTATGTGTTGTTTAAATAATGTCCAGAAACACTCACTAAAGACGAACACACAACACAACACGACTAGGTACTTATTAAATATTATTATTTTAAAAACTCGCTGTAAAATGTTTCTTTACATGCACAATGACTGATAGCTACTTGACAGACTGACGTACAGCTACGTCAATGCACAACATAACAATAGTCTTTATTTGTACCATAACAAATCGAAAAAAGTTTTTAATTATGCAATTTTATATCAATATTATTAGGTATTTTCGATCGATCATGAGCAACTTGGACTCGTCCTAGTTGTAATATTATGTATTTTACACTTTGACCTAACCCCTTCTTTTCTGTGGTTAAAAGCCAAAATAATGGCTACGAATTAATTAGCAACCGAACTACCTATTCGCAAACAGTCAATCCAATGAACCAAATGCTTTCATCAAAGCATTCTACTACACGTCGCTACAAACAAAGCTAATGATGTCTACGCCCACCAACTTATCCAAGCACTCAGCCAATCAAAAATAGTCTTTAACACAATGTAATAAAGTCTTCAATAAGTGACGTATACGCACAGGTTTCTACACTCCAGGCCATGATTAATGATACACGTTTAATTCCAGTTATTGCCGCAGCGGCGCCACCCGCGCTGAAAGGGCCTTTGTAAACTATTTTCGGATTAATCTTGACTTGCGCCATTTGTGTTGATTCGATGGGATTCTGCAACGTCATGTCGTAATAGTTAATTGCGTCAGTGATTCAATTATGTGTGTGAGGATAAATGGTTATAGTAGATACGTGTAACGAATTTTGTGGAGTCAATTTTCGAATACAGTGCACTAAGAGTCATGTCAGGTTCGTATTACATGAATAACAAATCCAATTGGAATTTTAAAAGTTCAAATAGGCTCCAGGTTAAATATAATCTTATTACTATTAAAATGTAAATGCTAGAATTATTTTTCGACTATTGCATATTGTATGTACCTAATACTACGTGTAATGTAAACTTTATAATTAGGTACTGTTATGACCGGTAATTTCCACGTTAGTTTGTTGTTGATGGTAGTTATATTACATATAATGTAAATGACTATAATAGCTTCTCTCTGATTCTACTACTACTGTGTAACTCAAAGTGACAAAGTGCTTCTTAGTAATGGATCTCAAGTGAGCGTGTAAAACAAATATATTTTTAACCTAACAAACGTCCCTGAGAACTTTTTACTCAATGTCATTTCATTTCCTATTCCCATTTATTTATAGCGAGCATAAAAATGCAAACTCTGATGCCGTGCCCGTTAACGACAAAAAAACAACATTTGATAAATCGACACGGTCACTAGGGGTCGAGCAATGTCTAACCACAAATATCGAATATATTACCAGTACAATTACTTTCATATAGTTATTTCAGAGTTCGGTTTAGGTACCTAGGCAAATTACCTTCAGACTTTGTCCGCAAAGAAGTCAATAAGAACTTTCAACCTGATGTTCACTCCCTTAGGTTTTTCAAGTTTCTACAATTATACTCCAAAATTACACTTTATTCACTCACAACTTTTTGCAATACTAGAACAATACAGGACATATCTTATAAACCAGTTTGTATAAGTAAGTAGGTATACTGTAGTAGGTTGTCTGGAAGAGATCACTTTTTAGCGATAAGATTGCCTGTTGTTTAACCTCTTCTTTTCTGTATTCTTTGTATTGTGTTCTGTAATGAGGTGTGCATTAATGCGTATTTGCGTTGTATTGTATAGGTAATGTACCTACTTAGGTACTTCACGTAAACCTTGTTTACCTTTAACTGGGTAGTTGGTCCGTTTAGTTTGCCAAATCATCCAGCCAGAATTCTACTAGTAAATACTTTAATTCCGTCGCGAATCGGTGATATTGTACCTGTCTATAATGAACTAACTACTGCACTATTAGCATTGTATAGTTACTAAGTGGGACTCAGAAAACGGTCCGATTTTATTAACTGCGGCATTAGGCCGTTGCTGGCGTGAAACTATATCAGGTAATGCATTTATTCGGAATGGTCATGTATATTACTCGTTCGGGATTTAATAAGCCAGTTATTACTACCAGCAGGTGTAGAATTTAAAGACCGCTGCAGTTATGTCTGCTGGTAAACCACGTTTTATTACGCAATTTCTTGGTTAATCAAAGTTAACTACGTTTTTCATGCCGAATTTATTGAGCTCTTAACAATTGCAGAAATTTAATTAAAAAATACGTGTAAGTTTTACCTTAAGTACTTAGTCAATCTTATAAATACATAGGTAGGTAGCTAAATATTATTTTTGTACTAACACTATATGGGACTTGTGCCTGAAATAAATGATGTCAATTTCAATAAAGAAATTGATATTTGAGTTCTTGATCGTTGCAAAAAAATATATAAAATCTCCAATGATGAACCTTTTAAATTAATTGCACCGTCCCGCCATGTCTGTAGTTTCAAGGATAACGCAAATATTTGGACACAACTCATATTGCGACTTTTAATTCATTTGCTATTTTTATTTAAACAGACTTACCCACTTAAACTCTTTCCTTGCTGTTACGTTAATTATTTACCCTTACATTACCTAATTTATACTTTTTACATTAAGCACTCATATTATACGAACGGATCTACCGAACTCAGCTGAAACATCAGAATTTAAGGTAAAAACAACGAAGCCGTGAGTTCAAGTCTCAACCAAAACAGTAATTTTTCCACTTTAAAATTTATTCTAAGCTTAAAAACAACGAAGTTATAATTATACTGGGGCAACCAAATCTTGTCAGTAAATAGGAACAAAAAAAAACTATACTCATCCTTTTCTTTTGGGTACTAGTACTAGTGTAAGACAAAGATAGTATGATTCTCTCTGTCTATGTTTGAAATCAAACAGACCTTTGACACACTATATCAACGAAGGTATAATTAAATATGTGTTCAAAACGTGAGATGTTAAAAGTGTTATACTGTAGGTACTCAATTAATGTACTCTGTGAAATTCCTTTTATAATTCCCATTCATTAAACCGTAACATGAAGCCTCACCAAATTCCGTTCACCTTCAAACAGAAAGCTGAATTCAATGTCTAAATACATTTAAATGTAGACTTAATTGTAACGTATTAAAAGCGGAACTGCAAAGGTTATTTACGACGATTCCCAGCTTTATACCTTTCAAGTACTTTTCGATTTCAAGTTATTTTCTGTCATTGATGAAAAAGCAATTACAGTACGGGGATTCAGTTTAATTAGCTGCTACAGCTGCGGTCACGAATTCCAAATATAAATTAAATTTTATAAATTCACTGCAACGGTAAAATTCCTGCGTTAATTTAAATTTTGATTAAATTCAGTTCGAGGCCTCTATTTTTGTCCGCAATTGTAATTAGATACATGTTTGTCTATGGTTGCTAACTTTTTTTTAGTTTAACGTTTCTGATAGAAATGTTCTTGCAAAATGACAGCGTCAAACCAAAAATAGTCATTACACTTTCAAAACAAAAATCATTTCATTTTTCCATTAGTAACCTGTGTAATAATATTACAGTAGTGCGAATCAAAGTAAATATTTACTGTGTTATGTTATGTTGTCTACTATTACGGTAAATATACCAAATTCCTTATTGATTGCTATTCAAAGCTACTCTTTTAACGTTCAAAACAACTTGCAAAATGCCTGCGGAATTAAAATAAAGGAAAATAGCGCCCAAATTGACAAAACCTTTTTTCTCCGTTAAATAGACTGAGGGTCTTTTTACTGTATCCTCAAAAACAAACTATTTAGAAACCAAACACAGATCTGGAATAAAACTCCAAATTAGCAGCGGCATTCAAGCCTTCCCCTTGTATCAACCGCATGTTGTTTCAGACAGACGGACGCGCAAACAGACAAACAGACTCTTTGTGTCTCACCCTAATGAAAGGCGTAGGTACCTACTTTTTATAAATAATGCTGTCAACCGCGACCCTATCTTGACGCACCAAAGACTAAATTAGTCAATTAAACCGCAGCATTAAATTGGCAATTTCATCGTGTCACACCAGAGACCTTCAACTATGAATGGAAAACTCATTCCTAATGTTAAACTGAGACCGATTCAAATTTTATAATTTGTTATTGTTTTTGATCTTGTTATGATACTATCTTGACACGGCTCGCAGTGCATCTCACGCGCACCAATGCGAGCGAAATGGCGAATAACGTGAGTTATCACGAGCACGCGCCGGTACCAATCAGCGTAAGGCTCATTTAGACGGTGCGAGAACTCGCATGCGAGTTTCATTACATTGCGTTGTTTAATCGGTCGGCTGAATTGATGTTACATTAATGGTCCGCAATCTAACTAAAATCGCATGCAAGTTCGCGCGCCGTTTAAATGAGCCCTAAGCGATTGTTACAACTTTATCAAAACATTAATCAAAACCTAAACAAATCTTTTTCAAAATCGGCCTTATTGTTGGTCGATTGGAACGCGGGAGTTCAAATAAAACTGGTTTGTTTATTTTAGTAATTGTGGGCGGCTTAATTAAGAGTGCGAATGATGGGGGTTTCGGGGTGTTTTTTAAATGATAATGGGCCGGCGAGTGAAGCCGTGACGCCTAAATATGAAGCTTCATTTGAGGGCCATGTCGCTTAAATTGGTTTCCGGGAGTTAACTAACGGGAGGACGCGAGGTTGATTAGATGTGTTTGGAATATATTTTGAATATTCTCTAAATAGTTTACATTAGCTACATTCTAAGCATATAAGTATTTCGATCCCATTTATAACATGAATCATTATAAAATTTAATATTATGTTATTATTTCTTACAACTTTTCGCCTTATTCAATGCAACTAAATATGTACATGTACTCTTTAGAAACTATGTGATCGAGGAGTTGTAAGTAGTATATAGAAGTTGCTTTAGGTTTAGTCACGCAAATGATTTAAAAACTTTATCTTTAAAAAATGTTTGCCAAAAAACTTATAAAATGAAAATTTCCAGTTTAAACTACTATTAGGTTTTGAAATTGGAGCAGCAAGAACTGGATCATTGCTGTATTTCAAACATCAACAATACCTATACCAAACTTGCTTTACTACCTACCTGAGTTATGGGTGTAACTTGATGGGTAGGTACTTGCAAAATTCGCTGTCAAACTTCCAGTTCAAACTGGGCCTTATGATCGGCAAGAGCTTTAGCATGGCTTCCTTTCAGGCTTCAGCGGCGCACTACCAGAGCCAGCTGTCTGCGCTGACGGCGGAGAACGAGCGCCTGCGCACGCAGCTGGCGGCGGGCGGGGGGGAGCATGAGCGACGGCTCGACGACGTCGCGCAGCAGGTGGTGCGAGCATTACTGTCGCAAAAGGTACATCAGCATAGTGTGCTTTAGAACTGGTAGTGAGAGGTAGGCTTCAGCGGCGCGCCAGAGCCAGCTGTCAGCGCTGACGGCGGAGAACGAGCGCCTGCGCACGCAGCTGGCGGCGGGCGGGGGGGAGCATGAGCGACGGCTCGACGACGTCGCGCAGCAGGTGGTGCGAGCATTACTGTCGCAAAAGGTACATCAGCATAGTGTGCTTTAGAACTGGTAGTGAGAGGTAGGCTTCAGCGGCGCGCCAGAGCCAGCTGTCAGCGCTGACGGCGGAGAACGAGCGCCTGCGCACGCAGCTGGCGGCGGGCGGGGGGGAGCATGAGCGACGGCTCGACGACGTCGCGCAGCAGGTGGTGCGAGCATTACTGTCGCAAAAGGTACATCAGCATAGTGTGCTTTAGAACTGGTAGTGAGAGGTAGGCTTCAGCGGCGCGCCAGAGCCAGCTGTCAGCGCTGACGGCGGAGAACGAGCGCCTGCGCACGCAGCTGGCGGCGGGCGGGGGGGAGCATGAGCGACGGCTCGACGACGTCGCGCAGCAGGTGATGCGAGCATTACTGTCACAAAAGGTACATCAGCACAGTGTGCTTTAGAACTGGTGGTGGGAGGTAGTCTTCAGCGGCGCATCAGAGCCAGCTGTCTGCGCTGACGGCGGAGAACGAGCACCTGCGCACGCAGCTGGCGGCGGGCGGGGGGGAGCATGAGCGACGGCTCGACGATGTCGCGCAGCAGGTGGTGCGAGCATTACTGTCACAAAAGGTACATCAGCATAGTGTGCTTTAGAACTGGTGGTGGGAGGTAGGCTTCAGCGGCACACTACCAGAGCTAACTACCGGCGCTGACGGCGAAGAACGAGCGCCTGATGCGCACGCAGCTGGCGGCGGGCGGGGAGCATGAGCGACGGCTCGACGATGTCGCGCAGCAGGTGGTGCGAGCATTACTGTCACAAAAAGTACTGCAACATGTATAGTGTGCTTTAGAACTGGTGGTGGGAGGTAGGCTGCAGCGGCGCACCAGAGGCAGCTATCTGCGCTGACGGCGGTGCTCAACGGTGTTTTAGAAAATCGTCTATAAAACAAATAATGTGTATTTTAGAGCAATCCAGTAGTCTACAAAGTACAACAAATATAAGGTCAGTTAAAGCTTGCTTACCCGCTATATGGCATGAAAATCCTACCGCACGTCGTTTACCCAAAACAAATCCTTAAAATTAATTCGCTAAAAACAAACCCGCCTAATCGCACCCAAATATTTCACACAATTCGACCCAATTTCTGTGTCTCTTAATCCAGTAAAAGCATTAAGATGCATCCCAGAAATTGTTTTCTCATAATTATAGTCGACCTGTTTCGCCGACGCGGATTATGCGGCTACATTCGCACATAAATCGCCCGAAATGGGACACCCCGGTTTTAGCTGTTACCGTAATAATTTCCAAAGCCTGGCCCGCAGTAATCTGGACGTAATCTGGCCGATAATGCGAGTGTTTGCGTTTAAATCCACAGTTTGCGAGTGTCCGCCATGTTGTTTTAGTTTTGGCGCGAACTTCACAAAGATGGCGCCGGGTGCACGGAACGGCTGCGTTCATTTGATTGTTTTTGAAAGTTTAACAGGTGTTCTCTGTGGGAACGTTTAACTTATGTGAAGTAACTTTTACATTGAGATTGAGCTAGTATTAATGGTACTCGCTTTACGTTGCTTTTATTTTTATTTCCTTTGACTAACTTTCTCAAAGTAACACTTTAACTCACCAACGTATAACAAATGCTTTATAAATTTTGTAATGCTTTTTACACTTTGTTAACCTTTTTAATTTCACTCACAATTTCCTACCTGTAATCAACATCTTCATGTCAATTTCCGCCTAATTTAGCTGAAACCCAATAACGTAGACAGGCTTTCATCTCGACCCTCTAATTATTACTTAAGATAATTCCTCAAGACGTTCCACACATGGCGCCCTAACATCTGCATATCAAGCCCATTATATTATCAATAAACTCAGGGGATGATCAATCAAATCATAAGCTGGGTGACGTTGATTATATTCTGGAGATATAATACGAGTCAAATGGCGGTATAATGTTGTGATGAGAGGAATTGCGATACTTGGTTATTAATCATTGTCTTTGCTTATCGAAATTTCACAGGTGGCGCTCGTTTGACCTATTTCTTAGTGAACCCGGCAATTCAAATCATTTGAATTCAATTAATTTTTTTTAGAGAAGGTTTTTTACACGTCCCGAAGCGGTTCTATAAAATTATAAAATATAGCCGGTCAAACAACTTTGTCAGTATAAAAAGGCGCGAAATTCATATTTTCTGTGGGACGATAACCCTTCGCGCCTACATATATTTCGTTGTTTTTTTCTACTGACGGAAATGGCTTGACAGACTATATATATTATAGTCGAGAGTAACAGAAACGTTCACATTCCGAAAAAGAATCTCTACGCATGGACGAGATTAGCCGTTTTAATCTTTAGAGTTTAAATAAAGTAAGACACCTTTTTTTCTCAAAATAATCTAATTTGTTTTCCCATTTATGCCCAAAGTATAAACGTATTTTAAGGCGTTAACTTTAAAAGACATGAAAGCATGTTATTTAATATGGCTGACGTCTCAAAATTCCTGCTAATGACGCGAAGCCGTCCAAATTCGGAGTCTTCCGTAATTATAATTATCTCCCGCGTTAGGCTGCTTCAAAAATATTATATTTCAACCATCTTAATTAAACTCATACGCCTTTAATTAACGTTTAAACTAATTAAACAAAGTTTGGAAATCTTTAAACAAACTCTAAGGGGCCATGTTTTCGAATTTTAAGTTGGCAACACTGAAAGCAATGTCTTGTTGCCATCTCGCTATCTGCATCTCCCCTCCCCTTCTAATTACCGCTTGTCAATTACTTCTACTTGAATTTAATTTAACTAATGAAGCGTAATTAAAATATACGCGTTTATTTTGGAGATGTCTGACGATCCCAGAGCGGGGTCGAAACGATCTCGTAATTGATATCGTTCAGTGCAAAATTCTGATTAAGGCTTTATATAAATTCACGAAATAGCCTCTTTACTTGGCAAACATTATTCTTATTTAATATTTTGGAGCGTTTGGTTCTGGTTTCTGCGCTGATGGGTCAATTATACGGTTTAAGGTTCTAAAGGGAATAATAATGGCTTTATTATACCCATTTAATGGTGACGTAGCTTAAGAACTGCCAAAGACAGAAATAATAATTTATAGCTATGGTTCATTCATAATTTTAATATACAAATTGATAGATGGTTAAAGAAAAACGCATTTAACCTATTTGCTAAACCGAAGTGATTCCATAAGTGCTCCGTGAACTAAATTTTGAAACATTGGTATTTATTTCAATTGATACGCACACAACGTGCTACTCAAACCTCACCTCAAACTTAGATTTCATCTGAAATTTACCAGTTGCTATTGTAGGAAATACATCGTAAGGAAACTTGCATATAGCTGCGAAGGAGTTCAAAGATGTTTGTGAAGGCGCCAATACGCAATCAGTTATCGCGCGGTCTGCCTAAGCCCTCTAGTATTTTGATTTTTTGTCTGTGATGGTAATTGGTAACTTTAGTCCTTAAAGCGTACTATAAGTAGAATGAACCTTTTAATTTAATTCACTATCCATACTAACCAAATACTTCCTTAATTTCCAGAGCGTACGCGAAGAGCTGGGATGCGCACGAGCACGCGTCCGAGAGCTGGAAGCTCAGAACCGAGCGCTGAGCGCGCTGTTAGTCCGTCAGCTACGCCCCGTCCCGCGGCCCTCGCCCGCCACTCCGCACACCCCGCTCACGCCCGCCAGGGACCTGCAAGGTGAGAACGAGAAGGAAGATACACTCTAGTGTCTAGTGTAGGGCCTAGAGCCAAACATAACGTGCCGATGGGATCATGAATTACCAAGTCCTGTTTCCTGAGGATCATGACCTCTCTTGGGCCCTTGTCTTCATTTGATGTTGCAGGCTTCATCGGAGAACAAAGCCTCCAATAAAAAACTTTTTTAACCTCAATCTTCTCAAATTCCAGTGCATCTCGTGGATGTCGGCTCCTGCGGCTCGTTGATCTCGTTCCGCGACTCCCCGCCACCCCCTCCGCCCGGCCCCGCGCCCGCGCTCTGCCACGACGACAAGCGACGGCATCAAATACTGGCGGACATCTGGACTGAACTGAAGGTAAACTGAACTGATCGATAATTGGGTAATAAACCATGAGAGAAGTAAACATGTACAACAACGAAAAGAAAATGTGATGAAGTTGCGCGAGCCCCGGACCGACAGAAAACGAACGACGAAATTCGGATTTGAGACGATACCTACTTAGCAAACCGACGTGTTTTGACTGATGCGTGCGTGATGTGTGTGTTCATAAAATTGCGGATTATTTCATGAACCTTTGGAAGCTTTACCCTAATAGCAGATTTTTCTCGTGTCTTCAGGGCTTGGAGGTGACCCCTGCTAACCTGGCTCGAGCATTGTCTGCGGTGGATCCAACGCTTTGGGCGACGCCACCACGACCCGCCACGTTAAGCCTTAACATGCCACAAGCCTGTTCAGATCCTGTTAGAGGTAATATACTATCATGATTCATATATTTAAATATTACTACAGGAATCTTGGAGTGGACATTCACATGGTTTTCGTAAATATTTCAGATGGAGCAGGAGATAAGGTGACAGAAGAAGAAAATTGTGAGACTGGCGAAGCAGGTGCAGAGTCTCCAGAAAGCGGCGCCAAAGATGAGGGCTACTCCACAATGTCCAGCGATGTTCAAGCAGACGCGTCAAGGCAAAGCGACCATGCGGCGGACAGAGCCCTACCCGACCTTAACGAAGCATCTGATGAAACAGATAATCAAACAATAGTATCCATAAACCCCAGAGAATCTCGCCGGCACGCCAGGCTACTAGGAACCGATGCGGATTATATATATTTTCCAATCGGTATAGCGTTCGCTGGAGTCCGAGGTAGCTACCCTCCCTCACGACCAGTTTTGCCCTTTCAACACGTTGTGAGAAGCTTCTCCGATTCCCATCTCTGTCTGAAACTACTCGCTGGAACAACATGCCCGACGAGTTGTCTAGACAGCCCAACTCCTAGTTCAGGCATGTTAGTTTTAGATCTAAACCCAGGCCCAGAGAGACCACTAAGGCGACCAGCAATTGTATCCACAACGAGTTCTGAAAGGGTATCATGGGGAAGTACGGCAGATGAGCGCGCAGATGGTTCGCAGTACGATGCTGACTATGTTCAACATTGGCTTGAGTTAGACGATGCCAGGTCAGCCTTACAACAGCGACATCGAGATATAGCCGAGCTTGAGTACGACAGAGCGGAATTAGAAGATTGGAGCTTATCACTATCATGTGAGGATCTCAGAGACAGACAATCTCCATTCGCTGAAATAACTACTCCTGGGCAAATTTCGCTATCGACGCTACCGAGTATAAGAGAAGATGATGCTTTAGAACTCGAGGAAGACGTAGGAGATTGTCTATGGAACGACTGTGGTTTCGCGACAATCGAAATTGACGAGTGTAGAATAGGAGAAGACTTAGAAACATCAGAAAAGCGGTGGGAATGTTCCAGAACTCATTCACCTGGTGGCTCGTGGTCGAGTGCATCGGACGCTCCAGACAAACGATCAAGCACAGCGCTGAGTGAGGATGGCGACTGCGCAAACGTAGGGCTTGATTTCACCCGAGACTTTTATAGGCTAGTTAAATATGAGAGCACAAAGAGCTTAGCATCAAATTCCTCAAGAGGCTTACCGACAGCTGACGGCAATAACCATTTACGGTTTCACGATGTTCAAGCGATGGCATTGCAAGATCGTGAGCAAGCGCTTCAAAATGTACTTAATTTCATCGCAGAACAGCAAAAATATTGCCGAGATAGAGAGGAATCTGATTCCATGTCGTCGAGACCCGTATCTGAAATAAGAGAACTGCCTCCTCCTTACGCGGCTGCCGATTTCGATGACGAATCAATAGGACCGCGAAGCGAAGTTTCAGAAGACCGGCCACGACCAGACTCTTTTAGCAGCTTCTCAGAGAACGACTCCTGTGACGTCCTCCCCGAGAGGCCAAGAATCCAATTTTGTGATACCGTATCCGAGCCAAGGTCTACTCCACGTTTCATCGAACGTGAAGGTCCTTACGTAGAATCAGAGGACTACTATGACGAATTTACACGAACCGACAACGATGAAAATGAATTGGACGAGCATCACCTTTTAAAAGTACAACGGAAGAACGAAATCAATAGAACGAATGACCTAAGTAAAATTACAGATTTAGACATGTCTGAAAAGTTCGAGGAGAGGTCATGTGATATCGATTCTAGTCGACCGGAGGATATCAAAGAGACTGCTGTAAAAATATTGTTGAAGCAAGGCTTGAGCGAGAGGCCAGAACTAGATACGTGTCTTATAAAATCATCGAGCTTCCCCTTCGCCAACGGCGAGACCGAAGTGTCTTTAGTCGAGGAAGTGCTGAGCGCTTGTAGGCGGAGCACGGGGGCTTTAGTAACCGTTCCCGAAGAGGAGGAGAATTCATCTCCCGAAACGAGCTCGCCTCAAATGACGGAATCGAATACGACGAGCACTTCCACTGCCGAAACTGTGATAGTAAGTAATAAGGAGAAGGAGAGGCCTAAAGAGAAGAGTCGTATACCGATGCTGCTGGGCGGGAAGAGGCCTCCGTCGTCGCCGCGAAGGTCGAAGATCCCCGTGGTGGAGAAGAAAGGCGTGGCGGCGGCGCCGGAGCCGATCATCGTCAAGCAGGAGCACACGCTCAGTTTCCATGAAGCTGCCACTTCTAAGGACGTCATTGAAGAGCTAAACAGGTTAGTAAATTACTTCGTACCAATATAATAACAGAGAAAATGCTGGTTCGTAGACATGTACCACTTGCTAAGCCTAAAAACAACAGTTTTCCCCCATGGTTTGATAACAACTTAAAACGAGCGTTAAACGAGAAAAATAAGATAAGAATTTGCTATAAAAAATACAAAAATCCTATGGATGCCTTAGAGTTAAAATTGCTTAGCAAGCGATGCGAGTGTCTGGCCACCTCTCGGTACAATGCTTATATATCAAAGGTGGAAGATGAGCTTACTGCAAATCCTAAATTGTTTTGGTCGCATCTAAAAGCTAAACGAGGTGGGTCAAGTGCTTATCCGGCATCAATGTCTCACGGGTCTATGGCCACCACAGACAATACCGAAATCTGCGACATGTTTGCATCCTACTTTTCCTCGGTGTACATTACTGATTATAATGACGTCGGTCTAGAATATAATTCACCGTTACCAGAATCCCTTATCAACAATAGCCAGTGCTTATCATCTGTTGTCATAGACAAAGAAGCCCTACTTGTTAAGCTGAAAAGTATGGATTGTAGCAAAGGAGCCGGACCTGATGGTATCCCACCTATTTTTATTGTTTCTTGCGCATCTCAATTGGTTGAGCCCTTATCGCAAATTTTTAACAAATCCCTTTCTTCTGGAGTCTTTCCCACAGCTTGGAAGATCGCTAAGGTTGTCCCCATTTCTAAATCAGGCGACGATAGTATAGTTTCAAACTATAGACCAATATCGATTTTATCGTGTTATGCTAAAGTCTTAGAATCCCTTATCTACCCTTACATACAAAGACATCTTAAACCTTATTTGACTGACCATCAGCACGGATTTGTGAGTTCTAGATCAACATGCACAAACTTAGTATCCTTTACCGAGCTATTAACGAGTGCTGTGGACTCAGGTAAACAAACAGACGTGATATATACTGACTTCAGTAAAGCTTTTGATAAAGTCTCTCACTCAATACTAATGTACAAATTATCAGGATACGGTATATCAGGCAATATGTTGCAGTGGTTGCAGTCTTATTTAACTGAAAGGATTTTCTATGTGGTAGTAAATGGCTACCAATCGTCTTACCATAATATTACATCTGGCGTACCTCAAGGATCGCACTTAGGTCCTATCCTTTTCAACTTATTTATTAATGACGTAACTGAATGCTTCCACCACTCTACGGTTTTTATGTATGCAGATGACCTTAAGTTCGCACGCGTTATTAACACAACTGAGGATATCACCTTACTTCAGAGCGATATTATAAGACTGAGTGGCTGGTGT
The DNA here is from genome assembly GCF_948474715.1 of Cydia amplana. Classification (NCBI taxonomy): domain Eukaryota; kingdom Metazoa; phylum Arthropoda; class Insecta; order Lepidoptera; family Tortricidae; genus Cydia; species Cydia amplana. Next base: position 17,360,279 of record NC_086074.1, on the reverse strand, counting down.
AAGCATAACCGTATGCACGTTAATATAAAAAAATGCATCCATATGAAATTCACCCGAAAACAAAATGTAATACAGTCAGACTACCATATAGACGGATGGAAACTGAACGAAGTTGAGAACACTCGCGATCTTGGAGTTCTTTTCGACAACAAGTTAACGTTTATCCCCCACATAGAAAATATTGTCAAGAGGGCATCTAAGACTTTGGGCTTTGTCATAAGAAACACTAGATCATTTAGGCGCAGCGCAACCAAAATATTACTATATAATAGTCTGGTGAGGAGTATTATGGAATATTGCAGCGTTGTCTGGCGGCCGCATTATGCTACTCACTCACTACGGTTAGAGCGTATTCAAAAAAGGTTCACTCGTCACTTAGCTTTTCAGGCACGTGTTATGGCTAAAAGATCAATATCCTATCAACGGAAACTGCAATATTTCAAGATGGATTCCCTAGAAGACCGACGGACGCTCTTAGATGCAACTTTTTTGTACAAGTTAGTGAACCACAAAATAGATTGTCCACAACTACTGACATTGTTGAATTTTCGTGCTCCATCTCGTTTCCCCCGTAATGCTATCACCCCTCTTTACGCCCCGCTTAGAAGATCAGTCTCAGGCACTAACTCTCCAATATGCAGGTTATGTAAAATTGCTAATGGTTGCTGTGACAAGGCGGATATGCACTTTGACCCACAATATAGATTTATAACATTTGTCAGAAAATATTTGTTAAAAAATAAATAATTAGATAATAAGTTTAAATTTAAGTATTTTTATAGTTGTTTACTTATATATGTTTTGCATGCGGTGTTTACCTGTAACTGATTGTGACACCACTCCTTATATGTAATAGCTAGTACTTTTTTAATGTATCGATGTCAACAATTGTTGGTGAACCTTAAATAAATAAATAAATAAAAATTAACAATCATGTTCACAACCAGGGAGAAAGTTGTTCTACATGTGAATCTCTGGGACTCATGTTTTTTTTGCAATTTTCAGAATGATCCGGCAGAGTGAGGGCGCCTCAGAAGTGAAGAGCGAAGACCGAGGACAGGCGCAGAAAGATGGCGCTCTGTGGGCGCCGACTGGCTGGGTCCATGTTGAGAAGGACATCGACTTCAGCGACCCTAAGGTAAACCACGACCACTTCGTATCAATTTTCAGACCTCTAAATTCAAGATAGACGAGCGCAAAAGAAACTGCCTCTTATGATATATATATGTCGATGCATCTGGAAATTGCTTAAGTCCACGCAAATACATAATATGGACGATGATGTCACGAATTTTAGACGACGACACAGTTTATATTTCCATTTATCTCATGATACTGCAAAAATTGTAGTCATGCTGTTGAGTAAGCATTGTCATAGGATTTAAGACCTTACGGTCAGAGCTAGGCAGAACAAGGGATTTAAAGGAGAGTGGAAAGAACCCGATGATAAATTGTTGATTGATTGATGATAATTTGTGACGTAGGTAAATAGTAAACAACAATATTTAATTTCATATAATAAATGACGTTTCTACCGTCATCCTATAAGTAATGCGTATTTTATCTATCTTGATTATCAAAAAGACTGATAACAATTGTAATATCTTTACAATTAAAACAACGACGTACCAATAAAATGAATGTTTTTACAATAACTGACAAAATTGTTGTCTTAGACCTAATCACGCTTATCATTACATTCAATATCTACGTACGCTATGGCTTGCTGGTTTATTCTTTTTTGAACAATATTCAACAAAAATTTATACATCACCTGTTAACAATGTAAGTAAATTTGTCTGAAAAAGTTTATGAAAAATTGCATATATCTCATTTTCTCCCAATTCCCTCCCTAAACAGTTTGTCTAGCCGACCATGACCAGTTTAAACGTATCCAAACTTATTCAACAAAGTCGTCGGTGTCAGCCGCGAGCATGCACTCTCACGGCCTGGCCACGACCAGGGCTGCCAGTACATACTTTTTGATTATATTTGATTATACGATCCAGTGCCTGCAATTCTTTGAGTATATAGCCTAAGGAGATGTGATACACGGGCGACCCCCTCCGGCAAAGTACATTGGTCAACTGTTCAAACACGTTATATAAAACTACTTGAAGTCGCTTCACCGCCATTTTACATCGTTCCGTGTCGCGAGACGTTTCTCTTAAAAAATGGTGACTTGTGCAGTATTATCGTGTAAAAGCCGATCTGATAGCTCAAATTCGCAACAAGATCGCGTTTCCTATCATAAATAAGTATTTATACTAACTATTAAATGTATATTGAAGTACAATCTCCATTTAAAGAAAAAACCGTTGCGATACATAAACGACAGAAAAATGTAAACATGAATACAGTGGTATGGGGACGAATCGGTCTTAAGGGATGTGACAAAGTCAAAAAGGCGACTCAACATTTGAATGATTGAATGAATCATTCATTCAATCACTGCAGTTTGTTTAATATAGCTGATCAAGCAAATAATGTCAGTAAAAAAAGGCGCGAAATTCAAATTTTCTATGGGACGATATCCCTATGTATCAGCCCGGAAAACCCGCGGGCGACAGTTCATTCCACAGTTTAGCTGTGCGTGTACACAAATACAGACAGCCATACATACAAACAATCATTTTATTGGCTACCTAATATCTTCAATGTACAGAATTTTCATTTTTACAATTTTATAATAAATAGTATAAGACAATTCAGTTCATTCATCAAACTGATTTGACTCATTCTTTAGATGTGACCCATCACTATCATGTTCGTATGTATGCTGCATAGTTATGTGAAAACTCTGTCTGTGTGCGTGTAATTTTTGATGTGTTGAAATTTTTTGTAGTGTGCGTTTGCCGCAACAGCAAAATCTATGTCTGTTGAGTTACTTATCTTTTGGTGGTGTGCTGTAGGTGTTTACCTCGCCCCCCGCTTAAAGTGGCGAAAAAATTTGTTCGAAGAGTTTACGTTATCACATCTCCTTAGGCTATATACTCAAAGCTGCAATTATACGATATTCGATTGCATTATACGAGAACACAATTTATAGCTGGTCAACTAAATCTTGTCAGTGAAAAAAAAAGGCGAGAAATTCAAATTTTCTATGGGACGATTTCCGTTCGCGCCTACATTTTTCAAATTTCCCGCCTTTTCTACTGTCAAGATCTGGTTGACCAAGTATAAAAAAAAGCGGCCAAGTGCGAGTCGGAGTCGCCCATGAAGGGTTCCGTATTTAGGCGATTTATGACGTATAAAAAAAAACTACTTACTAGATCTCGTTCAAACCAATTTTCGGTGGAAGTTTACATGGTAATGTACATCATATATTTTTTTTAGTTTTATCATTCTCTTATTTTAGAAGTTACAGGGGGGGGGACACACATTTTACCACTTTGGAAGTGTCTCTCGCGCAAACTATTCAGTTTAGAAAAAAATGATATTAGGAACCTCAATATCATTTTTGAAGACCTATCCATAGATACCCCTCACGTATGGGTTTGATGAAAAAAAAATTTTTGAGTTTCAGTTCGAAGTATGGGGAACCCCAAAAATTTATTGTTTTTTTTTCTATTTTTGTGTGAAAATCTTAATGCGGTTCACAGAATACATCTACTTACCAAGTTTCAACAGTATAGTTCTTATAGTTTCGGAGAAAAGTGGCTGTGACATACGGACGGACAGACAGACGGACAGACGGACAGACGGACAGACAGACAGACAGACGGACAGACGGACAGACAGACAGACAGACAGACATGACGAATCTATAAGGGTTCCGTTTTTTGCCATTTGGCTACGGAACCCTAAAAAAACGATTAATATTAAATCGATATTTTAAAAATTGGGGTCTTACCGCGAAAACTGAAATTTGCAAATTGTGGGGGTCTTTCTCTTTTACTCCAATGAAGGCGTCTTGTAATCTTCGATTTTTGCCATTATAGCCCTGACGTTGACGTACGGTTCCATTAAATTGTATAACAGTATCGACACACTGCTTTTTGAAGTATTGTCAGTAGTTTGACATCGGTGTTTTTTTTTCGTATACAATTATACCGATTGACCGATACGTGATGTATACGAAAAAAATTCCATTATACGAATTTCGTATCCGATTCTACGATCTGGCAGCCCTGGCCACGACATTGCTGGCTTTGGCTAAGGCGAAAACCATAGGTGGGTTCGAAAGGTCCGATCGCTGTGGCTCGCTTCAACTTATGGTTGTCGCCTAAGCCGAAGCCCGCGCAATGTCGTGCCCAGAGCGTACACGGGCTCTAGCTTCACCGCTCTCACGATTGTCGCTCCAGGCGCGCGCCAACCTGCTGGACGTGATGCTGGCCTCCAGCGACTCGTCGCCGTCATCGTGCGGGTCGTCGCCCGCGGAACCGCCGCCGCCCGTGTACTCGCGGCTGCACCGCCTGCACCGCTCCCGGAGGCAGAAGACCGGTAAATTACACACTCTTTTGAGGCAGGGGTCTCCAAATTAACCCTTACATCGACGAAAAAAAAAAAAAAAAAAAGCGGGTCAAAAAATGTCCAGTAAGTATTTTGGACGTTACCGATTTAAGGCCACTGTGAAACCAATTGCTCAGTCGAAAAAAGCGGCTGAAAAATAAAACAGCCACCTCTCGTAGAAAATTTCAATTTAGAGCTTTAATTTCTGACGTGAAGTCGGTTAGAGTCTGTTCAGAAAGAGTAGTGGAATGTATGGGGCCCCATACATTCCACTACTCTTGTCTTTCCGCACAGACTCTATGAGATATATGACACATACCTATTGCCAAGTGTTTTTTACGCCCCCGAAGTACTCGTTGGGCTCGTCAAAAGGAAACATTATGAGCCCAAACTGAATTAATTTTCTAGTAGCTCCCAAAGAGCCTTACTGCAGTGAAATTGCTCAAATTGAGCATTGAGTTTTAATAATTTTAATGCCATGTTTCTCACGCCCGTTTATCATAACTCATAAGCACTACTTATTTATTTGTAGTCAATAGACATCATAAATTTTGGAGACCCTTGTCAAGTTTATTGCTAAGATCGATTTAGTTTACCTATAGGTAACTAGGTACCATTAAAACCGGGAAGTTATTATAACGAAGAATTGTTAATACTGTTTATATTGTAAGCCTGAATCATGGCAATGAAGTACATATTTCATTAGTAGTCAACTACTTAATTTCAAAGAAAAAAATAGCTTTGCGTGTAATGACTTTTAATAATTTTAACCAACTTTGTGGTGACACAGAAAAGATCAACATACTTACTTCATTCTTATCATTCAGGCTTCCTTATTTGTTATTTTAGATACGGGTGACGTTTTGTAAGAACTCTGTTAGGCTTCCCATAGACGAAAATTTATAGAAATAGTCAAATTGTAGTCTGAAAATCGTCTATGGGTGGTCTTAAATATTTGGTATTAGTGGGAAAATGATGGATGATGGAAATGGTGTTTGGTAGTACTGATAAGATGTGGTGTGAATTCTTTATGTGTTTGAACTTTTAACCTTATTTAATTTAGTTTCTTGGCACTGATAAACATGTATTAAACACTCATGGGATAAGGGTTTCATTTTCTATCTTAATCATGTTTGACGGTGCAGAGTTTTAGTTTAAGTTCATTGTCATTTTAGTTTGTCAATGCTTTATTATTAATTTATTACATTTATTACTCTAAGCGTGAATTTTTGAAGCAAACAGTTATTATCTGGATAATTACTATTATTTAACACGCGCGTAATTAGAATGCATTTCTAATCGATTATAATATTTATAATAATAGTGTATAGAATGTTGTTGTTGAATGTAGAATAATGAATGTGTGTTATGCACTCTAAAAAGTTTCCCTTGGGATTGAATTAATTAGTCAAAAGTCAACTTTTCGTTGAAATGAAGCTTTAATTCTGTTTCAAACGAAATTAAAGCCCATTGATTAAAGGTACAACAAATGAAGAGTGTCTTTTCAAAAGGGTTTATTTTTTCTGGGAATCTATTTCTAAATTGGACCTTAAGTTTTCTTGAGCAAGGTTCTCTCTAGAAGTACCGCTAAGAAAAAAATAAACCCTTTTGAAAAGACACTCCTTAAATGTTCCAAAAATTCACGCGTCAATATTGTTATTTGTGTCATGTCATGTGTTGTCATGTAGCGACGTCATCTGTCAGTGACAGGCGGCGTCGTGTGTGTCATGTCCTTGTCACGTCCAGCCACGTCACGTTTCCGCTCTCACTCACGCACCTCACTCTGTCGCCTCATCTCGAGTAGACGTCATACGGGATGCCGTACGGCTTTGCAAATTAAAAGCCTTATCGTTACGCAGTCAGAATTCTGAAGTAAAAAATCGCGCCATGAGAATAATAGAAGATGCATACCTACATGTATTAGATTAATTAATCGTTGATCACTGTTCGGACTGTTCACACAGACAGCGAGGAAAAACACTTGGCATTGATGGTTGCTCTTTTTAGGGTTCCGTAGCCAAATGGCAAAAAACGGAACCCTTATAGATTCGTCATGTCTGTCTGTCTGTCTGTCTGTCTGTCCGTCTGTCCGTCTGTCTGTCCGTCCGTATGTCACAGCCACTTTTCTCCGAAACTATAAGAACTATACTGTTGAAACTTGGTAAGTAGATGTATTCTGTGAACCGCATTAAGATTTTCATACAAAAATAGAAAAAAACAATAAATTTTTGGGGTTCCCCATACTTTGAACTGAAACTCAAAAAATTTTTTTGCATCAAACCCATACGTGTGGGGTATCTATGGATAGGTCTTCAAAAATGATATTGAGGTTTCTAATATCATTTTTTTTTCTAACTTTCAATGAATCTTAGGTATTCTACAGCTTGGCAAAAAAGAGTAGAAATTAAAAAGAGGCAACACTGTAGTGGGGCTTTTTCTAAAATAAATATCGAAAACCCGATTCTTTCAAATCTGGACATTCTTGGGCTCATTCTACTCAGAATCGACAGCACTCTCCATCCTACCATTAAAAAAAGATGTCCCAAAATGTCCATTCCATTACGTCACGTTTTTAGTATGAGAAATTTTTTCACTTTTATGTAACGTGACGTAGTGGAATGTACAATTTTCATACAAAATTTTGGGACAATTTTTTTTATCGTCAGGATTGAATATGCTAGTGATTCTGAGTTGAAAGAACCCAAAAACACCAGGATCTGGGAGAATCGGGTTTTCAATATTTATTTTAGAAAACGCCCAGTGTCGTCCCTTTCAAATTCAAACCAACATATATAAGAAAACGGGACGACACTACAGTGTTACTTTTTAATTTCTACTCTTTTTTGCCAAGCTGTAGCTCTAAGTCTTCAAATATTTGAAAATTTCTGTTTATGTAATTTGCAAAGCAGTATTGCGATCATTAAACTGATCTACTTGAAAGTAACTGGTTATGTTTCATAAACCAACAAGGAACTTTCAGGTAGAAAAGTTTCATATATAGTCCGTCAACCAAATCTTGTCAGTAGCAATGTAAAGCAAACTAAAGTAGGGCAACACTCAAAGAGCAGTATTGCGCTAAGAAAAGCAGCAATGTACGTCGACACCAAAAGAATTTTTTTTTTCCGCTGAGCGCGCCCTGCGTACGTCAATTCAAATTGTCACTCGCGGTTTATTGAAAAAATTTGAAACGGACGGAAAATTTAAAAGCGATGTTAAAACAATGTTAATCAAAATGATGAACAAATTTGAAGATATCAAAAACAACTCCCTATCGTAGTGCTTATATTCTCTTTGTTCCCTATCTATGTCTTCTAAGTTTACTAAAATAAAATCATATCAAAATGCAGATAATTAGATAGTGCATATATTTGTTATTTACAATATAATATGCCACTTGTTAATGTAAATTAGTGTACTCTTCTGGATGAATATGACATACCTGTGTAATTTTTTTGATTGGTATATATTGTAAAATAGGATTACATATTGAAAATAAAACAACTGATATTTGGGTGTTTATTTAATTTAAAGGTAAATAAGATAAGGGTCACTTTAGCTTACACTATAATTCAGGTCATTATTTGAAAAAATATAATGAAGTTACCAATGTTACCGGGTCACTTCAACCAAGCATAATACTCTGTAGTATTCTATTGCATCTTTGTAAATAGTCACAACTGATTGCTGAAAATATTAGACAGGTGGGCCTACGGACGGCTTCCAGGACACAATTTATGGTCTTGTTGGATAGATTTAGGCATACGTTTTAATTTTATTTATGCCTTTTAACCCTAAAACAAAAAAACTGAACATAATCTTAAAAGTTCGAAAGAGTTCTTCCATGTACTTGTCATAACCTCAATTTTTAGTAATGTTTACCATCAACGAGCATGATTGTACATTGTAGGCCCCTTAGCTTTGCTTATTCTCATTTAATGTATTGGTATTTAATGGTGACAGCAGAAATATCTCTTGAAACAGAAACGATTCAGAATGAAAACCAAATGAAAACAAATAAGGTGACGGCTGTCGTTCACGAATTTCACGATCCACATTCCACAGATAAAACACAGATGACACGCATTTTGGAATTATTCGAACACAGTGTTGCTAACCCGCGATTTTTCAAATTTGCCGCCTTTTACTACTGACAAGATTTGGTTGACGGACTTTACATATTAAATCAGGGAAGGCTACTGTTCGTTGATTGAGATGTGGTCTAAGAAACAGATAAAGGGGGATACTGGCAATAAACTATTGTTTATTTAAAAATGATCATTTTCTCGTAAAAAATATGTCTCTATAAATAAGAAACATTAAATTAAAAACGTTCTTACTTTTGCAATAGCGCCGTATATTATTTTAACTGTTGGCGTTCTAATTATATATTTCCATTGAAATTAGTCCGCATAGACCTACCTCGATAAAAAGTCCATATAAGAACATGGGTTAATCAAAACTTTGCACAAACGTAAATGAGCTACGAGCGGTCGGGTTGAGCTGGAGCTATAGGCCAGAAGCGTCGTTGAAGATAGGAAGGCGTGACGCGAGCTTATAAAGGCCTTTTGCATCTCTGGGGTGCCATAGGACAACAATCAAAACTTTAGAACTGTCAGTATCCCTCTCAGTAGGCGCTAGACTTACGCGTGAGAGACGGGAGCTTGCCTGGCTGCGGGCGCAGGCGCAGGCTCACCCGTCCCGTCTCCGTAGAGTCGCCGTAAGCGTGAGCGTGTGGTGTGACGTTGCAGCGGCCGCGCTGCGCAGCCGCGGGCTGGGCGTGCTGCGCTGGCCGCGCGCGCGCCGCCCCTCCATCCTCGGCCGCGACGGCTTCTTCGTGCGCTACGGCGAGCCCGAGCGCGCCGCCGTCGCCACCTTCGACTTCCTCGACGACGAGGAGACCAAAGACTGTACCTATTAGCAATAACGCCCCCTAAAAACTATATTTTTCTATGTGATACGGTGACTGAAGCTGTACGGTGTCCGCTTCCGCGTTTGTGCGAGCCAAATTGTTTTTCTAGTGTAGCGGTGTTGATTGCTGCACGCGGGTGTGTATGCGGCTTCTTAGACGTTTTACGTATTTGTAAATCCGTCTTGATTTTGCCCCGCGGATACTGTCTCCGTATCTTGAAAATACTTAATTACTCTGGCAAAATCAGAATGGATGAAAAACACTTACCTACATTTAGGTGTAGTAATTTCACTCTTGTAACGTTAACTCGAAACTACGACGAAGCACCTAGTCTTTAAAATCTTCCTCGTTTTTACTAAGTAGGGTAGAAAATGGGCCGAGTTGTATGAAGATGTGTTTGATGTACAAATTGGTAAAACTTTTTTTTCTGTTGATTCTTGTAACAAAATCGTACCGCATTGAATGAAATTCACAATCCTGTTTTGCGTAATTATTGTGTTTGATTGTTTTATCTGCGTGTAAACGCTTGCAACACAGCTTGTACGAGCGATAATAGCTTTTATTACAATAGCAATACGAACGGTTGATTACTCCCAGCGATGTCTTGCTTACGCTTCGAACGACTTAGGTAAGAAGACGAACTAATTACTAAGAAAATGGAAAGCTGCGGCCTCGAAGTAATGTGATATTTTTGTATATACTGTAAGTCCCACTTATTTTCGTATACATTTAAATGGATTCATTTGTAACCGAACGAAGCGTTTTCAGCTGTTGGTTCTAATAGGGTGAAAAGAAAATGTGTTTTCGTGTAGTCGTGCGTGGCGGTAGTTGCACGATATAGGCTTGAAGTTGTACTAATACACTAAGAGATGGCGCTATTGTCAATTACAACTTTTTGCAAACTAATTATTCGTTGTAACGTCCAACTGTCGCTACGTATTTTAACTATTAGATACTTATATGTAAATACTGACGATGATTAATTCGCGTAACGAGCTATAGTAACTACACCTATTAATTATAAAGAATAGTCATCTATATTATAGTGTAACTGTCGATTAACCTTACAAAATCCATTAAAATCGAAGGGTACTAAAGTATGTTAAGTGTATATAATATTACTTGTCATTGATGCTATTTATTGATTTGTATCATTTGCGGGTCTTCGATCGTTTGTGGTATACTTAGGTACATATCATGAATTTCTCGTTTATATATTTATATTGGCGTGATTTACGGCGATTCTTGACTTGGGAACTGTAAGGCGACAATTTGGGTTGCTATAGCAAACATCTACCTCTGTAACATGAATCTCAAATGGTTTTAAAAAAATGTTAAGCTAATATGGCGCCATATGCCGAACAATATGTTCGATAGGCGCTGGGAAATAACTTCTGAAATAAAAGTGGTAAATTGTTAACAATTTGTTTAACTGATGGTAAGGCATGCTTCCCACTTTGCAATGTGCACACTCAATCAGAAAACGATACGGTATTAACAGTTATTAACCTTTTGACCGCCAAGAACATCTAAAGGTGTCGTTACTAGTCGTGCCCACCGCGCCAAGGACCACTATAGGTGTTATGGCGGACGCTGTCAAAGTAACCTTCACACTTACGAGTAGGGTTTACATTAGCTCGCTTGCGCCCGGGATCTTGGCGTTTGAGTGATGTGTGTGTTTATGACATAAAGCGTTCAAAGTGTTAATACTACACAACTTACTTAAAAATATCTCAGCCTAGGTAACAATTCCGGCCAATCTAAGTTTTTTTTTGTTTTAATCAGTTCATTGACAACTGTTTTACTCGTACCTTATCATTTCTGGTTGATTTGCACATCCTTGCATCAGGTCAAGAAACGTCTGTTATAGTATACTTGCTCGTATGTAATTGTTTATATCTATATATTTTGATTGCTTATGGTTGTAAACCTTTGCCTATTATGGTTATTAAATTGCATATGTCCCAAATCGCGTCTAAATTATAAATGACATCACCCTACCGCTTATTTGCATAGTTTTGCGAAATGGATCCTAATCAAACATTTTTTTTAAATAGATCCTTATGACGAACGTCATTTGGATCCTTTTACCTAAACTGTCCGTGTAGATCCGAGCCTATCTTACGTGCGAACGAACAAAATGTCGAAAGAAATAAATAAGTTATTTTTTGTTAGAACTCATAGAAATTGCAGAAAAACCGCAATAACAGATTTCTAGTAATATCTCGTTCTCACGCTATCATTACAGAGAATATGTAGCAATATGAATATACAAAATAAAATGATTAGACGCGTGTAATATCGCCATCGAAGCTTGTAAAAGACGGGTCATTTTAGTAAGTATAGGTTTATTCTAAATGTAGATGTCCTATGAAATTGAATCTTGCCTTGATATCCAAGACCTTTATTAGTGTAAGGCCTGAGTGGACGCTCGAAGCGGAGCGTTCGGCGGGACGTGCAGCGTGGCGTCGGGCTCACATGTAATTTGAGCAGCGTGCACTAAGGCCGCTCCTATACGCTTGTATTTGTTTAAAATGCACGCCGCACGCCCCGCCCCGCTGCACGCCCAATTCGAGCGTCCACTCAAGCCTTACACTTACACTTTGCTTTGATCTCATTGGTTACAATACTTTCAATATTTTATTTCATTGATCACACCAAAACCGCGTTCCTACTGGTTGAATGACGCAGCTAAAGTTCACTCTTGCAAAGTGGAATAGAGGCTCGGTAGGATCAAATTTTCCGATTTTTCTGAAAGTTTTTCGGTAAATTAGGTAACCTACTAGTTTATTAGCGTAACTAACATTATCACGAAAGCCACTCGTTAAGCACACACAGAATCAGTTTAGGGGCTTTGCTTTAAAGTTTTGAGACGATTTTACGACTTTCGTCTACACTTTGCAATTTGACATTTTAATTTCCTACTAAGTGAATATTTTTTTGTAACTTCGTTTGTGAACTTTTGAGCCAGATCCCCGGTTAAAATACCCCAGCCTTGTTTAATGGTTAATATTGAAGACAATAAAGGAAGATTTATACCTATTATTAATTATTGATAAATATAAAACGAAGCGAAACGATCGATATCTAAAATATTAACTTATTAGTATAAGTTACCTACATTATTGATACGATGTATTTGGTATTCTGTAAATGCGAATTGGACAGGAAACGTATGTATATACATTTGGGTATTTACCTACTAATTAATAGTTATTACGATTGTACAATCGAGAAGTTTCTGTAGAGATCCCAATTATCAAAAAATCTGTTTAATTTCATATTGGGCGTGGTAACCCTGTGTTTGATTTATCAAAACATATCTAAAATGCATGCAATTACCTTCGGAAATTATGTAACTACAATGGTTTGCGGTAAAATGACCGAAAATAATGTAAACCTCTGGTTTTTTTGTCCCGACTGAAAAGAATGTTGAAACACATGTCACAACAATTCCTATCATTATCAAGGGTATTGAAATAGTTAAGTGAAATGGATCCAACCTACAAAATAAAGGCAATTTAAAATTATCTACAAAAAAGGTTAAATTTGAATTGATATTGTATGCGAATTTAATCCGTTTCGCTAAATTATTTATATCTCAATTTATATTCAGATGTACCTATTTTTCCTATTTTCATTCCTATCCATAGTTGTTAATTGTCATGTAAAATACATAGTTAAAACGAATTGGCATATTTATTTCATAATAAAAACGTATTATAACCATTGTATTCATTATAAATAATCGTAGGATCCAAGAGGTACTGTGGTAACTACCACTTAATTTTGCAGCACAATTCGAAATAAATGAAAATTAAATATAAATTATTCCTTTAATAATCGGTGCATTTGTTCGTATTACATTCTAACCTAAGAAATAGAATACTTGAGATAGGTAGGTACTTTGAACAGTACAAAAAGTGTAGAATAACTGTATAATTTAACTATAACAGATGGGTAATAAACGATTCCGTTCCCAATTGATATTTTGTTTGATTTACTTACATTAATTATTTAATATTATAATTTTTTTTTTCAATTCACATACATAGAGAGTATTTTGAAAAAAATGTAAAATAAATCAAAAGTTAATATCTTGAATAGTTTCTCTCAAATCTCAGAACTTATCAAGTGACCTATACGTACGCTGGGAAAGGTAAGCGTGAGCCCTACAGTCTCCCGAACCTACACATGTTCCCGTAACTTCACTTAAAACAAGTGTTTGAATAAATAAATCCAAACAACTGACGTAGTAACTTTCGAGAGGTGTTTGTCCCCCGTAGCGTATCGTATGAGCAGAGCGCCTACCGCGAACCACGTTCGAAGTGTTGCCTCTCTGTCGCACTTGTAAATTCGTACGTAAGTGTGACAGGGAGGTAACACGTCGAACGTGGTTCGCGGTAGGCCCTCTGAGTACCTATACTGTTTTATTTACTCAGTTGGTACCGTTTTTTAAACGGCGTTGTTCAAATCCCTCATTGTTTACTCATAACCAAAACAAATGTTGCATTACGTAGGCTTGTAAATGGCATTCCTGCAATGGGTTTACTCGATTAAAACTGCCGCAGAAGTGTAAAAATCGAATACCATCATAAACCTAACGCAAATTACCTAGGTACCTACTGTCCACTTAAGCCAGCGATACACTAGGCGACAAATATGAGTTGCCGGACTTCGATGGACATGTCTATCGACAACGTATCGTATGTAAGACGCGTAATGTCGCCCGACATGTCGAACGAAGTCCGGTAATGTCGCGCCATATCACCCGACGTCGCTGGAAACACGTACCTATCGTGAGACATTGACGTATAATATATAAGGACGGGCTAATGGGGCACTAAAAATGGTACTAGTTCAGCGGTGTTACTCACTAATTCCAGCCAATCGTGCAGTCTAACGCAACTAGTTGCGACTAATAGCGCGAGTAATGCGAACTCGTCAACCAATCGCGCGCGTGATGCGAACTCATCAACCAATCGCGTTGTAGCGGATTCACACCGCTGTGCTGGCCCCTGTCATGCCTCATTATTATTGCCCGTAAAGCCAGTCCCTAAATATCTATGTCAATGATCGTGAGACATTTGTCGCCTAGCTAGTCTATCCCTAACTACGGATAGGGGGGTAGGGGGATCTATATGAATCGAGGGAGCGACAGGTCGGTTGACTTTGGCAATTTATTCGCATCATTGCCACTCTCCAAAGTATATTTAGCCACCTCAATCACCTCATCTGACACTTTCTCGAGTCAAATAGGGCCTATGGCTATATGTATAACTTAAGTTTGTTATCTATAATTAGTATGTATCGTGTAGACATAATTCATGAAAATGTAGAGCAATTATCGATCATGCCTATAGGTAAACTACCCGTATATTTTTTATCAGATAAAAGCTGTGGAAGGCCACATTCGTACGTCTATTACGATAGGTACTTACGGCTTACGACTATGCATGGCATTTGATATTTTTATTTACCCCAACGAATTTAATTTCACAGGTTAGTGCAAAAATATACCTACGGTAAGTTATTTTAATGCAGATTAAGTTTTATGACTACAAATAAGTCATGTTTGTTTTTATACAGGACATTGAAGTTTTATTCAATTTCTTGCATGGATGAATTCTACAAAATATGTACAATGTATGTCCATCCAAGACTCCATTCATCCGTAAGGCACCAGCAGCTGATGTGCTTCATGGCCCAGTCCCAGGTTCGATTGGCCGGCTACTTCCCAAGTATTGGTACTATTTGTATATTAGCTACCTTTCAATTTGTCAAGTTTTCTACTAAAAACGTTACAAAAATTAAAAAAGTCTGTTACCTATAACCGAAGAAGTTAAAATAAAATAATTTTAAGTCGGTTATTAACCTCCGCCATTTGTTTTTTCAGTCTATTAAAAATGACGGTTGGACGGCAGATTGGGTGGTTAATTAGCCAATCGGTATTTTATCTGGGATAAAAACACGCTTTAGTCACGAACCCACACTTATTTACCTGTTTCGGACTGATAAGCCCAAGGTCAGGTCTAGCCAAACATTCAGAGCTAGACTATCTTCACGGATGGCCGGTGCACGTGCATGTGTTGGGTCTGATAACCTATTGGGTGTGCAGCGGAGTTACGTTTCGACACCGGTAAGCGGTTTCGTTTATGTTAGGTGGTTTAAGTTTATTCTAAATTCATATCGTCGGATCGTAGGCGTATATAAAGAAAATTGACGTAAATCGGCCCCCGAATAGTGCCCGAGGCCGAAATCGAAAACGCGGCTTCAATATTTGCAGCTTTCTTACTCCATAGCTCATCAGTCGTCATCATCATGCAGGCCACGGTCATTTCTTGATCTTAGGGATTCTATAATAGCGAGACGGAGGAGGTAAGTTTTACTTAACAATAGGTATTTATACAGTGCGCCCCATACAAAATCACCTAAGTTATTTTGTAATGCACTTCGATACATTAGTGGGTTCATTTTGTATTGGGAATGGGGCGCTTGGTACTGAAAGTGGGAAAGAAGTTCGGAATGTTAGTTAGAATGTTGTAACTCAGGATATTGATGATTATCGCACAATAGCTAGCCCAATCAAAACAATCCTCAATCACAAGCCAAATTCCATCTACTTTAGGAGCTGTAGGTGTTGTAGCTGTAACGTGTGTGTAACTTAATGAATACAACGCAAAATGTGGCAATTTTGTAATAAAACACAACAAAAGTTTTCTAAGCAATCCTACAGAGTTCATTGTACAACCTTCCCTTTGGTGCATTCCAGAAAAGCGAGTGGCTCTTGGTGTACCCTGAAAATGAGCAAAACTATCGTTAATTACTACAACATGTGTCTTTCGCATGTTAGCTGAATTAATTTTCAAACAAACAAACAATAATTTATTTCTGGTTAGTCTACCAAACACACTGCACGTGGCGACACTCACACACCATTAGTCGTTGTAAATACTTACACATCAGTTAGAAATTACAGTAAACTTCATTTACAAATCTAGAAGTCTCGACCAATATAGGCTTTAGACTTATAAAATTGTAAATTAGTTTGGTGAAACAAAGAAAAATCCATATGACCAGGGCAATAAAAAATACAACACACGGTATTTGAAAAAACATTTAATTAAAATATAAAATAAATAATTTTGTCATGAAAGTATTAGACCTTAAAATCACAGACATCAAATCCTCTGCTATAATTGATTTGCAAAGGTTACGCTAGCAATCAAGAGCTGTTAAACCACAAAATTGATTTTGCAATGTAAAATGAATTTATAGTATTTGTGACATCTTTAGGAACCGTTAAAACAGAGATGATATCGAACGAATTTTCAATATGAAATAATATATAACATTTAATAACGAAATAAGTTACAGGTCAAGTCAAAAACTATTTAAGTTAAGGTTTGCTACAACTATTTGTAGCCGAACTTAATTAACTACTGATATTGTATAACTATTAATGTGCAATGTACTTATAATGTGAATATGTATTTATACTAATTAATACTTATTTTGTAACAATTTTGTATAGGATTTTGTGACAAAAACAGTCAGGAAAATAAGACAATTATCACAAGAACAAATTAATAAATAAAAAATAAGGAAATAACAGATTTACTTCTACCGATTGTTTAACTATGAATACATAGGTACGACAACACTGTTGAAAGGTCAAATAGAATATATATGCACACAGTTCAGACAATATAAGACATAAAGGTAGATTTCAGCTTGAACGTGAATACCTAATCTTTCAAACTCATAATTATACAACAAACAAATACATTGTAAGATATTGGAGATTAGGTCTCATTTTAAGAGCTATCTAAAACATGAAGCTTTTTAAAAACAAGAGTAAATTTAAACGTTTTGTTTGCGACCAACAAAATGTATCATTAGTTGTGTTATGTTGAAGATAGCTTTAAATAACATTCGTGTATGAAACCTAATTGACTTTGGCGAATAATTCCACCGAGTATATTTGTCCTCTCTAGAAGCAACTCTGAGCGAATGCCAAATGACTATTTGAGTCTGTACATTTAAGAGAGTGAACTAAAGCCAAAATAACCGGTAGAACACAAGATGAAGGTTGAAAACAACAAGTCAATTGATGATAAAAGATATGTACATTGTAAAACTACATAAAATTAAATATACAAAATACTTCAGATATATACATATAAAGAGTTGAGGTTTTAATAATGTCTATAGCTATACAGTAACTGTTATATTATTAAAATCCCAGTCATCAAAATGAAAACATACTTAGCGCCACTTGCACCATTCCACTAACCTGGGGTTAACCGGTTAAACCTGGAGTTACCGGTACAATTTGGTTAACCCCGGGTTAGTAGAATGGTGCAAGTAGCCATTAGTCTGTTCCCGTCCCGTAGGATGTAATAATACCTAAGTTGGAAAACTGTAGGTACTGCTCAAAAGACGTTTTTTATTCACGACTGATACTGCGACTAGACAATATTATTTATGAAAGTGGACAACATAGGTATGAGGTATGAATTTAGAGAATTATAAATATTTCGTTCAAATTTTTGTTAAAACAGATTCACCAAATAATACATAGCATTATAGCATCATATTCCACGTACCTACATAAGCATTCAATAACTAGAAGTAAATTTAAAACAGAACTTCATGTAACAATAAGTCTTATTGTATCTAAATAATGTGGAAAAAGAATTTTGGTCCAAAATTGAAATATATTAAAATTCGGTTTAAAGGAAATACGAGTACCTACACGAACAATTGCATGTAACCGAGTGTAGATTCCTCGCATTATTTCATTTAAATGTATGATTCTTACTACTACTTAGTACAAGATAAAGATGAGGTAAAGCCGAATATATTGTTTAAGATTAAGTCATCTTTTTCCTCGCGTTAACCCGGCATTTTGCCACGGCACATTTCCAGCCTGGGGTCCGCTTGACCTAATCCCAATCCCAAGAGTTTAAGATTAAGTCATATCAGACAAAATCAAGTCAGTCATATCAGACAGAAGAGTTCGTTTGGCATCATAAAAGGTTAATTTTACAAGAAATAACTTAACAAATCCTGACTAGAATGACAAGATAATGCTAGTCCACAGATCTAAGAATTTACATTAAGTACAAATATGGTCGCAGGTGTAACTGTTGTTAATTATAGAGAAATATTATTCTCATAATGTCGTAGTTCGCAGCGTAACAATAATAGCAATTAGTATTGTGCTGTACTTGTTTGTGTAAACTGTATACTTACATTACACACCTACTCCTTTAAATATTGTCATATCTACGTCTGCGCGCAGGGGAGAAATCAATGACAAATTAAAAAGTATTTCAACGTAAGAAAATTAAGTTCCGTGCCAGCAAAATCTAATTTCCATGGAAAGAAAAAATTCCGTGCCCGGACCGAATTTTCAGATCTAAATATCATTAAAATCTTAACTCATACATTAATTACTCATTCAAAATTATTGTTGCAAATCAGTATTTTGTATTAATATTTAACATTCAAGTAGGTGGGTCTGAGGTAATCATTATTATCATAAACACTATATTCGGCTTTACCTCGCATTATAAATAAGCTCAACACGTCACTGGATATAAATAAATAAATAAGTTATAAATAAATTTTGTGATGATCCGCATAGGTAATACTGGCGTAAAAAAAACGGTGCATAACATGCCAAGTTTCATGAACTTGGTGTTAAATGAAAGAGCATGTTTATTATTGTTAATGTTATTTACTTTTAATGTATGAAACAGATGTTACGATTCGAAATTGAAACACTAAAATAACGTAATTATGAAATACAAGTGGGCAGGCATAGTATTAGAAAATCAGGTTTATACCATTACTGATTTGTTTAACTTATACACTATTGAGAAACGTTTACTCAACAAGAGAAAAAGGTGGTACAAAGATTTTAGCTATTAGAGGATAATCTAACAACCTTGACAGCGTATTCAGAAAATTCTCTATAGTTTTCTACTCGCGATATTGTACACTTAAATGCAATTAGTCGCTTTAACAATCGATAGCGGCTGCTGGCTTGTTGTTGGCAAGATAAGAGCAATTACTTTTGTAGCTGACGTGAGGGTTTTTTCCTCTGATACAGAATTCACTGTTGTTTTACTCTAGTTTATTTGTGATAACTGATAACCTATGTCTTTAAATATCAATAATTTACACAACCCAAATTGTTTTTCCACGAATTGTTGTGTTATATTTGAGAAATAAGTCACTTAACATAAATTGTACTTCAAATCACTATCGTATTAAGAAATCTTATCTGTAGACTGGTATTTAAACCTGCGCGTAGGTACATTATCAATTACCCGTACATCATGAGATCATGACTCACTTTTCTTACGCCAATATTACAAAAAAATCGTAATCTATGTACATTTACACAAGAAATTGACATTCTATTTAGCTCCAAATTTGCGGCTTCGCCCCGCTGGAAACGCAATGTTCCTTCACCTTACTCTTGTCACTGGAATCTCTAGCGCCGCCAAATATATTTTGCTTCGGTGTCTCTTTATGCGAGCTGCGTTAAAAATTAAAAAAATATATTTAAAAAAATTTGAGCCACAAATTTAATATATTGGATACAATCCCTGCCAATTAAATAACTGCGTATAACCTCTCTCTGATAACAGGTTTATCTATAAACATAATTATGATAGGAGTCGAGTTGAAAAGTATCGTTTTCCAATTTGATGACGTAATGACGTCATCTGGTTTGGGCCACGTCAGTAAACTCTCAGGTCAACAAAGATTTGAGTCATGGTTACGTGACATGAACAGCGTTCCTAGCTTGTCAACCCGGTTCGACATGCACTGAGCCATGAACTTTGTAGTCGGTGGAAGAATTAACTACGCAATTTAGAAATCACTTAGTGCATACAAAGTGTCTTAAATGTTTTTAATGAAAGACAGCTGAAGACAAATTTGATTTTGTCATTTTAATTATTAACGATTTAATGAGATTTAATTTGCTTTTTGTATTTCCGAAAACCCGCGACTTTCTTGCTAGAAATGAATGGTCAAAACTTTGGTACAGGCCAAAACTACGTCCAGAATTCGGCCTATCTCGCAAGCTATCACAAGTTTCGGGCTATCGGCAAGGCTTCTTTTAGATGCCAGTGTTGTAAAAATCTAATTTGGGGTCACAGGAAACTGGTGATTTGGACACTAGTTACGAACGTAATAATCTACTTTTTGGTTGAAAGCAGACCAAACCACCAAATTACCAGTATAAAATGTACCAGTGCTGCACTGGATATATCATACTTTGGCACTTCGCCAATCAGTATACTCTCGTGATTTACATATGAAATAAAAATGACCTAGCAAATATACTAACAACTAAAATTTTATGGAGTGCTTAACCACAATACATTTTAGAATAATGCTTTTAATATTGCCGTAGACCGTGAACTACTACTACTACTATACTATACTAGTGAAAAACTTAGGTATTATTTTTGAAGACAATGATAATTCGAAGCGAATCATTTATTCCTATTTTAGATATTACTAAAAGCGTAAATAATTTCCAAGTCTCGTATTTTACGAGGTATAGTCGTAAAATCATGATTGACTACAAGCAAATTGTTGCCCACGAATGAACTAAATTGTTCACGGTAGATTAAATGATAGCAGCTAGGAAATGCACCTGCAGTGGCATTGGGAAGTTAAAAAATGATAAACAACAATCAATTTCAAAACAAGATATTTAAATAGGTCATGTCCTTACAGTACAGTACTTAATGAAATTATTTCGGAGTTTTATGCTAACAAGAACTATAGTACTGGCAGAGGATTTAATTTCCGACCCATTTCGTACCTTGTTACAGTGACAATCAATATGAAATTATCTAAATAGCTCATAGTATTTTCACTGTGACGAGAGGCACGAAATGAGTCGGAAATTAAATTCTTTGACTGTACGTTGTAGGTTGTAGGTATTGAATCGTAGGACAGAGAGACACACCTAAAAGAGTACGTACATCGCATAATTCGCATATTGACATGGAAATTGTATGGTGTGTGATGTGACCCCATTAATTTAGGTAGGTACCTATATTACCTATACATAATTCGTTCCATCTGACTCTCTCTAAATGAGGTTGTGTAACCCCACAGAATATACTATGGTTTATGTTTATGTTACCTAATGGCATGTTGTTTTTAAACAATTGCAGCGCCATATGCGTTAAGTTTTGCGCGTTTATCCTTATTGAATATCGAAATTGTATACATGTCATTCAGAGTTCTCGCTAATTTATCAGTAAATTTCGAGTTCCATTGACGCGGGTGCGGCACCTTAACTACGTGACGCCGTACAAGTGTACACTAAATAGGCTGACGAAATAAATACCTATTAGGAAACTGATCGTGGCTATTTAAAACGTAGGTTAATTATTTTTAAAGATAATGAATGTTGTCCTTATAATATGTAAACATACATGTTACCTTAAGCAAAATTGTAGATTTTATATTGAGTTATTAAACTTTTTAATCAAGGGTAAATCCATTGAAAAAATTCACATGGAAACAAAATTATATTTGCAAGGGTAGACTTCAAAACTTTATAAGACTAAATTTGCCCTGATAGAAAAAAATCACGAAAATATGTCTAATTTTCATTTATATCGTTACCCTGCATACTACAGCAGTATAATTTGCTGTCAGACGAGCAAAATTCTCTTATGGATCTTTTATCGCTAGCACTTCTGGTATTTAATGTAATCGATGCACTAATCTCTTTGAGTGATTACTGATTAGCTTTATCGCATCTCGTTAACCTTGTAAAGGATGTATTTACTCGTAAACGAATTCCTAGCTAGACCTAGAAAATAATTGTTATAATAAATCTATCATTGTTCTAAAGGACAGCGCTTGAACCTAGACTGTAATTTTTAATGAGCTATTCAGTCAGAAGAAAACGTCGCTAAGCGAAAAAAATATCCAAATTCATCTCCACAAGAGTACACAGCTCAACACAGTCTAGTGAACTTCGTTCTGGGCATATTATCCTACGAAGGTTACGAACTATTTCTGACGCTGTTTTTTGCGAATCTGCCTCCACAATCATTCTGTATGCGAATGATAAACATAAGCAGACATAGGAATCCGTGGGGCAAATGTTCTTGACAGGTACGGACTTCTATATCGATAAACTCAATTATCGATGCTCGTTCTATATCTTTCCTGTTTTCGATCATTTTGGACATTGAGACATCCCATCCAATTACGATTAAAGATACATTTGAATTGAGATCCTGAATATAAGAAATAATAATGATGAAATAAATTAGATATCAACGTGAAGGAAATCTGTCTAATTCAGGATTTCAATAAGACTGCGGATTGGTGTCTACGCCGAACTAACGTTGCGCTAAAATTACCGCTCTAAAAAATCTCAAAAACAAAGGGTCTTGACGGACAGACAGATGGGCGGACAAGAAAGTGATCCTTGGGTTCCTTTTCCGTTTGAGGTACGGAACCCTAGAAAGACTAGGCTCCAGTGCTTTGACTTATGGAAACGGGAGATCATGTTTTATTTGTTTCCTTTCTTTTTCCTTATGAAATATAAACTTGTGATAGGTGTCGGATTACCCCACGTCCACCTGTTACCGAGAGAGTGTGACTCAGGCCCTACGTGATTGCTGCAACGTACGAATTTATGCGGCTCACTTTGATAATAGAGTGTTTGAGGAAAGAAATGCCTTTACTTTACCGGCTGAGACATTAATTTATTATTAAGACGTGTGTTTTGTATTCTTTAAATATGTAGAGCAGGAATCTCAAGTCTTACACTAGTTTGAAAATTATGTATAATAAATAATTAAATTAACCGATATTCGCGTGCTTATTAGTTATCGTTTTCCCATTGACAGAAAACAAACTTGGATAAACATGATTATTTACTTTTAAAATTTAACAGACCTCACTTTTTAAGAAACAGTATGTAGAAGATATCACAGGTCTTATTTGTTTATTGAATTTTAGTTCTACTAATATTCGACACCATTAAAACCCGCTACCTACGTACCTAGTACCTTCTTCAATTATGTGTTACGAAAAATCATTTAAAACCTCCACCACAGCAACACAAGGCACACTCAAAAATCTAAGCAACCTTTCAAAGTCATACACTAATATAATCCGTAAAGAATAATCAATCACAGATTAAACACATAGTACCTACCTACATATTATAAATACCTACTTTATGATTCGGTTAAATTGTGTTTTTTGAAAAACAAATTATAGCTCCC
This sequence comes from Cydia amplana, assembly GCF_948474715.1. Taxonomy (NCBI): domain Eukaryota; kingdom Metazoa; phylum Arthropoda; class Insecta; order Lepidoptera; family Tortricidae; genus Cydia; species Cydia amplana. Next base: position 17,336,627 of record NC_086074.1, on the reverse strand, counting down.
AGCCTTTTACGAATGTAGTATGATACCTTTGGTTATGGTGCTTTACGCACACTAGCGTCCCAACCCCTCCCCCTGCCGCAACCCCCCCTTTTAGTATGAAATATGTCCCGGTTGAAGGTTTTTTTTAATTTTTGAGAAAAGTATTAGAGTTAAGAAAAAAGTGTGAAGGTATAAAAAATAATCCTTAATAAATTTTAAATAAAAAAGGTTATAATGCCACTTTTTGGTAAGACTTACCATATTCATGTATTAACTTGTTGAAGTTCAATGTCAGTACGTGATAGTACTGACAGAAATCGTATGGGGAGAACCAGCTTGTTGAGCGGTTAAATTTTGTTGAAGTTCATCTAGCTATAACATGAATTTTTGTCAAGAATTTAATAAGAATTATTTCATTCATTGACACTTTTTGCCTATATTATATACTTTCCCCAAAAATAAAAATAAACTGTCAACCGGGACATATTTAATACTAAAAGTGGGGGTTGCGGCAGGGGGAGGGATTGGGACGCTAGTGTGCGTAAAGCAGCATACCCAAAGGTATCATACTACATTCATAAAAGGCTGGCTATAGTTTGTTTGTCTTCCCCATACATTAGAAGTATTAGAACACAACTGAATCATTTATTTCTACTCTCAATTCTCAAATCGGCAATAATTTGCGAATTTTTTATAATTTGTTATGTTATGAATCACGGATTCTTTACGGATTGATTCAGACTTAACTTGGCGCCCATAGTTTATTTCATAATATCATTTTGAACACTACAAAACGTACAGAGGCAACCCAACCAAGTACCCTTACCACAAGTTTGACACTGACATATTCTCTAGCGACTGCGTAAACTAACTCACAATGTAGGTATCTCCTTCGTACTAACTAACATTAGTGCACGCGGGATGCATTGCGTTTGAGTTGACGCAGTCGCTAGCGTTTAAGATCGCGTAAAACTCATGGTGAGGGTATAGATAGCTACGTTAATGGTATTTGGTAAGCAATCGATTTACTGTAGGCACGATTTGTGGAGTGTATTTCGCCAGGGGGAGCCAAGCTAAGAGCCGCTAATAAGACGGAACTCACAGACAATTGACAACCTCACGTTATACCAATCACTTTCTACTCGATCGAAAGAGAAATTGCGTCGAATTTCGTCATATACGAAATGTATGATATTTATTTTTAGGGATCTATTTTAAGATGTTGAGTAAAATGATCATGCAATACAAGTAGAGAAACAGTAATTCTTTATAAAAAATACTTATGCCCTTTAGTTTCATTCATAGCAGCAATATCCATAATATGTATAAGGATACTTGTCATTTACTTAAACATATTATACAGTAAAATAAAATTAATAATAAGTCTGGGTCTGTAATGGGCCAAAATGACTAAGTGATTGAATATTTAGTGAAGATGTCCAGAGTCCATTTTTCAGTTGAAAATATTAAACACAAACACACTCTCACACCATGTCCTATTTACAAACAATGATAAAAGTAAATATGTATTTACTTTGAACATAATATACACATGTCATAAGTAATTATTGAAACTAGGATCTTTATATTCTGAAGGTCCTAGGATTTTTTCTACAGTTTAGAGGAATTCTTTTTTTAATAGATAACATTTGCCACCACCATTTTACCTATTACATATTTTTATGTCAAATAACTAAACTATGGTTCAACTTTTACTAGACTAATAATTTTACCTATTTACCAATGACACTAGAGCTAGCTAACTATAAGGTACTATGTACTATAAACACTAGACATATAGACCGGAATATGAACTGTGATTACCTTTAGTATTGTTTTCTAGCTCCCAAACTCTAGCTCGAAAACAAAACTAAAGGTAATCACGGTTCATATCCCAGTCTATATAAGTCTAGTGAAACTAACCATGAATCATTCAAAACTGTTACTATAACACTGGCTAACAAATTTGGAATTAAGTCAAAAAATCAAATAGGATCTCACCTGAGCATGTTCCGGAAGTTTTCCAATTCTCTAATACTGTTAGAAAGTCTGGCAAAGGCATTGAATAATGCCACAATCTCTGTTCTCTGCAACCTTTCATGAGCTTTATGCCGCAGCGGCAACCTGCCCTGCTCCGGGTCATCTTCCGGACCATCCCATTTGCCTGAGAATAGGATCTTCAAGGCTGTGCCGAGCCCCTGGGTCTGTAACTTCCCCCACAGCTTACATTTATCACACCCCACACAATCCATGATCCTTGATATGTTACGGAAGTGCTCGCGGAATTCGACTTTCAGTTTAGCAGCCTGGCTGCCTCCGTTGAACATTGAAGACTCGTTGAAATGGTCCGGGAAGCTGTAGATTACACCGAGCATATTACTTATAGCTTCTCTAGTCTCCTCGTCTTCCGTGGGATTGCCTGTATAATATTCTTCTCTTTCTAAGTACGGACCCGCTTTAGCTAAAGCTCTCATTTCTAATAAATAAACAAAATATAGATTTTTCAGCCAATTAGGACTTTCGCCTAGTGTCTGCGAGGGATCAAAGCGACGCTGGAATTCTTCAAGGTTCGGTCCCCATTCACCTTCCGGGGAAGCAACAAAACTAACTGCTTTTTCAGCCAGGAGGTACTTGGAGCACAAATGAATGTTAATGCTGGTATGCATGCCTGAAACTGCTCTATAAAACACCCTTTCCTCTAAGCACATATTACTCAAATCTGTACTCAAAACATATGGGAATGATTCATAAGGATTAGCCTTAGGGCGGAAGCAATTTTCCTGATATATGCTCCTCCAAATTCTGTGTGCTGAGGGGCCCTTGTATCCTGTGTATCGTTCAGGATTCAGAGACAAGTCCACATACTCCGCCTCGGCATCTTTGTCGTCGCATTCACAGAAGTTCTCAAGAGCATCGTCATGGGCTTTCCACTTTGCTATTTCATACTGACTGGCTGCACTAATAGTCATATTCAAGTAACCCAGGTCCGGGTCATGATCAGAATCAGAGTTGCAGTTAGATTGAGCCTCTTTAGAGTATTTGCTAGCTGGTGTTTCATCTAAGATCTCATTTTCATACCCGTTTTCGTACCCAGGTACACTTTCCTTTGTACAAGTTTTGATATGACAGTACTTCATGGCACATCGGCTGTCGTCTGCCCAAAAAGGGCATTCTTTCTTCAAATTTACCTTGTAGAAGCGAAAATAGTCCTTGCGTACCAAGCTCTGTATGCGGGGAAATATTTTGACGTTATTAAAGTAGTCTATCGTGTCTACATTACAAGAACAGTCGCCCAGGGCCCCGTGGAGCTCTTCGAAGCACACATTGCTGTCGCAGGGCGTCGAATCGTACAGTTCCGTGTCGTAACCAACCACTTGGACTATCGCTAAAGCGAAAATTATAAACACTACACAACAATTTTTATATGCCATTTCAGATTTCTTTCTATGACATGAAAGGTCTCACGAAACAATAATTAGAATCCAATAAGACTGCTCACAACATATTAAGGGAACTTTTTGAGAGTCACATAACACAAAAAGAGAAAGTGAATTTTTAAACCGAATAATACGACTATGTAGAGTAGAGACGAGCAGTGAGCCGTCACACATCTCAACGCAAGTTTGATTGACCACAGATAACTAATAACATATTAGTTGACACTATTGACAGTTCAATAGAATGTTGCCAGTTTGGCTGGTTCCTATTATATAGTGTGTCAAAGGTCTGTTTGATTTCAAACATAGACAGAGAGAATCATACTATCTTTGTCTAACACTAGTACTAGCACTCAAAAGAAAAGGATGAGTATAGTTTTTTTTGTTCCTATTTACTGACAAGATTTGATTGACCCAGTATAGTTCCCACCATGAATCTAGTATTCATATTCATATTTATTTGCAGAAAAAGGGTAAAGCTTTGGATTCCTCCGAAAACGGTGCCGTCATATGACGGCCGTCATATAGCGGCAGCAAAAGACGGCCGTCTTTACGGTGGCGACATGTGGAAAGTACCACGGCGTCATAACACACCGTCATCCACCAAGGTCAAAGCGGCAAATTTGAAAAATGTAGGCGCGATGGGATAACGTCCCATAGAAAATTTGAATTTCGCGCCTTTTCCTACTGACAAGATTTGCTTGATCATCTATAATTTACTTAGAGGATGAAATATCATCAGAAGAGGAAAATAATCGTAGTACGGAATCATTTATTCAAATCTCGTGTCATTTATTCAAAATGGCGTCACCGCTATCTAATAAAACCACAGACTTGTCATTTTCGCGCTCGCGCTTGACAGACAGCTGAAGTGTGCGAAAGGGAAGCCATCACGTATATGAACATACCATGAGTGCGAAAGAATCAGACTACCAATGAGAAAACGTGACCACTTTTGACTTTGACGACGGCCGCGGACGGCCAAGAGCGTATCACAGTAATTTTCAAATTGAAAAATATACACGGATTAGGACGAAAAGTATTAAATAAAGTAATTCAGTGAAGATTGTGTCTTGTAGTGTGCCGGATTTCAGTGTTACAGTGCCAAATAATCCAAGCAAACACTAATTTCAGAGGATTTATGATATTCCTAGCGAAATTTTCATAACGATATTTTGTCAAATTAACAGCGTAAAAAGTGTAAGAAGCCGGTTTATAAAGTTCATTATAAGTTTTTCTTCCTTTGTGTGCTAATATTTTATCATATTAGTCTATAATTTAAAATATTTTTTCTACTCCAGCACTTAAATGTGTCAATTAAATGACTGACAGTGATATCTAAAGCAATGTCATTTGAATGATTTGTCTATAGGCTCATAAGATGACTGCTAGCAGTCATCTTATGAGTATAATACAACTGCTTTATTTTTTTTAAAGATACAAGTTCCGATCATCTTGATTGAAAGAGGTATGTTTTCATTTACAATAATAACTCTTTTTTTTTTAAATAATAACTCAATTTTTTTTTAAATTATAACTCTTTTTTTTAATAATAACTCTTTTTTTTTGCTGCAGCTGTCATAGAAAAAGTAATGTATGCAACAGCTCATAATTGGTTCTTAAAATTCTCGGGTCTTTTTTTACAAAACTCGACTACGTCTCGTTTTGTAACTTCGACCCTTGAATTTTAAGAACCCTTATTATATCACTGTTGCATAAACTACTATTGTGTAAAAACATAACCTGTTACTTTACGATAGGGCTTGACAAAATGTTGATATGACAGTATCGATAACTTGTCGGTATATTAATAGCTATGTAATTATTTCTTCACAAGACATCATTAAGATATTAGCTTTTATAACCGACTTCAAATAATAACGATTGTTATACCTTTTTGAAGGTGCTCATGTTTAGCGGTAAATTTAAACTTCACTTTCCAACACAGTAAGAGTTACATTAAGATAAGTCTGCAACTATTTTGATAGTACACGCAGTGCAAGTGTTATTTATACGTCATAATGTCGTAGAATTTTAACGTTTAAAATAACACATTTGAAAAAGTAGTCGATAAAGCAATCAAACATCGACAGATTATTAATATGTTGTAACATGACATCACTATTTTCGATCTCACATAGACAATTTACGCACACACTTGCATTTCATTTTTGGTCGCACTTTTGAAGATTGACAGTTGTTCTAGTCATATTAATTCTATGGTTTACATAGACAACGTTCTAGTGACGTCAGTCAACGCTATATAGCGGCCGTAATATGACGGCACCGTTTTCGGAGGAATCCAAAGCTTTAGTTACAGGTTTTATGTTAGTAATGATCCACCTTGATCCGCTATCTCATGACAGCATGCAAATTATTCTTAAAACTACATTCTACAACATTCAAGTAGGTAGGTATTTACAAAGTACATTAATTAGCTATATACACTTATACACAATACATTTACATTAATTTAAGAACAATGTCAAATTAAAATTATGCCAAATAATAAGAAAACAAAAAATTAAAAATCAATAGGTACATTTTTCATGTCATCATGTTTTTATAATTCCAAAATTCTTTTAAGTTGTAAAAACAATGATCTTGGAGCCAAATTCTAAGGGTACAAATGATATCCTTGCCTTCAAGATTCCTAATTTCTGTTGGTAGATTGTTGTAAACGAGAATACACATATAATACGCATTCCGTTTATAAATTTCTGTCCTACAGCGTGGTGGGTATTTTAACTGGACCAGGCATGAGGGGTGAACGGAGGGAGGGGGGAACGGGATAGTCTTATGTATCTTTCAGTAGGAGTAGCAGCGAAAGCGCTATTATTGTTTGTCCTTGTCACAGTCTCACTTTTATTTTTATTCCCCACCATAAATTAGTATGGAATATGGTGGGCAACAAATAAATTCGACCAATCATAGTGTCACGTTGCACATGTTTTGTCCCTCACGGAGGCACGGATCCTATCTTCTATGGTTCCAACACATTCCCACATCTATGGGTTCTTCCATAGACTGTCGACCTACCAAATTAGTTGTACAAAGGCATACTAGATGGCAGTAGCAACTCAAGTCCACCAACATTAACTAGATGGCGGTGTTGTCTTGTAGTTTGTTTTCGTGATTATAATTATAACTTTATTTTTTTCTAATAAAGGTTTTTTAAATACCTAAGTATTACAACCAGTTTTTAGGTAAATTCGCTGTCGCCCTAAAAGTTCCTACAAATCCTTACAATGCAAAACCTTACGAAAAATAGTAAAAATAACTTCGAAAACCCTTGAAGGGGATACTGGACCGGTCCACGCTTTCCATTCCTTTTCCGTGCCACACAAAGATCAGTGCACTCGGTAGACTTGACCATAGATTAGTATTATGTTATTACTGTAAGACTTGACGAGCGTGAATCCCCAAAAGGTGCACGTGCACATCATTACACCCATCAAATACGCGCCGGTTGTCAAGACGGAAAGTGGAGGACTCACGCGAAATCGCCTTTTCATACAAACGTAATCTTCATTTTCCTCTCTGGATATTAACACAATTGAAAATATTCTGACACAATTTATTATAGCAATCAAGTAGCAGTCAATATACATCAAATTATGTAAAAATAGAGATTTGGTCTATACCAAAGAGAATTATATCACTACCAGTATGCTACCAGTGAAATTCCGCAACAAGGAACGTGATCATATTATTATATTCCTGGTCCGGCTTTACACATTAAATTCAACGCGTAATTCTCGCTGGTATTTGCGAGAACGCGTTACAAAAATTCATCATTCATCGTGACTCACAAAACCAAAAAAAAACTGTTTCTATACAATTTAAGGGAACACATCGTTAGCGTCATTTATGCACCAGGAAGCGCCATCTATCAGACAGTCGAGTATGCATTATTGTTTGTCCTGATTCAAGACTTAAAAACAATACACTCTTTTTGTTTGGGCAGTCGTGTAAAAAGTTCAGAATTTTTAAGCAATCGATGGAGGGAGGAAAATGATTTATAATCCCATAATCTCATCATTCGCTTGTGTTCGGTTCATATCATCTCTCACACAGTCTATCCACGTTATCCTCGGTTTTCCTTTTCCCTTCCATCTTTCCACATTCATTCGTTATACCTTTCTCGTTAGATGACTTTCATCCCCGCATCACAACAACAAGAGATCAAAGTTTGATATTTCTTCGAGTGCTCTTTTGAGTCCCTTACTACGCTCAAGATTCTAAATTAGATTAAGGGACTCAAAAGAGCACTCGAAGAAATATCAAACTTTGATCTCTTGTGTACAAATAACTATACCACACTTGCTCATGCAATGAGTAATGGGATTTTTTATTGTTACTAACTGGGTCACTAAAGTCACACGTACTAAGGTTATGTGCAGATTCAGATATTGTTTTTGTTTTCAATTATTAAAGAAAAGATCTACAGTTCCTAGATGTAGGGAATATTTTCAACTTTGATCTCGTGTAGTTCACAAAACTTTTCACCTCAGCAGTGAGAACATATTAGAGAACCCGAAAAATGTATTCCTTCTTCATCACTTACCTATTCACTCATGTTTTCTTAAGATATACCAACAATTAAGTTTTCACCTCAGCAGCTCGAACAAGTCTACTTTGCTACTTAAAAACAGTGAGCAAAATCCCATTTTGCTCATTTTGTCTCACTCACTGTTTTTAAGTAGCAAAGTACCCTTGTTTGAGCTGCTGAGGTGAAAAATAATTACCTACACTGGATCTCGTTATTCATGGTTCTTTGCATTTGGAATACGGTCTTTACGCTACTAGTCCACCGATTCAAAGGGTATTTTAATGCCCATTCACAATTGTACTTGTAACCTTATATTGATTATGGGTATGCATAAGTATTCCACAAATAAACAATCATTCATTCAGGCCTATAAGTACCTAATCTTAGTGCACGCGCGGCAAGCAATAAGTACTAACGTCGGCAGTTGGAGTTGGAGCCAAGATGCGTAAGTGGAATTAATCCTTTATAAAAAACTCTGAGCTCTGAGAACTATTATATAATCTGTGACTCCGGATCAAGGTGGGAAAAAATATTGCAGTAAAGTGAAATTAAAAGCTCAAGACCAATCTGAATAGTCAACCCTTCTTGCCCTCGTTAAGGAGAAATAGGGTGTTAAGTGTAGGTGTTAAGTAGAATTTGTACTTAGGGACGGATAGCATAAGTATAATAATACAAAAAAAAACCTGATTAATAGTAGAAAATTTAATTTCGCCATACAGTACAGTATCATTCACAAAAGCGATATCATTGGAAATGCACGAGATTCAAAACACGTTACACAGACACTTGTTCCCGATACGATAAAATAACTATTTATATACATGCTAGTAAGGCAACACCTATTAAATCACATTATAATAGAAATGCATATAAATTTTAACACTTTAAATATAAGTATTGTAAATTGGACGTACAACATTGAATAGTATGAAAATACTTTTATTATAGTTCTTACAGTAATGTAAAACTACAAACAATTTCTTAACTAAACTTAACAATTTGTTTGAATGCAACAAAAGATAATCAAATGAAGGTAGAACGTGGTTTATATTTAAAATTCATGTCAAAATAAAAATAAAACCTGTGCTGGTCAACAAAAACGGAAGATTCGTAATAAACGCCATAGAAGTCTGTTGCGTACATATACATTAATTAACTATGGTCGGCAGACTGCGTAGAGAAATTATTCTCTAAAAGGGAATACAGTAAAACGGAATCTGTGCCACCTTTTTACAGTACACATTTAATCCTGGCACTATTTCAGTCAATCTCAAAAACTAAACATTGTTTATTCTAAAGGGTAGGCGTATATTTTGTATCATTCGTACTGCCTCTACTAAACTTATTTGCCTCAAAACAAATGTTTATAAAACTTGTGCGTTTAAAAGTTGCATTAAATGGTTTTGATATTTATACACAACTAATTACTTATAATAATAGAATAATATTGGTATGGAGGATAGGAATATTAGGATGCATTAAAGTGGATATTAATTAGGAATATTTATGTTACACCGTATATATACTAAAGTACAAAAGGTTTGTAAATAAAGGCAATAGGAATGACACATTTAATTAATTGGTCATACTTGACCGTTCTAGCTTTTTTAACAGTTATCTAACTTAATTAACTTGTACATAACATAGTGTGGTGAGTTTCTTTCGTAAATATCCCTTATTGTTCTTATTCGAATGTTTCGTGATGTCTTCGTTTTAGGCGTACCTGTAAATATAAATAATCGTGAGAAAAAGAAGATAAACTTGTAAACATACAAAAGCGAAATTAAAAATCACTGGTACCATAGATAACCACAACCAATAGTGCCAACAAAAAAAACAACACCAATAAACAATGAACAACCACCTAAAGTACCAATTTTTTACCAACCAAGTACCAACAAACTAAAGTAACATTTTTGTCAATATTTTTTGTACAACATTACAACAAAATAATAGTATAGGTACATACGTATGACACTTATTGAACAAACATGCTATTAAAAACAAACAATACAAATATTAATATGTATTTACAACGAACGAACTCACCTATTTTTAACCGATTTGTGCAAAAAAGTATAAGTTACCTATTCAGAGGATGATCCCAAAATAATAATGGCAAATTAGCAGGCAAATCATGGGGTGTTTTACAATCCCAACTGATTTCTGCAGAAAGTTTTAGTGTTTAACTCTCTGTTTTAGGTAAATTAATATGTAGTACCTATATATTTATCTGCCTACAACGTTGTCATTGTTTAGTTTAGGGCATATAATGTCATAATACAGGTGTAAATCAAAACCCAACGAGTCACACATATTAGTTTATTGAATTTATAAAATTCTTTGTCAATGAAATACAGCAAGGCACACTTTTTGCAGATATAATATGCAAAACTGAGTATTTTTGGCACGTAGTATAGGTACGATACGAATGGGTATGACTAATTAATGATATCAGGCAGGCTTTCCTCTACTTAATTTTTATACCCACGTCCGCGTCCCAGTAAATTGAACCACTGCGTCTTGGAAATACTGCCCTACTAACAACGGTTTTTTTAAAGTATGACCATAGAATAAAATCATAATTATATTACATACACAGCTATAGTCCGCCAAAAAATTGTAGAAAATAATCGTGGGCCTACGTACCTAACTGTCACATTTTTGCTCAAGTTTTGACATAAAATGCTTAACATGGCAACAATTTAGTATGGAATTTTTTAGTTCCATTTCATTTAATTTCTACTATTTTATGTCGCATTATAAGTACCTATCGAATCAGGCTACTAACTAGTAACAAAATATTATATATTGTTGAAGTTGAGTGCCCTATTGAGTAAAAAGCGGCCAAGTGCGAGTCGGACTCGCCCATGAAGGGTTCCGTATTTAGGCTATTTATGACGTATTAAAAAAAAACTACTTACTAGATCTCGTTCAAACCAATTTTCGGTGGAAGTTTACATGGTAATGTACATCATATATTTTTTTTAGTTTTATCATTCTCTTATTTTAGAAGTTACAGGGGGGGGGACACACATTTTACCACTTTGGAAGTGTCTCTCGCGCAAACTATTCAGTTTAGAAAAAAATGATATTAGAAACCTCAATATCATTTTTGAAGACCTATCCATAGATACCCCACACGTATGGGTTTGATGAAAAAAAAATTTTTGAGTTTCAGTTCGAAGTATGGGGAACCCCAAAAATTTATTGTTTTTTTTCTATTTTTGTGTGAAAATCTTAATGCGGTTCACAGAATACATCTACTTACCAAGTTTTAACAGTATAGTTCTTATAGTTTCGGAGAAAAGTGGCTGTGACATACGGACGGACAGACAGACGGACAGACGGACAGACAGACAGACAGACATGACGAATCTATAAGGGTTCCGTTTTTTGCCATTTGGCTACGGAACCCTAAAAACCGACTGAGACCGAGACCATCATATTAGGTTAATATTATTTTGTGATAACCAAATGTCAACTGTGTCTTAAATAATTGCGTACGCTTCAAAATTACGTTGCCATAAACATGTGATAATTTGAACATCAGGAATAAAGGTGTTACAAAAAGATAAATTTATATTAAACTCTTTTAAGACATATCACAATCATTACAGAAGTGCAATATGCACGATTTTGAAATAAATGCTTATTGACTACAAAATGTAATAAAAAATACTTAAGTATTCGAGATTCTTGGACTAGTCCATAATATAGTAGCGACATATAAAATACACCAAAGGCTATATATTCTAGGCCTTATATATGACACCGTAAGATTATGAACCCGTTAGTTTATAATCTAACGTAGGTTAGGTTAGGTTAGTTTATAATCTCCTTACCGTCAGTTTATAATTTAACTAGCGAGATTATAAACTGACGAGTGTTTACAATTTTACGGTGACATATGCAAATAGGGACATTTCGAGAGTCGTAGACATTTTGCCCTCTGACAAATCAGGCAGGGGCAATCTTCAAGGTCAGTGACGCCATCAGTCTTGACCGAGTAAACATCGAAATGCTCACTTATGGCCTCTACAAACGTCACCAATAATCATATACGATTTACGATACATTGCGGCATTTGATCGATCGATTGAATTCGTTGCTCCGATCGGTAGAATCGGATGTCATTTGTCGCAACGTTTGTAGAAGCCTTTACACTGACTCGTTGCTCCCCTCTTGCATAACGCTTTTTACCAACTATTAATTGATTACAAGACAAATATTTAACAGGTTTATAGCTTTAGTTATTAGCAAAACATCCAAAGCACTTGCAACATACAGACCGTGAAGGCTTATTATTATAAATTTGGGGAAATAAATAATTATAAATTATATTCTATAATCGATTACTTATAGATTTCTTTTGATCTAAATAATGCATTGCTGTTAAATCCTATCAAATTCAAATAAACGTTCGTTTTCCCCAGATTTATACGTAATTCACAGACGAACCGTGCATGTTAATGTCTAACTTCATTCTGTTTAAACCCTTTTTATTAGACCTTAAGTTAAAAGTGATTGTCATTAAATACAACACCATTACAAACCACTTAAATGCATTTATTAGTTACTCCCCCGCTTCGAGGACTATACTTAATTTAAGGTCGATTTGTTATTTTAAATATTGATAATCCATGGACAATATATGCTACTGGTTATCGATAAAAATCGACCTTATTTTATTATTAATTGCGCAAGTTGTTAGTATAAAGCCTTATACGAAAAAAGCGATCCTTACCAGGATTTCGAAGCCATTTGTAACGGCATTTCTAATAGTAAATATTAAATTACGTCCGTTATTTTAACATAGAACATCGTTGAACCACGCTTAGTTGAAATATTCTGATTATTAAACTGGCAACACTAATTTTTTGGAAACATTTAAAAAAACAACTAAACATGTCTCAGATTCCTGTGGTTCAGTCATGCAGTACACAGCCCGCTTAAAATTATGTTAAAAAGTCAAAACAAAAATAAATTGTGATAATAGGTACCAGTTTTAATGTACAAAATATTAGTAGCGAGACCTTCTGTCCATGTTTCTTATGGAGTTGGCGAGACACAGGGCGAAAAGCGCTCCTACAACCTGGAAATGAGAAAAAAAAATGGTAAGTTAAAGAAGAGGTAGGTACAGAAACGGTCACGCTCCGTGATTGTTACGCCATGTAGGGTTTTAGTTAAGTTGGACATTCCGCAGCGTAAGTATGGAACAGCCAATTTTACTAGGACCCTAAATGGCGTAACAATCCCGTGTGGTGACAGTAGCTAAATATGGACCTGATCAGTTTATGCTACCATGTCACACACCTCGGTAACATCATTTACCGAGGTGTGTGACATTTATTTAAGTTCTCCTCATACCGCTTCGCCTTTCATTGACCATAAGTTGCTAAGCCACATTTTGGTCTGTGAAAAATTACCTCAACACAAGCGACTCCAATAGTGATTCCGGCGATGACCTTGTGCGATTTGTCGTAATAGTCCAGCATTCTGGTGGTGCAACCGGTGGAATAGGCGTTGACGATAGAGCAGACTTGGGAGCCCTGGTCGCAGCATTCTGGGGGCAGGTTGGCGACGGCCTGGACGTTGTAGTCGATGGGCCCGGTCTTGCCGCAGCAGGACAACTGGAATTGACAAATGTTGTTAATTGTTAAAGAGTTTCACATCCAGAGTATGTTGAGAAAGTCAAGCATTAATTCTATTTGCTCCATTCATCATCTTCCTCGCGTTGTCGCGGCATTTTTCCACGGCTCTTAGGAGCCTGGGTTTCGCTTGACAATTAATCCCAAGAATTGACGTAGGCTGCAGTCTGACCTTCCAACCCAGAGGGTAAACTAGGCCTTATTGGGATTAGTCCTGTTTCCTCACGATGTTTTCCTATACCGAAAAGCGACTGGTAAATATCAAATATTTCGTACATAGTTCCGAAAAACTCATTGGTACGAGACGGGGTTTGAACCCGCGACCTCCGGATTGCAAGTCGCACGCTCTCACCGCTAGGCCACCAGCGCTTAATAACATTAATTTTATGATCAACAAAAACGTCATTGTCAAATCGGTGCCAGCTTAACTCTGAGTCTAGAAAGTAATGATAGATCACCTGACGCTCAATCTGGTGGAAGGGGTTAGGGCTTAGCGAGCGGCCCTCTTCGAAGGACCTGTCCATGCCGGTCTTCAGCGCGTGCTTGATGCTGTCGGCGTACACGAAGATGCACACAGCCAGGATCACTTCCACGATGATGATCACAATCAGGAAGATCGCGTACTGGAAACGGAAACAATAAAAAGTTATTACAAACGTAAACTAGAGTCGGTAATGGTATCTCATTCGTTCGTCGTCATTCGTAATAATTCTAAGAAGTTAAGTATCGTGCATTAATACCAATTACCAACAAACATACCAAGAGTAAACTACTTTTTATCAAGCAGATACTTACGTCTGTAAAATGAAACTAAATATAGATTTGGATTTGATAGTAGTGCCTGTTCGATAATTTAAGACTTTCAGTGATAATACCTAATACAAGGTGTACCCCGAATCTGCTACTTTATGATTGTTGAAAAGGTGTACCCCGAATTTGCTACTTAATGATCGTTGAAAACTGTTATTCACTGTTGTTACGATTAAACGTTTACTTTCGCTCAAATATTCTTGGAGAATGCCTATTTCTAGAAATGGTTTAGGACGCTGTTAAACCCTTGAGCATATCGGAATAGATTACGCCGGCCCAATTTGAATTAAGGTCAGTTGCTGTCACTGTTAGCCATCACTGCCATCAGGTTAACTGTGCATGTGTGTGAACTGTACAGTGCATCCAGCAGTGCAGTGCGACCAGCAGATGTCAGGCGAAATGAAACCTTATGATAATGCCACAATACTACACATACCGTGACAACCATGCAGTGGCTCTCGCGAATAGCTCCGCAGCACCCGAAGAACGATATGAGGAACACCACAGCCCCGATGACGATGAACAGCCAGGGGGCCACGTTGAGGCCTCGGGAGGCGTCCTTCACAACCTGCCAGTTGAGCACGACAGCCACGCCGATGCCCACCATGGCGATGCCGATCAGCTGCGAAAGGGAGCAAGATAAGCGACCTTATACGAAATTCCAGATTCTATAGTCTTTTTCACTTCTCATGCTCAAAAAGTGCACCTTTATGTCGTACGTAGACGACATAAAGTTGCTTATTATGTTCTAGAGCATAAAGTAAAATCATCTATAGCGACCCTTATTGACCTTGCAATAAAGTCCAAAATCTGTCATACAAACTGCCAGCCTTGCCGGCGCGGCGCGCCAGCGCCCCACCGGCGCGCTCCCGCCCGGTGTGCCTCGCGTCCCCGACCGGCCCGAATAAAATTTTCTTTAGTCTTGAATAAATACGGGAAAATAACCTAAAATATTGGATATTTTTGTATGTATATTTTCCTCGCAATCGAAGTGAAAAGCAGAGTGTACAACAAGGGCATAAATGTCCATTTTTACCCTCGTCTCAAAAAATTGCCTCGGGTGAAAATGGGTCACTTTATGCCCTTGTTGTACAATCTACTATTTTACCCGACTACGGCACAGCAAAATGGGAGAGATTTTGATTAAAAATATATTAATATTAATTCATGAAAAGTAATGAACACAACATAAACGTGACTAAGTAGGTACTGTTTCGTAAAAGAAATAAACCTGATAAAGACAACGACATATTTATAAAAAAATAAAAAATAAAAAATAAAATGCATTTAATTCAGACAAACATGGTCCATATTTTGTTAGTACATCTTAATCTAAATTTTTAAATTTTAAATTTAATACTTATAGCTAAGGTTAACTTAAAATAAACTTAAATAACTATCTTAGGTACTAAAGATAAATGCAGAGAGGACCAGTGCCTTATCAGGCCACTGTCCCACCTGCCAGCCACGACGGCCAGGAGACTGTGGCGGCTGTCGCGCACCCTGCGGAGCGTCGCGGCGCAGCGCTTGCGCAGTGTCGCGTGGAAACCGTCCACATGAGCATCAGCGAACATGCCGGACGCACTGCAGTACCGAGGCAGCCGCAACAGTACCCTGAACGCGTCATTATATTGTACGCGCATCGCGTTAAAAGCCCTTTGCGTGTATCGAGTCCACAGGCTGCAGGTGTACAGCGATGTACAGAACGCTCGAAATAATGTTATTTTTACTTGCGCTGTACACCGGCTGAACCTGCGAGCTATCATATTGGCCCTCACGGCCAAGGCCCTCCGCTCCCTCTCGATATCAGCGTCATCGCAGAAATCGTCGGTTACCAAATGCCCAAATTTATGAAAATATTGAAAAT
The DNA here is from genome assembly GCF_948474715.1 of Cydia amplana. Lineage (NCBI taxonomy): Eukaryota > Metazoa > Arthropoda > Insecta > Lepidoptera > Tortricidae > Cydia > Cydia amplana. Next base: position 17,320,331 of record NC_086074.1, on the reverse strand, counting down.
ACTTGTACCCCAGAGAATAATCCTGATAAAATATCTGCACATTTTGTGCATTAAGCTATTGTTTATCTCATATTTCCCGCAACTTATAATGAGGGAATAGGGAATTATAATATACAAATGATGTCATTAATTGGAAATGTAGCTTAATACAATATGTATTTATCATCCATTATTAACGTTCTAAGCATTGTTTCTTACGATATCTATACATATAATAAAGCTGAAGAGGGTCGAAAGTCTGTACATGGAAGATATTCGAAAAAAAGTTGGTTGGGGATACTTAGAATCGATAACAGAACACGTTCCAACAGTTTTTAGAATTTTTGTCTGTTTATCTGTTTGTCTGTTTATCTGTTTATTTGACCGCGCATCACGTGAAAACGGCTGAATGGATTTTGATGCAAACTTTACTAATCTGTCAAGAAAATCCCTGGCCCTATTTTAGGCTAGAAAAATTCAACCCCTAACAGGGGGGGTGGCCACTACACTCAATTAAGTTATGTTTGCACCTGAATCTTATGGCGCTAACTTAAGAAAGTGGTGCAAACTTTTTTTTTGTGTATGTACTTTGTAAAAAAAAAAAAAAAAATTTTTCTTAGTAAATGTCAAACGTCTTTACAAATACATATTAAATCACATTTATAGACGGGTCCAGCGCGGGTCTATTGACAATAATTAACATTATGCGAAGTGGGTGGTTTGAAAATATGATGTCTACCCCAAACTTTTTCATACACTTTTCGTCGGGTAGTTGCACAAATCTCTGTTTTGACATTTTGTTGGGACATCAGTTAGCCGCGACCACGACCAGTGAAACCTGTGTCGAAGTCGAAACGTCGGTAAATAAAGGTAATAAAATAAATTTCGAGATAGGCCCGTCTATAAATGTGAGTTGATATGTGTTCAAAACGCGAAAGCTTTTAAATATTATATGTCTTTGTAAATGTCAAACAATTTGGAACTTGCAATTTATTCTATTGTCCTGTGTTTAAGCACTGACACTGACTGACAGCCTGGACGCTTCGGGCCTTCGGCCCTACATGGAGCTCGGCCTTCGGCTTTCGCGTTATATATCCGCACCAAAATTTCACGTAAACCATTGCGGCTGTGTCCCTGACATAGCTTCTCTACATTTTTTTTTATCAAAAAAATTTCGCGCTCGCTACGCTCGCGTTTTTAATAGGATTTTAAAGGTTGAGCCTAATTTGATAAAGGTGGCATTCTGGGCATCCTACCGAGCGACTACTACTACGACTTAAGAACTGACAGCCTGGACGCTTCGGCCCTTCGACCCTACGCGAAGCTCGGCTTTCGGCCTTCGCATTTAGACACATACTATTGTTCTGTGTTTAAGCACTGACAGCTTGGACGCTTCGGGCCTTCGGCCCTACATGGAGCTCGGCCTTCGGCTTTCGCATTAGATATCCACGCCAAAATTTCACGTAAACCATTACGGCTGTGTCCCTGACATAGCCTTTCAATTATTTTCTATCAAAAAAATTCGCGCTCGCTACGCTCGCGTTTTTTACTTTTAATATTAAGCCTACTTTGATAAAGGTGGCATTCTGGGCACCCTACCGAGCGACTACTACTACGACTTAAGAACTGACATCCTGGACGCTTCGGGCCTTCGGCCCTAAGCGGAGCTCAGCCTTCGGCTTTCGCATTTAGACACTGATACCATTGTTCTGTGATTAAGCACTGACATCCTGGACGCTTCGGGCCTTCGACCCTACGCGAAGCTCGGCCTTCGGCCTTCGCATTTTTTAAACACTTATACTATTGTTTTGTTTTTAAGCACTGACAGTCTGGATGCTTCGGCCCTTCGGCCCTACATGGAGCTCGGCCTTCGGCTTTCGCATTAGATATCCACACCAAAATTTCACGTAAACCATTGCGGCTGATCTGACTTATTTTTCTATCAAAAAAAATTTCGCGCTCGCTGCGCTCGCGTTTTTCATACGATTTTAAGAATTAAGCCTACTTTGATAAAGATGGCATTCTGGGCACCCTACCAAGCGACTACGACTTAGGCCAAATTTTTTAATTATAAGTTTTTAATTTAAGTGTTATTTATTAAATAATATTAGACCTAAATTCGAAAGTTTGTTAGGAAGTACGAATTTCTATGTGTATATTTCTTAACTTTTCATGCTTAGACTGATTTGACTGGAGGACAGAATTGGGTGATATTTGCCATGGACATGATTTGGATAGGTATATACAGTCAAGGACGTAAAAATACAAAAGTAGTAATGTATTGTCCGTTATACACCTACTACTCTGTGTCGTTTAAATCACGTCTAATATTGGAATAAGGGCGAAAAAAAAACTATTGGTTTTGGAGTGTAGTTTTGTTTAGTGGTAGGTACCTACCTAATTGTAAAATATTTTATCTGGACTTCAGTCCGCTAATCGTATCCATCTGTCAACTTTACTTCAATTTCCGCCTCCAGGGGAGAGAAAGAGAAATTAGGGATGAATTAGCTTACTGACACAGACCGAATTCCACGCGGGCGGAGCCGCGGGCACAGCTAGTAATATATATATTCGAGAGGTGACTAACAAAATACCCCTACATAAAGTACCTACACCAAAAAATTTTGTTCGTAGGTTTTACAGGGTCGACTCTGTATATCTTATTTGATATTTTCTGCAAAAATAGCAAACAATCTCCTATAAAGGACGTAAAGCAAATTATTCAATACAACAATGCCACATCTCAAATGGCATACCCACAGAAGTAACTCCATCTTAACAAATGCGCAACTGTGCAGTTTAATAATGTCTTAAGTGATCACAAATCAAAGTCACTTGTGATCTTTTAAAATTCACCAGTTCATCCCATCGTTTATCGATCGCAAACGAGTAAACGCTTAGGCAAATCTATTTTGTAGCAATAAGTACGAATTTGCTTGCCCTTATCCTTTCACTAGGGGTCAACTCAGCATCTCTCTTTCTTCCATGCTTCTCTGTCGCCCATAATCTCATCATTCACTTGTGTTCGATTCATATCATATCATATCTTTCACACAGTCCATCCACCATTCCTCGGTTTTCCTTCTCTCTACATTCATTCGTAATACCTTTCTCGTCACTTTTACCTATCCGTCCACATCACATGCCCGGATAGGTTAGGCGTATTATCCGTACTTTTTCTACTATAAGCATGCAACTTTCTGGGCGAATATGATCCTACACCTAGGGTATTTTCTTCAATAATTGATAACAAAAACAAATAATATATGAATCTACACATAGGTAACCTTAGTTTGTATGACTGTGACCCAGTTAGTAACAATAAAAAAACCCATTTTCATTGCATGAGCAAGTGTGGTAAAGAATTACACTGGATTCATGGTACTTTGCATTTGGAATACGGTCTTTACGCTACTAGTCCACCGATTAAAAGGGTATTTTAGTACCCATTCACAATTGTACTTGTAACCTTATGGATTAGTGCAACTTAAGATTTCTCGTCCTTTTCACGCGTATAGAGGAGGATAGAGAGATAACATAAGGGCAGTTTGTATCCATTACGTAATGCAGACATATGCGGGATATCGAGGTCAGTTGATCTGTTGATTGAATCATTCTGCAATTTTATGTTGGTGTTAGTAGTAAAATTTATTACTTCTAGTTGAAAGATTGGTTAGGAGTAGTAATTGTTAAATATAGTGTAGTAAACACCGATAGCTTTAGGCCGCCCCACACTAGCGTCTCCTGAGCGTCGGCGTCTAGTCAAATCTATGGATGGCTGCTGCTCGACGCAACGTTGGCGCAACTGCGCAGGGACGCCATTTTCCATGGGGCTGACAGGACGCCGACGCTCTAAAGGCGCTAGTGTGGGTTGGCCCTTACTATAGATAGATGAATATAATGAAACAGTAAATTAAGTAAATAGCTAGGGATATACGTACATATAAGTCCGTCAGATCTGTCTGGTAGAAATAGACATAATATGTATATATTATATATATATATATATATATATATATATATATATATATATATATATATACGGAATTCCAGAAAAAGTAGTAAGTGATAATCAGGGATGTTGCGGATGCAGATTTTTTGACATCCGCGGATGCGGATGCGGATGCGGATATTTAAAGGCTCACATCCGCGGATGCGGATGCGGATGCGGATGTCAAGATTAGGTACTTAGAAAACGTCAAATATTACATTTTTAGTATTTTTTTATTAAAAAAAAACGTAACGTTTAGTATTTGAGCAAGAATATAGGTGCGTCATATTTAATAAACAGTAACTTGGCCGACTTTTCTGGATCTAGACGATTTCGTTATAGGTAATGACGAAATTACCTAGCACTTACGCCGCCGCTATGACGTTCCTGGGCCGACTTGTTCGACATCCGCATCCGCATAAGCTCCGCATCGATTTCATGCGGATGCGGATGCGGATGCGGATGTTGAAAATAATGCGGAAGTTCCGCGGTTGCGGATGCGGATGCGGATGTTCGCAACATCCCTGGTGATAATGGCACGCAGTATACCAGCAGAGATTTTAAGCGGTTTGCAGCAGATTGGGGCTTCGAACATATAACGACTTCGCCAAATTATACACAGGCAAACGGAAAAAGTTTTCTGAGTATGACAATAATAATGCACATATTACGAGAATATACAGCACATGTTCTTAGTTTATCACTACATAGTAGTACATCTACATAGTAGGTATAAAACAAAGTAGCTTCCCGCTGTCTTTCCCTATGTATGCTTAGATCTTTAAAACTACGCAACGAATTTTGATGCGGTTTTTTTACTAGACAGACTGATTCAAGAGGAAGGTGTATGTATAATTTGTTAACCCGTGTGAAGCCGGGGCGGGTCGCTAGTAGTGAATAAAATTGTGTTCAGTTCGTTTTGAACCCAGGGAAGGGGTCCCTGGTGACTGGTCCTTCAACAAATTTCAAATTGCTGAAATAACAACTTTCTAAATGTTTCAATGTTAGACGAAGTCATCAATATTTTGGCATGTATCTAGAACGGCTAGTGCTAAACAAATGCTGTCACGAAGCTAGGTCATATTCCCGCTAGAACTAGACGAGATAAGTGATATCGAAAATTGACACCTATTTCTTTCAATTAGATAGATTACTGAAGTAGGTCAGTGGTAGCGGTCATTCCGTAGATTTATTCCTACGTTTAGGCTGCGTCGCCACCAGAGATGTGAGGGATGTGTTGGTTAAAAATTAATAGGATCACTTCATTTAGCTACCTTCACCCTCACTCAGCGTGAAGTGTTTCTATTGGTTATTAAACACATCTCTCGCTACGCATCCTCGCAAATCGTTTCGTTTCGTCATGTCTATCCATCCGTCTGTCCGTGTGTCACAGCTATTTTCTGTATACACAAAGTTTTATAGGCACGCATTACCACACAAGCTTCTTGGAAAAGATCGGCTATCTACGTTCTAAGAAAACACCATCATCATCATCAATATCATCCAAAATAGAAAACAAATTTTAATAAGGCCAGTTAAAAGCCGAGATCACTCAGCGAGTTTATTAGCCCAATCAACAAGGTTTGGTTTCGCTGCGTCGATTGGGTTATTTTTAACCCGCGCCGGCTGTTAACCTTTCAGCGGCGAACGGGTTAAATGTCGGCTCGGACTCGGTAGCTTTGGGACTTGTTTACGGGTTATGGGAACGTACGTTTCTTTTGAGACTATTAATAGCAAAACATTGTCTACTGTCATGGTTTCATCTTTGACGTCTCTAAAAAATGGACAGAGACTGCAATTTTAAACTAATTAACACAAAAGTTATGCCCAGAAAACCAACAGTTTTCTGGCGTAAAATTGTTCAACTTTGATGCCAAATATCTCGTAAACAATGAACTTTGTAAATATGGGATACTGTATTGCTACTATTGCTAGCCGTTGCTATTAATATTATAAGCTACAAAAAATACTAGAAAATGAAGGGATTTAGATCGAAGGCCATTAGCGCCAGGGAGCCCCTTAAGAGTGGCAGGCGTTTGCATTGGTTATAACCAAATTGGCTACTTTCCTACTAGTCAAATCCTTGGAGGATACAACTAAACGGAGTAGCCATTAACAGGCTTTCCCCTCTGTCGAAAATAGGCGGCCAACGGTCATACACAATGTATGGACTGACGTTTATCTGACATGGCTATTTTTACGTTACGCATACATTTGACGTTCCCCTCCCCCGCAAAAATCGGCAGACTGTTTTGTACAGAAAATTACAGACATGGCGTCTCCGTTTGATTATATCCTCCAAGAGTCAAATCAGCTTCTTTTTTAGAACTGTCAAAACGATTTTCTAATATGGAATTTATATGAAAACGTCACGGTCAACTCACCTCCTTTTTATGTTTCAATCCAATTTATTAAATAGAAATAGTATTTAAAAATAACTGCTATCTATATTTTTCTAATAATTATCTGATGCTTTATTTCGTGCACGGTGTGAAATAATTAATTTTAAGTACCTACCTAGTGGAAAGTACCCAATTCCGGGAAAGAGGGGAGGGAGAGGGGCTTCGCCATGGTGGTTTGTCTGGAGCCTGGAAGAATCACCTTCGTTGTTATACTGGGTCAACCAAATCTTGTCACCTTGTCAGTAAATAGGAACAAAAAAAAACTATACTCATCCTTTTCTTTTGGGTGCTAGTCTAGTATTAATGTTAAACAAAGATAGTATGATTCTCTCTGTCTATGTTTGAAATCAAACAGACCTTTGACACACTATATCTAATTATTATTTTTAGATATCAGTATTGCCATTCAACGAGGGAATGCTGCCAGCATCTTTGGCACAATGCCACTGGGGCCTTTTTTAGATGTTTTTTTTTAATTTAGATTAGTTTCGTTTTAAATTTTATTATAAGTACTTGTTATATAAGTATTTTATTGTAAGTAGTGTAGGGTTTTTGGTATTTAGCATACCTATTTAATTCGTTTTTAAAGTTACGGGTAGTTTGAAATAAGACCTAGCATACCTACTTAATAAGTTTTTAAAGTTAAGGGTAGTTTGAAATTGAAGACTGTTATTGGTTGGGTATAAAAAGAAAGACACTTGGCGGACAGCTCTTTTTGGTTGTTGAGTCGTGCTAGCAGGCGGTTGTCAAGAGAAGAGATTATTGTAAATTGGAAGAAGACAAGAAAATAAATGGATAAATATCTTCAAGGTGTTGTTATTTTTACACTTCAGAAGTGTGCAGAACGTAAGTACACGCCTACTGCTATTACTTATTGATTTAGTGAGATAACTGATAACATGACCCTTATTCTGAGCTTGGAGATAATTAATTAACTATACGAAATTCTAATGGATTACGTAAGAAATATGGTACTGGTAACATTTTTATTTAATTTAAATGAGTACCTGCATCATTTATTAATAATATTATGATGATTATGATTATAGGCTATCTAATTGCATATCAGTTAAACTTAGGTTAGTTTGACCCATAAATGTAATTAAATGGACATAATATCAATGTGTAATCATAAGAATATATGCGTCAGTTGGTCGAGAATTCAAAGTATTTAACCACCATGCCACCGACAGCTAGGCATAATAATGTTCAGTTAACAAAATCAAGTACACGTGTTCTTCTTAATAAATAGATACGTGACTGTAGTTATTAACTTCTTTGCTACTTACTTACCCACACACATGTGGGAATTAGGCAGAATATGTCAACACGTGGGTCTTGATATGTGTTGGTTGGAGTATTCAAGGGTGCCTTAATTTTCATTATTTCTTCACTACGGCGCATAGTTTCAGAGATAAATTGATATTTATGATTTATAACCAGGTCTCGCAATTTAATTGAAGATTTTGAGTTTTGATTTTGATCCTTAACGTTAAAATTTGTGGAATATAAGTAGATGGCTTACTATGCAAACGGGGCATTGAATTTTCAGTCAATTTTTTTGCTACGACGCATAGTTTTTGAGATAAATGAATGTTTATAATTTGAACTACGAGGGGTATTCAAAATATTCTCGGTATGAGAATGAAAACAAACAAGTACGAAAAGTTTGATATTTTTATTTTTCAATATACTCCCCCCCTATGTTCATACACTTAAAAGATCGATCAATTATTTTTTTTAATCCCTCGTAAAAATATTTTTTATCTTTCGTGTAAAAATGCTCCTCCACTGCCGCCTTCAATGCTTCATCGTCAGAAAATTTATTTCCACGCAGATCCTTTTTAAGATTGGGGAGCAAAAAGAAGTCGCTGGGGGCTAAGTCCGGACTATACGGTGGGTGAGTAACAGTTTTAAACCCACGTTCAACAATAGATGCCTTGGCAATATGAGCAGTATGGACGGGGGCGTTGTCATGCAGAAGCAGAATACCTTTGGTTAACTTTCCTCGCCTCTTTTCTTTAATTACATCCTTTAATTGACGTAGAATGTTAGCGTAGTACTGTCCTGTGATATTTACACCTTTTTCTTTATAATCGATTAGTAATACTCCTTCACAATCCCAAAATATCGTGGCCATGACCTTGCCAGCTGAAGGGATGACCTTCAACTTCTTGGGATGAGCTGAACCCTTAATGTGCCACTGCATGGACTCTTGTTTACTCTCTGGGTCATAATGATGAACCCAGGTTTCATCTCCAGTAACTATTCTTTGCAGCACCTCATCAGGATTTTCACCGCACAGGTCAATAAAATCGGAACAACAAGCTACACGCATGTCTTTTTGAAGCCGAGTCAGCATTCGCGGAACCCATCTTGCACTTACTTTTGACATATTAAGATGGTCATGTATAATATCATGTACGGTACCAATAGAGAGATTGGTTACTTGTGCTATAGATTTTACCTTCACTCGACCATCTTCCAATATAAGTTTTTCCACTTTATCAATATTTTCTTGTGAAGTAGCTACTACAGGCCGGCCAGGTCTAGGGTCATCTTCAATACTCTCCCTTCCGCGTTTAAACTCGCTTGACCACTTTTGAATGGTAGATAAAGAAGGAGCAGACTCACGGTAAACACAATCCATTTCCTCTTTTATGGTTTTTTGATTTTTACCCTGTTTTGTCAAGAATTTTATCACGCATCGATGTTCTAATTTAGTTAACATTGTCAATTCGCACAGGATGTTCATGTTTGTTCAGCAATTGCAGAAAAACAAAAGACTATCTCGGTTCGAATTATACTTTTTTTTAATGTCAATGAATAAACCTTAGCGGCCAGTAACGAAAGAAATTTTAGAAGAGGTCGTAAGATATCAATACCGAGAATATTTTGAACGCCCCTCGTACCATTAAACATTATTTTGTCATATAATTCCTTTATAGTTTATAAGGTATTATGATATAGTATATAGGTATATGTAACACCGGATACTTTTACGTTTCATGCCGAGTTGTTGGAGAATATGGCTGACGATGACTCATGATGATCAACGGCGTTTGCGAACACCAGAAGCCTCGGTCTTCGCGAAAGGGAATGTAGCTGGAATAACAGCGGCAGTGAAAAAGGAATCCAGACCGAAGCAGAGTCCTGTTGTGAAAGTCGGGAGTAACCCCGCTTCGACAGCCTTAGCGAGAGGCACGCGCCACTGGACATCAGGTCATGTACACCTACTTTTACTATTATATTATGAATGATTTGATATGGTAATGTGTGTTAGATACCGTGAATTGCTTGACTTCATCTCGTTCATCGACATCTAGCTCATAAGATGAATATATTGCCAGAGGATAAGTTGAGAAAAATAAATTTGATGAACCGATAGAAACTATTACTTGTGTACCAATTATGAGAAATTTTTGCCTAAATATGTCAATGCGATATAATAACGCGTATATATCTTATCTTACGAAATAATAGATACGATCTATGAGTGGTTCTCAGCCGGTCAGGCCTTTGACCAACTTTTGTGATTTCTATTTGAACTGCAAGGAAGCTCCACATTTATAATGCCATCTGATTATAAACAAAATTGGACAATAATTAGCTCATTAACGGCACATTTTCTGTGAATTGATTGATTTGTTGCTTTGTTTATTTATTGGTCGAGTATCGAGTATCGAGTATCGAGTATCGAGTATCGAGTATCGAGTATCGAGTATCGAGTATCGAGTATCGAGTATCGAGTATCGAGTATCTAGTATCTAGTATTGATAGTCATTTGGTTTATTGAATTCGAGTCATTTGGTTTATTAAATTATAGATTCAATTGGTTTATTGAATTAGAGTCATTTGGTTTATTGAATTATAGAGTCATTTGGTTTATTGAATTATAGTCATTTGGTTTATTGAATTATAGTCATTTGGTTTATTGAATTATAGAGTCATTTGGTTTATTGAATTATAGAGTCATTTGGTTTATTGAATTATAGAGTCATTTGGTTTATTGAATTATAGAGTCATTTGGTTTATTGAATTATAGAGTCATTTGGTTTATTGAATTAGAGTCTTTTGGTTTATTGAATTATAGAGTCATTTGGTTTATTGAATTATAGTCATTTGGTTTATTGAATTATAGTCATTTGGTTTATTGAATTATAGAGTCATTTGGTTTATTGAATTATAGAGTCATTTGGTTTATTGAATTATAGAGTCATTTGGTTTATTGAAATATAGAGTCATTTGGTTTATTGAATTACAGAGTCATTTGGTTTATTGAATTATAGAGTCATTTGGTTTATTGAATTATAGTCATTTGGTTTATTGAATTATAGAGTCATTTGGTTTATTGAATTATAGAGTCATTTGGTTTATTGAATTATAGAGTCATTTGGTTTATTGAATTATAGAGTCATTTGGTTTATTGAATTATAGAGTCATTTGGTTTATTGAATTATAGAGTCATTTGGTTTATTGAATTATAGAGTCATTTGGTTTATTGAATTATAGTCATTTGGTTTATTGAATTATAGTCGTTTGGTTTATTGAATTATAGAGTCGTTTGGTTTATTGAATTATAGAGTCGTTTGGTTTATTGAATTATAGAGTCGTTTGGTTTATTGAATTATAGAGTCGTTTGGTTTATTGAATTATAGAGTCGTTTGGTTTATTGAATTATAGAGTCGTTTGGTTTATTGAATTATAGAGTCGTTTGGTTTATTGAATTATAGAGTCGTTTGGTTTATTGAATTATAGAGTCGTTTGGTTTATTGAATTATAGAGTCGTTTGGTTTATTGAATTATAGAGTCGTTTGGTTTATTGAATTATAGAGTCGTTTGCAGGGCTTGTTAACGTTACCAATTCACATTATAAAGTAACGTTACTTAACGTTAAAATCATAAAAATACCTTATTACCGGTAGTAAATGGTAACGATACTTGATAACTTAACATTATTATAACGTTAGCTAGTTAACGTTAATTTTACCGGTAATTTTACTTTTTATTGCAGGGCTTGTTAACGTTACCCAATTCACATTATAAACTAACGTTACCAAACTAACGTTAACACTATCATTCTTTAAGCTGATATTTGCTTGTAATTTCATACACAATTTTAAGGCCAGTAGACCTTATTGACCATAAATACGGCAGGGCTTCTGTCAAATTGAAATAGAATCAGTCAAAATACATTAAAGATAATTATGTACGTTAGTAAAACTCAACTTTAATTCTAGTAGTTAGAGTTCATAGTCTTTTGTCATTATTCTTTATGTTTATCAAATGAAAGAGGTGGTATTCTACTTGTTTAAGATCTTTGTCCAATATGCATTGCGTCTCACTCTCTCATTAAGCAAAATGTGAGACGCAAATACACAATGGACCGAGATTGGACAGATAAAATACCACCCGGCTGTGTCGGAATATATTTGCCAAAATAAGAAGATTGCAAAACGTCATAAATTAGTTTGTTAAATATGATGGTATAGCTAATTCGTTACTTGGTCGGTTTATATTAGGTACAGCCAGCCTATTATGGATAGCTTTATCCATCTTTATCCACGTGATAAAATAACTGTCACTGTTTAACACCGTGGGAAAGAAAGTGACGGACACCGTTTTATCACGCTGTCACGTAGACAAGAACGACCATCATATCCGTACAGGCGTCTTTGATATAATATACGTCAAGATTATATAGGTTGGATAATGTCTTGATTTTTTTTGTGAAATATGGAGGTGTTGCTGAAATGTAATTTAGTCGGATTATATTAAATGAGACACCTATTTATTGATGTTACTGCTTGCTTGTAAAATAGTCTGGTCAGCACAGTTCATAATGTATGAGAGCTCTACATGAATTCTCACACCAGAGATTTTTTGCGATGTGATAACCTATGTTGCAAATACTATATTTAAAAAGAAATCTCCACAAAATATGTCACATTCTTTTAATAAATCCAAACTATTATTAAAATACAAAAAATATATCAAAACATGAATCCGACACTCGAGATTTTTTAATATGCAGTTCTCAAATATATACTCATTATGTATTTATATTTTCTCCCAGCTTGACACCAAAACCAGCTCCCAATAATTTTCTTTATTAAAAAATATTTTTTTTCATAAAAATAACAACTAATGTGTACATAAAAATTACATGTTAATTAAGCTCTGTATATTTACTATATCCTACAAAAAAATCTCTCACGTAAATTAATCCATTTAATTACTATTAACCATTTTTGTTTTGAAAATGTTTCCGTTGCTTCGAGAAAATGGTCAGTGGGTTTGTTTTTCACTTTCTCAAATCTCTTTCTCATGTTAGTGTAACAACAAAAAATCTCCCACGTATATGTAATACATATTGTATGGAATAAAACCATTATTAAATCATCCAAGCTATTTAAATTACCCTAAATGGCGGGTACTGATTCACTGTAGAGAACGTTTTATCGACTTCCATATCTCCGTCTCACTTCAATGTTCGCGGCAGACGATCGTTCCGCTTCAACAGCCGAGAGTTCGCGATCCGGTCGACCGTTAATTCTCCCATGAGTCATGGGACTATCTTACCTAGTTTCATCGGTATGCGTTGCGCGCTTACTTAACACACCTCAGGCCAAGCATAAAACGCGCAATGCATGCATACATTGCGGTATCTTCTATATGTCCCATATGTCAGCTATGAGGCTATGAGGCTATGACATGGCTATGACAGACTGTGGCAGTTAGTTCCAAACAAGTATACAGACTTGTCTACCCACCATAAAGTTTAGCGTAAAGAGAATATATCACTCCTTAGTGAAAAACCATACGGTTTGTGCGTAGTTGAGCGTTATGTCAATGCTAATAAAGATGATGGTTTGACTTACGGAAATGAATAATATAATATCATTTTATTTTATATTTCCAATTCCCGTTTCATTTACACCCAATATTAAATCTTTTTCCGTAATAAAATGCGTATATAATTACTGTCATCATCTGTATTTATTTTATTTCTTTAACCCCTTATTCATAAACGCGCTACAAACTTCAATTAGCTAATAATAGTAATAATCGTTTGTCCTTATCTGTCACTTTAACTTATGTATTTGTAAGTAAGGGATAAACATAATTGAACTAAATCAGGCCCGTAAAGTTTATGAATAAAGTGGTTAATCTTTATTGCACAAAAGAAAAACCTTATAGTACAAGAGGCGGACTTAATGCCATAAGGCATTCTCTACCAGTTAACGATGGCTTGTCCTCCGGGCCATTTGATCGATGACCTCCTTTGATTATTTATTTTTAATGGACGCCAAAATCCAGACAGGAACTTCGATTTTGACATTTACCACAGTAATGCAGTCGGTAGCAATGTCGCGCTTCAAAATTGCTGCAGTCGACTGCATTGCTGTAGAAAACGTGAAAAAGGTAATTCAAAGGGTAATAGGGTTATATACACCGCGGGGGTTATTACCCGAAAGATTTAAACCAACGATTTTAGATCCTAATTAGAGTATATAAAGTTATATAACACATAGTCCAAAAACCCTTAATTTAAGAGATATTAATTATTTAAAACAAATCACAAGTTAAAAAATCTCAATTCTAACACACCCTTATGCGTGACGTAGCCACCAACTAATTTTACACGCAGACGCACTAACTGCATGGTTATTAGCCAAATTCGAACTTCTAACGAAATTTTGTTCTGTTCTCAATCACGAGAGTGCAAACTATTTACCTTCACGATAACTGGCTGATAGTTTGACGAAAATGACGAAATTGATGTCAAGATATGCGCAAGATAAAATCTTTAAATTTGATTGACTGTAATAAATAAAATTCGCCATGCCGCATTATCCTCCGGCTCATTTAGCGGATATTCCCTTTGTGTACGGATTTGGAAACCCGAAGAACTATGTGCTTCCGGCACGACGGACCCACTTCAGCCTCGTTCCCAGTTCGTAAATTGGCTAGACGAACAATACCCTGAGAGGTGGATTGGCCGTGGAAGCAACGTCCTAACCTGGCCCGCCCGGTCACCCGACTTAACGCCATTGGTTTTTTTTCTATGGGGAACTCTGAAAGATAAGGAAGGAATACTCAACACCAGTGAAGTCTGGAGAAGAATTATTAATAAAAATTCGAACGGCTTCCGAAGAAATAAAGAACACCTTTTGTAAACCTAAATAATGAAATCCGTTTAAAATTAAATCTTTGTGCTGAAAACGGTGGTACACACTTCGAAAACCTAATTCATTCTTCTTCTTCAACCTAGCGTTTTCCCGGTCTAGCGCCAGGGTCCTGGTCCTTTCCTGCTCAGCCTTCTCCACTTTGCCCGGTCTTCGGCATCCTCTGGTGTGAAAACCTAATTCATTAAATTAATAAAAAAGCGTAATTGTTTAACATAGTTGTTTATGTTACTTTACTCAGTATAAATCAACACATCGAGAATTTAAAATACGTACTGATAAGCATGATCGATATTTTAACAAAAGGTCATTCATTGATTTTAACAAAGTAATCATCCCTTTCCAGCTGTAGTATGAGTTAAAACAATAAGAGACATGATTTCTTTCGGATATAATCATGGTTAATGGCTTTGGTTATCTCACTCAAAGGAAAAGATTTTATCGCAAAGTTTCAACAATAATAACTGCACTGTACCTACTGTTGTAGTAATTAATAAAGTTTTGATACAATTTGTGGTATTTTGAGGTGCCAATCAATTGAAATAATTTCAACGTAAAAATGATCCTAGACATAACTTGACACTTCTTGTCATGGAACACATGTCACTGTATTCGCCGTGCATCGTATGATATCGGAGTGATTCGTGAAATGTCATGCTCGCTCTCTGTTTCTCTACTTGAGATTAATTAAACTCGCTCACTCTCTGAATAAAGGTTTGTTCACAAAGAAGCGGTAAATTAATATGATTTAATTTGTACTGAAATAGTAGTTTAATTAAAATATATAATTGGACCCATGTTGATATAACATTATTTACGCGTACTGTCGTCAAAAATACGTGGTTTAAATCTTTCGGGTTATTAAATCCCGCGGTGTATAAGATGAAATGATGCATTAATAAAACTTTAGTTAACTAACAATATTATATTAAATCATTAACAACTTTGTATTATTAGTATGCGGAGTCGATGGTAAACACAGTTGGATAGAAGTGAAATATTTAATGTATATTATTATAAAATTACATGTGACATAATGTTTACAATGAGAAAATTGTTGCCGAGTGACAAGTAAAACAAACACAGGCCTAGACATATTAAAATTTAAACTAGATTCTAAAAATGGCCAGCGTTATACTTCAACACCCCCCCATAACGTGGGCATCATCATGGCTTCATGCCACACCAAGCTGACGAGTGAACACCTCGTGCTTGACACAGCCCAGGGGCTTAGTGAACACATCTGCTAACATTTCACCCGTAGGGATGTATACAATTTCAACGTTAAACCTATCTATCATATCTCTAACGTAATGAAACCTTATTTCTATATGCTTGCTCCGTCTGTGATGAGTGTGATTGGTAGCAAGCTGTATAGCAGATTGATTATCACAATACATTACTATTTTACAACTAGTCGTCATTAACAATTCCTTAATTAAAGCTTGTAGGAACACCGCTTCTCTACTCGCTTCGCTCAAGCTGCAATACTCCGCCTCGGTCGACGAAAGCGATATGCACGACTGTTTGTAGCTACCCCAAGATACCGAATTACCGGCGTATTTAAACACATACCCCGTGTACGACTTTCGATCAGGATCAGCCGCCCAATCTGCATCAGAATAACCCTCAAGAACGGGATCTACATTCGACTTCTTAAATATCAAAGCCTTTTGCTTAGTGCCTTTAAGATATCGCAGTATACGCTTGGCTTGATTCCAATGGAATTCCGTATAACAACTGTTAAATTTACTTAAAAATGACACGGCAAACGAAATGTCAGGTCGCGTAGTTACGCATAAATACATAAGACTACCAATCAACTCTTGATACGGAAACTTCGTTACAATGTTATTCGTAGCATTATTAGAACTCTCAACGACAGAACTAACATTAGTTATCATGGGAGACTTTACAGGCTTACAGTCTGTCATGCCAAAACGATCTAACATATTGTCAATCCGCTTTTCCTGACTTAGTTTGATGGAAGTTGCATCACGTTCTACCTTTATACCTAACATGTTTCGTACCGGGCCTAAGTCTTTGAGTTTAAAAACCTTTGACAAAGAACTTTTTAACGTCTCAGCCAGACGTTTGTCATTATAAAACACGAAAAAATCGTCAACATACAGAGCGATAAAAACAATCGACTCACCTGATCTCTTAGTGAAGATGCAGTCCTCTTGTTTACACTGTCTGTATCCCAAAGCAAGTAAGACATGTTTTACCTTTTGGTACCAGGATCGCGATGCTTGCTTCAACCCATAAACAGCCTTTCGTAATCTATATACTTTGTTCTCATTGCCAGGACATATGAAACCTTCCGGTTGTTGCATAAAGATCTCCTCCTGCAAATCTCCATTCAGGAATGCTGTCTGCACGTCTAAATGATCAATCTTAAGATTCATTTCCACAGCCAGAGATAACAACAATCTTATAGAACAGTGACGAACGACCGGCGAAAAAGTTTCTTGGAAATCTTCACCATATTTTTGAGTAAAGCCTTTAGCTACCAACCTTGCCTTATAACGTGTAATGTTCCCATCTGAGTCTCGTTTATCAAGTCGGAAGGTACGGATAGGTAAAACCTGATGTTTTACCTATCCGTACCTTCCGACTTGTTCTAGAATACAATCAAAAATGTATACCATGGAATCGCATATTTTGTAACTGAAATATGGTATCATTTAACTACTGGGGTGATTATGACGACGTTGTAATTATGTTTAGGTTGTAAGAAAACTGCCCACGCAACATGTATCACCAATATCCACTCAGAGATTTCTTCAAGGAAATACTTGCGTTAATTGAGATCTACATACTGGAGCTTCGCCTTTTTGTAAACATAAAATATTAAGAATAAATCTTTTAATTACGATTTGCGCACTAGTATAAATATAATTATCAAATTTCAAGTTCGGCAATAAGTAAAAGTATAAAAGTGAATTCTTTACCGCAATACGTGTCTTTAATAACCTCCCAGTTGAAATTAATATCTCTTATTATTAAATTATCTCTTTTAAAAACTGCCATCTCTTTTAAAAACTGCCTCAATGGTAATCTACTATTATTTGACGAGTTTTTTATAGTTCATGCATTATTTAATATATCAGCTTATCTAATTAATTTAAACATAATATTTAATATAACCAATAAGAGGCCATCAATCCTCCTCGATCTCGGTTTAATTGTGGTGAGTTCTACAGGTTCAACCATGCACTCTTCATTATCGCTTATATTAAAATCATTTCAATGTAATGCTGCAACATTAACTGCAGTAACCTATGAATTAAAAATATGATTCAATAATTCAATGATTCAATAATTCAACGATTCTACAATTCAATAATTCAACGATTCTACAATTCAATAATTCAACGATTCTACAATTCAATAATTCAACGATTCTACAATTCAATAGTTCAACGATTCTACAATTCAATAGTTCAACGATTCTACAATTCAATAGTTCAACGATTCTACAATTCAATAGTTCAACGATCCTACAATTCAATAGTTAAACGATTCTACAATTCAATAGTTCAACGATTCTACAATTCAATAGTTCAACGATTCTACAATTCAATAATTCAACGATTCCACAATTCAATAATTCAACGATTCCACAATTCAATAATTCAACGATTCTACAATTCAATAATTCAACGATTCTACAATTCAATAATTCAACGATTCTACAATTCAATAATTCAACGATTCTACAATTCAATCAACCAACGATTCTACAATTCAATCAACCAACGATTCTACAATTCAATCAACCAACGATTCTACAATTCAATCAACCAACGATTCTACAATTCAATCAACCAACGATTCTACAATTCAATCAACCAACGACTCTACAATTCAATCAACCAATGACTCTACAATTCAATCAACCAATGACTCTATAATTCAATCAACCAATGACTATAATTCAAGCCCAATAACTATAATTCAAGCCCAATGACTATAATTCAAGCCCAATGACTATAAATTATGACTATAATTCAATCAACCATGACTCGATCATTCAATAAACCAAACGACTCGATCATTCAATAAACCAAACGACTCGATCATTCAATAAACCAAACGACTCGATCATTCAATAAACCAAACGACTCGATCATTCAATAAACCAAACGACTCGATCATTCAATAAACCAAACGACTCGATCATTCAATAAACCAAACGACTCTATAATTCAATAAACCAAACGACTCTATAATTCAATAAACCAAACGACTCTATAATTCAATAAACCAAACGACTCTATAATTCAATAAACCAAACGACTCTATAATTCAATAAACCAAACGACTCTATAATTCAATAAACCAAACGACTCTATAATTCAATATACCAAACGACTCTATAATTCAATAAACCAAACGACTCTATAATTCAATAAACCAAACGACTCTATAACTCAATAAACCAAACGACTCTATAACTCAATAAACCAAACGACTCTATAATTCAATAAACCAAACGACTCTATAATTCAATAAACCAAACGACTCTATAATTCAATAAACCAAACGACTCTATAATTCAATAAACCAAACGACTCTATAATTCAATAAACCAAACGACTCTATAATTCAATAAACCAAACGACTCAATAATTCAATAAACCAAACGACTCTATAATTCAATAAACCAAACGACTCTATAATTCAATAAACCAAACGACTCTATAATTCAATAAACCAAACGACTCTATAATTCAATAAACCAAACGACTATAATTCAATAAACCAAATGACTATAATTCAATAAACCAAATGACTCTATAATTCAATAAACCAAATGACTCTATAATTCAATAAACCAAATGACTCTATAATTCAATAAACCAAATGACTCTATAATTCAATAAACCAAATGACTCTATAATTCAATAAACCAAATGACTCTATAATTCAATAAACCAAATGACTCTATAATTCAATAAACCAAATGACTCTATAATTCAATAAACCAAATGACTCTATAATTCAATAAACCAAATGACTATAATTCAATAAACCAAATGACTCTATAATTCAATAAACCAAATGACTCTGTAATTCAATAAACCAAATGACTCTATAATTCAATAAACCAAATGACTCTATAATTCAATAAACCAAATGACTCTATAATTCAATAAACCAAATGACTATAATTCAATAAACCAAATGACTATAATTCAATAAACCAAATGACTATAATTCAATAAACCAAATGACTCTAATTCAATAAACCAAATGACTCTATAATTCAATAAACCAAATGACTCTGTAATTCAATAAACCAAATGACTCTATAATTCAATAAACCAAATGACTCTATATTTCAATAAACCAAATGACTCTATAATTCAATAAACCAAATGACTCTATAATTCAATAAACCAAATGACTCTATAATTCAATAAACCAAATGACTATAATTCAATAAACCAAATGACTATAATTCAATAAACCAAATGACTCTATAATTCAATAAACCAAAAGACTCTAATTCAATAAACCAAATGACTCTATAATTCAATAAACCAAATGACTCTATAATTCAATAAACCAAACGACTCTATAATTCAATAAACCAAACGACTCTATAATTCAATAAACCAAACGACTCTATAATTCAATAAACCAAACGACTCTATAATTCAATAAACCAAACGACTCTATAATTCAATAAACCAAACGACTCTATAATTCAATATACCAAACGACTCTATAATTCAATAAACCAAACGACTCTATAATTCAATAAACCAAACGACTCTATAACTCAATAAACCAAACGACTCTATAACTCAATAAACCAAACGACTCTATAACTCAATAAACCAAACGACTCTATAATTCAATAAACCAAACGACCAGGGCTTTAAATACCGTTAAAAAGTTGGTATCGTTACCACAAGGTGACAGATTTAACGTTAAGTTGTAACTAACGTTAGACCAGGTACCGTTAGTTATACTACTCTTTACCGGTAACAAAATGGTAACGTTAGCAGCTGTCAATTTGAGCTAACGTTAAGTCAAAGGTATCGATACACCATTGTTAACGTTAGTAGGTAACGTTAACAGCTGCTTATTTACCGTTTGATTAACTGATAGGTGCCATCATCGTTGACAATCGAGCGAATGTTCATTCACTCTCAAGCAGAGATGGGCAATTTTAATAACAAAACTTCCGTGAGACAAAGACATATTAAATGGAGATGGGCATTTCGTAATTGATTCCTGGTTCCACGATTACTCGAAATTACTTTGTAATCTGATTACCGATTCCCAGATTACTTTGTAATCTAACAATACCGAATTACTAATAGTGGAGTCAATATAAAGTTAAAGTTACATTAATTGCACAGTAAAATGTTTCTACACGGGTGAATTATATATCATATTGAATACCCGTCTGCGAATTAACAACTTGATATCTGTTCCCGTTTTTGAGAAATAACATTTTTTTTATTTTATACTACCTAAACAGTAATTTCTAACTAGATTTTTTTTGAAGAATGGGCTATGAAGCTTACACGACTACACGGTCAGAATTTCTCCCGACAATAATATTAATTATAGATTTAATGAAAAAAATAATTATTTTGTAAGTTTTCCATGACCGAGAATATCCCACACTGAGAGAAAAGTTTACTATTGTGGTTAATTTAATAGTATTTGTTTCGATCATGTTTAATTTATCTGCCCGAGGAACTGCTATATTCGCAGAATAGCAGCATGATTTTGGAAACAAACAGCAAATAATGTTCTACACAATTAATGGACACTTCTAGTTTTTTGGCAGTACATAACTGTACAAGTTATTGAAGACTACATACTTATTTTTCTCGCAATAATTAAATCAATTTCCAGCATAAAAAGTCAATGAAGTATGCTGTATTTCCAGGCTTCCACAGAGGCCAAGTCAAACTTTGTTTAAGATGTCAAAAAGATATCATTTTGTTATCATTCGCCCAACCGTCTCGCTCGCACCAATACATATTTCATCTAGTACGAGTGAAATGCACGCGCGAATGATATAAAATGACATCTTTTATAACAAAGTTCGAATTAGCATCAAGGTATATTAGGAAAATATACCTTATGACTTATGGCATTGCGTTAAGGTTTAATAATTCAATGCATAAAGTGTCTGTGTTTATGTGAAAAATGATAGGTGTCAATTTTTATATCTATTCACAAAACGTGTAGAATACAGGATGCACAGTCAGATATAAATAGACCCTTGAAGTCTTACAACTATCTATGATACTGGATCTCAAGCTTATTTGGTTAGTAAGTACCGTCCACCAAGTTATACTTCGAATAGCCACCCGGACAAATTCCAAAGCTAATTTCGAATTTTAAAATTTGACAATTCACGAGAAGAGTAACGTAACGTCAAAGGATATGTTTGTCCCTTTTCAACGATCCTGTCATCCGATGCTTGAGTAGAGAAACTAAAAGAAGCAAATGTCAGCAATTCGTAACGCTTAGTTTTTGTTAGCGATAGCGCATCGCGAGATGAGAACTAGTATGAGCCTGGCCCTCTATTACGTATAATTGCAAGGAAACTTGGGATCAAGTTATCTTAGTCAATTTAGAGCAGTTGGAAATCAACTCATTGTGAAATTTTTGAACGTTTTCAAATAATTTGTTGGATTAAGTAGTAAAGTGTTACAGTATGTTATATATTTGTGATCTACTCACAAGGCCCTTTCATTTGGTACCCCACATGTTAGGTACCCCACATTTAAAATTCGAAATTAGCTTTGGAATTTGTCCGGGTGGCTATTCGAAGTATAACTTGGTGGACGGTACTTACTAACCAAATAAGCTTGAGATCCAGTATCATAGATAGTTGTAAGACTTCAAGGGTCTATTTATATCTGACTGTGCATCCTGTATTCTACACGTTTTGTGAATAGATATAAAAATTGACACCTATCATTTTTCACATAAACACAGACACTTTATGCATTGAATTATTAAACCTTAACGCAATGCCATAAGTCATAAGGTATATTTTCCTAATATACCTTGATGCTAATTCGAACTTTGTTATAAAAGATGTCATTTTATATCATTCGCGCGTGCATTTCACTCGTACTAGATGAAATATGTATTGGTGCGAGCGAGACGGTTGGGCGAATGATAACAAAATGATATCTTTTTGACATCTTAAACAAAGTTTGACTTGGCCTCTGTGGAAGCCTGGAAATACAGCATACTTCATTGACTTTTTATGCTGGAAATTGATTTAATTATTGCGAGAAAAATAAGTATGTAGTCTTCAATAACTTGTACAGTTATGTACTGCCAAAAAACTAGAAGTGTCCATTAATTGTGTAGAACATTATTTGCTGTTTGTTTCCAAAATCATGCTGCTATTCTGCGAATATAGCAGTTCCTCGGGCAGATAAATTAAACATGATCGAAACAAATACTATTAAATTAACCACAATAGTAAACTTTTCTCTCAGTGTGGGATATTCTCGGTCATGGAAAACTTACAAAATAATTATTTTTTTCATTAAATCTATAATTAATATTATTGTCGGGAGAAATTCTGACCGTGTAGTCGTGTAAGCTTCATAGCCCATTCTTCAAAAAAAATCTAGTTAGAAATTACTGTTTAGGTAGTATAAAATAAAAAAAATGTTATTTCTCAAAAACGGGAACAGATATCAAGTTGTTAATTCGCAGACGGGTATTCAATATGATATATAATTCACCCGTGTAGAAACATTTTACTGTGCAATTAATGTAACTTTAACTTTATATTGACTCCACTATTAGTAATTCGGTATTGTTAGATTACAAAGTAATCTGGGAATCGGTAATCAGATTACAAAGTAATTTCGAGTAATCGTGGAACCAGGAATCAATTACGAAATGCCCATCTCCATTTAATATGTCTTTGTCTCACGGAAGTTTTGTTATTAAAATTGCCCATCTCTGCTTGAGAGTGAATGAACATTCGCTCGATTGTCAACGATGATGGCACCTATCAGTTAATCAAACGGTAAATAAGCAGCTGTTAACGTTACCTACTAACGTTAACAATGGTGTATCGATACCTTTGACTTAACGTTAGCTCAAATTGACAGCTGCTAACGTTAAAATTTGACAATTCACGAGAAGAGTAACGTAACGTCAAAGGATATGTTTGTCCCTTTTCAACGATCCTGTCATCCGATGCTTGAGTAGAGAAACTAAAAGAAGCAAATGTCAGCAATTCGTAACGCTTAGTTTTTGTTAGCGATAGCGCATCGCGAGATGAGAACTAGTATGAGCCTGGCCCTCTATTACGTATAATTGCAAGGAAACTTGGGATCAAGTTATCTTAGTCAATTTAGAGCAGTTGGAAATCAACTCATTGTGAAATTTTTGAACGTTTTCAAATAATTTGTTGGATTAAGTAGTAAAGTGTTACAGTATGTTATATATTTGTGATCTACTCACAAGGCCCTTTCATTTGGTACCCCACATGTTATGTTTAAAAGAAAAATGGTAAAAACTTTGCATCACAGTAACTACCCTCACCACTTTCGCGCTTGTCATCTCATATATTTGTGTTCAGGATATTATACTGAATGCACTGATACCAAATATACTCATATCCGAGACGACATGAGCGTAAATTTTTCTAGAAGACTTTTCGAGAAAAGGCCAGGCTACAATATCTTTACAGGTTGATTGATACTGAGTGTATTAACACGATATGACGTATTAAGACGATATGAACGAAAAGTAACCTAAAGCCACCCTACCAACATTTTCGTAACAATGAGAGATTACACTGATTTAAACTTTCACGATTTTTACACATTATTAAATTATACAACGATACGCGATTAAGTCCCGTTGTATAATTTAATAATAAGAGATTATTTCTTGGAAATAATGTTGTAATATAAACTCCTTGTAGAGCACCTACCTGCGAAGAGATCGTGCTGTCAAAGTGTTGAAGTATAACGCTGGCCATTTTTAGAATCTAGTTTAAATTTTAATATGTCTAGGCCTGTGTTTGTTTTACTTGTCACTCGGCAACAATTTTCTCATTGTAAACATTATGTCACATGTAATTTTATAATAATATACATTAAATATTTCACTTCTATCCAACTAAAAAATCTAGTTAGAAATTACTGTTTAGGTAGTATAAAATAAAAAAAATGTTATTTCTCAAAAACGGGAACAGATATCAAGTTGTTAATTCGCAGACGGGTATTCAATATGATATATAATTCACCCGTGTAGAAACATTTTACTGTGCAATTAATGTAACTTTAACTTTATATTGACTCCACTATTAGTAATTCGGTATTGTTAGATTACAAAGTAATCTGGGAATCGGTAATCAGATTACAAAGTAATTTCGAGTAATCGTGGAACCAGGAATCAATTACGAAATGCCCATCTCCATTTAATATGTCTTTGTCTCACGGAAGTTTTGTTATTAAAATTGCCCATCTCTGCTTGAGAGTGAATGAACATTCGCTCGATTGTCAACGATGATGGCACCTATCAGTTAATCAAACGGTAAATAAGCAGCTGTTAACGTTACCTACTAACGTTAACAATGGTGTATCGATACCTTTGACTTAACGTTAGCTCAAATTGACAGCTGCTAACGTTACCATTTTGTTACCGGTAAAGAGTAGTATAACTAACGGTACCTGGTCTAACGTTAGTTACAACTTAACGTTAAATCTGTCACCTTGTGGTAACGATACCAACTTTTTAACGGTATTTAAAGCCCTGGTCGTTTGGTTTATTGAATTATAGAGTCGTTTGGTTTATTGAGTTATAGAGTCGTTTGGTTTATTGAGTTATAGAGTCGTTTGGTTTATTGAGTTATAGAGTCGTTTGGTTTATTGAATTATAGAGTCGTTTGGTTTATTGAATTATAGAGTCGTTTGGTATATTGAATTATAGAGTCGTTTGGTTTATTGAATTATAGAGTCGTTTGGTTTATTGAATTATAGAGTCGTTTGGTTTATTGAATTATAGAGTCGTTTGGTTTATTGAATTATAGAGTCGTTTGGTTTATTGAATTATAGAGTCGTTTGGTTTATTGAATTATAGAGTCATTTGGTTTATTGAATTATAGAGTCATTTGGTTTATTGAATTAGAGTCTTTTGGTTTATTGAATTATAGAGTCATTTGGTTTATTGAATTATAGTCATTTGGTTTATTGAATTATAGTCATTTGGTTTATTGAATTATAGAGTCATTTGGTTTATTGAATTATAGAGTCATTTGGTTTATTGAATTATAGAGTCATTTGGTTTATTGAAATATAGAGTCATTTGGTTTATTGAATTATAGAGTCATTTGGTTTATTGAATTACAGAGTCATTTGGTTTATTGAATTATAGAGTCATTTGGTTTATTGAATTAGAGTCATTTGGTTTATTGAATTATAGTCATTTGGTTTATTGAATTATAGTCATTTGGTTTATTGAATTATAGTCATTTGGTTTATTGAATTATAGAGTCATTTGGTTTATTGAATTATAGAGTCATTTGGTTTATTGAATTATAGAGTCATTTGGTTTATTGAATTACAGAGTCATTTGGTTTATTGAATTATAGAGTCATTTGGTTTATTGAATTATAGTCATTTGGTTTATTGAATTATAGAGTCATTTGGTTTATTGAATTATAGAGTCATTTGGTTTATTGAATTATAGAGTCATTTGGTTTATTGAATTATAGAGTCATTTGGTTTATTGAATTATAGAGTCATTTGGTTTATTGAATTATAGAGTCATTTGGTTTATTGAATTATAGAGTCATTTGGTTTATTGAATTATAGAGTCATTTGGTTTATTGAATTATAGAGTCATTTGGTTTATTGAATTATAGTCATTTGGTTTATTGAATTATAGTCGTTTGGTTTATTGAATTATAGAGTCGTTTGGTTTATTGAATTATAGAGTCGTTTGGTTTATTGAATTATAGAGTCGTTTGGTTTATTGAATTATAGAGTCGTTTGGTTTATTGAATTATAGAGTCGTTTGGTTTATTGAATTATAGAGTCGTTTGGTTTATTGAATTATAGAGTCGTTTGGTTTATTGAATTATAGAGTCGTTTGGTTTATTGAATTATAGAGTCGTTTGGTTTATTGAATTATAGAGTCGTTTGGTTTATTGAATTATAGAGTCGTTTGGTTTATTGAGTTATAGAGTCGTTTGGTTTATTGAGTTATAGAGTCGTTTGGTTTATTGAATTATAGAGTCGTTTGGTTTATTGAATTATAGAGTCGTTTGGTATATTGAATTATAGAGTCGTTTGGTTTATTGAATTATAGAGTCGTTTGGTTTATTGAATTATAGAGTCGTTTGGTTTATTGAATTATAGAGTCGTTTGGTTTATTGAATTATAGAGTCGTTTGGTTTATTGAATTATAGAGTCGTTTGGTTTATTGAATTATAGAGTCGTTTGGTTTATTGAATGATCGAGTCGTTTGGTTTATTGAATGATCGAGTCGTTTGGTTTATTGAATGATCGAGTCGTTTGGTTTATTGAATGATCGAGTCGTTTGGTTTATTGAATGATCGAGTCGTTTGGTTTATTGAATGATCGAGTCGTTTGGTTTATTGAATGATCGAGTCATGGTTGATTGAATTATAGTCATAATTTATAGTCATTGGGCTTGAATTATAGTCATTGGGCTTGAATTATAGTTATTGGGCTTGAATTATAGTCATTGGTTGATTGAATTATAGAGTCATTGGTTGATTGAATTGTAGAGTCATTGGTTGATTGAATTGTAGAGTCGTTGGTTGATTGAATTGTAGAATCGTTGGTTGATTGAATTGTAGAATCGTTGGTTGATTGAATTGTAGAATCGTTGGTTGATTGAATTGTAGAATCGTTGGTTGATTGAATTGTAGAATCGTTGGTTGATTGAATTGTAGAATCGTTGAATTATTGAATTGTAGAATCGTTGAATTATTGAATTGTAGAATCGTTGAATTATTGAATTGTAGAATCGTTGAATTATTGAATTGTGGAATCGTTGAATTATTGAATTGTGGAATCGTTGAATTATTGAATTGTAGAATCGTTGAACTATTGAATTGTAGAATCGTTGAACTATTGAATTGTAGAATCGTTTAACTATTGAATTGTAGGATCGTTGAACTATTGAATTGTAGAATCGTTGAACTATTGAATTGTAGAATCGTTGAACTATTGAATTGTAGAATCGTTGAACTATTGAATTGTAGAATCGTTGAATTATTGAATTGTAGAATCGTTGAATTATTGAATTGTAGAATCGTTGAATTATTGAATTGTAGAATCGTTGAATTATTGAATCATTGAATTATTGAATCATATTTTTAATTCATAGGTTACTGCAGTTAATGTTGCAGCATTACATTGAAATGATTTTAATATAAGCGATAATGAAGAGTGCATGGTTGAACCTGTAGAACTCACCACAATTAAACCGAGATCGAGGAGGATTGATGGCCTCTTATTGGTTATATTAAATATTATGTTTAAATTAATTAGATAAGCTGATATATTAAATAATGCATGAACTATAAAAAACTCGTCAAATAATAGTAGATTACCATTGAGGCAGTTTTTAAAAGAGATGGCAGTTTTTAAAAGAGATAATTTAATAATAAGAGATATTAATTTCAACTGGGAGGTTATTAAAGACACGTATTGCGGTAAAGAATTCACTTTTATACTTTTACTTATTGCCGAACTTGAAATTTGATAATTATATTTATACTAGTGCGCAAATCGTAATTAAAAGATTTATTCTTAATATTTTATGTTTACAAAAAGGCGAAGCTCCAGTATGTAGATCTCAATTAACGCAAGTATTTCCTTGAAGAAATCTCTGAGTGGATATTGGTGATACATGTTGCGTGGGCAGTTTTCTTACAACCTAAACATAATTACAACGTCGTCATAATCACCCCAGTAGTTAAATGATACCATATTTCAGTTACAAAATATGCGATTCCATGGTATACATTTTTGATTGTATTCTAGAACAAGTCGGAAGGTACGGATAGGTAAAACATCAGGTTTTTGCAGTTCTATCGTTAATGTCTGCCATGTAACATTTGAAACGTATAATTTATTTAATTCAACGTGTAGAGAAAATATTACTGGTCCTTTTTCTGCGGAAACACGCCTATTTAGGTGCTATGTTTATTCCCGAACTGCGGGATTTGGTATGCTGTAAATACGGTTAGTGAATTAATATACTGTTCAAGTCTTTCATAAAACAATATGCATATTATAAAAAAAATCTAATAGTCTGAAAATCCCAACGCGTCTTACAATTGATGAACTAAGTACTTTCTCAGCTTGGATAAATCCTAACAAGCTAGAATATACGACCTTCTCTGAAAACATTGGGAGGGGAGCTATTAGGTATAGGTTTTTAGTACCAGATGATTAATGCATTGATAATGGGAACATAATAGGTCAAGTTGTACACAATAATTACTTAATTATCGCTGTTATTCATCATACGTAATATTTTATAAATTATAGTCAGGGTTAAAGTTACTGAAAGGTTCTCGGGAAATATTCCTGTCTCAAGAGTGAGGTTTATAATTGAAGATTTCTTGACATGATAATGGAAAATGATGTTGAAGCCACGAGAATTTGATTTGATTCGTGTGCTGACACAGCTGAGTACTACCATTTTAGAAAAGATTTGAACTGGTTCATATTATAGGAAGATTGATAGTGCTTCAGTCACGAGAATTGAATTGGTTCGTGTACTCTGTTGTTTCAGTCACGAGAATTGAATTGGTTCGTGTACTATCTACCTGCAGATAGAGATGATCATTACTCATGAAAATCGAATAATAAATGGCAATTAATGATCTGTTACCCTGAATCATTAGTCAAGGTGTACACTGTTGTGATTATTAACCCAATGTTGGATATTTTTAGCAAGTTGAGCGCCGCACCTCTACCGGCGTCCCCCGCCTCGCGCCGCCTGAGTCCGATGCGAGCCGTCTCCAGCAGGAGCCCGCCTCGCGCCGCCAGAGTCCGGTGCGAGCCGTCTCCAGCAGGAGCCCGCCTCGCGCCGCCAGAGTCCGGTGCGAGCCGTCTCCAGCAGGATGTCTCCGGCAGAAGAGTAACAATTTTAACCCTTCGTATGCTTTAGTCAAAATTTACCACTGAATTAATAACCTTGAAACTGTAAATTCTAGTCCAAATTGTGTGGCAGGCATACGAAAGGTTATTTAGATGATGTTTTTGAGATTTTGACTTGCTGATGCCTGATTGAAACTGTTTCGTATCCTATGCGATTAGTGTATCCACTGTTAAGTAGTATACGTAGTCTGTCGGCCAAGTGTAGGGTTTCCACCTGGCACGTGTATGAGGACATACACGGAGTCAGGATGGACGAGTGTAGGGTTTTTGGTATTTAGCATACCTATTTAATTCGTTTTTAAAGTTACGGGTAGTTTGAAATAAGACCTAGCATACCTACTTAATAAGTTTTTAAAGTTAAGGGTAGTTTGAAATTGAAGACTGTTATTGGTTGGGTATAAAAAGAAAGACACTTGGCGGACAGCTCTTTTTGGTTGTTGAGTCGTGCTAGCAGGCGGTTGTCAAGAGAAGAGATTATTGTAAATTGGAAGAAGACAAGAAAATAAATGGATAAATATCTTCAAGGTGTTGTTATTTTTACAGTAGTTTTTAGGGTTCCGTACCCAAAGGGTAAAAACGGGACCCTATTACTAAGACTCCGCTGTCCGTCCGTCCGTCCGTCCGTTCGTCCGTCCGTCTGTCACCAGGCTGTATCTCACGAACCGTGATAGCTAGACAGTTGAAATTTTCACAGATGATGTATTTCTGTTGCCGCTATAACAACAAATACTAAAAACAGAATAAAATAAAGATTTAAGTGGGGCTCCCATACAACAAACGTGATTTTTGGCCGAAGTTAAGCAACGTCGGGCGGGGTCAGTACTTGAATGGGTGACCGTTTTTAGGGTTCCGTACCCAAAGGGTAAAAACGGGACCCTATTACTAAGACTCTGCTGTCCGTCCGTCCGTCCGTCTGTCACCAGGCTGTATCTCACGAACCGTGATAGCTAGACAGTTGAAATTTTCACAGATGATGTATTTCTGTTGCCGCTATAACAACAAATATTAAAAACAGAATAAAATAAAGATTTAAGTGGGGCTCCCATACAACAAACGTGATTTTTGACCGAAGTTAAGCAACGTCGGGCGGGGTCAGTACTTGGATAGGTGACCGTTTTTTGCTTGTTTTTTGTTGATGGTGCGGAACTCTCCGTGCGTGAGTCCGACTCGCACTTGGCCGGTTTTTTTTTGCTTGTTTTGCTCTATTTTTTGTTGATGGTGCGGTACCCTCCGTGCGCGAGTCCGAATCGCACTTGGCTGGTTTTTTTACTTTAGTTTTTAATTTTAGATTGTAATTTTATCTGTTGTTACATGAATATTTTTTTTTGCATATTTTTTTGTTGTGTACATTTACTTACTAGTGATGCAAGACACTATAATCTTTTTCCTTGCTTACATTGTATACGACGTAGCTCGTAGGTTAGGTACGTATTTGTATCCAAGGTAATAAGTTGTTTGCCGGCTGCCTATGTTATTATGTTGTAGGCTATAACGTAGGTATTAAGTATCCACATAAAGATGCTTGATAACGTACTTAATTAACCTTGTAATTGAATAAGAATTTGTAATAAAATCTGAAGTTGTTGTACTTTTAAGTAAGTACCTAACTTGTTTCTAACTTGTTTCGGTTCCTAAAACTCAAACGAAAGGATCGATTTTGATGCTTTTTAGGGTTCCGTACCCAAAGGGTAAAAACGGGACCCTATTACTAAGACTCCGCTGTCCGTCCGTCCGTCCGTCTGTCACCAGCCAGCCTATTATGGATAGCTTTATCCATCTTTATCCACGTGATAAAATAACTGTCACTGTTTAACACCGTGGGAAAGAAAGTGACGGACACCGTTTTATCACGCTGTCACGTAGACAAGAACGACCATCATATCCGTACAGGCTGTCTCTCACGAACCGTGATAGCTAGACAGTTGAAATTTTCACAGATGATGTATTTCTGTTGCCGCTATAACAACAAATACTAAAAACAGAATAAAATAAAGATTTAAGTGGGGCTCCCATACAACAAACGTGATTTTTGACCGAAGTTAAGAACGTCGGGCGGGGTCAGTTCTTGGATGGGTGACCGTTTTTTTGCTTGTTTTGCTCTATTTTTTGTTGATGGTGCGGAACCCTCCGTGCGCGAGTCCGACTCGCACTTGGTTGGTTTTTTTTATATTTCTATCGGTGGAAAACGGCGAAATGCTGATTTTTGAAATACGAGCGATATAAATTTGGAATCTAGTGGTATTGACCACTCGATTTCAATTCTATTAGTAGAATTTAAATGCCTAGTAGTGGAGATATTATTGAATGAAATACACGAAATCGAGTGGTCGAAATTCAAAAATCGGCCCCCAGGGCGAGATTTGCATGTACCTACTGGTACCTACCTATTTTTATACGAATAACCTGTCCAAGCGTCAAAGTGACAAGCGACAAAGCAGGACCTTTTGCTTGGAAACGACACATTTATTAAGGTTGATACCATATTATTTGAGTACTGATTTAGTTAGTGAAGAAGTTTTGAAAAGCTTGAAGGAATAATAATTAAAGTAGTTCCCAAAAGGTCGTAGGACGTAGGTACGAGTTTAGCCAGTGACCTCTAGACTCTATATAGACTCCTCTAGAGGGTCTAGTCTAGGATGTACTTTATCCGACTAGGCTAGACGTCTAGACAGGAAAGGAAAGAACTACAATGAGAAAGAGAGTGCAATGACACAAGACAATGGTGCATTTCCTAATTGTTTTATTTATAAAAATATGACGCTAATTAGATTCAAAATGTAATAAAGGTGTATTTAAGATTTCAAGTCACTTCCAAATGTTGGGTGATTCCGAAAATCACGCTTAATCCCAACTTACTCGTATATTATAAATGCGAAAATAACTGTTAAGTATTATAAGTACGTCTTCTCGCTTAAACAGCTGAAGCGATTTAGATTAAATTTGGTATGGAGATGGAGATAGTTTGAGGACCGGGGAAATAGGATAGTTTTTATCTGTCATCGTTATCATCATTCCACACAGACAAAGATGCGGGCAGAAGCTTTGCATCATAATCGAAATAGATTTTTGGAATTATAGCTTACAGATGTAGTGCGTAATTATTTTCCATCGCATTTTCACGGAAACGTACGAACGTGTCTTGCTATTTCAGAAAAAGTACTGAGGTCGACTAAAATAGCATGACAAATACAATGATTTATAACTCAAGATAGGTTATAGGCGTTCCAAAATTGAAGCGCTTACCGTGTGACAAATTGGACAAGTTGCCTTTAGTCGTGGCTGGACAAGCGAGAAATGTGCACGTGCTAAAGAGCTCCCGCACACCGAAAGGGAAAGAGACAAGGGAGAGAGTGTGACAAAGATGGATGGAATGAGAAAATTAATCAAAAATAACAGATTTCTTCGTAGGTACAGAAATAAATATTGAAGTACTTTTTGTGCTCCTCAAGTATGAGTATAACCTATCTATGGTTATATAATATCATTGGACAAAATAAATATGAACGTTTCTGAGAAAATACAATGGAAAACAATTATGCACTACATCTCAATCCATCAAAATATTCGTTAAATATAGCTCAGTGATAGTACAACTGCGTTTAAAAGTAGAGTTGGTAACGACCCGATTGCATGAAGCGATATTTTTTAATGACACTTGTTTTATTTTTAATGCTAGCTGGCTTGTGTTGTGTGTCGCCCACATGATGGTCCACCAGCCAGTGACTCATGCGGCGATACAAACACAATTCGCGGTGGTTAATGTCATGCATGTCAAAATTTTAAGCATAAAAGAAGCATAAATGAAGAAAATTACAAACACTATTGTATTGGTTATACTTAGTTGTAGGTGTATCAGTTTTAGCACCCAGCTTGTAAATATTGAACTGTATCATCTTGTAGCTGCTGCGCGCATCTCTGCGCAAGATTGTTTGCGCGGTTAAGAAAAAGTCTGCGCGATATGTCATTAGATAATTGTCATTGAAAAATAAAACTATCTCAAACAAATTTACATGTTTTAATTACGGGCCCTAAACTAAGAAGGTAGACTAGTTAGATTTCAAATTAATGTCACTAGAATTCAGGGACCATCCTTGGGTCGTAGATTTTCGTGAGAGCATGTGCTAATGCAATATTTTACACATTCGTCACCTTGTCTAACCTTATTTTGAAGACTGCTATAAACGACGTGTTTTTCTGAGATTAAATTTTAATAGTCTACGACGTATATACTTCCACAAATGATCGTTTAATTTTGTTATCTTTCATTTGACGCAACGCAAACAAACAAAAAAACCGGCCAAGTGCGAGTCGGACTCGCGCACGGAGGGTTCCGCACCATCAACAAAAAATAGAGCAAAACAAGCAAAAAAACGGTCACCTATCCAAGTACTGACCCCGCCCGACGTTGCTTAACTTCGGTCAAAAATCACGTTTGTTGTATGGGAGCCCCACTTAAATCTTTATTTTATTCTGTTTTTAGTATTTGTTGTTATAGGGGCAACAGAAATAAATCATCTGTGAAAATTTCAACTGTCTTATTAGCTATCACAGTTCGTGAGATACAGCCTGGTGACAGACGGACGGACGGACGGACGGACGGACGAACGGACAGCGGAGTCTTAGTAATAGGGTCCCGTTTTACCCTTTGGGTACGGAACCCTAAAAACAACGGGTTACACTCAGGGAGTGCCGGCAGAAGTGAAGACTCAATGACTAGTGCAAAATGCACTATGTATAATTGAGGTTAACGCCATCTAGCGTTAGCGTTAATTACTTGAAACCCTAAGCACATCACTGTTAGTACTCGAGTTATATAGTACTCGAGTTACTATAGTACCAGTTAGAGCGAAACTCACTAGATCAGTGGTTCCTAACCTGGGGGTAATTACCCCCGTGGGGGTAAAACTGGTATTTTACGGGGGTAATAACTCATAAGCTAACCTAATATAACAATACAACAAACATACACGTTTTATTTTTTTATTACCATTGGGAGGAGGGGTAAAATCAGGTTCCCTAGTTAGTAATAGGGGTGACCGGACTGAAAAGGTTAGGAACCACTGCACTAGATGGTATTTAAATCAATTAAGAAAAACTCAATGACATTTTACATGTAACAGTTTTTCGATCAGGTCACGTGTCCGTCTTACGGTCACGTGATCGTCTTACGCTGTCTCGAGTTTAACATTTTTTCCCTACCTCAAAAAGTGCACAGCGCCGCTAAATAGTTTTCACTTCAAAAAAAAATGTACGAGTATTAGGTATTCAGTTCACCCAGCATCTCCACCAACTTAATATCTAAAGCTGGTCAAGCAGATCTTGTCAGTAGAAAAAGGCGGCAAATTTGAAAAATGTAGGCGCAAAGGGATATCGTCCCATAGAAAATTTGAATATCGCGCCTTTTTCTACTGACAAGATTTGCTTGACCATCTATACTTCACAGTATTAAATTAACCAACACTTACATTGGGTTAATATATAATAACATATACCTATAGCCAAAATTGCAACAGTTGTAAAGTCTGCTAAATTGTGGGTTCATGGACGCTTTGAGTGTAAATTATACTTATAACAAGTTTCGCACTCGCTTGACAAGACGTATATAGATATATATAGGACTATGTTATAGGTATTATTATGGTAAGGTCGTTTTGAATTTTGGAACAAAATCGTGTTATCGTGTGTAGCCCATATGTATGATAATACTATTACTTATTATGTGCCATAGGTGAAGCCTAGTTCGTTATATACCTAGCTAATTTTACTGTATGATTAAGCGTTCCATTACTTTAAATGTCATTAATAAGAGCGCAAAGCCCTAATGAGAAAAGTGCACTGAATGCGGCTGACCTGTATTTCACCCTCATTTGTTAATTCACACAATTACGCCAATTGAGAGGTCAACTGCGTGGAAATTGAGTGAATATGTATATGCTCTGGAGGTTTTAAGTATAGCAATTGATCTGTATTTATAATGAGTACGAGTGACTCGACCGATTTTTGGAAATCGAGATTATGATTCAACTATAAAAACAGGTAGGTAATACTAAAAAGTACTACTTTTTATACCAATCAAGTTCAAAACGATAAGATTGTGTTTAGTTATTCTTATTAGAAATACTATCGTGAACGTTCAAATGATTTAGGCCTTTGAGGCATTGTACCAAGGATGCTGACGACATTTCCTCGCAAGGACCTATTTTAAATTTAAGCTAGTTTTAATTTCTTTTAGTAATACCACTGTAGGTATGTATCTTGTTTGTAAATAAATTATTATTTATTACTAAAAAAAATGATTTATAAACAGCATTTTAAAGGTCATAAACTTATAAGAACTTTAACATCTGCTTGTAATAAAGTTTCACTATATTAGTATAGGTTTATTTATAAGTGGTTTTATGGGTGAAATTCGGAGGTTTAGAGGAGGATTTAAGTAATACGCACGGGTATCGGATAAGCACGATTTCTACTATTAATTATACGCTTGATCATATTATTGTTTTGTTTGCAAACCTACGCACATATTTCTTTGTGTTAAGCAGGTATACGTTTCGAGAAAGCTGGTAGACTTTTCTATTAACAACTTTTACACATTACTTTCGTTACTTTAGCTACATGGTCTACATGTGTGCGCCATAGCGGCGCCTACTTGGCGGCTATGGAGCCTATGCGATACATTATAAAAACTTTTTTACAGTACATATAGGGCTACTTTTCCGCACTAGTGCGTAAAATAGCACTTTTCGTGCGAATGTCAAATTTTAAAGGGCCATATGTACTGTAAAACGTTGTTCGATACACGTGCGAATAGGTAATTCGCAACTCGTGTCGATTTAAAACACTCCCTTCGGTCGTGTTTTAATTTATCGCCACTCGTTTCGAATTTCCTCTTTTTCGCACTTGTATCGAAAATAACTATTGGGTAGATCTTTTTCTTATCACCCGTTGCCATGGTTACGGTCGCCTGGGTCACTCTTAAGACCCTTGGTATTACGACAAGATACAAGACTGTTTGTGGGTAGAATCGGAAGATGCGTACCTACTCGTTTTCCCTACGTTTCTATAATGACATTGTTGACGTCACAACCACAATGGGACCTACTTCCCAAGATACAATGGGTGAAAACCCAGTCCTATGTGACCTTAGTACGATGACTAATAGAATAGATGACCTAGGAAGACTATCAGTTGCTAGTTTTTTTCCGTTACATCTAAATTAAAACATTATATTCTACTCCCGTACTTTTATTTGTCATTTAAAGGGTCGTGCATACCTTTAAAACCTTAACCTTATAGTTGTCAAGACAAGTCTTTAGTCTATTCCCCAAAAAAGTATTTGTGCATACACGCAGTATTTTTTTGGCATTTTTCGATACTTCGTGTAGACCACTTAAAAAATATTGAATGAAATACAACGCAGTGTCTTTTTTCGTGTAATGACCACTAAAAAAATATTGAATGAAATACATTATTGCCAACCTTATTTTAAATGTCATCTCTGACAAATGAGTGAACCATAGACATGTTTTTTTTTAAATTCATTCGTTTCTTTTCCGGCCGTACCTTCCATTTTTGCTAGTTCTTGAATGAAAAATGTTTGTTAGATTTACAATTTTATTTCATAGTAAGTGCTTGGTCGTAGAAAAAGTATTGTATGCA
This sequence comes from Cydia amplana, assembly GCF_948474715.1. NCBI lineage: Eukaryota > Metazoa > Arthropoda > Insecta > Lepidoptera > Tortricidae > Cydia > Cydia amplana. Next base: position 17,282,950 of record NC_086074.1, on the reverse strand, counting down.
ACGTTGTTTAACTGAGTCAAAAAATACTCGTGGCGTCTTTATTAACAATTTTCGGCTTCGCCTCAAATTGTTACTCACGCCACTCGCCTTTTTAGTTGCATAAAATACTATTATGTCATTTTGTGGAGAATATTTTTAATTTAATAGAAAAAAATATTATTGATGTTATTTATGTTGACAATAAAAAAAAAACGTTTGATTTTTATGTATACCTAGTACCTAGTACATTAATCAATGGCCTAGTCTTTTACACAGGCTATAAATATAGTGACTCAAGAAGGAATCAGACGTTTCTCAAAAACTGGTGTTACCAATGCAAGTGTATTATATCATCTCTTATTTCGTAACGTACAAAACGTATCAAAGTAGGTACCTATCGTAGGAAGGTATCCTTGGAATCTCATTTTGTGAGCTTACTGCGACGGAATGCCCCCTAATTTATTGTATCGCGACTCGGCCCCCTTTGAGACAGATACAGATGCCCTCTTGGAATGAGTCATCCGAGCATCCATCTTTCAGTTAAGCTATACTGTGGCAAATACAAGTAAGGCCTAAAAGATGTTATACATATTATGTGTAGACTTGTAGAGTAAGACTTTCTTGGCATCCTGCCACTGCCACTGAGGAAAAAATACGGAACACTAATTAGATCCGTCAGTTAAGTAGATTTCCTAGTCCTTAAATTTCCTTTAAACTTTTACTTTTATATCTCTTTTTTTTTTAATCACAACTTTTATAGCGTAATTGTCACAAAAGTAACATTAAATTTGATTATACATTTTGTGCTATGAGCTATGCTATGATGCTTATTTTGAAATGTAGAACTGCACAGTAATTGAACTAAAAAATCTGAAAACCTTTTCCCCGGAATTGTCAGCAAAATATATTATGACAAGAATACGGGGGTTTCCCTACCACAACAAATACGAGTATCTACACCTAAAAAACGGACTGTCGACCTTGCTGTGCAAACCCACGCATGATAAACGGCAATAATAACAACCCAACCCACAAAAATATTTCCATCAGCTACAAAACAAAACTAAATTAAATTATAATTACATTAAAATTCCCAAATGTAGGCGCGCCATTAAGCGACACCTTAATATAAGGAACACTGAATTAGTTTGCAGTCAAAATCAAAACAGCAAAAGTGGGGTAAACGCACCCATGAGCGGACGATATATTTCAATACGAGTTCTAAAAACGTCAGTAGTAAGTAGGTACGTTCAGTTCTCGCGTTTGCATAACTGGCGTAATTATACGTTGCGCAGATACCGCAGCTGTGAGTAATCCTCGTTGAGCAACTTAACCAACATATGATGTCACTTTAAAAAAAGTCTTAGTATCAAATGAATAGGTGCCTACCTATGTAATTTTATAACTGACAGATACCTACTGAGATTGATTGATGTTATTGATATTTAATTTAACCCTTTATAGGGCACAATCGGAAATTGTTAGGTAAAAATGACCGGACATCTCTTTTTGTATTATTTTTTCTTATTGAGGTTTCTTAATCTGGCCCGTCAAAGGGACAGTAGTATTATTTTAGATGTTTGTTAACGTTTTAAAATATCTACGTGTTCAAAATTTCAATAAAGCAACACTGCAACGCAGGTTTTTACTTTTAGACTGGACTTAGATTACATTATTCAAGTGAAAACACGTTTGTTTAAATACCTATATTGTGAACAATATTTTTTTACTATCAAGTCTCCGTATTATTATATTGAGTCCGTTGAAACTTTCAAGTAAGTATAGCGATAGTGATGCTATCGTTTCTTATTGATCGTTTGACCTGACGGGACTTGGTCATTATGGATGTTTACATTAACGGAACTTTAACAAATAGATGCTATCAAAATACTTTTGCTTGAGAAGCGTGTCACACAATATATTTTTGTTTGAGATGCGAATCACCAATCTCTGCTATTTTGAGTTTAGCGTACTTATTTATATCACTACAGCGGCGGACGAATCTGCTAAACGGGAGGCCTGATCCTATTGCAATTTCTTGCTATGAAACGGTTATGGATATGATCTGTTAGCCGTCAACAGTGACATTAAATTTGGTTGAAGAAATATCCCTGTTGACAGCTAACAAATTATGTCCATAACGAAACCGTAACAGATTTTAAAATCTAAATACCGCTCCGGATTCAAAGTAGTCTATGGAAACAGACCAAATTACAGTTCAACGAGCCATTTTATAGTTCTACAAAACCGCATTCTAAAGCCCTTTGTTATTGCACTTTTACAGCCAGCATGATAGCATATTACAGCAAAGCCACTGGTTACCGGTAAGCACTTTAGCTCAGAATGCACAGGGATATATTTCAACCAAGTAAAAATATACTCTAAATGCGGGAGGAAGAGTGTATTTTTAAATATAGATCGCTGCAAGCTCGTTGTTAGCTACCGCGCGGTCAGCAACCCATCATGGTGTTGACCTTATTTCCAGGGCACGGATAAACGAGTAGGAAATTCATTCTTTATCTGCTTAATGAAGCGGCTGATTGAGCCAAGTTAGCTGTGAACTAAATGATACAAGTCCCAATTGAGACCGTAATGGGTACATTTTTAACATTGATACACAAAAGTAGTTCCAGTTTGGAATTCTTATTTGGGAAAGGGAGGATCTCGACGATCTCGTCGATGCTCATTTGTTTATTTTAGAGCGACAATGACAAGCTATATTTAAAACGGACATGATTTCACGCCAATCAGCAGGAGAGAAAATAGCGGACCCGGTTACACAACTCCAGGTGTCCCAACCAGGGATGTTGCGAACATCCGCATCCGCATCCGCAACCGCGGAACTTCCGCATTATTTTCAACATCCGCATCTGCATCCGCATCCGCATAAAATCGATGCGGAGCTTATGCGGATGCGGATGTCAAACAAGCCTGTACAGGAACGTCTTAGCGGCGGCGTAAGTGCCAGGTAATTTCGTCATTACCTATAACGAAATCGTCTAGATCCAGAAAAGTCGGCCAAATTACTGTTTATTAAATATAACGCACCCTATATTCTTGCTCTAATACTAAACGTTTCGTTTTTTTTAAATAAAAAAATACTAAAAATGTAATATTTGACGTTTTCTAAGTACCTAATCTTGACATCCGCATCCGCATCCGCATCCGCGGATGTGAGCCTTTAAATATCCGCATCCGCATCCGCGTCCGCGGATGTCAAAAAATCTGCATCCGCAACATCCCTGGTCCCAACGTTGCATACGGGTCGTCGACCGGCGACAATGCCTGCCACGTGAACGAGGGGGCGGCAGGCCTATAGAGCTAGGAGACACGGACACGGTAATCTCTAAGCCCTTTCATGGTCACAAGCTCACGACTAATGCGTAACTGGATATTTGAGTTTCCGTGTGTTTTACTTTTGTTTCTTTTAGTCTTTTGTCTTTTGAATGTACATCTAAAACCCAACTGTTTGACTTGTTTTCCTTGGTATTTCATTCTGGCTAGTGATGGGCAGGACATCAATTTAAAATGAGTTTGTATGAGTACCTCTTTTTCAAAAATGAGGTGTTACAATGTCTTACTTCAAATGAGGTGAGGTACTGGCATATTTGCATATTTTCAGCATCGGCATCGGCTATTTTCTCCGATAAGTTCAGAGCTTATCGGAGTTATCGGCAACAAAAACTAGTTAAACCGAATTTTTAGTCAAACACAACTTGTCAGTCAGTAAGAACCAGGAAAGTTATACTCATCCCATTCTTTTGGATGCTAGTACTAGAAAAGATAGAGTTATTGACAGTATGATATATATGATTCTCTCTATTTGGTATGAGACAGTCCTGGGCCAAACCATATAATATAATTATACTCCTATTATCCTTTACACATAAATATTTAATTTGAATGCAATTCTCGAGGTGAAGAAAAAGAAAGACAGATCAATTTAAGAACTAAGAATCAAACCAAGGACCTAGTGACCTACATCCTACATAGAAACTTTGATGCTTTTATGAAACTTGTTCTAATTTAGCTGTTTTATGGATTGTTCAATTCAATTTCAATCCTTGCTACTTGATATTATTTACAGTTTAATAATAATATATTTCAATAAGAATAGTAGCCTTAAAACTGCACGACTGTTTTTTAGCAAAGTAAGGAGAACAAATTCCATATTTTCTTCTAATTAGATATCATTATAGATAAAAATAACTAACTTACCACTTCAGATCATTTAACAGTAATGTGATAGTAAATAAAAGCACATTCGCGCAATATTTTTCACTACATTTTCGTATGCAAAAGACACCAAGGTAAGGTAGAGCCACGAGCCACAGGTATATTTAATCGTGTAAACAATGTCCCTGTTTAGATATTTCGGTATATATATATATATATATATATATATATATATTAGCATTATCACTATAAAGCCGGCCACACACACTAGGTTATAACCGATGGTTATGCCTGCACAGTTTACTTGTGCAGGCATAACTGAACGTGTGTATGACATGACTCCTCGCCTGCGCAAGCAAACTCCTTGCCTGCGCAAGCAAAATTGAAAATATCAAAATTTATATTTTTTGCCTGTCGGTTGTGCTTGCGCACTTCGCTTGCGCAGGCATAACTGAACGTGTGTGGCTGGCAGGCTTGATAGGCTTCAGTTATCCAGTGATTGCCGAGGGGATAGGTCGCAAGTCACAATGTCGTCTCGCAAACGAAATGCAATTGTAGAGGATTTTTAGTAGATTTTTAGGGTTCCGTAACCAAAGGGTAAAACGGGACCCTATTACTAAGACTCTACTGTCCGTCCGTCCGTCTGTCACTAGGCTGTATCTCATGAACTATGCTAGTTAGACTGTTGAAATGTTCACAGATGATCTATTTCTGTTGCCTCTAGTACAACAAATACAAAAAACCGGCCAAGTGCGAGTCGGAGTGGTACGGTACCCTTCGTGCGCGAGTCCCACTCGCACTTGGCCAGTTTTATTATTTTTTAAGTGTGGAGTGGATTCATGGTTTGTATGCGTGTATGGCTGACGAAATATAAACCTAACCGACGTCAACGACCGCTACCGGTGCCATGATGGTTTGAACTGAGAGTTTGTGCAGGTTTGTCGTTACGTGTGTGTGCCCTATGGAACTCGGTCGTGCCTGTTGGTTTTGCTTGCACAAGCAAAACCGACACGCAAAACCTAGTGTGTGTGGCCAGCTTTAGACAACATATTGGACTCATAAACTAAACGAAGATCTTGTTGCAAACTTGTTCCGTCACTGTCACTACTGTCAGTGTCAGCTGCCTATAAATTGCGTTTCATTTCGCACTATTTCTTGCGAATTCAGTCTTACTTCATGGTGATTGTTGAGATTGTCAAGAATGTCAAGTGAAGAAATAGAATAGAGTCTGTGCGGAAAGAGAAGAGTCGTTGAATGTATGGGGCTCAATACATTCCACGACTCTTCTCTTTCCGAACAGACTCTAACAGGAAATTTGCATTCCCTAAGCCCCCTCCAGACTATGCGCGTGAATCGCGGCGCGACTTCGCAGAGCGAACATATTGCGACGTTGAATTATGACTCCACACTCGCACACTTCACGGTGAATTCGCAGTTTGGTTCGCGCCAAGATGGCGGAAAAGCATCAGCTGATCGAGTTTAACTGTCATTTATCTACGGCATCATACTTGCTGTGGCTATTTTTCCATTTTGTTTTGTTGTAAAACCGTAAATTATAGACGCTTTATATAATATAATTAATATTAATCTTGCAACTGATGAGCCAAAATAGTGAGTAATGTGGAGTCTTGCTAGTTCGCGCTTCGCGCCTCCTTTGACGCGGGCCGAAAAATTGACAAAAAATGGGGAACAATGCGCGAAGGCGTGAACAATCTGCGAAATCGACGCCACACTCGCGTTCGCGGCTTCGCACCGCGATTCGCGCACGAGTGAGGAGGGCCCTTATGAAACAGTCTATGAAAATTGACATTTATGTGTCCGCACCTGCTGATTCGATCGGAGAATATCATCAGATTGGCGAAAAATTGTCTTGTCTGGATACCACTTATTTCAACGTTGTTTACGAAGAACGGTAACAAAAAGTAATACAAATTCAAATCATTACGTAAAATACATGTTTATTACACTTAGTAAATTATACTTACTATTTAATTACTACACTAACGTAAATTGTCACATTTTGTGTAAACTACGGGCCCGGCCACATGTGCGCGGTGCGGCGCCGCCGCCGCCGCGCGGCGCGGCACCGCAGAAATCTGCGGCGCCGCAAACCGCTCTGCGGCGACGCCCGCCGCAACGCTAAATTTTGCGGTGCCGCGCCGCGGCGCCGCAAAGCGGTGCGCGTCGCCGCGCGCGGTGCCGCGCGCGGTGCCGCAGCGCGGTGCGCGGCGCCGCGCGCGGTGCCGCAAAGCGGTGAGTTTCGCCGCGCGCGGTGCCGCCAAGCGGCGTGCGGCGCCGCGTGCGATGCCACGCTGCATAGTAAAGAATAAAATTCGACTACCAGTTGTTTAATCAGACATGGATCCCTTCACACGTGTTCTGCTCTTGCTGTTGTTATAGCGATAGCGGTTCGCCAAAAAACGCTGTAAATGGTGTTAAAGGTATCAAAATCGGTACGATTGATCTTTAGGACATTTGAAACAATTTGACCCGAAGCACCAACAAATAAAAAAATGAGAGGAGTTATGACGTCATCTTTTTTTGTATGAAATTAAAAAAAAATTGTTTAGAAACCTATCGTGTGTAGTATTAAACGAAAGGGCTTTCTAAGACGATTCCAAAAATATATCACATCATTACATTTGAGTAATTTTTTTTTTTAATTATAATAAAAATATTTTTTAAAACATACCAAGTTTGGGTTTCTCCAGATACAATACCGTTAAAATTTTTTTTGTTAAATATACCTCAAATTATACCTAATATCCTCATATCTAATTCTAATAAAGCAATTTTGAAAATATTTACATTTAGTATATTTGTTTTAATTTTTTCTACTCCCGTACCTTTATTTGTCATTTAAAAGGTCATCTCATACACACACCTTTAAACCCCTATGTTATAGTTGTCAAGACAAGTCTTTAGTCTATTCCCCAAAAAAGTATTTGTGCATACACGCAGTATCTTTTTGGTACTTTTACGATACTTCGTGTAATCACCACTTAAAAAATATTGTATTAAATACATTGTTGCCAACCTAATTTTAATTGATTGATGAGTACTAAGTGCATAGTAGAAACAATAAAATTCCTTCAGAAGTCAGAAACGCGCATGTGACACCCGTAATATAGCAAGATCCATAGACTACGAACACCGCTTAGCGTTGCTTGTTAGTCTCCATAGGCTACTGTGGCCAAAATCGAGAAAAAAAAAACTATCCAAAATTGTAATTTAACTAAGAGCAAGTACCAGGGCCTCACGAGTTACTAGAAGGTGTCGCTGACCATCCGGCCGTGGGGCGCGGGGCGCGGTGGCCGGGTCGCGTATCTTAGCTGTATACTTTTGGTTTGTTTACCTACATATATGTCCTATATGATTCCACTTGTTTATAGTATTATTTTTGTTGAATGAAAAATATTTGTTAAATTTACAATTTTTAATATTTAAAGGTGAGATTTTTCAGTTAATTCTTACATAAATAATTTTTGCTACGAATTATAGATTCCGAGATATAAGCGACTTTCTGGAAAACCGTTATACTTATATTAATTTTATGCTTTCTATTTAAATATTTAATTGAGAAATTCATAGATCACACTTTGTAAAATTGAAAAATTAAAAAAAAGTACTTCATGTAATTATTTTCAAAATTGCTTTCTTAGTGTTAGATACCTAATATCCTCGTAGGATATTAGGTATAATTTGAGGTATATTTTACAAAAAAATATTGAACGGTATTGTATCTGGAGAAGCCCAAACTTGGTATGTTTTGAAAATTATTTTTATTATAATTAAAAAAAAGCGGCCAAGTGCGAGCCGGACTCGCCCATGAAGGGTTCCGTATTTAGGCGATTTATGACGTATTAAAAAAAACTACTTGCTAGATCTCGTTCAAACCAATTTTCGGTTGAAGTTTACATGGTAATGTACATCATATATTTTTTTTAGTTTTATCATTCTCTTATTTTAGAAGTTAGGGGGGGGGGGACACACATTTTACCACTTTGGAAGTGTCTCTCGCGCAAACTATTCAGTTTAGAAAAAAATGATATTAGAAATCTCAATATCATTTTTGAAGACCTATCCATAGATACCCCACACGTATGGGTTTGATGAAAAAAAAAATTTTTGAGTTTCAGTTCGAAGTATGGGGAACCCCAAAAATTTATTGTGTTTTTTCTATTTTTGTGTGAAAATCTTAATGCGGTTCACAGAATACATCTACTTACCAAGTTTCAACAGTATAGTTCTTATAGTTTCGGAGAAAAGTGGCTGTGACATACGGACGGACAGACAGACGGACAGACAGACAGACAGACAGACAGACAGACAGACAGACAGACATGACGAATCTATAAGGGTTCCGTTTTTTGCCATTTGGCTACGGAACCCTAAAAACCGGCCAAGTGCGAGTCGGACTCGCGTTCCAAGGGTTCCGCGCATTACACAATTTTTAACAATATGTTTTGTTTAATGAAAAGTCAGTAAAATGTCTTTAAAAAACCCGTAGGGGCCGGATCAAAAACTAAGTACTTAAGTCCGACTCACGCTTGACTGCATATTTCTAATAGGTTTTCCTGTCATTTATAGGTAAAGAACTATTTAGTGTATTTTTTCAATATTGTAGACCCAGTACCTAGTTTCAGAGATAAGGGGGGAAAGGGTCATTTTTTGCCTATTTTCTTGAATAACTGCTAAACTATTTATCTTAAAATTATCATTCCAAAGTTTAATTAATAATTAAATTAATAAACTTTATTTTGAAACACTTTTAGGTACAGAAATTTACAAACTTTTCTCAAAATGAGCTCTTTCATTTGATATGTAACACGATATCTTAGTTTGAAAAACTTTATTTTTTAATTTGCTCTTTTACCTCCCAAAAGTGGCCTACATATTTAAAATTCATTTGTTTACGTTACATATATGTCCGTCTTTGGGTCACAAACTTACATAGGTATGTGTGCCAAATTTTAACTTCATTAAAAGTGAGTAAAATGTCTTTAAAAACCCCGTAGGGGTCGGATCAAAATCTAAGTACTTAAGTCCGACTCACGCTCGACTGCACATTTCTAATAGGTTTTCCTGTCATCTATAGGTAAAGAACTATTCAGTGTAATTTTTTCAAAATTTTAGTCCAGTACTTTCAGAGATAAAGGGGAGGAATGGTAATTTTTTGCCTATTTTCTTGAATAACTGCCAAACTATTTATCTTAAAATTATAAAAAAAATATATTTGAGATTCTCAAAATGAGCTCTTTCATTTGATACACACATGATATATTTTGAATAACTTTATTTTTTTATTTGCTCTTTTACCCCCAAAAAGTGGCCTCCATATTTAAAATTCATTTGTGTACGTTACATGTTCGTCTTTGGATCACAAACTTACATATGTGTGCCAAATTTCAACTTATTGAAAAGTGAGTAAAATGTCTTTAGAAAACCCGTAGGGGTCGGATCAAAAACTAGTACTTAAGTCCGACTCACGCTTGACTGCACATTTCTAATAGGTTTTCCTGTCATCTATAGGTTAAGAACTATTTAGTGTATTTTTTTAAATATTTTAGACCCAGTACCTAGTTTCAGAGATAAGGGGGGGAAAGGGTCATTTTGTGCCTATTTTCTTGAATAACTGCTAAACTATTTATCTTAAAATTATCATTCCAAAGTTTAATTAATAATTAAATTAATAAACTTTATTTTGAAACACTTTTAGGTACAGAAATTTACAAACTTTTCTCAAAATGAGCTCTTTCATTTGATATGTAACACGATATCTTAGTTTGAAAAACTTTATTTTTTAATTTGCTCTTTTACATCCCAAAAGTGGCCTACATATTTAAAATTCATTTGTTTACGTTACATATATGTCCGTCTTTGGGTCACAAACTTACATAGGTATGTGTGCCAAATTTTAACTTCATTAAAAGTGAGTAAAATGTCTTTAAAAACCCCGTAGGGGTCGGATCAAAATCTAAGTACTTAAGTCCGACTCACGCTCGACTGCACATTTCTAATAGGTTTTTCTGTCATCTATAGGTAAAGAACTATTAAGTGTAATTTTTTCAAAATTTTAGTCCAGTACTTTCAGAGATAAAGGGGAGGAATGGTAATTTTTTGCCTATTTTCTTGAATAACTGCTAAACTATTTATCTTAAAATTATAAAAAAAATATATTTGATATTCTCAAAATGAGCTCTTTCATCTGATACACACACGATATATTTTGAATAACTTTATTTTTTTATTTGCTCTTTTACCCCCAAAAAGTGGCCTCCATATTTAAAATTCATTTGTGTACGTTACATGTCCGTCTTTGGATCACAAACTTACATATGTGTGTGTTACCATAGCCACCAGCCTGCCACAGCCTACCCGCCAAAACCAGCCAATAGCAAGCCGAGCCAAGCCAGTGGAGCCAAGCCAGTCCGCCCCTCCACCTGTACCTGCTGCCCAGGTGGAGCGAAGTTATATAAACCCAGCGGAGCTCATTGTGGGGCATTCCTTGATTGCGATCACTTGATAAGGGAAACCTCTGTTCGATTACATATATAATTGTTTAATTAAATTGGATACATAATCAATAAAACCAGTTAAATTATATCTTCAGTTTTATTGGTTCCATGCTTCACATATTCAGAAAGTGGGATCAAATATACAAACAAATATGAAGCGAAATGTTGAAGATATGACCGGCCGCCTGGTTCGACCACCTGGTTGGGACCAAGGTTCAACACCACGCGATTCGTATGACGACAAGGAGGACGACTCACCACCGGCGCGGAAGATTTTAAAACGTTTGTTGGAAGACGAAGTACAAAAAGCTATGTACGAACTCAACGAAGAAATGCCGGTGGTCAAGACAAAGGTTCACCGCGCTGCATCACTTATTCCCGAGTTCGACCCCGACAGCGATGAATGCACCACTGTAACGGCGTGGTTAAAAAAGATTGACCAACTCGGCGAAATACACGGTTGGAACGACACGACGAAGGCATTTCATCTGCAAGACAAACTAAGAGGACAAGCACGGCGATGGTACAACAGACTCGATGATTACGATTACTCGTGGACGGAGTGGAAGAAAATGCTGACGCGCGCGTTCCCTAGGCATCGCGACTACGGAAATATGCTAGACGAGATGATGAACCGCAAGAAACTAACAACGGAGTCTATGACAAAATATTATCAAGACAAGGTGGCCATGTGCTTTCGCTGCAAGCTGTCCGACTCTGCTACGGTTTCGTGCATTATTCGCGGCCTACCCTCGTCACTTCAAGCTAACGCAAGAGCATATCAGTGCGATCGACCAGAAGACCTGTATGAAGGATTTCTTTGTGCATTAGACGACTATCAACCACCGGCCGCCAATAGTCGTCCGCCAAATAAAGACAACAACAGCACTCGACAGTCATTCGAAAAGAAGGTAATTAACCCGGATGTAGACCCCTGCCCGCGGTGCAAGAAGACTGGCCATATACTTCGAAACTGTCCACAACCAGATCTACGAACATGCTTTAAATGTGGTAAACACGGCCACATTGCGCCACGTTGTACTACTACGACACCTGCAACTAAACCTAATGCGACCAAGGATGACAGTGTTAAGGAAATTAAGATGATACAGGATTATAATCACGTCTACGAAAAAGTGGCAAAAATCAACGACATCCACATAAAAGCTTATCTTGACCCGGGAAGCGCAGTAAATGTCCTCTCACTGCACATCTCTAAGCTGCTTAATCTTCAGGTAACACCTACCAATGAGATCCTGAAAGTCTTCTCTGGACACCTTTTGCGGAGTCATGGATTAGTAGTATTTCAACTGGAGATCGACGGTATACAGGTAGATTGCAAGGCTCATCTTTCTGATGTCGACATGGGAAGCAACCACCTATTAGTTGGACAACCTATCATCAATAAGGACGGTATGACGTTAACAATTAGCAAGGGCACGGCCACTTTAACTCTGGATGATCCTATTCAACAGATAAACATGATAGAAGAACGTACGCGATTTAAAGTGGTTACTACTGGCGACGAAACCCTGTTACCTGGCTCGTCTATAATAAAAGTCAAGATAGAAGACAACAGTGAAGACAATGATGTAGTAACCAGTCCACAACATTTCGACTTATCTGGCGTTTCCTACTCTATTCCGGCCACGATGTTGAGGGGCACTACAGGATACATCAAGATTGTCAACACTGGGTCCCGCAACGTCGTCTGGCGCAAAGGCGAGGTGCTAACCAGGGCAGACAGCTGCAACGCTCCGCCGCCAAGCAATGTTGAGGTTAGTAAACAAGCCAATATTAATTTGCCATTGCCTTTTGCAGCCACAGCCACAGACAGCCAATCTAATGTAGTGTCTTCTGTTTTGCACACTAGCTTAGCCACTATTAGTTCGATTGGGGGTGTAAATGTAAAGGATATAAAGACGGGGTTATTAAATGAAAACGACCATAACACGTTAATTAGTTTATTAACTGATTACAAAGATTGCTTCGCAAGTAATACAAAAGAGTTAGGCTGTACAGATTTATTAGAAATGAAAATCAATTTAACAACTGAGCAACCTATACATCGCCAACCTTACCGTTTGTCACACAGCGAGCAGGATATTGTAAAGTCCAAAGTATCTGAATTACTAGCAGCCGGTATAATTAAAGAATCAGAATCGAATTTCGCTTCTCCGGTTATTTTAGTCAAAAAGAAGAACGGCGATCACAGGCTTTGTGTTGATTATCGGGCGTTGAACGCGATCACAGTTAAGGATAGGTATCCTTTACCGCACATTGAAGATCAGGTTTCAAAGCTTGCAGGTAAAAAGTTTTTCACAACATTAGATTTAGCTCAAGGCTACCACCAGGTTAGGATTTCTCCCGAAGACACTCACAAAACCGCTTTTGTTACTTCACATGGGTGTTGGGAGTACACACGTGTTCCATATGGCCTTGCCAATAGTCCGTCAGTATTTATGCGAATGATGAATAAATTAGTTAATTCCATAGGTACGCAACAAAACGGCAATTCAAACACTGACATTAGGCACAATTACGACCGTTCGGATACTCTCCCTAGTGAATGCGAAATCTTGGCGTTTTTAGACGATTTGTTACTACCGTCATACGATATAAAGTCGGGTTTTAAAATGCTTGAAATGGTTCTTTCTAAATTCAGAACTGAGAATTTAAAACTTAATATGAGCAAATGTTCATTTTTGCAAGAAAAAATAACTTATTTAGGACACGAAATATCACGTGACGGTATCCGACCGGACGAATCGAAATTGACAGCAGTGTCACAGTTTCCCACCCCTAGTAACGTCCATGAGATACGTCAGTTTCTTGGGTTGTGTAGTTATTTTCGGAAGTTTATCAGAAATTTTGCTATTATTGCTCGCCCTCTATCGGATTTAACGAAGAAAAGTGTTACTTGGACGTGGGGTAGTGATCAGTGCAAAAGTTTTGAACAATTGAAGCAATGGTTGTGTACTAAACCTGTCCTGGCCCTGTACGACCCAACTTTGCAAACGGAGATACACACGGACGCGTGTAAATCAGGCATTGCAGGTATTCTTTTACAAAAACAAATTGATGGCTCTTTACGTCCGGTCATGTACTTTAGTAGGGTTACGAGTAAAGATGAAAGCGTATATCACAGTTATGAGTTAGAAACTCTTGCCCTTGTAGAATCGTTACGCAAATTTAGGGTATATATAGTAGGTAAACGGGTTAAAGTGGTAACTGATTGCACAGCAGTACGAGCGACTCTTACTAAGCGCGACCTCATCCCTCGCATTGCTAGGTGGTGGCTATCAATTCAGGACTATGACATAACTATTGAATATAGGGCCGGGGACCGTATGAAGCACGTCGATGCGCTGAGTAGGAACCCAATTGACACTATGAACATTAATAGACTTGAAGTTGCAGACTGGTTTTATACGGTCCAATGCCAAGATGACAAGTTAAATCCAATTATTGACCAGCTTAAGTCAGGAACGGCACCAGTCCATATTACAAAGGACTTTGTATTCTCCAATGATAGGTTATATCGGAAGACTTTAGGGGGAAATCGCCTTGTAGTACCATCATCAGCTAGGTGGAAAATAGTTCAAATGCATCATGACGATATAGGGCATGTAGGGTTACAGAAGTGCACTGATTTGATAAAAAAAGAATATTGGTTTCCAAAGATGACTCGCTTTATCCGCAAATATGTAGGGGCATGTTTACACTGTGCTTATGGTAAAGGAGACTATGGAAAGCAACAGGGTAAATTATTTCCCATTCCAAAACCTACTGAACCCATGCGTATGGTACATATTGATCATCTTGGACCATTTTGCAGGACAAATAAAGGTTATCAGTACATGCTTGTGTTAACAGATGCTTTTTCTAAGTTTGTCATTGCTGAACCCACCCGTACAGTCAACTCTGTAGAGACAATTAGGATACTTAAAAAAATATTTTCCTTATTTGGTTATCCTGAGAAAGTTGTGAGTGACCATGGCAAGGCATTCACAAGTAGAAATTTTAAGCAATTTGCTAACGATAAACAATTTAAGCACATCTTAACCTCGATTGCATGCCCAAGAGCCAATGGTCAGTGCGAACGCACTAACCGTACGATTCTCAATGCTTTACGTGCTACTGATCCTAGTGAAGCAGCAAATAATTGGGCCAACTGTCTCCCTGATGTGTTGTGGGGAATAAATAATACTTTTAATGCGAGTACAACTTACAAGCCTTATGACCTAATGTTTGCTAGCAGTTCTAGGCCACGTTGTGATATAGCAACCTCTGACAGGGTTACCCAGCCTATAGAGGAGAGGCGTAGCATAGCTAGTGCAAAGTTAAAAAAAGCAGCTGATAAGATGAAACACAATTTTGATAAAAAGCGGAAGCCTAGTCTTGTATACAAAAAGGGGGATTTGGTTCTATGGAGACAAGCACCTACTAGTAGTGCTGCAAAAGTAAACACTAAACTTGATGATATCTATTCTGGTCCCTATATCATAACTAAGGTAGTTGGTAATGACAGGTACAGGATCCGGAGTATTAAAGGAGTAAGAGGTTATAAAGCCTTTACGGGGCTGGTCGCTGTAGACTCCTTGCGACCATATATTAGCACGGTTCCTGTATCTGACAGTGCCAGTAGTTCTGATGAACAGCTTGAGACCGAAGATTTAATTGACTTGCTAGAGAGCTAATTTGTTTCTCCCTATTGCGGGAGCAATTCTTGTTCCAGGACGGCCGAATGTTACCATAGCCACCAGCCTGCCACAGCCTACCCGCCAAAACCAGCCAATAGCAAGCCGAGCCAAGCCAGTGGAGCCAAGCCAGTCCGCCCCTCCACCTGTACCTGCTGCCCAGGTGGAGCGAAGTTATATAAACCCAGCGGAGCTCATTGTGGGGCATTCCTTGATTGCGATCACTTGATAAGGGAAACCTCTGTTCGATTACATATATAATTGTTTAATTAAATTGGATACATAATCAATAAAACCAGTTAAATTATATCTTCAGTTTTATTGGTTCCATGCTTCACATGTGCCAAATTTCAACTTATTGAAAAGTGAGTAAAATGTCTTTAAAAAACCCGTAGGGGTCGGATCAAAAACTAGTACTTAAGTCAGACTCACGCTTGACTGCACATTTCTAATAGGTTTTCCTGTCATCTATAGGTTAAGAACTATTTAGTGTATTTTTTTCAATATTTTAGACCCAGTACCTAGTTTCAGAGATAAGGGGGGGAAAGGGTCATTTTTTGCCTATTTTCTTGAATAACTGCTAAACTATTTATCTTAAAATAATAAAAAAATATATTTGAGATTCTCAAAATGAGCTCTTTCATTTGATATGTAACACGATATAGTTTGAAAAACTTTATTTTTAAATTTCTCTTTTACCCCCCAAAAGTGGCCTTCATATTTAAAATTCATTTATTTACGTTACATCTTCGTCTTTAGGTCACAAACTTACATATGTGTGCCAAAATTTTGCGTTGCGGCGGGCGTCGCCGCAGAGCGGTTTGCGGCGCCGCAGATTTCTGATTTCTGATTTGTATGGAATTTAAAAAAAACTGTTTTGAAACCTATCGTGTGTGGTATTAAACGAAAGGGCTTTCTGAGCCGATTCCAAAAATATCATATCATTATATTTTAGTCATTTTTTTTAGGGTTCCGTACCTCAAAAGGAAAAAACGGAACCCTTATAGGATCACTCGTGCGTCTGTCTGTCCGTCCGTCCGTCTGTCACAGCCTATTTTCTCCGAAACTACTGGACCAATAAAGTTGAAATTTGGCACACATATGTAAGTTTGTGACCTAAAGACGAAGATGTAACGTAAATAAATGAATTTTAAATATGAAGGCCACTTTTGGGGGGTAAAAGAGAAATTTAAAAATAAAGTTTTTCAAACTATATCGTGTTACATATCAAATGAAAGAGCTCATTTTGAGAATCTCAAATATATTTTTTTATTATTTTAAGATAAATAGTTTAGCAGTTATTCAAGAAAATAGGCAAAAAATTACCATTCCCCCCCTTTATCTCTGAAACTACTAGGTCTAAAATAATGAAAAAAATACACTAAATAGTTCTTAACCTATAGATGACAGGAAAACCTATTAGAAATGTGCAGTCAAGCGTGAGTCGGACTTAAGTACTAGTTTTTGATCCGACCCCTACGGGTTTTTTAAAGACATTTTACTCACTTTTCAATAAGTTGAAATTTGGCACACATATGTAAGTTTGTGATCCAAAGACGGACATGTAACGTACACAAATGAATTTTAAATATGGAGGCCACTTTTGGGGGGTAAAAGAGCAAATAAAAAAATAAAGTTATTCAAAATATATCGTGTGTGTATCAAATGAAAGAGCTCATTTTGAGAATCTCAAATATATTTTTTTTATAATTTTAAGATAAATAGTTTAGCAGTTATTCAAGAAAATAGGCAAAAAATACCATTCCTCCCCTTTATCTCTGAAAGTACTGGACTAAAATTTTGAAAAAATTACACTAAATAGTTCTTTACCTATAGATGACAGGAAAACCTATTAGAAATGTGCAGTCGAGCGTGAGCCGGACTTAAGTACTTAGATTTTGATCCGACCCCTACGGGGTTTTTAAAGACATTTTACTCACTTTTAATGAAGTTATAATTTGGCACACATACCTATGTAAGTTTGTGACCCAAAGACGGACATATATGTAACGTAAACAAATGAATTTTAAATATGTAGGCCACTTTTGGGAGGTAAAAGAGCAAATTAAAAAATAAAGTTTTTCAAACTAAGATATCGTGTTACATATCAAATGAAAGAGCTCATTTTGAGAAAAGTTTGTAAATTTCTGTACCTAAAAGTGTTTCAAAATAAAGTTTATTAATTTAATTATTAATTAAACTTTGGAATGATCATTTTAAGATAAATAGTTTAGCAGTTATTCAAGAAAATAGGCACAAAATGACCCTTTCCCCCCCTTATCTCTGAAACTAGGTACTGGGTCTAAAATATTTAAAAAAATACACTAAATAGTTCTTAACCTATAGATGACAGGAAAACCTATTAGAAATGTGCAGTCAAGCGTGAGTCGGACTTAAGTACTAGTTTTTGATCCGACCCCTACGGGTTTTCTAAAGACATTTTACTCACTTTTCAATAAGTTGAAATTTGGCACACATATGTAAGTTTGTGATCCAAAGACGAACATGTAACGTACACAAATGAATTTTAAATATGGAGGCCACTTTTTGGGGGTAAAAGAGCAAATAAAAAAATAAAGTTATTCAAAATATATCGTGTGTGTATCAAATGAAAGAGCTCATTTTGAGAATCTCAAATATATTTTTTTTATAATTTTAAGATAAATAGTTTGGCAGTTATTCAAGAAAATAGGCAAAAAATTACCATTCCTCCCCTTTATCTCTGAAAGTACTGGACTAAAATTTTGAAAAAATTACACTGAATAGTTCTTTACCTATAGATGACAGGAAAACCTATTAGAAATGTGCAGTCGAGCGTGAGTCGGACTTAAGTACTTAGATTTTGATCCGACCCCTACGGGGTTTTTAAAGACATTTTACTCACTTTTAATGAAGTTAAAATTTGGCACACATACCTATGTAAGTTTGTGACCCAAAGACGGACATATATGTAACGTAAACAAATGAATTTTAAATATGTAGGCCACTTTTGGGAGGTAAAAGAGCAAATTAAAAAATAAAGTTTTTCAAACTAAGATATCGTGTTACATATCAAATGAAAGAGCTCATTTTGAGAAAAGTTTGTAAATTTCTGTACCTAAAAGTGTTTCAAAATAAAGTTTATTAATTTAATTATTAATTAAACTTTGGAATGATAATTTTAAGATAAATAGTTTAGCAGTTATTCAAGAAAATAGGCAAAAAATGACCCTTTCCCCCCTTATCTCTGAAACTAGGTACTGGGTCTACAATATTGAAAAAATACACTAAATAGTTCTTTACCTATAAATGACAGGAAAACCTATTAGAAATATGCAGTCAAGCGTGAGTCGGACTTAAGTACTTAGTTTTTGATCCGGCCCCTACGGGTTTTTTAAAGACATTTTACTGACTTTTCATTAAACAAAACATATTGTTAAAAATTGTGTAATGCGCGGAACCCTTGGAACGCGAGTCCGACTCGCACTTGGCCGGTTTTTAGGGTTCCGTAGCCAAATGGCAAAAAACGGAACCCTTATAGATTCGTCATGTCTGTCTGTCTGTCTGTCTGTCTGTCCGTCTGTCTGTCCGTCCGTATGTCACAGCCACTTTTCTCCGAAACTATAAGAACTATACTGTTGAAACTTGGTAAGTAGATGTATTCTGTGAACCGCATTAAGATTTTCACACAAAAATAGAAAAAACACAATAAATTTTTGGGGTTCCCCATACTTCGAACTGAAACTCAAAAATTTTTTTATTCATCAAACCCATACGTGTGGGGTATCTATGGATAGGTCTTCAAAAATGATATTGAGGTTTCTAATATCATTTTTTTCTAAACTGAATAGTTTGCGCGAGAGACACTTCCAAAGTGGTAAAATGTGTGTCCCCCCCCCCCCCTAACTTCTAAAATAAGAGAATGATAAAACTAAAAAAAATATATGATGTACATTACCATGTAAACTTCAACCGAAAATTGGTTTGAACGAGATCTAGCAAGTAGTTTTTTTTAATACGTCATAAATCGCCTAAATACGGAACCCTTCATGGGCGAGTCCGGCTCGCACTTGGCCGCTTTTTTTTAATTATAATAAAAATAATTTTCAAAACATACCAAGTTTGGGCTTCTCCAGATACAATACCGTTCAATATTTTTTTGTAAAATATACCTCAAATTATACCTAATATCCTACGAGGATATTAGGTATCTAACACTAAGAAAGCAATTTTGAAAATAATTACATGAAGTACTTTTTTTTAATTTTTCAATTTTACAAAGTGTGATCTATGAATTTCTCAATTAAATATTTAAATAGAAAGCATAAAATTAATATAAGTATAACGGTTTTCCAGAAAGTCGCTTATATCTCGGAATCTATAATTCGTAGTAAAAATTATTTATGTAAGAATTAACTGAAAAATCTCACCTTTAAATATTAAAAATTGTAAATTTAACAAATATTTTTCATTCAACAAAAATAATACTTTAAACAAGTGGAATCATATAGGACATATATGTAGGTAAACAAACCAAAAGTATACAGCTAAGATACGCGACCCGGCCACCGCGCCCCGCGCCCCACGGCCGGATGGTCAGCGACACCTTCTAGTAACTCGTGAGGCCCTGGTACTTGCTCTTAGTTAAATTACAATTTTGGATAGTTTTTTTTTTCTCGATTTTGGCCACAGTAGCCTATGGAGACTAACAAGCAACGCTAAGCGGTGTTCGTAGTCTATGGATCTTGCTATATTACGGGTGTCACATGCGCGTTTCTGACTTCTGAAGGAATTTTATTGTTTCTACTATAGAACCTAATGAATATTTTGTAAATTAGCAGCAATGCACTTAGTACTCATCAATCAATTAAAATTAGGTTGGCAACAATGTATTTAATACAATATTTTTTAAGTGGTGATTACACGAAGTATCGTAAAAGTACCAAAAAGATACTGCGTGTATGCACAAATACTTTTTTGGGGAATAGACTAAAGACTTGTCTTGACAACTATAACATAGGGGTTTAAAGGTGTGTGTATGAGATGACCTTTTAAATGACAAATAAAGGTACGGGAGTAGAAAAAATTAAAACAAATATACTAAATGTAAATATTTTCAAAATTGCTTTATTAGAATTAGATATGGGGATATTAGGTATAATTTGAGGTATATTTAACAAAAAAAATTTTAACGGTATTGTATCTGGAGAAACCCAAACTTGGTATGTTTTAAAAAATATTTTTATTATAATTTAAAAAAAAAATACTCAAATGTAATGATGTGATATATTTTTGGAACCGTCTTAGAAAGCCCTTTCGTTTAATACTACACACGATAGGTTTCTAAACAATTTTTTTTTAATTTCATACAAAAAAAGATGACGTCATAACTCCTCTCGTTTTTTTATTTGTTGGTGCTTCGGGTCAAATTGTTTCAAATGTCCTAAAGATCAATCGTACCGATTTTGATACCTTTAACACCATTTACAGCGTTTTTTGGCGAACCGCTATCGCTATAACAACAGCAAGAGCAGAACACGTGTGAAGGGATCCATGTCTGATTAAACAACTGGTAGTCGAATTTTATTCTTTACTATGCAGCGTGGCATCACACGCGGCGCCGCACGCCGCTTGGCGGCACCGCGCGCGGCGAAACTCACCGCTTTGCGGCACCGCGCGCGGCGCCGCGCACCGCGCTGCGGCACCGCGCGCGGCACCGCGCGCGGCGACGCGCACCGCTTTGCGGCGCCGCGGCGCGGCACCGCAAAATTTTGCGTTGCGGCGGGCGTCGCCGCAGAGCGGTTTGCGGCGCCGCAGATTTCTGCGGTGCCGCGCCGCGCGGCGGCGGCGGTGCCGCACCGCGCACATGTGGCCGGGCCCTACCGACCGTATTCACCGTATTATATTGCAAAAATTTAAATAATATTTTGTTCAGTAATCCTTTACTGTTTCTAAGCATGCTTCGTAAATGCTCACGTCACATGCATGCTCAGTCAGAGGCGAACCACGTTCGACGTCTTGCCGCCCTGTCACACTTACGTACGAATTTACAAGTGCGACAGAGAAGCAACATGTCGAACTTCGTTCTGATGACTTAGATTTCCCGCGCCATTCGGCCATTTTGACAAGTGAGTTAGGATCAAAAAGGCGTAAGATGTATGAAAGCGTGCAGCACTTATTAGCACTTACGCTTGTTGTCTTTCGTGTTTAATTTTTAACGTATTTTCGGTAGTGAAGCGGTGATATTTGAAGTGTCTGTCTCACTCCCTCTTTTGGTATTTCTAATTCATTGTTTCATTTTGAAATGAATTTTAATAGCCAGTTTAAACTCTCGCGCGAGCCACGAGACGAGCCGCGAGCCCACCGCTTACACTCTCGTCTCGTGGCGCGGCTCGCGGCTCGTCTCGTGGCTCGCGCGAGTTTAAACCGGCTAGAAGAATTTGAAGTGTTCATGTCAATGTCACAGTGACGAGGTGAATGGTACAAACTCAACGCATTTCTCGGTGGACCTTTTGCCATTGCAATAAGGTTTGTAGTTCGGCAGTTGACAGTGTGGACGGTTACTCGTTTCTTAATTTGAGTGTCAGTGAGCCGGCGAGCACCTAGCGGCTCGCGCCTCGCGCGAGAGTTGGTTGTAAGGGGCGTGTAAGCTATTAGGCCCGCGAGTGAATTTGAAAGGATGAGAGTTTTTTGTAATTTGAAGTGTGTGAATGATTTGTGTGGCAAGAGGTGTATGTGATGCGCGCGAGTAAATGAGTAAAATGAATGGAGGAGTGAAGTAAGACATTTTTGCGGTGTGAAGTACTGCGACAATTTAACATAATGAGCGGTACAAAAGAGGTGCCTCGCGAGTGAGCGACTCAACACTAATTCTGGCGCAAATGGAAAATGATATTAAGTCCCTGGAGCCTCTTGTAGTTTTAAAGTCAACACACCTTACTATCCAAGTAGGGAACAAATCAAATCATTATATGAAATATAGTCCGTCAACCAAATCTTGTCAGTAGCAATGTAAAGCAAACTAAAGTAGGGCAACACTCAAAGAGCAGTATTGCGCTAAGAAAAGCAGCAATGTACATCGAACCAAAATATTTTTTTTTCCGCTGAGCGCGCCCTGCGTACGTCAATTCAAATTGTCACTCGCGGTTTATTGAAAAAATTTGAAACATGGACGGACAATTTAAAAGCGATGTTAAAACAATGTTAATCAAAATGATGAACAAATTTGAAGATATCAAAAAACAACTCCCTAACGTAGTGCTTATATTCTCTTTGTTCCCTATCTATGTCTTCTAAAGTTTACTAAAATAAAATCATATCAAAATGCAGATAATTAGATAGTGCATATATTTGTTATTTACAATATAATATGCCACTTGTTAATGAAAATTAGTGTACTCTTCTGGATTGATATGACATACCTGTGTAATTTTTTTGATTGGTATATATTGTACAATAGGATTACATATTAAAAATAAAACAACTGATATGTGGGTGTTTATTTAATTTAAAGGTAAATAAGATAAGGGTCACTTTAGCTTACACTATAATTCAGGTCATTAATTGAAAAAATATAATGAAGTTACCAATGTTACCGGGTCACTACAACCAAGCATAATACTCTGTATATAAATAGTCACAACTGATTGCTGAAAATATTAGACATGTGGGCCTATGGACGGTTTCCAGGACACAATTTATGGTCTTGTTTGGATAGATTTAGGCATACGTTTTAATTTTATTTATGTCTTTTAACCCTAAAACAAAAAAACTGAACATAATCTTAAAAGTTCGAAAGAGTTCTTCCAGTATGTACTTGTCATAACCTCAATTTTTAGTAATGTTTACCATCAACGAGCATGATTGTACATTGTAGGCCCCTTAGCTTTGCTTATTCTTATTTAATGTATTGGTATTTAATGGTGACAGCAGAAATATCTCTTGAAACAGAAACGATTCAGAATGAAAACCAAATGAAAACAAATAAGGTGACGGCTGTCATTCACGATCCACATTCCACAGATAAAACACAGATGACACGCATTTTGGAATTATTCGAACACAGTGTTGCTAACCTGCGATTTTTCAAATTTGCCGCCTTTTACTACTGACAAGATTTGGTTGACGGACTTTATATTTTTTTCCCGATTCGCCACCCTATCCAATTCGCCGATTCCCGCCTCGGCCACCGGTGGACCTGGCTGACTGTTTCATTGAGCTCTTATTTAAAAAGCTGGACAACAACAAATACAATAGCAGTAGATTGTCTAAAATATTCATTAGGGTGTCGCCAAGGATCCGCGCCACTGTGGCGGACTTGACTGCCGATGACTTCATTCGGTGTTCACAAATACAATAAGAAACATGCCATTAATCTTTACAACTGATACAGGAGGATAATCCTATAAAAATATATGTATTCAATTCATGTAGCTTGAATATTGCCACGTAGATCCTTCAAATTGCAAGACACTTGTGTTGTAATTGTGAAATTAAGTATAAAATCGCATCAACAAGGTCGACACGCAACATCCGCAATTATGAAGCCTTAATGCTATGCTTGTGGTATGTAAACGTGTTGCTAATGTAAATAAGACTGCTTGAACACAGTGATGTCATCGTGAATAACTTCAAGAAAAAGGTACTTAACTGATAAGAGGGATCTTTAGTGGAGAAAAAATATTCATAAATGAAGATAGTTTAGGCGGTGTCTCGATATGATAATGAATAGTGTAACCAACATTGAGATATTATTAACTAAACACAAAAAACAAAACGTGCACTTGAAATGGCGGCTCTTAGTTTAAAAGAGATTGAAAAAAGGAATAAATCCTATCAGTAGGTTGATTATACAAGTACTGGTAGCTGGAGCTTAAGTGGCGGCGCCAGTGGGGCGTCTGAGAGTGCTCGTTATGAGATGATGTCACGGGATCGGGTCACGTGGGAGAACTAAGGTCTTGGCTAGGTCTACATGTATATGTAGATTCATCCATTGCAGTTTCGGGACCAATTTTCAAGTAACTATGATCAAGAAATTGATGACCCAGCTGCAAAAGTGCAAGGCCACTTTATGAATGAATTCCATTCATAATGTATTCATGTAATTTAACAGTTTACGGGCAAGTCATTGATATTTTGTGTCACTTCGTACCTTGTCATAGTAACAGTCAATATGAACGCCGATAGGGATCTCATGATGTGATGGCAAAGGACGAAATGACACAGAAATCTGTCTTGACCGTACCAGTTATCTTACTGGAATCATTGCATCTGTTTGGGCGAACTAAACAACGAAAGCAAATTCGCATTTTTTATGGGAAACGAGATTGCTTGAACAATGACTGCTACGAGACAGATACTCGTAGTTAACCGTATAAAATAGTCAGAGTCCACAAGGATAATAGCCCGGGAAATCTCGGCAGAACCTTGAAACTAAGTCACGTCGCGCATCCTACGTTAGCGGAGGATATTTCCTTGACCTACTTCTGGAAAGAATTTCTACAAGGGCATCCAGTATGAAAGTTGTAGCCTTAATAACAGCAACCTTCAAGTGAGAAATCTTTGGCATCGCAAGTGATTTCAAGCTCATTTTCCTCAAACGAATAATGATTCCTCGTACTCTTACCTTACCGAAATTATTACCTATATATCTTGCAGTTTACGATTCTTTTGACATCCAGGAGATTGTCCTTTGCATATCAATGATAGAGGATAAAGGACATAATCAATAAACTGATCAAGGCAATCTCCATTTGTCCAAGGAGTCTGGTGTCAACACTCAAATGACTAGTAGATTACAGTGGCATTCAGAAGTGAATCAATAACTGGATCCGGTACAACGCGGGTGAGTCCTGCGTACAACCCTTTGTTGTGTTGCATGTCACCGATCATTACTAAACCAATAACGTCAGTAAATAGCTGATTCATTGATACCTATAGCCAAACGTCATTGTGTGGTTTCTGCTATTAAATGATTTCAACCACAGGAAAACGGTGAGGAAATTACCGGAGAGTTACGATACATTAATTATTCAATGAGTAGGTGCTACCTGTTGCCTGCAGGGCGAAGGGAGCTTGGTCACGCGAGCCGCGACCCAGTTAGGGTAGCGCTGGTGGGCTGGTGCTGTGCAAGTCAAATATTTTACAAAGTACAACAAGTGCACAGGCAAAGACTTTGTACAATCTGATAAGGTAGTAGGAATCATGTAGCACTTGTGAAAAATCAGGTACCTTGAGTCGGACCAAGCTTACTCGGCATGGCATTTTAATGTGTGGAAATGTTATCAGTGATGTCAAATTTCTATGAAAATATGATGTTTATAATGGCACTTTCTCACTTTATTCTATTCAAGTCTGTGTAAAGTTAGCTTCTTAGTCGGACCCTACCTGCTACAGCAGCTACAGGAAATAATGTAGGGTAAAAGTACCTATTATCGACCTCCAACCAATGATAGGTAAGTTCAATCCTTCAATTATGTATTAGTGAAAATTGGGGCAATCAGGCTGTGGGACACGAACAATTGAATGATTTCAACTACATAGTTAATTTGTAGATATAACATCAATCAATGCACATTAAGGTCTTTATTTTCCTCTTTGAGTGTCACACCATCAGTGATTATACATAGAGGTACCGGTGGTAAGTAGGTTTCCAATATTTTGAAGAGCATTTTTCCTGCTTTATGAATATCGGATTGAAATCAAAAATGTTTTGCCAATTTTCAGTAAATTGTTTGCTGTTACTATTAAGTACCTACATGCTTTATGCTTTGAATTTAACATGTTTTAATGAATTCCACGCCTTTCTCAGCATCTTGCATTCAGCAAGTTTGCATTGTGTGGCCTGCGTGCCATCTCGAAGTCTCGAACACAACACATGGCGTTTTTTCACATGCCGGCAGGTGATGATGCATTGGTATTCCCCTTTTCAAATACATTGCATATGCCACACATGGTTTACATCCACCTTTTATAAAATTGTAATGCATTACCAATGACTTATCCACTGGAAATTGGTAAGACTCCCTTTGAGATTTTTAGAATTGTTTTGTCGGATGTTTATCTTTTAAGATCATGTGCTGCCATAATTAGTTAATTACTCAATTCTATTAAAAATGAAATGACGTTGAACTTACTTTCTATACACTGACAATGTTAATTTGAATTGGTGATAGGTATGCCATGTCATCCAATTACAGTGACATGTTATAATTAATGTGTGTGAAGTTTCAAATAGGTGCGCTATTATTATAATTATGTCAGGGGTATTTTAAATTTTTCATAGGTATTTTACCTACTTAACCTAAATCCAAGGCAAAACAAAACATGAACAAAAAACCATGAAAAATAATGACTGTAATGAACGCGCGTAATTATCTTTTTGCAGAGGCAAAAAAATCGTATTCATATTACGCTTAATAGAATAATGAGATTGGTTTCTTAGCAAAAGTGGACCTAGTAACTAACCAAACGTTGAGATTCAAGGTCAGTCATTGTGTTGTTGAGTTGAGACCAAAAAAGAGCGCCAGGTGCAAAAAGTTTCGTTCGGCTGATATTATTATATTTGCATTTTAAACTTTAGCAGTTAGGCAGTAAGAAGACTAAGAAGGTACACCTCAGAAAGGAATATTTTATTATTTTGGTTTAAGTTTACTTTTTTGTTAGATATTCCTAAAATCTGCATTGTTTTTACTTATTGAAAAATTCATACTTTATACGTTAATTGCGTTATCTAGTGTTGTGAATAACGCACATTTTGAGGCTTAAAGACTCGAACCCATAAGACTCTCGAGGCTTAACGCCTCAAAGGCCCAAAGACGATTTCTTACATCCATACGCGTAAAATAAATAAATACAATACTCAAATTTAGTCGAGTCTTCAAGACTTACGAGTCTTGAGGGCTCGAGTCTTAAGCCTAAAAATAAGCGTTATTCACAACACTGGCGTTATCATATTTAATTTTAATGTACTAGAGAAGTAGAGATACTAGAAAGGTACGGTACGCTAATAGGGGCGTTTACCTTACTTGAAAATGTCACGTTAAAATAAAGTCGTCACCTATTTTAATTAACGATTGAGTTAAATTAAATTAAGAACTATGTTACTACTTTTTACTACGTTGGGTGACGTTGGTGCACTTCATCGTCATGAACAGGGAACAGAGGAATCATGAACTGGGCGTATCCAGTTTTCAAACGTAACCGTAAGGCGGCGTAAGCACAAGTAAATACATACCTACATCATATATAAATTCATTTTTTTGGTGATTAGAAATAATTTTTGTTTTGTAAATAGTTAAGTAGTATTTGAGATAGACATACCTACAGATTTATTTAAGTGCCTATTTGTATGTCTTAAACTACCCACGCTAATGCGAATAGTTGCGCAGTAAAAACAATTAAGTACATAATTAAGTACCTGAGGACCATAAAGTAATTTTGAGTTTGTTTTTATTGCTTAAAAGAAAAAAAAACTTGTTCACGATTTTTCTGTAGAACATCCTTTTGTTTCAACGTTTTGTTATCTCTCGGACAATCCGATTCCGAGCGAGCGTTACGTTCAAATTGTAAAACTGACGCAACCTCGGGTAAACCTCCGAACCTTAATGGCTCCACAGGTATGGCCACGTCACAGGGCTGTCGGTTGACCACGGACCGGAACCAAAAACCGGTTCTCACTCACCGCGAATAGCAAATTGAAGAAGAACAGCACATATTTCACAAAACTCGTACCACAACCCATGTTGGACACTGTTTTGGTTCTCACAAAACTTCACACACTCGCGGTTGTTTACTCGGTGCGCTGACGGGACGCAGCCTACTCAGGTTGGCGTCGGAGACTCTGTGAGGATCGCGATGGCCGCCGCTCGCCCCCTGCCCCTTCACCTCGCCCCGCGCGCTCGCAGGTACACGCTATTCATCATCGAACATGTTCGTCGACAAAAAGCCCATCGGCTTGCATTATCTCATCTCGGTGCGATGCAATCTACAACTTTTATTATTTACCAGATGCCACACTGTTATGCAACAGCTTTTTGTTCGAAGCTAAGATAAGGTTCGCCTCTAATGTTATGTCGATTATGAAATGAGGACCTACTTACTCGTATAGCAATGACCAATCTTAGAAGACCGATTCGATTAACGTAAACAAAAATTGGTGCGGTGATGGACAGCGCCGAAGTGATCTCATAACTCCCATAAGTGCTATGAAAGAACCAAATTGGGTACAGAATAAGTAGGTACCTATAGCTACTTGTGTACCGAATTTTCTGATAAAGACTGCATTGTAAACTGCCAGTTAGTAATTAAGTACCTACCTACCACACGCAAACACAATATACCTTATATACCAGAAGACTAATCCCCATCTGGAACCTATAAGTTCTTTAGCCCTCATGCAATAAAATATATCGACCGAACATGCTCGACAATGAATAACCCGTTATTATGCATCTTTGCTTTCTTGTTATGATCAGATGCTCGGAATGCAGAATATTTTCAAAGGATAACTTCTCCAAGCTCTCGCCTCACTCGATTATAACCCCAAGCGATTTCGACGTTTCTATAAATAAAGTTGAAATTCCAGTGAAGACGTGGTTTTGATAAGAGTTTGCTGAAGTTAGTCATGCTCCCTTGGTTACTTGGGGAGAAAAGCCAGACAGGATCACGGTAAATACTTTTAGTCGGAGTGAATAGGATATATTGTAGATATGTATATATTTATGAATGAAAATAGTTGGTACGTTGGCAGGGTGTGAGATACCTAACTTATCGACACAATGCAGGGACATAATTCATATACTTTTCACAAAATGCGGGATGAGTGGTTTTCGCGGTAACGAGATCCCGCGTTGCCTCGTTCTGGGGGAGACTGCGCCTTTCCGACAACAAAATACTTGTGGCTGTTTCTGACGATATAAGGAGTCCGGTGTTTAAGCGCTGGATTTCTGTTCACATGAACCAGAACAGAAAATGACTCGGCACTTAAAATGTGCGATCATGATTTATTTTAACATTTTATTTTATTTTAACATTTTTAACATGAGTGGCACCCCTCTACAGTGTCAGTAGTTTTAGTTTTAAATTAGTTCTAATGCAATTTGTATATGGGTACTGCCTGAAATAAAAGCTTTTTATTTTTATTTATTTTTATTTTATTTTTGCAATATCGAGGACAGTTTAGAGGTTTTAGAACTGTGCAAAAATCCGATTAAGAACAAGTTATCAAGTTTATTTCACGGCAATTCTAGCGACGATAGTGGGAAATATGAGTCCAAACACGTGGAGCCAATTAATGGGTATTTTACCCTATAAATCTCAAGTCCTCTGATATTGGCAGGTACCTATAAATTTATTTCTCTTCATATAAAATGGTACCTACTTACATGAAGTTTGATGCTTTTACATAAACTGTTGAAGTTATGCAGTTACTTTAGTACCAGAAGCAGCACTACTATTTGTATTTAGGCCATTTTAGGGGCCGTCCATTAATTACGTGAGGGATTTTTGACTGCCTGTTACCTCTGTACGCTTAAACCGTTGGACCGATAAGTTTTTTTTTTATATTTACTTAATAAAAGGATGTTATCATATTTGAGGATGTCACCCCATAGTTACAAATCAAAATCACAAAACCTTAGCTTAATGAAGATGGGAAAGGGCAGGATAGTTTATATATTACAGAAATCATCCCCTAAGGAGGTGAAAAGGTGGGTACAAATAGTATGGAAGAGTTGTTACTAAATAAATTAATAAGTAATAAAATAACAAGGCTACCGACCCGGGTTTCTAGCAATTATAATACTGGCCGCCATTTTGTATTTTGAGCTAGGCGCGACACGCATAATAATGTCGCGGTCTAGACGAATTAAAGCACACTTCATTGCTCAAATTGTCCGCTTGACAGCTTCCAATTTGGTTTAATAATGAGACAATTAATGACTGAAGCTGGTTGAAATAAAATATTTCCGGTTGATAAAAAAAGTTGCCAAACTTTATTCACAATTTCACATATAGCTGGTCAAGCAAATCCCGTCAGTAAAAAAAGGCGCGAAATTTAAATTTTCTATGAGACGACATCCATTTGCGCCTAAATTTTTCAAATTTGGCGCTTTTTCTACTGACAAGGTCTGCATGACCAAGTATATTTACAGTTTGTTTTATAGGTTCTATGATAAACTATCGTTACTCAGTTTCCGTATGGAACAGCGACATCTTGTAGGGAATTTGTACAACAAACTAAGTAAATAATACTTCATATCGGCTCGAACACCGGTCAGCATGGAAACTATAAGTCAAATTTCTATATGTAGAGTCGGACTAACCCTCATTAATAATCATTATTATGTCTTATTTCTATGGAAATACATACTTACTTAATATTACTTCTCGTTATGACTTCTTACTTTGCTTGCATTGATTTTTCTTAGTCAAAATGGATGGAAAGTCAATGCCTAAAGGATTTACACCTTCCCGTCCGCTGAAACAGCACCCATATGAAATTATTAAAAAAAAAACGAATTTGTCCATAATTAAGAACTTCCCGTAAGTACTTTGCCTAAGTACTATTTCATTACAATAAGGTTAACATTTCCGATCATATTTGAGAAAATTACATACCTATACGAGGCTCAAAAGGCACAAAACTTGCGCGGTGACTAGAATACTGACTGGACACTGTAAGTTGAACAAGCACATGTTTCAAATACTCTACCCTAAATAAAAATACTCTGCCCTGGAACCAATGTACGACTTTGTCCCAGTTGCAGTCGAGACTGCGGGACCTGTGGAGGCTAGGGAGTTTGTGAGGGATTTGGGTCGGCGGCTGAGGGACAGGGGGTGCGACCCTCGGTCCGGATCGTACCTGGTCCAACAGATCTCATTGGCCATTCAGCGCGATAACGCTGCCAGCGTAATGGGGACATTTGAGCCAGGTACGATTCGTGACGGTTATATTGTTTAACTTAGATTTTAGAATGACGAAGCCTGTTGCGGATATCATCCTTGTTGTGTTTGGGACGAAGCATGTTGCTGATTTGCATTTGTGGCCACCGGACGAAGCCTGCGTTGTGGATTTCTTACATATATAACTAGAGTTTTTTCTTGAATAAACTAGTATTTAGTATTAGTACGATGACATCTACTTACAAGTTAAAAAAAAACATGTTTCAAATTGGCAAGAAACAAGATGCGACATGCAGGTTCTGCCAGGAGTCAGAGGAGACTGCAATGCACATTCTCTGTTCCTGTGGACCACTAATGTCAAAAAGAAGTACCTACTTAGGGCGGCACGTATTGCAACCCTATGAGGTACAGAACGTTACGGCCCAAAGCATCTGTAATTTTCTGGATGCAACGGGCATTAGTAATGAACTTTAAAGGGCCGTCACAATAGATCAATACTTGGTCGACGTGACACTCAAAGGCCCGATACCACCCCAATAATAATAATACCTATACGAGTATCCTGTTTAAAATCCAACGTCCTTTTGGCATATAATATTTAACAGGTACCAAATATAAGAAATCTATGACATGAACAGGAAAATATATTTCGTTATTTATGTTTCATTTGTACCTTGTTTAAACCGTGATTTGTATTAATGTTTAGTTTCTATAGCTTATACAGGGTGGCGCATTCAGATCGGTCAGTATGGGAAAATCTGAAACTATAAGACATACGACGATCTCTTCTTAGGAACCATGTCATCGCTTTTAGTAACAAGAAAAACTGCATTCATACATTTAAAAAAAATGTGTACTCAGCTCGGGAATCGAACCCGGACGTTTTGAAAAAAAAAATCTAAAATTATTTCTATTTAGATATCGATTGTGTAGGTCTTAAGCAGTAAATGTTACTATGAAACATGATGTCTGAAATGAATAAAATGCATTGTTTTCATATCCTTTAATTTATTTTAGTATGTTTTCGAAATGGCCACCATTTTTTTCAATACATTTTACATAAAAAAAATTTAAATGTATGAATGCAGTTTTTCTTGTTACTAAAATCGATGACATGGTTCCTAAGAAGAGATCGTCGTATGTCTTATAGTTTCAGATTTTCCCATACTGACCGATCTAAATGCGCCACCCTGTATACAGTTCCATTACTTATCAAAATATTTTGTTTTTGAGATTCTGCTTAGGAGTATTGTGCTTCAAATGTGAAGGGGGTTCTTGAAACTGAGTAAATTATCATTATCATCATATTTAACCTTTTCTACAGTTAAACCATAAATCACAGTTCATTCGCGGCAAACAGCGTTCTCAATATTTAGCTTTCCATTCGCAAAAAGTGGTCGAAACCAACGACCTTACGTGGCTCGAAAAGCGAGCAGAGAAAGTTAAACTTGCTGGGCCAATGCCGTAGCCCTTGCTCGGTGCCATGGCTTTACAACACTCGTAACTTGAAAGTTATAAAACAGAACGTGACAATGTTTGTGTGACTATTGAATGTATGAAACGATAAGTATTTACATGTGTATTTGTATCACAGAACAAGTAGAATGGCGATGCGAGCAGGGTACGTGTCGCCGCGGGGTTTTGAGCAAACGATCGCATGCTACTCGCCCGCGCTGACCGAAAATGAAGTAAACATGCCTTTTTGCGCCACAATAACGTTCAGATTAAGAAGCCAGACGTCAAATCTGTTTAAAGGAGGTGTATCCATTCACCACGCACACAAGTTTTTACTACCGTTGCGCGAGTGTTCGTAAATGTGGAGAGGAACGAGCGGCGACACCGGTTCCGATACTAACTGTGCGCGATAGCCATTCTAACCTCTTTAATATGTTCTGTGATTTGTATTGTACTTATGGATGACTCACATTTAACCGGGCCGTGACCGGGCCGTGTCCGATCCGGAGCTTCCGGCG
The DNA here is from genome assembly GCF_948474715.1 of Cydia amplana. NCBI lineage: Eukaryota > Metazoa > Arthropoda > Insecta > Lepidoptera > Tortricidae > Cydia > Cydia amplana. Next base: position 17,249,722 of record NC_086074.1, on the reverse strand, counting down.
CTTACTTTTCCATGACAGATGACAGGTGATCACGTGATGCTTTCCATTGAAAACAGCTCCGGAAGCTCCGGCCCGGACACGGCCCGGTCTAACGTGAGTCATCCTTTATGTATGGACGTTCAACGTTAAATCTTAATTAAAACCATATAGCCCTGCAAAAGCATTAAACAGAAACGCTTACACAACTCGTACAAAAAAGGTAGTGCAAACCTATCGAGAAAGTGGTAAGTAAACAGCCGAAGGCGACGAACGTGGTTGCTGTGTTCCTATCGCTTACCAAGCGTTTGAATCAATACACCTTAGCAAAACGCTCGAAAATGTTTGACATTAGTTATACGTTTAAACGCAGCGTGGGAAGGCCCCAAACTAGATGGACCGACGATGGTTAAAGTCGCGGGAAACCGTTGGTTGAGGGCAGCGAATGACAGATCGTTATGGAGATCCTTGGGGGAGGCCTTTGTCCAGCAGTGGGCGTCTTTCGGCGGAGATGATGATGATGATGATACGTAGAGAGCGTAGTAGAGCCGTAAAAGTGTATCATCTAAGATATTATTGCTCAGGACGGTGCAACCCCGTAGATATCCGTACAAGCGTACTTTACAAATGCTATCTGATACCAAGGTTCGGCTTGTATACTGAGTTTGTACGTGGTTTGTACCAATGTAACTAAAGCAACAGCCATCTAGCTCAGGGTCTAAAAACGTGACCCGAGGACTGTACGTCAACATCCAGTGAGCCATATCCTTGCCCTTAGCCATCCATATTGGTTACCACTTCGTGCGTAGGATTAGGGAATACTCCCGGTACTGAGTTTGTATGGCGAGAACCAGTAATACCGGAAGCACTCCCTATGTAGCATGCTTCGAGTTGGGCGGGACATGTGGCGGATGGAACACAATGTTGACGGATTGGTGGCCGTTTTCATATGAAAGAAGCGCCTGATGGCGTCCGTTAGCTCGTTGGGTGGAAGACATACAAAAGATCGCAGGACACTTCTGGATGCAACTAGGACCAGGATAGGTGGCGTAAATAGACAAAGAGAGACCTATGCTCAGCAGTGGAGGCTAAATTGCTCGGAGACTCCCCAGCTACTTCACTAATTATGCATGTAAGATCGTACATGTACTTGTTACTGACGCAAACAGTGGCGTAGCTAGGCGTGGGCGAAGTGGGCCGTCGCCCACGGCCTCGCGCCCCAAGAGGGGCCTCGCGCGAGGCCCCATCGGGCACAGTGCAAGAAATGGGCCTCGCAGATGCTATTTGCCCGCGGCTAGATTACTTCACGCTACGCCACTGGACGCAAACGCTCGCCTTCGCCCGGATAGAAGCGGAATAACAGTGGTAACCCACCGACCACTTTCCAATCGAAGGCCTATGGTAAATATTTATAGTGCGTAGGTGAGACAATGCTGAGTTTGGGCGATCAAACGCGAAGGAAACGTGCTAAAACTGTGCTCGATGTAAAGTGACTTCCGATTAAGTAACTGCGCATATATTATCTTCGTGGTAGCACAGATAGAATGTTATAACGTAGTTAAGTAGGTTTCATCGCCTAAATAAGAGACAACGATTCTTTCAAATAAACGCGTGAATAATATGAAACCAGTTTTTGAGAATTATGGTCTTATCGAAATAAAAACAGTCTCATTCAAAATTGAGAAGTTAATACTCGTAAATTAGGTTACGTACTTAACACAAAAGGTCACAAACTTCATCCAACGATCATACAATTTTTTGATTGATATAACCATAAGGAGGACTCATTATTCATTTATTAAAGCGTGCTAACGTAGTACTTATAGCTAAAATATACAGAGTAAATATGCCAATTCAAAGAACATGAAACCTGCCTAAATCCTAAATAACAAACTGGACATCATTTTGTGCGGCATACGTCCCCGGCATCAGTACCCAGTACTCACACAAAGTAGCTATCAAAATAGTGTATTTTGTCTGTCATTGGCCAATATAGGCTATAACATTTTACATATACGTTTATCACTATTATATAACATAAGTATGTAGCTAACAGCGGTGTTATATCATCGTCAGCATCCTTTTTGGGTGATGCGTGGGTATAGCCAGCATGACATTCATTGGATTTACGAATGTTATGACCTACAAATGTTAATGTTACAATTTGTAACCTACTTTATACATGTGTTTGTAGGTAATAAAGTTGTTTTTATTTTGTACAAATTATTGTGTCGATTACGTGTGTTGTTGTTGTTAATAGTGTAGATCAAATTGGCTACACTGTAAACATACTCTTCAAACTGCTGCTTTCATCAAAGATAGCTAAGAACCACCGCAATGAAACTAGCTTTCACGTAAAAAAACCGCATCGAAATCGATCCATCTGTTTGAGAGCTACGATGCCACAGACAGGCATTGGCGTCAAACATACGATACTAAGAGTCTTCATGTAAACCTCAACTGCGCATTTGATCTGTTCATTCCTATGTTACTTTGTAATTCTAATTGAATCGATGAGTGGAAGGTAGGGTATGCAATCTGGATTAAACTAGTATGGATTCATCCGGAGTCCGGACATGGATCTAGGTTCGACAGATCTCCCGTATAATTTAGATCCAGGATGATCCAGGATCCTTAACCTTAACTTACCTTAATAGCGATGGCGGAGCGTGCATTTCAAGATTGTTACAGCTTTGGTGATCCAGTATTTTCTACTTGTATTCAATGATCTGGTTCTCTGGTCGTTAGGCTTGAATAGGACCTAGATTAGGCTGAATTTTAGATTAGATAGTTGGCTAGATTTAGTTGCAACTGGTACAGATAGCCTTGGTATAAGTGGTTAATGCCGTACGCTCCGAATATGCTAAACTAGGTACACAAAATAAACAAGTTGTGATAAAGTACTTAAGGTAAACGTACTAGTGCTCGACATGCGAATGCCCAATAGATGACACCCTGCTGTCACCTCTATTGACAATGACTTAAGTTTCAAGATGACATGTACTGGCGCGTCGATCACGTACCTTAAATATTATGATTAACCTTTCATGTGTGTGGTAGTCGAAAATCGTGGGTTCAAACCTCGGTTGTTCTATATAGAGCAGAAGAAAAACGTCCTAGAAAAGAAAATTACTAATAATTCGGTCAGGATTATTATTTACTATCAAACTTGTGTAAAGTGCAGCTTCCTCAAAAACAGTTAACCAATGTAAGCGAATTTCATTGCAATGTCGGACGCATTGCATTGTATGTCGGTTGCAAAACTTAAAAGAAGTCAAGGCAGTCATTTAAGTAGTAAGGTAAACGTACTGGTGCTCGACGCGGTCCCAGTACATGTCAACTTGAAACTTAAGTCATTGTCAATAGAGGTGACAGCAGGGTATCATCTATTGGGCATTAGCATGTCGAGCACTAGTACGTGTACCTTAAGTACCTACTTGTAGTATTTGTAGGTGTAGAGTTTCCCTGCGAGATTGAATTGGAAATTAGATCCTTAGGAGAAAATATTTATAAATTGTATTTTGTAATTTTTGGTTATTTTTAATGCTTGTAAAAATTTTACTTCCAAAAGTGCCCCTGCGGCCTATTTGCTGAATAAATCGCATCCAGTGTGATAACCGCCGTAAACAACGTTTGAAATGCTGAAAACGAGAGGTTGAGCCAGCAGAGATGTCTTTCAGCTGATATGTTGAAGAATAATAAGATGATTTTTCACTCACATCTACCTATACGGTGATTATTAGATTAGGTGACTAATTTTTTTTCTGTCACTATAAAAATAAAATAAAATATATGTATATTAAAATAAAATAACTACATATTAGGTAGTCACCACACGGGATTGTTACGCCTTTTAGGGTCCTAGCTAAATTGGTTATTCCATACTTACGCTATGGAATGTCCAATTTAGCTAGAATCCTAAATGGCCTAACAATCACGGAGCGTGACTGTACCTATAAAATAAAATGACGCATTAATTATGATATTAGAGCTGCTATAAATAGGTAGGTATGTAAGTAGGTAAATCAAAATAAATTATTAGTGGAAACAGGATACTCATTATTTCGTTATCACACATTAATTATTTATTAGTACATACCTAGGTATAAGGATAATGTGTATCAGTAGGTATTATACTTAAATCAAGACAATTACCTCAAATAACTATTTTAATTCAGAGTACAAAATAATACCTAAATGGTTCAATTACTTAAATGTCTTAATTGTAGGTAAATCTAAAATATAAAATTAACAAACAAATTTTAACAATCACACAACCTACACATCACTATAAATTACTTAGCGCCTCTTGCACCATCCCACTAACCAGGGGTTAATCGGTTAAGCCTGGAGTTATCATGGTCACCAGTATAATTTGACGGGTTTTAACCGCTTAACCTCGGGTTAATGGGAGAGTGCTAGTGGGCATTACAATAAAACTACAGTCCGCACCAAAGCTCCGAGCATTTTCGAGCAAAGAAAAAGCTACAAACTGGTAGCGCGGGGAAGGGGGCAAAACAATCCCCTACAATTCCTCAGAGTTCGTGTGCACACCGTATATATACTACAGAAATAAAATAAAATACAATCAATGCCCAGTTTTTGTGACGCCAAGGGATCAACAAGTGGTTTCATTTGTGTACAATTCGACCTTGTGAACTATGGTAATACGATTTCTGCTCCATAGTTCACGGGTACTCGCTTATGCTTGTTAACACAAATGTTAACACATTTAGTCATAGATTTTAACCACGACATCAAGCTGAATTTGGAATGACTAAACCAAAACCGACTAATTGCTACATAATTATGTTTGCATTGATAAGGATAACGAATTAGCATTTAAATTATTTGTCCGTCAGCCATATTGCATATCGACTTATTAGTCATAACTCCGACTGTATGTATACCTATACATGTACCTATACGTTTCAAAACTCGAGCATTAAGTATGTTACGCTTTGATTAAAATGAAAATTGAAAATCCACTTCAATCTTTAATTCACGGTAATTTAGAGTAAATCGTCGAATAAACTTAATAATAGTAGTTTAATAAGTTACGTAGCTATAAAATAAGTGAATATAAATCTAACTAACATATTCTGATTTTAAGAGCTTTTTGTATAACATACTTTAAACTTCGAAAAGTATTTGTAATGCACACATTTTTAATTCATAATCTGTCAAAATATCATCATTGTTTCGTAGCTACTACAAAGTTTAAAATCCACAAACTACAACCCATCGAAATTGACAATTAAACAAATAGTTTTAGCAGCGTAATGGTCTTAAGCGTTCAATAATGCAAATGAGGAAAATCTCCAGGACATTGGTTTTCAAAGAAAAATGACGGACGTCTGACGTGCATGAGGTGATATGCATGTTGATGTTTTACGAAATGCCAGACGCGGAATGACGCATCTTCAACAACTGGGTTATTTTCAGTCACGGCTTGAACTTGAAAACTCTTACATGACCCATTACTTACTGAAATATGTTTAATATTCTTGGACGCAAATAATCTACCTACTTATTTCATACAAATGTTTATCCCCTAGCCGCTCAAAGATTAATAATTGCCAAGACAAATGCAATTTTGATTTGTCAAAATAAAGATTCAAATTAGAATGGAACGGGAGACCTTTTATAGGCTATTGTATGCCTAAGATGGCCGGCTCTTTATCATTTGTCACCATGGCTGTCACGTTCTAACAAATATGCACCTAAGTGCGAAAGTGACACATGGCATGACAGGTGATAAAAATGCGAGCATGATATACTTGGTCAACCAGATCTTGACAGTAGAAAAAGGCGGCAAATTTGAAAAATGTAGGCGCGAAGGGATATCGTCCCATAGAAAATTTGAATTTCGCGCCTTTTTTTACTGACAAGATTTGGTTGATCGGCTATAGCTGGTCTGGGCGGCTAAAGGATAAAAATAGAATAAATATAAACACACATCTAAATTGTCTTTCTCGGTTAATTAGTTTTTGTCATACTTACAAACACGCTTCGAAAATACTTATTATTAAAGTATACAAGAGTAAATTACTTCTAATGACATAATAATGGTATTCGATTTTGTGACATCAGTCAAGGCCCGAAATAACAATATAGCTTAGCAAAAACACAACATTTAACCTGCGTTATGAATAAATAACTGAGTATGGCGACAAATGCATTTTTCATGTAGAAAAGTAATAAATAATACTATTATAATAAAGGTATCATTAGAAATATTACTGTTGATGACCGTTTACCAAAATATAGACAAATATAAACGTCCCAATACTCGACATGCCAATGCCCAATCGGAGTAGCCATTAACAGGCTTTCCCCTCTGTCGAAAATAGGCGGCCAACGGTCATACACATTGTATGGACTGACGTTTATCTGACATGGCTATTTTTACGTTACGCATACATTTGACGTTCCCCTCCCCCGCAAATATCGGCAGACTGTTTTGTACAGAAAATTACAGACATGGCGTCTCCGTTTGATTATATCCTCCAAGCCAATAGATGACATTCTACTGTCATTGTCACTGACACTAATTAAGTGTAAGTGTATAGGACATGAACTACAGCTTGCAGCAGAATTTGGACGGACACATTATAATTGGAATTCATACATAAAAGGTGTACAGTGTACCTACTGGGACCTGGGACAGAGACGAGCAATCGGACGTCTATAGTTCGTTTTTTTTAGCATTAGAAAGAACTTGAAAGAAGGTAAGCGATTTTGACATGTCTTTTAATTGAAAAACAGGTAAAAACAGGTAGACAGGTACCTAAGCAAGCAGTGGCGGAGGAGTGACTTAGTATTTATACTTAATTGATTATTATACGCAGAGATACATGTAGGTTAGGGTGTTTCATTTTTCCGAATTTTCGATTTTCATCTGACTTTGCTCGAATTCTGGTTCTTCCTGATTAAAAAATATTATATACCAAAAAAAATTAAAATCGGTCAATAATCAATATTTAGAGGTTGCACAACATCAACAAAGTTTTCTCAAATAACGAACGACTCTACATCAGACCAGCTATCACGGTCACATTTTTATCACCTGTCATGCCATGCGTCACTTTCGTACTTACATATTTGTTAGAACGTGACAGCCATGGTGACAAATGATAAAGAACCGGCCATCTTAGCCCTACAGAGGGTAGAAAATGGTTTAAGCGGCTACCATCAAAGCGGTGAGTAGTGTGATACTGAACCTTCTACATATAAATCAATTTTAAAATTAGTAGTTAACATGGATTTTGGTTACTCGATAAATGTTCTAATTAAGAATTTTCAGTTTTTCCACCTGTTTCCAAAGGAAAAGTGGTTTTATCGTGTTTTAGACGCAAAAATCAGTTTTTTCATTACATTTTAGTATCAGTTCATTATATTTTGTTATTAAAAAAAATTGTTAATTTTCACGCAATGTATGGGGTTCTCCCTCCACATTTTCAATTTGTGCAACCTTTAAACGTTAATCGATTATTATGAAAATTGAAATAGATCGTTTTTAGAGTTCCGGGAGACTCGATTGGTGAGCAAAGTCAGGAAAATATCACAACTTTTTTCAAACAAAACTCCATACAAAAGTGAAACACCCTAATGTAGGTATATTTTAAGTCCTGTCATATTTGTAAAAGGTTAGAGTATTTAGAACTGTGCCTATTTACTAAACCAAGATTTTGATTAGGGTTAGACGTGCAATGAAAACTAAAAACTTTGAAAAAAATATTTAGGTTGTTGCGATCAGTCATGTTTTATAGCTATTCTGAGGGCTCTTAAAATTTTGGCAGGATGGGAGAACATCATTTCAGCAGAAATAAATAACACTTTACAAGAATTACTTATAATGTAGCCTGATTAGCGTCAACGGAGTACATACTTATTTTTAAACTCAATTATCACCAATATTGGGTTACCATTAGTTACCACTAATCGTATGTTAGTGTAACAAAGTATACTTTTTCTGCTAATCGCATTATTTCCCTGTTTGCTTGGATCTGTTTTAACACCATGAAAATCAAAATACTTTATATAGGTAGGTACTGTAATTTTTCCTAATTGTAGTGTTTTCCGGGCTGCATCCGGAAAGAGGATAAACACTTTGTCCATGTTTGACATCACATTTGGTGTCGTTGTCGTGGCGTCAAACAAAAGTAAGTCTCATACAACAATGAGACTGAGTCAATTTACCTTAATATTTTCAAGGATTCCGAATAAGGATCTAAGGTAATTCACTCATCATCTGTCCTAATATTTTTAAGACAAGGCGCGAGCCAGCGTCTCGTCCTGAATCAAAAAGGTCCATGAGGTCCATGATGATGGCAGATGAGGTCAGATGGCAGTCGCTTTCGTAAAAACTAGTGCCTACGCCAATTCTTGGGATTATTTGCCAAGCGGACCCCAGGTTCCCATGAGCCGTAGCAAAATGCCGGGATAACGCAAGGAAGATGATGATGATGAGGTCCGTGATGACTGTGATGAGACTCCAGGCGGCCTAGCCAAGGTCACAATCGCTGTCGTTTCGCCATCGAATCGCTTTGTGTCTCCCTAATCTCCCTATCACTCTTCCCTATTAGTGTGAGAGTTGCATTTCGATCTCTACGGAGCGTAAGCGATTGGCATGTTGGCTAGGCGGCCAGAACTCTCGTTTATTTTAAACAGTAGTCTAATACTTTGGCAAGGTATGTGCTGGAGCGCTAGGCGACAGCAAAGAGTCGTCCGGAGCAGCAGAGAGGGCAGCCTCGCGTAGGGACGAAGAGTTTCTGATGGAGGCGCGCCGGCGCAACCGGATGGCGTGCGCGAGGAAGAACGTGCAGAATATGCCGGAGGTCTGTGGAAGAAAGGTGTTGTTAATTTTATGCTCTATGTAGGTAGCAACCTGCCCCTAACTTCTTGCCTTATGCGGTCAAGATGTGAGCACCTAAATTATATATAACTAGCGACCCGCCCCGGCTTCGCACGGGTTAACAAATTATACATAAACCTTCCTCTTGAACCACTCCATCTATTAAAAAAAAACTGCATCAAAATCCGTTGCGTAGTTTTAAAGATCTAAGCACACATAGGGACAGACAGACAGCGGGAAGCGACTTTGGTTTACACTATGTAGTGAAGCTAGGCAGAATATGTATTTAGTCAATAGGAGTGAATATTATTTAGCAGATAAAATCATCAAGTAACACAGAGTGGGTGGTTAGCTTGACCTACATAACTAGAGCTATAAATTAAAAACTGTAGTTTATGTTATAATACATCAACAATGTTAAGGTTCACATAGTAAGCACGATGTTGTTGAAATTTTATTCTTAATGTTCCAAACATACAAAGAAATTCTTATATTTTTATCAGCCAGAAACTTATCAGCCTCCAAACAAATAGCAAAGATTCACGTCTCCAACTAGTCCAACTACGTCATACCCGACAAAGACCACTTGTTTTTAAAATTGGAACAATGCGTCTCTGAACGGTCGGCAATGTCGGCATTTCAATTGCTTTCTTCACCAACCTCTTATCTATCTCAACTTCAACATGCAAAAGTAATCTAGTTGCTTTGAAAATAAAGTTCAGATTTCAATTAAGGGGGCTGTTCAGTTAGGAATTTCAACGATTATTTGTTGACAATCTCGTAATTTGTAACTGGCTGGACCCGCGTAAGTCATGAAACAAAGAGGACTGTAACGCGAAACCTGCGGCTAGCCACTAAGCCGAAACATTCGTTCTTGTTTTGAAATATGCTGCCGTGATTTACTCGTGTTTCACACTGTGAAAATATTTAACTGAAATAAAAATAATATTTGTTAACTTTAAAATTTAAACATTGTCGTATTTTCGTTCGTGTAATGCGTGAGTTAGCTTAAAATAAATCTCTCGTTAGGTAGGTACACTCTTCCTTCGGAATTTCAAATTTAACAAGTGATGTAACCAACCAAACTCAAAGATAATGTGAATTAATGTGATTGATGATGTATGATGTACTTATGGATTTGCCCATATTAGGGCCAATAGGCCCGGGCCTAGAGCATAAGACAGCAGTTTTTATGATGGGCGCTGAGAAAGAGGCGGCTAGTAATTACACCAGTGCTGGGGCCTAGGGCGGCCATAAATGCAAATCCGCCAATGTGACGAATAGGGATAGCAGCGGATTATTTAGGCCAGAAAACCCTAACGTTTGCATGGATGCCCAGGTAAAGCATCTAGGACATCTAGGCAGGCATTACCAAGGTAGTCATAGATTGTTATTGTTTACATACACGTGACGACCTTACATTGTTGCATACTTTGCATACGTAGCATATTAATGAACGGCCATCACACCAATACCACTGTATGACTTCGGGCTTCATACCAACTACACGTCATCAGGAATCAATGTTATACTGGTTTATAAAAGCAATGGGAATAATATATTATTAGTCCTCTAGAGATTACCTTACGGCTTATCAAGGCCATAGACGCAATAAATGTATTGTTGTCTTTGATTGGATATCATTGTCATGGTTTAAATAATTATTGGGTACTTATGGTATGAACAATGCCACTGTTACCTTCGAAGTATTAAACGATATTTGGAAAAGTACTGAAGTTGTCGTGTATTGACGAATTAAGTTTCTATTCCAACCATCCTACTTAACACATTCACTGCCAAGAACACGTATGTGACGCTTGGCACTGAAAGGGTTAAGCTTACCCCACACTAGCGTCTTTTGAGCGTCGGCGTCTAGTCAGCGCTATGGTTGTTGCTCGAAGCAACGTTGGCGCAACTGCGCAGCGACGCCACTTTCCGAGCGCTGACTATAGATTGTTTTTTTTTTGCATTAGAAATAAGCTAAACAATCTTGATGTGTATTTTAATTGAAAAACACATTTTAAAAATAAGTTACGGCAAATATGTAACAATTATGAATCTAATACGATCATTTATATTCTTCTGCTTTCATAAGTAATAGTTTTTGATTTTTAAAAAGCGTTTTTCAATTAAAAGACATGTCAAGATCGCTTACCTTCTTGCAAGTTCTTTCTAATGCTAAAAAAACGAACTATAGACGCCGACGCTCAAAAGACTAGTGTGGGGTGGCCGTTATGTAAATTGGCTAAATATCCAAGCGAAAAAAATAAGACAAACAGGAAGACGGCAATTTATATAAGTTCAAAAGACTTCATATCTATACACACTCGAAAATGTGTCAACATTGTTTCACAATGCTTAAAAATATTTCTACACTCATGCGTATTTTGATAACATCACATCACATCCAAACGAAGACTCATTCTCAGAACGGAACTGTTTATTATACATAACCTCTCATATCGCAAATTCGGTTGAATTACATCACCTTGCCACTAGCCATACGAGTCGACTTGCGAAGGCACTTGCCATAAACGTAGACTACTCGTATGACGTGATGCGTCAACCATATTCTACAAGGTGCAATTGTGACGTCACGTTGTGTTAATAATGTTAATAAAAATGTTAGTCAGGAATTTACACTGAGGCGTCGCAAGGTTAATCGTTGGCAATAGGTAGGTAATTGTTATGAGCCAAAATAAACAGAATTAGGAATCGTTAGGTTTTTACACTGACTCATCTCACTCTTCCTCAAGCCACCCAGAGACCTATAAAAAGGCCTCCAATTCAATTGTAATTTGAATCTTTATTATGACAAATCAAAATTTCATATTACCTAGATTTTGTTTGTGGGCTGGACTAGAGGATAAACATAAGAATAGTTAAAGGGGCTAATTTGCAAAGGAAATAGGCCAGGCCGGTTGGTCCAGAGTAGTCTGTGTTCTAAAGCAGAGAATAAGCAATAGTATTAGGGGCTTTTCATAAATTACGTCATCTATTTTTGACGAAATTTGAAATGACATAATTTATGAATAAGTTTCCATCCGTCATATCCTACAACTGCCATCCAGGTTGCGCGTGGTCCACGGTCCCCGAGATGCAACAGTCATATCCAGGACTTTTTTGGTCATGTGTTGATGGTCGTCTCATCACATGGCCATACTTACCACCTCAGTCGGTTATTGCACATGCCCAAGCTCTTGCTCTCGTAAAATTATTATGTTCTGCTCCGGAATGTCCTTTTGAATTCACCTTTGTATCATAAGACGTAGACGCCTTACGTGCGTCCGTCAGTCCGGACACTGACACGATGTTTATTTCTGTTGACATTTGGTGTCGGCATCACAGTTATTTTAGTTCAAAGGCAATTAGTCCGGCAGATGCGTAGGTGCATCTTTTGTATGCTTGTGCAACATGGACTGTAATTGTTCGAATTGTTTAATCCTTCCAATAAGAAACTATAAAAAATTGAAGATAAACAAAAATAAAACCAAAATAAAATAACTTAATATAATATCTTTTTTAAAAAAAGGGAACCGCCTTCAAAAAACCAACCCACTGAAAAGTACAAAATAATTTTTATATGGCACCCCTTTTCGTGTCCAGTCCCTATCCCGTCGTAAAGCAAATTTTTGCCAAAAAGTAATTAATACCTAATAATAAGAAAATTAATAATCATCCGGGTAATTAATTAGTTTTTGAAGTCGGTGCCAAACCAAAATTTTTGAGAACCGATATTTTAGACAACAAAGAACGCTGCACTTACTTGCATTATAAAGACATACTTAGTTTACTCATTAATTTAGTTCTTGTAGGTACTACGTACTCGTATTTTTTTTTTGATTGGTAGTAAATACTGTTTTTGTTGGTTTGGCACCGCCTTCAAAAACTAAGTAATTACCCGAATGGTTATTAATTTTCTTATTATTAGGTATTAATTACTTTTTGGCAAAAATTTGCTTTACGACGGGATAGGGACTGGACACGAAAAGGGGTGCCATATAAAAATTATTTTGTACTTTTCAGTGGGTTGGTTTTTTGAAGGCGGTTCCCTTTTTTTAAAAAAGATATTATATTAAGTTATTTTATTTTGGTTTTATTTTTGTTTATCTTCAATTTTTTAATTATTTTTTATTTATTTTATTTTATTTTATACTTTTTAGTGATAGGTAGGTACTTCATTTATTTTAGGTTTTAGGCTAAAATACTAGTTTGTTAGGCTCTCCATTTAGTTTTGGGCTAGTAACTACCTACCAATGTTGGTGATGGCCTAACTCGATGATAATCGCGACACAATATAATATGACGTTTTGGTGCTAAACGATTTGTAAGTATATTGGTCCCACTCCCACTCCCATTCCCGGTCCCAGTCCGAGTCCGACTCCCACTCCCACTATTTTATCTAAATCGGATTCAGCAACATAAATTATAGCATGGCCACCTACCGGGTCCAATTGGTTTTTCAAACCATCCATGTACCTACTGTACACTAAAACCTTCTCCAGAATGTAACAAACACTTTTCTGAAAACCGAATCAAAATCGGTTCAGCCAAACGCGAGATAATCACGAACAAACATACACACATACATACGGGTCAAACTGAGAACGTCCTTTTTTTAAAGGCAGTTAGAAAAAAGTTCATCGACCCACCTAGTGGAACTCTGCAACATAGGCACACGACGACAAGTCGGTTAACCAAAACAAAGTGTGCCGATGTTGCACCAAACCTGAGTTCCACTAGGTACAGCAAGGGTTCAGCATCAGCTCTATCTTGGGTACTGCTCTCCCAAGTGCTCATCAAGATGTGACGGATGACCAAAATAGCGTTGGCCTATGTTGCACCAAACCTGAGTTCCACTAGGTACAGCAAGAGTTCAGCATCAGCTCTATCTTGGGTACTGCTCTCCCAAGTGCTCATCAAGATGTGACGGATGACGAAAATAGCGTTGGCCTATGTTGCACCAAACCTTAGTTCCACTAGGTACAGCAAGGGTTCAGCATCAGCTCTATCTTGGGTACTGCTCTCCCAAGTGCTCATCAAGATGTGACGGATGACCAAAATAGCGTTGGCCTACGTTGCACCAAACCTGAGTTCCACTAGGTACAGCAAGGGTTCAGCATCAGCTCTATCTTGGGTACTGCTCTCCCAAGTGCTGATCATGATGTGATGGATGACCAAAATAGCGTGGGCCTATGTTGCACCAAACCTGAGTTCCACTAGGTACATCCAGGGTTCAGCATCAGCTCTATCTTGGTTACTGCTCTCCCAAGTGCTCATCAAGGCGTGTCGGATGACCAAAACAGCGTGAGCCTATGTTGCACCAAACCTGAGTTCCACTAGGTACAGCCAGGGTTCAGCATCAGCTCAGATCTATGTATACTAAAACCTTCTCCAGAATGTAAGAAACAGTTTTCTGAAAACCGCATCAAAATCGGTTCAGCCAAACGCGAGATAATCGCGAACAAATATACATACATACTTACATACATACATACATACATACATACGGGTCAAACTGAGAACCTCCTTTTTTTTTGAAGGCGGTTAAAAAGCAACAACAACTCAAGAGCACACAAGGAAAGAACTGAATTATCTGCAGTTCATACAGTACCTTACTGCTTTAATATAGGGCCCATTATAGCTTAATCAAGCTCCTGATTATGTTGGTAGTGCTGTAGATTGAATCCTAAGCTCCCATTGTTCCTACAGCTGAGTCATTCAGTTTACGAATCGTGCCATTAAAACAAGAACGGCTCAAGTACAATGACGATTTGCAGAAATATAAACTTTAGAACTGGTGGAATAAGATTGAAATTATATTGACCGGATTGTGAAATGGTGGCTTTTCATTTTCGGGCTAAGAAATGACTTCCTCGTACGGTGGCAAATGGCAACGCGAGTTTAATAAGATTTAAGGTCTTTGCTTACCTACGTGCTTGCGTATACGTACGTACTGTATAATGGCAAATTACACTAGTAGTTCGCCCCGAACTGAGAACTCGCGGTTAACCAAAAATTATATAGCTATTGACTTTGTTGAACCTACTTAGGTACTAGACGTGTGCGCCGATTAAAAAATGATCGGCGGCGGCGTTTGCCAAAAAATCGGCGGCGGCGGCGTGAAATCGGCGTGACCTTGACTTTCAGGTTTCTTAAGAAAAATTATTAATTTGTTGTTTTTCTTGAAAATTTGATCAATCCAGGTTGCTGGTCAGTGAACTACGTATAGTTTTGAATAGGCCACTGCCTATTAAAATAAAATCTGCCTAGTAAAATAGGGTTTGTAAATGAATATAGGATAGGTATAATAACTTGATTTCCCTAGTAACTGGGCTGCAATAAGGGGTTACCTGGTCCCATTGACCTTCGATCGGTAACCCTCCATTTTTTCATGATTTCCATGGTTTTTCGTATTATTTAAAAATGACGTACTTTAACAAAACAAAAATGCCCTTGAAATTTGGATTTGGCATAGTGACACATGACATAGTGGACTGCTATTTTCACTTTAATCGTTTTTTGTCGTACAAGCATCAGGCTCACTGAGACGTATCTTCTTTATCGTTTTTTCATTGCAGAGGATCGCGACTACATGTAATTTGTTTCCATTTCGTGCGGTCATAAGCCGTGTGACTTCACGGTGCAGACTGTCGCAAGCACGATTGCCATTCATTCGGGCTAAATTCATGTTTTTCTCCACATCTTGCGTTAGATAATATGTCCGAAGAATCTAAGGGCTTACCAGCTCACCCATTGCATGTTGTGAAGAGCTGAGTGGCGATATTGTGCTCTCTGAGAATGGAGGGGTTTGTTTTTCTAGCTGTCCTGGTATAAGCAGTAGTCTTCGTTAACACCACATCTAAAAAGCGCCAACCTTTGCCATTTCACACTTTTTGAGGCTCCATGTTTCGGTACCTTACTGGAATATTGAAAAGAGGGTAGCTCGTACCAAGCGCACATTAGTTGCACGTCGAATACCTCTGTTCTTTCAGATCTTATCGAGGTTAGCCATGCCAGTTCTGCGGTGTATTTCGGCGGTGCAACCACTGACACTAGTTATAAAGCCAAGATATACAAACTAGCTCACTTTTTCGTAATCGCCGAGTGCGTCGGTAATTACTACAAAACTGTTTGGTTAATTGAAAGCAACGAGTGATAAGAAAATGTTGCTTCATCCATTTACAGCTTGCAGATTTCCGCGGGGCAAGCATTTGCGCTGTTCGCCAGAGAGACAGTGAATCTACAGTGTTGTCACTTTGTCTCTCTCTTTCTATTTCTCGAAATTTTTGGCACACGACTTTTTTAGGAAACTCAGGGTCTTGAAAGTTTTCGCACATCAATGTTCTCAGATTTTTGCTGGACTCCACTACATGGGCACTGTGTTTTCGTTGTCTAGTTAATTGTAAGTCTTTTCATGAGACGAAGCATTCTGCCTTCGTATGTGAGGCAATGTGAATTTACAATTAACAAGATAAATACTACTTCATATTATCGTTTCCGCATCTTTCTTGACGGTGAATACTTAGGATTACTCAGTTACTTTATTAATTGGTGTGTCTAATAGTTTGTGCAACTGAGTATTCTGTTTCATTTAAATAATAATTGTTGTATATTTGTGAGCTGTAAAAAATATAATACATAAAAATCCACATTGTAATTCAAATACCATCTTGGAATAGCTAATTAACAACACTCAAGGTCACGCCGATTTCACGCCGATCATTTATCGGCGGCGGCGGCGTGGCAAAAAAACCCGGCGGCGGCGGCGCGCCGGCGCGGCGCACACGTCTATTAGGTACTCGTATAGTGCGACATAAAATAATAGAAAATAAATGAGGGCGCCACTTTCTACTATTGGGACAGCTCGGGTTCAAATTAAATACTCTCTTAGGGTTCCTTGATTTATTGGTTTTACATTTTCATTTCCGCTTCACACAATATCCATCCATGTAGTTTATAGCTAATTCACATGAGATAAATCATAAAACTCTTTAGATTATCACACCATGATCACCGCGTCGTCTACCTAGTTGTCCTCTGTCCTTTTTTTTTTTAATAACCTTTTTAGTTCTGACAGCTGTCACATTTTCCCGCGCATCGCGCTTTAGTTTTTTTTAAAAGGCCTCCCACTAATAAGGCGCGTTCACATTTACTTACAATTTGATATAAAGATAAAACCATAAAACTAAAATTAACTATGAACGCGATGTTGGAACCTAACAGCTTCGGCCATCCTCTTTAAGCGAGTCCCTTCGCTTAGATTGCTGTCACAACGCAAAACTATCTAGCTTTATATAATACTATTTTTAGAGATCAACGACGACACGTTCAACATAGGTATAATGATTGAACTTTGCTTCGAATGACAACATAACATCAACATACAATTTATACGTTACCTAAAACAAATGAAATAAAAATAAAAATTATCAACAATCAACAAAAATGACGTCTGTTTCAGACGATAAGCATTCGCTGAGGTACATACAACAGGTAGTATAATAACTACATCGGCCATCCTCTTTAAGCGAGTCCCTTCGCTTAGAATACTTTCACAAAGAAAACTACCCAAGTATAATACATACTATGCTCAGAAATCAACGATAACAAATTCAGCACTTAAACTTTGCGTCTACATACACATCAACATACATTTAACAAATGAAAACAACATTCGATGTCTATTTCAGACGATAATCATAACGACGATTATATCGGGTGGAACAGAACGAAGGACTTTTATGCAAACAGGGCATTGTTTAGCTTTAGGGTATGTACGTTATTTTTCACTCACTAATCACGTTAATATTTCTAGCCGTTTGTGACATACACTTTGTTAAACATTAGTGCAAAAATCTGCATGTTTCAACCCTAGCAACTTGGATCTACAAGTATCGAATGTAGTCAAATTAATGTGTCAATTTAAAATGTAAATAACTTTGTAGTGGAAGGATTGTCACTGATATACAATATTTCATTTTAATTATTTTGTTTTACTCTTTAATCCAGCTTTACGATTAAAACAACTCAATTGTAGAACACTTAGATCACTATCCTTTCAACTCAGTGTATAGAAATGTTCCAACCTGTATAACTGGTAAGTACAATAGACATTAACATATATGAAACAGTTTATGAAATCTTGCAAATGTTACAAACATATATTATTAGTAGGTAGATATTACAATGCAAAATATATTTTTGTTAATACCCCATCTTCATGTGCAAACATGCTTACTCACTTTCAGTAGCGCTATGATCGGATGCATCCGATTCTAAATCACGAGAAAACACCATACTTTAGATAAGAGTGCAAAATGATTTTATGAATAGGATGTGTTACTACTACTAATTAATACACAAGTCGTTAAGGTCCCATACATGGTTGTATTTTGTCAATAGCCTCATACTTTCTACCGTTCCTTCGAATACGGTAGTGACCCAGGGACCCTGGTACTGGTATTCCTGGTGGGGAGTTTCTTCTAGTGATATGAAGCAAACCCTCTTAGCCGTTCCACGGGACTCTTTGGTGCAGTCTTATGTTTGGTCGTATATACGCACCAGTACATCGGTGATGTGAGACAAACTGGAACACCGAAGCAGCTTATGCGCTCTCATTACTCGAACGGTCATCCCAGGCTTGGTGTCCCACACAGCTCTTATACTCACAAATTTAGTGGATCCGTCGACAAACTATAGCAAATATATAACTATTAGCTTTCTTCTGGAGATCCGTCTTAGGTGCAGTTCTAACAGCATATCCCCTAATGAAATGCCTGAAATACCCAGGTACTTAGAGAAACTGGCGTTTTTCAGGTTGGTTAGTCGGTTGGGGAAACTCAGAGACTACAATCTGTCTTCCTACTAACAAGCCAGATTCCCCGAGTACTTACCCTAAATCTAGGAATTCAGTGAGGAACAAATAACATTTATGTACTCAATTTAGAATGAGACCACCTTTCTTCAAATTGCAGCACCTCTCCTCCAATCTCTGA
Organism: Cydia amplana; assembly: GCF_948474715.1. Classification (NCBI taxonomy): domain Eukaryota; kingdom Metazoa; phylum Arthropoda; class Insecta; order Lepidoptera; family Tortricidae; genus Cydia; species Cydia amplana. Next base: position 17,230,891 of record NC_086074.1, on the reverse strand, counting down.
TTACCTTCGGTAAAGTAGGTACTCTGGACTCGCATGTCATCCACGTGAACTAAAAATGTCTATATAAACTTTTGCATATTTTACCTGAGCGTCTCGGAGTATCTTGTGAATAGATCCATTCAAGGTCCAGCGAAGTTAACATCAATTCGGGGTAATATTTTTTTGTAGTCTAATACAATACTAGCTACTACTAAGGTTAGCATAAGACGAGAATTCTCTGACAATACCACTGACGACCATTTTCCTGAATCAAATCTCTTGACAATATACCCGTATACAACTGGTTAGGAGTCTTCTAGATCGATTACCATCTCGGCACTGTCAGTGAATCCTAGGTCTTCAGGCCAAACAGAAAAGCCATTCTTATGATGTATACGAGTACCTGTTTCAGTTTTGAACACTAATCTCAGGCAATTCCTGGTTACAATGCAGTTATGCATTAATGTCGGCGATTAATAAGGTTCCCTTTTTTTGGTAGTCATATTTGGTAGTTACAAACTAAGAGAGCGTCACTTCGTTTCTTGTCTCATACATATATACCAGGTAGGTACTACTGGTACAATGTACCTAAAATAGATTATCTTCATCCCGCAGCGGGCCGTTCACGTATACCACAGAAAGCAAACAACTATAGAAATGTAACTTACGCTTGAAACGAGTGGCATGAGTAAGATTAGCTTCGTAATCGGATCACAGAAAATAATTGTCAGTTCACTACGAAAGTTTATGCGTGTAACTAATCCATTTTAAAATATAAAAAATGAAGTTGTGCTCTGTTCACGAGGGGAAAAGCTAGCTTAATAACACAAATATCACCCATGAAGGCGTTGCATGCCATCGATCAGTCTTATTTCTTTAACTTTTTTTTAAATATATTTTTTTCGTAATCAGTTTTCTGCATCTGACTTTTTTTATTTTATTACCCAATACAAAATTTAATTTTATGTGTATACGATAAGGTCGATATCTATTTAGCTTTAAACCGTCGATAGTTCTTGAATAATATTCAATCGATTTATCTTAACCATTACTGCTCGCTACTCAAACGTGCGAGAAAAGTACCAAAAACTCCAAGTGTAAAAGAGATGAAGCATAGACGCTGGTTGTGACATCTTTTGTGGAGTAGTGGAACTGCAGCGTGTGTATAGATCAACTATTTGATGCTAGATGTCGCTATTTTCAAACCAAAAGTGTGTAGTGCAATTTCCACAATGTTTCTTTGTTTATAAAGTTCAATTATCATGGCGGGCGATGGCTTCTAATTTCTTTTGTAATAAGATAGTATGGGCCAAGTTTTGGCGACACCGGTTCTTATAGTACCTAACCATAGACCTGTAATATTAAATCATTGCACCTAACCCAGACTCAGACTCAAGTCGCTTCCCTAGTTTTGTTTTTCCGTGACGTATCGTATTCTGACGTATCTGTTACCAGCCTTACCAGCCAACATATAAGCGGTCTTGTGTAAGTTAATCCGGTATTATAGCAATAATAACATCCGGTTTTTCAGTAAAGGAGTGCACTAATAAAGTTGGAGAGCTGAAACGTAATCATCTACAATTTATACTTCAATGTGTTTCCTGTGTTCCCTGGACTTCAGCTTTACAATAGAGATGCCTATAAGCGTCAAACTCTTTTCTACACCCCTCTACAAAGGCAAATTATCAAGATAATGAATTAGGATCCCTAGAACTTTTGTTGTAGTAACTCTAATGAAGGAGCACTCACTTTCCAGATCGATGAGACATGTGTTAAATTAATTTTGTCATTCATAAGTTTTTTTTCTTTTTGGGTCGCTATTGTTAATAGTCACTACGTAAACTTAACGTGATTGACTTTACTGGCTATGTGAATGTCATTCATATGATGTTAGTATTTTTATTTCCAAAAACATTCTGCCGTCAAACGTCTTGACCAATCACAAAGCATGCATTTTACCACAGACGTATGTCATTTGAGGTAACCTATTATTTATAATAATGCTACGAACATTCGCCATATTGTCAGTACTGAAATACTTGAACACTTGCGCTCTGTGCTACCTGTGCACCACTGTGCACCTACTTTAATTGCTTTATCCTCAATTCCTAAGATATCTTCCTTATCTTTATACTTAGACCGATTTAACAAATAGAATAAAAGACTAGGTAACCCCTGGTACCAAGTATTAGCTACCCCGCATAGTTTGGGTAACGCATAGTGGATTGTTGCCTTATTTATCATTATATATATATTTTTCAGCCCGGCCATATGTTTCGGCACATTCCGCTTTCCTTAGCCAATCTAGCCCGGTCTGTACTTTTGTCTATCACATTGGTATTATAGGGTAACTTATATTTATCCAAAACCCTGACCTTGTAACAAATACTTATAAACTAATCTAATATAGCATTAGTCTCTGATTGTTTACTTGTTCCTCAATCAAGGTAGTGATGATCCCGATGAAGATGTTGAATAATCCCTCAGCCTTGTCGTTGTTGTTGTTGCTCTGACAGCACTGCAGCGACTGACTCATCCTTGAATCCTCATCCATATCCATTAGTACTGGGTTCTCCATCCTTGAACCCATTGCCCTCCACATTATCTGAAAATAAGATTCACGGCCTAGTCCTTGGCCTCCCTCCCCTCCTTCCCCTCAATTAATCCATCCTTATCCATATCCATTAGTGCCGGGTTCTCCATCCTTGAACCCAATGCACATGTTCATGGCCTTGGCCTTCCTGATGTCTTAGCCCTTCCCCTCGACTAAGTCCACCAATATCCAGTCCCTGACGTACTGACCCTCCTCCTTGGTCAGTTCCGCCAGTATCCATTCCTTGACATACTGACACTCCTCCTTGGTCAGTTCCGTCATCCATCCTGAAACTTCCAAGCATATGTCAACCTCTAGTATTTTTTTTCACACTTTCCAGTCTCTTACTCTTTCTACATAAGTATATTATACAAAAATTATATATCTACATATATTACTCAAACAAAGACTAGGTAATTATTTTTGACAGATAAAAATTAAGAATCAAATATAATAGTCACTAGTGTTCACATGAACACATACATACAAAGACCACTTCTTCAGTCAGGGGATGTCACTTAATATTTGTGTATTTTTAAAATACAAATCCATTTCCTTGGCTGTGCCTGTACCTTTGTTTAATTCATTTTCAATTACATGTTGCCAGTGCAGCATTATCAAAATCTAAGTAAATATGGTAACTTAAGACTCAATCCAACACCAGATGACTGATGTTAAACTGGCAATGTTAGAAGTGTTAGAACAATAAATACATTTGTAGTAACATTGTACTATTACAAAAATAATCTGTAACACACTCACACACACACATACATGGTACACACTATAATAATATCATCTCATAATGCCATCATGTTTCTGTATCCTTTTATGAAACTGAAGAATCTCAACTGTGTGAACCAGGATGTTGGACACCTGGACGGTGAGAATGTCAAATATGAAATTTAATCAATTCGACTAGGTACCTTTAATAAATTGTAACATGGGTGGGTAACTTGTACTTGACTCATTGCATGTTTTAACTAAACAATAACAACATAGTTATAGTGTCAATCATGAAGTAGTAGATCATCATATCATTTTCTTTTATTGCCAAATATGAGAGGCTAATTTTGTAAGATAATACATATGGGTAAAAAAATAAGTAACCAACTCAAAGTACCTTGTGATTTGTTTACCTTTGATTGAAATGTGGGGCCAAAACTGCAAAACTGCTTTTGCAATAACTGATCAAGTTGGACAACAAGACTCTTGCTCCCAAAAGAAACTATCTTATGTCCTCATCTTTATAAGGCAATGTTAAGCATGCAGGCATGTCATGTGTAGAAATTGTTGACATGAAATGAATCCTATTAATTCTACAAAATGAATTAAATAACAAGTAAATTTTAGTTACCTACAAATCTTTCCAGTCCCAATGACAGGTACAAGTTAATGCATAATTGGAATGTAAGAAAGTGCAGTAAGGAAAAAAAACTGTTTCTTGCAATTATTCACTAGTATAAGCCTGTACTTCAATCTGTTATATTGATAAAAGCACTCAAAACAATCAATAGTTTATCTTATAATCACTTTCCTTTCCAGTTTATTTTTAACAATATCCGAGAATCTTTATCATGTTGAATCGTTTCACTCCATTACAAAGTATGTATTCCAAAATAAAGACTGTTTACCTGCTGTTCTCCGGGATGTGGACGTGATTTAAGGCGATTCACATGAGAGTAGCTCCATGTAGCCTTACGCTCCCACTTGCTGAACTATTGGGACAGCTCGGGTTCAAATTAAATACTCTCTTAGGGTTCCTTGATTTATTGGTTTTACATTTTCATTTCCGCTTCACACAATATCCATCCATGTAGTTTATAGCTAATTCACATGAGATAAATCATAAAACTCTTTAGATTATCACACCATGATCACCGCGTCGTCTACCTAGTTGTCCCGAGGGCATGGCATGAGTGGTGGGGATAACTGACAGAACGGGATAGTCTTATGTATCTTTCACTAGAAGTAGCAGAGAAAGCGCTATTATTGTTTGTCTTTGTCACAGTCTCATATTTTTTTATTCCCCACCGTAGTATATGGTGGGATACAAACAATGCGTAAACGTCAAATTGGTGTGAAACATATGAACAGTGCAAAGATTATCAGGAAAAATATTGAAATCAGTGTTTCGTGTGCATGTAGTAGTACTTAACAATTCAACAAATATGGTGAATTGCTCAGTTTTGCGCTGTACAAGTGACTGCCGGCAAAAACAGGACAACGTAACATTTCATAGGTAAATACAGTATTTTATACTTCGGTCACATTATCATGCTTAGTAACAGCATCCTACAATCTATATCAATTAAAATCTGAGTAGAAAAAGCATTTACAGTAAATAATAACTCGGGTAAAAAAATTAACCTATAAATATTTCCTGATAAATTAACCGACCAAATTACGTACGCATATTGACAGTAAGCCGTCACCCTTTTAATAACGTGTATTAAATTTAGTCGCCTTGCTATTATTCGAGGGATACCAGCCCGTGATGCATACAATTACCCCAAAATTCGGGTATTTTCTATTTTAATAACATTTTTATAAATAATTTTGCTACAGAACTGGACATATACGAACAATAAGATTGAACTGTGTTTAAATTAGAATGTAAATTATATTTATTTAAGCATTACGGATTCTTTCTAACGTTATAGGGGGTTTTGCCACGAGTGCCACGACTCAGAGAATCTAATTGATATGCTGCAGGCACTAATTCTTAATTTTGCAATAAGAGTGACAGATTACAAAATGAATATTTCGTTTATTACCTCCAGATTTCCACAAGATGCAGGCACGCGTGTTAAATGTATTTTAGCAACCGGAAGGAGAAACTGGGCACCGACGCAAAACTGCCGAATAAGTATGCTCAAAGCATATTACGAAAACCTACCTTTTCTATTTCTTCCTGTGGCACACAGTATGCTAAAAATTCTTTCTTTATGCGTACTTGTAATATGTATAATGAATCGCTTAATGATATAGACATTTTTGTTCATAGTTTGTCCGTTTTCAAGAACAAAGTTCGTCATATTTTGTTTACTAGTAATTGAAAAATTGTTTCAAGTAAATATTTTGCATTGTTTTCTTACTTTATTTGCGTGTTGTACTCACAACTATACCTACGGGTAATTTATAATTAAGTAACCTATTTACTTTTCATTGTAATAGTCAACTTAGTAACGTATGAAACTAGGCCTATTTTTAGTCATTTTTGTAAGACTTATTTGTAAAAGGCTGTTTGTTTACTAAATAAAATAAAAAAAAATTGGCCCATTTATATTTTATTTATCGCTGCGTCTTACGTAGGCGAACAACTCGCGAACGTGATTAAAATTACCCCAATATTTGATAATATTGGGGTAATTTTTACCTATATGGTATCCCCGGGTTTGTGACGTCATCTATGTCTATCCCTTACGGGGGCACGCGGTAGGCCACATCTATAGAAATACTACCATCTATGAGTTGTCCTCTGTCCTTTTTTTTTTTAATAACCTTTTTAGTTCTGACAGCTGTCACATTTTCCCGCGCATCGCGCTTTAGTTTTTTTTAAAAGGCCTCCCACTAATAAGGCGCGTTCACATTTACTTACAATTTGATATAAAGATAAAACCATAAAACTAAAATTAACTATGAACGCGATGTTGGAACCTAACACTACGTAACTGTCACATTTGTGACGTAAAATGCTTACTACACATGGCAACAATTTAGTATGGACATTTTTGAGTTCCATTTTATTTAATTTCTACTATTTTATGTCGCTCTATAGGCGGCAATGGATCAAAGATGGATTTATTGCAAGGTCTGTGGAGCCTGTGGAGTAGTATGTATAATATAGTTGGCCAAGCAGATCTTGTCAGTAGAAAAAATGTAGGCGCGAAGGGATATGCTCTCATAGAAAATTTGAGTTTCGCGCCTTTTTCTACTGACAAGATTTGCTTTTTTGCATCAATTTTGAAGCGCCATTTACAAGTTTAGCGTTAAGGAATATAGATGGCGCTATTTTTTCGAATAAAGGGCTTCGTATACGGCTGCCCCTCCCCTGGATTTAAGTCACCACCATAGAGATTAAAATAAACTGTATCTGTGCTAAGCCGAAATATTTCCTGTCAAATGTCAAATACATATATTATGTTTATTCTATTTTATTTTTATGTTGCTAATTATTTCAAAATGGTAAATTTAAAAACGATATTATAAAAGTGTAAGTCGAGCACTTTCATTTGATACTAAACTCGACCATGTTTCTTGCAAAAAAATGACCAGAATAGCAAGACCTCTCACAAACAGCTTTTTGGCCTTCTAAGCTCTTCTAGCTCAATAACCTCTTGATCGGGCCTGCTCATAATTTAATGACTAAAATATAATGCCCTCGACTACACGTTTACCCAATTTCATTTAAATTAGAACAAATTTACTTAAGTTATTGAGTATCAAACTATCTTCTGACAGTTCAGCTTAAAAACATCGAAATGCCGAGACGTGCCGCTAGCCAGCCGCGTGTTCAAAGTCGAATGTAAGAACTTCGCTTCGCTTCGCTCGCTCGTTCGACTACTTAAAGATCCCAGAATAAGGTCAATAATATATTGACCATAGCAATGGAGACGAGTCTGCACACTTTACATACAACAGACACATTTAACCGCCACAGTTTAAACAAAGATACCATACACCGTTACCGTTACGTGCAAGTACGATAACACCCGACCTCTTTTTATGTCAGATAAAAGTGTAGGTCACGTTAAACATCTTGCCTTGAAGCTAAATTGCTAATAACAAGCCACTGCTTACTAATAAAATGCAACCCTAATGACGAACAGCACTTTCCACTTGATGACTATTTTACATTTTATGACCTGTAAGTACAGCCGCTTTCAGATATATCGGAGCGGCCAAGGTGCTCACAAATATCTGAATACGCCTCTATTATCAAGGCGTTAGAGTGCGTGTTCAGATCTTCAGATGTTTGAGCACCCTGGCCGCTCCGATATATCTGATGGCGACTGTACAATGTATATAGCAGAAGATTCGTTATAATTTCCGAGGGAATTACTTAACAAAGTCTATAGTCTCTATGATGGCCGTACGGGATGCAAAAGTGCATGAACACATTATGAATGAAATCCATTCATAAAGTGGCAATTTTGCGGATCGGTGTAAACTGTAAACCAATACGGGACTGGCAAGAGTGCTCACGTTTTGTCTGTAACCACAGGCCACCTCAACTGTAAGTACTGCAACTGATGCGTTGGTGCAGTCAACAATGGCAATAGTGTCATCACTACACCTTATAAAACAAAGTCCCCCGCCTCGTCTGTCTGTTTGTGTGTTTGTATAAACTCAAAAACTACTGAACGGATTTTCATGCGGTTTTCACCTATGGATAGAGTGATTCTTCAGGAAGGTTTGTGTATAATTTGTTAACCCGTGTGAAGCCGGGGCGGGTCGCTAGTATAGTATAAGGCAGTAAGTATAACCGTGTTCTCTTATCTGCTAATTTATTGTACCAAACTCACAACACATTGTGAGTCTCTGGCGGCCTAGTCAAGGTGACAATCGCTTGCGCTTCGCCATCGAATCGCTTTTTGTCTCTCTATCACTCTTCCATATTAGTGTGACAGTGACAGTTGCGTTTCGTTTGTTATGTAGCGTTAGCGATTGGCATTGGAACTACGCGAGCGGCTAGCGACTCAAAAAACACTACCAACACCAACTAGACTAGGCTGAAGTAACCAATACTATTTACGTATTGTATATTTTACCACAGTCGACACAGACTGGCCATTCCTAAGCCTTATTATTAACAACATAAGGTCCATAAAATGTCAGCTAATTATAACCCGTCGCCAACGCATCGGCATTGTGCAAGCGTTCTGGTAATCCAGCCACTACTAACGCCCACTACGTCATTGTTTGACTTATTAACTTGGGTACCTACCATCGTCCCCACTTTTGACTGACAATTCTTAAACCTTATTGTCAAAGACATAAAGTCGACCGGTGGTCAACTAATGTTGCTTTTAGTAGGTCTTCAGATAGGTACTCTACTGTTGACGCTGCATATGATATCAGTATCACTGTTTCATCACGCAATAATAGGACGCTTGGTACTTACTCATGAAAACGAGCGTACCTACTTGGTACGTCGTGATTTCAACAGGAAACACGACTCAACGGTCATAAACTTGCTCAATATTATAGGAAAATTGTTATTTTGTAGGGAGCAATGCATGTAATATATTATGAAACCAACCCAAAGGTAGGTAGGATTTAGCATAAAGTGTGTTATTTATTGCCTTATTGCATAGGTACCTTTAGGCTTTACCTAACCAAGATAGGTAGCGAGATTTTCGTTTGACGAACAAAAACTGATGGTCTAACCTAACCTAACGCGAAAACCGGAAATCTAAAGGGTATAGCCGGGTAAGCATGGCCAAACTGCCCTTAGCGAAAAAAACAATTTTCTTTTACTGGATTATTAACCTATGTATATGTAGTGCTTTCACCAAATATTAAGCCTGAAATGCTTCAGATTTAAAAAAAAAATGCAAAAAAAGAAAAATCATTTTTATTTTATTACAGCCAAAGTACTAATCCGATTTCTTTGTAATTTGGGTATGTTGTATATACAATTAAGGTCGCTTTCTGAAAAAAATAATATTGAATTATCTCTTAAAATAATAGTAAAAAATTGAGATGAAAATTTTCAGAAAAATAAAAAAAATACGTGCGAGATAGCGACAGTTACCAAATTTACATATTTTATGTAGAATTTAATACTGTTTAACATATATTTTTTTCAAAAATTAAAATCGGGATTAACAGTGTGAAAAACTCGAATTTGTAACATCCCATAATACTCTCTCTTCATACTTAGCAAAGCTAAGTAGTCATAAACGAATGAAGTATATTGTGAACGCAGTCTTTACGAATTTGAATTTAGAATGTGACGTATTTTATTCATCAAAGGAACAGACATTTTTCAATCGTTAACGCTCTGTATAAAATTCGTGCCTATTTTCCTGTTCCCGCGCTTTTTTTAGGGTTCCGTAGCCAAATGGCAAAAAACGGAACCCTTATAGATTCGTCATGTCTGTCTGTCTGTCCGTCTGTCCGTCTGTCTGTCCGTCCGTATGTCACAGCCACTTTTCTCCGAAACTATAAGAACTATACTGTTGAAACTTGGTAAGTAGATGTATTCTGTGAACCGCATTAAGATTTTCACACAAAAATAGAAAAAAAAACAATAAAGTTTTGGGGTTCCCCATACTTCGAACTGAAACTCAACATTATTTTTTTTCATCAAACCCATTCGTGTGGGGTATCTATGGATAGGTCTTCAAAAATGATATTGAGGTTTCTAATATCATTTTTTTCTTAACTGAATAGTTTGCGCGAGAGACACTTCCAAAGTGGTAAAATGTGTGTGGCCCCCTGTAACTTCTAAAATAAGAGAATGATAAAACTAAAAAAATATATGATGTACATTACCATGTAAACTTCCACCGAAAATTGGTTTGAACGAGATCTAGTAAGTAGTTTTTTTTTTATACGTCATAAATCGCCTAAATACGGAACCCTTCATGGGCGAGTCCGACTCGCACTTGGCCGCTTTTAATCTCTGAATGCCGTTCGCCCTAGCCGCATACAGCATGCCCTAGCTGCATACATATACAGGAGTTTAAGGTCCGCGCTCAGCGAAATAAGTCGCGTTCTAAATTCAAATTGCGTTGGGAATATAACTTTCTAGTATAACGTACAAGTTATTTTGTATGAAGAGAAGGTATTATGGGATGTTACAAATTCGAGTTTTTAACACTGTTAATCCCGATTTTAATTTTTGAAAAAAATATATGTTAAACATTATTAAATTCTACATGAAATATGTAAATTTGATAACTGTCGCTATCTCGCATGTATTTTTTTTTTATTTTTCTGAAAATTTTCATCTAAATTTTTTACTATTATTTTAAGAGATAATTCAATATTATTTTTTTCAGAAAGCGGCCTTAATTGTATATACAACATACCCAAATTACAAAGAAATCGGATTAGTACTTTGGCTGTAATAAAATAAAAATGATTTTTCTCTTTCGTGAAAGCACTACATATACATAGGTTAATAATCCAGTAAAAGGAAATTGTTTTTTTCGCTAAGGGCAGTTTGGCCATGCTTACCCGGCTATACCCTTTCATTATTTGCCTCTTAATATTTCCAATATGCAAGAGCGATAGAGAAGTAATAACGACATCATGATTTTCGCGGTAGTGGTACGTATGTACTTAGGCCGTCTGTTGTTATTCAAACTCATCTTCCTGGCGTTGTCCCGGCATTTTGCCACGGCTCATGGGAGCCTGGGGTCCGCTTGGCAACTAATCCCAGTAATTAGCGTGGGCACTTGTTTTTACGAAAGCGACTGCCATCTGACCTTCCAACCCAGAGGGTAAACTAGGCCCGTATTGGGATTAGTCCGATTTCCTCACGATGTTTTCCTTCACCGAAAAGCGACTGGTAAATATCAAATGATATTAAGTTCCGAAAAACTCATTGGTACGAGCCGGGGTTCGAATTGCAACCGCTATTACCGCTAGGCCACCAGCGCTTCAGCTTCAGCGTTGTTATTCAAACTATTCAAAGGAAATCCCGCCACGCCATCTCTGTCGGATACATTCTGGGATTAACAGCCATAACGCTGAGAAAAATATATAAATATGTACTGGCAAACGTATCACCAGCAGTCTACTCTATCACCACAAAAGCATTATGTTTTTATACAATGGAAGGGGTAACTCATTCTAAACACGGAAGCTCCTTTCAGTCAGGTGTCACTTCCTCGTCTGATAAAAACTAACTATTTTATCATCAAATCAGCCGTTCAACCGCAGCAGTCATTGTAGTAATTTAGACGAATTAATGAACCATTATGAGTGATTCACATCGCGTGACAATAGCTGGCAGTGTCCTTGTAAGTGTGTGTTGCTGCTTCACATTAACAAAACTTCGTGTCGACTTTGAGCCAGGGTCTGGTATAAATTGACCTTTAGATTCGTAACTATGAGGAGACATCGGAGATCAGACTTATTTGGTGATTCTGTGTGTAAATTGTGAATAGTAACAGCTATAACTATGTTTAGGTATGACTTAGTGTTTTCGTAGTATGTACTGTGTCATAGTTGTATCTTAGTAACAATCGTGTCATAGTGAGGACAAAATATTCATGAAAAATCGTTTTGAAAAAATATTACTGTAGTTATGAGCTAAAATTGACATCAATCAATGGACAAACAAAAGTGCAGGACAAAAAGAGAACCTCAATTTTCCATACTTATGGCAAATTTTGGAAGACAGTTCACAAAGCAACATAGGCCCCATAGAGGGAAGATCTAAAAATTTACGTTGTACACACAATTCTAAAACAGACCTAAACAGTGCTCTCGTTGCAATTGAATAGATATATGTACTTACCTACAACAGAATAGTCTACGTCACAATACTCAAAGTACCTATTCTTAATGCTAGTAAATGTATCACCTTCTTAGTCATACATAAACGTCACACTGTGTTAATTAAGGGAATAACGTCAGTAATTAATTAAGTACCTATACGGACGTTATTCTGCCACTTTTGAACACATTCATAATTTTACTCTAGTAAGCACCTGCAAAAATGACACGTTATGTGAGAAATTGTTAAGAGTAGAAAAACGGGACCCTATTACTAAGGCTCCTCTGTCCGTCTGTCTGTGCGTCCGTCTGTCTATCTGTCACCAGGCTGTATCTTATGAACCGTGATAGCTAGACAGTTGAAATTTTCACAGATGATGCATATTCCTGTTGCCGCTATAACAACAAATACTAAAAAGTACGGAATCGGTGGGCGAGTCCGACTCGCACTTATCCAGTTTTTTTAAGTACATTGTGTCTATGTGTACATTGACTCTTTCTATTGGAATTACACTCCAATTATCCAGTTTAGTTAAATGGCGGCACTCCATACTCTGTCACTGCAAAGTCTGTGTAGAGTTGTTCCGTTGTTAGCTTGTTCCGACTCTATACATAAAGTAGAAGAGACACCCACACCAGTATAATATATATACCTAGGTACTTAAAAAAAATGTCGCGGTAAATGGTCTCGGCAGTCTAGTTTGAAAACCCGTCCATTTATTTACCGTTTATCACATTTTTGTGAGTGTTAACAACCAGTTTTATCGGACGTGAGTCGGCTTAGTTTACATAGTACTTATAGTTGAATCATCTTTATTTTTGCACGTTCGGTCACTTCACGTTTAAGACAAATACATCATTATCTCATTCTTGTTAAGCGAAGACTACTAGTAGGAAGTGAATTTGTAATATGTATATTAACCTATCACACCTTTAAGAAAAAACCTGTAAGAGTCTGTGCGGAAAGAGAAGAGTCGTGGAATGTATTGGGCCTTGAATAGGGTTGCCAGATGGTCGGGATTTGGCGGGATTCTCCCGATTTTTAGCATGTGTTCCCGATTCCCGACAAAGTGGAAATTGTCCCGAAAAACAGCTTCACGTTATAAAACAATAATAACAAGTTCCGAACTGTCATCGAGCGAGCGAGCGACCCGCGTCAAGCCCGTCAGCGCGCGCGCGCCGGCGGCGTGGTGAGATTGGGCAGAGCAGCTGACGTAGTGCCAATAATGTAATAAAATGTAGTTGTTTTTAATACAATTACTTTAATTTGAATGATTTTTTTTTCCCGACATAAGTCCCAAAATCCCGAAAAATTTATATTTTTTCCCGATAATAGCGCCTTTCGATCTGGCAACCCTAGCCATGAACCCCATATGTACATTCCACGACTCTTCTCTTTCCGCACAGACTCTACGAGTATTCATTTATTTAGTTATTTTTCCAGTTCTTGTTTAATAAATGGTGAGTTAAGGGGATATTTAAGACTCTTAAAAACAACCTTTACTTATTTATAAAGATCCCCGAGGCAAGCTCCTTTATCCTGTTGGTTATTAGGAGTTGGTTTGTGTCCTGTCCTCAGGGCTTATACTTCTAACTGGCTCAGTTTTATCACAGTACTACTGCCCCTGGTAGTAACAAGCCAGTCCACTAACTTCATACCAACGGGCTATATTAAACACCCCTGGCACCGCGCGATATTGTGGGTTATTCCCACTAGTTACCACCAAGTTCTTACCAGTGGTAACTACTGGGAAAAATAATTCCCAGTAGTTACCACCAACTCGGTTTGGTGGTAACTAGTGGGAATTTTTATTCCCAGTAGTTACCACCAAAATTTTGTTAGAGTTAAATACTAATAAAAACAGTATAAATAGTATAATATAAATAAAGAGTGATTTAATAAATAATTATTAAGTTGATTAGTGTTTTAGTAAACTGCCTTAAAAGTGATGAAAAAAAATATTGAATCAGTTTAACTGTTACTAGTACAAAAACTATAATATATGCAAGGATAAATTTAATAATCCATTTAGATTATTTGTCAAGTGATTTTATTCGGTAATTCAATATCACTCTATATTTATACTATACTATTTTATACTGTTTTTATTAGTATTTAACTCTAACAAAATTTTGGTGGTAACTACTGGGAATAATTAATAATTTTTCCCAGTAGTTACCAGTGGTAAAAGATGGGAAAAAAATTCCCAGTAGTTATCACTGGTAACAACTTGGTGGTAACTAGTGGGAATAACCCGATATTGTAACACGGTCGGCTTAAGAGAAAATGGCTCGTTTTAAAGGAACCTGACCATTCCTTTTTTGAAGTAACCTCGTTGACATATCAGACATACCTAAGCAAATAAATAATCTCACCACGAACTTCATCCAACAGTGGGAACAAACCTGTCTACTAGCAACGGCCCGTATTTAAACACCCCCGGAACCGCGCGACATTGAAACACGGCCGCTGATGCGAAAATTGCCCGGAGAGGATGTCACCTAATACGCATCGTTACGCCAATCTAGCTCCCACACTGATATGATATGGGTCATGTGTACTGACTTCGCTAAATATAGAGTGTTCTCTAGTTTCCTAATATGAAAGTGGAGACGAACGAATGTCAAGAAGCGGAAATAAAATCTTACAAGAATAGTTAGAGCGTATCGCATATTTTTGTGCACTTCGTCATAAATTACGTTAAAATCAACATCCTATATGTATAAGCAAAAAAAAATCCAATATGTATACGGACCCAATAATTAAAGAGAAATCGATTATGATATATTGTGTTAATGTTAATATGTATTATGTATGTGTACATTATACCGAGTGATTAAGGAACGTGTTCCCGAATTTCAAAAATGTATTAAGGTCATACTGAAGGTTTCCCATGGGACTTATGTACAGTCAGCTGTGTAGAGATAGGTAGTTGCCCCCTCTACAAACAAATGTTTATGCAGGGGGGTTCAGTTATATCTGCAGCTGACTGTACGTATTTCATATTTAACATACAGCTCTGCAGCTCGCTGTACTTCATAAAGTACATTCGTCAGTCACAACATCTGCTGAACACAGAACTTATATGAGGCTAAACTTGGTAGCTCAAGAGGGCCTACCGCGATCCACGTTCGACGTGTTGCCTCCCTGTCACACTTACGTACGAATTTACAAGTGCGACAGAAAGGCAACCCGTCGAACGTGGCTCGCGCTAGGCCCTCAGATAGCGACTAGAATGTCATTCAGACGTGGTTGCTCGTACGTCGGGTGACCACGCCCGGTGTGACGTAATCGGCGCATGCGACCCCAATGTGCTAATACTAAAGTCTGTTTGAAACTTGCAAATTAATCTCAGAGAGATGTTGATTTAAAGTGATTTAAATAGCCAAAACAAAAGCAAACATCTTAAACACAAACACGTTGCCAAATATCATGCTTTAAAGATTTTAACCGGATAATGGTTATATAACAGCTATGACCTCACTCGCCAGTATCTTGACCTCGCAACTTAGAGACGCTCTGCGCCAAAAATTTGCTAATACGAAGCAACATTGCAACCTTGTGGGTGAGGCAAGGTGTAGTTATTAGATTTGGGCTATTTATTAAGACATATTCTATGTACACAAAAGAGCAATCAGGGCACTAAAACACCAAGAAAAATTTATCGTTATCACTTCATGCTGCATGGTCACTTCATGTGTTTAATTTAAATACACTTCAAGTTCAAATATTTGTGCTATCCGTCCACCTGTCAGCGATAGTGAGTATACTTAGTTGAAATTTTTGTCTTTTTAGTGTCTGTGTTTCTATAGCCTCTCTAACAACAAATAAAATGAATGAACTTCACACGTCATAACGTTATTTTAAAACGTGATTAGCTGAAAATACAGGGGGGCAATTTTTGAATTTCGATCGCTCGATTTCGTCACTCGAAAATCGGTGTAAAACGGCGAAATGCTATGTTTTTAAATACGAGCGATTGAAATTGAGAATCTCGTTTCAAATTCTATTAGTAGAATTTAAATGCCTATAGTAGTGGAGATATTAATGAACGAAATACACGAAATCGCGCGGTCGAAATTGAAAAATCGGGCCCCGGATCGTAAAATTTTATTACTTTTATTAGCACTTTTACTTCAACATTAATTAAATACCTATGTGACATTCCATGGGAAGGTACCTACCTAATGGCGGTCGACGCTTACGTCACGTGGCACCACATTAGTGGAAGGAAGAACATTAAGTGCCAACCGCCATAAGGTACCTTTAACCGTGGAACGTCACATAAAGATGTTCTTTCATAGTAAAGATGTTACTCGATCGCAATGACCTCACCCAGAGCACGACCTCGCGGTCTATGCGCGATTAGCCATGCCGAAACGGAAGGTTATGGTTTCAAGCCTGATTTACTCATTTAAGTGTAGATGCCTCTATTGTTCTCTGATAATGGAAGATTCACGTTTTTATTCACTTTTAATTTAGAGGATATAGCAAAGACCGACGTTTGACTCTTCACAGTTGGGTTTTTATTAGTTTTACCAAGTTTCAACACACGGTGTGGCTTTCAGTAGTTACGGATCAAACGATGATCAACGATAGAACGATGATCAAAGGAAGGCCCATGATAGAGGACCTTAAGAACTACCGATTTGACTTCCACATCAGGTACATTTTAAAAGTATGTATGTTCAGCCAAGAAAATGATGGCGGAGATATAACTAATTTTCTGTCTTGCCATGCTGAACCATTACATGCCACATTTTGTAACTTGATTATTTCTAAAAGTATGAATATTAATTGAATATATAAAAACCAGATTAGTCTGATGTGTGTAGATCCCTGGGATTAGTTGCCAAGCGGACCCCGGAAGCGGACGATGAATACCTAACCAGATTAGTCTGAAAACTGTTATATAATGGTTATGACTGTACTTACCCGATATTTTGTCGTCCTCAGAAACCATTAATAATTTTTTACACGGAAATCAAATCGCCCTATCATGGGCCTTCCTTTTAACAAAACCGCGAAAGCCTTTATAAAGAATAAAGAATCAACACCAGCTGTTTACCGACAAAGTAGGGTGTTTAGGGCATAATAATTATACTACGTGACATCATGATCAACTCAATGTGGCAACCGCGACGCCTATAAATAAATGTCGACTGAATAGTCAATGAGTTCCTTTCGAGACGTTCTGACACAGCAACAATTTCTCCGTTGTTATGTAATTAAATAGAATCCGAATTAAATAGAATAAGCTCTGCACCGACTTTGACAGAACAAAGTGTGGTGTTGCCACAATAATTATCAAACAAATATGACCTTGCCCAGAAAAGCTTATTAGAGAGCTTAGATTAAAATTAATACAATTTAAATTCCATAAGATGGCATAAAAAGGACATAACCATGTATCGTGGCAGATGGCGCTGGGTCAGTATATTCAGCTCACCTACTTAACTTACCTTATTCTACCTCTACCTTGCTTTACTTTACCTTATTCTAGCTCAGTAGGTACACCTGCAATAATATACTACTATTCGAAGGCTGCAAAAATATCTGACACGATCTTATTTGTAGAACCATAAAAGCGTGTCACATATTTTTGCGGCCTTCGAAGAGTATATGTTACATATTATTGCAGGTGACTATACCTAAGTAGGTAGTTTATAGCTGATAGAATTGCTTTTAAACGGTGACGTTATGCTATGCGAGATACAAATGGTGCTCGATATCAATTCGGAGAATATAATTTGGTATTAGTATTACTCAAACATTCTTGATCGACCTCTTGAGTCAATACAGTACGACGATAAAGCACTTGTTTATTTTAACCCCGTGATTTAATGACGTGTAGGCCATTCTTAACTTAAAGTATGTAAACAACATTTCTTGGAAAGCGTGTATCAAAAGAATAATAGAGGAATGGCAGACCTCTATTATTCTTTTGACTAGTCTTGCTTAGGTTCAAACGTCAAAACAATATCTTTGTGAAAAGTTCCTTGGACTGCCTTCAATTAAAGTACTTATTGTTTTTATCAGTCAGTTACCTACAGCTGATGTTCAAATACTATTTATTTAAATATTTACATACTTACATAAGTTAAGTTAGGTAGTAAACCGTGCTATTACCAAAATAAGATTATTTTTTGTATTTAGTTTTTGTTTTGGTTCTCCTTACGATACATATCTCCTAAATATTAAAACGCATACAAAATAACGTGAATCTGAACATGAATGGCGTACATTAGACGGTATGAGGTAACGGTGAAACAGGTTTATAAAATCGCAATAAAATTAAGACCTGTATGGCCAAAACGTAAGCAGGTCATAACTATTTTTAGCCAAAGCAGTTAGCATTCATTATACACTTAGAATAGAATAGAATAGAATAGAATATGATTTATTTCAGCATAGGTACACAGTTATACAGTACATACACAGAAAGAAAGAAAGAAAAAAAAAAAACTTATAACTAACTTGTACACTGTCACTACACTGAAAAAGCGGCCAAGTGCGAGTCGGACTCGCCCATGAAGGGTTCCGTATTTAGGCGATTTAAGACGTATAAAAAAAAAACTACTTACTAGATCTCGTTCAAACCAATTTTCGGTGGAAGTTTACATGGTAATGTACATCATATATTTTTTTAGTTTATCATTCTCTTATTTTAGAAGTTACAGGGGGGGGGACACACATTTTACCACTTTGGAAGTGTCTCTCGCGCAAACTATTCAGTTTAGAAAAAAATGATATTAGAAACCTCAATATCATTTTTGAAGACCTATCCATAGATACCCCACACGTATGGGTTTGATGAAAAAAAAATTTTTGAGTTTCAGTTCGAAGTATGGGGAACCCCAAAAATTTATTGTTTTTTTTCTATTTTTGTGTGAAAATCTTAATGCGGTTCACAGAATACATCTACTTACCAAGTTTCAACAGTATAGTTCTTATAGTTTCGGAGAAAAGTGGCTGTGACATACGGACGGACAGACAGACGGACAGACGGACAGACGGACAGACAGACAGACAGACAGACATGACGAATCTATAAGGGTTCCGTTTTTTGCCATTTGGCTACGGAACCCTAAAAAGGTGAACACTCAGCATGATGCCGGATCCTACTGGAGTAGTACCTGACGCTGGTCTTCCGTGAACACCTGTAGGGAGCGTAGTTGCGCGCAGCTACCAGCTAAATACAGTAGAGTTACGTAGAGTTAATAAGCTAACTATATTAATTGTATTAATTACGATAATACACAACGAAGCGGCAATGAAGCAGTTGACATCAAATGATAGTATGACTAGCATGGTCTGGAAAATGTAACTTGACGTACCTATGTTTATAAATATACGTATGAGATACTTTCCTTCAGAGATGGGTCCTTAATGTCCTTATGCTTTATGCACAATAAGGACCTTTCTATCAGAATTTCTGTTGGAATTTTAGATAAAAAGGACCCAATTCCACATTAGGACCATTCCATAATGGAAAGCCACATTTACACATTAATCTAACCAAATAGATTATTTTTTTGTTTGAGATATTGATTAGGTAAGTCTTTGTGAGAAAAATGTAAGGTACATAAGTATTTATAATTCTAACTCTCAAGTGTAGTTCTTTACACAAGTCACAATGGTAAAGTTACAAATCCGTTTTTTAATTACATAGATTGTATTGGAACATTTGAAACATACATACGGTTTGTCTAGAATAGCAGTAAAAGTTCACTAAGATGTAAAATGCAAGATGACTGTATTTGTAATCCGAATTGCCACCACCAAATGGCCGTAAATCTACATAAAAAACCGGCCAAGTACGAGTCGGACTCGCGCACGAAGGGTTCCGTACCATTACGTTTGTTGTAGGTGTGGGAGCCCCACTTAAATATTTATTTTATTCTGTTTTTAGTACCTATTTGTTGTTATAGCGGCAACAGAAATACATCATCTGTGAAAATGTCAACTGTGTAGGTATCACGGTTCATGAATTACAGCCTGGTGACAGACAGTCAGACGGACGGACGGACAGCGGAGTCTTAGTAATAGGGTCCCGTTTTACCCTTTGGATACGGAACCCTAAAAATCACGTTGTGTAAAATATCTAATAACGGTTACTGCGAGGCATGTTTGGTCTGACAACCAGCTATTATCAATTTATCATCGAGTCTTTCCCATGTCAAACTGATAACAAAACGTGAATAACCTTTCATGCTTTTAATTACATTGTTACTAGGAACATGTAAAATTAGGTTAAGCGTAAGTAAGTTTCATGTGAACTATATAATTTTAATTACCGGACTCCTAATGTGTTGACTGTTGTTAAGAGGGGGCATATTTAGGAAAAACTTGTTATTAGAGGGGAAGAAAAAATATGGCGCGTCGCAAGATTTTTCCCATGGGCCATAGGGATATCGTGCGAAATAAAAACGTTTAAGTTTTACCTCAATTACTGTACAAAATTACTTCTGTTTAATGTTTTGCTGGTGACGACACTCGGCTATATCACTAGTTATTTTATATTAAAATTATATTGCAGAAAATTAATGAAAACTACATATTTATTTGTTAGATTATTAAATTGTACCTACCTACCATTCCTATGGAAACATCTTAATTTATGTCAAATTAATATGAAATGAAAATGTTTTGTTGATTTTATTTCTACCGAGCCAACAATAACCTAGTATGATTTGTTTCATTGACGACTGGTCTGGCCTAGTGGGCAGTGACCCTGCCTGTGAAGCCGCGGCCCTGGGTTCGAATCCCGGTAAGGACATTTATTTATGAGATGAGCACAGATATTTGTTCCTTGGGTGTTTTCTAGAAGTCTTGGGTGTTTTCTATGTATTTGTATATTATATACCTACATATATCGTTGTCTGAATACCCACAACACAAGCCTCCTTGAGCTTACTTTGGGACTTAGTCAATCTGTGTAAGATCAATGTCCTATAATATTTATTTATTTATTATTTCATGCCATTTGCCCTTGATTAATGTGTAACAATTTTTTTTTTCAATCCCCTCTTAACGCCGGCAGTAAGCTCGAGGGTTTATGCTCACCAGAAGGACGTGTTTGTCAACTTACTTACGTTTTTGGGTCATGCTCATAAAAGTTCCAGCGTGAAATGTTACGGTAACTAGGCATGGGATCGGTGTGTCGACATATCGATACAATGGCTGACATATGTGTTTTAAAATTAATAATTAGTAATTAATCGAAAGCTCCAACGAAGGTCTCGAGCCGAAATTTTCTACATAACACATTATAGGTACCGGACTAATCTGATCCTGATCGTAGCCTTTGGGTAAGAAGACGAAGGTCAGATAGCAGTCGCTTTCGTTAAACAGACAAACTGACTGAGTTGCACCATGGGTTCATTTTACCTTTTTGGTATGGAACCCTTCTTTTTTTGTTCTTGGAATGAAGTTGCCAAGCGGACGTAACTCCAGGCTCCCCAAGTGAACCGTGACAAAATGTCAAGAAATCCGGATCCAAATAGTATACAGTGTCCGTATCGGTTTCGACTGATCTTCCGTACAATTTGGCTTCAAGTTGTGTGGTGATTTTGAGACTGGTTCGAATTTACCCACTATTTTTACCCTAACTGAACCCATCGCTCTTAGGTCTAATAGGCTCAGCCGTAAGATTAACGGGTTTAACAAATGAACATCAGAATTAATTGGGGGTGTTCACAGGCGCGCCCGCGATCGATTTACTGTCGCTCGTAATTTGATAACAGCTAATCGCTGGGCGCGACGTCACGGAATGTTTTGGTTTCCGAATGTTTTTTATGAAATAAACAAACGAGGGAAAATAAGTGTTGAATCTGTTGAATAACACGACTTAAAAGAAGACTGCATTAGGACTCTACCGCAACTTATCTAAATAACGTTTCTCTCTCATGTCATCTGTTTACTACAACTAAGGAAAATCTAGCAGCACCACATGGGTAGATAGGTAATTTCTTGCAGTAGGTATACAGACACACTAATATAATATCAATTCAATATTAGTGTCATTTTAATGAGTGCATTCAGCCAATATCTGTACGATATATATTATCCAAAGATATGGCATCGAATGGCTTAACCTGAAGCTAAGTGGGGAGATACCGCCTCGTTACAGCAAATCACAGTCAATATGACGTTTGTCTTTACTAGGTATATTGTTTTTTCCTCATGGTGAGTAAGGTTGAGTAAGGTTGGCGTCGGCGCTATAATTTGATCAGGATTTTATCATGACCAGAGTCTTCTGTTTTTCCATCAGGCGGGCCCTGCAATTTTTGTAATAAATGGTATATAAGAAAATGACGAGTAATATGCACTTTCAAGAATAAGTCCCCAGCTGTCATGTTATCAAAGCCTTCTTGGAATACATGCATTACGCATGCATTTTTGCTCGGGGTACAAGACGGAATGTCGCTAATTAACATTTTCAATAAAATGGAGCTGTGATTAATCTCGTTGTCATGACTTGTAAGACACATATGACTTGTATCAACTGCCTATATCTTAAAACGAGCAATTCTTGTATATTTTTTTTATTTTGAGGATCTCGGAAACTGCTCTAACGATTTCGATGAAATTTGCTATATGGGGGTTTTCAGGAGCGTCAAAAGTCGATCTAGTCTTATCTCTAGGGAAACGCGCATAGTATTTATATGTTTTCCGAGCAAAGCTCGGTTTCCCAGATATTTTTAACATAACTGCTCTACTGATGACTCTCTGCATCGCATGAAATGCGCTTTAAATAAGATTTCTATTAAAATACCTGTTATATAAGTGCCAGTTACCTACACCAAAACATAACATACCGTCTGTCATCGTAAAAACGTTTGCTAAAATGTATTATACTGTGAAATTATGTAAGCCAGTCTGATAGATGTGCGTAGTACCCTACCCACACTAAGTTGCGTTTTGTACGATAAACGAACTAATCTGGAAAACTAAAAAGCACTTCCTTAAACTCTACAAAGAAGTATTTCCTATTTCAACATCAAAAAATCTTATTTCACTCCATTACCGAGATTAAAATGTGATAATTATCTAGTTACCTTAAGTATCTTCGAGGCAGATCAAACAGTGCTTTATGAACCGCTCATTTTCATTTCATATCGATAAAAACAATTGAATAGCGTGACAACACTGCTTATCGCGCGACAAACTATTGTTTCAAATCCGATATCGCGGTATCAACTAGGTACGTACATTTTTTAATGTTGCGGTTGGTCGAGGTTAAATGAATAAATAATCACAAAAGCTGTATGAATTGGCCTTGTAAAATACAATTATTACAGTGACATTGTCGAAAATTGCTGAAAAACGGTTTTAATTATGTCAAACGTTATCATTATCGAACTCGTTTTGTTTTACTAGTTGCCTGAAATAAAGATTTCATTCATTCATTTATTTACTCTTTAATTTAGTTTAATCGACTTTCCAGGAACCCGATTCGATTTTACAATTTGTTATGGTTTTTAACCGGTTTTGATACGACCTTAATTTTTTTATGTACACACGCGTTCACTGCCTGTCTCGGGGTGTCTCGACGAGTGTGTACAGCCGGCATTATAAATAACGGCAGAAAAGAAGACAACGACTTGGTAAAAAAAACTAAACCGAGTCACCACAAAAAATCAATAAATCACAGGTCGATTCGTTTCGTCATTTCACTTTCTATAGTGACATAACACAACTGCACTCGTAAAGTAGGTATTGCGTAGACCGGTTTGTTATGGTGTTTAAAAGTTACTGCAATTATGAAGCTAAAAAAATACATGACCGTACTTAATAAGATTTTCAAACGGTGTTTCTAAACACTAATTATTGGAGAACCTAGGGCAAAACAATGACAGACAATTTAACGACATCGTTCTTATTGAGTAAAAAAAGAATGTATCCTACATGCTTTGAATCTAAAAAGATTCAAAGCATGTAGGATATAAAACACACTCCCCCGCGGCGTCTGTCTGTTTGTATGTTCGCGATAAACTCAAAAACTACTGACCGGTTTTTAATGCGGTTTCCACCTATCAGTAGAGTGATTCTTGAGGAAGGCTTAGGAGTAAAATTTGTTAACCCGTGCGAAGCCGGGGCGGGTCACTAGTCGAAAAAAAACGGACTAATTTCAATAAAGCCAGCCTCAGAGTTGGCAGAGGTAGCAGTCGCTGCCATGAAATCTGCCAATTTTTCGGATTAAGTTGCCTAATGGATCTATAAAAACGTATTGAACATCCTTCTAGATTCTAGATGTAAATGGGGAAAAGGCTAAGATAAAGAACGCACCTTCCACCCTTTGTAGTATTTAGGTATTCCGGAGTTACAAGGATTAAATTACTGAGAAACACTCTCCTATTATAATTCCAAGTGCCAGTTCTACGAACTTGTAATTCGACAATGAGTCCCAATTGAGATTTCTGCCTTTAATTGGCACCGGAATTTGATGATACAAAAAACTTTCCCAGAAGGCACAGGGACCTTCTAAAGAAATTTCGACTTATTATTTTATATAGATTAAAATGACTCAGAGATCCATGTAGTAGGCACACTAAACTCCTTGATGCAATACGCTAGTTTGTATATACTTATATTGTGTACCGACTCAATAAATAATGTATTGTTTTTATTCCCCTGACACTCGCGCATATGTGTTTTTAATGACGATGATAACTACTCGTAATATACCTACTTAGTGCAAAACGTGCACACACCAGCTTTTATATGTGCGAAGCAATAACAATAAACATACCTTTCTACTAACAAACAATATTTAGGATGAAATCAAATTTGATCAGAGTAAAACACATAAAATCAGGTACCTAAACCGTAGAATTTACTTGTATTACATGTAAACCATTTACATACTTAAACATAATAATATGTTCGATCGAGTGACCGGAGCAGGTATGACTCATACTTTTATGTTCAATATTCTCCACCCACTTTACACAGATTATATTTTAGTTATTTAATGTCCCAGTTAAAAGTCCAAGGTCGTGACCTTTACTTAGCCTTGAAATAATCAAGTCAAGGTCACGGTTGGACCTTTAAGTAACCCGGTCGCTATCGTAAATAACACCTTTATAGAGTAAGTATCTATAAAGGGTAACTTTACCTAGATTTTCCATGATTTATTGAGTTATCGTTATTTAACTTCCCATTGCTACTGGGGGTGCTTTTTCATTTAGTACACGGAACTGTGCACACAAGTATTTGATTGTTAATAACACGTAGTGTACATAATAAATAAGTAACAATAATTCAACCTTCCTACGATACTTCCTACTGCTGGGCACAGGCCTTCTCTCTTACGCGAAAAGGCTTGGGCTATAGTCCCCACGCTGGCCCAATGAGGGCTGGGTACTACACATGCGACATGTGGGTGGGTACCTACCCACATTTGAATTTTTTCGCAGATGTATGCAATGATATTCCCTGCATAAGTTCCGAAAAAACACCACCGATACCAAATAGTACTTACCTACTAGACAGTCATTATGTATTATCTTCGTGTGGCAAGTAGACAACCTACTTTTACACACACGGGAGACATAATACTTCGCTGTGTTTTAAATATAGACGTTACGAGTCAAAGGCGTTTTTAGTGAACGGTAACTTTTACGGGCCCATGTTAATTGGCGGAGGTGGTAATGTGATGTGTTAGTTAGGTGTGTCATTGGTTTACTAATACCATAGAGAAAAAAATACATAGAGTGCTCACTCCATACATCAGTTTTAGTACCAAAAAGACTATTAGCATTTAGCATCGAGTAGCGGAACTATCAGTACTGCTACTTGACAATAGATGTCGCCACCGACCGGAAAGTCTTATGCTGTTGAGATAAGACTTTCCGGTCGGTGCTACATCTATTGTCAAGTAGCAGTACTGATAGTTCCGCTACTCGATGCTAGATGTAGACACTGAAATTAATAGTCTGAACTGATGTATGGAGTGAGCACTCTATGTATTTTTTTCTCTATGCTAATACAGTGGCGGGGCGTTAAGCATATAATGTTGGGCAATCTGGAGTTAATTTGGTTTAATTTTTGTTTGAGATAATAGGTACCTTAACCTGTCTTAAGATAGGCAACCCCGTGGGAATTGAGTTCTGTAGGCGCCCCGTCGCTATAATACGCTTGGCATACTGCTAAATAAATATAGTCTACAAAAAATATACCTACAGAATTTTGGATCTTTTTACTACGTAAATAACGGGATATACTATTATGGATGACACTAGCGCATGTTAATTTTAGCCATTTGCTACGTGCGACATGGTTAACAACAGCCGGCTGGTAAATTCAATGTGACAAGATACATTTCATTGACGAAAACCGTCAAAAACCAAAATATAGAGTGCTGAAAAGTAGAATAAAAGGTAGTAACAAATGGCAGAAAAACTAAATTAGTCTCTTCAGTTCCCTACGTTTGAGGGCCCTCGTATTAAAGTTGAAGGCATTTGTTTCGCTCATGTTCTTAAGTTTCGGGAACAAGTGCTGTCCCCTATCGGCCACCTTTAGCACTACTACATTCGTGAACTGCACTAAAGTGTAGGTGTTGCTGAGATCAATTACAACGACCTAGTTAGTAAGCTAGTAGCCTGTAGTTGTCGAAGTATACAGTAGGTGGCACTAAGAACACAGGCCCAGACGGGGGTGGGCACTGACTGACTTCTAAAAAGAATCGCAGGTTTTATTTCAAAAGTAGCCAAGTTCCTATTTTTGCTGGAATACTACTTATTCCCAAATCATGAATCTTGTAGCAAATTCCCTAAACCTCGCTGGTATAGATATCTTTATGGTGTGAAACAAACGTAATATTATAGGCCTTTCTTACGACATAATTTGCTAGTTGGGAAGGGCTTTTTCAGTGCGTCTTATGTCCGTACATCCTAGTATAGTGTTTCAGAAGAGTGTAATTTCACTGTCATCCTAATCTGTGATTACACTGTTAGTACTTACTTAAAATACTGAAAAAGACTCCAAAAACTTCATCATGACAAACACGGTTGTCCCCTTTCGTACTCTTGCGACGGTGGAATCTGAATCTTGTTTAGAGTGCCCCCAACTTCGCACCCTAAAATCACTCTATACTAAACAACTAAAATCACTGTTACTTACTTATGTTAATCTCCACTGCCATCAGCCCATCATGATAATTGACAAACACATAATTGTTACCTTGCGTACTCTTGCGACGGTGGAATTTGTAACTTGTCTTATTACAAAAGGCATAAGGTTCACTGATGGACAGTTAAGATTGTTGCTGTTTATACTAACCTGCAACACAGACGCGACCAGCGCCGTCATAGCCACCAGCATCAGCTGCTGTCTAGCGTACTCATGAAGCGGGTTCCCGCAGCCCTGCTGGAATATAGCGCTGTGGTCAGACACGTAGGGCTTCTGAGCCAGCGTGTCGAGGATGCCCTTGCCTGTGCAGGATACAGGGATGTTGTTGGTGTGGAGAAAGTCTCCTGGGCCCGTGACGCCGCAGCACTGCATCTGGAATGGGAGAGTATTTTGTCATTTACTGGAAAATTTGAAGTTGAAGATCCTCAATTCGGGTAACTGAACTGATCGACTTATTTTAGTTTCTTAGGATGGTATTCCACCTGTCGAATTTCTTGGTCCAATGCCATTGTGTCTCTCTCTATCATTAAGCAAAATGTGAGACGCAATAAGTACACATTGTACAAAGAAATTGGATAGGTGGAATACCACCCTTATGGTTTATAGTGGGTAGTGGTAGTATTATTCGTGATAATTGTGTTTTTGTAATGGGTAAGAGGAGTTGCATTAAATCTACAATTGCAATGATAGTTTATAAATTGCCAGTAACCTTATTAAAATTCGAAAGGAAACTCCAAGAATCGCATTTATTTATTATATTGAAGTACCTCGACAATATGGCCTGAAATCCTCCATGTTTGCCATGCATGCAGAAGGGATGCCATGTTGGCCTTAATCTCTACGCAATTCCAAACCACCAAAGCCCACAAGAAACAGGCAAAATGGATTACCTAATAATCAAAACACAACTTACATATTTATGCATTTTACAGTTCAGTGACATTGGCCCACACGAAGCAGGCAAACTCGATCACCGAGATCGTACCTATACAACTTACATCTTTATGCAGTTTATCCCACCGCAGCAAGTCATATGAGCTGTCCTCTTTGTTTCCCAAGGTGTACTGCAGATAGGACGCCATATTGGTCTTGATCTCCAGGTCCACGCCATCCCAAACAACCATGGCCCACACGAAGCAGGCAAACTCGATCACCACCACTAGGATTATCAGGATACCGGTCTGGAATTTTATAACAGTGTACCATTTACTTTCTTGTGATAAACTTACTTACAACTTTTGTATTACGTTTTTTCGACTCAGAATTACGAGGACTAAGTAGGTATAGATTTTTTTTTTATGTCCGAAATATTTTGCCAGTTTTATGACGCGTTTACACGTAAGTACCTAAATTTTTTTGTATCGACGGTCAAAAACTGACTCTTAAGAAAACTCCTTGAAGAATTCGTTTTATAATTTATTTTATGAAACGGCCCTAGTACCTACCTAATATAGCAGATGTACTCATATATGAAATTATTCATAAAGTGAGTGCGATGCACAGAGATTGATATCAAATAGATATCACATTTTTCCTTTCTGAATACGCCCCTTAACTGCCCAAAAGCAAGCTATGTATATTAAAGGTAGGATACACTGAGAGAAAAACTAACAAAAATACACTTATAATTACAAAAATAAAACTTAATCCGGGGACAAGGAGAGTCAACTAATAGGAACAAATTGACTTTTGCAATTTCTATTAGTTGGATATACAACTTCTATATTTGTAATTTGAAGTATGCAAGAGTAATATCAGAAACTATGAAATTGTAATCACAAGTATGCATTTGTGATACCCGCAACTGCTGGTTTTGTTATTCCGAGAGGTGCTTTAGCAATATCGGAGGTGATGACGTCATGGGTGAAAACTAACCATTTTGTAATTCTGAGAGCGCTTTAGCAATATCGGAAGCGATGACGTCATGTGTGAAAACTAATCGTTTTGTAATTCTGAGAGTGCTTTAGCAATATCGGAAGTGATGACGTCATGGGTGAAAACTAACCGTTTTGTAATTCTGAGAGTGCTTTAGCAATATCGGAGGCGATGACGTCACAGGTTTTACTAACTGTATTGCGATTCCAAGCTAGCTGTTGTTATTCTAGAGATAATGACGTCACAGGCAAAAACTAAACTGTTTGCAATTCCACCGCCCCAAGCACAGGTGCGCCGCGAGGGCATGTCGGGCGCGTGGTAACTACCCGTCTCTATTTCTGTCTGTATGAATAAAAATGCAATTGGTAGTATATCTCTGTGCTAATAGAGGCACTATAAAAGTTTGTCGAGATATTGTACCCATTCCTTTCTTAATCATACAGTCAGAAAGAGACTAGTAGTTATTACGCGCGCAACATGCTCTCGCGGCGCACCTGTGCTAGGGAGATAGGAATTGCAAACAGTTTAGATTTACCTATGATGTCATTATCACTAGAATAACAACAGCTAGCTCGAAATAGCAGAACAATATTGTATGTATCTTTAAAAAATATACTCGAGACCTGTGATGCTATCACCTCCACAATAATCAAGGGTTTTATAATGATTTAATAAGATTTTTAAATATTAAAAAAAAGGTAATTATAAACAGTGATAATTTTGGAATCACCGATCTGATATTTAATCTTATAGGTCTTTATAAAACCCGTAGTTTTAGTGGTAGGGTGAATTCTACTTAAAGAAGAGATAAATGTCATTATTTATTATGTAAACATACAGTCATACACACGTAGGAATACAGACATAGTTATTATAAACATTAATGATTATAGATTACACTAACTAATACATCTAATGAAATTTCGTTGTCGCTGTTACACACACACAGTCATCATCACGGGCCTTTCCGTCTATTGCAGACGATTAATGCATTGCTGTTAAGACAACGGGTTTGGTGACTGTGGAGGCCGATGCGTGGGCGGCCCCCCCCCCCCCCCCCAAATTTTTGGCAGAGAAAGCTCATGAAGCATGCCACCTGAGGTTTCAGTCCCGGTTTGCTTTCTGCGACACCTTCTGCTATCTAAGGCATTAAATCAGGCTTGGTCGCATATCCTTCTCCCCTCCACAACACGCTTGCGCCATCCATCACGGTCTTCAGCTAAGGCTTCCCAGGCATGGTGGTCGATTACAAATGCTGACATGTCATGTCTCGCTTAACACAGTCTTTAAAGCGCTGCATCGGTCTTCCAACGTTCCTTTTAGCATACGCAACTGCACCAAGCAAGACACGTCGAGGTCTAGAGGGTTCCCATCCGGTGCACATGCCCCAGACACCGCAAGCACAGCTGCCCAGTCTTGCCGCTCTTCTTAAACACACACAGTAGGTCGCGGGTTAATATGTTCATGGCGCACAATATATCCTAAATTTATTATTTAACTTCAGTATATTTTAAACAAAGAAGACACGAGACACGCCCGACACAGCACTAACTCTAACCAAATGAACGAACGAATACTAAGATGGCGCCGCGTTGTGTGCAGTGCTGCCAACATTATAAACGTAGGAATCAATGGCGTTTTGTTAAAAATATTAAATTCATCCTTGAGTCAACTCTATTTTGTAATCACAGCAAAAGCTGTGTTAGAAAAGATAGGGTAATATTTATTTAGGTTTGCAATATTTATAAAACAAGTTCTCTGGAATAACATTATATCACTTGAAATAACAATTCAGTTGTTTAAATTGCGACATTACAAAGTTTACTGGTATTTAGTAGATATACTTGTTGTGTTTATATTCTTTGTTGTATCAATCACTAAACTAGTTTTGTAATGCCTACACAACGAATGTTACTGATTTTAGTAAAATTTACTAACCTCATTTAGCAATTGCAGTCAAAATAAATGTAAACACAACAAATATTTTTTGTACGTATCAAAACGTTCGTTGTGTTGGTATTACAAAACTCGTTTGGTGATTGGTACAACAATGAACATAAACCCAACAAGTCTATCTACTAAATACCAGTAAACTTTGTAATGTCGCTATAGTAACAACTAAATAGTTATTTTAAATGTGGTAATGTTATTCCCGCGAACTAGTTTTTTAAATATTACAAAACTATGTAATTGAGACATTTACTAAAATCATAACTTGAAATCACAGATGCTTTTTCCAAAAATCGAAAACTTAATTTGTAAAATTCGGAGAACTTTAATAGTAATGAAAATGGATTGTAACAAATACTGAACTTTATTTAATGCTCCATTTACTAAAGTCTGTTTGTTGAAATTAGATTTAGGATTACTGAGGTGTTTGTAGAAATAAATAAATTTTACAGAAACAGTGAAACTTCCATAATTATAACTAAAACTTCATTTTTTCCGCCAGTACAGAACTGTTTTTTAATTCCTGGTGATGATTTTTCTCTCAGTGTAGAGATACTATAACCTATATATGTCTTATCAATATGACCAGCAAATAACCCGAATTTTCATTCATGATACTTGGTAACAATTTGCATGGATTACTTTGCATAATATGCAATATTCAATGCAGCCTTGGTCAAGATTCAATTTTCTACACACGCAATCTACCTAGGTATGTAGCAATTGTATTAAATAAGATTGAATTGATATCGTATTCCCTTTCATAATATGATCTAGTTTGCTTTGAAGCATGAAAGTTCGTACTATAACAAGTATGCGTGATGGTATCTACTGTCTACTTATTTGATATACTTACGTACCTACCTGTTGTTTCAACGTCATAGATCAGCATATAGCTCTCGATGTCTTTATGAGGCTTTTGTTATATCATTTTTACAAGTAATAGTTAGGTACAAGAAACTATGTGAAAATACGCACAATGGTGACATGAATTTGATGCATAGACGTAGCCGTCCTCCAACCAATCCAGGCTATGGAGCATGTGATGATGGCCATCATCAGAAGCAGGATTGCAGGGTATTCCACATTCACCCCTATGAAGTGCCGGTAAATGAAGAGACGATATAAAAGCCAACCGCTCACTCCAAACAGTACTACTGCTGACATCTGTGGACAAACCGAGGGACTATTTAGTTACTTGTGAACATTAACCGACCGAATTCAAAAGTCGACATACGCGACAAGCTTTCCAGTTCTAGATTCCTGTTTACTATGATTACTAGCGCCACTAAAGTTCGTCATGTGTCATGCTTAAATTAGTCCGATTCAATTAATTGGAAGGAAGAAGTTTAGCGAGCTAATTCTTCAAAGTAATGACTGAAAAAAGTGTGTCATAGCAATTGATCCCACAATTAATCACTTAACCTTATCATAGTTTACATTATTCTACTGAATTAACAAAAGTTTTAACTGTAAACATTAGTTTTGCCAAGCTGTTGTTATGACTACGTAGCGAACTACTTATAACGGGAACGGAGTTTCCCCGTTTTTCAGTAAAAAACTTATAAATAACACTCACTGCGAATAGTACGTTGAAGATAAGCACTAGGTACTTCCAACAGTTTGCTGAGATGGCCATTGTAATGTAAACAAATCCCTTCACATGTCAAGTAATGTTTGAAAGTGGACTCATAACAAAGAGCCCCGGTCGTTCCACCTCACGGATTTGTTTGTGTTCTGTCGTTCTGTCTCTGCGTGCGCGCCCACGGAACGAACGCCGACTGTGCCGAGTGATGCAACTGAACCGCACTTCAGAATTAACCATTCGACATTTATCTTGATGAACAACAATCGTCTTATCGCAATTTACTAAAATCCAATGCGTATCGACAAAGTTCTGAGGAAACTAGTTACTCATCAAAATATCGCTTATCAGACTTCAAATGATAACGATGTATACAGGTGTACTTGAACGGTTGATCTAACCTAATTCCTGTAGGAGATAACCTAGAGTTTAGTT
This sequence comes from Cydia amplana, assembly GCF_948474715.1. NCBI lineage: Eukaryota > Metazoa > Arthropoda > Insecta > Lepidoptera > Tortricidae > Cydia > Cydia amplana. Next base: position 17,197,882 of record NC_086074.1, on the reverse strand, counting down.
TGAAATGTAGAGTGCAGGCAAGATATTCTTGGCCCTGCGACATGAATGACATGATACATTTTCTATTTCCGTGGCACCGTTGGCGGTTTACTTTCGCTACGTCAGCTACCTACGTGCCTCGTGTAAATGACTTACAAATTATACATGACGAGCCCATCATGAATAATCCATTAAACATGGAATATTCTGGATAGAGGCCTGAAGGAGACTTACGTTTTAAACATCATACTTATATAATAGTTATCACACATTTATTTTATTGTTACTTTACAATAGTTTAGGCGCTATGTTTTTTTGCTGACTGTACTAACCGAGGCACATACACATAGTTCTCGTAAATGGTACAGCATTGTCTAATACAGTAAATAAGATAATAACATTAATCATATATCGTAAAATGCATTCATTCATATAAATCACAAAAACACAAATCTTTCACTAAAGCGTCGGGCATGGTTTGCATTCGGAGTTTCCCAATCAGATCATCCATCTCTTCCTTAAGATGGGGACTGATAGGTCCTGCTTGATTTGCCGTACGGATCATAGCCCTCGCTTTATCAGGGAGTCGTTCTTGCATCGCCAGAATAGCCAAAAATGCCCAGCCATCTGCAAGCATTGGCTCCAAATCGACAGCGGCAGCGCCCCAACGTTCAGCCCGGTATCGATCTCCCATTTGAGCGTATATACGCCCAATCAGGAGAGCTGAATGGCCTCCTGGAGCTATCTTATGGCAACGAGCTGCTCTCTGCAATGCTGCGCTAGGGTTAGTGTGAAAAGTTCCCCACGCCGCTCGCAAAAGTAAAACTGGACATTGCTGTGCTCCTGCTCGATCCGCTTTCAGATATGATGCCTCGCAGTCCTCATCCCAACCTTTAATACACGCTAAGCAACTGGTCTGCATCTGTGAAAGAATGGCACATGGACCAAATCTACTGATAGCATTTTGTATCATTTCTAACGCCGCGTCATATTTTTGTCTTAGGAGAAGAGAGGCCGCACGAATATAACACACATCGATGCTAAATTTACTGTTAAAATTATAATGCGCTCCTCTGTTAAGGCATCCCTCCTCCACGCATTGCAGCAATCTCTCAGTAAAATTATAGCATTTTAAACAGAGGAAGAATGCCGCCGAAATTAAAAATGGGTCTGTGACTGCTATTACAGTTGGAATCCAAAATATTTGCTCTTCTCCAGTTGTCTGCACCCAACGCTCGTAAAACTTTTTCCATTCCCGCGGTAGCACGAACGCTTTTCTCATATTCTTTGCAGCTAAGAATGCTGCATATTGATCGCCAATATAATGATACAATGTGTGTACAGCTGCCCAAGATATTGCATTAGAAATTCCGTCAGAGTTGTCACCCTTTACAGCTATTCGTAAAGCAGCACTTGCACTTGCATTTGCCTCTGGGCCTTTGTCGAATTCTTGTGCACCAAATAACCACAATAAATATTTATTCTTGACCTGAATATTTAGTGCTCGTAAATAGTAATTTCTAGCCTCTGAATCGTTTCTTGCTTCAAGGCATACTAGAGCTTTAGACAAAAGGGATCTGGGATGACCTTTTGTAGCTGCTACTAAGGTTTCAACGTTATGATTAGCCAATCTCGTGTCTCCAGCTAATCGACATCTTGATGCAGCATAAGGCGCAGGGGGTCGAAGTGGAGGGGGTCGCGGCTCGAACGAAGCTGTTACAGCGCGCCTGGCCGCGGCGTGCTGGCTTGTTACTGTATCTTGCCATTCGAGTGTCGTACAATCACCTGGTGGAAACTGCCTTATCATCATACGCACACGCATCATCAGCCGGCTCGCCGCTGTACGCTTTATGCTTTGACCCATACGCACAGTGCCTCGAGTCGCCAAGACACCTAACTCTCTGTGAACCGCTAAAGCTCCACAATCTTTCCTTATTTTTCGAGCATCTACTGATGGATCTTCTGAAGGCGCTTCCGGTGGGAAAGTATTAACGGGAATGTGCGGTCCTTCACCAGGTGACAACCCTAAGGTATTGAAAAACCACGACAGTTTCGTTTTTGGCACGAGTGGTTCCATTAAATCGAATCTGAGAATAATGTAGGCGCAGTGGCCATATTCATCTCTTAGAACAGGATCCGCGTCTTGGCGAGCACTGGTCGCCTTAGCGCTAGTAGGTGGCAATTCCAACAGAGGCCCGCATTTTGGTAAATCATTTTCGTTATATAACAATAACCTTGTGCTGGTCGTAACTCCGAATTGTGCGGCTTCCAACAACACGTTTGCATTGATGAATCCCATATATCGACTACGTAATTCTAGTTTTCCAAGGTTTGGCACTCCAGCCAATTCAACAAAGAGAGGGGATGAAACTCTAGTTCGCAATAGTAATGGATCTACTAGTACTCGCTGCATGGAATTCCAGTACACTGATCTACATTCTGGAGTGTTTTGGACTTCCAAATCTGACGGTATAAATACGTCATCATGTGGCACATTGAATTGTGTATTAGCTGCATACCCAGCTTGGCTGGCGGTTGCCCACACAGATTTCGTAGCAGACCGAGAGCTTAAGGACTTGCCAAAATTTACAGCTGCAGTTTTAAGAACTTCATCGAGACCAACGGCTCCCAAAAACACAGTTCCATCCTTAAATGAAGGTAAGCAGTGCGCAGAAACCAATGTCATAAGAAGAGTGCTTTTATAACATTTTGAGTGAGTCTCTGAATGCACCGTTACTTCAACTGATAACCCTATATCTTCACCGGTATTTATTAATACAAGAGGCAAAGTTACACATATTTTGTCTGCCCCAAGTACCAAAGGAAACAAGTCTACTGTTCCTCCGGCGCGATTATCTCCGTGTGACAAAGGGTCTGAATCTTTAGCTCCCTTGCTTCCAGACACTCGGAGCAAACATATTAATGGTTGACTTGCAACTAACTGCTGAATTTTAGGTTCCTCAATGTTTATCGATAAAGGAGTTTCTAGTGTCAAATCAGCATGCCATTTACATTCAAGCAGAATAAATCCATTGAATAATACCATAAAAATATATTCCCCAGCACCCAGCGGTGTACCCTCAAGAATAACAGAACACTTTAGTCCTTCATGAGATGATAAGGTAACTGAAGAAGGAAATGTGGAACTGGATCTCAATCGTGATTGCATTTTTAACTAATGCAGTGGTTTCAAATCTTAATAATTAATAATAATCTAGTAAATTATTTAATCTCATTATCAATAAAACTGAACATTCGCCAAAAGTACAGTTTGCAGTTTTCATTTATTGAAGTTGTCAAGTTTAGCTGCCAATAATGTAGAAAAAAAACTAGCTTGCAAATAGGTTTGTTATACTACTCGTATACGTTAGAGTCCGTCCGTCCCTCCAACGATGTATGCGGCTCACCGACTTGACCCTACATCGAAACGCAGCCTTATGTGCAATAACTAAACGCAATTTGACGTTTGCTGTCACAGTCACGGACGTCAAAGTGACGTTTTGTGACACACAGATGTTTACACGTACCTATTTTAATTTTATTATTTTATAGGACAGTAAATAAATATATAGTAACGATTAACTGAAAAATGCTACAAAATGTACACGTTATTACATGGATTTTATAAGTACCTGGTCCAGAAAGACGAATACTGCGTATTAATATTAGGTCTTGACAATGCAGGGAAAACGGTACCTACTCTTTAGCTCTATCTTAGTTAAAAAAGTTATTTGTGTATGTTAAGATAGTCTTACTGAGATTTATTTTGGTTCCAGACTTACCTTGAAGCCACAAAAACGAAGTTTACAAAGAAGTACAAAGCCTTGAACCCGAATAGAATAACCACGACTGTTGGACTCAATATAGGAAAAATAGATGTTGACGGAGTGAGGCTAAACTTTTGGGACCTTGGAGGGCAAGTGGAGCTTCAATCTCTGTGGGACAAAGTAATTAATCCTTTATATTAACCACTTTTACCTGCAAAACATGTACAATCTCAATGTGTTGTCCTTTAGGGTGGTATTCCACCTGTCCATTTATTTGTCCAATGTGTATTTGCGTCTCACATTTTGCCTAATAAGAATGTACGCGATGCACATTGGACAAAGCAGTTATTCAAGAAAATAGACAAAAAATGACCCCCCCCCCCCCCCTTTATCTCCGAAACTACTGGGTCTAAAATTTTGACAGACAGGAAAACATTACAAATGGGCAGTCAAGCGTGAGTCGGACTTAATTACTTATTTTTTGATCCACCCCTACAGGTTTTTTATAGACTTTTCACTCACATTTCACAAAAAAAAATACATTGTTAAAAATTGTGTAATGTACGGAACCCTTGGAATGCGAGTCCGACTTGCACTTGGCCGGTTTTCTTTAAATGTCCCGATCTGAGTCCCCACACTTATGGCAACCCTATATTAGTAGCCTATATCTAAAGAATATCTAAAGAAAAACTATGAAGTAAGTGTAAATAATTTCCTTTTGTGTTTCAGTACTTTGCTGAATGTCATGCGGTAATCTATATTGTAGATTCTTCTGACAGAGAAAGGATATCTGAGTCTAAGGAAACTTTCGGTATGTATTATAAATAAATGTGGTTATCAAACAATGATGACAATGCAGTTATCATGTCTAATGCAAATATCATGTCATGCTTAATTACAAAATTAACTGTGTCAACATGAATAAAAAACCATCTGCAGCACATACATTTAAGCCTAGAGTCCAGTATACTATTTATAGTTGGTCAAGCAAATCTTGTCAGTAGAAAACGGCGGCAAATTTGAAAAATCGCGGGTTAGCAACACCACGTTTGAATTGTTCGAAAATCGCGTGTCATTTATATCTTATCTGTGGAAATGTTTTGTTTACATTTAATTGTTGTTTGATGTACATTGCTGCTTTTTGTTCGTTTCCTAGGGATACCATACTTTAGTTTGCTTTACATCTTGATAGACTATAATTGGGTACTTTCCTACTAGTCAAATCAGCTTCTTTTTTAGAACTGTCAAAACGATTTGCAAAAAGGGAATTTGTATGAAAACGTGTGTAGTGACGTCACGGTCAACTCGCCTACTTTTTATATTTCTATCTGATTTATTAAATAGCAATTGTGTTTAAAAATAACTTCTATCTATGTTTTTCTAAGAATTATCTGGTGCTTTATTTCGTGCACGGTGTGAAATAATTTATTTTAAGTAGAGGAAAGTACCCAATACTGATTGTTTTTTTTTTCAGACAGAATGATAGCATCAGAACAGCTATCAGGGGTCCCTCTCCTAGTCCTGGCTAATAAGCAAGACATTCCAGACTGCATGGGCGTACATACAGTCAAACCTATATTCAACCAGAACGCACATCTCATTGGCGCGAGGGACATCATGCTTATGGCCACTTCCGCGCTCACTGGGTATGGGTTTGATACAATAGTTAACTTGTTGCCAAAAAAACACTCTCATACAATAGAAGTTACATTCTCACTTTAAACAACATGCTTAAGTTATATCATAGAGAAATATAAGTAAAGAAAGAGTGGTAACTCCATACATCAGTACTCTTACCAAAACGCGAGTATTTCGTAGTCGACATCAGATGTCGCAGCAAACACAAACTCTAGCTTGACAATTTTCAGCTCATATTATAACCGGAACCGGATCCACCGGAACTCTATTTTTAACTCCTTCAGCTTATAATATTATTTGTAAATTGTTTTAGTAGTACTTTTTTCGTCAGTATTGAAACTTGTGACATCTGGTGTCAAGTAGCGGTACTGATAGTTCCACTACTTGACATTAGATATCGACTACGAAGTCTACGAAATAACTCTTGTTTTGGTCAGAAAACTGATGTATGGAGTTACCACTCTTTCTTTACTTATATTTCTCTATGGTTATATTAAACTTGGCATGAACATTTACGTACCTACCTAGCATATATTATATGTCTGGATACTGGTAAGTATTAGTTTTCATTGCTAAAAATTGTTATACAAAGAAAATAGAGCAAGTTGAGCATAAATTAATACTGAATAAATATACATATGTATCCGCCACAAAAGTTTCCAAAAACTCAATCAATTTAAAAAAAAAATTTAATCATCGAACCTGCTCACAAAATTTCAAAAGAATCGGTTGAGAATTACGACCTGTAGTGAAGAACATATTATTATACTAAAGCATTTTTGCCGAAGCTGAAACGGAGACCTTCGCTAACGCTCGGTCAGAAACGAAAACCCTCGCTAACGGTCGGTCAATACGTAGTATGGATTAGTTAGTCATGGCCATAAATTAGAACAGAATGATGACATTGATGACCACTTAGATTGAATGAATGGTATGTTAAGCTCAATCTATAATAGTTATGTTTTAAACGTAAATTATTGCAATGAATCATAGTAACGGCGATTTGCGATACTTGGTAAATTAAATACCTTATGTTAAAGTCGTAACGACCATTATCGAGTGTTACACATAAACAGGATAAATTTAATAACATATTGAAATACAACGAGTATAGAATTCGAAAACTGGATATGGTAATCCGTGACCTAACTTGCTTATCTAGTTCTGAAAAAAAGAAGTCAAAAGGAATTATTGTATGAAAAAAGTCATTATTTTTTACCAGCTGAGTACCTAAACGTTTATTACGGACGTTTATAATGATTTATTTAGGACGTATTTAGCAGATGGCGCCATCATAGCTTGCCCTGTCAAATTTGACACAATTCTAGGGATAGAATTGTGTCAAATTTTTGTTTTTTTAATGCCTTTGATCCCAGCCCTTTAAGCCAAATCTCATACAAAAAGGGGTAAGCTATGATGGCGCCATCTATGCAAACCTTTGACAGTTGCCAACCTCATTCAAGACGCGACGGTCGTTACTAGGTCCCATGCACACTGTCGTTTCCCGCCAGCGGCTAAGCCTGTCCAAACTAACTCAGCTTTGATAGAACCAAGGGGGAAGTGCCTCAAGTGCTACTGTAGACGTCATACCTTCATAGGAATATTCCCTTTATGGTAGTACCGCCACACTTTTTCACTGCCTTCTGTCTGTACACGTACAGAGACCGCTTGTTCTGACTGTATTAAATTTGCAACCAAAAACAGACTAGGTACACCATCAGGGCCGGATTAACCCTAAGGCAGAGTAGGCAACTGCCTATGGGCCCCGCCTAGGCTAGGGGGCCCCGCCTCGTATAGGGGGCCCCGGCGGCCGCCAAAAAAAAATGTGTTTCATATGGCCAAAATTCATAAATATTTTTTTATGGTACCTACTTATACCTAATGTCCAATATCAGTTTCTCAGACACACAATCATCAAATGATTATGTAAATTATGTTATTTTATAGCTTTTAAAGTCTGTAAATCGAGCTCGAATTTCAGGCTCCCGAGGGCCTAAAACCTCATTAATGAAACTTCGGCCCTCCGAGTAACTCTTGTATGACACATATATTATTGTTGAGTAACATTTGACGACTGGTTCGTATCAGAGCGCTGCTTTCTTACAGCTCGACCTTCGGCGTAGCTTTTTAACAAATATAAACATTGATTTCAGAAGCTTAGCCTTTTGCCTCGCATGAAAGCTCACCTCGCTGGTTATAAGTACGCTTCGGGCTTGTTAAGTATGTGGAGATTGCTGAGCTCGACCTTCAGCCTCACTTTTTACCTCAATTTTCCTTTTCCTCTACCAAATCTCTTCTTCAGCTTAGCCTTTGGCCTCGCTGCGCCAAGCTCGGCCTGCGGTCTCGCTTTTTAATACAATGGACAATAATGGACATTGGTTGGCGTCTGTTATCTAGCTGAGCTTATCCTGAAGCACGGCTTTGACTTCGTATGAAAGCTCGCCTCACTGGGTACTTTTAGGCTTTTTTAACACGCTTTCACAATTTTTTCAGAAAAAATTTCGCGCTCGCTGCGCTCGCGATTTTATTGCTTTTCCGATTTACCCTGTACTTACATGCTAGTTTGACTTGTTAATGAATAATCATTTAAACACATATAAAATATTTATTATTAGGTTAATTTTAATCATGTGGCTCATATGGTCGGACAATCGCTGTTCAGCCTCGCAAGGAGGAATCGGCAAAAACTAATATAAAAAACCTTTATGTCCACGCAAGAGCGAAAAAGACATCGTTCGGCTTGTTCGGATCGGCTCAATCGACACCTGAAGGTTCTCATTACGCAACCGCAAACTTACTTCCCTGTACTGAACAACTGAACTTAATTTATATATGCAGAATTAACTGTAAGGGGGCATTGCACTGCCTAGGGGCCCCGACATGCTTAATCCGGCCCTGTACACCATGACAACTGCTACTACTCGTGACGAGTTTATTTTGCCGTACTAGTCGTGACGAGTTTATACGTCCCTCGCGTTGAAAGGGTTAAGCACAAAATATTTGCGACGCTTAAGACTTCGTCATCACACAGGCACTTTTTCCGCGCGGCGCGTGAGCGGGGCGTGAGCGTTTTATATGTAAAAGCGGCGCGCCCCGCTCACGCGCCGCCCGGAAAACGCGCCTGTGTGATGAAGCCTTTATACGGCAATGCGACGCGCCTATTACAATAATGTTTGCAATGCACGAGTTTATGCAAATAAATGTGTCGATTTCATTGTTGTTAACAAAAGGTACCACATCGTCGGTTGTCGATAAAGGTGACTTCCTATTGCAGCTTTATCGGCAATAATGCCTTAATAACCACTGACAATAAGTTACCTTTTGCTTGAGAATGACACAAATTATAATTTTTTACAGTGATGGAGTCGACGAGGGCATCCGATGGCTAGTGGACTGCATCAAAAGAAACAGCGAGCAGCGCCCACCGCGCAATCACGACGAGAATTTATGAAATCATTGCGACACCTTATCCATAACAAAATTATATACACTGCTCGGCACCGCGGAATATTAACGAGTTTTCCTATTAAGATAATGATGCGGAGCGAACCATTGTTTTGTACATACATTATTGACATTGTAAGAATAAAAGTTAAACTGAACGGTGTCTGTATTGCTGTCCTTTTTTAGTGATAAGTGTACCTTTGATAAGAGATAGTGTAATTACTAGATATTTGTGGGGTATCTACCTACTACCTGCAGCTGATAAAACACTGTGATAACAGTACAGTTTGCACTGTTGTGGAATTGTGTTGTGTTTGTGAAATGTTGATTTTTAAGTGATTTATAATATCTGAGCCTATCAAATTCAGAACAACATGGCTTATCCGATGTATGAAGTCGATTGGAGTGTGCTGCCGCCAGAACAAAATAGAAGGTGCGTTCTTATTTTATAATTTTCATAAAACAAATAATGAAAATACAAGTTACAAAATTAAGCAGTTTATGGCAATTTCGATATAAATACAAATATTATGGCAAGGACGAAAAAGAGATAGAAAATTAGGTATCTGACTGCTGAAAAGTTTTCCTTTTCCACGTTGCGCTTACTTTTCCTTTTTCCAGTCAAATCAAGTCCAAAATATATTTTAATGACTTTGAGCAATACAGAATTAGGTCTTTAAATTTAATAAAATATTTTATGAATTTTTACTAAAGTTTTAAAGCTTTAAACGTGTTTTTTACATACAAAGAAACTAATTTGATTATCAAATTGAGGAACGTCATGCGACGAGTCACGGCGGCCATGTTGAATTTTGTACAACGCACAGGGAAATGTCAGCTGGCGAGTGCCGTATTATTTCTGACTTATTTCTGAAACTGTGATAAACATTTCGACGGAAAATATAGGATAAATATTATCTTGTTTACACCAAGAACATAACTCATGTAGTCATTATGAGATGGGTTTATAAAAAGTGAAATTATGACAGAAGTGAATCAAAGGTGGCATGCGATTTCTCTCTTACATTTTTATAGTTTGTGACGGATAAAATGCTATTATGCTTGACTTTTTACTCATAAATTACTCTTCAGTTTCTTTGGTTTTGGTATAAAAGTGCTCAAGTGATAACTCGACGGTTAAGTGTGTTTATTATCTGAAACCGAAACAAATTGCCTTCGTCAAGATTTATTTTCCCCATATTTCGTGATCCCTGGAGAAAAGCTGAGTGAAAAGGATTATCATTATAAGTGTACATGATGAACGGCTCCGAATCCGGGTAATTTGTGTTTTTGGTTATATTATTAGTTATCAATTATCTAGTTTAATATGACACGACTACTAACTATATCAAACTAGATTGGTTATTGGTGTGCACACATTCTCCATGCACTGATCTCCCAGCTATTCTTACATATTAACATAACTTAAAATAAACCTTCATATATTATATTCCTACAACTTCTCCACATAGCTTTGTGGATACTCTTGTAAAGCTTAAGAATTATTTTGTTTGTATCAACTGCTTGCCTCTTTTGTTGAAAAATCGAACTAAAGAATTCAAGCAAAGCAACTAGTTTTACTAGTTTCAAAGTAAATATGTATTGCATTTGGCCAAATTGATGCAGAGGTTCAGTCAGAGGTAGCATAGGTACACGAGTTTACTTTTGTATTTATAAGTAGGGATTAGTAGGAATTTTTTGTACCTATTCAATAGTCTTAGTACAGGAAAGATATTACCAATCACACAATTGATCCTAATTGACTGCAATGCTATCTATCAGGTGTCATTGCAGGGTCCAATATAAGCAGAGGTCAATATGCAATTATCTTACAAATTATTGATAAAGTTACTTCGGTACTGGCTACTGCTTACATAGTTGACATACCTAACCGAACCAAACATAGTACCTATTTGTATATATGTATATTAATCTAATACTTCGATGGAATGCTTGTCCTTATACCTGTTCTTTTAGTTGTTTAAAATAATGTAAACAAAGTCACATGACTTGGTCATTGAACCTTTGATAAATAATAAAAAGAGTAAATAAATTTATTCAGTATGCTCACAATATTACTTGAAGCTAAAACACTTAAATTAATATCATAACTTATAGCTAATATCCTATGATTGGCTGAATATATGGTGTTTTGAATCTACAGTATTATCTCAGTGGCTGTCATTGAAATTTACTTCTTTCTCATCCGGCCTTTGTTCTGATTTTAACATCATCAGTACCAAGCGCCCCATTTCTAATACAAAATGAACCGATTACCGGATTATTGGCACTGAAACTGTTAAGTTACATTATGAATAATCTTAAAACAGCACTTGTGGAGTTCTACCTGACAGAGTTAAATTAAAGATGGAAAATTTTGAAAACTAGTAGGCTATATTTTAACATAAATTTGTAAAGAAGGCCTACAGCGTCATCAGTTGCCATTGTCTAAAATACATACATTTACAATAATATTTTTGACAACAAACAGACACAGAGAAAAGCTTTATATTCAAAAAGCCGACTATGTCAGCATACCCTACCATTCTATGGTATACTTAGGCTCATGTAAATCATAATAAAATCAGCCAGCAATAAAAATCTGGCATGTTTCAGAATCACTACTTGACTGATAATAAACTGTGTAACTTCAATCTTTCATTTACTAACAGGAAGGAAGTGATTAATTAAATCCATAGCAGTAGAAAATTAGTCTTCCTTTAGATTTATTGTATGATTTTTTTTCCCCCAGGTTTAACCCGGCCTTTAATATTGCAACCATAAAGCAAGTGGTAAATGAGGCCATTGAAAGAGGTGAGTAAATTCAAGTGCCTAAAGGCCAATACACACTAAATACGTATGCAGCAGGGCTTTAAGCGCCTAGGCGGTCTAGCATAAGTTGCGTTTTCGCGTGCGACTCCATACTTGAAGTCGCGCTTAATGTATGGAGTCGCACTCGAGAACGCAACTCATGCTAAACCGCCTGATGTAATGTATGAACTTATATGTCAGCTGACACACCGCATGGTTTGTGAGCGCGTCAATGCAATTCCAAACATTACAAGCTACGTGTGCACGCCCGTGGCTACGTAACGGGCTGGGAGCCGTTCTGCATTTCGCATTTGGGAGGCACCCCGGAAATCACGGTTTCGTCTATTTATCTCTATCGCTCTCGAATATTCGATCTACGGAGAGAGTGAGAAGGAAGAGTCGAAACTTCGATTTTCGCGGTTCTAGTCTTAGGAGCCAGCTTTCTTGCTTGTAGATTTTATACTAACTTTGGCGAAACTTACAACTCTTATAAATATTCATTACTAGCAACCGTAGCTACTGTCCGCGTCTTTGTGAACTTCTTTACAAACGTAAAAGTACAATAGTTCATACAATTAGGGGATGATTTCGAGATCAAAATGAATACATTTTCATTAAAATTGAACAACCATAACAAACATACAGTCATACAAGGGTAACAAACATACATTCTTAATATTAATGACACGTTGTTTGCCTTATTTAAAGTGGTCAAAATAGTCTGTTAAAAATCTAAAAATAAACATTAAAAACATAAATGTCTCCCATTGTCCTATTTTAATTGAATGTAAATAAAACATTTACTATAGGACTTCATCCGTGGCCTATAAATCAACTGGGGCATGTAAAAACAATAGCCCAGTGACATCACCGCGCTGAAATACCTTCGACTTGTTATCAAAAGCTGGGAATCGCCTTCTGTTAAACAAACTTACATTAATCGCTGCCTAAATTTGAGTCTGACAAAAACACCTATTAATTTGGACAAAGTGAGTTAATTAGTTTAACCCATTTAGAATTTAAGTCATGAAATTATTGTAATTCATCTGCAAGGCAGAATTAGACAGGTGGAAATCGGCCTGTTTCGAGAAAAGTCGTCGACATCTCTTCTAAATACCTAAAACTGGTATGGATGTGTTCCTCGTGATCTCTAGAATACGAAATGACCGGTTTTAGTTTATGGAGAGGGGGACGGGTCGAAAAAAAGGGGGGCAAAGATGGCGGCCGACCATTATTGATATTTGTTCACATCTTGAGTCCTATGGGACCGATCGGTTCGTGTGAGGTGTCGTTTGAAAGAGTATTAAACGTGCTATTATTGTTTCATAATAACCGTAGTCATAACTGTAGTCGTTTACAAAATATTTTAAAATATTTGATTTTATACCGTGCATGGATGGCATAAGTACTGATTAAATATGCGCCTAACTCAATAAATTACAACAATACCGCAATTATTTTATTACAAAATATACGAGACATTTCATTAGCTTACCAAAGACATAAGTTTTATTGGCGTATGATATTATATAACCAATTAATAACGAATTTTGTTCAGCATGGGTCACTACGCACCGTCACGTAAATGGCGGGCGACCGACGTAAACTTTTCATTATTTCTCGGGTTCTATTTTATTGATCAATTGCTGATAGGTACCATTTGAAAGGTTATTAAACGTACAATAAATGGTTTCTAATAGCCGTAGTCATAACTTTAGTAATTTACAAAATATTTTAAAATATTTGATTTTTTTACCGTGCATGGATGGCATAAGTACTGATAAAATATGCGTCTAACTCAATAAATTATAACTTTACTCCAATAATATTCTTACAAAATGTACGTGAAATTTCATTAGCTTTCCAAAAATATAAGTTTTATTGGTGTATGATATTATATAACCAAGTAATTACGAATTTTGTTCAACATGGGTCACTAAGCGCCGTCACGTAAATGGCAGGAGATCGGTGTCAACTTTTCATTATTTCTCGGGTTTTATTTTATTGATCAGTTCGTGATAGATACCATTTGAAAGAATATTAAACGTACTATAATTGGTTTTCAATAACTGTAGTCATAACTTTAGTCATTTTCAAAATAATTGAAAACATGATTTTTTACCGTGCATGCACATAAGTACTGCTAAAACATGGTTCTAACTTAATAAATTATAACTTTATCGCAATTAATGTATGTATTTACAAAATATACGAGACATTTCATTATCTTTCCAAAAACATAAGATTTATTGGTGTAAGATATTATATAACCAAGTAATAATGAATTTTGTTCAGCATGGGTCACTGCGCACCGTCATATAAATCCCAACAAACAATTAGGCGACACTTAGCACATATTTTCTTACCTAAAGACAGCCTGGCTCTAGAATAGCTACATCTATAGTCTTAGTTTACAGTTTACAGGCTCTGGTGAGATAAAAGTGTTTAAAAGGTTCATCTAAAGATTTAAGATCTACAGTAGCTGTTTTGGGCGCTATATTGCATGTTAAGCTGCTAGTATTATAGCTTATAGCTCAAAGTGAATTGAACAACCTTAACATCTATATGAGTAATAATCTGCAATTTGCACTTAAGTTTCTAAACGTGTGATAAAGCCTTCTACTTATAGCTTTTTATATCGCAATCGCTACTTAACTCTCTTGTATGACTTACAGTCGAACAGAGAAGTTATGAGTCGCTATTATAGATCTAAGATCATGTAGTTACAGACGAGCGTTATTTAAATACCGTAGTACATCTTATAACTGTCAATAGAGTCATACTTACAAGCTAAAACTACAATGCCAAACGCCAATGAATCAATAGGTAAGCAAAAACTATAAATTAGACCGTAAAATAAAATAGTAAATAAATATAATATAGATAGTTTACTCAATATTGACCTTATCTTACTATTACTATACTTAAAACCGGACTTCACGGATAGTTATTATGTGGACATACGCTGCTACTCAAATAGTAGTCACTTATTTTGCATCCTGGAGCGTGCGGCGACAAATATCTCTTTAACGCCACAAGCCTCAGATCTCACTAAAAAGGTGATTTTAAATTATTAACTACGGAGTGGGTTTGAAAACGTTTTACGTGTAGACGCGTGAGTCAAATAACAACACAGATATTAAGTACTTCATATGCAGTGGTTTTGCAATCATGAAAGCTACGAACTTAACGATGTTATGAACCTAGAACTGGGCTTTTGTCAAAAGAGTCAAACTATACTTAAGTTTCCTGTGATAAAAAAACAAAACAAACAAACCATCATTTATATCGATATTTTATCATTTTGGATACCTACATTATAAAATGTACTGTCAAACAATAATAGAATGCTGCTGATCTACCAGGCGCTCGCCGCGCCGTGTGTTTGCTTGCTTGGCGAAATTGGTCCTGGCATACCTACATATATGTTTATAGTTGTACGGTAACTAAACAATATTTTTGGAAAGTTAATAAATAGTTTGCTGATTTTACTCTAAAAATTTCACGCTATATTTACTACATTATCTCTTTCTCAAATTATTTCAGTCACTAAGCAAACCTCTAAGGTAAAAATTAAACATTTTCTTTAATATTTTTAAAATGGTTATTTTGGGCCTCAGATTTCAAACAATCGAGTATTCACAGAAAATTTAATATGCTTGCAAATGGTATCCACCATGTATCAGAAAAATAGAACCTGAAATATAATGAAAACTCAACGATGGCCGGGCTCCATTTACGTGACGGTGCACAGTACCCATGCTGAACAAAATTCATGATTACTTAGTTATACAACATTATAAAGCAATAAAACTTATATTTTTGGATAGCTCATAAAATTTCCCGTATATTTTGAAAATATTTATTGCGGTAATGTTATAATCTATTGAGTTAGAAGCATGTTTTACCAGTACTTATGTCCATGCACGGTAAAAATCATATATTTTCAATTATTTTGTAAATGACTACAGTTATGACTACGGTTATTAGAAACCAATTATTGTACATTTAACATTCTTTCTAATGGTATCCATCACCAATTGATCAGTAAAATAGAACCCGAGAAACAATGAACAGTTGTGGTCGGTCGCCCGCCATTTACGTGACGGTGCGTAGTGACCCATGCTGAACAAAATTCATCATTACATGGTTATATAATACCATACACCAATAAACCTTATGTTTTTAGAAAGCTAATGAAATTTCTCGTATATTTTGTAATAACATTAATTGCGGTAAAGTTATAATTTATTGAGTTAGACGCATGTTTTGTCAGTACTTATGCCATCCATGCACGGTAAAAAATCATATATTTTAAAATATTTTCTAAACGACTACAGTTATGACTACAGTTATTATGAAGCAATAATAGCACGTTTAATACTCTTTCAAACGACACCTGAAACGAACCGATCGGTCCCATAGGACTCAAGATGTGAACAAATATCAATGCTGGTCGGCCGCCCACATTCCCCCCCTTTTTATCGACACGTCCCCCTCTCCATAAACTAAAACCGGTCAATTCGTATTCTAGAGACCACGAGGAACACATCCATACCAGTTTTAGGTATTTAGAAGAGATGTCTACGAAAATCGTGAAGGAGACGACTTGTGTTTAATTTAACGCCAGACTAAATAAGGCTGTCAACTAATGCTCGAATGTGACTGAATCGGCGGTGGCAGCCGGCAACACCCTTCTTTAATCATAGCCTTTGGTACCTAACACCCACGCTGAACGTACAAAGTAGATAGATACCTACTTATAGAACCTCAATCTAGCGCGACCGCCCACGTGTGTCCTTTTCATGAATCCCAAGAGAACAAACAGTATTAGTGCTCGCGATCAAAGATCAGAATAAACACAAGGACAATTTATGGAGAGGAGAATTACTTATTTTGGTAGTAATTAGTCTTTTCTAAGCAACGATGGTCTGAGATTACCTACTAGGGGAGACCGAGGTAGGTTGACACAACGTCTATTTTGAGACATCTATAACTGTTATCGAGGTGGAACTGGTCCCTCAATATGCATTCTTGCCTTAAAACGATTATAAATACCGCAAAATTCCTACCTCTGTTTTAACTCACCTCGGGCACCCCTAAACCTTAACAAAGCTTACTTTCTCTAGGTATGGGCGTGCATTTTTAAAATAGTTATCTCTACACGTATAGTTAAGCTATGCTTTCTACTTCAAATGTGCCTTCTTTAGAAATTGCGTTGTATTACTATTTTCATAACCTACTCTTATCAAACTTTTCTAACCTCACCTTCCTAGCTTGTAAGTAAGCACAACAATGCACTGATCAACGCTTCTCTATGTGTGTGCCGTCCTTAACAGTCGCGCCGGTTTCAGTGCGCATGCCCACGCCGACCCGGCTGCGGGATCTCATCAGGCAAATCAGGGCTGCGCGTACGGCGGCGGAAGAACGGAGTGTGGTCAACAAGGAGTGCGCCTATATTAGGTCCACTTTCAGAGAAGAGGATAGCGTTTGGAGGTGAGTTTATTGATGGTACCTATAGGTTGTGGTCAGAAGTGGTGAATAACTCTGGTTGACAAAAGGCGCGGGTGGCCAACCGTGCCAACGCCGACCCGGCTGCAGGATCTCATCGGACAGAGTTAACAGCGTGGTTAACAAGGAGTGTGCTTATATTAGGTCCTCTTACAGAGAAGAGGGTCGGTTTGGAGGTGAGTTTAATTGGTATAAGTTATGTCCAGATCTGTGAAACAAGCCTGTTTGCCGCAAGCCTGCTCAAGTGCGTGCATTTCATTTACTGCGAAACGCATAATGTTATCGTACATTACACAGCGCGCAAGCTTTTGGCGAAGATCTGGACGCACCAATAGAAAAGTAATACCTGACTGCTGAATTTCAACCAACATACGTCTATTCAAGGTCTGATAAAAAGAAACGGCGGTTGTGTCGTACTTCGTAGATACAATCGTAAATTACAAGTGGATTTTTATTCCATTGCATCAATAATATAGAATAGCCAGTAGAGGCTACAGGTACTTATTATGATCACGTAAGTATTAACAATAACTAATAAAGAATTATTAAAAGCGTAATAAACTATAATCAGAAACCAAATTGGCCTTTGTTCGAGAAGTTGTACCCGATTTCCGGATGAGAGGGGGAAAGAAGTACCTACATATATTTTTTACGTTTAAAATGACCCAAGAAAATCTTGAGACAAATAATTATTATGTATGTGAGAAACGAAGAGTCTCTAAGGGAACGGAGATTGGCAGCAGTGGCAACTAATAGTATGGCTCTTTTTCTAATAAAACAACACATTCTAAAAAAACAGCTTGTGTCTTCAACGTCCAACACTCGGCAATTTTCTCTTCACAGTGTGACTAAAAATAAACAAGCTTAGCGAAGTTTCCGTAAACATATTTTTCAAATACAGGGGCTCCATAACTTACCGCATAAAATCCTTGAGCGTCCTTTATTGCGCGGTATAATGAAACCGCAACGTAGACTTAACAAGCTGAACAATTCACAAAAATCTCGTATACGTCGTTGAAAGTGCACCAGTATAAAACTGACATCCGTTACGCTTTGTTTTTAAGAATTTCGCGGTCAGAGGGACGAATGGACGAGCGCACTGACGAGTATACAAGATTTGTAAATTGATGTGGACTTGGCATCTTCCAGTCTAGGTTCATTCGGATTCTAGGTTCTATGGCTAGACAATATCGTGTATTGTCTAGCCGTGGTCTGTGTATAGTGTTGTTTACATTACACGATCGAGATTTTTCTGCAGAAAACTGACGCCTTATTTCTTTTCGGAATTAAGTTGTGGATCTGGATCCGAATGCCATTTACCGGTTACTATCAAAATATTTTAAATAAAGTATGTCTATGTAGTACTTACGTACTTAGTAACGCGGAGACAATAAAGGTTCTGTCACACAGGCGCGTTTTCCGGGCGGGGCGTGAGCGTTTTATATGTAAAAGCGGCGTGCCCCGCTCACGCCTGTGTGACGGAACCTTAATTGTAGAATTTAGCTCCCCCAATGCCTTCCAAACGTTTGAGTGGGGTCAATTTCGGCGATATCAACAGCGAGCGGGAATGAAATTGCCGAGTTCCGATAACACCAATAATTGGATGCCATGCCATTTGAAACGAGGGACTCTCACCCAGATTACAACGATATCAAATGCATGTAGATAAGATGTAGGTAATTATGGTTACGCCTATATAAAATCTTTACTAATATTAAAAATCCTAAATAAATCCAAACCGTTTGTTGTGTGCTTGTTTACTGGTTAGGTTAGAATAGATTAAAATGAAAAAAAAAACATTATATTTTTGTGGGATGGTATGGGTCTTTTAGAAACATACGTGAGAAATTCATAAGGAAAGAACAAATATCAATGTTGTCTATCATATTCCAGACATTCAGTAACTTCAACAGTATTGTAATTCTATAGATCTCGATGTTCCTAAATTCTACCCATTTTTTTCCACACAGATGTCGCAACATCGCAAAACTCCTCTACATCCACATGCTGGGCTACCCGGCGCACTTCGGTCAGCTGGAGTGCCTCAAACTCATCGCCAGTACGCGGTTCACCGACAAACGAGTGGGTTACCTCGGCGCCATGTTGCTATTGGATGAGCGGCAAGACGTCCATCTCCTCATCACGAACTGTCTTAAAAAGTAAGTGTAGATTAAGAATTAAGAGTTGGAATACAGGGCACGAACGTCGAACATCTTAGTTCGAGGTAATGTAGAGTGCCTCAAACTCATCGCCAGTACGCGGATCACGGACAAACGAGTGGCAGGGCCGGATCCAGGGTAGAGCGAGTGGAGCGGCCGCTCTAGGCGCCGGATGGCAAGGGGGGCGCCAAAATGGCAAATGAGAAAAAAGTTTTAAAAGAACCGAGTGTGGCGGGGGCTCAAAATATGCTTGAAAACTTCAACGAAGGGCGCCAAAACCCGATTTCGCTCTACCCTGATCAAGGGCTCGGGCCGGCACTGACAAGTGAGTTATTATACCTCGGCGCCATGTTGCTATTGGATGAGCGGCAAGACGTACACCTTCTCATCACGAACAGTCTCAAGAAGTAATTGTAGATTGAGAGCTATTGGCCTCTGGCCTGTAATGTGTACATTTAAGCTACCAAATCTACGAGGCTACCTAAAATTTTTGCCTATTACTGTTCATGCATAAACACATCAGTTACCTAGCTGTGTCCTAAAGCCAACGAGTATAGAGTAGAAAGAGCGTTATAACATCTTCCTTTGAGTAAACTATCGCCAGAACAAGGGTTCCATAACTCTCATAGCAATTTATTTTTAGGTTAATTCAACCGTGTTACTTATCAAGTGATTGTATCGGATTTTGAACTACGATAGGTAGGTACATAAAAAGGTTAGGTTTTACCTACAGTAATTTTGCTCAACTAATTATCATATTGACCGTATAAGTTACCAACTTACCACAATTCGTAAAACGTTTTTTTAGTATTTGCAAGCCATACCCGATATCACATATGTGTCACTCATGTGACTTACAATGTTGTGTCATACAAGTTTACAACAGATTGATGCAATACTCACTAACACTTTTTTTTAATTATCATCATGTAAATAGAACTTACTAAATGGCCTAATGTCCTTGATCAGGAGCATCTCATTCCTTATTCACACGTCGCGCTGGCCGGTGTAGATAAGAAAAGAAATGGACCATAATTCGGTCCGATCTCCCTATTAAGTCGGCCCGGCCTGCGAATAAACCTGTACCCCATTAGTAATTTCCTCCCTTATACCTTGCTACGGTCGTGTGGAAATTTTCAATTCGAATTTAAGGAAATAGGAGTCTGGATTTACCAGCAATGCCTATACTGTAACATTGCAATTGCAAATCTTATTTTATTAGTTGTCAATATCAAGTACAGTTGCCATCAGATATACGAGGGGTGTTCAAAATATTCTCGGTATGAGAATGAAAACAAACAAGTACGAAAAGTTTGATATTTTTATTTTTCAATATACTCCCCCCCTATGTTCATACACTTAAAAGATCGATCAATTTTTTTTTTTAATCCTGCATAAAAATATTTTTTATCTTTGGTGTAAAAATGCTCCTCCACTGCCGCCTTCAATGCTTCATCATCGGAAAATTTATTTCCACGCAGATCCTTTTTAAGATTGGGGAACAAAAAGAAGTCGCTGGGGGCTAAGTCCGGACTATACGGTGGGTGAGTAACAGTTTCAAACCCACATTCAACAATAGCTGCCTTGGCAATATGAGCAGTATGGACGGGGGCGTTGTCATGCAGAAGCATAACACCTTTGGTTAACTTTCCTCGCCTCTTTTCTTTGATTGCATCCTTTAATTGACGTAGAATGTTAGCGTAGTACTGTCCTGTGATATTTACACCTTTTTCTTTATAATCGATCAGTAATACTCCTTCACAATCCCAAAATATCGTGGCCATGACCTTGCCAGCTGAAGGGATGACCTTGAACTTCTTGGGATGAGCTGAACCCTTAATGTGCCACTGCATGGACTCTTGTTTACTCTCTGGGTCATAATGATGAACCCAGGTTTCATCTCCAGTAACTATTCTTTGCAGCACCTCATCAGGATTTTCACCGCACAGGTCAATAAAATCGGAACAACAAGCTACACGCATGTCTTTTTGAAGCCGAGTCAGCATTCGCGGAACCCATCTTGCACTTACTTTTGACATATTAAGATGGTCATGGATAATATCATGTACGGTACCAATAGAGAGATTGGTTACTTGTGCTATAGATTTTACCTTCACTCGACCATCTTCCAATATAAGTTTTTCCACTTTATCAATATTTTCTTGTGAAGTAGCTACTACAGGCCGGCCAGGTCTAGGGTCGTCTTCAACACTCTCCCTTCCACGTTTAAACTCGCTTGACCACTTTTGAATGGTAGATAAAGAAGGAGCAGACTCACGGTAAACACAATCCATTTCCTCTTTTATGGTTTTTTGATTTTTACCCTGTTTTGTCAAGAATTTTATCACGCATCGATGTTCTAATTTAGTTAACATTGTCAATTCCCACATGATGTTCATGTTTGTTCAGCAATTGCAGAAAAACAAAAGAACATCTCGGTTCGAATTATACTTTTTTTTAATGTCAATGAATAAACCTTAGCGGCCAGTAACGAAAGAAATTTTAGAAGAGGTTGTAAGATATCAATACCGAGAATATTTTGAACGCCCCTCGTATGTATCAACGAAGCGGCCGAGGTGCTCAGAAATATTTACACACGTTAGAGTGCGTGCTCAGATAGATATTGATAATAATGGCGTGTTCAGACATTTGTGATGTCGACTGTACCTAAATGACAACAGAACTTTTTCTTGCATCACGTTGCCATGGTTACGCTAAAATATTTTCAACTGACCACCCTAAGGATCTTACACACACATTGATGCGTATTAACATGAGGTGCGCACATAGATACTCAAACGATTTCCGTAGTATGGCGTATCCGGCCAGTGTCTTTGTCTATAATGTCAGGAATAAATGTTCTTTGTAAGAGGGAAAACACGCCCCGAGTGATAATGGAAAGCTAAAATTTCCGTGAACCGACTAACATTGACAAACAATGTTTTCTGTGTTATCTCCCGTTTTAATTACGCCATCCTTCATTATTTTGCGTCACTAAGCCGGCTAATTATAACTCTTAATAAGCTATTAATAAAGCTTTGTTTGTTTTTAATATCGTCATATTTATGTAACATACTGGTATGCAAATAAAGATATCTATCTCTATATTTACAAATACCTAATTTTCTTTTGTGAAAACATCAACGTCAGCTTTGATTCAACATTTTGAATCTTACATGATTTCATATTAGTGAATAACCATAAAAAATATAACGAAAATCAAGTTCTACTGACATAACTGGGTCTCTCTGACAGTAACTGAAACCTTATAAGAACCGTAATCTTCACCTCTATAATATATCACTTCGCACACATGAAATAAAGGGGGTATCATCACTACATAGTATAAAACAAAGTCGCTTCCCGCTGTCTGTCTGTCCCTATGTATGCTTAGATCTTTAAAACTACGCAACGGATTTTGATGCGGTATTTTTTAATTGATAGAGTGATTCAAGAGAAAGGTTTATGGATAAATTGTTAACCCGTGCGAAGCCGGGGCGGGTCGCTAGTTTAATATAAATGGGATATTAGGTTTCTTTGCTCTCAGGCCATTATTATAGAACCGTGTAACAAAATTATTCAATTAGATAAAACCTGATTTACTATCGTGTACGTGTTTACCACCAGCTCCGTTTATCTTAATAGTTTAGGTATAAGTGTAATCTCGTTTGCAGCAATATATTTCTTGTGATTTGGACGTTCTGTCGCAATAATGTCACCTGGTAGCCTACTTCGCTTACGGCAGGAAGGAACCGAGTGCCGGTGTACATTTCAACAAATAAAGCTGTATTTATTTTGATTTCGCGCTTATTTCTGCATTATATTGTATTTTAGTCTGGTAATCTGATGATTTCATGTCATATACTTTACAAAATACATCACTACGATTAACATTAGAAAATCCAATTAAATAAATACCGGTATCAATTACTTCCGGAGGATTTTTTGTAGAAACAGGTTAGTATTGTATCGTTAGGACATTACAGATAGCAAAGTGGTCAGTGGTCACCTAAGCATGGTATTTTGAGACCGGCGAAGGTGGTTTTCGTGAGTTAGAGAGATGACATTCTAATGTTATCATGAGATTGTTTGCTGACAAAAAACAGCAAAAAGACCGAAAGCCGGCATACATATGTCTTTGATGAAATACCCACTCCACGGAAAATCCACGAACAAAATGAAGGAAGCGCGCGACCTGAGAAAATAAAAGAATACGAAATGAGGACTTGTAAGTTCCACGGGGATCGATACATGCTAATATGTCCCACAGTGCTGTATCTATATTGTCTCGGCTCGGTCTCACGTCTCAATTGAATGGAAACCTGCGCTAATGCTGTGTCTGTAATAGCCTAATAGCATTGTAGAGAAAGCATTTTACTTATACATACGAGGGGCGTTCAAAATATTCTCGGTATTGATATCTTACGACCTCTTCTAAAATTTATTTCGTTACTGGCCGCTAAGGTTTATTCATTGACATTAAAAAAAAGTATAATTCGAACCGAGATAGTCTTTTGTTTTTCTGCAATTGCTGAACAAACATGAACATCATGTGCGAATTGACAATGTTAACTAAATTAGAACATCGATGCGTGATAAAATTCTTGACAAAACAGGGTAAAAATCAAAAAACCATAAAAGAGGAAATGGATTGTGTTTACCGTGAGTCTGCTCCTTCTTTATCTACCATTCAAAAGTGGTCAAGCGAGTTTAAACGCGGAAGGGAGAGTATTGAAGATGACCCTAGACCTGGCCGGCCTGTAGTAGCTACTTCACAAGAAAATATTGATAAAGTGGAAAAACTTATATTGGAAGATGGTCGAGTGAAGGTAAAATCTATAGCACAAGTAACCAATCTCTCTATTGGTACCGTACATGATATTATACATGACCATCTTAATATGTCAAAAGTAAGTGCAAGATGGGTTCCGCGAATGCTGACTCGGCTTCAAAAAGACATGCGTGTAGCTTGTTGTTCTGATTTTATTGACCTGTGCGGTGAAAATCCTGATGAGGTGCTGCAAAGAATAGTTACTGGAGATGAAACCTGGGTTCATCATTATGACCCAGAGAGTAAACAAGAGTCCATGCAGTGGCACATTAAGGGTTCAGCTCATCCCAAGAAGTTCAAGGTCATCCCTTCAGCTGGCAAGGTCATGGCCACGATATTTTGGGATTGTGAAGGAGTATTACTAATCGATTATAAAGAAAAAGGTGTAAATATCACAGGACAGTACTACGCTAACATTCTACGTCAATTAAAGGATGTAATTAAAGAAAAGAGGCGAGGAAAGTTAACCAAAGGTATTCTGCTTCTGCACGACAACGCCCCCGTCCATACTGCTCATATTGCCAAGGCAGCTATTGTTGAATGTGGGTTTAAAACTGTTACTCACCCACCGTATAGTCCGGACTTAGCCCCCAGCGACTTCTTTTTGCTCCCCAATCTTAAAAAGGATCTGCGTGGAAATAAATTTTCTGACGATGAAGCATTGAAGGCGGCAGTGGAGGAGCATTTTTACACGAAAGATAAAAAATATTTTTACGAGGGATTAAAAAAAAAATTGATCGATCTTTTAAGTGTATGAACATAGGGGGGGAGTATATTGAAAAATAAAAATATCAAACTTTTCGTACTTGTTTGTTTTCATTCTCATACCGAGAATATTTTGAACACCCCTCGTACATTATATAGGCACATACGTGTTTTTACCCGACTAAGAGAGGTTATGTTTTTCGTGTGTATAGTATAGTGTATATTATCTGTGTGGAATTGTATATATTTTTTGGCACTTTATGCAGTTTACTTATATTATAATCTCAAGGAAGTTTATTGGTTGGCAACATAAGACAGTGAAAGGGTTCATATTTCGTTTGTTGTCTATTCTCTATCGTGGGAGTAATAAGTTAATAACATCTAATATTTCTACCTCGCTATATCAGCTATGTATAAATACATACTGTAAAATAAATAAATATGACTCATACAATTATCAGTTGTGATTTGTGATTTAAAGTCATATCACGCTTTACAACAATTTGCATTGTATACAAATTGACTCTGTTATTGCGCGCTATTTTTAAAGCCATATTCCATACACTCGTAAACATACAAAACGCATACAATGCTACAGTTAAACAAAACGAGTACGTGTATAACAAAAAGTACATGTATAACAAAAAGGGCAGTGTAACAAAAACCCTGAATGAATTGTGCTGCCATTATATCACTTTCTAAGCTCAACTCCCTTGTGTAACCAGTGAAAGCGTGATCTCTGGTTATATAGAATTGCTACTTATCTCGAGGTTCTACTGCTAACTGGTACCACTGAGGCAATGGAGAAATGAGAATAGCAGCTATGGCTAGCTAAAAGCCGGACAGACTATCTTTTTGTCCAGGTCGGAAAAGTCACATTTCCATTAAAGTCAGAAACGGACGTAAGCCCTTTCAGGTCATTTTACTTTATGCAGTATTTTTGGTATACTGCAGTGTGAATCACCAGACACTTGAAACAAACTAATTGAATTTAAAATTTTTTACACTTATTAGTCGTAATACAGTTGTTAATTTTAAATACATTTTGGCAATGGAATGCTCTGGTGAATGCAGAAAGGGGAGCTTCTAGTTTCCATATTGATTGACCAATCTTGTTTCATTGTTGTTGTTGAATTAGTTGAGGGAATAGAGGGAAAGGTTTTCGTTAAATTTGTCTTTGAACTAGTTTGAACCGCCATCTTAAAATATCGGAAGGTATGCACTTGTACAGTCTCCGTCAGATATATCGGAGCGGCCAAGGTGTTCACAAATATCTGAAAAAACGTCTATTATCGAGACCTTAAAGTCCGTATTTAGATATTTCTGAACACTTTGGCCGCTCAATTTTTTCTGATGGCGACTGTACAAAGTTGTCTATATAAATCCGTACCGGGTTAAAGACACAATTGTTATGGCTCGTTGATTGGTTCCGTTTCCACTTCTCGTCGAATGACCGTGAAATAATGCTTGCCGAAGAAGTATTTTTTATTGTCGTTGCGAATTTTTATTTTCTTTACGATTACACTTAATAGTTTTTTCCTAAATTCACCCCCTGTCCCCCTCCTACTTTCCCCCCTTTTAAAGAATAATAGTACTCGTAAGTAGTTATTAAACGAATCTTGTACACGAGTGAATTCACTTGAGCTTCCGCACCGGACGACCGTGGGACGCGGGTCACTGATTGCGGGACATTCAAGTCCCCTGGGAATTTCATTTCCTTTTCTTAAACTACATTATTGTGAAAGGTTATACAAACCTATTTATTTATGCTACTGAACTAGTAAGCTTCAGACGAGTGATTCCTTTTGATGTCAACTCTGTTACTTCCCCTTTTCTTTCTAGCTTTTCTAGCCCTCTTAGCTTTCAAATCGGCTAATCTTCGCCATATTCTTACGCATGATAATTATCCTAATAAACCTAGTACATAATTTCAAATCACGCCTCCAAAGTCCAAACGCAACTGCAATGAATGATGAATGTTGCACCGTGAACCGTGACCGATTGAATGCTTGCACGCTATACTATAGCGATCATGGTCGTTTTATCGAGATTTATCACATTTTTATCGGACGCGAGCGATATAAATGATATACTGTATTACTGCATTACAATATCCGTATATGATAATTGTGGAAGAAGAAACGTATATCGTATGTTTTCAGCTTCTTTACTGCGAACCCGGTCTGCCTACTGGTAAATTTGCCTACTGGTAAATTTGGGATTAACCACGTTTTGCTATATCGCCAACCGTCCGCTATAAGATGCCTTATTAGGCAAGGTATCATATTTTGGCAGCTCCTTTGTGCCATGAAATGTTATGATGAAACATTGTTTGATCCCTAATTGGCATGTTCCTTTCTTTGGTATTGTATATGATATATCTAGTATTACGTCTGCGGTATTCAATTGACATGTTGAATTAAGAGGCAGTGTCTTTATTGCGTTTAACCTCATTAAGAGCGCTCCAACAAGAAAAGTCAAAATAATGCAAAATTGATGATATTCCTCGATGACATTCAGTACTTTAGGGTCATTATTAGAAACAATGAGTACTTGTTACGGTAAAAGCGTCTTCTTATCTTTAGGAATTACTTTTTAAATATTGGAAAAAGGGCTTATTAAATTAGTAATGATTTTTTTTCTGATGGTTGTTTCCGAAAAACCACGTGAAGCACTAAATTGTGAGCTCGTATTTGTAAATGTTGAGAAGTTTACTCTAGTAAAGCTGGCTATTTTGTATTACTAATACCCTGTACATTAGGAATTACTTTTGACATTTTTCCTAAATACCTTTGAGAAAGAGAAAATCGAAGAAAAACAAACTCAATTTTCTCTCCGAAACAAGTGTCAATTCCTACGAAATTCTACTTAATATCGAAGTCATTTTCATACTCAAGCAATCTACAGCGTTTGCTTATACTGATGGTATACATTAGTGTTTATGAAATTCTACTATAATTTTTTGGCAATTTTTTGAAAACGACTCTAATATTACCGATGACGCGCGGTCGTGAGCTCAGTGCCGCGGCAGAGCTTGTAGAGGTAGGACGTGTGTCGGTCGGCTCCGCACGTTTTCAACGGCGACGACGAGGTTTTTTATCATTGTGTGCGGCAGGCGCCGTGTAAAATGCTATACTGTGTGCGTGACAGTGCGTGTATACGGCGACTGAGTAACTTTGATCCTAGTACTGTGTATTTGGTTTTATAGTATAGTATGTAACTACCGGACAGCATTAAAGATATTTGAAATGATCTGATATTTTATAGGTACTAAATTAAAAAATGGCTGAATACAAATGCTTTTGATGACATGTCAGAATCAGAATATATAGGTCTGATGATGGAGCTGGGAGGTGGTCACCGGTACCAATCAACCATGCAACTAAACCACTTCGTGTTTCGGCTCGTTTGATTCGTCTCAACAAGATCTTTGACACAAGATAGGACTCAGGGTCTGATGATGGAGCTGGAAGGTGGTCACCGGTACCAGTCAACCACGCAACTAAACCACTTCGTGTTTGGGCTCGTTTGATTCGTCTCAACAAGATCTTTGACACAAGATAGGACTCAGGGTCTGATGATGGAGCTGGAAGGTGGTCACCGGTACCAGTCAACCACGCAACTAAACCACTTCGTGTTTGGGCTCGTTTGATTCCTCTCAACGAGATCTTTGACACAAGATAGAACTCAGGGTCTGATGATGAAGCTGGAAGGTGGTCAACGGTACCAGTCAACCATGCAACTAAACCACTTCGTGTTTCGGCTCGTTTGATTCGTCTCAACAAGATCTTTGACACAAGATATTACTGAGGGTCTGATGATGGAGCTGGAAGGTTGGCACCGGTACCAGTCAACCACGCAACTAAACCACTTCGTGTTTGGGCTCGTTTTATTCCTCTCAACGAGATCTTTGACACAAGATAGAACTCATGGTCTGACGATGAAGCTGGAACGTGGTCAACGGTACCAGTCAACCATGCACCTAAACCACTTCGTGTTTGGGCTCGTTTGATTCGTCTCAACGAGATCTTTGACACAAGATAGAACTCAGGGTCTGATGATGGAGCTGGAAGGTGGTCAACGGTACCAGTCAACCATGCAACTAAACCACTTCGTGTTTCGGCTCGTTTGATTCGTCTCAACAAGATCTTTGACACAAGATAGGACTCAGGGTCTGATGATGGAGCTGGAAGGTGGTCACCGGTACCAGTCAACCACGCAACTAAACCACTTCGTGTTTGGGCTCGTTTGATTCCTCTCAACGAGATCTTTGACACAAGATAGAACTCAGGGTCTGGTGATGAAGCTGGAAGGTGGTCAACGGTACCAGTCAACCATGCAACTAAACCACTTCGTGTTTCGGCTCGTTTGATTCGTCTCAACAAGATCTTTGTCACAAGATAGGACTCAGGGTCTGATGATGGAGCTGGAAGGTGGTCAATGGTACCAGTCAACCATGCAACTAAACCACTTCGTGTTTCGGCTCGTTTGATTCGTCTCAACAAGATCTTTGACACAAGATAGTACTGAGGGTCTGATGATGGAGCTGGAAGGTTGGCACCGGTACCAGTCGACCACGCAACTAAACCACTTCGTGTTTGGGCTCGTTTTATTCCTCTCAACGAGATCTTTGACACAAGATAGAACTCAGGGTCTGACGATGAAGCTGGAACGTGGTCAACGGTACCAGTCAACCATGCACCTAAACCACTTCGTGTTTGGGCTCGTTTGATTCGTCTCAACAAGATCTTTGACACAAGATAGTACTGAGGGTCTGATGATGGAGCTGGACGGTGGTCACCAGTACCAGTCAACCATGCAACTAAACCACTTCGTGTTTGGGCTCGTTTGATTCCTCTCAACGAGATCTTTGACACAAGATAGTACTGAGGGTCTGATGATGGAGCTGGAAGGTGGTCAACGGTACCAGTCAACCATGCACCTAAACCACTTCGTGTTTGGGCACGTTTGATTCGTCTCAACAAGATCTTTGACAGAAGATAGGACTCAGGGTCTGATGATGGAGCTGGACGGTGGTCATCAGTACCAGTCAACCATGCAACTAAACCACTTCGTGTTTGGGCTCGTTTGATTCCTCTCAACGAGATCTTTGACACAAGATAGTACTGAGGGTCTGATGATGGAGCTGGAAGGTGGTCAACGGTACCAGTCAACCATGCAACTAAACCACTTCGTGTTTCGGCTCGTTTGATTCGTCTCAACAAGATCTTTGTCACAAGATAGGACTCAGGGTCTGATGATGGAGCTGGACGGTGGTCACCAGTACCAGTCAACCATGCAACTAAACCACTTCGTGTTTGGGCTCGTTTGATTCCTCTCAACGAGATCTTTGACACAAGATAATACTGAGGGTCTGATGATGGAGCTGGAAGGTGGTCACTGGTACCAGTCAATCATGCAACTAAACCACTTCGTGTTTGGGCTCGTTTGATTCCTCTCAACGAGATCTTTGACACAAGATAGTACTGAGGGTCTGATGATGGAGCTGGAAGGTGGTCAACGGTACCAGTCAACCATGCAACTAAACCACTTCGTGTTTCGGCTCGTTTGATTCGTCTCAACAAGATCTTTGTCACAAGATAGGACTCAGGGTCTGATGATGGAGCTGGACGGTGGTCACCAGTACCAGTCAACCATGCAACTAAACCACTTCGTGTTTGGGCTCGTTTGATTCCTCTCAACGAGATCTTTGACACAAGATAATACTGAGGGTCTGATGATGGAGCTGGAAGGTGGTCACTGGTACCAGTCAATCATGCAACTAAACCACTTCGTGTTTGGGCTCGTTTGATTTGTTTCAACAAGATCTTTGACACAACATAGTACTCACAGGGTCTGATGTGCAGCTGGAAGGTTGTCATCCCAGACACGAAGTGGTTTAGTTGCATGGTTGACTGGTACCGGTGACCACCATTCAGCTCCATCATCAGACCCTGAGTATCACCTAGTGTCCAAGATCTTGTTGAGACGAATCAAACGAGCATAAACACGAAGTGGTTTAGTTGCATGGTTGACTGGTACCGGTGACCACCTTCCAGCTCCATCATCAGACCCTGAGTATCACCTAGTGTCAAAGATCTTGTTGAGACGAATCAAACGAGCTCAAACACGAAGTGGTTTAGTTGCATGGTTGACTGGTACCGGTGACCACCTTCCAGCTTCATCATCAGACCCTGAGTCCTATCTTGTGTCAAAGATCTTGTTGAAATAAATAAAACGAGCCCAAACACGAAGTGGTTTAGTTTCATAGTTTACTTGTACCGGTGACCACCTTCCAGCTCCATCATCAGACCCTGAATATCACCTAGTGTCCAAGATCTTGTTGAAACGAATCAAACGAGCTCAAACACGAAGTGGTTTAGTTGCATGGTTGACTGGTACCGGTGACCACCTTCCAGCTCCATCATCAGACCCTGAGTCATATCTTGTGTCAAAAATCTTGTTGAAATGAATCAAACGAGCCCAAACACGAAGTGGTTTAGTTGCATGGTTGAATGGTACCGGTGACCACCTTCCAGCTCCATTATCAGACCCTGAGTATCACCTAGTGCCAAAGATCTTGTTGAGACGAATCAAACGAGCTCAAACACGAAGTGGTTTAATTGCATAGTTGACTGGTACCAGTGGCCATCTTCCAGCTCCATTATCAGACCCTGAGTGTCACCTAGTGCCAAAGATCTTGTTGAGACGAATCAAACGAGCCTAATCATGTTACTACATGGTTGATTGGTATCCGTGACCACCTTCATCATCATCATCAGGCTTCATCATCAGATGCTTAGTATCAGCTCGTTTCTAAACTTAAGATACAAATTAAAGGTTTTATTATATAGCTAAAATAGTTTCACTATACAACCTATACCATATGCAATGACGAAAAATGAAAATAAGCGAGTACCTAAGTAAGTACGTATAATTTCTTTCTAGTAATAATGACCTACATAAGTATGTATATTTGCACTGGATTTAGTATTTTCGTACCAAATAACATTTTTAGGACTTTGATATTAAAGTACAGTTAGTGTTGTTATGATTGATTTCAATGTGCTTCACGTTCGGATCAAGAATGTTTAATCCATCATTGTAGTGCGACCGAGGGAAAATGCGGTGGAAGGGTTCGGCGACCTGAGATCGCGGGGCCTGCCGCAGCGCGTAAAATACCTAAACTCGCTCATCCCCGAAATGTAATAGCACTCTTAATGGAAATTATATATGAACCTATAAATAAAGGTCACATTTTCACAACACGCCGCTTAGTCAAAAAAAATCAGCCATTTTTACAAAACTGTTTTAAAGTGAGGAAGACCGTCTACAAGCTCTTTGGTCGCTAACTCTTGATGCGTTTGTACAGTCGCTATCAGATACATATATCGGAGCGGCTGAGGTGCTCAAAAATATGTGAACACCCACTAACGCCGTGACAATAGAGGCGTGTTCAGATATTTGTGACCATT
Source organism: Cydia amplana (assembly GCF_948474715.1). NCBI lineage: Eukaryota > Metazoa > Arthropoda > Insecta > Lepidoptera > Tortricidae > Cydia > Cydia amplana. The sequence goes on along the minus strand of NC_086074.1, from coordinate 17,165,562 downwards.
TTGGACGCTCCGATATATCTGACGGCGACTGTTTGTAGGTACACATATTCCACTTACAGAAGGAAGCTCCTTTCTGACTGTGTCTGAGCAAAGTACGTGTTCAAATACGAGTCCTTTCTCTGATATAACACAAATTTTCCCAGCCAAAAAATTTTAAATTACTGTTCGCTTCACTCCACCTAGTAACAGAGAAAAACGTCCTATTCTGTTTATTTTACGCTGCGCAAAATTGTCTACACTCTGCATGTTTCCATTATCACATAAATGCGTGTTTTTGAAGGCACATAAATTGAAAACCTGGCGCTCCGGGCCTCGTTTCGTCTACATAAATTAACTGATAAAAACAAGCACTTGGCTTCTTTATACACGAACTAATTAACTCCTTTGTTACGAGGCACTGACGTCGAATTTGTACCTAACGAAACGAGAACTTAGGTGGGAGAAAAAGATCAATTCAACATTATCGCTCATTATAGTAATCACTAGCGAGTAGCGACCCGCCCGGGCATCGCACGGGTTAACATATTATACACTTACACCTTCCTCAATCGTCAAGAACCGCATGAAAACCCATTCAGTAGTTTGTGAGTTTATCGCAAACATACATTCACACAGATAGACGCGGCGGGGACTTTATATTATAAGGTGTATTAGTGTGTAGTGATATTGTTGTTGATTGTTATTGAATTACAAAAGCATAGTCATCTGAATGACTAAATAGAATTTCATTTTATCTTGGTACCTACAGGTGATTGTCATCAGTTCACGATAGTCAATTTTGCTAGGACTTATGAAATGTCCAGATAAAACCTTTATTCATTTAACTCAAACCAAAGATGTTACCTACAATCTACATTATGTCGATGCGTGTTAAAATCACCAAGTACCCAGAATTTGTTTCACCGATTTTAGGTACATTTATTCCATTGCGACTTGATGTACCAACTTTTACTTTAATGTATCTATATCCGACGACCGAATTGTTATCTTTCCAACGCCAGCCTGTCCTCTAAATTCCTAATATATCTAAGCTTCAATGCATTTGACGCTGACAGTCTAATATTCGACCCGCATTATATACGAATGTTAAATAGCATGTCAGTATACGTACAGTATAACCGTCAAGGTAGGTCATTGGCCGCTTTTAGGATCAATATTTTTCGCTTGGACGCAACCGGCAGCTGTTCTTGTTAACTTCTTTTTTTTTTACTTACAAGCCTCTTAAAGATGTTTCGTATAAAATGCCCCAGGGAGAAATAAGTCGGGTACTGCCAAATACGAAGTGAATTTTCGCGATAATAAGCTTTGGAAAGGGTAGGAAGGAAGCGAAATAAGTATACTTAGAGCTGAGAGGTTTCTGACAGACGACGTTTTATTTTCGAGGAAAATAGAATTGTTCTTGTCTGAGATATTCATGATTCGTGAAAGCTATATATATATAGTAAAGTACTATTAGTGCTCGTATATCATTCACACTAAAAAAACCTACGCCGACGCCAAAGCACGTATGTAGCTGATATTTCCCGCTTCGTAGCTAAAATCGTCAGTAGAGGCGATGACAATCTGTCGTGGTTAGCGTTGAGTTGGTAAACAGTAAGTTATTAAGTCCATATAAGTAATAGAATTACAGACAGACTTACAACAACGACATGGATTAGATTGGATAAACAGAATTTAATGCAACGTTATATACGACTGAAGACTGCGAATTGGTCACTTTTTTCACGTCATATGAAACCGCTTTTAGTTTTCATATTTTAATAGCTAAAAACTTTACGGCCCCACTCACTAATACGTGTACGTGCGACTGCGTTTACGACTGACATTTGATCTAGTGTTAAGCATTAGCGCTATTAAGCACTCGAATAACACGCGTCGTAAACGGGGCACTAACTCGGAGTAATCATCCGGTTTACGGCCCCGTAATAATTCCAGGCGGTCTAGCATGAGTTGCGCTCTCGCGCGCGAGTCCATACTTGAAGTCACGCCAGATGTTGGAGTCGCGCGCGAGAACGCCACTCATGCTAGACCGCCTGGGCTAAACTAACATTACTCGGCAAAAGTTCGTTGATAGGCCGGTTACTAAACTTTAAATTGTTCGAGAGCATCACATTATATCCTACAGTATATTTGTGTTTGGAATATAATAGAACACTATTTTGTGAATGTATGTGTAAAGTAATCTCTAAAAAATATATTGAGATTTGTGGAAAAAAAAATTTTAAAAATTTAGTTTTTAAAAAGATGTAAACATCAAATTCTACAGTAGCGATTTTTTGTTCAAAAGGCATAACTAAATATTTTACACTGTAAGTAAAATATGCACCACTTTTTTAGTGGTGCATACGTCACGAGCAATAAAAATGTTTGAAATAAATAATTACAATACAACATTAATTAAACACTTGGTGATTTTCCACTATATTGTTACGCCAATTATTCTACTCAATCTAATAAAATAAAAAACCAGGGGATTTTATTTTTACTATTTTTTAAACAATTATAACGTATTTTACCCCACGCGCATTAATTCTACAGTATATTTTTTTAATGCACCATACAGCCTGTAATTAATGTTATCACAACGTCAAAGAATCTCCTATTAATACAATGAGCTTTTGTCACAATTGTAAAAATGGCTATCGTTAAATTATTTAAATGATCGGCGCGGGGCGGGAGGGGAAGCGATGGCGATACTCAAGGCCGCACGGCCGCAAAGCAACGGATTGGATAGGATGAAGGTATCTTAGGGCGGTTACAGAGTAGCGTTTTATACGAGCGTACGCGTACAGTCACCAGCAATTAAATGTCTGCTAGTGCACGAAAATACTAACGACCTTTTTTCCTACGTCCAGTTGACCTAAGTTTAAAATGTATAAATTGCGAAACTTGTAACGACATGTGTCCCACGTTTAGCTGACCTAAGTTTAAAAAGTCTACCGTACCGCGAAGAAATTCAAAGGTGTATGTGAAGTCCCCAATCCGCATTGGGCTAGCATGGGGACTACCGTACGAAACTGATAATTTTATTTAACATCACGATTTTTGGTCGTTCATAAACTGTCAAAAGTGACGTTTCTTCAAATAAAAACGTCACTTTTGACACTTGTATGGATGGGATATGTCAGTGTCAAACAAGTGACTAAAGTGACGTTTTTTTTTAGAAACGTCACTTGACACTTGTATGGATGGGATATGTCAGGGTCAAACAAGTGAGAAAGGTGACGTGTTTTTAAGAAACGTCACTCTTGACACTTGTATGGATGGGATATGTCAGTGTCAAACAAGTGACAAAAGTGACTTTTTTTAAAGAAACGTCACTTTTGACAAGTATGGATGGGCTATGTCAGTGTCAAACAAGTGACAAAAGTGGCGTTTTTGAAGAAACGTCACTCTTGACACTTGTATGGATGGGATATGTCAGTGTCAAACAAGTGACAAAAGTGACGTTTTTTATGAAACGCCACTATTGACACTTGTATGGATGGGATATATCGGTGTCAAACAAGTGACAAAAGTGACTTTTTTTTAAAGAAACGTCACTTTTACATGTATGGATGGGATATGTCAGTGTCAAACAAGTGACAAAAGTGACTTTTTTTAAAGAAACGTCACTTTTGACATGTATGGATGGGCTATGTCAGTGTCAAACAAGTGACAAAAGTGACGTGTTTGAAGAAACGTCACTCTTGACACTTGTATGGATGGGATATGTCAGGGTCAAACAAGTGAGAAAAGTGACGTTTGTTTTTAAGAAACGTCACTTTTGACACTTGTATGGATGGGATATGTCGGTGTCAAACAAGTGACAAAAGTGACTTTTTTTTAAAGAAACGTCACTTTTGACATGTATGTATGGGATATGTCAGTGTCAAACAAGTGACAAAAGTGACTTTTTTATTTAAAGAAACGTCACTTTTGACATGTATGGATGGGCTATGTCAGTGTCAAACAAGTGGCAAAAGTGACGTTTTTTTTTAAGAATCGTCACTTTTGACACTTGTTGACACTGATATATCCGATCCATATCGTTTCTATAACTAATATTTGACGTATCTCAACTGACCTAAGTTTAAAATGTATAAATTGCGAAATTTCTAACGACATGTGTCCCACGTTTAGCTGACCTAAGTTTAAAAAGTCTACTGTACCGCGAAGACATTCAAAGGTGTATGTGAAGTCCCCAATCCGCACTGGGCTAGCGTGGGAACTACCGTACGAAACTGATAATTTTATTTAATATCACGATTTTTGGTCCTTCATGAACTATCAAAAGTGACGTTTCTTCAAACAAAAACGTCACTTTTGACACTTGTATGGATGGGATATGTCAGTGTCAAATAAGTAACTAAAGTGACGTTTCTTCAAAAACGTTACTTTTGACATGTATGGATGGGCTATGTCAGTGTCAAACAAGTGACAAAAGTGACGTTTTTGAAGAAACGTCACTCTTGACATTGACACTTGTATGGATGGGATATGTCAGGTCAGGGTCAAACAAGTGACAAAAGTGACGTTTTTGAAGAAACGTCACTTGACACTTGTATGGATGGGATATGTCAGGGTCAAACAAGTGAGAAAGGTGACGTTTTTTTAAGAAACGTCACTTTTGACACTTGTATGGATGGGATATGTCGGTGTCAAACAAGTGACAAAATTGACGTTTTTTATGAAACGTCACTATTGACACTTGTATGGAATTGGATGGGATATGTCAGGGTCAAACAAGTGAAAATGTGACGTTTTTTTAAGAAACGTCACTCTTGACAGTTGTATGGATGGGATATGTCAGTGTCAAAAAAGTGACAAAAGTGACTTTTTTTTTAAAGAAACGTCACTTTTGACATGTATGGATGGGCTATGGCAGTGTCAAACAAGTGACAAAAGTGACGTTTTTGAAGAAACGTCACTCTTGACACTTGTATGGATGGGATATGTCAGGGTCAAACAAGTGAAAATGTGACGTTTTTTTAAGAAACGTCACTCTTGACACTTGTATGGATGGGATATGTCAGGGTCAAACAAGTGAGAAAGCTGAAATTTTTTTAAGAAACGTCACTACTACACTTGTATGGATGGGATTGTCGGTGTCAAACAAGTGACAAAAGTGACGTTTTTTATGAAACGTCACTATTGTCACTTGTATGGATGGGATATGTCAGTGACAAAAGTGACTTTTTTTAAAGAAACGTCACTTTTGACATATATGGATGGGCTATGTCAGTGTCAAACAAGTGACAAGAGTGACGTTTTTGAAGAAACGTCACTCTTGACACTTGTATGGATGGGATATGTCAGGGTCAAACAAGTGAGAAATGTGACTTTTTTTTTAAGAAACGTCACTTTTGACACTTGTATGGATGGGATATATGTCGTTGTCAAACAAGTGACAAAAGTGACGTTTTTTATGAAATGTCACTATTGACACTTGTATGGATGGGATATGTCAGTGTCAAACAAGTGACTAAAGTGACGTTTTTTTAGAAACGTCACTCTTGACACTTGTATGGATGGGCTATGTCAGTGTCAAACAAGTGACAAAAGTGACGTTTTTGAAGAAACGTCACTTTTGACATGTATGGATGGGCTATGGCAGTGTCAAACAAGTGACAAAAGTGACGTTTTTGAAGGAACGTCACTCTTGACAATTGTATGGATGGGATATGTCAGGGTCAAACAAGTGAGAAAGGTGACGTTTTTTTTATTAATATTGACTTTCAAAGTATTGTCATTAGGCTTTTTGAACGTAGCTATTTTGAGCGTAGCAGTTTTAAAAGTATTGGTCTCAAATTATTTGTTATTTATTTTGATTTCTCGCAAAGCACTTGTTATTATTCCAATATTTTTTTGATAACACGTGTTAAATAAACAGATAATTGTAGAAATATAAAATTTTCGAGTGTAGGATGAATAAACATATTTTTTAAGCATAAAATAAAAAATAAAAAATCATAATAAATAGATCTCACGGTATCCGAGTGGTGCAAATTTCCATATCAATTGAGATTAATATTATGACCTAATCATCAAATTTTCGAATTGTGTAGGAATTTTTAAGTTACATTTATATCGATTATTTAAAAAAAAAACTATAGAATGAGCTTACTGTACACAGCTCACAGGAAACTCTCGGGATTTCTTTGTTATTAATCATGAACTAACTTAAGACATATAATTGATACATTATCCCGACTGTATGACTTAGTCTGTATAGTGTTCTAGATATTGACCCTAGGGTCATTAATTTCATGAAGAGCTCAATTACGGTACTGGAGATAATCGTATCGTGGGCATCTGTAAACCCTAAATATTGATTAGAAAAAGCTTTCGAAACTGTACGAATTAATGCAAGCAAAATTTTTTCTTCCCCCGCCTATGAATAAGAAGCTTCATTGGCTACGTTCGAAGTCCGTGTACTAGATTTTTTTAATTTGGGCCTCCGTCAAATATTTTGCTTTGCAAAAAGGTTTTCGCCAAAAAAGTTTGAGAACTGCTGCAATATCTTATGTATCACCACCGTCACCACCAATTAAAGTAATTTAGGGTAAAGAGAAACAGGGCTAGATTTGTCCGGCCGACTCTTAAGTAATAAATAACCATTTAAAAAAAAACTAATTTTACCCTTTGTTCCACAGCGATCTCAACAGCAACACCCAATTCGTGGTTGGCCTCGCATTATGTACACTCGGCGCCATCGCCTCTCCAGAAATGGCGAGAGACTTGGCATCGGAAGTCGAACGGCTGATCAAGAGTCCAAACGCGTACATTAAGAAAAAGGCAGCGCTGTGTGCGTTCCGCATTATAAGAAGAGTTCCAGATTTGATGGAGATGTTCCTACCGGCTACGAGGAGTTTATTGACGGAAAAGAATCATGGTAAGTTTTATGATAACTCATAATAAACACTCTGGGCTAGCTTGAGTTACGAGAGAGACGCCCTTAGGAGAGAGACCCATTGTCAAGTAAACTTGTGCAGATAAATATTGAGCGTTTGGTCGACGTTACTATACTTCTACACAACGGACTCTTCGATGAGTTATTTTATAAAAGTTAGTATTGTATATGGATCAGATTCACTACTTAAAGCAAAATAATAAATAATTCAATGATATGAAATATTTATTGGAAACAACGGTAGAAACAACCGGCAGACACTTTGAATTAATCTCAAATATTTCAAACACCAAAGTTATTTCAACCGTTAGGTTGTCTCATACTCCAATAACAAATTGTAGGTATAGTTTTGCCTAGTCTTAACTAATACACGGCCTATAATTACTCCGCATTCGTCCCGTATTACGGGAAAAGTTCTTATTATATATCGCCATTTTAGTAGTCAAGTCAACATATTCAACGGAATACGTGCTAATTGTTGCAATTAGTACCAATAAAAGTAGCAATTCTATTAAAAGAGATGACTAAACTGATGTCATGTTTAACATCAAACAATTGGTCTACCTATTAACTAAAAATATCCACTGCTCGTAACATACTCTAACTAGAAAGTTTATTTGTCAGCATCGAATTTACTTATGAAAATCCTAAACTTAAAAAATAATAATTTGTCAAATCATTTTCAATAAAACTTCACGAAACTTCCTTACATAAATCCTATTAATTTATGAACCCCTTTAATTTCGGCCTCGAACAAAAAACTTCAAATCGAGACTTTGTCTTACCGATATCAAAGGCTTTCCGAAACCAAATTGTTCTCGAATTTATTTCGTAATTGAAGTAATTAAATTTGCTTGGGTAAAGTACCCAGGCAAAATATCTACTCAAATCGGCTATCTCGCCTGAATGTTTCCAAAGATTATTAAATTCTTGAAACTTTGGGAAAATTTTAGTCCCGTAGCTTTTTAATACCGGGAAACCTCTTTATTTATTCAGTCAAGAAAAAAATGTTCATTCAAGCTTTTATCTTTTTACTCCTTTCAATTTTCTGCTATGATTTCTTATTAAAAAAAACGAAATTTCAATCCCTTATCTACGAGGTCTCGCCCGATAGCGTTTAAACGATAAACCAAAATATCTTCATCTCTCATTTACTTGTGTACCCATACTATCGAAGGGTCAAAATTGCTCTGGTTACATGTTATCAATGTGTCAACAGGTGTCCTTATCACGGGCGTGACGCTCATCACAGAGATGTGCGAAAACAGTCCCGACACACTCAACCACTTCAAAAAGGTAAGAACAACTTTTATTTCAACAGGAATTTGACCCCTACAGTCGATATTGTAGAGTATAATTTAGACTGACACCTAGTGAACGTAATTTTAGTTAAGTAGATCACGGCGTACATGTTTACAGATGTTACAAACAGGATACACTCATATATAAATTCGTCGGTTGACAACCGAAAAGCGCTAAGTGATATTGTATGTCAAACTTGCTTTAATCCTACACAAAATGGTACTTTAGAACGGTTTCATTGCCATACTAGAGATGTATTAGCTGTATGTAAAAGTGGATACTTATGTTAGGTTTTCGGTGTACTTCCGTTTGGCCCAAATACATTTCGCCAAATTTCACTTCCCAACAAACTTATCGCAATAGTTTCATTTCCCAAAGGAACCTTTAGCAAAGTTACACTTCGCATATAACTTATTTGGTCAAATTATCATTTGGCATGATTTTACTTTGTCAAATGTTATTAGGACAAAAACTTATTTAGCAAACGTTTTTTATTGACTAATATTATATTCCAAAAAGATGTTTGATCAAATTGTCACTTCGCAAATTTGGCAAATAGGCATCATCTCGATTTGAATTTGAACCTAAATTCGTTCTGTTAGAATTTTGAATTTATATAATATTTCTACTCAGAATCAGTAGTTTTTTCCATTCTTACTGAGAAAAAATGTCCACAAGTTTTTGGTGCATTTGTATGAAATAATGGGGACACTTTTTTTCTCGTAATTAGGGTTGAAAGAGCTCGTGATTCTGACTGGAAATAATACAATAGTAGGTACAATGCAGTACCAAAAAAATTACTGTTTTTAAAAATTTTAATCATCAAAATGTCAAAATCATAATATATTTATTTACATCAATTGTCGTGTTAGTTCGGCAAACGTGAAACAACCCACACATAAATACGTTTTAAAATTGGAACTTTACGGTTACAATCAGTACCCCGAACCATGAGTCACTGACAGTGTCAACACTGACATATACGTAACCATGTAATTTACTTTATATAGTTACCTACATCTCGCTCGCACTAATATGTCAGTAAGAGCGAAATGCATAGAATTAAGTAAGTTACGTAGACGTTAGCGTATATGTCAGTTTTGACACTCGTGGTAAGAGTACTGTTGACGCTTGACGTTTACGTTTGGATCTGCGTAAATTTTGGGACATGTAAGTTATGCTTAATGATACATTTGACTAAATAATACTTGGTAAAATGAAACTTGACCAAGTAATTATTTGCTAAACAATAACTTGCCAAAAAAGACTATTGCTAACTGAAAAATTGCGATAAGTTGTTTTGCCAAACATTTTTTTGGGAAATGATAATTTGGGAAACATAGTTTGGGATGTGATACTTTGGGAAACGTTTTTGGCCCATTCATTAGTAAACCTAGGTTTTCTTTTAATAAATGAATTTTATTTTTATAGGGCACCCACTGTCTGTACCATCATCCAAACGGTTAAATGACATTTCGTTAACCTTATTGCAACGTTATGAGGCCCACCGGTGTTTAGTTCAGTGTTGTTGTTAGTAGATAGTAGGGCTTCCAAATACCGGACTTCTCACAATACCGGTATTAATACCGAAACTGTCTTCATCAATACCGGGATTCCGGGATCCCGGTATTGGATATGAATCGCTTAAAAATATATAGTTTTATTAAAAAGGGGAATTAGAAAGGCTCACTGGAATACCAGATATGTCCTAAAAGCTATTACAACAATAAACAATCAATGCCGCCATCTGCAATAATTTTATTACACATTCCAGGTTGGCAATAATTTTATCCAATTTGTTGACTTCACCTCACCAGTCACATTTGTAGTCCAACTTAACCATCAACCAGACATTTTTTCAAATTTCCGTCAAAATTGGTTTGCCATTATTACAGTTATCCTTGCTTTTTCGTTTTATTTTTTGATAAAATTATAAGAACTAATTATGTTAATGTCACTATCATCATATCCATCACTCACATAACTTCAGGATTCATCCACCACCAACCACCAAATACATATTTATCTGACGCATTAGGCAACGATCTTGTTTCAATAATAAAATGCGGGCTAGAGACCAGTTAGAGTTAGACCAAGTAAAGTCTGCAACGATTTTGATAGCATAGAATAGAATAGAATAGAATATATTTATTTGTATTAATTGTACGTCATAATTTCATAGAAGTTTGACGTTTAATATAACACTTGCACTGCGCGTGCTATCAAAATCGTTGCATACTTTTCTTGGTCTAACTCTAGACGCGTCTGACCTTTAGTAAGCTTTTTGATACAGCCGAATATAATGTATTTAAAGGGTTTATACTGCGCATTTCCCTCATTTATTAAAATACCGGGATCCCGGTATTGCCTTTAAAAATACCGGTATTGAAAAATGCGTTTAAAAAGACGGGATCCCGGGATCCCGAAATACCGGGATCCCGGTATTGGAAGCCCTAGTAGATAGATAGGCATAGATGTCTTCAACCGAAAGGCAATTATAGTTTCAAATTCGTATGATGAAAGGAGAAAGTCTTGCCGCTGACTTTCGCAATGCACGTAGAAATTATCATTATTTTTCCTTGTTACTGCCTCATAACTCATGACACAGTCGGGTCGGCCTACTGAATTATTGACTTTTGTTTTGATAAAATCAGGCAGGTTTGATGTAATCTAGTAATTCAGCTAAATATAAGATTAAGAAATCAGACATTTATTACAATAGTAATTCTAGTATGATCGATTAAGGATTTCTTAAGGCAGAAAAGCCAGTGAACCGACTCAGCGTATCTAAATAGGGCGCAGCGAAGCAAGATGACCATTTGAACACGTCTCATAATCATAGGCTAATCTTCTGTATTAGTAATACACACTTCAGATTCAGGAAATTAATACTTTAGATATGTTATAATGTCCATTTTAAGCAATATCAATTTAGTAGAAACGTGTACGTTCGGCAAATAAGGATTCTTCCTTGTTGTATCCTCATGGCCGAGGGACGACAACTGCGGACACTTCACCAGTGCTCTCCAAGCCGCGCTATACGTATCTTGGACACGGTGTATGCTAGCCTGTAATGTTGCTTTTGTCTCTGACCTTCCAGACCAGTATTAGACAGTACATCGTCCAGTTACAGTTTTTGCCTAACCGTGCGTTAATCGTCGCCAATCCGGTCGCCAGTACGGTCGTTAAACTGATCGATGTGGTTTGACAGGTTCGCGAGCCGATAGGCGTGAAAATCTCGAGCAAACTGTTACTCAACATCTAACTATGCTTTAGATGTCTTGTTAATAACATATTTGCTATACCGTAAAATTGCCTTAAACCTACAATGCCAAACATTACCTGGCTTGAAAAAACAGTAATACAAATAGAAACTGTTATTATTATTATTGAAGGAAGAAATGCAATCATTATTAATAGAAAATTATTTATTGGTAGGTATGGAAGAATAGATGACAAATTTACTGCAGAAAGTCAAAGCCACGATTCAATTTAATAACTCCAATGTAATATCAGGTACATGCTGTAAATGATGCAATCTATAAATAGACACCGTGTTATCTGTAAAAGTACATAGCAGTGCGACCCACGTTGATATCAACAAATAAAATAAATTTTCTGGTATTTTGCAGTACCTTCAACTTATTTATAAACTTCTCCTTATAGCTCGTAGGTAAACGCGTGACGTCATTTTAAGCTGTCCACGTGAATGACCTGTGAAACTAAAGGTCACTAAGGAGTTTATAGTATCGATTTTCGCACCAAATCGTACTAATTTTCACTAATCGAGTATAATTTTGATGTAACATGATACCATAAGACTAGAAAACGAATTTTGAATAAATATTTTCATTTCGTTTTAATTAAAACAGAAATTAAAATTTCAGCGCTTCGGCCAAGAACTTAAAAAAAAGTATTTACATGTACCGAAACAAGCACCGATTTTAAATTAAATTTCAGGTAGGTAGGTATAGCAGAGGTATAGAGTTTCATTAAAACAGCCGTGGGCAAAAATATCATTTTGTCCTTAAAAAATTACGTAAAAGAAGGTATCATTACTTTCTTTGATGTTTTTTGATGTCTGTACGTCTGTAGGTCGATATAAAAACATCTACCTAATCAGAATCGCCGCCATTACGTTATGTGTTACGCCGTAACATTAAGTAAATATATTTATGACAATTATGACTTACTCCCGCACGGTTCCATTTGTAAGGATTCCTTGCGTTATTCATTAATCCTTTCTGATTTTAGTTTTCTAAATCCCAAAACGTTAGTTTATATTAGGCGCAGTACAGATTAGGTTTCTATTTGGAAATGTCTTTACTTTGCTCTTTAGGCGGCCATGGTCATTTACTAAAAAATATTCAATTTACTCTAATGTTTATTTAGTCTGTACCAAGTGTACTAACACTAAAGCAGCCCTTTGTATACATACTTATACAAAGGGTTACCCAACTACCAGATTAACTATCTCGGCCGGTCAACTTTTCCACTTAGAAATCCCGGCATACCTTACGTGCCCTAAATATACTTAGTTATAGAACCCTCCATTCTACTTGCTCGGGTAGAGACCCGAGTAACAAGAGTGTTACTTTAATAAAACTTGCGCAGCCTGTTTACCGGACTTATTTGTTTGCAAACTCGGCGACGGCTCTAAGGCCAAGCGCGCACCACGATTTTTTGTCGCGCGATTATTTTGTCGCAGAAATGCAACGTATGTGTTTATATGCCAGTGCGCGCATATGCGACAAAAAAATAGCAGCGATTTTAAAATTGTGATATGTCACATATTTCCGCGATTGCTCGCGACGCGATTGTCGCAAAGTGAATTGCAGCATATGGAGTTGTATGGCCCCGCGCGCACTGCGATAATAAAATCGCACCCCGGACCTCAGTCGGCATTTCGCTCTCCAAGCGTCAACATGTTGGAACCTGCTTCTCCAATGGAGTCACAAGATGAGACGCTAGATGTTGACCATTTTATGATGGAGATCACCTTTGTGGTATAAATACTCAAAGTCATACAGCGATTGCATATTGAAGACACGTTTCACGACAAGCGACTGGTACGAAATCCATGTTGAGAATGAACAAATCGTCGACTTTTTCATCGCAGTGCGCGCAGTCAATTTTCTGCGACATATTACAGCGCGATTCTAAAATCGTGTCGCACGCTTGGCCTAGCTTTAAGCTGACTTGTATAATTGTATATATTTGACACCATTTCGAGGATACAATTTAGTGAGATGAATTTATGATGTGATGTAGGCGAACGAGATATTTATTGTGCTTAGCTGTTAGTTATAGATACTTAGTTAGCGTTGTACATATAGGCGTGTATTGTATATGGGCGATCATAATTAGCCAAACGAATTGGCTATGTACTGATTTACACAGTTATAGCATGTCACACCAGTATTATTAGTACACGAGGGAACAGTATAAAAATATGCGTGAGGTGTTTTTGAGATTTTTTTGATATCGCATTTTTATACTAATTACGTGATATTTGCCGAGACCCCCTCTCCCCTACTACGTGAGATTTGTTGAGATTCGGCTTGAACCCTCATCCTCTGAACTGAACATCTCGCGTAGTTTATTGACGTCCCTTTATAAAGAGCAAATATTCTATTTATCGGATTTGATCTTACGATTTTGAAGATATGGTCGACCAAAGTAATAAAAAACTGTAGGCTAAAGTTACGCATTGTAATTCCTACTCTGATTAAAATTGCGCTCAAAATTGTTTTGTACACTACCACACTATGCGTCTGCCATTAAACCTTTAGTATTATGTCGTATACACACACATTTGTAAATCACACACTATTACTATGATAGTACATATAAGTATACCACACTAATTGTTCTGTTTGTGTTGTCCCGTAGGAGAGCGGACAGCGCGAGGTAATCACACGATGATCCTTGCACTATTACGTGTCGTAGCCTGATGACTATCATGCAAACATTTAATAAAATAACTATACCGTGAACGTACATCACGATCGTTCATAAATTGTCCTGTAGTATACCTAATTGATTTTGTATGACAGCCTTGCGTGGCAATATTATAAATATCGCAATGCAACTGGTAATGATAATATTTTCATCAACGCATTACGCAACTGCCTGAATAGGATCTGGGGCAAAAACAATCTATGGCTAAGACTACTCTTTGAGAGCATTTCCTTCTATTACTAAGTACTTTAGACACGGAAAACTCCACAAGCATAGCTTGATTTTGTTTCATTCAAATACCTACGTAAATACAAACGGTATTTTGAACATTAAGAATGTCAACAGGCTACGGCACGGGCAACAGCATGAATGTCTTGTGTTGGATACATGATATCAAATATACAAAACGTATTATATGTATTGTATTACATGACAAGCGAAGGCCTTACAGATTCTAATTTTGTTAGACTTGAAGATGGATTCAAAACAGCGTCTCTTTTCTGCTGTGATTAAGACTTTTTTAACTATGTATCTTAAGTATCTGTACTTAATGTGTCTGTGTACGAATCTGTCAGGTTTTCGAAATTTGTGGGACGTTTGGGAGATCAAATAAACTATCATACATTTGTGTAGAAATAGTGTAGGTGTACACACGGCACTCTGTGCATCTTATTTTTATCTCTATAGAACCTTCTTTGAAAGTTTTCGATTTCTATCTTATTATTTCACGTGTACTAACTCTCAGTTGACTGTCGTTTGATTGTGAGACGGTTTTCTCACATAGACTAGAAAGCACACAAAATGTGACTAATATTCGTTGAGGGATATGGAACTCTTTTATTATTCTTCATTTGAAAGTTGATATTTGTTGTAAAGGTGTTCATTGTCATTTGCCCTGTACTGTAAAATTGTTGTTTGAAAGTATTTAAACTTTATTTTTCATCCAGTATTTAGAAAATTCGCATACTTAAATTGGCTGATTTTTTTTCTTTTTCGCTTCGTATAATCTTTCTGTGTGCGCCAAAGAACCAGCTTTATTAATGTGATATTAAGGTGTGTATTTGTTTGTAGATCGTTCCGAACCTGGTACGGATACTGAAGAATTTGATACTGGCCGGTTACTCGCCCGAGCATGACGTCAGTGGCGTCTCGGACCCCTTCCTTCAGGTAATAAAGTTACGATGTAAATAATTAACTTGCTAACACAGTTTACAGGTGCTGTCACATGATTAGACCTAGTTTATTGACTTGTTGGCTGGAGATTATTTCAATAATATGTACCCATATAACTGTTTGATAACGTAATAATGATATTGTTGTTCACATGTTAGTTTATGATTTAATTTGTTATTTGTCAGGGCACATTTACCTGTAGCATAAGTTAGTGTAGTGTAGTAGGTTTAGTAAGTTTTATTATGTAGTTTTTTTTTAGTTTTAATGATAATATTTGTTAAATGTTACAAAATTCAATTTTGCTTTTGATATGATTAGGACTGTTTATCAAGTTTCACCATCATTTCATCAACATAGAATCTCTAAATCTAAAACCTATTTATGTGATTATGTAAAATAGTCAAACTTTATGAAATTACTAGCCAAAATGTATATTTATACACTTGTAACTAGTATGCAAGCGAGAGCCCTATACCATTTAAGATAATATATTCATAATTTACCAATATTTTAATCACTAAAAAGTGTCTCAAAATATACACTCTAGACCTAACAGCGATGAGTGACACCATAATTGTATGCGTAAGTAGGTAGATGAAATACAACACTGGAAAAATATTCCTTCCAGGTGAAAATCCTCCGCCTCCTCCGGATACTGGGCAAGAACGACGCGGAAGCGTCAGAGGCCATGAACGACATTTTAGCCCAGGTGGCCACCAACACGGAGACTAGCAAGAACGTAGGCAACACCATCCTCTACGAGACCGTGCTGTCCATCATGGACATCAAGTCGGAGAGCAGTCTACGGGTGAGTACATCACATGTTACCAGGTCCAGAGGCCATGGACGACATCCTGGCCCAGGTGGCCACCAACACGGAGACCAGCAAGAACGTGGGCAACACCATCCTCTACGAGACCGTGCTGTCCATCATGGACATCAAGTTCGAGAGCAGTCTACGGGTGAGTACACCACATGTTACCAGGTCCAGGTCCAGAGGCCATGGACGACATGCTGGCCCAGGTGGCCACCAACACGGAGACCAGCAAGAACGTGGGCAACACCATCCTCTACGAGACCGTGCTGTCCATCATGGACATCAAGTCGGAGAGCAGTCTACGGGTGAGTACATCACATGTTACCAGGTCCAGGTCCAGAAGCCATGGACGACATCCTGGCCCAGGTGGCCACCAACACGGAGACCAGCAAGAACGTGGGCAACACCATCCTCTACGAGACCGTGCTGTCCATCATGGACATCAAGTCCGAGAGCAGTCTACGGGTGAGTACATCACATGTTACCAGGTCCAGGTCCGGAAGCCATGAACGACATGCTGGCCCAGGTGGCCACCAACACGGAGACCAGCAAGAACGTGGGCAACACCATCCTCTACGAGACCGTGCTGTCCATCATGGACATCAAGTCCGAGAGCAGTCTACGGGTGAGTACATCACATGTTACCAGGTCCAGGTCCGGAAGCCATGGACGACATGCTGGCCCAGGTGGCCACCAACACGGAGACCAGCAAGAACGTGGGCAACACCATCCTCTACGAGACCGTGCTGTCCATCATGGACATCAAGTCCGAGAGCAGTCTACGGGTGAGTACATCACATGTTACCAGGTCCAGGTCCGGAAGCCATGGACGACAAGCTGGCCCAGGTGGCCACCAACACGGAGACCAGCAAGAACGTGGGCAACACCATCCTCTACGAGACCGTGCTGTCCATCATGGACATCAAGTCGGAGAGCAGTCTACGGGTGAGTACATCACATGTTACCAGGTCCAGGTCCGGAAGCCATGGACGACAAGCTGACCCAGGTGGCCACCAACACGGAGACCAGCAAGAACGTGGGCAACACCATCCTCTACGAGACCGTGCTGTCCATCATGGACATCAAGTCCGAGAGCAGTCTACGGGTGAGTACATCATCACATGTTACCAGGTCCAGGTCCGGAAGCCATGGACGACATGCTGGCCCAGGTGGCCACCAACACGGAGACCAGCAAGAACGTGGGCAACACCATCCTCTACGAGACCGTGCTGTCCATCATGGACATCAAGTCCGAGAGCAGTCTACGGGTGAGTACATCACATGTTACCAGGTCCAGGTCCAGAAGCCATGGACGACATGCTGGCCCAGGTGGTCACCAACACGGAGACCAGCAAGAACGTGGGCAACACCATCCTCTACGAGACCGTGCTGTCCATCATGGACATCAAGTCCGAGAGCAGTCTACGGGTGAGTACACCATCACATGTTACCAGGTCCTGGTCCAGAAGCTGTGGTGTGGGACGTAATGACAAACACTATCTCTGGAGTATAGGTTTATTCTGATCTATGATACTTATGCTAGGGTATATATATAGGGTACATGTGAGAGAGTGTGCGTGCACACTACACCTCCATTCCAAAGGAAAAAAAAAAGATTATAAGTTTAAATATATAATAATCTTTTTTTTTTGTTCATATATTTAGTAAGTGTTAATAAGAGTAAATAGGACACAGTTACACAGTTTTAAAATTTATAACAAAAAAATTATGCAAATTAAAATCTACGAAATATCAATGTAACCCTTTTATCGTTTAAGGTTATAGATTTGAAAAAAAAAATTGCAAAAAGAAAAACCTTAGTCGTAAAACAAAGCAGATATAATTAACATATGACAATTGCAAAAAAAAAAACAAAGATAATAAACACAATTTCAGCACGCTTCGATGACGAAACGAAATTACAAAGTAGGTACATTACACAGTTATATACTAGTCATAAGAAAAATAAAAACACAAAGATTTATAAAAAAAAACACAATAAAAAAGAAATCACATTATTCAAACATTATCACTATTATAAAAAACAGTTCTTGTCCATTTAGGACACAATACATGTGTCTAATTAGTCAATCCTAGGTAGGTACCTTTACTTTACATTCGGTATTTATCATATTTTAATACATCAATACATCATATTCTCAAATCCATAATTGTTGTTACATACTTGCAAGTAGTTTATTAAGTATTCCGTTTTTAAGACGTCATTAGTGTTAAATTTCACTTTATTTATTATATTATTTTAACTCAAAGTGTGCATCCTGTGTGCTTCACTTGCGGCAAGGGTACACAACGCATTTATTTTGTGGCCGGCCGACCTTAATACACATTTATTTATTTATTTGCTCAGGATACAAGGAATTTATTTATTACGCGCGCACACCTATTATTTCGTTATTTATACACTCAGGCAGTTCTTTTAACACGTCCATACATAAAACCTTCCATGTGTCCAAGGAGTCTCCACGATTGATACTCGACCGAATCATGGTCAGACATCCAAGGATTCCGTGCCTGCCTTGTATCCTGGCGTACCCTTGCTAACCTAATCGTCCAAGGCCGCCTCTCGGGCCACCGAAGATGCGATAGGCATATTTAATTCTTGTAACAGCCTGTTATTCAATCTTCCTTACAAAACAAAACTTTCAATACTCGATCAAATATCACAGACACCATGAAAACTTCAATATATAAGAATTTCAACAACTCTTAGTTGATCAGGCCAATCGTTCTTTGAAAAACTTATACAAATCAGTGTTCCCAACAACTACCTATCTTAAACGCCATCCAAAAATCAATCAAATTCCATCTTGCCATTTAGAACTCTGAAACCAAACCAATCAATCAATTTACGTATTTATTTTACCTCTACAGTCTACACTACCTATACCTTTCTAAGTACACATGCAATACCAACAAACGTTTAACGATACATCCATCCATATACTCCATCATTGAAACAAACCAAATCATTATTTTTCCAGCATAACTATAACTTTTCCACCTCGTAACTTTGTATCAAAATGTCACATCCGTATTCAATTGTCATGTCAGATACACATTATTATAAAATAATAACAAAATGATAAGTCCGGTACACTAATTCTTTAAAACTAAAATCTTAAATACAAACATAAACATTGATGTACTAAAATACCAAATCTATATCATGGTTAAAAATAATAAGTACCATTATGATTATAATTTAAATAATCTAAAACTGTGCACATTGCTTCATTTTATGACACCTGTGACTGAAATTTGAGATGTAATAACATACTCTCTGCATACCAAACCGTTTATGGGAACGCTTTTGCAACGCCGTGCTATATTTGTATTGTAAGTACCTAATACTCGTATAATGATTTACAACGAATGAAATATAAATATTTTTAATTATTTTCGGAACGTTATAAATGACACAATTATATAAAAAAAAAAAAAAAAAAAAACATGTACACATGGCTGGAGAAACACTGGTCAAATGTAAATATAAACTTAGGTCACATTAAAAAAACTATTATTTTAAAAATGAACGAATATAAAAATATTTTTTTTGACTAACCGTCCTTTTAACCATTTAAACTTAAAGTAGTATATCTTTAAGCGGAAATAACGATATCCTTCATATTAATTACTTATTACATTGGCTATATATTTTCAAATTACAATTAACACTCAAACAAGTATTGGTCCATTTTTCAACTATCACTACTAAAACAAAAAAATAGTTCAAAAGGTAATTAACAAAGTAATTAAAATTCTAAAAATATTATTTACGTACCGACAACCCTTATTAAAATTTTCTTAAAATCACAACGTAGACAATCAATTCACGTTAAGCACTTCTCTGTTTGCGCTGTTGTCGCCGTACTCGTATTGTACCTCCTGCCCCGGGCTCCTGTGCAAGGACACCGACAACTCCCGGCTGCATACTATCCCAAATCGTTTATAATCACTGTCCGTTTTTTTTTCAATCACCGCCCGTTTTTAATTTTAAGTCCAGTCATCTTGTACGTACGTAAAAACTCGTGAAACACGTTCCATTCAATTAATACAATATGTAGGTATTTTAAAAGTTCACTTCTTTACTTATTTGAGTCACTTCACTAAATGATTTTGCAATGTTATTCACATAGTCTATTTATAACTGTTCGAGCACTTTCTCAATTTTATGTGTTGATTTTAAATATCAATTAAACAAGGTCACATATTAATTACTATCTTCTCTGGCTCATCAATCTCGAACTTCACTGGCTGGCGCGGCGCGCCGCCAGTGCAGCGCAAGGCCGCACTGGCAGGATCGCCATGTGGTGTGGGACGTAATGACAAACACTATCTCTGGAGTATAGGTTTATTCTGATCTATGATACTTATGCTAGGGTATATATATAGGGTACATGTGAGAGAGTGTGCGTGCACACTACAAAGCCATGGACGACATGCTGGCCCAGGTGGCCACCAACACGGAGACCAGCAAGAACGTGGGCAACACCATCCTCTACGAGACCGTGCTGTCCATCATGGACATCAAGTCGGAGAGCAGTCTACGGGTGAGTACATCACATGTTACCAGGTCCAGGTCCAGAAGCCATGGACGACAAGCTGGCCCAGGTGGCCACCAACACGGAGACCAGCAAGAACGTGGGCAACACCATCCTCTACGAGACCGTGCTGTCCATCCACAGACACTCCAACCTCTAGACATAGCATAGTCGCGCTACCCCCTCTGACACACATACGGTAGCGTTACTCCATCTTCGAGTCAATCACGGCACGGGATTCGCTCACCTCGTCCCCCCGCACCCCCGTATTTCTGGCAGCATCGGTTTCATGAAATAATTGGCCTAAGCTCAGTCTAGAGGTTGGATTGTCAGTGTGTCCATCATGGACATCAAGTCCGAGAGCAGTCTACGGGTGAGTATTATAAACAGATCTAAAAGATTACTTCTACGCAGGCTGTTTGTTACACTACTGTTTCTAAATGCAGTTTGATGCAAACAGTTGCACTGAATCCCTAATTACCACTAAGTTTAAGATGATTATTGTGAAAGTAAATAAACATTTTTAATATTTTTTTTAATTAATAAAAAAAATTAAAAATAAAATAAAAATTGTTTATTTTAGATCATTGATCCATAGCGTTATTAGTAGGTATAATCTTAAAAACTATGTTAATTACTAAAAATAATAGAACGAAATAAAATTAATAATTAATGCTAGCCTTAACATCTTAACATAAATCCTAAAATCCCTGTCAATAGTTGATTATTGTATCATCATTCAAGAGCAAAAAATAGTGTCATACATTTTGTTCAGGTATCATAATTGTCATATGTTTTCATAAAAAAAACTAACGAACGGCACCCTACTAGGCTACCTTTAAACTTTAAGGCAGTAGTAGTGACTTGCCTACTAAAAAAGGGACCAATGACTAATCGTGTACAGTACCAATCATTGGGTAGTCGCCATCTTTTTCTTGGCTCCACATTAAAATAAAAACACGTAATAAATCTTTTACTTCCATATGTCCACAGGTCCTAGCGGTGAACATCCTCGGAAGGTTCCTTCTCAACAACGATAAGAACATCAGATACGTCGCGCTGAACACGCTTTTAAGGACGGTGCACGTCGACACGTCGGCCGTGCAGAGGCATAGGACCACCATTCTGGAATGTTTGAAGGTATGTATTATCTACAATCTACATTGTGAGCCAAATAATGTCAACTGTTGTACAAATTTGTCGCTGCGGCAGTCAGCGGGGCAGGGGGAAGGGACTTTGTGTAAACATATTCCTGCGGGCTCAGCACGGTTCCATTTTTATCGACTATCACTATGCCCGTCACTTTCGCACTTACATACTTGTTAGAACGTGACAGGCATGGTGATAAACGATAAAAATGCGACCGTGCTACTAGGGCTGCACATGCTCTGTGATTGACGTAAGAGACGTATCAAAAAGCCAGCAGCGTCAGGAGCAGCAGTGGTATGTGCAGTGAGCGGCCTTCTCGCAAAGCTTTGAGGTCTTTGTATCCAACGACCCGACTTTTGTCACTTTGACTATGATTTTCGGCGAACGAACATATTTGTCTGTATATATGTTCCTTGTGGTGATCTTTCCTGGTTATTATTTACTAGCGACCCGCCCCGGCTTCGCACGGGTTAACAAATTAAACAAAAACCTTCCACTTGAATCACTCTATTAAAACCGCATAAAAATCCGTGGCGTAGTTTTAAAGATCTAAGCATACATACAGACAGACAGGCAGACAGCGGGAAACGACTTTGTTTTATACTATGCAGTGATGAAAAAGACTTTGACTCCAGGGTTTTCGAATTGCTACATCACGCTAATGTAACTTATTACCTTCCAGGACCCCGACATCTCCATCCGGCGGCGCGCCATGGAGCTGTCCTTCGCGCTCGTGAACCAGCAGAACATCCGCAGCATGATGAAGGAGCTGCTCGTGTTCCTGGAGCGCTCGGAGCCGGAGTTCAAGGCGCACTGCTCGAGCGCCATGCTGCTGGCCGCCGAGAGATACGCGCCCACCAACAAGTGGCATCTAGACACGCTGTTCAAGGTGTTCCTCAAGGTGAGAGCGTGATGGAGCTCCTGGGGACGGAGTTCAAGGCGCACTGCTCGAGCGCCATGCTGCTGGCCGCCGAGAGATACGCGCCCACCAACAAGTGGCATCTAGACACGCTGTTCAAGGTGTTCCTCAAGGTGAGAGCGTGATGGAGCTCCTGGGGACGGAGTTCAAGGCGCACTGCTCGAGCGCCATGCTGCTGGCCGCCGAGAGATACGCGCCCACCAACAAGTGGCATCTAGACACGCTGTTCAAGGTGTTCCTCAAGGTGAGAGCGTGATGGAGCTCCTGGGGACGGAGTTCAAGGCGCACTGCTCGAGCGCCATGCTGCTGGCCGCCGAGAGATACGCGCCCACCAACAAGTGGCATCTAGACACGCTGTTCAAGGTGTTCCTCAAGGTGAGAGCGTGATGGAGCTCCTGGGGACGGAGTTCAAGGCGCACTGCTCGAGCGCCATGCTGCTGGCCGCCGAGAGATACGCGCCCACCAACAAGTGGCATCTAGACACGCTGTTCAAGGTGTTCCTCAAGGTGAGAGCGTGATGGAGCTCCTGGGGACGGAGTTCAAGGCGCACTGCTCGAGCGCCATGCTGCTGGCCGCCGAGAGATACGCGCCCACCAACAAGTGGCATCTAGACACGCTGTTCAAGGTGTTCCTCAAGGTGAGAGCGTGATGGAGCTCCTGGGGACGGAGTTCAAGGCGCACTGCTCGAGCGCCATGCTGCTGGCCACCGAGATACGCGCCCACCAACAAGTGGCATCTAGACACGCTGTTCAAGGTGTTCCTCAAGGTGAGAGCATGATGGAGCTCCTCGTGTCCTGGAGACGGAGTTCAAGGCGCACTGCTCGAGCGCCATGCTGCTGGCCACCGAGATACGCGCCCACCAACAAGTGGCATCTAGACACGCTGTTCAAGGTGTTCCTCAAGGTGAGAGCATGATGGAGCTCCTCGTGTCCTGGAGACGGAGTTCAAGGCGCACTGCTCGAGCGCCATGCTGCTGGCCACCGAGATACGCGCCCACCAACAAGTGGCATCTAGACACGCTGTTCAAGGTGTTCCTCAAGGTGAGAGCATGGACTTCAAGGCTTGTTTAGGAAATGCAGATACAGTGGAAGCCTTTTAAAATGCTCTTCGATTGGTATGTTTTCAGTCTATCATCAGATTTTGCGTGTGTGAAAAATTCTGTGCAATTAACCTAAATTTTTGAAAAGTTTAACGGAGTTAAGACTGACCACAGACATAAAATTTAAGAATGACCGTTTTCTTCGGGTATCCTTCACTTTAACTACGTATTGTTTATGCGGGTGAACAATGTTTACGACTTTATTTTATTTTTTTGTTTAAAATAGTTTAGGAAAATACTACGAAAAGTATAATATTCCTAGATTTATGACTGGTTGCATCAAACCTGCAATCAGTGTCATTGTAGGAGTTCGTTAATAGTTTAATGTTGTATGAAAAGTTTGACAGCTCTCTTTGGGATGACAGTTCACCGCTCACCATAATTAATGTTGGTTATATTGTTGATGGTGCGTGGTGCAACCCATCTTTATTCTTTAGAACGGCGAAACATTGTATGCTGTTTTAATATTTAACTATTTCGCCAGGCGGGCAACTACCTCCGAGACGACACGGTGTCCAGCACCATCCAGATCATCTCGTCAGCGCCGGCCGAGCGGCAGGCCTACGCGGCCATGCGCCTCTGGAGCTCCCTAGAGCGCTCCGCCATCAGCGGCGACTCCTCCGACAAGCAGCCGCTAGTGCAGGTAAACAAAAGCGGCCAAGTGCGAGTCGGACTCGCCCATGAAGGGTTCCGTATTTAGGAGATTTATGACGTATTAAAAAAAACTACTAACTAGATCTCGTTCAAACCAATTTTCGGTGGAAGTTTGCATGGTAATGTACATTATATATATTTTTTTAGTTTTATCATTCTCTTATTTTAGAAGTTACAGGGGGGGGGGGACACATTTTACCACTTTCGAAGTGTCTCTCGCGCAAACTATTCAGTTTAGAAAAAAATGATATTAGAAACCTCAATATCATTTTTGAAGACCTATCCATAGATACCCCACACGTATGGGTTTGATGAAAAAATTTTTTTTTAGTTTCAGTTCTAAGTATGGGGAACCCCCAAAATTTACTGTTTTTTTTTTTCTATTTTTGTGTGAAAATCTTAATGCGGTTCACAGAATACATCTACTTACCAAGTTTCAACAGTATAGTTCTTATAGTTTCGGAAAAAAGTGGCTGTGACATACGGACGGACAGACACACAGACAGACATGACGAATCCATAAGGGTTCCGTTTTTTGCCATTTGGCTACGGAACCCTAATAAGGGCCCATATGCACTTACGGTTGAAACCTGCTTAGATTTTTGTATGCAGCCGCCCTAAACCTGTCAATCGCGTCATCGTGAACCTTGTCGGGATGCACGAAGGTTGTAATTGGACTGTAGTCGCGCATCAGTTGACGCCTTTGACGGTCAAAGGGTTAATCGTTGGTACAGTCGTGGTCAAAGATATGTTCACATTTTTCGCCTTATTACAAAGGAGTAAGGTGCAAAAGTGTAAGCATATCTTTGACGTCGACCTTAACGTCCAACTTATAGACCTATCACGTCAAACGAAACCCGTCATAGTTTATCAAGTCTAATTACGAATACATAATAATAATTTCAGGTGGCAACATGGACAATAGGAGAATACGGCGACCTGTTGGTGTCGGAAGCCAGCAACGCTATTTCCATGGTCGATGACGATGGCGTAGGTAAGTCGATACACATTTTGGTAGTCCCGTGGAAGGATCAGTTGTTTCTGATTGAATGAATCTAGATTTTTATCCGTTGGTTTCCTAAAGTCTATTTTTTTATTCGGTAGACTGAAATGACAGTTAATAGTATGAACATGAAATGTCATTTCATACTATTAAATGTCATTTCAGTCTACCGAATAAAAAAAGTATTAATAGTAAATCTAATACTAGTAGTTGTAGTAGTGTAAATCTCTCATATTGACCAGGGATGTTGCGGATGCCGATTTTTTGACATCCGCGGATGCGGATGCGGATGTCAAGATAGGTATTTAAAAAACGTCAAATATTACATTTTAGTAATTTTTATTTCAATAAACCGGCCAAGTGTGAGTCGGACTCGCGTTCCAAGGGTTCCATTAAGTCCGACTCACGCTTGACTGCTAATTTCTAATAGGTTTATTGGCTAATGACTAAATTACCTAGCAGTCTAGCACTTACGCCGATGCTAAGACGTTCCTGTACCGACCTGTTCCACATCCGCATCCGCATTAAATCCGCATCGATTTTATGCGGATGCGGATGTTGAAAATAATGCGGAAGTTCCGCGGTTGCGGATGCGGATGCGGATATTCGCAACATCCCTGATATTGACATGTAATATTTTAAGAATAATAAATAGGTTTTATTTAATAGTTACATAATAGTGTTGATACATTTAAGTGACAGGACGTGTAAAAATGTTGACCCACGCAACATCATCTATAAAACTAGCGTAATTTGTCCGCTTCTATTTAGTTTAGTGTGAGTAAAACGTCAAGGAGACGTGCTACGTAAAGAAAGAACCAAATTGCTCTAAAGGTTCCACTATTATAAAAATAAAATTTGTTTAGTATGACTACATGTTCAGATTGTACAGCCGTAAAAATTGTACAGCAGTAAAAATTGTTCAGCTCTCAGAGTATGGTCAGCATATGTGACATAACAAAATCATCTTGTAAATATACAGGTGCTGACCATCCTCTGAGAGCTGAACAATTTTTAATATGGAGCCGATTGGAGCCAAATTCGAAATCGCGAAATAATCTGCTGTTCCATGGAAAACATTGACATATATGATATGATTCGCCGAAATGTGAGACAGCAGATGTTTTGCGTTTACGGAGATTGGTTTCATAGTAAAAGTTGCTCTACAAATTTACCTCTCAAGTTATGATTAAATTGCATAAATCTAAATATGTTTGTATCGCAGACGACTTCGAGCGGCCGCGCGAGGAGTACGTGATCGACATCTACCAGAAGCTTCTTTGGTCGACGCAACTCTCCATCACTACCAAGGAGTTCCTGCTGCTGTCGTTAGCCAAGCTGTCCACCAGGTTCACTAGCCAGCCTAGTCAGGAGTTAGTACTTTTGTTATATAGTTTGTAGCTTTCTAGTAGACCCCGAAGGCTTATCCTATTGTCTATTGTTCAGTAAAACCGCACGTGCTACTTACCTGCAAAAAAGGGCCCTAATTATTCTATTTGGCACCTGAGCGCGGGCTAGTCCAACGCTCAAAAAACCAGTGTAGGTGCGCTCTCCGATAACGCGCCTTTGTTACGCATCTCGATGACACATTTTAGACTGGTTCTGTAGCGTTCGACTCGCCGGCACTCAGTAACCGAAGTACCGTTTTTTTATGCAGGTGGTTGTGGCACGTGGCACGAGCGGTTTTTCTTAACAATAGACAATGGGATTAGCCTTCGGGGTCTATTAGAAAGCTACAAACTATACTTTGATTCATTATTCTGTGCAGAAATGTACGGTCAGTAGCCGTTATCATCTACAATTCTAGATCAACTGTTATTGAATTAAAGAAACTTGAAATTGCAAGAATAAATGCTTTTCTGGCCTCCGGCCGGAAAGTTTCGACTTTCATTCCGCATCGCTAAATGAAGTTGCCGCTTTCAAGCTCCGTCGAGCAGAAATATAATAGTACACACACCTTGGCTAGTAAAAAGCCTCAATTCACATGTTTGTCGATCTCGGCTTTGCCTCGGCCGACAATAGGGTATTTGACTACTAGTCAAATCCGTTTCTTTTTTCGAACTTTGAATGATTTTGGTACTATGGAATTTATATGAAACATTAGCATGTGACGTCACGATCAAAGTACGTACTCTTTATAGTTTTATATGGGTTTTAAAATAGAAACTTTGTCTAAAAATAACTGCTGTCTACGTTTCTTTATTAATCTTCCGGTGCTTTATTTCATGCATGGTGTAAAATAATTTATTTCAAATTTAAATACAGTCAAATACCTTGTTGCATGTAATATACTATTAACCCAATTAGACTTATTGCCGAATGTCAAATGAATGTTTTTTTCGTACGAGATTATATTATGAAGTTTTAAAATAAGTTACAATTTGGTTACAGTAAAATCCGAGTGATCATCGACACCTTCGGTTCTCATATTCATATCGAATTGCAACAGAGAGGAGTGGAGTTATCTCAACTGTACAGGTACGAAACTACGATCAGTATGGAAATTAACACCTTAATAAATTAAAATTAAAAATAGTATAATAAGCGGTGGTGGCCGAGTGCATATGACGTGCGACTTTCAATCCGGAGGTCGCGGGTTCAAATCCTGGCTCGTACCAATGAGTTTTTTAGAACTTATGTACGAAATATCATTTGATATTTACCACTAGCTTTTCGGTGAAGGAAAACATCGTGAGGAAACCTGCATACATCTGCGAAGAAATTCAAAGGTGTATGTCAAGTCCCCAATCCGCATTGGGCTAGCGTGGGGACTAATAGCCCAAGCCCTCTCGCGCAGTGGGACGTATATAGGCTGAATTATTTATTTATTTATACAGTGTGGAAAGGTAAGTCGGGCCCTGGAGGGAAACTACCTTAAATCCTTAAGCTGGCTCATTTTACTTAATGGAGACATTCCTTTATTTTTAAAAAGAAACAAAACTGCATTTAAAGTATTTTTCTTTTTTTCTTCAATTTGGCTTGTCTAAAAAAATCTTGAGTACTAAATATTACATTTTATGGATATTTTGTACGACAGACGAGTTTAAGACCTAATGTTTCTTGGAGAAATGTTATCATTAACATTAACTTTATCGACTAGTAGAATAAAATTGCGAGTTTTTATTTTTTGCAGTTTTGTTTCTTTTTAAAAATAAAGGAATGTCTCCTTTAAGTAGAATGAGCCAGCTTAAGGATTTAAGGTACTTTCCCTCCAGGGCCCGACTTATCTTTCCACACTGTATAATTATTGAAAGAATAGTCCAGTAAAATGTGTTCATGTGTAGGCAATACGCGCACCTGCGGCCGGCGCTGCTGGAGCGCATGCCGCCCATGGAGGCGCCGACTGCGCGCGCGCGCGACGACCACGAGCCCGAGCCCGCAGCGGAGCCCCACACACCAGACAACCACCAGGTATGCACACTGTCCTATGCATAATAGGCTACATGACAAATTTTTTTTATGGTGTCAATCGATCGGGTTTGTTTTTAGGATCAAATGTCTATATGGGACCCATTGCATTAAAGTAACACAAAAGTCAGAAATTGTAGTCAAAGTCCGACAGTCGCACTTCACTCGCGAAACGCCCTATACAAAACGGCCAGAGGCCGTGACGTCATCGCCCACGTTGTAGTATGGACAAAACAAGAAAATTGCGTTTTTGTCGGTGAAATATTGCGTTTACGTATATAGTTGCTATACAATATTTTTTTTGGTGAAATGTAAGGAATCGAATGGTACCCTTACTTTTATCGTTTTTGGAAGTTAAAAAAAACTTAAATTTTGAAACTTTCAGGTCCTGTATTTTTGTAATTTTTCAATATTTTATTTTAATATCCACATTATTGTGATAAATTTCTCGTTTGCTATCTATTTTACTAGATTTTGTTATAAAATTCAACATGTGTCAACATCCCTATTACCGAACCGCAATTTGACTTGTGATACTTATACTAGAGCTATTACATACGTTCGATCTGTGAAAAAGGTGTAACATTTTCGATGGCGAGTGTACTATTACCCACATAGCTCTAATACATGGATCACAAGTCAAACTGCGGTCTAACTATTATGCATACGACTCTGTATATTACGGCGTGATATTTTTCAAACATCTGAAATACGTACCGGCAATTTTTATTAGGCCCCTATTGTCTTTTTCAAGTTATCATCATCCTAGTGTCATTTCGGCATTTTTTCAACTAAAATTGACTTCAGCGGGCTCAGCACGGTTCCATTTTTATCGACTATCACTATGCCCGTCACTTTCGCACTTACATACTTGTTAGAACGTGACAGGCATGGTGATAAACGATAAAAAAGCGATCGTGCTACTAGGGCTGGGCTGTGTATGATAAGAATACTGACCGATTTTTACTCATGTTTTTTGCATTTTTTCAAGAACGATTTTTTCTGATCTTGAGATGTTTGAACCCACAATTTTTTACCACCACACATTAGGAAAGGTTAAACCTTCATAGCTCTTATATTGTACATTAGCGCTTTAACTAGAAAATCAAGCAATTTTGATCAAAAAGCATTACATTTTACAACATTTTAATATCGAATTTTAATTTATACTCCCAGGACGCCCTACTAGACCTAATCATCGGGTCAGAGCCGCTCACGAACGGCGACGCCGAGCATCGCAGTGACATCGCGCCCAATAACAACAACAACACCAACACTAATGTAAGTTCACCATAAACAATACAATCATAAATGAAACATTGGTAACTTCGCGAATCCACAATAATCAAAGTGGTTATACCTACATTAAAAACGTCAACTTCGGGATATAGTATAAATTCAATATACGCGATATAATCCGTTTTAATAGTTTTATTTCATGAGCATCTATCGCGGTAACCGAAGACAATATTATGTACATAAAAAAGTTAAATCGATTTACGATCATCAAATTTTTAATTGCCATCATCGTCTTCATCGTTTGTATCGATTAATCGGCAGCGGAAAGCTGTAAATTGCGCCGGTCGGACAATGCAAATGGCCCTCAATAAAGCTAGATAAATTTTCTATTTAGAAAAAGTGTGTGACTTGTTTTAACCCATTCATGGCCACGAACCGCCGAGCGTACACAATACGCCAGGCCACCATACAAATCGTTTTTAGCTAAAACGCATGACTCAGCTTATGGGTCTCGAGCCTGGCGCGAACGGTAAATAAATCGCCGCTTATGAAGCCGGCCAGTTGGACAGCATTATGCAACATTTTTACTAACCACCGATTTTCTGTGCCTATCAAAAAAGAAACTAATTATTGCAGTTTGTAGGAGTGAATATTTTTACTTTCTACAAGCGTTTAATGTCTGACCAAGCTAAGTTGGTAGCAAATTTTATAGCCCAGCCTGTGCAAGTGTTAATTTAAACGTCATAATTTCATATAAGTATGACATTTAAATTACACTTAGGTACTCAGCCTGTGCTATCAAAATCGCTGTTAGATATTTAAGCTTTAAATCTACAATTCGTACGCGTTTTTAAGTATTGCGCAATAAATATTAAGTGAACAAACACTTCGCCAAGTTGTTATATAGACACAGACAATCCATCCTCTAGACATAGCATAGTCGCGCTACCCCCTCTGCCACACATACGGTAGCGTTACTCCATCTTCGAGTCAATCCCGTGCCGTGATTGGTCCGTGTCTTTGAACGGACCAATCACGGCACGGGATTCGCTCACCTCGTCCCCCCGCACCCCCGTATTTTTGGCAGCATCGGTTTCATGAAAGAATTGGCCTAAGCTCAGTCTAGAGGTTGGATTGTCAGTGTATATAGATAACGTATAGACGCTTGTTTGCTCAGGACATCCTGGACTTGCTAAGTGGACTGGAGTTAACCAGCAGCCCTGCGCCCGCGCCGGCGCCGACGCCCGCGCTCAACAACAACACCAACAACGCCAGCCTGCTGCTCGACGGACTCTTCGCCGCGCCACAGCCTGTCGTTTCACGTACGTTTATATTATACATTTTATACTAACAACAATAGTTATTTGTACAACAAGAGATCAAAGTTTGATATTTCTTCGAGTGCTTATTTTGAGTCCCGTGCAAGCGACTCAAAAGCGCACGAGATGTAAATAACTTTGATCTCGTGTAGTACACAACATTTTTCACCTCAGCAGTGAGAACATATTAGAGAACCCGAAAAATGTATTCCTTCTTCATCACTTACCTCTATTCACTCATGTTTTCTTAAGATATACCAACAATTAAATTTTCACCTCAGCAGCTCGAACAAGGGTACTTTGCTACTAAAAGCATAAAATCGCATTTTGCTCATTTTGTCTCACTCAGTGAGCAAAATGCGATTTTGCTCACTGTTTTTAAGTAGCAAAGTACCCTTGTTCGAGCTGCTGAGGTGAAAAAAATATTACAAACTTTATATCGTTTACTAGGCACAATTACTCAGAAGATGCTTGCCTAGATAGCGTTTAACACATTTAGTGCCGAAAACCCGACTATCGGGTATTTTATGATTTCGTTCCCAGGCCGGACGACCCGATAGTCGGGATCGTGGTACTACAGATTCATATGACGAAATTTTTATGGCCTGGCGCGGATGTCTTGTTTGGCTGGGTGGCAATGAATGTGTTAAAAACGTTTTTATTCTGTTTGCTGACCCGATATTGGTTTGATGGGGAGGGTGAGACAGGTTAATGGAAACAATAATAATACGTATATTTACTTTTCAGTTTTGGTGTAGTCTATTATTTTAAGTTAATGCTTCATAGATCAAACTATAATATCGTATTTTTTATGTTGATACTCTGAAATTCTTAACTAAACTGAAATATTAATTATACAACACTTTAGATAACTATAATATCCATTTGACTTGTCCACAGAACCGTCACTAACCGTCCCAGCATTAGACAAAGCCGGCATCGTGGTAGTGCTCGAAGTGGAGCGCGGCGCGCCGCACTGCGTCACGCTCACCATGCGCGCGCGCAGCGCCCGCCCCGAGCCGCTCACTGACTTCCTGTTCCAGGCCGCCGTGCCAAGGGTACGTATATAGTTTGTAGCTTTCTAGTAGACCCCGAAGGCTTATCCTATTGTCTATTGTTCAGTAAAACCGCACGTGCTACTTACCTGCAAAAAAGGGTCCTAATTATTCTATTTGGCACCTGAGCGCGGGCTAGTCCAACGCTCAAAAAACCAGTGTAGGTGCGCTCTCCGATAACGCGCCTTTGTTACGCATCTCGATGACACATTTTAGACTGGTTCTGTAGCGTTCGACTCGCCGGCACTCAGTAACCGAAGTACCGATTTTTTATGCAGGTGGTTGTGGCACGTGGCACGAGCGGTTTTTCTTAACAATAGACAATAGGATTAGCCTTCGGGGTCTATTAGAAAGCTACAAACTATAATATGAGCGCCGTATCGCTTCGGGGCGGTTTATCGTCCTACACTACCAAAACGTAATATCTAGAATATCAGTGACATTAAATTTGAACCTTAATACTATGACGATACCGGTTGTTTTTCAATATGAATGTTGTACTGGCACGTGCTAACTCAAGGAGCAAGCGGTTTTGCGATAATAGAGACAATGGCCTTTGTTTGAAAGATTAAGGCTCGAAGCGAAAATTTCACCTCAGAAGAGCCGTACTATACGTCCATTCATCTATTGAGACGCCATCTGGGATTCAATCTCAATAGATGGACTCGGATACAAATGCGAACCGAAGTTGACTATAAATCAACAATTTTTTAAATTCTTATTTGAGGTATTATCTATGATTAAGGATTTTATACTCGATGGCGCTTACGCCGCTCAGCGTCGCGCGGCATTGTATTTATATCGGAGCATCGTTAACAAAGGCGTAAGCGCCATCGACAATAAGGTCCCTTTTCATGGATAATGCCCCAATTTTTAATTAATAATGATCGTCTTTTGTGCCATCATAATATAAACAGCTTTTTGGTAGAGTATCACTGCTAAATTTTAGCAAACGGGACTTAATCGCGAATAATCAAGTTTTGCTAAATAATGCAATAAGTAAAAGTCGTGTGTGTAAAAACACGAACTTGGACAATAACAAGAACTGAGGGCCTACCGCGAACCACGATCGACGTGTTGCCTCCCTGTCACACTTACGTACGAATTTACAAGTCCGACAGAGAGGCAATGTACAACGTGGTTCGCGGTAGGCCCTCTGCTTCAAAACTTAAGTCCGATAACAAGCGGCCAGTGAAAATAGAAGCCCGGGCCGCGATATGCAACTCCAAGCCTATTTAAATAATCATTGTTACTGTTATTTTAATCATGAATATTGTCCGCAGACGTTACAGCTCG
Organism: Cydia amplana; assembly: GCF_948474715.1. NCBI lineage: Eukaryota > Metazoa > Arthropoda > Insecta > Lepidoptera > Tortricidae > Cydia > Cydia amplana. The sequence goes on along the minus strand of NC_086074.1, from coordinate 17,131,714 downwards.
ACATGATGTCGCCATCGGGCACAGTGCTGCCCCCGCAGGGAGAAATCACTCAGGTCCTCAAAATCAACAATCCGTCCCGGGTAAGATACCAAAATTTACTGGATTGACTCTAAATAAAAGTAGGTTAATGGGGTTGGCCGGTCGAAGTATTTAGCAGATGGCGCCATCATAGCTTGCCCTGTCAATCCCTAGAATTGTGTCAAATTTTTGTTTTTTGATGCCCTGGATGCCAGCCCTTTAAACCAAATCTCATAGGAAAAGGGATAAGCTATGGTGGTGCCATCTATGCAAACCTTTGACTGTTGCCAACCCCAATTTAACCCGACGAGTCTCGTGGACTTCATATCGCGTCGGCAAAAACGTCGTAGGCCAATTAGACTCTCGCGCGAGCCACGAGACGAGCCGCGCCACGAGACGCGAGTGTAAGCGGTGGGCTCGCGGCTCGTCTCGTGGCTCGCAAGCTCGTCGAGCTAATATAATTTAAACACTAACGGCACGGCATAAGGTTAATAACCGAATGACAAGCCGAACGCGAGTGTAAGCGGTGGACTCGCGTCTCGTGGCGCGGCTCGCGGCTCGTCTCGTGGCTCGCGCGAGAGTCTAATCCGCGTATTAGACCTAAGTTCCACGTACGTGATTTCATAGAAAATGTATGATAGGTCCAGATTCTTGGGACTTACAGGTTTTTGATGTTGTCTGGCTGGGACTCGAGGGTTAGAACACGTGTTTTTTTCCAGACGCCGCTCCGTCTCAGGATACGAGTGTCGTACGTGTCGGAAGTTGGACCAGTATTAGAGCAGGCGGAGGTGAACGCCTTCCCCGCCGATCTGTTCAACTGACGCGCGCGCAGCCCGCCCGGCGCGGGCCTGTAGCCCGACCACGAGCCGGCACACGGGGAAGCTTCTAATGGCCCGAATACACGCAGTATGAGCGAGAGGAACGCGAGGTACCACACGAAGCGGCTCAATCTGTAAACACGTAGCTTGAGACAAACGCACGCGCAATCGGGCGAGACACTTTTTTACAGATCGAGTTCCGTGCGGCGATTAAGGGCCAGTTGCAGCGACCACGATTAGTGAACTGATCGACGTCACTATAAAACTATAAAATTTCCCATACAATAAATTCTAGTGAACGCTTTAACGGTCCGGTGCACCCGACCCTCGATTGTGAAGCGGCCCGTTTTGTGCGGACCCGCTTAGTTCCAATCACAGACAATCCAACCTCTAGACATAGCATAGTCGCGCTACCCCCTCTGCCACACATACGGTAGCGTTACTCCATCTTCGAGTCAATCCCGTGCCGTGATTGGTCCGTGTCTTTGAACGGACCAATCACGGCACGGGATTCGCTCACCTCGTCCCCCCGCACCCCCGTATTTTTGGCAGCGTCGGTTTCATGAAAGAATTGGCCTAAGCTCAGTCTAGAGGTTGGATTGTCAGTGGTTCCAATACAGATTAATACGGAGTGGGGAGTAGGGGCGATATGATACTGTGAATGGGACGAGTTGCAACGCAATAACACGGCGCAATACAGGGTGGCAGTTGTAGACTCGAGGGGTAAAAGTCGAATATCAAACTGGGCCCAAACGGATAATAGGGACAAACAACAATGAAAAAATTATGTTACAAATTCCAAAAATAAGTCTTTAAAACTACGGTATCAACCTTTTGACCTCCACAGTCGGCCGTAGCCATCATCGGAAAGTCTTGTTAAGGACGCCAACGACGGCTATAGCTTCGCCAATGCAATAGGGTCTTACGCGGGACTCCGTAAAGTTCAATTTCGCTTAAATAATCGCGATCGCCTGGCGTCCGGGACACGGCATATTCCTTCACCGTCTGGCATTCAAAAGGTTAATTATATTATTAAAGCCCTTTATTATTAAATCCTACAAAAATCGTTTAGCATCCCCAATAAAAACATTTTACTAGCGCCCCCAGTGTCTGCATATAAGTCATAGTTGTATCCAGAATTACGACGAAACTGATACTTATTGGCGTATAAAGTCTATTTTTTTATTCCGTAGACTGAAATGTATGAATATTAATTGTATGAACATGAAATGTCATTTCATACTATTAACTGTCATTTCAGTCTACCGAATAAAAAAATAGACTTTACGTTATGACACTTATGACTATCGCATATCTTTTTTATCATCTATTTTTTTTTTCTTATTTTATTGCATTTAGAACACCATAAACCATAGACTAGGAATCCTCTAGACGGAGTTTAGAGCAATTATTTCATGAAATCGATGCTGCCAAAAATACAGGGGTGCGGGGGACGAGGTAAGCGAGTCCCGTGCCGTGATTGGTCCGTTCAAAGACACGGACGTCACACAGACACTGACTCGAAAATGGAGTAAAACTACCATATATTTGTGGCAGAGAGGTTGACGCTACTATGCTCAGTCTAGAGGATGTCTTGTCTGTGCCATAAACATTCAATTTTCTATGACTGCAGACTTAGCACTACTTCTCATCACTCATACATACCATACATACCATAAATTAACAAATATATTTTCTAACTATTGTCAGTTTACGTAATTCTGAATACAACTTTATTAATGAAATGCTGTCAACATCGCTCGACTGAATTAAAAGGTTGTTGTATTCAATATCATAACAACACAACACTTAATTTTGAAGATTTATGTTACTTATTTGATTGTTTATCTCTCGCGGCAGCTTATCCTATTTCTTTAGCCTTTTATTTATCGCTAAAGACTGACTTCACTGGGCCTGCGTAATAAGTAGTTCTGTAAATGCTGATTAGAACCGTATTGCCTTGATGTAAGGACGACAGTCGCTTGTACATATCCGAGAGTTAGTGAGGTTTTAGACATTGATTAGCAAGGTTTCAAGTGAACTGATATGATTTTTAAGTCAGGATGAAAGTATTTGAGCGATATACTTGTTCACTATAAATATGAAGACAAATAGACATACCTAATGTTGCAAACGGTAAAGAAATATAAATACAGTTAAATATAATTCGTTAAAACAAAAACGGCATTGATTTTATGTAAGTTCGTAAAATATGTCTAATTTATTATTGACTCGAGATTTTAAACATTCCAATTTTTAGGTAAAGTAAGACTACCCTTAAGTCTAAAAAGAGGGCTGTATAGAATATATGGTTTTGGTAAGGAAACTCGAATTGCTGTTAAATGTGAAAATATCAACTAGGCGGTTTGGACATGCAGTTTTGCCTATACTGCCCATACGATACCGAATGTGACTGACTAAGGTTAGTGTGGCCAAATCCGTCTGCGGGGGAAATTCAGATCAGACATCACTAGGTACGCGGTTAAAGAAACGATAGCATTCTCTGTGATCAAAAGTTGAAAAATAGCGCTATTTAATGGATTTCCCCGCAGATTTGGCCGCACATATAGAAAAAATATTCCATCACTTTTATGTAATCATTAATTTAAATAAAACGTTTTTTTATGCTCAGACTTTGTCAGTATTAGTAATCTCAAACTGATGTATCCCAGTCTGAACTACTTACAGATGCAACGCAATGCCTTTACAGATTCGCTGCTTATATTGTTAGGGCTCCTCTACACGATGGGCCAGCGCCGGCCACTCCAAGGGACGCAGCCATGCGGTAGAATGAGATAGCAATATCACTTGCTCCCTCTAACGCATAAATGCGTCCCTTGGAGTGGCCGGCGATGGCCCATCGTGTAGAGGAGCTATTAGTTATCAAATATATTGTAGGTACATGTGACTACGAATGTTTAGCCCATCTGTGTGTAAACATGCAGTGTGATAACGGGGACTCTAAAATGTACTTAAATTCAACTACTAAGATAATTTACGTGTGATAAAGCACTTAGGATACATGTTAAAATATCCCCTCGGTAAAAAAGTAGTCATTGATTTAAAATTTCGCACGCCTGTGTTTATTTATTGAAGTATAGAATACGTTGTGGTACCATCGCCCACACTGTTAACTGACCGTTCGTAAACCTTATTACAAAAGGCATAAGGACCACTGATAGACAGTTAAGAGTGTAGCTATTTGTACGCCTAGTTTAGTGCTGCAAGTTCCCGATGCATTTCGTTATTTAAGAGTAGAGATCGTGTATGAGATTCGTTGGGTTAGGTTAGACTAGTTGTTTTGTAAGGCACGCAGAGGATTTTATATTCGGGATATTGTAAATAAGATGGCTTGTAATGAAACTACGCGTTATGGATAGCATTCACATTTTATATTCGTTTCGGTTCTCTTGGGATATTTTAACGTTAAATAGGCACTAGTATTAATTTTATTTAGTCCTATTTATGTTTATGATTAACCCGTAACCCGCACATTATAAATGAAATATTTAGCTAAGATAATAATTATTGAAATTGTAACAGATGGACTAGTTCCGCGGTTCGTTTTACTATAATCATGGAGTATAATTATACATATAGGTATTATTTCCCAATACATAAACAGAGCTTGGTAAAAGTTTATAAAATGTAATTTGGTGCTTATTTTATTATATCTGATTAAATAGAAGGCCCTCCACGACGTGAGATGTTATGATTTTGTGTATAACTAAAGCTATGTGAAAGATGTACATATATGATTATAATGATTTTATGTAAATTGGTTAATAAATATTTGAAAATGTTTATATAATCAACATCTTGTTTTATTCAAAAACCGGTTTATAATTTTTAACATATTTATTACTTATAAGTTTTGTTACAAAAATCACAATATTATTACACTAGAAATGTTTATAATTAACTTTGGAAATATTCAATCAACCTGAATTACTCATTATATCAAAGTCATTTAACTTGAATATCCCCAACGTCAATATTTACAGCAAGCTGCAAAAGCGCATACCCACATTATTATGAATGAATTCCATTCATAAAGTTGGTGTGCACTTTTGCAGCTGTGTGTACAATAATATACAGGCGCAAAGAGATACATCACAACTAGGGAATGCAATCTCGCACGAAAAATCGGAATCGAGATAGGGTGTTTCGAGATCTCGACCGTCAGACTTTCGAGATCGAGATTAATCTCGACGACATCGAGATTATACAAAGTAAGTAATTGAAAATGTCCTAATCTGGTCAAAAAAAGAATTTTGTAAACACTACCTACTTATTTAGGGTACACCATGTTATGTATTGAAAATAAAAACAACAAATTGAATCATCTTTTAACAAAAAAACTAATTTTATTTAAACAAGATAATTCTTATTTTGCTCTTAGTAGCACGTAACATAAACATGTTAGTAAGAAAATGTGATAATTATTATTTTTAATTATACATAATTGTAACGTGTTTGACTTAGAAAATCAGCATTTTCGCAAATTCGTGCGAGATCTCGCGGGATCTCGAAATTGCGAGATCGAGATTGCATTCCCTAATCACAACAGTCAAGGGTTGATCAAAATAGGGATGTCGCAATGACGAAATAAACTCCTTAGTAGTGATATTGGAAATATTTTCAACGCTGACATAGTATTTTAGTTAACACGTTCATTGCCACCCAGCCAAACAAGACATCCGCGCCAGGTCACACAAATTTCGTCATATAAAGCTGTAGTACCACGATCCCGACTATCGGGTCGTCCGGCCTGGGAACGAAATCATAATATACCCGATAGTCGGGTTTTCGGCATTCAATGTGTTAAAGACACTAGACAGATTTACAGCAAGCTGCAAGAGCGCATACCCACATCAAGAATGAATTCCATTCATAAAGTCAAGGGTTGATCAAAAAAGGGATGTCGCAATGACGAAATAAACTCCCTAGTAGTGACATTGGAAATATTTTCAACGCTGACATAGTATTTTAGTTAAGTATGATATATGGTCATAGACTAAGAATCCTCTAGACTGAGTTTAGAGCAATTATTTCATGAAACCGATGCTGCCAAAAATACGGGGGTGCGGGGGGACGAGGTGAGCGAATCCCGTGCGGGATTGACTCGAAGATGGAGTAAAACTACCGTATAAGTGGCAGAGGGGGTAGCGTTACTATGCTCAGTCTAGAGGATGTCTTGTCTGTGTATATGGTAGACTAGGAGTCCTCAATCATGGGCGTGGCAGGGCCGGGCCGGCCGCTGACGCCATTAAACAGGCGGTCCTTGATCATCTGCGCCATGAGTCCGTGGATGACCTCGATGGTGGTCTTGCAGGCGTCCTTCGTGGCCTTGCCGAGTTTATCCTCCGTACGCTTCTCGTGGGGGTCTGCGCCGGGGACTATGAAGCCGCCGCGACCTGAACAATGTTTTTTGAAGATTTTACAAGAAAATAAAATGTTCAAGATTTTAATTAAGGTTACATATATGTTTCGGGTAGCAGAGCTCAATGGCTGTTTTTAGGGTTCCGTACCCAAAGGGTAAAAACGGGACGCTATTACTAAGACTCCGCTGTCCGTCCGTCTGTCACCAGGCTGTATCTCACGAACCGTGATAGCTAGACAGTTGAAATCTTCACAGATGATGTATTTCTGTTGCCGCTATAACAACAAATACTAAAAACAGAATAATAAAGATTAAGTGGGGCCCCCATACAACAAACGTGATTTTTGACCGAAGTTAAGCAACGTCGGGCGGGGTCAGTACTTGGATGGGTGACCGTTTTTTTGCTTATTTTGCTCTATTTTTTGTTGATGGTGCGGAACCCTCCGTGCGCGAGTCCGACTCGCACTTGGCCGGTATTTTTTAGCAACTATCCTTTCCGGCGCAGGCCGTCCGCTAGCGGGTGAGCAATGCTAACAGTTTGGTACAACCGAACCTAAGTCTCTCATCAACACAACAATCAAGAGGAGTAACAGAAGACTCTTTTTGAAAGTCATACTATACCATCCTGATCTTGTTATTAATATTTTGTTGTCTTGTCTATATTTTCTTTATACCAATTTATACATTGAGGAACACAGAAAAATTATAAATAAGAATTATTTACGCCATATATGCACATATTTGCAAGTTCTTACCCAAACACACTTCACTCTGTTCCAACTTATCAGACAGATCAAATATCTGTCCCGTTGTGTAGTCGGCGTTTGTAATCAGACTTGAGCTGCTAAGGGTGTTGACCCAATACTTGTTCCACAGAGAGTCCAGCAGTCTCCGGTCCAGAGAAGACTTGAAGTAGGACACTTCCAGGGAGTAGTATTGCTTGCAGTGGACACCAAAGTCCTCGATTTTGTTGAGCGGGATGGTCTGGTATTCTGAGGGCTCTTCATTCGCTGGTTTGTAGCCCTATAAATAAAATATGTAGCTTTAAATACATTAATTGTCTGTAAATTAAATAGCAGTAGGAAGACAAATGTGCACATAATAAAATTGCACAACCACTAGCACCTACATACATATTGAAATTTTAAAAATTGCAGAATAAAATTGATGTTTCAAGATTGAAGTAATCTTATACCTTTAAACGAGCAATTCTTGTTTATTTATTTATATAATATCTGGGTGACCGAGCTTCGCTCGGAAAACATAAAAAACTCGAAATGCGAAATTACAAGTCCCAGCTCCCTTTAAAAACATCAATCTTTGGTCGCGTCTAACTCGGCCATTTTTTATTTTAGAGAAAAGTTTTTCCAATAAAAGATGCTTATTTTGACGTGATCTACACATTACAATCATTTAAAAATAGTGTCATAATGATACCACTTTGTCAAAAAAAATCCCAGCCCCCCCTTTCGTACAGTCTGACTAAATCGTTAGAGCCGTTTCCGAGATCCCCGAAATATATATATATATATATATATAAATGAATAAATAAATAAACAAGAATTGCTCGTTTAAAGGTATTAGATTAGATATTATAGATCCGAGATCCCCAAAATGAGTTACTAATGTGTTGCAGAAAGTTTTTTGACATATATTTGTATTGCATAATGTTACTTGGCAGAAATGTCGTTTGGCAGAATTACCTTTCGCATACTATCATTTAGCATACAATCACTTTGCAGAGTTTTATAATCCAGAACCATATTTTGGCATACTGTTGATGATCATAATATTCATAATAGTATTTTAAATGAATATTGATTTCGCAGATAAATGTATTGCATACTATTTTGGTGGCATAAAGCTATCAAGTTTAATTAAAGGTGATGTTATAAATGGGTTTAATTGACTTACCAATGTGCTGCAGTACCTAGTATGGTCTAATATAATCTGTTTTTATGGCAGTTGATCTTATTACTTTTCTGGTGATAAAATTTCCTATATGGGGATTTTCGGGAGTGAAAAGTCAATCTAGCTAGGTCTTATCACTGGGAAAACGCTCATTTTTGAGTTTTTATACGTCTTCCGAGCAAAGCTCGGTCTCCCAGATATTTAAGTCTTTATAAGGAAGAGGGAATATGTTTCTCATGTGATTTGAAGTGAAGTTTGTTTCAAAGTGATAGGGTTCAATTATGCACAATTTCTGACAACCTTATGCTTTATTAAGCAGAAATTGTGCATAATTGTGAAGTATTCTTCAGACTCATTATTTGATAACCTACCTTTGGATATGTCCTAAAAGCGCCAAGGCAGACCTTGCCGGCCGAGATAGTTCTGACGGGATCAATGACGATGGCCACAAATGGCTCTTGGAAGTTCTGGTTGAGCATTTGAGTAGAGACATCTATGCCGGACAGCCAGCACCCATAGCCAGGGTGGCTGTGGTACCAACCAATGGCATTTTCATGGCGTCCAACCTGGAAACAAAAGTGGTCCTGCTACATAACTTAACTTCCAGTACCATATGCCTTATAATACAATCATGTTACCATAAGGCACTGATTTATAGAGGTAGAAATTATGTGCAATTTATTTCTTAATATATTAAATGCCTCAATAATATACTGTAAGACAGAGACAAGCTTATCAATGATAATAATGCTATGGCAGTTAACCAAACTAATTTTAAGCTAAACTTGGGACAGCATTAAAAAACTTATGTACAAAGAAAATCCTAAAATGAGTAAACACAATGTAGCAATTAAATATGCCTTAGTCCATTACCTGTTTGGCTGCCTCTATGTACGCTGTCATGTATTCATAAGCCTGTGCCTGCGCGTTGACGCGAGTCTCCGTGCCTTCGACAGGCAAAGCAAACGAGTCCATCACTAACATAGTATTTGCATCTACTTTGCCTGCAACAAAAAATATAACCTTAGAACCCCACAATCATAAAGTAATTCATAAAAAGCAAGTACGCTGACTGTCTTACCTAATAAAAGCCCCATAACTTCTAGAGTCCCGCCGGAGCGAGCGTGCATCACCATTTTCAAGAGAGCTAAAGCAGAAATCTTGATGTCTTTGAAGAAGTGTGGACTGCAAATAGAACATTATAAGTAATTTTTGGGTGCATCTTGTTCTTTTATTTTACATGGAAATGGAGTGGAAACTTACTCTTTTTCCCATGGTTTAGCGGCAAGGATGTCTTGCTGTTGTTTCTTATCGTAGCGGTATATTTCGTCAACACTGGACACCGATTCGATGCTGTTGGCCATTACCCATGTTTTTTGCGCTATTGTGGATTGATTATCGGAGCTTGTGGAAGCCATCGTTGATGACTTTATTTAATTATTTTCAAAACTAGCTTTAAATACTTATAAAGATATCACTATTTGTTTAAAGTAAAATAGTGGCCACTTTTTTACAACAACGCACTGGAATGGAATAATTGAAAATGACAGATAGCTTTTTTCTAAATTTGACAGCACAACAGCTGCTGTTCGAGTAATTGGTTTAAACACACACAATTACATTTCTGAGTGCGTCCACATGTACCAAACAATTATAGATGGTCAAGCAGATCTTATCAGTAGAAAAAGGCGGCAAATTTGAAAAATGTAGGCGCGAAGGGAGATCATCCCATAGAAACTTTGAATTTCGCGCCTTTTTCTACTGACAAGATTTGCTTGATCATCTACTATGTTGGCTCAGGGTGGTATTCTACCTGTCCAATTTCTTTGTCCGAATATTAACTTCACTATAATCCGCTATTTTTGTAGGTCGTTTACCTATATATAGCTGGTCAACCAAATCTTGTCAGTAAATACGAACAAAAAAAAACTATAGGTACTCATCCTTTTCTTTTGGGTGCTAATACTAGTGTTAGACAAAGATAGTATGATTCTCTGATTATCTCTGTCTATGTTTGAAATCAAACAGACCTTTGACACACTATACCTAAATACTTTAAGATTCAAATAAACAAGATGGTATTTTATTTGATAAAGTACCTATAGCTGGTCAACCAAATCTTGTCAGTAAAAAAAGGCGCGAAATTCAAATTTTCTATGAGACGATATCCCTTCGCGTCTACATTTTTCAAATTTGCCGCCTTTTTCTACTCAAGACCTGTCAAGATCTGGTTGACCAAGTATACCTATGTAGATTGTTACCGTCTAATTCCCTCAATCTACATTAACATTAAAGTCTATTTTTTTATTCGGTAGACTGAAATGACAGTTAATAGTATGAAATGACATTTCATGTTCATACTATTAACTGTCATTTCAGTCTACCGAATAAAAAAATAGACTTTAGGTATTAACGACCTTGATGATAAAATAATGACTAATGTTTCCAATTGTTATTATTTTTCCGCGTAATATACAAAATAATACATTTCATAATTTTATTTTGTTGTTGCCGCGCGCCGGTGTAATAATTATTGCCGGTACCACTATGCACTCTATGCGAGAGTACGCGATAACGCAGTTAAATCATAGTTAAATAGCGTATCGTGGTAGGGAGGAATGTTAAACGTCACTTAACTATCTCTCTTTTCCATATCCTGACTGTATCTCGCTATCCTCGTCGTACGAAATTGTCAACGCGTCGATTCCGCCCCCTGATAACTCTCCGCCAATCACGTAAATCCACGACGCAGTTTCTCGAACGTACAGTACAAATCGAGCTCCTAAACATGAAAGACGCACATTCCGCTCGTTACTCAACTTCTAACAAAGTGAAGTGATTCTAATGCTTTTCAAACGAGCAATTCGGGGTAGTATGCGACCGTCACAGTAACATCAATTGGTATCAGAGTGTTTTGTTTTGAAGAATAGCGTCAGCTTCAAGATGAGTGCTCCGATAATCATCACGGTACCGAACAACTACCTGGCGGTGGATGAGGACACGAAGGTGGTGCTGGAGCCGGCGTCGCCCGCCCCGTCGCGGAAGCGCCGGCTCGACCACCTCTCCTGGGAGGAGAAGATGCAAAGGAAGTGAGTCCATTGACTTCTTTATTTTGCTTGCGTGGTTAGCGTTAGTTAGCGGACGTTTTGTCGAATTAGCGCCGGGGACATTGCCCTGGGCTATGTGTACCGTTAAGTATGATGACATCTATGATATGTAAATTAGTTTTACGAATAAAATGATTATGATTATGCGGCATGTGTTTCATATGAGATAAGGAATATAGATAAAAGTTGTAACTAGGGCAGGAGAGTGCATGTATGAAGTTGTTATGACGAAATATTATTATAACAGGGAACAGGGGTCATTAAAATTCTATGTCCTCTCCTTGTTAAATGTCCACATAATAATGAAGCTATTCATTAATAATTCAAAGTTATTGAACAAGTCACCTTTACATGACTTTCCTGTTTCATGTATGGATAATGGATAATAATAATTGTAATGATGCAGGAAGCTGAAGAATCGTGTGGCGGCGCAAACGTCCCGCGATCGCAAGAAGGCCAAGATGGATGAGATGGAGTCCAGGATCCAGGAGCTGGCTGACAGGAATGAGCGGCTGATTAGTGAGGTTTGGACATTTTCAACAAACAATCTTTGAAAAACAAGTCTTGTATATTTGGTTAGAATTTGAAATTGTTCTAAATGTTATCATTATCAACTCTTGTAACATAAAAAATCTAAATAATAATTGTTGTTTATAACTTACTAAGAGCTAGACCTTTAATAGACACATACCTACACCAAAACTTACTTTGTTTACTTGCATACCAAAACTTTGCTAACTATCAGACTTGTCAAGAGATTTGCAACTTTAGGTACCGATTGCATGTTGCATGCTAAAATCACAATACAAGTTAGAAGGTTGCCCATGAATAGTCATAAAGCCACTTGTCAAAAATACCTACTGTTTACTAAAAATACACTGTAAAAGTTCCTAAAAAGCCGGAGGTAAACAACAGCATTTCTTATCCAGGTGGAAAGCCTGAAGGCGCTGAACGAGCGTCTGTTGAGCGAGAACGCGGGGCTGCGCGCGGAGCGCAGTGTCTCGGGGGCCCGGGGACCGGCAGAGTCTACTCCTCGGCAGCAGGAGGGGCCCCCGACGGCACTGCGCGCGGCGCGCCTGCTGCTGGCGATGTGTCTCCTCTCGCAGACCTCCTCCAGCACCTCGAGTCCGAAGAGTACCTGGACACCTTACAACAGCTTGCCGACTCACTCATCAAGGAAATTGATGCAGGCTGTGCAGGAGCGGCTCAAGATGTAAGTTCTTTTATCTTTTATCTAAATATAAACTACAAGTCTACTAGGATACCTACTTACTTTCTAAAAAAATAAGACGAATTACGTTTATTAACACCTATTTACTTTAAATGTTATTTGTGGAATTGCTTAGTTTGATTTGATCCATATGTAGGTACATGTACTCTATACATATGTATATTCTTGGCTAGAGCAGAGCCATTCGGCGTTGTGGGAGTGGTCGTGGGCGTTAAAATTGCAAATAAAAATAACCTATCACTCTGTTCTCTAGTAATAAGAAAACTCATCCATAATTAGCTGAGTAGGCCTATCTTATCCCTGAACTCCTGAATCAAGAGTTCAGGGATAAGAGTAAAATTATATTTTGATCAATAAAGAATTGAAATTGAAATTAAGATAAGAGGCCTGCTTCAGGGTCAATAAACATTAAAAAATAGGTTAAACAAAAACTTTCCAGTAACTTTTTTTTGGTGTAAATTAGTAGTGCATATATAATAATAAGGAAGAGCCTGGTTTTATCATAATTAGAAATAAAATTATTCATAATACCTACTTAAGTGTTTGATTATGATTAGGTATATACCTAATCATAATCAAACACTTAAAAAATATCTAAATGGGAAATTCGACAACCAATAAATATAATAAAGAAAGGAAAGTGGACAGGAAAACCCGTGTAAGGCCGGAAAGCACGCAACACGCGGTGACCTGTGACTAACGTTACTTGCCACTTGGCTGATGCAAGTGCCGCACAATAGTGACGTCACGCCTCTAGCCCACCGAGCGAAGGCTGTCGCTCTATGGCTGATGCAATGTTTTTGTCGTTTTACATCGTGTTTGATCATGTTCACTAAAGGGCTGAAGTCCTTTCAAAATGTAACGTAAATATGTACCTATCTTACACAATGTTGGTAGGTATATCGTATATCATCCTAAATTAGTCATCTAATTAGCATTACACGCGATTATTATTTAAATTAAGTGGCTAAATCATTCCGGATACTAAAGTTAGGATGATGTTAATAAATATTTAAATTATTTTAAAAGGAAATAAGTATTTAAAGTTATAATTTATTAAGTACTAGCGACCCGTCCCGCCGCGCTCACGCCCCGCCCGAAAAACGCGCCTGTGTGCTGAAGCCTTAAGCGTATATAGGGACAGACAGACAGCGGGAAGCGACTTTGTTTTATACTATGTAGTGAAGTTCGTCAGTTGGAAAATGGTTTATTCAGCAATAAAATTTAAATAAGGTTAAATTACATGACTAGGCTAATGAGAATTAATGTTTTAATTAAAATACTGCAAAGGTAATGGAAGATTTACAAATAATCTTGCAATATCGTATATTATTATACATATGTATAAATAGACAAAAAGGTACAAAGGGTAAGTGTAAAAGTAACGGTGTCAGGGTTTCCTCATTAACAAATTATTTATTGAGAAACGAGTTTTATAGTTTTCCCACCGGATTTTCGTCTATAAAACTTAGAAGATAGGGTTGAATTTGAAAACAGCAATGTTTTAGATAGATAGATAGATAGATAGATAGTCCATTTATTTGTTTGCCACAATACACACAAGATATTCAAAGTTACAACAATGACAGTATACAAAAAACAATCCAGAGAAAAATGGAAAATTAATTACTGAGTCCTGCCAAAATTCTACTAAAATTGTTATCTTTTGCAGGTCCCAGTGCGGGACACTGGAGAGCGCGCTGAAGGAACTCAAGTGGTGGGGCCCGCAGCAGAGCACCTGGAACCCGATGAAGGTGCAGTCGTAGACCTCAAGCACGACGTGCGCCGGATACTGACCCAGCACTCCTACGCGCACCCCTACACTGAGGCCCCGGAAACAGAGGAACACAACGACAAGGGAGACATATTCTACGCCAGTCTACAGGAGAACTGCGTCACTGTTGAAGTGCCTTGTGAAGAACAAGTTGTCGAAACTCAAGTTGACTTAGACTTCCCCGAGCTAGCAAAAAGCGCTCCGATACAAGTCGACACAGACTTCACATCACTCACCGATGGCTCCATATCTCTAGATGACATGAAAATGCTGTCTCCTCTGAGCTTGTCCCCCAGATCTGTAGACGAGGATCTGTTTGCAGTGTCTCCGAGTCACAGCTTCAGCGATTTAGGATATGATTCCATGGCCTCGCCGCTCAGTGAACCAGAATCTATGGATTTGTCAGACTTCTGGTGCGAATCCTTTTCAGAACTCTTCCCTGGCCTAGCGTAGGGACCGGTTCTGACAGCATTTCACCAAAGACTGACTAGTTTTAAGATCTAAGTTATTGAATTAATAGTTAAGTTTAAATGACAAAGTTCTATTTAAGTTGTAATCGTATTTTTTATTGTAAGCTAAGTGCCTATGTTTAAGTGTAGGGATGCGTTTAAGTGCTGTGAAATAAGTCAAATATATCTGTTTTGTCGTATTAGCTTGTTTCATTTACTTTTCTAGAACGTTGTAGGCGAAAATAGTTGGCTATCGGCTTTCGATCACGTAGGTGGCGCGTGGGCACGTACATATATGCTGTCATAGTTATCAGTCTGGATTCCCCAGCGAAAGCAAAACGACAACCGATAGCCGCCAATAACTTTATGTAAACAAGGTAATGGGATATCAACGGCTTATCCGAACCCAATTATGCAGGCGTTTTTAAACAAGTAGATAAGAAAATGAATTGCTAGTTAACAAAGAATTATTTACGACTGAATGAAATTGACTTCCAGAAATTTCTAGCGAGTAGCCAAATATAGTGGGCATAAAAAAACATCGCTAATAAACAACAGAACTGATTGATGACTGAATAATTGCATTAAGCATTGATTTCGTGTAGGTGGTATTCGTATTGCATTATTTCCGCGAGTTATTAACAAACTATAAAGTATATTGACCTTGTTTAGTGCAGTAATTTATAAAATGAAACTATCAGGTAAAAAAACATTAAATATATTTTGTTAAAATATTACAGATTCAATAAAATCGTTCCTTACGCTACGTTTTACATCCATTACGTCTACCTAAGTTACGCGGCCCGTCCACCGCAAGCGAAGCGATTAACATAACATAAGACCCGCCCAGCTGTTACAACAATACGTATTTGCATCATTACTTAGCAATGACCTTGCTACTATATGTTTTTTCTGGTAATTAACATTGAATGTAAATATCTGATGGCATTGGCTTTTAGTTACAAATAAAGTATTATATCATTAGGCACATGATTTTTAATACTGATAAGAGTGTATAGGGATCGCTAGCAAAAACAAAAGGAGTTATCTTATTTCCTAATCGTTTATAATCAGTTCAAGTAACAAAAAAATAGTCCAAGCCAATGTCAACCTTAAACTGAACTAATATGAACATTAACAATTCAACAAAGTGCCTTACAGCAGGCGTCGTTCTACCAATATGTTCAAACTGTTTTAACGCGTTGGCGTAAGGCACAGTTTTCGTTGAACGAATAATTCAGCAGGGCGGGCGGCGCCACAACTGCCGGCGTTTGGCACTTGCTCACTACTCCTAGATAACTGACAAAACAAACTGGCGATGGAAGTAACACTACGGTAAAAACAAGGTATTTCGTTACTCTTACATGAAGTGGTGTAAAGTTAGGTCTGATACGATTCGTACTGTGTAGTTTACTTTTGGTTTGTATTCTACCTTCATGGTATAAAGATGGATTTTTTTTGTTAATTTACAATCATACATTTCATCCACACAAAAAATTATTAGGCCAAAATTATCATAGTACCCACTCCCCTATTTGACAAAATATAATTTGAACCCATACGCCATACAAGTGTTAAATCGGCGTAAAGAATACACGGATGTAGGATTTAGAAAAAACTAATGTTACTCCCATACACCAATATTGTTAATTATTCCTGCGATAACGCACAGCAATAAAAATATATGAACATAACAAAAGCGATAACTGTACAGCGTTTAACACTAATGGAAGAATTAGAACTTAACAACGCGTTATCGATTATCAAAGCGTAACATAAAATGCACGTAAAATACGACGCGCCGTTTAAAATACACCTCGACAAGGTGAAAATAAGTGTCATTTTGCATTATTGAAAAGTTGTACCAAGGTTGGTAGGAATCGATATTTTACACATTTCAAACAATGCTTCTAGAAAATATATCGGCTGTTAGCAATGTGTCGCGTCGACAACAAAATGTAAGATGGCTTAAAACAGGTGGGGTGTATAGGTATTTAGTACAACAGGTATATAAAGTACCTACATAATAAAGTCAGTCGGATCAATCAGGGTAGGTACCATAAAAACAACTATACTTTAGGGAGTTTAGGGGAAAGTGCAGCCACTAAACTCTGGAAATATGTTTGAACCCTTGCCTCTACATGATATCCAGACAGTTGTATTTGTCCGACGGTTGCAATTGCCTCGATAAATTTCGTATATAGTCCCCAATTTAAGTCAGTCACCAAATTATCTGAATTTGTTCCGCAATTAGTAATTAAAATTGGAACAAATCGGTTAGTTACAACTGACTTGCTTACGTGCGATAAAATTCATCGCAATACAGGTAAATAACTTGAAATTTGCTTGAGACTTATTACAATATAAACAACGGTTGAAATGGTATGCTCAGGCGCTCAAGAGACCACTGATAACGTTAACAGGGTTACCTACTTAAAATAATTTGTTATTAATTGCACTTTCGCGTACGAAATGCCTTCTCAGTGAAGCGATTAAGCTAACTAAAAGCCGACATAATTTCAGAAGATTTCATCAGAACATTTCTACAGCCCTACACAATAAATTCCGTTTTAACACCAGATAAGTAGTTCTATGTATGACGAGATGAAACTGAGTTCTTCACAAGAGACCGTAATGAGTCATACGCTTTTTAACCAAATGATTTGATGTCATATCTAGTCAGGGAACTTTCTACATGTATCATAGTAGGCAAGTGTGAGTCATCATGTTTCAACATATTATTTTAACTGGCCATTTGTGTCAGGTCGTAAGACTCGTAACTAACTAACCAAGTTATATAGGTAGTTTATAGAAAACGAAAATCGCCAATCGAATCTTATAAAATGTACTCACGGGACTTTTTGACTGTCATACCGATGTATTTTTACTTTTCGATCAGCGTTTGTTGATAAATAATTGACATCTTGGCTGGTGGTATACGAACGGTCAATCGCCACTAGCATCATTCCACTAACCCGGGGTTAACCGGTTATACCTGGAGTTACCATGGTTTGGTTACCATTACAATTTGACACTAGGTTTACGGTTTAACCGGTTAACCCCGGGTCAGTGGGATGGCGCAAGCGGCTGTTAGTGTTAAATTTATTATTTTATAAAGCAATAGATGTAAGTTTTGCATCAAAATATTTAAAAAAATGTACCTACTGGCCGCTACATTGCTTAGTTAATATATTTTTTGTGGGCCGGTGCCTTAACTCGGTGAAATTAAAACGTCTACCTAATTCGTCGATCATTTAGTACTTAGTTTTATCACACTACACTAGTTAGGTGTTATTTAGTCACGGTTTACTAACATCGAGTTGGCAGTAAGTACAGTTTCGATTGTCATATTTGTATCGTCTGTTAGACCAAACATGTCTTAGTAGGCCATCTATATATCATTATATATAGGTATGGATGCGTTTTAGAACAATGCCATTTTAATTATTTTACCAAACACAATATTAGTGAAATAAAACAAATGTCATTATGTGTACTAAATTGTTTGATAATTTGCTGTTCATATTAAAAGTTATAAAGACAAAGTTCTACAACACAAACATACATATTCTTACGTAAGTCAGTTGTATTTTATTTACCACTTACACAAATGAGTTTATAATAATTAATAAAGGAAGTGAATTAAATAAACAACAGCGTGCCTTCATTTACGTAAGTGACAAACGAATTACGATTACATTATTATTTCTTATTTTATAAATGGTATTGTAACATGTATCATTAATTTATGAAATATTGACATTAGTTACATTTATTTAGATGCACCATAACTACTCGACTTCTACTTTTTGAACATTTCCATCGTCTACTCTTATAATAAGAAATTTACACAATCACAAATTTCAATAAGAGAATCCGAAAGTCTACTTTTCGGCATTATACCGCATTGACGTATATCTCAATCATCTTAAGATCGGTTTTCCTAGGATAGCGGTGTCGTCATATAGCGGCCGTCTCCATACTAAATAATACGGCTAAATATGGATGTCATAGTATTTGTATGGAGACGGCCGCTATATGACGGCACCGCTTTCGGAGGAATACGGGCAATAAGAATGGGGCATGAATGGGGCCAGTACAGCGGTGTGACACCGTTACAACGCGATTGGTTGATGAGTTCGCATCACGCGCGCGATTGGTTACAACTAGTTGCGTTATACGCTGCACGATTGGCTCGAATTCGTGACGCCGGTGAACTAGTACCATTTTTAGTGCCCGTAAGGCCCGTCCTGAGATATACGTCAATGTTATACCGATACTACTTTTTGTACTAGACATCATAATATTCGTAATACGGACACAATGTAATCACAGTGTGATGTCCTCTAAAGTTAGATTATAATCGATTCGTGTTATCGTTAGATATTAAATCCGTCTATGTCAACAATTAGGTACTTACAGATTTCAAAACGTTACACATATCGCGTAATTATGAATTGAACCTTGTAATCATTTTAAATTGGCAACTGATAACATAGTGAAAGATAGGTACAATAGGTACATATCCGAGTATGTATATCAAATTATTCTTATTATTTGTGTAATCTATCGTAGTCGCTTTATGGCAAATGTTTGTTGGTTAAGACATACGGGTGATATAATAGCAGTACCAACTTTTATCTGGGCATGGTACTAGGACCCTAAAAGAGAAAGTAGGCACCTGGCGTTTCATTTGACAATTAAAAAAGGGATCATCCATTAATTACGTCACACGAATTTCTAGGTTTTTTTACCCCTCCCCCCCCCTCCTTGTCACACTTGGTCACATTTTGCAAACCCCTCCCCCCTTGGTGTGACGTCACATTTTAGGCAATTTTGTTTTCAACGAGATCGACAATATTAACTCGGCATTTTTTTTTTCATAAAAAAATATTTTTGATATATAAATATTAGTAATTTTATGACACAACGAAAGTTACATCAAAAATCTAACTGTACAGCGAATAAAAAAATATAAATTAATTTTCGGTTACTGATGAAGTTAAAGTGACATCACAATGTTTGTGACTCCCCCCTCCCCCATGTCACATTTTCTTGACCCCCCTCCCTCCCCCTACACGTGTGACGTAATTAATGGATGACCCCAAAAGTGACAATGTCATCGCATCACAGGTTGGTAGTTTATTGTGATTTTAGATGTAATTGCGACGTCCAGATGTATCTTAAAATCAGCATTTCTGTACTTTACTGAAAGCGCGTTTTAACTTGGACAACAGCGCCATCTGTGTGCGCGCGAAGCGTTTCTTAAAGCAAGTTACGTTACGGCGTATCGTTCTACCACTTGAACGTACCCTTTTTAAGTTGCTTTAGACAGAAGGCACAAACAAAGTGGAACTTGCGGAACATGGCGATGAACAATGAGATACAAAGAGGCAATTCTGTTACTCCTCGATTATTTGCGCTGGAATAAATCATCAATTCAAAAATAAAGCATTAGCAGCGGCGTCGTACCGCATTATGACAGTTTATTGTGTTCTTTACCGAAAGCTCCTAATTCATATTCGACAACAGCGCCATCTGTCTAACAATGATTTATAACTCAAAATAGGTTATAGGCGTTCCAAAATTGAAGCGCTTAACTTGTGACAAATTGGATAAGTTGCGTTTAGACGCGGCTGGACAAGCGAGAAATGTGCACGTCCTAACGAGCTCCCGTACACCGAAAGAGAAGACCTTATGTTTAACAACGAGTGTGACAAATATGGATGGAATGAGAAAATTAATCAAAAATAACAGATTTCTTCGTAGGCACAGAAATAAATATGGAAGTATTTTTTGTGCTCCTCAAGTATGAGTATAACCTATCTATGGTTATATAATATCATTGCTGTCTAACCGAAGAGTTTCTCAAAGCACGTATGACAGTAGGGCTTATCGTTCTGCTCCTTAAACGTGCCCTTGTTAAGTTGCCTCAGACAGAAGGCGCAGACGAAGTGTTCGGGGTGGAACTTGCGGAACATGGCGATGAACAACGAGATACAAAAAGGCAATTACTCCTCGATTATTTGCGATGGTATAAATTATCAATTCAGAAAGAAAGCATTAGCAGCGTCGTACCGCATTATGACAGTTTATCGTGTTCTTTACCGAAAGCTCTATTCATATTCGACAACAGCGCCATCTGTCTAACCGAAGAGTTTCTCAAAGCACGTATGACAGTAGGGCTTATCGTTCTGTTCCTTAAACGTGCCCTTGTTAAGTTGCCTCAGACAGAAGGCGCAGACGAAGTGTTCGGGGTGGAACTTGCGGAACATGGCCGTGATGCAGCGGCCGGCGATGGGCTTGTGACAACCGGCACAGAGCGAGCCGCGCTTGCCGTGGTAGTGCGTCTCGCAGTAGGGCTGCCCCTCGTGCTCGAAGAACGAACCGCCGTGGAACGGCTCGCGGCATTCCTGGAATGGGATACGGCATTTTTACAAGCTTTTATTTAACTTGCAATGTAAGTAAGTATTGTATGTAGTTTGTTGTAAGTATTATTTGCAATGCAAGTTAAATTTGACCCACTTCCCGACATCCAATGAAGCTGAAAATTTGCATGCATATGTAAGTCGGGTGACAATTGAATATTATGGTACCATCGAGCTGATCTGATGATGGAGACAGGAGGTGGTCATAAGGAACTCTGTAATAAAACAACGCAACCTAATTGTGTTTGGGGTTTTTAGAATTGTCTCGTTGAGTGTTAGTTGTCTGTGGAAAGAAAAGTACAGTCAGCGATAAAAGCTTGTACCAAAAATGAAATTTTTGCCAAAAACTTATTAACAGTTATGTTAACTTCAATCGTAAATGAGTAATGTAATGAACTATGTACTTAATCAAATCTTGCAAGTCGATATACTACTATAATAGTGTATAATACCTACAGATGATAATATAATCATTTGATCGATCGAGCTGATTTGATGATGGACCTAGAAGATGGATACCTAATGGAATTCCTCGGTGGCTACTAAAAGAGGGAGCAGACCCTTCGAGAATAGGCTCGAGAACGCATACCTACCTATGTCTATATGTCATAATCGTATCATATGTGTTTTGAAGAGTACAATTGTTTGGGGGCGAAAAGTAAATGAGTTTTTAACCGACTTCCAAATCTCAAAAGGAGGAGGTTATCAATTCGGTTGTATGTATGTTTGTTACTCGATATCTCCGTCATTACTGGACCGATTTTGAAAATTCTTTTTTTGTTTGTATACATACAGATTGGTCCCGTTTTTTTTCAGAACCCAGTTCTGATGATGGAATCCATGAGGAATCGAGGGAACTCCTCAAATCTTAAAGGCAATCTCAAATCTTATGTATTGTATATATAGTGATTTTTGTGTTTTTATCAACAAATCAAGCATATACATTCAAAAAAGTGACTGTTGTTGTATCTTTTATTTGCTGTGTTGATGTAAAAAAGGAAAGAATGCCGTTCTTTTGTATTTTTAGTGGCAAGATGGCAAGTGGACTTACCTCCCCTCTGTGTATCTATACATATTTAACTATGAAGATCAAAGGGTCATTTTAATAATTACTGACTTTCGAGGTCGAGTGTAGGTTACAACTTCCATGGCCTACTATTTTTTGTTTAAAAATTAAATGTGGTAATGGAATAGGTGGTTGGAATTGTAAATCAATAAAACTCATTTGTTCGAAGTGAAGTCAGTCACAAGGTTGAGATGGCTTCTTTAAACTAACTCTTATAATATAGCGTAGGATTTTATTTAAAGTCATAATACTCATAATACGCTCTTTAATTATCATCAATATTAATTTTTAACATTTTTCTAAATATTCATTTTCGGTGACATCGCCAAATTTAAACAATCAAACCAAATGTTGTACACTGATTAACCGTACATCATTGCGTATTTCAGGTGACGCGATATGGCAGGAAAGAGCAATACAAGATGCATATTGAGTTTTCGCTACAAAGCAGGAAATGCTACGCGCTACGGCGTAGCGCTCGCTACGAACTTGCAAAGTGAAGACTGTTTACTTAAAGGAGGGTCTTAAACAAACAGCATTTATCGCCCGCTAAAGAAGGTTGACCAGTTACATATTTGCCTCTCTGATGGCATGTATGTATATCGCTCTTGCTTTAGGTTTGTGCGACATTTTATATTCTACCGCTAAGATTTGTGATGTAATCTATCCACTATTTTATTAACGAAATAGATCGCTCTCATGATTCATGATCTCAATAAAAACCGCGCATAATCGTGAAGCGCGCTGCACGCACATTTTGCACTCTAACCGTGTTTATTTACCGCTCGGCGACAGCAGAAATAGCCCGCGCCGAAATACTCTAGTCTCTAATCCATTGGCCCATAAACAAAGCTGATCTACAACAGCCGCGGCGCAGACGCTGCCGTGACGTCACCACTATTAATACCCTTACAGGAAACCCTATACGTGCAAGTCGTGCAACACTTGACCCCATTCACGATTTTCGAATGCGACAATGCATTGATAAGGGGTCACGGTCGCGGCCTTGACTGACGAGACGTCAGCCGCGCACGACCACCCATTGGTTTGTTTTTATTTTTGTTTTTTTGTTATTGTTTTATTTTTATTTTTTTTTATTCTTGTTCTCTTTATTGTATAAATCTTATAATTACAATAATATTACAAAAATAGATTACATCAATTAATCCCTATTAAGTACTTATATGTTTTTTGACTGTTAGAGTAACATCTGTGTAGTGTTTGTTTAATAATCATTCCTTTTCATTTGGAGCATAGCTGTGGAAGAAAAGGGGGGGGGGGGCATTCATTGGGGGTTGGTGACGTCATTCTTTACTCGTCCTCATCGACACCGACGCATTTGGGGCAGACGGGCTTGCCTTCCATCGCATAGAAGGACTTGCCTTTCACTGCGACTTGGCATTCCTGTGTATGAAACATCCAGTTAAAACGTGCACCTCATACTTGACCTGGCATATATGCTTGTTACCTGTTGTTAAATCTGTAATTTTCATATTGTTCCAAGGAGACCTGTATATTTTTCATACTGACCTTGCAGACGAAGCAATCGGGATGCCACTGGGTGTTAAGTGCGGAAATGTAGTTTTCCATGATAGGCTTGTTGCAGCCTCCGCACTTGGGCGCGAACATGTCGAAGTAATCGGCACGGCAGTACGGTTTGCCGTCCCGCTCATGGAACCCGTCTTCCCCGAACTGCTGTCCGCACTGAGCGCAGAAGAAGTGCTCCGTGTGCCAGGTCTTCTCCAGCGCCGTCACGCATTTCTGCAAAGGAAAATAAACTGTAACATCAGACGCGTAAATCCGAATTTGATAAAGTGTTTATCGGGAACACTGACGTCGAGGATCGGGCCGTTGCAGTAGGCGCATCTGGGCGAGAAGAGGTTGTGGTAGTCCGGCTCGCAGTACGGGCGGCCGTCGCGCTCGAAGAAGTTCCTAGTGCCCAGCTCCTGGGTGCAGTGGGCGCACGTGAAGTGCTCGGGATGCCACGTGCGGCCCAGCGCCGTGATCACCTGCACCGAACAATCCGACACTTGAAAATGGCACTTTAAATCACTGGTATTTCACTTGAGGGAAAGCTATCCACCTGTCCGACGATGGGTTTCTCGCACGCGTTGCAGCATCCCTTCTGGGGGGTCTGGACTCCTTGGCGGCTCATGTCTGCCCGGAGGGATCCGAGCATATGCTCGAGGGAGGCGGATTCGGGTTGCCGCGGGCTGCTGCGGTAGTGCTCCTGCCAGGCGCGCTTCTCCCGGTACACGTGTGTTCCACCTTCGCCTCCTGAGCCGCTCACCTAAAACAGAAAAGTAGTTACTCCCTATCCTTCGATACCGAGTGTTTTTTTTGTTTTGGCGGTATCGCGAAGTGTTCTAGAGCGTACGTACAGAAGTAACCGGCCGGTCTCGGTGGCCTGGAGTGAATGCGGTCCGCTGATGTTTGCCTATGTGCTTCTAATATCTATAACGCGCGGCCCCACCACGCCTGTGATGTAACGCTGCGACCTATCTTTAGATACGAGCTTTCTAACGGGTGCGAAAGGGACAGGCGCGCTGGAGCGGTGCCTGTTTACGCGGCTGGAAATAGCCGTGGACCAAGAAAGGAGAGTTGTAAATATTATAATAAACGGAAAAGCGTGGTTTACTGTAGTGCAGTGTGCCGAGGTGGCCTTAGGGCGGGTGAATCAGCCGCCGCTCGTAAAATCACTTGAGCCGATACAGTGGGAATTATAAACGCGTTAATCAGGTAGCTCATGAATGAACCTGTTGCAAATGGATCAGAACGGTGAACAACCAATTATGCCAGGGCAGGGCTTTTGGCTTTGTTTTAGACCTTGGATCTCGTTTTCTGTTTCGGCGTGTAACCTTGATGTCGTGTACTATTTACAAAATAAAACGCCTTTTGGCTCAAGAGTTAATTGCGCGTGTACACCTGTTACAAGTACGATGTCTTTTCCCATTAGTTGGCTTCTGCGACTTGCCCTTTATTACGTTAAATACAATAAAAAATAGTATCTATGTGTTAGCTATTAGAATATTAGAATCGAATTCTTTGAGTGTACTTCTGCGTTCTGCGTCGCACAATCTTTGCTACAACGCAAAGTACAAAAGTGTGAATTATTACCAACACAGTATTATCAAAGTACAAAATACCATCAAGATGTAAATTAACTATTGCTGCAGACAGGCCTCAGGATATTGGCATGTTTATCTACATTCGATATTATAGGGAACCACTTAATGATATATGAACAATGAACACTAATTCGCTGGTGGAAGTCTTGAGTCCCTGAGATGTGGTACCTTGTGACCTGCGAGGCGACACAATTACGGTCTTATGAACTACGATCTAGACATGTTTGGCGCTAAGGGCAACTGACCTTGAAGTCGGAGAGGGACGCCATGAGATCGTCCAGCTCCCTCGTGGCGCTGGAGGCGTGGTGCCGTGTAACCGTGGTGCTGTGTGCCGGCGCGGGCACCGCGGGCGCCGCGGGCTCCACAACGGTCTCTTGAACGGTGACGGTGACATGTTTGGTGCCTGGGCGGGGCAGGGAGCCTCCTGATGGTACTGGCGATGTCGATGATCGTCTGGAAACAAACAGTGGGAATCTTCGTTCATTTATCCTAAAGTGCTATACAAAGATCATATCCATAACAAATCCAGGACAAAGAAATCTCCTGAATCCTCCTTATGTAAAAGAGCCAAACAGACAGCAGAAAAAGTCAGCTGATTTGTGACTGCTTTTCTCAACCAAGGGCAGTCACTCAACGGTTAATGTTTGTTTTTCTATTTATATCTACGAGTGTTATGGACTCGTTCACAATGTTCACGTGTCACATTTTCCGCTACGCATGTTAACTCGACGAATATCTACAATGTAAATTACATTTCAATATTTTACAGCGTAGTTTCTCTTAATAGGTATGTTATGGTAAATTTTCATATAAACTCTTTCATGATAAACAAAAAATCCTTTTGTGTCCCCTGCAATTCCGAATTAACACTAATATTCAACTATTTTGTTTTTTTATCAATTTATTTAGGAAGACGTACATAATTCGTTCAAGTAATTTACGACATTAAAGGCACTAAATCTTTCTTCCTAAATAACATATATTTGTCAGAATAATTCAATTTAAACAATATATGACGTGCCATATGTTCCTCATAGCCGTTTTTGGCAACGGAACGTATCGCTTCATTAGTGTTCGACTATTTCCATCACATATTTCATGAAACATAAATCTATGTAACAAATGTTTCCATGACAGGGTAAGGAGTAAACACTGCAAGATATATGGTTCGGGGAAATTGAAGCGCAGCGACAGGTGACAACAAACGTAGAGCCAAAAGTTGATATAATTTCTGAATTAGGATATTCGAAATATTAGGCAACTAATAGACAGCGGAAATAAGAAACGAAATTAGAGTTAATTTTAATTTGCAATGCATATTATTTATATGTACTTAATGTAGAATAGATTTTTACTTTTTGTTTGTAAAAATACCTAACATGGTAACAGGTTTCTATAAAATTATTATTCCATTTTATAGCTAAGTAGCACCGTAGTTCTCTAACTAATATCATTGGCGTGTCTTGTATTTAATACAGTAAGTAGTACCTACGTACGTACGTCAAGATTATCTATAAAATAATTTATTTTAAGATGAATACGAGTAGGTACCTAAAAACTTCTCCTAGTACTAGTAGTAGTACATTTCGATTTATTTTTAATCATGCCAACAATTGAAAACCAAATGCTGCCAATCGCTGTTAACTTGTTAAGGGTGAAGCATAAACTCATGCACATAATATATCAAAGTGCAACAAATCGTTGTTTCCGTCAGCTTAGGATGATAAATCAGCGGAACAAATGACTGAGCGAAGTAAACAATGCAAGTCTAGCAAGTCTAGAAACACTGCGGCAGGTGCGAGCGCACTAATTGGGACGCTTATATGCGCAGGAGACGCCAAACCTACTACACTAACTCATTGCTTTAGACCGAGAAACTTATGTCATATATAATAAGTAGCTGCTGGGAATTACGGGTAAAACAAAAGACATAAGCTTACTATAATATCATCGGCGGCGATTTTCTGAAAGGTTGCAACTAAGGTATATATTATTTCTGTATTCGCGCAGGTTTGCCTGCATAGAAGAGATCAAGATCATGCAAACATTTCAGGTGAGTATATGTATAAGTTTCGTGCATAATTCTGTGCCTTGGCAGTATTAGGTATAACAACTTGGAAGTCCTTTTATGTTATGGATAGTTCCGGCGTAGAACGGAACGGTACCAACCTATGTATATATATTACACATACCTAAATTACCTAATTACCTACACATTTTGCTTTACGGTATTTACATTTAATTAACGTGATTTAAAGTACGAAATTGGCGTTCAGGAAGCTGCTTTAACGTGATTGTTACGGGTTTCTGAAATAATTTGACTGATTAATAAATAAAAATAAATTCAAAACAATTACGAACATGAGTTACAATCGTATAGAATAGACAAAGATCTAAAATAAATTGGTCCCTCGAACCGGATCGTTTCGAGCTGTTCCTTTGAATATATTAATATCGAGCGCTATTTCCATTTTTTTGTCAGCACGCCCTACGCCAACAGTGTAATTTACAATATATCCGTCAGTCGAGAGGTTGAATAAAAATAAACGAGACCGACATAATAAATTGACGGGGACGGCCTTTGACGCCCTTTCAAACGTAATTTAACGAAATTAGAGTAGAAGTAAGATTGATATAAATATTAGTAGATATTTGGCGCTAGTATCTCCTCTAAAGAGTAGTTACGTGACGCACGTAATATAATAGAAATATGAAAATACATTTCTAAATAGGTTATAATATAATAATTGGTATGATATTTACGGAAAATAATAATTTGAAGCCCTAAAGTGGAAATTAAAAGTAATTTAGTAGCAGTGATTCACTAAGCGTTTTCTATCCTAAACTTTTTACTAGAACAGCATCACACTCAGTGTTTTAGATAGGTATTTGTAACTAAATATATAAACTGGACGCAGGGGAAGCTGGTGTAAAGAAATACAAAATTCGCTTTATTTAATTAAATTTTAAAAATAAATTACTACAAACGCCGCGTGGAGCATATATGTATCACTGTCAAAACACGTACGAACCTACGAGTAACTAACGAGTGAAAATAATAATCTTACTTCCTCAATTTACCTAACCGAGGACAGCAAGGGTTTGAAAAATAGCTGATTTCATTCCAACCTACTATATGTTTTTCAGCGACGTCCGTAACATTCAAGATGTTGGCAGTTATAAAATGATATATAGGCGTTCTGAAATGCCATTTTTCTTATCACTACATAGCGTCTGCCTGTAGTGTCCAGTATCATCAGATCTCTAGATACTAGACCTACATTAGACGCTTAGTAGTCAATAGATCTACGTAACTAGCAAGCGTAGTAAGCAATTCGTCTGTGAACTTAGGGAATAAATAATATAATGGTCAGATTTTTGTTTTGCTGTCGGTTTTTTTTTTAGCCAGATTTCGATAAAATTTATTTGTATAGAATATGTAGATACAGTTCCCTATTCTGTGCAATATACGTGCACTGTCAATGTCAACGAAGTAATAATCTAATACCTTTAAACGAGCAATTCTTGTTTGTTTATTTATTTATTTATATATATATATATATATTTGGTGATATCGGAAACGGCTCTAACGATTTCGATGAAATTTGGTATATGGGGGTTTTCAGGGGCAAAAAATCGATCTATGCTAGGTCTTATCTCTGGGAAAACCCTCATTTTTAAGTTTTTATATGTTTACCGAGCAAAGCTCGGTCTCCCAGATATTATGACCTAATACGACGTCATATAAGTAATTACAGACACAACTAATTTAATTACCCCAGCCGACTAGGCTAAGGGCACAATTTAATTACGGAGTTCAGTTATCATTGTATGGTCTCCATTGTCCAATAACCCCATCTGTATTTCAATATTACCAAAATGGTGCTAAAATGTAGTCTTGAGAGACCGCTCTACTGGTTCCCCCGAGCGATCCTACACGCCAACACTCGGCACACAACACACAAAGCTATTCGGATGACGGTTCTGGAAGGATGACAATACGCGCAAATCCGTCGGCGCAAACGCACGTACGTTCTGATTATTATAAAACTTTCAATGTAGCGGTGTTCATTATTGTACAAAGCAAAATAAAACTGTCACACTAACGTCAATCTAGTTTATTTAACTTATGTCTATTTTTAGCTTTTTATTTTTTTAATAATGGCTTCTGGTATCATTTAAAATATTGTAAAATCAGCGGTTAGGTCAGGTTTAGCTACTACTTATTCAAGCAACAACCCGTTACCCGATGATATAGGACTCAAAATTTCATAAATATAGAGAGACAGAATAACGTCGACGCGCGACGTACTCTATATTTTACCCTTCCCGGTCTGTATACCGTAATAATTAATTACTTATCGCATTTTTTAACACGTCACATACCCACTTAATATCACGATAATGACTAAATCAATAATAGAAACAAAACATACTTTTTTTTCTCTTCTTTGTGCGTGTTGTAGAGATTGAGGAACAACATTATTTTATTTTTCAGAGCGGTGTTCGAACCGGCGCGGGCGCGGCAAGACTAGACTTTTTGCGCAGAGTATGGGTTTAATTAACATTGTTCTTTTTCATTCATTTAGGAAATTACGCCTAATTTCATTTGTAAACTATGACTGAGCCAAAACTCTATTTAGCTAGGTAGGTACCTATGATTGCTCGTTGAGGCAATTGTGTTCATCGTACTACATAACTACATATACAACATATGTACGTCCGGAGAGGGATCTCTAGCGCATCTGAACGCGTGATTTCGTATAGAGAAAAATTACCCAACACCCACTGTTTTTTAATTAGACGTAATTTAGAGAAAAGATAACCTACAAATATTAAAAACCAAATGAATTATATTGCTACAATTGTGTAAAAGAGTTGTAGTCCGTGAAAGAACATCCTAACATTAACTATACATAAAAAAGCGATTTAATAACGTGACATCCGGTTGTAACAGGTGTTAACTATAGGAATATGATATTCGTAAAAGCCTCGGCGAGTCCCTGGCCACGCGCTGTTTACACTAGAGTCGAGCGTCGAGAACGACTCGGACTCGCAGTGACGACGTGATGGTGAGTGCTATGAATAGTGCGGTGCTAGAAATACGCGCTTCACACGGCCCGGCTGCGTCACCGGCGCGGCCCACCCTGCCAACCGTAAGGGCAAGGTAACATGCGACTTTTGTTTTTTATTTTATTTTTGAACTGTCGGCCAAGTGGTTAGTCTGTGCCTATGATAGATGTGGATTCGAATCCCGCTGAAAGCTGTAAATTAGGTAATTTACAAGGTTTTTTGTGTTCAGCCGATTGTGTATATTTAAGGTACCTAAACTATTCTAATGTCTCCTCTTCTACGTTTTTAAAGCAGCACTATACTATAAATAAATACCAGCCCTAGTAGCACGGTCGCATTTTTATCGCTTGTCACCATGCCTGTCACGTTCTAACAAGTATGTAAGTGCGAAAGTGACGAGCATAGTGATAGTCGATAAAAATGGAACCGTGCTGAGCCCGCAGGTTACAAGGAATCCGTTTCAGGTTTGTGTTAGCTACGTATACCGTTGTACTCATGCTTATTTTCTATTGCCGCTGTGTAGACTTTCCACGATTTGCACATTTAAATTGATTTCGATGTATGTGTTAGGCTAATTTGAAAGACATCATCTAATGTATTGCGATCTGAGTTACCTGATTCCATCACGAATATAGCAGTGATGTCCGTTACAACATATGTTCAGTACAAGTCAGAAGCAAAGATGAAAGTATGTGTTAGTTTTTCATGATATTTTTATAGTTCTTTATACGAATAAACTATTTTTGTTCAAGGTGAATTATATCATGCGTTTTCAAGTTCAAGCAGTCATAGTCTATTCCAGCAAATTTCATGGTATACCGACAATTCGATATAAAAGTATGTAAACATCGTATGTAGTGGATGTAGTTATTTATAGTAATTCGTATAAAACCCTACTCAAATGTTTTACGACTGCCAAGCCTTCTGTATTCACGAGACATCAAAGAGTTAACAATGTTTTCATTCATTAAAAGATCTTTGTTACGAATTTTCTAACGAGGTTATAAAGTTAATGAGCTATTGTGGCGATACGAAGTGTTATTTTCGTAAGTGGCTTTTGTTTTCATAGGCACTTTACAGAAATTCTGGACACTTATTTTGGGAAATTCATCTACAATCTAAGAATAAATCCAGTTTTTGAGATAACATTCACATTGCGTTGTCGATAAAGGGTAGCAGTGCCTATATTGATTGCGACTGAATTTATTTAGACCAATAATAAGCACGCTGTAAAAATATTCGTATGTGGGAATTAATAAATCATGATACGTGAACATGACACATTCTTTCATTGTGTACTACATAGTGTGACGGTGAATTATTGATCGACTGCAGGTGGCAGTGGAAAGTAGCGTGTATAATTAATTATTTATAACAACTGCTGTGTACAATTCGATCGATATGGGCACGTGTGTTTAGACGATAGGACTTTTAGTGGTGAATTGTATATTACTTATACGATAATAGTTTAAGGACGGTTCTGGGACTAACTGTCTTCCATTAGTTTCTGAAGAGTAGAGACAGATACACAAAACGAAGTAGGTTAGGTTACCTAGCTACCTACTTGATACAGGTATGTGTAATATAAGTATTGATTAGAGAAGCCAATTAAATGAGTAAGAGAAGATTAATTCTGGATCTGAAAGGCAATGAGGTCCATCTGCAGCTTGAAATTACGAAAGTGTAGCCCACAATTTTTTAATTAAATTAATACTAATCTCTACTAAGGCGAGTATGTCTAATGCCAAACTTCAACGATGGTATTCGGTCTGCTCTACTAGACAGCTGTCTTGATGTTACGTATGCAGGCATAGATAGTGTGCATATATTCATGTGTGTTGTGTGTGCTTACCCATTGTGCAGGTCTGTGCTGAGCTGGTCAAGCAGCGAGTCGACGGTGGGCCGCGCGGACGCCGGGCTCGCTGCGCCGTTGGTGCGCGCATAGCCGTCTGCAACAAATACAATATGATTACTATATACATGTCAAATAAGTATAGAATACAATTTTAACTTACAGCTCGTAAGACTGTGGAATACTAAAGTTAGAGACAGAATATTAAAGTTCACGTCAGGTTACATGATTATACTAAAGAATAGTTCACAGAAGAGAGTTCTTTCACATGTTTACTGTAACGATAAATTACCGAATGGTTTACGTCAACGATAGTCATGCTACTGCATAGTGCTGAAAGGAACGGCACATACCTACTACATATGTTTTTGTTTTATCTATTTTTAAGTTTTTCAACCACGCAACGTTACGTACAAAATGATCAATGATCATACATAAATTTTTGCAAGTAATCATCAATCATAATGAAAAACAAAATAAATCATCACAATTTTGAAGAACAGACAAACTGGGAAATTGTTAATTACAACTTACAAGTATGTCACCGGAAACAAAATACCAGTGTTGTAAGAGTGTGACGAGAGCCCGAGAATATAAAAAATTACGAAGGCGACAGTCAATTAGAGTAGAAAAGAAACAGGTGGTTTGGGCCGTGCCAAGTCTCGGCCACTTTAACTACTAATGAGTAAAGATGCTTTGTTGGGGCTATCGGGGATTAAAAGAGTTGAGACTGATGATCAGGCATCGGAGTTTTTGTCGCATGGTAAGACTAATAGCAAGCTATGGAGTCGACATTTGCCATAAATGTAAACTCTTATTCATACTCGTACTCATGATTAATTTTATTTAATATGATAACAGATTACTAAATAGTTATATCAGTTTAATTTATTAAACCTCATTTGTTGCAATAGAGCCGAAAGTGAATGAAACTGTCACCTAAGAAAATAACCTTCCGCAATTAAAAAAGTTATGAATTAATTCTATCACTACTGTCATTGATTAGTTGTTTACTTGAAAGATATTTTACGTTTCAACATGTGGCCGTCTATACTTTCATACTTATTTAAACGAGAAATTGGAAAGATTAATCAGATGTGCGATTTGGTCGAATCAATTTTATCAGCGGTCAGTACCTACATAACATTATAGGTCTTTCGCAGCGATGTAGTTTGTATAGTTGTATGTTAAAATAGTTGAAGTTATGAATTCATAATGTAATAGAAAAATATTTTTTTTATATAATTTGACTAAGATAATATACACGACTGACCGCTCTAAAGGCATTTTAAGATAAATTAAATAAATGAGTATGAGTATGAATAAGAGTTTACATTTATGGCAAATGTCGACTCCATAGCTTGCTATTAGTCTTACCATGCGACAAAAACTCCGATGCCAGTGATGATCATGGGCATTACAATTATTACAAATCGTAGCTAATTGGTTAATAAAGTGGAATGGCGCCTGGAAAAGAACAATTGGCGTATTTGATGCTATAAAATGATCGGGACGCATGTAATAGTAATCTAATAGGTAGGTATAGGTACGAAATGAAATGAAATGAAATGAAATTTATTATTCGTAACAAACAGTTATAGGTCGATACATAATAGGATTATTTTACATTTTCTATATTTAATAAATACTTAATTACATTAGTTTTTTATTTTTATATTGCAAGAGGTAGATTGAAAAAATCTTGATAATTATAAAAATTCTTTTCCTGGAGCCATGTCTTCAGCCTAATTTTAAAGCTTTGGACGGATGCTGCATTTGTTACTTTGACCGGCAACCGATTATACACGGAAGGACCCAGGTAGTATACGGATCTTTCCGTTTTGGCAAGTTTGTGCGAGATTGTACTTAGCCTATCTTCGTGTTTATTGCTACGCAAGCTATAATTCGGATTCGTACCCCTGCGCTTGAATTCATCGATGTGTCCATAAGTGAACACGGCCACTTGGTACAGATATAAGCAGGGCAGGGGTAGTATATGAAATTCCTTAAACAGCTCGCGTGCTGAGGCGTCTTCAGACACACCGGCCATTGCTCGAACTGCTCTCTTTTGCATCGAGAACACTCGCTGCCATTCCGAGGATCGGCCCCATAGCTCGGTGCCGTACGTTAGCAGCGAGTGGACCGTTGCGAAATAACATTCGCGCACCGTCGCTCGCCCGGCCGTCTTCGCCAGCCGCCGCAGCGCGAAGCATGCGCTTCCGAGCCGGCCGCACATCTCATCTATGTGAGTGTCCCACACCAGGGCGCCGTCAAGGCAGAAGCCGAGGAGACGTGTGCAAGTCACATGCTGTATCTGGGCATCGCCCGCACTTACCTTCAGGTTCTGTGTTGGATGCCCATTGAGTTTGAACGTGATAAAGCACGTTTTCTCTCTGTTGAGTGCTAAGCCGTTAGACCTAAACCAGTCCTGCAGCTGCCCCACGACGCTGTTAAGAGCTCCCTCCAACTCTCGTGCAGATGTCGTGCTCACCACGGCTGTGACATCGTCGGCGTACATGTATATACTTGCGCCATTTATTGCCCGTGGTAGGTCGTTTAGGAGCAAGCTGAACAACGTGTTGGATAAGCAGGATCCCTGCGGAACGCCCATTAAGTTTTGCATCTCTGCAGACAAAATTTGCCCATTTTCGCCACAGACTACTTGAGTTCGCTCGGTCATAAAAGACAGCAGCAGGCTCAGGGCCGGTCCGCGGATTCCACAGTGGTCGAGCTTCTCGGCGACGAGCGAGTGGTCAGCCGTGTCGAACGCGCGCGACAGGTCGCAGCAGATGGCTGCGACGTGGCGGCCCGCCTCGCGCGCGCGCAACACGTCACGCACCACCTCCCGCACTAAATCGGTGGTGGAGCGGCCCTGGCGGTACTGCACTGAGTTAAAGGGTGACGTCTTTATCATTATCATATTTATCATAATTATAATGATTCGTCAGCCTGTTATTTATATTTAAGCCTATTTTCGAGTACGTCACACATACTTGACGTGATCCGTGAAGCTAAGGAGAAATGAGTTTATTTTGTGTTATTAAGTACATTATGTAGCGCCCCTGAGGTTTGGCTTACTGTCCTAGAATTGTCCTTAACTATCGATAACAAGATGTACTGTATATAGAGATAGATACTGCATAAATGGCACCGGAATGGCGATTCGATAGCATAACCAAAAAAAAATGCCACAAATTTACTCTTTATTCATTGTCAACCGTCTTAAAGTAGTCCAATGTCGATTGAGTTACATGGACGCTTCGCTGCACTCAATTCAACAACTGAGTCACCAGAATCATCAAACATGTCATATATAATGCAGCGTAATAACATTATCACAAAATCCACTATATTCGAGATATAACGTACGCTTTAGAAGCTGCGAGACTCATTTTCCATGAAATATGTTGTTGATGAATGCGAGACGAGTCAATGTCAAACGTCTCCATTTTGCTGTCAAAACCGTGCCAGGGCTGTCATTCCTCTTGTTTGTTCAAAATTACCAGTGTACTTAGATCTTCAATGACATCTAAATGTGTATGGTCTTGGAGCTCATGCGCTAACTGGTTCATTGGACGCAAGTGATTGTTGTGTCAACCGGGCCGGGGCTATAATATCCCAGATGTCGTTACGCTTCTCATAGCGCGAGATTAGTGGGTACAACCGGATATAGTTTTCGCCCCATTTAATTGTGAAGTGTAAGTAGTCTGCTAATATAAACTACAGCATTTTTGAGTTATGTGCCTAGTCACGTATGTCTTATTTTGGCACGCGCTGTATCCAAAACGGTGGGATTTTAACGTTCGAGGTGTTGAATTCGTATCAGTTGTAGGAGTGACATACCTACTTAATATTTACAGGATGACCCAAAATACGTTGACATTTTTTTTACTACGATAATTACTGTTGATAATTTTAATAAAGGTTTGCGTTTGTGTATCAAGGCTAAAGAAGAATATTTTGGAGACAGTACGTTTTATTTTCGTTAATTGATTTTGCAGTTTTCATTTAAATAAAACAACGTCTCAGTAAGAAAAATATTCCTAAAAATTCGTTGTAGGTATTTGTATTTAGACAGGCTTTTTTTGTATACGTATTTATAATAGCTTCATTGTATTGTTGTGATAGAAGTGCTGCTGTTCTCGTTTGAAAATGACTGTGAAAATGTAGGGGATTTGTAGAATGAACGTTGAAAGCTTTTGTTAGAGCATGCCAGTGTCATGTTTACATTGTTTACGGGTGTTTTCGGGCTCTTTATAGGCTGTTTCAGTGGATTTAGTTATTAGCGAGTTAAACAGAAACCGTAAAATGCTGTTTAATACTATGTTGTGGCCTAAGCATAAGGATGCTACATACAATTTTAACGTATCTACGTGGTAAATGTCAACGCATTTTTGGGCGAACTTGTATTTAACGATCATTTTGTATCAGGTACCTACGTTTTAACAGTTTAACTGACAAATTTAAGCTCCAATATCTAATTACTAATTAGCTCTGAGAAGCAGTAAACAATTTTTTTTACAATACAGTAATATACAGATCGTCAAAGCGGTAAGTGTTACAAATCGATTTCAATCCGTCTACTGGGCCAAACCCTGTCAGAGCATTATCGCATTTTAACTAAAACATATCATACCGCCAGAGTGTGAAAGTCAGCTTTCAGCACACGTATTATCAATGTTAACATGGTTGGCACACCGATGATCTATTTCTGAGTTGTTATTCACAAACTTTGCCGACCAATATAGAAGACCAGTCGACTAGTGGAGGCAGGCTTAGGCTTCTTAAATCCCTACGCATAAATGTATCTTGTGAGAGACACTACTTACTACATGAACACATTCAACTAGGTAGTATCCTGCCCTGTAATCCAAATGCAGAATAGGTCTACGGTGTTTACCACCGTTATTAGGTTTATAAAATGAAATTATTTATTTCCAGAAATAGTTTCCATATGTTACAATAAAATTATACTATGAAACTAAAATCTACAATGAATACTTAAATACGAATTAAAACTTAACATTAACTAGACCTAGGGGCGTGTCACACCGACCTCATGGTGACAGGTTTGTGGTAGGTCCTCCAGCGCTCATGAAGCGGGCTACCGTCCCACTCCCTCACTGCGGACAGCAGCGTGTTGGAGGATGCATATATCGCCCTTCTGGCGGCGGGGGGTTTATGTTAATAAAAAGAGATTAAAGGAGATTAGAGATTTAAATGACATGAGGTTGCAAATCCTGTGATTGTCCATGAACTTTTGCTCTTTGCGCACAGAACTTGACGGTAGGATTTAAATTGAGACTTATTGCAAGGCTTGAGGTTAGCTCAACTCTGGAGTATCAAGCGCCAATGACATACTACAAAAGGCCATTTTCGATATTCAGGAGGTTTGCACTCGTTTAGCTTGTTCAAGCTCGGTATCAAAGTAAACTGGAACTAACTTTCAGTCGGTGCAAATTTTGTGAACTCTGCGCGGAAGCAGCGACCTTGCGCGTACGTCGGTGTCGCGGTAAATATACAAAATACATCAGTGTTATAATGGGGGATCCTGTCACATCAGCGTGATAGGATAAATTATAAGCAGGTGCTGTTGTTTTCATTATTACAAAGTTTACAATGTTGCAGTGGAGTCATATCACCAATCTTCCGTGCACTTAATATTAGACACAAAATCTGCGTAGCGTAACTGATTAAGTATATGTGAACCTGTCATCTTAATATGATAGGATGAATTATATGCTTTCATTATCAAAAAGTTAATAATGTGGAAGACTGGAAGTGGCTTGAAGTTTCCCGTACGTAGGTAGCCTAGGTAGTAGGTGCTGATTGCTTATGTTTTTATTATTAAAGTGTTGCAATATGGTCGCATCACGTCATATGCAAGGAGTATTTTTACGTATTTTCGCGTAAAGTAGAATCTTCTGTTATAGTTTAGTTTTCATTATAAATGTAAGCCTCTAGAATTTACAGATGGTTCTATACTACTAAAATTACCAATATCTTTTAGTGGGTGTAACTCGACATGTACAAATGTATGATTGCGTGAACCATGGTATAATAATATACTCCGCCTGGTACTCTCTTCCGAGATTCGCGAATGACCTAACTGTCACTTGCCTACGTCATCATGCTGTTTACAGGTTCTCAAACTTTAAAATGTGGGAGAATTTTAACCAACGGTGAAAATTATTTTAACGGCATTAATTTTAAGTTATTCATGTAGAAACATAGTAAAATATTACTAAAACTTTGTTTGTTTCTCGTATAAGTGATTTTATAATCTTAGAGAAATAAATATATTTGAACTGAAAAAAAAATAAAACAAATCTATACTGCACTTTTCACTCCTACTCTTACAGTTCCGAATAGAGCAGCCAACCATTTTCGTAACAAAACATTAATTACGAAGCTTACGACGTGAAAAGTTTGGAAAACACTGCGACTGCTGACACTGAGCGAGAAGGAAATAACAATTAACACGCGTTCGACAAGGATGACGGTTAGGGATAAAATGGCGGATTGTCATATGTGACAGCGCTATCCTGTGTTGCCAGTAGTGTAAACAGAATTACCCGAACGTCTGAAATTTATTTCGTGAATCGGAAGATATTGCTAACGAATAATTAAAAATGACGTGTTATTGTAAAATGTAAGATAAAATACATATCAATGAAAATTATTAAATTATAAAGAAATAAATTAACTTATTAACCATAGATATAATGTACCCATGTAACATGTTATGTTGAAATAAAGTGGCAATGTTATTGTGACGTAGTCAAGTGACACTCTGGGAAGAGAAGACCATGTTTTATTAGACCATGGCGTGAACTATAAAGAGGATACATATCTATAAGATCAAAAGCTAATCTTATTTGCACAGTTCGTCTGTATACTTTCAGCTCTTTCATAAAATAATAACATTTATTTCAGATGAAACACGGGTGCTTTTTGCATAAAATGCTAGACGGTTGCTAATTTTTGAAAGTAGATATTCTGAATGCACTGACTCACGGAATATCATGATTTATTTCTAGTCGTTTATACTCGGGCGTAGTATTAATTTTACTCAAGATACTGAGCTCACATTAAAATTAGAGATGTAACGCGTTTTGTCGATACGATGCCGACTATTCTACAACAATTGTAGAAAATTTTCTGGGATAAAAAGTTCTTGAAAGCTAAATTAGAACAACTTCCTGACATTCATACACAGTGTCATAAAAAAAAGCAACAACGGTTGCACTCCGGGAGTGCCGATAGAAGTGAAAACTCACCTCACTATGTTACCGATGCCCGGTAACACGATACATACGTTTAGCGGAGGTATTCTCTTTATTTATTATATATTAATATCATTCTCAAATAAGTTCACACTTGTTCATTGACATGTTTATTTACATACTGCCATGACAACGTCAAATTATTTGAACATAGGTAAAGAGCCTTGAAAAGGAGTCCGCAACATAAATGTCAAATAACATTGAGTTTTTCTTTATTGATTTAAATGCCATCTAAATTATGAGTTATGAGTGGCCATCTAAACTTTACGCCCCTTACGGTCACGTGATCGCCTTACGCTGTCTCGAGTTTATCATTTTTTCCCCACCTCAAAAAGTGCCCAGCGCCGCTAAAGAAGTTTTCACTTCAAAAACTGTCTCATTGCAACGGCTATTCTCTATTCGTTTCACTTTAAAACAAACTGAAACTGATTGGCAGGAAAGATGTATTATGGCTGAGCATTTACTGGTAAACAAACGTTTCACCTTCCGTATTCACTGTGCGATAATGGATGGTAATGTTAAAAAAAACCGGCCAAGTGCGAGTCGGACTCGCGCACGGAGGGTTCCGCACCATCAACAAAAAAATAGAGCAAAACAAGCAAAAAAACGGTCACCCATCCAAGTACTGACCCCGCCCGACGTTGCTTAACTTCGGTCAAAAATCACGTTTGTTGTATGGGAGCCCCACTTAAATCTTTATTTTATTCTGTTTTTAGTATTTGTTGTTATAGTGGCAACAGAAATACATCATCTGTGAAGATTTCAACTGTCTAGCTATCACGGTTCGTGAGATACAGCCTGGTGACAGACGGACGGACGGACGGACAGCGGAGTCTTAGTAATAGGGTCCCGTTTTTACCCTTTGGGTACGGAACCCTAAAAATGGGTACTGCCGATATTGGTACTTATTAATATCGATACCGCAGCATCCCTAATTAAAATGAAATAGTACAAACAAACTGAAACTGATTGGCATGAAAGATGTATTGACTTAGTTGACTGCTGTTATTTCAGATCGCTCATAGCCCGGTCAGGCGGTCATGAGGATACCAATAGTTATTTACCTACTTGTTGATATTTTTAGCTGGTCATTTAATGATAAATACATGTTTTACCTTCCGTGATAGTTGTGAGCTGAGCTGAGGGATCGATGGTAATTTCGAATTATTATGTAGTCAGTAGTCCCATGGAGTACGGTGTGTGGCCACCGTGCACCGTAGCAAGTGTGGTCACTATACTCACTATAGCTACAAGTACTAACCTCTTTCACTAGTGGGAGTCTTGTCACCATAGCTGCCATATCTCGCGTTGCTCAGGTCGTCGAGTAGGGTGTCCAACTCGGAGAGATTCCCGCGACCTCCTGTCGTCCTGCCGTAGCCGGACTGTCCCGTCGAGTACGGCGTGTGGCCACCGTAGCCGGATGTACTGTTGGTGTACTTTACGGGGATGACCTTCTCTAGTGATCCCGTGTTCTGGTATGTTGGCTGTGGACAAGAGATATTGTTAGAAATCTTGTTCTGATGACATTATGGTGGTTTCGGGTAATTACGAATGTCGAAAATTGCGCGTCCGTCGAAAAAAACTGAGAAGGAAATCCCTTCATTCTGATGAAATTATGGGTGATTTGATTTTCGCCTGATTTTCGGAATTCACGGAAATACGAAATTACCCAAATACACCTTACTAATTAATTTCTGTATTGAACAAAGCGTTACTATAGTAGTTCACAAGACATATTTGGTTTTGTTGCAACAACGTAAAGAAAGCTACAGCATTATAAGGAAAATGGAGGAGGAGGGTTTTTAAATTTGTCATATAGATAGAGATAGAAACGAATTTATATAAATGGTGTGGTGATGAATAACCTACTCGTACTCATAATATGTACCTAATTTTTAATTTGTATACTATTTTCTATCTATACAGGGTAATTTTTTGCCTGTGATGTAAATCAAATTAATGTTTGGACAATAACAGTTACCTACACATGACATAATAATATAAGCGATTCATAAAATAAAAGTTGTGTGCAGCATGACACACTGCGGCAAATAAAATAGAGTAGGTATCATCAATTTGCATTTTATTTCTCTGCAGTCTAATATTAAACACTAGTATTTTTGCCTGTCACGGATTAAATTTATAATATGCAGCATTTGCAGCACTGCACGCGTTGTGCAAAAATAATTTTACATTTTCCTTATGTTCAGTTCCTCACACGTTTTACAGCCAGCTCTGCCGGCCTAGCCAAGGTTACAATCTATCGCTTCGACAACGAAACGCTTTGTGTCTCTCTATCACTCTTCCATATTAGTGTGACAGTTGTGTTTCGATCGCTACGGAGCGTAAGCGATTGGCGTGTTGGCTACGCGTCCTGATCTGACGTCACACGCTAACATTGGTTATAAACTCGTGCGCACAACAGCGATCGATCGTAAATCATGGCCGGAATATACAGGGTGGCTATTCAGAAAACTCACTGCTACTGTAAGACTGCTGTACTGAAACTACTGAAAGACCACATTAAATTGGCCCCTGATTAAGCACTCTTATTATGAATTTAGGGTATAGACGAGCTCATAGATGGATTTAACACGATTTGTGAATAAATAAACAAGGTAAGATATATGGTTCAGTGAGAAATAAGAAACAGTCTTTAGAACAAGCTGAGTAAACATTTGTTTGGTAAACGTAATGGAGACAATTATTAATGTTTGCTTTTAGTATCTTGTAAGTATTCTGTTATAAGGTGCCCTTTAAAAAGTATATGGGTATTGAATTGTGGAGAGAGGCCACACAAAAAACAACAGTCGTGTGCAGACATGGTAGTTCAACAATATATAAGTCCTGTAACGTCAATGGACTTGTATATGTCATAAAGAAATATATGATGAATCGGAACTCATGTGGTTATAGTATAGTGTCATAATCATAACGGCCCTTTGTGAATCATGTTGACAAAATGCCGCACTGAATCTGGCCTGTGGTCTGGTCCGCACTGGTCTGTGTTCAATGTCGTAGTATAGAGTTAGAGACACGTGTGTCGTGTATACTGTACGTAATTGCAGGTAGAGGCCGTAGAGGTAGATTCACAATTTTCACAGTGCAGTACAAAATTTCGCTCCAGCTCTACCTGTCCTATACGAGTGCGTGAAAAACATGTAATAAAACACTCAAAACGATAAGTACTAACGACGTCTCTTACGCTGAAATCTGTAAAGCAATTTAGGGCTTACAGTCTTTGCAGCGTAAGCCTGGCAAATTCACAATTACAATTGTATACCTGCTCAAAATAAGTGAAATTGATCTACAAGAGGACCTATCATATTTTAAAATTTAATTATGTTCTATCTATGTTATTCTAAATACACTAATAGATAGTATATTTATTAAATTCATCGATTAATGTTAAATCGTCAATACGGCGCCATCTGTACAGCAAGTATGGCACTTTTTGGAATCTCTCCAAGGAGGAGTGAATCAGCCCCCACAAAATATGAAATTGTATATTTACGTTATAGTTCGGTCTATTTCGACTAGAGGGCGCTGCGTTAGAACAAATAAGCAGACATAATATATTGACGATTTAACATTAATCGATGAATTTAAAAAATATACTATCTATTAGTGTATTTAGAATAACATAGAACCTAATTAAATTTTATAATATGATGGGTCCTCTTGTAGATCAATTTCACTTATTTGAAGTGCCTATATATTGATCTTGAATATATTAAAGATCAATATATAGGCACTTATAATTCTCATAAATGCTGATTTTGTATAGGATAGATACACCAAGCATATTTCAGAATTTGCGTAGCAATAATTAACAATTTGGCAAAAATTCAAATACTTGACTTTGTAATGTTTGTAATCAGAATCAGTGTGAGATAATTTTTCACGTAGAAGATTACGTTTTCCTTAAAACGTTTGTATACACAAGATGAAATCACAGTTTGACGTCAACAGTATTTCGCTTGATAAGTAGGCCAAGGCTAGCGCTAAAAATATCAACCATCCAAACGAGGATTTCTTTGAAAATGACACACGCAGAGTATTCCTCTGAATACAAACATGATCTTAGTGCACTTAGTGTTAGTTTCCAAGGCCTTACAAGCCGCAACACTTGTTTGATAACACTTGGCTTAGCTAAGTTCAATGATGACAATACATACATTGTTCTAAGAAAATAGATCAATGAGTTGTCATTCTGTTGTATTACTCATCTACTTGCTCTGGCCATGAAAATAAATAAATAAATGAAAATCGTGAAATAATAGAATGTCACTTTGTATGAATGACTTTATCGATAAATACAAGTTGAAGGAGCCAGGTGAAC
The DNA here is from genome assembly GCF_948474715.1 of Cydia amplana. Lineage (NCBI taxonomy): Eukaryota > Metazoa > Arthropoda > Insecta > Lepidoptera > Tortricidae > Cydia > Cydia amplana. Next base: position 17,087,848 of record NC_086074.1, on the reverse strand, counting down.
AAATCAAATGACAGTTTGGAAATTCCGTCTCGGGTCATCGGCATCAGTCAGCATCATTTTTCAACTATAGGTATGTATATCCTAACCTAATTTCCATCACTCCCATCCTCTTGTTACGCACAACAGACCGTTCCACATTTTCCTTGATACGTCGTCTTGGTTTAGGTGTCGTCAGCAATGAACATCTGTAGTTCGATGACGAATATTTATGACTTTATGAGACAAACCAGTCAGAGCATGGGTATTGTTACCAATTTGAATGCATGTCACGTACGTGTACATGCGATTTCAATGAAGCGTAAACAGTCGAACAATTGGCAGACTTGCAAAAATTACCAAAACGGATGGAATGGCGTCTGGGTGTTAGTTCTCTAAACGTTTCGTTTTATAGATTTTGTAAAGTTTGATTCAATAATTCATATTGTTCATCCAATAACTTGCTTGCAGAATCAATCTTTCAATGTCAAGCCTGCAACTATGCTTTGTTTGACTACCAGGTAAATAAGTTTAGGCGGAGTTTTAAGGAGACACATTGGGTTGAAGAATAAGGAGACTCATAGGGATTGCAGAACCGGTACTGTTTAAAAGAACCGGGATTTTCGGTACCGGGCTAAAAAGGGAACCGGGATTTCCCGGTATTTTCGGTACTTTCGGGACTGCCTTCAAAAATCAGTTTTCACATCAATTTTCAGTAAAAAAAAAGCGTAAAACGACCACGAATCTTTCATAAAACAATAAAAAAGTAGCACAGTGAAGGTACACACTTCTTTTATACCATAATATATGTGTCTTTAAGTCACACAATCATTAATATAATTTGTTTTTTTTTCCTAAACTACATGATATTTTTACTATCTTTTTAGATTGGCAAAAACTGAATTATGGCTCAGTAATATCATAATTTTTTTTAAATATGTAAGACGTTTTGTGAAAAAGGATAAAAAAATTGATAATTTTCGCATGCGTTCAAAATGGGCTGTGGACCTTCGAATATATAATAACAGAACTATCAATACGACAAATCAAGAAATTATTCAGCCAGAATTATTAATTCATTTAAAATATCATTATCATATGTGAGTTTCTTATACCGTGTTTGAATTTGAATTAAAAGTAGTATTTTATTAATTACAAAATTGTCTCTATTTTTGCTTCTAGTTAGTATACAAATATGAAATAACTAATTGTTCGTATAAAATGATTTATCGTACAAACATTTATGCCCTTAACTTAAAGTATCAAATTACGACATTTTATATTGTCGGCATTGTCAAACCCATTGACTTTTTTTTAAATTTATTTTAATGTAGTGGTCAGCCGTAAAAGTATTACCATCAGCCTTAGATTGATAAAATATGTTTATTTTCTATATAAAACATGATATTTCATGCTAAGTAACAGAAAGCAGTCAAATATTGTACCGGAAATTTTAGTCCCGAAAATCCCGGGAGTACCGGGATTTTAATTTTGAAATCCCGGTTCTTTGCTTGGCTCTAAATCCCGGGAATTCCCGGTACTTTCGGTACCAGTATTTCCCGGGAGCAAACCCTAGAGACTCAACCAAAACTTGTATTATTCAAGCCATTGATGATTGAGCCGTCTCTCAATGAAGAAGGTGAGCGCAAGCTGCCTTTAGGTAAGCTTCGGCCTCCCGGAAAACTTATCCGGCTTCCAGAGGTAGCGACAGCGAGGTAGCTGTGCGGTTACAAAAGAGTCTAGAAATGCGCCAAAAGTCAAAAATGGCTTACCGAACTAGACTTATTATAATCCGTATTCCTCGAGCCATTCAGTATGGAGCCGTATCCCGTAGACGTAGGTGAGCTCAAGCTGCCTCCGGGCGAGCTTCGGCCCCCAGGAGAACTAGTCCGGCCTCCAGGGGAAGCTGTGCGGGCGCCGGGCGAGGCGGTGCGGCCGCCGGGGGAGCCGGAGCGGCCCGGGCTGCCCACGCGGGCGCCGGGGTTGATCGAGTTCTGAAGGTCGGCGAGAAGAGCATCTGTGGACAAGGAAATAGATTGGTCAGTTTGATTTTATAATTCAGTTTGGTTCATGCTTCCAAACGGTTTTCCAGAAAAGAACAATAAGTGAAGAAGTGAACGAGTCGCGTCGGCGATCCGACGTAACGTCTCTGTACAACGTTATTGTACGAGATTACAGTTTCTATTTAAATTGATGATGTTATTATTAGGCCAGCGTGCAAGGTAGACTGTTACAAATACAATGTTTATTTTGTACCTACTATTTCTGCAGCAGACTAAACTAACTTTTTGAGTTGTTTACATGCTACTGGAATTATATGCTAACTGAATAGGTACTTGAATAGTTACATACATGTTTTTGTTCGTGGGTATATTAGAGCAGAGAGTAGCACTATCCTATTCTTAAAGTGAAAATATATTCTAATAGATTTTTGTACATTAAAATGCATTAGAGTAAATTTAAAATGGGTCGATTACTATACAACTTACTAATTCAACATGAGTAAAATACTTAATGTATTTATGTATCATTTTATGAGACCACATTTTTGTCTCTCGTTATCCGCATTTATAAAGGCTATTAAATGTTCTGGCAATAATTTACCAAATATGGTATTTTAACTATTTACCGCGTGTCAAGAGGATAACCATTAACCTAATTAAATCGGATATTTAGTGACTCAAGCATAGCAAAACGAAAGGGACTGACACTTGCGTATACGCACAACAAATCCATCATTCTATCACCTCTGTCAACAATAAAGTCGCGACAGTACTTTCTCTTTTGTATCTTAACACCAGCAACATAAAGTTTAAGTTTGACTGAACTAGTTTAATCAACAAGTAAGATATGTACTTAAGTTAATTGGAGTTATTTGCTGGCTTATATAAATAGTCTGATGGCTGGATGATGTCATGTAAGAAAACGAGGCTATTTTATTGATAACTATGAGTATTTTTTGTCATTAGCCGGCTTAATGACTGAAAATTAATTGTCTGCATCGAATATTAACGTAGGTAGGTTGTTAAAAGCATACATACCGATTATTAACTTTAGTTTTGTTTAAAAAATAACAAAACCACAAAACTTTATTCTGTGGAAAGACTACAAAGCATTTTTACGAATATGTCTATGCTATCTACCGCTTCAAAAACAGGACATCTGAGAGAGTAAAGAAGAGACGTAGAATCTTCCACAAGAAAATAAAGTCAAGAATAATTTGCCTTGAAATGTATTTAATCATAAACTTACTTAGCCAAGATTTGTATCGGTTTCTGTTCTTCTCGGCCTTAGCAACAATGTTGTGTACAAAACAATAGGCATATTGTTTGAATTTGAACTCATAAGAGGCAGGAAACGTTTGGGTAATATCATCCATTTTTTCTGAACAGCGACTCTTAGAAACTAATGAGACGAGGCTATTAAAATTGATGGTAGAATTGGAAAACACAATGTCTGTTACACTCATTTCGGAGTGTAAAATGGTTAAAAGAAAGAAGCCGTTACTGTAATGTAATACCTATGCACGCTGTAGCAGGTTTTACTTATGCTACGAGGGGCGTTCAAAATATTCTCGGTATTGATATCTTACAACCTCTTCTAAAATTTCTTTCGTTACTGGCCGCTAAGGTTTATTCATTGACATTAAAAAAAAGTATAATTCGAACCGAGATGTTCTTTTGTTTTTCTGCAATTGCTGAACAAACATGAACATCATGTGGGAATTGACAATGTTAACTAAATTAGAACATCGATGCGTGATAAAATTCTTGACAAGACAGGGTAAAAATCAAAAAACCATAAAAGAGGAAATGGATTGTGTTTACCGTGAGTCTGCTCCTTCTTTATCTACCATTCAAAAGTGGTCAAGCGAGTTTAAACGTGGAAGGGAGAGTGTTGAAGACGACCCTAGACCTGGCCGGCCTGTAGTAGCTACTTCACAAGAAAATATTGATAAAGTGGAAAAACTTATATTGGAAGATGGTCGAGTGAAGGTAAAATTTATAGCACAAGTAACCAATCTCTCTATTGGTACCGTACATGATATTATCCATGACCATCTTAATATGTCAAAAGTAAGTGCAAGATGGGTTCCGCGAATGCTGACTCGGCTTCAAAAAGACATGCGTGTAGCTTGTTGTTCCGATTTTATTGACCTGTGCGGTGAAAATCCTGATGAGGTGCTGCAAAGAATAGTTACTGGAGATAAAACCTGGGTTCATCATTATGACCCAGAGAGTAAACAAGAGTCCATGCAGTGGCACATTAAGGGTTCAGCTCATCCCAAGAAGTTCAAGGTCATCCCTTCAGCTGGCAAGGTATGGCCACGATATTTTGGGATTGTGAAGGAGTATTACTGATCGATTATAAAGAAAAAGGTGTAAATATCACAGGACAGTACTACGCTAACATTCTACGTCAATTAAAGGATGCAATCAAAGAAAAGAGGCGAGGAAAGTTAACCAAAGGTGTTATGCTTCTGCATGACAACGCCCCCGTCCATACTGCTCATATTGCCAAGGCAGCTATTGTTGAATGTGGGTTTGAAACTGTTACTCACCCACCGTGTAGTCCGGACTTAGCCCCCAGCGACTTCTTTTTGTTCCCCAATCTTAAAAAGGATCTGCGTGGAAATAAATTTTCCGATGATGAAGCATTGAAGGCGGCAGTGGAGGAGCATTTTTACACCAAAGATAAAAAATATTTTTATGCAGGATTAAAAAAAATAATTGATCGATCTTTTAAGTGTATGAACATAGGGGGGGAGTATATTGAAAAATAAAAATATCAAACTTTTCGTACTTGTTTGTTTTCATTCTCATACCGAGAATATTTTGAACACCCCTCGTAGATGTCATTATTGTATCCAGTAGGTAACGGCTGGAGATAAGTTTCTTAGAAAATCTGTTGGTAACTAAGGTCAGATTACATACACAGTATTTTGAGGTTTTAGATGTCTATTAGATATTAATATTAAAGTATGTATTTTCGTTGTGACATTTTAAAATGTCATCTTCACTTTATCTGAGATCCTGTGAAATAGTTTTAACAATATAATATTTAAAACTTTCGCTTTTTGAACACATATTAACTCACATTTATAGACGGGTCTAACGCGAATTTTATTCACATACCTTTATTTACCGACGTTTCGACACAGGTTTCACTGGTCACTGGTTAGCCGCGACCATGACCAGTGAAACCTGTGTCGAAACGTCGGTAAATAAAGGTATGTGAATAAAATTCGCGTTAGACCCGTCTATAAATGTGAGTTAATATAAGTTTTAACAATAATATCGAACTGAATTATTGAATTTAAATGGATCTCAGTAATACTAGGCAAAGTGTAGATTGTAATACCTAAGTATATATATTATGTATGCAGTAAGTAATCAAAGTCGTTCAAAGGTACAACAACGTTATCAGAAATATTGAAGTTGCCTTTATGTATAAAGGTCTTTATCCAAGTCAAGGAGGTTAAGTTTATCGACGGCCGTAAATAATGCTTTTTAACTGCTGTGACTAGTTTCTATGTTGTAAATAGGTACTCAAACTCTACCTACAGAATGTCTACAGATAGAAAACCCCTGCGTAAACTACAGGATCCATTTAGAACATGGTTCATTTTCAGTAAAATTACGTAATTTTCTTGAATAAGGAGTGAGAGAAAATAACACATATAGATCTAATACGGAAGTAACTTTGTCTGTCTTCTCTGTCTATTGGCTTTGACAGTTATTGCTAATCTATTAAATGTGACATGTAGAATGTTTGTAGTAAGCTCTACAAATGGACATACTCGTAGGCTAGTTTTTGCAATCCACATCATTTAAAGGATGAAGAGGAACTTAAGTATATAGATACAGACAGAATCCATCGAGCATTGCTAGTTCATAAACTATAGTGTTATATTATAGCAAGAAAAAAATAGTGTTATACATATTATATGTATGTAAGTGAACAAGTAACTGAAGTGTTTTTTTTCATTGATAAGTTACTTTTTTGCGTGTTTTTAATAAAAACAGTCATATCGTAGCTTCTTATGCGGCCCAAAATATTGAATTTCACATTCGCACAAATCATAACACATTTAAATCCTCGGCTGTCCTCGAAAACAAGTTCTTTTCGGTGAGTTCAACGCCTTCGGAATGGCTCCAAACGAATAACTTATCAGCCGCTATTTAAATATCGAATCAAGAGTGCGCACATTGTACCTTATCGGGATTAATAGTGCTTCAGATAAGACCATGTACTTTACAAAGACTTCTTCTTATAAAATAACCCATTAAAAATTACTCTAAGACGATTGGCTTCATAGACTTCAATTGTTTTTCATTTCAATTACACAGTATCTTCGCTTTGTCATATCAAACAAACGACTAGCGCCTTTCAACGAAACCTTGTCTTTAATTGGGTCACGCACGGCAGGAATAAATTACGACAATGGAACTTTAAATAGAAATAATACCATACCTAGACCATCGCAAGCTTCAAAAACTTCAGCATAATCCGATTGTGGCACTAAATTCTTATGCGTTTTCAATATTTTCCCGTATAAATCATCGTTCACCGTGTAGTGAGTGTTGGACATTTTCGCACAAGTCGCGCAACTCAAAGGATTCACAGGACACTGGCTTAAAAAAGGCAAATCGCATCGGAAGGGCAGGGGTTCTAAATTTAAATATCTCCTCGATGTGGTGCGCGGGCGACCGTGTTATGGACTGGACTGGATAATGCAGTACTGATTCACCGTAGCAAAAATCGCTCGGCTAACACATTGTTCACATAAACATTGGTAGTGTTCGAGCGACTCATCCGGTGAACTGTGTAAGCGTTAAATGGTCACTAGGCCTGTTACGGTGTGATCTCTGTTAGGCATAAAAGTTACCGGTTTGTTATATTGATATGTACATAATGGTTTACGTATTATTGATGTCAAGGTTTTCTTTGAGGATATGTTCTTTCCTTATACTCAGAATCGCAACTTTTAGAGAACCAAACTTATGTCATTACCACAAGGTAACAGGAAATGCGTTAAGTACTTAGATTCTGAATGAAACTTTTGAGTCAATTAGGTGAAGACACAATGAAAAGAGAGTGTTATCCCGTCACCAGAGATTTTGGCAAAACATCAACATTGTTTTTTATTGGTTCTACCTAAGTGTCCCATTACTGGGTAAGGACTTCCCTCTTTTTCTTCATTTGGTCCTGTCGCTTGTCATTACCCGCCATTCAGTGTAGAATGCGATCAAGTCAGCCCTTCATCCCCGTCTTTACCCCGTCGGCCTTCTGTGGTGTCCCGTGAGTCCCATTCAGTAGCCATTTTGGCCCACCTTTTAGGGTGCATGCGGCAGAGATGCTCAGCCCAGTCCCACGCTTTTGGTCAACATAAAAAATATTAAGTATCAAAAAGTTTTACAACTTTTTACAAGTTTTCATGTTTATAAGTTTATAATTGTTTTAAAAAATATAAAGATAAATTTTGCTAACCGCAGAAACTGGCAGAATGTCTTTAATCTAGTAGTAAATAAAGCGCAGTCTATGTTGCAAATCGCTTTCCGCTGAGAGGTTACATTGATCAATGAACGTTGACGCCAGCAATTAAGACGTCGTCACCGTGTTACCATTGCTTGCGTAAGCGCAGGTGAGTCGGGGATTCAAATAACCAAGCATCTCATGAACCGAAGATCTGTAGCAGCTATGTTTGGCCTGAGATCTACTTATGATGGATCGGCAGAGACTAATAGACGCTCGTGGTGGTAAAGCGATTGGAATGGTAAAGAGGTGACGCGTCGCTTGAGGAATGCGCGTGCGTCTCACCGAGAAAGAGATGGCTCATAGCGATGAAATTTGCATTAGGATTCACTTACATACATAATGGCCGTAGCATCCCTTAAGTACGATGTAAACTGCGAACGTCAAGCCATCTGCCATTTGCCATTTGCCATTGTATAATTTTGGCATTTTCGCCCAATATGATTAGCACAACGAAGCATTTGTCTATGTTAACATGGAATAAAAAGATGTATGACATAATTATACATATTAAGATATTCCAAAGCTTGATTTACCAATTCAATAGGAGCTACATATGTTTATATACTGCATTTTTCCAAAATATTAAAACAAAACGTAAATACACGCGGATAAGACATTAAATTAACATACTCATGACAAAGTTTTCCTCTTAAACTGAGATAGGAGGAAAACGCAGGGATCGTCAAACAAGAATATGCGCCTGGACATAACTTCCGAGCAAAGTTTTATGAAAATCGTGCTACGCGCAAACTATAACTTAGGCGTTGTGTTATTTTGGTAGCCAACACAGGAAATTGGTTGAAAAAATATCTAATTAACCAGTAACTTACAGATTTTCTAGTTTCAAATTTGTAACTTTTCAACCTAGATTATTTCTATAAGTAGTTGAAAATAATCTAGGTTAGAAAGGTCTATTTCCATTATAGGCCTTGTTGGGTTTATTTTCTTTTAGTGGAAAGCTAGATGAAAATTTTGTGCGAAAGTTATCATGAACCGCTAGAGAAAAGATCATAAACAAAATGATTAGGTCATAAATTACTTAATTTTGCAATGACAGCACGTAACACATACTTAATACGTACGACAGACGGCTCGAAGCCGCAAGGTTATCGGCGCGCTGACACCGGTAAATGATAGGATGCTGTTTTTATACAAAACTACTCGATCGCGAATTCTTCTTTGATTTTATTAACTAGATTAAGCTTAAGTAATTACTTTAATGTAAGCACTGCTTATTCCGTAACGGTTTAAGAAGGCCTGTGCTCTTGTCCCAAAAGGAAATGTTGGGGTAAGGTATGGTATAGACTCGGGTTTCCGCAGATGACCAACAAAATCGCGCAGCGCAGGTCCTCACTGATGTCTCCAAAGGTTACACGACGTGACCTGCGGTGAGTGGAGAATTTGTATGTGTTGAGGGGAGGGGAACCAGGGGGAGCTTTTAAAGGCCGTTGGTTTGGATTTAGTATGGATCCGGGAAGCTTTAAAATGAGGAGGAGAAGCGATAGCTTGATTTATGTTGACGGTGACTTGTGGGACTAAAGCGCGGCAACTACTTACTTACGATAGTATGTATCTGTCACTGTCAAGCTTTCGTGGAAACCACTTTAAAGCCTAATATATAGGCGTTATACTTACAGATGGGAACTTCAGCAGCTGAACCTCTTTTCAAAAGGCACCAAAATTTCTTATCTTTTATAAAACAACGATATTTTACGTCTATGGAATATTGAAGTTCATAAAGATTTCCATTTTCGCAAAATTTTGAAAATTGGCATTGAAGTTGCCTAACAAACCTCAAGGGCCTCGCCGACGGATATGAATAATGTCTCAAGGAATACTAATTGGCAGCCCATAGCTCCTAAGAATAGCAGAAACCATCACAAATCTCTCGTCCGTTGCCTAGTTGGCCACTGCAGGTAGGCAAAACAAACTTTAACGAAGTAGCAATCAATATGCTACCGGTAAATAAAATCAAACAAAAAGCTCTGCATTCGGTTTGATTGCGTAAGGTTTGTTTATTGGCCGAGCGATCCACTAACCGATATACGAGGGGCGTTCAAAATATTCTCGGTATTGATATCTTACGACCTCTTCTAAAATTTCTTTCGTTACTGGCCGCTAAGGTTTATTCATTGACATTAAAAAAAAGTATAATTCGAACCGAGATAGTCTTTTGTTTTTCTGCAATTGCTGAACAAACATGAACATCCTGTGCGAATTGACAATGTTAACTAAATTAGAACATCGATGCGTGATAAAATTCTTGACAAAACAGGGTAAAAATCAAAAAACCATAAAAGAGGAAATGGATTGTGTTTACCGTGAGTCTGCTCCTTCTTTATCTACCATTCAAAAGTGGTCAAGCGAGTTTAAACGCGGAAGGGAGAGTATTGAAGATGACCCTAGACCTGGCCGGCCTGTAGTAGCTACTTCACAAGAAAATATTGATAAAGTGGAAAAACTTATATTGCAAGATGGTCGAGTGAAGGTAAAATCTATAGCACAAGTAACCAATCTCTCTATTGGTACCGTATATGATATTATACATGACCATCTTAATATGTCAAAAGTAAGTGCAAGATGGGTTCCGCGAATGCTGACTCGGCTTCAAAAAGACATGCGTGTAGCTTGTTGTTCCGATTTTATTGACCTGTGCGGTGAAAATCCTGATGAGGTGCTGCAAAGAATAGTTACTGGAGATAAAACCTGGGTTCATCATTATGACCCAGAGAGTAAACAAGAGTCCATGCAGTGGCACATTAAGGGTTCAGCTCATCCCAAGAAGTTGAAGGTCATCCCTTCAGCTGGCAAGGTCATGGCCACGATATTTTGGGATTGTGAAGGAGTATTACTAATCGATTATAAAGAAAAAGGTGTAAATATCACAGGACAGTACTACGCTAACATTCTACGTCAATTAAAGGATGTAATTAAAGAAAAGAGGCGAGGAAAGTTAACCAAAGGTATTCTGCTTCTGCATGACAACGCCCCCGTCCATACTGCTCATATTGCCAAGGCAGCTATTGTTGAACGTGGGTTTAAAACTGTTACTCACCCACCGTATAGTCCGGACTTAGCCCCCAGCGACTTCTTTTTGCTCCCCAATCTTAAAAAGGATCTGCGTGGAAATAAATTTTCTGACGATGAAGCATTGAAGGCGGCAGTGGAGGAGCATTTTTACACGAAAGATAAAAAATATTTTTACGAGGGATTAAAAAAAATAATTGATCGATCTTTTAAGTGTATGAACATAGGGGGGGAGTATATTGAAAAATAAAAATATCAAACTTTTCGTACTTGTTTGTTTTCATTCTCATACCGAGAATATTTTGAATACCCCTCGTAGCACGAGGCCGCACAAGAAGCACCCTGACTCATGGCTCCAGTTTCTGGATGCACTTACCGAGATACGCGCTGAAGTCGGTAAAGTATTTCCTCCAATCCTGGCTCTTCAGCTCGGGCGGACTCGACGGCGCTCGGTCGATGGTGTACTTCCGCTCGAGCACGGGGGAGAACGAGACAGACTTAGGGGATGCGGAACGCGTGCGCACGGACGCCATCCCTCTGGCGGGTATAAAAGGCGGAGCGGGGCGGAGGCGCGGGCAGTCGTGGCTGGACCACGGCTAGGGGAAGACTGGGTTATTTTCGCGCGTGATAGACAGGGTTATCGGCGCGCGCGCACGGTGATAGCGGTCGCACTGGGAGCTGGCGGCGTTACGCGACGCGCTATTCCCGTCAGGGGGTCACTTCCGTTTCTATTTCGCAATAGGTTTTGGACCAACTTCATTAACCTGTTGACTTACTTTACGTCTTGGAAAACAGTTGAGAAAAACGTCTATTAATGTTGGCGCGCGAAGGGCCGGTTACGTAAGGCGCGTGGGCGGGCGGCGCCCTCCGCTTGTTGACAAGGCAACATCTGTATCTACTACCAACTAATCGTTCCTAAAATCTATTATCGTAGAGATCGTGGTGTCACGCCGTTATCATTGTTCTTATAAGTTATTAATCAAAATATGAACATATACGCCGCGTTACCAAAATAAATGGGCACGTAATCGCACGAATGTCGCATCGCTGATGTCAAGCGCGTTAACAACATTAATTATGTAAACAACACGGTTTCATTAAACATACATAATTATTATGGCTCTACAAAAGATAATAGCACGAAATTAAGCACACGAGTTATCTTCAGTCCTTTTTAGAATAGAACAGAAATAATAGAATAGAATCGGTTTACTTAAATATACAATTATACATATGATTTTCCGGTTGAAATTTTTCACTAGGACAATCCATACTAATATTATAAATGCGAAAGTGTGTCTGTCTGTCTGTTACCTCTTCACGCTTAAACCACTGAACCGATTTATTTGAAATTTGTTATGGAGACAGTTGGAGTCCCGGGGAAGGACATAGGGTAGTTTTTATCACAGAAGTCATCCTTTAAGGGGGTGAAAAGGGGGGTGGAAATTTGTACGGGGAATCGATAAAAAACAGATTGGATCAAAAATAAGCTACCCAAATTACTTACTCCACGCGGACGAAGTCGCGGGCAAAAGCTAGTATACTTATAAATATAATCCTATGTTTAAAATAATTTATGTGTCGGTAAATTATCGTAAATACACATCGTTTCAATGTTTTAAGCGCTTCGTAATGCAAGATATTTATAAATAAATAAGCAGAGGGGTCAAGTAAGTCGGATTGCTCTACAATACCGTTTTAGGAAAAGAGCTAGATTCTAATCGTAATAATTGCCGGTTTTCTTAAAGCAATCCGTTCAATTCCTCATTTATCGTGTTTGTCAGCGGCGGTGGGCGTGGTGTGGGTGGCATCGTGTGCTCGAAGGTCTGGTATCCACGCGGATAGGCAAAAACGCGCGTAAACATATCGTTATTTATGTACCGGTAAATGGTCCGTGTGAAAACGGAGCCAGTGTGTTTGTCAAACCGCAAGCTGGGTGTAATGTTACCAGGTGGACCAATTCACAGAGCGGTTGCTATTGCATAGTCCGAAAGCACACTAAGGCCAATGTGGTGAAGACCGGAATAAATATTTTTTTGTGGGATAGACCCCGTCATAGGCATAGTTGTGCCCTTCTCGAGAATGGAACGTTCTCGCCTAGAACATTCCCCATACAAAACTATACTCATAGGGCAAGAGCTCTCGTAATTGTATACGTACTTCGCTCAGATACAATCAGTAAGAGTTATACGCCACGATAGAGCTTGTAAACGATCTTACCTGATAGACGGTATTGCCCGCATTGACCTTATGCTACCATGCTGCCAAGCGAGCGTTGGTATGATGGACGGTTGTCTATGTCTATGTGATGACAGGATAATGTGTCCGTCTCTTTCCATTCCGCGGTTTCATTGCACACGGGGACAACAACTAATGCGTTTTTGATATAATTTTGATAACTCAACTATATTTGACAATAAAGCTTTTATTTTTTTCAAAGTTGTTGCCTTAAATCCAATCGAGACGAACTTTTGTCATGATTAAACTAATTGTGACGTTATCTATGAAAAGGGACCTTATTGTCGATGGCGCTTACAGCATTATTAATGAGGCTCCGATATAAATACAATGCCGCGCGACACTGTGCGGCGTAAGCGCCATCGACAATAAGGTCCCTTTTCATAGATAATGCCCCAATTGTAGTTTAAGGGACAGATGGTCTTTTTTTACCGACTCACAAGAGACACCCACCTGGGCAGTTACACTGTATTTATTATTTAATTTAATTTGATTGATTGCAATATGAACTAGCATTATTTTTTGCGAACAAGGTCTTACTGCATATAAAATTATAAATGTTATTTTACACACTTTTGACATGACTCTTTACTATTCTCTCCTTTCTTTTTTTCCCTCTTTTTTTCTCTCAAGTGTATTTAAGGTATACCCAAAAAGTCCCAAAACGTTTTTATATGATTGTTAAAGAATATACTTACGTCTGCAAAGTTTCCATTACATTAGTGTACGTAGGATGAGGATGGCTAATGCTGCGTTCATAATCAATTTTAAGGCACTAACCAACTTGAGGCCAGGCGAGTTCAAGGCTCTCTTCAGTCAAGGCTTCACATCGTTAGATACGATACAGAACATAGTAATCCGGGAACTGAAATCTTTTATATAGAAGCAAATTTGGAAACACGCTCGTATGATGCGAAGATCGTTTATTCTTCAATTTAGGGTACCTACCTAATACAAACGTTTGAATTAAAATAAAAACTACATACCACTTTTTAACGTCTGACCCAAGACTTTTTTTCAAATTATGCATTTGTGACATACTCGTACCTACAATAGGTAAGTACTATAGAATTAGATGCATTAGATGATTAGATTATTATGAATGAGATACAGATATATTATTGCAATTGAATTGCACCATACGTATTATACCCTATGTTCTGAAAATTACACCAGAATCCATCGATTTAGAAAAAAAAACATCCCAACCGCGGCGAGACTGCGATATACCTACACGAGCAAGCTCATTCAGACAGAACCTAAATCTAGTCTCTCACAATACCTATTTAGTAGATACTACTCAGAAAAGGGTGCGTCAACATGGTTTCTACAATATTGCTCAAACCTAAAAGGCATGAAGTGGATAAGAAATACTGTATCATTACCGTCTTTTTGTTTTAAGCTGAAATGGTATAATTGTTTTATCAGATTGGATTAGTTTAATCGCCGGAAGAGGAGACGACAAGGCAACGCGTGTCGCGCGGCTCACTGGTCCGCGAAATATGCAATTAGAAAATACTTGCAGTCAGTAGACATATATGCTTGCTGAATAACAATAAAAACTATTGTATTTACGAATGAAACAAAAAAGACGAATGCAACAGACTGAACCTGAACTGAACTGAAGAACTGTGGAAATAATAATTGTTAACAAAGTTTTTAGGTTAGCTCAAAAAGTCAGGCCCGAGAATGGTGAAGACATGCAGCTAGCTGTTGAGAAAACCTAGGACGGGGTCACGATCCTAAGCACTTCGGAGTCGACGGGGGATGAGAATGTAAATCTTTAGGTTGATTTATTTTGTAACTTATCAATTAAAGGCTCCTAAGAAACTTTTTAAAAGTAAAAGCAAATTCAATAATAGTAGCACTGAATAGTTCGATTATTATATATATATATTTCGAGATGTTTTATCAATCTTTAACGATTTAAAATTAGTAGGAAAATTACAGCATGGATGACAAAGTGCACGCAAGCTATTTTGAGTACATCATATTTTGTTTCGTTGGCCTACTTTTTTCATAAAACAATTTTCAGTCTGAACAATAAACAAATGTTGCTTCAGATCACTCCGATTTTTACGACATAATAATAGTTTAAGAAGCAGTTTTATGTGTGGTGTGAAACATAATAAAAGTGTCACGCTTTTACACAATCCTATAACGAACATTGGAAGGGTATTAGAGTTAGATAAAGATAAGTTCTGCAACGATTTTGATGGCACACGCAGTGCAAAGTGTTATTTATACGTCATAATTTCATAGAAGTTTGACGTTTAAAATACGTAACACTTAATTGCACTGCGTGTGCTATCAAAATCGTTGCAGACTTATCTTGGTCTAACTCTAGACTATTTTAAAAGTGTCACATAACTTAACTTTGATCTCTTTTTTTCAATTTAGAATAGTAAAGTAGAAGTAGCTATTATATGGTTGCCACAGACGTTATAGCTAGACTCTGTCAGCGAAAAAAAAGTAACAGGATAAAGTAAGTCCGCCTAAAGCCGGGTCCAGATTAGTGACAATTCGCCGAACCGAACACTGTGATGTCGCCGCGGACTTGTTACGTATAGTGTGGACGGGTGGAAGTTTGCATCGGATCGGACGCTGGTGGTAGCTCCGTGACCGTGACAAAGCCCGATGTTTGTAACGATAGTGTGGACGGCATTTGTTACGCGTACAAATGTTACGATGGTCCTCTACAACCGATGGATGCCATTTTGAAACTTCAACCAACGCAGTCATGTCGTCTCCAGAAGAATTAGCCGAAATGTATTTAAATATTGCTCTTGCAAGTGCATCATTTGTTTTACTTTGTGCTTTAAAAAAAAAATAAGTAGTACAGTAGTTCCTTATTGCGATAAAGTTCTATAAATTTCAAAACATTTTCCTGATTCCACTGCATATTTTATGAATCGAATCGTTTCAATGCCGCGTATTAATACTTAAATTAAATACTTATCAACACAAATTGCCACCCATCTACCTTCAATATATTGTTGTAATGATTTCTCGGATACGTGCGAGGGGCGGGGGAGCGGGTGTTGTCTTGTCAAGACGTGCATTCGCCCGATCCATCAATCCCATGTAGGTACTAGCGTGATGACACGCGTGCTTGTACGCGTGACAAAAATCGCAGTGTGGACCTCTCCCGCACACCGTGACAGTACCGA
Organism: Cydia amplana; assembly: GCF_948474715.1. NCBI lineage: Eukaryota > Metazoa > Arthropoda > Insecta > Lepidoptera > Tortricidae > Cydia > Cydia amplana. Next base: position 17,071,898 of record NC_086074.1, on the reverse strand, counting down.
ACATCCTTTGAAAAAGACCGACTTTGGATGGATCGGCCCGTGCCGCGTGTCATTTGACCGTAACAAAACCAAAACATCGTCCACATTTATCATAACCACATTGTGGCAGTACGTACTAGATATGAGCGCCGCGCCGGCGCGCCGCCGCCGCCGACAAAATTTTCGCGCCGCCGCCGCCGACGCTGCGCTATCGGCGTGGCATCGGCGTGACCTTGGTAGTTACTACTGCTTTCAGAATCAGATAATATATTTTTAATCCAGTTTAGATCATTAACGGCGCCACTTCGAATAGTTTATAGGCATTCAAAGGGTATTTTAGGCCCATATAATTCAAAAATATCGAAGGCAAATGCAAACTTATCTGTCTAGTAACCGCGCTACTAGTCTTGGGGAAACGAAATTATTTAATATCAATTTTAACATCAATATGCTTGTAACCCCCAATTTAGACTCTCGCGCGAGCCACGAGACGAGCCGCGAGCCGCGCCACGAGACGCGAGTCCACCGCTTACACTCGCGTTCGGCTTGTCATTCGGTTATAAACCTTATGCCGTGCCGTTAGTGTTTAAATTATATTAGCTCGACGAGCTTGCGAGCCACGAGACGAGCCGCGAGCTCACCGCTTACACTCGCGTCTCGTGGCGCGGCTCGCGGCTCGTCTCGTGGCTCGCGCGAGAGTCTAATCCGCCTAGAATAAACATACTGATTTCCTTCCATTTTTATTGTGGAACGTTCCACATTACAATTTATAGATTGTATATATACACTAGACATGTCAATCACAATGAAAAAAATTACTGTGATCAACTCTAGCTAACGTGAGACTCGAACCCACATCTTTGGATTACCGATCCAATGCATAACTAATTTTGCCAGCTAACCATCCGTCATTTACCGCGAATTTAACCATTGCATGGTTAAACGTTTTTAAAAGGTATAAAATGGGGTTAATTTTGAGATATTAAGCGTTTCCACGTCCAAATGTCCGGCCGTTGGCTTCGCATGGAAGGGCGTCGGAATCGGGTCTCAATTAACTGTTGAAATTTCAAGCTTTGCTCTCTCGCAGCTCAATCTTTGGCCTTGCACCGCTCGCATGGAATTAAGCCGCTATCTGAACCTGCAAGTTTTTGGCCCTGTTTGGAGCTCAACTTTCGGCCTGTTTTAAAACGCTTGAGCATTGGTCCTTATCCGATTTTAGCTCCATTTCAGCTCGGCCTTTGGCGTCGCACGAATGCGCCCGCAGGAAAGCTCCAGATCTTTGACACTATGGCTTCAGTCTTTATCGGCTTGCACCCTCGCTCTGCTCTCTTGCAGCTCGGCCTCGCACAGAAGCGCGCCGCAATCGGCGCTCCAGGCGTTCAGCCGTCAGCCAAGCTTACACTTGGCTTTCGATTCTTAGCTGTATGCTTACCTGCAGCTCATCCTCTGGCCTCGCATTGGGAGGCGTCGAAATCAAGTCTTCGGTGTTACATGGAGCTCGGCGTTGGGCCTCACTTTTTGACATAAATCGGTTTTGTTGGGTCGATATTGGTTAATGACGGAGCTCGTTTTTTTTTTGGACTGTTGAGAAGACGTTTCCCTGATACAGTCAATCCGCAATTTTTACCTTAGCACAAAAGATAAGGGCCTCGCTAAGATCTTCCTGCCAAAGCCTCGCCATGATTAAGACCGCCTCTGATGCCGCGCGATACCGCTTATCCACAGTTTATACGATATCAATTTTTTTCGTACCATTATTCAATAAATTATCCTTGAAAATAAAAAATGCATTTATTTAATAACTTCCTTAGAGCAAAAACATGTTTTTTCGGTAAAATTTTGGTTAAAATTCTTTTTTCATTAATCGAACGTGTTTCAAGGCCACGCCGCCGATTCGCCGCCGCCGCCGACCAATTTTGACCGGCGCGCCGCCGCCGGCTATATGCCTATCGGCGCTCATATCTAGTACGTACAATGTTTGGGTGTACGGATATTTTGTTCAGAGAATTGAACGGATAACAGATCGTAACATTTGTACGTGTAACAAATTCCGTCCACACTATCGGTACAAACTCCCGGCTCTGTCACGGCCACGGTGTTCGGTTCGGCGGTTTGTCACAAATGTGGACCCGGCTTAAGCTAACTGAGTGAACAACAAAAAGTGAGGAAGTTTTATTATAAACATCATAATTTTCATATAAATTTGACGTTTAGGGTGACACTTCAACGCTTTGTCATATGCAAATGCCTGTGCCGAATTAGCTTGAACAGACTCTGGAATATTTGACAGCAGGCATAGTTCGTGTCAGGTTCGCAGGTGCAAATCTTGTTAGAAAGCTTTGCTCTTTTTATAAACTGACATAAAATCATCCGTCTTTTTCTAGCTAGAACAATAGAGGCCGAGCAACGGCCTGACCAAGGACTGCCTGCTGGGTACTAAAAAGTTTACTGCAAGAAAGCGAGTTGCTAGTTGAACACTGCATATTCAAAACGAAGAAACCGTCTACATTTGCAATGAGTATTCTCATTCATTATTTTATTAGTCGTTAAATCTCCACTTTAGTTTAAACTTTACAGGCGACACGACTAATGTTCGTTAAACAGCGAAATACGTAGTGGTATTGTACTTTACAAGGTTTTTTTATCATCATTTCAATACATTTGGACGCCTGGGTCACGGTACTCATTAAGCGTTATGTTATTGTTTTTCAAAATAATAAATAGATTTTACTGCTCTCAGTTATCCATTAATCTGAAATATTCAAGGAATGAACGAAATACCCCGGTTAGGCTACGACAGTTTTAGATAAAACTAATATTTGATACAGATATCTAGCAGCAGAAAGGAATTGTATCAAAGCTTCCTAATGTTCTAAACATAACCTGCTCTAGAAATCTGCTTACCTAATATCTACTGCAAAGACGCAGCGTATACACATACAAACAAGTTAATTTTAAAAGGAAATCTCTAAGGTTTATTAATAATAAGTCGTTACCTTCGCTATTATCAGGAAACTGACAAGCAGAGAATGCCTGCCAATCACTGGCAACGTAAACATATTGTAATCATTCACTGGGTTGACATGCGTCAGTTCGCTGGGCTTTTAATAAAATCATATCTAGCTAGTAGCAGTCTTTTGACAGACCATAATTAATTTAAAGCAGTTACACAGCTATGTGTGGTGTCAACGTCAACCAAGTGAGGGCAAATCTATTCGAACTATGTTATGCCAAACATTGAATTTAGATGGCGGACAATTCACTTGATACAATCAAAAGATCAGAGCGATCAAAACCAAGCATCTTAACAACTACGAGTACATACTACGAGATGCATGTGTCGCTAAAATACATAGAATAAAGATAAGGGACTGTGTAAACTACTAGATCGAATGTAAAGTGCAGATGAACGATTGAATAGTGTCTGTTTAGTTGATCATGGACACAAACGGAACCAAACTCTGTTGCCCTGACCAATCGTGGTACAAGAGACATAGTATGGGTCGAAACAACAAGAGATACACTAAGTACACAAATGTGTAATAAGAAGATCAAGATAAATAAACTGGTCTATAGAAGGCTTTGATGAGACCAGAGCAACATACTGTCGGACCATCGGCTTTGTTTATGTAATTATTGTGTAGGCCTTAAACGGATTACCTCCCACACCTCCGTACAAGAAAATTGTATCGCATCGTATCTGTCTTTACTTAAGCCTGTTAGGATTTTTGTTACTCTATTTTGAACCTTATTTTCCTCAGTGACAACTTGTTGTATTTTGAAAATAGGCTATTAATGTTATTTTAACGGTTTTTATTATTTAGCAGGTGGGCGGAGTTGCCGTTCTCCGCCTCAAAATATTTTAAGCGTGTTTATAAAATTGTTCATTCGCGTATTCAGATGGTAAATCTTTGCTGGTTTGTAAATTCGCATGCAAAAAGTTCAAAATCTGCGCCATCTTAGAGTCTGTGCGGAAAGAGAAGAGTCGTGGAATGTATGGGACCCAATATAATACATTCATTCCACGACTCTTATTCTCTTTCCGAACAGACTCTATATGTTATTTTTTGTAAAAAGCTACTTTTCCACTTGAAACTTAATTTTTCTCTATGACGACAATATCGATAGTCAATACTTTAAGTTAAGATGTTGTAAGGCATAAAGATTCGACCCAGAGCATTTGTTTATTAATTAAATATTTAAATTGTTGGTATTTTGAATCAAGTCAAACGTCTGAGTAAATGTATCACATTATATGTATTTTCGATGGTACAAATTGTTTCTAAAATCAAGATACGTCCACGGCGACCTGCATCAGATAACTATGAAATATTGTAACAACAAAGAAACTAATCTACGGTGTTGAATAATGCAAAAGCGAGTGTCATGTAGATTGACAAGTTGCGTCAAATTTTCACACCGTCCAGAGAAGGCCAGGGATCAATATGGTGTGTTGAAGATGCAGGCTGCATAAATGCATAGCTATTAGATTAGATCAATCTAATTAACCTCTTCGTTGTATAGATGGAGGCAGAAGCTCAGTAATTACACGTTTATGCCATCTTATGGCGAAAAATAATAACATCACTGAATCTATTTATATGTGTATCTGTTTATATGGTCCTTGGTGTTCCGAGGCGAAGGTTTTTGTGAGGGACCTGGGAAAACGCTTGCGGGATAGGGGTTGCGATCCTAGGTCTGGTTCGTACCTGGTCCAGCGTATATCGTTGGCTATTCAGCGCGGGAACGCCGCTGGTATTTTGGGGACATTTGTGCCGGGTACTTACCGGATTAGGATATAGGTTTATGGCTTATTATTATGTATTTTGTAATGACCAATTTCCTTTATAATTTGACGATGCGTGTTGCGGATGACATATGTGACAAAATGCATTTTAATTTGATTCTTAATAAATTCTTTTTTATATATGTTGAATTTACGAAGTACACCCAGCCGCAAAATTGCATGGCCACTTTATAGATGAATTCATTTATAATGTATTCACGCAAATTTGCAGCTCGCTGTACATTCTGTTAGTTTTTAGATATGTAAGAAACAAAGACCATACACAAGATCTCTAAAAATGAATTTACAGGTTGGTTTTTATGAATGACTATTAATTAGCAAGAGAGGAATGAGAAATCTTACTATGACACCTAATTTTCATAATATTATCCAGATCGAGATGTCACAAAATCGGAAACGTGTTTTAAGGCCTAGAAAACAAAATGTTTAGAAGAAAAAAAATCAGTTTAATATGTTATTAATGTATCGACACCAGACGTGTTTATCGCGGATTTGAACCTTCATTACGTCCAAACTGTATAAACATTGCTCACAATTTCGATTTACAAGTCCACATTACACGGGCCTCTATTGCCTAATTATCTTAGCGAAGACATGATGTCTTCCTGTACAATCACCGACTTTCACCAGCCATCAGTAAACCTTATTGCAAAGAGCTAAAGTCTAACATTAGTCGGTTAATGTTGGTTTGTATCTAAAACAATCGCGGGTCTATGAACGCTGGTTAGTGCGAGCCCTGCTTTATTTATAGGCAATTAACATGGACGCCCGCGGCTTCGCGCTTCACGTGGTTTTGATTGACTGTTGACATTTTGTGATGCCAACAAGCACAAAGAACAAGCCCTGAATGTCAACTTCGACATAGATGTCTACGGGGTGCCTGTGACCTTCGGGTTTTAAATGCAATTGTTCTATTCCTCAAATTTAACAACTTGTCACTCGAAGGACAATTGAAATAATTTTAAAGGTTACATTATCTTCTTCCTATTTGTCAAAATCTTGCTTAATATATCTAAAAAACAGTGAATGTTAACACCCCTACATAACATACCAACTTTCTGTCTAGTGTTTTATTTAGAGGCTTTAGCTTTCTGCGGTGCATTTGACATCTTCTGTCATGCCACCATCGCCGTTACCACCGCCCGTTCTTGTTTACTACACATTGATTGTTTGAAAAAAGTTTGTTGTTGAATAGCACACAAGGTAATTAATAGAAAATTATCGTACAAAAGTTGCTCAATTTGAGAAGTAGAAAAAATCCTGGATTAAAAAATGCCCTATGGTCAGTGGCACCCGGTATTACGCAATGTTTTCAAACACGTTTAACGCAACAATAACATTGTTTTACGGTTTTCGCCGCGCGCGCATCCACGAGTGAGTGCAGTTATTTTTACGTCCACGCTCTAATTACTATATTGTTCCGCGGACGTTTCGGATGTCGCCAGCTCCCAGCACGATCACACTAATCCGTCTCACTTGTTCACAACCGTCGCGAATTGATCCGCACTGGAATTTATCAGTGCGTTTTTTCTAAACGCGTTGTAGTCGGATGGATGTCGTCGCTGCGACTGGCGAGTCGCCGGCGGCGCGCGGACGCAGCCTGTAGGCCGGCTTCTAATGATCTTCGTTTCATTGTGCGGAATCGCATCTAATGGGGGCGTGTGGGCGATAAACGCAGTCCAGGGAAGGTCGCTTAGCGGGCCGATGTTCTCGGAAGCAGTCGCGGATGGGAATGCAGGACGCGGCAGCTCGCCCGCGAGAGGAATGCAGCTTCCTACCATAGTAGTGCACGCGAAACGCACTGACGCTCAATAAACTTGGTGCAACGTAACTCCTTCCGTCGCTACTAGTAAAACGGAATCAATCCACTTTTTCGAATTGAAACATTTCAAAATAATAAGCTCCTGATCCTCCTCCTCTAACGAAGAGTCAAATCTTAAGTGGGGCCTATTTACTAAGTGTAGAACGCCGATCGTCTTTTTTATTCGTATCGTATTGTAAGCAACTTTGGATATACTTAGAGAGTGGCATATTGTTCAATTGCCTTCTCAACGGCTAACTTCATTCAAGTTCATTCCCCTCCTGAATTCAAATTAAAGCTAAGATCGTACTTCAAGTTGAATTAATTGATGACCTAACAAATGCTAATCATTGACTATTATCCAGAAAGATGCTAATTAAATCCAGCATAGGCCAAAGAACTGACCGTGCTATAAATACCATGGTTGATGGATTATCAAGAAGGTAGGTATTCCTTCCCGCCTTTTCCTCAAAGTAATTCCTTTTTGCGTTCGACAGAAACATGTTAACTTGTCTTTTCTTCAATAGAAAATAATGAACGTTAGCTCGAATAATATAAATAGCATATGTATAGTATATGGAGTGATTAAAGTACACGTTATGTAACGGTTACGTGTTGAACATTGTTTGTTTATTGTACGAGATGAACGAAGCCAAGTTCAGGGGTAAAATGCCACAGAGCACAGCCTTATGAACCTTACGACATAAGGGCATCAATACCCGTAATATAGGTACAGTTTGGTTATTGGTATAGTCCAAATCTACCACGCTTATATATACGCTACCTTACTTTATACCCAAAACCAAATAATTAAACTTCAGTCTCCTTAACTACCGCAGTTATTGAAACTTAAAGTATTGTTTAGAGACCCATCCACAGCAAGACCAGGCCGCTAATGACGATTAGGTACTAGGAAACAGCCGTAACGAATGTGGTCAATAACCACCCCGTGCCCACTGAACCGAGACAAACGTACGAGCCCACAAAGTAGGCTTTACGATAAATAATAATCATTATGTAACTTAATTAGAGCCACTTCCCGGTTCGTGGGCGATGGCTATGTTTGGTAGCTTGATTTTAGGGTACATAGTTTTGACCGTTGGTATCTTTTGGTAGCTTGATTTTAAGGTATGTACTTAGTCTTAGTTCTGACCATTCGATCGCCGCCGTAAGAGCTTATATGGACTCTGAATGATCTGATGTTTTTATTTTAAAACTATGTATACCTAATATAGGACTGACTATAGAGGTACATTTATAAGTACCTAGATTAAGTAGTAGATATTGCCACATCTGATTATTATTTTATTTTAAATTGCTATATTACTAAATAGCACCAGATATAAAAATGGCTTTCAAAAGGCTAACAATTTTGATGCAATTTAAAATGCCCTTTGTCAATTTACAAGCAATTTAATCATTGTACAGGAAAAATACTCTTTTCTTTAACTTACGATAGTTATTGAATTAGAAATCGGAAGCAACCGTACAAAAAGACTCATAATTTGTAGGGCCCCGTCGTCACGGCTATCGAAACACGTTTCCATTCCCACATATTCAGGTGTCCCCCCCTTAATAAATTATCTTAGGTCGCATCTTAAATGGAATTAATGGCCCATTCGTATTCAATGAAGAACGTTCGTTTAGCGCCAATTATGATGATACTTTGCAAGTTTTTCATTAGCTTTAAATAGGTAAAAGTTGACTTAAATGATAATGATAGAATTTACATGTACCTAATACAAATCGTGGATTACCAGAAAATAACTTTTCTGTTAAGACAGAGTCAATAGATAATTTTGAAAAAATATTGCAAGATTAGAATTAGAGGAATTTAAAGGTTTGCCTATCTATTCCAACGCTTTCCAAACTGTGGGTTGTGACACCCTAGGGCAGCTAGAGCCTCTAGCTCTAGCACCACTAGGGGGTCTCCGAAAAATAACAATACCTACACATTTCGAATAACGGAGCCATAGACTAGGAATCCTCTAGACGGAGTTTAGAGCAATTATTTCATGAAACCGATGCTGCCAAAAATACTGGGGTGCGGGGGACGAGGTGAGCGAGTCCCGTGCCGTGATTGGTCCGTTCAAAGACACGGACGTCACACAAAGACACTTTGACTCGAAAATGGAGTAAAACTACCGTATATTTGTGCCAGAGGGGGTAGCGCTACTATTACTATGCTCAGTCTAGAGGATGTCTTGTCTGTGAACGGAGCAAAAACCGCCAATTTATTCATACTAAGGGATATCAATCGAAAAAGGTTCTACATCGACCGGTTGTATGATGTCCCTTCCATATCAAGAAGCTAATAAACATACAAGTGTCAAAAACGCCGATATCAATACAACTGTCAAATTAACTTATCCTTCCATGTTAGATATACACCGTGAGGCATGTAAACCGTCAAACATAATTAACCTAATCAATTAAGAGCATTCTTTGATTTGAGTGCATTCGGTCATTAAAATGAGACGCCGAAAGTCATATCTCTGTCTAATGCATCGTCCTACTTATAGTAATTTAATTGGTGATGTGTGTTATCAATATTGCCTTTGGCGTTTTGGAATTAAAAAGGGTTTTTATAGCCTTGTACAGCAGGTTAGATAAAATATACAATTTTCGGACTATTAAATAAATGTAATCTTTAAAAAAAGTATAGAATTCTTTGTTTAAAAATACATTCAGTTTATGTATTGCCAACTCTCATCTTTATTTAGTTTTAATTATTTTTCAGTCCATGCAACCACGGGGTAAACTCTAAACTCAAACTAGTCTTACACATATGTATTAAGTAAATAAGTGATATTATATATATTAATTACATTTTATATAATAGGTCGAACTGAAAAATATATATATATTGTTATTCCTATCCTGATTTCGATTTAGTTTATAATGTTAGTTAAGTTTACGTACTGACGCGATCTCTTGGACAGGTCTCCACGGAAGACCAGCGTCAAGATACCTAGAGGTAACTTGACACCAAGCTGAGGGGAGACCTTTTCAGTGAAGTTTATGCTTAGTATAATAAAGTGTAGCAAGAAACTAAAATGGAAGTGGGCGGGCCACGTGGCACGAATGAGCAACGAAAGATGGACTAAGAGAGTCACTACATGGGCGGGACCTCCCGGTAAAAGAAAGTCAGGCCACCCACTGGGAAGATGGACAGAAGACCTAAAAAAGTTTGCCAGCGACGACTGGGTAACAATAGCCCAAGACAGGGAAATGTGGAGTAAAATGGAGGAGGCCTTTACTCGTCAAGAGGTCCTTAATAATACAAACTAAATTATTGAATAGAATTTTACAATTTAAACTTGCATGTACATTAGTTTGATAATATTTAATTTAATTTAATAGTTTATTATTATTTAATTTAATAATGAAATATGTATATTTTTTATTAAGGAATTAAATTAAATGGCTTAAATAAAAAAAAATAATAAAGTGTAATAATAGATTTAAGCGATATTGTAAGCGTCCTGAATAAATTTATTTTCTTCTTTCTTCTTCTTCTTCATGTAGATCGGAATAAAATAAGAGCTATGAGTAAAAAGACTTAAGTAATAGAACATGGAATAAGATATGGGTAGATATACATATTTTTATCCCAAGAAAGCGGCTCGGCACAAAAATAAAGGTTGGCAACCCTTTGTTTAATTGAAGTGTAGAATAAATTAGTAAAATAAGTATGTTAACCTTTTCCACGCCGTGTCAAACACAAAAGCTGTCACTCAGACGCCACATCATTGAAGTGTCAAAACTGAAGTTGAACTTTATGTATATATGCACGTAGGTCGATGTTGCTCTGTGGTCTGTGACCGATATATCGGTCATTGGCGTCCAAAAGGTTAAAGTAGTTTTTTTTTGTTACTGCTGAAAAACGTTCACGAAAACGGGCGTCATGTCTTTCCTTTTTTTTAAGTTATTGATTTGAGTACATTTTAGTACCTAAGGCTTGTTGTAGATTATAAGACTTTTTACAATTTCCTTATATCCTCTAATTAATTACCCGCTGAGACCTCCGAACTCCGAGCCCGATCATTAATAAGGCCGACCGCCGAAGCGTTGAGCGATGGCTCCTTTGTTACATCCATTGTCTCAGAGATCGACGGTACTCTGGATTTATTGCCAATTGTTTAGGATTTACTTGCGACTTTGAGGTTCTATAAAGCTGTTTTTGCAGCTTACAGAACATTTGCCTCGGCCAAACTGTGTAAGTGTGATGTCTGTGTCGTTACAGATCTTGGGGTCAAACATGATAGTGAGACAAACACTTGTTAGGGCTCGGTATGGGATGACTACGAGTATTTATGGGAATACCGGGGCACCATACTAATGGATTGATACCTAGCATATTCAAGTCGCTACTCGAGCAAACTAACATAAGGGTCAAAAAGTTTTTAGTATGAGGTTATAATGCGTCTTTCCCGGTGTACATCGTAATCCATGTTCAAACATTATACTTCTTTAAAGCTGTGTGATCAAAGCCCCAGTAAAATGTTCCCAAATCGTTAACTTTTATATTGTCCACAGAAAAGACGCCGGTTTTCCCGAAAATTATTTAACTCGTAAGTTTGTTGTTGTGACCGAAAACACACAGAAATCAAAAGAAAATATGATGTTCCTGAAAGTTAAGATGAAAAGTATGAAAAAAAAGATGCCGGAAGACAGCATTTTGCCGAAAAAAAACTTAAATCAGTTTACGTATGACTGAAGTGAGTTTTCATTGCGTAAGAACTATCTCCCTAACTATATTAGGGAGCCCTATTTCAAATAAAACTGGTTCGACCAAAACTGTCAAGCAATGAGAATTGAGAACGCACTGTAGGTACTTTTGTAGTAACGTGAAGAACTGTATGTTTTTGAACCTTCACACGGTTAAAATAGAGTCAAAAACAAAATTAGCTTTCCGTTTCCCAACTATGCAACAATGTATGTAATTTGGAATTCGATTGCACAAAGCATCCTTCTAATTGGCAAGACAGATTTACGTTCCAATTTGGCACTTTGGTTTTTTTGTAACCTTGTTGTTTTACCCATTTGCCGAAATTCTTAGACTTCAAAACGGAATAGTGCCAAAATGCCTGAATCGCACACGTCTACGTGACCGTGGTGTGCCGTCTCTCATTAGTCATTAAACATCTATATGTCGGCGCGCACGAGCACGTCTTCGCACACGCACCCGGTGTGCACAGGCCTTAAGTATCGTGCGTGACAATCTTGCAACCGACTCACGGAATAACATTTTAACAACGGTATAATCTTGCCCGCGAATATTACGTATTATTATAATTATGGGCTCCGTTACACACGGTCATTAGTCGTAACAAGGCTCAATTCTTGTTTATTGGTTGTTATGTTTAATCGCGGAGCATTATGCGAGGCAAGATTGAGATGTGTGTCGTAAATAATAATACTATGTAACCTTTAATTTTCAGAAGTTTTGATTCAGTTTTTAAGATTTTTTAAAAATTAATCGTAATTAAGTATGTCTTAAATTTGGTAAACAGAATCATACGTCAGTTTCTAAACTTTAATCATTTTTATACGTCTCTATACTGATCGGCAGTCGGGTCTCACAGAAAAACAGTTAAAAAAAAATCAAACACTGAAAAAAAAACAGCACCAGTTTGCATCGACTTGGCAGTGACAATACTGACAATATATTATATGGGAGCGCCATACTTGACGAGGTACAGTCACCTGTAATACGGGAGTAGAAAAAAATCTTAATTTGATTCAGTACCGAATCAAATTAAGATTTTTTCTGATGTCTTTTTTCTACTCCCGTACTTTTATTTGTCATTTAAGGTGACGGTAGAGGTGGGTAAATTTTCAGATTCTGTCAATTTACCCCATTTCACACACAAGCGCACTTCACGCACACTACCTCACTTTACTGGGACAGGTCACTGACCCATCAAGTTTTTTTTAAGATAGCGTTTTGAGTTTAGTGGCCTCCTTTTAGGAAAAGCGTTCCATTGAAAGAAGAAAGAGAAACAATACATTTAATCTTGCTTTCCTTGTCTGTTCATGTCACACGTGACGTATTTAAATTCTAATAATTCATTTGGTTGTTGACAATTTTCTACATTATGGCTTTGTCGAGATACGCGTTTTCTAAAGTTAAACCGAATAAAACCAGATGTCATTAAGTCAGATGTAAAATTTTATTTACTACTCTATACGACTTTTCATAAGGCTCAAAATCAATTAAATGAGAATTTAAATAAATAAAGTTCCGGCAGGGTGCAAAATTTAATTAAGGCGGACAAAATAAAATTTGAAAATATATGGAAACAGTGTTGGCTAATGTACCCCTAATATCTTTACCGATTTACTTTTATGTGGTATATTCGCCTTTTGTTTCACTATTAAATGAATACAATTAAAATAAAAAATATTATACCGGTATTCCACCGGTATTATTTCAGTGCTGAAGCGATTATCTTCGATCGTAGCCTTGATAATGTAGGTGTTGATAGTTACTTACGGCGGTAGGAGCGGCAATGAACCCCGTGCAGAGTAGAACGTGAGGTGCGTTGGGATAAGTGCATATATCTACTTATAATTCTTTGGCTGGTTGGTAACCCTCTATATTTTATTTTTTGTTTTACTATTATTAGGTTAAGGGAGTTTTAGGGAGTGAAAAAAAAATGATTTTCGTTTTATGCGCTCGCGTGATTGCCGATGGATTATAATTAGACAAAAGAACTTGTTTTCCACGCATCGAATGTAGATCCCTATGACACTTCCTCCAAGTCTTCTCCAATAATGTTTACACCGTATTTTAATTACCTACCTTAAATGTTACATTTCTAAATATTTTTTTTGTGCTATACATACTTCAAAAAAATCGCTGGAGGCCTAGCGGTAAGAGCGTGCGAATTGCAATTCCGGCTCGTACCAATGAGTTTTTCGGAACTTATGTACGAAATATCATTTGATATTTACCAGTCGCTTTTCGGTGAAGGAAAACATCGTGAGAAAACCGGACTAATCCCAATAAGAGACTAGTTTACCCCCTATGGGTTGGAAGGTCAGATGGCAGTCGCTTTCATAAAAATTAGTGCCCACGCCAATTTATGGGATTAATTGCCAAGCGGACCCCAGGCTCCCATGAGCCGTGTCATAATGCCGGGACAACGCGAGGAAGATGATGATGATGTGACACATACTTCCAAAAAAATCTACAAATATTTTACGTGACAACTGCTTATAAGTAAATATTATGTAGGTACACTTATAAAGTACTAGCTGTTGCCCGCGACTTCGTACGCGTGGATTTGTATATTGGTGGTTATATATTCTACATTAGCTTAGAACATTATGCAGCAAGAGATTGCGGTAGGACGGTTAATCATTTCTTAATTATTAATATTATACAACGCATGAGACTTTTCTTTCACAACCTAGGTACGAAGTTTCAAGCCCCTAACTGAATAAAATTGTCCTCGATGTAATCCCTCTAAACCCCCTTAGAAGATTTTCATGTCCTCTATTTAATAAAACCTACTACCTAACTACCTATTTACGAAGTTTCAAGTTCCTAGCTTTAAATAAAATTTGCACCCTAAGACGAACTTTCATCCCCTTTTTAACCCCCTTAGGGGTTGAATTTCCAAAAACGTTGCAATTACTTTTTTTGTAATCGGCTATTATGCCTTTCTAAAAAGTTTCAAAGCATTTGTAATGGATTCAAACTTTCAACCCCTGTTTAACCCTGTTAGGGGATGAATTTTACAAAACGCTGAAATAACTTTTCCTGTATTTCAATAATATCCCCAAATACAAAGATTCAAGTCCCGCACTCTCAAAAATATTTGATATCCGTACAAATTTTCAATCCCATGTTTTACCACCTTGGGGGATGAATTTTTAAAAACGCTGAAATTTGTTTTCTTGTATCTTAATTTAATACCTTTTTGCAAAGTTTCAAGTTCCTAGTTTAAAATAAAATTTGCACCCTAAGACGAACTTTCATCCCCTTTTTAACCCCCTTAGGGGTTGAATTTCCAAAAACGTTGCAATTACTTTTTTTGTAATCGGCTATTATGCCTTTCTAAAAAGTTTCAAAGCATTTGTAATGGATTCCAACTTTCAACCCCTGTTTAACCCTGTTAGGGGATGAATTTTACAAAACGCTGAAATAACTTTTCCTGTATTTTAATAATATCCCCAAATACAAAGATTCAAGTCCCGCACTCTCAAAAATATTTGATATCCGTACAAATTTTCAATCCCATGTTTTACCACCTTGGGGGATGAATTTTTAAAAACGCTGAAATTTGTTTTCTTGTATCTTAATTTAATACCTTTTTGCAAAGTTTCAAGTTCCTAGCTTAAAATAAAATTTGCACCCTAAGAAACTTTCATCCCCTTTTTAACCCCCTTAGGGGTTGAATTTCCAAAAACGTTGCAATTACTTTTTTTTTGTAATCGGCTATTATGCCTTTCTAAGAAGTTTCAAAGCATTTGTAATGGATTCAAACTTTCAACCCCTGTTTAACCCTGTTAGGGGATGAATTTTACAAAACGCTGAAATTACTTTTCCTGTATTTTAATAATATCCCCAAATACAAAGATTCAAGTCCTGCGTTCGAAAAAATGTTTGATATCCTTACAAACTTTCAACCCCTTTTTCACCACTTTAGGGGATGAATATTCAAAAACGCTGAAATTAGTTTTTTTGTATTTTAATAACATATATTTTTACGAAGTTTCAAGTTCCTAGCTTAAAATAAAATTTGAACTCCATACAAACTTTCAACCCCTTTTTAACCCTGTTAGGGGATTAATTTTACAAAACACTGAAATAACTTGTCCTGTCTTCTAATAATATCATCAAATACAAAGATTCAAGTCCCGCACTCTCAAAAATATTTGATATCCGTACAAATTTTCAACCCCATGTTTTACCACCTTGGGGGATGATTTTTTAAAAACGCTGAAATTTGTTTTCTTGTTTTTTAATTTAATACCTTTTTACGAAGTTTCAAGGTCCTAGCTTAAAATAAAATTTGCACCCTATGACGAACTTTCATCCCCTTTTTAACCCCCTTAGGGGTTAAATTTCCAAAAACGTTGCAATTACTTTTTTTTGTAATCGGCTATTATGCCTTTCTAAGAAGTTTCAAAGCATTTGTAATGGATTCAAACTTTCAACCCCAGTTTAACCCTGTTAGGAGATGAATTTTACAAAACGCTGAAATTACTTTTCCTGTATTTTAATAATATCCCCAAATACAAAGATTCAAGTCTCGCACTCTCAAAAATATTTGATCTCCGTACAAATTTTCAACCCCTTTTTTACCACCTTGGGGGATGAATTTTTAAAAACGCTGAAATTAGTTTTCTTGTTTTTTAATTTAATACCTTTTTACGAAGTTTCAAGGTCCTAGCTTAAAATAAAATTTGCACCCCAGGACAAAGTTTCATCCCCTTTTTACCCCCTTAGGGGTTGAATTACCTAAAACGTTGCAATTACTTTTTTTTGTCATCGGCTATTATGCCTTTCTAAGAAGTTTCAAAGCATTTGTAATGGATTCAAATTTTCAACCCCTTTTTAACCCTGTTAGGGGATGAATTTTCAAAAACGCTGAAATTACTTTTCCCGTCTTATAATAATATCCCCATATACAAAGTTTCAAGTCCAACACTCACAAAAATATTTGATCTCCATACAAACTTTCAACCCCTTTTTCACCACCTTGGGGGATGAATTTTCGAAAACGCAGAAATTAGTTTTCTTGTTTTTTAATATAGTACATTATTACAAAGTTTCAAATTCCTAGCTTAAAATAAAACTTGCACCCCATACAACCTTTCATCCCCTTTTTAACCCCCTTAGGGGTAGAATTTTTCAAAATCGCTTCTTAGCTCTTGTACACTTTATAAATTCAACCTAGTGTGCAAATTTCAACCTTCTAGCATTTGTAGTTTCGGCTCTGCGTTGATGAGTCAGTCAGTCAGTCAGTCAGTCAGTCAATCAGTCAGGACACGTGCATTTATATATATAGATAAAGTAGAAAATATCTTATAGGTACATAATATAAAAACCGATCATGTACGAGTAGGATTCACTATGAGTTCCACAGTTACACATTTTTATTGCATATTTTTTTGTTTAAGACCAACTCACCTATTATAGGACATAGGTCTTCCATTAATCTTTTGGCGTTGAACTATTTTTTGTATATGTATTTATGTAATACGATTCTGAGTTAGGTTATGGTACATTTTTGCTCACCTACTTATAATTATGTATTATATCTGATATGTCACATGATACCAAAAATCGCCGCAAAGTTAAAAGTTCATTTATTTGCGTTACTCATCTTCGGATCACCGACTTACTACTTCCTTACTTGACATATGTGTACTAAATTTCAATTGAACTAGTCCAGTAGTTACGGTGAAAATTGGCTTTAACAAAATGGCAGACACACGAGTGATCTTATAAGGGAGATTATTTTCCTTGAGTGAATGGTATGCATTTACCCCAATGCACCTCACGTTCCACGCGGCGCGGCGTAATCTGGCCCCTATTTCACCACGGTGACAGGTACGAGAAAAACATCACTGTTATTGACGCCATAGGCATCCATGGACTACAGTTACCGCTAACACTGATTTAAACTTTCACGATTTTTACACATTATTAAATTGTACAACGGAACCGCAAAACGTTCAAGCGGATAAACAAGACCAAGTGCGGGTAGTTCGAAAAACTCGCGCGGTTAGAAGATGCTGATGTCAACTTAAGCCAGTCTTCTCCGAGACCACGGGGACAACGCCGTCCTCGAAACGTCGGAGGTAAATCTTAAAACTTAGATACGCGATTAAGTCCCGTTGTACAATTTAATAATACAGTTACCGCTTACCATCGGGCGGGCCGTATTCGTGTTTGCCACCGTCATTGTACCTATTATTAAAAAAAACTTTATTATATCGGATAAAACAGACATTTCTCTCGCGAAAAAATCTTGTGACAATTGTCACAAGATTTTTCAAAGAATTTTCGGTAAGTCTTGACAGGAAATGAGTTCTGTGTCGCAATTTCGATACAGTTGCCGTGTTTCTTGTGACAATTGTCATTAGCTTCGCAAAATAAGAATTTTTTAGTGGCAATATAATGGAGTTTATTTATTTATTAAAATGTTGGTGGCAAACAAGCACATCGCCCGTCCGATGGTAAGCGGTTACCGTAGCCTATGGAGGCCTGTGACGTCAGCAACAGTGATGTCGACAACTGTCGCACCTGTCACCGTGGTCGTGGTGAAATAGGGGCCAGTAAGTACCTAATAATCGCAGTGGTCTTAAGTGTCACAGACCCTACTGGCGCTTAAGTCCTTTATGACAATTTCTGCCTATTTTAAATTGTTCAAAAAAAAAAGAAACCGAATAATTATATCGGACTACCGAATTTTCACGAGAATCAGTTGAGAAATGTGATATGCAAAGGAGAAGAATTCGGACATACGAAAGCATTTTTGCCCAAGTTGAAACGGAGACCTTCGCCAACGCTCGGTCAATGATGGTTTAGGTACAGCTAGCTGCAGAGAAAAGGTACCACCCCTGCATACAATTATCTATCTGGTCGTACCTTTTCTCTGCAGCTGACTGTACACTTATAAAAATGGTTGTCCCTGCTGTAATTTTATACCGGTACCGTACTTTGTATTTCAACCGGTATAGTTTTACCTTCAAAACGAACCGGTATTGATAAATAATAACGGTACCATACCGCTTATACCGTAAAGAAAGCATGATGCAGTCTCTGCTTTGCACAATTATTGTGTGGACAAAATTCTTATAATCACCGAAACATACATACCTACGCACATAATGTCATTGAAATAAAACATTGTTATTTTATAGTAAATTTATATAATACTCGATATATACACATAACAATAACCAGACCGCAGCGGTATTAGCCTGTAAGCTTCATCTCTTGTCTCCAAATCCGCAAAAACTAGTTAATACTAAATGCTGGTCTTGCTGTTATTTTATTCTTGAAGATTATGGCTTGTTTCTTGATTATTGAGAACAGCACGTAATCGCACACATATAGACGGAACAAACGGCAACAAAGTAGGTGTAGACACTAAGACTTTCAGGTATTAAACGAATTACGCTTCGTATTAATAGGTAAGTAATATTTAAACGAATATATAATATTCTCTAACGTAAATACAAGATTACAATTGACATCAAATGTCATTGACGTACAGAAGTTTTATACTTTTTTTTAATGACGCAAAATTGATACCAGCATAATGAAAATCAATCCCAATCAGTAAAACGAGTCTTTAAACTTTTTTCATTTTAAGCGGGTTTTGAAGGAACAAGTTACTTAAATTCAATTGTAATCGTATTGTTTTAGGATAGTTTACTGCTGTTTTCGATCGTTACGACCTGTAAATAACAACAAATCAAATTTTAAATAAATTTATTTACCCTATTTTTTGAAATACAATTTATCTACTGGTATACATTTTCGTATGCGTATATGATGAAATGTCTAAATAATGCCAAAAACGAGCTACGACGACGTACACGTCTGCTTCGATCCAAGGCCAGCGGCCATCTGACTCGAAGAAGAATTTTGAGTGATGTCGTCAATGTATGGAAATTGTACGAAAGTTTACATTTGGGATTGAATTTCTGTGTTGTATTTGTGAGTAAAAATATAAGTAGATAATAATTTGCTAGTTTAGTTATCTAGCTTTCAAAATCACACAACAACTCAATTACTGTTAAAGGCAAAACTGTAATGCGTGTTGCTCAAACGGAACTCCATATTTTGATTTTTGGATACTTTTAGTGTCGATTTGTAGAGAATTACAGCAAATAAAAAATATTATGCCGTGAAGAACCGGTACACGGCTTCTTCGTGAACAAATTTACGTATAATTTAATGCAGTTATTAAACATTTCTTGAACAAATTGATTGCACAAAGTGAGCTCTAAATCGAAAACGTCATATACCGTCCCCTTAAAGGGTCGTGCACACACCTTTAAAACCCTACCTTATAGTTGTCAAGACAAGTCTTTAGTCTATTCCCCAAAAAAGAATTTGTGCATACACGCAGTATCGTTTCGGCGATTTTACGGTACTTCGTGTAATGACCACTTAAAAAATATTGAATGAAATACAGTGTTGCCAACCTTATTTTAAATGTCATCTCTGACAAATAAGTGAACCATAGACATGTTTTTTTTTAAATTTCATTCATTCATTCATTCTTTTCCCGCCCGTACCCTCCATTTTTGCTACTTCTTGAATTAAAAATATTTGTTAAATTTACAATTTTATTTAAAAGTGCTTAGTCGTAGAAAAAGTATTGTATGCAACGTTGTTTAACTGAGTCAAAAAATACTCGTGGCGTCTTTATTACTCACGCCACTCGCCTTTTTTGACCTCTCTTAAACAACGGTTGCATAAAATACTATTAAAACTGAACGACTGAACTGAATACCGCTCCTGGATTGTTATCTTAGTTAGAGTCGGACCAAGCTGACTCTGCATGGCACTTGCTAAGACAAAATGTGGAAATGTCATCATACATTTCTACGATGAAGTCATTTTTTAAACGCCGTTTATAATGTCATTTTTACACTTTGTTCTATCAAAGTCGGTGGTCGTCGGTCGTCTTAGACGGGCTCTAGGATTTCTTTTAAGCTTCGCTTTTCCACTTCGAGCCTTACAAGGCAAGGCCCCTCAAGGCTCTTTTAGTCGCGATTTATTCAAACTCTCAACACTACCCCGAACGGCTTGAAGTGACAAAAAGCATTAAGCACAGCATTTCCTTAACAGCTCGATCGGTAACGAAGTTTTTAACCGACATCGCGCACATAATTAAGGAGGCGGCAATATATTGCACGGGCTGTATAAGCAGGCTGTGTTAACTTGGTTTTAATTGTATACTTAATGTTGAAAACCTGAGATATCTTGTATATGCGATGATGGCAAAGAAATACTGTTTCTTTTTGTTCATCTGGCTTCCTCTTGGAGAAACGTTAGTCGTTTCAGCGAAATATAGTAAAAGTAGAATAGTAGATGAATAAGAATTCCGATAAGCTACGACTTGGTTACTTTTATGACAGATTGAACACGCTTTTAGTGATTTCAAGGAAAGCTGCCCAATGCCGCGTAGCCAACGTGGCAATCGCTTACACTCCGTAGCTATCGAAATGTAACTGTCACTGTCACACTAATATGGAAGAGTGTTAAAGAGACACAAAGCGTTTCGTTATCGAAGCGATAGCGATTGTCAGCTTCGCTAGGCCAGCAGGGCAGACGCTGTATTCGAACATTTCAAATTTTATAAATCCGTACTTAATTTTATTTTCATTGGTACTTGCAGTAGTTGCAGTGCGATCATTCTGGACTGAGTAATGTGAACTCAATTATAGTGCTTTTCTACCTTGGCGTGGGCTCTACGGGTAGATCCTCTAGCTCTAGTACATCTACGGGTACGTGGTAAATTGGGCCCTTTCGCCAAAATTGTCAACTAAAACTAAACAAACTCGCAATACACACGAATTTAACTCTTCAGCCCATATCTACAAGTCCTACACTAGCGTCAATAAATACCCAACACGTGGGACGTAAGAAAGCTGTCAAGTCGCACGAGTGCCATTAGCTAAATCACTGCGACAGTCCAGTCGAGTGCTTAGGTACTTGTGCTTGTTTTTCACCTGTCATTCAATGGTTATGAGTAGAAAACGCGATTGTTGGAGAAATCTTATCTGTTGGCGTGAAATCGGATTGCTGGCTTTTGGCGAGTAAGGATGAAATGCGGTTATTAATAATTACAAACCAAATAAATAAATAAGGTTTAGTTAATGGTCTGAAATCTAACTAAACCATAGAGTAACGTGTACTAAAACACATACTTTATACATCTAGTTGCTTAAACTAGCCACTTACGAGTATGTCAGCAAAAACAAAAAAATGAACAATAGTGTGGTAGAAAGCCTTGTTCTATACTGCTGTCAATTATTTAATTGACAGATTGAAGTGCTGGAGAAGACATATACTTTGGCAAGCAATTTTTTTTACATGGAATAATATAAAGTCGGCCGGACAGATCCAGCTCATTATTCTTTGCCCAGAGAGCACGCTATCGCTAATAAAGTAACATTTAACTAAGTCGATTACATAATAGACGCGACAATAACAGCTCTGCTTAGGACTTTCAGCTGTTCTGTTTCAGCCATAGGTAGGTACTAAAGAATCCGAACCGTACGAGAATTAGTCTTGTCTCACTCTCGCTTCGGCTCGATGATAACTTGCTAACCAAGTTGTTAGCTATCCAGTGAACACATCAATCGACATTTTCGCTCACCGCCATAGAAGGAGCGACAGCAGCCACCGACAAATGTCGCCGGCGTGAGATTAAGAGGTCTCGGGGCTCGAACGCGTGTGTAAAGAAATACAGAAAGTGTGTTTAACCCTATTGACGCCAATGACGGATATATATCCGCATCGTAGGTCCAACGACAGACGGATCAGGGATCGGATACCGGTATTTTTTGTATGGGAACGGAAACGGTATTTTTTCGTTCTTTGCTAATTACTTCATTTCTAATTGGGCAATCTAATAATACGAAGTCGTAACATAAAAACACAACTGAGTCCTACGTTTCTAGTATAAAATAAATCGAAAAATATGGTTATTTCTAAGTTTTTGCAAAAAACCGGTTCCGATCCCTGAGACGGATTAATCCGTCACAGACCACAGAGCAACATAGACCTACGAGCATCCCTATGCATAAAGTTCAATTTCGCTAATAATTCGGAGTACCTACGAAAAATCCAAAAAAAAAGTACCTACTACAGGGTTTATATGTATATGACACCGTAAGATTGTGAACCCGTTAGTTTATAATCTAACGTAAACCTACGCTAACCTAACCTAACCAGGTTAGATTATAATCTCCCTACCGTCAGTTTATAATGTAACTAGCGAGATTATAATATGACGAGTGTTTACAATTTTACGGTGACATATACAAAAAAAACTTTTATCTATGAATTCCACAGTCAAAAGAAAAATAACATTTACGAAGTTTATTCCCAAAGTAATGGTACTTTGATGTAGGTTCAAAGTTGATTAGAATTATTAGGCTCCTTGTAGTAGTAATGTAGTGGTTAAAGAATTCCAATTTAAGAAGAAAGAAGAATAAATACATTTATTTTAACGCCAAAAAAAGAAAGGCATGCAGACATAAAAGACATTTGGACGCTAAAATATTAGGATCCCCACTCAGCATAATGCCTCGGCAAACCGTGGCGCTGGTTTTCTGTACACTGTGTATAAAAATATGGGGTGTAATTTCATAATTCAATTTGCTTCTACCCTTGGATTAGATTCAGGAATGTTTCATACACTCACATAAAACATGACGTGTACGCTCCAGAATCCATTAGTAGGTCGGAACTTCACATTACTAAACTATTAGCGGTTCTAATGTCTATTTTGGCACCAGGCGAAAAAGTATGAAGGTCAAACGTTACTATATCATAAAAGCCAAATATGTAACAGTGATAAAGCTCTGACATAAAACTTGTTTTTGACCGTGACCATAATTCTTTAAAAAGCTGTTGTTATGTCATAATATTATTATAATGACATGGCATAAACCTACGTTTGTGTATTATAACATCGTTAGTGTTTTATGGACAGCTGTATCTTAAACTTAGGTTATTCATTGCCTATTAGAGTCAGACCAAGCTAACTGCATGGCATTTGTAATGACTAATGACAAAGTGTGCGATGTCATCATAAATGTCCAATTTCTATGAAATTACGACGTTTATAATGACACCGCCTCACTTTGTTCTATTCAAGTCTGTGTAAAATTAGCTTAGATGGACATGAACAAAAGGAAGTTGTCGTTGTCGTTAATTGCAAAATTAACTCTAAACTTACCAGACATTATAACTGGCTGAATGAAAATAAATCACTGTCTTCAAATTTAAAAAAAAAGTCCAGAACACAGGCTTCCCTTTGGATATTATACTCGGACTGAACTCCAGAAAGTTCGCATATTCACACTGGAATGCGTTCACGCGCCATATGTTTCCTATAAGCTCTAACTGGAATTGGCAGGCAATGTGTACACTCTACACTATAATGTTTATTGTGGTATTCGTAAGCACGCAAACATTTCAGATTATGTTTCCAAAACACGCGTCGAAATAGTAAATGTCACGAAAAAGCGTCAGAAGAATTCAAATTTTCAAATTTGGAACAGCGCTAGAGAGCTCTAGCGCGAGTTCAAGGATTATTTTGCAAGTGACATTGGTGTTTTGAAACGGTGTGGGCGGGCGGGCGCCGGTGCAACGGTGGTTGCACCCGTGACGTCACGGGTGCAGCAGATAACGGGGTAGGGACCGGATCGATATCAATGGGAGATAACATGAATGCAAATAAAGCTATACGGGTACAAAAATGAAGTAGGCAGAGCTGATCAAGAACTTGTGTACACGATTAAATTTTACGAGCAAATTACCTAATAAAAACATCATTATTAGAATTTATTAGGTACATATAATGTTAAATATTTAGCGACATCTGTTGAGTACGCGGTAAACCGACAAACCGCACCGCTGAGTCAACCTCTGTGTGTTGTGAAACGTAAACAAAACTTAAAGCTCTTGAGGAAAATACCTAGATGGCGCCACTATTAACATGAATGTATTTATATAATAAGTCATACATTATATGAAATTGTTTGCTTAAAAAGTTTTAGAATAGAGCCTGTAAACAGACAGATTGGTTGTTGTAAATGAAAAAAAAAAAATCGCTCTTTAGTGATAAGTTCGGCTGTTATCTATTTTATTTTATTTGGTGTGAAATAAAGAGCTTTTAAAGTAATGGAAACTGTGTTAATGTTAATAGGTACTCTAAAGTCAAACTTAATTAGTGAACATATTATATTAATTATTACACACGATGTTATTTCAACGATGACTATGAAAATATGAGGTGTATAATGAAACTTCCATACTTTGTCAAGTCAGAGTCGATACCTACAGAGTTAGCTAAGTCTATGTCATCAATGCCGTTTCAATGAAATGAAGTTTAGCCTTTTTTTTTGTTGTCGATGTGGGAATGCTAATACGCATCGTCCCCCTGGCCCCGACGTGGGCCCATAATGGGGGGTATGTGGGACTCTCACCTCCCAGCTCTTTTCAGTTATGAAAAGAGCGGAGGAGCCTACCCACTAAACCCACACCGGCGTTTCCCACAATATGCCGTTTGGGAGGCGTTCTGGGATCGCGAACATTCTACCAGGACAAAATGAAGTTTAGCCTTCATTTCATTGAAAAAATACCCTGTTTACTCATAACGAATTATCTAATAATAAAAATAAAATGAGAGATGAAAAGCTCATGATACACGAGCGACAAACAAACTTGCGAAACTAAGAAAATAAAACGCGCCCAGTAAAATAACAAATAGTAGGGGCATAAAAGCATAATGGCCCATCATAAACTTCCACGACAACAACTGATTCACGCGCGCATAATATCTACTAATCTAATAATACTTGGACAGAAATAAAAGTGAAAAAGAGTATTTGGCTTGCGACTGAGTTAATGAGGACGTTCACCGGTGAGGTGTCTGAGGGCCTACCGCGAAACACGAAAATCTAAATTTCGTTATCTACCTCTCTGTCACTCTTGTATATTTGAGCGATAGAGAGGCAGATAGGCCGGGGAAATTTGCCTTTTCTGTGGGAACAGTTAGACAGCTCTTTAAATCAGGTGGACAAGAGTTTGTGAATGTGGAACACTGTTGAATTTATCACCCTCTGCTGTGTAACGAAGGTAGCATGACACAGTTTTTGATGCTTTGTATTAACGATAAACAGAATCATGCTAGCAATCCAGGGGCGTAGGAAGAATGGGCGTAGAGCGTAGACTGCCTACATCGTCACAGTTTATAAGGAGTACAGCGTCATTTCAAGACAACAGCGTGCACGCAAAGTACGACGACAATATAAACCAAGTCCTAATTAAGGTGAATGAATGGTGCTAATCATAATCAATGTGTGTGTGTCAGGCTTCCCAGTTGTTTTATATAATCATGGCTACGTGTCGGGATTCATAATAGAGTAGATTGCAAGGGCGGGCACTCCCTCAAACATTGGCGTGTGTGGAACTGCGGGATTATCGCAAGGTCAGGATGAATGGAGAAAGCGTGTTAGACAAATTGGATCTAACGAGGACTGACGTATGTAATTTACCACATTTGGCACGCGACTGAGAATGTGAATTAACATTAATTGATTACACAATTGTATTTTATAAAGACAATCAGGACATTACGACATTTGTATTTTTTGACAATGAGATGATGACATACTGCCCCTAAACAGATGTCACTATTCCGTAAATAACTAAACAGGAATAAAATTTTATCTGTGTTGTTCTATTATGCTCTTTGTAAACCATTCACGTGGCTTGAAGTTGTGATGTGACTTGTGACGCCGCTTCACAAATAGACAACGTCAGTCGCATAGATAACATTGTGGAAATAAGTGGAAAGTTCGAAATGACCGCGTGCAATCGGCCGATTAGTCATGTTCGTGAGAACAAGCTTATTAAACATTTAGAAAGTCTGTACAGCAAAAGCACTAATTCCTTTGAAAACGATTTAAGTAAACTATTAATAGTAGAAAACGTAGTATTACGTAAACGTAGTATTAAACGTAGTATTAGTAAGAAAAGTATTAATTCTACGGAAACAGGAGCGCTGCGAAAGAACCAATAACTGTTGGGGCACAAAGGTTCTCGAGTGGTCAAGGTTCTTGGCGGCCACGTAGTGGAAGATGTAGCGGAAATAAAGCGAATGAGTATGCAAAGGGTCCGGGTCCTTATCCTAATAATGATGTGTACCTACGTGATACGAATATAAATACACCGGATGAAACGTACTCAGTTGACTTGTCAAAGATTGGAGCTCTCGAAATGTCGAACAACTTCGTCTGTTATGAAAGCGGTCGTAATCGTAGCTATAATCATAAAAAAAAGAGTTAAACAAGCTAAATAAATAAATAAGCTGTTTACATACGTTAAAGCCGCATCAACATTTCTATACACGTGTAATGCTTATGATAATGTTGCTGATAGTTTTATTTATGAAAGGAAAAGCGATTGCCGGAGAAATCATAATGAATCAATCATAAAACTGTCTATCGATTCTAGAATGTTTTTCCTCCCGATTGTTTCATTGTTCAGGATGTATTATTACTTACAATCTTTGTTATCTAATTACTAACAAACGTATCATCTTATTGCTAAGTATATTCACACGCTTTCCTAGCTTTCTCTTATTGATCAGAAATTCAGAAGTAAAGTTACCTGCTTTTTAATTGCACGGTATCTTGGTGCTCATAAAACAAATTATTTCCTTGAAATGATTACCGAGCAGGAACTGACAGTCTGATATAAGTAATAAATGTTTGACACTAAAGGAATGATGGAGAGCGCAAATAAATATACATCGAGTACCAGTTGAATAAGGCAACATCTTTGGAAACATATGGAAGTCAGCAATAATGTAGTTGCATGCATTTATGACTAATCTTTTACCGCCCTAGTCTGTTTTAAATATGACTATAAATACCTAAAACTTTTTCTAGCAAAAATAAACTATTGAGAAAATGAAACATCACAAACCTGTTATCAAATTGTACAAATTTAATAATGTGTAAAAATCGTGAAAATTTAAATCAGTGTTAAATCTGTTATCGATAAACAAAGTACACAATGTCAAATAAAATCCTTGCCCTTATATAAATTCTTGGTAAAACTGTCATGAAAACAGGTAAATGAAGACACTACAATCTGTAAACACCTCGTACTATGTCTAAATCACGATGTGACATAAGCTATGTCACAGAAGAGACGTAAGTCGGCATGTAGGGCGATTAATCTACCGTATTGGCTCATTGCCAATTTAGTATTCATTTGTAGCAATTGCGGCTATAGTAGCTAATAATTGGCCTGTGAACGTCGGGGAGTCATTAGCTATCATGTTTATTAGATGTTGTACTTTTACAGCTAGTCGGCTACAAAGGGTAATAAATGTAATATCAAGAATTTAGTTTATGGTGAGGTATGGGTGTATAAAAAAGGTTAATAATCAAATTTCTTCAAAAAATAAGCTTTTAACCGAAATTGCCTAAAGTTCTTTAAATTTTATCAGTCTACCTATGACTATTCAGAGTCTTAAACTTATTCAAGTTCATCAAGAAGAAGAATTAAAATTTAACCGCGTGCACTATAAGATTTTTTAATTTAAAATTGGGTGTAGTTCCCCATTTAACCTTTTGGCCCTTTAAGTCGCAATTTTGAACTTTGTCCTATAGTTACTTTATCTCATATAAGTAGCTAGAACATCTTCTAACAAAAACGGAGTAAATAGGGAAGTTAGACTAGTCTCTATAACAAACTTTATGTTTTGTATTAGCCTAAAACTATACCTTTTATAGAAGGTAAACTAACCATCTCTAACTGCTAGAACCTCGAGGTTACATAAAAGGTAATGTTACCATCATTTATCATTGCGATCTGGTCATGTATTCCGATCGAATGAGCGACTGTGGGCGAGTGAAGTTCACGTGTGAACCAGTGTAGAATGACCTAAGGCTGAATTTCCACTGAGGCGGAGAATAGCGAAGATGACAAGAAGATGAGAAGAGACGTGCGGGAATCGACCAATGGTATTGGTTCTCTTCTCCTATCCGCTTGATTACATTTTATTTACAACCAATGCTATTGGTTCAATCCCGCACGTCTTCTCTAATCTGCGCCTCAGTATGCTACGAGTTGCCGGAGATAAGTGGCAGTAAGTGGGGCATATTGGTCATTTGGGGCAGTTCTTAGTTACGACGCAGATAGAGGCCCTCGAAGCGTACCAACGATATGTTTAAGATTGCAAAGAACCGTTGGATTAGGTCTTTGCGCAACCGGTTGTTGTCGGAGTACTATGTCCAGCAATTGACGTTTTCCGACTGTGATGATGATAAACTATGCCTAACCGCAGGGATCTCTTTTACTAGTTCTCATTGAGTCGTCGACTCGCTGATGGTCTGAGGGCTGTTTTAACACCTAGTCGCAGAGCTCCGCGGCGCGCGCGTCTGCTCAAACAAGTGCATTATGACACCAGGAAATGTAATCCAGGTACAATATAAATCTAAAATGGTTCTCGCGTGCAGACTGCCCGGGTGGGAAAGGTACAGAAGGTTCGCCTGAGATTTTAGTCTGTGTGTTGAGTACTTGGATCAGATTTGGATGTTCAGTCAAACTCTACTAAAAGTTTCTCGTCGGATTAAATGATATTTGTACTTATTTTGTACATATGTTTATGTAGTTGTTGCCCATCAGATGAGACTATAGGTTGAATAACTCATCAGTTTATAACAAAACAAAGAGAAATAACTGTAACATGAAATTCTTTAGACGAAAGATTAAAAAACGTGAAAGTCAATTACTGAACGTGACCACAATACCTACCGTGTTAACGTGACAAAAAACTAAAAATAAACGCATAAAAGCTCTAAGGAATGAGTACGAAAAAGGCACGATATGAACAGGACAAAAACTTTCAATAGATGTAAACTGAGTACTACTTTTAACAGATGTAGGCTATTGTAGAGCCTAATGTATTGGCCCGCATGTCATCATTAGCATCTCCAGGGCTTGTTGCCAGGAACTGAGCGATCCACCCAGGTTATATAAGTGGATGCCGGGCGGTACGAAGCAGTCCTTCTGTAGTTTATTCAGTGTTCGAATACCGGTAGCAGACGCACTAATTAAATCCTAAATTGCAAGATTGTACGCGGCGGCGTGATAGGTACATGTTCACATTAGCAATTCGTGTCGATTTCTATTTGCATTCTTTAGGGGTGCTAAGTAATTGCCAAGTCGCAAATAGGCTGCGAAAGTTCGGGTGAGACGAATTGACCGGTGGCAAAGATTTATGGTTTCCAGTGTGTTGATGTGTGTTAGGTTTTTCCGCAATACGTGCTGTCATATTGATAGTTCCAAGTCTAGTCTTATAGATTTTAGAGCCCTTAAAGAATCAAATAGGTATTTTACGTAGAAACTTCAGCTATTTTCACTTGACCCTTAACCGTATCGTTCGGATTCAGACTATTACACCAACATTATAGCTACAGTAACGCAGTGCGACATTACTGCAGGAAAGGTAAATTTTTTTTAATACAAACTTTTGATTATTGTGATAATAGATTATAATCACATTATTAGCTATTCGGAGCCACAATCTTGAAAGACTTCAAAACTGACCCAAATAAAGAATAACAAGGATGACTGGCGAAATGTTTCCTCAAGAGTACCATATGGCCGTCAATTGTCGGCTTACAGAACTCCGTTGTTCGCTGATGCAATCTTATAAGAACATATTATATTTTATCAAAACATTGGCCTCCATATGGCGGTTCATTAATTTCATGTGTCAAGATAACTTAAAAGGATAGCTGATGGTATCGATATTTGTAATCTAGTAAAGAGGTTTTATTAATTTAAAAAAAAGCTTGGCTAGTCGCTGCGCAATCAGGGCGCAAGGGGATTGCGGAAAAATCTGCAATGAGTTTGCATTTTGGATAAAAAAAAGAATATTCAGATTGCTTTGATACGTAATACCTACGACTCTATACATGTACCGTTTTAATACATTTATCAAGAAAAAAAAGCGGCCAAGTGCGAGTCGGACTCGCCCATGAAGGGTTCCGTATTTAGGCGATTTATGACGTATTAAAAAAAAACTACTTACTAGATCTCGTTCAAACCAATTTTCGGTGGAAGTTTACATGGTAATGTACATCATATATTTTTTTTAGTTTTATCATTCTCTTATTTTAGAAGTTACAGGGGGGGGACACACATTTTACCACTTTGGAAGTGTCTGTCGCGCAAACTATTCAGTTTAGAAAAAAATGATATTAGAAACCTCAATATCATTTTTGAAGACCTATCCATAGATACCCCACACGTATGGGTTTGATGAAAAAAAAATTTTTGAGTTTCAGTTCGAAGTATGGGGAACCCCAAAAATTTATTGTTTTTTTTCTATTTTTGTGTGAAAATCTTAATGCGGTTCACAGAATACATCTACTTACCAAGTTTCAACAGTATAGTTCTTATAGTTTCGGAGAAAAGTGGCTGTGACATACGGACGGACAGACAGACGGACAGACGGACAGACGGACAGACGGACAGACGGACAGACAGACAGACATGACGAATCTATAAGGGTTCCGTTTTTTGCCATTTGGCTACGGAACCCTAACAAAGGGTTGCACTCCGGGAGTGCCGACAGAAGTGAAAAATTCAATGACTAGTCCAAAATGTCTGCAGCACTATGTATAATTGACCCATCCTCCTTTCTATTGAAAAACTTTAGTTCCGAAATTGCTGGCCAGTAAGCTTAAATTTGTAGCGTTAATTGTTTAAAATTCGAATAGAAATTGTAAAGTTACCTTGCAGACCTCGCATCTAAATATATTTGGTTTGGTCATGATATTTTGAGTTTTATTCACCAGTACTAGAGTTCACTTTTATTAGCGATTTCATCAAGATGTAGCTTGATTGAATTATATTTGAGTGATATACAGTTAGAATGTAACTGTGAGATCCTCGTATTTCAGCCCGTACAAGATTAGAACCTTTTTCATGTAATGTCATTGAGTTTTTCTATATTGATTTAAATGCCATCTAAATGAGTGGCCATCTAAACCTTACGGTCACATGATCGCCTTACGGTCACGTGATCGCCTTACGGTCACGTGATCGCCTTATGGTCACGTGATCGCCTTACGCTGTCTAGAGTTTATCATTTTTTTCCCCACCTCAAAAAGTGCCCAGCGCCGCTAAAGAAGTTTTCACTTCAAAAACATTTTATGGAGTTTAAGTGAGGTGCATCGAATGCGGGATAATTTACACAATGGCAAATATCCATTACATCCTACTGTAACAACAGTAAGATAAGATGCCTTGGTGCCAAAATGTGAAATGCTTCTAATTTATTAGATGTTTCAACCAAATACGTGAAATACCCTGCCTTCGAAGTTACCCATGCACCTTATTGACCAAAAATAATAATAAACGCATAATTAATTTCCACTTAAAACGGGCAGATTAACGAGAAAAACGTAATTTCCCTTGGAACGAAGGTCCCACGTGTCATAAGGTGAGTTCCTTATTTGGAACACCGGCTTCCGACCCGACCTTCCGTGCTGACTCACCAACCTCCGTGGCTGATCTATATCAGGTTATGTCAGTCGACATAACTGTAAAACCATGGCAAACAGATTTGTGAGACGCAACATAAGGTTTACAAACTAGATTAATTACACTATGCCTATCAAACACAAAAGAGGTACCTATGCGAAAAAAACGAACATCCGAACCTCTGCGTACAACTTAGAGTCGGTCGAAGCTAACGGTGCATGACAAAGTGTGAAAATGCCATAACTAATATGACGATTATAGTGGCACTTTCACTTTGTTCTAAGTCGGTGCAAAGGTAGCTTAGGCGGACTCTAGAACTAATCATTGATGGTGCTCACAAGTCGGCTATTGGTACGATTTTAGAAAACCAAACGTTAATTCATCAGTTCACCTAATTGGGCAACACAGTGAAACCTCATCTTGACTTAAATAATCTGCAACGGATACCGAACCATACGCTAGTTTACCACTGTTACCCAAGTAACACACAAGCAGGATAATAGAGTAAAATTATCATCTTATTCAAATTAAGATTGCATACATTTTGTGTATAAGCGGTGGAAATGACTAAATTCGGAATAAAAAATATGTGGGCCTATATACCAATTTATGCTGAATAAATTTTGTATAGTATCGGTTTTGCGTATTAAAGCTGAATAATACTTATTTCTTACACGGTTAGTCAGACATTATTCAGCTTAAAGCATTTGTGGTTACTAATAGCTGCATAATAGCAGCATTAGCAGCAATAAGCTGTGTATATTCTGTGTTGTGATATATTAAGCAGACAATATTAAGAAAAATGTGATAGTGGCTACTAAATGCTGAAAAGAAGTGTCGGTGGAGACTTTTAACTGTACAAAAGCGGTTGTAGTTTCTGTTTTAAAGCTAGTTTTTGAATAAAGGTTGACGCTATTACTGGAAGCTGTAATGAAATCCACTTCTTATTTGTTATTCAGTAGCTGCATATATGGTTTAAATGTGGCACTTATAGACATAACGTCTGAATAATAAATACTAGAACAACACTTATACTTAAGTTATAGCGATTTTAGTACACATGTACTATCTTTTCTCGCTAAAAGCTGCAAAATGAATGCAATGAGAAGCGCTATTCAAACTACTGCTTAGTATCAACAAGTGCGCGGTGGAGAGGGTTCCGTAGCTTTATACACGGTGCTACTTGAGCCAGATTGCCTTGAGCTTGAGCTTGTTTTTTTTTTAATTTTGAACGCATCTTGCGTATTTATTCTTAAATCCGGTAATTATTAAAAAAAATCGAGGTTTAATTTTCTTAACAGTTCTCTTCGATTAGTAATTTTACACAAGATACTTTGTCGTTTTAGTGACGTAGAATAATTGCTAGCTACCATAGTAAAAACTGTTAACTGACCAATGTTTCTCATCAAACTAGTGAGGATCGATGTGGTTTTTACTATTTGTGTATAGAACCCTAATAGGCTTTAAGATTGAGAAAACAATTACTATTATACTGATGTTATTCAAAACTTGTTGTTCTAAAACCATTATTATCTAAAATGTAGCTTAGTAACGCGACTAATGTGAATGCTTATTCAGAAAATTAGTACAATAATAGCTGTGGCAGCAGCTTATATTCAGCACAGTCGGACGCCATTACGGTTGCTCATATTCTAACCTCTACAATTAAATAGGAATTCAAAATGAACTGAAAAACCCATTTATATTCATTTATAAAACTAGTTTTATCGTAGCATAACTTGTTAAAGTACATTTTCTATCACTAAAACATCTACACACCGCAAAAAAATTACAAATTTAAAAGTGGACTAGTAATATTTCTATATTTACTTTTTAAACAGTGCATCATTTACGCGGCGCTTTAAATTTTTAAATAAAATGTATATATATATTTACAGTAAAGTCGCATGCGCAATGAAATTGAAGTTATGTAAACATCAAATCAATATCAATATGTCCTCTTTATTTTGTATTCACTGCAGAAACTACACTTTGACACGAGTTCACAAATTAAAATGGAAGACAAATCATTGATTAAACACACATTTTCTGTATTTTAGTGCTTATATCTGAATATATTTTCTGTAAAAATGCACTTTTGAACCAAAAGTTGAATAACGTGTGAATAACTGATTCATTGTGTACAAAGCTGGATAACTTTGGTTTAAAAGCGGAATAGAAGCTTTCTACAGCCTCTATACATGTGTTATTCAGCTGATTCACCACTATGCACACATTATACAGCTATTACATTGCTGTTATTCAGTTGTAAGCGGTTTAATTTGTGCCCAAATCTTCTGTATAACGTCTGTAACAGCGCTGTTGCAGACATTATGCAGCTACCTTATTCAGCTTACAGTACGGCATGCTCTATTATTCAAACAATATTCAGCTGCCTTGTGTTACTTGGGTAGTACCCACATAAAAAAAGGAAGATCCCACGACAGTCCATGTTCCTAATACGGAACAGCAACATGCCCAACATTCCGCGCTGACATAAACGGCAGAATTCTAACAGATATTTTAAATAAAAATTAACGATGATAAAGAACGAGTAAAAGTGCTTTTCCCTAGGTATTATATATGTGCCTCGTAAACAGTGATGGTCCTTATATGGGAAGGTAGCTTTCCTGACCTTCCGCCTGAGTCACCAACCTTCATCTATATTTATCTGATTTATATCGTGATCTGACACGATGGCGGAATTCTGATGATTTTACAGGCCGTCTCAAGAATAGACGTTCTATTTGACATGCACCGAAGTCATTCAGCGGTTACACTGGCTGCTATAAGCAGTCTGAACGCTGTATGGATGGAGACCCTCAAATTCAAAATCCATAATATTTCGATCGAATAATATTTTCCAATAAGATTGAGCAAGTCTGTACGTACAAATTACAAACGGAGTACTATATGTTTATATAAATAATACATATCATTCGTTTGATTCTCATTTGTTTTGACACTTAAACAAACATGGACGTTTTATTTATAGACAACTATTTAAATCAGATGTATGGTGATCTCAAAGAGTTGTGTTAAAAACACTAGGGATTTAAAGTCGATTCTAATATGTCATGGCTGGTGCTAAAACATTAGGGATTTATTTACAACTATAAAACGAAGTTTATGGCGATCTTAATAGTGTTATAAAACGTAGATATTTCGTGATTACTATTTATCACCAGACATTTACGTCACATCAAAACACACATACTACCTATACTACATGCATGAGCGAAATGTATCATCTCTTTATTTGAAAATACAAAAAACCGGCCAAGTGCGAGTCGGACTCGCGCACGGAGGGTTCCGAACCATCAACAAAAAATAGAGCAAAACAAGCAAAAAAACAGTCACCCATCCAAGTATCAGTACTTGGATAAAACGTCGGGCGTCGGGGTCAGCCCCGCCCGACGTTGCTTAACTTTGGTCAAAAATCACGTTTGTTGTATGGGAGCCCCACTTAAATCTTTATTTTATTCTGTTTTTAGTATTTGTTGTTATAGCGGCAACAGAAATACATCATCTGTGAAAATTTCAACTGTCTAGCTATCACGGTTCGTGAGACAGCCTGGTGACAGACGGACGGACGGACGGACGGACAGCGGAGTCTTAGTAATAGGGTCCCGTTTTTACCCTTTGAGTACGGAACCCTAAAAACCACCAATGAAAATACAAAAAGTATTATCGGCACTAAATTATTTTAAAAATGTATTATGAGCCTCGAAAACACCATTAAGTCCGACTTTAACATATTTACTGGATATAAATACCTATAGTTCGTTTTTTTAGCATTAGAAATAAGGTAAACAATCTTGATGTCTTTTAATTGAAAAACACAATACATTTTAAAAATAAGTTACGGTAAATATCATGTAAATATGTAACAATTATGAATCTAATACGATCTTTTATACGAGGGGCGTTCAAAATATTCTCGGTATTGATATCTTACGACCTCTTCTAAAATTTCTTTCGTTACTGGCCGCTAAGGTTTATTCATTGACATTAAAAAAAAGTATAATTCGAACCGAGATAGTCTTTTGTTTTTCTGCAATTGCTGAACAAACATGAACATCCTGTGCGAATTGACAATGTTAACTAAATTAGAACATCGATGCGTGATAAAATTCTTGACAAAACAGGGTAAAAATCAAAAAACCATAAAAGAGGAAATGGATTGTGTTTACCGTGAGTCTGCTCCTTCTTTATCTACCATTCAAAAGTGGTCAAGCGAGTTTAAACGCGGAAGGGAGAGTATTGAAGATGACCCTAGACCTGGCCGGCCTGTAGTAGCTACTTCACAAGAAAATATTGATAAAGTGGAAAAACTTATATTGGAAGATGGTCGAGTGAAGGTAAAATCTATAGCACAAGTAACCAATCTCTCTATTGGTACCGTACATGATATTATACATGACCATCTTAATATGTCAAAAGTAAGTGCAAGATGGGTTCCGCGAATGCTGACTCGGCTTCAAAAAGACATGCGTGTAGCTTGTTGTTCCGATTTTATTGACCTGTGCGGTGAAAATCCTGATGAGGTGCTGCAAAGAATAGTTACTGGAGATGAAACCTGGGTTCATCATTATGACCCAGAGAGAACACAAGAGTCCATGCAGTGGCACATTAAGGGTTCAGCTCATCCCAAGAAGTTCAAGGTCATCCCTTCAGCTGGCAAGGTCATGGCCACGATATTTTGGGATTGTGAAGGAGTATTACTAATCGATTATAAAGAAAAAGGTGTAAATATCACAGGACAGTACTACGCTAACATTCTACGTCAATTAAAGGATGTAATTAAAGAAAAGAGGCGAGGAAAGTTAACCAAAGGTATTCTGCTTCTGCATGACAACGCCCCCGTCCATACTGCTCATATTGCCAAGGCAGCTATTGTTGAATGTGGGTTTAAAACTGTTACTCACCCACCGTATAGTCCGGACTTAGCCCCCAGCGACTTCTTTTTGCTCCCCAATCTTAAAAAGGATCTGCGTGGAAATAAATTTTCTGACGATGAAGCATTGAAGGCGGCAGTGGAGGAGCATTTTTACACGAAAGATAAAAAATATTTTTACGAGGGATTAAAAAAAATAATTGATCGATCTTTTAAGTGTATGAACATATATTGAAAAATAAAAATATCAAACTTTTCGTACTTGTTTGTTTTCATTCTCATACTGAGAATATTTTGAACACCCCTCGTAGTCTTCTGCTTTCATAAGTAATAGTTATAGATTTTTAAAAAGTGTTTTTCAATTAAAAGACATGACAAAATCGCTTACCTTCTTTCAAGTTCTTTCTAATGCTAAAAAAAACGAACTATACCTATCGCACGTATTTTTTAGGGTTCCGTACCCAAAGGGTAAAAAACGGGACCCTATTACTATAAGACTTCGCTGTCCGTCCGTCCGTCCGTCTGTCACCAGGCTGTATCTCATGAACCGCGATAGCTAGACAGTTGAAATTTTCACAAATGATGTATCTCTGTTGCCGCTATAACAACAAATACTAAAAATAAAATAAAATAAATATTTAAGGGGGGCTCCCAGCCTCCCATACAACAAACACGATTTTTTTGCTCTATTTTTTTGTTGATGGTGCGGAACCCTCCGTGTGCGACTCTCAATTGGCCGGTTTTTTGAAGTGAAAACTTCTTTAGCAGCGCTGGGCACTTTTTGAGGTGGGGAATAAATCATAAACTCGAGACAGCGTAAGGCGATCACGTGACCGTAAGCCCCGTAAGGTGGCCACTCATAATTTAGATGGCATTTAAATCAATAAAGAAAAACTCAATGTTATTTGACATTTATGTTGCGGACTCCTTTTCAAAACCTATACTTGAGCGTTTTCCAAAAAAAGTGTAAGTACATTTCATTCATGTCTTCAAAATATTGACTTCTTGGGCTCATTTTACTCAGAATCAAATGTACATTCACGCCTCATACATAAAAAAATGTGTCCAAAAATTTTCTTTCCTGATCGTCACATTCTTGTATGAAAATTTTTTTTATTTGTAGGAACGTGACGCACTGGAAAACAATTTTTTCATACAAAATTTTGGGACACATTTTTTCATGTATGAGGCGTGAATGTACAAATGATTCTGAGTAAAATGAGCCCAAGAAGTCAATATTTTGAAGACATGAATGACATGTACACTTTTTTTGGAAAACGCTCACTTACCTTTTTTTTACCCTTTTTTTCAAATGCATAACATTAAATTACGCTAAGTATCCGTTATCAGATAAATATGTATATGACAACCACCATTTTAATTACTAAACGATGAGCATATTCGAAATATATGCTAACCATTTATAATGGGTTACATTTACATAAATATTAGAATTATAATGAGGATTTGCGTCGTCCCTTGTATGCAACCACATGGTATGTCATGTCTACGTTTCATACTAACCTTGATAGAACATCCTATGTACCTTATGGTTTTTATGTCATATGCGCCGTTATAATCCCAAGGGTATATGACATATGGCTTGGTTAAGATAAGTGTTTCATAATAATGTTGCCACACATTGATTAGCGACGGAGCTAGGATTTAGAAGCCATATTTGAGTTACAAATGAAAAAATCAAATAAACATAGTTACGTAGTTGTTGAGTATTGCTAAGTCAACCGAATGTAGATGATTTATGAATTATCTAAACAATATGTAATATTTTTGCTTTGACCAGGCCCCTATTTCACCACGGTGACAGGTGCGACAATTCGACAAATGTCACTGTTGCTGACGTCACAGGCGTCCATGGGCTACGGTTACCGCTTACCATCGGGCGGGCCTTATTCCTGTTTGCCACCATCATTGTATTATTTAAAAAAACTTTATCACATCGGCAAAAAATAGGTATCTCTCTTGCGAAGTTTATGATGATGATGATGACAATTGTCACAAGATTTAAAAGAATTTTAGGTAATTCTTGACATGAAATGAGTTCTGTGTCGGAATTTCGTGACAATTGTCGTGTTTCTTGTGACAATTGTCATTAGCTTCGCAAAATAAGTATTTATTTACTGGTAATATAATGGAGTTTTTTTCAATTAAAATGTTGGTGGCAAACAAGCACACCGTCCGTCCGATGGTAAGCGGTTACCGTAGTCTATGGAGGCCTGTGACGTCAGTAACAGTGATGTCGTCAATTATCGCACCTGTCACCTTGGTGAAATAGGGGCCAGATGGTGAACAGTTAACTAGGTAACGTATGTGCTATTCAATCTATTCATGCCTTATTTACTTTGTGGTGCTGGTTCCACGATTGTAAAGAGGCGACCAATTAGTTAACATCTGATGTTTGTAAGCTTCTCCTATTCCATTCCTGTGAACATATTATTACTGTTGAAATTCTGATCTTGTAAGCGAATTCAGAAATTGCACGGCTTAAACCATATAAAGGTACACTTTTTTGTACAATCCTTTTTCATCGGAAGAGGAAGAACGGGTATAAATACCGTATGCACCTTACCTAGATTTTACACTGTCAACGTCATCATCTCTATTATTCTGATTTAATAATTGACGTATATCTCAGGACGGGCCTTACGCGCACTGGTACTAGTTCAGCGGTGTCATGCATGAATTCGAGCCAATCGTGCTGTCTAACGCAACAAGTTGCGACCAATCGCGCGCGTGATGCGAACTCATCAACCAATCGCGTTGTACTCGTAGTGGTGTCACACCGCTGTACTGGCCCCATTCATGCCCCTTTCTTATGGCCCGTAAGGCCAGTCCTGAGATATACGTCAATGGATTTAATCAGTTAATTATGTGTACAAATAAAGGATTCTAATATTAAACGTGTATAAAATGGCAATATTTGCAATAGATCCAATCTATGTGTAAAATGAGCACAAAAAAGCAAGGTCACAAAACCGGGTGGTAGAACTGGTAGAGCCCTCCAGAGCGTGACGGATATTATGTCAAGCGACCTCGCAAAGGTCGCTCTAAACCGACCGGACTCCTCAATGGCAGAACAGGTTCCGTGCAAGTATCCAATAAAAATATAAGTTCAAGTGTTGAGCTATAAAATTGACGTATAGTTTGCCATTTAATTTCACGGTATTAGCAGACTTGCTTGGATTTCATCTTATGTTGCTTCATGGAATATGACAGGAGTAGGAAAATTGGAGGTGATCAGTTTTAGAAATGTCAAAGACATTAAATACGCCAAAAAAGCCTAAATAATATGCAATTAGGTGAGTTAATCTAATAAGATTATCTGATTGGACATTATCAATGCGGTTAATGATGATAAAATGATGTTTGATAATTGTTTTGATTTGAATGTGTACCTATAAAATCCATACATGTCCATAATGGTCCCCAAGTGTAGGATTTTTTCTGAAATTATTATCGATACGTGCCACTTTTGTAGCATATAACTGCTACAGTACAGACTTTCGAACCGAATGTTACCTCTTTTACGAGAACAAATAAATAAGTCAAGTTCCACAAAGACAAAACCTACACGATTATGTGCTTGTAATAATTGAGTATGTAAGTATGTTTTGACAGAAATAAAACATTTTTCATTTTCAATAATTGAGGAGTTCCGTTTACTCCCTTTATCAATTTTACTTCAGATTTAATCAATAAAATTAATTTAAAAAAGTAGAATAATCTTGCTCCAGATCGCAAAAGTTATGGATCTCATGATAGTCATGATCATTTCAGTAGAATTAGGTAGACCTGTGTTAATTTAACTAAAACCCAAGTACATATTTATAATAAGCCCATTAGCAAGAAGGCAGGCTGCGTGAAAGGGTCGTGGGTGTAGCATTAGCAACCTGAGCAAGCCCTAGATCGAAAGGGCACGGCTTGACTGCCCACGACGACTGCATTCATAGGTTGCCTGACAGATCTACAATCTCATGTAAATATCGGTTTTAGAGGAAACTAGGTTTGCCCGACGACTTTGCTCGTTAATCACTCTCTCATAATAATTCTATCCACATTTCCGAGACAGTAAGTATTTATATATCATCTGTATCTGGGATTTAAATTAAATCAGAGAGAGTTAATGGCTTTTATATTGGTGTCAACGTATAGCACTTAATTGATATTAATTTCGTCCTTTCATAAATCAAATACTGTCACCATTTTACATAGACAAAAACAATTTTGATATGATCGAGATTAACTTTCGTGAAGCATATTTTAAACTGTTTAGACGACAACGGTTTATCTCACTTGAATTTTTAGTCGCTATTGGCGACATGTTTCGGGAACTCTCAGGGCTGTACAACACCAGTAAATGTCATTGTCCCTAGTTCTATTTATACTAAAATCTATATGAAAGGTAGCATAATAGGATAAGTAAGACAATTTTGAAAATTATTATCCATCAAATATCAATATCATGGATTTAGGATTAAATCCATATCGTAAAATCATATCCTCAATCCATAAGTACTAAGCCTCAAGTGGGCACACTTAACAATCAATGCAATCGCGAATAACATATGTTATGTTATGACAACGGGATGGGCGTACTGAATGAATCTCACTATATTCAACGTTTATGCTTCGTCGGGCATTCGTAAAACGACTAGAGCCAGCAAATCTTGTAGACACGAACGGTATAAATAATAATCTTTTACCTAAACCTATTTCAAAAATAGTTTAGGTATCCAGTGCATAATATATACAACTAGCTAAAAGGCCAAATGTTTCATTATATGGAATTGCGTTCGTAATTTTATGGTTTTCGTCAGGATTTCCACTTCAAGAAATGGTTACAAAACAAAACAAAGTTACCTACTATAAAAATATTTCAAAGTCCAATCACATCCCAGCTATAAGTTTTCTTTTAATAGGTAGGTATTCGAATTTTTCAGAAAACCATGATCAGATCCCATTTTGGTGACAATTGACAATGGGACCAACAAGAAAGTACCAATCAGGCAATCACCAATTGCGTTCATTGCTTGAAGAGCGTTGAGTTCGATTATTTTTATCTGCATACGATAGATCGGAGATCGCATCTAACAGACGAGACGGGTGCAGTAAAAATACCCCAGTTTACAGTAATATAGTTTTTTAAATACTCCATTAAGCAGTTAATGGGCCAGTTAAAGTCAGATTATTATTTGCCCCACCCACGTTTTTCCACGAATAGACTCGGGCGTCATAAAAGAGGCTGAGCACACCGCAAAACATATAACTAATGCTAATGGAACCGAATTAACTTGCTGCCCAACAATTGCAGTGACTTCATCTGACCTGGGATGGCTACCAATGGGGGAGCATCCAGGGAATTCCCGCCGGCTAGCTTGAAGATTTTGAGAATTGAGCACCTTTTTCAACAGGTTTCAAAGAAAAATTATATATGTCCTTATTACTTATGTATGTATGTCCGTAACTAATAGTGGCTAAGCTCAAGCTCACTCCAATTAAACAAGCGTAGGAGATATGGAGACAGACCATCTTCGATAATTGAATATCGATTCGCGGTTGCCGATTGATTGTTGGAAGAATACGAGAGAAAATGTTAAGAATAAATTAATAGAGAGATCTCTGGATGCTGAAATTACCTATGAAAATAATGTTTGACTACCCGTGGCCTATCCAGACTTAAACAACCAACTGCACAACTTTACAAAAACAATCACATGTCAAAAGTTTTCTGCGTAACACCGGATCTAAGTGTATGCTGGTAGCATTTGCCCCGATACGACAAACGACGACCTAGTACCTACAGATTTTAATCCTGCTGGGTTATGTTGTCAATGTGTTCGATCTGTTTTAATAATAATCATCGAAGTAACTTGTTAGATAACACGTAAATTAAAAAACAATCAATAATGTACACGACATAACAATCAGAAACAGAAATAACGTCAAAGTCATTAAGTAACAGCTGGCCGTTCAAAAATTAGCGCAAATCTAAACTAAACGTGTTGAGTTGTTGACACATTAAACGTAACACGCAACTAAACACTCCAAAAATAATCTGGCAACCATCACCAGAATTACAAAAGAGGCGCGCTTCTTTCCGACGTTCCAACACTTGATCATTGTAAATAAATAAACCATGCACTACACCTTACGAAAATAAATCTAATGCAGACACAACACTCAATCGACGGTGATGTTCAATCAAAATACGCGCATATTCACAAATGTAAACATACGATCTTTCGTCTAGTTTACACACGTTTAACACGATCTTTCACACGGAGATTAAATGTCACATTCACATTCAAAAGTTACCACTTTGTCCCCTATCAATATTGAATTTTTTTTACAGTATTACGATTTC
Source organism: Cydia amplana (assembly GCF_948474715.1). Lineage (NCBI taxonomy): Eukaryota > Metazoa > Arthropoda > Insecta > Lepidoptera > Tortricidae > Cydia > Cydia amplana. The sequence continues at coordinate 17,028,747 of NC_086074.1, read as the reverse complement.
AGAGGGACTTTATTGACAACTGACAAAGCGATACCTTTTGCTTAAGAAGAATTAATAAAATAAATACTCACAGCCGGGCGATATACCGTTCTCCTTCATAGCGCAGCGGAACGGATAATAAGTGCCTGGCAGCACCTTGCCATACATTGTCCGATCCATCTTCGGCCAATAGAGTTGTTTTTTAGAAATAAAACACCCACAGTATCAACACTAGTCACTGCGCACCATAATCACAGCCTACACTGCGCCTGCGACACCCACACGCCGCGAAAATGCAGAAAACTCTTGCATCAATAAACAGTTACCTGTCAATCATACGTATAACAGTACGTAAACACTTTAAACTCTGTCATAAGTATACCACTATACTAAAGCGGCTTCAAAAGACTGAGCTACTGGTCAGCGATATCGTCATGCACCTGTCGATAAGTAGTGATAAGTGATAAGGCAATGTCACGAGGGCGAGGTCGCGTGCGGCTAGTCGTGGTCGCGTCCCAGTCGCGACTGCGCGTTGTCGTCGGCGCCCGCGCTCCAGCTCTGGAGATTATTTATACGCGGATCAAGTGCACTCGTCAAAGTTGATTGTTCTTCAAGGAAGGAGGTTGAGGCTACAGTTCTTAGTCCTTGTAGAGCATTGGGTGGCAATATTACCCTAATGAAGTTCTCAACGACTAAATATCTATGAAAAACCCGATAAAGGACTATTAGTAGGTGCTTTTTTTTAAGAGAAAAAATTGTCTGAAAAATACCTAATTAAGCGACCGGTTGCCCTGTTTATCAAAAGCTTGTAACTTGTAATATAAGTGGAAGTCCCTTTCTCAAAAATGCTGTCAAAAAGGGACTTCCACTTGTATTACAAGTTACAAGCTTTTGATAAACAGGGCACAGGTCCTTAAAGATCAGTATTTTTCAATATGTAAGTCGTGAAAGTCGAGAAAAACAAGAGCAGAGAAAAGGAGGTCGTGAAAAATTACGATTAAGAAATTTTTTTACACGTCAAGCGCACTAAAAAAAATTTAAAAATACTTTTATAGATGAAAGATATACCGTAGAAGAATGTTACTTCGAAGGAGTCGTTTGTCGGATTTATTAGTCTAACTAGTAACCCTCTTTGACTTTCTTTTCGATGTGTTTCACTGCTTCAAACTCTTCAAAGACCTTCACATTTTTTTTATTACAATTGTATATAGTAAGTACCTTTTTAAAAACAGCGTTGCACGTAACATCACTAGGTACAGCAAATGCGTCATCTTTAAAACCGTGCTCTTACATAAATTACGACTAATGTCATGGCATCATCATGTAAAACAAAGTTAATTTGCATCTAGTGTTTCCACTACAAAATGAAATATTACCGTTAGACGAGCAATAAAGCAATCAGTCTCTTCAGTACATTTTAAAGATTCCAAACCCTTTGAAGGCGCGAGAAAGGGTGATCAATCACCCGATCTCTTACCGAACATCTTATAACCTTCTAGACACACAATTGTACTTGATCGTGCCCTACTAGAAACAGCTCAATCTGTACAGTGCAAGTTTTATTTTTGAATGCCACGTCGAAGAGAGATACGATGTTAGGAAAGTGATTCGTCGATTTATTCTAATTTCGTTTTCAGTTCCCGCCAAAACACACTGAAACCGACGTCCGGTGCGCGGGAGTCGCGTGACAACGCTTCCGCCTTTCGAAAAAAATCTCAACTTCAAAAGGTCGTAGTTTACTATAACTTTCCAACTAGTTACAACATAAGGTACTCAGCCAGTTTCACATTCCTTTAAAAGTTTACGATAATCACTCGAAAGAAAACTGAAAGCTTTGATCTATAGTTTAGAGCTCTGTGAAATTCGTTAATTAAACACTTCGACGCTACTGAAATCCGACAAAGCTGTGAAATTTCTTAAGAATGCCTAAACGGAGGTGACAGAGCGGGACATCAGTATTAGGTACCTACTTAATTATGAAAGAAGATGTAGACTTTTGACACTGGTGGTGAACGAACGTTTAGTTGCAAAATGACGGATTGCTGGACAGCGTGAGATTGAAGCACCAGAAAGGGATGATTTTAGCTTAGTATATTTTATCTATTAAGTCTCTGACTGCGCCAATTAACGCCAGTTTTAAAGTAGGTACTAGGTACTATAGAGGCAGCTTTTTATGCATTTAACCATAACAACTGTTGTTAGTTTTAACGGTAGCTGAAAAATTACCAAACCCCGACATTTCCACCAAATAAAGACCGTATCGTTTATTATAAATACAACTTTACTTAGCCGTTTTTTCTGGTATTATATTTTTATTTAAAAATTACACATATAGTTTAATTAGTGCTTTAATAATAAGTAACATTTCGTCCTGGGAGATCGACGTAAAGCATATGGTCTGGACAATATTTACCTAATCCTCCCGAGTAACAACAACGATTGTGGACAAATACTACAAGAAAATTTGCGGTTTGCGAACAAGACGAGATATTACACAAAAAAATCTTACTATGTAAACAGCAATTACACATGATTCGTAAAGCGAAACATCTGGGCATAGTCTAATCATTTCTTTTAGTTGGAAAAAAGTTATGGATCTGTGCATGGTGGCCTTTTAGAGAATATGGCATGTTACTTACGACAACCCCGACTTTGGTATACAATATAACCATCATGGAGCGTTTCTATCGACCTGCTCTAGCCGTGGTTCAACGCCATGAATGTCCGTTAGGCTTTGGATTTCGGTAGATTCTTTTAGCTGTTTCCCTCATTTCGCTTGCGTCAGAAATTGACGGGAATCCAAAATGTTGCATAAAAAGTCGTCTTCATGTAAAAATTAAAATTCACCAGATTTATTCTGTGGATGTTCAATTGAGCAATCATGAAAAGGACACTTAGATGACATATTTTGGCAGCATATTAACCTTCTGTTTCTTTAAATCGTACCAAGGAATCGGTGAAATAGTCGCAAGTTAAGCTCGATAGGCTTGTCCAAATTATATTTGCTAGACGTTATTGAAATCATCATAAAGTCCCTAAAATAAAATAAATGTAAAACCTTATATCAGATGTGGCTTAAAAATACCCCCAGATTATACCCTAAGAACATAGTAATACAAAATAATACACACGTCAACAGTTAGACCAGGTTTTTTCTGTATTTATAACAAACGATACAGTCCTTATTGCACAGAACATGACTTCCATTCAAAAAACGCACCTTATCTGTTCAATCGTTTGGGAGCTACTTACATACAATGCTTCGGGTAGACCCACGTGCACATGTTTTGCATCAGGTGTTTAAAAAATCAGTGCAATTTGCCATGTAAACCGGGCGTACCTATACCTATGAAATTAGGCACATACTTTATTTATTACCCCTGTGGAATGCGAGAATGCTATGGTGAGGTCTTTTACCATCACCGACAAAGGGCATTAAACATGCCATTTAACACAGTTGTTCATATAATTACTGAGTTTAGCATCGACCAACGCACCAGCGCACGCCGCGCCGTGACTCTGGCGTGGTCTATAGAACAAATTGCAGTAAACGTGTGTCTTCCTAACCTGGCCCCTATTGTTTCTCTAATAAGGAAGTCAATATTTGAGCTAAGCGCAGGCGTATGGTCCGATGTTCTGCACACTAGCTGAGTTGTTGCTTCATGAGACCAGTACCTAAGTATGATCTCCATGAATAGGTCCCACTGCTGAGGCATAGATCCTGTAGAGATTCATTGTATGCACACGGCTAATTGAAAATTTGTACGCGTGATCAGAAATAGTTAAATCATGCATTAAAATAAAGAGTGACGGATTAATTAGGTACCTATACTACAGTTTTCTCTATTCTTAAAAACTTTCAGTTTGTCCCTCCTACTGTAGGTATGAAGCAGGGATGTTGCGGATGCCGATTTTTTGACATCCGCGGATGCGGATTTTTAAAGGCTCACATCCGCGGATGCAGATGCGGATGCGGATGTCAAGATAGGTACATAAAAAACGTCAAATATTACATCTTAGTAATTTTTATTTCAAATAACCGGCCACGTGCGAGTCGGTCTCGCGTTCCAAGGGTTCCGTACATTAAGTCCCACTCACGCTTGACTGCTCATTTATTCTAATAGGTTTATTTGGTTAATTACTAAATTACCTAGCAGTCTTCAGTTACGCCGATGCTAAGACTTTCCTGTACCGACCTGTTCCACATCCGCATCCGCATTAAACTCCACATCGATTTTATGCGGATGCAGATGCGGATGTTGAAAATAATGCGGAAGTTCCGCGGTTGCGGATGCGGATATTCGCAACATCCCTGGTATGAAGGATGAATTCCTAACTAACTATGCATCATGGATAAGCAACAGGGTACTTAAACTCGTAATAGTATGTTTAGAACGCTTTCCCGCAACACAGGCTTTGCGTAGCCGAGCCTCACAACCTGGGACCCCAAAATTGTTGTAAATTTTATTATGTAAATGACTACCGTTTGTCTAATAAGAATACACTATTGCTTTTACGTGTCACTTATACTGGATGTAGTGAAGCGATGCGCTTAGTCAGCGTTGGGAGCAACTAACTACGTGCAAATACAAACAAACCACTGCGTTTATGACGAAAACATAGGCTTGGAGGGAAATGCTAGAGCTGTGGGAAAGTTGCGCGCAAAGCTAACTGCGAGCTTAGTAAGCTTACGCTGCCGTGCCGATGCCGTGTTTAATGACCTCAGGCCAGGCCAATGTTGCCAGATGGTCACAATAGGCACATTTTTCGGTCCTCGGCTGTACCAATGCAAAATGACAACAAGAGACCTGCTTCCCTTACACTGGAACCGTTTGTGTTATAACTAGTACCCGTAGTACAAGCTTTGCTTAGTTTATTTATTTATATAAGTAACAATGAAGCCAATAATACCAAAGGTTAAACTGATTAGTCTAGACAGCTAGAAGAGAGCAATGTGCTTGAAGCCGCGCCAAAATCAATCCGACCGCTGCCAGCAGTGAAATGAAACACTACATCAATCGTTTGTACACCGAGTTTATTGGAATAATATTTACGATTACTCGCGATTATTATGGTTTAAATCAAATACGAGCATTTATCAAATCAAACACAAATCGAATTACAAAGCAGGTCGCGTTTTATAAAGCTAACGCCTAGATTTTAAGTTAAAATTTTCGTCGAATTTATAATAAATTTATTTTCACGCGACCATCGACTCTACGTTCTCCCGGGCCACTCGTAAAACCCTGGTTTTATGGTGTTTAAAATAACAATATATATTTTTTATGGCAGTAATAATCCTTTTCCATAATGGGTCATCTACTTATTTAATAATATAGGTACTTAACAAACTATGCTGCCATTGTTCCCTGGCTGACGGTACAGAACAACAGTCAAAAATTTTATCTACCTATTACCTACGTTCAAAACAACAGAGACGCGCCAAAGAGAAACTTCTAAAACGACCAAAATATTTTATACATAAACAACAAAGTATTTTTTTTATTAAGTACCACTATTAACCAGGCAGTAATCTTTGACCAAAAAAATAGCTAAATTACGCACTCATTAAAAAACGCACAAAACTTGTCCCACAATGGGACACCGTTTATCATACGGCGGAACACGCGTACACTGGCGGGCAAGCCGCAAAGCCGCGGTGACGTCAGTGACGTCACTAAGCGATGCCATGGACGTTATCAACGGCCTGATTCCCTCCCTGTATAAATACCTGGCTTCGTGGGAAGAATGGCGTAAGTAACTCATTATATATAGTCTCTCGTTATAGTAGGTGTGCTTTTGGTGTGCTGTTAGCGGACGGTAGTGTGACAGTCAAGTTTAGAAAAGTGCGTGTGCTAATTAGTTCTGTCGGTTTGAATAATGAGGGAATGGAATTTAAGAACTAATTTCCTTTATCCAAAAGGTTTTAGTTGAATAATTTGTCCAATATGTACTTCATTCGAGAGCCATGTTATGACCACATGTTTTGGTATTGATTTTAAGTCCTTTGGGCAAAAAGTAAAATATCTTTTTCTCAAACATGCAATGAAATGTCGTCGCTCCGGGCGTTATATCAGGCTTCGAAGTATCACGTTTAGGGCGGAGCAACTCCAGAGAACTGTAAAGGAATTTCATACGAAATTGAAGGCCTAGGCCGGGAAGTAATTTTTTTTTTAAATTCTAATGTAAACATGGGGTCTGTGTCCATGAACAGACTAAACAGCCGAATTATATATTTTTTTTTATATTTTTGGTGAATGAATGGTTATCGGACCAAAATATCCGTGTTAACGCCTGTTATACACGAACGTACTGATATTAAGAATACGAATCTGTATGATTCAATGTGTTGATGAATAAATTTAAAATTTTGTCTATACGTAAGTCACCAGAGACCATAGACAATATTTAAAATCCTCTGCATTTATTTTATTTATTGAAATTGAGATTCTTATTATCAGATTGTGTATAATGGCCCTAATAAGGTCTATTCGAACACTACACACGCGAAATACGGACGACTTCCGTAAAAAAAAACAATTATGGCGGGATTGGAAGAAAAATTAAAAAACTTTTGTTGTGAAGTTGGATTTTTATTATAAAGATTATAAATTTGTTTTTTTGAGTGGTGTATTTTTTTATTTCATTGCATGTTTGAGAAAAGCACTATACATGCCTAGCCGTGAAAAGGTCTTGCCGGCTTCGTATCACTATCCGGCCTCCCTACGGTCGGCCGGCTATACCTACTCACCCCGCAAGCCCTTCTTTCCCGGCGTCTGCAGTAATGTACTATTCCCATTCAAATGACATGCCAGAAAAATATTGCCACAGTAATTTAAAAAAAAACGAAGGGACCTATTTTAAGCCTATTTTACAACTTTATAATAGTGGATATATATATTCTATCAAATTCGTGGTAAGACATTTATAATATACATACATACTGCTTAAATTTGGAGCCAGTGAGATCACCTTGTTAGTAAAGTATATGAGTCAGTTACAACAACAACAACAACTTAGTTAGTCACAGAAATAAGCCTCCTCCTTTCACGCTTTGCCGTATTTATAAACAAAAAGAGCAAGTTTAAAGTTTAGGTACTAAATTTCAATATAACGCTGTACGTGGACAGGATATTTGTTATCTATACGTCAAAAAATCTCTAATTGGTTAGTAAATATCGAGGGAATGGTGTTATTAGAAACCTACAAGTTTTTAGGTGACTTGGGCGCGTTCTTTACAACTTTGTCAATATTTCCTTTCTTCGTGACATTTGTGATAATGATTACTGTGCATGGTGGATTAAAATGTATCCTAAAATTACTTAACTCTCTAGATTTAGGTAACCATAGGTATTAAAGCTCTAGGGTTCGAGAAAAATTCAAAGAAGCTTTGAAAACCGTAGTTTACAACTACTTAACCCATATATGCCCATCGGGTCGTTGTCGTTTTCCACCCGCTAGCAAAGACTCACTCACTCATTAAAATTAGTAGGAGAAAGAGTTCGTAAGCTTCGAATATCTAGAACAAAAACTAATTATGGGGATGGGTTAAAGTTATGATATCTAGGTATATGATATCGCCTATATGAGGTGGCATTTATCTATTAGTAAGCTAAACACTAGGATCCGTGACCATCCAAGTCGAGAAGAGCTTAGTTACATTAACATAGTCAAATGAACCATAAAGGTCAATACATCTTTCTCTCTCACTAGGATTTCAAAATAGTACATACTGGTATGTACCTACCTACTGTACCTAGTAATTTTAAGCGAACGAAGCCACAGGAAAAAGATAGTTTAAAATATAAACTGTCAAAGTCAATGATTAAGCTTAAAAGAATATTATGCTCTGATACACACACCAGGTTTATTGAACCCATTACTTTGAAGTAGGTACTTGTAGGTTTGTCGATGTGTAATTATCTGTGAAAATTTACCACATTGTGGGTTGATAATAAGGTCAATTTGTAAAGGAATCTTGGTGGCATTACTGCCTTATGAACTATCGACAACAGGCCCTTTGCTTGCACCGGCACAAATTGTGTAACAGTCCCTTGGTCCTGGCCGGATGCGCTAGGTGTGTCACACGCGTAACATTGCGTTGCGACACCGCATAGCTAACGAAGCACAACGACACAATTAACTTGATTAGAAACAACGGGAGTGTTCAGGATTAACGGCTTAATGTGACCATTTTAAAACATCGTAAGTCCGTTGAGTCACATAAGCAGATACGCCGTTTTTTCTAACGGGGTTATGTAAGTGGACATTGGGTGTGATAATGGCCTAAGGGAATTCTATACGCATCGTTAAGATATGGGGTTTAGATACCTATGACGCCCGCTGATGGCCACAGGGCAATTATGAAGACTAAAGTCGCAAGAAAAAGCTAATAATTGATATGATCAAGGTATTGTGAATTGTAAACAAAGTGGGTCAAAGTCAACTTGTGAACTTTCATTGAGGTACCTTTTAAGATAAAAAAAAACCGTTTTTATGGCAATTATAGTCCTGTTTATTAAAGTTTTATGTATTTTATGCAGCTCATCTAATTTCTGAAATTAGTCCGGTTTCCCCACGATGTTTTCCTTCAAGAGCGAACGGTAAATATCAAACTAAGTACTCGTATATATTTCATACATAAGTTCCAATAAATTTATTGGTATTACCTACAAGCCGGACTCGACTCGCGACCTTAGGTTTCAAAGTCGAACGCCTTACCTCTAGGCTCCCCAACTCCACATGCAGAGTTCAAATATAACTCCGACTGACAACGTAATGGCTACATTAAAATACCCATTGCACGCACCCATGGTCATTACCGTCCTAAACTATTTCTGTACTGTTACGTTACGCACCAATCAATTATCCGTCCAGCTAAATATACACGGGAGAATGCTATCCGTCACTGAGAGCACAAAACATTTGGGTCACACAGAAGGACAGCTCATACAACGCATATGAACAAGCAAAAGTCACGAATTTATTATAACGAGGCAATTTTATATGAGGGTACTTGAACGGCTAGCGTCCTCGAGTTTTGAGATACCTAAGTAAATTCCCGCGGCTGGCGAAGCTGTCGCTCTCCGCAGCAGCAACACTTGCACCTGATTGCAACAATCGCGAACCTGCTGACTAACTCTGAATGCAAGCTTTTATGGGGAGGACGCCAGATTTCATGACAGCTTACATTGCCGGCAAGAACTTTTTATTTAGGGCCATCAAAGAATAACTTCCACAGCTCTATTCGTTTCTCGCTTGGTCGCCAAGAACGGGACAACTAAGAGCGGACCTGCTGTAACTATAGCAACGTTACGTTGATCTGGGGTTATGGCTGAAGGTATGTGGCGATGTTCGTTGTCAGTGTAGAATGCGCAGCATTAAGTGACAGCTATAAACTGGGAATGTAACAGATTCTTCTCTAAATTCAGGACGCATATTTTAGGAACTTTACGGCCTAGCCCGTAATATCTTGATCTGCTCTCCTATGTCAACACGAAACCCAATTTCATTTCAGTCCGTCCAATTAAGGCACAGGAATGGCTGAATTTTAAAACTAAGGTCTAGAATTTACGCAATTTAAAGGTGACTCTATGACACAACACGACGTAAACCGTAATTCACCTTAAGAGTAGGTGAAATAGGATGGTTTCGGGGCTCGACTTATATAGACTCCATTATCAGGATAGCTTTCGATTAGGTGTGAATGAAAAACACGAACGAAAAAGGTATTTCTTCAACAATTTTAACCCCTTGTTTGTGTCATGAAATGCGTTACATTACACAACGAAGCCCCTTCAAACGAAATAGGCTAATCGTCGCAACGACCTTTGCATAGTCTGTATGTATACCCTCGGTCTATAGGCCAGGCGTTTTCCCGATTAGAAGGCGGGACCGTCCTATTACCCTCATAAAAGGTCTTATGTCAGTATAGGATTACCTGGCGATGGTACGTTTTGGCGTGTTGGTATAGGCGTCATTAATCAAACGATGAGGGCGTCCGGCGTGTTACGAAAACGGCCAACGTGCAGCATCGCAATGCGTTAGGATTTTCATCATCTTCCTCGCGTTGTCTCCGCTTTTGCCACGGCTCATGGGAGGAGGAGTTTTTACGAAAGCGACTGCCACACCACTGACTTTGATTTTTTGACTTTGTTTCCAACCCAGAGTAAACTAGACCTTATTGGGATTTGTCCGGTTTCCTCACAATGTTTTCCTTGACCGAAAAGCTACTAGTAAAGTAAATACCAAATGTTATTTCGTAAATAAGTTCCGAAAAACTCATTGGTACGAGCGGGGGTTCGAACCCGCAATGCAATGCGTTAGTATTCTAAAAATGAATAATGCAGCGGTAGTTCTTTCCTACTAAAAATAAAATTATGCTGTTTCTTGCTTTTCCATGCTTGAAAAACCTATATATCTGTTGATTCCACTGTGAAAGTGGTCATTACTCATTATTACCTACATTGGGGGTTCCATACAAAATTAGTGGTAGTAAGAACGCAGGGCAAAGTATTTCTATTGTGCAACCATATGTCAGTTTGCGGTCACAACACAACTGTATAACTGGGTGTAGCATATACTAAAAATCAAAATAAGTTATACAGATGATGAACTCTACACCACAGGCGGTCTAGCATGAGTTGCGTTCTTGCGCGCGAGTCCATACTTGGAGTCGCGCACGAGAACGCAACTCATGCTAGACCACCAGGTACTTACTTTTCCAACTTTTTGGAAACTTTCTGCAACTTGCACATCTTTAATCCATTCCATACACATTGCTCATGAGGAACCCGACAGATTTTAACCACACAGTAGGTATTGAAAGATTAGAACTAACATAATTAGTATGGTGGATGGTTCCGTTGAAGTATCTATTTATAGGTAAAATTTAGTATAGGGTGAAAGGAACCCATTAACTTCTCTAAAGCCAGACTTTATACATATTACGATTAAATTTTAATTCTTCATGAAATCAGTTAACCTTTAAAATTATCCTTGTTTTAATTATACCATTTTTGGCGAATTTTATGTTTTATCCAATGTTTCATTCTCCTTAAAGAATTATTTTCCTTAATTTCTCATGATGCAAACCAACCATAACTACCAACCAACCATAACTAAATTATATTTGGTACTTAAAGTTACCTAAATACTTATTTAATGAAAACACCTAGAAGACAAATAAATTCAAATAATGTTGGAACAACTCATTAATCTGCAGATACTGCAGATACAGCCACCGCTATTCTTAATCTAGATGCTAAAATGTCAAGACATAAGTGTTAGTATTAAATATTATTAGCTTCATAACCTTTAAATTTATAAATTGAACATTGGACCTTTGACCATGATCTTGGCAATAATGTGATGAATGACCCAGATGATTCACTATTTCAGTACTATACGAACATAAAGATTAAGCGATGTACTATTTCGGAAACGAGATATTTATTTTAATGCCGAAAACTGGGTTAATTGAAGCCAGGTACGAAGATAAATGTAACTAGACGACCTAATTTTCGCTTTTCCAAAATGAGTTGATACAGTCCTATATCGAGACTTTCTAAAAAGGTTAGCGCTGTAACGTAAATTTAGCAGACACGAACCCAAGAATTTTGCAATAAAACACGTCATTAAGACACCAGAGCAAGTAAAACAGGTTATGATAACAGCAAATTAACTCACCCAAATCATCCATGGTGTTTTCCAGAAATCTTTCACACTATAACTATCTAACTTGAGCTTTTTGTTTTGGCACCACTAGTAAACAACAATAAACATTATATGGCTGAATAATACTTAAAAATACTGCAAAGAAAATGCAAGAAATAACAACCTAAATATGGCAAATAGCGAATTGTTTGGATTTGTCATCAATGACAGCCAGCCGTCAGTGAATTCAGTGATAAAAACTCACGCTGTTTGAAACTTTGATTTGATCGCCTTAAATCGATGGAAAATGAACTCGTGACTCAAATAGCTTGCCTTGTCACACCTAGCACGTTCAAATTCATGATTATATTTTAACTTTATCAGCCATTTAAATATTTAATTTCCAATAACACTGTAAAAGATGCTGACAAAATTATCCTCATGTAATATTATTGTAAGTGCAAATTGATTGAACAACAAAGTTTTAATATTAATTGTTCTTTATTTTATTCAAAATGTGGTATGCGTACTTTATTTTACATACGTAGTTTCTGAATGTGCGCACTTGCTCATCTTTCGCAGTTGTATTGATTGAATAAATAATATAAATTCTTCGAGACTTGTGAACAGTGCTACATTTATAAAACAATATGAGCACTACAGGAGAGCAGTTGACGTTAGCCAGGGACATAAAGAGAGCCATCGAGCTGCTCGAGAAGCTGCAACAAAGTGGTGAAGTGCCAGCTACTAAACTCGCTGCCTTGCAGAAGGTGTTGCAAAGTGATTTCCTGAATGCTGTTCGAGAGGTGTACGAGCACGTCTACGAGACTGTAGATATCCAGGGCTCGGCTGACATTAGAGCTTCAGCCACTGCAAAGGCGACCGTGGCTGCTTTCGCAGCCGCCGAAGGCCATGCTCACCCCAGAGTTGTGGAACTGCCGAAAACCGAGGAAGGCTTAGGTTTCAACGTAATGGGCGGTAAGGAGCAAAACTCCCCTATTTACATCTCCAGAATCATCCCTGGTGGCGTTGCTGACCGTCACGGTGGACTGAAAAGGGGAGACCAGCTGTTATCAGTGAACGGCGTATCCGTGGAAGGTGAGAACCACGAGAAAGCTGTAGAGCTACTAAAGCAGGCTGTGGGCTCTGTAAAGCTGGTAGTCCGGTACACTCCCAAAGTTTTGGAAGAGATGGAAATGAGATTTGACAAGCAGAGGACTGGACGCAGACGAACCAACTACAATTAATAAACAAATCTTCATGCTTGATGTTCAAGCTATGTCTTATCAGTAAAATGGATCCTTATTGATGAGTGTCTTAGTACGTTATTTATTTGTTAATGTTTGACCTAATTTTCATATTGACTGCCATGCACAGTTTTACATGCTATATTTAAGCACTTTAAATCATGGTTCATTATTGGATTTTTGCCCTGTAAATATGTATAAGTGAGAGACACTTAGAGCTTCCCCACAATATACTAATATTAATGCATTTACTTGTATGAGTTGAAATCAGCAGTTGGTTATCATTGTAAAGTGTGTGCCATGAGTATAGTTTGACAGGACTATGTTCAGGATAGAGTGGATGGTGGCATAGAACCGCCGCATACATAACAACATGGAAATCCATGAAAGAAGGATATGGTCAGCAGTGGACGCAAATATGCTGAGAAGAAGAGAGTGGATGGAACAAGACACGGTCTTTGCCCCCTTATGTGATAGACTGATCAAGTGAACATTCTCACTGAGTCAGTCATAAATTGCATATGACATATATGTCAAATGATGTTTTTAATCCCGTAATTAAAACAAATTTCACCTTTGGCCACACTTTTTGATTGTAAAGCTCACTATGGTTTTTACATTTGTAGGCATCCTTATAAAAATAATAACCAACTGTTATTGAATGTGTTGAAAATTTAAAAAGGTAAAGTGTTATATGCATGCTATATGCCTTATTTAAAAGTCATTATTGTATCATTGATGCCAAATATATTTGACTCAATTTACTATAAAACATTTACTTGTTAGTAGTATTAGATTGAATGCACATATTGTATTATGTTAGATGTTAAGTATATTATTATAAGTTAACTTATAATTTTTAATTTACTCAATTTATAAGTCATCTATATTGATATTATGAAAAGGTACTTAATTGTGTTTAAATTATATGAGTTATACAAATAAAAAAGGAAAATAAAGTCATAATTTGTTTTTATTTTACAAATATTTACATCTTATGAGTTACAAAATAATTATTTAACTATTTAGAACACAAGCTATTGATATCATTATAACAGTGCTTACAGTGCTAATATCCAAGGCAATTTGTGCCATGATAACAATAAAAACTGTGCCCCCATTTTCAAGACAAGATTTTTTTGCTCTAGAACTCTGTTATAATAATTACTCGAGTCCATGTTTCTAACTAACTACCAAGCATCAAAACTCCCAAACTTATAATTTCCCTCTTTCTTAGCCTTCTTAGCCGGACTCTCATCAGGCTTAACCTTGCTGCTAGAAGGTTCTAGATTTAGATATTTGCCCACTCCGGTTCTGAACACTTTGAGAGGTTGTGTAGAAGCCTTTTTGGGCTTCACACCTGTGCCTGCCTCTTCCGCCTGCTTTTTTAATTCTGCTGCTCTCTCCTCCATAAGCTGAAAAAGAGAGACAGAATGAAACAATTGTTGTAATACATGTAGTAGAACACTATCCATAAAAGGAGGGCCTTTCATGGGTTTCAAACTTCGATCAACACGGGCTTCCGACACGTCGGAAGGGATAGGCCCAAGCGACATCTTAACATACAAATCATTCTGCCATTTTTCGCGGGGGGAACGTCAACACAGTCGCACTTCTCACACACTTACGTACAAAATCCAATCTGTAATGACGACACGAATACATAGAAAATAACACTACAGAGAAAAATCTTGCACACCTCGATCTGTTTTTGTGCACGGACGAGTCACAAGTGTCACAACACGCACACAACACATTTTCGTCGAAGAATTTTATTGTTTTCTGAGAGATGAGAAGTCGGATTTGTCGCTCGACCGATTCGCAATTTGTACTGGGCGAGCAAAATCGATAAATCCAACATTTACATGAGACTAAAATATAATAATTGTGTTTAAATGTAATTAAACGTATGATATGTAAAAAAAATATTACATGTGAAATGTAACACCTTCTTTTTGTAAATTTGATGTTCCCGACCTACTACAAAAAACTACAAAAAACCGAGCAGTTGGCATTTTTTGCTGTGTTCACTCGCGCGTCTGGACTCGGTCTAGTTTAAAATCCGAGCGCAACTAGTTTTATTACCCGCGCTAGATCAGTTGATCTTGTACCTAGGCAGAGGGGAAATAGTGCGAATGCCGGGTCCCTTCCGTGTTGGTCGAAGGTTTCAAATAGTAGTTTATGCAACAGTGATATAATAAGGGTTCTTAAAATTCAAGGGTCGAAGTTACAAAACGAGACGTAGTCGAGTTTTGTAAAAAAAGACCCGAGAATTTTAAGAACCAATTATGAGCTGTTGCATACATTACTTTTTCTATGACAGCTGCAGCAAAAAAAAAAAAAAAAAAAAAAAAAAAAAAAAAAAAAAAAAAAAAAAGAGTTATTATTAAAAAAAAAGAGATTATTAAAAAAAAAGAGTTATTATTTAAAAAAAATTGAGTTATTATTTAAAAAAAAAAGAGTTATTATTGTAAATGAAAACATACCTCTTTCAATCAAGATGATCGGAACTTGTATCTTTAAAAAAAATAAAGCAGTTGTATTATACTTATAAGATGACTGCTAGCAGTCATCTTATGAGCCTATAGACAAAGCATTCAAATGACATTGCTTTAGATATCACTGTCAGTCATTTAATTGACACATTTAAGTGCTGGAGTAGAAAAAGTAAATTAGAACAGCCGGGTTAGCACATGATTGACGCGACAGTATCTTGCGGCGAGATACTGTCGCGCCAATCATGTGCTAGGCCTACAGAACCTATCAATTAACAACCCAGAATTAGGGCTTGCAAATATTCGAAACTTTCAGATATTCGAATATTCGACTTTTTCTGACGACGTATTCGAATATTCGAATAATTATTCGAATATTATAAAAAATAAGAAAAGGAACGAAAAATCGGTTTATTATCGTTTTATTCAAAATCTTTTTTCACATATTGCTAAAACTAAGAATATTTGGCAGAAATCCACTTAATTGACTAGATTTTATCATCCTACTATTTATAAGATGCCCACAGTTATAAAAACAAGTAAAACTATTTAATATTTCTAGATATAACTTATTATAAATGCGTCGTTGCGTGAAATAATATAACTTTAACCATCCAAACACCTAGGTATGCAAGATATTTTTTTTAGTAGGTAATTATTTTCCGATTTAAATTAACTTGTAATCACTCAGAGGCCTGTAAAAAGGCCTTTAATTTCATTGTATTTTGAATCTTTATTGACTTTATTTGTTTTGGCAAGTTATTATTCCTAATGGTCGGCTAATTATATAATATTGGAATATTTAAGGGAAAAAGTTAGTTGAGTACTGGGTGGATTATTCGTCAGCTAAAGGTGCATGGTTAGTTAGCTTACCAAGTTGGGCAGGTTTCGTATGATTAAATTTGAGAATTGCTATAAGTGGCAAGGTTTAGACTTCAAAAATTCGCTTAACGTACGCTTGTACTGAATAAACAGAATGACCCTTTAACTTAAAACTTACGCACCGTAAAAATAACATACTTTTTGATTTCGTTTTCTTTTAAATTGAGTTAGGTTTCACTGAATATTCATGAAGTCTATCGAGAGAAATACAGTAAAAATATTATTTCCTTCGTATTTGGGTACCTACCGTTCCTCATTTACTGTAAATACCCGTAAAACACACAGAAACTGTAACTACAGCGGATGACATAGATTTTTTTTATAGTAATAAAAAATATTCGAATATTCGAAACCTGAGCGGCCGAATATTCGAATATCAAAACAGGTCGAATATTCGACAAATTCGAATATTCGAATTGCAAGCCCTACCCAGAATAGACCACCTTAGAGAACATTTACCAGAATGGTAAACTCCTAATAGTCCTAATATTTCTGTCTTAGTTTGGTATTTAAAAAAAGGCTCATTTTATTTGGTGTCTGCTGTCTGATCTGACAGGCTTTGCCCCTAGGGGGATCAAAGATATCATATACACAATTAATATCCATATCCCTTGTGATTCTTTTTTCTTATTAACAGATTCAGTGGCGAAATCCCGACTATCGGGTATTTTATGATTTCTTTCCCAGGCCGGACAACCCGATAGTCGGGATCGTGGTACTAGTTTTATATAACGACATTTTTGTGGCCTGGCGCTAGGGTTGCCAGATCGAAAGGCGCTATTATTGGGAAAAAATATCAAAATTTCGGGATTTTGGGCCTTAAGTCGGGAAAAAAACCATTCAACATAAATTAATTGTATTAAAAACAACGATATTTTGCATTATTGGCTAGTGCCAATAATGCAAAACGTGTCAGCTGCTCTGCCCAATCTCGCCACGGCGCGCGCCCTGACGTTTTTCGGGACAATTTTCACTTTGTCGGGAATCGTGAACACATGCTAAAAATCTGGAGAATCCCGACCATCTGGCAACCCTACCTGGCGCGGATGTCTTGTTAGGCTAGCCACCCGGCTATGAATGTGTTAATCTTACTTGTTCCTCAGCCTCAGCGAATGGGTCGACGAAGACCTGCGCAGCCTCAATAATAATGTCATGTATGGGCCGGTCCTTGTTGTCCACTCCGATCTGCTCCATGGTGTTGAGCGTGTCCACTCCGCCGACCAGCTTGCCGAAGATCGTGTGCTTGCCGTCCAGCTGCTTGCAGGAGCGGAATGTGATGAAGCTGGAATTAAAATGTTTATAACAACATTTAGAAACTAAGTATAATGAAAAAACTGGCACTTGTAGCAGAGGTTGTAACAAACTAAAGGCAAAGTTAATTACGGATGCACTATACGCTGTAAATGATTTCTTTCAGCCATCTGGAACCACCTGATTACTTGCCAAAGCCCAATATTAATATAAGGTATAGTGAGAATATACCACCAAATAATTTAATTATAAGTTGTTAATGTAAGATTGTTATTTATTTATTTTAGATTTAAAGTTGTTAATGTAATATTTTTATTTATTTATTTTAGATTTAAATTTAAATTTAGATTTAATTTTGACTACATGTGATAGAAATAAGTTATACCTAATTACTGTTAATCTTCTTGATAATTAAAATATATTTTTTTAATTAGATAGACATTAATAATTAAAAATAGATTATAATTTGCTTGATGCTTAATTTGAATTTGTTGTAATGGAAATAATGTATTGACATGTAAAATACTTCTATTTTATCAATAAAAGTTTGATTGATTGATTGGTCACATTGAATTGTTTCTAAGTTTCCAACTGCTGGGCAAAGGCCTCCCCCAATTTCTCCACAAATTTCTTCCCAGTGCTATGTCTGGCCACTCCTTTAAAAAGGTATGAATATATGTTCTGGGTATGAATCATGATCAATTGGAACCAATTCTCTGACAGCGCCATCTATGTTGAGCTTTGCGCTAGCATTATTATATTTTTATTTATTGGTGCTATTGGCAGTCAAAGGGTCAGTTCTCAAGAAAGGAGTGGAAGTGGCAATAAGATCCGATTCGAATAAAAACGAAATTATTTAAAAACAGTTGCTATCCGATGGCCATCAGATTATTGAATGCTCTTCCGAATAATCTCAAAAACGTGTCCTTAAAAGAACTGAAAAGAAAACTTTCACAATGGTTGCTAGAGGAATGCTTCTACTCTATCAACGAATTCTTGAAGAGAAATGAATTTTTTTCGTGAAAATAGTTTAAGTAGTTATACTAGAATAAGTGTTTATATTTGCATGTCTTTACTGACAAAGCATATGGAACTCGATACCTCTGTTGTAAATACCTTTGTACTGACCATGTTTTAAGCAATAGTTATTTGTACAACAAGAGATCAAAGTTTGATATTTCTTCGAGTGCTTATTTTGAGTCCCGTGCAAGCGAAAGATTCTATACTAGATTCACGAGAATTTAGAATCTTGAGCGTAGTAAGGGACTCAAAAGCGCACGAGATGTAAATAACTTTGATCTCGTGTAGTTCATAAAACTTTTCACCTCAGCAGTGAGAACATATTAGAGAACCCGAAAAATGTATTCCTTCTTCATCACTTACCTATTCACTCGACATGTTTTTTAAGATATACCAACAATTAAGTTTTCACCTCAGCAGCTCGAACAAGGGTACTTTGCTACTTAAAAACAGTGAGCAAAATCGCATTTTGCTCATTTTGTCTCACTCGGTGAGCAAAATGCGATTTTGCTCACTGTTTTTAAGTAGCAAAGTACCCTTGTTCGAGCTGCTGAGGTGAAAATTAAATTTCTGATTTACTAATTGAATATACACTTACAACTGTGATCCATTGCTATTGGGCCCCGAATTAGCCATGCCTAGCACGCCGCGCCCCGTGTGGGACAGGTTCGGTCTGATCTCATCTCCGAAGGGCTTCTTCCAGATTGACTCTCCACCGAGACCCGTGCCGGTTGGATCGCCACCTTGGATCTAAAGTAAAGTGTATCTTTTTAATATGTAGGTAAATTATATATACAGTGTGGAAAGATAAGTCGGGCCCTGGAGGGAAACTACCTTAAATCCTTAAGCTGGCTCATTTTACTTAAAGGAGACATTCCTTTATTTTTAAAAAGAAACAAAACTGCATTCAAAGATTTTCTAAAACTCGCTTGCCTCGCCCGGGACTCGAACCAACTAAAAATTCCAAAAAATAAAAACTCGCAATTTTATTCTACTAGTCGATACAGTTAATGTTAATGATAACATTTCTCCAAGAAACATTAGGTCTTAAACTCGTCTGTCGTACAAAAAATCCATAAAATGTAATATTTAGTACTCATGATTTTTTTAGACAAGCCAAATTGAAGAAAAAAAGAAAAATACTTTGAATGCAGTTTTGTTTCTTTTTAAAAATAAAGTAATGTCTCCATTAAGTAAAATGAACCAGCTTAAGGATTTAAGGTATTTTCCCTCCAGGGCCCGACTTATCTTTCCACACTGTATAGTAGATAAACTACTGTCACTGTTGAGCGAATATTCACTACTGCAACTTGCAAAATCGCAAGTAGGCAGTATAAGTTTGTCAGCATTCTAAAATAATTCAGTATAGTACCTACTCGGCGAATTTTGCCGGAACAGATGATACCGGCAGCTTTTTGACGTGACCACAGGGATGTTCTATTTTATGAAATTACTTAGATTGATAGATATATTTCATATATTTCAATGGATGAGAGGAGATCATTACCACAGTAAATGCACCTCACTCCACAGTACAGTAACACTCACCATAAAGTTTCTTATAGATCTGTGGAATTTGGTCCCGTGGTAGTAGCCGTTGTTGCAGAGCTTTATGAAGTTGTCGCAGGCTTTCGGCACGACGTCACAGTACAGCTCCAAGTTCAGCGGGCCGTAGTTGGTAATCAGGCGGACGTAGCCTGTCGAGGGAAGGGTCTGATTTAAAATAAATAATCCCAAAGACCACTTTATCACTTACTATCGTCATACAACCAAATTTAAACCTCCACATACCATAATACCACAGAATAAATAATAGTACTAGGTACAGAAGATTCACTATCTAACAAATCGCGTCTATTACGACAGATAGGATCGCTAGCACAGAATAAATAATAGTACTAAGTACAGAAGACTCACTCTCTAACAAAACGCGTCTGTTACGATCAGCACAGATATGGCCGCTAGGTGGCGACAGCGCCACGCGCGGCTTATGGCTTTCCCCAAAATTGGGGCGGAACGGATGTACTTTTAGCTACCTGTAGCAAAGCGACGAAATCGCGGAGTGAGCCACGCCTGCCGCTAGGTGGCGCAAGCGCGAGCAGGCGTCCGTTCCGTAGTGGTGCGCGGCAATTACTATGGCTAGACACCAGAATTGGTGTAGCCGCATGTACTTGTAAGTACTTGTAGCAACGCGACGAAATCGCGGAGTGAGCCACGCCTGATACTCCAAAGCAGGGATGTTGCGAATATCCGCATCCGCATCCGCAACCGCGGAACTTCCGCATTATTTTCAACATCCACATCCGCATAAAATCGATGCGGATTTAATGCGGATGCGGATGTGGAACAGGTCGGTACAGGAACGTCTTAGCATCGGCGTAAGTGCTAGACTGCTAGGTAATTTAGTCATTAACCAAAAAAACCTATTAGAAATGAGCAGTCAAGCGTGAGTGGGACTTAATGTACCCTTGGAACGCGAGTCCGACTCGCACTTGGCCGGTTTTTTGAAATAAAAATTACTAAAATGTAATATTTGACGTTTTTTATGGTACTATCTTGACATCCGCATCCGCATCCGCATCCGCGGATGTGAGCCTTTAAAAATCCGCATCCGCATCCGCATCCGCGGATGTCAAAAAATCGGCATCCGCAACATCCCTGCTCCAAAGACACTGGAGACTCCCTCCAAATTTTTAAAGTAAATTGAACATACCTTTCTTCTTGACCCTGTCGTACTTGACGTCATCGGCAGCAATGATGGCCGCCTCGTGCACGGTCTCGGGCGCCATCGCGGTGGATGTGAAACTGGCTGCTACCATGCCGGTGGAGTAGTGAGCTGCGTTGAACTTGTCTGCTACCTGAAACAGTCCATTACAGATTTATAAGTTGTTGCATCAAATGGCCTTCAAGTATTATGTAACGCAATTTTTCACCCCCCCTCCCTCCCACGTAACGCGCCGTAACGTTTTTCTGTACCCCCCCTCCCCCTAGTAAAACGTTACGTAACCACCAAGTGACCATTTTTTTACCTAAAGGCCACAATTATGTGGCGTAAAGTACCGGAAAGTCGCTAAAATACCTTTGTTATTGTTTTAATCGCGTTAATATTATTAAAAACTATGTTACGTAACGCGTAGTTCAAACCCCCCCTCCCGCCCCTGTAACGCATCGTAACGCTTTACAAGACCCCCCTGCCCCCAAATTCGTTACGTAATACTTGAACGCTCCCATATCTAAATCCTCATCCTCACCTGAAGTGGTTTCCTTGTTGCATCCTAAGCTAAGTAAGAATCAAGTCTGCTTTTGGCAATTTAATAAAGCCCAAAAATTATGTAGGACAGGCACAGGATGGCCATGCCAGTATCTTGCACGAGATTGATTACCCGTCTTTTTTTTCTCTCTATTAATCAGAGAGAGATGGGAGTGCTTAAGTATTATTAGGCCGGCTACAAGACCCACACCTCTAGTCTTAAAGCTACTTTAAGCCATGCATTCTGTCTGACAAGATATCATGAAGAATATTTCGAGAAGTATACATACCTCCTTTTTAGTTTCCTTCACTTCAGGCGCCTTATAATCTCTTTCCAGCTCATTAAGAATGTCTTTAGTCTCGGCTGAGACAGATTTGAGTCTTGCATGTGGATCCTTTCTTAGTGCAATTTCCTCTGGAATACAATAAAATAATTTCTTAATTAGTAAACAAATAAAAACTTGATTGATGAACCTACTATCATATGTATTGTCAATGTTTTGACTCTACATTTTTGGTTTATTTTAACAGTTTAAATTTAAACATAATTAACATGAAAACTATCATGTAACCTTTCAGGAAGAAGCAAATGCCTCTACCACACATTATAATCAAATTATACCATATTTTCTGGATCTTAAAAACTAGACGGTGCATGACTGACCTTTATTTACCATTAAAAACGGGTGCATGACTGACCTTTATTTACCATTAACTTTTTCATAGAAAATTAATGACTTACCTTCTGTTTCAACTCTAAGATTATTCTTAACATGATGAAAGGTTGATATATTGAATTTGCCGAGATGACTCGGATCCTGTATAGTTATTATGTCAGCTCGGACAAATGGTGTGTCACTGACCAAATCCTTCCAGTTCTTTCCTTTGATATTTAGTTGTTCCACAGCCTCATATGAGAACACATTTCCCGTAGCCCTGATGGCCACAATATGTGAGTTCTTAGTAAAGTTCTTGAACAATACTGGGCAATGGTAATCATCTTGTGCATTTTTAAAGAAGTTTAATTTGATCAAAGACTTTACATCTGCCTTCTGGAAAATAATTGTTGAAAATAGTAAGATTTTACACTAATAAAGTAAAGGATTTTTTAATTGATAACTGTGTACATAAGATGTCATATACAGGAGATATTGAATCAACCGTTGTCCATTTCGAGCATACAATATGATCTTAAAACTACTCAATATACTAGTTAGCTTACTTACTAACTTATACTTAACAAACTGGTGATAATAGATGCATTATGTCGAAAATTACAGAGCTTTTTCATTTTTTCAACATTAGGATGCAGATGGCAGTAAAATTTTCCAAAGAGGTTAATTTTGTACACAATCTCTTCATGGTCACATGTGAATGAGTAGCAATACGTACTTACCTTCCCTGTAACTGGGTTGATTTTAAACTTTTTTACAAACTCCAGGAATGCTTGGAGCTCGAACACATTGCCATCGGCGTCGCAGTAAGGGTCTTCGAACGGCTGCAAGCACAGGCAGCAGTGGTCGAACGGAAGCCTCTTGAACGACGTGTCTTCTTCCACAGCCGTGCCTGAGCGCTTGCCCCCGTACAGAGTTGTCCACTCTGTGTACGTTAAGTACCTGGAAACAACATTTAGTTGTAAAAGGGTGTGAAAACTTAAACCAAATGTTTCTTGCTTAAACGAAATAAGTTACCCCTTGAACTTATTGAACATGATACAAACATTTTATCCTTTTGGTGCTGTCTTTTACCCATTTTGATTGGTTTTCAGTTAAAATGTATACGAATAACTTAATATTTGAAGTAAATTATAAAATTCAGTATTGGTAACAACAATACAACACACGAATATGATATGAAAATAAACTTAAAACTTATAATATTTTCCCTTTCAAAGAATGAATTTTATTCGTGGGGTATAACGTCGCCTTTTGCATAACGTCTTATTATTTTTTTAAATAGAAAATTAATCAATTTTCTTTCCGTAATCGAGCTGTTTATCTGTCAATTTGACATTGACAGTTAAATTCTATCTAGTCTATGGATTTACCCTAAGTTTGTTTAAGTAAGATAAAAAAATATCGTATTGAAAACAATTAAATATAAATAAATAATGTAGAACAGCGACGATATTTACCTGCCTGGCACACAACTGGTGAGAAGTAATATTTCTGACAACATAGCCAAAATTACTTAATTCGTTAGGTTGGTATTTGCAAAATGTCTGACCAATAACAAGAAGGCATTTCCGTGACGAAGCTTTCGCGCCCGATTGTTCTAAAAAAAAAAACAAGAAGAAGAACCTACCTACCTTTTGAACCTTATTGGCGTTTTTTCGTATACATGCCGGGCCCAGTCCGTACGTACACCTATATAAGCATGACGGACGACTCTGGCTCGTCAGTAATGGAGAAACAGTGCAAGTCGTGCGGTGGTACAGACCACCATCGCAGAAGCTCTGCGAAGTGTACCAACTACCTGCCTCCGATTCGAAAACGTAAATTGAGTGATGGCGCAGCGCAAACCCTGGATATCTACGTCGTCAAACGCGGTCTGTGCTCCGCGTTGTGTCCTCTTCTCTCGCCTCAACGCCGATCCAGACTGCTCGAAGAGATCAGACGGGACGTGCGTGACCTGTCGCGCGTCTACGTCCAACTGGGCATATTTTACAATCTCTACATGAAGACTGCCCCCGTTCTACCTGATGTACCGGATGTGTTGAATTTCGTTTACGCGATGAAGGGCAAAGGACCGTACGCCGAATCATACACTAGGTACTTTGGCGATCACCGTCGTTACGATGGTAAGCTGCGCTCGTTTATCGTGCAAGAACTGGCCAAGCGGTATGAGACCACACTGCGCACCAACATAACTATGCACGCGTATTCGAGACTTGCTCGCTACTTCAAAGTGAAGCGCAACGACGAACGTCTCTTTCGAGCCTACTATAACAGGATTTTGCCCGACGGCGACGACAATACGAGCCGGGAGATTGCTCGCGTGTGTACCGTCATCAACAAGGACACCGTGGAGGGTTCGCGGTGGTGGAAAACCATACCCGAATGGATGCGCATACAGCAGGGAATGGAGACGCGCAGTTTCCGTCTATTTCCACAGCCGTCGCACGGACTCAAGCACGTGATGTATACATCGACAGGATGGTTCGAGCTACTGCGTCGAGTCGCTCCCGATACCGTCCCCGGCACGTGGAACAAAATTACCGATCATCTTAGTCAACTATGGACACCGTGGTTGGACGTGCCGGCCGCTAAATTCGGCTGTTGTCTTCAGACGGACGGCGTGAGCGTGAGTCTCTCGATGAATCGGTGCGCCAAGCCACAGATGACGGAGAAAAAGAAGAAGCGGTGCGTCGAGTACGACAGAGTTATAGCGGTGGACCCCGGCTCGCGCGTGCCCCTGGCCACCGTCGAATCCAAGCGGTACTCCTTCAAACGGGTGACGCGAAAATATGTACGTTCTCACACGCTCGAATGGAAGAGAGATCGCGTACGCAACAAACTCATCGCTCCGATACTGGCTGAGATGCAAAAGGATAGAGAATCACTTAATTTTCCGGTCTCTTCCAAAAATACGGATCACGTGGTCGAATACACCGTCTTTCGCATGAAGTGGTTCGAAGCCATGCAAGTACCGTACGAGACGCACTCCAAACTGACGCGACTCGGATTGGACAAGTACATTCGCATCGCCAAGTGCGAGGAACGAATCGTGAGGGAAGTGTTTGACGGAGGAGGGGTGAGCGACGTGCTGGTGCTGTACGGCGCCGGGAGCAAGTTTATGAACACGGCGTCGTTCTCGGGGCGCAAGTTTCGACACGACTCGTTGCTAAAGAGATTGCGGAGTAAATCCAACATCCGTGTCGAAATCGTGGATGAGTCGTACACGTCACAGGCGTGTTCGGCGTGCAACCAGAGAACGGGAGCGTTTCAGAAAATTGGCATGAATCACCGACTGCGCTGGGGAGTTTGTCCGACGTGTCACAGCGAGTTTGATCGGGATGATAATGCCGCAAAAAACATACTGATCAACCATATTCGGTCTACCATCTGTAGGCCACGATGTCTTCCGGAGAGGGCATCGTAACCTCCCGAGAGAAAAAAAATAAAACTCGGACGCAATAAGGTTGAAATTTCGATTTCAATTGATTTGTGTCTGGGACTCAGGAGG
Source organism: Cydia amplana (assembly GCF_948474715.1). NCBI lineage: Eukaryota > Metazoa > Arthropoda > Insecta > Lepidoptera > Tortricidae > Cydia > Cydia amplana. The sequence continues at coordinate 17,002,783 of NC_086074.1, read as the reverse complement.
TTATAGGCAGAGCAAGTAGACATTGTAGTTGGCAACACACCGGTTCTTTTCAACAACATGTCGGAAAGTGGTTGTGCATTGTGAACTATTATAATATTTAATCCTTAGTAAATACTAGTAGATTTCCTTAAATATACCCTTTTTAGTTTATAATTAATGATTAGCATTAATGTAATAATTTACATCCTTAAAAAATAGTAAGTTAGGAAAGGAAAAAAAATATCTTAAATCACTAGATTGTTTATAAAAGGTAATTTTTTCGTTATGTGTTCTTTTAAATAACATATTCTTTCATCTCGTGGGATAAATTACAGGCTTATTTGCGCTTTGCAGTGTGGGGCATCTAACAGGAGTTCACTCATTGCATTGCTCGGAATCAGTACATTTTGTAGAAGTTCTCTTCTCTCCTGCCTGTTGTTCACCCGGTGACTAGTTATTCATAAGAATTAAGTCACCAGTGAACTTTAAAATAAATAATATTTTTTCGGATAACGCTAGCTCACAAGATGGCCGACTGTTATTCGTAAGGTACAAAATAAATCATTTCTGTAACGTATCGCTCATTAATTTTGATTAATTTCGTTAAACAGGCGTTAGAAGGCCTTTGCTCTTTTACGTTTATTATATTGCTACAGTTTGGTTCCTTATGAACAGAGCTATGGCAAGCCTTTGTTCTTGTTGTTTTCCTATAAAAAGAACTAAAAAAAATCATTTTCAATTTAGATATATTATTAGTACGAACTTAAAATTAATGACTGCTGTCTTTTATGCAACTGTTGTACATTCGGATTTGATGATGCAACAGTGTATTTGTGTGTTAAGCATAAATTTGTATGTTTAGTGCTGTACCATTGAAATGATTACATAGGTACATATAACATGTTTTAAACATTTCATAGTCTGTCATGCAACCAAAACAATATTTTCATAGGACAAAGGTTTACATTTTGTTTGACAGTAGATATTTTATTGATTTGCTGCCATTTCAATCTCCATCAATTCATGTGTGCATGCTTTAACAATTTCATTTGCCTTCACATCATCGGCTTTTTAACATAGCTGTAGTGTAGCAGTTTTAGTTGTTTGGTGCTTTTAGATAATGTCTGGTGCGTCTGGTTCAGGGAGTGGAGCGGGACGCGGCCGGGGCTCCAGCACTGTAACAGACAACAAAGAAAAAGAAAATAAACCCAACCCTAAAATGTCGAAAGCCCTGGGAACATCGGCGAAGAGAATCCAGAAGGAACTAGCAGAGATCACACTAGACCCCCCTCCGAACTGCAGTGCGGGCCCTAAAGGAGACAATTTGTATGAATGGGTGTCAACTATTCTCGGGCCTCCTGGATCAGTATATGAAGGAGGTGTTTTCTTCCTCGACATACATTTCTCACCAGAATACCCTTTCAAACCTCCTAAGGTGAGTCATGTCTAAAGCTAACTGAAAATATTAGGAAAAGTGCCCTTAGATACCTGTTTCTGCTATATAAATTTAATTGGTTTGATAAAGCTAAAGAATTTTACCATTGTAGCAAAGGGGTTGTGCACTAATCACACGAGGTATTTTTGGCTACTTTTTGACCTCCATTTGGTAAGGTTTTTAGCTACCCGTCTGTGTAATCTCTCTGTTTAAATTTTGACATGTAGAATTTAATACTTTGCTAATGAATGAGTATGCATATGTAAAATGATATAAATCTATATCTAAGGTCACCTACATCTTGTAGCTTTGCATTCTTGGCAGGCTTGTGAATGGGGTATTAACATGTATAAATTCAGTTGTCAAATGTTAATCACAACACAAGCCTTCTTGAGCTTACTGTGGGACTTAGTCAATCTGTGTAAGAATGGTGATCTTCAAAAGAAATTGAGTCAATCCACTGAGTTTTTAAGATTTTATGGACAACTCACACAACTAAAATTGTAACCATAACAAAATTGTACTCAAAGAAATTTCTGTTTCTTAGACAATTTCCCAGTCTTTGAGTTTAGTACTTCCCCACACTTCCACTAAAAAAAAACCTCAATTTTTTTATTTATTTTAAATTTGCAGGTGACATTCCGGACTAGGATATACCACTGTAACATCAACAGTCAGGGGGTGATATGCCTGGACATACTCAAGGACAACTGGTCCCCTGCACTCACCATTTCTAAAGTCTTACTATCTATTTGTTCCTTGCTCACTGACTGCAATCCAGGTTAGTTAATATTACTAATTTTACTAGGCCTGTATTGCTTAGTTTTGAATTATCTCTCTCATATCCTGTAGTAGATAGATAGCATATGTCAAAATAGTACCAAAGAATAGGATAAATGCTAAGATGAGGTAGAAATATCCTATACATGTTTTAGAAATGAATTCCCTGAAACACTAGTTCAATTTATGTGCTGGATATACAAAATTTGTTGTACATTTAATGTAGATGAAAATATGGGGTACATTTAATGTTTTAAAAAACTTAAGATTTTTGCTCTTTTATAAAACAAATAGACTGTATAGAGACTGCGGAAAGAGAAGAGTCGTGGAATGTATGGGGCCCAATACATTCCATGACTCTTCTCTTTCCGAACAGACTCTAGTAGCTTTAAATTTTTTAAATCCTTAAATGATGAAACCGAGAAGCTTTGAAGCTGCATTTCAGATTGATACCGTTTTGGGAGCAGTCTAGCAGCTGTATGATCTACTCGTCATAGTTACTCTGATTTACCCAATAACACCACAAAACACTGTAACATATGTACCAACTTTAACTAAGCCTCTTCTGTTGCAGCGGACCCGCTGGTGGGCAGCATCGCGACGCAGTATCTGCAGAACCGCGAGGAGCACGACCGCATCGCGCGCCTCTGGACCAAGCGCTACGCGACATGATCGCCCGGCCAGGCCCACTCATACTCAGCCCATACCATTCTGTTCTCAAAATCAACCCTCCACGTTAATATAAGCTTAAAATGTTTAACAGTAACCCGTTTAGCATATTTTGCATAATTATCGGCGTCCCGGACGCGACTCCCGACTGTGAAGGTGTGTTTCTTTTAACGGCTTATTCATTTCTTTTGCAATTAATGTGATGTATAAACAAGCTTAAAATTGTCCAAAACTTTAATGTAGGCCTTATTTACTAAATGATTTTTTTCTGTTAATCGTTTCTTATTGTATGGATACAGTATAATTTTCTTATTGATGAATTCGTAATTTTAGGTTTTACCAGTGAATTTTGAGTCAATTTTCCGCGATGATGCGATGATCTCAGACACTTTGTACTGTTACTGCTTATGTGCTGTCGGACTATCTCTGGCCGACTTCTATGTTATAAATTAATAATAAATCGTAGATTATCTCTATAACGATTTTTGATTTCAGGGTATGGATTACATATATTTTGTGTGATATAAAAATGATGAAACACGCCTGGCGTGGCTTAAAACTGAATCATACCAGATGCCTATCTATAGCTCATAGCGGTTGTAATGTATGGTTATACATTACAACGGGTTTTCTGTTTAGGAAGCCTGAACATGCTTCTTATGCGTCTGGTGTAGTTCGGCCTTTATTTAACCCTTCGTATGTATAAACACTGATCAGTTTGAACGAATTTAAACCTATTGTATTAAACAATGGATTTAAATTCGCGCGCACTGATCAGTGCCTAGACTTACGAAGGGTTAAGAGTCAAATTCCACCCTCTAGCTCACTAGTATTTCTTTGCACGTAAGTTTGCATTTACGTATATTATGCCGTACTGTGCGATAAGTGATAGTGTACTAGAGGGCAGACCTAAAAGAAGGATGAAATATGGACTCCTGATTACTTTAAATCACCCTCATAATTGTGTTGACTTTTGATACAAGGTACAAAATAATTGATTTATTGTTGAAATCTCCAGTTACCGATGACCGAAGAATCATTTTATACATACATCCCCTCTGCCATTTTTAACGCGCAAGTTTATGGCCAAAATGTGCCCATGTCAAGTTTGAGTGTAAGCTGGTATGATTTTATTCATAACAAATGAATAGAATGGTTAATTAACTACTCGATGTTTCCTAAAAGATGTGATGGTCATATTTTGAAGTTGTTGTATTGCCTTAATTTGAGTGACATTTTTGAGTCTTTAGATAGGTTTTTACTTGGTCCTATTGTTTTGAAATAGATAGTAAATTTCTTTGAATCTATCCTAGGTTGCGTATTTTAAACTAGTTTTCTTTATTTGCGTGCAATGGTTGAAAAAATAGTCACTATTTGAAATGAATCATAATAAATGTGAAATGACTGATGGTCCAGCAATATTTTCAAATTACGGTTTTATCCATTAAGTATTTCATAGTTTGCAGGATTGCTCTATCGAATCGAGTGATTACGTGATTAGACATGATTCATTAGTTCACAAAATAAACATATCAAGCTTTGATCCAATAGTGGGTGATTTGATTACTTTCCTCGCGGATTCCCGTCGGAGTGAGGTTACGGCTTCCGAAAAGAGCACTCATCAGATGTGCCAAATCAGTCCAAGCCACTTCTCTGTTGTCATTACTCCATGTATTTTTTCTAACATATTCCGTTTAGCATGTAAACAATTATTAGAAATAAGTTATTCTACTATTTAGGTAATGTGTAATGTATGTCTTAACCATAGTTCTAATTAAAAATAGCTGTGTAATGATTTTAGTGGGAGTATGTCGCGCGTATATGAATGTAAGACGATCCCGCATTGAATGGAAGATATTCGTTATTTTTGATCAAATCGGTGATAACATGGTGTAACTGGTGCTGTGAGGTTCACATGCTTGCGACATACAATAGATAATCGAATACTGGGACGGTATTCAAGACTGGATATTTTTGTCAATGTGATTTTTTAATTATTTTGTACTATGACTATGTTGCTTGCAAACGACAGCTGTATTTAACGCGACTGAGGTTCCTCTGAATCGATTGACTTCGGACCCTTGTCACCATCCTCTGTTACTTGTATCATGGTATAAAATAGAAAAAAATAAAATTGTGTGTAACTAGAACACCGATAGCTGTTTTATTAAATCGGACTTCTTGAATAAAAGTACTGTGTAGATGAAAGAGGATTTTATTATAAACGTACCTGGAAACACATCTAGATATGACAATCATCTAATATATATTCGAATTACATTATTTACTTATATTCGTGTGCACCAATTCTACTAGACACTAAGAAGTAAAGGTTACATCGAATCGAAAAGTTTAAGAACGTCGCGACATGAGATGAATACCTAGTTTCATTATATTTTCTTGGAATTTGGTGTAAACCCTTTGATAAATCAGTCTTCTACGCTGAGCACACTTTGTCTTGATGTGAAGTTACGAGTGCAGGGGACAGTCACGCGACACTAACACATTTTTGGCCTAAATTTACACAAACATTAATACAATCTAAATAATCATCAAGTTATAATCATTGAAAGAAGCCATCCGCCTAACGGATTACTTTCAAGAGATCTTAAAATATTGTACTCTTAATAAATAGAACCTTTAAGATATAAAACTATGGCAATAAAATAACATTAAAAAATAATCACATACATATACAGACAACTTAAATTAACCTTTGAAAACGAGAATCACAATGACTGCTAAGATATTTGCGAGACCATACTTATTCGAATTATAAAATCGTAAAAAATGAGTCAGGAAAAATGTTGAAAAGGTCTCGTACTGGTAACGTGGGTAAAATAGCAAAGCTGGCTTAGACGGTCTCGTACTGACTGCGGATGGAGCGAGCGAGGCAGCAAGCGAAGATCACTCCGAGCAGCTGAAAATAAACGGAAATATTTAAGTTTGTCATTCAAAACATGCAAGTCTGCCAGAATAATGTAGGCCCTAGTATTACACTGAAGTATAAGCGTCTGAATCATGCTGGTAGGTGACATCAGGGTTTAGAGCAATTATTTCATGAAACCGATGCTGCCAAAAATACTGCGGTGCGGGGGACGAGGTGAGCGAGTCTCGTGCCGTGATTGGTCCGTTCAAAGAGACTGACGTCACACAGCACTGACTCAAAAATGGAGTAAAACTACCGTATATTTGTGGCAGAGGGGGTAGCGTTACTATAGCTGGTCATGCAGATCTTGTCAGTAGAAAAGCGCGGCAAATATGAAAAATGTAGGCACGAAGGGATATCGTCTCTTAGAAAATTTGAATTTCGCGCCTTTTTTTACTGACAAGATTTGCTTGACCAGCTATATGCTCAAAATCATGTCAGTCATAGACCACAGAGCAACATAGACCTAGGTGCATATGCATAAAGTTCAATTTCAGTTTTGACACTTCGGTGACAGCGATCTGAGTGACAGCTTTTGTGTTTGACACGGCGTCCAAAAGGTTAAAGACGTATACAGTGTGTAAATCCAATACGGGCGAATATTTAAACGGTGGTTAGCATAGGACCTAAAAAGTATATTGAGATAGATTTTACTTAGAAATGCATTGAAAATTATAACCATACAAAATAATTCGGCCCGCAATGTAATACACCACACACGTTACGGGATACGAGCTTTTTAAAGTAACTGTCAACGCTTGTTGGCAGTTACTATGAAAAGCTCGTATCTCGTAATGTCATTATCAATTAATGATAAGACGGGTAAATTCTATATCTGGTTTAATTTATTGCCCGTATTTGACTTACACACTGTATTGCATCCGTCATCCGCCCATTAATGATGACACGCCTATCGTGTCATACGCCATACGTTAAAAACATTGATGACACGCCTGTCGTGCCATCCACACCGAAACGGTTAATAATAAAGGCCTGTGCACACCGGCTTGCGTGTGCGTGACGTGCACGTGCGTTAAAATGTTGGAGCCGCACACGTCACGCATGCGGTGTGCCGTCTCTCATAAGGATCTGTATACTACAACGCTGCACGCGCACGTCACGCACACGCAGCCGGTGTGCACAGGCCTAATCAAAATCACATACCGGTACAAAAGCAATGCCCAGCCCCACTCCACCAATGAGATAAGCGTTGTCCTTCAAGATGTCCAGCATCTTGGGCAGGCAGCCGTCAGTGTGGATGTCGGAAGAGTCCAAGTTGCAGGCAGCGGCGGCGCCGTTGGTGACCTCGCGGGCGCTACAGCACGAGTCGGGCACCGGCAGGGTGTTGTTGGACCAGTCCTTGGGGCCGAACACGCCGCAGCAGAACAGCTGAGGGATGGAGATTGTTACTAGAAAATGTTGGCATCCAGGTAGCCATCAGATATATTAGAGCGGCCAAGGTATTCACAAAATCTATTACAATACAGTCCTCCATGTCGTATTAGACAACGGCGACGCTTACAATTTTCTCTGTTGAGCACGTATATGGCTCGCAAAACCGAACTTCGTTTTAACCTTTTCCACGCCGTGTCGAACACAAAAGCTATCAGCTCAGACGCCACATCATTGAAGTGTCAAAACTGAAGTTGAACTTTATGTATTTGCACGTAGGTCGATGTTGCTCTGTGGTCTGTGCCAGATTAATCGGTCTTTGGCGTTGAACCTACGGTGCGGATATATCGGTTATTGGCGTCCAAAAGGTTAAATATCCGATCGCACTGTGCACAATAAAGCTGCTCTTGGTCATTAGGTATATGTGTAAGCGTAAGAGGGCTTAGGTCGAGATTTCCGTATCTATTATCTAGTCTTTAAACTGCATGTTCAGATACTTTTGAACACCTTAGCCACTCCCCTCTAGGTACCTAGCCAAGATGTCTATCGTTTACGCCGTAGTAAACGATGCCTTTGCCTACGCTCATGTCACTAATATGGAAAAGTGATAGAGAGGATTACCGTTTCATTCGCTACGGCGCAAACGATTGGCATCTTGGCTAGGACCTCTGATGTATCAACGTTACCACGACATTTAAAACCAACTTATCAAGTCCACCGTGTAACGCATAAACGCAGTTCAGTGTATATTTATATGTTATCAAAAAAAGTGTATTATATTATTGTTGTGGTGCAATTCGCGGAACGATGCGACCACACATAATTGCGCCGGCAACGCATTAACTTTGTTATCTGACTTTGTATCTGTATGTTCGGGGCCCAGTCCAGGCACTAATGTTCCTATCATATTTCATTAAATAAAAATATTTGTTTAATTAGGTCTTCTCCCTTTTGTATCCTTCCATTTATTTTGTCAATTATCAACTTTAATTAGATGAAAAAGTATCTACGAGTACTTACGCTTTCAATCGTTAGAACCTAAAACTCATTCATAATGTCTACATTGACTAGGACAGAGCTGTAAGTAAGCTACTTACAGAAATCTGGCGGTACAAGTTTGGAAATAGGTTAATAACTTGCAAATGTGACATTGGTATTTTATCACGTTTGCTATAAATATGTATAGTAGAATGTATTCATTTCATCGATAAGCCAATATGAACAGTTACGACATCGTTTATTGATTCTTGCAAATACAGAATGAGTACAGTAAATGAATCAAGAATCAATGTTTTACATATAGTTACTACATGGTTGCACAAACATACATTACTCTACATCTTGTAAGTTTTCAAGATTTGAATTCAGAATAAATTGTGATGGAGTCTTGCGCCGCTAAGTCGCTTGTCTGGTGTGGTGAAACCCTTTTTTGACGGCCCTGGTTCTGACGGAGTGGGAATGCATTTACGAACTGTGTGTGGGACTCGCCGCTCCTTATCCCTCTCTTGGCGAGATTGGCCCTACTCACTAAACCCACTCCAGCGTTTCACTCTTTGTCGCTCGTGAGGGCGCACTGGGATAGATGTCGTTCCACCACGACTAGGGTTTGCAATCCGGATCCGAAATGTATGAAATTATCCGGATCTGGATCCGGATCCGCGGATCTTCCCATACATTTCGGATCCGTCGTGCAAACCCTAACCACGACGCCCTCCGGCTGTGGTACCCTGCCCAATAGGACTCCTACTTACGTCAGTCTGCATGATGTCCCAGCTGCGCTGCACATCCTTGTTGGTGGGGTACTCCTTGAGGCTCTCGTTGAGATGGCGCACGATGGACGTCTCCAGGTTGGCGTGGTTGGCGTAGCCTATGGACTCCTACTCACGTCAGTCTGCATGATGTCCCAGCTGCGCTGCACATCCTTGTTGGTGGGGTACTCCTTGAGGCTCTCGTTGAGATGGCGCACGATGGACGTCTCCAGGTTGGCGTGGTTGGCGTAGCCTATGGACTCCTACTCACGTCAGTCTGCATGCTGTCCCAGCTGCGCTGCACATCCTTGTTGGTGGGGTACTCCTTGAGGCTCTCGTTGAGATGGCGCACGATGGACGTCTCCAGGTTGGCGTGGTTGGCGTAGCCTATGGACTCCTACTCACGTCAGTCTGCATGATGTCCCAGCTGCGCTGCACATCCTTGTTGGTGGGGTACTCCTTGAGGCTCTCGTTGAGATGGCGCACGATGGACGTCTCCAGGTTGGCGTGGTTGGCGTAGCCTATGGACTCCTACTCACGTCAGTCTGCATGCTGTCCCAGCTGCGCTGCACATCCTTGTTGGTGGGGTACTCCTTGAGGCTCTCGTTGAGATGGCGCACGATGGACGTCTCCAGGTTGGCGTGGTTGGCGTAGCCTATGGACTCCTACTCACGTCAGTCTGCATGCTGTCCCAGCTGCGCTGCACATCCTTGTTGGTGGGGTACTCCTTGAGGCTCTCGTTGAGATGGCGCACGATGGACGTCTCCAGGTTGGCGTGGTTGGCGTAGCCTATGGACTCCTACTCACGTCAGTCTGCATGCTGTCCCAGCTGCGCTGCACATCCTTGTTGGTGGGGTACTCCTTGAGGCTCTCGTTGAGATGGCGCACGATGGACGTCTCCAGGTTGGCGTGGTTGGCGTAGCCTATGGACTCCTACTCACGTCAGTCTGCATGATGTCCCAGCTGCGCTGCACATCCTTGTTGGTGGGGTACTCCTTGAGGCTCTCGTTGAGATGGCGCACGATGGACGTCTCCAGGTTGGCGTGGTTGGCGTAGCCGGCGATGCCGACGGCCAGCTCGGCGATGAACGTCGCCAGGAGTAGCACCGCAAACTGGAGAGAATGAGACACGGGTTTACTAGGCTACATGACTAATTTTTTTTATGGTATCAATGATCGGGTTTGTTTTTAGGATCAAATGTCTATATGGGACCCATTGCATTAAAGTAACACAAAAGTCAGAAATTGTAGTCAAAGTCCGACAGTCGCACTTCACTCGCGAAACGCCCTATACAAAACGGCCAGAGGCCGTGACGTCATCGCCCATCTTGTTGTATGGATAAAACAAGAAAATTGCGTTTTTGTCGGTGAAATATTGCGTTTATGTATATAGTTGCTATACAATATTTTTTTGGATGAAATGTAAGGAATCGAATGGTACCCTTACTTTTATCGTTTTTGGAAGTTAAAAAAAACTTAAATTTTGAAACTTTCAAGTCCTGTAATTTTGTAATTTTTCAATATTTTATTTTAATATCCATAGTATTGTGATAAATTGCTCGTTTGCTATCTATTTTACTAGATTTTGTTATAAAATTCAACATGTGTCATCATCCCTATTAGTCTTTAGTCTTTATTTGCACACCTCAGTAAAAATACAGCTTCAGGAAAACAATTGATTAAGGATAGAGGTAGACAACAGGCAGTCTTAAATTATATCACTGGGGGGCTATTATTTTTATTACACCGTAGTAAATGTATTGTCATACAATAGGGTATTTTCCTACTAGTCAAATCAGTTTCTTTTTTAGAACCGTCAAAATGAACTGCTAATATGGCTAATATCTTATACCTTTAAACGAGCAATTCTTGTTTATTTATTTATTTATATATATATATATATATTTCGGGGATCTCGGAAACGGCTCTAACGATTTGGATGAAATTTGCTATATGGGGGTTTTCGGGGGCGAAAAATCGATCTAGCTAGGTCTTATCCCTGGGAAAACGCGCATTTTCGAGTTTTGATATGTTTTCCGAGCTTTGCTCGGTCTCCCAGATATTGGAATTTATATGAAACATTACATCGTGACGTCACGGTCAACTCACCTACTTCTATCTATGTTTTTCTAATAATTATCTGGTGCTTTATTTCATGCATGGTGTGAAATCATTTATTTAAATGCAATATAATACCCTATTCATGAATTTACATTAGTTACCTACCATATGCCCATGTGAGATTGTATTGTATCATAGTAGTACCTACATACTTATTTCCAACACTAATTGTGAACAACGTGATTTCTCACGACATTCTCGGATTTAGTTAAATGTACAATTAATCAAAGGACGGATGTTAACGTCGGCATGGTGGGAGGACGTTTTCATAATCATCGTGTCTAGTTCATTTTCGTTTGCCAAAGAAAAATATGCAACACAAATGTTTGGGTAAATATATTATGCCCATTTGTGTGAAGTTAATGGGATAAGATTAACACTTGTGTGTACATAATTTTACGTGTTGCTCTGGCTAACAGGGCGTAAATATAAAACGCTACGTACAAACGTACATATACATAAAATACAACAACAATAGTACTATTATTATACACGCAAACAAGAGCTATACCTAACAAACAAAGACCGCTCGTAATAACAACCTACAGTAACTACTGTTGTGTCACGATAAACATTTTCCGACTCTTTTTCAGTTAGTGCAAGAGAGACAACTATTGTAATAATAACTGATAAGTGATAAAGTAATCCGCAACCAGATAAACGGTAACTGCTATTTACGGGTAATTAAATTAAAGACCAAGCTAATTCAATAAGTGATTTCCTGTGCAAACCTGTAATACAAACGCCCGTAAAATTGTTTGTGTCACAAAAAGCATTGCTGTGTGGTGGTCAAATAAGTCTTTACTGGTGAAGATAAAGTCTATTTTTTTATTCGGTAGACTAAAATGACATTTCATAGTATGAAATGACACATGATGTTTATACTATGAAATGTCATTTTAGTCTACGGAATAAAAGAATAGACTTTGGCTTTAAAGGGCTGGCATCCAGGCCATAATATATTAAAAAAAAAAACAAGAATTTGACACAACTCTAGGGATTGACAAGGCAAGCTATGCTGGCGCCATCTGTAAATTTGCTATTGTATCTGCAATTGCTATATATATATATATATGACACCGTAAGATTGTGAACCCGTTAGTTTATAATCTAACGTAGGTTAGGTTAGGTTAGATTATAATCTCCCTACCGTCAGTTTATAATGTAACTAGCGAGATTATAATATGAAGAGTGTTTACAATTTTACGGTGACATATATAATGTAAAACGATGGATGCTACCGAGTTCGACGTAGGTATCTGGTTGTCATTCCATGGCAAAGCTCGTTAATGTATAAAATCGTTTTCGATTCACTTAATTTGATTCTAATAGGGCCTAACCGAAATTTTCTGACCCTGAAGAAAAACCGGTGCCTCGCCAATGATCTGTTATTTTAATTTATATTTTATAGCTATTTAGGGTCTGTCTGACCCATCCATCGTCGCTAAATTGCCTCTTAATTTCTAGGTAGTTATTCTGGGTCAGCAGCCAATTCCTTTGTTATTTTGGCCGAATGATGTCACGCGGATCGCGGTATAAATATCAGCAATCAGAGGAAATCCTACGATAACACACGTTAGGGGGAAATGACCGTGTATTTATATCGTTTAGATTTCTTTCGTCGCCTCAGCAAATGTTTGTTCTAGATACAATAGGTAGGTACGTTACTTTTAGCTATGAGACTCAAAATTAAGATTTATTTTGAATGGACGGCGCCGCATACCAGTAACATATTTGACTACTAGTCAAATCAGTTTCTTTTTTCACTGTCAGAACGATTTTGCTACTATGCAATTTATATGCTAGCATGTGACGAAACAATCAAATAACCTACTTTTTATAATTTTATATGTGTTTTAAAATATAAATTGTGTCTAAAAATAACTGCTCTCTACGTTTCTCTATTAATTTCTGGTGCTTTATTTCATGCATGGCGTAAAATAATTTATTTTACATAATTATACACAGTCAAATGCCCTTACGTTACGCTACAGGCTAGAAAAGCACGATGCTTTCAATGTAGCTGTGGTGGAGTGATAAAATGGTTAGCAGGCAAGCTGCGACAGCGGCACGTTTGACTTACTTTTTTCTGAAAATTAATGATAACGTGTTCTATCATTAAATAAATAGTCAAACCTATAAGAATCGTCATCTATGGGCGCTATCGGAAAACAAGCCTTTTGTCATGATTTATAATTATTTAAGTACTGCGGAATGGAGTATCGAGACAAACCACTGTGGTTTAACGATGCTTTTGGATCTAAATATTATGTAATTGTGATTTATCTCTAATAGAAAAAAAAATAAAAATATGTACATAGATGTATTTTTAAGAAGTTGATAACGATAAATCAGTCGCATTCATTTTTTTGGGTGGGTTAGTCGCAAGTTTCGTGCGGCGCGCCATATCTTTTGTTTCCTTCAATTTCCTGGCTTTACGCCCCCTCTTAACGTACCAAGTCCAACTGGATCGAAAGCAGTTGGCTATTTAGTACGAGCACCATTACTAATTAAGTTAAAGCGATAATTAAAACAAATGACCTTACTTCTACATTCGAAAGCGGCACGAGCGAAGCTCTAAAATGCCAACCGGTTTTTTGACATAACCAACGCACCTATATTTAGACAGCTTTTTGTTCGTTGCAAGTGCAAGTCTTTTATCCGTCATTTCCTCGTTCTGATTTAATTAAACTAGACATGTCTACCATGACAAATGGACGTAAATGAGAGAGGAAGCGTCCGTTTAACGTGAAGTCACAGTGTAAAGGTCGCTTCGACCGCGGTCAATTGGCCGCTCGCAAGACGTTGCGATGATTCCTGCGCTAATGACTGGACTAGGTATTGTAAATTAGTACGTGTGGCCCAGTCTACCTTAGAAGATTTCTGACGATGGAGAGTAGGCTACCTAGAGTACCTAGCGCAAAATTTCATTGTTGGTACAAGCTTTTAGCATTTATTGTGCAAAATTAAACTCAAGCTAGACAGTTAGGGCCCGGCCACATGTCAGCGGTGCGGCGCCGCCGCCGCCGCGCGGCGCGGCACCGCAGAAATCTGCGGCACCGCAAACCGCTCTGCGGCGACGCCCGCCGCAACGCAAAATTTTGCGGTGCCGCAAAGCGGTGAGTTTCGCCGCGCGCGGTGCCGCCAAGCGGCGTGCGGCGCCGCGTGCGATGCCACGCTGCATAGTAAAGAATAAAATTCGACTACCAGTTGTTTAATCAGACATGGATCCCTTCACACGTGTTCTGCTCTTGCTGTTGTTATAGCGATAGCGGTTTGCCAAAAAACGCTGCAAATGGTGTTTAAGGTATGAAAATCGGTACGATTGATCTTTAGGACATTTGAAACAATTTGACCCGAAGCACCAACAAATAAAAAAAAACCAGAGGAGTTATGACGTCGTCTTTTTTTTGTATGAAATTAAAAAAAAATTGTTTAGAAACCTATCGTGTGTAGTATTAAACGAAAGGGCTTTCTGAGCTGATTCCAAAAATATATCACGTCATTACATTTGAGTCATTTTTTTTTAATTATAATAAAAATATTTTTCAAAACATACCAAGTTTGTGTTTCTCCAGATACAATACCGTTAAATTTTTTTTGTTAAATATACCTCAAATTATACCTAATATCCTCATATCCATATCTATTTATTATTTATATTCATTGTATTTGTTTATAGCCTGACCAGTAATATATGATAATTGTCAAGAGGGCGCTGTTATTCTCATGTATAGGGTGACAATTCAGTGTAGTATGAAAAAATTAGTTCCAGTGAAATTCCGCAACATGGCGCACCCTCAATAGATCCTGGTTCACCTATAGTTGTGTAAAAGTAGGTACCTACTTTGTTTTGTAATTATAACATGATATTGCACCTACAAGTTATCTGATTTGCCCGAATGTTGACTAGTAGAGAATGCATTTTAGCATTAAGTCCGCCTTTTGTACGTTTGTATTTTCATTTGTGCAATAAAGATTAAATAAATAAATAAATATCTAATTCTAATAAAACAATTTTGAAAATATTTACATTTAGTATATTTGTTTTAATTTTTTCTACTGCCGTACCTTTATTTGTCATTTAAAAGGTCGTACACACACCTTTAAACCCCTATGTTATAGTTGTCAAGACAAGTCTTTAGTCTATTCCCCAAAAAAGTATTTGTGCATACACGCAGTATCTTTTTGGTACCTTTACGATACTTCGTGTAATCACCACTTAAAAAATATTGTATGAAATACATTGTTGCCAACCTAATTTTAATTGTCATCTCTGACAGATGAGTACTAAGTGCATTGCTGCCAATTTACAAAATATTCATTAGGTTCTATAGTAGAAATAATAAAATTCCTTCAGAAGTCAGAACGCGCATGTGACACCCGTAATATAGCAAGATCCATAGACTACGAACACCGCTTAGCGTTGCTTGTTAGTCTCCATAGGCTACTGTGGCCAAAATCGAGAAAAAAAAACTATCCAAAATTGTAATTTAACTAAGAGCAAGTACCAGGGCCTCATGAGTTACTAGCTAGAAGGTGTCGCTGACCATACAGCCGTGGGGCGCGGGGCGCGGTGGCCGGGTCGCGTATCTTAGCTGTATACTTTTGGTTTGTTTACCTACATATATGTCCTATATGATTCCACTTGTTTAAAGTATTATTTTTGTTGAATGAAAAATATTTGTTAAATTTACAATTTTTTTCAAAGGAAGTGCTTGGTCGTAGAAAAAGTATTGTATGCAACGTTGTTTAACGGAGTCAAAAAATACTCGTGGCGTCTTTATTAACAATTTTCGGCTTCGCCTCAAATTGTTACTCACGCCACTCGCCTTTTCTGACCCCTCTTAAACAACGGTTGCATAAAATACTATTTCAATTTTACAAAGTGTAATAATACCCCTGCCGAATTACTCATAATGTCATTCGGGTAAAATAAGAGTATTGAAACTTGGTTTACACATGTAACATTCCTTTGGTAATATCTAAGCTTTAAGTAAGAAAAAGTTCTCATGAGTGGGGGGTGGAGAACTCGGGGAAAGGGGGGGAGGGGTTAAAATGTGAGATTTTTCAGTTAATTCTTACATAGATAATTTTTACTACGACTTATAGATTCCGAGATATAAGCGACTTTCTGGAAAAACTATGCTTTCTATTTAAATATTTAATTGAGAGATTCATAGATCACACTTTGTAAAATTGAAAAATTAAAAAAAAAATACTTCATGTAATTATTTTCAAAATTGCTTTCTTAGGGTTAGATATGAGGATATTAGGTATAATTTGAGGTATATTTTACAAAAAAATATTGAACGGTATTGTATCTGGAGAAGCCCAAACTTGGTATGTTTTGAAAATTATTTTTATTATAATTAAAAAAAAATGAAATCGAAATGAATCGGCTCAGAAAGCCCTTTCGTTTAATACCACACACGATAGGTTTCAAAACAGTTTTTTTTAAATTCCATACAAAAAAAAAGATAACTCATCTCGTTTTTTTTTATTTAACCTGACGAATCCCACGATATGACGTCACCATAAGCGTTCTGGCTCATATATGAGCCGTGGGAGCTGACAGATTAATGGTGCTTCGGGTCAAATTGTTTCAAATGTCCTAAATATCAATCGTACCGATTTTCATACCTTTAACATCATTTGCAGCATTTTACTGAATTTCTCGGTGTACTGCCAGCGCTATTAAGAAGGCACAGAAATAAAAAAAACAATTGGAAAGAAAATTTTGGGTGAACCCATATCTTCGTATAATGAATGAAGATGCAAATCATTTCAAAAGAAAATACCGGCGCGGCACCGCAGAAATCTGCGGCGCCGCACGCCGCTCGGCGGCACCGCGCGCGGCGAAACTCGCCGCTTTGCGGCACCGCGCGCGGCACCGCAAAATTTTGCGTTGCGGCGGGCGTCGCCGCAGAGCGGTTTGCGGTGCCGCAAATTTCTGCGTTGCCGCGCCGCGCGGCGGCGGCGGCGCCGCACCGCTGACATGTGGCCGGGCCCTTAGGTCTGGTTAGGTATACTGTCATACAGCTCGGTCACGCACTCACGATAACGTTCGTTATCTTGTATGGCGTACTTGAACACTGTTGTTATTGGTTCCGTTCCAACTATTGACATGACTCATTAAAGCCATTAACTGATGTACTTTTACAAAATTGAGTCATTTTGCATGATTGATTTGCAAGAAATTAAAAACACGATTTAATAAGTTGGTAATCGTTGAATGGAATGTTGGACTTTTTAGTACCTAACAAATGATGAATTTCCAACGTGCTAATAGGTATTCGCACATAGCGTGAGAGACTGTTTGAAACCCCTGGTTTTTAGGGTTCCGTACCCAAAGGGTAAAAACGAAATGGGACCCTATTACTAAGACTCCTGTCCGTCTGTCTGTCACCAGGCTGTATCTCATGAATCAAATTTTTATAAACCTATTTGACGCAGTTGTAAATATTTAATTGTTTGCACTAGATACATAGACTATAGACACTATCAAAATCAATTACTCGGGACTCCCGACATGATTTTGGTTTTTATTAAAATGGGGATCATTATTAGTTAATGTATTTTTCATATTTCAGGGAAATAAATAACTGTAGGTATACAACAACAAATTCAAAACTTTACGTGTTTGCAAAGCGTAAACTTTTCATATTTTAATGCAGTATTTTCCTCTTCAGTGCATAAAAAATTGTTTTGTGACGGTTTGGTTTGTCATTGGTTCAGACACTTTCAATTTCCACGACACATTTGTAATCCGTATTACAACGAGATAAAGTTTAAAATTGGTCAGTTAATAGCGTGTCATCATCAGACCTTCAGTCACGCTTCATTGAAGACCAAACGCCAACCGCAAGGACAGTCATGTTAGTTAGTAGAACAGAAACCACAGAAATAATAGTATATGTAATCAACACGCGCAAGACAGTCGATATATGTAGCTGCGTACTTGTGTAGCTTGCATAGACTACCACCTTTAAGACATCGCTTTGTAAAGTAATTACAAAGCCCGCGAATAAGGCACGCTTGGACACCGTGACTCGTATGTTGCATGTAGTATGTAGGGATCTGCGTTAGTTGGCTAGCCAGTGCGCTTGTTAGTAGAATGATGCCAAGCGAGGGTAAACAAACCGTGTTTACTGTCTGATAAAGAAAATACGATATCGTTTCACCTTTTTCGTACTTTGGCGTATTAAGAGGTCGTTGACAATAAGTTTGGAAGTTCTATAGAGGGCGACTGACCAATAAGCTGCCAACTAGGGCTTGATATAGTGTATTCCCATTTGTCCCCACCCCACCCCACGAGACCGCCGTCATACATGAGGCGGGGACAACTGGGAATGATTTACATGAAGCCTATTCTGTGTGCCCGGCGGGGACAAATGGGAATACACCCTTGAAATGTGCATGTAACCCTTTCACTTTTCAGTGTCAAATGTAGATTATGATGTGATGACCGTTTTCCCTTCAGTTACCTCCGAGATGACCGTCCCTTACACTTTTTTTAACAAGAACAACGAAGGATCTTTGTCAGAGAAAGGATTTTTTTCCGTTTCTTTGACACCCTAGTAGAAACTACCTTGTAGTTTTTTTATATTTGTGTTAATTTTAATCTTTGAATGTAAATAACGTGTATTTCCGTCTTTACGTGCGGAAAATCGCCGTTCCCAAGTTAGCTTTGTTGTAAAATTAGCCATGCTTTGTAACATTCTTAGTTACTCTTCTACGTATTGTGTTAAAAACATGACTGTCACTTGGCTTAGTCACAGTTAGGCATTAATTACAACACTAATCAAATTATAGGGCTTATCAATATCAAGTTGCGTTCTGTTAAAAAACAGTTTACCATATGTTGGGTACCTAACTCAATTTTAGTTGTTATTGTTGTTATAATAAATCATAAAATAAAACATAACTGGACCTGAATAAGCAGGTTAGATATTTATCAGTGCTATAAAAATGTTATTCGTTAAAAATAAAATTTGCATGGCATTCTTATGACAATGTTAAACCATAAAAAAACATAAGAATGAATAATATTCCCACCACATACTGTTGTTATTCTAAAGTTAAGCTTATTATTATATTACCTATTAGTTTGCAGTGCTTTTAGTAGGTCTTAGTAGGTAATAAATTGATCTTCTCCTAGTACTCTCACATGTCATATCTAGTATACTACACAGTTAAATAAATACTAAGTAAATACTTAATTGCAGGAATGAAGGATAGAGGAAAACACACAGTTCTTAATAAATTAATTGTATTGATGTGTATTTTAGTTCAGTTCATCAGATCGATCAGTTAGGTTAGGTTAGGTTAGTTAAATGCCGATAAGACAAAACTTATGCTAATACATTCTCCATACTTAGTACCTAAAAACGATATCCCGTCCATTTTCACACATAGTTTCCATTGTATACATAGTATTGATTCCGTAACTTGTAAATGCCAGCCCATAGAAAGAGTTATCAGTTTTACGTATCTTGGCATGAAAATCGACGAAAACTTCTCCTGGACAACTCATGTAGATTTCATTTGTAATAAATTAAGAATACTTTTAAGCATATTTTACCATCTTAGTTTTAAAGTTCCTGTTAGCACTTTGAAATGTATTTATACTTGTTTAGTAGAGTCTATTATTAGTTATGGTCTTGACTGCTATGGCCTCACGTTTAAAACTAACATAGATAAATTAGAATTGTTACAAATCCGTTTTCTAAAACTACTAGTTAATAAAAAGATAAAACACAGTTGCAAAACTGACTACAGACAATTATTTAAATTATGTAAAATTTTACCAGTGGGATTAAAACTTAAATATATGTTAGCTATAAACAGTCATGGCAGCCAAGAACACAGGGATCTAGTCAAACATAGTCATAACACCAGAGCATTAACGGCGGGCAAATATGAAGTACCTAGGGTGTATAATTATTATGGCGATAGGACACTTAAGAAACGGTTACCCTATTTACTGAATACTTTGCCCGCAGACATAGTAAAAGAACCCAAAAAAAGTAGATTAAAAAAGAGTCTTAAAATGTATCTCTTGAATACACTATAGGGGAATGTGTTGCCCTATAGAGTATTCATGACATTACCTAGTATTATAACTCCCAATGTAAGCCTATTACTTATAACATAAATTTATTTAAGTATAGAATAATGCGACTCCACAGTCAAACAAATGTAGTTTTGTGGAGCTTTGTCATTAACAAAAAAGTTGTAACTATTGTGTAATAAATAACTAAAATAAAATAAAAAAAAAGGTATGTCGGGTGAATTGAAAATATAAATAAGAAGAACAATCCTAAAGAAACAGTAGCTCATTATTATTGATATATGTAAATACCACCCATCAAATTAATTAAAACATAAGGATTACAATATTAACCTGAAAATAAGTCAGAAAATTGTAGAATGTCTAAAAAAGAAATTTAGCAAAACTGAAATTTACACAGTATATCATAAACTCACCGTAATAATCATGCAGTGGTTCTCGTTAAAGGCACCGCAGCATCCGAGGAAAGCTACAATGAAGATGACAACTCCAACGATGATCTGAACCACCGGAGCCGAAGACCAGAAGTGCCCGTCGGTGAAGTCAATGTACGGAGACAGGCGCATCTCCGCCTTGATGCCCACTATGAAGATGATCAGCCCAGTGATCTGAAATACAGTTCTTAATCTTAATATTGTTTATTGCACCATTGTGGTAATTATAAACTGTCATTCAATAGAACTTGCTAACTATGTAAACAAACCGCCATACTAAAATTGACACTGAATGTCAATTTACTAGTAACTTTTGTTTACATAGTTAGCAAGTTATTTATAATTCTTGGACCCTAGAAGGGCAATTGTTTTCTTAATTTAAGTTTACACAAGAACAGAATATTAAATAGATAGGTATTTCATGGAAAAAGGTATAATATCATAAAGCTAAATAATATTAAAATCAGTTTTGTGTGGAGTTATCCGAGATTAAGCAGGAAAGGAAGAGAGAGAAATTTGTGTGGAAACATAAGAGTTGTACAAAAATATTAAGTTTTTCTAATGAGGTCAAATTTATTTTATGTGATATGAAAACTGTGGATAACACGCTTTTGTTCTCTAAGTTCTCTCATTATGAACATCCAAGAAATTATCTGAATTGAGTGTGCATTGTTGACAAAACAATGCTATTTTATTATTGTGTGAGTAAATAAAATAATAAGTGATAAACTGAAGTTGAACTGGGGATCGTATGCTATAAACGAAATATCGTATGGTATTCAACGAACTCACAGAATGACCTCGAAAAAGTTGAAAGAATGTTGTCAAAAAACTAAACTTTCGAGTTTGCAAATAAAATCATGTGCAACATACTTATGTCGAAGAAACAGCCATGCATCAGTTAACATTATGCAATCGTTAATGTCTTTAATGAGTCATTTTAAGTGTAACATATTGAAAACCCAGCTTATTTTTTGGTAGGTAATGGAAGGTAGGCATTACGTGAAATCTATTTGGATATTAAACGAAATTTAAAGTAAACATTCTGTTATAGATCTATAAAAGAAAAGTTCTATCTATAATGTTCAAGAAACCTCGCTCGGAAAGAGAAAAGGGCTAGAGAAAAGCACTTACCGCAAACAGCAGGTTGAATGCTATAAGCAGGTATTTAACACACGACATCCCCATCCCGAGAGCCATTTTTGAAATCCGGAGTGTTCCAATTACAAAATCACTGCCTGGAATCAAAACAACACAGCTATTATACAGTAATTACGCGTCCAACACAAGTGCGAAGTTAAAAACATCGATTTGTCGTGTTGACAATGGGGTAGTCTTCAAAAGTAATGTGAAACGTGATGTTGTATTTTAAAATGTCTAAATCAGTTTTAAATTTTATTGCGTGCTATTTAAAAATAATCTTACCGCCAAACAATGAAGAGCCAGATAAAATTAATGATAAATCAACAGTGACGAAACAACGGAGCGTTCACCAGCTACAGCAAGCAAACATGCGAATGCAAGTGTTGCCAGGCCCGAGTACAGCCGCTCCCGTCTCAGCTGTTTGCTTCACGCACCACTCGTACAAAAGTAGCATTGACCATTGAACGAGGTTAGAATTATAAACTTGATTAAAAGGACTTCTTAGACTAAATTAACTAGTACGATAAAGTTTTTTTATGACTAAAGGTTTAAAACAATTTCTAAAAACTACGCGCAAAAATGTTGCCAGGAAATAAATAACAAACTCCTCAAAGGCGGGAGATTTTAAAAAGTTTTCCATCTAGCCCTTTGTACAGAGTGTAGATACGATGCGCGTGCGCGTGCGCGTTTAACGCTCGGTTGACGTGTTTTTGTTTTACGTAATACTTATCTCATTTTACTAGGATCATATGTGATATTACCATTTATAAACCAAGTCAAAATGTTATACTAAAGTATTGCTTTCATAAAATTTAGAGAAGCTAAATTGTGACTGCTCTTTTGCAACATAAATTACCTAGGTACCTAACAAAAGTAAATAGGATGCACTGTCCCAGAGAAAAATATTGCACCCCGAATAAAGAGTAAACATTCTCCAAAACAACGTTGAACTATAACTGTATATTTTTTTGGGAGATAAATTTTCTCAGATACGGATAACGTCAAGACTGCGTCAAGATAACTCAGACATTGACTGTTCAGATAGTTCGTAAGATACCTATCCCGCGCTCAGTTTACTTATCTCATTCGAGAAATCGACAGATTTTTTAAAAAGTGGTCAAGATGAAAATTCCGTCAGTTAAATTACCTAATATTTTGAAATCAGTGAGGTATAATCTTGCTGCAGTTAATGGACTTTTTGTGGTAAGTTGTTTTTGAGTAATTTTGGAGTACTTAGAGATTAATATGCAATTAAAACATTACTTAAAAACATTAATCTTTAAACAATTACTTAGGTACTTATTACTAGTGTAGTAAATATAAATAATCATTGAGTAGGAACGACTAGAAAAGTCAAGTAGGTACCTAGTAGATAAGATGCAAGAGCCATAGGGAGGTGAAGAGGAGAATGCGTTTGCGAAAATACGAGAAAAGTTCTACAGAGAAGGACTTGTATAGATTAGACCGGATTTTCGCCTAGGCCCACAAGGGCCGGGCTAGGGGCAACTAGCAATGGTTTTGAGATGGACTATTAGCGGGCCCCCTAAATTCTAAGTGCCATACCAAGTGCCTAGGGGCCCTAGGTCTCTAAATCCAGGCCTGATTCTAAGCATCTTTTCCATGGAGTGCTACCCCCTACAACTGTAATAATGGAAATTATTCCTGTTGTTTACAGTTAACCGGTGCACTGCTTCTGATCGTTGGCGTAGTGGTCCTTGTGGAGAACATACAATACGAGGATTTCCTCACAAACCGATTCTACACTGTACCAGCTTTCGCAACAGCTATTGGCGTTTTGATATTGCTGATATCTGTCCTCGGATTTTATGCTGCGCTCTCGGAAAAGTTCTTCATTGTCGCTGTGGTATGTGCCTGACTTTCATAATAAAGGTTGAAGGAAAAATGCTGAAATCAATCAGTGCTATTTAATTTTGGAAGGCGTTGTATAAGGAAAACTTTTATTTTATTCCTTAAATTAACACTAACAGATATGCTATACATATTTGCGTATTGCTTGTTGCTATAATAATATAATGGATCATTCTCAAAAAATATGTCTGCGGTATAATTGCCGCGACCCGCGACCCATAGAAAATATATAAATAAAAAGTGTCGTGGCAATTCACAGACAAGACATCCTCTAGACAGAGCATAGTAACGCTACCCCCTCTGCCACTTATACGGTAGTTTTACTCCATCTTCGAGTCAATCCCATGCCGTGATTGGTCCGTGTCTTTGAACGGACCAATCACGGCACGGGATTCGCTCACCTCGTCCCCCCGCACCCCCGTATTTTTGGCAGCATCGGTTTCATGAAATAATTGCTCTAAACTCAGTCTAGAGGATTCCTAGTCTATGTGGCAATTAGACATAGACGCAACCGCTGACATATTGTCAGAGCAGACCCAATATATTGTTGAAACTGGCCATCAGGTACAACTTTTTATATAACTGTGTATTTTCAGATTAATATTTCGACAGACTTCAATAAAAAAATGTCCAAGGAATATTTGTTTCAATAGGTTATGGGCCCAGCACGCTTCCACTGTTTTTCTTGAATAAAAATACTATAAATAAACGTTTTTCTGCTTCAGTACCTGGCCGGATTGATATTCATCTTAATAGACGAGAGCGCGCTCACGATAGCCGCGTATTCGCTGGTGAATGATGTCAACAGCGAGATTAGAGCACCCATGGCCAGCAGTTTACTGTTGTATGACTCCAGGCTGGACATCGCCAAGCTATGGGACGAATTACACACGGAAGTAAGTACACAATCTAGGTATATTATTATGATTAGATAAGCCTGTTTTTGTTGAAGGAGCGGATAAGTGAGGATAAGTTTTGCCCCTAAGATGAATTGCACCAACACCAACCACACTTGATGAATTTATTAACGTCACTCAACACTCAACTGTGAATTTATGAAACTTAATATTAGCTAATATTTTAACAGTGACAGACGGTCTAAAGTGCAACCGACCTCCGTTGTAAGTTAAATTAATACAATGATATGGGAAATTGTTGGAGCCTAATTCCGCCCCATTCCGTACTTGCTCTCGGCCAAGACGGTGACTTTATAATAAACATATAGATACAGATTGCGCCTTAATAGTAACTGTACTTATAATAACTCTAAATTCTACTACGTGTTTTCGCAACCCAGATCAGAACATAACCTTGTCCAACAGTTCGAATGCTGCGGCGTGGTCGGCGTGAACGACTGGCAATCCACCCGCATACCCATCAGCTGCTGCCACATCGACTACGGGACCATCTCTCCATTCAACTGTACGGTGGCGCTCGCGTACAACACTGGTTGCATTGTATCATTGGGCGAATGGCTTAGCTACAATGTGTTTGTATTGGCGGTTTCTGCGCTCGTGGTCACTTGTATACAGGTAATTAATAGTTTACGGGACTGTGTCTTCTTTCAACGCATACCCATCAGCTGATGCCACATCGACTACGGGACCATCTCTCCATTCAACTGTACGGTGGCGCTCGCGTACAACACTGGTTGCATTGTATCATTGGGCGAATGGCTTAGCTACAATGTGTTTGTATTGGCGGTTTCTGCGCTCGTGGTCACTTGTATACAGGTAATTAATGGTTTACGGGACTGTGTCTTCTTTCAACGCATACCCATCAGCTGATGCCACATTGACTACGGGACCATCTCTCCATTCAACTGTACGGTGGCGCTCGCGTACAACACTGGTTGCATTGTATCATTGGGCGAATGGCTTAGCTACAATGTGTTTGTATTGGCGGTTTCTGCGCTCGTAGTCACTTGTATACAGGTAATTAATGGTTTACGGGACTGTGTCTTCTTTCAACGCATACCCATCAGCTGATGCCACATTGACTACGGGACCATCTCTCCATTCAACTGTACGGTGGCGCTCGCGTACAACACTGGTTGCATTGTATCATTGGGCGAATGGCTTAGCTACAATGTGTTTGTATTGGCGGTTTCTGCGCTCGTGGTCACTTGTATACAGGTAATTAATGGTTTACGGGACTGTACGTGTCTTCTTTCAACGCATACCCATCAGCTGATGCCACATTGACTACGGGACCATCTCTCCATTCAACTGTACGGTGGCGCTTGCGTACAACACTGGTTGCATTGTATCATTGGGCGAATGGCTTAGCTACAATGTGTTTGTATTGGCGGTTTCTGCGCTCGTGGTCACTTGTATACAGGTAATTAATGGTCTACGGACTCTACGGGACTGTGTCTTGTTTCAACGCATACCATCATCAGCAACATCAGCACATCAGCTGCTGCCACATTGACCATCTCTCCATTCAACTGTATGGTAGCGCTCGCGTACAACACTGGTTGCATTGTATTTTTAGCCGAGTGCATAGCCATAGCATGCATAGCTAAGCCTAGCTACAATGTGTTTGTATTGGCGGTTTCTGCACTCGTGGTCACTTATTGTATACAGGTAATTAATGGTCTACGGGACGTGTGTCTTCTTTCAACACATAGGTACCCATCAGCTGCTGCCACACCGACTACGGGACCATCTATCCATTCAACTGTACGGTGGCGCTCGTGTAAGACAACAGGTGCATGGGTGTCTTTGGACGAGTGCCTTTGGCCACGTGTTTGTGTTGACGGTTTCTGTAGGTAGGAGCCACCTGCAGATATATAGACTTCGACTCTTTGTCTCTCTTTCGTTGGTAAGTAGCCAATAAGTGTCTATCTTTAACCCGAAAGTTAAGTACTGGAATGTCTGGGTGTGATTTTGGGAGTGTCAAATTTTTTATTACCAATTGCTAACTTTTTGATACTTACAGAAAAGGCAAGTAGGTATAGTATATTTTAACTTTTGGATAACATTTTATCAGTTTCAATGGTGCATCGATCGAAGCATGCAATGATTGCAATGCCATGGTTACGGAGGCCGATAACAGGCACTATATACCTACTTAGCTATGTATAGGCATTAGGCAGGCATATATCGCTAATAAAGGCACTGCAATTTGAATGGCACGGTTATTTTATTGAATCGATGGGCTATACATACGGAATTTGTATTTACATTGTAGAGTATGTGTGGAAAGAGAAGAGGTTGTTTACTTCGCCGGAAAAAGAATTTTGATATCTATATGGGTGCCAAGTTCTAGTTTGCTTGGGATATAATTAAAGTTCAGGATTTGGCTTGGCTATTTTATACCAACAAACTAAATTTTAGAAAAGTAGGTAATATAGACAAATATAATATAGCATGTAGGTACGTAAAAACTAGTCAAGTCAAATCCTGAACTTTAATTACATCCCAAGCAAACTAGAACTTGGCACCCATATAGATATCAATTCTTTTTCCAGCGAAGTCAACAACGACGAATATTCTTAATATTGAACTTGGCTCTCATTTCTCATTTATGTTTTTGATGGGATTAAATATTACAAGTATCAAGTCTTCATGATAATGGCAGTTCTGTTTTAATTCTTTACCCGTTTTCAGATAGTGCTGGCTGCAATCGCTTCGTGGCTCACGTGGCGGTCGAGGTTCGAATCAGTCGAACTGGAGTCCTAGTTCCTTCTACAAATAAGATTGTAAATAAACAATTATTTATACATTTATAAATGTAACTCCCCATGAAATATTTAAACTATAAGTACCTAGTAGCCTCTATTAACGACATAACGACCATGACAGCCAGTCATAACAAGTGAAGCATTCAAGGCTTCAGGGCATACTTATTAATTAAATACTTGTTTTTGACAACGAATAATTACCATAACGTACGTCATGTTATAGTCATGAACTCGTCATGACCTCATGACAGTCATGACGGATTAGGGATCGCGGGTGTCCCCATTTGCAGCATCAGATAATGTAGATGTAAGAATTAGAGTTTTAATAACGGCTCGTGATGATGTACCGATGTACCCATTTTACTAAAGAAAACGTGACCAAGTCTTCAGTGGCCGAGGCCGGAAGCGAATCGGCGTCTTCAGCTGCCGCGGCTAACGCCATTGCCTCTAGGCCACCCGCTCGGCACCATCGGTTTTTCAGTTTATCATTTACCTATTTTTTTATACATATAGTTCCCTACTTTGTACTCATTATAGCTTAATGACGATACATATTTGGGCTGAAAACATAATTATACCTACCTAATTATGTTTTCAGCTAAAAATAATTTTGGATTTAATAAATGTAGCGCGTTTTGTGGTAGCACTTAACATACGTGGCAACAAATAAATCTTTAAACTTTATCATATTGTTAGAAACAGGAAAGTCAACTTCTTGTAAACCACTTAAGTATATGTATGAGTTGTTAGACAGTTAGGTACTTATATTAATTGTTAATGTAAGTAGGTATGAACTTTAATCCCATACCTAAACATATTTATAAAAAAACTTCAGTTCATGAGTGAAGTGACGACTGTTCTAGGAATAAGAAAATGTAATACTTAAAGCTAAAACTTATTTTATTTGCTTTAGACTATTCAGTTTGTAATTAGATAATGTCTATGCGGTAGAATGTAGGTACATACTAAGCCCTACACAATGTTATCTACGTAAATTACAGTTTTCGGTTTTCGTATTTGATGGAAATGTTGTAAGTAAATAATTTAGAGATAAGAAATTGTTGTATGATGTTTGACATTACTTACTTCACTGTACAAGTGGAACATTTGTAAGTACTTACTGAAATAAATTGTACGACGTATCGACAATATGTAGTACTTAACTATACCTACTAGTACCTGCTAGAAATGTTAATAAATATAAAATAACTAAAACAAGCACTTAATATTTAAAAATACCCGGGGGATACAATAAAACCCTTTTAATATAATCTTTGACAATAGGTACCTACATATATCTATTTAATGAAATTAATTTATAACACTTCCCGAAATAGAATAAATATAGTTTAATTGAACGCTGTGATCCACCGTTGCAGTCTCTCACGGAGCATGGATGGTAATGGGCTTTTTCTAAAATAAATATCGAAAACCCGATTCTTTCAAATCTGGACGTTCTTGGGCTCATTCTACTCAGAATCGACAGCACTCTCCATCCTACCATTAAAAAAAGATGTCCCAAAATGTCCATTCCATTACGTCACGTTTTTAGTATGAGAAAAATTTTCACTTGTATTTAACGTGACGTAGTGAAATGTACAATTTTCATACAAAATTTTGGGACATCTTTTTTTAATGGTAGGATGGAGAGTGCTGTCGATTCTGAGTAGAATGAGCCCAAGAACATCCAGATTTGAAAGAATCGGGTTTTCGATATTTATTTTAGAAAAAGCCCTAATACGAGAGGTAATTTAACGCCTCTCCTGTGGACGTTTTTACCCAAATCAAATATTTTAAAGGGACACAAGTTAGATTTTCTGTTGAAACCTTTATCCTCCTACTCCTAGGGGTACTAAATATGCTCTTAATCTATCCTCGTTGTTAATTAAGTGACTGCACGAGCCATTAAAATTTCATATGCAAATTGGGACAGCTATTATACTGTGTCGTTAGCAGTGAAACATGTCAACGCTACTGAGGAACAGCTGAGCAGATGCATTGCACCAGTTACAATTGTAAACACGCTGACAACATCGACATGTGCGCTGTGAGCTAATTTTCTAAAAGCAGCTATGGCGTGGCGGTATCTATAAACTTTCAGTGTTTCCTCGAAGACAATTTGTGATCCTTATTGCAATGCGATAAGATCCGCTTCCATCTAGGTAAGTGTCTCTTCATATACTTACTGAAGTATTAGAGCCTGTAAAACTTACTTAATACCTACTCATGCGAACGAACGTGCCATTGCTAATACTGTGTATTGCAGATAATTATGCAAATTGTACTGGTTAGTTCTTACCAAGGAGTTTCTTATCGCTTGAAACGCCAGTCGTATTGCAGCATTCAAAACAAACAGTTAAAAATATACAATCGTGATCAGTTTAAGTTGAATTGCCTATTAATCCAGTGCACCGCGCGTCATAGTGACATTTTGAACTTGAAAAACCGCTTCGCTAAAAATGAATTGATGAATTATGCATAATATGTGGAAACAAGTATCCGACAGGAGCTCGGACTGAGATAAATCCGCTTGCTTTCCTTATCAACAGATCAGGTACTTACCTATAGTGATAAAAATACCAGACCTAGCTAAAACTATACGGCAGTTTAGTGTAGTGACTGTCACGACGCACGGCCGCTGCCGCTCGTACAAAATGTGGAACAAAATATATACAAGTGTTAAATATTCCTTGATAACAGTGAATTTCCTGTTCCTGGTAAGTTAGGTAAACCACGCAGTTTTGGATGAAGTGTTGAAACTGTTGAAAGCAATTTGACGTGAAGTGGTTTTTCAGATAAGTGGAATAATAATACTGTCGGTGGGAAGTTCCGTGCAGTCAGCTTACAATGGGTACCACGAGTTCCTCTCGGAGAGGTTTTTCTCTCTACCCGCATTTTGCATCGCCACCGGAGTCATCATCTTCCTGATCGCATTCTTCGGGTTCTATGGAGCCTATTCGGAAAACTATTACTTAATAATGGCGGTAAGTAATTAAAATCACAACTTATTAAACAATCGGCTTCAGCTATTTCGGAAACACTGGCCTCTTTTCATCACGAAATGTCAGCTATCTATTTTAAATTATGCCGTGTTGTGCTCATAACCGCGATGCATTCTCAATCTTATGCAACGGTTATATCGTTGATATTTGAATAATTTCTTAAATAATGTAAACATTATCGCGCTATTGCAATTGTTTGGTTGTCATAAAATTCCCGTCTGGCAACCTCATCTAAAAAGGTCCCACTCAAGTTTCTTTTCGCACAGAATTAAGATTGTGCATGTTATGAATTGGATAAATTAATTAAATAACTGTATTTTTATTGATAGTTTATGAATCGACTGCCCCTATATAAAGAAAGATGACTGTTGAGCACACAATGATAAACAATTCATCACGTTCAACCACTTGTCTCGTGATAACCGCTTGACATTCAATATAGTGACGATATGAGAATGGTGGCCATGAATCGCGTAATTTTCACCCACACGCCCGTATACAGCCTTTATATCTATCTTTTCTTTACATTTGTTCGTCCTTATTGCCCCAATCTTACCGAGATTTAAGCAGTTTTGCGTAGATTTTTTAAATGGGAAAGAAAGGCATAAAATTACGTAGATGCTAAATATTGCCTTATATGGATTATTATATGAGATTGTTTTGTATTAGCTTTACTAAGGTACATACTATTGTATATATAACTAGCCCCCTAAATATTAAATAGAATTTTAATTATTTATGTTTACAAATGTATCTGACGATCTCTGTACGACACGTAATGCTAATGTAATTATTTTACATTATGTAGGTATGAAAGTTGTGTAGAGAGAGACAGCAAAAGCATTCAATTGTAATGTATTTCGCATTTTATTTATATGCTTATTAAGTCTCGTGAGCTTGTTTATAACCGATATTCTTTCATCATCGCAATAATTTGATTCTACCATTCCTACTAATATTATAAATGCGAAAATAACTCTGTTTGTCTTTCTGTCAGTCTGTAACCTTTTCTGATTTAGGCCTACATCAAATTTGGTACCTATGGAGGCACATTGGTTTTTGATTTAAACATAATTTTTACGTGGTTTTATTCACAACCGTTTTTATCTTTCCTTATTTTGAGATCGGAAATATTACCGCTACCGACCTTTTGTCCTCCACCGAACAACAAGTACAGTCGACACTGACAGTGACGGTTAGAACAACGCGCCAACAGTGTCTTCTTTCAGTTTTACAAATAGGTAGATATGCAAAGAGAATTAAATCACTACGGGTAGATGTAAGGTGAGTTCGACTAAGATCGGACACCGGGTAAGATCGTATGATTCAAATTTCTGCCTGTTGCGGGGCTTTTTTTTAATGCTGGCAAGGTGATGCAATGCCCGGGACAAAACAGCGCATTGCATCACCTTGCCAGCATTAAGAAAAAGCCCCGCAACAGGCAGAAATTTGAATCATACGATCTTACCCGGTGTCCGATCTTAGTCGAACTCACCTTGCCTAAAGTGTCATTCAATAGAACTTGCGAACTATGTAAACAAAAGTTACTAGTAATTTGACATTTAGTGTCAATTTTAGCATGGCGGTTTGTTTACATAGTTAGCAAGTTCTATTGAATGACATTTCAATAATCTTTAGCAAAACAAAAGAAGCGACTTTTGTCTACCATCATTTTGTGGACTGAAATTTGTAAATTTCCCTCGATTTCTCCAAGATCCCGTCATCAGATCCTGACAATGGCACCAACAAGAAAGCATACCCTTTCAAACAAAAAAATATTTTCCAAGTCGGTCTAATAGTCTCCGAGTAATCCGTGAACATCTCCTGTCCTTTTTTGAAGTCGGTTATAAATATTTGTATCATGCCCTAACACAGACCCGCCTGTCAACCCATGTTCGCAGAGGCAGTGGGACGAGCCTCTCTGTCGTCTAACTAGGAACCGTCTCCTAGATACGGCCTTAGTCCGTCAGATCGAGCTCGTCTTCTTGCCACTGCGGAATGGGAGTCGGGTCTGTGGTTGCAGACACTACCATCCACAAAGGTGGGCACATTGTTGGACAATACTACATTCCGATTGGCCACATGTCTTAGAATAGGGGCATCAACGAACATGCCCCACCGGTGCCAATGCGGAGTTATGGTGGATAATCTGGGCCACCACGGCCTCTCATGCAGCCGTAGCGCTGGAAGGATCCCTCGCCACGCCAGCCTCAACGACGTCATCCGAAGGTGCCAAGGTACCTACCTACCGTCGGCCCTCGAGCCCAACGGACTGGCCAGGGTCGATGGCAAGAGGCCTGACGGAATGACGCTAGTGCCTTGGAGTATGGGTCGACCACTTGTCTGGGACGCTACCTGCGTAGATACTCTGGCGCCGTCATATTCCAAGCACCAAAGTTGGCGCTAGTGCGGCCGCATCCTCAGCCAAAGCTCCAAACGTCGCAAATATGTGACACTAGGTATAGTAGCTACATATTTGCGGCGTTTGGGGTGGAAACCCTGGGGCCGTGGGGACCTAGCGCGCGTGGCCTCAGGAGCTGTCAAAGCGCCTTATAGAGGCTTCTGGTGACCAGAGGGCTGGCCAATATTTTGCCTAGCGGATCAGCATTGCTATCCAGCGGGGCAATGCGGCCAGCCTTCTGGGTACCCTACCGAGCGACCACGACCTAGGTCAAATTTTTTTTAAGTATAAGTTTTTATTTTAAGTGTTTTTATTAAATAAAGTGCTTTTGTCACACTCTAATTGTTTTACATGCAGTGAAGTACCTGTCTCTGTTTGTAAAGCTAGAAAATGCTGTCTGTACCTGCACATGTACCTACGCCATTCTTTCATTAGAGCTGTATAATTAAACGTAATTGCGGTAACCTTGCGACGTAACGCTGATGCTCGATGATGGTTGACCGTCCTGGGTGCCTAGCCAAGGTGACTCGCTTGCGCTACGACAACGAAACGCTTTGTGCTCTCACTATTGGCATGTTGGTTACGCACCCTGTTATTTATGTGCTGTTACGAGTTAGTATGTAACGTTTACCCGGTACGCAGTCTACACACATAATAACAAGTTGCTGTCAACTTTTTTAGATAGGTACACAGTTTTGTTGTCGACAGTACCTTTTATCTTTTCATTGGCAGTGGCGGATTTCCCATAAGGCACAGTAGGCTCGAGCCTAGGGCGGCGAGATATTAGGGGCGGCAAATTGTGACAAAAAATCGCTGATGATAACAAGAAATAACACAAAATTATTCATATATAGGCAACGAATTCTCAAAAAAAGGTATAGAGAGAAATGCTTGGAACACAATTTTTGACTTCGTAACTTTGTTTGAACTACTTAGGAGGTGAATATATCAAAAGTCCCCGGCCGTAGCTAATGAGCCGGGGAAAGAGGAAGATTTGAAGGTCCCATTTTTCGGTTTTTCGCTTATACTTATCTCGGAAACTATGCGTTCTAACGACTGATCATTGTACAAAATGAAAGCTGATTAAATTTGCTACAAGTTTTATTTAGTACAGTTTTTCGATATCATAAGCATCAGCAATCATTGCCGTAGATAAATTACAGTTAAGTCGATGCTTTTCAGCCATCTTGGCGCGAACTAAACTGCGAAATCACCGAGAACTTTGCGAGTGTGGAGTCATACGTCAACGTCGCGATATATTCGCTCCGCGAAGTCGAGCCGCGATTCACGCGCAATAGTCTGAAGGGGGGCTTGTATAGGGCCCTCCACACTCGTGCACGAAGCCGCGAACGCGAGTGTGGAGTCAATTTTGCAGATCTGCTACACTGTTAAAATCTTTCGGGTTCCTTTCCTCGTGAGCACTGTGAATATTATTGATGGAAATTTAATGCAAAATTATAGACATTCAAGAGCGGCTTTCTCAAAAACTAAACAAGATACCTATCGAAAAACTCGACTGTATAAAACTTGTAGCAAATTTAATCAGCTTTCATTTTGTATAATGATCATGTCACAAGGACGCATAGTTTCTAAGATATTATAAGCGAAAAACCGAAAAATGGGACCTTTAAATCAAACCCCCCACCCCCGCTCAAGGGCTACGGCCGGCGACTTTTGATATTTTCACCTCCTAACGAGTCCAAACAAAGTTACTTAGTAAAAAATGTGTCCAAGCATTTCCCTCTATACCTTTTCGTTGCCTGACCTAAATGCAGTCAGTATGATGGGTGCTGATACTGAGAAAGGGGCGGCTACAGGGTCTGAGCCTAGGGCGGCAAAGACTGCAAATCCGCCACTGTTCATTGGTCTAGCTAAAATTGCATGCCTTCTTTAGGCTATAAACTCCTACCATAAACGCATACTTAGTTCACAAAAAATCCTGTTTCAATACAATAAGTAGTGGACGAAACATTGAGTACCTATTAAATTAGTAAATACTAAACTAACATAAAACTACTTCCCACCATACAAAGGCTTCAATCATTTATTTACATAATAGATACCTATATGCAGAAAAGGTATTACAGTAACTGCATGTACAAATATGTACTTAACTAAATTAATAATAACTAGGTTAAATCTAAAATCAAACGCTTGGAAACATCTTTATTATTTTGGTCCGAATTCAGTTCCGTTTTGGAAATAAATAAGATAATTCTTGTTCACAGACAAACAATTAGGCACTCTATCCCCTTTGCATTGCTTTAGCACTATTAATAAAATTAGTTACTAAAATTACTAATATTAGGTAGGTATCTACTCTACTCGTGCTCTCGTGCTCTAAATGTGTAACAAATAGGTATCTAAAGTCTATTTTTTTATTCGGTAGACTGAAATGACAGTTAATAGTATGAAATGACATTTCATGTTCATACTATTAACTGTCATTTCAGTCTACCGAATAAAAAAATAGATTTTACAGTACCACCAGACCACCACCTACCAAAATGTAGTTATACTCGTAAGTATATAATTATTATTTAGCAGGAAAAAATCGGTATTTTCCTTCTGTTGGAGGGATAAATAGTTATTTGTACAACAAGAGATCAAAGTTTGATATTTCTTCGAGTGCTTATATTGAGTCCCGTGCAAGCGAAAGATTCTATACTAATGCGATTTTGCTCACTGTTTTTAAGTAGTAAAGTACCCTTGTTCGAGCTGCTGAGGTGAAAATAATTTTTTTGACAATAATTAAAACTTTTATAGGTAGATAAGTTAGTTTTTTGAAGTGAAAACTTCTTTAGCGGCGCTGGGCACTTTTTGAGGTGGGGAAAAAATGATAAACTTGAGACAGCGTAAGGCGATCACGTGACCGTAATAAGGGGCGTAAGGCGATCACGTGACCGTAAGCCCCGTAAGGTGGCCACTCATAATTTAAATGGCATTTATATCAATAAAGAAAAACTCAATGTTATTTGAGATTTATGTTGCGGACTCCTTTTCAAGACTCTTTACCTATATTCAAATAATTTGACGTTGTCATGGCAGTATGTATGTACCTAAATAAACATGTCAATGAAAAAGTGTGATCTTATTTGAGAATGATAATAATATAAGAATAAGAATAAGAATAATTTATTTATAATAAAATAGCTAGGCAATCACAAAGGTGTCCGGTAAGCACCAAACTAGGCTGAGCCTTGGGGCTTACAAAAGAGTAGGTAACATACGGTAACTAAACCTAATTAAAATGATGTGTGAAAGAGGGTATAAGGTGTATGCTTTTAGGGTGTGAATATGTGTGTGTGTGTGTGTGTATGTGTGTGTGTTTGTGTGTGAAAGGTGTAGGAGAGCGAGTAAGGACTAGATGATGACAGACCTAAACATAAGAACGTATAATATTTTCCGTATCATTAATATATAATAAATAAATAGAATACCTCCGCTAAACGTATGTATCGTAACATATCGTCATACACATCGTATCGTCGGTAACATAGTGAGGTGTTTTCACTTCTATCGGCACTCCCGGAGTGCAATCGTTGTTGCTTGTTTTAAATATAATATATAATTAGGTACTTTTACCAATAAATTACGGTACGAGTCTTAAGTACATTTACTCTGGTGATTCATCAATATGATAATTCATGATCATTGATGATACATTCGATATCTCTTTGTGATAAATTAGAGTAGATACTAACACAAAGAAATGACGCATTTATCTGCCTTATCGATTCGTAAAATCACATATTATGTGCTTTCCCCTCTCGATTTCCATTTACGGGTCGATAACGATAAACAACGATAATATTCTCTTGTCAGACCAGGAGACCAGCAATGTACCTATACAGGGTGATTCATGAGACGTGAGCAGAACTAAATAAAAAGAATCGTTCGCCACAATATTTAAATAAAACAATCACGCTTTTTTTGTGTTGTTATACTTTTTGGTAAGGACAAATTTCATTATCTACAATCATGGATACCCTACAACATTAAATTAACAAAGATAAAACCTTTTTAACAGTTTTAACACTTTGAGTATGAAGAAAATAAAATGTCACACTTGAGTGAGATACGATTTTTCAAAAGTAACCAGACTCCGATGACATTCAATTTGGCACTTGTTATGGATAAAACAAAGACGGTGACCATAAATGTCGTAAATAAATTTAAACTTTTTTTAAACAATAAAATAAATTAAAGTTAATCTCACAAATACTGGTACGAAACAGTTGTATATAACTTACTGTATGCGTAGGCTTGATCCTGCTCACGTCTCCTGAATCACCCTGTATATGGCGAATTGTCACTGTGAGGTATTGCCGTGGTAAAACGGGACTCTCTGACCGTTCCCTCTCCAATCTTCTTCCGTATTCTTCTTCATTATTAGATAATTTTCCGAATCATACGAATACTGAATTAACAATCTTCAACCCTGGGCTCGTAACAAGTCACTGGACAAAACGGAGTCGGCAACTGTCAAAGGTCATAATATTTTACCGGTCTCTAGATTTGTTCATAAAATTCCAAACAAAAAAACAATAATTTGTCACTTTTCGTATTCTACCGGCCAACCCAAGCAAATAATTGTTTGACACTAACTGACTAATAGTCACTTTTTTTGTTCACCTTTGGTGGTTTTTTCCCATCACAGTTCTAAAATGTACCAATTATGTTCACATTCCAGTTTGCCGGCGCCATGGTGCTAATGTTCATCTTCCAACTGTCCGCGTGTATAGCAGGCTACGCGCTCAAGAGCCAAACCACAGTTCTAGTCCAAACTCAGCTCCAGAACACCATGGACCTGTACGGACCCAACAAGAACTACGAAGTTACTAAGCTGTGGGACGAAGTGCAGGAAGACGTCAGTATGGTTTTATTTCAATGTTCAATATCTGGGAGACCGAGCTTTGCTCGGAAAACATTTTTTTTTCTCTAGCCTATTTTGGTGTCCCACTGCTGGGCAAAGGCCTCCCCTCGTTTTCTCCACTCGACCCTGTCATCGGCATTTTCCCACCATTTGGGGTAGAATGCGTCCAAGTCGTCCCGCGTCAAGTCGTCGCGGAAAACATATAAAAACTCAAAATTGCGCGTTTCCCAGAGATAAGGCCTAGATAGATTTTTCGCTCTTGAAAACCCCCATATAGCAAATTTCATCGAAATCGTAGTACCTATACTTAGTATAATTGTTAATAAGCGTTTCCTAATCTACGAGTATATGACGCGATTTTCCGCAATATGGTTTGCGAGCATCTTAGCTTAATGCGCTCTAGAACCAAACCACACTATTCTAGTCTAAACGCAGCTGCAGCAAAAATGGCAAAACACCATGGATGTAAGTACGTCCCCAACAAAAACTACGAAGTTACCAAGCTGTGGGACAAAGTACATATATGTTATCTATTTACCTATTCAAAATAGGTAAGTGAAACATGTGTGAGACATGGCGCTATGTCGCTAGTGCTGACGCAGTTCCAAAATACCATGAGACTGTAGGTGTACAGCGCCAATAGTAAATATAATAAATAAATAAAAATAACGATATGGACACCGAAAACCTCATTATTAGCAGTTCAATACTTACACGATTTCAGTTTCTACGGAATTTATACTCATATGATTGCTATTTAGTTGCTTAAGGCGTTTCAAATGGGTCTCTAGTCTCTATTGTTACCTTGCCTATGTATTGTTTAATTACACAAACGGGTCTACCGCGATATAATTTCATTGTTTTTACCTTTAATTCCGACGTTTCAGCTGCGTTGCACCAGCTGTGGTCACGGAAATAAAACAATGAAATTATATCGCGGTAGACCCGTTTGTGTAATTAAATATGTGTACAATACGCGAGAGTTTAAAGTGTTATATGTATTGTTTGTCCGAATTTCCGCTAGTCATAATTTGTTTGATTTAAAAACGCGTAACTTTTCAGGATTGCCATAAAACAAACCTAACCTAACCTACCTTTAAGGATAACCTAACGAAAATCTCTCCATCTATCTATGTTGCTGGATTCGTCAATCAATAAACTCAAAACAAAAACGGCCGTTTTAACTTTGGACGCATACTTAGATTGACGAATCCAGCAACATAGAAACTAGTTTGATGTATTCAAAAGGTACTTTAATACGAGATACAGTACGTAGCGGCCCCCTTTTTTAAATATATTTCGTTAAATTTAAATAATCACGATTTTTTAGCAGTACGTGGCGCTAGTGTGCACATTGATGGGCTCTTAAGTAGGCACCTACCCCTATGTATCTTCTTCTGCATTTCCAGTTCGCCTGCTGTGGGGTCCTGAACGCCAGCGACTGGCTCCAGCACCTCAACACCCACGACAGCCAGGGTCTTCCCGTCAGCTGCTGCAATCGGGTGTTTGGTGTCGTCACCACATTTACGTGCAATGTGACGAGTGCATACAGAACTGGGTGTGCCGAGGCGTTTGGTGCGTGGACGCAAAGTCATGCGGGGGCCATAGGGGCCGCTGGCGTTTTCTTGGTTCTTATTCAGGTAGGTTTGCATTTTCACCTTTTACGCTTACCTACATTTTAAAAATATAATAGTTTATTCGTAGACACACAGAGAATATACATAATTACACGAAAAGAACATAGGTACTTATTAAAAATAAAGTGTCTCGAAATGCATTATCTTAGCATGTTGCTGGCGACTTCCAGCGCTGATCTTCCGATGAGACAGACCATCAAGTGAGAAATAATTTTTCTTCTGTAAACTGGAAGCACGATAAGCACTTATATTCTTTGTTATGAAACGGTTATGATTATGAACTGTTAGCAGACGTATCACGTATCATATCCATAACCATTTCTTAACAAGAAATAACTACTTATCTGAATAGGCTTCCGGGTCTAACAACACGCTTGAGTTACAAGAGCGAGATACTACGAGATACGGCGTAGCGCTACGAAATTAGCTTAACAGTGATAAAGCAAGATGTATTTTTAAATTACGATCTAATTTTGATACTGTAGCAGTATATCTCACTCGTACCAATGGATCGTACTTAATTATGTGTTAGCGTAAGCGGTATTGGTTGTCTTAGCACTTCAGGTCGCTTAAATTAAACTTCTACCATTCTGACCATGACCATCACCATTCTGATTCATTTTGACCTTGCACGAGTGCAATTTAGTTTCTTAATTGGCCATAACACGATAGAAGTATGTCTACCTTGTACTGCGTCGTTGATAGTCTTATGCCTTATGGGAAACGGTCGAAGAGATATTTCAGACGACATAACTTTCTAGGGAGTTATAGCTATTTTTTTCACAAACCATAACTCCCG
This sequence comes from Cydia amplana, assembly GCF_948474715.1. Lineage (NCBI taxonomy): Eukaryota > Metazoa > Arthropoda > Insecta > Lepidoptera > Tortricidae > Cydia > Cydia amplana. The sequence goes on along the minus strand of NC_086074.1, from coordinate 16,962,809 downwards.
CGGGAACAATAAAGGCCTTTGTCCTTTAGTACACCTGCATGAAATAAGATCTTTTTCGAGCAAGTGTCATGAAAACCATATTAATTATAATTTATAAACTTGGCAATACAAGTTTGAATAATAATATAAATGTTTTTTTTTCAGGCCTTGGCTGTCGGCGGGGCGTTGTGGATGGCCAAGATATCCAGAGCAGAAAATGCGTTTCCTTGAAGAATGACGTGTACCTACCAATTGTTGTTGTGAACTAAGTATTTTAATTACGTTAAGTAATATTATTGCAGATTAATAAATAATGTTATAGGTATTTTTGTTTGATTTTATCAGAGTAACCAGTAAAAAGTATAATACCAATGTATAATGACTGTAATGGATTAAATACCGTAAAATGGGGTGAGTAGGGGCAAAACTGACATTCAAACCTCGATAACATTTTATTTTTACATATGAAAACTGAATGGTGTATATGTCATCGTAAAATTGAAAACACTCGTCAGATTATAATCTCGCTAGTTAAATTATAAACTGACGGTAGGGAGATTATAATCTAACCTAACCTAACCTACGTTAGATTGTAAACTAACGGGTTCATAATCTTACGGTGTCATATATAATAAGTGTTCCGGACGTTTGTATTTTAGTTTATTTTGGGTAGTTCAATTTCATAACTTAGACGATAAACAGGAAATCCCTCCTCACCCCGTAGTCCCTCGTAATTGGGGTGAGATGGAATTTCATACAAAGGTGATTTTGGAAGATTGTTGGATCGATTTTTTTTATTATGAGTATTACTATAGCTCCATTTTAAATTGGAATACATTATTTTTGTGCCTTAAAATCCCATCTCACCCCCCTTTCATCCCTTCTCTCCCCATTCATAACCCAACTCTCTCTGCGAACCCTACTCACCCCATTTTACGGTACCTACTTTAATTATGAGTGGTCTTATAATTGTATTCTAGTCGTGTATCAGTAAGTATTAGTAGGTATCAGTACCAGGGATGATGCGAATATCCGCATTCGCATCCGCAACCGCGGAACTTCCGCATTATTTTCAACATCCGCATCTGCATCCGCATCCGCATAAAATCGATGCGGATTTAATGCGGATGCGGATGTGGAACAGGTCGGTACAGGAACGTCTTAGCATCGGCGTAAGTGCTAGACTGCTAGGTAATTTACTCATTAGCCAAAAAACCTATTAGAAATTAGCAGTCAACCGTGAGTGGGAATTAATGTACGAAACCCTTGGAACGCGAGTCCGACTCGCACTTGGCCGGTTTTTTTAAATTACTAAAATGTAATATTTGACGTTCTTTATGTACCTATCTTGACATCCGCATCCGCGGATGTGAGCCTTTAAAAATCCGCATCCGCATCCGCGGATGTCAAAAAATCGGCATCCGCAACATCCCTGATCAGTACTTCCAACTCCCAAAGTTAAGTATATTTACGAGTATCTGGTTGACCGTCGAATATATGTTAACCTTTTCCACGCCGTGTCAAACACAAAAGCTGTCACTCAGACGCCACATAATTGAAGTGTCAAAACTGAAGTTGAACTTTATGTATAAGTACCTATGCACTTAGGTCGATGTTGCTCTGTGGTCTGAGACCGTTTAATCGGTCTTTGGCGTTGAACCAACGGTGCGGATATATCGGTCATTGGCGTCCAAAAGGTTAATTTCATCGAAATTGCTAGTGAAACATTTACAGGCGCCAGCTTGCTTCGAGCTTTCTTCATAAACATCTGAATCTGACTGAAAATTTCATCAAATTCATTGCGGGCGGTTTCAAGATCTGTAGATAAGTATCATTTACTTATACTTATAGGATCACTCGTGCGTCTGTCTGTCTGTCCGATCATCCCCCCCCCCCCTTTATCTACTGTGTCTAAAATTCTGAAAAAATACTCCAAATTGTTATTTTTTTTTTATTGAGAAACAAACAGTCATTCATTAACATTAATCAATAGATTGAGCAGCAGTAAATAGACCTATAGTTTCCTTAATTAACATATCAAAAATACGTAGCCAATGCACCATTAAATACAACAAGAAAATTCGTGAAATGCAAAATGTTTTTTACAATGCTTTAAACAAATAGCTGTGAGCTTGTCTACATGAAGTTTAAAGTGATTAACATCTAGAAAGAAAAGTAAATTACAAAATTTAAGGTAAATAAACAGGCAAAGACATATACCTTAATTATTATAAAAGTAATACATGCTTATTAGGTATTATTTATGCACCTATATCATGTGAATGCTTTTTTCAGTAAAGTAGTTGTACAGTTAAATATATCCACGTGTGTGAGTTTTTCATTGTTATTAAATAGTTTACAAACACGCTTAATAAACGCATTACCAGCATAACAAGTCCGACTGCGAGGGATAGAGAAAAGGTCTTTTTTGCGACACTGGCGCTCTCGTCTTCGCGGAACTCTGAAACCTATTTTTTGAAGCAATGTAGGGGCGTCTAGTACAGAGTGAATAATTTTAAAAAGCAAAACAGAGTCCACTGCATCACGGCGGTCACTTAGCTTTTGCATCCTAAAATGAGTACATGTGTCCGTATAATTAGTATAAATTTGCCCAGTCCTAAACGCGAGTGATTTAATAAATTTCTTTTGTAACCTTTCAATTCTATTAATATGAATAGCGTGGTATGGTTTCCAGACAGAACATGCAAACTCTAGGTGACTGCGGACAAAACTATTGTATAGGATTTTGTATGTTAAAGGATTTTTAAAAGGTTTTCCTACCCGTAAGATGAAACCCAGTTGTCTAAAAGACTTGTTTAAGATGTTGTCAATATGTGGGACAAATGTAAGGTTACTATCCATTAGAATGCCTAGATCGCGAATCTCTGTAACTCTTCTCAATGTTCTACCTAAAAGGCTATAATTAAATTCAATTTTCTTTTTCTTTTTTGTGAAAGTTATAACATTACATTTATCCAAATTTAGAAATAAGTGATTAGCTCTACAGTAGGTGACAAGGTTATTCAGATCGTCTTGTAGTTTAACACAGTCATCTTTATTTCTAATGATCCTAAAGATTTTGGTATCGTCCGCATATAGCAACAAATTAGAATGTTTAATGCAATTCGGGATGTCATTGACGTACCTATAGTAAAAATAGCAAAGGTCCCAAATGAGAACCTTGAGGCACACCAGAGCAAATTGGTTTCCATTCCGACTGAAAACCCAGTAATACTACGGACTGAACTTTATTGAACGTTAACTTAACTGAACGTTATTTACCTATAGATGACAGGAACACCTATTAGAAATGTGCAGTGAAGCGTGAGTCGGACTTAATTAGTTTTTGATCCGACCCCTATGGGTTTATAAAGACATTTAATTGACGGTCCCCATAAAAAAATACATTATTAAAAATTGGGTAATGTACGGTTTATGCGTCGTTGGACTAAAAGTAAATATGGCGATGTCCATATTAACCCTAGGACCGCGAGTCCAACTCATTGACATTCAATGGTCACTAACCACAGTAACCACACCCTATCATACCGCACAACAACCATATAAAATAAACCATAATATATAACGGCCATATAAATAGTTGGTTACCATGTGTGTAAGTGCCAAATATGACATGCATTTAGCATTTAAATTAGCGAAGTCACAAAACTCATGCACGTAATAGCTAATTGGCTCATGGAAAATTGGTCAAGCGCGAGTCACTTTTTATGCTTAGGGTTCTAGCGTAAACGATTCGTGACTAGAGGCAAAAAAGCATTTCCAAACGAGCCCATTAATAATTTAAGTGCTGAAAAGTAATCGGATATTATTTTTGGAAGCAAATATAGTGTCAACTATCAATGGTTTGGTTAGGTAGATGAATTATGTCATGCTAAGGAAAACGCGACCATATTAATTACGCCTACTTACTCGTATAAACGGGAATTTCAGAACTTAAATCTACATAGGTATCTATATATAACTATTAAGTCGAACGATAACAAGACAATTAATTTAAAAACGTTCTAAATAACTCTCCCCCTCTCATGCTTTACTGCATTAATATCTACAAACGGCTATTTATTGTCAACTTTTATACCATAAAAAGGATTTTCCATAAACGCGCGGATCGCCACATTTCCACTCGTTTTCCTCGCGTTAGTCGCTCGTCGGAACCCGACCCAAACGGCCGATAGCACAGTGATAACTTATCAACTGATAACAAATACACTCAGTGCCAGTACTTATTCGCACACCTGTGAAGTAAGACAGTGCGCCAAAATGGTGGCCCAAACTAATTTAGAAGTGGGCATGAAGTGCATTAAGTATATGCTGTTTTGTGTCACGGCAATTTTTGTGGTAAGTACAACTTAATGCTGTAAAATATAATCGAAAGGGACTAAGCGAAGACGCTCTTTTTCATATTTGGAAAAGTGTCTGCTGCATAGTGACGTCACAAGGTTGATGGTCAGTAAGATTAATTAAAACTGACTTGATTGACGGAAAGCGATAAACTTGAAGTTCCATATTTGAATTTTGATGTAAAGTAGGTACGTAATTATTGGAACTGTACCTACAGTTTATATTATTTAGTTTTTAATTATGTCTATATATTTTATAGTATGTAGTTTATGGTATGTTATAAAACTGCGCCATATTTGTATGCCTTTACCATTGCCGCATTACCGTTTAAAGTACCTACCTTGTCGCTTTAATTTCACGGTGAATTCCTTAGTTACTTGCTGCATTATGCTAATTTGACAAGGTACTAAACATAAACCTACTGAAACACGTGATTTCGCTAATGGCTGGTAGAAAATTGACTGTTGTGTTGTGTGTTGTTGACAATAGTTATTTAAATATAAACGTGTCGTTTAACGTTTTTGTTCTAAATTAGTGTGAATTTTTGTATTGCAAACGTACCTATGAATAAAGATAATATGACAAAAGAAATACATCTTATCTTTAACTGTGATTCACGTTTGCTTAATAATGAGATACACTTTTAATATTGATACTTACTCTGTTATTTGTAAATGTCACATCATCAGCGGATGAGTTGTTTGATTTAAGGTAACACCTGCGCGTTGCCAAATTCGAGAACTCAGTGTACCTATACTGACCAATAGAGGAACATTTGCCTTAGATAGGTATCTACATAATAAGGTCTCTACATATCTACATTTACAATTTACAGGGTAGTCACCTGCAATAATATGTTACTCTTCGAAGGCCGCAAAAATATTTGACACGATCTTATTTCTAGAGCCATAAGAGCGTGTCACATATTTTTGCGGCCTTCGTTGTGTAACATATTATTGCAGGTGACTGTACATAGAACAATATCTAAGTGTGTAAAAATATCTCCACAATCATGTGTATAGAACTAGTCTAGGTATCTATTTTGTGCCTTTCTTTACGCAATAGGCAATATGTATTGCAAACTTCCTGTTCCTAGTTATAGACTAAACTCTAGAAATAAGTTTATGCCATGGAACACACTTACCTAAAGGGGCCCACTGATTAACAGTCCGCCGGACGATATCGGCCTGTCAGTTAGAACAAAAAATTGACAGCTCCGAACAACTGAGTGGGCCCCTTAAGTCACAAGGCCAATAGTATTTTCCTGATCGATAAAACAGTTGCGAAAAAACATAAATACGTTTCACAAGAAAAACTAACACAGTAAAGAATAATACCTAAGTAGCGAAACTTGAAGACGATAAGAAAACTTGATCAACCACTATTTTAGTGACTAATACGGGTTCCTTATCAGGAAGTTCACCGGTAAAACTAACGTCATTACGGCAGTAAACAATATTTGCAGGAAAAATATCAGTAAATAGGTCAAATAGCTTAAATATTAGCTGACAAATGTACTGGCTGAGACACCCCATGTACCTACATACAATTTAAGTAGCTAATAGTTAGGTACTCGTGAAAAGGAAAACAATTTTATAGCTGTATATTTACATAAAGCGTTATGATTTCGCCTTCCTTCCCATAAATCGTCTTTCAAACGTCTAGAACCTTCTAACAGGCTTAAACGATGAGTGAGCTCAACCATTACATCAGACAAAATAATACGCCACGTGATCGTAGTTTTACAGTGTAGGTGGACCTTCGCCTTACACGTAATGTTGGTAAACAAAAACATCTTACCCATAATGTACATATATTTTAGTACTCGCAGCTAAGTACTGTTAGATAAAGTTGGCAGCGATATAAAAAACCGCACACTAATAAATGCCCTTACCGGGATTAGAACCCAAGACTATCGGTTTCACAGGCAGAGTAACTATATAGATACCCATCACTAGGTCAGACGGCGGGTCTGCTTCGCTCGGAAAACATAAAAAAACTCGAAAATGCGCGTTTTCCTAGAGATAAGACCTAGCTAGATCGATTTTTCGCCCCCAAAAACCCCCATATAGCAAATTTCATCGAATCTCGGGGATCTCGGAAACGGCTCTAACGATTTCGATGAAATTTGCTATATGGGGGTTTTTGGGGGCGAAAAATCGATCTAGCTAGGTCTTATCTCTGAGAAAACGCGCATTTTCGAGTTTTTTTATGTTTTCCGAGCGAAGCTCGGTCACCCAGATATTATATATAAATAAACAAGAATTGCTCGTTTAAAGGTATTAGATAGATATACAAGGAAAATCAATTCATGGATCATTTGTCAACGAAATAAGAGAAGAGGTATTAGGTATGCCGATGACATTCGGTGGGGGATTATTAGTTGCATGTTTTTATGTCACTTAAAACGTGCTCAAAATACAATCAGAGCACAATTCCTGCTAATAACCGTCATTAGCAGCATTCAAATTAAGACAATAACCAATACAAACAAACGAAACACGTATACGTAACGAAGCAAGGTCACCTCTACAAAGGTGTATGAAGTTATATTTATGGATTTTCACTCATTATTTATGCAGCCACTAGCGCTTGATCGAGAAAATCGATAACAATCCACTTGGCATGCTTGAAAAGGTTCTAAGTAGGTAGAACCTGCTATTCTATATCTAAGCGCTTTTTAAGCAGTTTTTTATAATTAAGTTTTTGAATTTAAGGGCCACGGCGGGTTGCATCCCAACATGATCCCAACTACCTAGATGCAATGCAAGCATGCCTTGCATGACAAAATTCATATGAAAGAAAAGTAGGATTTTATTTACATTTAATTTATTTGCATAAGCGCTGGTGGCCTAGCGGTAAGAGGGTGCGACTTGCAATCCGGTGGTCGCGGGTTCAAACCCCGGCTCGTACCAATGAGTTTTTCGGAACTTATGTAGGTACGAAATATCATTTGATATTTACCAGTCGCTTTTCGGTGAAGGAAAACATCGTAGTCCCTGGCGCACACGACAAAAAAGTGCGATTTACGGCAAATGATGATGATGGAATTTCCTTTTGCAGAGTTGCTCCTTTTGACGCACAGATTGATTTAGGAAGGGGAGCCAATCGATTTTTTGATGCAAAATTTTGCTTTCAAAGGGGGGTGCCCCCCGAAATTTGTAAAAAATAAAGTTTTGCTATTTGGTCAAGTTTGGTATCATTTTCGTGTAACTCAAGGATGATAAATTCATTTCTGATATTTAATTTATATGGTTTCATATAAATAATTAAAAAAAAAAATTAAACATTTGCTATTTTATTTTTTTCCGAATAAATGCCAAAAATTTTCTTATTTTAATATATACACAAAAAATAAAAATTTCATGAAATAGCCCTACTATTCCTCGTTACAAAAAGTATACACATGGCATATTTATTTCTAAACAATGTGAAGAAAAAAATAATAATGTAGACCTACTTTCGACCACAAGTTCACCGAATAGTATACAACAATATGTGTTACAGCTATTAGAGTTACGGCGTTTGATGATGATGAGATACCTTTTAGCATAATAAGTCCTTAGAACCCTTACATCATTTTAGGAAGGAGAGCCACCTTGATTTTTGGTGCGGTATGGATGAAAGGGTGGGGTGTGATTTGTCCCATACAATCATAAAGTTATGAAAGCACCTGTTTAGGTTTCTGCATTAAGTTTGGTGTCATTATCGAGAAAATTAAAAGAAAAAAAAAGGGAAATGGACTAATAATTACATTATTTCGTATTTTAAAGATTTTACTACCTATATACTTGTTTACACTCTTTAACATTGCTTATGCTCGGTGCACAACCTAATCCGATTTAAGGGACGTAGCTATACGGAGGAAAATAATGTAAATATTAGTCAATATTTACATTATTTTGTATTTTGAAGATTTAATCACCTAAATGATTTCTTCCTTTTGATTTACTCAAGAATGTCACCAAACTTATTGCAGAAACCTAAACAGGTGCTTGCATAAATATATGATTGTATGTGACAAATCACCCAAACCTTTTTTTCCCGACTGTACCAAAAATCAAGGTGGCTCTCCTTCCTAAAATGATCTAAGGCTTCTAAGGACTCGTTATGCTAAAAGGTATCTCATCAAACGCCGTAATTCTAATAGCTGTAACATACATCGTTGTATATAATTCGGTGAGCTTGTGGTCGAAAGTAGGTCTACATTTTATTTTATTTACTTCACATTTTTTAGAAATAAATATGCCATGTGTATACTTTTTATAACGAGGAATAGTAGGGCTATTTGATAAAAAAAATATTTTTAGTGTTTATATTAAAATAAGAAATATTTTGGCATTTATTCCGAAAAAAATAAAATAGCAAATTTTTATTTTTCATTTTTATCAAAATATTTATATGAAACCATATAAATTAAATATCAGAAATGAATTTAGCATCCTTGAGTTACATGAAAATGATACCAAACTTGACCCAATAGCAAAACTTTATTTTTTACAAATTTCGGGGGGCACCCCCCCTGAAGTCAAAATTTTGCATCAAAATTTCGATTGGCTCCCCTTCCTAAATCAATCTGTGAGTCAAAAGGAGCAACTCTGCAAAAGGAAATTCCATCATCATCATTTGCCGTATAATTAAGTCTGCACCAGGGACTATCGTGAGGAAACCGGACTAATCCCAATAAGGCCTAGTTTACCCTCTGGGTTGGAAGGTCGTCAGATGGCAGTCGCTTTCGTAAAAACTAGTGCCTATGCCAATTCCTGGGATTAGTTGCCAAGCGGACCCCAGGCTCTCATGAGCCGTGGCAAAAAATGCCGGGACAAACGTGAGGAAGATGATTAATTTATTTGCATAATCAGGTAAATTACAATCGTGTTTTGTAAAGTAGGAGGTACATGATGTTTACTGTCAGGGCATTGTAAAATTCGTAAATACTTAGTTTAAAGTAAGTAACAGTAATATAATGTCATGCATAAAGGGATTTTTTTTCCATCAAATCTTATCGTTTCGATATTATCTGCTAAGCTAAACTAAAAATACGTGAAGGTGAAGGTTAGCGTCGAGTAAAGCCTTCGAGGATAACCCCGCATTATGACGTGACGCAATCTAAAGGCACACAATGGGTCATCGCCGGCCACTCCAAGGGACTCATTTATATGTTAGAGGGAGCAAGTGATATTGCTATCTCATTCTACCGCATGGCTGCGTCCCTTGGAGTGGCCGGCGATGGCCCATTGTGTACTGGGGCCTTAAGTGTTCAGACCACAGCAGCAGCACAAGGGCGTTTTTTTTTGTTGTTCCCCTACACTTTTTTTCAAATTTGGGATTTTTTATGTTATTTCTACTCAGAATCACGAGCTCTTTCTATCCTAATAGGAGAAAAAAAGTGTCCTAAGGTTTTTATTTCCATTACGTCACCATTTTTCATAGACTTTGTATGGCGGTCGCGCAATGGAAAGATCGAAAAATGTATGGGAATTTTGGGACACTTTTTTTCTCCTATTAGGATAGAAAGAGCTCGTGATTCTGAGTAGAAATAACATAAAGAATCCCAAATTTGAAAAAAAAAAGTGTAGGGGACAACAAAAAAAAACGCCCACTAACCTAACAGTACCTACAACCTAGGCTGTCGATCTCATTGCGTACCTTTCGCCTAGGGCTTTGCAGGCGTGTTATACTCGAGCAAAGGCAGTTCTTATAGTTTCTTACGGAGTTTGAGATTAGTTCATGTACATAACTCCCTACTTATCCAAAAAAAGTACAAAAATATACCTGGGACTGAATCGATCGAGACACGTTTAGATAAGATAACATATTTATGTGGAACGTTATCAAGAGATATCGTTTAAAAACAAAGCTTTGTGAAATTATGCGTCACATTGAGATTATCTATTGAAAAACTTTACGATGTCAAGTATATAGTTGTTATACCTACTGATACCTAACTATTATTTGCATCGAGATAGGGATTTTCCTGAAATTTCTGCCTTTTCGTTACGAGGAAACGTCTAGAATAAGTATTATGTACTTACTAATTATACGAAAAGTTACACAACCACATTAAAGTTGATAGCAGTTTTGGTCCCTAATGTTGGTTCAGTAGAAGTTGAGCGAATTATAAGGCCGCTCGCCCACGCTACAAAGTCGCCGTGGGCGAGCGGCCTAAAACTAATAGCAAAATGCTATATGTACGAGTATTTTCGACCACCTGTAATTCTTAATTAACTACAAACAAAATCTTACCTTTCAGATCACATCAGCCCTCATAATCTCCGTGGGCACGACGATCTACGCGATCTACCATGACGTGTCCTTCTTCCTGGACCCTCACTTCTTCTCGCCGGCCACGCTGGTCATCGTCATTGGGGTCATGATGCTGTTCATCTCCATGTTCGGGTGTATTGGGGCGTGGAGGGAGAGCACGTGTTTGGTCAACATTGTAAGTATTTTTCACTCTTTGGTCTCTAGTCCTCGATTCTTGAAGCAGAATTTGAACTATTAAATTCTGATTTTGTTTTGATATGAATTACTCTACATGGGTATATTACGCCAGTACGAGATGCATTAAACCAACGAAAGAAACTGGTATTTCGCGTGATAGCAAAATTGCGCTTAGTTTATTGAAACCCTTATAAATGTTACCATGCCCAAAATCCACAGTTTAGTCATGTATATAGTAGGTATACCTACCTAGTCAGAGTATAGTCTGCAATAACAGTCTTCGGTATAATATTGAGCGAAAATTTGTAATTTGTAGAAGGGGGTGTGTTCGTAGACTCGCTCCCACTACGAGTGTAGCACCGCTACGATTAATATAATGCTACGACTCGTAGCGGTAAGAGCCCTTACACACCTTGTGATTTAAGAAAAGGAAGGGACTCATTATAAATGAAAAGGAGCTCAATAAGGATTTAAAATGTTTGGTTTTGGTAATGAACGTCTTGATGATTGGCGTACATCTCGCGCAAGACTTTCACTTCATTTCGCATGCGCCTATTAGCGTTAGCGATTTACAAAGTCGTATCAAAACATGTTCAAACCCAAAACAAATCGTACTTACTATCTGAATCGGGTTCAAAAACATTTTTTTTAAAGTGAAAACTTCTTTAGCGGCGTGCACTTTTTGAGGTGGGGAAAAATGTTAAACTCGCGAGAGATCACGTGACCGTAAGACGGTCACGTGATCGTAAGACGGACACGTGACCTGATCGAAAAACTGTTACATGTAATTTTATTGATTTAAATACCATCTAGTGAGTTCCGCTCTAACTGGTATTAATATAACTCGAGTACTAACCGTGGTGTGCTTAGGGGTTTCAAGTAATGCGACGAAATAACGCTAGATGGAGTTAACCTCAATTATACATAGTGCATTTTGCACTAGTCATTGAGTTTTCACTTCTGCCTCCCTGAGTGCAACCCGTTGTTTTTTTTATAAATGCTATTGGCAATGCGCGCGTCTGTAGCGCCGGCTTTTTAGTCAGGTGTCTTTTTAGCATTTTAACTTTTCTTATAAGTTTTTTTTAACGTACGTAAGCGTACTTTTGACAGAAGGCCACCTGGAAATCTCCATGATATCCTAACTAAACTAAAGTTATTATTTACACGTATATTTCCTCAGTTTGCAGTAATCCTGAGCTTGGTGTTCATCCTGGAGGTTGCAGCGGCCATCGCCGCCTACAGCCTCCGCTCTCAAGTCATCGACATGGTGGATGACCGCCTGCGCATCGCCATGCCCTACTATTACGAGAACCAGGAGGTCACGGATGCCTTCGACTTCATTCAGAACAGGGTGAGAACAGCTTCGCCAAATTATAACAGTGCCAATTGGTCGTTGAAATCTATCTAAGATCATATGTAAGTGTCGTTTCATGCAATCGAACGTGCAACTTGTAAAAACATACTACATTCGTCTATTACCTGCTAATGTCCTCGTAATCAAAAAGTCACGCTAATTGATAATGAGGCAAAGCTGATAACGTAAAATGTATTTTAATCAGAACGGATTTAGGTACTGACTTTTAAATTAGATAGGGATATACTCGGTATCCAATGCGAATTCAAGAGTTGACATCCTTGAATTTGTTGGTTTTCCTGAAAACTGTTATGGAGTTTCAACAGATGACTCTACTCACCTTCCATTTTGTTCATTGCAGCATTGACTGAAACATCAAAAACGAAATCAAATCATCATACTTCATCTCTTGTCCAGCCCTAGTAGCACGGTCGCATTTTTATCATTTATCACCATGCCTGTCACGTTCTAACAAGTATGTAAGTGCGAAAGTGACGGGCTTAGTGATAGACGATAAAAATGGAGCCGTGCTGAGCCCGCAGATGTACAAGAAACCATCTCAATAGAACCTAATGGTTTACCTACCTGACCTACAATAATTAATTTCTCTTTTCCTTTCCAGCTGAACTGCTGCGGTGTCGATACGTATTTCGACTGGCATATGGTCGAACCACCGCAGGGCGCAACCGGAATCGTCGTCTCTAACATCACCGTGCCCAACTCCTGTTGCGCCGAGTCCCACTACACTGTGGTCGAAGATGTCACTGTAGCTGAGTGCACCAAGTTGTTCGCCAATGGCTGCCTGCCGAGGGTTATCTACCTAGTTTATCAAAGCGCTGGACTGTTGGGTGCTGGAGCTATGACCATCGCTTTTATTCAGGTTCGTATACATATGTAACTAGGACCCGTCTTAAAAAGAGAGTAAACTAGCATGATTGTGCCTAACACCTGCTGCGCTGAATAGCACTGAGTCCGACTAAGCACCGACTTGAATAGATCAAAGTGAGAGAGTGTAATTATAAACGAGAAATTTTCATAGAAATCCCATAGCGGATCAAATTTTTATGACCAGCCGGCGTATTATGGATAGCTTTATCCATCTTTATCCACGTGATAAAATAACTCACTGTTTAACACCGTGGGATAGAAAGTGACGGACACCGTTTTATCACGCTGTCACGTAGACAAGAACCACCATCATATCCGTACTGGCCACATTTTGTCATTGCAAATGCCATGCAGAGTAAATTTGGTCCGACTACCATTTTGCCGTGTTCGATGACGTCACTGTTGCTGCATGCACTAAGTATGCAGATTATATGTATTATAATACATGTGTATGTGTACATATGTATGTAGTTACAATCACACTAGAATCAATCACAATAGAAAATATCTGTATTATGCTATTTTTGAAGTGGAAACTTCTTTAGCGTCGCTGTGCACTTTTTGTGATGGGGAAAAATTGTTAAACTCGCGGCAGGTCACGTGATCGACGGATTCGACAGATTGAAAATTCGTAAGACGGACACGTGACCTGATCGAAAAACTGTTACAATGTCATTGAGTTTTCACTTCTGCCGGCACTCCCGGAGTGCAACCCGTTGTTTTTTTTATTCTGATCATTAGTCCCTATCGTATCGTTGGTATATATTTTATCTCCACCTCCATAATGCATAAAAAAATGCCGATGGCGTTATAAAAATGCTGTTTATGCTCCGATAAGATAATGGAATAATTATGTTTTGTTTTCAATTCCAGTTGATTGGCATCGTGTTTTCGTTCTCACTGGGCAGCGCCATCCGCAAAGCCAAGACCGAACGTGAGCGCAGGCGTCAAGAGATCCAGAGCAGCGTCATCAACTCCCACACCTCACTCAACCCTGACGGAGAAAAAATCAAGCCGATTGTCTATGTCCCTTTCTACGGACAGACGGATACCGCGGCATAATGGCTGAATGGAAAGTTTCTTTTGTTTTATCGATATTTTTTTAAAGAGGTTTTTTTTCTGCGTAAATTATAACATTCCGTCCTTTTAAACAAATATCGCTAAAACAAATAGTCTATTTTTAAACTAAGGTTTTACTTAATTCACATTTTATTCTATGATTAAACTATTGCCATAGGATATAATTTGTGAATGAGCTATTGAAATGATAGCAGCATTGGAAATGAATCAAATTTAATTTGAATCGAGGCCAAAGTATTTGTGGGAAGACATCATAATTTCAATCGTAATTATCAAGACACACATTTAAATGATAATCTAATTAAGGTTACAAATGATCACATATTTTTATTAAATAAATTACCTAGTCAAGCGGTTTTATTTTTTATGTGACGACCCTACCAAAGGAAATCGTTATCAGGAATATGTGACACTTTCTTATGTCTCTACAAATAAGGTCGTGTCAGATATTATTGAGGCCTTTCGTTGTGTAACATATTATTGCAGGTGACTACTATGACTAAATAGACACAAATTGAAGCTAAGGTAAGTTATATAATAATAACATCATCGGAATACACATATGAGTTCATTGAAATTGTCATTGAATTGATTTTGCGCCTTATCGAAACCCGTATAGAATAGAGAGTACCTAAATAACGTTGTAAATCTGACATCTGACGACTTCTGTATTTATTCGGTTTATTTAGTATGTGTATCTCAACTCAACAACAATCAAATGAATTAGATTATTTACATTTAAGTACGTCACGTTTGACATTAACAGAAAAGGAAAACAAGATACAATGTATTTATTCTCTTTCTTCTTTCAATGGAACGCTTTTACAGTTCCTGCGGGCTCAGCACGGTTCCATTTTTATCCACTATCACTATGCCCCTCACTTTCGCACTTACATACTTGTTAGAACGTGACAGGCAAGGTGATAAACGATAAAAATGCGACCGTGCTACTAGGGCTGGTCCTCTAAAGAGGTTAGTGGTTAAAACTAAACTCAAAATGCTCTCATCTGCATCTTAAAGTGAGGTAGTGTGCGTGAAGTGTGCTTGTGTGTGAAATGGGGTAATTTGACAGAATCTGAAAATTTTCCCCCGGCATACCTCGCCTTAAACTCTGTCAAGTTCCGCAAATTTTTGGTTTATACATATATACGTAATAATTTCATAGAAGTTTGACGTGACGTCAGTGATGTTTAAAATAACACTAGCACTGCGTGTGCTATCAATATCGTTGCAGACTAAGTTGCCAGTTGCACCCGCGAATTGTATGTCTGTGCACTTGACAGACTGATCAACGCAGGATCAACGTCACCCGGCGCGCCACGGCAGTTTAGTTATAGGTACTATGAAACTTTCCATACAATACAATTTAGCGAACTCTTTAATGATGACAAACAGTTTGGTGCAACCGACCCTTATATTGGTCTAACTCTAAGTAGATACCTACTGTGGGTAGGTACATCGGAAAGCAATATTGTATTATGGCTACGTGTTGTGTGATAACTCACACAGTTATAGGCTATGTTATCTCAGATGAGTGCAATTAAGGTGAATTTACCCTGGCAAAATAGCTTGATAGCAGTAATGCAGCGATATGTTATCTGGGCTTTACATGACTTATCAGACTAAACCCTTTGTGGTGAAACTATGTTTGAACTTTATGTGGGACAGTCTAAGTAAATACCTAATATGGTGTGCTTCAATATAATTAATGATAGGTAAATATTAATGCTCTTGAATAAAGAAAGCCTCCTGGCATCTTCTGGGCAGGCTCGCTCCATCGTAGGCCACGTCTTCGCCTCGGCTAGTCTGTGGCCATGAGTAAGCCCATTTATAATAAAAAAAGGCAGAATCTAGACTTTTTTAGGGTTCCGTACCCAAAGGGTAAAAAACGCGGGACCCTATTACTAAAACTTCGCTGTCCGTCCGTCTGTCACCAGGCTGTATCTCATGAACCGCGATAGCTAGACAGTTGAAATTTTCACAAATGATGTATCTCTGTTGCCGCTATAACAACAAATACTAAAAATAAAATAAAATAAATATTGAAGGGGGGCTCCCATACAACAAACACGATTTTTTTGCTCTATTTTTTGTTGATGGTGCGGAACCCTCCGTGCGCGAGTCTAACTCGCACTTGGCCGGTTTTATTTCATGATATAGCTTAGGATGGATGCCTCTTACGTGCAGACGACGAACCGTTTCTCAAAAGCTTGTAACTTGTAATACAAGCGGATGTCACTTTTTGACAGCTTTTGTTAGAAAGGGACTTCCACTTGTATTACAAGTTCCAGCTTTTGAGAAACGGGCCCCTGATGGTAATTAAGCAATCCTACCGTCGCCCATGGACGCAGACTGCAGAGTTAGCATGGCTCAGCTCTACATGTATAAGGAGTTGGAATCTCGAGAAAGGACATAGGATAGTTTTTTATCACGAAAATCATACATTTCTAGGGACTTAATAGCAGTGTGGAATTTACTGAGCTCTGAAGTTTGTTATGGAAGTACTAATTCGACAAAGCGCGACAGAAGCGAATTTTTTTTGTCGCTATTATCCTTTTATTTACAGTATTATGTTTCATAAGTTTGCTCAGTAGAAAAACGGATCTAAAATATTACTAGAGTTAGATCGAAATAAGTCTGCAACGATTTTGATAGCACACACAGTGCAAGTGTTATTTATAGGTCATATTTTTATAGAAGTTTGACGTTTAAAATAACACTTGCACTGCGTGTGCTATCAACATAGTTGCAGACTTATCTTGGTCTGTCTCTAATCGAAATGGTCATGTTGAAAATGAAGGCTACTATATTTTTATACATTGACACCGCCGTCATAAATATTTAATTGACACACAGCGACTATATTGGTTAATATTTTTAAATCAATATCGTAAAGTCAGAGGTCGTAGGTAGCGGCACAGTAGCGGGCCAGTTCAGGGTCACGCTGAAATAGCCTTTGGCCCATAGTGCACCGTGAACTCGTGGACAGAACTATCGTGCGAAAAAAAAAGAAAATAACATATTGTGTGATCCGCGGCTTGTAGTCTGTGAAGAGTCGTGGAATGTATTGGGTATACATTTCACGACTCTTCTTTTTCCGCACAGAATCTACATGTACCTATTTTATTTATTTACATTGGCTGTTGGAGTTGTAACGGTTTAAAAAAGAACGGCAAGGTACATACGGTGTTTGACCGAATTTTAATATGGCGTATGGCTAATCAGTAGGTAGTTTTGTTTCGAAAAATGTTGTACCTATGTAGAACGTAGCGATTATATTATGCTCTTGATACAATTGTAGCGTGCAATATTATAGCAATTTGTACAGTAATTTCAATGGATCTATATCTAGGTACTTATAAAGTTTAAAGTTGTCGGTTACATAGGTATTTTCCTTCTTAAGCCACACCGACATTACGGAAGTATTTCAATATCCACGACCTCGAAAGGGATTTCAAGAAAAAAAGCGGTAATCTTGTTTGTTTATTGCCGCTAAGTGGAATTCAAATATCGAACGCCATTATCCGCACTAACTAATGAACTGGAACATTTCACACTAAACTGTGAAGAAGCATCGACGCAGTTTGTAGCCATCGAGTTTTCTTGAGTGTTTTGTAATTTGAATATTCTAGTCTGAGTGGCCATTATCTATTGTTTGTCATTTCTTGCATTCGACAAAGCCGTTGACTAAGTCTTATTACTACGGTGCTAAAGTTTAATATCGTTGAATCCACTTGCCATCGTGAAATATAAGAACTACACTGTCGTGTATTTTCAGTGCTGGCACCGTCGAGGCGCTTTGAATGGTCGAAAAACCAGTATAAAATGATCTACAAAGACGTTTTAACTGTGCGTAGTCAGAAATAGCTCTTATACTGGATTTCTGAGCTTCATCTCGCCTGCACTAGACAGTCAATTAGAATAGCAACACGGCGCGCAAACCGATCCACTTTATGCCCTTATCAGTACTGTCAGGACATTATCACCTCGATATCGTTCCCTAAAACAGGTGCCGTTCACAGTTTCAAGTGATGCAAATGAACAGTGAAACAAAGCAAACACAAGGCGTAAATATGCAAAATATGAAGTTCACGAAGACGGAGGCGGAGTATAACCTGAAATCGATCAGGTTTCTACTGCTCACCATCACAACTATGTTTATTGTAAGTATTTTATAAAACTCCTTTTATCTACAACCATCCGGTACGTCATTCAAATTTCCACTAGCTTGCTGCTGTGCTCATAGCCGTAACCAGGGTTGGATCTAGGGTAGAGCGAGTGGAGCGGCCGCTCTAGGCGCCGGATGACAAGGGAGGCGCCAAAATGGCAAATGAGAAAAAAAAAGTTTTAAATGACGCGAGTGTGGCGAGGGGGGGTGGAAAATACGCTTCAAAACTAAACTTCAACGAAGAGCGCCAAATCGTAACTGGCTGGGGTGCTCATATCATAGCCCTAAGCGATACATTGTTTAAATTTGATTTGCGTTGTAAGCAAATTTGTATGGCGAGAACCGGGAATTCCCGGTTCCGGTACTGTATTTGTATGGAAAACCAGTACCGGGAGCACTCCCTTGCTACCTTTTTAGGGCGGGTTTTTACTGTAAATTGGTGCAGTTTATTGTGTATCTACGTTCCACGTACCTACCTTGATTGAGTTTGTGTGCACGATGTGAAACAATACCCGAGTCGACGAGTAAACAGAGGCGAAGATAACGATCGTAGCAATTAATGATGGTAAACAGGTGAATTAGACCATGAAACTTGAACTGTTTGATGATGTGATGACATTGACAACACAACATGCAACGCAGTACCTAATTGCTATAGTTCGTTTTTTTAGCATTAGAAATAAGGTAAACAATCTTGATGAGTCTTTTAATTTTTTTTCTTTTTTGTTTATCGTACGTATAATATTTACATGGTAACTTTGAATAACAAATAGAAAAACAACTGAAAAACACATTTTAAAAATAAGTTACGGTAAATATGAAACAATTATGAATCTAATACGATCTTTTATAGTCTTCTGCTTTCATAAGTAATGTAATAGTTATTGATTTTTAAAAAGTGTTTTTCAATTAAAAGACATGTCAAAATCGCTTACCTTCTTTCAAGTTCTTTCTAATGCTAAAAAAAACTATAGTTACAGAATGCAGGTTCCTTCTATGGTACCTACTTTCTAATTAGGAAATGAGAAATATTTAAACAATAGAGTAATCTTATAACTCTTATAAGAAAAGTATTACAGTGAAATCTTGATAATCCGGCACTTCGATGGTCCGTGTATCTATGTAATCCGGATCCGGCACTAAAATATTATGTAGGTAGTTCACCGTAGTTCTAAATACATAGGTACCTGTACCGTATGTTAAGGTATGGAATAATTATAGTTAATATACCGATATAATTGACCGAGCA
The DNA here is from genome assembly GCF_948474715.1 of Cydia amplana. NCBI lineage: Eukaryota > Metazoa > Arthropoda > Insecta > Lepidoptera > Tortricidae > Cydia > Cydia amplana. Next base: position 16,943,285 of record NC_086074.1, on the reverse strand, counting down.
TTAGCGAAGGTCTCCGTTTCAGCTTAGGCGAAAATGCTTTCGTATGTCCAGATCCGGGGATACCGATTCTCATGAAATTTTGTGAGCAGGTCCGATAGTCAAATAGTTTTTTTAGAAAATGTTAAAAATGAAGGAAATTGGCATAAAATACTTAAAACGCCAATAGGATCTAATCTTCTATTTATTATATTTTCATGTTATAACCAAGGCGTAGATGTATTTATTTAGGTACATTATTTACACTCCTTACAATCTAAATCTGAATATATAAGTATTATTCGTTTCTAATATCATTCGAATTCATATTTAATTACTACGACTCAATCAATACCTTAATCAATAAAAAAATCTAGGTCAGCGGAAACTGTCCTTTATGTTTTGATGAGTACAGTAGGTATAATGACATTTATGACGTCTAGCATATATCTAGGTATAAGTAGGTACATCATATAGCCTTTATCTTCGGACAAAATAGACTAAAACTAAACTAAGTAGCTCGTCATGCTCCTTATGGTCTTAAAGGTCCCTTTTATTAGGTAGGTACGTAAAATCTAGGTAAGCAATACCTAACATGCCTGCGGACAGATGTTCGTCATACATCTCTGTGCCTGATTCCCGCCAAATATTAACATATTTATCCGCCAGACAGATCTGACCGACAGTCCGACACATCCAAAGGCAACGCCAGCGTGGGGAGAAGGGAGTTTAATCCCGTATACGTACTGTCGGGAAACATTTGTACATACATACATATAATCACGCCTATTTCCCGGAGGAGTAGGCAGAGACCACGGATTTCCATTTGCTACGACCCTGACATACCTCATCCGCTTCCGTTAGGTACTTCGAAAACATATTATGTAAACCTTTAGTATGTTTTAGCACCGATTAGTGATCCCTATACTTTCAACTTAAGCATGTCAACATTAAGTTCATGTTTTGAAAATCCAAAATATTTCAAAAGCACACGAATGCGTAATAATACCTAATCAATTTACATTTGCAGATAGTAGCAGGCCTGATGGTGGTTCTCGGCTTCTCCGTATACTCGGAGTACCACGACTTCTCCTTCTTCTACGGCGCGAAGGGCGGTCGGTTCGTCACCCTGTCAGCGCTGTCGGTTTTTATCGGCATGGTGCTGCTGGTGGTCACCTCCTTCGGGTTCTTCGGCAGTCTTAAGCAGAGCACGTGCTTGGTCAATTTGGTAAGTAATCATTTATAAGTTACTAGCGACCGGCCCCGGTTTTGCACATAAACCTTCCTCTTGAATCACTCTATTTATTTTTAAAAAAACCGCATCGAAATCCGTTGCGTAGTTTTAAAGATCTAAACATACATACAGACAGACAGACAGCGGGAAGCGACTTTGTTTTATACTATCTAGTGAAGTATGGAAATAATGCCCAATTGAAGTGGTTGAAAAGAAACGTGCGATTAGGCCCTTTGATAATCATAGATTAATCACGATAACCGCAGTGGAATGGTTACGGTTAGATTTAAAACGTAAATTGGCAAAAGCTACCTATTTCTAGTCTAGGTCAATTGAACGGTCGATACTCATCTATTATTTTACGATGACCCTATCGCACAACACGTGTCGTGATCATAGATGCAAATAGCTTTCATAATATCATCCAGTAGAAATCGGTGAAAATGATGTGTTCATTTTTGCAAAATGCAGGCGTTTTGCACTTAGTAGGATTTTTTTCTTGTGACGCAAAAGTTTGATACTAGTAAAATATCTTATTCATTCCAGTACGCTTTCTTCCTGAGTCTGATCCTCATCGTGATGCTGGTGGTGGTGATCCTGGCATGCACTCTGGACTCCTCAATCGTGATGAAGTACTTATCCATCCCCATATCGGAGTACACCGCTGATCCTGAGATCCAGGCTGAGATTGATTCACTGCAGTATTCGGTAAGTTAACATCTTATTGGCCCAATCGGGGAGCGGGGGGGGGTATTCTCCAGATTTGTGCCTGCATCTAAACTCTCTTAAATCGTACTAAGTAAATGTATGAAAAAATTGACGGAGTTGAGGCTCACTGCAGTCATATAATTTGAGAACGACCCGGGCTAGCTTTTATTAACAGTGAAACGCACTAGGTCTTGATTAAAGGATTTATTTTTAACTGGATACACGACAATGCCTTCGACCGACGCTTCCATGGTTTTCGCGGGAAGCCATCTTGACAGAATGCCCCGATGACAGCTGCATGCGCTGTCAGTTAGGGCTACGTTCGAAAATGCCGCTAACAGATTCGGCCTCCTGACCATAACCTTCGCCCACGAAGGTTTCTTCCACCTGTGCCTTGCTGAACTTCACCACGACACTCTTCGCAGCTCAGCTCATCAGCGGTAGTTAGCGCACTAGTTCGCCAACTCTGTGAACCGATCAAATCAATTTGAAAGCGTAGCTCGTACATTACGTTCTAGTTTCAAAAGTCTTTCCACCAACTTTCCACGAGAACTTTGTTTTGTCCAAGAGACTCTAATAGGTGACCAAATAAATTAATATTCACGTGAGATAAACTCTAGATGTCTACTTTATCATAATAAAAACAGACTTACACAATTCACTTTACTGTTTACATACTTTTAGAAACTTCCCTTATTCAAATTCAAGACTTATTACAATTAATAATAAATATCATATATTAGGGGACTATTTATAGTCAAACGAATTTATCATAACATTAAATTTAGACGCTTCTGAAATGATGCATGACTTGCGTGATCAACGGACCACAAAACAGAACAGGTATGCAGTATGCACCACACTGCTATATTAACGAAAACAAGGAACGGGCTCACATATGACGTCAGTGTTGTAGATGATGCGTGCTCCACGCAGGACCAGCACAGGAGACGTTGCGCTCGCTCGGCTCGCTGAGCACCGGCCCAACAACAAGCGCACAGCTCCATTGTTCATGGCCGCCTCCAATGCAGCACATGCTAAAAACCTGATATCGCAGCCTCTCCAATTCTGTAATACGTATTAATGCTTAAAACGTTCCGTTTTACAACAAGGAACACTAGCCTTCAAAAACAAACCATGTCGTTTGTAGTTCAACCTAAACGGTAAAATATTAGGTATTACAATTTTGACATTTGCACCTTCTCATCAGGCTGCGGAACATTTCACATAAACAAATCAGTGATCTGATTTACCAATAATATCAATTTTGTATTAATCAACACTCAAATTAAGTCATTAGCTTTGCTAATTATTACTCAAACATGATTATGGGTCATCTAACTTTACTTGTACTTTACATTATATTTTGCCTTACCAACATCGATTTCGTTACCATTCCTCGATGTTAATTTCAAGCCAAGCCATAGGAATGAGGGAGTTCGCAGACGTCATCGCCACTCAATGGCAGCAATCGCTGGTCACTTCGTCAACAAGTGCGAAAAGCACCGTTATCCACGTCGCTCAAGTCTAGCATGCAGAGGGCCTACCGCGAACCACGCCCGACGTGCTGCCTCCCTGTCACACTTACGTACGAATTTACAAGTGCGACAGAGAGCCAACACGCCGAACGTGGCCCGCGGCAGGCCCTCAGAGTAGACACCTCCGCCCGAAAGCGCAGCAACCATAAACATCAGGTTCCGCACATAGGCGTCGTGACTGGAGACATCACCGCCCATAGGCGTCGTGAAAACAGACATCACCGCACATAGGCGTCGTGAAAACATACGTCACCGCAAGAAGCGTCGCGACAACAGGCATCACCGCACACAGGCGTCGTGAAAACATACGTCACCGCAAGGAGCGTCGTGACTACAGGCATCACCGCCCAACGGCGTGTGAAAACATACGTCACCGCAAGGAGCATCGTGACTACAGGCATCACCGCCCAACGGCGAGTGAAAACGTACGTCACCGCAAGGAGCGTCGTGACTACAGGCATCACCGCCCAACGGCGAGTGAAAACATACGTCACCGCAAGGAGCATCGTGACTACAGACATCACCGCCCAACGGCGAGTGAAAACATACGTCACCGCAAGGAGCGTCGTGACTACAGACATAACCACCCAACGGCGAGTAAAAACATACGTCACCGCAAGGAGCGTCGTGACACTCGTGACTACAGACATCTCCGCCCAACGGCGAGTGAAAACATACGTCACCGCAAGGAGCGTCGTGACTACAGGCATCACCGCCCAACGGCGAGTGAAAACATACGTCACCGCAAGGAGCGTCGTGACTACAGGCATCACCGCCCAACGGCGAGTGAAAACATACGTCACCGCAAGGAGCGTCGTGACTAAACATCACCGCCCAACGGCGAGTGAAAACATACGTCACCGCAAGGAGCATCGTGACTACAGGCATCACCGCCCAATAGCGTGTGAAAACATACGTCACCGCAAGAAGCGTCGTGACTACAGGCTTCATCCTCTTGCGAGTTTCACGTGTAGACGGCTTACTGTTCAGCTCATCCCATTGCCAACCGCAATCATGTGTTCGCGCTCAGGCCACCGAGTAGCCTCACTTAACATCATGCCGCATCGCACCCGCTCGCTGGCAGGAACTCGCCAAACACATGACATACTTGCATATGTTCTTCTGAAAACATACTAAAGGCAGTAATTGGTTCATGCAATCGTGTAGCACCAGTAGTCTTATGCAGCTTTATGGTTGTTTCATACCACTCAACCAAGTAACCATACAACAACAATTTCCAAAGTATGAAAGCATTTATTCATACTTCAATTCAATTATTTTACTCAGTCTAATTTTGTATACAAATTGTTCTACTGGACTAACATTTCAATCATAAACTCAGGATTACTCTAACCACATAATCTCAGGGCTAGAACACTCAATAAACACACACACAATTTTTATATTTTCTTGTGAAAAATACAAATAGCAGATAGTATTTTATTTTTTCATTTCAGTAGGTGTATGGTACCACCCATGATGTAAAACATTGCAGTTTTATTAGCACCATTCATTACTTCTATAAATTATGAACATTATCCTCCCTTACTCATCCATTCGGTAAATATTAAACTTTACACCCACAATGATTTGTAAATCATTTGTCAAAATCAGACTAATAAGCACTCACCTGATTCAATTGTACATGACTAAAACCCTTAGGTCATACATCTCACCATTATTTTCTATTAGTCAAACTTATTTGAAATGTGTTTACAAAGTCAAGTTCAGTTGCCAACTTTGTCCTTAGATTATCTTGTGTGAACTGTACACAACACCCACCAGCCAACACCATGCTTGTGTTAGTGTATAGGGCCAATTTTCCATCACAAATACTATCTGTGAACATAATGTAAGAACACACACACATACACAAAAGTAATACTTTGATAACAGTAAATCACCATACTGTACTAAAACTGTGCATGAATAAAACCCTTATGCATATCATCAATCCTCGCTGCTAGTAAAAGTCATTTGAGATGTGTTAACAACACTTGACCAGATAGTGGTCAATTTTGTCCTTGCTTTCTCTTGTGTGAACCAACTATAAGAAACATTCGCTTGTATTAGTACACACACATACTAGTACACACTTGTATTAGTTGTGCAGATCAATATTCCATCACATTTACTATCTGTGAACATAATGTAAGCACACACACAACACAAAAATAATACTTAGAAAACAGTTCATCTCCACAACTTTACATACCCCGTTGCAATTATTGTATATGAATAAAACCCTTTTACATCTCATTATTCTTTCTGGCTTGTAAAACTCATTTTAGATCAGGTAGCTGTTAATTTGTCTTGCGTGAACCAACCAACTATTAGCATCATACTTGTATTAGTTGCACAGGTCAACATTCCATCATAATTAATATTTGTGAACATTATGTAAGCACACACAGACACACAAGTATATTTAAAATCACATGAACACACTTCAGACTTTACTTACTGGACATCATTCCCTTCATCATTATCATCATCATCATGGATCATGACACAATTACAGTTCAACATACAATCTAGGGTAAAGGCACCAGTTGGTACACCAGTAACATCACTGTGCTACAATAACTCTTTGCTTTTAAACAAATTATTAGGAATAAAGTCGATCACTCAGCTGATATTACCCCGGTGAGGCCAGGTCAGCTTTAGCAATATTGCACTTAATATTACCTCATTGAACATCAAAAAAATAATTCAATACAAATGATTGCTTGTCTTCAACATAATTAATATTAACTTCAGCATTTCTTCACGATACCAAGTACATTTCAAGTTTGAAGCCGCCAAGACCCTGAACTTGACTTGAAATAAATGTCATGTAATACAATTTTGATCACTGATATACTTTCTCAACAGCACAAACTAGACTATGTGCCTAATCTCAAACAATCCAATAGCACACTTTGCAGGTTTTAGGTAAACATTCACTACAACATATCCAAATAGGTATACTTACACCTTTCCATTTCATTCACTGCAGGTATTTTATTACCTGTTTTGCTATCATCAACAAACCACTTTGCTCTATTGTAGGCTAACATCATGCTGGAAAGGTATACCGGTGTTAGATATGTTCACTTTGTTACATATGGGCCTGCCGCTGCCGTAGCAACCAGACTATATCCTGTTCCACATTAACTTCAGACTTGTACAGTCAAATACCTACATTCCTTGGAGTTGGAGTGATCATTTCTGTTCTGCAAGTTAAACACAAGCACACCACAGCCACACTAAGCCTAGTGTGGTATTAAAATAACAATGCATGTCGTGCATGCATTCAAGTAATATTATTATTACTTTATAGTATAAGTTCCATACAAATAACACACCAAGGCAGTCAACACCATACCAAATGATATACAATGCACATTCGTGTTATGTATTCATTTACAGGACTTAATGTCCAAACAATAAAGACCAAATTCCAATATCATTTTACGTGTTAGGTTATTAAGTGGTATTACGCACTTTACTCACACAAAACGTTCAGTCGGTTTAGCAATTCAACATACCTGCATTCAGGAATGGCAAAAACCATTTCCAAATAGTTTACAACTACTAATAATGTTTCATTTACCACTGGCAGTCCTGATCGAGTCTTGTTGACTCGTCTCGAGCGCATAACTTACCGGCAGTCGATAATATTGTACTTACGCACTTTCCTCATTTATATGAGTTCTAACAATTCACACATTTGTTAAATAGGCATTTGTGGAATTTAAACACTTTGCGACCCAAAACTTAGTGCATTTTACCAAAATAGGTACGCGTCTCTTTTGAGCGTAATGAATGTAATGATGCTACTTCCATCACTACGATTTCGTACGAGAATAAACTTATTTCATCGAAATATTATGTGAGCATGAATATTTAAAATCTCACTTCTGAACTATTAACAGTGAAACGCACTAGGTCTTGATTAAAGGATTTATTTTTAACTGGATACACGACAATGCCTTCGACCGACGCTTCCATGGTTTTCGCGGGAAGCCATCTTCACAGAATGCCCCGATGACAGCTGCATGCGCTGTCAGTTAGGGCTACGTTCGAAAATGCCGCTAACACTTTATAGGTAGATGCTAGAAAACGTAGTGGGTATATTCTCTTTGGGTACTATTATGGCTAGATTGGAGTAGATGGGAATTACTGAAGCAAAGGTTTTAATGACGTCAAAACCCATCATCCCTGTCTACCCTAAGAAAAGTTCCTAAATTAGTCAATATTAATCTTGCGATCAAAAGCATTTCATTTCTTGAAGCAATAAACAATTAAATTGCAATTGTCAGTAGGTTCAAGAAGTTTTTTGTCGTTATAATAACATATAACAATAAAAAACAACACCATTTAAATCAGGCAAAGCAAGTACTTAACTTACAGTCGATTTACCGCACTCTTATCGTGTCACATTTAATCCAGCCTGGATAACTTTAGGGATGATCTTCAGAGATCCTAATCCAGTCTGGATAACTCTACTGTACGGTTACCATCAGTTTGTCACTGACATAAACGCCGTCGAGAACGTAATTTACTTTCTATACATCCCGTTTGCACTAATATGCGAGTGCGAGCGAGATGTATAGAAAGTAAATTACGTTCTCGACGGCGTTTATGTCAGTGACAAACTGATGGTAACCGTACAGATCTATGGAGATGTAATGTTACTGAGTTTAACATTTTCTCACACTTCCAGCTAAACTGCTGCGGCAGCGACTCCTACCTCGACTACCTGAACACCGAGTTCACCGGCAACCACTCCACCGTCGTCACCACCAAGGAGACAGACGGCGACATCGTCACCATGGTCGTCCCTGCCTCTTGCTGCTCAAGTGCCGTTGATGTTATATGTACTAGGCTTAGGACCAATAGTTGCAAGGATGCCCTGGTCAACATGGTTATTCAGAACTCGACTGTTATTGGAGTTCTTGGTGTCTCTGTGATGTTTATCAAGGTAAGGCTGCTATGAGAATTGCCACATAATAGGGCATAAACGCCTATTTAACTACTGTCTGTCTACATTCTGACATACTTTGGCCATAATGGCCATATTTCCAAATGCGTAGCGTTCCATAAAGTGTAATATTTAAAACCTTCGCGTTTTAAACACATATTAACTCACATTTATAGACGGGTCTAACGCGAAAATTTTTACAATTACTTTTTTTACCGACGTTTCGACACAGGTTTCACTGGTCATGGTCGCGACTAACTGATGTCCCAGCAAAATGTCAAAACAGAGATTTGTGCAACTACCCGACAAAAGTGTATGAAAAAGTTTGGGGTTACATAAAGTAAAGTATTCCATAAAGTGGTCAGTGGTACTTGGATAAAAACGTGGCAAATTTACTTAGTGTGAGTTGCACCATCCGCACTTGACATACTGATCAACGTCACCCGGCGTTTTATTGCATGAAACTTTCGCGAACTCTTTAACGATGACAAACAGTTTGGTGCAACTGACCCCTAGGGCCCATTTAGACGGCGCGCGTCTCGTATACGATTTTAGTTACATTGCGGACCATTGAGGTTACATCAATTCAGCCGACCGATCAAATGACGCAATGTAATGAAACTCGCATGCGAGTTCTCGCACCGTCTAAATGAGCCCTTAGTCATGACTTAATTTACTTGCCTCTGCCTGAGCAGCTAAGGCAGAGGCAAGTAAATTAATTCAGACAGGTCAGCTAAGGGTTAGCTGACCTTTCTCATTTGGTTTCACAAAAGCTTCTGAACTTCGTATTCTCAAATGAATGTACCTTCCTATTCTAGCTCCTCGGCATCATCTTCGCTCTCCTTCTGGCCCGCTGCATACGCAAGAGTAAGAGCGAGCGCGCACTAATCCAGTGGAAGATCCGCGAGCAGATGATCCTCGCGCGCCAACACACTGATGAGTGCAAGGCCGGTCACACGGGCGTCATGACGGTGTCTTTGGAGCAACCCACTTCTAGCAACGCATAGTGTTCTAAAACGATGTAGTTACGCTTAACATAAAATGGCTTTTACTCGCATTACCAATGTCAAAGATATATGTGGCTACTCTCTACCTTTGGCGTTGCTATTTAAATTTTAAATGTAACCTTTGGGTAAAATGTTCTAGTAAGAGGCTTATAATAATCGGAACGCAAATGTCTACTTTTTCGCCGAGTAAATGAAATTTTCCACTCCGCCTACAAGGTGACAATACATCGATATAACATTATACCTACATTATTACCTTCACACCTACCAGAATTTAGCACAATCTACTCACAACTAGAGCAAGATATCTGAGGTCCTATATACCGTGAACCGTGAACGAAGATTTGCCTCTCTGTCGCACTTAAGTATTAATTTACAACTCTGTACTAGATTCAATCAACTGTAAAAATGTTAAAGTAGTAAAAAATATTGCGATACAAAATGAGGGAGAGTTATAATGTAATGGAATTGTAAATAGTATGTAATTAAGTGCCATGACTAATCCTTTATTGCAGATGTTCTTGTCAAGGGACCAGCATAACATACAGTATTTGGAAATGAGGTTGTATTGTATTCTGGTATTAAATAAGTTCTGTATTAGTTTTATAATATTGTAGTACTTACTTCTGTGTAGCATTAGGGTCATTTAGATTGTATCCTGCTCATAAATATGTGAACAAGAATCAAATTATGCTAGAAATAAAAGAAGAATGTGGTTTTCTTAATATGCAACATTTAATATTTATGAGCACAGTTACCACAGTAAAATTAAAACTCCAATAAAGAAGTTTTACTATCCAAGACGAGAATGTTACGTGATTTATTGGTTCTAGCATCAATAAAGGGTATTAAATTAACTGTTTTTTTATGTATTTACCTATCTATTAATAACATATTTGTGTAAGCTAACATTCCTAAGATAAAATAAGAATTAAGAATCATAACTCATCAAAATAATAACTGGTTGTTTCAATTTGTTAATAAATTATATTGATTTCTTTTATATTACAACTTACAGAAGTCACTGGAATAAAATATCACTAAATGGTCTAAGATAACTGTGCGCCAACTTAGCAGCAAGAATGTGTGGTAGCGCCACTATCAATGTCATATTTTCATAGGAAATTTATGTTTATAGGGGAGCTTCCACACTCTGTTTCTATGTCAGTGTACCCTTAGATTGACTTTTAAGTTTTTCAACTTAAGCCTTAATTTGATACCTTAACTTGTGATCCCAAAATGTCTTAGCCTGTCTGATGAGGTTGCCGGCCTCTTCATGGCAGCCATTCTGCATGTATGGCGGTGTAAACTCCCTGTACGCTATACATATCCGGCGGGACGAGATGTCCTCACGCAGCACACAGTGCTCCCAGTGGTATCTTGGCTCACCATAGAAGACTAGGAGTGATCTTCTGTAATAAAGAAATAAGAAATTACAGATAATATTATGTTTGCAACTAAATTTGAAATTATGATAAATTACTTTGGCAGTGGAATTATGAAGGTAATATTTTCAAACTGGAGATTATTTTGAACCTTTCCAACTGAACTTTAAAAGGTTAAGTTTCAATAGCTCCCTGTTACTCTTGATTAACCTTTTAACCGCCAGACGGCGAAGGAATATGCCATGCTCCCGACGCCAGGCTATCGCAACTTTACCGAGTCCCGCATAAATCGCATTACATTGGCGAAGTTGTCGGCTGTAGCCGTCGTTGGTGTCCGTGGCAAGACTTTTCGATCACGGCCACAGCCGACTGTGGCGGTCAATGGGTTAACAAGATTTTTTTTAATTAATAATGTCTGAAATATCACTTTATATTTACCAGTAGCTATTCTATAAATAAAACCATAGTGAGGAAACCACAGAACCAAACAAGACCTATTTCCCACTTTTAACACATACAGTGCCAAAAACCCGACTATCAGGTTTTTTATAATCTCATTCCCAGGCCGGATGACCCGATAGTCGGGATCATGGTACTACAGCTTTGTATAACGAATTTTTTGTGGCCTGGCACCGATGTCTTGTTTGGCTGGGTGGCAATGAATGTGTTAATAAACATAAAACAATAGTATAAGTATTATATTTACCTAGGCATTGGTATTCTGACAACAACATCCAAATCATCTTCTGATTTACTTGCTTCATAAGCCGTTTTATCAAGATTGCTGCATTCCAAATTAATACTGCCATCTGGTTTAACTATCGGGCAGTATTTTTCTGCACAATGCAGATTATATTTCTTAGTATCTCCATGATATCTAGTCATAGTTAACATGGAATCAGACAAACAGTTGACAGTGATAATTCTTTCACCCCAAATCCAACAATCATCGATGTGAGGATCAATGGAAGCTCCTTTGCTAGGATCATACTCCAAAGAGCACTGCTCTATCACATCATAACCTTCCAATAAAGGAACATCTTCGAATCTATCTTGCAGAAACTTGGAGAATGCTGGGAAGCCATCAAAACTGCCAGCATTGATTTTCATCTTCTTGAAATTCGTTTTAGGACCATAGTTTTGCTTACGTCTGCCGCTCTGTGATATGTCCCAAGGTACCTCGTCTATGTTTTTCATTAACACATTTTCTTCTTTCTCCGTTATAAAGTCCAATTGAATGTAAACGCCGGGGTACTCGATCGGTGTTCCAACGTGATTGGGATGTTGTTTGTAGACATTACCGTCCCAACCCGGCCACGCTTTGTTGCAAAACGGGCAATAAACATAGCTTTTTGCCTTATCGAACTCTAGCTGAATTTTGTACTTGTCTGCCCCGTACTGGGTTTCGCAAATGAGACATGTCCTGCATCCTTTGCATCCACAGGGTCGCGGCTGTGTCATTATACTTGTAGTTATCTAACTTATCTACTCTGGGATTTAAAATTTACAGATTGAAAGAAATGTGTGAAAGTGAATCGAAAATTCAAAGAGTAAAGTATTTTATGACATATGACATTAATTGACGTGAAAAGTGTCATTTTGACAGTCGGATACGGATACTCGGATAGTTTTTTTTTAAGTATATGTCAGACGCATTTCATAAAGTCTCTACTACACGGTTGGTAATGATAATTTTATTTGTCTTCGATTTCGATGATTTAGACTTTATCAGAAGAAACTCGTTTGATACACTTAATATTTCATTCTATAGCTGGTCAACCAAATCTTGTCACCAAAAAAAGGCGCGAAATTCTAATTTTCTATGGGACGGTATCCCTTCGCGCCTACATTTTTCAAATTTGCCGCCTTTTTCTACTGTCAAGATCTGATTGACCAAGTATAACTCACTATTCTTTGGTTTGTAGAGCCCAATTTATTAAATCTCTCCAAATCGACTCCACACCACTCGCGTTCGTGGCTTCGCGCCGCGATTCGCGCACGTGTGTGAAGGGGACTTATTAGTTGAAAAAAAAAGTGACGGATGCGGATGCCAGTGTTGCCAACTTGGCATAATGGATGCCAGATCTGGCACTTTTTCACACTCTTTGGCATCCAAATTATCCATTTAGCATCTGGCATAATTTTTAGCATAATTAGTGAATTGTGTCCCTAAGCCAAATTTGAAACCTACTTGGCAGTGTAATTCATGGCACAACCGTCAAAGGAAATTTTATACATACGACGAACCTTATAACAGACTACCGCACCGCAGTTCTGCCGTGCTAACAACATACGCAGTAATCGCAGTTGAAAAGTCATGCAATTGTTTATCTTGTTCTCTTTGAATAAGTTCTTTACTTGAACGATGATTTTCATGCCAGTACTGCACTTACTGTTAGCAGGGCAGAGTTATTTAAAATCACATGACATTTCTTGTAAGGTCAGTACGTCTGTAGAGGCCTATAGGAATTATGACGAGTTGGTGCTCGAATCTGTTTTGTGATATCTATGGTATTTGGTATAGTCATAATTTTCATAAACTTAGTTTACAAACAAAATCTGTTACTTTTTTCACGGCCGGTTTGTGATGATGAGGCGAAAGGTTCAATTCCCATAAGAAAATTGAATCTCGCGCCTTTTCTACTTACAAAGTGGGTGTCCCAGCCAGAGTGTAACTATAGACGGTCAACCAAATCTTGTCAGTAAAAAAAGGCGCGAAATTCAAATTTTCTATGGGACGGTATCCCTTCGCGCCTACATTTTTCAAATTTGCCGCCTTTTTCTACTGACAAGATTTGGTTGACCATCTATATATATTTTGTTGTGCCTATTTTACATGAGCCACATCATCACATTACATTTGACAGCACAAAGCTTGGAGGATATAATCAAACGGAGACGCCATGTCTGTAATTTTCTGTACAAAAACAGTCTGCCGATTTTTGCGGGGGAGGGGAACGTCAAATGTATGCGTAACGTAAAAATAGCCATGTCAGATAAACGTCAGTCCATACATTGTGTATGACCGTTGGCCGCCTATTTTCGACAGAGGGGAAAGCCTGTTAATGGCTACTCCGTTTAGTTGTATCCTCCAAGGCACAAAGGCTTGTTTTAAATTGTTTACTTATTGTTTTAAAATTTTCCAATATATGCCATTCTTGTCACAATTAAATCGAGAGAATCGGGCTATGCCTTCTCTGCATCAACAGAACAGCTACATAGTGTGGAGAGCCTCTATAAACGTTACGTTTCAAAGAAATTTGGCATTATAGCTGGTCAAGCAAATTTTGTCAGTAAAAAAAGGCGCGAAATTCAAATTTTCTATGGGAAGATATCCCTTCACGCCTACATTTTTCAAACTTGCCGCCTTTTTCTACTGACAAGATCTGCTTGACCAAGTATAGCTAACCAAGTCAGTGCAAAGTTAGCTTGGTCTGACTCTATAAAAATTTCAGAAACAGCATTGTTTGATTTATGTGGAAGACACTCATTTTTAGTTACCTATATATTGTTTAGCATTTTTTTTTTGCACTTTTTAAAATTTCTTAGCATAATTCTGGCATAATCTAGACATAAGTCTGGCACTTTTTCAAATTCCGAGTTGGCAACACTGGCGGATGCCGAGTTGTCCGATTCGCCGACACCTTTGGTGCAAACTGCAATCAATAAATTTATAATTACTAATAGTATTCATTATTTATATAATCCAGGTAAATACTACTTATTCTATCACAAAAAATCAGTATTTAATAAATCTACAAGCACTCAAGCGCTACTATGGCCTCAAGTCTAAAATACTTTGTATAATTACTACTTGGCGATCGCTCCTTTACGCCACTTTTACTTACGTTACAGTGAAAAAATGGGAGATCGTTATTTTGTGGAAGATGTAGACTTTGGGAACAGCAACGGGTTCGCAATGAACAAGCCAATGCGACCGATAAGGCCACCTAAACGTGGAATGCCTAAGTAAGTATACTGTGTTCTGTGTTTTATTTTGAGACCCAGTTTCATATGAATCTGTAAAATATCTGCTGAAAACAGTTACTTTACACCTTCACAAATACTTTTTCCAGCAATGACCGCTACAACAATGCCTATGGCAGCTACCGTGGTGGCTATGGGCCTGGAGGCGGCTTTGGGTATGGACCAAGGGGCCCACCTATGGGCGGGCCCATGGGTCCACCACCCATGATGGGCCCACCTATGGGTTCGATGGGCCCTCGTGGGCCGCGCGGCCCACCGCCCATGGTAATGTTTGGACGGGGTTTTGGACAAGGGGGGCCGCCTATGCCCCGCAATGTCGCTCCAGAGACTCAAGCTTATAGATATCTTATTCGTGAGTACACTATAATCTGGACATGTTTTATATTTTATTTATTAATGCTTAGGCCAAACACACGGCGCGACGCAGCGCCGCGGTCGCGCCGCGCGACCGCTGCACATGCTAACAGGTTACCGACGTTAAACAGATTGGGTCCCGCCGGTATCACGCCCCGCGCCGCGCGGCCCCTTGCGTCCACGCCGCGGCCCGCAGTGTCGCGCTGGGTCACATCAGTCGGATCGGACGTTAGGCAGCGAGCGGTGCGTAGTGCGAGCGCATGGCGCCGCACCCGCGCGGCCGCGCCGCGTTCGCGCGCGCGATGAGGGCGTGTTGAGAGCGCGATCCGCGCGCGCCCTATTTGAACAGGCATCGTGTCGGCATCACGCGGCGCTGCGTCGCGCCGTGTGTTTGGCCAGGCCTTTATTCTCTCTGTATTTGTGTTGTGTTTTTTTTGATATTCATTATCATACATTGGGGTTTTCGGTGTGGGAATGTTTTACACTAGCCAAATAACAGGTAAAAACTGTAAAAAAACGATACTAATTTAACATTTCTAAGCACATTTGGACCTTACTACCTACGTTTAACTCATCGTTTGGTAATTATTTTACAATAAGGGTGGATCAACTATTTCTTGTTGTTATTCTGTCCGGTCAGCCAAGAGACAATAGTAGCATAGTTTGTTAGAAGACATTGTACACCACCTTCTTCTGACACGCTTGGTAGACGACCCTCAATGGAAAGAGTTTATTAGAATAACAAAAAAGCGTGTTTGGTAAATTTAAATGCCTAAAAATCAGGTTTTAAAGAGTGACCCAGGAGAATGTAACCATGGCAACGAGTGACAAGAAATAGTTGATTCACCCATAAACAAAGTTATAAATACACAAAATCATTCCCGCACCGAAAACCCCGATGTATGTTCATTATTAAATTTGTAATTGTGAATCCCTGAAGGTAAAAGACAGGAGTCTGTTGCCATTTGTCTTTATTAGTTTTGCAATTTCATGTAGATTGTTGGGTGTCTGGACATATCAAGGCCAGGTCTAGCCATGTCTGGGAAAAAGGATTTTTATCTTAGCCTTTTTCTGCCTGTGATGCCATCTGCCTGCAGCTGCTGCCCTATTGCATTCTTTCTGCATTCCAACAAGAATACCGTCGATTCTCCGCGCCGCGCACGTTAGGCGCGACGAGCAAAGGGCTAAATTGTATGGTTGCCTGCATGCAGACATAATTTTTTTTTATAAATCAGTATGTGAAAGGTGCTAAGACCAGTCTTGTTTAAACTACAGGTTGTGGTGTTGCCCAGGAGAGCTTAAAAGGTCTCCCCAAGAAGCTGCTGAAACTCATGGAGGCTAACCACTGCGGCGTTTGCGCCTTGGACTTTGAATCCTTCACTATGTGTAAGTCTGGTTATCCTTTTGGAAATCTTCTGCCTATTTATCGTTTTAAGAGCCGCTACAGATATATCTGATTGCAGAATCGCATCCTATCCTACCCAGATTGAACCAGATAGTGCCCACAATAAATAGGGTATTTGACACCCCCATGTTGAAATTTATAACTAAATCTCATTTTCTATTTTTTCATGCTCATTTTCTATCTATTTAACTAAATAGATAGAAAATGAGCATTTTATCACAATACATTGGAAATTTTAAAAATATACCCTATATTGTGTCCCACTGCTGGCCAAAGGCCTCCCCTGATGTTTCGCCATGATGAATTTATCTGAATTAAATTGTCTGATTACCTGATTCTTTAACTTAAGAGTACTATAATTCTTTGAACTATGATCTAGAGTCTAGACTTTTAGAGCTTTATTTGGGCGTCATATTTTATTTGTGAAAAACTCTTTTAGTTAGTTTTACTCAGCATTTTCGGAAAATTTACAGCCATTGTGTGAAATATAGGGTAGCGCTACCCTAACTGCCCCAAAATGTATAGATAGGCTGACATTTGTTTCATATCTGACTGCCAATTAAAGAATATTGTGTAGGTATAGAAAATAAACAAAAACCGGCCAAGTGCGAGTAGGACTCGCGTACGAATGGTTCCGTACCATTACGCAAAAAACGGCAAAAAATCACGTTTGTTGTATGGGAGCCCCACTTAAATATTTATTTTATTTTGTATTTAGTATTTGTTGTTATAGTGGCAACAGAAATACATCATCTGTGAAAATTTTGACCATCTAGCTATCACGGCTCATGAGTTACAGCTTGGTGACAGACAGACGGATGGACAGACGGACAGCGGAGTCTTAGTAATAGGGTCCCGTTTTTACTCTTTAGGTACGGAATCCTAAAGGAAATTAAAACGATTTGCTTTTGCAGCGCGGATGCATTACACTTCGCGTAATCACCAAAAGAACCAAAAGAAATGGCTGACGCTGAATGCTGAGAGACCAACTCCCGGGAAACAGGTAACTTGACCCTCGGCGTTCTGAAAGGAATTTCGTAAGACAACATTCAGTATCTTTATAAGGCAGAGGGAATATATTTCCCACCTGATTTCGAACTTTATTTCAAAGTGGTAAGGTTCAATTTTGCATGGAATTGATTACCTATGGACATAGATTACGGCACAGACAAGACATCCTTTAGACTGAGCATAGTAACGCTACCCCCTCTGCCACTTATACGGTAGTTTTACTCGATCTTCGAGTCAATCCCGTGCCGTGATTGGTCCGTGTCTTTGAACGGACCAATCACGGCACGGGATTCGCTCACCTCGTCCCCCCGCACCCCCGTATTTTTGGCAGCATCGGTTTCATGAAATAATTGCTCTAAACTCAGTCTAGAGGATTCCTAGTCTATGGATTACGGAGATCAGTATTTATAAAACCCATGATTTAATGAAGTAAATTATAGATTGACATATTACCAGACAGAGTAGATTAACTTCTCTCAATTAAATTATTTTGTCTATAATAAGAACCCCCAACTAAAGTGAATATAGTTTCAGAGTAATAACATATTTTTATGGTGCAGGATGTAACACGTTCCATTTGTATGTTAACTTGGGGCAATGGCTCACCAGACGCTTATAGAACGTAGTTATTCGTTAAAATAATAAATTATAAAAAAGTCAAGTTTCTCCACAAAGTCTCATATGCAGAATATTTATCTAAATTGCTTATTTTCAATATTAAACATCGCTGTCGTATTTCTAATAACACTAAATTCTTTAAGGCTGCGCACTGGACGCTTGCGACGCGGCCGGCAGAGCGGTGAATCGAGGTCGTTCGTACAATCACCATCAGATATATCGGAGCGGCCAAGGTGCTCACAAATATCTGGGCATGCCTCTATTGTCAAGGCACTAGAGTGCTTGTTCAGATATTGTGAACACCGTGGCCGCTCCGATATATCTGATGGCGACTATACATTTGATCGAGCGCAATGTATGAATGGCCTTGATTTGCCGCGCGCCGCCTGCGTTCAGTCCGCGGCCTCAAACTGAAGAAGTTAGCAGGTTTTTAGACATAGGACAGTTTAATGAAACCTTTTGATGTACAATTATTTTTCTAGATACCGATAAAGTCGCGCGAGTTGTACTGTGAACTGTGCGACGTTACAATAACGTCCACGGCTCACGCCGATTCGCACTATTCAGGAAAAGCGCATCGAGCGTAAGATATCCACTGTTTTCCATTTTTCGTGTGATTGTTTGTTTGTTTCTTACTCTGCTGTGTTCACACAATGAACTACAGCTAGTATAGTATGTATGTAATAAGTGCTAGGGTACTTTGAGAGCTTTAAGAATGATTAAACACTTTCTAAAGCTAGACCTAGTAGACATTATTTGACTACACATCTTTTACTTGAATATATCATCAAATGTTAAAAAAAAAACGGTAACTATTTTTGTTTCTAGTCAACAACTAAACATGATCGTTATATAGGTACAGCCACGGCCTTAAACAAATATACATTTTTTTACCTTAGGTATTAAATACTACCCAAGGTAAAAATGTGTATATAATATATACGGCCGTGACTGTCCCAACTTTTATTTAAATTAAAAGAATATTGAGTGTGCTCTCTCTGTAATATTCTTCAACGTAAATAATATACATTTGGTTTACACTTATATATCATCTTTCTTTAAGCTCCAAGTTCTTAGTTAAATGTTGGACTACGACATTCAATTCGAGTAGTCGATGCGACCGTGTTGTATATCGATTCCCGCATTTTCTACCGGAATTGTACACTAGCACTCACCATTTCTGTACGAATATTTACATCAATAGAAACCGCCAAAGATGTAAAATTGTTGACAAATGAAACAATGATCGTTGCTACTCCGATATACGTACGATCTTAATGACGTTTACACATGTATATAAATACATTAAATGGCTTTGTAATTGTTATATTAAAAATCTTTTTGTTGAAAATGGTGCTAAATTAAAATTCTATTTTTCATATTGCTAATTCGTTTACATATTTGGCTCTTTTTATTGACGCTTAAATTTAAGAACTAAAGTGATCAGTACATATAATATAAGTATATGCTAGGAATAATAAGTACCGCCGATAATAAACATGACTGAGTCACTCTGGATCCGTACAGACTTGGATGTGAGCAACAAACAAATAATCACATACATTTTATTAAATGTTGTTTTATAAAATGTATCAATCTGACAGTGAAGCCTATAAACATATATACATTCTTCTACCTTACTTCAATGAAGTAAGGAGCAAAATTGTATACATGTTTATAACCTTCACTATCAGACTGAATTTGAACATTCAAAGCTATAAACATATATACATTTTTTCACCTTATACCTGAGTGGCGTACGGTGCAAAATTGTATACATGTTTATGGCCTTGTCTGTTAGACTTGAACAGTGAAGATCATAAACAACTATACATTTTTTGCCTTATTTAATCAAATAAGGTACAAAATTATATATATGTTTATGATCTCGTCTGTTAAACTTGACTTGAAACAGTCACATTTATACACATACATACATTTTTTTACCTTATTCCTCTATGTGGCATAAAGTGCAAAATCGTATACATGTTTATGATTGTGACTATTTCTTATTTATGTTAGAATAGTCACTAATTTAAGAATAGTTTTCCATGATATAATAATTGTCACATGTGAATGTGATAAACTGATAAATGATAATATAGTTTGGCAAGCAATTTCCGCTATTAGAAAAGGGCGGCAAATTTAAAAAATGTAGTCGCGAAGGGTTGTACTCCCATAAAAAAAATTGAATTTCGCGCCTTTTTCTACTGACAAATTGGGTTTGCCAGAGTATATTTGATACAGCAAATATCTTTTTAGGCCCGAAAGGCAAACCAGGGACATGACATGACTGAATCGATCGCAAATTTAGTACATATACGAATAAATTATATTCTATTCTATTCTATTTTATATCATATCCTTATTAGGACAGTTCCAAACCAGGAAATAATAAGTATTTCGTATAGGGAGTGATTATGTAATCGCAGTATATAATGTATCTTGTACAGACTTCAAGATGTCTGCGGTATCTTATATTATGTTTACAGCTTATCTTATCTTCATAATTAATGGTGCACGATTGAAAGGATGTTTTTACATAAGTATGACACCTTTGTATCGTGTGTTTTATATGAGATTAAAATGTCACGAAGAAAGACGAAACGAAGAAACGAGAAAGAGAATTTATTTGATTACTAAATAGCAAGGAGGGTGTGGTAATTAACATAATTTTATAGGAGTCATTGGTGTAGTTTATATTATATAGTTTATAAGTTATAAGATCCCAATTTAGGTACAAATTGTGGCTATAAGCATAGAGAAATAAAGACAAGAGTGCTCACTCCATACATCAGTTCAGACTATTAATTTCAGTGTCTACATCTAGCATCGAGTAGCGGAATTGTCAGTACTGCTACTTGACAATAGATGTAGCACCGACCGGAAAGTCTTATCTCAACAGCATAAGACTTTCCGGTCGGTGCTACATCTATTGTCAAGTAGCAGTACTGATAGTTCCGCTACTCGATGCTAGATGCTAATAGTCTTTTTGGTACTAAAACTGATGTATGGAGTGAGCACTCTATGTATTTTTTTCTCTATGCTATAAGCCACACAGTGTTCGTAGTTATGAGCTATCTCCAACAGTCTCCTTATTATTGTTACTACTTCTCCTTATTCTTATAACGCCTTCTTCCATATTTTTAACCGACTTCCAAATCTCAAAAGGAGGTTATCAACTCGGTTGTATGTTTTTTTTATTAAACAACTTGTATAGTTAGATTTTGGGTGCGTGGATCCCAAGAATGGAGCGTCGGCGTCAATAAAAATAGCGAAACTCGAAATTTCTTTAGGTGAAATTTTCCGCGCCGAGGATTTTCAAGTTTGCCGTTTTGCTTATTAATATCTGAGAGACCGAGCTTTGCTCGGAAAATGTATATAAACTCAAAGAATGCGCGTTTTCTCAGAGATAATATTTTAGCAAATTTCATCGAAATTGTTAGAGCCGTTTCCGAGATCCCCGAAATGTATATGTATGAATTGCTTGTTTACTCGTAAAGGTATAAGATGGATAGTTTTAAAATAATATTCGTCGTAATTTGCTTCGAAACACGGAGCAATGATATTGCCTATCTACTATCTGTTTTTTTAAATATAATTTGTTTTATATCATAATGGACGTTTCAGGATCGTGGAAGGACGGAAGAAGCCGAAAAACCCGTATCTACTCCAAAAAGGAATGGAGGGTCGCACGTATGTATTTACAAAACCCTATTTACGTTATTCCCTCAACTATAACACTTTAAACTCTCGCGTTTTGTACACATATTTAATTACACAAACGGGTCTACCGCGATATAATTTAATTGTTTTTACCTTTAATTCCGACGTTTCAGCTGAGTTGCACCAGCTGTGGTCACGGAAAGACTGACGTCCCAACAAATGTCAACGGAGATATTAATAAACATTACACAACACAACAATAAACAACACTAAACTACCCGAAATTAGTTAAAAAATAAAAATGTATAAAAATTGTTCGGGGTAGACAAAGAAATTGCAGCTATTAGTTTTTTTATAAACTAATTTCGGGTCCAGCACCCCTAGCACATGATTGGCGCGACAGTATCTCGCGGCGACATAGACTACCCGTCTTCTTCTAACTGTGATAATAAAAGAGGGACGGGTAGTCTATCTCGCCGCGAGATACTGTCGCGCCAATCATGTGCTAGCCCGGCAGTTTAGTGTTGTTTTATTAATATCTCCGTTGACATTTGTTGGGACGTTAGTTTTTCCGTGACCACAGCTGGTGCAACTCAGCTGAAACGTCGGAATTAAAGGTAAAAACAATGAAATTATATCGCGGTAGACCCGTTTGTGTAATTAAATATTCCCTCAACTGTTCGATTCCTACGCGTGTGGAAATATTTCACTTATACAAGCGGTGGGTTCGGGTTTAAAGAAACTAGCTAAGTGTGGTTTGTATATTTCAGTGAGCAACTGATTAACCGCGAGAAGCAACATTTGCCGGCGATCACCGTGCCGAAGGTCACCGTGAGTGAGGGAGACAGCAAGCCTCCGCAGGCCGACCTCTACTGCGATATATGCAAGGTATAACCATAGAGAAAAAAATACATAGATTGCTCACTCCATTCATCAGTTTTGGTACCAAAAAGACTATTAATTTCAGTGTCTACATCTAGCATCGAGTAGCTGAACTATTGTCAAGTATCAGTACTGATAGTTCCGCTACTCGATGCTAGATGTAGACACTGAAATTAATAGTCTTTTTGGTACCAAAACTGATGTATGGAGTGAGCACTCTTGTCTTACTATATTTTTCTATGGTATAACCAGATCACTCTTCGATGATAACAAAGCTGCTTTTTGAATGGGCTTATTTCTAAAAAGTAGCCGTACCACGAGTTGACATTTACTAATTTTTTTTATAGACCTCCATGACATGCTCGGAGCAGATGACGATGCACCTCAACGGCAAGAAACATCTGTCGAAGGAGAAACAGCACATCATCCGCGTCATGAATGAACGTAAGTTGTATACAGGGTGTTTCCTGTAACAGGAGCAATAACTTAAACTGTAGGCTGTACTCCTCAAACTGACCAACATTTGTTCAGCAACTTTTGAAAATAACTCGTTTTGATTTTTATTACACTTTAAAGTTTATTCGAAGACGCAATGTATTGCAAATTTTGTTTTGTTTAAAGCGTGACGAGCAACGTCAAACACACTGATGTCAGCGTACATTGAAGGCAATATTTATTTTGTATGAAAAAGAGGAAGTCTAAAGGATTCATAATTTTTAAAAGTAGCTCAACAAATGTTGGTCAGTTTGAGGAGTACAGCCTTTGGTTTAATTTATTGCTCCTATTACAGGAAGCACCCTGTATAATATTTGTAATATTTGATCAAATTTATATTTGCGTCACATTTTGCTTAATGAGAGTACTTAACACTAAGACAGGTCTAAGTACAGTCACCTCGCCACTTAAAGTCCTAGCTAAATTAGTTGTTCCATACTTACGCTATGGAATGTCCAATTTAGCTAGAACCCTAATTGGCGTAACAATCACGGAGCGTGACTGCACACGAACGTGATCGCAGTGAAACCAAAATAAAATCATCTTCACCTCTTAATTTTAATTAATTACGATTATAGGTGACTGCTATAGTTAATTACGAATATTACGATCAGTATGATGCTTAAAAACGGTGAGCAAAATTCGATTTTGTGGGTGTTTAGATAGTGGGTGAGTAGGTGTTTGGGTGAATGGCTAAATGGCTGTACGAGTGAATGGGAGTATGTTTTTCATTAAGTACCTATACTTCCTCCTGAGGTAAAAAGTTGTATTCTGCCAGTTAATAGATCCATATAGGTTTTAAATTACATGATTAATTTATTGTTCCAGCCCAGCCCAGCAGTAGGACGTATATAGGCTCAAATTATTATTATTAACTAGTGGCTCTGTGAGCTGTAGACCTCGCGAGCATAGCTTATTGGGACCGTGCACGATGACAGCGCCACACAGCGGTTTGATCAATCAACAATACAAAGATTTTAATTTATTAAAAAAAAATACGAAGTTTAAGTGAAAAAAAAAATACAAAAAGTTATTTCTTACTGGGGATCGAACTCAGACTTTCTGTGTGCAAACAAAAAAAGCGATTGTTTACAAAATGCGCCATGATAGTTCTTAGCTAAGCTGACGAAATTCGGCTACTCATTGTCGAGTACAAACTAAATATCTAAATACCGCCTAAACCAGCAATACAATTTTTCTGCATTTTTTGCCATTTACTATGTAAATATGTCTCAAAAAGAAAATACTCTTATGATATCGATACGACTATTTGTTTAAGCGCGAGGTATCTTGAAAACTTCCAAAAACGGGATCGACAAAAAAAATTATTTACTCATAGAATCTGGTCACAAAATTTCACAAGAATCGGTTGAGAATTGTGACCTGTAGAGGAGAACATCCGGACATACAAAAGCAAAATGCCCGAGTCAAAACGTAGACCTTCGCTTCGCTTCAGTCAATTATTTAATTTATTTTTCAGAGTCGCAGAATATCACCAACATTGCGGTTAAAGAAGAACCACAGGCTGCAGGTAAACAACAACTTACAATGTCACAACTTACAGTTCTTTGCCATTTTATTCCAATAAGAGTTCCATATTCTCGCACACGAATATTACCGGAACGTTTTAACTCTCATAAATCAAAAGTGACAAAAATATTTGTGATCAAAGCTTGTCTATTTTTATCTATATTCCTTATTTTTGTCATAGCTATAGACGGGTAAAAATAGGCTTACGGCTCGGCCACGACATTGAGCGACTTGCGACGGCGGCAGCGACAATCATAGGTTACGAAAGGTCCGATCGCTGTCTCGCTCCAACCTATGGTTATCGCTGCCGCCATTGCGAGTCGCTCAATGTCGTCGCTGAGCCTTTAGAACCCAAGGCTGTACAACGTCATATGATTTTATTTATTTTACGTCACCCTTAGGCCCATAAGTGGGATTTTCTTCGAGAAGATAATCTCACTTCCTGGCCAAGGCAAGACGTAAAACTTTAGACAAACCACGGGCGGTAATTCGTAAGGCCCCAGATGGCACAAACACCTGCGATCAGGTAGGCAATAGGTATGTAATGTACTATTATCCCATGCTTCCATTTTTTAGGGTTCCGTACCCAAAGGGTAAAAACGGGACCCTATTACTAAGACTCCGCTGTCCGTCCGTCCGTCCGTCTGTCACCAGGCTGTATCTCACGAACCGTGATAGCTAGACAGTTGAAATTTTCACAGATGATGTGTTTGTTGCCGCTATAACAACAAATACTAAAAACAGAATAAAATAAAGATTTAAGTGGGGCTCCCATACAACAAACGTGATTTTTGACCGAAGTTAAGCAACGTCGGGCGGGGTCAGTATTTGGATGGGTGACCGTTTTTTTTTGCTTGTTTTTGTTGATGGTGCGGAACCCTCCGTGCGCGAGTCCGACTCGCACTTGGCCGGTTTTTTTTTTGTAGATGAGCAGACTGCAGGCAACGGCAACGACGACGGAGGCGACTGGGGAAATGGATCTGGGACCTGGGAAGACTAAAGCTTTGGTTTCCTCCAAAAGCGGTGCCGTCATATAGCGGCCGTCTCCATACAAATACTACGACATCCATATTTAGCCGTATTATTTAGTATGGGACGGCCGCTATATGACGGCACCGCTATCCTAGGAAAACCGATCTTTAGGGCTTTAATATTATATAGAGGAGTTATTTGATAATCATTTTAATTTTTATGAGTTAACTGTGTAAGTTAGATCAAGTCAACAAGTTAATCCTTATGATTATGTTGTAACTACACTAGTGCGTACTTATTTTTCATCGTGTTTTCACGGAAACGTACGAATCTTGCTATTTCAGTCAGTCTCGGTACAAAGACTACTGAGGTTGACTGAAGTAGCATGACAAATATGAAACTTTCCGAGAAAATACGATGGAAAACAATTATGCACTACATCTGTATCATACTATTACTGATTAAAAATCAGCAGAATCTTTAATCGTCTCAATTTATTGTAGTTTCCCGATTTAATTCGTTAGCAACTCTTGAACTTATTAATTTATGATAGTTCTACTATACATTTTAAAACTGGATTCCATTATATTTGTTTAACTCTAGAATGAAGTATTGTGTCACTTCATTTAAATGTAAGATAATAAATCATTCTACGTGTCAATTGGGGTTTTATTTGAGATACAATAATCACAAAATAGTTATTTTCGATACAAGTGCGAAAAAGAGGAAATTCGAAACGAGTGGCGATAAATTAAAACACGACCGAAGGGAGTGTTTTAAATCGACACGAGTTGCGAATGACCTATTCGCACGTGTATCGAACAACGTTTTACAGTACATATGGCACTTTAAAGTTTCGACATACGCACGATGCTATTTTACGCACTAGTGCGGAAAAGTAGCCCCATATGTACTGTAAAAAATATTTCAACCCTATTCTTGCTTACCATCAGGTGGCGCCACTAGCGCGTGAGATCTCGAAAGTCAAAAGAAGGGTCTTGCAGTGCAATAAGAACCTTTTTATCTAAAATTCCAACAGAAATTCCCATAGAAAGATGGAAACCCACATACACCTTATAATGTTTAGTTAAGGTACCTATATAACATATATGTAGGTATACTACGTACCTGTATGTATCGTCAGGTGATAAGCAAAAGTCACTAATTACTATAAAATATTTAAACAAAAATCAACCTTTTCGTACTAATATGGTTCACTATGGCTATGAACTTGTGGAGGTACTTAGTGACTTTTGCTTGTCACCTGACGGTATGTAAACAAAATTGGGTTACGCATTGAGTAAAATAAATGAAACACAATGGAATGTCAAATGGTTTATTTTATTATCCACGTTTACCAATTGTTTTTCTTAAGACTAGTGTACATTTTATGCCGATTGTTTTAAAATGTTTTAATTTTTTTTAGTGCACTTCGTTTTAGATTTTTTATGCATGTTAATCTTAGGAAATATAAAATAACTTTGTGCTGTTCTCTGAGAAATCTCTTGATAACCCGTTGTTGGTTTAAAACCATGAAACCTTGCAAAAGTACCTACCATATACCTATTCCGGTTCATTTTTAGGTAAGAAAAATGACAAATAACAGCCAAATTTTACCAAAGACTTAAAAGGTAAAATATATCATCAATTTAATATTAATATCAGTGCATCGGCCATGGACTAGGGATTGCTCCCGGTACTGAGTTTGTATGGCGAGAACCGGTAATTCCCGGGAATTCCCGGTTCTCGCCATACAAACTCAGTACCGGGAGCAATCCCTAGCATGGACATATGTATGCGTGACACTCGACAGCGTTTTCAGATTTTCCGATCTGATAAGTATCGGGTGCGGCCGGTGTTGGATAGTAGGTACCTATACCACTTTAAACTCTCGCGTTTTGTACACATATTTAATTACACAAACGGGTTTACCGCGATATAATTTAATTGTTTTTACCTTTAATTCCGACGTTTCAGATAGATAGATTTTTATTGGTATTAATCATACACTGTCAGTTACATATTTAACAATAATTCGTTACAAATGATAATAGATTTAGATTCATCTGTCAATAATTAAAAAAAAAGTACAAAGCTGTAAATTACATAATGTCAACAATTCCATAATTCAACTTCATTAAGAGATTAATAACAATAACATATTGGGTTTAATTCAAATGACAATACAATTACACATCTTATCTAATCTAATATACCATGGGAACTTGATCACATTAAATTCTCCAGGAACTCATTTACCGTGTAGTAGGCCATTTTAGTACAATAAATTTTGAGCTTACGAACAAAGGCACAATCTTTCGTAGCTGAGTTGCACCAGCTGTGGTCACGGAAAGACTAACAGCTGTTTATGCTGGTACAACTCAGCTGAAACTTCGGAATTAAAGGTAAAAACAATTAAATTATATCGCGGTAGTAGGTACCTACCAAAAAGAAGTACCCAGTGAAGTACCTAATCTATTCCTTATTTAACACATTCCTCGCCACCCAGCCAAACAAGACCTCCGCGCCAGACCACAAAAATGTCGTCATATAAAGCTGTAGTACCACGATCCCGACTATCGGGTCGTCCGGCCTGGGAACGAAATCATGAAATACCCGATAGTCAGGTTTTCGGCACTGAATGTGTTAAGTTTATGGTCCAATAGATAATCTTAAACCAAAAACGAAGGACTTGTTGTCATAGGGCACTCACTAGCAGCTAAATTTTCTCGTAGGATCATCCGATAACGGATCGTACAATGTGAATACGCTCTTATACTGATATCCAAACATAGTATTCTGAGTATGCCCCATTAAATCATAGATTCTTTTGATTTTATCGTTCAAATATTATAAAGTTTTCTTAAATTGACATTAACAGCTACAACTACGTAAAAATGTGTGAAATTACTGTAAAATGTGTTTTAGTCATCGCGACATTTTTGTTGCTCATAATTAATTGATAATAATAAAATTTATTGAATTACAGCAAGTTAACTCTTGCTATAAGCGAATCTTGGCCCTTGAGACATTCACTGCCAGCGGGTTCCCTGTTCGTAGACGCTTTTCGCTACATACAGTTTTCCCGTTTTATCGGCTACGCTCGCGCTGGCAGTGAATGCGCTAATAAGTATTTAAGGCGGATGACATACGAACATCCGTGAGCCTTACCTTCAGCCCGAAAATCTACGGCACTTATGGTGATAGGTAAACACCTAAGATAGGTAATATAGGTATGTGTGTAACCTAACATTACCTACTTCTTGAGGATAGATGCGGTATTGTGAGTCAGCAACCTTTATTATAATGCCAGCGCTGAAGGCCTCTCACGAAAATTTCAAATAGAAATGTCGTTATCTGGCTCTTTTAACTCGTGTAGGTATATTTGAGCCATAGAGAAGCAGATATTTTCGCGGTAGACCCTTCAGGTAATTTTATGTTGATGTTGAATTTATTTCCGATTACATCGTACTACGTATTATTTGATTCGTGATAATTCTGTGGAAAGATTCCTTTGCCTAAGTAATTTGTGTTGAAAATATCTACTCAAGTTTTAGATAGTTAACTGTCAATAACTTTGATATTCTTAATTGAATTAACTATATTTGCGTGAAGTGTCGTATAATCGATCACTGATATGTTATTTTTTTACAGTGAAAAGCATGATAACGTACAAAAAGTTGATCGTAATAATTTATAGTGGCCTGCCACATTTTGGAAGAAGTATTCAAATCTTTCACAACGAATCATTTGGTCCGATATCTTTTCATAGCGGATTTTAGAAATAGGTGTACTATCTATATATTTATATGTATTTTATAGCGACTAGCGACATACTTTGTGAAACTCCAAGGAAATTGGAGATTTGTTGCATAGCAGAACTTATATTTTCTTTATTTTGACCAATACAATGTTTTAAAGACAAAACCGGATTAGGTTTTTCTAAAATCCGCTACAGAAAAGGGCCACATGCACAATCATTACAATACATATAATACCGTTTTTAATATAAATATAAATAAATACTGTACCTACCTACCCAACAAACGTACAAAATAATTAAATTATCGTTACTTACAAAGTATCATTTCACCACAATTTACACTATCAATCGGTCGCTCAACAAAGATAGGTAAAGCACACATGTATATAGGTCCGGTCCCATCTTTATAATAGACAGCTAGCAGAAAGGAAATTGAAAGGTGGTAGATATCAAAGACATTATAGCCGTTTTCAAACTTATGTACCTACTCCAAAGAGTAGTATTTATATACCTACTCACAGCCCCATCTGTCTATTGCAGTACTCATTCAATGCCGTGGATTTGAAAACACATTGAAACTTAGAAACAGACCGATTGCCAGAGTAGGATCTCCAATTTTAACATAATTATTCGCTGTATTGCGCCAAATATATACCAAATGTCCAAGATCTTTGTAGGTATGTAATGTATATGTAAGATTTAAAAAAAAATATGAAAAAGTTACGTTTGTGTCGAAGACAGCTTTTAAATTTCTAATAAATAATATTTTTCATGTTTGCTTTACTTACCTACACGCTATTCCATAGATTAATGCAAATTAGAAATGGCAGTGACTTAATATGTAGGTAAATACATTAATTTCATTCAGTAATAGATGAAAACTCTCCAATACAACCCAATACTTGGTACCTATGTCAGGAACTAAGTACCTAAATAAATACCTAGGTATTACAATTCATAATAATATTTATAGCGTACAATTCCAGGTTGCAAGTGTCTTAAAACAGTGAAATTCCATAAATAAGTATTTATGTTCGTGTCAAATCAGGACAACTTGGGAAGTCTTAAATGTCCCAAAGGTCACTAGCAAAAGGTGCCAGTGTCTTAGCGCCTTAGCTAAACGTGAACTCAGTATACAGTTACCACTTTTATAAGTTACAACGAATCTGGGCAGACTTTGGACAGGAGAAAAATGTGAACAAAAATTATCGTTCAATAAACTCTTACTTAAAAGAGCCTACGGGCCCAATTCGGATTTTGAAATAGACATCTGTTAGATATCTTTTAGACATCGCCAAGATACCATAACGATATGTTTAAGATCTAACCTGTCAAATTTGACATTTGCGCGATTCTGGAGATACTCTTGAACGATTTCCACAAGATATGGCTTAGAGATCCAATTCACATCTAATAGATATCTAACGTAAAAGTGACATTGGTTGCCCGAATTGCGCTGCAAAAGAGAACAAGTTGAAATCTAAACTATAACGTATCTAGAATGGATCTAGTACGTGTCGTCTCTTGTGAATATCTTAAAGTTGGAATACGGCAGTACGTCGAAAAATTCCAGCCGAGGTGGATCGACAACACAAGTCCAAACTTTAACATAGCGCTTGTCATCAAAGACTCATGTAACTTATCAGTAGTATACTGCACTTCAGCTCAAAATCCAGGATCCCGAACGTGGATCGTGATTAACAGGAGATGGCATGATCATCCATCTATAAGGTGCTTACTTCATTTGTTTCTACCAGGGATGTTGCGAACATCCGCATCCGCAACCGCAGAACTTCCGCATTATTTTCAACATCCGCATCTGCATCCGCATCCGCATAAAATCGATGCGGAGCTTATGCGGATGCGGATGTCGAACAAGTCGGTACAGGAACGTCTTAGCGGCGGCGTAAGTGCTAGGTAATTTCGTCATTACCTATAACGACATCGTCTAGATCCAGAAAAGTCGGCCAAGTTACTGTTTATTAAATATAACGCACCTATATTCTTGCTCAAATACTAAACGTTTCGTTTTATTTTGACGTTTTCCAAGTACCTAATCTTGACATCCGCATCCGCGAGCCTTAAAATATCCGCATCCGCATCCGCAAAATATCTGCATCCGCAACATACCTGGTTTCTACGTTGCTTCAATCGAGCTCACCAAAATCCAGTACCCTGAAGGTCCGGAGCCTTAAAATATCCGCATCCGCATCCGCGTCCGCAAAATCTGCATCCGCAACATACCTGGTTTCTACGTTGCTTCAATCGAGCTCATCAAAATCCAGTACCCTGAAGGTCCTCGCTAGGGGCGGGGAGGGGGTGGGGGGCGCGACCACGACGGCGGGCGGCCGGGGCCGGGGCGCCTCGTGCTAGTCCAGCTCCCACAGCATCAGCGCCGCGTCGGCGCCCCCGGAGCTGACCAGGCAGCGGTCGTTGAAGAGGAAGCGAGCGCAGTAGACGGAACCGCTGTACACTTTCATCTCGTTGTATTCCGCTTTGGGGCTGGCGCAGGGGTATCTGTTGATGTACGAATAATTGGTTAACGATGAAGCAGTTTAAGTATATATATTCTGATTGCAATAAAAATGGTCGTTTTAATTAAGGCGGCGTACCTGTAGGGCTTAGTAAAAATGAACTTCAGCAGATTTGATAGTACCTATACGGAAGGTCCTACTTAGGGCTTCCAATACCGGGATCCCGAAATACCGGGATCCCGTCTTTTTAAATGCATTTTTTAATACCGGTATTTTTAAATGCAATACCGGGATCCCGGTACTTTTAAAAACGAGGGAAATGTGCAGTATAAACCCTTTAAATCCATTATATTCGGCTATATCAAAAAGCTTACTAAACGTCAGACGCGCATCTAAAGTCTATTTTTTTATTCGATAGACTAAAATGACATTTCATAGTATGAACATCGTGTGTCATTTCATACTATCAAATGTCATTTTAGTCTACCGAATATAAAAATAGACTTTAGAGTTAGACCAAGAAAAGTCTGCAACGATTTAGATAGCACACGCAGTGCAAGTGTTATTTTAAACGTCGAACTTATATGAAATTATGACGTACAGTCAGCAGCAGAAGTTGCTAAGCGGGCGAGGTGTTCAAAATTACCTAGACACGTACTTATTCCCTTAACAATAAAATCGCGTCAAGATCATTTTGAAGACCTGGCCCTCTTAGCAACTTCTGCTGCTTACTGTACAAATAAATGGTCTAACTCTAACGACTGGCCTCTAGCACTCATTTTATAATTGAAACAAGATCGTTGCCTATGCGTCAGATAAATATTTGATGGTTGGTGGTGGATGAATCCTGAAGTTTTGTGTGATGAATATGATGATAGTGACATTAACATAATTAGTTCTTATAATTTTATCAAAAAATAAAACGAAAGAACAAGGATAACTGTAATAATGGCAAACCAATTTTGACGGAAATTTGAAAAAAGTATTCTGGTTGGTTAAATTGGACTAAAAATGGATAAGATTATTGCCAGCCTGGAGTGTGAAAGAAAATTATTGCAGATAGCGGCATAGCTTGTTTATTGTTGTAATAGCTTTTAGGACATATCTGGTATTCCAGTGAGCCTTTTTAAGTCCCTTTTTTAATAAAACGATACATTTTTAAGCGTTTCATATCCAATACCGGGATCCCGGTATTGACGAAGACAGTTTCGGTATTAATACCGGTATTGTGAGAAGTCCGGTATTTGGAAGCCCTAGTCCTACTTATTGACCCAGACTCGTCTAATAAAAGATCAATGATAAGAGTTTGAGGAACCGATAATGTGGAAGAAGAAAAAATCGTTACAAGGATTCTAAGAAGGTTTTGGCATCTCTTTCTTTCGTTTTATATTGTTACTTAACAAAAAAAAAAGTAAACTATTCATACTTAGAATACAAAGTTTAGTATTGAAAAGCCGAAGAACAAGCACAAACTGAAGAAATACCTGAACAAGCGCAGATATCCGTCAGAATCTCCGCTGATCAACAGGTCGTGCGCAGCTGACCGACTAGCAGTCGATATCAGAGACGTCATCGGATAGAATCTGTTGTTCCACATTCCTGAAACATAAAAGCCATTCAAGCAACGCCGATTTCAAATCTCCAGTCTTTATTATAAACATAGTCAACGCAAATCTTACCAGAAACTAAAAATCCGACAGTAGAGTTAAACGTGGACCACTTGACATCCTTCATTGCTATCGGGCTCTTTTCTGGTGACAAGGACTTTATGTCCCCTGAAAAAACAAAATAACACCATTAGACAATATAATATTTAAAACCTTCGCGTTTTGAACACATATTAACTCACATTTATAGACGGGTCTAACGCGAAATTTCGCGTTAGACCCGTCTATAAATGTGAGTTAATACCATTAGACAAGTAGTAAAATACTTGAGTCATGTGTCAAAGCTGAGAACAGATAGGGATATCATCATGAAGAATATACATATAGATAGACTACCCGTGATGCGCTGGTGGCCTAGCAATCCGGAGGTCGCAGGTTCAAACCCCGGCTCGTACCAATGAGTTTTTCGGAACTTATGTACGAAATATCATTTCATATTTACCAATCGCTTTTCGGTGAAGGTCGTGAGGAAACCGGACTAATCCCAATAAGGGCTTAGTTTACCCTCTGGGTTGGAAGGTCACAGTCAGATGGCAGTCGCTTTCGTAAAAACTAGTGCCCACGCCAATTCCTGGGATTAGTTGCCAAGCGGACCCCAGGCTCCCATGAGCCGTGGCAAAATGCCGGGACAACGCGAGGAAGGAGTAGTCCTTCCCGCCCGGCCCGCGAGTTTTTTCATTTAGCCAGCTGAAAGGCAGCGGGAAAGCCACAGGCCTGATGCGAAAACTTCCGAGGCCGCTACATCAAAGTTCCTGGTTAGTTGAGGGTAAAAACTTACAGAATGCCAAGTCATAGTCAGCCGTAACGGTCTGCAGGTAATTTCCGTCCAGACTCCAGTCTAGCTGCACCAGTGGCTGTGCTCCGCGGATCTTGTTCGACTTCTTGTAGGAGAAACCGTCGCGAGACACGCGGAACAGGTAGATGCTGCCGTTTTGGGAGCCGATGGCGAGTAGGTCCCCGGCTACAGTAAAATATGGAAACTTGAAATCAATTTGCTTGCCTACAATAACTATAGAATGTAACCAACCTTATAATATAGGTACCATTAGGGTTTTAGGAAACGATTTTTTGAAGAAAAAATAGCACAGACATTCACACCGCTGTATGGGCCCATGTCATGCCTCATTATTATTGCCCGCGTAAAGCCAGTCCCTAGATATCTATGTCAATGAGCACAGATAAAAGCCATCCACCGTAGACACACCTGAACCCAGATAAATTCAGATATAGTCACGAAAATATGTCTGATACTTTGAATGAATATTTGACCATTAGAATTTATCAATACCTAACTAAGTACCGTTTACTTTTTATTAGCATAGAGAAATATAGTAAGACAAGAGTGCTCACTCCATACATCAGTTCAGACTATTAATTTCAGTGTCTACATCTAGCATCGAGTAGCGGAACTATCAGTACTGCTACTTGACAATAGATGTAGCACCGACCAGAAAGTCTTATCTCGACAGCATAAGACTTTCCGGTCGGTGCTACATCTATTGTCAAGTAGCAGTACTGATAGTTCCGCTACTCGATGCTAGATGCTAATAGTCTTTTTGGTACTAAAACTGATGTATGGAGTGAGCACTCTATGTATTTTTTTCTCTATGTTATTAGTGATAGTACCTGAGTTATACATCAAGCAATTAAGCGGCGATCCACAGACACGTAGTGTCGCCACATGCGCTCCGGCATCTGCGTTCAACACCACCAGGTGCCCCTCAGTACTGCCGGCGGCTAGCGCGCCGCCGCCCGGGTGCCAGGCGAGAGATACGCATTCGTATCCAACCTACAAAATTATTAGTAACTAGTAACCAAAACTACACAAAACGTATTACCTATTAAAAAGTTCCTTACAGTTAGGGTTGCCAGATCGAAAGGCGCTATTATCGGGAAAAAATATTAATTTTTCGGGATTTTGGGACTCAAGTCGGGAAAAAAAATCATCGCTCCCTCACCGCACAATCTCTAGCCACGCATGCCCCGCGCGCTCGCTCGACGACAGTTCGGAACTTGAAATCATTGTTTTATAACGTGAACCTGTTTTTCGGGACAATTTGCACTTGGTCGGGAATCGGGAACACATACTAAAAATCGGGAGAATCCCGCCAAATCCCGACCATCTGGCAACCCTACTTACAGTTTGGGCCCGATTCGGATTTTGAACTAGACATCTATTAGACATCACCAAGATACGACAACGATATTTTTAAGATCTAGCCTGTCAAATTTGACATTTACGCGATTCTGGAGATACTCATCCAAGTCACATCTAATAGATATCTTAATGGAAAAAGTTCGTTCATACGATATTTGACATGACATATTATGATGATATTTGAGTGACATTGGTTGCCCGAATTGAGCTGCAAAAGAGAACTAGTTGAAATCTAAACTATAACGTATCTAGAATGGATCTAGTACGTTACGTGTCGTCTCTTGTGAATATCTTGAAGTTCGAATTTTGAAGTTTCGCTTCTTTATTGTGACCGTTTCTTCTTTATCGTGACGTTTGCGTCTGGTGGTCTGATGAAATCACAGGATAAACCACTACCGTAAAATGGGGTGAGTAGGATTCGCAGGGAGAGTTGGGTTATGAATGGGGAGAGAAGGGTTGAAAGGGGGGTGAGATGGATTTTTAAGGCTACTGCTACAAAAATTATGTATTCCAAATTAAAATGGAGCTATAGTAATACTCATAATAAAAAAAAATCGATCAAACAATCTTCCAAAATCACCTTTGTATGAAAACCCAACTCACCCCAAATACGAGGGACTACGGGGTGAGGTGGGTTTTCCTGTTTATCGTCAAAGTTATGAAATGGAGCTACCCAAAATAAAATAAAAACTAAAATACAAACGTCCGGAACACTTATTATATACACCATTCAGTTTGCATATGTAAAAATAAAATGTTATCGAGGTTTGAATGTCAGTTTTGCGCCTACTCACCCCATTTTACGGTACCTATTGGAATCGGCGTAAACTGATTATAACATACTTGAGTAGCAAACACGAGTTTGTGTCCGCGCCACAAGGCGATGTTCTTATCGTGACCGGCTGTCGCGAACATTTCGTCGTCCGGATGGACGGCCAGGCCCATGAGCTGCTTGTGGTGGCCAAAGATAACCTGCGAATGAATAGTCAGCTTTTAGATCTTAGTGTCAAACTATGAACCGAGATATCTCTTGAATGGTGACGTAAATATTACCATACCTTATTTATTTCATTCACGACCAGTGTTAGTGGTGTTCCATTTATGGGTAAGAAGGGCCCTATTAATTCTAGGTATTTTGATCTTGAAAAGTTTCCTACCAGTCTTTGTTATTGGGCGTCAAGCTCATCCTGCCCAACGAAGCCTACCGTGACTGCTTACATTTTATGGAATCCAATGAGGCTATCTTAACATTACCTACTCAAATATAAAATTTCTGATTTTCTGATGACAGTGACACAGGGCGGACACGCCATACATAAAAAAATATTTGCGTTTATATGTGTGCGCGGCCCGTCTGTACACGCGTCATTGTGTATTGTGTGGGTAAGTCGTTTTACTGAGAGCACGCCAGAAGTCCGGCAGATTCATGTCGCGGGGCGAGGTAATGCGAGTCGGGGCGGGGCGGTGCGTGGCCGTTCAGTATGATAATACTATTACTTATTCTGTGACAGTGATGACTGAAAACACGTTGATATGACTAAAGAGAAGTGTACCTCATATAATGTACCTGATTGAACCGTCTCTGTAATGATCCCTCCATGATGTTGTTGCGCGTGGTTCCGACGTAGAGGTTGCCATCGTTGCGACCCGGGCGCTGAGGGTAGATACTGCGTACTCCGCCAGCAGATTCTGGCAGCTGTTAATTAAAAGTTAAAACATTGGTGAAAGAGTTTTATGTCTGTGAAAGTAGGAAGAGAGGAAAGGCAAGGAGGGTTTATATGGACCATGTGAAAGAGAAAATTAACATCTTGTCGCATTAGTTTGTCAAGGCTGCTCGATCAGAATACGGCTTTTGTTTTTGGAGATGGCAAATTTAGAATTGTATTTGATTCATTCATTCATTTCCTTCATTTTTCCTAATGATGTTTATATTATTGCCACTTGTTATTGCATGTTAGCTGTATTATTGTGGACATCTGTTACTGGCTTTGTTTTCTGTTCATTGTGCTATGTATCATGTACTTTTTGTATTGTTGTTGATGCCCCAAATAAATAAAATAAAATAAAATAAATAAAATAAATACCACTGATTTCAACTTTCACGATTTTTACACATTATTAAATTGTACAACGGGACTTAATCGCGTATCTAAGTTTTAAGATTTACCTCCGACGTTTCGAGGACGCCGCCACAACAACAACAACAACAACAACAACACCGCCGTCCTCGAAACGTCGGAGGTAAATCTTAAAACTTAGATACGCGATTAAGTCCCGTTGTACAATTTAATAATGTATTTGATACCTACCTTAATTTGTAATAAAAAGCGTTTGTAAGTAAAATGTCATTCAATAGAACTTGCAAACTATGTAAACAAAAGTTACTAGTAAATTGACATTCAGTGTCAATTTTTGTATGGCGGTTTGTTTACATAGTTAGCAAGTTCTATTGAATGACACTTTAGGCAATAAATTCTTCGTAAAGTTACCTTTGTCTCAGTTATCCTCTTGTAATTCTGCAGAGAATCCCATGCTGCTATCTTTCTGTCCTTCTCTCCTCCAGAAATGAGAGTTCCTTCCGAGAGCATCACCAATGAGCTGATGCCCTTAATGTGTGCCTATGAAAACAAAATAGATACTTCTGTTATTCAGTGCTGAAATTGTTACTTGTTACTAGAAGTATAGACAAAAGGAATACCTACAAAGATTAGCAAATTAGTGCAAAATGGAGCTGCAGTTTTGACGGCTGAAATAGATGGCGCCGTTCGGCACTATAGATTTTGTGATAACCGAATTGTCAAACATTAGCTCTGGACAACCTATTGTCATCGCATCGCCATTCACTTCAGCAGTAGTCTAGTTAGATACATCTGTGGGACCAGTTTCTGTAACACACAACAGTTTGTAACAGTTACCTCAAACTCCATCCTCACGAAATAAGCGCCGTCGCTGTCGACGCTATACACCGTGATGAAGCCGTCGCTATCAGCTGTGACCACGTCGCCGTCCTGCTCGAACTGCAGCGCCGTTACGTGTGTGCGAGAGGGCTGGAAGACACAAAAACGCATCACAGTCATTCGTTGAGTTGGTATCTTATGCATTTAGAATGGAGTTAAGAGGGTTTCTTGCAGTTTTAGACGTTGCCAACTAAAATCACAAATTCTACTTCAAATAAGTAATTGTTTTAGATAACCTACACAGATCTAACTGAACCAGAAAGTTATATATTTGACTTTGTGGTCACTTCCTATTTTGATCTAGGCAAGGTAAAACTACAGTGCATGAAAAAATCTTGTTAGTTCCTAAAATGATTTTGATGATGTTTGACTTATCAATAGCACAGGGGCTCTGTTTTTTTTACAAGTGTTTTAATTTCTTATATAACGCAGAGAGGCTAAAGTCTAGTCGGAATCTCAGTGAACACATTAAAACACACTTAGGTCCAGTTGCACCATCCCACTAACCAGCGTTTATCCGAGCTTTGATAAATGTCCGCAATCCGGCCCTGCTGGATGGATAAGTCCACTTCTTATTTTAGAGTTAGGTTGCGGTTTATAATATAGCCGCTATATTAACCCTATATGCACTCATGTACAAACATCCAGGGGTTAAGCTATTATACCGTAAACCCAGTGGCAAATTGTACTGGAAACCATGGTAACTCCAGGTATAATCGGCTGAACCCGGGTTAGTGGAATGGTGCAAGAGGCGCTTAGGGCCACTTGCACCATTTACTAACCCGGATTCAGCCGGTTATGCCTGGTATTACCAGTACAATTTGACACTCCGGTTAACCTCGGGTTAGTGGGATGGTGCAAGCGGCGCTTACCGGTTTGATAATATCAGTCCGCTCGAAGAAGCCATCTTTCCGCCGGTTCCAGAATGCCAGGTGTCCTTTCCCGTGCGTGATGAGCAGGTTGTCGTCCAGGGGGTGGAAAGCGGCGCCCGTCAGCTCCTCTTGTAGTGTCTTTATGAAACAAAACATTGTCAGGGGGGTGTCACTCCGCAGTTTAGGTACATTTGGCCGGCGCGCCCATCGGACAGGCGTATGGCAGTGGGCTGCCGCTCGGCGTGCACGATAGTCGTGTCACGTGGCGCTCGCGCAAAATTGAAAATACACAATGGCTTTGAAACTTACTTCCGTGAGAATCAGACATACTATCTCCGGATAAAAAATGTATGTTTACATAATCAACGTTTGTAATTCCTACATATTTATCTTAAAAATAATAAATCAGTGGGTATAGGTATAAAAACTTGTCAAGTGATAACCCCGTGCAGACACACACAGTTCGGTCATAAAACTGCGGCGCGCAAAGGAGATTCACGGTTCGTGCGCGGTTATAAGTTTCAATTCTGCTTGCAGGCGGCGATATAGGTGTAATTTTATACCTAAATCTGACTTTTGTGAAGGAGTGAATTTTCTGTAAGTACTATTAGTTATTCTGTGACATTGTTTCAGTTACTTAGTGGCAAATAATTGACAGTCTGCTAATAGGTAAGCATCTTACCAGCTTTTTAGACGAAATAAGTACCTAGGTATGTATAGATTGTATAGCTTAATATTTATATATGACACCGTAAGATTGTGAACCCGTTAGTTTATAATCTAACGTAGGTTAGGTTAGGTTAGATTATAATCTCCCTACCGTCAGTTTATAATGTAACTAGCGAGATTATAATATGACGAGTGTTTACAATTTTACGGTGACATATACATATTGGACTAGGCTAGGTCACCCATATTATGTTTTATTTACTTTTAGGTATAGTTTTAGTTTTGTAGGGAGTTTTAATTTTAGGTTTCTTTTTATTGTCAGTTTGGTACCTATTAATTATGTTTATAGTTTTAATAAACACCCCGGTATATAATATATAAAATGTACGTATATTGCTTCAACATATATATTTCTGGATGATTATCAAACTAAGAATATAGATAAATACAATTACACAATATTTTTCTATAGTAAAAAAAATATATAAAAACAACTGTAGGTACTCAAGGCGTACAGTCGCGTTCATATTTTCCAACGGCGCCGCGTCACAAATCATTGAGTAAGTAGGTACAGTCGCGGACAGAAGGCGGCACGGCACGCCACCGATAACGTTGACAAATACAAAGATTTATGTACTGATAGCCACTGCCACTTTTGCTTTGAAGATAATTGTGGCATAATTTAATAATTATAGTAGAAATAATCAATAGAAGTATTTAAGTACATAACATATAATCATTTATTTAGGTACAAACAAGATATATACAGTGTATTACTAAAAGAAATTAAAAACTAGCTTAAATCTTAAATAGGCCCTTGAGGCATTGTACCAAGGATGCTGGCGACATTTCCTCGCTGTATCGCAATGCTGATACGTTGTGCGAGGTAGCCGCCAGCTCTTCGGTCACCAGTTACGTCAACCAGACGCTTCGCGATTTCTGCGAACAACTTATGCGCGCTGGGACCCCATGGACCTAGAGTTACAACTCAGTACATTTAGATTACAGACAAGTCCTATACGAGCATGTTCGTTTACGTATTAATGACTCATGTTAAACCGGGCCGTGTCCGGGCCGGAGCTTCCGTCGCTTACTTTTCTAAGTGTTCTATGACAGATGACAGGTGATCACGTGATGCTTTCCATAGAAAACGAAAGCTCCGGAAGCTCCGGCCCGGACACGGCCCGGCCTAACGTGAGTCATCCTTTAAAGTACGAAAAATTGCAAAAAAACATTTCAAGGCTTAGATGAAAATAGATGAGTGATGCTATATCCTATAATTATTACGGAAATTAAGTAGATTCTAATGCATTTTATTAGGTTTTAATATCTGAATTTGATTAGTAGATAATTGATATTATACGGCCAAACACCCGTATTGGTACGTGCAATACGAGTATTATTGTCAAGGTCGTATCATATCAGTAAAATATCGAGTTGAGTTTCGAACATCTGAATACCGCTTATACTCAGCAGCAATAAAACGCTAGAATTATTACACTAATCAGAGTTGAAAAACTTATGACGGATATAATAAATGATCGGTAATTATTACGGCATCACATAATTATAAACCACACACCAAAAAAAGTATGCCAACAAAGAACACAGTTGAAATTGATCCCTATCAAGTGTCGCGTAAGGACGCAATTTAATTGGCTATACATTAAATTGTTTTCGTAGCGCCGCGTAGCTGGCTACGAGTTGCTACGGCGTAGCGTCGTAGAGGCGAGGTGGGCGTGGTCTCGGTGTGGGTGTGTTGAACTCGTCCAATGTCGTATATTAATGCCTTTACAGTACATATGGAGCTACTTTTCCGCACTAGTGCGTAAAATAGCACTTTTCGTGCGTATGTCGAAACTTTAAAGTGCCATATGTACTGTAAAACGTTGTTCGATACACGTGCGAATAGGTAATTCGCAACTCGTGTCGATTTAAAACACTCCCTTCGGTCGTGTTTTAATTTATCGCCACTCGTTTCGAATATCCTCTTTTTCGCACTTATATCGAAAATAACTATTGCGAGTTGTTTTGTAGATATAGGAATATACCTACATATATTTTCATTTGTAATAAAACAGGTGCATAGCCAACATGCCAATCGTTTACGTTATGTAGCAACTGTCACTGTCGCATTAATATGGAAGAGTGATAGAGAGACATAAAGCGTTTGACTTTCGTAGCTCAAACGATTGTCACCTTGGCTAGGCACTCCACCCAGTTAATAATGTTCGAATAGTATAAAATGTGACCAGTATTATTTTTTATCTTTTTCGTTGAACTTGACAGAATATGTACCCATTTTGCAAGTCAAATGTTAGAATATTATAAAACATAACTGGATAAAAAAACGTATGTTTCTATTTGTAAGGCCCGTCACCCGTCACAGACCAATTGAAATTAAACATTAACTAGGTACATTAAATAACATGAATTTTCCCTACAACTCTATATTTCTATAAAAAAGGCAGTTCGTTTATATACCTACTTATAAAGAAAAGTACCTATTTATAGTTAATCACAAAAAAACACCCAGTTCATAAAAGTTTAAAAATAAAATAGTTATGCTTTCTTTTCTTATCTTGAAACCATTGTTTAAACGCCAAAACCACAAAAAAGGGTACCACAATCTGATCCCAAAAAACCCTTTACAATTTTAAAGTGACACGTCTTCCACCGTCCACCATATTAAAATACGTCCTTACTTCACTAGAAAAAAGTCCCGAACACGAAACCCCTATCCGTCCATCTTAATGTGTCCCTTGGCCTAGAAACGTTGACAACGTTCAACTCACAATCCAGACAAATTATATTCTGTATTATATTATATTACGGCTACTTGTACCGCCGTCACTGACGTCTAGAGTTGTACAGGGTGCCCAGCGGCAGATTTTCGATTTCAAAATTTTAATTAAAAAACTTATAAACCGTAACTATAAAATTTTATGAAATAAAAAAGATGAATGTGTATACCGTTGTTGTAAAACTAATTTTCTAAATATCGACTTTGGGGCTATTCATAAATCACGTCATTTCAAATGGGGGGGGGGGGTCTGGAACTGGATATCGGATGATGGTAGCATGACGTAGGAGGAAACGGGGTCATTCAAAGCATGATTTTTGGATGATTTAGGGGGGCGGGGGTCAAAAATCGTCAAAAATAGATGACGTAATTTATGAACAGCCCCTTTCGCTGTGTAGGTTAGGTACGCACTCCTCCAACATTTTCCATTTATTCCTAAATTACACCACCCGAATACTTTTCCAAATAGAGATATATCTCCGACAGTTCTTTTTCAAAAGTATCTGCAGTTTCATTGATAATATGTTATAGGTATGTAGAGACATATATTATCTATTTTTGTTAAGCATCCAGAGAATGACATTTTTGGCGCATAGTCTCATAAGTGAGTCCTTTGGTACGATAACTATGCCTCAACAGTATGTGCAATGCTCTGCTGGCCAGTGACACATTGTTACTAATTCGGTACTCTAATTAGTGACTTCACGTTCAAAAATTATTTGACTTTAAAATCTGAAATTCCGCCGCTGGACATCCTGTACAATTTTGTACAATATTACTGACAAATTTTAAACCATATTGTAATAGACATAAGGTTCACGGAGGGTCAGTGTTGCTAAGTTCGCGTGACTAAAGTAACGTATTCGTTGGTGCTTAAATGCTTGGTTTACATGCTGTGTTCATTTGTTCACGAGTGAGCTGGTTTTGTGTGCTTGGAAATATCGCGGCGTCTGGTGCTAAAAATCTGTTTTACATATTTTGATGTATTATACACCATTACGAACAAAATGCGAACAAAGGAAACATTAGTAAAAGTAGGTTTAATCTAGTAGTTACTCGCATATGTTGGCTAAACTAGGTGTACTAATTGTTGACACCTTCAACCGTATTTTAGTGTTACAGGCGATTTTTTTTATAAAAAAGTA
The DNA here is from genome assembly GCF_948474715.1 of Cydia amplana. Taxonomy (NCBI): domain Eukaryota; kingdom Metazoa; phylum Arthropoda; class Insecta; order Lepidoptera; family Tortricidae; genus Cydia; species Cydia amplana. The sequence continues at coordinate 16,899,043 of NC_086074.1, read as the reverse complement.
AAATAAGAGCTGCAATGATTGTCTACTGTTTGCATTAGAATAAATAAATAAATATTCTTACATTCTTACACAAATTGACTAAGCCCCACAGTAAGCTCAAGAAGGCTTGTGTTGTGGGTACTCAGACAACGATAGATATAGGTAATATACAAATACTTAAATACATAGAAAACAACCATCACTCAGGAACAAATATCTGTGCTCATTACACAAATAAATGCCCTTACTGGGATTCGAACCCAGGACCGCGGCTTCACAGACAGGGTCACTACCCACTAGGCCAGACCAGTCGTCATAAGAAGTGGATTAACGGGCGGGGTATCCGGAATAATTTGAACACAACTTTACTGTATGATATTAAGAAAATATTAACATTATTATAATCACCTTGCCCACCGCGAACACTCGGTTGCAGATAGTGCATTAAATAATAATCAGTAGGCCACTCACCGCAACTTTCCCCAGCAGGTGCCCCCATTGCCACTGCCACACGGAGAGAATGCTCTCACGGCCGGCATCCACAGCCAATACGTAGCTGCCTCCGTTCTGTTTAAAGACGATTATAAAGTGTCATTCAATAGAACTTGCTAACTATGTAAATAAAAGTTACTAGTAATTTGACATTCAGTGTCAATTTTAGTATGGCGGTTTGTTTACATAGTTAGCAAGTTCTATTGAATGACACTTTAGTTAAAGTTTTTTTAAAGAGATTTAAGTCGAAATAGGTGCTATTATTTAGCGAACGTAGACTTAGATAATAATAGGCTACATGACAATCTTTTTTATGGTATCAATCGATCGGGTTTGTTTTTAGGATCAAATGTCTATATGGGACCCATTGCATTAAAGTAACACAAAAGTCAGAAATTGTAGTCAAAGTCCGACAATCGCACTTCACTCGCAAAACGCCCTATACAAAACGGCCAGAGGCCGTGACATTATCGCCCATCTTGTAGTATGGACAAAACAAGAAAATTGCGTTTTTGTCGGTGAAATATTGCGTTTATGTATATAGTTGCTATACAATATTTTTTTGGATGGAATGTAAGGAATCAAATGGTACCCTTACTTTTATCGTTTTTGGAAGTTAAAAAAAACTTAAATTTTGAAACTTACAGGTCCTGTAATTTTGTAATTTTTCAATATTTTATTTTAATATCCACATTATTGTGATAAATTGCTCGTTTGCTATCTATTTTACTAGATTTTGTTATAAAATTCAATATGTGTCATCACCCCTATTGCGGTAGACGGTTGACAACTATGGACCAAATTTACGTGGTTAGGTATATAATGTGTGTCATTTTAATTAATGTTAGGTGTGTCTATTAGAAGTAATATAAAAAGCACAAAAAAGTCAAATAATCGTTGCCTGCTGCTAGAAAGCTAAAGACACATCAGCTTCACATTCTGCCATTCCAAAAACGTGAAGCGTCTGTATAGAGTGAAGTGTCTGTTACCTAAGTTTACGGCAACGTACTAAAGTAAATATTGGATCAAACACTATGCCACTGTAAGAAAGAGACGTTACCAGCTGTGAAAAGGCAACAGCAGAGACGCCAGCCTCAAACTCCGCCATCCCAAAAACGTGTAGTGTCTGCAAAGTGTCTGTGCTCCAGATGCGCACGTGCGCCTGTGCGCGGCGGCCGCGACCGGCACGCTGGCCGCTCGCCACTAACTCGCGGGAGGGGTGCAGTTCCATGCTGAAAAGGTTTCATGTTAGTAGAGTCGTCCAGAGTAGGTACATGAAACATTGGGTAATAGGCTACATGACTAATTTTCATTTATGGTATCAATCGATCGGGTTTGTTTTTAGGATCAAATATCTATATGGGACCCATTGCATTAAAGTAACACAAAAGTCAGAAATTGTAGTCAAAGGCCGACAGTCGCACTTTACTTGCGAAACGCCCTATACAAAACGATAAGGGAACGTGACGTCTAGGTCTCTGGGAGCCCATCTTGTAGTATGGACAAAACAAGAAAATTGCGTTTTTGTCGGTGAAATATTGCGTTTATGTATGTATATAGTTTCTATATAATCTTTTTTTGGATGAAATGTAAGGAATCGAATGGTAGATACCCTTACTTTTATCGTTTTTGGAAGTTAAAAAAACTTACATTTTGAAACTTTCAAGTCCTGTATTTTTGTAATTTTTCAATATTTTTAATGTTAATGCTATAAAATGGACTTAACAATCTGGTATAAAATACCAGTTACCACTGTATATCTTCGGTATGTCCCGTATAATGCCGCTGCGCTTCCTCGTCGCGGTCGTACATGATGGCGACGGCTGCGACGTAGTACAAGAGCTCCCCAGTAGGCAGCACCCACAGGTTTCGTCGGCAGTCGGAGCCTCGGTAGCCGTAGCTGGTGAATGATTGATGGTGGTTTTATCTGATCGTAATATCTAAGGGTACCATTCCATTTCTGACCGCAGCTGCACTACTGGTACTGAACGCGCCGCTGTTACTGTCAATTTCCATAGTAAAATGAACAGTAGTGCAGCTGCGGTTGGAAATGGACTGTCACCTTAAGGGCGCGAGAATAAATTCGACGACGCAATAACATAGTGTGTGTTAATTGCTTCTATACTTAGTATACTTCACTTCGTTGTAGGTATTTATGAAAATTAGCTTTGCATATTTGTTTTTCTATTATAGGGAAAATGTATTGAATATATTTTGGGGCATAAACACACAATAAGTTAAGAAAATGATTGCCATAAACCTAATTGGTATATCAGCGTTTATTGTCAAGGAAAAATGTAGTAGTATTTTTGAGACAGAGTATTTTTGTGAAGAAATAAAATAGACACATACTATACTTCGATAAAACTTGTTCTGATTGCCAGTTCTAAAAACTATGTTTAGTTTAGTTTATTTATTTCATAATGATAAATTACAGTATAAATTATTCTTGCGCTAATCTATATGAATTTACATTATGGTCGTCAATAATTTAGCATGCAAACGTATAATTATAAAATGACAACAATGATAATAAAAAAAAACCGGCCAAGTGCGAGTCGGACTCGCGCACGGAGGGTTCCGCACCATCAACAAAAAATAGAGCAAAACAAGCAAAAAAACGGTCACCCATCCAAGTACTGACCCCGCCCGCCCGTTGCTTAACTTCGGTCAAAAATCACGTTTGTTGTATGGGAGCCCCACTTAAATCTTTATTTTATTCTGTTTTTAGTATTTGTTGTTATAGCGGCAACATAAATACATCATCTGTGAAAATTTCAACTGTCTAGCTATCACGGTTCGTGAGATACAGCCTGGTGACAGACGGACAGACAGACTGACAGACAGACAGACATGAAGAATCCATAAGGGTTCCCGTTTTTACCCTTTGGGTACGGAACCCTAAAAATGATGAAATATGGAAGGACTTACACCCATTCGAGTGCGAGCTTTTTCTCTGGTGGCGTGTTGTCTACAGGAGCGTGGTGGATCGGCGGGTAGAAGGTGCGTCTGAGACCGCGGATGGTCACGCGGATCGGCTCCTCTTTTAGCACCTCCAGTAGGGTGTAATCTGGACAACATTATGAGGTAAGTATTGAAATATATGCAGCACAGAAAATAGAGCAGCAGCACTAAGCAAAGTGTCGTGGATAGCTCTTAATCATGCATGTTTTAGATTAATCTTGATTTTACGTGTAAATTCGTGTAATTTTACTTTTATGTGTTTATATCATGTTAATGTATTGTGTGGAATGTTATGTGCCTAGTTTTAAGTCTTGTATCACTGTTTTTAATAAAATGTAATAGATTAAGGTGATTGGTCGAAATAAATAAAACTGACTCTCCATGTAACACCCACTAGTTGCTGGAAAAGTACCTACGGCGGGATATTTGCCTAATATATAAACCCCGATCTTGGTTGCTTATTCAGAGAGTTTTACTCATCCATACAAGCACTTAGCTTGAACACTCTCCAGTATTATTAAACTTAAATATGTGTTTTTATTTCACATAAACACATCCCGGTAATTGGTGGTAAATTGGAGGTAAAAGCTGACTTCTGGGCAACATAGCGGCCGGCGCGTTCCTGACTGCGTTTCTTCACACTTCGGAGAACAAACATAAAGAAAAAAGCTACAGTCTACGCTCGACACAAAGGGTACCTATTTTATGCAGGAAGGGTCAATGCCGAGGGCAGCCCATGAATACGGAGGGAGAGGGACACAGTCATGAGTGAACGACGAAGATGAAGCATACTTACAATACCTACAATATTCATACTTGTAAATAAATAAATTACTTATTATCTCTTAATAACTTGGTTATTGTGAGCATGTACCTGAATTGCGAACGATTTCTCCTTCAGGTGCATACAGCACCCTCGGTCGGCTTTTGCTGCGCGCGCGCCGCCCGCGTACTGACACCTCCTCGGAGGCTGGGGCTGCGGCCACGTTTCCTCGGGATCGAGATCTACAAATGGTTTTTAAAGTATGATAAATAATAATGCAAATCACTTATCAAAAGCTATACCTCTATACCTACGAGCCTATATAGGTAAGTATCTCTCGCGTCAAATGACGATCCCTAAGGGCTCATTTAGACGGTGCATTGCGTTATTTGCTCAGTCGGCTGAATTGATGTAACCTCAATGGTCCGCAATGTAACTAAAATCGTACACGAGTTCGCGCGCCGCCTAAATGAGCCCTAAGACAGTTTATTTTTATATGTCACGTAAAATTCAGTCTTTATCCGTCACTAATATGACTGATGTGTCTGTTAGAAAGAGTCAAAAGAGAACTTAGATATTATTTCACCTTCTCATAGGAGACTCGACTGGCAGTGGCGCGCTAACTCCGGGACTCAGAGCTGGCGCGACCATCACTGTGCCCAGGTAGAAGGTTTCCACGTCGGCAAACTCGTTGCGAAGCTGGGAGAAACTTCTCACCTACAAAAAAGTTGGGAGGTCAAATCAGAATGAAAGTAAGTATGTAGGTATTAAAATAACAAAGGTTATGAAAAATAAAAACGTATTCTGAAAATAATTTAATTTGTTCTAATATGTATTGATTGATAGCGCCATCTCTCTCGCTAACTCGGTATCACTTGAGATGATCCAGTTAGAAGGTCGAACCATACTGTTCTACCTTAGAGGTGGCCAGGGGGCGTCATAAGCTTTCAGTATGAATTGCATATACTTGGAAAAATTCGACCTATGCCGCTGTGGCCCGGTGGCCGAGTGGCAACAGGCACCTGCCGCGATAGCAGAGGACGCTGGTTCGATTCCAGCCTGGGACACTGGAGGCTTGGGTCACTTTTTCTTAGTACCTATATGACATTTATTTCAGTTTATAATTTATATAGTAGTGTTTCTACTTGAAATAACAACAAATTAAAATAGGTATTTTCTGAAAATAATTTAATTTGTTCTAATATATGTAATAAAAACATGTCAGGCGTATTGAGTTTGATTTTGTGTTTGTTGGTCACGTAGGTACTTACTAGTAATCTACATAATTAATTACCTCTTGTCCAGTGATTGTGTACATCCGTTTGGCTCCACTCATTTTCAGTACTTGTCCCAAATCCTCCAGCACCTCTTCGAAAGGCTGCGTGGTACGCAGGTTTAACAAGACACGGCACTGCAATAAAATGTACAGAAAATTACAGACATGGCGTCTCCGTTTGATTATATCCTCCAAGGGCCTAGCCAAGCTAGGTGACGATCGCTTAAGCTTCGCCATAGAATTGCTTTGTGTCTCTTTATCACTCTTCCATATGTCGTCTCGTTCGCTACGTAACGTTAGCGATTGGCATGTAAAGTGTCATTCAATAGAACTATGTAAACAAAAGTTACTAGTAAATTGACTTTCAGTGACAATTTTAGTAGGTATGGCGGTTTGTGTTCACATAGTTTGCAAGTTCTATTGAATGACACTTTAGTCCTAAACTTTTTACACTTTAGTACTTATTAGCTCAAAGTATGGTGGTTTATTTCGACAGAAATCATGTTATTTGGCATGATTGAAGCTTTTCATCAAGTGGTTGCTTTTTTGCTTTCTGTCGGGTCGGAACTGTCGGAAGGATGGTCATATTGACACTGTACCTATATTAATAGGTACTTTTCTAAATTTGTTAAGGATGGACGGACATTTGAAATTTGAGAGCCGTGCATCTAAACTACATAAATTATTGTTATTGGATAACCCTTTAATCCTAACGCCTATTGTCGCGTCACGTCATCGTGAACGTTGTCGGAATACACGAAGGTGGATATTGGGCCGTAGCCGTGCCCATTAGCAGTTGACGTATTAGACGGTGAAAGGGTTAAAGGAATCATAGATGATTCGCAGATGTATCATATCATATGCTCTAATAGCTATTTTATTACCTATTGCAAGGTTGGATGCAACTGTACACAGTACCTAGTATTTATTAATAGCCCTTCAGGTAGATTAGGGCCATTTACAGCGTAGTTCTACTTTATCACGGGTACTTTGGTTCCACGTGCCTTGTAAGCCAAGCTATTGAAAGTAATATTATGATATTAGCATAATGTATTGCATGCATTCAAACGAAGCTTATATCGACAATACTTATACAGCGTGGCTTTTAAACATGGGTACACCCATAGGTAAGGGAATATGTAACGCATGCTTAACTTAATAATTAATGTACCTACCCGATATTTTTTAAATATTTCATATTTCTTTATTTCGTATATGCACGGATACATTACACGTCAAAACATTGTAGGTACTTAGAGATAAGATTAAATTAACACTTATTCTTAATTACATTTTCCATTATTGATAACAGAATGAGCAAAGTTTACTTTAAAACAAATTATACAATGTCAGGTTAACTAGAATAAGAAATAGCCATAAATTTAAAAATTAAACTAAAGTAAATTCAATTTAAATGTCACAGAATTCTCGAATGTCATAAAAAGCATTATTAATTAGCCATTTCTTTAATTTCCTATAAAATGAGTTATTATTTTCTATGTTTTGTATGTCATTTGGGATAGCATTGGGGTCAATTTCACCAAACGAGCATTTTTGTCTAATTCCCATGGAATTTTGAAATACCAACATTACACAAAAAAAATTATGCTGATAATTTGATAAAAAATATAATAAATATTAATTTTCTTATGGGGTAAAAATATTCATAAAACTATAAAAGTTATTTCAATTTAAAAGTTTGGTCAGGGCACGGGAATTAGTGTGTCCATGGGAATTAGATTTTACTAGCACGTAAATTAGAACATAGCACAGGAATTGTTTTCTTAACTTATTTTGGTAGTTAAAACTATTATTTATGTATATTTTAATCTACAATAATATACTTCGACCATACTGAAGTGGCATCGAATATTTACCTTCTTTAATTTTAGTTTCGGACGACAAATCTACGAAAGTATGATACACTAAAAACTACGTATTTGACTAATCGTTTCCTTGATTTTAATGGCAACTAATCTCTCTTTCTTAGTAAAATATACATATTTCAAAACTATACTTTGAGTAGTTGCGTAAACTTGTCCGCCTTACATACAAAACTATTCATTAAAAAGTGTCATTATGTATCTGCATGTAGATAGGTACAAGGTGTATGATCTGGTATATGGCCGTATAGGAAATGATACTAAGAAATAAATAGGGGCACAGAGAGAAGAAGTTATTGTGTAAGTTAATCTGAAGAAATCGAATATGCTGCCTTCATAAATTCATAACACAAAAAATTGTTTGACCACATATGAGGTAAGGTGGGGTAAAACTATCACCGGGGTAAGACTATCACAGACAGACAGACATGACGAATCCATAAGGGTTCCGTTTTTTGCCATTTGGCTACGGAACCCTAATAAGGTATCTAATAGTATTACGGTTTTAATACCCCCTGGCACTGATTAAAATAACCGACTTGGTCTTGATCTCAAAACTTTTTTATAGTAGAAGAACTGCGTTGCGAGACTTGCATCTTTTTACATGTAATGTTTTTGATAGGATCCCATCTCTTTTTGTAGGCTGTCCTTCTTTTCAGGTAATCATACCCATACCATACTGATACTATGTATACACATATATCATAACTATACACATCTTTATACATACTCACATCGTACATCGTAGTGTACCTTTACTTTCCCTACTAGTTGTAAGAACTAAAAGGTAAATTTGTTATCGCATATATTTCTAGGATTACAAACTTATTTATGCAGTTATTAGATCTTTAGAACATGACTAATATTGCAGTATTACGTTTCAAATTTGGAACTTGTGGGTATACTAGAAGTACCTTAGAATAATGATGATCGTGAGTGATTGTGTCAGTGACAAAACTAAGGGATTATAAAGTGCATTAATTCTTAGACTACATGTTCAAATTAAATGTTATTTTGATAGAATGTTATTGAGATTTGATGGTACGGCCGTGCCACTTTGTTTTGCTCGACTTGGCGGCGGCACTGCCGTGCCCCCAGATCCTTTGTCCTTCCCCGGGCCTCAAACTATCTCCATGCCAAATATCATCAACATAATATTGGTTCAGCGGTTTAAGCATGACGAGATAACAGACAGACAGACTTATATACTTTCGCATTTATAATATAGTAAGAATAGGATATATTTAATTTTTCTTGTATTAGAAAAGCTAATTTATAACAACTAATCTATTAAACGAGCAATTCTTGTATATATTTCGGGGATCTCGGAAACGGCTCTAACGATTTCGATGAAATTTGATCATATATGAGGGTTTTCTGGGGTGAAAAATCGATCTAGCTAGGTGTTATCTCTGGAAACACGCGCATTTTTGAGTTTTTAGGTAGGTATATGTTTTCCAAGCAAAGCTCAGTCTCCCAGATATTTAAACTTTATACGGCATACGCTGTCAGCTGTCAAATTTACAAAAAAAAAACATTGCAAATTTGACTCATTTTGTTTCATGTAACCTTAGGTACAGGTATTATAATATGTAATCATTCCAGAAATAGTTTTATGTTTATATAATATTTTAATGTTATAATATGATCAATGAATAAGGTAAGGTGGGGCAAGACTAACAGTACAAGGATTCCATACAAGTGATAGTCTTACCCCGGTGTCGTCTTACCCCACCTTACCTTACGTATTAAAATTGCCCGGGTTATTCGGGTCCACCCTGTATGTACTATCTGGGGGCACGGTAGTGCCCCCGCCAAGACGAGCAAAGCGAAGCGCAAGGGCACTACCTACCTTTTCTCGAAGCGCTTCGTCGTTTTTTTGAACCCTCATAACTTGGGTTTAGATTATACCAGATAAACAAAATTCTCGGGATATGATGTCAATAGTGGACTTATTAAACATAAAAAATTTCAATTGCATAGCTCTTATACTTAAGATTTTATTCATATCTAAAAAACCCTAATTACGTCACTGACTCACTCACTCACTGTTGTCAAAACCTCTAGGGTACTTCCTGAAGTCCTAGGAAGCTGAAATTTGGTATGTAAGATAGTATTAGTACACAAACAACAAAATAATTCAAAAACTTGAAATTTTTTGCCCCTAACGGGGGGAAAAGGGGGGTGGAATTTTGTATGGGAAATCAATAACCGCTGAACCGATTTAGTTGAAATTTGGTATGTAGATTGGAAATTTGGAGTGTTTGTAATGGGGAATGGCATAGAATAGTTTTCAACCCCAAAATCACCCGTAAGGATGAAAAGGGGGTGGAAAAGGGCGTTAAGGGAAAAAGAGGGTTGAAGTTTGTATGGGGAATCAGTAAAAAGCAGATTGTATAAAAGATGCCCCGAGGTACGTATTTCAGGATTTTTAATAGTACCTTAAATCACACGCGCAACCCTTTAAATTAGGGCATGGAAGCAACTTACAAAAAGAAGTGAAATCCCACCAAAAACATTTTCATGTAAAATGTTGCCAAGACGAAACCATAAGGCTCGCACTGACAAAAAGTTATCAGATCTCTTGTAGAGCCAAGCTTCTAACTCTACAAGCCCTAACTTCACAAACTCTACACCTTGGTCAAAATATGTGGCTTGGCCGTTTCGTTACTCCAAGAACTATTGTATTATAAAAAATAATGAATAGTGAATACATTTTTCACCTTACGTCCATGTGACAGTAGCAAAACGGTCAAGCCACATATTTTGACTAAGGTGTAGAGTTTGTGAAGTTAGGGCTTGTAGAGTTAGAAGCTTGGCTCTACAAGAGATCTGATAACTTTTTGTCAGTGCGAGCCTTATGGTTTCGTCTTGGCAACATTTTACATGAAAATGTTTTTGGTGGGATAATACTTATACTAAAAAACCGTTCACAGATTTTTGTGCATTCTTTAAGATTTCCTTAAATGTAAAATAAAAAGATATACTTCATATTATTATTACATATAATATATATTCAATGCCAATATATATATGTAATAATAATATGATGTAAACATTGCCAATTAACTTACAGTGCCCCCAATAAAAGATTTGTTGACAATATATGTAATACTTTCTAATTCCCGTGCCACTTAATCAGCTGTTTTAGGTAAATATGCTATGGGAATTAGGGCACGGAAATTAGAATTCGTAATAAAAAAATTCGCCAAAAATTTAATTCGTGTTTGACCAAACTGTTATGTTATCTCTTACATAAAGATACATAAAGGGCTCCTAAATATGACAATTGTTATTGAAAAGCTATGTGGAAAATAAAATTTATAAGGGGCATCGAAATTAGAAAAAAATTGTCGCCCACCCGGCTTCCGAAATACTTACGCGATTTGCTCGAACACGCCGCGGCTTGACTTACATCCGCTTGCTTTGAGAGACAGCCGAATACTGCCAGTACAGGTGAGGCGGGATACGAGGCGGTTCAAATACAAACGTCGGCTGTCAGAGCCCTTTGAGTTTTGCCAACGAAATTGTACTCGCGCGCTCGGACAAAATTTAAACATCGATCACGAGTTATTTACCACAATGAAGCTAATAGTGTATGTGCTCAGTGATAGTAAATATCATCTAGTTTAAGTATTTGACACTAAATTAGTGATACTAATGTAGAATTTTTCGTAGGATTTTTCATTATGCTCAAAAGTCTATTCCGGACAGGGCACGGGAGTAGTAATTTGAGCCTTTCGGTATTTTTAAGTGTACTCTAAAAACCAACTAATCAGTGAATTCATATGGAACTCGGTGTGAAAGGGTGACTTCTTTATGTAAAAAAAAAAATGGTAAGTATTATCTGATGCTAACCCGCGATTTTCATCACGGACAGAAAAAAAATCGTGTTCAGAAATTGACCCATTGTATATTTTCGGACCGATTACATAGCTGGTTTTGGCAGACTTGGTTAGTTTGCATTTTGTTGTAGTTAGTTTGCCCCTTTGTCTGTCTCTCAAACATCGCAGATTGTCGGGCCTTAATGGGAAGTGATTAATGTTAGTCCTTACGAATTTTGCAACATTGAAAATGTATTGTGACGGAATTGTCATTATGTTAATATAATTTGTTAATATTGTTTTTTTACAGGTGTTCCAAATTCAACAGCACTACTTGAGTTCATTTATGGTTTACTTTAAGCTAAATGTTTAATTCTACCTTATTGTCTAAACAACAAGCTTCACATTTCACTAACAAACCTTATCCGTGATATACGGATGTATGTATGACGGGCCTTACAAGACTAGTAGAATAAAGCCCATTAGTGAATATGAATCATAAATATCGTAACCTCGAGCACTTACGCGATTGAACCTATGAGTTTACTTCCAACTCTTCCAAGGTCTTCGCAAAGCTACTTATTAAAGCAATCCGCAAAATAAATTGTATTTACGGTAATTATAGGCACCTTTACCCTTGATAGCGGATAAAAACTGACTGTTTGAAGCAATCAGCGTGACCGTTTCATTATTACTAGGTTAAGTTGATTTGATTTTAATTAGAGGTGTGGATTAATAAAAAATCTTTCAGCGAATAAGGCCATGATGTGTGATACATACCTACTGAAATCGTTCTTAGAAAAACCTACCTACTTTGCAGAAATCTAGTCGGCGCGCGACCAGGCGTTCGGTATGGGACATTCTACACCACACTACGTATAATAACACGGCCAGAGGTCGGCTTGCCACCTCCCGGCGGGGGCGCGTCGGACTCGGCGACGGACTCCTCGCGGGTGCCGGCGCGCGACCAGCTGTTACGTAATGAACACGTTTTACACTACAAGTCACCTGTATAGAGTGGTCCATGTTGTTAATAATGCGTATAACACGGCCGGAGGTGGGCTTGCCACCTCCCGCCGGGGGCGCGTCGGACTCGGCGACGGACTCCTCGCGGGTGCCGGCGCGCGACCAGCTGTTACGTAATGAACACTTTTACACCACAAGTCACCTGTATAGAGTGGTCCATGTTGTTACTAATCCGTATAACACGGCCAGAGGTCGGCTTGCCACCTCCCGGCGGGGGCGCGTCGGACTCCTCGCGGGTGCCGGCGCGCGACCAGCTGTTACATAATGAACACGTTTTACACCACAAGTCACCTGTATAGAGTGGTCCATGTTGTTAATAATTCGTATAACACGGCCGGAGGTCGGCTTGCCACCTCCCGGCGGGGGTGCGTCGGACTCGGCGACGGATTGCTTGCGGGTGCCGGCGCGCGACCAGCCGCTCGGAGCCGCCGCGGCGGTCGTGCCGCCGTACCACATGCCGTTCTTTTTGCCGTAACTTGCTGCCTGTTGGTGAAGCTTTCATTAGTTACTTTGGATGATTATGTATCAATAAGTGTTATTGGTATTGAATAAACATTTATGTGGAGTCTTTTGTCGGGAGATGTGACCTTACTGGACGTTTCCAAACAAAATTATTGAGGGATTTTGCGGAACATCTTAAATGCTTCCTATGCATGCTCTCTTTGCTATAAAATAATTGCTATTTCACATATTTGAAATTCGTAACTACCTCATTAATATTGATCATTAAATAACTAGACATTTGGTAGACTATACGTGCTAAGTAACTTTTACGAAAATTATGAAACATATCAACTAAACTTAAAATGTGTAGCAAAGTCCACTACATCAGCAATATAATTTTGCTCAAACACCCTGAAATATGCCACACATTCTTTCGTAACTATACCTATTAAAAACGAGACCATTTTAACCGCCGCATTCCAAAACAAAATACCATTAAGTAAGTAGTCGTAATACACAATTTCCTTCAGCACCCGCAATTTAGCCGAGCCCTGGCTAATGCTGATGTTCAATTGCTTCCGTGGGTGTGAGGACCCTGACCCGGTTGGCGTCTGATAAATGCACTCGGGCAAACACCGCCGAATTCATGTGCATACAATAGATTGCGATTGCAATTTGGAGTGAGGCTAGGGGGTCAGGTGAAAGTGTGTTTTTAGTATGCTGAGGATTTATTTTATTTTGATTTATATATCTGTTGTAATATACAAAACGTATGTTGTAATACACAATTAGTACCTACTTAGAAATAAAAAATGTCTCGTTAAGTAAGAATGTACCTACGTCAGATAAAAATCCTAACCAACATTTCCATCGACACATAACATAACAATGCCAGAGAAGTATCAAACGGAGATCACTGGCGTAGAATTATTCGTCATTTAACGTGACCGCGACTGCTATGTCAAGACAAGAGTAACTTTACAAAAAAAAACTTTTTTTTTCTCTAGCCTATTTTGGTGTCCCACTGCTGGGCAAAGGCCTCCCCTCGTTTTCTCCACTCGACTCTGTCATCGGCATTTTCCCACCATTTGGGGTAGAATGCGTCCAAGTCGTCCCGCCATCTCCTTTTCGGTCTGCCTGAACTCCGGCCTGCACCGTCTATTGTGTTCCGTGGGTCTCACTCAGTAACCACTTTGGCCCACCTTTCCGGGTGCATGCGGCAGACATGTCCAGCCCAGTCCCACTTAAGCTTAGCGGTCTTGACGCCTACATCTACAACTCTAGTTCTGGAGCGTAGTTCCGTGTTTCTGATCCGATCAGTTCTGCGAATACCTAATATAGGTACTACGCTCCATCGCACGCTGGCAAACCTTGAGTTTCGAGTGAAAAAAAAACTTAATAAAATTAAAATTAATAAATTACTTAATAATTTTTTAGTTTTAGTTTAAATTTTTAATTGTTATTGAATATTTATTAATAAATATAAATGCACTTATTACCCACGGCAAATTAATAACAAATTTTAAAGAAAGTCGATTTATTTCATATTCCTTCGTGGCAGCCCAGTCAAACTTTGTAAATGTAATCCTGTAATTAAGCTTTCGAACATCACTAATCTTGCACAAAAGTTGTCTAATTTATGTAGTGGTTTTAATCACCTCAGTCTGTAAGTAGGCCTCAATAACCAAGTAGCCGTAGCTACTACGTGTGTAGCTACAGTTTAAACGAAGAAGAATTTATTCGAGAATTCTTCGGCTTTACGAGGGAATGCTGGTCAGTTCCGACCCGTTGTTTTTTCACGTATTATATGCGAATAGCAACGCATTAACCTACTTTACATTATTATATTGGGGGCCGGCCGGTACCCATTTTATTGTTTAACGCTATTTATGCATAAGAATTTTAATTTGAAGTTGGAATTTCTTGCTTTAAGAATTTGGTTACGGTTTTTTGATACTTAATAGGTAATATGGAATGTTTTTTAAATTAAATATATAGTTAAACTTAGCGCTAATAAAGAGCTTTGTCTTAAATAAGAAGACTGTAACTCACTCTACGTTAACTCTTAAGTATTTAGTTGACTTCAAACGGGGAGTCTTTTGTTCTAATTTTGTAAATATAAATGTACTTAAATATATTAACACTGATTTAAACTTTCATGGTTTTTACACATTATTAAATTGTACAACGGGACTTAATCGCGTATCTAAGTTTTAAGATTTACCTCCGACGTTTCGAGGACGGCGTTGTCCCCGTGGTCTCGGAGAAGACTGGCTTAAGTTGACATCAACATCTTCTAACCGCGGGGACAACGCCGACCTCGAAACGTCGGAGGTAAATCTTAAAACTTAAGATACGCGATTAAGTCCCGTTGTACAATTTAATAATATTAATAATTGTAAATTTGAAAGAACTGCAAGTATTTTTTTTTGTAAAGTTCCTACGGTGGTCTCGTTCTTTTGATCTAATCAAATGCAGGAATTATAAATTCAGTCCTGTGCCACGTAAATAAAACTCCTATTTTTTTCTAATCTTATTAACCCCCCTTTAACATACTTGCTCACTAACCATAACACTGATCCTCAAATCCTCAGCACTTTTCGCGTAATACCGTATCCTGATTCGCGATATATTGCCGCGGGCGCGCGCCGCGCCACCCAACACAGTACTGTAAACACGCGCGATTCGACCACCGAAAAGTCCTTGGCAGGTGTACTGACCGTCTGTCAAGGACATCGGCGTGCGTGCAACACCAGCCAGATTGACCTTCGCGAATACTGATTAAGTTTGAACAAGGGTGTATGAACGGTCTCGCGTTTGGCTCGCTCGGGTGCAGCGCGAAAACTGTGTTTCAAAAGTTAATCAACTCAAGTAACCACCCAACTCCTTTTCAAAATTATTAATAAAGTACCGTACCTATAGTCCGTCAACCAAATCTTGTCAGTAGCAATGTAAAACAAACTAAAGTAGGGCAACACTCAAAGAGCAGTATTGCGCTAAGAAAAGCAGCAATGTACATCGAACCAACAGTTTTTTTTTTCCGCTGAGCGCGCCCTGCGTACGTCAATTCAAATTGTCACTCGCGGTTTATTGAAAAAAATTGAAACATGGACGGACAATTTAAAAGCGATGTTAAAACAATGTTAATCAAAATGATGAACAAATTTGAAGATATCAAAAACAACTCCCTATCGTAGTGCTTATATTCTCTTTGTTCCCTATCTATGTCTTCTAAGTTTACTAAAATAAAATCATATCAAAATGCAGATAATTAGATAGTGCATATATTTGTTATTTACAATATAATATGCCACTTGTTAATGTAAATTAGTGTACTATTCTGGATGAATATGACATACCTGTGTAATTTTTTTGATTGGTATATATTGTACAATATACATATTAAAAATAAAACAACTGATATTTGGGTGTTTATTTAATTTAAAGGTAAATAAGATAAGGGTCACTTTTCGACTTGGTTGCGTTGTACACGTACATAAACCGCCATAGGTAAGTATTGTCTGAAAAGATACTATCTACTACGAACGCCTTATATTGGGCAAGATTTAATCCTGCAACAAACATGTATGGATTAGGTAGATATTGCGAAAGAACGGCGATATAATCAAGGCTCTTAATACTGTTTAAAAGGTTTACCTTTGTAAATAGTCACAACTGATTGCTGAAAATATTAGACATGTGGGCCTATGGACGGTTTCCAGGACACAATTTATGGTCTTGATGGATAGATTTAGGCATACGTTTTAATTTTATTTATGCCTTTTAACCCTAAAACAAAAAAACTGAACATAATCTTAAAAGTTCGAAAGAGTTCTTCCAATACTTGTCATAACCTCAATTTTTAGTAATGTTTACCATCAACGAGCATGATTGTACATTGTAGGCCCCTTAGCTTTGCTTATTCTTATTTAATGTATTGGTATTTAATGGTGACAGCAGAAATATCTCTTGAAACAGAAACGATTCAGAATGAAAACCAAATGAAAACAAATAAGGTGACGGCTGTCATTCACGGTCCACATTCCACAGATAAAACACAGATGACACGCGTTTTGGAATTATTTGAACACAGTTAGCAACCCGCGATATTTCAAATTTGCCGCCTTTTACTACTGGCAAGATTTGGTTGACGGACTTTACTTTAACTACGACACAGACTTTTTATTACCTAACTTTTATAATTTATTGTTGAATCAATTTGCTGAGAGTTTTAAAACTTTGGCACAATTGAGCCATTTTCTTCGAGCAAAGATTTTGGCTGCTATGGGCCATATAAGTTAGCTGACAGTATATTTTAATGCTTGTCAAATAGTATTAAAATCTGGACTTCACCTTTAGATTCCCTGCAGAATGCTGTTGTTTATCTTTATCTTTTTGATAAACTTGTATTTGAGTAAGTAAGTACCTATTTAATTAGTGCATCTTATACAGAGGGTTTTATCGTAGCATCCTGACAGAAGAACGAACTTTTGAGGTAAGCATACAGTAATGTCTTTCCTCTTAAAACATGAGCTCAAGCTTAGCTGGCCAACAGTATTTCGGCCAGTCATCGTGTGTTAAGCGAGGTCGTCTCATGAAAATTGCTGCATAGCAAGTGGACTGCGGCGCTCGGAATTAATACGGCGAAAATGTTGGACATTTTGTCGTTTAGCGGGTAATTGGGGTATCGGGCGGATTTTATTCGTTAGCGATGTGATTTTGTTACGTGGTGAAATGTTTTAGCTGGATTTTTGTATGCACTGTAATTTACATGAGGTTTAGTTTAAAGTAACATGGTATTAACGATTTTATAGAACCAAAACTGTAAAATTACTGGAGTTACGGCACCTTTAAAATTCTCAACGGCTTGGCTTAGTTATGTTCTTGTAGAGTACTAAGTCTCAAAGAACATAAAAACTCGTTTGCGTACCTAAATAATGTCCTAACTGGCAGTAATCGTAAACTTACAACAGAAGAAAGAAATAATAGCTACTTTTGCCCAAAATCTAGATAGAATTTTGGTTGATTAGCCAATTTCACAAAGCGTTTGTGACTTTTGTGAGGCATTTTACTACTTCACGCGTATTCACGTCCAAATTTACTTACCGTTTACTTTACTTTACTTTACTTTGTTGATACCATTAGTAAGAAGATAATCACAAACAACATAAAGAACACGGTCCCAAAATGAAGGTCCACTACTCAGCCTATAAGAAGTCTAAGATATTACTCACGACTTTAACCGAAGGTAAATTTTCGTCGTGAATACGTCCGGCGTCCTGCATGTCCACCGGAATTTTATAACGACGTGGTATTTTACGAAAACAACCTAGTGAACTGTCGAAAAACAAAGAAAATACCTTCGGCCTTCGTTTCGTTAATTTCTTTGTAGACCATTAAGAACCTTACCTACTTTCATACTCATTACCGTATCTACCCGACGCACTCACGACTCCACACGCAAAACTCTTGAATATTTATAAGAAAAATATTTGATTACATAATTTTCCGTATAAATTACTCATATGTACAACATTAACATTTGACGTCCGTTTGTTCACGTTAATTAACCAGGAACTATATAGTAAAATCACAAGTAGGTAATCAATATGCAAACGAATGTGAATTTTATTCCGTTGGCATAAAGTTGTAATGTACGAGTATATTTGGGTCTGACTGTTCAGCCTTGAGAAATGAACGGTAGTATGTGGTAAGTAACTGTCCGGAAGGATTAGGAGCCTAGATAAGGCCGCGTCCTGTAAATACTGAACTTATTAACTTGCAAAAGTAAAGGGGACAAAGACGGTAAGGTTGGCTTGAGGCCTTGAGGTTAGGCTTAGGGTATGGTCATGGTCGAAGCGTAATGACAATTGCTATTAGGAAAATCTATTGCGGTACTCTTGAATTTTGATGTAATCTAGAAGTAAGTAAGAAGTTACAGTTCTTGGTTGTTTCCTTCAAAACATCTACAAGCACATATCTATGCCAAACAGCTAGAAATTGGCAAATTGATACCACCCTTGGTAGACTCAGCAAACCCACGCATATATAAATATCTATTGCAGTGGTTCAGTACAATATGTTTCTTAATGTCTACGATTTTGTGTACCTAATTTTATAAATTTTAAACTTTAGTGAACATGGTTTATTCTGAATCATCGTATGTAGAGTAGGTAAGGTCATCAAAATCTGTCCATTCAGCAAACCTGCTTAGGCCCGAAACTTTGATGCCCCCTAGAGTGATAGATAGACAGAGACAGAGACTTACAGGAGGCTCAGGCACGGAGACAGGCAGAGACATAACGACGAACGCATCCTAGTCGCTATCCAGCATCGAGTCAGCTGCTGCCAGCCAACGGAATCTGCTTGGGCCCCACACTTTTATGCCATTCTCGAGTTAACGTCTTATTGGTGATAGAGAAACAGAGACTTACAGGAGGCTCAGGCACGGAGACAGGCAGAGACACAACGATGAACGCGTCCTCGTCGCTATCCAGCATCGGGTCAGCTGCTGCCAGCCAACGGAATCTGCTTGGGCCCCACACTTTTATGCCATTCTCGAGTTAACGTCTTATTGGTGATAGAGAAACAGAGACTTACAGGAGGCTCAGGCACGGAGACAGGCAGAGACACAACGACGAACGCGTCCTCGTCGCTATCCAGCATCGGGTCAGCTGCTGCTAGCCAACGGAATCTGCTTGGGCCCCACACTTTGACGCCTACACTTTGAAGTCTTATACTTAAGTTATAACCTGTAAGGTTTTATGGTTTAAGGTACGGCCATGTTCGCTTGGTAGGTAGGTTCTTTACTTTATTGAAAAATTGTTGAACATATCGTAACGGTTGTAAATTCCGATGAAAACAGATCGCAACCAGCTTCATACTTCGTAAAATTTGCAATGCATTTTCGTCAAGTCTTACAAGGAGTAGGTATAATTAAATGTTTATACCATAGAATAAATGTATACAAAAAGTTCAAGCAATTCATTTGCCTATTATGAGATATGGTTTTACATTTACGGGACAATCACAAACTATATATTTTACATATAAAAAAATGCCATGAAAACTTTGACCTATTATAGAAAAACGTAATCGAATAGTTTATGTACTTATGAGATGTGGTTTTACATTTACGGAACAATCAAAAACACATACAAAAAACATACATATAAAAAATTGCCATGAAAACTTTGACCTATTATAGAAAAACGTAATCGAATAGTATGTGTACAGTATGAGAGATGATTAGTAGCTGCTTTTGTTCGTATCAATGCGAACGTAGCTGTAGTGGCTTAATCATCAGATCATAACCAACAAATTAAAATCTTTGAGACCGACACTAGAGTTCATTTTGTCCTCGTTAAATGTCATTCGCGTTCACAGCCCAGCCAAGTTCAAGTACCTGACTGGCACTATCTCGGCATGCGGACCGCTTAGCATATGCCGGCGTGACGTATCCCCTGGCCGATGCATTAGCATATGCTAAAAGCATGACCGGGTAGTTCAGTATACATGTCTTGTACTGACGTTTTAAGGTTGATACACGTTTTAAGATCATAACGGCTGTATTCGAACTTTAAGATACGTCAAATACTAGAGATTGAAACGATATGGATTGGGTATGTCAGTGTCAAACAAGTGTCAAAAGTGACGCTTTTGTTTGAAGAAACGACACTTTTGACACTTGTTTGATACTGACATATCCATTCCATATCGTTTCAATTTCTAGTATTTGACGTATCTTAAAGTTCGAATATGGCCGATAGTCGGAAGATCAACCGTTCAAAATTAAAAAAAAAGTTAATAATAGTTCGACGTGTCGGGTGAAAAGAGGGAAAGAGTAAAAGATACTCGTGGGCATTTCTCAGGAGGGCCATTTTTACGTGTCCGGAGCAAAAAAACATTGAATTTACTGTTCAATAAATCTGAATTAATTCAGGCATAATCTCCAGCATATATTCTGTCTGGAACACTATCAAACTATTTATTTATTATTTATATAATACACGAAAAAAAATTCAAATGCGAAAAATGATGTTCGGTGGGCGTGTCCCGCACCCAGATTGTTTGAAACAAAAAAATATTACTCAAGATGGGGCATTAGATCGGAGTTATTATCGGTATTCACGCATAAGGTATTAGTTAACTGATCATATTCTTTATATCAAAATAATGTGTTTGCTTGACACATTGAATAAAACCAAATTTGCGATGTGTCCCGGGCTAGTGACTGATTTCGGTGCAATTTGTAAACCATGTCTGTACTCTTACAAACTTGTAGACCAGGAACTGAGTGGCTCAAACATAGTATGCTTTAGATGTGCCTTAACCGTTGAATAAAGTACAGGTGCAGTCACAGTATACTAAGGTGATTTTTTTAAAGTTTCTCTGTCATTCGGTGGGTTTGGTCCTATGTTTTTTTGAGATCGGTGGTGCAATTTTCTCCCACAGTTTTAGTGCATTTATCGTTATGCAAGTGATTAAGAAATCCTTAAAAGTACGTGAATTCATCATTAGTACATCATCTCTGTATCATTCATGCTAATTCTGTAATTGCTAAAAAGCGATCAATTTTGATATCACTGGTGTTGATTTCCTTGGTTTCGGTGGAATTTTTGACCACCGATATCAAGAAAGTGATCACCGAATTCAAACCCTGCTTTGTAAACTAGTTTCTTGTACTTTATTTTCTAACTTAGCACACCTAAAAAGTACAAGATACGTTGTATAAACGTAAAACTATGCTTGTACGTAAATTAAGTCATAGTATAGGTACACAAAATCACTAGTTTACAATGAGTAGTTTTTTTTTTCACCAGACGTATGTTGAAAATTGTAGACCCGATTTTTCTTTTTCTCTTTCCGCTGTTGTCTTGATATTCTCTTCAATCCAATGGAGTAAATTATGTGAATTTGTCCTCTGTATCACTTGACGCCCTACACCTCGATACCTTTAAACGTGTCAGCCATATTAAATAAATGCAGTCAATTCGATCCCCCTTATTTTTAAATAACTTGTGTATGTATATACTATGCAAGATGCACCCACAGAACAAGGGATTAAAAATAAAGTGGCCTTCTGATGTCGAGATCGCTCCAAAGGCACTGAGCGTACTGCTCAATATTTCTAAAGCATGGTCATGAACACAAATTGAACATAGAAGTGTTTGAGGGTGCAGGAGAACATAATTAACAGGTGACTAGATCTTTAGGCATTAGTCAACCACTTCAAATAGTTTTAAATTGAGGGAGTTCACGCTTTAAAACTCTGTGATTCAAAAATACTATTTATAAGTCTAGTAAAAATACTTGTTTTCCGTATTGTTTACACTTCAAATAGTTTGAAATTGAGGGAGTTCACGCTTTAAAACTCTGTCATTCAAAAATACTATTTATAAGTCTAGCAAAAATACTTGTTTTCCGTATTGTTTACATTGTTTTATAAGTGCATTAAATATCTTTGAGCATTGAACACCACTCAAAAGTTTCTATTGATCAGGTGTAGATAATATAAGTTTATTTTTGATGAGTGTGCCGTCGGATTGTATGAAGCAAAAATTTTCTCCTTCATGGCACTTATGTGCGCATTTGTGGTCGACATGTCTGAAACTCGTTTCAGGACCATACATTGCCCTATTGTATGATATGAGGATAGTCAATTAGTGTGGGTCTGTGGGATAACTTCTAGAGATGTTGTTTCATAAGCCGTAACTTGGTTATTTTAAAATCTTGAGTAAACAAAGGTACTATTTATTAAACTTATTTAAGCTTACGATATCATTAGCCTCGCTACATCGCTTATCAACAAATAAGAATGAAAAATATGAATAAATTATTATATAATTTAGATATATATTTGAAGTGTGATTTATGTGTAAGCATTTTTGAATTCGGTGACGCAAATTGACTTCAGTGCCTGCACATGATTTCGGTGTTTTATAAATCTTAAATATCATAAAAACTATAAGGTTCTAATGGAGGCCTCCACTACCAATATTTTTTATATTAAGGCTAGATTTTAAGAAATAAAGTCGCGTATCAAATAAGTAAAAAAAAATAATTGGCACCGAAGTCAGGCACCGAACGTCATCTCTGAGAATCGCCCTCGTACGATTTTCATTTACAGTTAGCTTGATGGTTTATAGGCTCTGGGGATTTTAGCTGCATACTTACAATAAATAATTATTGAAGCGCTGGTGGCCTAGCGGTAAGAGCGTGCGACTTGCAATCCGGAGGTCGCAGGTTCGAACCCCGGCTCGTACCAATGAGTTTTTCGGAACTTATGTACGAAATATCATTTGATATTTACCAGTCGCTTTTCGGTGAAGGAAAACATCGTGAGGAAACCGGACTAATCCCAATACGGGCCTAGTTTACCCTCTGGGTTGGAAGGTCAGATGGCAGTCGCTTTCGTAAAACTAGTGCCCACGCCAATTACTGGGATTAGTTGCCAAGCGGACCCCAGGCTCCCATGAGCCATGGCAAAATGCCGGGACAACGCGAGGAAGATGATGATGACTTACAATAAATAATTATGATGTTTTGAATCATGTCTACTTTACAGAAAGTCAAGTAAGTTACAAATAATAAAATTCCTTAAAGGAAAAGGACTAAATTTAAGAGGCCTCCTAAAACGTGCAACATATTTGTAAGTATTTTTTTTAGTAGGTAACTTTGCGAGTCCTCGAATGAATTAAAAAATATTGAAAAGCCACAGACAAGTTCCAAGTACATTAGCAATAGGTATTAGCATGTTAGGTACAATTTGCGCCAAAATTGGCATACATTTTCATACCTACTAGGTACACTGGGACAGCTTAAAGCTTTTACAAATCAATATTTAAATACCGTATCCTGACCCACATATGAAACCTTGAATACATTGTTCACAATGTAAGCTGAATATTGTTCCATATATACATAACTCATAAAATTATGCTAATTATGGATTTTAAAAGTACATGTAAATACAGGTCGGTTTTTCAACCATTAGCCCTATGTAGCGAGGTGAATATATAATTCATACTGAGATTTTTTTGCAATGGGACCAAACCCGAAATCGCACAAAAATTGCCTGTTTCATACATTTTGGCTGCTCGATGTCGATGTGTCCTATGGAGAGCCAATTTTATTTTAGTTTTCGAGGTTGGCTAAATAGTAAAAGTTGTTCGCTCTAACCCAGCGGTCGGCAACCCGCGGCCTGCGGGCCGCATGCGGCCCGTGAACCTGTCACTTGCGGCCCGCGAGCCTCCCTGGCTATTTTGTATGTAATATTGACAAACGACAATGTCTGATAAAGTCATAAATATTAACAAAGTGCGGCCCGCGTCAACTTCGTTAACTACTATGTGGCCCTTGGCTGCTAAAAGGTTGCCGACCGCTGCTTTAACCCATAATATTCCATTCACCTCGAAAAATATGGATGAGTCAGACACATTTCAGAAAAAGGTCCTTTTTCTCTTTGTCTATACACAAAATAACAATAGTTAACAACCTGGACATATCATTTTTAGGGTTCCGTACCAAAAATGTACAAAAGGAACCCTTATGGTGCGACTCTGTCCGTCTGTCCATCCGTATGTCACATCGTTAAATATTTCTTATTTAGGTCTCAAGTACAGAAAAATGCAACCTGCCTGTAAGGGTGCACTGTGGGTGCAGTGCAGCGTAAAAAATAGCTTCAGATTCTTTTAACTTTGCGAGGTCCACAGGAAAAACGCGAACTATGTTAATCATACCTACAGTAAAATGTGTTTGACCCGGCTAAGGGTTGGAAAAACAGCTCGTATGAGAAAAAATGTACTTAATTTCTAATTAATTGTAAGTGGGACGCGTTTCTTTGGTTGTCGGCGGTTACCATGCAATGTTGGCACGTATGTAATGTATATGATTAATTGTTATATATGTGACGGACGGTTAAAGAGGTAGTGTAGTTTTATGTTAATTAGGTACTTTAATAACTTAGAACCGTAGACAACAAAGAACCATAGAGCTAGCGCTTTTTTTAATTCTTTGAACCGTACTATCTAAATATTAAGTTTTTGGGTTACAATGTACACCCAGATGCAAAAGTACATAAGTACCCACTTTATAAATAAATTCTATTAAAATTCCATTACTAAAGTGGGTATGCATTTTGCAGCTCGCTGTACGTAATATTGTAGTAGTATTTGACTTTTGGTCATAGGAAATATGCAGCAAAGAACAATAGTACCTATAGTATATTTGTTACAATTCGTAAATCTATTTGAAATATAAAGGCTTTACCAATCATCACGTACACATCGGTAACTCGTAGCATTTAGGTAGCCCTTAAAAGATTAGTTTAATTAATTCCTTTTTTTTAGTGGTTTCTTTTTCTCGACTCGTATAGGAAGAACATTGTCACATCACTAGTCTGTTAGAAATTGTCAAGTGCTACCTAAGTGCCACAAGTTACCGATGTGTGCTCATCACTAATCTTTTAAGTGCTACCTAAATGCCACGAGTTACCGATGTGTAATCATCAGTTAAGGTGTGTTTCTGTTAGTATTTTAATATGACACAGGTTTATATTCATAAGATTATGGTTCCTCGTCATTGTAAAAATGAAATACAATTTCACTTGTGATCTTCAATAATACGAACAGTTTATATTGTTACAATCAAGTGACAAATGCTGTTATAGCAATTCTATTCACTAATTTATAAAAAAAAATACAAATACATATTTAGTTGTTGTCGTAAACCCCTCTACACTGCTTTATGAACGAGTGCTACGACGGCGTAGCACGTAGCATTTAACCGTAGACTTTATATGGGGTCATAAAAATATAAACTTATGTGAAGCACGACAAAATGGATTTATACCTACGTATATTTAAGGGGTCAATTCATGTAAAATGGTATGTTATACTTGTATGAATAGTAAGTTATACAACACGCCAAACAAACATCTAGCAGCGCAGAGTTTGGTCGCAGTTACTTAGTTACCAAAATTACAAACTTATGAAACTTATTCGTCCAATGAGGTTATCATATGAACTTTTCAAAGTGAAAAATGTATGACAAGTAAGTTAATTGTGGCCTAAATTGTGAATTGTCGTGATCCTATTGGCCTGAAAAGAATTTAAACAGTATGTTTGAAGCACAATGTTTCAGTTACGGTAATTACACTTAATAGTAACCGTATGCTAATATGCCGTGACCGTTGCTTTTCGATAAGTAAATAACCACAAATTAGTGAACATGGGCGGACGCATTTACCATAACGGCAATATTAAAAACACTTGGATTTAAAAATCAGGTTTGTTTACATAAACACAGGACCGTAAGACACGTCGGTGGTCTCAGACACCAAAGCGGGTACTAGACCCCACTATTGCAACAAACAGCTGGCTAATTTGCAGCACTAGCAAAACAATAGCGTCCGGCGCCATCGCGAGCGCAACTAACAAATCTCTGACAAGCTGCAACAGCTTCTATCTCAACGCACTAAGGTTTAGAAGAGCTTGATGCACAACTCCGCTTACGACGGTTGGATGTGGCAGACTACTCGAAATTTAATACGGCGGTGGAAAGCTAAGGGTGGGGCAAGGTCACTCTCGGTCCACGCAACCAAGCAACTAAACGTACCACTTTGTACGCGATATGTATCGGTCTCCGACGCACGGGCAATTATTGCTGGAGATTGCTCGGAGCAGCACGCGACCCGATAACACCTAATTTGGGACTACGCATTATGTTAAAAGTCTAAATAAGGTCCTTACCTTGGGCCAGTTAAATCTCGTAAACGCTCGGTCCGGATTGGGCGTCAAACGTGATGCTTAATGAAATGGAATGATTTCTAGAATGTGTGTCAAGTTCGCTTTCGTTGTAATTTACTAAAACAACAATTTACAGTGTTGTTTTAGTAAATTACAACGTTTATTTGTTCCGTTTAATTTTCCCGCAGATTAGTTTTGTGAATGCTTATGAAATGGACGATTGCGTAAATATATACGTAGCGTGCTAACCAAAAAGATCTGAGACGTCTGGCTTTGATAAGGTGTTGTAATAACTTAAAGGGTCGTAACATTCAAAACCAATAAGCGAGCTAAATTTAACCTTAATCTAATTTAGTATTTCGGTGGAATGTTCACAGTTTTAACCTCATTAGGGCTTTGGACGGTAACTAAGGTGTATAGGTACAAAATATTAAATTACTATACTTACCTACATTGAAAGGGCGTTCTAGTTTCGGCTTGACGTCAAGTTTCCTAAGTTATTTCACGTTAATTATTATTCGACAAACTATCAAATCGCACTCTTTACTCTCAGACCAATCACGTAGTAATTACTGCTAATTACTTATTGAGAACAATACTAAAACACTAAAATAATAAGAATAAAAGTTTCCATCCTTACCTACTTTAAAATGTTTAAGTATGTACGTAATTTTTCTTTTCGTGATAATTTTCGTCTTGACTTTAGTTTATCATTTTACAAAGTTAACAATTAGTGTTTCAATAAGTTTTTAAGGTAAGGTAGGTAGGTAAGGTAGGTAGGTAAGGTATTCGTCACAAATTATGAATCTTGGTACGCATAGCTTTTATAAAATAAATAAGCGAGGACCAGTTATCAGACAAATTTTCGGAAATCTAGTCATACTACACTTCACCATGAGTATAACCTAAATACAAATATCTCGTACGGCCTCGGCAGGCTCGGATGCCGTTACATTTAAAACTAACGTTCGTTGCAATCGGCAATTTGTTGCTTGACCTAAATCCCTAATTTCGACAGCCGCTTTCGATGCATTGTGTACTTACACGTTTGAAAAATGCATGCTTTACAGGGAATTTAACATATTGCAGTGTTGAAAGTGTGATAACATCTTTATAAAGTTTATATCTTCCGTAGTCTACGAAATATCCAGAAGAAACAAGTTTTGGCAGTGCCTTTATTAAAGAAAATATTCATATTTCGGTAAACATAAGTTTTGACGTAAAATGGTTTATGGCGGTTAGGTTAGCGCTACATGCCCATTAGGTTAGTGCAATAAGTGCTATGTAAAACAAAAAACTCTTTTTCTTTCCATTGTAAGCTAGGATACATTTGCATTTAAGATTATTACATCTAACCTATTGCATCATGTTGAAAACTAAAACGGAGTAACTCATATACACACCAAGGAACACAAAATATTCAATAGAAAACCTTATCCCTTTGTAATAGGGTTTTTAAAATGTCAGTTAACTATTTCGAACGGTAAGGGCTTTCTAATAGTTACATACTTAATGCATTCTTGAAGGAAAAAATCTTGGCGTGCTTGAGGTCCTAGAAATATGTAATAAATCTAAGTATTACAAGCCGTTTGCACTTATAACGTTACACCGCACGAATGCTATGGAAATAGGCAATAGAATTTGATATCGTATTGGTATTCCATATAACATTTCTGAATATGCGTCTATGTTACATTACATGTCCTACATTAGTGGCTATAGCTTTCTTCGCGACATTACGAAATGATTCATGCAGTGAAAAAATAAAGAAGGCATAAGTATTCATATAAACAAACAATAGTTCAAATTAATTTTAATTTCAGTGCGCAGGTTAAGTTTAAGGGGTCGTTTGTGCAATTTAATATATCAAACGCGATCTATGGTCATTAAAGTCAAGACGTGTTAGATATAAATACTGATCGAACACATCATTTTAACCTATCAGTTTTCGCTTTACCGCAGTCAGGTAAAAAACAACAGCAAAATAATAGAGTTTAACTTTTAATTTATTATCGCCAAGATGGATGACTTTCCGAAGGTCTAGCTTCTAGATTAAGTGTGGATTTTCCATAACGTCGCTTTATCTGGTTATTTATTACTTCCGCAATTATCGGTTTTGACGTAAGGTTGAGATAGGCTGATGACTGCAGTGTTTGTATATTGAAGGGTTGACTTTGGCCGCACGGTGAGTAGTTAGAATTACCTAATGGTAAAAAATGGATGGAAAATATGTCATTTTAGACGACAAGGAAATGGAAATTATGCTAAGAGACTAAGTAAAAAATAAAAAACAAGATCTAAAACGGATCAAGGATCAAGAGTAAAAAGGGATATATGATTTCCAAACTCAAATAACTGCATTTTTCTCTCTGTCTTCTACTCCCACAAGTAGTATTTTCTGGCAAAAAATATAGTTAAAAAAAATTACCTAAAAACCACCAATTTAGCAATCTATTATTCCGTATTCCCGTAATCTTAGGGGTCGTTTTTAAAAATTGAACAAAGTTAGGTATTTAGTTGCATTTTTTAAAATAAAATATTTTCTCAACGTTCGCATAGTGGATTTAAGGATTTCGAGACCCAAAACCATTTTACGTAGCTACAAACCACAGCTCGGACGATATTTATTAATAGGTACATAAAACTAAGTCCAACTAAATCCCAACACGTTTATTAACCAATTAACGTTAATTGTAACGTTTATCTCAAACCAGTTTGATTCCACTATTTAAATTCAAAACTGTATCTATCGAAAGTTTCATAGAAGCCATTCGAGTAAGTCCTTGCCCGCATACTAAGTGCAAGGTGGTGCAATGCCCTCGGGTGTCGCTGCTGACCTATTTCGCTACTCCTATCGCTAAACGGACATTCGCTACCGCAACCAGTGTTAGTATGACCGCGAGATACATATAAAATATGCGCAAACTCTTCATGAAATTTATTTTTGTAAAACATAATAACACTTATATTAATAACTTATAATAAATAAAAAATTTGGACTAAGTCGTAGTCGCTCGGTGGTGTGCTCAGAAGACTGGCCGCACTGCCCCGCTGGCTGGATGGCAATGCAGGCCACGTAGCCAACGTGTGAACGTGCCAAATTGCCAATCGCTTACGCTGCGTAGCGATCGAAACAAACTGTCACTGTCGCACTAATATGTAAGAGTGATAGAGAGACACAAAGAGTTTCGTTGTCGAAGCGATAGCGATCGTCACCCTGGCTAGGCCGCCTGATCCGCTGGGCAAAATATTGGCCAGCCCTCTGGTCACCAGAACTCTATTTCTATAGCCCCGGGGGCCTAGCCAAAATGACAATCGTATATCGACAAACGCCAAAGGAAAAGACATAGTTTGGATTGACAGATGCTACTAAAAGTCACGTGACTATTTCTATACATTATTTAAGTTTCGATTGGCGTGTATTATCTACGACTGTCATCTTGGCTAGGCTCCCCGATATTAAAGTACTGGCCAAACTCGCAGTGGCTAGGCTAGCTGCAGCTAAGTAGTGTCGTTAATAATAACTGTTTCACTAAATAAGAGAATGTAATGACTAATGACTGATATCTAAGAAACGTATGACTATTCTACAGGGGTTCTAATGATTATTACCTGAAAATGACATAGCCACATACCAGCCAGCCTATTATGGATAGCTTTATCCATCTTTATCCACGTGATAAAATAACTGTCACTGTTTAACACCGTGGGAAAGAAAGTGACGGACACCGTTTTATCACGCTGTCACGTAGACAAGAACGACCATCATATCCGTACTGTAGAGTTAAGCCGACCACTGACTAACAGGGCGCCGGACGATATCAGCCTGTCAGTTAGAACAAAAATTTGACGGTTCCGAACAACTGACCGGCCGATATCGCCCGGCGGACTGTTAGGCAGTGGTCGGCATTAGACCAAGCTAACTCTGCGTGGCATTTGCAATTAAAAAGTGCGACAATGTTATCATTAAAGTAAAATTTCTATGACAATTTACGTTTATATTGACCCTACCTCATCTTATTCTGTTGAAGTTTATTTAGACGGACTCTAGCTGCCTAAAATAAAAATATCGAGAATAAAATAAAGCTTATTGTCAAAGGGTCTAGAAATATGTACATACATGCAACAACATGAAATATCAATTTAGTCTCTGGAATAATATAGGAAGAATAAACAGTTAGTCCGGCTCGAAGGACCATATGGAACGGCCTCGGCCATGCTGAGGTGGATTAGGCTGGTTCGAATGGGCGAAGAAGTAAACTAAGACTTGTAGTCACAAAACTATATTATTTAACATAAAGCACAATAAAATTAGCACATATTCTTTTAGGTGAGATTGTGAAGTGAGTGTTTTATGGTTTCCATGGTAACGGAATACAGAGTTCTGTTGGACTTGCCAACAGATCCTATTATACTGGCCCGCGCAAGGCGAACTAGCGCTAGCGTGTTGTTGGGTGTTACTAATAATGACCTGTACTTACAGTATTTGTATGTGGTGTTGGCACTGTCCGGAATTGCGTTTTTACCCAACTGCGACGGTGCAAAAAGGTGCAGTTTTTGTAGGGTAAAGGTATTCATTAAGTGATTAGGGCATCAGTACCTAACGCTCGATTTACGATATGAAGCGTCTATTAGGTGGTAGCTATATGTAACCTGACGTGGAAGACGAAATTTCGAAATCTGTAGATACCAAATTCAAGAGGATTTCACACCATCAGAGAGCGTCAAAAATAAGTAAATAGAGTAGAGTAAATGGACACTATGGAGCGTCGCATTTCGTAATATACTAACGTATTAGACGTACAATATTTATAATAGAATAAAGTTTATTTCATTGAAAAATACAGTAAAAAGACAAATAAATAACTTATGAACTAAATACAACTATGAATAATACTAAATTAAAACTAACAGTCCTAAATATATCTAAAATAAAACAAGGAATATAAAAACTACTGAAAGAGGCCTCCCCGCGCTACCCCCGGTGCAAAGGTGCCCATCACACTCGCTGCGTTACCGCGTTGAATTGCGATGGACAGCCTTTGCACCAGGAAAAACCCGGAGCGCGGGTCAAGGCCCCTTTCTTGCAGGCGGCGACCTACTTCCCTAAGGAAGGTTTTTGCCTCAGCGCACCAACAACCGGACGTCTCTACGGCTACTGGAACGAAAAGGTAATTAGTGCTGAGTGCTGAGTACTTTTGATGTTTATGTAGGGCCGCCACCTCAGCGGCTGCGCCCGCCGTCCGGATGGTGCGATAAAGGTGTGAGGGGGCAAAAGTGCTTACACATGTAGCGTCCCATAGTAGACACTTGCCTTTTTCCCATGGCACTAGTGTCAGGCCATCAGGCCTTTTGCCATCCGACCGGCTGAGGCCTGGCGGTTCTAGCGTGGAGGGGATGTTTGCCGACACTAATGCCCTGCGGATGATGTCGTTCAAGGCATGGTGTCGTGGGAACCTACCGGCGCAGCGGCAACAGCTCAGTGCGTGATGACCATTACTCTCCACCATAGAGCCGCAGATGCACAAATGAGGTTGACATACATCGCAGCCCAGACGAAGAGCAACGGCCACCCGCAGTGAGTCGTTGTCGAGCAGAGTGCCAAGATTTGGAGATGGGAGGGCGTGTAACCAAGCACCACTTTCAGGCCTCGAAGCTGCGTTTAGTCTGGCCCTATCTGCACCAACAGCGTTTGTCATCAGGGAATCGAAGATCCGCTTGACGCCCACGACGTCCCAACAACGTTGGAGAAATGGTATTTCGGGTACGGACGCACCCAAGTTGAGAGCCCTCCAGGCCGACTGAGCGTCAGAGGCATAGGGTATGGTAGTCCTGTCTCCATCCAAAGATAAAATTTTAGAGACAAGTTCTACAACCCCTGCCGCCGACGCCAAGAAGGCTGGAAGACTCACGTCACGAGCGCGGCGTAGTCCTAGGCCACCATAAAGGTTTAGTATTCGCTACTCAAAGTTTATATAACATATTAGGTATCTATAGTTTGTATTGTACGAGTACATATCATAAATTCGAAACAAAGCGCTGGGTTCCCCCATTTTCGTGCACCGTAGGTATAAACTTGATATTACTGTTGTAGTTACCGCTACCTTTTAATTACTAGAACAAACAATGTAGGTATCCTAGCTGTTGGTATGTAGAGGGTGTATATGCAATCGACACTGGCTTGACACATTTAATTTGAATACAGAAGCTCAAGTTTGAATGATGTTTAATTCAAACTTGAGAATGTCAATTACTCTACTTCCAAACGCCGTCATGTAATGTTGTGTTTATAAAGTTTATAAATTAAATAATAAATAATGTATTGACAAACTAAAGTGCCTTCCAGTATTTATAATAAACCTCCAAAGACCTCCTGCAACCAATTAAGAGGTTATGGAGCCCACAAGATAAAGTAAAATAAGTAATTTTAGTGTTTCAGGAAAACGATTCAGCTTTCGTACACAAATATTTCAGAAGATAAGCCTAGCAACGGAGTTGTTTACAAAATAAGGCTAGCAACCAGTTTGACGTTTCAGTAAACAGTACGTAATTTTAAATGATGGAGAATTCGGACTGCCTAAACAAATTGAATTTAAATTCCTCCTATCCTACGTGGCGTAAATTAGCAAAATTATTTCTGGACGCCAAAGGAGTTGGAGAAGACAGCGAAGATAAAGGTAAAGCCGCAAAGGCTAAATATTTTATTTTAAAATCAATAGATGAGAATATCTTACATTATGTTATTAATTGCTCAACTACAAAGGATATCTTCGATAAGTTAGATGTTGTCTTTAATTACAAAGTGGAAAAAGACAGCCACCTAAAGGTAATTGAATTCTACAACTATAAATTCAGCGGAGATATACTTCAGGATATTAGCAAACTTCAAAATATGTGTTTCGAACTACAGTCTACCACAAATAAAATAAATGATGACATGCTTATACAAAAGATTTTAACAATCTTACCAGCTAATTTAAATTTCTTTAGAACTGTATGGGAGGTAACTCCAAAATCTGATCAAACCATACATACTCTCATTGAACGTATTCAAAAAGAACTTAAGCTATTTGATAGTAGTCCTTCAGAAATACTTCCACAAACAGAAGAGGCCATGAAAAGTAATGAAAAGAAGTGCTTTAACTGTAATCAACCAGGTCATATTGCGAGATTCTGCTTTAATAAAAAGTGCACCATTTGCAATAAAAGTGGACACACTTCCAGTGAATGTTTTTCTACAAAAATATGCAGGAAATGTAATAGGAAGGGACACATTGAAAGGTTTTGCCGTACGTTCAGCCTGGTGAGTGAACAAATAAAACACACGACTAGTACTAGAGCTATAATTGATTCAGGTGCTTCTTCCCACATGTTTTACAATAATGATATCATAAATTCCACAGAAAATATAAATGTAGATATAAGATGTGCCAATGCAGAGAACCTCGTCGCTCAAGCAATAGGTACAGTCAACACAAATGGTTTTGAACTGGAAGATGTACTATATGTTCCTGCAATTTCTAGAAACCTGATATCTGTAAGTTCAATCACTGATCACGGTGCATCTGTACTCTTCGCTGGAAATAAGGTATCTGTAAAGAAACATAATAATATTATTCTTACTGGTTATAAAACTAGAAACGGTCTCTATGAAACAGAATTTTCTGCAAATATCGTTCGAGAGGTATTGTTCTCCGAGAATGTCGATATCTGGCATCGCCGGCTCGGTCACGTATCGGATGTGCCGCGTCTAGCTAAATTGGTAAACGGTATTAAAATTGGGGGGGCAAATCAAGAACATTTTTGCGAAATATGTGTCAAAGCGAAAATGACTAGAAAACCTTTCAAAAACAATAGAATTCAAGCTAAATTCCCTTTGGAAATAATTCATACGGATGTTTGCGGTCCAATAGAAACTCCCACTTGGGATAACAAAAAATATTTTATTACTTTCCTAGATGACTTTACACATTTTTGTGTCGTTTATTTAATTACTTTTAAAAGTGAAGCCTTTGACAAAATAAAACAGTTTGTGACTTTAGCGGAAAATCATTTCAATTCAAAAGTGAAAAAAATAAGATGCGATAATGGACGCGAATACTCGAACAATAATCTAATGTCTTGGTGCAACTCTAAAGGAATAATTCTAGATCTAACAATACCCTACACGCCGCAACTGAATGGAAAAGCGGAGAGACTGAATAGAACCCTGTTAGAAAGAACTAGAGCATTAATATTCGATGGCCGTGTTCCAAACTATCTATGGGGCGAAGCACTTACAACTGCCAGCTTCCTAATAAATAGAAGCCCCACCGAAGGTAAAGACAAAACTCCAGCTGAGATGTGGTTTGGCTTCAAACCAAATGTATCGCATATAAGAAGATTTGGTTCAACAGCCTATTATAAAATAAACTCAGGTGTACGAAAGTTAGAAGTTAGATGTAATAAAGGAATTCTGATTGGCTATATCAGAAATGGTTACAAAATATGGGTGGATGAAACGAAAACAATTGTAAGAGCCAGGGATGTAAGAATAAATGAAGACGAGCAAGGTATATATCTAAATGAAGAAAATGATGAAAGCATTAGAGTTCTTTGGAAGATATTCGAAGAGAATGAAGAGACGGTTAGGGAAGGCACAACACGAAATAAAGAAGTTAATAGACAGGAAGAAAATCAAGGTGGTAGAGTCAACAATAATGAAGGTCGAGAAGGTGAAATGTTAAGAAAAAGAATGAGTAGTAGAAATATGGAGAGTGTTCGAGAAGGCGATATTCATTTGAGAAGATTGAGTAGTGAAACAAGTGAAGACGAAACAAATGAAGACGAAACAAATGAAGGTGAAACAATTGAAGGTGAAACAATTGAAGGTGGAACAATTGAAGGTGGAACAAATGAAGATGAAACAAATGAAGTAGAAACAAATGAATTCGAAACAAATGGCAATGAAACAAATAACAATGAAACAAATGAAGTTGAAATAAATGAAAGTGAAACAAACCGAGAAGTAGAAGAAGAAGAAAGTAATGAAGAATACTATGATGGAAATGAAGAACCTGTTGATACTGAACTAGTTGAAAATCGAGTTGAAAGTAATCGAAATCGAAATAATGATAGTGATAATAATGAAAATAGAAGAGTTCAGCCTGCCAGAGAACGTAGACTACCCGATAGATATAAAGATTATTTAATGAATTATGACACTGAAGCATCGATGTTGACCTACGAGGAGGCAATAGAATCAAAAGAAAAGGACAAATGGAAACAAGCTATAGAAGAAGAAATTAAATCACTTGAAGAAAATAAGACGTGGTCATTTGTGGATGAACAAGAAGCAAAAGGAAGGAAATTAGTTACTAGCAAGTGGATTTTTACTGTCAAGTCTGATGGTAGGTATAAAGCCAGACTAGTTGCAAGGGGCTTTCAACAAAAGTACAAAATAGATTATGATGAGACATATAGTCCGGTAGTCAATACTACTTCTTTAAGAATTCTATTATCAATTGCGGCAGCGAAAGGTCTAAAGATGAAGCAGTTTGATGTGAAAACGGCCTTTTTACATGGAGACTTGAAGGAATGTATATATATGAAGGTGCCTAAAGGCTACAATGACAAAGAAGGCAAAGTATGCAAACTAAACAAGAGCTTGTATGGTTTAAAACAAGCTCCACTAATGTGGAATATCAAGTTTACAGAGTTCTTAACAAAGATGGGTTTTAAACAAATGAAACTTGATCAATGCATCTTTGTCATGGAAGGTGAAAGGAAAATTATCCTTGCAGTATATGTCGATGACGGATTAGTACTCGGAGAAAGAGAAGAAGATCTATTGCATATAATAGATACAATTCAAAAATCCTTCGAACTAAGAATTTTAGATGAAGTAACTAATTATATAGGTTTGGATATAAAGCAAGATAAGAAGGGGATTAAAATTTTTCAGAAGACATATAGTGAGAAAATCATTAAAAAATTTAATCTTGAAAATGCAAAAGAATGTAAATGCCCAACAATTATGATAGAAGAACATCCATCTGTTAAAGTTGATACAAAGTCTCATGAGCTTTACCGCGAGATGATAGGGTCATTGTTATATCTCTCGAATAAAACGCGACCAGACATTAGTTTTCACGTAGGTTATTGTTCGAGGCATCAAAATTCTCCAAATTTAAATGATTTAAACAATGCTAAAACAATTTTGCGATTCCTTAAAGGTTCAGCAGAAAAAGGGATTCACTTTAGTAAAGATGATAAAGTTCTCAGGGGTTATTGTGATTCGGATTTTGCGGGAGATCCAGACACTAGACGCAGCACTTCTGGTTTTGTGATTTGGCTGAATGGTGGACCAGTGGCATGGAGCTCAAGAAAACAATCAGTAGTCGCATTAAGCAGTACAGAAGCAGAATTTATAGCAGCAGCAGAATGTTGTAAGGAACTACTGTTCGTAAGGGATCTGATCTATGAGATAACCAAAGAAAAACTCGAAGTTGAGATGAGAGTGGATAATCAGTCTGCGATTTGGCTTATGAAGAAAGGAATCATGGGAAA
Organism: Cydia amplana; assembly: GCF_948474715.1. NCBI lineage: Eukaryota > Metazoa > Arthropoda > Insecta > Lepidoptera > Tortricidae > Cydia > Cydia amplana. The sequence goes on along the minus strand of NC_086074.1, from coordinate 16,862,096 downwards.
AAGAAGCAAACATATAGACGTAAAATACTATTATCTAAAGGAGAAAATCGACGAGAATCAGATTACAGTAAAATACTGTCCAACTGGATCACAGCTGGCTGATATACTAACGAAAAGTTTACCAGCTGTAAAATTTGAAAAATGTCAACGAAGATTAGTGTTTTAGTGATAATGTGAGCTATTGAGTGTAGACAATGTAGTATAAGTGCTGGCTAAAGTGAACGTTAATAACTATTTTGAATAAATGTCGGGGTTTTTCTTTTATATTATATCGTAGTATGTAAGTTTTTTTTTATAGGGTGTGTAAACTTTTATATTATAATACAGAAATATGTACTTATTTAAAGAAAACTTGAGGATCAAGGATTCTAGAAACAAAATGTATTCAAAATTGAGGGGGTGCTTAATAATGATTCACTTAAGGGGGTGTAAGTGTAGAAAGTGTAACTGAATCATTATTTAACCTCATCCACCAAAAAAGAAGAAGAGTAACATTCCCTTTAATAGGTACATTTTACATCGTTTCTGATAAATATCCTTGAGTTTTTTTTTTGTTTCTAAGTCTGTATTTTAATATTTTATAATTGGTATTAGAATTGTTATTAGGTATAGATTATTAGTGATGTTGAAGAGTTGAGTCGGTGAATAAAGGTTTTATTTTATATAATATGATTAGTATGGAAGAATCGAGTGGGAGTATAAAGGAAATATAGAAGAGGATTATTGTTGATGAGTCGAGCAGGAGAATAAAGGATTTATTAAAGAGTGGAAGAATAAAACGTTTATTATAGATAATTTGTGGTGACGTATCGAGTGGAGGAATATTTGAGTACTTATCTTGTTGAATGAGAATTTACTGTAATGTATTTGTTGAATGGGGATTACATGTATGTAATATGTGGGAAATATACAGGGTGATGTAATATGTTGGAAATATACAGGGTGATGTAATATGAGGGAAATATACAGGATGTGTTATGTTTTTTCTGGTTATTGTACTTATATGAAATTATTTATTGGAATATTGTCTTAACTAAAGAATAGCGCTGTAAATTAATGCTTCAAGCAGAGTCGATTGAGGGGGTGTGTTGGTATGTAGAGGGTGTATATGCAATCGACACTGGCTTGACACATTTAATTTGAATACAGAAGCTCAAGTTTGAATGATGTTTAATTCAAACTTGAGAATGTCAATTACTCTACTTCCAAACGCCGTCATGTAATGTTGTGTTTATAAAGTTTATAAATTAAATAATAAATAATGTATTGACAAACTAAAGTGCCTTCCAGTATTTATAATAAACCTCCAAAGACCTCCTGCAACCAATTAAGACTAGCGGTAATTATAATTTAACCCCTCATCTAGACTAACTAGGTTTTAATTTTTGAAAGGGGTTACGGGGGGGATGTGAAGAATCTAGAGCATATACTGAATATAAATGTAGGAATTATTTCTTTTTAAATACCTAATATAACGTGGGTGTGGTCATGCGAGTTGCCGAAAATGATTCCAACGCTGAAATATTATAGACGTTTGTAAATATGTAGAACGGAAGTCTCAAACTATCTACCTCATTAATTATTAGAACTATGTACTTGCCACCTATTATCAATTTATGTACCTACCACCTACGTCTATACGTGTTCATTTAGGTGGGTTCATACTGTCAGTTATGTAGTAACATCAAAAAAAATCTAGGCTCAAATTTACATGTGCATGTGTAGGTATTAAGGGTGCAAACGGTACTATGTTAGTTTTAATTAATTATTTATTTGAATGACCATACTTAATCTGATCCAAATTTGATAACTAAACTTATGACGATCATTGCAATGCTTAAATACAGATAAGATCAGTCGATAATTTATATAAGAAAATAAAATGTAGTTGCTCAATAATTATTTTACGCGGAATTTTCACGCGGACATTAACTTTGTACAGTCGCCAACAGATATATCGGACCGGACAGGGTGGTCGAACCTATCTGAATATGCACTTTAACGTCTAAACAATAGAGGTTTTGATGGCGACTACTGTAGGAATGAACTAATAGGTGGCGCTTCCTGATTCAATATGTGGGTCAAAAATTGAGAATTACCAACGGTACGTGGAGCGGCTAATAGATGACGAAGGACCAGCGGAAGGAAGCGCAGCCCGAAGATAAGATGGGGCTATGGCTATGTATGAATAAATTATGGGATTAATGGGCCGACCTTACCTGCATGTAATTTTCATTGGATTCGGCGGCCGCCAGAAATGTGGTTCGTTATTCCTTCTTCCTTCTCCGTTCTCTTTTAACCTCTATATTATTCACACGCGAAACGTATTTTCATAATAGTTTATATTGATTGATGTATTTTTGCTCAATGACAGCAATGCCAATATTTTAATTGTTTACTTTTTATTTGCGGTTTGATAGGTCGGCAGAAGAGGCGGGTGATGTGAAAAATGAGGTCGAATATATTTATGAAAGAAAGAGTGAGCGATATGGATGAATGTGAATGATAATGAATGAAAAGGGGCGCGAACATTCTCCCCCGGCTTTAAAGGGTTCCTTTAAAGGAAACAAAACTAAATAAAGTAAGAGATAACCCTTCTCATCAAACTAAGAAACGAACATTCACAACAATAGCGAAATAACAAACTAAAGAAAAGTATTATCCTAACGAATTATACTATGTACATATTATTGGTTAGGCAGTGGGCACAATCGCACGACAGGACGTACAAAACTTCCCTTATTTATCCTGACAGTGACAACGCGGGTTAAACCGTCCTTCGAAGGATGTACTGCCTCTACAACGCCTAAAGGCCATGAAAATGGCGGCGCATTATCTACCTTTATAACAACCACAGTGCCAATTACGATAGGAACTGATAACGTGGCCTATCTGACCGGCATGCAAATGCTTTCTGTGGAAATAGTCAACAATCATATTATTAACTACATGATCACGTCGCGGAACTACAATTGGGTGTTTCTGCGTATATTCCAAGTCAGCATTTGACAGTCGGCCTCCAACACGAATGAGACCGTCTTTATCTATAAACGGTTTAAGCTTTTGTAAAGCAGGCGAGCAATACTTCTTGCTCTTAATTTTATCAATATCATCACTAAACGCTTGTAACGATGAACGAATTTTACCTCCAGCGAACTCTAAGTCAGATCGAGTAAGTGCCGTATTAGAGCGCGGTTTCGGTTTAAGAATGCCATACACGTATACGATGATGCGCAATAAACGAGACCACGACGATATCCGCTGAGCGAGCGAATAAAGTGGCGACTCTGACACATCTGTAGTTGTAGCGTGTGTAAGAGGTTTAAGCTCTGGCACCTCACCGATGGACTTTCGATCGAGCTCCCTTAAAGGCCACTCCGATGGATGCTTGGAAGCCCAAGCTGGTCCCGTGAACCACAAAGGATGATCCACTAGCTTAGCAGGCGTTAGTCCACGGGACAGGCAATCCGCGGGATTTTCCAAGCCCGCCACATGATGGAAGCAGCTGGCCGGAATAGCTTCGATAATCTTAACTACCCGGTTGGCAACAAACGTTTGCCAGCGGTGTGGTGATGACTGAATCCAGCAGAGGGCAACCTTCGAATCAGTAAACGCATAGATCTCGTTAATGTTATAACGGGATTCGAAGTTATCTTGCACCTTCCGCATGAGCTTTGCCAGGAGGACCGCAGCACACAGTTCTAACCTCGCGACGGAGACTGTTTTAAGGGGACAGACCTTCGACTTGGGACACACCAGCCGGACAGTCACTTCGTCTCCCTTTAGAACCTGAAGATATACTACACCTCCATATGCACGCTCAGATGCATCACCGAAGCCTAAAAGGTTTATAGTACAACTCTGTACTACTCCAAGATGGCGCGGTATGTGGATTTCATTGAGTTTAGGCAACTCCGAACGGAATCGTTCCCATAAATCCACAATATGGGGTGGGGGAGTCTCATCCCAGTCGCATTTGATCAACCAAAGCTCCTGGATGAGGAGTTTTGCATATAAGACCACTGGAGCTACTAAGCCCACATTATCCCATAGACGTGCCACTGCGGACAAGATCGTCCTTTTAGTGCACGTTGAGTCTGGTTCTTTCACTTTGAAATGGAAGTAATCCCCAGATTTATTCCAACATAAGCCAAGAACCTTTTGCGAGACCCCTGGGTCAATTTCAATGTCTACGGAAGCCCGATGCGAAGCAGGTATTTCACGTAGCACGGCGTCTGAATTGCAGGTCCATTTCACAAGATCAAATTGACCGCATTTGAATAGATCAATCAGCTCCTTAGCCGCGGCAATAGCAACAAACTCATCCTGCTGTTGCGAGTCATCTGACATAATGCTAAAGCATACGTCATCCATGTAAGTACAGGAGGACGCAATCGCTGCAGCCTTGGGAAACTTATGCCCGTCGTCTGCAATAAGCTGACGGACGACGCGGAGCGCGTGATAGGGACTCGACTTCATGCCAAAACACACACGATTAAACTCGTATGTAGTAATGGGATCTGCCGGGCGGAATCTATATAAGATTCGTTGAAACTGGCGGTCCGCTTCGCGAATACCAATCTGTAGAAACATTTGACGACAATCGGCCGAAAGCGCTATTTTGAATAAGCGAAAGTTTAGAAGGATTGAAAACAAATCCCCTTGAAGGTTGGGCCCTGAGTGCAAAACATCATTCAGCGACAGGCCTGTGCTTGTTTTGCTACTCGAGTCCAGGACCATACGCACTTTTGTCGTCGTTTTGTCCTCGCGCACGACAGCATGGTGAGGAATTATATACGCGATGGCTAGTGAGGCGTTCATGGAGTTAGTTACCTCCGATATGTAACCCTTACTGACGTATTCACGAATGATATCGTCATAGGCGGCACGTAAGATACTCGATAACTCTAGCTTCCTTTCAAGGCAAAGAAAGCGCCTCTTAGCAGCAGAGTGCGACTCTCCAAGCTTGAACACGTCATCTCGGAAAGGCAATGCGACAGTATATCTACCACTAGCGTCGCGCGTGGTGGTAGCACGAAAGTAATCCTCGCATTCAAGGTCATCTTGACTTTGAGCGGGCGGAGCGAAAACTTCCTCAAGCTCCCAGAACCTTTTGAGGAGGTGGTCCATGGAGTCCTGAACGGAAGTACAACATGCCGAAGTATATTTACGCGGTGCCTGTAAAGCAGGGACCGAACCCATTAAAATATACCCCAATACCGTCTGAATAGCCGGTGGCATATGGTTCACGTCGCTTTTAACAATGTGCGGTAGCAACAAATGTGGGAATATAGTTGCACCCACCAGCACATCAATTGCGACGGGCGTATCTAACGTGTCATCAGCTAAAGGGAGTCCATGAACATGCGTGAGTGTTGACATGTCCACGGGCACTGACGGCAAGTCGTCGGTAATGCGATCTACCACAAGACTCGAAACGTCAAAGTTGACGTTTTCGTCAAACCGCGAAAATACTTTAATGTTTGCGTTCCCTTTAACAATTTTTTTAGTTTTCCCAATGCCAAATACAGCGCTTGGTTTTTTATTAAAATTCAAACCTAATCGCTTACAACACTCCTCAGTAATGAAGTTACTTTGTGACGCGGTGTCAAGTAAACATTTGATGACTTGTGTGCCACCCTTATTATCGCGGACGATAACCTTTGCGGTGGACAGCAAAACCGTATCACACGAAGATGTTGAGTTTTGATTTGACATCTTATTGTTAGAGGCCGCTAGTGCTTGAGTCACGATAGACGTGTTACAAGATGTGCTCTCCGGCGGTGAAGACGACTCAGCCGCGGCGCTCGCAGATGTATTTGACACATCAGACGTCGTAGCCTTTTCATCCTTGTCGTTGTCAAAATGCAACAGAGTATGATGCTTTTGACGGCAAACTCGACATTTCACCTCGGAATTGCACTCGCGGGTGCGGTGTTTGATACTAAGGCAGTTAACACATGCCTTAAGCTCTTTAGCGCGTTTGAAGCGTTCGGAAGGCGTTAAGTTGTTGAGGGACGGACATTTAAATAAATGTTCATGGACAATATTGTCACACAAACATTTAGTAGTGCTCGCGCAAGCGACATAACTTTGTAGTTTTGGTGCGGCACTACGCGGTTGAGACGACTTAACACCCTTTTCGCGCGATGGATTTACGGCGGCGGAGACGGCGGTACATGGTTGCACATTTTGACAAATCCTAAACTGACTCTTCATAAAATCTGACAGATCACGAAAGGTAGGCAACTTCGTATTGCGGTGCAGCATTTCAAATGCTCGTAGAGATTCCTGGTCTAACTTTTTTAATGCTATATGCAGAAGCATAAAGTCGCTTAAGTCATCAAGCTTAAGCGCTTTAAGCGCATTCGCAGCTGTGACGAATTTATCGATGAATGTCTGAAAGTTAGAATTAACCTTTAAATTGAGCATTTGATCCATGTAGGTCGAGGCAAGAGTGCGCTTGTCTTGAAATCTGTCAATTAAACTATCGAGGATAAGCTGATAATTTTCAGCGCTCGGAGTTATACCCGCGAAGACAGTTTGAGCTTTTGGTGACAATTTCCCAATAAGATAGAAAAGCTTCTCTTCGTCGGTAAGCGACAGATTGTCGTGCACTCTAGATTTAAAACTAGCGTAGAACAGCGGCCAGTTACGTATGTCTCCATCGAACGCTATCAGTTCCATCGTTGGCAAAGAAGGTCTGGCTCTCTCCACTATAGAAGGTGGCGAAGAGGCCGGCGGTGCGGCTGGTTGCAGCCGCTTAACCGCTCTCCTGATGCGGCAGTACAAATCTTCGAAGGCTATGATCGGCTGATAATTAGGGACGGCAGCCGCCTTAGCCCTAAGCAACGTGCGATTATACTCATTAACAACCTCTTTGAACCTCTTTTCATAATAGTTTATATTGATTGATGTATTTTTGCTCAATGACAGCAATGCCAATATTTTAATTGTTTACTTTTTATTTGCGGTTTGATAGGTCGGCAGAAGAGGCGGGTGATGTGAAAAATGAGGTCGAATATATTTATGAAAGAAAGAGTGAGCGATATGGATGAATGTGAATGATAATGAATGAAAAGGGGCGCGAACAGTACGAGTAAAGCAGTAATTAAGTATTACATTCAAATATTCCTTGATAATCCCATTGATTTCCTGCCCATGCGTGCAATTAAACTAAAAACAAAAAAAATACAAAATGAAAACCTTTATTTGCTACGATTTCCCGCAGCAAACTCGCACAATGGTATTTAGGTAATTTTCTTGCAATTAGCCGTCTTATCGATAAGTATGAGGTAAAACAAAAATTCTGTTACACGTAATCAGCATGCAAATAAGAGGGGTGCGTGCTTATCCTGTGGCCCACATCTCGGCGAGTGGGCAAGGCCGCGGCCCCCGCGGACGACAGCGGACCCAAGTTTATAGCAGATGCCTCTATGGTAATACGGCTGTTGAAATGGCAACACTGGGTGATATGTATTTTCCCCAAAAAATCACTACATGCGTAGTATAAAACAAAGTCGCTGTCTGTCCATACGTATGCTCAGATCTTTTAAACTACGCAACGGTCTTTGATGCGGGTTTTTTTAATAGATAGAGTTATTCAAGAGATAATTTGTTAACCCGTGCGAAGCCGGGGCGGGTCGCTTGTAAAGAATAAACTGTTAACTGGGACTAATTTCCATGCTAAAAGGGGGGATTGCGTCAGGGTGCGTAAAGCACCATACTACATTCATTTCAAGCTGGCTATAATTTGTTTTTCAAAAAACACAATTTGACCAAAACATAAGTTAAAGTCACGAATTGAAGCGATACCGAGGGTGTCTCTGCTTTAATAAAGTAAAGGTCATAAAAGGTCTCGTGAAAGTTGAATTAGCTACTACAGGTAGGTCCTAAAATAAACGCGACCTGTGATTAACTTCAATTTATAAACCTTTATGTGCTTATGCCTATTTAATGGCATACTTAAATTTAAATTTTGTATGTGTTTTCTAACCCGCACATATACAGTCATTAGACGTATGAATGTAATGGCAAATGGGGCCAGATGTCCAAAAAAATCTGCACACGCTCTCAACAATAAAGTACTTTTAGTATTCAGATCATTTTGAACAAACACCCTGCTCGCTTAGGTAGCTAGTTACTTCTGCTGCTGAATGTACAAATGTATTACAAAAGTGCTGTTTGTCACACTTTTCATGAAAGTATTAAATAGGAAAGTGCACTGGTGTATAAAATACGAACACGCGACAGCTTTGCCTCTATTCGACACACGCAAAAACAAACGAAGTTCTGTCCTTTTTACACGCTATTCTAAGCATATAGTAGAGCGAGACGCGACAAATATGCATGTGGCACGCAGCCATGAGTGAATTCTGAATCGTGGAATATGATAGCAATTGGACATGGTCTAATAAAACATGGTCTTCTCTTCCCAAAGTGTCACTTGCCTACGTCACAATAACATTGCCACTTTATTTCAACATAACATGTTACATGGGTACATTATATCTATGGTTAATAAGTTAATTTATTTCTTTATAATTTAATAATTTTCATTTATATGTATTTTATCTTAAATTTTACAATAACACGTCATTTTTAATTATTCGTTAGCAATATCTTCCGATTCACGAAAGAAATTTCAGACGTTCGGGTAATTCTGTTTACACTACTGGCAACACAGGATAGCGCTGTCACATTTGACAATCCGCCATTTTGTCCCTGACCGACCGTCCTTGTCGAACGCGTGTTAATTGTTATTTCCTTCTCGCTCAGTGTCAGCAGTCGCAGTGTTTTCCAAACTTTTCACGTCGTAAGCTTCGTAATTAATGTTTTGTTACGAAAATGGTTGGCTGCTCTATTCGGAACTGTAAGAGTAGGAGTGAAAAGTGCAGTATAGATTCGTTTTATTTTACTATGTTTCTACATGAATAACTTAAAATTAATGCCGTTAAAATATTTTTCACTGTTGGTTAAAATTCTCCCACATTTTAAAGTTTGAGAACCTGTAAACAGCATGATGACGTAGGCAAGTGCCAGTTAGGTCATTCGCGAATCTCGGAATAGAGTACCAGGCGGAGTATATTATTATACCATGGCAATTGGATATGTATCAGAGCTTGGCGCTAGAACAGAAGTAGACCAGGTATACCTATTTAGATTTAGCTAGAGTAATGACAGATTCAGAGGTAATGCGTGATGTTATAAACGTAATAATGTTATTATATTACCTATGTGTGATACGCATGTAATTTACTCCTTAAAAAACTTGATGTATATATTTTTCAACTGTGACTTTACTATTATTTTTAAATATTAACGTTTACAAACATGCTTCTGTACTACATTAAATCTCCGTAATAGGAATATTATGACACTAATTTGATTTCAATCTCCGTCTGATAATCTCACCCAAATGAACTTGCAAGCAACACTAAGTTTCATTTTGGTTTGACTAGAATTTATTTAATATTTAAGCTTCTTTAAATCCGCCCCAATGAACTCGATTCAGATTGAATATTTTTTACGGTTTTGATATTACTTCGATACGGCTTTGACGATCGCTCACGCTGATAGTGCATACGAAATGAATTGAAAGTGCGTGAGATGCGCGCCAATCAACGTCAAGCTCGTATCAAAACCTGTTCAAACCTGTAGCAAACTATTAAATCAGAATCAAGCTCCATATGCCAAGGTGACAATCGATTGCGCTTCACCGTCGAATCGCTTTGTGTCTCTCTATCACTCTTCCATATTAGAGTGATAGTGACAGATTGCGTTTCGTTCGCTACGGAGCGTTAGCGATTGGCACCTTGGCAGGCCGCCTGGTCACTCTTGCCCTACATTAATTCACCGTTGCCGTTTCATATTCTATTTGGTCCTTTCATATTTCACTGGGTCACGCAACACTTCACTAACCTTACTTAACCTAACTTCATAATGTCGGATTATGTTTATGCGATTAAGTTATTTTTCTTTTAAGATTGTTTAATTAAATGCAAATGGGAGCATGCACAGGGTTAAAAATTTGAATTTCTGGGACTTGGATTTTGATGGCAAACATCTTAAGATCTCTCAGTCACTGCTTTAGTATTTCGGTTTGATATGAAAACTTTGTTTAAGAATACATATACAGGTAACTCAGGTAAGGAATTATACGTATGCTTTGTTAAAGGTTCATGACAACACACATGCGTCACGATGCTACAATAAATTTTCACGGCAAATATTAATTATTGTAATAAACAATATACTGACAAATCGTAACGTGAAGAAAAAAAAATCGCTACTATTTACTTGGGACCTTATTGTCGATGGCGCTTACGCCATTATTAACTATGCTCCGATATAAATATAATGCTGCGCGAAGCTGTGCGGCGTAAGCGCCATCGACAATAAGGTCCCTTTTCATAGATAATGTCCCAATTAAGTCAAGTAACAGTAAATAGTAGCGATTTTTTTTTCTTTCCTTTAGGTACAGTAGCGAAAATTAAGCGTAGCAAACGTTATACTCGCATGTGCGTCATGAGCAATTAAAGAATTTGTTACAAGTTACAACTTACCTTGAAAGTTTTGTATGAAGACACCACGTACGAAGCTCCATCTTCAAGTTCCTCCAGTCTATATTTCCTATCGCCATCCATTCCAAATATGAACCTCGCTCCTCTCGGCAGTTCCAATCTCTCCGATAATCTATCCAGCAAAGCATCCATCGACGCCAAGTCTCTTCCCGGCTTAAATCGGAACTCCACACCTGGATGGAACGGGTCGCCATTTCTGTAGAAGGTTACTCGTCTAGCTTTCCAGAAGTTGAGGTTAGCGTAGCGGCTAGCAGGCTCGTTCCTAGGACGCGCGGTCGCTTCGGAAGCTTCAGAGATATCGTCAGGACGCTGCGGCGGGGAGGCCGGACGTGACGGCCGCCAGTCCCCCGGTTCCCTCTCGTCGTCGGACGGCGCCTGGGGCTCCGGCTCGGGCGCCGGCGGGGGCTCTGCTATGGGCGCGGGCTCCGCTGCCGCCTGCGAACGAGAACGTCTCTGACGCGGCCGGAGCAACCGACGCGACATACCGCGCGACCGCCGCTCGTAGACTGCCGCGCGCCCCCTCACACACTTTCAATCAACTACTTATCTATATCAAGATGACCCATTCATGAATGAGATACACGTGTGTAGCACACGAGGGGTTGTCGACGCTCAGTCAATTTGCGTTACGAGCGAAATGTTTACCGTCTGAAGGCACAGACATTAATGGCTCTACGCTGAAATGCTACATGACTTCATATTTTCGTAAATGAGGTATAATTTTGTAATGATTTGTCATACGAAAACTGGCTAGTCATCGGTGAACTTTTTTGATAAGGTCTAACGACATGACAAGTATATACAGTCATGTTCACGAAGACTGTTTTTTTTTCAGGTACCTGCCAAGTTATGATTGATCGTAAATGTTGTTGAGACTGCATTACATTCATTATGCGCTGGGTTTGAAGTAATTTCGAAACTTGCTAATATTACTCATATAACTATACACTCATATTATATACTGTGCAAAGTGTATAAAAGGCTTAAGTATTTGATTTACAATAATGAGCTCTGTGAATATTTGTATTAAAGTAGATTGTATTTTGTAAATGTTAACAAGAAAAACTTTTGATTTATTATCTGTCAGCTCCCACGGCTCATATATGAGCCAGAACGCTTATGGTGACGTCATATCGTGGGATTCGACAGGTTAAAACTTTATGTGGGAAAATAAGGCTTCATAAAAATGCCTTTATAGTTTTACGAATGTAGTTAGGCATTTTATACTGTTAGCCCACACCTAAGGGGGATAAATGGTTTAGGTATATGTTTGTGTAAGGATCTTTTAGGTAAGTTTTGAAAATTGAAATAATTTGATGGGATATTCCTTGCCAATAAACCTGCAAAATGTGTAGTCGATATCTTATATGTAACTATCTGTCGGGAATTTTAAACTAAACAGCCACAACAGTAAATGTAAAATAATGAAAGGATTCAAACAATGCACATTGTGACTGGAAATCTTATTTAAAAAAAAGATTAGCTTAGATCCTTTCACTTATCATATAGCTAAGTGAATGGATCAAGGTACCTACGTTTATTTAAAGCAGATATAACAATAGTCTCAAATAGGTACTATGGGTTAATTAATTTCATTAAAAATCGTACTCACAACAACAGCAGCAGCCATATTCTCCTCCGATGTCATCAATCACCGCATGAGCACACACACAATAACAAATGACAGCCGCGATTCCAAATTCAAATTTTCAAATATAAAAACGCGGGAAAACCGGCACGCGGTCAGGAGCGGCTGTAACAAAACGTTAATTTCCGGCGCGTTTTATTACTAAGCACTGTGATTAGTTTTAGTTTTAGTGAATTAAATATGCAAATGGTAAGGATGGAGTCGACCGGTTATGTTTTGTGAACGGAACCGAGTGAGGAGTGGAAAGGACGCGGGGTAGCGGCCAGCGCTCCCGAACGCGTCACGCTAGCAAGACCAGTTGGGGGTGAAATTTCAAGAAGTGTACGTGTCACTTAATTATGTTTAGTCGGGTTATGATCGAATGTGGGAGAAAGAAATAGCTTTGTTACACTTGTAAATCAAAACCTTGTCGATTATAGTCGAAAAGCGACTAACTTTCGATTTGTTACATAAATAATCAATAAGTACCTAAATAGTTTTACTAAAAATTACAATAAAAAGCCCTTAAATTATCTTGTTACTAACCGTTATTTGATTGAGGGATAGGAATCTTGCGCAAGATAAGACAAGACGCCTTTGTTATAAACCATGCTATAACAGGCTACGACGTAGCGCCTGTAGTCATGCGTAGTAGTTATTGTCAGTTCGAACGGACACAGACATCAGAATGATATCAAAATGATATTATTCAGTAATCGTGCATTAGATATCATTCTGATATCAGCGTACGTTTGAATTGGCCTGTAAGTCAGTGATGTTGGATTACGAGTTGTAGATAGCGATGCGAAATAGACCAACACTCAACAGTGGACTTTGTGAATTTCAAATGTTTCTGTTGCTTGACTTGATTGTTGAGACAAGAGATATAAAAAAAAACCTTCTCGCCTACATTTTTTAAATTAAGTACGCAAGTTAATAATAAAAATGTCGAACCTAGTTTAACTCATAGATATAATTGTATCTATTATATCTGTGGTTTAACTCAAAAAATACCGCTCAATCTGCTATTGCTGCATTAACGTACGCCAGCCGTTCACCGGTCAACAAAGCATAGTCGGCATGACTATGTAAAGTATGTAATAGATGTAGATGTAGGCTAAGGCTGTATTTTTTCGCTCTCGCTCGTGTTTGCCTTTTTACTGCTTCCAATTACCACGCAGGGTTTAATGCTGGGGAAATGGGGTTTTGTAAAAATAATAAGAGGGTCGTATATTATGTAGATAAATGGTTTGTTTATGATAAAGGATTTTAAGGCCCGAGCTACCAAGAAAAACAACTATCGTGAATCGATTTTTATTTATAAAAAAATGAAGACATTTTTTAAACATATAAAGTATATACTACCTACTTAAGGTTAGATCATTAGTTTGTGGCGTTCTTAGGTTAAAGGTTATTAATTAAGACATCTTCTTTATGTGCCGCTTTTGAAATGTATCGACCATTTCCAGAACATGATTAAGTAGTTCCTACAAGTAGTCGTTTTTTTTCATTATAAGAAAATGTTTATGCTAACCTCAGTCCTATGTATAGCCATCAAAATCGATATGTATGTACCACTGCAACAATATTTTAAATATATTTGTGTACCCTGTGTTCATACCAATACAAAATCGATATTCCGGTGCTCAGCACAAGTTTCCGTGCTAACTGTAATAAAGCGACGGCCTGTAAATCCTGGCTCGACGGTGAAATGTAGAGCTTAGATACCCCTTAGTGGGCAGTCAAGAACTTAAGATACATCTAATTATTCGCAACTTTTAGGCGCTTTTGTGGAACAAGCCCTTAAATATGTCTTGCTGTATTGACGCACGCCAGGGTCCTACTACTTGAAAGTCTTGAAACCAAATAACTATTGTTTTACAAAGTTGTTGGTTACCCCCTCGTGCTAGGGCGTTTTTTTTTTGTTGTCGCCTACACTTTTTTTCAAATTTGGAATATCTTATGTTATTTCTACTCAGAATCACGAGCTCTTTCTATCCTAATAGGGGAAAAAATTAATTATGTACATTACATAATATTTTCTACAAAAAATATTTAGTACACTTTTTCGCTAGAATCAATATATTAAGGTTGGAAAGTGACGTATAATTTGTTCTAAGGTCGTTTTTTTTTAGTTTTTTTAAACGATAGCCTACAGCAATAAATTATCTTTTACGTAAATAATCTATTTGAGATTTTTTATAAAATAAATGCTACTTTTTTTCGCTAGGATCAATATTAAAGGGAGAATATTAATTCGAAGGTCCCCTTTTTTAGTATTTCGTAAATAACTCGTAAACGATAGCCAATAGCAAAAAATGTCTTATAACATTAATAATTAACATAAAATTTCCTCCAAAAAGGTTATTAAATCTTTTTCTCTAGGATCAATATTTAAACCACGCTTGTCAGGCGTATACCCTTTTCCCCTTTAAATATTTTTTTAAATATTGATCCTAGCGAAAAAACGTAGCATTTATTTTATAAGGAATCTCAAATAGATTATTTATGTAAAAGATATTTTTTGCTGTGAGCTACCGTTTACAAGTTATTTACGAAAAAAATTTAAAATATTGATCCTAGCGAAAAAGTCACTGAATCTTTTTTGTAGAAAATTTTATGTAGATTACTTATGTTATAGAACATTTTTTGCTACGGGGCACCGTTTAAGAGTTATTTACGAAAAACTATAAAAAGGGACCTTAAACCCCTCCCTACCCGTTAGCTTCACCCCCTACACCCATGCTAAAATTGGCTTACACATGTATTATTTCCGCTGTAATTCCTTCGTTTGGTGGCCTAGTTGGGACTTTGGGACACGTTCGGTATGACCTATATATATTACATCTGATCTATATATATTATAAAAGACATCCTGTATGTAAGTTAATTGATTAATACCTACCTCTGAAGCTTAACCGTCGCGTGAAATGTCGCCTCCATAGACGCTAGTTAAGTGATTAGCATTGTTCAAGAAAACTGTTTAAATATGATTCATGGCACCAATTTTATGCATGCCGTGTCGTGTATAAAACTGGAGACCCATTCAGATGACCAGTTTGTTATGGTTTTGATAGAAAAACATCTTTATTGCCACACCTTACAAAAAAAACACGAAAAAAAAATTAGAAATACAGAATAAACTTATCAACTAAACTTAACATAATACTATATAACTTGAATTTATGATAGCACTTTGAAGATCGCTAACGCTGATTGGTGCATGCGATATGAAGTGAAAGTCGTACAGATGCGCGCCAATAACCAAGACGATCCTCGAGGAGTGTCAAAACCTGTTCAAATCCATACAAAAATGTTACATCTATAGTTTGCTTTTTAGCATTAGAAAAAAGGTAAACAATATTGACGTGACTGTTTATTGAAAAACCTTTGATAAATTAAGTAACGGCAAATATGTAGCAATTATGAATCATATACGATTATTTACGTTATTTTGCTTTCATAAGTAATAGTTACTGATTTTAAAAAAGCGCTTTTCAATTCAAAGACACGTCAAAGATCGCGTAGTCTTTTTCTAATTCTAAAAAAACGAACTATAAATCGGGGTTTTGCTTTGGCGGTCGTTATGGCGGAATTTATTATTAGGTAGCTTAATTTATTTAATAACCAATTCTCGCGTTTCTTATAACTTAAAAACGTTTAAGCACTGAGATTTTTTGTTTTTCTACAAACACTAATTACCACAATTTTCTCTACTTTTCTTGAATTTCATGTTAGAGCTGCCTTTTATACATAAAAGTTTAAATTATGATTACCTACAAGCACATAACTGCATCATATAATACTTAATATTTTTTAATATTATTTTCCTTACATACCTATAGTTATTTGATGTGAACCTTAATTTATTTTTTCTACTCCCGTACTTTTATTTGTCATTTAAAGGGTCGTGCACACACCTTTAAACCCCTATCTTATAGTTGTCAAGACAAGTCTTTAGTCTATTCCCCAAAAAAGCATTTGTGTGCATACACGCAGTATCTTTTTGGCACTTTTACGATATTGCTTGTAATCACCACTTAAAAAATATTGTATGAAATACATTCTTGACAACCAATTTTAATGGTCATCTCTGACTGATGAGGGAACCATAGACATGTTTTTTTTATTTCTTTTCCCGCCCGTACCCTCTATTCTTTGCTACTTCTTGAATAAAAAGTATTTGTTAAATTTACAGTTTTATTTCAAAGTATGTGCTTGGTCGTAGAAAAAGTATTGTATGCAACGTTGTTTAACTGAGTCAAAAAATACTCATGGCGTCTTTATTAACAATTTTCGGCTTCGCCTCAAATTGTTAGGTACTCACGCCACTCGCCTTTTTTGATCTCTCTTAAACAACGTTTGCATAAAATACTATAAAATAACCCATCGTTTAATAACTGCTATACAGAAATTAAGTACCTAAAGTAAACCAAGCAAAGCATTCCCCGACTTAGTGCTAAATCTCAACCTAGATCTAAAGACGGCCAAATTGCCAACAACTATGTGGCTAACTTTTACAATTCACTTACAATGTGACGTACGAGTAGCAGTTCGTAGACCCTCTACGAAGCACTACGGCATAGAACTATTACATGCAATTTAATTGCCGCTTTTCGTTAGAAATAAACAAAATTATATAAAAACAACTATTCGTAGCCATGAAATATACCTATGTACCTATCGTAATGTATAAAAACTCAGCTCCCTACCCGTATTAAATCAGGTACGAAAACGGTCGAATATGTATATCGTTCGTGTGTGTAATATTTTCAAAACAAAAATCGAGAACTACCTACACGTTTGAAAAAAGTAGGTAGGGGAAGTACGGACAAAATGACAGGGTGTTTTGATTTTGGATCATATATCTTTATTTATTGTAATTATAATCAGTCTCATACATTGACAATGATCTTAGGTTCATTGACTACTAGTAATACAGTCTTTTTATTGAATAGGAACTATATCAAATTAAATATTAAGAAATAAATGGACGTATCAAAAAAACCATTTTGTCCATATAGTATGGACAAAATGACACACTAAATATGGGTATAATGACATACCAAAATTTTAAGAACAAAGCTCGCAAATAAATCTTTTAGTCTTCTTTGAGACATCAGCACAAGAGGCGTGAGCCCAACGAAAACAACTCATGCATCTTAACCAGCATTCTCCCTCTTAGACCGCGAATAAAGATCATTGCAATAAATGCAGGGGCAGTCTTCATCATCCTCGTTTTCGGCGGCACATTCTTCATTATCGGAGTTGGAATCGATAGTTTGAACAAATTGACGCTCCCGCGGCATCTCTCCTAGAGAGTAACAATCAAAAGTAAATAATCGAAACACTACGGACAAAACGACACACGTCACGGACAACATGACAAACACTATGTCGTTTTGTCCAGCGTATAGGCATGTCATTTTGCCCAAATGTACACAACAAACATTAAAAATCATATTTAATTAAACCGATTGAAAATTGTATTAATACTAACTCTAATCACAAGTGTATATAATAAGTCTTCAATTTTAGTAAATATAATATACAAATATAACACAAAACTCACCAAAAATCCGAAGAAATCCATAAATAAAATATTTTTTTGTGGATACGAAACACGTTTTCACTCGTAACTTCAAAGAGACTGACCCAATGGCGCTGGGTGTCTCGCAGGATTGTAAAAATGGCCGCCGTCACGTGTTGTTATGTTCGTGACCTCGCTATAGCCCGCCAAATTCGAAATAAACCCGCTATGACATTTTGTCCGTATATGCCATTTTGTCCGTATTTCCCCTACTTGTTGGTTAATTACTCCACAATATAGTATT
Source organism: Cydia amplana (assembly GCF_948474715.1). Classification (NCBI taxonomy): domain Eukaryota; kingdom Metazoa; phylum Arthropoda; class Insecta; order Lepidoptera; family Tortricidae; genus Cydia; species Cydia amplana. Next base: position 16,844,052 of record NC_086074.1, on the reverse strand, counting down.
TTTTCAAATAGCTTGGGTAGGGCATGGTATAATAATATACTCCGCCTGGTACTCTATTCCGAGATTCGCGAATGACCTAACTGGCACTTGCCTACGTCATCATGCTGTTTACAGGTTCTCAAACTTTAAAATGTGGGAGAATTTTAACCAACAGTGAAAATTATTTTAACGGCATTAATTTTAAGTTATTCATGTAGAAACATAGTAAAATAAAACAAATCTATACTGCACTTTTCACTCCTACTCTTACAGTTCCGAATAGAGCAGCCAACCATTTTCGTAACAAAACATTAATTACGAAGCTTACGACGTGAAAAGTTTGGAAAACACTGCGACTGCTGACACTAGGGTTGCCAACCGTACTATATTATATAGTATTGTACTATATTTTGGCTCTCTGTACTATATACTTTTGGAAAAATATATAGTACGCTATAATACTATATTTCCGATTGAACGTATGTTACACTTATGTTTAGTATTTTATCTAAAAGTACCATATTTTTTTTAAATGTACTATATTTTTGATGCCCTATTCTGGAAAATACTATATTCTACCAAAAAATAGTTGGCAACCCTAGCTGACACTGAGCGAGAAGGGAATAACAATTAACACGCGTTCGACAAGGACGGTCGGTCAGGGACAAAATGGCGGATTGTCAAATGTGAAAGCGCTATCCTGTGTTGCCAGTAGTGTAAACAGAATTACCCGAACGTCTGAAATTTCTTTCGTGAATCGGAAGATATTGCTAATGAATAATTAAAAATGACGTGTTATTGTAAAATTTAAGATAAAATACATATAAATGAAAATTATTAAATTATAAAGAAATAAATTAACTTATTAACCATAGATATAATGTACCCATGTAACATGTTATGTTGAAATAAAGTGGCAATGTTATTGTGACGTAGGCAAGTGACACTCTGGGAAGAGAAGACCATGTTTTATTAGACCATGGGGTAGGGTGACAGCTGCAGGCATATTGCATTGAGATGACAGCGGCCATCGTACTCATCTCAATACAATTGGGTACATTCCTCTACTTAAAATAAATTATTTCTCACTGTGCACGAAATAAAACACCAGATAATTATTTTATTTAATATACAGTTTCTATTTAATAAATCGGATTAAAATATAAAAAGTAGGCGAGTTGACCGTGACGTCACTACACATGATTTCATATAAATTCCCTATTAGCAAATCGTTTTGACAGTTCTAAAAAAGAAGCTGATTTGACTAGTAGGAAAGTAGCCAATTCGGCTGTTTGAAAAATAATAAGATTTATTTATTTTCTGGGATTAAGTAAATTGACTATTATACTGTATTACTCTCTAATCGATTGTGGTATGACATATTTAATATTAATATATTAAGTACCTACCATAGTTTTCAATAAATGATTATCAGATTTAGATAAAAAATAAAGAAAACTGAATAGCCTTATTTTCTTCGATCTAACAATAAAAGTTGCCACGCAACGCACATCTCTGGGCGTGCCCGCTGGGCGTTCATCCCTAATTCCAACCAATCACGAACCGGATGCGCTTGTTATGACAACGTGTCACCGCCGTGTCATCGCGACAACACACTGTTATTCGATATTGAAGCTTAAACCAAAGGGAAAGGGTCGAGGTTTGAATGGGGAAGGAGATAGTAGGGTTTCCGCTATTGGTTGTTAATGATGACGTGATGAGTCTATTGCGGCCAATCACGAAAAGCATTGTTAGATTCGTTTGTTTAAGTATGTTATCGTTAGGTGTTAAATAAATGTTTACATACATAAAATTAGGTAATAAAAATCGTCTTATTGTAGCAAAAATCTTTCGATTTTTTGCTTGTAGTTACGGGATCATTTTCATGTTCTAGCTGACGGGAAGATCAGGGCTGACAGCCTTCCCAATAAGGCATGGCAAGGCCTAAACTACCGCGAAAAACCAAAATCGTAGTTTCTATAGTTTCGTTATTTGCCTCTTTATCACACTTGCATATTCGAGCGATAGAAGCAGATAACGAAATTTCGGATTTCGTTTTTCGCGGTAAGTCCTCTGTATTGTTTTTACCTACCTATAAAGTAGAGTCCAGACGAGCTGGGCAAATCGACCGATTTGATCAGGAAAATAATTGGGCCAATCTCATTTACCGTCCACACGTACCTACACAAATTTAATCACCAATTTGCATTCCTTCCAACCGCGGTATTCGGAAAACAAGATCCGTAGACTAGAGAACGATACGATATGTAGGTACTAGATACGTTGTAGTTTAGATTTCAACTAGTTCTCTTTTGCAGTTAGTAGTAGTAGTTTAGTAGTTCTTTTTTTTTTCTTTCAATTCGGGAAACAAATGTCACTTTTACGTTAAAATGTCGTAATAATAAATTTAAATATCTTGTGGAAATCGGTCATAAGTATCTCCAGAATCTCACAAATGTCAAATTTGACAGGCAAGATCTTAAACATATCGTTGTCGTATCTTGGTGATGTTTAATAGACATCTATTAGATGTCTAGTTCAAAATCCGAATCGGGCCCCAAGATACCAACTTCGAAAATTGGCATTTTTGTGTCCGCATCTGCTGATTTGATTGAGGAATCAAATTGGCGTTTGCGTCCGCACGGCCTGATTCGATCGGACAATTTCATCAGATTGGCGAAATATTGTCTCGTCTGGACTCCACTTAAGAAGAAACAATGCAAACGGCCATTAAGTAAAACCGCATCCAGACGACCCGGCACAGCTATCAATTTAATCTAGAATATGGGATAAATAGAGCGAGATAGGTTAAATACCATATATATATGTCTCGCTCTAGCATAACCATTTTGTAAGATCGTGCGAAGCCTGCTTAATGTAATCATAGACTATAGGACTATTTTTATTTTTTTATAATGATTATACAGGTTTGCAAAAACAGCGTTCTTAAAATTGCCTTAAATAGTTTTAACCTTTTTTTTTTCTTTTAAGAAATTAAGGAGGGAAAATAGTTTTTGAACTTGAATGATTTTTTTTTGACGTTTTTAACTTTTTATGGTTAAGATCCAAGTGTGCACGAGTGATGTTTGATGCTTGAATATTTTATCTTTTACCTCGCATGCGTAGATAAAAGCACTATCTATGCCCCGGCGGGAATAGCAATCTGTGGATTCGTCTCACTGTCGGACTCTTGTTTCACTTCGTTCACTTCATCCGACAAAATCAAATCTCATCCACGAATTGCTGTTACCCGGCCTCCGCGATAATGTATCATTTTATTCCTTTTATCGTGTGGCTGAAAAGTGCCTAAACCGCTAAAGTACTTTGCTTCATGTAAGTTTAGCACACCCGTCAATTAGTAGGTAGATAATTGTACATTACATAATTTTACTTTTACTTTGTGTCGCTGGACTTCAGAAGGACAACTATTTAAGTAAATTTTCAGAGCCAATTGTCAAATTCCGGGGATCTATCTCTTTTACCCTCAGTAAGACATAATTAATTAGAGTGACAGAAAAATGCCCGCAATTGACGAACTTCGCTTTTCGCGGTTAAGTTGGTCAAATTTCGACTGAATTAACACGATATAAAAATATTACAAAATATTATCCAAAGTCACTAAACGTTGTAGAGCGGAAACACGCAATATTTCTTATTTTATCGCCAACCTTGGTCCGATTAGAAACACCCCAGTTGATCCGTATGCCCATTCGTTACGCTTAAAAATAACCTTTCTAAAAAGTAACAAGAATATCACTATTCACTGACACTGAGACCCTTTCTCTTCTGAGCATCGATATTGAATAGTAGTAGAATGACCGCATTCAAGTTTGCCCTTTATCTATTTCTAAAGCATTCGATTTTGTACCTTGTTGCAAACGATATATGGTTCACTTTCGCTGTGCTTTTAAGATGGAATTTGAACGAAACTCACAACGAGAATTTGGAATATTGCGTCGTCTAATGTAACAGTTAAGGGTAAAATTCATGGTATAATAATATACTCCGCCTGGTACTCTCTTCCGAGATTCGCGAATGACCTAACTGTCACTTGCCTACGTCATCATGCTGTTTACAGGTTCTCAAACTTTAAAATGTGGGAGAATTTTAACCAACGGTGAAAATTATTTTAACGGCATTAATTTTAAGTTATTCATGTAGGAACATAGTAAAATAAAACAAATCTATACTGCACTTTTCACTCCTACTCTTACAGTTCCGAATAGAGCAGCCAACCATTTTCGTAACAAAACATTAATTACTAAGCTTACGACGTGAAAAGTTTGGAAAACACTGCGACTGCTGACACTGAGCGAGAAGGAAATAACAATTAACACGCGTTCGACAAGGATGACAGTCAGTGACAAAATGGCGGATTGTCAAATGTGACTGCGCTATCCTGTGTTGCCAGTAGTGTAAACAGAATTACCCGAACGTCTGAAATTTCTTTCGTGAATCGGAAGATATTGCTAACGAATAATTAAAAATTACGTGCTATTGTAAAATTTAAGATAAAATACATATAAATGAAAATTATTAAATTATAAAGAAATATTTTAACTTATTAACCATAGATATAATGTACCCATGTAACATGTTATGTTGAAATAAAGTGGCAATGTTATTGTGACGTAGGCAAGTGACACTCTGGGAAGAGAAGACCATGTTTTATTAGACCATGGTAAAATTGGTCTGAAAACTGTGTCAATGACTCTTAGCACCGCGAAGGGAATTGCAGGGACCCATGCAAGAGCCGTAAGGATGTGAATTGCCGATAAATACATCGTAAAAATAAATGTCCAAAAAACCGCCCGTACCAAAAAGCTACCTACCTACTTATTTTGCCTTAATCATAATCATAAATCATTTATTTTGCTTAAAACATGGTACAATAGATGGTCAACAATTATAAGTGAAGCACATATTTCACCAGTAGCTGGCAAGCAAAATCTACACCTACTTACAACATTTTAAATCAACAAAGTCATAACGAAAAAATATAGTTAATGGAAGTACGAATCACATAAAAATATTAAAATACATTAGTAATTTACACATTAGTCACAACACACACAACGCAGTAGTAGGTATTAATTTAAATAATTAAGAGATTCGAGAAATGTCAAGAATATACAAGAACTTAAAACTACATTCCAATTTAACAATTATAATAATCAAAATAATCACTGACACTATAGAAGCATTCGTCTATTAACCATTTTTTTAACCTAGGTTTAAATAAATTAAATGGTAATTCTTTAATGTCATCATGTAAACGATTATAGATACTAATTGACATACATAGCGCATTCTTGCCATACAATTTTGTTTTTTTAGGTGGAATAATAAGTCTATCAGGGTACCTCGTGTTGAACTTACATATATCTTTTTTTTTTACTGAAAAATTCCGGATGAAGTTTCACAAATAGACAAACTTCATAAATATATATGCTAGGTACAGTCAAAAGTTTTAAGACCTTAAAAAGCGGCCTGCAAGATGTTAAAATGTCTACATTACATATTGCTCTTATACACTGTTTCTGAGCTATCAGCACTCGTTCGGCATGGCTCGAGTTACCCCACAGAAGAAGGTGAGTCTTCTTATTTTATTTAATGGCGGTCTGGCCAAACAAGTTGGCACAAACCTAATGCCGGAACCACACTTCGCTATGCGTTATTTGTTATGCGCGTTATTCGGCCGCATACGATGAAGTGTGGAGGGTTCATTCGTCTATATTTTCTATATTTGCCCGCATAACGCATAAGCGCGAATAGCAAATACGCCTATCCGTCCACCTGTCGGTTTTTTGACACACTTCAAAGGACACGAATAAGCCGAATATGCGTCTCGACTGCCCACACTTGTTCACTCATTCACTCGCTTACGCTTTTCAAAGTCAAAACGCACCACATATGTTTGGCACACCGGCACCAAGTTTGGCACACCGGCACGAAGTGTGGATGCCGTGTTTGTTGTTCGCTCACATAACAAATATTTGAGCGAATACAGCGTAGTCGCATAACAAATAACGCATAGCGAAGTGTGGTTCCGGCATTAGGTGAGTAACTGCGCATGAAGTCATGGCTAAATTAAATAAGGAAGGATTCCTACTTAAAGTTGACAAAAAAGACAGACGCTTTCGAAAATAATATAGCTATAATATTTAAGCAATTCTATGACACCAGTAAAGATATGATATGAATAGGTACCTACCTAATTTTACAATGGCATATAATATAAGTATAGTCCAAAGTTCACCTAGCAGGTAGCATTCTACACCCGCTACCAGTAGGTATACAACTTTACCAAACCAAATGTTTATATTCCATTTCCAACTGCTAAATCTGCCAAAACCTAATTTCCCATCGACCCCTCAGACTGAATTCCACGTGGCAAAAATATGAACGCACGAACTTCGTGACACAGTAGCGTGTAAGGTACGCTACGACAACTCTTTATCCGATAACACCATCAACCGATCTTACCGCCTTACAAATAAAGTCCAAAATCCAATGGTAACTTTATTGACCAAGTAAAATTAATAAAGAACTTACTGTGATTGTCTTAGGGTTAAAAATCGTTTGGCTTATTCACGGTAAAACTTATGGTGTCAAAGTATATCAGGTTCTAAGAAAGGCTAGACGAATTAAGTGTCGTTTGCGATATTTGCCCTACTTGTGTTAAGGATTTATGGCTGAGCGGCGATTGGTTGTTGAAGTTTGGGCTGTTAATTTTGTAATTAATTTAATTACGGACTAAGTACTTACCTAGATCGTTGACTCTCTTACATTTCTTTTTATTTCAAATTCAAGTCTCTCCATGAGTGACTCTCAATCGTATTTTATGGGATGGACTAGGTTGTTCTGGCATTTAAATAAGCAAAGCATTAGGTTGTCAATTTATTTAATAAAAATATACAACTCTCAGTGTACATTAAAGCACTGTAACAGATTCAGTATCCATGTTTTGTCGCATAGCAGAAGGACGATTCGAACTTTCGCTTCTGCATATTGATCGTACTTATAACATTGGTCTGAGAGTAATAAAAAATAACGTATCAATATCAGGTGTTAAATCAAAAGTTCTAGTTCTTTATCACGTTTTTTCCTTTTTTTCTTTTCCTTAACTTTCTCTCCGATGTCGCCATTTTCTAAAGACTCTTCATTCATTTCATCTGTATGTTTATGTTTTTCTTTTTTCTTAGGAACCTCGTCATCACTATCTGTAATCATTATAATTACAGATTCCCCCACATCTTGATTTTTATGTTTTTTCTTCTTTTTCTTTAATACATCCTCATTACCATCTGTATTTATCGTTATTTCGGAATCATTAATAACAGTATCATTGTTTTGCTCCTGGTTTTTATCACTCTCAGATTTCCGTTTCTTCTTTTTCTTCGGTACACCTTCATTACCTTCTGCATTTACCGTTATTTCAGATTCATTGACAACATTATCATTGTTCTGTTCATCATTTTCTATCCTCTCATGTTTCCGCTTTTTCTTGTTCTTCGTTACATCTTCATTTTCTGTTGTTGTTATTTGGGATTCATTATTATCATTGTTTTGCTCATCGTTTTCATGACTCTCATGTGTCTTCTTATTTTTCTTTTTTACTTTGTTTGAAGTAATTTCGTCATTATCTTCATTTGTCTCATCTTTTTTCTTAATATTCTTGTCTTTCTTTTTATTTACTTCTTCTTCAAATAGTGAAACACTATCATCTTCATTATTTACTTTACTGGCATCCTTTTCTTTATTAGCTTTCCTCTCAAAATCCTTCTGATCTCTATCTATCACTGCTAAAAAAAACCCAGTAGTATTATCAGTATCTGGCTTAGCGTACAGACACCTATTACCCATGCTTCCATACATGCCAGAGCCAAAGTTATTCCATTGCCCTTTTAATAGTTCCTTTACATCTTGTACCCTCCACTTAGTCCTACAAGTTTTCACGACATTAGTGACGACTCTTTCATTCTCTTCGGGGAAGAGGGAGCAAGTGCTATAGACGATTCTCTTGGCGTTGGGGAAGGCGTTCATGGCGTGCTTGAGGAACTTCTCTTGTAGAGACGTCAGTTTGGCTAGGCGGGCTGGTTCGATGTAGTTGTGTACGCAAAGCTCCATGCCTGGAATTAGTTTACTAATAAAATGACGTTCAAAAGAAATAGTCTAACTAATATTTTTAATTTGTATTGACTAATCAAATTTATCTTGTAAATTAATTTATTTACACAAGCTATTTCGAAATTGTTGCTTCGCTTTGTAATCACTTTTAAATATCATCAAGCATATTCGGTAATCATTGGATACATCGAAGTGGCCAAAGTGTTCATAAGTATTTAAACACGCATGTACTGTCAAGACATTTATTTAGAGCATTTTGGCCATTCATTTCATCATGTTATTTTTTTTTGGTGATCATCATGATTCGAAAAATCATCAACTTTTGAATTATTTCTAAGACTCAGAATCCCTAGGATTACTTATCGGTTTTACGAGGTATCAATAACATTTAAAACTAGTGATCATTTCATATAGTTCATATTTTTAGCATTAGAAAAAGTGTATACAATCTTGACGTCTTTTTATTGAAAATGATTGTAAAACGCTTTTAAAAGATTAGTTTGTATTAGGTACTTATGAAAGCAAAAGAATGTAAATCATAGTATGATTTATAACTGTTACATATTTGCTGTGTCTTATTAAAAAAAAAGTGTTTTTTAATAAAAAGACACGTCAAGACCACTTACCTTCTTTCTAATGCTAAAAAAACGGACTATCGCCATCATACGCGAGACCTTCCACTGGTTAAGTAAACAAAATTACCAGATCCCGAACAGCTAGGGTCCAGCAGGATGTACTCGACGTCATCGTAGTCCCCCCTCCTGATCTCGAGGGCGTCTTTGTGTATCGTCTCCACGCATTTGGACCCAGTCTTCTCCACGAAGTCGCATAAGGTCTTGTATCTGTCTTCGTTGCGTTCTACTGCATAGATTTTACCCTGGATAGTGAGGGTGTTAAGTGAAATGACCTTTTTTTGCTTGATTAAAGCATGAAACTTGGCACAGTTGTTCCTTATATCAAAATAAGCCGATTAAGATCGGTAGCCCGAGGGACCCCCCGCTTAAGCCCGAGAGGGGGGGGGGTCAAGTAGTGCCCCGCCCGGCTTCATTCTAAAAATTCTAACAGGCCCCGTTTAGCTAATAGGTCATATTTGGTATCAATTTCGGATAAATAAATAACGTAGAATTCATTTCTGGTATAAAAAATTGCAATTTGTTGAAAAAAAAATTAAAAAAACACAAAATATCTAATTTTTTAAGTGTAATTTTTGTTTTTTATTTATTGTCAAAATTAAACTGCTTAGTTTTTCTACATACAAAAAATATGACAATAAAGCCTATTTAATGCAGATTTTAAAAACATAACTTTTACTAACCTTTATTAAAAGGAAATTGCATAAAAAAAACTTATATCGTCTCGCGCCGGTGAATATCTTTTTACCGACATCGGCATTGATATAAACAACATCCGAAGTGCACACTCTGGAGACCGATTAAATGTATTGTTTATTGTTGTAGATTCTATTATAAAGATAGAAAAGCGTACAATTTTTTTTAATGTGTCGTTCAGTGAAAAAGGGACCTTAAAAAAATTATCACAGCCAGCCTCGTGTTTGTATAGAAGCATACTCGTAGTTAGTTAATGCCAACCACTCCATGGACTCCATGGTCCCTGTTCTCAATTAATAAGTAAACTGTAAGTATTCTTTAATATACTTGCTTATTACATTATACCACACTTAAATTTTGCGTCTTGTGTATTAATACAGTTCCTTCCCCCGACACATGAATGGGTACATTTCGTCATTCACGTATATATGTCAGTTTCAACCATATTCTGGCCACAGCAGGGTAGTCAGAACAGTTTGGAAACAGTCGTCTGCTCCTTGCTTTCATTCCCAAGGAGACGGACTAGGAGCAAGTTTAAAGAGGAACTAAAGTCTGACCCCAAACATATAATCCTATCCTGATAAGGCTGCTTCTATTTCAGTAGTCGATTCATGTAAAGAATTATTTCGGGCATTTTTTAATTATTTAGCAACGGCTTTATCTGTAAGTATCACTTTACTTTGCTTTACAAGGTTATTTCACCTATCATCATATAAAGGTATAATAAAGTTTTGGCGAATGCTATTTATTTACTGCTATTGCTCCATCCTGTAGGAGCTTGAATCCTTGTATCGGCCAGGCTAAAAAGGGTCCATGCTTAGATCTCACTTTTATACACCTTATATTAAATGGGGAACCCGGGTTCAAATTCTAGAAGGCATTTATTTGTCTGTTTATCGTGAATACTTGTTCCTGAATTACCTATGGATGTTTTGAGTGTATGTATCAAATATATATGATATATATCACGTAGTACCCACATCACAAGTCTTATTGAGCTTACAGTATTACAAGGTCGATCGAGAGAATGCTTGGAATACGAGTACGACTCCTGGTTTTTCAGGGCCCGATAGAAATAAATTAGAGTTTAATTTACCATGACGGTAAGCTTCACTTATAACCACTGATCTTTTAGTGAAACTCATTTCTTTACCACTAGGTAAATCATTTTGAGACACTGTGTTGACAAAACTTCGAAGAGTTAAAAGTCCTTATTTATGCCATCGCGAAATTGTGTAGAGAAACATGTCACAAGTAATGTTCCTCGTGAGATTCCGAATAGTCCAAGAACCATGAAAAGTCCGATTCATTTAATATGATGGCCCTAGTTGCAGATGCTGTAAAACAGTCATTGCAAGGTATTGATACGCACAGTATAGACACGAACGTAGTCATAGCAGCTAGACTAGATTCATGCGTACGAATATTTCCCCAACTACAGGAATTGTGGGCTCACGTTGACACAGTGGAAAACACAATTATATCACATGACACACCATTGCATCCAGGTCAGGGAATTATATTTTAAGCTAATAAAATTATCTATTCTATAAGCTAAGTAAACTATCTTTTATTTACCCTAAAAGAGCGGAAGTCTTAGCCCTGTTTCGAGCATTCAGTGGAAAGGGGAGAAAAAGTGAATTCGAAGCATGGAATCTGTTCAGAGTTCAACCAAACCACTACAAGGATTCAAGCCCTTACAAGATGGAGCAATAGCAGTGGCTAAAAGCATTCCCCTAAAATACTAAAATGTTATTATATGATCGGTAATAAGTGCAATATTGAAGAAGGCAAGTTACACCGGGATATTGAAATGAAGAGTTGTATACCTGTTCTATGAGATTAAGTCACTGCTAAGTTATTTTATTATTAAATTCCATAATGTATACCTACTTCTAACAAAAGGGAGCCATATAAATGCCCTATTACGCGCAGTGTACCGAGGGGTTGATGTTTAGGTTCAGTTCAGACGTTAGTTCGTCGTCAAACTTGCTCAGTCCGTCAGACTTCTTGGGAATGGAAGCAAGAAGCAGACGACGGGTTCGACACTGGTCTGACACCTGCTTTGGTCAGAATATGGTTGGAACTGACCAGAAGTAAATGCAAACCGGAATAAAAAACGCGATGCAACTACATGAATGATGAAATGTACGCATTTATGTGTCTGGGGAAGGAACTGTATTACGACACAAGACGCAAAATTAAAGTGTGGTAGGGTAATTCGCCAGTAACTGGCCACTTTTAGTAACTGGCCACCCAAAACCAAAAAATCATTTTAGGCTAGCCAGTGGCCAGTTATTGAAAGCTGGCCAGTTTTTGGAACCTTATACTAAAATGAATTCTGTTTATAGGTGAATAGAATTCATTTTTAGTTTAGAGCGGCTAGTTATTAAAGCGGCCAGTTACTGGCAAATTATTCTATAATGTAATAAGTAAGTAGATTAAATAATACTTACAGTTTACTTCTTATTCATTGAGAACAGGGACCATGGAGTCCATGGAGTAGTTGGAATTAACTATGCTTCTATACAAAAGAGAGGCTCTATGATAAATTTTTCCAAGGTCCCTTTTTTCACTGAACGACACATTTTTTTTCTAATCAAATATTATGTACGCCTTTCTATCTTTAATATATGATCTACAATAATAAACAACACATTTAGTCGGTCTCCAGAGTGTGTACTTCGGATGTTGTCTATATCGATGCCTATGTCGGTAACAAGATATTCACCGGCGCGGGACGATATATGTTTTTTTAATGCAATTTCTTTTTCATAAAGGTTAGTAAAAGTTATGTTTTTAAAATCTGCATTAAATAGGCTTTATTGTCATATTTTTTGTATGTAGAAAAACCAAGCAGTTTAATTTTGACAATAAATAAAAAACAAAAATTACACTTGAAAAATTAGATTTTTTGTGTTTTTTTAATTTTTTTTTCAACAAATTGCAATTTTTTATACCAGAAATGAATTCTACGTTATTTATTTATCCGAAATTGATACCAAATATGACCTATTAGCTAAACGGGGCCTGTTAGAATTTTTAGAATGAAGCCGGGCGGGGCGCTACTTGACCCCCCCCCCTCTCGGGCTTAAGCGGGGGGTCCCTCGGGCTACCGATCTTAATCGGCTTATTTTGATATAAGGAACAACTGTGCCAAGTTTCATGCTTTAATCAAGCAAAAAAAGGTTCGACCTTTTTTTGTTACTTAAAACCTTAACTAGGACCAAGTTAAATAAACTTTTAAAAAGTTGAGTGATTGTTATACTTATACCTGTTTATTAGTCGTTTCGTTTAGTCTATGAAGGTTGTTCGAGAAAGAAATTTCATTTCATTTCATTTATATTGTAGCAATCAGATAAAGGTTTGATTAAAAAAAACCTACAGAAAAGGGAGATGATTAATTAAGCTTTGTATAAAAGTTATTAACTACATACATATAAGTGTTATAAGTATGTAAATCATTCCGTAAGATTGCGTATCACTTCTGGATGAGATTAGCTCAGAGGGGCTACCGCGAAAATCGAAATTCGCAAATTGCGGGGATCTTTCTCTTTTACTCCAATGAAGACGTAATTAGAGTAACAGAGAAAAATGCCCGCAATTTGCGAACTTCGATTTTCGCGGTTATAGCCCAGGACCGGACCGGGACCAGTGTCGTGCCTACTTAAAGAGAGGCCTATGCTCAGCAGTGGGTGATAAACTGATATGATGATAATCAAATCATAACAATGTTTGGCTATGACTACGTATTCCTTTAACAAACGGTCCTTATCAGGACGGTATCCAGCACTAGTAGCACGGTCGCATTTTTATCGTTTATCACCATGCCTGTCACGTTCTAACAAGTATGTAAGTGCGAAAGTGGCGGGCATAGTGATAGTCGATAAAAATGGAACCGTGCTGAGCCCGCAGGTATGTTATTGATGTGTTTTGTGTAAATTGTACGGCATACGTACTTCGTTCCTCATATAGGCCGCGAGCTGCGTGGTCTTCATGCCGGGCGCCGCGCACATGTCCAAGGCTATGCTGCCGGGGGGAGGGGCCAGCAAATGAACTGCAAGGGTTGTAGCCTGTCGAATAAAAGTTCATTCATTATTATCATTACCTTAGCCTAGGTAAGTACCATCACGCTCTGCGATTGTTACGCCATTTAGGGTCCTAGCTAAATTGGTTGTTCCATAAGTATGGAATGTCCAATTTAGCTAGAACCCTAAATCGCGGAGCGTGACTGTACAGTCGTTTCATTATTGTTTAAATTACAACACCCCTCTTTTTGCGTCGGGGAAAGAAAATAGTCAAAAATGTATGTTTGTTTGTTTGTTTGCATGGCCTCTAAATACCTCGAATTATAATTTTCGTATTGTTTTCGGGAGCTCGAAAACAATACAATAGTTAATCATAATCACGGTTCATATCCCGGTCGATATAAGTCTAGCACTAAATGCCTCGTTCTAAGAACTGTGTGTCTATGTAAAGTCATTTAGGGTCCTAGCTAAATTGGTTGTTCCATACTTACGCTATGAAATGTCAAATTTAGCTAGGACCCTAAATGGCGTAACAATCACGGAGCGTGACTGCACCTACCTTATTGTTGGCACCTGATCATAGGTATTTTAAAGTGGCAGTGGTGACTTCTCAGCCATTGAGTGGTTTACTCTATATTATACACTTAAATATAGGTAAGTAATTAAGTATACTTAATGCATGAAACAACTTGTACCTAATACAAGTGAAAGTCTCTTCCTAGCTACAATATTTGTCCCTGCCGCTTTACGGTTTAGTATTTTATAAAACGCCCGACTGAATTGTTGTTACCTTATCTTGCAATATAATCTTGTTTTCCGTATACAACTCATGTTCATGCAGTTTGGTGCCCGAAGAGAATACAAACACCGTCTTCACGTGATAGTCCTGTAATTAAAGAATATTTCACATTAGACGTGCGACTTCTTGCCTCTTTAGGCTACCCGCTAAACAAACAAACGTAGACTAAACCAGGTATAATGTACCAAATTTTGAATAACCAAAGTAGTTTCACTTTCTTTTAACTTTATGAAATGCAGTACGATACTTAGTGTAATTGTTTAATAATTGTTGATGTATTATTATTATTATTTTGCTTGTATGTAAATTCAATGTTGACGTGTAAAAGTGCCCTTGTGGCCTATTTGCTGAATAAATGTTGAAGTTGAAGTTGAATGTAAGGCCTGAGTGGACGCTCGAAGCGGAGCGTTCGGCGGGGCGTGCAGCGTGGCGTCGGGCTCAGAAGTGATTTGAGCAGCGTGCACTAAGGCCGCTACCATACGTATTAGAGATGCACCGGATATCCGGTTACTATCCGGTATCCGGCCTATCCGGCCGTTATTTTAGTATCCGGCCGGATACCGGATAGTGACATACTATCCGGCCGGATACCGGATAGTAAAATTAACACATTTTGGGGTAAAAAATGGAATCTAAAAAACAGTCACGGTCATAATGCTAACGACACATTAGATAGAAATGAATACGTAACCAATGTCACACAATACACTTATTTGTTTACACAAAAATACGCGCGCGCACTTGTAACTATAAACGAACTTACTACGTAATGCATGATAAAACACAGACGATCCTAGAAATGTGTCCGCGCGAACGTTCACCACCTGCAAAACTCAAAATATAGGTATAGTTCCGCCGGATATCCGGTATCCGGCCAAACAACTATCCGTTGCATCTCTAATACGTATGCATTTGTTTAACATGCACGCCGCCCCGCTGCATGCCCAACTCGAGCGTCCACTCAGGAAGTGTAAGGACACTTAGGCAAGCGGGACGGTGGGCGGCGACTGCTGGTGGTTCGTGCGACTCCATCAAAATGTATAGACTTAAATGCGTCTTTTATATTGATTTAAACTAACACGATTTTCACTCATACTTAAATGAGTCTGTTTTGAACCACAGCAGTGGCGGCAGTGGTCGCTACCCGCCGCCACACTGGTCGCGTGCGTCCAGACCGCAGCCTCAAAACAATAATGAAACAATCGAACCTGTGTAAAGTCGTACTCGCCCAGGCCCTTTATTTGTTCTAGATAATCATTGTAGGACCCCGATGTGCACCTCACGAAGCGGTACTCCTCATCTTGGAAGGCTCTTATGGCATCGGACGTGGTTAGGAGGTTGGTGTTGATGCGAACATAGCGTGGTCTGCGGACAGCTTGTAGGAGAAAAATAGGTTGAAACTTTTAACAGAGGATCCCAGACAGTTTTATTTTTGAATATAGGAACTTGACCTATTTAATAAAAGTTAGTTAACATCAAATTTTAGAATTTTGTCTTTATAAAGTCTTCTAAGATCCAGGAGGAATAGGTACCTATCTGAAAGCATGTAAGTGTAAATCTGGCTTGCGCGCCATTTATAAATCACTCATGCTGTATACCATACTTCAATATGCACACAAACAGTTAGATAGTCTTTCAAAAATGGTACACAAATGAAGAGTGGCCAGATTCACCAGAAACATGTTGTAATTTGATTTTTGAGCACAGAATCATATTTATTTTAGTGAGTGAAGATAGAAAATATAGAAATCTGTTTCTTTGCTTCTGTAACAGAATTTACTTATTGTAAAGTTAATATTACAAACAATATCTGACTAAATTAATAAAACACAGATCTAATACAACTATTTATTTTACGAAGCCTGGCTACATTTATATTAAAGCAGCTTATCAAAATAAATATCAATCATTAAACTAAAATACTTTCTTTCAGCAAAAAAGGAATGTTCATGAACACATCATCAGTCCTGTTTAAGATTTAAACAGCTCTTTTCAGTCTCCGCACCAGCATCTTTGTATGAATGTTGGTCAATTTCATTGCCATGCTCATCATACTCCTTTTCATGATAAGCTTGGTATGCATACACAACTATGATCAGGTTAACCACCACCACTGCAGACACCACAGACCACACTGTCCGTGTAAAGCTGTCCACCGGGTAGTAATCAGTCAGGACATGTCGCATCCCGAAGAATGCAATGAATGGCAGGGTAAACATAGCAACACTGTACAGAAACAGATTGGCTAAAGCCAGTGCTGCCAGTTTTGTCTGCTTAGGAATAAGGGGACCCTGGTCAGATGTGTCAGCCATTGTTGGAGCTTATGAGGTGATCTTAATCAATCTGAAAATAAAAAAAGTAAAATTACCTTCTGTTTTTGAATCTTCAGGATGATCAGCAGTGTATTTTTCGAATTTCTCTTTGTATGATCGTATTGTTTGTTCAGGTTTGCTTTTCCCTGGGAGAGCCTTTTTGCCAAACAACAATTCAGTCGTTAACACTTTCGCTAGCCAGGGGTCTAGGCGAGGCTCATTTGTGATAAGGCCACTACTTTCAAACATTTTGTCAATATCAGCAGCATGTTTGATTGTTTCTGTTATCAGTGCATACAGCACATTAATTCTCTGCAAACATTACACATATTAAACTCTTCACTAATTTCAAAAACTACAAAATATAAAAAGCTGTTTTATACTCACAAAGTGACGAAGTTTGTCGTCGTACAACAATGTTTTGACGCTACCGCCTTCAGTGGAAACTTTCTTAAAAATATTAGCAGCAACCTTGTAATGTCTCGGCACTTTTACAGAATGTTCAAACATTTTCTTTTTAGCTAAAATGTGGCAAAAAACATTGCATTGTTCAACTACAATCACGAGACTAAATAAATGTCATTGCCATTCATGCATCATTCATGCCATATTCATGCTGTCAAGTTTGAGGTTATAAACTATTTAGGCTATACGATAAACCGCTCAGATATATATACTCGGTCAACCAGTTCTTGACAGTAGAAAAAGGCGGCAAATTTGAAAAATGTAGGCGCGAAGGGATATCGGACCATAGAAAATTTGAATTTCGCGCCTTTTTTTACTGACAAGATTTGGTTGACCAGCTATATCATCAGATATTCTTTGAAAAATAATAACACATAATAATTATAGTGTGTCAAAGGTCTGTTTGATTTCAAACATAGACAGAGAGAATCATACTATCTTTGTCTAACACTAGTACTAGCACCCAAAAGAAAAGGATGAGTATAGTTTTTTTTGTCCCTATTTACTGACAAGATTTGGTTGACCCAGTATACAATGAAATGCAAGAATGTATTCAATGATTCGATTTTAATTTCAGTTATAAAAATTTACCATTACAATAGAACTCATTAGGGTATGCACGCACGAGCAACTTTTGTCTCCGCGTCTATTTTGTCTCTCACATCATGTCTGAGGGCCTACCGCGAACCACGTTCGACGTGTTACCTCCCTGTCACACTTACGTACGAATTTACAAGTGCGACAGAGAGGCAACACGTCGAACGTGGTTCGCGGTAGGCGCTCTGTCTGCCGGTTTAGACTCGCTTCTCGCGGTTCGGCTCGCGGCGCGTCTCGTGGCTCGCCTCGACACACTCGCGTTCAGCTTGTCATTCGGTTATAGCTAATTTAGACTCTCGCGTGAGCCACGAGACGAGCCGCGAGCCGCGCCACGAGACGCGAGTCCACCGCTTACACTCGCGTTCGGCTCGTCATTCGGTTATAAACCTTATGCCGTGCCGTTAGTGTTTAAATTATATTAGCTCGACGAGCTTGCGAGCCACGAGACGAGCCGCGAGCCCACCGCTTACAGTCGCGTTTCGTGGCGCGGCTCGCGGCTCGTCTCGTGGCTCGCGCGAGAGTTTAAATTGGCTATTAAAAACCTTATGCCGTGCCGTTAGTGTTTAAATTATATCAGCTCGACGAGCTTACGAGCCGCGAGACGAGCCACGAGCCCACCGTTTACACTCTCGTCTCGTGGCTAGGCTCGCGGCTCGGCTCGTGGCTCGCGCGAGAGTCTAAACTGGCTATATGGGTTAGTATGGAAGTGCGCACAAGTGGCAACGCAACTCCCGGGAGACTTTTTTGTCCGCGGTTTGGGAGACAAGCCCGCGACGCAACTGTCTCCTTCCCTATTGGTTTTAATTTAATGCTAGTGTGCGCACGGGCGACAAATATAGTGCGTCAAGCAAATCTTGTCAGTAGCAATGTACTGCAAATTAAAGTAGGGTAACACCATGTAACACTCAAAGAGCAGAATTGCGCTAAGAAAAGCAGCAATGTACATCGAACCAAATGTGTTTATTTTTCCGCCCTTCATACGTCAGTTCGAGTGAATTATCATAACCTCAAATTTTAGTAATGTTTACCGTCAACGAGTATGATTGTACATTGCAGGCACCTTAGCTTTGCTTTAGGTCATGCATAATCTTCGTATTTAATGGTGACAGCAGAAATTTCTCTTGAAATAGAAACGATTCAGAATGTAAACAATAAGATGATGGCTGTCATTCACGATCCACATTCCACAGATAACACACAGATGACACGCGATTTTGGAATTATTCGAACACAGTGTTGCTAACCCGCGATTTTTCAAATTTGCCGCCTTTTACTACTGACAAGATTTGGTTGAACCAGTATAAGTCGCCGGCCGGCTATGCCACTCAACCGCCGCGGCGAGAGCTTGTACGTGTACGTGTACGGATACGCGCTGTTCAATACGAAGTGAAAGTCCGGTCGTAGAAGATGAGATTATCGACAATAGTAGGTTAATTGAAGAAGTGGAAGGGAGACCACTATATATTTATTAAGTCAATCCTTTATTTAACATAGACAACATAGTCATAACTACCATCTATGTAATGGATGCACCCAATACATACCCAATATTGTTTTTTTCGACGTTTTCTTCGGTTTTTTAAATACGAGTGCAACGGCCACAGCCGTCTGTTCAAAATCCATGTTGATGACTGCGTAGAAAAAAGTCGTGTTGCTGCCGCTCTCGTGCGTGCATCACGTCGAGGAGGCGATTAATTTGTCGTAAGAGACAAATAAATCGCCTTGCGACTAAATTGCTCGTACGTGCATACCCTTACCATTTCTTTAGTCTACTTGAACTTTGGCAGATTGAAAATCATAATAACAAGCTTTGGCCTCCAATACTTGCAATAATATAAAAAATATAAGTACCAAAAACAATTTACTACTGTAGTTTATTGGTTGCACGTAATCCTTATTTACAATTTCTCAAAAACATAATTTGTGTTCGGTTCTTAGTTCACAGTCGAAGCATACGTAAATTATGTAAAAGTTTTATGTCTAGGTAATGATAACATGGTGGTGTGTTATTTGTGTGTCAATGTTGTTTGTGTAATAATCATTGACAGTTTCATTTCGAATGGCGATTTGTCTCTCATAAAAATACCAGGAAACGCTATGATTCAACAGTGCGGCGGTTTCAATAATAATGACTAATATGTTTAATGTAATATTTTCAGTTAAAGCCAGCGACTCGGTCGCTATGTGAGCGTGTTATGAGTGAAAGGTTCTGAAATGTCGTGGGGGTAATTTGGACAATTTGGCTGTAATCAATCAAAACAATGGTTCCTGCACCGAGCTGCCCCAATACCTGGGACTATTGGACGACGTCCCCGTCCTATATCGTGGATTTAACATGTCTGCTGCCCAACTCTGTTTACATTCCTATTACACCAAATTGGGACGCAACACTGCACGACGTGAAGGAGGTTAGTACTTGAGGGAGCACCCTGGCTCCGAGTGACTCATTCGTGGTCCAAAGACCGCCTTTGAGCTACCAGAGTTCGCTAAAGTAGGTTAAACTGTTGAGTAATATGTCTAGAGATAGCTGTGATTTTTAGAAAGTAGATCACATTGTTTACTTGTCTGTGCACTCGATTCGAGCATGTAGGCTGAGTTATTGCAATCTTAGTTAACAACGCATACCTACATTTTAATGATATTGATGAAAAACAAGTTTTTAGCTACTATAGTTCGTTTTTTAGCATTAGGAAGAACTTGAAAGAAGGTAAGCGATTTTGACATGTCTTTTAATTGAAAAACACTTTTTAAAAATCAATAACTATTACTTATGAAAGCAGAAGACTATAAAAGATTGTATTAGATTTATAATTGTTACATATTTACCGTAACTTATTTTTAAAATGTGTTTTTCAATTAAAAGACACATAAAGATTGTTTACCTTATTTCTAAATGCTAAAAAAAACGAAGTATAATGAAAATGAAATCACTGATACTGTTATCTGATGTAGAATCAAATAATGATCATTGTGTTTCCGTTGAATGGAAACAAAATAACATGTTTGTTATTGATGCAAGTGTGTAATTATAGAAGATATCAAGCATTTATGAAAACATCTCATTCTATTTTTATCTAAATTGAACATTGAACCCTTTTTACGTTTTTATATTATTTAATACAGAACTCTTTGTTTTATTTTTGAAGATTTTCTGTTTATAAGTACCTAATGATCCGATCCTGAATGTCTCATTCACTTTTTAGGATAAACTTGGAAAGAACCTAAATTATTTTGAAACAGATCTTGTTCTAGTCAGATACAAATTTGAGTCAACATGATCCTGAATGTCTCATTCACTTTTTAGGATAAACTTGGAAAGAACCTAAATTATTTTGAAACAGATCTTGTTCTAGTCAGATACAAATTTGAGTCAACATTTTCAAAATCAGATTTTTCATATGCTGTAGTTTTTTTTAGTAATCAAATGCAAATACTCTAGCCCAATTCACAATAACATACATGCTATTGAAACAATTTTATATTAAATACTTTTTGATAGTTGAACTCAAACTAACCATAAACTTATATTTCAGGAGTTATGGATGAAAGCTGCGAGATATCCCTTATTTGGGATGCTGCACGAGATGTCCGACTATGTGTTCCAATTCATAAACTCACTGGCGGTTCTGGAGGAGGTGAACGACGAGAACAAACGCCTTCGAGACATCAAACCCACCTTTGGGGTGCTCAAGATCGTAGAACGGTCTATGAGGCCTGGGGAACAGTTCCTTAATATGCAAATAAGTCATTTAATTGGAAAAGGTGAGTTATCATTCTTTAAACAAAGACTGGTAAAATCTAAAATTGACACTTATGTTGATGGTACATTCTTTTATATGGAATTTGACAGCATTTCTATCCAATCTAAAGTTACATTTTTTGTTTGGAATAAGTCAATATCATAGACAGTTGCCTTCCCCATATTGGTAATGCTATCACGCGGTCTAGCATGAGTTGCCTTCTCGCGCGCGACTCCATACATTTAGCGCGACTTCAAGTATGGACTCGAACGACAACGCAGCTCATGCTAGACCGCCAGGTTGTAGCACAGTTTATATAGAAATATAGCACAATTTGGACCTGGGGAGCCAACCCTTTTCCACTCTCTTTTTGCGCGGTAACCACGGCACAATCTTGTGGCTACAGCTTTTTTTTACCCCAATGAACAATTGTGCCAAGAGCCTGAGTCAAAATAGTCTGTCAGTATAGTCACTTCACTTACTTTTCCCACTCCCATTACACTAAATAAATTCCATGTGTCCTGAGATGATAAAGATAACTGTCAAAATGTGGTTTAAGTGTAAGAAGATTATTAAAAAACTTTTTGTAACAGAGAAATGTGCAAGGGGAAAATAATTCTCTTATCTAATAGTCCTTGGCCAAGTGGTAATACCATATAATATTTTTGGCTGCTTACTTGTTTCTATTTCCTCTACATTATCCTTATTCAGTTTATATAATGGCCTTATTTCCTTGTAGAAATGTTATCACCAGACTGGATGCGCCATTTTAAGGAAAGTTTTCCATACTTACTCGTACCACTTTTAAAAATTAGGGACATGTAATGATATTTCAAATCAAAGAAATTGGCGAGAGTTTTAAATACAAAACTTATACTCACTCGTTTCAAAATGATACCATAACCAGGCGTGGGTCACTCCGCGATTTCGTCGCTTTGCTACAGGAAGCTAAAAGTACATCCGTTCCACACCAATTTTGGTGGCTAGCCATTAGCCGCGCGTGGGCGCTGTCGCCACCTAGCGGCCATATCTGTGCTGATCGTAACAGACTCGTTTTGTTAGAGAGTGAGTCTTCTGTACCTAGTAATATTATTTATTCTGTGCCATAACATCGATTATATGGGAGCGTTTTTTTGGCGGTGGGTTCATGTGATTCTTAAATCTTAATCTGTAAACTCTTAAACCAAATACAAACTCTTTTTTGGGTCTTTTTAGTATTATGTTTCACAAACACTTTCAATTTCTTCAGTTCTCTTTCATACTAAACCTTTTGTTTAGTGTTGTTACTCGTATAAGTCATACTCCAATATGGGATCCCTTTGTTTCCCACATATTTATTGCTTCGAATTTCGATACTCAGAAATTGATATCTATATGATTTATTGACATAATCATCAATAGTCATAATTTTTGTTAAGTACAACGTTTCATAGTTCTAATATTAATGATCTATAATATTAAACACTATAATCACAAAAGTTATAAAAGTGATGAGTATAACATTCAAAGATCTATCAATAATTATTCAGAAATATTTTAAGGCATATATTTCATCGTACTAATGGTCGTTAATCATATCTTTTTAATGTCATCCCTTTGTTTCCCATAAACTTACTGTTTCGAATTTCGATTGTCAGAAAATGATATCCTTATGATTTATGGACATAAACATCAATAGTCATAATATTAGTCAAGTATAAAGTTTAATATTCATAATATTAAAGAGCTATAATATTAAACACACAAAATAAATCACAGAGATTATAAAATTGATGAGTATAACATTCAAAGGTGTATCAATAATTATTCAGAAATACTTTCAGGCATATATTTTAATGGACTAATTGGTCGTTAATCATTATCGTTTTAATGACTAAAGTGAATTACGTCTAAGAAACCAAATCAATAACATCCTTCATATTATGTCATTATTACTCTACTCTCTCTACTATTAGGTACTTATTTCAAAGTTCATTTCATTATGATTTTCGGTAATATGTCTTATTAAAGTTATGATGAAAAACGTTATGAAATGGTAAAAGACTCCCGATTTTACCTAATGTAAATTACGTCTTAAGCGATCAGTATAGAAACGAATTAGAACAAAAGAAACTTATTTCCCCAGGTAGGTTCGTTAGTTACCTTGTGTCCCTCAGAGCGGAAATAGTTGACTCGTTGGCGGGACGAAATGGCTTAATAAGCTACATGAAAAATAAGAAATGGCGGGAAATCAGTAAGCCAAACAAAAACAACCTGTTTCCTCAGGTAGGTTCGTTAGTTACCTTTTGTCCCTCAGAGCGGAAATAGGAGCCCCGCGCAGCGGGGCTCCGTCGACTCGTTGGCGGGACGAATTAGCTTAATAAACTACTTGAAAAATAAGAAATGGCGGGAAATCAGTAAGCCAAACAAAAAAACCTGTTTCCTCAGGTAGGTTCCTTAGTTACCTTGTGTCCCTCAGAGCGGAAATAGGAGGCGGTCGACTCGTTGGCGGGACGAAATGGCTTAATAAGCTACATGAAAAATAAGAAATGGCGGGAAATCAGTAAGCCAAACAAAAACAACCTGTTTCCTCAGGTAGGTTCCTTAGTTACCTTGTGTCCCTCAGAGCGAAAATAGGAGCCCCGCGTAGCGGGGCTCCGTCGACTCGTTGGCGGGACGAATTGGCTTAATAAGCTACATGAAAAATAAGAAATGGCGGGAAATCAGTAAGCCAAACAAAAAAAACCTGTTTCCTCAGGTAGGTTCGTTAGTTACCTTGTGTCCCTCAGAGTGGAAGTAGGACCCCTGGACTCGTTGGCGGGACGAATTGGTTTAATAAGCTACATGAAAAATTAGAAATGGCGGGAAATCAGTAAGCCAAACAAATAAAAACCTGTTTCCTCAGGTAGGTTCGTTAGTTACCTTGCGTTCCTCAGAGCGAAAATAGGAGCCCCGCGCAGCGGGGCTCCGTCGACTCGTTGGCGGGACGACTTGGCTTAATAAGCTACATGAAAAATAAGAATTGGCGGGGAAATCAGTAAGCCAAACAAATAAAAACCTGTTTCCTCAGGTAGGTTCGTTAGTTACCTTGCGTTCCTCAGAGCGGAAATAGGAGCCCCGCGCCGACTCGTTGGCGGGAGGAATTGGCTTAATAAGCTACATGAAAAATAAGAATTGGCGGGGAAATCAGTAAGCCAAACAAAAAAACCTGTTTCCTCAGGTAGGTTCGTTAGTTACCTTGTGTCCCTCAGAGCGGAAATAGGAGCCCTACGTAGCGGGGCTCCGTCGACTCGTTGGCGGGCCGAAATGGCTTGATTAGTTACATGAAAAATAAGAATTGGCGGGGAAATCAGTAAGTCAAACAAAAAAAACCTGTTTCCTCAGGTAGGTTCGTTAGTTACCTTGTGTCCCTCAGAGTGGAAGTAGGACCCCTGGACTCGTTGGCGGGACGAATTGGTTTAATAAGCTACATGAAAAATTAGAAATGGCGGGAAATCAGTAAGCCAAACAAATAAAAACCAGTTTCCTCAGGTAGGTTCGTTAGTTACCTTGTGTCCCTCAGAGCAGAAATAGGAGCCCCGCGTAGCGGGGTTCTGTCGACTCGTTAGCGGGCCGAAATGGCTTGATTAGCTACATGAAAAATAAGAATTGGCGGGGAAATCAGTAAGTCAAACAAAAAAACCTGTTTCCTCAGGTAGGTTCGTTAGTTACCTTGTGTCCCTCAGAGCAGAAATAGGAGCCCCGCGTAGCGTAGCGTAACTAATCACGTGACTATCTAAGATTATAACCTGCGAAAGAAGTCCTTATAACAATTATTATAAAGTTTATTTGTCTTCAACATTTGGTATGGTAACATCTGGACTTTGAATATAATGAGTAACAAATTTTATGGCTAACAATAAAGATGACCTACAAAAATCGGAAATGCAATTTGTAATGTTTAATATTATAACTAATGATAATATGACTAATAATAATTATGATGGAAAACGTTATGGACTAAAAAAATCGGAACATAATATTTATGGAAAGCAACAGAGACCTCCTACTTATCATTATAATCTGCGATAAAAGACCTTACAACAATTATTATAATCAAGTTTATTGCCTTCAACATTATGTAATGGTATACCATCTGGACTTTGAATATTATGAGTAACAAATTTTATGACTAACAATAATGATGACCTGCAAAAATCGGAACTCCAATTTTTATTGTTAAATTTTATGACTATTGACAATATGACTAATAAAAATTATGATGGAAAACGTTATGGACTGATAAAATCGGAACAAAAAATTTATGTGAACCAATAGAGACCCCTCCAATATACTGTATATGTC
Organism: Cydia amplana; assembly: GCF_948474715.1. Taxonomy (NCBI): domain Eukaryota; kingdom Metazoa; phylum Arthropoda; class Insecta; order Lepidoptera; family Tortricidae; genus Cydia; species Cydia amplana. The sequence continues at coordinate 16,818,351 of NC_086074.1, read as the reverse complement.
TGAAGAGTCTAATAATAATATTGAATTAAGTGTTCAATGTGTTTTCCTGTTGAGATTAGTCATAGGTGAAAGTGAATGTGCCCATACCCTGACATGGCTTGCATAATACATTAGTGGGCATGTATTGTGAATATTATGATAGTGCCTAATAAGTTGCTGGTCTTTCTGTATGAATACTAGGATGATTTTATTAATTAATCATTCACCTCTTCTTAAAATTCGACATTAGATTAAATTAGGTATCTATCTAATATTATTATACCCATCTATATAATATATCAATGTCGCTAGCTAGGATGCCTCCCTAAAGCGCATATGGTGGAAATATTCGCTGTCCTCGGGTGAAATCTCGGTAGCTCAGTTGGCAGATCGATGGTTCGTTTTTTAGCATTAGAAAATAGGTAAACAATCTTGACGTGTCTTTTTATTGAAAAACACTTTTTTGAAACATAAGTCACGGCAAATATGTAACAATTATGAATCATATACGATTATTTACGTTCTTTTGCTTATTTTTTATGCTAAGAAAACGAACTATAGTGATCCAGAGTCGCGAGCTCGAGTGTCGCCCGAGACATTAATTTTTAGAGATGCCACGAATATATTCGGTATTCGGCCACTTTGCCGAATACATATTTGGTATTCGGCCGAATGTTGCCTACTATTCGGCCGAATACCGAATATCTCTTACACCTAACTAAAAAGATAAATTACGCTATAAAAATAACCGCAAACCACTATATTTAATGCTTAAAATTTAAAATGTGTTCTTGGCAAGTTGTTACATACGAGCGAGACTGTTTTTTGAGCGTTTGTTGGTTACTAAAGTGGTTACTAATAACTTTATTATTATCATAGGTTCGATTTTATTGACTCTGCTGACAACATTCACTAGTTGTGAGCAACCAAAATTAAATCTTAGCAAACATTGTGCTTTGTTGGCGAACAGTTTTCTTCATAAATGTGGCTCAAAATGTATAAATGATATACCGAATATTCGGCGCTTCGGCCGAGGGAGGGGCCGAATATTCGGTATTCGGCCAAAACCACTATTCGGGGCATTTCTGTACATTTTTCTACTTTTACTTTATTTCTAAGCTCTGTTCTATCGTTTGCAGATGTTTCTGCTTAACACAAAATTCAAAACAAGATGATTGGTTAGCAAACTAACCAAGCGAGCTATCATTTTAATATCTGGAACCTTTTTTTATAAAAAGAGAGCTTTAGTGAATGATAATTATGCCCTAACCTTTTTTCTCCCTTGTCCCAGGTCTAAATGAGTTCGACAACCTCCGGAGTTCAGAAGTGAACGATTTCCGGACCCGAACCCGGTACATAGCAGAGGAGAGTCTCGTAAAGCGCGCCAGAGCGACCCCACTGGAGAGGCTGCGGTACCAGTGCCCGCCGAGATTAGCCAAGAGTCATATCGTGCATCGGACGTTGCAGAGCCATCTTAGTAGTAACAAGTTCTATTTGACTACCACCATCGTCGATACAGACGTGAGTAAATCATTTACCTCCCTCCTCTTTGCGTCGTATTCCTCAATATTGAGGGTCGTGACCTCCCTTTTGGATCACTGTCTCTCTTACGATCTTTCTCCATCTGTTTCTGTCTTGGGCGGCGTGAAAAGCCATGTGAACTGTGGAGTCAAGAGCGGTGCGGATCTGGTCAGACCAACGTATTGGACTGCGTCCACGTCCAGGCCTTCTCCCATCCACTTTGTCGGTCACAAAAAGCTTTTCGAGGTTGCCACCGTCTTTCCTTGCTATATGTCCGAAGTATTCAAGGACTGCGTAGACATTCAGATGACAGCTGCGACGAGATCTTGAGTTCTCGCAATATGGAGACGTTAGTCATCAATCATTTAAGGATTTAGTAATAAATTTGGCAACGGGATTCTTCAAAAAAGGTCTCAATAAGATCGGCAACGTGCATGTAACAGCCGTGCTTAAGCTACGGTAACAGCTTACTTTCAGACGGGCTATATGCTTGTTTACCATCGACGTGGTATAAAATGGCACAGTAAAGCGACAGTGAGTTTATAATACACAAATAAATACAGGCTAAAACTATCCGACATTAACGCCATGAGCTTAACACAAAAACGTAACATAATTACTTAATCGTTGTTTTTTATTGTTTTATGTAATCATTTATATATTTAGGACGCCTAATATTCTAAGAACAAATTAAATTACTTTCTATGAAAGTAGTCGTACTAACTTGCTTACTATTTCGTCAAATATTGTTAGATTGTTGTATTAGATACTAAAGTTCTACAAAAATAAACGTATTTGTAGTAAATATGTGCTGTTTACTACAAAACATTAATAAAGATAAAGTTGTTATCATTGTTACTTTGTATTGTATTATGATATTAATAGAAAACAAGTGTTTCCTAGAAAACAGAGAGTTAGTCGAAATCACAGATCACTACTTACTAGACATTGCATTAAGACAACTCTCGGTCATCAACTATTAGTGTCACTCCCTCATATCAGTCAAGTATGAGCACTTGTAGCTCAGTTACTCCAACATAAATAATGACCCATGCTTACTTTTGTCTCCTACTAATATTATAATTGCGAAAGTATGTTTGGATGCCACTCAATCACGCATAAAGGAATACGGAGTTGCATAAAATTCGACATAAAGATAGCTTTAAACCTTGATTGGCAACCCGAGAATCTTCTTCATTAGGTATGTTTGGCGTAGTACGGTCAAGGAATTTAATGTCAGTATAGATCGTTTCATTCACGAATACGCGTGCTTTGGCTCGTATTGTCATGCTATTAAAGGTTAGATTTAACAAACCTGCGCGTCATTGTGAATGACCGATAGCATTTTGTACCTTGTCACAGTGACAATAGTATGATGAGGTCCCTAGCGACTCATATTGATTTTTAGTGTCACTGAAACAAGGTACGAAATTGTACGGAAAGTAATTTTTTTGAATGTAAGTACATTACGTTTTAAAGTCTTAGGGCCAGTTGCACCAACCATATTTGACAGGCTGATCAACGTCACTCGGCAGAGAACTATAAAAAATCCCATGCAATATAATTTAGCACACGATTTAACGGTAACAGGCGGTATGTTGCAATCGACCCTATTAATATCGAGCGCTTCGTACATTCAGCATCAAATAGATAGTGACGGCTAAAGTGGCCAAATATCCATACATTCTTATATCAATAGTAACACTTTCACTAACTATCTGATGCTGACTACATTTATAATGCGAAGTCTAATGTGAGTAGTCTATGGTTGAAAGCTACTAGAATCTTGTTTATCAAATACGTGGGACATGCCTAGCTAGATAACGTCTACACGTGTACTTTGCCATATAAATAGAATCAATATTAATCGTTTCTCTTAATCCGCTCCTATTTTTTGAACACAATAAATTTTGTTACGCATTTTTACGTATTTCCCTCGAAACTATTTGTTTGAAATGTGTCCCTTGCCAAGATTTTCCACGTGCTTATGTTTTAAGTGAATTTTAGGGTTAACGATTGGCAAGTTGGCTACGCGCGCTGGCGGCCTAGCCAAGATGCCAATCGTTTGCGCCAAGTGTGCCGGAGAAGTGTTGCTAAGCGGGCGAGGTGTTCAAAATTACTTTGACACGCTCTTTTTTTCTTAACAATAAAGTCGCGTCAAGATCATTGAACACCTCGCCCGCTTAGCAACTTCTGCTGCTGGCTGTATAACTGAGGAATAAAATAAAATAAAGAAGAATTTATTAAAATAAAGTAACAACACGTAAGTCTTGTACCTAATCTTTAATCTTCATCGTGTACCTCGGTTGCTTCCTCAGGCAATTCTTCTTCGTCTTCCTTTCCTTCTTCTAGCCACTGCACCATTAGGTCTTTTGCTTCAGTCCTAAAGCACCAAAAAATTAGGTTAGAAGGTACAGAGTTTGTCCCTACAAATAAATAATACTACAAATAAAAGAAGATAAGTACGGTCGAAAGTATTCATTTATGCCCCACTTAGCGACCCGCCCCGGCTTCGCACGGGTTAACAAATTATACATAAACCTTCCTCTTGAATCACCCTATCTATTAAAAAAAACCGCATCAAAATCCGTTGGGTTGTTTTATAATACTACTATGTAGTGATTTCGTACCCTGTCACAGTGACCAGCAATATGAAAGTCGCTAGAGACCTCATACTAATAGTCACTGCGACAAGGTACAAAATGGGTAATAAATTAAAACTTTCGGCTGTACCTATGGTTAACAAAAAATTGCATTTAAGGGCTTATTCTAAAATAAATATCGAAAACCCGATTCTTTCAAATCTGGACATTCTTGGGCTCATTCTACTCAGTATCGACAGCACTCTCCATCCTACCATTAAAAAAAGATGTCCCAAAATGTCCATTCCATTACGTCACGTTTTTAGTATGAGAAAAATTTTCACTTGTACGTAACGTGACGTAGTGGAATGTACAATTTTCATACAAAATTTTGGGACAATTTTTTTTATCATCAGTATCGAATATGCTAGTGATTCTGAGTTGAAAGAACCCAAAAACACCAGGATCTGGGAGAATCGGGTTTTCAATATTTATTTTAGAAAACGCCCTTAACCGATTTCCAAGACCGAAGTGATCCCATAAGAGCTCCGTGAACAAAGTTTTGTACGGAACTCTAGAAACCTACGTTTCTGTAATTTTTCCACAAAAAGTTACGATACCACCGTTTTTATTTTACTGTCGTATTTTTCTGTATGTGGAAGTAACACTGCCTGCGTGTCTGTCTGTTACCTTTTCACGCTTATACCGCTGAACCGATTTAGATCAAATTTAGCATGGATATAGTTTGAGGCCCGGGGAAGACTTTTATCATCATTCCAACGCATCAGATGAAGTCGCGGGCAGAAGTTTCAAGCTAGTGTATATATTTGGCTAGAAGTGTGGGTTTGTTTTGATAAATTATTCCCGTTATAGGATTAAATGAAATGGAATGTTCAAATGAAATAGATCATACATTTTGAGGAAGTGGTTAAGCACACAGCGGTTGGAAATTTTTAGTATTTTTCCTGTTTTGTAATAGCAAAGGGTTTTCGATAGTTGTTACACGCTATAGCTTTTACTTTTCCCTATACGAGTATATTATAGGTATTAATAAAAGGAAGCAACACATACCTAATACATGAATTGAGCGTTCGGAATGAAGCTATTGTCAAAAAACATGCATCTCTTCGATCTTTTAGTTTACGTTTTCATCAGATATGTGCGAGGATGCGTAGCGTAGCGACGTGTTTTTTAAGAACCCTATTTAAACTAACCTCTCTTCAGGAGTGACAACTCCCTTGTTGATCCTCTTGAGCCGTTGCAGCGTGGCTAACATCTCGTCTTCCCCTGCCCCGCCCATTTACAGACAACCCTAACATTAAACTAACCTCTCTTCAGGAGTGACAACTCCCTTGTTGATCCTCTTGAGCCGCGGCAGCGTGGCTAACATCTCGTCTTCCCCTGCCCCGCCCATTTACAGACAACCCTAACATTAAACTTACCTCTCTTTAGGAGTGACAACTCCCTTGCTGATCCTCTTGAGCCGCGGCAGCGTGGCTAACATCTCGTCTTCCCCTACCCCGCCCATTTACAGACAACCCTACATTAAACTAACCTCTCTTCAGGAGTGACGACTCCCTTGTTGATCCTCTTGAGCCGCGGCAGCGTGGCTAACATCTCGTCTTCCCCTGCCCCGCCCATTTACAGACAACCCTAACATTAAACTAACTTCTCTTCAGGAGTGACAACTCCCTTGTTGATCCTCTTGAGCCGCGGCAGCGTGGCTAACATCTCGTCTTCCCCTGCCCCGCCCATTTACAGACAACCCTAACATTAAACTTACCTCTCTTCAGGAGTGACAACTCCCTTGTTGATCCTCTTGAGCCGCGGCAGCGTGGCTAACATCTCGTCTTCCCCTGCCCCGCCCATTTACAGACAACCCTACATTAAACTAACCTCTCTTCAGGAGTGACGACTCCCTTGTTGATCCTCTTGAGCCGCGGCAGCGTGGCTAACATCTCGTCTTCCCCTGCCCCGCCCATTTACAGACAACCCTAACATTAAACTTACCTCTCTTCAGGAGTGACAACTCCCTTGTTGATCCTCTTGAGCCGCGGCAGCGTGGCTAACATCTCGTCTTCCCCTGCCCCGCCCATTTACAGACAACCCTACATTAAACTAACCTCTCTTCAGGAGTGACGACTCCCTTGTTGATCCTCTTGAGCCGCGGCAGCGTGGCTAACATCTCGTCTTCCCCTGCCCCGCCCATTTACAGACAACCCTACATTAAACTAACCTCTCTTCAGGAGTGACTACTCCCTTGTTGATCCTCTTGAGCCGCGGCAGCGTGGCTAACATCTCGAGTCGGATGTCGGCATCGTCTTCCTCTCCTCCAGCATCGTCTCCTCCTGTACCGCCCACATATGGGCAACCTTTCATTATCAACGTTCGTAGGTTTGGCAGCACCTGGGGAAACAGTTGTACTACTTGTACTTATATGTTGATATTGTATTGGGGAGGCGAATGCTACATCTAATTGATGACCCAGAAGCTAGTTTAAAAGGCTCAATTTTATTATCGTAAACAGCCTCTAGCGGCCCACCATACAATTTTGTCAGTCTAATTTGAATAAAATATGATTGAGTTTGTTTCTTTTAAAAATTAAACAACAAAAGCAGCCATTAAATTTCATTGGAGATTATTTGTAGTGTGCAGTATTAAGACTTTGGACCCCAAGAGTAAAATATCCTAAAAATAAAGTGATCACGAACAAACAAGAATTCACCTTCAATTTCTTCACTTGTATTAATGTCCGCACCTTACAGGCTCTCAGATTAATGTATTCCAAAGTCTCATTAGCCTCACTGAAACCGTCTAATAATTTTATCGGATTACCACGAACATGCAATATTCTCAAATTCACCAGTTTCTCTACGCCAACTAGACTTGTAATTCTATTCCCAGCTAAATACAAACTGTCCAAGTTTGGGAAGTTCAAATTGCTTATATCTTGAATAAGATTGTGACGAAAATCGAGGCATCGAATACTTGGCATATTATTGTCGAAATGGATCTTTTCTATCTTATTATCCGCCACCTCTAGTGTGCTCAGTTCTGGTTGGTAGACATTGTGAACCGATCTCAAATAGTTGCCGTTCATAATGATAACTTGAAGGTACTTCATTCTTGGCAAAGCAGCGGAGATGAGTAAGTTTAAGTCTGCTTGTATAAGAACGAGGAAGGGGAGGTATTTAATGACTTGAAGGGCCTTTTGCTGTAGATGGTTGTTGGACACGTCAAGGAATTGTAGATGTTGGAAGCTTTTGATATGGCTGATATCGGTCAGATTCATGTTTGTCATTGTAGCCTTTAGGTAGGTGTATCTGTGACAAAAAAGCACATGTCATGAAAAGATATATATTATATAATAATATAAATTATATTATGTTTGTAGGCTATAAATGTTATAATATTACAGCTATTACAGGCTATCAATCAGAAATTGAGAGAAACTCCCGTTGTTATGCTTTTTCCGGCCAGTTACTGATGAAGGTGTCAGCTGTTTTGCCGAGAAGGCTCAGTCGAACGGCGAGCGGTTCAGCCGTCTCTACACATATTCTGGGAGACGTAATATTCTTCAGTGCCTCCCTCACACCAGGCTCCATCTCTTTGTTTCTGTGGCTGTACCTGTGGGTCAGATGAAACGCTCCTCTAGGGTACTCACCCATCTCCTTCTGCAGTCTTGCCGAGAAAGCTCAATCGGCCGCTGACCTCCGAGGGGTTCAAGCGTCGCGCCACATATTTAGGGAGACGAAGTTTTTCTCGGCCGATTCTCTCCCCTGTTCCTGTACCCCGCTTGGCCTGCTCTCCCTTCTCGCCCTGCTCTCCCTGCTCGCCCTGCTCTCCCTGCTCGCCCTGCTCTCCCTGCTCGCCCTGCTCTCCCTGCTCGCCCTGCTCGCCCTGCTCGGCCTGCTCGATCTGGTCCATCTGTTCCTCTTCCCCTACATCTGCTGTGGTTGCGTCTTGGTCCCCTTCTTTCTGTGGATCGGTGTATACCGGTGAGATAAATAGGCGGTAAGCGAGACAGCAGACAATCTTGTTAAAATTGTAGGGTCATTGCGCTAGTTTTCGTCCATGCTCTAGTTTTCGTCCACCTGACAGATTAGCGAATAATACATAATACATTTAATAGTTAGATATATTGTTTAGACATTAAGGATTTTAATAAGTCCAAATTTGTGCAGCAATGTAGGTTTATATTCAAATTTCGTCAAGTGGATGAAAATTAGAGGTGGACGAAAACTAACGCCATTACTATATGGCATATGTATACACAACTTAGAAATGGATCCCGGTGCTGAGTGGTCTAAAGATAATGACGTCCGCCGCGAAAGCTAGGGACGATGTATGTAAGACTGATCCGTTCAATCTGCTCTAATTAGCATTAAGTACCAACGTAATGACCGATAAATAAAAAGAGACAAAGGCAAAATTGTAGTTATATTGTTTTTTACACGACTGCCCCAAAAAAGGAGTGTATTGTTTTTACACGTTATTATCAACGGCAAATGCAATGCAAATCACACGCTACTTAAAGTTGGTTCGATAGAAAAAATCACGAAAACATCTAATTTTCAATTATATGTCGTTTTGTCTCCTTCTAATTTCCTGGCTTTACGCACCCTCATGAATAAGTTAAAAGATATGTATGGTATATATGGGGCCTGATGCCAAATACTGAGGAAAATTATGCAAATACCCTCCCCTCTTCAATTCTCATTCTTTCCTTCTCGGCGGAAGTAAGAGCGAATCGTGATTTCAACATTATTTATGCAAATTCCAAGGCTAATAAATTATTTAGGCAATTCTCTGTTCTTGAAATGGTTGAAATGTATCAAATGTAAATTATAATATGTAAAACAACTGTGGGTTTTGGCAGTTGTCGCGTTGACTTAACTGACATATATTTTGCGTAGGTTATAGTTTTAATAGTCATAGTCATTCCAAACTTGCAAAGAGTTTAAAAGTTAAAAATACTTACAAGTTGTGTGTTACGCGCAAGTTACGCGTTGATCATAAGTCATATAGTTTGTCAAAGGACTGTCTCAATTCAAACATAGACGGAGAGAATCGTACTATACTATATTTGTCTTACACTAGTACTAGCACCCAAAAAAAAGGATGAGTATAGTTTTCCTGGTTGTTAATACTGACTGACAAATTGGTTTGACCAACCATATATGTATGTCTTACTGAAGGTTGCGACTTTATTATATAATAATTATTAGGATAAGATGAATTTATTATTAGGATGGGGTTACGAATCTTAAAGCAAATTAATTTGTAATTTTGTAAATAGAGTAAATACCTATTGTGTAATCTATTTAATTTTACTCTATACCGATTCAAAAAGTTACGGAAAAGGTGTACAAGATGGAATTTTAAGGAAATTAATTTTTTTTTATAGCACGTTGTGGCAAATCAGCATACTGCCCGCCTTAAGGTAACCAGTTACCGTTGTATGCTCCTGTATAAGTACCTATGTGTATGCGCCTCGAACACCAGGGCTGTCACATGTGCGTTGCCGACCTCTTAAAAACGTTTAGTTACGCTTGTTATAAACTGCATTTAGAAGTTTGTTCAGATACCGCAATGTAATAAAAAATGAATACAAGTTCTTGCTAGTCTAACTAAACCTCGCTTATGAATGTCTATAAACTCCCGAGGTGTTACATGCGCGTTGCCGACCCTAACACTTCGCATCCTCGTTGAGCTCTGGCAACCTTACCGGCAGAGGGGTGTGTTATAAAAAAATCTTTATTGCAACTTTGAGTTATTACATAACAATGGTACCTGGCTCTCAAAGTAGGTTTCCCTGTGTCTCAAGAGCCAGTTCAATCCTGATTACAAGCATAAGGTTAAAATGTTAGACATTTTATAATTTAAACAATATTTAAATTAAATTATAGAAAAAAAAACACGTGAAACTAAGATGTGTATGTACGCGCGCGTGTGTGAGTATTATGTGTGTCTGATTGTTGGAATATGTGGGTGTGTGTTTCTCTGTGTTTACGCACGTGTGTGTCTGGTTGACTATAATTATTTATTTCTTCCAGCGCAAAACCACGACCCACGCGCCAGCGACGTCTACTCCCAAACAGCACATAGAATACATTCTACACAAAAAGATCAAAGAGTACTCCATGCGCTACTCCAGTCAGGACAGGCACAAATACGTGCTGAAAGTGGCCGGCCGCGAGGAATATCTGTTAGGAGACCACCCGCTGATCCAGTTTCTCTATATACAGGAGAAGCTGTTGAGAGACGAAGTGCCGCATGTGATGATTGTCAATATAGACAAGCTGTCGTTGTCGGGTGAGTTTCTTTTTTTAATTTTGGGACGGTAAGATATTTGTAAGGTCAACCGAGGTAAATGCGTCACTTGAGGTAAATGCGTCTTTTAAAGATTTCCTCTAAAACGAACATTTTAGAACTATTATAGCCGTCTGCATTAAAAGTTCAGTGACCACACTTCAAACAGCTCTAGGGTTCAATAGTTCTAAAATGTTCCGTTTAGAAGAAATCTTTAAAAGACGCATTTATCTCAAGTGACGCATTTACCTCGGTTGACCTTAATCTGAAAAAATATCGTGCACCTCAGTGAGACGGCTAAAGAAAACTTAGCTATACCTACTATTTGCTACTATGCTCAAATACAATGTACGGCGGCGTACAGTGTCATCTAAATTGACTGTCAATCTGTTCTGCTAGCTTCAATTTCTTAAGGCCATAAACAAGTTTATTCTAATTATTTAATTAGAAAACTAGAATTAAAACTCATAGGAGCTCATCTGTCAGTTGGAACCTAATCCTCAATATCAATCAGGCGCTCAGTATGACCAAAGATAATTTACGTAGAATGTAATGTATTCTTTTGTCTATGGTACGACTATATGGGCTCGGGTCGTAAACAAAAATATTTATGTGATGAGCACGAATATTGGGCTCCTTGCGGGCCGACTCTGAAACTACCAGATCCATCTATAGCAAACTTTCCGGCGCTTTCAACAATGTAGGCTCTATTCATTCATAGAAAAAATACTCTCGTCCACACATTATCCTCAATACAAAATCGAATAAAATAACAACCATATCATTGCGGTATTCATACTCACGCATCGGATCTCGCTGGTTTTCCTGTTTATCGCAAAACGCGACAAAAGGAAGTGAAAACAAACTTTGCAACAAACTAGCCGAACTATTGAACTGTGCTATTCCTTTGGGGATATATCTTAAAAAAAGGCATCAGAATCGTTCTAGAGACACGTTTTTTAGGGTTCCGTAACTCAAAAGGAACAAACGGAACCGGAGTCTGTCTGTCCGTCTGTCACAGCCTATTTTCCGGGGAGTTTTTCGAACTATATCGTGTTACATATCAAATGAAAGAGCTTTTTGTGAGAATCTCAAATATATATTTTTTTTCTAATTTTAGGATAAACAATTTAGAAGTAATTCAAGAAAATAGCCAAAAAATGACCATTCCCCTCCCTTTATCTCCGAAACTACTGGGTCTAAAATTATGAAAAAATTACACAAAGCATTCTTTACCTAAAAATGACAGGAAAACCTATTAGAAATGTGGAGTCAAGCGTGAGTCGGACTTAATTACTTACGAAACCCTTGGAACGCGAGTCCGGCTCGCACTTGGCTGGTTTTTTTTTATACATTAAGTAATACTCGGTCGTTTTTGGCATTGTTATCGTCCATAAAACCCGATTTCCATCAGCTTGCCCAATTTTCAGATGGTTGATAAATTTTCCTTTAGCTGATGGAAAAGATAAATAATAAGTTTTTGGCAAAAATCCGTCAAAAAAAAAGTAAGTACATATTAAAAAAAAAGCATAATAAAAAAAACAGAGAATATTTTTTTGGTTTATGGTAGGTTTAAAGGAACAGAAACATAGATAAATTGCGCAATATTTTTATTACAACACTATTACACTATTACTAATAATCTCCACCAATTTTAAAATTATTCACACAAAAAACATTAAAGCTAAAATAAAACATAAATCTAGTCACAATGAGCAAAGAGAATTCAAATTATCTTTGCTATGAGTATTGTACCTACTGGCTTATGTTTACCATATTGTTCTTATGGATGGCGCTGTTCGTAACTTGAATTAGTTTTTCTGTCTATCGTCAACATATTGAAATGAACTGACAAACATACTATAACTATATTTTATTACTATTCTCCTTTCGCCTTCTTACCCAATATTTTTGCAAACAATCTCCATACAAATTTAAAAACCGCTTTCAAAATAGCGTAGATTACAAATAAGATTGCAAATACTAAAGTTACGATCACACAAACGACATCTAGCGGTGATGTATAAAACGACGATGTATTCAGTTTCTGTGGTAGAGAGGGTGGCGCGGTACGATGTCGAGCTACATACTCCGTCCAATAGACGGCGCTGTCCATAACTGGGAGCGGCCGATCATGCCAGAGCTGAGAGATGCGCTTGGCGTTTGATTGCATTCTGAAAACAAGATGTTTAGTCAGGATTGTTACCTAAGCCTTCGTGATTAAAACACATTTAATCACTTAAGTTCCATTTAAACTTCGGTTTTGCGACACCGATTAGTAATTTTTCTTAGCGGTATATTATAATTATTTCAATTGTTATTAAAGACCTTGTTTTACAATTTCTTCCCGGACGTAGACGCGGGCCAACGCTAATACCTAAATAATACAAACATTTATAAAATTCTTTACATTGGATGTAATACATACTATGATATTTATCTACTTTTAACTTGTAATCCCGGAAGTGGGCGGTTTAACAACTAATGTCATCTGCGCGTGTACATTTCGTTTTAAGGACATCAACGCAAACGTTTATCTTGTTTTTCCCATTATAACCTCCTCATACTTACTTCTCCGAAGTCAGTTCTCTAATAGCTCCCTCCAAATTGTTACTATCGATCTCCTCAAAGAAGAGCGTAAGTCCCAATCCGCTTTCTCGTGCTGAAGCCGCGTTGCTGAACTGGTCGCCGAAGAACGGCACAGTCAGCAGGGGTTTACCGCAGTGGGCCGCTTCTGACATGCTTAGCATGCCGCCGTGCGATATGAAGGCTAGGACTTTTGGATGACCTGGAAAATAGTTGAAAATGTTGACGTCCATGAGAAGATTGGGAGAGTTAGGGCTCATTTAGACGGTGCAAGAACTCACATGTAAGTTTAATTACATTGCGGTATTTGATCGGTCGGCTGAATTGGATGTTACCTCAATAGCCCGCAATGTACCTAACTATAAATCGCATGCGAGTTCGCGCGTTCTCGTTCCCATTGTTTCGTACACGGGTAATACGAGTAGGAACACTAGAAAACGAGTAGTGATAGAGAGAATAAGACTTAGATATATTCACAACATTAAAAAAAACCGGCCAAGTGCGAGTCGGACTCGCGTTCCAAGGGTACCGTACATTACACAATTTTTAACAATATTTCTTTTTAATGAAAAGTGACTAGTAAAATGTATTTAAAAACTAAGTACTTAGGTAAGTCCGACTCACGTTTGACTGCACATTTCTAATAGGTTTTCCTGTCATCTATAGGTAAAGAAATATTTTGTGTATTATATGTATGTGTGATGTTTAGATTCTTACAATGAGCTCTTTCATTTGATATGTAACACGATATAGTTTGAAACACTTTATTTTTTAATTTGCTCATTTACCCCCAAAAGTCCTCCATATTTAAAATGAAATGAATTGTTTACGTTACATGTCCGTCTTTGGGTCACAAACTTACATATGTGTGTCAAATTTCAACTTAATCGGTCCAGTAGTTTCGGAGCAAATAGGCTGTGACAGACGGCACGAGTGATCCTATAAGGGTTCCGTTTTTTCCTTTTGAGGTACGGAACCCTAAAAATAGGACAGTGAGATATTTTATCTCTGTTTATTTGTCCTTCAAGCCCACTTACTGCTGCTCGTAACATAACCTAATTTTCTATTTGTTCAAAGCAATCATTCATAATCAGGAAGGCCAACTAAATTTTTCATTGTACTTGTACTTATAAGTTATAACACTATGATGAATTTTACATTATTCATTATTCCTTAAATGGGCTTTGCTTTATCGCACGTCATAGTGAACCATTGACGTAATTTCGGAGATTGGAAATTTCTAAATTCGTGATAATGGTATATTAACAGGAAGGATACTATTACTTGCGGTGGCCTAATTAAAGGCCTTAATGTCTCATTATGACGTCATTACATCATTATTTTTAGCATGTATTAATTTAATTGACAATAGTATAGGTACCTACTGTTAAAATAAAGGGGAACCTGTACCTACGAAAACTGTACCTAGTAAAAAAGAAAAATGTACGACATGGACTGTACGATATCGTAGCGCCAATCGGCTCTGAGGTTTACTTTAATATCAACAAAAAACTTACATAAAATATCCAACTGCGGAAACCAACTTCCCACAAGCAAGTCGTCACTTTGCTCGGGAAAACTGTCGTTCCCCCATTTCCATATCACTTTTTGAGGAATCCTTCCAAAAGCTCCGACGAACTGCTTTCGCTTGTTATCGGACATTGAGTTCGATCTCAGAAGGGACCCGAAGCTGACGTAGATAACGCCGTGTTCTGCTGATGACAGAAACTCTTCTATATCCTAGAATAAGGGGTTATTAGATTACTTAGATAGACACTTGAAAACGCGATTTTGATTGGCTGCAATATTTTTTACCACATACCGCTTAAAATATATCAAATGCTTTGAAAATAACAAATAAGGTACTATTTAAAGGGTTCTATTAAATTATTGGATTGTATTATTCTTGCAACATTTGAAATGACGTAGTAAATATTTAGTCAGTTGTTGTTTTTATTAACAACTTTAATTCGTTAAGGGTCATTCTGTAGGTATGCTTTTTTTATAGCTAAATAGCTAATACTGCTTGTACTTATGTCATTTGGCATGTCGAAAGCTCTAAGGAGGAATATAGTCTTGATATCTACGAAAGCGATCATCTGAAAGGAGAAAAATCACGCACAGCTTTGTTTATAAAACTCTTGCAAACGTTGTCACGGCCATATACATTATAGGTACATGTAGGTAAAAATAAATTTTATAAATTGTTGTTTGAAGGTCTGTCCTCTGTGACTTAAACTTGACATTGAAACATAGCGCCGTTAAACAGGGAATCCATAATATACCTACTATGAAAAATTGTACACATGTTTATAGCCATGACCTTGCAGCCGTAACTGACCTTCGGCACTGGCTTAGGTTTCTGAACATGAATGCCAGCAATCTCCAAAACTTGAGGCGCTAACAACCTCCCTCCCGTTATCGAGTGATGCTGGTACAAAAACATCATCGCCATTCTTTCCTTCGCCATCTTCTCTAAATCCACCGAAACCTCTGGAAGATGCTTAGCGAACACACCTCTTATGCTCTCCTGCAAGTTCCATTTCATATAATTTTGAATTACAAAGTCAACTACTGTTATCTGAACCCTTTGCCAAAGTGACGGATTGCTTCCAGCGTTAAAGAAATAGTGCGGATCTGTTCTGACGTCAAACGGTAATCCCATTCTTGAGTAATGCATTGGTAACAACACGTGTGAGGTTATCCCTATGATCGGAGAGTCATACATCGCTGCCGCATACGCAAACCCGCAGTCGCTCAGGAACTGCTCCACAAATATTACATCATACTTAATTTTCTTATCCAAATGCTCCTTAACCTTCTTATGCGTAAAAAGATGTTCGCAATCATGCGCAGTACCACCCGGGCTCAATATAAAATGTCTATAAAAGTTGTACAAAGGCACGTACCAAGAACTTGTACTTTCGTAGAATTTTAAATCGTCTGTCCTAACGGCGCCGGGCTGGTACGCCTCGAGGTCAATGAACTCCAGCCCCGCCGTGGGGTTTTTGTCGGGGAAATTGTTCATGACAGTAACTTTGTGGCCTCTGTGGGCTAGTTCCCTGAATAGGGTGTTTAAAGCCATGTAGTGGCTAGGTATGGGCATGGACACGATCACTAGGACATTTAAAGCTGTGACTTGGGCTAGTAGGGCGAGGAGGGTGAGTACGATGACGCGAGACATTGTTGACGTGTGCGCTCGCCGCTAGCCGGCGCTTGACTGAATGAAAATAAGCTTTGCGTGTGGCCGTGGACCTTGACTTATAAATTAACAGAACTCGGCAGATGACTTGATTGATCAACTTGCGGTACTTATGTGGATTTCATATTACTTATGGAACCAAAATAATTTAAATGATCATATACGCTATATAATTGTTACATATTAGGTGCAACTTATTTTTAATACTTGTTTTTCAATAAAAAGACACGTCAAGATCGCTTACCTTCTTTCTAATGCTAAAAAATGAAGTAGTTATAGTTGCCTAAAGAAATGCTTATGTCGGCGGCAGATCGTAAAATCGGGCATATCGAGATATTCCTAGGCACATCATGAAACGCCGCCATTTCATGATCTGACTAAGATTAACCCAGGCGTATCACGATCTGCCTTATAAAAGAGGCGGCAGATCGGTCAGACCAATGTATTCGTTGATATTCCTAGCTTCATACCGGGCGCATCGTAAAATAATTGATGAGATATTCCTAGGCATATCATGAAACGCCGCCATTTCATGATCTGACTAAAATTAACTCGGGCATATCACGATCTGTCTCATAAAAGATTCGGCAGATCGATGGGAGCAATGTATTCGTCAAATTCCTAGCTTCATTCATAACCGATCGCATCGTAAAATAATTGCACTTTTTGCCACTGGTGGCGCTGCATTCTATATGACGCTGCGTCCGAGGTGTTGCCAGCAGATCGTACCTTTTAATACAAGTTTACGTTCCTTTTGAGCCTTGAGGTTTGCTCGATATGGCTGGTGGTCGCTAGGCAGATCATGAAATGCCGGCGTTTCATGATCTGCCTAGGAATATCACCCCTTGAGGTTTGCACGATATGGCTGGTGGTCGCGCTAGGCAGATCATGAAATGCCGGCGTTTCATGATCTACCTAGGAATATCACCCCTTGAGGTTTGCACGATATGGCTGGTCGTCACTAGGCAGATCATGAAATGCCGGCGTTTCATGATCTGCCTAGGAATATCACCCCTTGAGGTTTCCACGATATGGCTGGTCGTCGCTAGGCAGATCATGAAATGCCGGCGTTTCATGATATGCCTAGGAATATCACCCCTTGAGGTTTGCACGATATGGCTGGTCGTCGCTAGGCAGATCATGAAATGCCGGCGTTTCATGATCTGCCTAGGAATATCACCCCTTGAGGTTTGCACGATATGGCTGGTGGTCGCGCTAGGCAGATCATGAAATGCCGGCGTTTCATGATCTGCCTAGGAATATCACCCCTTGAGGTTTGCACGATATGGCTGGTCGTCGCTAGGCAGATCATGAAATGCCGGCGTTTCATGATCTGCCTAGGAATACCACCCCTTGAGGTTTGCACGATATGGCTGGTCGCCGCTAGGCAGATCATGAAATGCCGGCGTTTCATGATCTGCCTAGGAATATCACCTCTTGAGGTTTGCACGATATGGCTGGTCGTCGCTAGGCAGATCATGAAATGCCGACGTTTCATGATCTGCCTAGGAATATCACCCATTGAGGTTTGCACGATATGGCTGGTGGTCGCTAGGCAGATCATGAAATGCCGGCGTTTCATGATCTGCCTAGGAATATCACCCCTTGAGGTTTGCACGATATGGCTGGTCGTCGCTAGGCAGATCATGAAATGCCGGCGTTTCATGATCTGCCTAGGAATATCACCCATTGAGGTTTGCACGATATGGCTGATGGTCGCTAGGCAGATCATGAAATGCCGGCGTTTCATGATATGCCTAGGAATATCACACCCTACTTATTTGATATGCCTAAACGTCGCTAGGCAAATCGTCAAACGTTGATGTTTGAACGATATGGCTGGTAGTCGCTAGTCAGATCATGAAATGGCGGCGTTTCATGGTATGCCTAGGAATATCTCGATATGGCCGATTTTACGATCTGCCTCCGACACTTATACCAAATTCAAAGGCACATGGGTGTCATATTTACTCGTACCTAATATCTATTACAACTTCAACTCGCATTCAAATGATCTATGCCGTCAAACTGATTTTACATGAAGTTAACAAATATATGTAATATATAAACCAATATGTACATTCATAGGGATTAAAACTTTCAACTATCTTGTATTAAACCTGTGATGTAAAATATTTCTAATACATCCCCTAAGCAGACAAATGTAATTTTTTTGATGAAATGAAATGAAATCTTTATTTCAGGCAACTAGTGGCCCATACATAAATACGTTAAAACTAGCATACATATTATTATAAAAATAACTAAACACTCAAAATCACATTATGATTGCGATGCGTTACGCAACCCTGCAGTGTCAGGGAACCGGCCGCGGAACCGCCGAAACTTGACACCCTTCGGCCAAAACTCCTCCTTGGTGAAGGTCGCTAGATGTTCAGTCGGAACGGTCACCATAAACGAACCACGAATTTAATCTTATATAAAATGTTTCTTAACAGTCGGCGATTCCCGGTACTTGGTTGAATCAAGAGGGAGGCTAGCCTCCGAGCCTCCTACCGGCACCATGCGGCGGATACGCCAAGAAGAGTACCTCTCCTCATGGAGCGTGGAACAGAACTACACATGCACCGTGCAAAGCGTCGGGGGTCTCAATGTGGACACCAACAAACTTGTCGAGGTTGGTTGACTTAGTGTAAGGCCTGAGTGGACGCTCGAAGCGGAGCGTTCGGCGGGGCGTGCAGCGTAGCGTCGGGCTCACAAGTAATTTGAGCAGCGTGCACTAAGGCCGCTCCTATACGCTTGCATTTGTTTAACATGCACGCCGCACGCCCCGCCCCGCTGCACGCCCAACTCGAGCGTCCACTCAGGCCTTACACTTATTTAAGTTATATTTATAAGTATCAAACAAGGTTGTGGAGATGAGTCCAGATCAGAGCTAAGGGAATTTAGCGAACGTTTTAACGACAATAGACGGTGTAGTTCAACTCATCCTAAAGGGTATTGTATGGGAAATATCATAATTCACTGTCAAGTGGTTGGTGCAACTAGCCCGAAGAGCTAACCTTATCAAAAGAAAGATTATCCTTATAAAGAATATTTAACTTACATTGAGTGTCTTTGTGGATTAAGCTCAAACATTTTATCATTCAACTGACATGTGTTTACATATATTAATTTCATTTGACTTTACTAGACTTATAATGCCCGGGATATGGACCGTAGTTACAATACAAAAGGTAAAGGTCGATATAAGTCTATAGTGAAACAAACCGTGAATCATTCAAAACTCTAATTTGGCTTTGTTGTTTATCATCTAATTTATTATCTATGGCGGAGGTTATTGACTCGCGAGAACACTGCTGATAATAGTTATTATTATAAAACATACAGTGTCCGTGACTATAAAGCTTGTACTGAAAGCATCTTTACTTGGTTAAAGATAAGGTTTAATTTGCATTATGTATAGTTTTAACTATCATCCGTGTTTCTCGTGGACCCTGAAACATCAACCAATGAATATTTTATGCCGACACAAGAATAACATAACAGAATATCTAATGATATCAGTAAATAAGAAAGATGAGATTCAAAATGATAGATGCAGATACAATTTTTCTTATAATCGGCGTATTGCAATTCGAATTCAGTCCGGGGCACTGGAGAGCTTGGGTACTTTTTAGGGTTCCGTACCCAAAGTGTAAAAACGGGACCCTATTACTAAGACTTCGCTGCCCGTCTGTCTGTCTGTCTGTTTGTCCGTCTGTCTGTCTGTTTGTCTGTCTGTCTGTCTGTCATCAGGCTGTATCTCATGAACCGTGGTAGCTAGGCAGTTGAAATTTTCACAGATAATGTATTTCTGTTGCCGCTATAACAACAAATACTAAAAACAGAATAAAATAAATATTTAAGTGGGACTCCCATACAACAAACGTGATTTTATTGCCGTTTTTTGGAGTAATGGTACGGACCGGGTCTCTATTGTTTCCCAAATGGTTTTAAGCCATAATGTATTGTTTGCCCGAATTTTCGTTAGTCATAATTCATTTGGTTCAGAAACGCGTCACTTTTCAGGATTGCCATAAAACAAACCTGACCTAACCTAACCTATCTATAGGATAACCTAACGAAAATCCTGAAATGTTAACGGTTTCAGTTTTATGACTAATGATAATATGACAAACAATACATTATGACTTAAAACTTTATGGGAAACAACGGGATCCCGTACGGACCCCTTGGTGCGCGAGTCCGACTCGCACTTGGCTGGTTTTGTTTAGTATATGTACTATAATGTCCTTCAATAAAATATGTCCGTCAAATCACCAGGTGGTCTGCCAAGCCGGTATCTTCCACGGCGGCAAGCCCATCTGCGAGCCCCAGAAGACCAAGATGGCGGCCGTCTCGAACGAGGGCGTCGCGCGCTGGGACCAAGCGCTCACGTTCCCGATCAAAGTGCTCAACATACCGCGCATGGCGAGGCTTTGCTTCGTCATATACTCTACCTCAGAGGTGTATAAGAGTAATAAGAGCAAGAAGGGGAAGAAGGACACCACTAAGGTATGTTATCACTACATAGTATAAAACGAAGACCAAGATGGCGGCCGTCTCGAACGAGGGCGTGGCGCGCTGGGATCAGGCGCTCACGTTCCCGATCAAAGTGCTCAACATACCGCGCATGGCGAGGCTTTGCTTCGTCATATACTCCACCTCCGAGGTGTACAAGAGTAATAAGAGCAAGAAGGGGAAGAAGGACACCACTAAGGTATGTTATCACTACATAGTATAAAACGAAGACCAAGATGGCGGCCGTCTCGAACGAGGGCGTGGCGCGCTGGGACCAAGCGCTCACGTTCCCGATCAAAGTGCTCAACATACCGCGCATGGCGAGGCTTTGCTTCGTCATATACTCCACCTCCGAGGTGTACAAAAGTAATAAGAGCAAAAAGGGGAAGAAGGACACCACTAAGGTATGTTATTATTGTTAAATCTATCTATTTGAAAACAAATGCGCGCTCAAAATACCACAATGGCACTCCACCACTAAGGTATGCCCTAAGGCCGAACATATCATGGTTCAATAATGTACACTTTAATAATATCTACTGTACCATATGTTCTCGTGAATAAACTTTCATTTCATAGGTAACTTTGAAGAAACGTTGAATTTAGCTGAGCTTTAGGATAATCTGAGTGTCATATCCCAACATAGCCATCTCACAAAACTAACATGTTAGTTATTTACTTATCTCTATTCTTAGACAATGAAAATAATTCCATGAATATTTGACATTAGCAACATTAGTCACTTGCCTAAATAAAACAAGAATTAATTGTTAATTTCGTGTAATCAACACGAATCTGGCAATGGCTTTTATCGTCACTTCCTACACTCGTGCGAGACGGATATTCTTAATCATATTTTAAGTTTCAATTCATGGATTAAAACCATACCCTTAAGTCTACTTTATGATTATATCTAATACTACCTATTTATATTTCCGCAGGACGACATAAACAAGTTGGCGTGGGCGAACACGATGATATTCGACTACAAGAACCTCCTCCGGACGGACGGCGTGACGCTGTTCATGTGGACGTACGTCGCCGACGAGACTCAAGACGAGATGCTACTGCACCCGCTGGGCACCGTCGTGTCGAATCCCAGCACGGACTCGTGCGCCGCGCTGCAAGTGCGCTTCTCAGAGTGAGTACACACCTAGCCAACGGAAATTCAGCATAAATACGAGGGGCGGCTGAAAAGTTAATCGTTAGTAATGGCGGCAATATTTAAACTGCCAAAGTGGTGGGGGAAAAGCAGCATAGTTTTTTTTTATTTTTCTTTTTTTTATTCTAACTTAGGCCGCGAATCAGCTTCCCCTCGTATAACCCAATATTTTACTTTCATTTTACTAGTGGCTCTGTGAGCTGCTGATCTCGCGTGTTTGTTCTTCCATAGAATTAAACTACATAAATGTATGGCTCAACTATTATAAAAAATATAAAAAAAAAAAAACATTTATCGACTCGCATCATTTCACGAATCAGTTAAGAAATGTGACCTGTAGAAGAGAACAGCCTCCAAACACATACAAAAGCATTTTTTTTCCCAAGCTCTAACATACGTTTTGTTAGGCTTCGCGCTCGCTCGGTATTTATAATAACAACGGTAAAAATTATACATAATTCTATTCGTATAATAATTCGGAGCTATGACAACAATTCAACCTTTTGCATAAATACAGATTTCACATTTAAATCAAACTTCTTAAACCATTCTTCTTTCCAGCTACGAATGCCCCTACCAAATAATGTTCCCGTCGTCCGACGCAGTGCGAGAACGAGCCGAGTTCCCCGAGAACGGCTCGCCGGAGGTGGTGGCGCGGCTAGCGCGAGATCTAGACTCGCCGCCGTACAAGGACCCGCTGTACGAGATGCACGAACTCGAGAAGAAGGACATCTGGGCCTCCAGGTCAGTACTCACACAGTATCCCCTCGAACACCGTCGTGCGACGCGGTGCGAGAACGCGCCGAGTTCCCCGAGAACGGCTCGCCGGAGGTGGTGGCGCGGCTAGCGCGAGATCTAGACTCGCCGCCGTACAAGGACCCGCTGTACGAGATGCACGAACTAGAGAAGAAGGACATCTGGGCTTCCAGGTCAGTACTCGCACAGTATCCCCTCGAACACCGTCGTCCGACGCGGTGCGAGAACGCGCCGAGTTCCCCGAGAACGGCTCGCCGGAGGTGGTGGCGCGGCTAGCGCGAGATCTAGACTCGCCGCCGTACAAGGACCCGCTGTACGAGATGCACGAACTAGAGAAGAAGGACATCTGGGCTTCCAGGTCAGTACTCACACAGTATCCCCTCGAACACCGTCGTGCGACGCGGTGCGAGAACGCGCCGAGTTCCCCGAGAACGGCTCGCCGGAGGTGGTGGCGCGGCTAGCGCGAGATCTAGACTCGCCGCCGTACAAGGACCCGCTGTACGAGATGCACGAACTAGAGAAGAAGGACATCTGGGCTTCCAGGTCAGTACTCGCACAGTATCCCCTCGAACACCGTCGTCCGACGCGGTGCGAGAACGCGCCGAGTTCCCCGAGAACGGCTCGCCGGAGGTGGTGGCGCGGCTAGCGCGAGATCTGGACTCGCCGCCGTACAAGGACCCGCTGTACGAGATGCACGAACTAGAGAAGGACATCTGGGCTTCCAGGTCAGTACTCGCACAGTATCCCGTCGAATACAGGAAATACAGGAATGGGATTCCTTGCCGGCGTCTATATTTCCGAGCTCATATAACCCGGCAACCTTCAAATCAAGGGTGAACAGGCACCTTCTGGGCGAGCTCCATCGTAGGCCACGTCTTCGCCTCGGCTAGTCTGTGGCCATGAGTAAGCCCATTTATAATAATAATAAAATAGCAAAAACAAAACAATGTTTCTTGGGAAATTGTAATAGATACCAAAAATATTACCGAGTCAAGCCGTGCTTCCATTCCAGGCTCTAAAAGTACGAGTATTTTTTTTGATAAAGAAATAATAGTTATACTTGGTCAACCAGATCTTGACAGTAAAAAAAGGCGGCAAATTTGAAAAATGTAGGCGCGAAGGGATATCGTCCCATAGAAAATTTGAATTTCGCGCCTTTTTTTACTGGCAAGATTTGGTTGACCAGCTATACATGTTTTACGTAAAATATTCTTAGATAATAAAATGCAACTTTCCTATCAGTTTAGATATTGATATCAATCAAGATAGTCTTTACCAGTTGGTGTGGTGGAAACTTCATTTCTCTGTAGGGGCTGTTCATAAATTACGTCATCTATTTTTGACGATTTTTGACAACCCCCCCCCCCCTAAAATCATCCAAAAATCATGCTTCGAATGACCCCGTTTCCTCCTACGTCATGCTACCATCATCCGATGTCCAGACCACCCCCCCATTTGAAATGACGTAATTTATGAATAGCCCCATAGGGTAATATGATATTATAATATAAAATGTCATTCAATAGAAGTTGCTAACTATGTAAACAAACCGCCATACTAAAATTGACACTGAATGTCAATTTACTAGTAACTTTTGTTTACATAGTTAGCAAGTTCTATTGAATGACACTTTAATATGGGGAGTGACGTTTGACAATGTAACGTCCGGCATGAGTCATATAACGTAACAAAACCCTATTGCTAAGATAAAAAAATAATCTGTGCAAAACCACTATGGTGTGTACAGTAAGACATATAAATGATTATGGTGATGTACCTAATTAATTTAAATCAAATAGTTGATATCGTTCTGAAGAAATGAGACTTCGCTAAGTTTTTTACTTCAGTGTTTCTCAGGACAGCAGTTTTTGGCATTGTCAAGTGTATGCCTACATCAGGGGTCACCAAATGGCGGACCGCGCTCCGCATCCGGACCGCCGACCTATTTTATTTCTTGTTTATTTAAAAAACTCAAGGAGAAACGGACCCCTGAAGAAACTAATTGGTGACCCCTGGCCTACATTATACAAATACAAATGCATTTATTTCATTACTTTTTTACATCAGTTCTTAGGTATAATATAAGGGAAAAATATTAAGAGCCAACAGGAGCTGAGATTAAAATATTTTAGGTAAATATACCCGTCTCGCTAACGGAAGCGGCTCCTAAAACTAGTGCGATAAGGACAAGGCGAAAAATCCTGCGTAAAAATCTCAAAAATCGAGGTTTCGTACTCGACTGTTTCCTCCTCCAAAACTTAACCAATCGTAACCAAATTTGGAAATCTAAATGATTATGACATTATCTGTGTCGGACCGTTTTGCTTTCTTGGCTGATTGATATAAGTTTTGAATAGCGCGCCTCTCATTGCGGCATAGTCAATTAGGCCATTTTGGCCATTTTTGAAGGGCTCTAGCGCCTTAAAAAACAAAAATATCAAAAAAAGCAAAACGGTCCGACACAGATATTGACAATATTAATCTGTGTTGAAAAAATCATTGCTCTAGCTTCAAAACCCACGGAGGAAACAGTCGAGTACGTTTGTATGGAGAAATGACCACTCCTGTTGGCTCTTAACTTTTTGTATGATTTATCCTCAGAAAACAGTTCCGCGACACCGCACCCCACCTGCTGACCAAGCTGCTGGCGTGCGTGGAGTGGGGCGAGCAGGCGGACTCGGCCAGCGTGGTGTACATGATGTCGGAGTGGCCCATGCTGCCCGTCGAGTCCGCTCTCGAGCTGCTCGACTACGCGTATGCCGACGCGGCCGTACGGAGCTTCGCCGTCAAGTGCCTCGCCAAGATCACGTCAGTACCTATACAATTATAAAACACTTCCGCGACACCGCACCCCACCTGCTGACCAAGCTGCTGGCGTGCGTGGAGTGGGGCGAGCAGGCGGACTCGGCCAGCGTGGTGTACATGATGTCCGAGTGGCCCATGCTGCCCGTCGAGTCCGCTCTCGAGCTGCTCGACTACGCGTATGCCGACGCGGCCGTCCGAAGCTTCGCCGTCAAGTGCCTCGCCAAGATCACGTCAGTACCTACACAATTATAAAACACTTCCGCGACACCGCACCCCACCTGCTGACCAAGCTGCTAGCAGGCGGACTCGGCCAGCGTGGTGCACATGATGTCCGAGTGGCCCATGCTGCCCGTCGAGTCCGCGCTAGAACTGCTCGACTACGCGTACGCCGACGCGGCCGTCCGAAGCTTCGCCGTCAAGTGCCTCGCCAAGATCACGTCAGTACCTACACAATTATAAAACACTTCCGCGACACCGCACCCCACCTGCTGACCAAGCTGCTAGCAGGCGGACTCGGCCAGCGTGGTGCACATGATGTCCGAGTGGCCCATGCTGCCCGTCGAGTCCGCGCTAGAACTGCTCGACTACGCGTACGCCGACGCGGCCGTCCGAAGCTTCGCCGTCAAGTGCCTCGCCAAGATCACGTCAGTACCTACACAATTATAAAACACTTCCGCGACACCGCACCCCACCTGCTGACCAAGCTGCTAGCAGGCGGACTCGGCCAGCGTGGTGCACATGATGTCCGAGTGGCCCATGCTGCCCGTCGAGTCCGCTCTCGAGCTGCTCGACTACGCGTACGCCGACGCGGCCGTCCGAAGCTTCGCCGTCAAGTGCCTCGCCAAGATCACGTCAGTACCTACACAATTATAAAAAAGAAGCCAAGTGCGAGTCGGACTCGCCCATGAAGTGTTCCGTATTTAGGGGATTTATGACTAAAAAAAACTACTTATTAGATCTCGTTCAAACCAATTTTCGGTGGAAGTTTGCATGGTAATGTACATCATATATATTTTTTAGTTTTATCTTTCTCTTATTTTAGAAGTTACGGGGGGGGGGGGGGGGCACACATTTTAAGATAAGATAAGATTTCTTTATTGTCAAAGCTGGTACATAGATCTTATAAATATCACAAAAGTCCACCAGCTTGCCCATTTCGGGCGTACAATTATCAACTAACCTAGTGCATGCAAATAACAATAACATAACATCATAACGATTCATTGTCTATGTACATAAAATATTCATTTAAATTATAGAAACTTTTTGTTAACAGCCATTTCTTGAGCTTGTTTTTAAATCTAATCCCCTCTTGGGCCTTAATATATTCAGGCAAGTGATTAAATATTTTTATACCTGAGACATATGTGCTCTTGCTTAGTATAAAGCTAGACGACCTAACTGTACAAACATCATATTTATATTGCGATCTTATATTATTTTTGGAGTCACTTTTTTTAATAAATATGTCATTTTGTTCCTTAACCAATACACAAATTTCCAAAATATAGATACATGAGTTAATATTTCATTGCCTTTAAAAACTTCTCTAGGAGATTCCAGATGCCAAAGCTTAAATATTATACGCATGCATCTTTTTTGAAGAATGAATGTCGATTCAACGTTTACCGAATTTCCCCAAAATATTATGCCATAATTATGTCAAGTGAGGAGTTTACCACTTTGGAAGTGTCTCTCGCGCAAACTATTCAGTTTAGAAAAAAATGATATGAGAAACCTCAATATCATTTTTGAAGACCTATCCATTGATACCCCACACGTATGGGTTTGATAAAAAAATTTTTTTGAGTTTCAGTTCTAAGTATAGGAAACCCCCAAAATTTATTGTTTTATTTTTCTATTTTTGTGTGAAAATCTTAATGCGGTTCACAGAATACATCTACTTACCAAGTTTCGACAGTATATATAGTTCTTATAGTTTCGGAAAAAAGTGGCTGTGACATACGGACGGACGGACAGACAGACAGATAAACATGACGAATTCATAAGGGTTTCGTTTTTTGCCATTTGGCTACGGAACCCTAAAAATGTTAGTCTTTTCCATGCAATGTGACACCTGCTACTGTCCAAACTGTCCACTTGAGAGTGGGGTGAGACTCGAACTAGAGCGACACTCAAATATCGCCTTGGTCACGAAACATAGGGCTCATTTAGACCGGTGCGCGAACTCGTATACGATTTTGGATACGTTGCGGATCATTGAGGTTACATCAATTCAGCCGACCGATCAAACGACGCAATGTAATCAAACTCGCATGCGAGTTCTCGATTTTTCGAGCCCATATACGCTCCAAATATGCACGCTCGATTCTGACGCGGATCCCTATCTATACATTGGTTGAAACAAATGACAAAATTGGGTTCTGTGGCCCTCGGGTACATGCACTCAGTGATATGAAAGAAAGGCCAATGTGTTTAGTTCGAATGCCGCTCCTAATGGCATTTAGTACGTTCCTAGACACAATTAACATTTCTGAATTTCCAAATTTTCTTTAGAAATGACTTGTTCACCAGCATTATACTATGTAATACTGTTGATTGTACTAATTTCTATTTATTTACAGGGACGAAGAACTCCTTCTGTACCTGTTACAACTCGTGCAAGCGTTGAAACACGAGTCGTACCTGATGTGCGACCTGTCTCTGTTCCTCCTGCAGCGCGCCTTCAACAACATGACCATCGGACACTACCTCTTCTGGCATTTAAGGTAAGTCAGAATACCTCCCATTACATGCCATTTTACCTCGATTAATCTGTCAGCTCCCAGCGGCTCATATTTGAGCCAGAACGCTTATGGGTGACGTCATATCGTGGGAAACGACAGGTTACCAGATTTTATACAAGTGTTTATGTTTGTGATTCTTGGATCCAATTTGCACAATTTCTGTAAACAGATAAGCTCGATTATGAACCTGCTCATATTTTGAATTGACACTTAATCACAATTACTTAATTAACTCTTAAATATTTTAAATATTCTTTGAAACACCCTGGCTCCATAGATGGAACCAAAATTACCTTTGTTTTCGAACTATGACCACCATGTCCAATCCAAACAATAACATTCTTCTAATTTTTACTGTGACCGTAATAAACAATTCCCATGCTAACTTTATTTTTGAAGTGAAAACTTCTTTAGCGGCGCTGGGCACTTTTTGAGGTGGGGAAAAAATGGTACACTCGAGACAGCGTAAGGCGATCACGTGACCGTAAGGGGCGTAAGGCGATCACGTGACCGTAAGCCCTGTAAGGTGGCCACTCATCATTTAAATGGCATTTAAATTAATAAAGAAAAACTCAATGTTATAACTTAATGTTGCGGACTCCTTTTCAAGACTCTACCTATGTTCAAATAATTTGACGTTGTCATCAAATCAGCAAATAAACATGTCAAATCAGCAGTATGTAAATAAACATGTCAATGAAAAAGTGTGATCTTATTTGAGAATGATAATAATATATAATAAATAAATAAAATACCTCCGCTAAACGTATGTATCGTGTTACCGGGCGTCGGTAACATAGTGAAGTGAGTTTTCACTTCTATCGGCACTCCCGGAGTGCAACCGTTGTTGCTTGTTTAATGTTCAATATCCTGTTACCTCAGGTCGGAGATGCACGTATCATCGGTATCAATACGATTCGGATTGGTCCTCGAAGCGTACTGTCGCGGCAGCCAAGACCACGTGGACACGTTGCTACGACAGATCAGCTGTTTGGACAAACTCAAGTGTAAGTACCATCAGACTAGAGTCAACAGGAGTGGTCATTTCTCCATACAAACGTACTCGACTGTTTCCTCCGTGGGTCTTGAAGTTAGAGCTATGATTTTTTCAACACAGATTAATATTGTCAATATCTGTGTCGGACCGTTTTGCTTTTTTTGATATTTTTGTTTTTTAAAGGCCTTCAAAAATGGCCAAAATTGCCTAATTGACTATGCCGCAATGAGAGGCGTGGTATTCAAAACTGATATCAATTAGCCAAAAAAGCAAAACGGTCCGACACAGATAATTTCATAACCATTTAGATTTCCAAATATGGTTACGATTGGTTAAGTTTTGGAGGAGGAAACAGTCGAGTACGAAACCTCGATTTTTGAGATTTTTACGCAGGATTTTTCGCCTTGTCCTTATCGCACTAGTTTTAGGAGCCGCTTCCGTTAGCGAGACGGGTATATTTACCTAAAATATTTAAATCTCAGCTCCTGTTTCGTCTTAACGCTCCGTAGCGAACGAAACGCAACTGTCACTGTCGCACTAGGAAGTGTGATAGAGAGAGACTACTAAGATACGCTACGGAAAGTTAATGATTTGCACGTAGCCTTCGGAACTGAGAACAGAAATGTCGTTTTGGAATTTCTAAGTATTCTCAACAATATAGTCATCATTACATCAACCGAACATTGGCCATTGCTGGACAAAGGCTTCCTCAGAGTATTTTTACAAGGAATGGTCATGTGATGCCCAACCATGAATCTAGTATTTTAACTGGATCGGCAATGAGGGGTGGGGGAAGTGACCGAACGGGATAGTTTATGTATCTTTCAGTAGGAGTAGCAGCGAAAGCGCTATTATTGTTGTCCTTGTCAAAGTCTCACATTTTTTTAATTCCCCACCATAAATTAGTATGGATTATGGTGGGCAACAAATAAATTCGATCAATCATAGTGTCGCATTGCCTATGTTTTGTCCCTCACGGAGGCACGCGTATACCACTTCTATAGGATTCTACCTTCTATGAGCCCAACAGTGAACTATTTTACGATAGACCAGACCATGGGTCAGGTGTGACCATCGGGGTCCCGTTGTTTCCCATAAAGTTTTAAGTCATAATGTATTATATGTCATATTATTAAAACTGAAACCGTTAACATTTCAGGATTTTCGTTAGGTTATCCTATAGATAGGTTAGGTTTGTTTTATGGCAATCCTGAAAAGTGACGCGTTTCTGAACCAAATGAATTATGACTAACGAAAATTCGGGCAAACAATACATTATGGCTTGGCTACCTAAAGGTTGTCTGGAAGAGATCGCTTTTTAGCGATAAGACCGCCTGTTGTTTAACCTCTTCTTCCTGTATTATCCGTATTGTTTTCTGTAATGAGGTGTACAATAAAGAGTATTTGTATTGTATTGTATGGCTTAAAACTATTTGGGAAACAATAGAGACCCATGACCATCACTTAAGATCCTCTCCGTATTGTAATTGGTGACTGCTATCTGATTTTCCACTCCAGGAGTGAAATAAGGCTTTATTGGTACTAAGGTCCAGTTTCCTTACGTTTTCTTTCGCCGAAGAGCAACTGGTAAATATCCGTGGACAATCTTCACGATTTTTTATATATAATACCTATGTAACACTTTAAACTCTCGCGTTTTGTACACATATTTAATTACACAAACGGGTCTACCGCGAAAGGTAAAAACAATTAAATTATATCGCGGTAGATCCGTTTGTGTAATTAAATATAATGCCTATGTGTAAGTTTGTTCCATAACATTTATTTATTAACAGGGCTGAACAATATGGTGCGCAAGCGCAACAAAGAGAGCATAAACAAAGCGCGAGCCGCCATATTGTCGCTGCTGCAAGAGGAGCACTGCCGCGAGACGCTCTGCAACTTCGTGTCGCCGCTCAACCCCAGCTTCGTGTGCAAATCTGTCAGGTTAGTACATATTACAGATGTAGAGAATAATCCTTTACCTCGAATTTCATCGAAATCGTTAGAGCCGTTTCCGAGATCCCCGAAATATATATATAAATAAATAAACAAGAATTGCTCGTTTAAAGGTATTAGATAGATAAATAAATAAATATACAAGAATTGCTCGTTTAAAGCAGGGATGTTGCGGATGCCGGTTTTTTGACATCCGCGGACGCGGATGCGGATGCGGATTTTTAAAGGGTCACATCCGCGAATGCGGATGCGGATGCGGATTTCAAGATAGTACCATAAAAAACGTCAAATATTACATTTTAGTAATTTTTATTTAAAAAAACCGGCCAATTGCGAGTAGGACTCGCGTTCCAAGGGTTCCGTACATTAAGTCCCACTCACGCTTGATTGCTCATTTCTAATAGGTTTTTTTGGTTAATGACTAAATTACCTAGCAGTCTAGCACTTACGCCGATGCTAAGACGTTCCACATCCGCATCCGCATTAAATCCGCATCGATTTTATGCGGATGCGGATGCGGATGTTGAAAATAATGCGGAAGTTCCGCGGTTGCGGATGCGGATATTCGCAACATCCCTGGTGTAAAGGTATTAATTAGGTAGAACTTGTGTTTAAAAATAACTGCTATCTATGTTTTTCTACTAACATCTGATGTTTTATTTCATGCATGGTGTGAAATATTTCATTTTATATACAGTCAAATACCCAATTGTACCGAATTAAAACGATCCCTTGTACCCAGACCGGAGAAGTGCAAAGTGATGGACAGCAAGATGCGGCCCCTGCAGCTCGAGTTCGAGAACATCGAGTCGTGCGGGCCGGATATCCGGATCATCCTCAAGATCGGCGACGACCTGCGACAGGACATGTTCACGCTGCAGATGCTCAGGATCATGGACAGTCTGTGGAAGAACGAGGGATACGATTTCCGGTGAGCCTTCATCGCTACTCATAGACTAGGAATCCTCTAGACGGAGTTTAGAGCAATTATTTTGACGACCGGTCTGGCCTAGTGGGTAGTGACCCTGCCTATGAAGCCGATGGTCCCGGGTTCGAATCCTGGTAAGGGCATTTATTTGTATGATGATACAGATATTTGTTCCTGAGTCATGGTTGTTTTCTATGTATTTAAGTATTTATATATATTATATATATCGTTGTCTGAGTACCCACAACACAAGCCTTCTTGAGCTTACCGTGGGGCTTAGTCAATTTGTGTAAGAATGTCCCTATAATATTTATTTATTTATTTATTTATTATTTATTATTTATTATTTCATGAAACCGATGCTACCAAAAATACTGGGGTGCGGGGACGAGGTGAGCGCGTCCCGTGCCGTGATTGGTCCGTTCAAAGACACGGACGTCACACAAAGACACTCGAAGATGGAGTAAAACTACCGTATATTTGTGGCAGAGGGGGTAGCGCTACTATGCTCAGTCTAGATTTCTAGAGGATGTCTTGTCTGTGTCGCTACTATACTATTTTTCAAATAGCTTGGGTAACGCGACAAAATTTATAGTGGTAGAATTTATAACGCAAAATTCGCAATATTGTATGACAGTCGCATGTTCATATTCTAGTAATTTTTCATCGCACGGGCGGTCACATGGTCATATTCTATACTTCATTTATCGAGATCAACTTGTAGGTACCAGAAATCTACGAAAGCACGACCATGATTGTAGCGACAGTACCTTTCGGGGCCAAATAGATTCTTGTGAAGCTTTTGTCATCTCTGGGAACATTGACATTAAAGCTCTCCAAAGGGCCTCTACGTGTTGGATCTATACCCTCACGCAAGCCTATCAAAAGACCGACATTTATAGGCCATATTATAAAAAAACCGGCCAAGTGCGAGTCGGTTTCGCGTACGGAGGGTTCCGCACCATCAACTAAAAATAGAGCAAAACAAGCAAAAAAACGGTCACCCATCCAAGTACTGACCCCGCCCGACGTTGCTTAACTTCGGTCAAAAATCACGTTTGTTGTATGGGAGCCCCACTTAAATCTTTATTTTATTCTGTTTTTAGTATTTGTTGTTATAGCGGCAACAGAAATACATCATCTGTGAGAATTTCAACTGTCTAGCTATCACGGTTCGTGAGATACAGCCTGGTGACAGACGGACGGTCGGTCGGACGGACGGACGGACGGACGGACGGACGGACGGACAGACGGACGGACGGACGGACGGACGGACGGACAGCGGAGTCTTAGTAATAGGGTCCCGTTTTTACCCTTTGGGTACGGAACCCTAAAAACGATTATCATTTGTTCCAGATTGAACCCCTACAACTGTATATCGTTGGACAACGCGGTCGGCATGATTGAGGTGGTAGATTTGGCGGAGACTGTCGCCAACATACAGAAGGCGAAAGCCAATTTCAACGTCGCTTCGACCATATCCAAGGCCAATCTGTTCCGTATGTACAAGAATAAATTCCTTATTTGTTTAGATAAGCATAATCATACATTTACATTTGGCTTATAATATTTATATCGTAATAGTACACTATTGTCGAGGTTCGGAAGTAGCTACTTGCAGGCTGAGGATTCGTTTTAAACGGACGACTTTGGGAGTACGTTTAATTGAATCCGAAGCCAGCAAGTAGCCTTCCAGCTGAGTCATATATAATGCTTTTCTCAAAAATGGTGCAAGACATAGAAATATTTTACAGAAGCAACGTTCTAATTTTCACAGAATAAAGTAAAAACATTAAAAATATTTGCTTGTCGCCTTTAAAAAAAAAGACGTGTATTTTTCTGCTGAAAATACGCCAACGTATTTGAGACACCTAAATTGGAACTCGTTAAATAATGGAATTTGTATGCAACATTGCAGTCCCGAAATCGAGACTGCAATGTTTTTAACTTTTTAATTTTTTGAATGACCATAAACTACGCACTTCGCGACCTATTTTTTTACAGGCAACGTCGACTTTGCCGTCCATTTTTGAGAAAAGTACTTTTTTATTTCCACAGAATGGCTCCGGGATTATAACCAGTCAGAATCTAGCTTCAATAAGGCAGTGGAGGAGTTCACGATGAGCTGTGCGGGCTACTGCGTCGCCACCTACGTCATGGGCATCGCCGACCGCCATCCAGACAACATCATGGTCAAAAGGAACGGACAGGTAATGAAAGCTTACTAGAATATTTAGTTTATAGTCTGAGATACAGTCTAGGTAACACGATTTAACGGCGCTTTTTCAAAACTGTCGTGTCAGCAAGTATTTTTACGAAAAGATGTTCAGAGGCAGCATTTTGTTTAAACGAGACCGTCACCGATATTGAGTCTTATTTGATCGACGTTTTTGCTACTTGTCCATCCGTTACGGTAATTATTGTGGACAACGACGGCGTTTGGCCTAAAAGTAGCATAATCAAACCCTAAGTGTAAGGCCTGAGTGGACGCTCGAGTTGGGCGTGCAGCGGGGCGGGGCGTGCGGCGTACATGTTAAACAAATGCAAACGTATAGGAGCGGCCTTAGTGCACGCTGCTCAAATTACTCGTGAGCCCGATGCCACGCTGCACGCCCCGCCGAACGCTCCGTTTCGAGCGTCCACTCAGGCCTTACACTAAAGGGTTAAACCGTGAAAAACACCAACTGACGCGCTCGGCTACAGCCCAATATCAACCTTGGTGCATTCCGACAAGGATCACGATGGCGCGCCGCTCACAGGCGGGGCGTTGAAAGGGTTAACACATTCATTGCCACCCAGCCAAACAAGACATCCGCGCCAGGCCACAAAAATTTCGTCATATAAAGCTACAGTCGTAGTATCACGATCCCGACTATCGGGTCGTCCGGCCTGGCAACGAAATCATAATATACCCGATAGTCGGGTTTTCGGCACTGAATGTAACGTGTTAAGCTAAGAGTACATTGTGAACCTTCTTCCACAGCTATTCCACATAGACTTCGGTCACTTCCTCGGGCACTTCAAGCAGAAGTTCGGGTTCAAGCGCGAGCGCGTGCCGTTCGTCCTGACGCACGACTTCATACACGTCATCAACAAGGGCGAGCGCGGCTCCGGCGTCAATGACCCGCTGCACTTCAAGATATTCCGGGAACACTGCGAAACGGTAACCAACTATTATACATATACCCCCTTATTCCACATAGACTTCGGCCACTTCCTCGGGCACTTCAAGCAGAAGTTCGGGTTCAAGCGCGAGCGCGTGCCGTTCGTCCTCACGCACGACTTCATACACGTGATCAACAAGGGCGAGCGCGGCTCCGGCGTCAACGACCCGCTGCACTTCAAGATATTCCGGGAACACTGCGAAACGGTCACACACTTATTATACATCACAGACAATCCAACCTCTAGACCAGTGGTTCCTAACCTTTTCAGTCCGGTTACCCCTATGACTAACTAAGGAACCTGATTTTACCCCTCCTCCCAATGGTAATAAAAAATAAAACGTGTACGTTTGTTGTATTGTTATATTAGGTTAGCTTATTACTAGTTATTACCCCCGTAAAATACCAGTTTTACCCCCAGGGGGGTAATTACCCCCAGGTTAGGAACCACTGCTCTAGACATAGCATAGTCCCACTACCCCCTCTGCCACACATACGGTAGCGTTACTCCATCTTCGAGTCAATCCCGTGCCGTGATTGGTCCGTGTCTTTAAACGGACCAATCACGGCACGGGATTCGCTCACCTCGTCCCCCCGCACTCCCGTATTTTTGGCAGCATCGGTTTCATGAAAGAATTGGCCTAAGCTCAGTCTAGAGGTTGGATTGTCAGTGTTATACATATACCCCCTTATTCATTAAACTTTACGAGACTGTAGGGCTAATATGGTCGGTTTTTTATCACCCTGTCATCATACCTGTCACGTACTAACAAGTATGTAAGTGCGAAAGTGACGCATGACATGACTAGTGATAAAAATGCGACCATGATAATGCCGCTGAATTAGATTATGTTAATTATCCCTTTCTCACAAATACATAAGTCAAAATGACATAAAGACACGTTAAATGTTAAAGTTTTCGATTCCGGTCACGAGGTGGCATACCTTCCAACACGCACGGTGTCTATCCTCCTAAGTGTAAGTGTAAGGCCTGAGTGGACGCTCGATGCGGAGCGTTCGGCGGGGCGTGCAGCGTGGCGTCGGGCTCACAAGTGATTTGAGCAGCGTGCACTAAGGCCGCTCCTATACGTTTGCATTTGTTTAACATGCACGCCGCACGCCCCGCCCCGCTCCACGCCTAACTCGAGCATCCACTCAGGCCTTACACTAAGTTCCAGAATCGTTCGTTTCGTTTTTGAATTTGGAACCTTGACTTATTTAATTAGAGACAAAATTACGTTTTGGAATAAAGCCTTTTAAGGGCCTACTGCAGCCGCGTCTGGCGCTTCGTAAACCACGCCCGCTAGTTCTTTCCTCCCCGCTAACACGCACACATGGAAACGCTTCGCGCCGCACGTGAAGTTTGTGTTACCTTTTAGCACCATCTAACGTTACAGAAGTTAACTACCATTATACGCGGTCGCTGCGGTCGGCCAGAAACTTAAATTCGGAAAAAATTGAAACAGATGGCGTTGTTACTTGTTCATAATAGCAAACAATAAAATAATTAATTCATAAACCTGCATATTTATTGTTGTTTTGGAAGATGTTAACAGCATAGAAGCAGCAGCGTAGATAGCATATAAGTTAAGAGTACCTATTGATAATAAGAAAATAGCACAAGAACAGAAAAGAGATTATTTTTCATAAAATATGATGAAAACAGATTTACTTACTTGATTACGCTCACCTGACTTTTCGGTCACTAAATGCAAATTTCAACCTTATTGTTATGGGGTTACAATACCCCTGGGGTTGCAGGCGTCCATAGTCGTTATTATTATAAATGCTTTGGTTGAAATGCTTTTGAACCCTCGAATTTTTCATAGGTACAGTCACCTGCAATAATATGTTACTCTTCGACGGCCGCAAAAATATGTGACACGCTCTTATGGCTCTACAAATAAGATCTAACACGATCTACCGCAAAACGGCCTTCGGTGTGTAACACATTATTGCAGCTGACTGTACTCGTATTCATTGTATAGGTAGGTATTAATATCTTTTATCCGATCGATTTGAATTTATTTGAAATAAATCACAGTGTTTAGTAATTATATGTTTTATTGAATAAGAGATTATTTAGGTATGTAAGGAATACAGGGTGCCTTTTTGAAACACTCATTTTTAGGGTTCCGTAGCCAAACGGCAAAAAACGGAACCCTTATAGATTCGTCATGTCTGTCTGTCTGTCTGTCCGTCTGTCCGTCCGTATGTCACAGCCACTTTTTTCCGAAACTATAAGAACTATACTGTTGAAACTTGGTAAGTAGATGTATTCTGTGAACCGCATTATATTTTCACACAAAAATAGAAAAAAAAAAATTTTTTTTGGGGGTTCCCCATACTTAGAACAACTGAAACTTAAAAATTTTTTTTTTCATCAAACCCATACGTGTGGGGTATCTATGGATAGGTCTTCAAAAATGATATTGAGATTTCTAACATCATTTTATTCTAAACTGAATAGTTTGCGCGAGAGACACTTCCAAATTGGTAAAATGTGTGTGTCCCCCCCCCCCTGTAACTTCTAAAATAAGAGAATGATAAAACTAAAAAAAATATATGATGTACATTACCATGCAAACTTCCACCGAAAATTGGTTTGAACAAGATCTAGTAAGTAGTTTTTTTTAATACGTCATAAATCCCCTAAATACGGAACCCTTCATGGGCGAGTCCGACTCGCACTTGGCCGCTTTTTCTGGATAATTTTGAATTTCAATTGTCAGGGGTGCCTACATTATTTTTTAATACATTTTACAACGACAACAAACAAAAGTTCAAATTCGCCGTATTTTTATTACCCGGGTCGATCGCAACAAAATAGAAAATCATGTTTTTCAAATCATGATCATCAATCACCAAAAAGTCAATGTGACTAGAACTTAAAAACGAACTGAATTATTTTAATATGTCGATTTTTCTTGGTGATCCAGGAGAATTTTTTTTTATCCCATACAAAAAGAGCGTCTCCCAATCGCGTATCGGTTTTGGTTTTTACTTATAAGTGTGAAAAATATATTCTACCATATACGAAGGATGTGTGTTTTTTCATGTTTTATGTGTCTTTTTGTACAATAAAGTGTTTTACTGCTACTAATATATCATATTAACGATTAACTAAAAAGGTATTTACATCTAATTTAACTGGTAAATTATTAAAGTCCGCTAAAATTAATATATATTCAAAAAATATTTGTTAATATGTCCCAAAATCATGGCTCATTTTTTAAGTCTCCTGACTTACCAAACATATCGCAACGAAGGCAAGGTGAACCTAAAAAAGAGGTATTAGATCTATCCTGGGTCTAATATGTTATAAAAACATAGTTTTTTGAAAAATGTTCGTAGGTAGTACACAAAATTTACATTTTCTTTTAAATCTGATTTGGGTCATCGTTCTCCCTGGTGACTTTTCTGGTGACCCAAGAGACATCAATTTTATTATGACTCAGGAGACTTTTTTTCTATGCACTTTGATTTTTTTGATGCGCTAATTTTGTAATATAAAATAACTTTAAACTGCTGATATACTTATATCACTTTGCTGATGAGTGGAAGTGGAATTTAAACTTAATTTATTGTTCTCTCCCTTGACATTTTGGCATACATTTGACATGCTGCAGTGCACTCCTAACGTTAATAAAGACATAATTTTTAGAAAAAGCTTTAGGAAAACTCACTCTTGAGCTTAAAACGATTAAGTCCTTATCATATTATGTTAGATTTTTAGTACAGACCCCAAATCAGTGAAAATGTTTCTTAGCCAACTAAATTTGTCTCTGGGAAAAGTACGATATCCCTAAAAATTGTACGTACATTTCGCATTTTTCTGAAGGAACGGAATTCATAAATTGGGTTATTATTATTTTTTCAGATTATTTGATTGCATTGACATATCACCAAGATAGATAGAACATTTAAGTTACCAGAAGAAAAGCATTTGTGTTCTTTTATACAGTGTGGAAAAAGTAGGTTCGATTCCCGGGCGCGACTAAGCGAATTTAAAAAAAAAAACAACGTGTTGCATTCCGGGAGTGCCGACAGAAGTGAAAACTCAATGACTAGTCCAAAATGTCTGCAGTACTATGTATAATTGACCCATCCTCCTTTCTATTGAAAACTTTTGGTTCCGAAATTGCTGGTCAGTGAGCTTGTTTAAAATTCGAAATTCAAATTTATAGCGTTAATTGTTTAAAATTCGAATAGAAATTGTAAAGTTACCTTGCAGACCTCGCATCTAAATATATTTGGTCATGATATTTTGAGTTTTATTCACCAGTACTAGAGTTCACTTTTATTAGCGATTTCATCAAGATGTAGCTTTATTGAATTATATTTGAGTGATATAAAGTTATAATACTGTGAGATCCTCGTATTTCAGCCCGTACAAGATTATAACCTTTTTCATGTAATGTCATTGAGTTTTTATTGATTTAAATGCCATCTAAACCTTACGGTCACATGATCGCCTTACGCTGTCTCGAGTTTATCATTTTTTCCCCACCTCAAAAAGTGCCTAGCGCCGCTAAAGAAGTTTTCACTTCAAAAATCTTTGAATGCAGTTGTTTCTTTAAAAAACAATAATTTCATTTAAGTAAAATGAGCAAACTTAAGGTTTAAGGCACTTTCCCTCCAGGGCCCATAATTTTTTTCCACCCGGTAGTAGACAACTATTTTTTTCGACTAAATGAAGTTTTATTAGATAAATCGTTGATCACATGGTTCGTTTCACACATCACATCAAATCGTTTGTCATCACAATCAAAATTTGTCAAAAGTAATGAAATTTATGCCAAAAAAACATAAATAAAACATATAAATTCAACAAATTTTTTTAATAAAAATCTTTCTCGATGATATAAAAAAGAACATCGACAAATTATGTTCAAAGAAAATTATATCAAAACAGATGTCATAATTAGGATTGGCTACTTTAAGAAAGGGACAGAGAGATTTAATCCTCTCGCTCTGCACGTTTTTCTCATTCCTCCTTGTCAAGCCAAAATAAACTATAAAATGATAGTAACACAGTACATTGTAATATTCACTTTTTCCACGGTATCATGTCATTGTAAATTACTTATGTGAAATTGTAGTGGCGTGCGACTTTCAAACCGGAGGTCACGGGTTCGAACCCCGGCCCGTGCAAGTGAGTTTTTGTAAGTAGGGACCTTTTTTAGTGGTACTTAAATATAATAACTTTTCGTATTATTGAAATAAAATATTTTATTCAAACTTAATAATATAATAATTAAAACGAATAATATCTATTAGTTTTTAATATTTATTCAATTATTTTAAATTATTTGAGCATGAAAAATACTAGATTTATTTTTATCATTACAATAGAAAAAAGCAAAAAATATATTCTTATAGATATTTTATTTTCAAACAAAAATAAAGCAAAAAGTTACGGTTAGATTCTGATGGCTAAATACCTACCAAACAGCTACCGATACATTTCCATATCTGTCGAAATTTCCTAACCTATACCTACAACGGTAACTGACAAAGAGTATAGATTTCGACGTAGCATGACGTAGCTAAGCAAACACGCACACATGCGTAACGTATAGGCCTGTAAGAAGGCACCATCATAGGTTTACCTCCGATTCCGTTACTACTCAATGGAGTTACGACTCAACGTTTATTGGATATTAAAATTTTACGTAATTCAGAGCGCTGCGCGAAGTGACATAGGTCTTACCTCTTTGAGGCACGACGGCCATCTAACATTACTGGCATAAAGGATGCATTTATGACTTTGACGCATGACAGAAAGAGAAACCGAACTGCGTAAAATGGGCGTTTGCTGTTGAATTCATAAAATCAAAAATCGATAATAAATCCATCGGTAAAGGATAATAAGTTAATATTTAGTTCTTTGAAAGTTAAGATGAGATGAAAACCTTTGCTGTAAGGTGGATTGTGCTGGATATGGATGTGTTTTCTAGTTGCACGAAGCTAAAACCGAAAAATGAACACGTAAGTTTGGATTTATTTTCTATCGAGAAAATTTTAAGCATTCGTGTTTCGACTACTACGAAATCACTTATCATATAGTCAAGAAACATATATCCGAAAATCACTACTGTTTGTTTCCGGGGCTAGCCACTGCCACGTTTCTAAGATCCTGTTATTTTTCGATGCACGGCCTTAAGGGCCTTTGGGACTCTAGAGGCTATACAATTACCTGCAATAAAACCTTGCACAAAATACGACAATTTGTCACGCTGACGCGGGATCCGAGTGAAAGATTTTACTGTGGGTAAGTTGCCTGTGTCATACATTGATATACATAAACTGGTCAATTCATACTTATAGAGAGTTGTGTCTAACCTAGCCTGTAGCTAGAAGCAGTTGACAATCGGGAGTTTTAGAGATAAAACAGCAAAGTTTAATTTACCAGCTAATGAAATGCCAGTATTGGGTGACCACACTTTGCACATGCTCAATTACCAGAATCAGCCGCCAATACCAGGCGTGGCTCACTCCGCGATTTCGTCGCGTCGCAACAAGTAGGTACCTAAAAGTACATACGTCCCACACCAATTTTGGTGGCTAGCCATAAGCCGCGCGTGGCGCTTGCGCCACCTAGCGGTCATATCTGTCCTAATCGTAACAGACGCGTTTTGTTAAGCTTTGGTTTCCTCCGAAAGCGGTGCCGTCATATAGCGGCCGCAAAAAGTCGGCCGTCTTTACGGTGACGACATGTGGAAAGTACCACGGCGTCATAACACACCGTCAGCCACCAAGGTCAAACGAAA
Organism: Cydia amplana; assembly: GCF_948474715.1. Classification (NCBI taxonomy): domain Eukaryota; kingdom Metazoa; phylum Arthropoda; class Insecta; order Lepidoptera; family Tortricidae; genus Cydia; species Cydia amplana. The sequence continues at coordinate 16,776,354 of NC_086074.1, read as the reverse complement.
CGTATCCAGGAGAGAAAATGGACGACCTTGATTTAGCTTTAATAATTTACTTGGAGGATGAAATATCATTAGGACAGGAAAATAATCGTAGTACGGAAGATCATTTATTCAAATCTCGTGCTACAGAAGGTGCATTTGAGATTTTAGTACAAAATGGCTTCACCGCTATCTAATAAAACGTTCACGAAACTATCGACACCGTCATGACGGCCGTCATGCAAATAGCGGCACCGCTTTCTGACGTTACGGTGTCAATCACCGCCCTCTAGGAAACCGCGCCATTTGGTTTACATAGCCACCGTTCTAGTGACGTCATTCACCGCTTTCGGAGGAAACCAAAGCTTTACAGAGTGAATCTTCTGTACCTAGTACTATTATTTATTCTGTGGCAATACGTTAATATTCGTTGTTTGCAGGCGTTCAAAATCCTTCGGCGGCACGGGCACCTGATCCTGTCGCTGTTCTCCATGATGATCTCCACGGGCCTGCCGGAGCTCAAGTCTGAGAAGGACCTGCAGTACCTCCGAGATACCCTAGTAAGTATCCTGGTCACTCACAACCCAAAAGATCCTCGAAAACGTAAGCTAGACCAGGCGTGTCTCACTCCGCGATTTCGTCGCTTTGCTACAGGTAGCTAAAAGTACATCCGTTCGGCCCCAATTTTGGGGAAAGCCATAAGCCGCGCGTGACGCTGTCGTCACCTAGCGGCCATATCTGTGCTGATCGTAACAGACGCGTTTTGTTAGAGAGTGAGTCTTCTGTACTTAGTACTATTATTTATTCTGTGGCTAGACCTTTAGGCCCACTTGCACCATCCCACTAACCCGGAGTTAAGCACTTAAGCTGTTAACCCAGTGTCAAATTGTACTGGTAACTATGGTAACTCCAGTTTTAATAACCGGTTAACCGGTTGGTTATAGAATAGCACCACCCCATCTCGTCCCGTGGGTGTCGTATAAGGCGACTAAGGGAAAACTGGCGACAGATATGCATATGAGCAAGGCTCGCCCGTATCCTTGGCGGGGTCCTTGCTCACAAGAGCTGTGCGCGCGCCACATCGAAAAAAAAAGCGGCCAAGTGCGAGTCGGACTCGCCCATGAAGGGTTCCGTATTTAGGCGATTTATGACGTATAAAAAAAACTACTTACTAGATCTCGTTCAAACCAATTTTCGGTGGAAGTTTACATGGTAATGTACATCATATATTTTTTTTAGTTTTATCATTCTCTTATTTTAGAAGTTACAGGGGGGGGGACACACATTTTACCACTTTGGAAGTGTCTCTCGCGCAAACTATTCAGTTTAGAAAAAAATGATATTAGAAACCTCAATATCATTTTTGAAGACCTATCCATAGACGTATGGGTTTGATGATTTTTTTTTCTATTTTTGTGTGAAAATCTTAATGCGGTTCACAGAATCAATGAAGAATGTTCAAGAATGGCAGGATCGCCATCAAATATTATAAGTTTCTTCTATGGCAAGTATATTGACGAGTAGAGTCGGGTGAGGAGTTAGTGGAAGTTAAACACCTTATGTGTGCTAGTATAAGAACATTCTGAACGTTTATTCTCTAAATGCCTATTGTTTTATACACGTTAGGTTGCGCTGACACAAGCAATATGCGTTTATGTCGCAGTAAACCAAAGCGTTACTGCTAAACACTAAAAGTGGACATTCACCACATTACAACATCTACTTACCAAGTTTCAACAGTATAGTTCTTATAGTTTCGGAGAAAAGTGGCTGTGACATACGGACGGACAGACAGACGGACAGACGGACAGACAGACAGACATGACGAATCTATAAGGGTTCCGTTTTTTGCCATTTGGCTACGGAACCCTAAAAACCGGTTGGTTAACCCTTAGACGTAAAACTCAACACCCCCTTTCCTCCAACAGGTACTACACTTATCAGAAGAAAAAGCGATCGAGCACTTCCAGCTCAAGTTCACCGAGGCCGTCAAAAACACCTGGATGACGTCCTTCAACTGGGCGTTCCACAACTTCGACAAGAACAACTGACAGCGGCCCGGCCACCGGCGGCGGCCGCCGTCCAAGTACTCCCCGCAGACGCTGTAGCCAGCCGCTACGGACTACCAAATAAGGTTCAATTTGCTGGGAGGATTGAGTGCGCATACGACCTTTTTCTATGGAGATATGTACCGCTACGTGCGATGAAATTACAACTCTGTTAAGCTTTGGATTCCTTCGAAAGCGGTGCCGTCTTATAGCGGCCGTCATGTAGCGGCGGCAAAAAGACGGCCGTCTTTACGGTGACATGTGGAAAGTACCACGCCGTTATAACACGCCGTCAGCCACCAAGGTCAAAGCGGCAAATTTGAAAAATGTAGGCGCGAAGGGGATATCGTCCCATAGAAAATTTGAATTTCGCGCCTTTTTCTACTGACAATTGATCGATGACATCTATAATTTACTTGGAGGATGAAATATCATCAGAAGAGGAAAATAATCGTAGTACGGAATCATTTATTCAAATCTCGTGTCATTTATTCAAAACGGCGTCACCGCTATCTAATAAAACGTTCACGAAATCGACACCGTCATGACGGCCGTCATCCAAATGACGGCACCGCTTTTTTACGTTACGTTGACAATCAACGCCGTCTAGGAAACCGCGCCATCTTGTTTACATAGACAACGTTCTAGTGACGTCATTCACCGCTATATAGCGGCCGTCATATGACGGCACCGTTTTCGGAGGAATCCAAAGCCCAAAAGTGGTGCAAGGAGAGTGTATTGAAACTTATCACGGTTTTGTGTGTTGCGGCGATAGATCTGTGTTTCTTTTTAACTTATTGGTTGTTGAAGGGAAGCTAGAAAGCCGGTAATGTAGAAAATTAATAAAGAGGCTTAGGAAGAGTTCGAGTATGGAATTAATAACAAATTGTCTTCAGTAACCCTTCAAAATACCCCTTTTCAAAGTACCCATTTGTATAATTTATAGTGGATTGCTACATGCGTGCTCAATTCTCCACAGTAATTAGTTAAAGAGCATAATGTTCGCCGCAGTCATACTTAAGTGCGAGAAAGGATATATAGATAAATATTCAACGTTTAGGATGCAAGCTGGTTGCGTTTATTGCGTGAATAGTGAAATTGTATGGGTGCGAGGGAAAGTAGACTTAATTTTAATTGTAATTAACGTTATAATCGATGGACTGGAACTGCGGCGAGCATATCTTTAATAAAGTCTGTTACACGTTTTGTTACGTTTTCGAAACTACTTCGATTGTATCAAAATATTGCATTTTTTAAAGGCCAAGAGTGTATGCTTGATGTTCATCACAATTTCGATGACGTAACAAAAGTATATTATGTAGTTATAGGAGCAGAGGAGCCCAAAAATTCGCTGAATCGACCCATCGAGTGTAGAAAGTTAGGCGGGGTATTGAAGTCGATACGCGAGTCGATTCGGCAGGTCGCAGCGGTTAATAGGCTGTGATAAAAACGCGAGATCAGGAGAAGGTTGGAGGCCTGTGCACACTGTATGCGTACACGTAGACGTGCACGTACGCTCGTCGAAATATAAAGTTACTTATAAAAGACGGCACACCGCTTGCGTGACGTGTGCGTTTAGCAAACGCGCACGTGCACGTCTATGCACACGCGCCCGGTGTGCTCTGGCCTATACTAGTGATGATTGTGTTTGGAGTTAGTGTTAGTAGTTCATGTGGCAAATGTAGGCAATTGCGGCGGGCACCCGACACCCCGCGGTTTCTATTTAGGTCAAATATCAGATTAAACTTTTAGGTTTAGGGTTTTGGATCAAAATTTCGTTTTTCATGTAGTTTTTAAGCGTTTGTGTACTCTAGTGAAATGTTTTCGTAAAGGGAAGGGAAGTATGGCGATGTACGGACCGCCGCGACCGGGCTCCTCTCGTTGTGTATTGTTACGCCATTAACTATATAAATCATGCATTATAGACGTAATTTTTGCACCTACTAGCTTTTTTAAATGTCCCTGACTAATACGGGGTGATCGCACTGTTAAAACTAGAGACGCAATCTTCTCGGTTGAGGTCTAGCGGTGTCCGCACCCTGTATATTTTCGAAGGGGATTTATCATAGTTTTAGCAGTATTATATGGATCGTAATGTAAGTATCGATTTAGGGTGAGAAGCTATTTTTAAGTTTTTTATAACATCAGGCTACCTCATGGTGTGGTGTACTAACGCGAACTCAGTAATCACTCGCATTATTTCAATTGTCTTAGTTCGCCCCCGACACATGTATTATTTTATGGTCACTTCAGACTCTATTATAACTTTAAGGGTCAGTCACTCCAAACCGTGTCACTGTCAAAACGTTCGCATAATTTTAGAATCGTGGATCAGTCTGTAGATTGTAGTTGGTGCTTCTGACCCATAGTGAAATGACAGTGTATTTTTTACTAGCTAGATTACTGGAGACGTTGCGATGACAAGGATGCATAATACATGTTGTACCGTCGTCCGCACTGTTAACTGACAAATCTAAACCTTATTTCAAATATATAAGGTCCACCGTACATATCCAGTGACCGCCAAATACGTCAACTGACGCGCTCGGCTACACGCCAATGTTAGCCCTTCGCGCATTGCGATAAGGTCCACGATGGCACACCGCGCACGGTAGGCGTGGCTAACCTAGTAAGGCTCACGGTCCTATCTATAGTTCTTATTAAGATCGATGAAATTTAAATAATTTTGAATTGGAATAGAGTGGTATCTGCTTTGTTTCGTTCATTTCATCCAAACCAAAATCAAGACTATTTCTTGTACTATAGGCACAGAATAAGTCATAGTATTATACAGAACGGACACGCACCGCCCCGCCCCGATTCGGATTACCTCGCCCGCGACAGGCCGCGACATGAATGTGTGCGTAAGTTGTTCTACTGAGAGCATGTCAGGATTCCGTCAGAAACCTAATGACGCGTGTACAGACGTGCCGCGCACACATATAAACGCAAATCATTTTTGATGTATGGCGTGTCCGCCCTGTGCTATAGGTTCATATTTCGGATTTGTTTCTTGTATGGCTGGGCTTTAGCCCACTAAAGTGTTGCTGTTACTATTACTGCTATACTTGTCGTTGCCGTTGATACTAAACGTTTACCTTTTGTCAGAATGTTATAAGCGGTTGCGGCACTATAACTGGCTTCTGTATATATAATGAAATTGAATGAAAACAATGTGAATGAATGGTACTTGGTATGATTAACAGTTATAGACATCATAAGTTCATTCATTCAAGCCAGTTCGGGACATCGAACTGTATGAGAAAAACTATATTTGCTTTGTTGACGATTAATTGTTATCTAAACATAATTTTTAGCCGCTTTGAGCTAATTATAGCTCTTTCGGGCTTAGTCCAGTTTTATAGAAAAAATAGTCACACTGCTACGTATTTCTCGAGTCAAAAGAGATATACCAATAGATTACAGTGACTTAGAAGGTAACTTATTAACAAATTTTACATACAAATCTTAACTGGTACGGTGACCAGTTAGCTCAACTTAGATCACTAAAATAATGAAATTTAGCACTGAATGGGACGCCTTAGTTTACTAAACGTCGATTACTGATACGAATATGCCTTACCGATATACAGTGAAACCTGTTTAATTGGGACCTGGATAAACAGGAAACTTCAATAATTGCAGACAAGTGGCCGGTATCGGTCCCATAACACCAAAGGTTCTTCAAAAAAGGAGTGTGCAGGTTTTTAAATGATCGGCAACGCGCATGTAACACCTCTGGAGTTGCAGATTGCTGCTCTTGAGATTTCAATTATCCAGGTTTCACTGTACTTTAGAATTAAGTTATTACAACACTTAGCAAATTAGCGTTAATGATCTACGTCAGCGTATTTAATTGATGGATTCGCCGAATATCTCATCGCGTTTGGCAATTGTATATCAATTAATGATTTAAAAAAGCTACCGTATTTATTGTATCTTGAGGAAAAGTTTTTTGATTTATGTAGTTTGTATTAGCTGAAATATTGTTTAGGCCGGATGGCGTATATTGATTCTAGTGGCTTATTTCATAATAAATATTCATTTGATAATATTAGAAGTTTGCCAACGTCATAATTCTAATATTATCAGGTAATATTTTCAATAACTGGTCTCTAGGAATTTATACAAACTAAAAATGGGTCGACTGCGAAAAAGAATTCACTGTTTTCATGTGTTGTATGTCATTTCTAATTCTGAACCAAACGATAAAAGACAGTAGACGCATTCAATATTACCTCAATTTAATGATAACATATCAATCAGCGTTTTTAGATTAGTACATGGTAAAAGCACTTGTTTGCCGACATCCTATTGCCGTCAAACAGCGGTGTATGTCACAAGAATTGTTACTGAGTAAGGACTTCATTTTGAACGCCATTTAGGTCCAGTTCGTGCTATTTGTTTGTTACCAAATGTTTTTTATGAGCAAATTAAACCTTAGTATATGTAAGGGGTCGTCCAGAAATCATGTGATCACATTTGGCCTATTTTTGACCCCTCCCCCTTGGTGTAATTTGGTGATTTAACGCAAGGGGAGGGCCCTTCTGCCACAAGATCACGTGATAATTATGATGCGGGTACTTTTAGACGCTAAGCAAGTCTAACGTCGTTTCTTCTGTATTGCGTATATGTTCAAGATGCTATCTCTCAAAAACAGGCATCGTAAAAATCTGCTTATCACGTATATATATAAAATAGAGCGGATTCATATTTGATCTGATTAAATTTTTGAGTAATATTTTTGTTTTTAGCTTTCCCGCTTTGAAAAAAAATTACACGTGATATCGTCTCTGACCCCAACCCCCCATCGTGATAATTCGTGATATTTTCCTTACCCCCACCCCCTCTATACGATCACATTATTTCTGGACGACACCTAAGGTCATGTGGGGTAAAAGAAACATGGGTTAGGCACCTACTCTGCTGGCGGCAAGATAAATAGTATGAGAATTCCTTAATTACAAGTGTTGTTCTTGACCCCATGTTTCCTTTACCCCATCCAACAAAAAAGAGTTAGTTATTTGGACAATGTAAACGTTAATAATTATAATTTTTGTTGATGTACTAATAGATGTCAATGGCGTTCTAAAGAATCTAATTTGGTGTTCATAATAACCTCAATTATTCTATACAGCACAGTATAATAATGTTTTAATAATTTCAATAGAATTCACTAAATTATGAAAATAATTTGCAGTGACTAATAATTTGTTATATATATGTTATGAAATGATTATGAGTTGATTGCGGTAAAGCCGCTATAGACACCGTCTGGCGTCTAAAGGAACGTGTAATGAGAACACTGCGGTTGTGGTTTCACTAGATCAGTAAATCTTACGGTACTAAAAGCTTTCAGACTTGGGCTTTTTTGCGTCTAAGAGTATCGTATCAAACGTTAATCGCAATCAAAAAATTTAAATTGAAATTTCCATGGGTTTTGTGTTAGGGTTGGCGCGCTCGTAAGAGTACCTCGTATCTTTGCATTAGATCGAAAACCAAAACCATCACAACATCGCAAAATATAGCACACACGTTTACCGGATGTTGATACGCGCTAATACCGCTGGTCTGAAAGGCTTTTAGCCGGCATTTCAGGATGCACTTACGATTTTATTCCTATATTCAAGTTGAAATACAATTAAGCTTAAAATATCTACCGTAGCGTAGTAGTCTATTGAACTGCCATTTAGCATCGCATAGTCTGAGAGCATTCACCTAGAAATAATAGTAGCAGTAAGTTGGTCCTCTGACTAAACAAACTGTCGCGTTAAGCATGCCCGACCTATCTGTATTTGAGAGTTCGTTCAATTGTGTAACTTATTGTACGACACCAATATATATAATTAAATGACTTTTCAAATAACGATTCGCCAGGTATGCTCCCCGCGGCAAGCACAGGTTTCATAATCTGACACTGACTGCAGTAATTATACGAATATGTTAATACTAACGTTGAACATATTTTTGAGTGGCGTCTTAGCGACTTACGTTTTATTCCTAGTATAGTATAGATTGCGAGAATTTGCTCCGCATAAGATACCAAGTATTGACACCGAAACATCACAGTTTACTTGTCACGACTAGCCGAGTACGTATTCAAAGAACATAGGATAAAATATAATAGAATTTATAGCATATACGAATGACTAAGACTTGAATTTTTCTAATTTGTAATATGATATGTATTTGAATCGATCACAATTGTGTTACCGGTTTTTTCCTGAATGTAAACTAATCTTGTTAGAATAGAAATCAAAAGTCAGACGAAGCCACCGCGTACTTCCGTAATACCATTACCTTCCGTATCTTACAATAGAAGAGCATTCATGCTATATTTTATAATTGATATTTAACTCTCAATACGCCACCGTAAGCCTATTTACCGCTAATAAATAAATAAGCAATAATTATAGTGAGATGAACAAAAACTCCAATTCGAACTAGCCTACTCGCCAGATATAGACACTAAACAATAGTATTAGATTAGACTATACATACCGTAGTATCTACACCCGATTACATATAATACATTAATAAATAATCCCATGAATTTATAGTATAATCTTAAAATATAACGAATAATGCACGTCTTGAGATTATTGGATAACGGCAGTCATATAGTTACAATAGCTTAGACGGTCCTGAATCGTATCACCGTCGTTTTAGCCATATGCCTAGGTATTAACAGACTCGTAGACTAACATATAACCCGGAATGCTTCCTATGTAGTGCTAAATATCTCATACGTTTACTTATAGTTTTAATACGATTACAGACATGAGTTTTGTTTGTGCAATGTAAATAATACCGTTATTTTATTTATAAATATGATTAAGCATGGTCGAGATAGCTTTCATTTATGGGTTATTGTGAAACTTGGCGGCGGAGCGGGGAAGGCGCAGTAATCTAGCAAATTGTCTACGGTGCCGATTCAGAATTCAAAATAGTACTGAATAATTATTGTAGCGAAATATACAGGGTTTAAAATTCAGTCGAGACTAATTATACTCTATGGTTTTAAGTTTATAAAACCCTCCCCGCCCCGCGTCACGTTTAAGGTAACAATTACTACGAAATAATGTCGAGACTGGGACAGAAATCCCAAGGATTATTCATAGTAAGTAATTCACCAAATAATATTATAAATGAATGAATAAATGTATGTTAACGCAATGTCATTGTGAATTACCTAGCCAGTAAGTTTACAATATAAAGAGGAGTATGTTAGCCATATTGCTAAAGCATATTATTGTTAAGGTTCATGCAACATCTCAAGTCTACATACAATAGTTCCTTTGTCATGTGTCATTTATAATCATACGAGTAACGCAGAAAATAAAAAGATATTCATAAAAATATTGTATAAAATAATGTACCGATTAATTATTTGCTATCTCAAATATGATTTTTCTTGAATAAACATTTACATACGAGACTAATTGTTTCATTAAAATTAAATTACTAATTTTGCCCACTTGCATAACGCCATTCTTGTTTGCAAATGTTATCATAATCAGGTAGTCAGGGTGCCGTGGGGACAAATAGCGGAGCTGTTTGTTCGGAGTTACCTACATTGCTTGGCGCTTGGTTGATTAAGCAACGGCCGCGCGCCATCATTTCGACTCACCGTGTGTCGCGCGCGCTCGCTACCTCAAAAACAAAACAAATATTGTGAAGTGCTCGTGACATAAACATTGAGTGATTTTAATTATCAGATTTAGAATATCAGTTTTTTTAAAATAATAATGACAGCCGGCACTGAAGAGCATGAGCCTCTGATTTCATCTTCAGCTGAACATCAGCGGGTCACTTACAACGCTTCGCCACAGGTACACAACTACACTTTGAAAAATTACTAAATGTGTTAAATAATATTTTTTTTAAGTATTATGTGTTAAATAATTTATTATTTTATCAACTTTGATAGATCAGTGAAATCTCATTTAGTAGAGAGACTTTAGAAGACTTATTTCAGGAGTTTTGGAATTCTATGCGTGAAAGTAGGTATGTTTAGTTATTATAACTGGACAAAGTGCTGAGCATTTAACTATATTTTCCCCTCCAAAATTAATATTGGATTGGACTGGATATCCAATAATCTTACTGAAACCAAATTCTTATTTGAAAATAAGGGTGACTAAATACTGAAACTCAAACGAGGGGTCAATGCGAAATTTTAGCCACTAGCTTTTGAACTTTCCATGGTACAGCTAATTTTGGCTATTTCGGGGTTTTCATTAAAAATATTCATACATCACCTCAATACGTTGACTAAGGGCTCATTTAGACGGTGCGAGAACTCGCATGCGAGTTTCATTACATTGCGCCATTTGATCGGTCGGTGAATTGATGTAACCTCAATGGTCCGCAATGTAACTAAAATCGTATACGAGTTAGCGCGCCGTCTAAATGAGCCCTAAGGGGTGAAATGAAATAACCTCCATGAAGAAATTAAAAAAAAAACATTTTCCGGCCCGTCGGCGCAACGTACCTACTCATTACCTACTTAATTCTTAAAAAACACTGTTCCCTCCAACAGAAATGAAGCAATCGTTAGACACTGGTCGAATTAGAAGAAAATAAATGTAAAAACACGTTTGATATACACCGGTCCGTCGGGTTTCGAAAAGCTTTCCGATGCTCTGCGGGTACGTTGCGATGACCTTATTTAAGTTTTTGAAAAACCGTACGGCTAGATCAAAATAGAGACAGCTAAAATGTTCTTAATAAAAAATAAAACTAGATAAATTTTCTTAGATAGGTAACTAAGTATGTAGATGTAAGTAGTAAGTAAGATGAATAGCTAAGTAACGGTGAGAAAAAAATAATACATATAAGTTCAAACAAATAGATTGAAATAAACTGACAAGTAATGTGATAGGATTTAGGATAGTATATATTCTATGTAGCCAACCCTAAAAATGAATCTCATAGCTATCATAATAACGTACATACTTATAACCCAATTACTAGATAGCTCGAGCCGATATCCTCAGGCCTATATCCACACTCCAATTCGATCAATTGCCCCTATTCACTGCAATGGGTCATATCCTGCAAGATGCTAGTTGCAGCTAGGATAGTTAAGTAGATAAATAAATATCTATCAAGAAAATTAAATTTATATTTTCGTGGACGGAAAATTAGAATCGGAAATTGACGTCAATAAGTGTCGATTATTCGCAGCGCATCTGGCACGCACCAATATAAATATAACTAACTAATAAATATAGGGACCTACCAGTGATGCTCGGGCGAATGACGGTAAAATAAGTTCAAATTAAGTACCTATCATACATTTTTCCGTTCGAAATGGTCTCCTGCTAAAATTAAGTATCAAAAGTGAAGACGGCGACAATACAGTAAATAGGGAAATGTATGTACTTATGTACCTAAAGTCAGCAACAATTAGATAGTAACGGCCAAAGTGGCTCAATATGGCCAACATCTTGGCTTAGGTGTACACATCTTTGTTATTAAATTAGCTTTAGCGCAATATACCTAATTATAAATAAGCGCCTTAGGTATCGGTATTGCTAGGGTTTGCAATCCGGATCCGGAATGTATGAAATTATCAGGATCTGGATCCGGATCCGCGGATCTTCCCATACATTTCGGATCCGTCGTGCAAACCCTAGGTACTTATTGCTAATCCACATTAAGCGCTAGGTATAGTTGCAGCCTAAATCCGAGTCGCGGAAACCTACTCGTCACTATTACCAACTGAAGCGTTAAATTTCCGCTAGGTAGGTATACTTAGTTCAATTCAAGGCTTCTTTAGTTAGAAAAGTACCTAAGTAATATTTGGGCGTTTTTTTAAAGTTGTCCTCTACACTTTTTTTTTTCAAATTTGGGATTTTTTATGTTATTTCTACTCAGAATCACGAGCTCTTTCTATCCTAATAGGAGAAAAAAGGTGTCCTAAGGTTTTTATTTCCATTCCGTCACCATTTTTCAGACTTTGTATGGCGGTCGCGGAATGGAAAGGTCGAAAAATGTATGGAATTTTTGGGGCACTTTTTTCTCCTAATAGGGAAAGAGCTCGTGATTCTGAGTAGAAATAACATAAAAATCCCAAATTTGAAAAAAAAAGTGTAGGGGACAACTTTAAAAAAAAAAACGCCCATTTACTTAAAAGCTTAAACGTTGTATCGTAAACACATAGTACGAGGGGTGATCCAAAAGTAATGATAATCAGTATGAAAGAGACATAAAATATTTAATAAAATAATTTATTTTTCTACGTAATCTCCTTCCAAGTCTACACACTTAGACCATCGTTTCTCCAAACCACGAATTCCTTTAAAAAAAAAATCTTTTTCTTGACCCTCCAAAAATGCATCCACAGCGGCCATTACCTCGCCATCATTCAAAAATTTGTTGCCTCTAAGATCTTCCTTCAGCCGTGGAAAGAGATAAAAGTCGCTGGGGGCTAGGTCTGGCGAATATGGGGGGTGTTCCAGCAATTCGAACCCTGAATCACGGATGGCAGCCATCGCAACGCCGGCCTTGTGGGGCGGTGCGTTATCCCGCTTTTCTTTGATTGCCTCTCTCAATCTGCGTAGTTGGTCAGCGTAGTAGGAGCCCGTAATAGTGGTTCCCTTTTCCAGGTATTCGATCATTATGACTCCCTCAGCATCCCAAAACACTGAAGCCATGACTTTACCAGCGGAGCTTGCGACCTTGAATTTCTTCGGTGTAGGGGAAGACGCTCGCTTCCAGGTCATGGATTGCTGTTTGGTCTCAGGATCGAAATGGTGGATCCAAGACTCGTCCATGGTTACAAACCGACGCAAAAATGTTTCGGGATCAGTTTGATATTTGTCAAGATTAGACCTAGAAATCTCACATCGTATTTTCTTTTGTTCAGCCGTTAACATTCTAGGCACCCAACGAGCGGAGACTTTTTTCATGTGTAGTTCATCAGTTAAGATTCTTTGAATGCTGCCATACGAGATGCCTGTGAGCTCAACTAGATGCCTGATAGTCATCCTTCTATCTGTTAAAACGAGATCATGAATTTTTTTGACGTTTTCTCCAGTAATGGCGACAGATGGACGGCCTTCGCGATGTTCATCTTGAGTGGATGTTCTTCCCAAGTTAAACTCCTTTGACTACCGTGCCACTGTGGAATACGGCGGAGCGGACTCGCCCAGTGTTCCCACTAATTCAGCGTATATATCTTTAGTACACATTTTTTTCAAACAGAAGTATTTAATAACCGCTCTCATCTCAGTTTTCTCCATTTTTGCGTTATTGTTCCGACTGCTCGTGAAAAAACAGCTGCAACTCTCTGACAGATACATATTTTTTAATTTTTAATTTTTTAATTTACTAAGGAGTCTTTATGGCCAGTAACGGCATACCTATTTATTTTAATCCGATTCAATAAGTATTCAGTTATCATTACTTTTGGATCACCCCTCGTACAAGTACCTATATCTATTTGTGCAAATGTGACGCGATAAAATATGATTTTGAGTTATGAAGATTCATATTCATATTCATATTCATATTTCATAGGTTCTATCTAGAGTTAGCAACGCTCAAGTGACACCCTTATTGGGAATACTGACCATAGGTTACCGGGAACTCATTAGCGTCAGGCGGGTCGTACGCTCGTTAGCCACCAGCAAAGGATAAACAAAAAACAAACTATTAAAATAGAAAACCATTTCCAATTTTTTTTAATAATAGCTCAGTTCCGTCGTAAGTTTTCGGGTCAAAAGTCCCCGCTGCGGGTGTGAGACAGCTACCGGTACCACGTGCCACCCGATACCGGGCCCGGAACCGAAACCGATACCGGCCCTAATCCCATCCGGTAATTAACACCCTATAAATGTTACAAGTGGATTCCTTGTTGGATTGTTGCTAGCTGTGTGTTGTTCAATTTGTTTTTATTTGGTTTAGTTTACTCCTTAATTCTTGATTTTTTGGAATATAGGTACGAGAAGAAATGAGATTATTATCAAATCATTACCAGACATTATAAAATATAGGTAGGTAGGTACTTAAACGTTACAACTTACGATAAACCGTTTTCCGCAGCTCAGTTAAGTAAATAGGTCCGCTTTAGCATATGTGATTGATAAGTAGGTACATTACAGTACATTATGGCCTTACCACTAGGTACTTACCACCTACATATTTTGTTTTTACAGTACATATGGTGCTACTTTCCGGTGCCTATGTCGAAAATGTAAAAGGCCATAATGTACTGTAAAACGTTGTACGATACACGTGCGAATAGGTAATTCACAACTCGTGTCGATTTAGAACACTCCCTTGCGAATTCACCACTCGTTGCGGATTTCCTACTTTCCGCATTTGTATCATAAGAGGTAGGTATATAACCACCGTAACTATTACAGGTGACCACAATTAACAGTCAAACCTAAAACTTAAGAGCCAACAGGAGTGGTCATTTCTCCATACAAACGTACTCGACTTTTTCCTCCGTGGGTTTTGAAGCTCGAGCAATGATTTTTTCAACACAGATTAATATTGTCAATATCTGTGTCGGACCGTTTTGCTTTTTTTGATATTTTTGTTTTTTTAAGGCGCTAGAGTCCTTCAAAAATGGCCAAAATGGCCTAATTGACTATGCCGCAATGAGAGGCGTGGTATTTATTCAAAACTGATATCAATTAGCCAGAAAAGCAAAACGGTCCGACACAGATAATTTCATAATCATTTAGATTTCCAAATTTGGTTACGATTGGTTAAGTTTTGGAGGAGGAAACAGTCGAGTACGAAACCTCGATTTTTGAGATTTTTACGCAGGATTTTTCGCCTTGTCCTTATCGCACTAGTTTTAGGAGCCGCTTCCGTTAGTGAGACGGGTATATTTACCTAAAATATTTAAATCTCAGCTCCTGTTTCGTCATAACGTCGTTAATTTTGTATTAAATGTCAGTATCGCATTTATTACTGAACCCACGTTATCCATGATATTGTTATTCCAAACTTTTTTGGCTTCTATGAGTTCGTGGTGGGTAGAGATATTCCGCAAAAACCTTATTCTGCGTCTCAGCAGATGCTTACGGTTTTGAAATAAAGTTTAATTTCGCTTGATCCATGTTCTGTTTAAATAAAGTTGTACTGAACGTATGTATAAATGTATTGACAAGAAAAAAAGCATATGTTTTTAGTTAAACTATATGAGATAAGCTCTTTTTCTGAAAATAAAATAATAGGCCCCTCGCGGTGTCAAATTCGCGATAGCCCCCTGCTTGTTAACGTGGAAAATGCTCATAAGGCAATTTTCTGAGCCACAGTTTTGCATAATTTGGTGTTTACATGTTTAAAAGACGGATAAATTAGAGGGGAAGTTCTAACAGTGGAAGCAGATGATTTAACACTCAAGAAGACTCGACATTGTCGACTGTAATGTAATGCTCGTGAAAAGCAACATTTACTTATCTATTATATTTCTTTCACTGAACGCGCGTTCTAGTTTATTTTGTTTTTTGTTTGCGTATTGTTTTTAAAGATTTTATCTATAAAGTTACGGACACTAGTAAATTGTTAACCATCTTATTTTTTTTATAGAGTTTAAATAGGTATGAATGACTTAGAATTTCAATTACATACTGTTTATTTGATTATTGTCTAAATACCTACATGGAGCGACTTTTGAAGTACACGAGTAAGGTTAAAGGCAATACGTAAATTATGAAGATAACTCTTATCTTATTTAATTAAGGCTTTTTCAGAAGGAGCACGAATGGCAATGCACTAATTCAATTTGTATCTGAGTCACCATCACTATTCCTTTAGGTATATCCATCACTGTAAAAAACGTTTGTGGTATCACTAGTAGATCTGTCCTGTCGGGTTTGCGTAATTTGCGTTACCTATACCTATGAGGATACGTGTAAACAGGGTAGTTAGGTGACAACCGCTTTTATGGATAATTGGTCTTCGATTCTCCATACAAACATCAAATTGTGTAAAAATATTTTCTATAATTTTAATGTCCAGAGAAAGAAATTGGGACTACGTTTGTATAGATAAACGGTCGTGTCTTATCCTCTAAAACCGCCTAATTGGCAATACGATTAGGTATACCTACTCATGGTATAATAATATGGCTTGAAAGTATACAAAGGTACTTACTCTAAGAATTTTGCAATTGAATTAATCAATTCCTTTTACCCTAACTAGGAACCTAATACCCCGGAACCTCAAGTAAGCGGAGGAGAAGTGTCTCTCACTATCCCACAGCGCAACTATGGGGCCATCGGCGGCGTTGAAAAGGTCACGTACACCTGGGCGGACATCAACGCCTTCGCCACAGAAAACAGGTCCAGGAGCAGAAGGTTCTGGAACTTCTGGAAGGGGTCCACTGATCGCATGTTCCAGCAGAGGAAACAGTTGTTGAAAAATAGTAGGTCTCCATCTTCTACCAAATATCCCACTTAGAATTTACCTCTTTTTTTTACGATACGCCAATGATATCTAGCTATCTCATGCTACTTTCCTTTTGAATAATCTCGTAGGGTGATCGAATCTTAATTGATTTAGGTATAACTAGCTTTATTTATTACTGTAGATTAGAAGACATCCATGTCAAGTGAATTACTGGATTTTACCATCTTTAACGCACTAAATCTAAGCTCAAGCGTTATTATTAATGCATTGATAGTAACTCTGTGTGGGCTACGTAAAAATAAAATAAATTCCTCATGATAAATAAATTAGTTGTCATATTTTTATCAGTTAAATTTTGACAGAATATCCAATATTAACCATTGTCAGCTGTTTTTAGTAAATGGCGCCGCATACCCCGGCGAGCTTCTCGCCCTCATGGGTTCCTCGGGCGCCGGCAAGACCACTCTTCTGAACACACTGACCTTCCGCACCAATGGCGGAGTGGTTTCCAGTGGTACAAGAGCTTTAAATGGGCAGCCAGCCACGCCTGAAGCGCTGACGGCGCTGTCGGCGTATGTGCAGCAACAGGATCTGTTTATTGGCACGCTGACTGTTAGAGAGCATCTAGTGTTTCAGGTAAGATCTATTAGTAGCCATAGGTTCTGGAGGTGATGATCTCTTCTGAACACACTGACCTTCCGCACCAATGGCGGAGTGGTATCCAGTGGTACAAGAGCTCTAAATGGACAGCCAGCCACCCCTGAAGCGCTGACGGCGCTGTCGGCGTATGTACAGCAACAGGATCTGTTTATTGGCACGCTGACTGTTAGAGAGCATCTAGTGTTTCAGGTAAGATTTATTATTAAATTGTCTCCAATAGTAGGCATAGGTCCTGGAATGATAACTCTTCTGAACACACTGACCTTCCGCACCAATGGCGGAGTGGTTTCCAGTGGTACAAGAGCCCTAATTGGCAGCCAGCCACGCCAGAAGCGCTGACGGCGCTGTCGGCGTATGTGCAGCAACAGGATTTGTTTATTGGCACGCTGACTGTTAGAGAGCATCTAGTTTTTCAGGTAAGATTTTTATAAAATCGATTCCAATAGTAGCCATAGGTTCTGGAGGTGATGATAACTCTTCTGAACACACTGACCTTCCGCACCAATGGCGGAGTGGTATCCAGTGGTACAAGAGCTCTAAATGGGCAGCCAGCCACCCCAGAAGCGCGGCGCGGTCGGCGTATGTGCAGCAACAGGATCTGTTTATTGGCACGCTGACTGTTAGAGAGCATCTAGTGTTTCAGGTAAGTTTGACTATAAAGTAAAATTCGCAATAAGTATGACTTTCCAATAGTTGTCATAGGTTATGCTTCTGGCTGTGATGTCAACTCTTTTCAACGCACTGACCTTGAAGTACCTACAAACGGTAGAGACAGGATTTTTGTATTAGGACGCTAAATGTTTGTGTTTCAGGTAAATTACCTACTATAATATAATATGTATAAAGTCTGACATTCGACAACAGATGTTGCCTTTATTATTTTGTGTGTGACTTCGACCTATTAAGCTATTAATTAAATCAAAGAGATATTAATCAGTATCTACTAATCTGTGTATTGCATAACATTAAGTCAGGTACTTACAAATTATTTATGTCTAGCATTTTATTCTGCTAATGCGAGACATCAGACAAGCAATGAAAATAAGATTAAGTTGAGAATTTTGTTTAAACGAGGTTTTTGAAGTGAAAACTTCTTTAGCGGCGCTGGGCACTTTTTGAGGTGGGGAAAAAATGATAAACTCGAGACAGCGTAAGGCGATCACGTGCCCGTAAGGGGCGTAAGGCGATCACGTGACGTAAGCTGTGCGCCGTAACGGCGTACGTGCGTAAGCCCCGTAAGGTGGCCACTCATAATTTAAATGGCATTTAAATCAATAAAGAAAAACTCAATTGTTATTTGACATTTATGTTGCGGACTCCTTTTCAAGACTCTTTACCTATGTTCAAATAATTTGACGTTGTCATGGCAGTATGTAAATAAACATGTCAATGAAAAAGTGTGATCTTATTTGAGAATGATAATAATATATAATAAATAAATAGAATATCTCCGCTAAACGTATGTATCGTGTTACCGGGCGTCGGTAACATAGTGAGGTGAGTTTTTACTTCTATCGGCACTCCCGGAGTGCAACCGTTGTTGCTTATTTATCATTATTTTCTATTAAGATGATTCAATGTGGTTGAAATTTGATTTCTTCCAACAGGCTTTAGTACGAATGGATCGTCACATACCATACGCACAACGGATGCGCAGAGTGGGAGAAGTCATTCAAGAGGTAAGGAATGATAGTCTTCAATACCACAACACGGCCTGGCGGTCTAGCATGAGTTACGTTCTCGCGCGCGAGTCCATACTTGAAGTCGCGCTATATGTATGGAGTCGCGCGCGAGAACGCAACTCATGCTAGCAGGTCTGGTCTTCCAAAACAATAACATTATCTTATTACTTACCTAAACTTGATTACCTATCTTAGGGGAATAAAAGGCTTACATTGTGAAAGCTCCCGAGCTTTGAAACTTCCTTGTAACGGCCCGCCGTTTATTCAACATTTACTTAACAAAACAAATGACTGCATGTCTCGCTAACTCGCGTCTTTAATAATAAAGTAAACTCTTATATAGGTA
Source organism: Cydia amplana (assembly GCF_948474715.1). Lineage (NCBI taxonomy): Eukaryota > Metazoa > Arthropoda > Insecta > Lepidoptera > Tortricidae > Cydia > Cydia amplana. The sequence continues at coordinate 16,757,266 of NC_086074.1, read as the reverse complement.
CCTACCTACTTAATGCAACATTATCGTGCTTTGTGAAGATTAATTAGATACACTGGAATAAGTTTACCTCCGTAAGTTTAGAGATTAGGGAAAGCCATTTAAATGCATTTTGATTCAACCGGTTTGGCTTACGTAATCCGTTAGGCGCTTGACTAGTTTAACAAAATGTTGACGTTTCTGGAGCTTTCTTTGGTTTTAATTTATTATAGAGATAATAGGGTATTAACTAATATAGCTGCTCACCAAAACTTTAAATTTGTTTAAGTTAATACTTTTATTGGAAATTATAATCTACCCATTCGTTAGTACATGCCATATACATTAAAATTCACATCAATTTGAAATTAATATTCCAAACCAAGAATGACAACAAACATGTAAAGTCGCACTAAATATTTTTTTATTCTGCAGCTAGCCTTATCAAAGTGCCAGAACACCGTAATCGGCATACCAGGACGATTGAAGGGCATATCAGGTGGCGAGATGAAACGTCTGTCCTTCGCCAGCGAGGTCCTTACGGACCCGCCGCTAATGTTCTGCGATGAACCTACCTCCGGCCTTGATTCTTTCATGGCTCAGAATGTCATCCAGGTTGGTTGTTCTTTCATTCAAAATATTCAAATCTTCCTTTATAGCCACGTCAACAAAATGGTATAGTAAAAAGTTTATCAGGAGACAAGGTAGCTTGAAAACTTAGGTTAAACGGCTCCTCTTTGCCAGCGAAATGATATTTGCAAATCAAATTAGTTTTAATGATTTATCCAACAAATGTTGACAAGTTAGGTCTTGATATCCACAATGAATGATAAATCGCACTTTCCTGTTAATCCTTGCTAAATTTCACGTATGTAAATTTATTGAATACATAATTTTAATCTGAAATTCCCGTCTTCTTCGTCAAGGTGTTGAAGGGACTGGCACAGAAGGGCAAGACCGTGGTGTGCACAATCCATCAACCGTCTTCGGAGCTATACGCCATGTTCGATAAGCTGCTCATCATGGCGGACGGACGCGTTGCATTCCTCGGCTCGCCTGACCAGGCCACCGACTTCTTTAAAGAGTAAGTAAATTTATGAAAGAGATGAGAAGGAAAAGTCACGTGAACATTTTCCATATGAATTTTTGACTGGCGTTTTCTATAAACGAGTGTAACTTGGCGAGGGTAAAGATTATGACATTCTGGATTTAGCCTTCTCTCTTACTACTTATATACCTAGTCTACACATGTTAACAAAAATATTAGGAACTTGTTAGAAATAAGGCTTGCATGCTTGATATTTCGGTTTCAAGTCCAGTAAAAAAACTCTTACATTTACGGGAATAAAAGAACTTTGGACGAGTGAACGGACAATGAACGTAGGAAGGTAACCATTGCCTTCCGCTCACCAGGTTAGGAGCGGCGTGTCCAGCCAACTACAACCCCGCAGACCACTTTATACAAATCCTGGCCGGAGTACCAGGCAGGGAAGAGGCGACCCGGCACACTGTGGATACAGTATGCACGGCGTTCGCCAAGTCTGAACTAGGGTGCCAAATAGCTGCCGAGGCTGAAAATGCGATGCTGCACCAGGTGAGTTACCTATACTATATCCCAGCAAAGGTGTGCTTAAATATTGTTCAAGTGCCTTAGTATTCCATAATTTGCATTGCATTTGACAGGTTCAAACTTTAAGTTGGCGTACTTAATCTTTTATGAGCAACTAGGTACTTATGATGGTAGATGTTCCCTTAATTTACACATTTTAATGTTATAATTGGCTAAACAAAACAATCAATCTAATAAATCTAGAGTTGGTCTTCGTTAAGAATGGTTGGACCAAATATCTATTTATACAATTAACGAGTGTACAAATCCACCAAAATAGCGCAAGACTGCCTCCGGCTGGACGGACTCAGCATGGTCGACGCCAAGCTTACGCTCACGCCGCTCTCCATATAAAGTATCATGGTGGGCGCAGTTCCGCGCTGTTCTTTGGCGATCCTGGCTTTCAGTTACTAAAGAACCCATGCTTATCAAAGTGCGGTTTCTACAAACAATTGTAAGTATCTTCACCTTCACAATTTGATGATTGTAGAAAGGCGAACAGTTTATTTTATATTTTGAACATTAGTCCTTTCTAAGTTAACATCTTCTAATGCTTCTAGAATTCTTTATTTATTAAGTACTTACTTTAGTTCTAAATCAATTAGTGTTTGTTCTTTTAAATACCATTTGTTTTTTTGTAATTATTAAAAACATTGCAATTTTTGTAACACTAGCTTCTCTTTAAGCGCATATTACTTTTATTTAGTGATGCTGACAAATTAGATATTGTACAGATGGTGTCCATATTGATCGGGGTGATCTACTTCGGCCAACATTTGGACCAGGACGGTGTCATGAACATCAATGGAGCCATCTTCATGTTCCTCACCAACATGACCTTCCAGAATATCTTCGCTGTCATCAATGTAAGTAATGATATCGGTACCCAGGTAGCATTTATACGTCATTATGACGTCCGTTTACGGTACTGCTCGACGTAAGAGACGTCATTTCTTGACGTCGGGGGGTCCCAGCAGATGACGTCAATTTGTCACAGCCTCAAGACGTCAGTTTACAGACGTAATACTGACGTCATATACTGACTTCATAGGGACGTTACTGGGCCGTACATATTAGGGCAGCCACTGACGTTGGAGTGACGTCATATACTGGATTCATAGGGACGTTACTGGGCCGTACGTATTAGGGCAGCCAAGAAATTGGAGTAACGCGCTCTGCTGTCGAATCCTAGGACCGAATAGCCAACTATCCGGTTCGAAGGACCATGTACGAGGTTCAAAAATAACACTGTATAAAACTACCACTTCATTTACTATTTACACTACTGTACACTGTACAACACTCACTAATGCTTTTGAATTGACGACCTATGGTTCCTCGAACCTTATATATAAGCCCGGAAAAATCTTAACACCGCGTTGTAGAACAGACGCGTTGGGAACAAAGCGCCATCTCTTGACTTATTTGGTAATAAATTTTCTATAACAACAAAATTTTACATTTGCTAAATTGTGAATTTTAATGCAAAATATTACAAACATGTTATTCCAAATAATTTTACAAATATTTTAGAGTTAATTGCCAACAAAAATAACCATAATCTATAAATGAATTATGTGAAAGGTACGTCCTGATAGTGACTCCAAATAGACGTCACTGAAACGTCATGTTTGTGACCAAAAATGTACATCCTGACAGTGACCCCAAATAGACGTCAGTGAAACGTCAACTTTAGACTAAAATGGTACGTCCTGATAGTGACCCCAAATAGACGTCAGTGAAACGTCGTATTTGTGACCAAAAAGGTACGTCCTGATAGTGACCCCAAATACACGTAAGTGAAACGTCAACTTTGTGACTAAAATAGTACGTCCTGATAGTGACCCCAAATAGACGTCAGTGATACGTCGTATTTGTGAACAAAAAGGTACGTCCTGATAGTGACCCCAAATAGACGTCACTGAAACGTCTTGTTTGTGACCAAAAAGGTACGTCCTGATAGTGACCCCTAATAGACGTCAGTGAAACGTCAACTTTGTGACTAAAATAGTACGTCCTGATAGTGACCCTAAATAGACGTCATTAAAACGTCAATTTTGTGACAAAAAGGTACGTCCTGATAGTGACCCCAAATGGACGTCAGTAAAACGTCTATTCTCGATGAATAAATGACCGACCTTATTATGACCTATAAATGACGTCGCCTGTGCGTCGCTGACGTCAATTTGCTACCTGGGTATTCTTTTTATCGTTATGTTTTTCATCATTGTCATCACTTTTCTTGACATCATCATCAATTTGATCATCATTCGTCGTAAATATTCGATATAAACTTACATTTGCTAATTTACTAGTGTTTGAAACTTCCTTGATATAATTTCTAACATTACGTAAGTATATTTATGTTACCACGATCAATGACCTGTTGTACATCTAAAAGCTAAACACAAATAACATTTTTCTTATTGTGCAAAAAGAGTAATCTCAATGAATAGGTACCAATTTATCTATCGCACAGTGGCTCTGACTTTCTTAATTGCTTTCCTAGCATTAAATGCAGCAACTACAATCACCGACTTATGTACCTCACTACCTTAATTACCACTTAAATATGCCTTGAATGTTAGTAACATTCTCAAATACTATTTTATTTCCTTTATAGGTACTTACATTGATTACCTAAATAACCACTTAAAGTGAGCTTCTTTGCAATTAAAATTCACCTTATTTAATTGTTGTCATTAAGCACTAACTAATCGTTAGCAAGGCTTATACGTCACATGTTCGGTTGAGATACCTAACAGGTTTTATCATGTCGTTGCAGTGATGGTCTACATTGAAATAGAAAAGTTTATTTTAAGCGTAGTTTATCGAACTCGTTTTTAATTTGATGAAAATTTAATATTTCGCACAAATTTATTTATAAAATTAGCACTTATGATAACACACACTGTTACTGCAAACATAGGATAGTGCTACATAATTTATAGTTATTTATGCGAGATGCGAAAAGATTAGTCTGATTCTAAAAGTATATAGATTTATGCAATAAATTACAAACATGTGGATAAATATGCAAATGAAGCCGTTAATTTCCGATGTCTCACTTCGAATGAGAAATACGTCTAATCTTCTTAATTCTTATAATAACTATTTGCATATTGAATAATCAATTTTGATAATTAGGGAATAAAATAAAATGGAGTGAGTAGGGTTCGCGGGGAGAGTTGGGTTATGAATGGGGAGAGAAGGGATGAAAGGGGGATGAGATGGGATTTTAAGGCTACTGCTACAAAAATAATGTATTCCAGTTTAAAATGGAGCTATAGTAATACTCATAATAAAAAAAAATCGATCCAACAATCTTCCAAAATTACCTTTGTATGAAATCCTATCTTACCCCAATTACGAGGGACTACGGGGTGAGGTGGGATTTCCTGTTTATCGTCAAAGTTATGAAATGGAACTACCCACAATAAAATAAAAACTAAAATACAAACGTCCGGAACACTTATTATATACACTATTCAGTTTGCATATGTAAAAATAAAATGTTATCGAGGTTTGAATGTCAGTTTTGCCCCTACTCACCCCATTTTACGGTATTTTATGTTTGATTAGTTATTTTTAAAAACTAAGGTGAAGGGGGCGAAGTGTAAATGCGCCTATTACCCCTATACATCTAACTTATAAAAATAAGTATATTAGGCGCACTTCGCCCCCGTCACCTTTTGTCTATAATTGGATTATGTGTTCAGAAGTAATTTTCGAGGCCAATGACCGATTAAGCGACTTTCAAATTGTAACTACTTAGCCAGCAGAATTATTCTCACCTCAAACCTCCATCAGGTATTCTGCTCCGAGCTGCCCATTTTCATCCGAGAGCATCACAACGGCATGTACCGCGCCGACGTCTACTTTCTATCGAAGACTTTAGCCGAAGCACCAGTGTTCGCCACGATTCCGTTGGTGTTCACCACCATTGCGTATTACATGATCGGGCTCAACCCGGCGCCGGAGCGGTTCTTTATAGCGTCAGGATTGGCGGCGCTTATTACGAATGTTGCTACGTCGTTTGGTAAGTGTTTTAGATTTGAACTCAGATGAGTTTAATACATACGACATACAACGAATAGACATTCGCACAGAGTATTTTCTATTGAAGACTCTCGTAGAACCACCGGGTCCTCATTCGACAAGCGACTTTTGACGTCTTGTGTTGAACTCCCGTTGAATCAGAACAATCCTGTGTCAAAATTTGACATTAGCAATCCACAGTTAGGTGACAACCAAACCGAACCATTATAAACCTTAAAGTAAAAATAAAACAAAATTGATTTTTGTTAAATTATTGGTTGTACCAAATGATACTATCCGCACTTGATGAACATGCGATTCATTCAACTGTTGAATTGAAGTAGACGCGAAATCTGACAGTTGTACATCTCGAATAGGGGCCCAAGTATTCGCCACCATACCGGAGGTGTTCACTACAATGAGTACAATCACTTATCGGGTTCAACTCAGCGCCGGTTAGATTCTTTATCGGGTTTGGGCTTCCGTTATTTGTGCTTAGAAAAAAAAAGTTTTCTAATATCGTATTCATTAAGATCTATAACGTGCCTACAACTTGCGTCAAGCATTAAATGAAATGATGGTGCAATGTTGCTGGGGATGAGTCTTATTTTAATAGATTTTTAACTACTCAAACAATGCAGTGAAACAGCTTTATTAAATTGTAATAATAGGTAAACGCATTTAATAATAATTGTAAAAAGTAGTTCCGCTAAGTAATTGACGTAACTCATTTAACTTGTTTTGTGGAAAAATAATTCAAAAATGGCAACAAAATATGTCATTATTTAGATATGTAGGTATTCTAAATATTTTACTTAGGTATTGCAGATAGATATGTTCTTTGTGTGATATTCTGTTTGTTAATTATAAATATTATAATTATAAAAAATAAATCCAAAGTTAGACATAATTACGCAACATATGGTAGATTCCTATATGAAACTTGATATACCAGGAGCCACATCGTTGTCTCGCTCTATAAATTACGTCACAGTACATCTGTCATTCATCACAATAGGCCTCCGCTTAACCGGCTTAACCAAGTTAACAGTATCATCGTTATTGAAAATAATTGTCATAATCAATTAGGAATAAGACCTAATTTTCTACAGCATTGTTATTAATTATGATGGTTGCTTGACATCCAACTGTAGCGCGAATTTCTTTAAACCGCAAAGAGCTCAAATATCTTGATACATTATATATGCGGCTCGCCCTTTATTCTCGACTTTCCACGGCCGAATGCAATGTCACCTCAGATTGTGACGGAACTAGCTAAGACAAGAATTTGGATTTTAGTGCATCAATAACATTTGCATAACTGGATACATTAAAAGTTTTGATGGTCTCTAAAGTAGGCAAAGGTTCTCAGGTGTAGGTAGTTTTTGTGAGTGCAATAAATTAATTGCCTCTTGTGACATTTTATGTTGACTTATCAATTACCTAATCGATCAGGTTTTTAAATAAAGGGATACTCGTACTCGGTTCCATCAAAGCAGTTTTGGCTTTTGCTTTTATTCATATCATTTTCAACTTTCGACTTTTGTTGAAATTGGTGGTATGTGGGGATTTCTTTTCATACAGCTAAAGTTTCAGATAAAGCGGATTTATATACACATATATAGAATATATATATGTAGAACTTAGTTCTTTATCAGCATGCTCTTGCGCAGGTTACCTGATCTCGTGTGCGAGCAGCAGCGTGAGCATGGCTGCCTCAGTGGGGCCTCCTATCATCATTCCCTTTATGCTTTTTGGAGGGTTCTTCCTTAACTCAGGGTAAGTCATTAGTGTTAGTGAAGAAATTTGTGAATAATTGACGGAACTTTGCGCTCTACGTGTTGTTGGTCTCAAATGCATGAGATATTGTCATGGGAGCAAGAAAAAATAATTCAGAAATTTTAGCATATCCTGGAATTCCTGGAAGACCAAGTGGACGCTAAAATCGCCGCCACGGTAGTCCAGTCAAAGATGTCGTGATGGTCATGACGATTTCTGTATAACATGCTTAAACCAAGGCACCTGGAAGAATAAACTATGAATACCACACAAAAACCATTGCTTTCCACTCATTACAGTTAGTAAAGCTGATCAAAAAGAAAAGAAAGAAAGAAAGAAAATACATTTATTTAACGCCACAACATATACATAATTGAAATGAAAACATACAGGCATAAAAAAAAACATTGGACGCTAAAATAGGACCCCCACTCAGCATAATGCTAAAAAGTATCGACTTTCCATTTCTAGGTAGGTTCTAATCGTTCCTTCATCCACAGGTCAGTGCCTCCGTACCTGGGCTGGATATCCTACTTATCCTGGTTCCGATACGGCAACGAGGCGCTGCTGGTCAACCAGTGGGCCGGCGTGGACTCCATCGCGTGTACGAGGGAGAACTTCACGTGTCCGGCTTCGGGCCAAGTGGTTCTGGAGACGCTTAGCTTTTCAGAGGTTCGTCCGATGTTTATTATTTATATGAGCCTAGAGTGTTCCACTGCTGGGCAAAGGCCTCCCTCCTTTCCACGTATCCCGGTCTTGACCCGTCTCCGATGTTTATACTGGGTAGTATATACTTATATAGTACAGTAGGTGGCTGGCGTGTATTTTGCGGGAACTCTATCACTTTCACGAACTAAAACGTTTCCAGAGAAATCATGGTGCAGACTCAGTTTCCGGAGGTGGTGTTTTTTCAGAACCTTTGTGTTGTTATTGTGTCTGTTGTGTATCGTGTCTTACAATTTCATAAGATTTTAGAATTTGCTATGAATATACCAATTAATTACACTACGATGACTCAGAAGATAACGAGGAGACATTACGTGATATTGGAAAAATCGGATGTTTCGAAATGTCCGAGATATTGTAGGTTGTGTTTATCGAGATACAAATTGGAACTCGTATCTCGTAGCCCGCTGTCTGTCTGTCTGTATGTATGCTTAGATCTTTAAAACTACACAACGGATATTGATGCGGTTTTTTTTAATAGATAGAGTGATTCGAGAGGCAGGTTTATGTACAATTTGTTAACCCGTGTGAAGCCGGGGCGGGTCGCTAGTTATTCAATATGTTTCTCACACGTCTCACATGGTATTCAGTCTTGACATATGAATATTTTATTGTCAATATTTAAAAGTAAAACATACATACAGATAGTCATACTTACAAACTAAACACACACAAGTTACTAACTAAACATTGGTGCCGCTCCTAGACGCGTCCGGTGCAAAAGTGCCCATAATACTCGCGGCATTGCCGCGTTGGATGGCTGTGAATAGCCTTTGCACCAAAAACGACTCGGAGCGGGGGTCCTACTTCCCCATTCTGCCTAAGTCGACGGCCTATATCGCTCACCATGTTTTTCGCGTCCGCCCCCCAGCAGCCCGCCGTTTCTACCGCGAAAGGGACAAAAATGTTTCTCATGTTCGTTTCTCCCCCAGGACGACTTTACCTTCGACGTAGTCAACATGGTGCTTCTATTCATCGGATTCCGCCTGCTTGCCTACATCGCGCTACTTATACGAGCGAGGAGAACGAAGTGAAGTCACATTGTAGGCGTATAGCTTTCTTGGTTAAATGAATTAATGTGGTAGCTCAGAGCCGACGAAATAATCTATACATATAATAAAGCTGAAGAGGGTCGAAAGTCTGTACATGGAAGATATTCGAAAAAAAGTTGGTTGGGGATACTTAGAATCGATAACAGAACACGTTCCAACAGTTTTTAGAATTTTTGTCTGTTTGTCTGTTTATCTGTTTATCTGTTTGTCTGTTTATTTGACCGCGCATCACGTGAAAACGGCTGAACGGATTTTGATGCAAACTTTACTAATCTGTCAAGAAACTCCCAGGCCCTATTTTAGGCTAGAAAAATTCAACCCCTAAAAGGGGGGGTGGCCACTACACTCAATTAAGTTATGTTTGCACCTGAATCTTATGGCGCTAACTTAAGAAAGTGGTGCACACTTTTTTTTTGTGAATGTACTTTGTAAAAAAAACAACATTTTTCTTAGTCAATGTCAAACGTCTTTGCAAATACATATTAAATCACATTTATAGACGGGTCTATCGCGGGTTTATTGACAATAATTAACATTATGTGAAGTGGGTGGTTTGAAAATATGATGTCTACCCCAAACTTTTTCATACACTTTTCGTCGGGTAGTTGCACAAATCTCTGTTTTGACATTTTGTTGGGACATCAGTTAGCCGCGACCATGACCAGTGAAACCTGTGTCGAAACGTCGGTAAATAAAGGTAATAAAATAAATTTCGAGATAGGTCTATAAATGTGAGTTAATATGTGTTCGAAACGCGAAAGTTTTTAAATAGGTATTAAGTAATTGTAAATGTCAAACAATTTGGGACTTGCATTTTAAACGCGTTACCATACCTATCCGAAAAAAACTAATTTTTCGCGAAATTCTCGCAACGTATTGAGGTTACAAGGTAGCACGGTCTCAGGAATCTGAGGAAGAATCGGAGACGTTCACGCAGTGCGAAGAACGGTTGACCGCTCAGCGGATTCGCACGACAGACGCGCTCGACGGTAAGTACTGCGGTGCATCAGCGGGTACTGGAGAGCCCAGCACACACATTAACCTACATTAATACTATTGTTCTGTGTTTAAGCACTGACAGCCTGGACGCTTCGGGCCTTCCTCCCTACGCGGAGCTCGGCCTTGGGCCTTCGCACTTAGACAGTTATACTATTGTTCTGTGATTAAGCACTGACATCCAGGACGCTTCGGGCCTTCGGCCCTACGCGGAGCTCGGCCTTCGGCTTTCGCATTAGATATCCACACCAAAATTCAACCATTGCGGCGGTGTCCCTGACATAGCCTCTCTCAATGTTTTCTATCAAAAAAATTCGCGCTCGCTACGCTCGCGTTTTTAAATTTTAAGGTTAAGCCTACTTTGATAAAGGTGGCATTCTGGGCATTCTACCGAGCGACTACTACTACGACTGACACTTCGGGCCTTCGGCTCTAAGCGGAGCTCGGCCTTCGGCTTTCGCATTTAGACACTGATACCATTGTTCTGTGATTAAGCACTGGCATCCTGGACGCTTCGGGCCTTCGGCCCTACATGGCTCGGCCTTCGGCTTTCGCATTAGATATCCACACCAAAATTTCACGTAAACCACTGCGGCTATGTCCCTGACATAGCCTCTCTAATTTTTTTTCTATCAAAAAAAATTCGCGCTCGCTACGCTCGCGTTTTTAATACGATTTTAAAGGTTAAGCCTAATTTGATAAAGGTGGCATTCTGGGCACCCTATCGAGCGACTACTACTACGACTTAAACACTTACATCCTGGACGCTTCGGGCCTTTGGCCCTACGCGGAGCTCGGCCTTCGGCCTTCGCATTTAGACACTGATACTATTGTTCTGTGCTTAAGTACTGACAGCCTGGACGCTTCGGGCCTTCGGCCCTACATGGAGCTCGGCCTTCGGCTTTCGCATTAGATATCCACACCAACGTTTCACGTAAACCATTGCGGCTGTGTCCCTGACAACATTACTCCCATCTCTCAATTTTTTTTCTATCAAAAAAAATTCGCGCTCGCTGCGCTCGCGTTTTTAATACGATTTTAAGGGTTAAGCCCTACTTTAATAAAGATGGCATTCTGGGCACCCTACCAAGCGACTACGACTTAGGCCAATTTATAATTAAACATTTTTTTACACTGTTAAAAGTAATCCCCGGTACATACATATATGTAGATATTTAGTTGTGCATACATAAACATAACTGTAAATAAAGTGTAAATACTTGGCCTCAAGTTTTTGATATCTATTACATATAATAAAGCTGAAGAGGGTCGAAAGTCTGTACATGGAAGATATTCGAAAAAAAGTTGGTTGGGGATACTTAGAATCGATAACAGAACACGTTCCAACAGTTTTTAGAATTTTTGTCTGTTTGTCTGTTTATCTGTTTATCTGTTTATCTGTTTGTCTGTTTATTTGACCGCGCATCACGTGAAAACGGCTGAACGGATTTTGATGCAAACTTTACTAATCTGTCAAGAAACTCCCAGGCCCTATTTTAGGCTAGAAAAATTCAACCCCTAAAAGGGGGGGTGGCCACTACACTCAATTAAGTTATGTTTGCACCTGAATCTTATGGCGCTAACTTAAGAAAGTGGTGCACACTTTTTTTTTGTGAATGTACTTTGTAAAAAAAACAACATTTTTCTTAGTCAATGTCAAACGTCTTTGCAAATACATATTAAATCACATTTATAGACGGGTCTATCGCGGGTTTATTGACAATAATTAACATTATGTGAAGTGGGTGGTTTGAAAATATGATGTCTACCCCAAACTTTTTCATACACTTTTCGTCGGGTAGTTGCACAAATCTCTGTTTTGACATTTTGTTGGGACATCAGTTAGCCGCGACCATGACCAGTGAAACCTGTGTCGAAACGTCGGTAAATAAAGGTAATAAAATAAATTTCGAGATAGGTCTATAAATGTGAGTTAATATGTGTTCGAAACGCGAAAGTTTTTAAATAGGTATTAAGTAATTGTAAATGTCAAACAATTTGGGACTTGCATTTTAAACGCGTTACCATACCTATCCGAAAAAAACTAATTTTTCGCGAAATTCTCGCAACGTATTGAGGTTACAAGGTAGCACGGTCTCAGGAATCTGAGGAAGAATCGGAGACGTTCACGCAGTGCGAAGAACGGTTGACCGCTCAGCGGATTCGCACGACAGACGCGCTCGACGGTAAGTACTGCGGTGCATCAGCGGGTACTGGAGAGCCCAGCACACACATTAACCTACATTAATACTATTGTTCTGTGTTTAAGCACTGACAGCCTGGACGCTTCGGGCCTTCCTCCCTACGCGGAGCTCGGCCTTGGGCCTTCGCACTTAGACAGTTATACTATTGTTCTGTGATTAAGCACTGACATCCAGGACGCTTCGGGCCTTCGGCCCTACGCGGAGCTCGGCCTTCGGCTTTCGCATTAGATATCCACACCAAAATTCAACCATTGCGGCGGTGTCCCTGACATAGCCTCTCTCAATGTTTTCTATCAAAAAAATTCGCGCTCGCTACGCTCGCGTTTTTACATTTTAAGGTTAAGCCTACTTTGATAAAGGTGGCATTCTGGGCATTCTACCGAGCGACTACTACTACGACTGACACTTCGGGCCTTCGGCTCTAAGCGGAGCTCGGCCTTCGGCTTTCGCATTTAGACACTGATACCATTGTTCTGTGATTAAGCACTGGCATCCTGGACGCTTCGGGCCTTCGGCCCTACATGGCTCGGCCTTCGGCTTTCGCATTAGATATCCACACCAAAATTTCACGTAAACCACTGCGGCTATGTCCCTGACATAGCCTCTCTAATTTTTTTTCTATCAAAAAAAATTCGCGCTCGCTACGCTCGCGTTTTTAATACGATTTTAAAGGTTAAGCCTAATTTGATAAAGGTGGCATTCTGGGCACCCTATCGAGCGACTACTACTACGACTTAAACACTTACATCCTGGACGCTTCGGGCCTTTGGCCCTACGCGGAGCTCGGCCTTCGGCCTTCGCATTTAGACACTGATACTATTGTTCTGTGCTTAAGTACTGACAGCCTGGACGCTTCGGGCCTTCGGCCCTACATGGAGCTCGGCCTTCGGCTTTCGCATTAGATATCCACACCAACGTTTCACGTAAACCATTGCGGCTGTGTCCCTGACAACATTACTCCCATCTCTCAATTTTTTTTCTATCAAAAAAAATTCGCGCTCGCTGCGCTCGCGTTTTTAATACGATTTTAAGGGTTAAGCCCTACTTTAATAAAGATGGCATTCTGGGCACCCTACCAAGCGACTACGACTTAGGCCAATTTATAATTAAACATTTTTTTACACTGTTAAAAGTAATCCCCGGTACATACATATATGTAGATATTTAGTTGTGCATACATAAACATAACTGTAAATAAAGTGTAAATACTCGGCCTCAAGTTTTTGATATTTATAATATTCTCCTTTCCTGTAATCTTACTTCTAACTAATATAATATTAGACCTAAATTCGAAAGTTTGTTAGGAAGTATGGATTTCTATGTGTATAAATCTTAATTTTTCATGCTCAGAATGATTTGACTGGAGGACAGAATTGGATGATATTTGCTATGGACATGTTTTGGATAGGTACACTCAAGAACGTAAAAATACAAAAGTAGTACTGTATTGTCCGTTATACACCTTTTTTTTTTTAAGAGGGGAAATGCTTTAAGCATACCACCCGGCGCGGGGACGGGCCGGGATGGTTATGTGGGACTCCCTGTTGTGAGCTAATGAGACCCCAGGTTTACCCACTAAAACCCCTCTGTTGCCGCCTCGCTGCTATAAGGCGAGGTCCCAGGAACGCCGAAGTACTCTTCCGCAACCTCGCCAGCGGCCGTCCGGACTCGGACCCGACTCTTGGGGAAATCACCCCTTCACCTCATTGGGCGCGTTGGCTACACATCGCGCCTGCCCACGCAGGGGTCCGTTATACACCTACTATAACTCTGTGTCGTTTAAATCACGTCTAATATTGGAATAAGGGCGAAAAAAACTATTGGTTTTGGAGTGTAGTTTTGTTTAGTGGTAAGTACCTACCTAATTGTAAAATATTTTATCTGGACTTCAGTCCGCTAATCGTATCCATCTGTCAACTTTACTTCAAGTTCCGCCTCCAGGGGAGAGAAAGAGAAATTAGGGATGAATTAGCTTACTGACACAGACCGAATTCCACGCGGGCGGAGCCGCGGGCAATCGGATAGGTATGGTAACGCGTTTAAAATGCAAGTCCCAAATTGTTTGACATTTACAATTACTTAATACCTATTTAAAAACTTTCGCGTTTCGAACACATATTAACTCACATTTATAGACCTATCTCGAAATTTATTTTATTACCTTTATTTACCGACGTTTCGACACAGGTTTCACTGGTCATGGGCGCGGCTAACTGATGTCCCAACAAAATGTCAAAACAGAGATTTGTGCAACTACCCGACGAAAAGTGTATGAAAAAGTTTGGGGTAGACATCATATTTTCAAACCACCCACTTCACATAATGTTAATTATTGTCAATAAACCCGCGATAGACCCGTCTATAAATGTGATTTAATATGTATTTGCAAAGACGTTTGACATTGACTAAGAAAAATGTTGTTTTTTTTACAAAGTACATTCACAAAAAAAAAGTGTGCACCACTTTCTTAAGTTAGCGCCATAAGATTCAGGTGCAAACATAACTTAATTGAGTGTAGTGGCCACCCCCCCTTTTAGGGGTTGAATTTTTCTAGCCTAAAATAGGGCCTGGGAGTTTCTTGACAGATTAGTAAAGTTTGCATCAAAATCCGTTCAGCCGTTTTCACGTGATGCGCGGTCAAATAAACAGACAAACAGATAAACAGATAAACAGATAAACAGACAAACAGACAAAAATTCTAAAAACTGTTGGAACGTGTTCTGTTATCGATTCTAAGTATCCCCAACCAACTTTTTTTCGAATATCTTCCATGTACAGACTTTATATGTATAGATAAAATTGCTTGGAGTAGTGGATCTTAGAAAACCACAGATCTAGAATGGCGATTACGCTCTGAAACATATTATGTAAGCAAGGGAAAGGAAAATAAATAGTAGATTTTTGACAAAAATAAAATTCTAACTACTTAATTGAATATATTTTTGAAATGTGCAAGGTAATTCACGTGTAAATGTTTTCCAAGAATGTGTGTTGAAATTTATTATATTCTATAGGTACACAATATACCTACCTAATCATAAAAAGGATTTTTTGTGAGATTTTTATTTATACAAAATAATTAATTAATGCATACTTTTCAAATACGTTATACTTATAAGGTTGGCTGCAGAGTATAATAATTACCTATACATTGTAATAATTGTTAGGCTAATTAATTTAGCTTGCTTCATAAAGAAGAATTTATTTTAGTTTAAAATGTTGTACACCAGTATTTTTGAGTAGATTTTAAAGACTTAATTATAATGCGTAAGTTTTTGTTTTTATTTTTATTTTATGTAAGTATGTATCTTAATTAAGAGAAGAGTGTCTAATAATTATTTGTTACAATCTTTATAATAAACTTTTCCATAAAGTACTTATTTTGTTATTTACTTACTTCTCAAAGACTAACATTTCTCACAGAGATTAAGATTAAGAAGACAACGATTATAATTGTTATTTACGATACAAGTGCGGAAAGTAGGAAATTCGCAACAAGTGGCGATAAATTAAAACACGACAAAGGGAGTGTTTTAAATCGACACGTAGCTTTGACCCGTAACACTCAGTCTTATACATACCTACCTATAAACAAGGATTATCGTTAGAGTCTGTTCGGAAAGAGAAGAGACGTGGAATTTATGGGGCTCAATACATTTTACGACTCTTCTTTTTCCGCACAGACTCTATAAGCATGATAAGTCAGGACTCCTTAACGGGTTCTCGGTGTTCATTGGGTTAAATGATTGCGCAATGACCGTCATCTTTATACCAATGACACCAGTATTTATTTAATTCCTTGATAACATTTATCGTTCGATTTTCATGTATAAAAACAATAATTACTGTAACATTTATCGGATATTATGTAATATGCATAACACGTCCAGTATTCTGGATGACCTGTGACCTTTTGCGGATATGGCTGAATGAGCTTGACGCCTTAAAACAGATAAAAAGCCTAATATTCTTAATCTGCAGCCTATTGAATAATAAAATAAAAGCTAATGCAATAGGTCCCTGGATATCTAAATAAAAGATAGTGGGGAAAATAAGTGCAGATCGTACTAAGCTTATATCATAAAGATAAGATAAGATAAAAGATAGTTTCTTCAAGTAGGCATATTACAATGCGCTTATGAACGCCAAATAAAGCTACACCGGCTCCAACCCTACATCTCTGCCCCGAGAAGATTTAAATCCCCCCTCAATTGGAGGAGGGTATCTCAATATGGGACCGGCAACAAACTCGGCGGGACACATCTTTTCAAAATTTACATCTTATAATAGTTATAATTAATGCCCTAGACGCGAGAATCATACTTAAAACTCTTGGGTATGTTATCCCCCAAAAAGAAAAGAGAGAAAGGTGGCTCCGGCGTTCCACTTTGCACTATAAGATGGAACGCTGAGCCGAGCTGTAGGATATTTTAGGCTCAATAAATATTACAATATAGGTATTTGGTGGATGTCTCAATATTCGAAACCGCCAAATATAGAAGTTTGATGGTAGGTACCTACCATACTAACAAAATATTATCTCCGTGGCAAATAATGTGATAATGGAATGAAAGACTTGATTTTTCTATTGACATAACCTACTCAGGAATATTTACATTAAAGGATAAACATGAACGAATCATTTAGATTTTAGACACTTCTGAGATAATAAAAAGTAACCGAAAACAAGATAAATGTAAGTAGGGCACTATGTCACTTACATGCTACGAGGGGTATTCAAAATATTCTCGGTATGAGAATGAAAACAAACAAGTACGAAAAGTTTGATATTTTTATTTTTCAATATACTCCCCCCCTATGTTCATACACTTAAAAGATCGATCAATTATTTTTTTTAATCCCTCGTAAAAATATTTTTTATCTTTCGTGTAAAAATGCTCCTCCACTGCCGCCTTCAATGCTTCATCGTCAGAAAATTTATTTCCACGCAGATCCTTTTTAAGATTGGGGAGCAAAAAGAAGTCGCTGAGGGCTAAGTCCGGACTATACGGTGGGTGAGTAACAGTTTTAAACCCACATTCAACAATAGCTGCCTTGGCAATATGAGCAGTATGGACGGGGGCGTTGTCATGCCGAAGCAGAATACCTTTGGTTAACTTTCCTCGCCTCTTTTCTTTAATTACATCCTTTAATTGACGTAGAATGTTAGCGTAGTACTGTCCTGTGATATTTACACCTTTTTCTTTATAATCGATTAGTAATACTCCTTCACAATCCCAAAATATCGTGGCCATGACCTTGCCAGCTGAAGGGATGACCTTGAACTTCTTGGGATGAGCTGAACCCTTAATGTGCCACTGCATGGACTCTTGTTTACTCTCTGGGTCATAATGATGAACCCAGGTTTCATCTCCAGTAACTATTCTTTGCAGCACCTCATCAGGATTTTCACCGCACAGGTCAATAAAATCGGAACAACAAGCTACACGCATGTCTTTTTGAAGCCGAGTCAGCATTCGCGGAACCCATCTTGCACTTACTTTTGACATATTAAGATGGTCATGTATAATATCATGTACGGTACCAATAGAGAGATTGGTTACTTGTGCTATAGATTTTACCTTCACTCGACCATCTTCCAATGTAAGTTTTTCCACTTTATCAATATTTTCTTGTGAAGTAGCTACTACAGGCCGGCCAGGTCTAGGGTCATCTTCAATACTCTCCCTTCCGCGTTTAAACTCGCTTGACCACTTTTGAATGGTAGATAAAGAAGGAGCAGACTCACGGTAAACACAATCCATTTCCTCTTTTATGGTTTTTTGATTTTTACCCTGTTTTGTCAAGAATTTTATCACGCATCGATGTTCTAATTTAGTTAACATTGTCAATTCGCACATGATGTTCATGTTTGTTCAGCAATTGCAGAAAAACAAAAGACCATCTCGGTTCGAATTATACTTTTTTTTAATGTCAATGAATAAACCTTAGCGGCCAGTAACGAAAGAAATTTTAGAAGAGGTCGTAAGATATCAATACCGAGAATATTTTGAACGCCCCTCGTACATGTCACACGATTTCCGAGGAATGTGTAGGAGAGCTCCGCTTGCCCTCGTCTTTCACCACAGGGTAGATGGGCCATTTTATAACTGCCATTTTATAATAGAAAAAAAAATGTGACCAAAATTTTCCATACATTATTCGTTTCTAAACTGAAATAAATGTAACACTCAGAAAAAGTGACCCAAGCCTCTAAGCCTTCAGTATGAAGTGCATATACTTGGAAAATTCGACCTATGCCGCTGTCCCCCGGTGGCCGAGAGGTAACAGGCACCTGCCGCGGTAGCAGAGGACGCTGGTTCGATTCCAGCCTGGGGCACTAGAGGCTTGGGTCACTTTTTCTGTGTATATGACATTTATTTTAGTTTATAATTTATATAGTAGTGTGACTACTCGAAATAATAACAAATTAAAAAAATATTTTCTGAAAATAATTTAATTTGTTCTAGTATGTATTATTCGTTTCTTCCAATCGACCGTCATACAAAATGTATAAAAAATAGTAACGGAAGAATGAAAATAAAATTTTTGGGTCACGGTTTGTCTATTACCTACGTCCGAAGGAACATGTTGATTTTGAGTAGAAATAACATAAAAATCTGAAATTTGAAAATAAAAACTTAAAATAAATAGCCCACGTACAGTGAGCTGCGAGATTGCATGGAGAAATTATGAATGAATAAATTCATTGATAAAGTCGCCATGCACTTATGCGACTGATGGTACATCCTCCTTAATTCCTCTGAACTCTGACTGAACTGAAAGTACAGTAACTTTAAGGCAGGATAGGATGTCAAGTTACGAAAGCGTTAACACATAACATTGTTTGAATTAAGGCTACAGATCGTCAGCATCTTTAAATTGAATGATTGATAAGATAAGAAGTCGTCAATCGGACTGAAAGGCGCAATTGATGCAGTCAGTCAATGACCGTAAAATAAAAATGGAAGATTTTTAAAGTACCTACGCCTAAGTAAAGAGTACCTATAGCTACTCATTCACATAATGCAATTCATTCAAAAGACGTGATAAAATAAATTACAAATATTTATGAAATATTATTCTGTAAGTAATATAGGTATGTAAAGTTCATAAAGTTCCGAAACATGTCGCGCGAGTGACGAAAAACTCGTGAGTGAAACCGTTAAAACCGTTAAATTAGCTTCATGTTCATAAAGTTGTTGCAAAACATAAAAATGCTTCATGGACTGTAAATTAGGTATGGCAAAATAGCAAAGACTTTTATTAAGAGATCAAACATTATTTAACAAAACTATCAGTAAGAAAATCTGTGACTGAGTAAAGGATGACTCACCTTAGACCGGGCCGTGTCCGGGCCGGAGCTTCCGGCGCATCGTTTTCTATGGAATTACTTAAATGTCATTAATAAATGATGAATTATTTTTAAACTAACGACTCTTGAAACTTAAGGTTATTAAAAATGTTAATTAGCTACTACTTTTATGCAAACTAGAATAATTAGACTGTCGTTAAAACAAATGAAAAGTGGTGATGTAAATCTGTAGGTCAATAAGACTCAA
Organism: Cydia amplana; assembly: GCF_948474715.1. Taxonomy (NCBI): domain Eukaryota; kingdom Metazoa; phylum Arthropoda; class Insecta; order Lepidoptera; family Tortricidae; genus Cydia; species Cydia amplana. Next base: position 16,737,324 of record NC_086074.1, on the reverse strand, counting down.
ATTAATTTTAAATTAGATCATATCCATCAAGTAGCATTCATTGAGTTTCAAAATTATGTTGAAACAAATAAGTAATCGTTCAAATCAATTTAATGAGTAATCTTACTTAAACAAATATTTGTCTATTAAACAATGGAATTACTCTACAGTCTTTAGTTTCGCGTTTCGTTCTTGTTCACTTTTTCTTTTGTTTTAGTCTGTTTTTTGTAGGTAGTTTATATAAATACATTTCTACAACTACAATTTCGTAGTAGCCTAAACACCTCATAATTTTTGGGAACTGAAACGGCAACTGTGAATACTAAGGGTCGCTTACACCAAACCGTCTGCCATCGTGAAAATCTTCCCTAAATTTTATCGTACCTATGGAAATTTTCATCGTTTTATTGAGTGGCGTTCATTAGTCCGTCAATTGGGATTTGGGATTGAGTGCAACTGGCACATCAGATTCCTCCGTTTTGAAAAAGAAAAGCTCCACCTTAAATTCCTGGAACCCAACCGTCGGCATAACCGAACCACCCGAACCATGAAAACCAATACGGCGCTTCCAAATTCGAACAGTTCGATCCAATTAGGCCTGGGCGTGGATTCGGCTGATTGGCCTGAACCGTTGCGGCGGTTGGCGGGCTTCCGTAACTGATACTAGACGGGTCACTGAGCAATGGCGGGTGTCTCCAGGCCGGGTGTTTGGCAGAGTTATGTGACGGTTGAAATCTAGAACATACCTTAAAGCCTAGCTAACGGACAAGTTAAAGGAAACACGAAACTTAAATACTTAGGTAATGTGTGGTTCATCTGTTAACCAAATTGTCAGTTATATCTCTCACAACTACCATAATTTGAGTAAAATTAGTGTTGACATAAAATTAAAAATATATTTGTCAAAGCCTGTGAATATGTAGGTTACATTGTCTGTCGCATTTTATTGTTTTAAATAACATGTGCAATTAAAGTAAACACTATTTGGCAGACATGTTTACTGTTAGCTCTACTAGTCACACACACGATGTGCATTTCCTGAAAACCTAAAACGCGCCTGTTTCTGCGCATGTCACGAAAACACCTTGTAACGGCCTGATTCTAATTTTAAACGCCAAAAATTACATTTCGATACGATATGGAGCGGATCTCATTTTTGACGTTTACAAAATTTGAATCAGGCCGTTAGTCTTCGCGATGTATCTAATAATTGTCTACCGAGTTCCAGATGCAATTGTTTGGTTTTGGTTTATATTTGGAAGAATCGATTATGATTTCTACTACCTTAAATACGCTGAAAAAGTTTTCCTACGAATTACATACTATTACTACTAATTATTTGTACGTGATGTCTTGAAAATTTCACGACGACAAATAGGTTCAATGTTCTTTCATAATTTTCAACAATGTAATGTAGTAGGTTACAAACTTTTCTAAAACTGTGATAAATAATCCCGAATTTAAAAGATACCTATTCCAGATCAAACAATCGTAACAAGCACAGCAAACAGACATCAAACTTGATGAAAACTCTTTCGTAACTAGTTTTCCAACTTCCATTATCATGTTTAAAGGCTGCACTAATAAAACTATTCTTGTCTTACTCTATCACGCTAGTTGTCCTTTTCTAACGCATTGACTAATGTCAAACCTCCGTGGTCGGCTGGTCTCGCCGCGCGCACCGCGAATAGGCGCCAGTAACATGTTTACGCGCGGGTTTATAATTTAAAATTGGAATTGTTTTTAAAATTAATGTAAAATGAGCAAAAAATCTGGAAGTGGCGTCGGTATAGTGGCCAGGAAGAACTCTGTGATAGCGACTACTAATAATACGTCGAACCCCTCATCGCTTGGTGATGATTCCTATGTAAGTACCTACAATACTTATAGAATTAACTATTGTCAATGATTAGAGAAGTTTCGTATTCATTTGGATGGATCGCAATTTTAAATGACTAAATCGGTAGATTAAATTTTACGCTACTATTAGCCAAACTCACAAGAGAGTCATGAAAACGATTGTTTTCAGGTTTACTGAAGAGAATTTTAATATTTTCATGAGACATTAAATTTTTAAGAAATCACGACTTAATTACATATTTGATTACGACTGTGAAAAGTTTGAACGTCATTCGTTGACGAATAAATTTAAACCGGTCCCCTTAATGTAAATGCATTTCAACGCTATCTTTAAAAATTCTAAAACATTAATCACTATTCTAAAACATACTTAAAAATAAATATTACGAATGAATTGAATACGGAAACCTATTATACAACTAAGTCACGATATCTACGTTAGTCTGGCAAAACCAATTTTGTCAGTACATAGGTAATAGCAGATTATAAAACTGTACCATCGCCCACACTTTTAACTGTCCATCGGTGGACCTTATGCTTTTTGTAATAAGGTACCGTCCATCGATGGACAGTTAAGAGTGTTGCTGGTTGTACTCATTCCTCTTCTATAATATTAGCATAGGAAAAATACTATCCGGTGGCGAATGCACTAGTCCCAAAACGCACTATTAGTCAATACACTCTAATTTCGAAAGCCCCTCTTCTCATAAGAAACTAGGCCCAAAATACCATATTTCCAAAAAGGCTCATTCTCGATTTACACGAGAACCATTGAGAACTAGTCCCAAAATACACCTTTCCCAAAATACCCCAAATTGTGTTCACCTGTGCGTGGCGTAATACTTTATTCTCATAATGCGTAGGTCTCAAAACACTCTAGTTCCAAAATACCCTATTTTTTTGGAATGTCTCTTTGTGACTGCTTTCAGCCGTAATCATTACCCGTTTGATGCCTAAAATTTTTTTTTCAAAAATAGGATTTATTTAATTATTATTTTGAGCTATACAGGGTGTAATCGTTAAGTGTTGCTCGGCGATAGTTCCGTAAATATTGCAGATATCAGAAAATTTCAAATTGATATCGAAAGTGCATATAGTGAAAGTGAAGGGCAATATACACACGAGTGTTTTAATGCCTGTGTTGATAAAGCAGTGTATGGAACTATCATAATTAGGTGGGCGAGAAACTACCCTCATTTATGGCATTAAATAATTAAATAATGCTTAAATAATTAAATTAACTATATGCACTTTCGATATCAATTTGAAATTTTCTGATATCTGCTATATTTACGGAACTATCGCCGAGCAACACTTAACGATTACACCCTGTATAGCTCAAAATAATAATTAAATACGTAAATCCTATTTTTGAAAAAAAAATTTTAGGCATCAAACGGGTAATGATTACGGCTGAAAGCAGTCACAAAGAGACATTCCAAAAAAATAGGGTATTTTGGAACTAGAGTGTTTTGAGACCTACGCATTATGAGAATAAAGTATTACGCCACGCACAGGTGAACACAATTTGGGGTATTTTGGGAAAGGTGTATTTTGGGACTAGTTCTCAATGGTTCTCGTGTAAATCGAGAATGAGCCTTTTTGGAAATATGGTATTTTGGGCCTAGTTTCTTATGAGAAGAGGGGCTTTCGAAATTAGAGTGTATTGACTAATAGTGCGTTTTGGGACTAGTGCATTCGCCACCGGATAGGAAAAATACAGTATGATTATATCTGCCTATACTCCACTGAAAAGCTGCTCTTATACAAAACGAGTGATTTAGTTATTTTCAGAATAGTTGCGCCTGCTCGTGGTAAAATATCCTTTGGTTTATAGTTTAAGGGTTGCTCAGAAACAATTCGCAAAAGTGATACAAAGTTAGTTGACGACAAGAAAGAAAGAACCTACCTCTAAAAGTATGAACGATTTTAAAGTACGCATGTGCATAAAAGAAGGAAGAACAAGGAAGTGAAATATATTGAACTCTACCCCATTGCAATAGAGTTTAAAAATAGTTTTTCAGAGTAACCGGAAAGTACAGTTCGCAAACACGACACTGTAACTGATATTATTGATCTTGGTATGAAAGTGTGTTTGGATTAAACCGCAGACCTTAAGGGAGCGCTGTCCCAGACACTGAATATCTAGACTAGACTGATACATGAGAATCTTGTTATAATTTTACATTCACACGATTTCACTTACTACTTACTCAAAGTTACTTACTAGTACTTACTCAAAGTTACTTTAGTACATTTTTAAACTTATGTAACTTATGTATTAAATTTTGAATGTTGGAGTACCTACTTAACTTTCGATTACCTACAGTATTTACAAAACTAAAGCTTTAGTTTTGACGATGATTGTCATTTGAGTGACATTTTTAGGCTTAGGCGACTATCAATTTTGTCAACTTATTTAATTAATCAGTCGCTTTTTAACCCTTAAATGCATGTTTTTTTCTTTTTGCCCGAAATTAATATATGTGTTACGTAATTGTTTGCTGATTATGGGAAAAATGGTAAAAAACTTATAACATCGATTTTCACTGCGAAATCAGTGTTAGAAGTTGCATAGGCTAAATCATACCTATTTATGTAAATATATAATTTTCAGTAAGAGATATATGATAAATCCTACTATCATCAGAAAGGTACACTATTTGTGATACACCTATGATAGAGTTTTTACATATAAAATAATTACAAACCCAAAAAAAAACATCCAAAATCACATACTAAAAATCATCAAATTCTGGATATTTTAAAATTTTCTGACATTTCGTCTTAAAACGAATGTAATTTTTATAAATTAAAATATTGCGTAAATTTATATAAAAAATCGGAAAACGGATTAGTTTTACTATTGAAATACATAATATATAAATAGACATATATAGGTTTTTCTAATTATGTATAAAATTAGATGTTTTTTGTGTACGCTGCATCGTACACCATGCATTTAAGGGTTAAAACAATTTTCTGAACAGGAGCTGACCTCAGCCGACGTGCTGTACATAGATAATGGGGTCTCCAGATCGAAATACGAGCCCCTGTTCCCCGAGGTGGAGGCGGTGCTGGGGTCGCCACACGCGCCGCCGCCCTGCACGCTCGTGTGGCGGGACCTCTCCGTACACACCAAGCTGAAGAATGGCAACCTTAAACGATTAGTTAATAATGGTTAGTATCTTGTTCTAAATGAGCGCAAGAATAAAAATTTTCAAGATTAACCTTTTGGCGTCTACATTTTTCTTTTCACCTCAGCAGCTCGAACAAGGGTACTTTGATTCTTAGAAACAGTGAGCAAAATGCGATTTTGCTCACTAAGTGAGACAAAATGACATTCAAGTGACCTTTATAGTCAAATGTCATTTCAACATGCGGGGTCTAATAAAAGTTCGAAATACTTGGGTTCTATTATCTATGTCCCTTTCACACTGTTAGCAAAAAGAAACAGACAAAAAAAAGTTCAAACGACATTCAACAGTATATTCACGGTTTATAATAGACCCCCGAAAAACTTCAGACCGCATCGTTCCAAACCACGTACGAGTGTCGAGTATGAATTCTTAATAATTAATAAATAAAAATAAAGTTTAAGATTTTATAAAAACTGATAAAATACTATATTTTAGGTATTTTATTGTATAATTAAAATAACGAACTCAAAAAATACACAGATCATCACGCAAAATTAATTATTTTACTTTTAAGAATTTCTACCATAGTTGACAAATAGTACGTATCCGCAATTCGGACCGTATCTTACAAAGATTTTTTTTACAAAAAAGAAGTTGTCGATTGAAGTGTCAGTTAATGTTTGTTATTTCTATATTATTTTAATGGAATTTATTATTACGTTTTGTTTTTGTGTTCCATTGCGGTAATTAAACTTAATTGTTTGTATAAATAAATAAATAAAAATAAAATAAAAAGCCTTTTATTTCCCGCTAAATTATTACAGATATGATTTCTTATTATGATGGTTAGTAGGTAAATCAATTTTTGTTTTATGCTTAAGTCTAGTATTTTAGAATTGTTAGTTATATTTATTACCTAAATAATTTGTTCAAAACAGGAACCCCTCTCAGGTGAAGGCCTCTTCCAAAGTTTGCCATTTAGATCGGTCTAGTGCTGTTTGATGCCAGTTTGGTCCAGCTATTTTTATGATGTCCTCGTCCCAGCGTGAGTGTGGTCTACCACTGCGTCGCTTGCCTGGAGGGCCTTTCCATAGAGTGACGATTTTCGTCCACCTGCGGTCTTTAAGTCGCGCCACATGTCCGGCCCATCGCCATTTCAACTTTTGAGCTTGGTTGAGAGCATCTATAGTTTGTATCGCCGTTCTTATCTTCGTATGTCGTATCTTTTGAATTTTTTTCATGTTTAGCATGCTACGTTCCATACCTCTCTGGCACGTAATTATTAAATTCTGGATTTTTTTGGTGAATTTCCACGTTTGACTTGCATATATTAAACATGGAATTATACAAGTGTTCATAACTTTCTTTTTCAGCTTGTTTGTTTTATATCTTAAGAAAACATGAGTGCAGGTATTAAGTGATGAAGAAGGATTACATTTTTCAAGTTGTCTAATAGGTATGTTCTCACTGCGCTGAGGTGAAAAATGTTGTGTACTACACGAGATCAAAGTTATTTACATCTCGTGCGCTTTTGAGTCCCTTACTACGCTCAAGATTCTAAATTAGATTCACTCGCTACGCTCGTGAATCTATTATAGAATCTTTCGCTTGCACGGGACTCAAAATAAGCACTCGAAGAAATATCAAACTTTGATCACTTGTTGTACAAATAACTATTGCCGCTTTTCTGCAGTAAAAGATTTAGTTGGCTAGATTTAAAATATTTTTAATGCCAAATCCAATGAGGATGTTCACTAGTGTCTTCTACGAACCGAAAGACATAGGATGACTCTTTATAAGTTGGAATGATTACTATAGTGAATTCCCGTTTGATGACATCGCCGGGTGACATATAATGGGCATTCCAAATTTCCAATTGCAATAAAGCTTACAGCTTCTGCTGCTGTCCGTACCTATAGTTATTGCAAAAATATGCATCGTAGCACAGCACAATTGATAGTCGAAACCAATTTGTTTTGTTATTACCTATTATCAGAACAGGACTTAATCGCGTACAAGTAAGTTTTTAAATTTACCTCCGACATTTCGAGGGCGGCGTTGTCCCCGTGGTCTCGGAATAGACTAAGACTCCGAGACCACGGGGACAATTATACGCGATTAAGTCCCGTTCTACTAAATAATAATGAGTAAAAGTGGTGAAAGTTTAAATCAGTATTTGTTTTTATTTGTACAGTGAGCGGCATCGCAAAACCTGGCTCGCTGGTGGCATTAATGGGACCCAGGTAAGTGATCAATTACCTAATTAAATCAGTTACTATCACTGCACTAGTCAGTCAGTATATCAATAAGAGTCCTACATATCAATAGGTACATTTATTGGTAGGTATATTATATTTCGTTTTTTACTCGACTACTTACTTTTGTCACACTTGAATAAAACGACATGGGGCTACCGTTCGCTGTCTATTGACCACAGTGAACTAACAAACAGTACCAAGACTTCGTATGGTATAGTTATATAGTAGCTCTATAAATAAAACTAAGTGATTTTCCTTCAGTCAGTTTGTTTTCTATACGACTCATCGGTGATCATCTGATGTTTTTAATTAAATCTGAAGTGTCAGCCGCCACGGCCCGGACCCGAACGAGAGTCATCCTTAAGTCAAAGTACTGTTTCAAAGTTGTGTTAGGTTTCCAGCTAGTCGTGTGGAAACTGAACATTCTATCGGCTGTATAGGGTTTCATGGCTTGCCAGCCGTTATCGCCGAACGATTGATTGACGTGCGGTAGGCGCTTTCTATAAAGCCGCTAAGCGAAAATATAAAGTACTTACTGGCAACCTACTTTACTTGTTACTTTTTTAATGTACCTATAACACGTATTATTATTAATTTAAGGATTTTTTTGCAGTGGCGCCGGAAAAACTACATTAATGAGTGCTTTAGCACACCGGAGTCCAGGTAAAACAATTAATATACATATTTTCCAACTTTCTTAGAATGAGCTTCCACTAAAGCTGAGCGAAGTAAGCAGTGGTTGGCTAGGAAAAACAGCAATAGACTCTGACCACGCTAACTTTGCACAAATATGGCAGTAAGAATGCATACCTACATATCCCTGAGCTCCAGACTTGACGTATCACTTGGCATGAAAACTTAGTGTGGTCCGACAGTCCAAGTCGAACGTACACTGATATCAGAATGACGTCAATTAGTTATCGTACGTCTCGGTCGCACCAATAATATATGGCTTTGGTGGATGCTGATGCTTAGTTATATGTACTCACTAAAATATCAATATGTTACAGATGTATAGTTTGTTGCTTTCTAATAGAGCCCGAAGGCTAATCCTATTGTCTATTGTTAAGTAAAACCGCTCGTGCCACGTGCCACAACCACCTGCATAAAAAATCGGTACTTCGGTATTGAGTGCCGGCGAGTCGAACGCTACAGAACCAGTCTAAAATGTGTCATCGAGATGCGTAACAAAGGCACGTTATCGGAGAGCGCACCTACACTGGTTTTTTGAGCGTTGGACTAGCCCGCGCTCAGGTGCCAAATAGAATAATTAGGACCCTTTTTGCAGGTAAGTAGCACGTGCGGTTTTACTGAACAATAGACAATAGGATAAGCCTTCGGGCTCTACTAGAAAGCTACAAACTATAGTAAGTGCATAATTGTTTTCCATCGTATTTTCTCGGAAACGTTCGTATTTGTCATGCTATTTCAGTCAATCACAATACTTTTTGTACCGAGTCTAAGTGAAATAGCAATAAGATACGTTCGTACGTTTCCGTGAAAATACAATGAAAAATAATTACGCACTACATCTGTATGTTGTTATTAATATAATAATATGCATTATCAATTCTTATTACTTTAAGATTTACGCACTTGTTTTTTATTCATAAATTAAATTCAAAAGGAGGTTTGTTTTTTTACAACAAGGAGATTATGCAAAATAAACTAAATGTTACATCATGTCAACACCTCATTATTATGCAGAGCATAAAATGCGCTAATGCACACAAAAAGTATAAAATGGTCGTAAAAAATGCAGTTTGAATTCGAAATCATCCCAGGTTACGCATTAATTTATTCTCATTTGACCCCACCCCTGTTGTAGAGAAATAGTGTTGAGATTCGGGCTAGTATTAATGTTTCTAGAGTCTGTTCGGAAAGAGAAGAGTCGAGGAATGTATTGGGCCCCATACATTCTACGACTTCTCTTTCCGCATAGACTAATACATACAGTGGAATCCGTTTATTATGACTCCGCCTATACTGACCAACCGCTTACTATGACCTAATTACTGTGCAAAGTTTGGTTTTCATATAGAATTCTTAGTGACAAAGTTGGATAGGATGACTTCGCTTATATAGTGACAAACCGCTTACTATGACCTAAAAATCCTATTTTCATGAAATTAAGTCCAGTTATACTGACACGTTCGCTAGTTTTTGTGGCCGTCCCCACATCTTTCCCTGCGAGGACGTTTGGTGCATGCGTGGCGTTTAAGTAGATTTAGTTTTGACTCTCGGTGACAAGATAACAATTGGTTCCAGGTTATTAAAACTCATTTCTTACAAAGGAATTCGAGATTAATTCGAAAAAATTAACAATCTTATTAAGAAATTAATCCACTATGCTTTATATGACATCCGCTTAGTATGACGTGTTTGTCACTTCCCTTCGATGTCATTATAAGCGGATTCTACTGTACTTATGGTTGATGTTCAACTCCGACAGTGGACACGGTTGTCGACGGCGAGGTAGCCATGAACGGGCGGCCCGTAGGAGACTTCATGCATCGACATAGCGGTTACATGCATCAAGACGAGTTGTTCGTAGACAATTTGACGGTTATCGAACATCTCAATGTAATGGTATGTTTTTTTTATAATTTTTAACCTCTCGACTCGACAGTCTCGACTAATCGATTTTTTTTAAGAAAAGTTACACCGAAGTTGTAGTATTTTTGTGTTTTTTTGTATTTAGAAATACATTTAGGAGCTCTTTGCGGACTAGAGATCCCTAAAGGCCTGAGCACATAACCGGGCTAGACCGGGCCGAGCCCAGGCCGAGTCGTCCGACATGCCAGTATCTTAATGTTTCTGACGGCTGATCGGTGATCACGTGGTGCTTACCATAGAAAACGAAGCGCCGGAAGCTCCGGCCCGGCCCTGGCCCGGTCTAGCGTGAGTCATCCTGTATCATTTCCTTTTTAAATTAGCTTGATGTAAGTAGTCGAAAATTTTAGTTACTTTCTACGCTGAACTGTATTATATCCGATAAGAGGCTAATACATGACTCTAAATAAATAGGTTAAAAGAAGAACTAAGTCTGAGATAAATATCAAAATTAAGAAATAAAATAAACATAGTCTCGGACAGCAGCAATCTGATAACGAAGATACATGTGAAAATATAATAAAAATGTTTATTTTACGATTATTCGTTTAACATGACATCGTAAACTAGTTACCTAAATTCTTAGATTAAGTACGAGTTTGACATTATTTGTCCGATACGATATGATGTCTTCTAAAAATAGTAGTCTTATAATTCATTGTCTAACCTTTATTAAAAATAAGCACGTTCGTTCCTATCTATATTATGTTTCTGTTTTATAGATGGTCAAACCAATTTGTCAGTAAATAGGAACAAAAAAAACTATACTCATCCTTTTCTTTTGGGTGCAAAGATAGTATGACTCTCTCTGTCTATGTTTGAAATAAGACAGTCCTTTGACACACTATATACATTTTGTCCCTGTATAATCATAACATTCAGTATACCTACCTATAAAGCTCCATAATACTGTTCTCAAGGCCCGACTACGTATGGACCGGCGCACCTCCTCCCTCGCTCGGAAACGTCGAGTGAATCAACTCCTGCGCCAGCTGGCGCTCTATAAGTCGCGGTTTACACGCATCGGCGGTCTAGATGGAGAGAAAACTCTATCCGGAGGGGAGAGGAAGAGACTATCCTTCGCTACTGAGGTGAGGTGACACACCACAGTGATATCAAGTGAGTTCTCTGGCATTCTAATTGTGGGCGCTAGGAAGATGCTGTCTGGTTGGACAGAAAACTCTTCCGAGGGGCGAATGAAACCAGGCTATTTTTCGTCACTGGGGTATGAAATTAGTAATTAGCAAGTCTACGCTGGCTTATCATTCTCACCCATCGGGGTCTAATATTTCTAGCGTGGCGCTTCGAGTAAGCGAGAGAAAAAGATGTCCCACAGAATTGAAGATAATTCAGATGTAAAGTGAAAGAGATCAATCGCAGATCTCAGCGATGTCTAAACTAAAAACTAGCACAAGAAACATTCAATAACTTGTTACCAATAAGTATAATGTGTATGTACCTAATGTAACCTACGAATGAAACATATAAAAAATTTACTGAATAAATTAAGATATAAAATAACACTAAACGATAATTGAATTAATAAAGTAACATAAATGTCATTCAGTGCGATTTAATGCATGCCTGTCTTCTTCGACCTTGACATTTTATATGAGCCTTCTAGGATATTTAAGTCCCAGTAAGTTATTTAAATTTACATGTGATCTCCATCCATATTCAACAACTTATTTAATATTCCAGCTCTTAACAGACCCAGGTCTCCTCTTCTGCGACGAGCCCACCACAGGTCTGGATTCCTTCTCAGCGCAGAAGCTGGTGTCTCTACTGCGGGCCAGCGCTGCACAAGGGAAGACCGTTATATGCACCATCCACCAGCCTTCTTCAGAGCTGGTAGCGCTGTTTGATAAACTAGTGCTATTAGCCGAGGGAAGAGTGGCGTATGCAGGCAGTGCGAAAGGGGCGCTCAGTTTTTTTGAAAGGTATGATTCTTTCCAATATTATTTCGAAGAAGACCAACTAGTTAACAGTTGTTATCTCCACCAGACTTCTTCGGAGCTGGTACCATTTCAGAACAATCAGTATCTCGACCTCTGATTGAATTTTTTTGTTACCAGTCTAGATGGTATGTTGAAGTTGAAAAGAATTTTTATCGTTTTTAACGTAAATATTCAACACTATAGATAACAGGTTCTCAGGAATGAAGATTCTACTTTTTTAAAGCAAAAAACCAAAATATGTGTTTATAATTCGTAGTACCTATTTTATATTAAAAATAATAAAACACTTAATTATATGCACCTTAGGCAATGGGGCGAGTGATATATCCAGTCTATCAAGATATTATTATCATTAAATCTAGTTCAAGCTACAAAGCCGGTCCTCAGATTAATTTATCTAGACTATAAAAAAAAAGACATTCATAGTTATTTCGTATTTAGGTAGGTATACATTGTGCAATAAGTTTTGACTTCGTCATTTCTCGTGTTGGCGCCCTACATCCTGCAACAACCTATCTAGTACTGATTAGGTACATATATGATCGTGATCGACCAGTGAATGCCTTAACACATTCGCTAATATGTAGGTACCTACTTTGTATCAGGTCTTTTTTCAATTAGTTCGCAATTTATACCCCTTCGGCCGCGTATGTGGGAAGGAAGAAAAAAATATCTTTATTTATACTTATGGATTTGTGCAATAAAGTCTAAATAAATTAATAAAGATACCTATAAGAACCTATTTTGCATGTTTGTAACACGAATCTTGTCTATGATAGCAGAACCCTGATAATAGATCTATGTCTAATACCGTAGTGTAATCGAATACAATTGACTCGATGCATTTAAATGATCTGGGCCGAGTACTGACCCTAATAGAACATCCTGAGTTCTTGTGAGAAAGCCCTTTAGGGTTTACAATCAGTTTGAAAGGACGAGAGTTCGAGTGGAAAGTTTATATTTTAACACGCAAAGCGGTTGAAATTTCACAGGTATCAGTGAAATATCACTTCAAGTTTTTCCTCTTAAATGTTTCCGATAAGGATATAAGACTCATTACTACCTGTCCTTTTGACTTCCAGCTTGGGCCACCACTGTCCCATCACGTACAACCCAACGGACTACTTCATAAAGGTGCTGGCTATGACGCCGGGCTCAGAGGAGGCGTCACGACAGGCGGTGAAGAGCATCTGTGATCGGTTTGCGGTCAGCGACGCCGCTAAAGAACTAGACATGGAGATACACTTGGAGTTCCACCTTATGGACCATGAGGACCAGGTTCGTTGATCAAATGATTTATGTATGGTAGAGAACGCCCGAGGCAGGGTCAAAGTCTGCGATTCTAAGATGAAACACTTGAATCATGATGCTAAAGTTTAGTGAAACTTAATTCATACAGAGTTGTGTGGTGATTGTTAGAATGAGGAAAAGTTCCTTTTTATTTTATTTATTTGGTTCACAAAACAAGTTACAGATATTTACAGGAATTAGGTACATTAATAACTTACACTTCAGATCTGGACTATAACTCAGAAGGAAAGGAACATTCCGTTAAAATATACCGCTAGAGGGCTGTCAAGAAAAGTATATAAACAGTAGTAAGAATTTAAGTCTACTTAATTCAATTATCTACTAATTAAAGTAGGTCTAAAACTGAAGATAAAAAACATTTTCGGCATGTTGATAAGTGAAACGTGCTTTTAAATATTCTATTAACTATTTCTACGTGGTGCAGTGGGCTGATGGACTCGATTCATATATTGTTTTAAATTGGTTAAATAAAAGAGTCAAAATCTAGTATCTTAACTTATTTGGTTCTTGTTCCAGGCTAGAAAGAAACTAAATAAGGAAAACTTCAAATCACCATTTTTCTTTACAAAAATTATGTGGCTTGTGTACCGATATGCGCTGATCGTCATCCGAGATCCGAGAGTCCAGTTTATACGAATTATACAAAAATTGGTAAGTTTGAGAGTCCGGGTACGTTCATTTTACACGCCAATAATAGTGATAAGTAAGCCAAGTGTACATGCTAAATAAGTCAATGCAGTCGGTAGACTTAACATAAATGGACTATGGAAATCTAGCCTAACCCAGTTGTTGAGTATATATTGAGTACCTAGGTATCTGTAATTTTATGTTAATTAAAACATAATAAAAATCACACTGGCACTAATAACTTTACTTGCACCTCGCACGTGCTCACCTGGTTTTCTGGTTTGCCATATTGTGTTGCCTTTGATAAAATCGCAGTAGGTACAGGAAATATAAATTTTGTTATTGATCTAACTCTTATATTTCAGGCAATAGCCATCACCGCTGGCGTTTGCTTCCTAGGCACGGCACGCCTGACACAAGCCGGGGTCCAAGACGTGCAGGGTGCCCTCTTCATCATCATAGCAGAGAATACCTTCAGCCCCATGTATTCAGTCCTTCACATGTTCCCTGAGGAGTTCCCGTTGTTCCACAGAGAGATCAGAGCGGGATTGTACTCGACCCCTGAGTATTATATAGCGAGGATGATTGCGTTGGTAAGTGTCTCATATTTAGACAAGTCTAATCGATACCAACCATAGACCAATGCTCCCGTATTACTGAAAACCATAATAAGCGTCCTCTTATCGCGAGGACTGCATTGCCCACAAGTCCCACTAGTTATGCGTAAGACTGCCAGAACCTCCCAAAGACGACAGTATTTACGGGAATCTTCCAGCATGAGTTATTGTCACTAAAGCTAACAACACCACATTCAAAATTGTATTAATTTAAAGACGCGTTGTTACAAGGTTTTACCTTCTTCTAGTTCTTGTTTCTACGATACCAAAGGTATTACATATAATGTTCACATTTGCAGTTCCCAGGCCTGGTGGTTGAGCCATCCCTGTTCACACTAGTGGTATACTGGATCGCGGGGCTTCGAGCTACTGTCTACGCCTTCGGCTTCACCGTATTCCTGTCCATACTGGTGCTCAACGTTGCTATCGCTTGCGGTAAGGCATAACACCCACCGATTTTTAATTTGGAAGCGTTATACACAACTTTGGGACAAATCAAATTATATAATATTATGCAAGCGCATATTGCTCGCCCTTAGAGTTGGTCAAAGCCGCCTAGTCTTAGTAAGATAGCATATATATACGAGTCGAGAAATTGGGACTGGTTCCCCCGTGGCGGGGTGGCGAGGGGTTAAGGCGTTAACCGGATTGCTACAGACGCCGGTTCGAATCCGGTCTTCACCATTGGAGGGCTTCGTCACTTTTTCTTTAATATATGACATCTATTTCAGATTACAGCTTAACTTATGTTTGCCGATGATGCTTGAGCCCGAAAGAGACGGGTTATTGTTCGCGATACGTTCTTTGGAGTTCTAAGAACTAAGCTAATAGACCACCATAGTACCAAAGACTCACTTTAATTGTACCATTAACAATAAATAACTTTGCTAATCCTGGGGCCCGTTTCTCAAAAGCTTGTAACTTGTAATACAAGCGGACTTTTTGACAGCTTTTGTTAGAAAGGGTCTTCCACTTGTATTACAAGTAATAAGCTTTTGAGAAACGTAGACAGTATAATTAGTAAAAAACTTTTAAATGTTTATTTGCAGGATCGTTCTTCTCATGCGCTTTCGGCTCGATGCCGGTCGCCATCGCCTACCTCGTGCCTTTCGACTACTGCCTCATGATGACCTCCGGCATCTTCATCAAACTAAGGTATTGTTATAAACTCACATTTATAGACGGGTCTAACGCGAAATTTATTCAATTACCTTTATTTACCTCTCCTTGTCTCTGTTTTGACATTTTGCTGGGACATCAGTTAGCCGCGACCATGACCAGTGAAACCTGTGTCGAAACGTCGGTAAATAAAGGTAACTGAATAAATTTCGTGTTAGACCCGTCTATAAATGTGAGTTAATATGTGTTCAAAACGCGAAAGTTTTAATAGTAGTTTATGCAACAGTGATATAATAAGGGTTCTTAAAATTCAAGGGTCGAAGTTACAAAACGAGACGTAGTCGAGTTTTGTAAAAAAATACCCGAGAATTTTAAGAACCAATTATGAGCTGTTGCATACATTACTTTTTCTATGACAGCTGCAGCAAAAAAAAAAAAAAAAGAGTTATTATTAAAAAAAAGAGTTATTATTAAAAAAAAAAGAGTTATTATTTAAAAAAAATTGAGTTATTATTTAAAAAAAAAAGAGTTATTATTGTAAATGAAAACATACCTCTTTCAATCAAGATGATCGGAACTTGTATCTTTAAAAAAAATAAAGCAGTTGTATTATACTCATAAGATGACTGCTAGCAGTCATCTTATGAGCCTATAGACAAAGCATTCAAATGACATTGCTTTAGATATCACTGTCAGTCATTTAATTGACACATTTAAGTGCTGGAGTAGAAAAATATTATTAAGGTATTGTTCTTTGCATTAAAACGTATTCTTGTATTATATGACAGATTCGTTGCAAAAACATTGTACATATGTATTCTCTTTTGAGCCTACATCTTCGTTATTTATCTGAACTTAATTGACAGGCACATAATAGCTTACTTACTAAAAATACATTATATCCGAAGCAAATGGAAACTAACAATGTTGATTTTTTTTATAAATAATTTCCCTGAAACTAGTTTATTAGAGTAGGTATAATATTTATTACATATCGTCGGTGCGAATAAAAAATCGCCATGTATTTTTAGCTACTTTACAGGAGACAAAAAAAACTGTTTATTTTCCTGTTTGTAATATATACTTGGTCAACCAGATCTTGACAGTAGAAAAAGGCGGCAAATTTGAAAAATGTAGGCGCGAAGGGATATCGTCCCATAGAAAATTTGAATTTCGCGCCTTTTTTTACTGACAAGATTTGGTTGACTAGCTATATTTGTTGCACCTGTATTTTTTTTCTGGTAGATCAATGGCTTTTACATGATACTTATGCAGAAAAGAAACAGTTTTTTTCGTAAATTTTTACAGTATAAATTATTTTAACCAGAATTTTGCTACATAGCGACTTAAATTTGGTTCACTTAAAATCGTCATGTGTAAAGTTTACACATAGCGATTTGTTGCCAAAGTAACGTAGCACGAGAAATGATACATAGCGGATTTTAGGTTCCATAAATCGACATGTGCAACATTATCGCCATCACCCTCGACGGAAAACAAGGCATTTAATTTCGTTATGTGCAAAAAAAAAACACATAGCTATTTTATTCTACAAATTTTGTTAGTTATTTTCAAAACTAATATAGATATAAAAAAAATATTGATATAGGTCGACGGGAAATTAAAAAAGGAATTAAAATATGCCAAAATCAAAAAATCGTAAAAAAACACATAGCGATTTTTTTATTCGCACCGACGATATTGTGCAGATAAATGATAGTTTTCGTTTTCTAAAAGTGTGTTGTTACTATTGGAAATTTAAAAGTACCAAAGTAGTAAGCACGTGTCATGAACTCATGAACTTTATATTAAAATCTCTTTTGTTTCAGCACCTTACCGAAATACATATCCTGGATCCGGCATTTGTCGTGGCTTATGTACTCAAACGAAGCCATGAGCATACTGCAATGGGATGGCGTTAGTAATATAAGTAAGATAATTTCGAGCAACTTAATTATTATTCCCATAAAATTTTTATTACGTTAAGATTGGTTGCAATTGTACACTGAGCTTTATGTATTCCAAATTCCTTAACACGTTAAACAAGCTATAGGAAAATAATTTGTAGGTAAATTAATATCACTACAAGGTTCGAGTTGTCATTGTAAGTAGCGTCACGCGGTATCAAAAAATCAAATACGTTAAGTTCGAATTGGGGTTCGAATAAGGCTATGAAGAGACAATCTGAAATCTGGTCTTACCTCTTCTAGATCACTATCTTTATTCCTATTGTTGTGTAAAAGGATTATTAATTGCTTTACGATCCAAAATGTATTGCGTTAACACCACGAACAAAAAACATATCAGCTATTTAACACCTTCGTTATCAGTAGTTTGGTTCTTTTACAAAAAATCAGGTAAATATTTACGGTGCTAACTTTGGGGTTTCCCGATGGCAGTAAGTATTACAAAGGAACCAATGCAGGTAGTTTTTAAGGAAGGAACGTAGAAAGGCATTCACCCATTCAACAGGATAAGAGCTGTCGATAGTAAACCAGCTGATTACGAGTAGGTGCCGAATTCCTTTGTAGGTACTCCGTTGTATAAGAATAACAATTTAACTTTTGCGATGAATATACCGACTGAATCCCTGTGTACTTAAGTTAAACAACAACAAAGTTCTTGATTACACCGGGGGTTCTTCAACTAATAGCACAAGTTATTCGAGAAATTTTCTGGCAAAAAATTTAAGCCTCTTTTAAAGTGTCGCATGTGGTTGCTAAATTGCCTTTAGCTTTGTTAAGGGCTAACCTGCTTTTTATTATTTAATTATTGTATTGTTAATCCTAAACTTGTTGCTCCAGCTTGCGCCCCAACCGATACCGGTGTGCCTTGCCTCAGCACGGGCGACGAGGTCCTCAACGTGTACGACTTCACCACCTCACGCTTCTGGACCGATGTCATCGCGCTCGCCGTGCTGTACCTCACGTTCCACCTCCTCGCGTTGCTGGCTTTGAGGCATCGGACTAGGCGGAAATAATATTAGTTCATTTACAGCACATCTCTGTTAACCGCCGAAATGTTACAAGGTGTCAAACGACTGCACCAACTCCCACGTTTCGACCGACGATACGCGTCCGCCATGTTGTACCTCACTTTCCACCTCCTTGCGTTGGTTGCATCGGACTGGGCGGAAATAACCATATTAGTCAGGATACGTCTCTCTGATATCTACCAACATGTTACGAGATGTTTAACAAGTAAGACTTGACTCTTCAGGAAAGGGTTCTGGAGCAATGTCGTCCGTACGTCTTACCTTCCACCTCCCTGTTCTTAGTGGCCTTCAGGCACCAGACTTATCTGAAATAACCGCTTCGAATTAAGGCTGGTGAATGTGCCGCTTGCAGACCATTTGAGAAACGCTCGCGCACTGGGCATAGTAATAGTACCACTGTGTAACGAACCATTAGTCTTTAGTTTTTGTTTTTTGTTGGCAGCGGCACATAAGTAGAAGGATTGCTCTCGTTGATGCGCAATGAGACTAAGGGATGATGTGTTCAGAATCAAATGACTATTGTTTTGTTTTTTATTTGAATGGTGTAAGTATATTAATAATTTTAACTTCAATGTGTGATGTACATAATATATTTAATAAAACATATGTAATTTATATACATACTTAGTTGTTTTTTTGCGGCCCGTTATATATGACTCTCTTAGAAAAACCTACCTATCACCCCCATCACCAGTTTTCACAATATGTCGCACGTCACGTCGCTGTGCACAGCTTGCACACAATAATCGTGTGATCCTTTTATGAAACTCATTTCATTCGTTTCATAAACCTCACACTCATATTTTAATGCCTTTAATTATGTAACAGTCACATAAACTACTGCTTAAGTTCAGGTACCTACCTACCTAAAGTTAAGATCACACGGTCCGATTCGATTTAGATATGTCAATGTCAAAATGTGACGTTTCTTCAAACAAAAACGTTGCATTTGACACTGATACATCTAATCCATATCGTTTCTAGTTCTGTTAATTGACGTATCTTAAAGTTCGAATCGGGCAGTGAGTACCCGGGACAAATCTTACTAAGATACAAATACATGTGCTGCCATCGTGATTCAACATGTGAGATAGCGAGGAGTTACAATATTTTACTTAGAGTTGTGCAACTCAGTCGCCATCTGGAACCGTAACTAAGTTATCAGAACTAGTTCTCCTCAAGTACTTGCGTCAAGTTCCGGCCTCCATCGTTAGATGGCGGTCGGCGCGCCCGTGTTTTTTTTTGCTACCTGCCGGGCCGCGGTCGGCCGGAGCAACTGGCGCAAGCGTAGTGTAGTTCAAATTCATCCGCCATATTCGTCGTGTCAGGCGGAGTGCAGCGCAGCCGTGACATGTTTTATCGTAAACTGCACACTACTTATGACATCGAGTCCACACTGGTGCTACTCACGTTCAATAATCAGTACAAATATGCGCTCTGATGGACTCTCAGACGCGTATTCTTTTAGTTTGTTGATTCGTGCATCGAACTGTGTATTGGTGTGTTTATGATAACAGTATCCTCGGCCATGTATTGTTTTTAGTAAATCCCATGCGATTGCCGGTGTCGAAGCTTTGTGATATTATGCAACGTGACATAACCGTGACCTTCTAGTGTTGTGTTCGTGCTTTAGGTGCTTTTGAGGTTAAAATGCAGCTTGGATTGTGAGCGACTGCGCCGAGTCATACGGTTAGTAAGACAAAGTTTTTGACAGCTAGTGATAACAAGTTGGCATTTAGTTATTTATTCATGTTTACCTAAATTTAACTTTCGATACCCTCAATAACTTGTTATCTTTATCTAGTTAGTTCTATTTCTTTTCAAATACTTCTGAAAACTTTTTTAAATTTTTAAGTAATTCTTTGCATCAACAAACCACTTTAAACTCCAAATAATGACTTTCATTACTTTAAAATGCACAGAACTCCTTCAAGTATAAATGCGGTATATAAGTTGAAGAAGCGACCGTTGCGCGCCTTGCGCGGGCGCGGGAATGTGAAGCGGGGGTTAAAACCAAAACGAGTAAAAACCAAAACCAAAGGACCCGTCCTTCATTACCATTACCCAAATCGTTTTGTGTACCAACGCGGCAGCGTTCTATTATTGATAATGCGGAAGTAAGTAATTTAACATTTATTGGGTTAATATGTTGTTGTGACTAAACAATACGAATATATGCTAATGGGACCGGTTACATGTTGACATTATTAACGGTAGGTAGTCATTACAATAGTGAATTGAATGTCGTATGTTTATTGCGGCTAATTGTGCTTTCTTAAAGTGCATTTCGGTCCTATATTCACGGAGAGGATAAAAACTTTTTATATTGAATGATTGATGAGTTTCAAAACGCCGACTAAAACTTGAGTAGGACTACACTACCGTATACTTAAAAAAATATAGTTAGGTAGGGTAGGTAGAGGTACTCCCTGTAATTAGACTTGCCCCATTGACCATCTTGATTTGGTTAGCTTATGGAAGATTTACTCAAAATCTCTAGAATGACCAAAAATATACCTTCTATGACTAGAAACCTCGAGACGGAGAATCCTAAATACGGAAACCTCGAGAGGGATAGTGCTGTTATGCTGGTTAGTTATGGATATTATGGCTCCTCTACACGATGGGCCAGCGCCGGCCGCTCCAAGGGACGCAGCCATGCGGTAGAATGAGATAGCAATATCCCTTGCTCCCTCTAACGCAGAAATGCGTCCCTTGGAGTGGCCGGCGCTGGCCCATCGTGTAAAGGAGCCATTAAAAATGCATTTGTTACATTTCTCTCACTAGCATGATTAAATCATCTAGAACAGACTAAAATCTAGTCAAAACTTCGATAATCAGGAGTGAAATTGCAGCACTCAGTGGGTGTGGGGACCCACTGATAATTCTTCCCTCCTTATCACGGATTGACCTCCATTTTCGCCTGGCTAAAACGTTCCGTCCTATCACCGTACCGTTATCATCCCGATAAAACCACTCTAGATACGGTGTTTGGTTTCCAATGACGTCAGGCGGAATAGCGCACCGACCGCAACTATGCAGCGCAGCGTTGTTTTTTTGCAACATGATCTCATGACACAGCAAATGATGAATAAATAGATGACGGATACCTCGCCTGTTTGTTTTTTTTGTATCTTCCAGGTAGCTATGCAGTATTTCTACGATTTGTTAAAAATAATCTAGAAAGAGAACCTGTAAAAACCAGAAGAAACCTGGCGGGCGACTCGAACTTCATAATCTCGACTATAAAATTATAAGTAAATGTCACTGTAGGTAGTTGGCAGATCATTACTTTAACAATAATTAATAATTTTATGCTCAAAGATTTACAGATCAGATACAGAAAAATGTCAAATGGAGAAAAAATACCGCATCATAACGAAATTCACCGTTTTGTATGATCTGTCTGCATTTTTGTATGATCAGTCAAATTCTAAATAGCATGTTGCTAGACTTGTACGAATAAAGTTAAACACCCAGAAGCTTGCTTACTTGCCTTGGCAAGTTTCATTCGCCATCAATAACTGTCCAAACATCTCACACGCCCTTCTGACCTCGAGTCACGATATCCACCAATTAATTTCAATATACGTTCCACGTGTTGTACCAGGCATTGAACTATAACTATTACACCTGACATTATTGGATTGACCAGTAACAGATCTTAAGTTATAACTACATCATGATGTCAGTGATTCCATAGCTTGTCTTTAGGTCTCTTCTTCCTCGCGTTGTCCCGGCATTTTTGCCATGGCTCATGGGAGCCTGGGGTCCGCTTGGCAACTAATCCCAGTAATTGGCGTGGGCACAGTTTTTACGAAAGCGACTGCCATCTGACCTTTCAACCCAGAGGGTAAACTAGGCCCGTATTGGGATTAGTCCGGTTTCCTCACGATGTTTTCCTTCACCGAAAAGCGACTGGTAAATATCAAATGATATTTCGTACATAAGTTCCGAAAAACTCATTGGTACGAGCCGGGGTTCGAACCCGCGACCTCCGGATTGCAAGTTGCAAGTCGCATGCTCTTACCGCTAGGCCACCAGCGCTTATTCATAGCTTGTCTTTAGGTAATGCTGAGAAATTAAGGGAAAATAGCAAAATTCTCTGTCTCAGGCGAGACTCAAACTCTTAATGCTGAAATATTGGGCGTTGTAGGCGTTACTGTTACGATTACCTATCACAGATCAGAAAGATCACCTATCAGAATCAGTAATCACAGATTTACAGAATGACGTAAATAATCGGCAAAAATTTGTTCTTTGAACTCGACATATTTTACAGGGATCCAAAAGCCAGGACAATCCAGTGAGCAAAGACACGAGCAGGAATGGCTAATTGAAATGGTTTTTAATAATAATATGATTTTGTCATTTAGACGATGCTATAATATGATTGTCTTTTAGACGATGCTGAATGCTGATGCGAATTGTCTCGTTAATTGGCCTCGAGTGAATACTGTATCACTCAATACACATACTTGACCTTGATGGTGATGAGTGGGACTCTAAGATACGTAATGCTCCTTATCCAATTAGTTCCAAATCTCGAATCAATTCTATTTAAGTAAACTAGGGTTAAACGTTTCTTACGGCTTAAAGCCTAGTTTCCGTATTTCAAATAATCTCAAGATAGCCATTTTAATATGAAATTCAGTTCAGTCAGTCCAATTAAGGCCTAACCGGTGGGATGGTGCCTAAGGATTTTGCTTAATGAGGCTAGACCAGAGTCTTGTCGGGCGGCGCGACAAGTACGGATACGATTCATTAAATCAGTGCCCGCTTACCTAGATTTCCGTTTTAACCAGTCTAACTAGTATAATTAAGTATAATACTTACCCTGCTGGTGCCCGGTGGCAACCGAGTTCATTTGCGGGGCAAAAAAGGACACTAGTTTTGCACACTGCGTCTATACTCTTTTTAAATACCTTGAGGCGTTAATTCACATGGTCGTATGTGTTTGCGCAAATATATTCAAACGATTTTTTTATATTTTACTTTAACTAACTAAAGGGATACCTACATAATTATTTGGGAAGCTCACAAAAATAGAGCTGGAAAAAAGACCAATATAAACCTATATGTAAAACATATTGTTTATACTTGATAAGTCATGCCTACACTAAGTCTGCTGAGATACCTAACCTAATTACAATTTAGGGTTTACTGGTAATGCCTCAAGACAATTCGCCGTAAATTGCTGATCCAACAATAAATACATATAATTATTATTGTCGCTAATACCGTTGTTACTTATCGACCCAGGAATGGGCAGGAAATTGTCAGTGTTAAAAATAGCAAACAAACATACAACAAAACAGAAAAATCAATACAGGAAATGTCATTTTAAAAGGTGTTTGAGAATTACAATCAGTAGATACAATCATCGAGAACAAAATTTGATTGGACGATTACTTATCTCGGAACCTTGAAGGTAAATGATTACATCCGATTTCTTCACAAGCAAATGGTAGTGTTTTTAGCTGTATCTCGATTGCGCCATTGCTAATCAGTCTCCGTCGGTGCAAGGTGGTCGGAGATCGAGATTGATCACGACCTGTGTGCATTCCCGTTACACACAACACAAAGTCAGACCAGCCAATGTAAACGTGAACGGTTTTCGGGATGTTCATAACGTATCAGCAGTTATAATTTCTTATTTGAAGTTTAGAGCCGTAGGGTTGTGCCGTTTTTGAGAACGTTTCAATAGGTATTCGTATGCACTTACACTTACAAATCACAGCATAATCTCGAGAAAGGTACAATCAGCAGCAGAAGTTGCTAAGCGGGCGAGGTGTTCAAAATTACCTTGACGCGCTCTTATTCTCTTAACAATAAAGTCGCGTCAGGATCATTTTGAACACCTCGCCTGCTTAGCAACTATTGCTGCTGACTGTACCTATATTAGTTCGCCAAGCCAAAGTGCTCGACTATCTTGTTTTCGACAAGCATTTGGAATTGGTATCTTGTCTGAGTTCACTACAGAAACATTTGCTGACCATTTCCTGTTAGATGTCAGTGCCTTGCTGGCTATTTATAAAAAACTGACCGTGAAATTGAGTCATATTCTAGTTGAGCTCTGCTCTAATGACGCTTGACTGTTCAATATGCTTAACTAAACATGCACTTAAGATCTAGTGTTTTCTCAATGCCTACTTGTTCGCTACTTGAGGAAGGAACACGATACGTTGAATTAGCAGGTTATTACATTCTATGAAGGTGAAAGGAAAGTTTTGCATGTTTTTTTTGTTAAGTCCACATTATGTTGTGAATAATTTTCGCTGGCTGCACTCTTCGGAGTCAATTACTATGGCATCGGACAAGTGAAAGTATATAATTACCTTAACATATGATAGTTATAATGATGCGCGACGTTCGGACGTTTTTTGGTCAATTATTCCTCAATCCATCATTAACGGTAAAGCGTTACAAGTAGTTGGTAAAAAATCGTGACAACAAACAGAGTGTGGAAGTATTTACTACCAGATTTGGCAAGACGCGATGAAAAGTGGAACTGGTTTGATGTCGTTAAGAGTCGCCGCGTTGTCTCACGCAGTGCAACAAAAAGCAGAACCTTTTTTCCCTTAACATACCTACCAGTTCCTTCCAACGAACTAGTATTATGGTGACCTAGAGTTCTATTACAACCACGTGTACGCAGAGATCACTTGTAATAATTGATGTAAGGTACCTATTTGTTTTGTAGGCGATGAAAATAAAGGCAGGTCTCGGACAATACTCGCTCTGGCCTGACACTTGAATGCCGATGCACTTTACCATATGCCAGGCTTCGCTTTAAGCCAATTTATTGAATCTTAACTTAAATCAACTCCAGATAATGTAAGGGGAAAACATATTTAGGTAGGGATAAAAAGTGAGAATTAGACAAAAGCCAAAAAAGAAGTATCCATTTTAAATATCATATAGACTACAAGGCTCATGAACTTTACTCATTAGATATGCATCCACAAGAATTATGATAATGGACAATATTATAATGATGATTATGATAGTTATTTGTGCGCACGTCTTTAAATTTCATTTCTAACATAACATTTATAGGTACTTACTTTGCTTCGGCTATAATTTTCTGAATACGTATAATCGCAAATTGTGTAGGGTACAACGTAAATTACTATCTTGTTATTTGGCCCAAAGAATGGGAGGAGAAACACAAAAGATCTATTGTTTAGTCCCGAAGGTCCCACTGCAAGATAACGCGCGCACTCGAGGCAATTATTCTTTGTGTGGGTTTAAAAACGGAGGCATTTCGCAAAAGAAAACAGGCCTTTATTCCCGATTACCGTAAAATGGGGTGAGTAGGTTCAAAACTGAAATTCAAACCTCGATAACATTTTATTTTTACATTATGAAAACTGAATGGTGTATATAATAAGTGTTCCGGACGTTTGTATTTTAGTTTTTATTTTATTTTGGGTAGTTCCATTTCATAACTTTGACGATAAAGAGGAAAACCCACCTCACCCCGTAGTGCCTCGTATTTGGGGTGAGAGGGGTTTTCATACAAAGGTGATTTTGGAAGATTGTTGGATCGATTTTTTTTTATTATGCGTATTACTATAGCTCCATTTTAAATTGGAATACATTATTTTTGTAGCAGTAGCCTTAAAATCCCTTGTCACCCCCCTCTCAAATCTTCTCTCCCCATTCATAACCCACCTCTCCCCGCGAAACCTACTCACCCCGTTTTACGGTATTATATTTTTGTATTATGAAATATTGTGCCTCCAAGCCCTTGTGGTCTCTGGTTTGTTATTTAACTATGACAAAATATTATTATGTTTGATAATATGAGTATACATTATATTATATACATATGTTTTAAAGTAAAGTAAACTTCTAATCTTTATAAAAAAATCAGGACACATTACCATTAGAGAAAAGTTTATAGGAAGCCTTGTTTGCTTATGGAATTGAAGCAAGATAGAAATTAGAATATATGTTTTTTCTTTTTTAATTTAAGGTCTTTTCCTACCCGTAATTTAACCGCTAAAGGTAAAATTTCTAAAAATAAATCTGGCACTGTTAGTATCAGGAACTCGGAAAGCTCTAAACTGTGTACTGTGTTACTTAAGTACTTTGCTGAAATCACTTCCCAGTATGCTGTATTGGTATTTCAGCACTAGCTATTGTGGCCGAGGGCATCGAACTCTAATTACCCTGCACCGGTGCAGTGCAATGCTCCAGTAAAATTCAGCATAACAAGTCTTTATTGGACCCTCGGCGCCGGTTGCGTCATTGCGATGGACTTTAATTTCTGTGCTGAACTTGGAGACCAAATGCCAAATTCGGACATCATGTCATGTTAATAAAGGTGACGGATGAAAAGAGATAGCATGTAGCACAAATGAGAATCATTATTCCGCACAGCTGTGTCTTAAGTTCGTATAGCCCTCATGATAGCCGACCTCCGGTAGATGGCACTGGAAGAAGAAGACAAAATGAGAATGTTAAGATGGATGTGTTGCGTGACGAAAATGGATAGGATAAGGATCGAGTATATAAGAGGAAGCCTGAAAGTTGCACCCATAGTACAAAAAGTAAGAGCGAATCGCCTAATGATAGTAAAGATAAAGTTTTAATTAATATAAAAATCAAATATGTATACCTTAATAAGAGACTGTGTCTTATGCCAGTTCGGTCAGCGCTATGCAAAATGGCGCGCTGCGCAGTTGCGCCAACGTTGCATCTAGCATAATAAAACATGGTCTTCTCTTCACAGAGTGACACAAGCCTACGTCACAATAACATTGCCACTTTATATAGCGCTATCGCATATTATCATATAGCGCTGTCGCATGATGATGTAGGCTTGTGTCAGTCACGTGGTCAAGGTCAAGTCGGAAGAGAGTACCAGGCGGAGTATATTATTATACCATGATGTAGCAGCAGCCATAGAGATGACTAGACGCCGATGCTCGGGAGAGGCTTGTGTGGGGTGGCCGTGGCCCGTGAACTTAGGGTTATTTAAACTTGGGTTTGCTCCCATGCATCGCCTTCTTACTCTAACGCTATTGCGCTTACAAGATGAGTCTTAGCTTTTGAGAATCGAAACTTGGTAATAACTGGTAGGTACTAATTTAATTCTCAAATGCCAAAAGCGCAATAAAGCGTACTAAAGACTATTAATAGTGCGTCATGCGGACGTAAATGGCGTATTACATGGAGTTATGTATTTAGTGTGGTGTAACGTAACCTCGCAGGCCACAGACGAAGCCAGATCGCTATCGAGTGGCTCGTGAATCATCGTCCGAGTGCAGCCGAAACCTTTTGTGGGCCGTTTTAGGGTTCCCTACTCGAAGACAAGGGTGCAAACAGAGTCATATTTTTATGAAAGTGCAAAGTTGCAAACTAATGGTGTTATTCATAAACGGCTGCTAACTTAATCAGTTGATGATTAGTTGATCATCGTTTGACCTTATCTATCGTTATGCCATAGAGAGGGACAATTAAACGACGATCATCAGCTGATTAACTTAACAGACGTCTATGAATAAAGCGGTTATTCTTTTCATATTACAAAGCGTAGAATGCCAGCCTAACCTTTGCTGCTGCATTATTGTAATCGTAATATGAGGAGAGTCCGTCTAAGCTAACTGTGCACCGATTTAAATAGAACAAAACTTGAGTGTGTCATTGTGGTCATTATAAAATAAATGTCATATTTTCATACATCATGGTTCGACTCTCGTCTAGATAAGTCTAGGTAAGTAGGTACTCGTGTATAGACTTTTGGTGTATCGCAGATTGCTTTAAGAAGTATAATAATCAGCTAAACTCTCTAAGTAAAGCAAACAATCGAAATATATATAGCAAAAAATAATAAAAACTGATAATCTACTACATATTTGATCTCAATGAAATAACAAATCATGTACCTAACAGTTTATGATCCTCGATGCACGATTCCGACTCACACTTGACCAGCTTGTAAATCAGTAAATTGATGGCATGGATCGAATCGATTTATTCAATGATTCACACACGATTCCGCGAATTGTGCTTTTTGTTAATTTTAATCAATTGGCCGGCTTCCTGAAAGTTTCAAGACGTACTAAATCGAATAGTTACTATAAGTCTACCTTTTAACTGAAGTTGTTGGTAAGAAATTATGGTCAGCTACGGACTGGTTAAAGGGTAGGTTGCATGAAACTGTATTGTAGTATTTAAACTACATAGTTTTAGTCCCAAAATTCAACTACCTTACGTACAACGTACACTTCTACTAGAAACTCATCGCCCAACTTCTTTACCAACTACTGTTTTGAGGTTGTATTACTTGATTTAGTCTATATTTTATATCCTTTATTCCTTATTGCCTATGATATTTTAGGTTCCATTCCATTTTTGAATATTTGAAGTTTATATGGTTATGGTATATTTAGGTTTATTTTCTTGTCAGTTCTTGATTAAATCCGACCGGTGCGATAACGTCAATTGCTTGAGTACTATTTTACTTATCTCCTAAAGCTATCAAAGTCGTCTTCTTAACCTGCGATAAGTGGCAGATAGTTTGATCGCTCTCAAACCAATATGTGTTTTATAGGACAGCAATGACACGTTTACGCCCGGTAACAAGTACCCGGTAACGTTGAACAATGTCAGCTAATGCTGCCGCCAATAAATAAAACCTGTTCCATTGTGCTATTGTCGGGGTAGAAATACGTCTACAGATCGTGACTACTAGACGGATCACACAAGCAAGTTAGAGTCTGTGCGGAAAGAGAAGAGTCGTGGAATGTATGGGGCTCAATACATTCCACGACTCTTCTCTTTCCGCACAGACTCTACAACATTTGATTTGACTTGTAATGTTCTTTTTCTACTCCAGCACTTAAATGTGTCAATTAAATGACTGACAGTGATATCTAAAGCAATGTCATTTGAATGCTTTGTCTATAGGCTCATAAGATGACTGCTAGCAGTCATCTTATGAGTATAATACAACTGCTTTATTTTTTTTAAAGATACAAGTTCCGATCATCTTGATTGAAAGAGGTATGTTTTCATTTACAATAATAACTCTTTTTTTTTTTAAATAATAACTCAATTTTTTTTAAATAATAACTCTTTTTTTTAATAATAACTCTTTTTTTTAATAATAACTTTTTTTTTTTTTTTTTTTTTTTTTTTTTTTTTTTTTTTTTTTTTTTGCTGCAGCTGTCATAGAAAAAGTAATGTATGCAACAGCTCATAATTGGTTCTTAAAATTCTCGGGTCTTTTTTTACAAAACTCGACTACGTCTCGTTTTGTAACTTCGACCCTTGAATTTTAAGAACCCTTATTATATCACTGTTGCATAAACTACTATTGTGTGTTAGAAAATGTTAATTACAAGTAATTAATATTAACACAAGTACAAGTACGTACGCACGTTAGCACAAGTACCATGGTGGTTAATATGGCCATCCAAACTTAAACTAAGAAAATAAGCTTGTCTTAGGCTAAAGATGGCTTAAAGTTTAGCCAAAGATATCTTTTATGCCGCCCGTTACGAGGCGGCTGCGTCACCTTGCTGATGGCAATACCTTCGGTATAAGACCAATAGCGACCACGCATACCATGACGGCGGATGCTCATTTCAGCTACATCTTTTTTAACAACCTGTATTTGGGTAAAAATAGAGAAAAATCTCGCTCAGGGGGTAAAATCGTGTAAACTGAAACTGCTGGAAGTGGCTGGTGGAGAAGTCTAAGAGCGCGAGCGTGACGATGCGAGTTATATTTTATAAACTCTGCAGCATCTAAAGGGGGTAGTCTGGCATTCGGGAGAGAAATACGTCCTTTCTAACGAGGAAGTGTGAACGAGTAATTGGACCAGGCGAAATTACACGTAAATTAGTTTAGACACTGCACACTTAACAATGTCTGTCACAAGCTGTGCTTTGAAACAATTGAATTCAATTATCTTAATGTATTTTATTCAATTGGAATAATGATTGTTTCTGTTAGCAGCAAAGGAAAAAACGAAAAATACAAAATGTAGGAAATTAACTAAAGTCAATTTCAAACTTAAACTCAAGTCAATCACGCATTAATTCGAATTTTTAGGATGACCTACTTTAGCTCCATCAAAAGGGCCTCTATTGTTTCCCAAATAGTTTTAAGCCATAATGTTATGTTTGCCCGAATTTTCGTTAGTCATAATTCATTTAGTTCAGAAACGCGTCACTTTTCAGGATTGCCATAAAACAAACCTAACCTAACCTATCTATAGGATAACCTAACGAAAATCCTGAAATGTTAACGGTTTCAGTTTTATGACTAATGACAATATGACAAACAATACATTATGACTTAAAACTTTATGGGAAACAATGGGACCCCCCATTAAAAACGCCTGTAAAGAACTGAAATGAAAAGGCCATTCCGTGGTACCTGCGGCAGGCGGCAGGCTGGCAGGCAGGTAACCTGCCTGTGTTGTGCTCATAGGGTTTAAGGGTTGAGATATTATGATAGCTGGTTGATGGCTGGTGGATAGCGTGCAGCGGCGGTAGCAGGGTCGCATTTTTATCACTTGTCAACAAGTATGTAAGTGCGAAAGTGACGGGCATAGTGACAGGCGATAAAAATAGAACCATGATGCGCCCGCAGCTCGAACGCGGAGTATAAGTCCAGTCTACTAGTTTATAATACATTAAAATGTAGACACATTTATCAGAAACGCATACCTATCTAATAATTTGTCCACACGCCTTAAAATAACGAACGCGACATCGGATCGGACTTGGACATAATCATCCGCGCCGCGTTTGGCGAGCGACGAGCTCCTTTAAAAGGCTTGCTTAGTTAATGTGCACCGTTAGCTGCGGCTGTGACACACTCGCTAATATTCGGCCTGAGCTTTACTCCAATCGTCGTGGTGTGGGGATTAATTATTTATTATTATTGTATTTTGGGCCTTTATGAGTGCTACATCGACTAGCGGTGATCTATTGTGCCTTTTTTAGTTAATTACTAATGCCCGTTGAATCTAGGATTTCCATATTCTTTGGGCGGTGATGTTCTGTACCTCATATTGTTGCAATACGTACTGCTCTTAAGTGGGTACTCCTTTTTGACATAGTTAATGCTGTCTCCTCTAACTCCTGGCAGAACCTGCATGCCGCGTCTTGTTTCTGCGTCGGGATACGGATTATGTCGCTTAAACAATAATAATTCGCACCAAGCATAATAGCCGTAACAGCCAATGGAAAGTAATTCAATTGTTTAGTATAAATTCTAAATTTAAACTTATGTATTTTCTAATGGTTTTACGGATGTTATGAGTGGAGGGAGAAATACGCACAAACGCTTCGAAGAAGGGTATACCTACCATTGAACATGTCAAAACACATTCCATGTTTTTTTAAGCATTAATTCTTTATTCACATTTGCGAGTGCATTATTAAGCCACTCAGAATTAGTAACAGATATTACTTAATACTGTATCTACTTGAACAATTTTTTTCGCCTCATATGACACATTAATTTGAATTTTATGTTTTTTTTTGGTATATAACCTGCTAAGTTATAAAGAAATAAATTCAGTAGTTACCTACTTTAAAAAATCAGCATGACACCTATCTCATCAACATTATTAATATTGAGAGGCAATAAAATATTACCTCGTTGACTGGAGTATCTTCGTGTCAGCGAAAATTACTAGCAATTAAGGCTTATACAGATTTACGTAGCAATTAAGACGGCCTTATTAAGCATGACTAGCTGCGGATGGTATGCTCCTAAGTAGTTTTTCGCTTTTGATGAGTTAGTATGCATGTTATGAGGACAGTTTATTCAGGCTACATAGCAACGAGACGCGGCATGCCAGCTAACATACCATACGTTTAATTGAAACACATTTTAATTGAAATTGCTTGGCCACCCAATTCTTCAAACAGCGTTGGTTGGCTGTGGTAAATAGATGATCAGTTATGAAAACTAATATTTTTAATAAATCTTGAGGTAATTTCAGATAAGTAGTACATATTTTCTTGTTATAAAACGGTTATGTATGTGATCTGTCAGCGGACAACAGTGAGGTTTCTGGGAGAAATGTGTGGTTATAGAAATCTTACTGTATATTATCGTATTCATAACCGTTTATATTAATAAGTTACTTAGTTAATAAGTTAGTTAGTTAGTATAAAAGCCAAATAATAACTATAAATTATAATAATCTCAATGGAAACGTGCTTAAAATACCAGAGAAATATCAAAATAGAGGAAAATGAACAGAAAAATCCTACTCGACATGTTTCATATTAGAAATGAATTAATTATCGAACGAGCGAGCGAAGCGAAGCGAAGTTCTTACATTCGACTTTGAACACGCGGCTGGCTAGCGGCACGTCTCGGCATTTCGATGTTTTTAAGCTGAACTGTCAGAAGATAGTTTGATACTCAATAACTTAAGTAAATTTGTTCTAATTTAAATGAAATTGGGTAAACGTGTAGTCGAGGGCATTATATTTTAGTCATTAAATTATGAGCAGGCCCGATCAAGAGGTTATTGAGCTAGAAGAGCTTAGAAGGCCAAAAAGCTGTTTGTGAGAGGTCTTGCTATTCTGGTCATTTTTTTGCAAGAAACATGGTCGAGTTTAGTATCAAATGAAAGTGCTCGACTTACACTTTTATAATATCGTTTTTAAATTTACCATTTTGAAATAATTAGCATGATAAAAATAAATTAGAAAAAACATAACATATGTATTTGACATTTGACAGGAAATATTTCGGCTTAGCACAGATACAGTTTATTTTAATCTCTATGGTGGTGACTTAAATCCAGGGGAGGGACAGCCGTAGGTATACGAAGCCCTTTATTCGAAAAAATAGCGCCATCTATATTACTTAACGCTAAACTTGTAAATGGCGCTTCAAAATTGATGCAAAAAAGCAAATCTTGTCAGTAGAAAAAGGCGCGAAACTCAAATTTTCTATGCGACCATATCCCTTCGCGTCTACATTTTTTCTACTGACAAGATCTGCTTGGCCAACTATATTATACATACATACTACTCTTTGCTTAAATCAATCAGTTAAGGGCTCCACAGACCTTGCAATAAATCCACGCGATCTTTGATCCATTGCCGCCTATAGAGCGACATAAAATAGTTGAAATTAAATAAAATGGAACTCAAAAATGTCCATAGTAAATTGTTGCCATGTATAAGCATTTTACGTCAAAAATGTGACAGTTCAAAAAAGTGGCGTCCTCATTTATTTTCTATTATTTTATGTCGCACTATACGAGTATGGTAACGGCACCAGTCATGGGACATTTAAGAGCAAATTTGGAGTATTTGTGATATTTCCCTGATACATGTAAAAGTTCTACCGCTTAGCTTGTTAAAAGATGAATATCCTATCCTTCTTTCATGTTTCAGGCGTGTTGTATCAAAGATACTGCAATTATTTTCCACATAATTAATAAATTAAAAGTATGTTTTTTTTCTCCAGTCATGGACACCAAAGCTCCAGTAATGGAACCCCGGTAATGGACGTGGATCCAGTAATGGGCCCCCTATAATGGACATACCCTATCAGTATAAGATATTGGAATAGGGAATAAGTTTTTGGCAAAAAACTAGTTTAGTTTAGTTTAGTTATTAGTAATTTTTGGTATAAGCTTTTATGTAAGAATGTATTTTTCTTTCGACAGCCAACTAATAATACTCATCGAGACAATTCTAACAAACCCAAACACAATTAGGTTGCGTTTATCACAGAGTTCCTATGGCCACCTCCTGTCTCCACCATGAGATCAATTCCATGTTATCATAATATTGCATTGTCATCCGATTTGCATACGTATCCAAAATTTTAACTCAATCGGAAATCCGAAAGTGGCTCAAATGCCATTTCCAAGATTTGAGCCACACTAACTAACATACAAACTAACAGGGCAAGTTAAATAAAATGTTGTACCTAAAAACGATATTAAATTATCCGAAGTCCGAGGAGACCTCCTGACATAGTTCGTAACTACATTATACTTCTGTATTGTTTAAACATGAAATTACGCCATGGCAAGCATCATTATGTAAATTGTCCCATCATAGGAGGTATACAGTTTTACAGCTCCTATAATGGGATTGGGCAAAATACCACTATTTTTAGGGTTCCGTAGCCAAATGGCAAAAAAGGGAAACCCTTATAGATTCGTCATGTCTGTATGTCTGTCCGTCCGTCTGTCCGTCTGTCTGTCCGTCCGTATGTCACAGCCACTTTTTTCCGAAACTATAAGGACTATACTGTTGAAATTTGGTAAGTAGATGTATTCTGTGAACCGCATTAAGATTTTCACACAAAAATAGCAAAAAAACAATAAATTTTGGGGGTTCCCCATACTGTAAACTGAAACTCAAAAATTTTTTTTTCATCAAACCCACACGTGTGGGATATCTATGGATAGGTCTTCAAAAATGATATTGAGGTCTCTAATATCATTTTTTTCTAAACTGAGTAGTTTGCGCGAGAGACACTTCCAAAGTGGTAAAATGTGTGTCCCCCCCCCCCTGTAACTTCTAAAATAAGAGAATGATAAAACTAAAAAAAATATATGATGTACATTACCATGCAAACTTCCACCGAAAATTAGTTTGAACGAGATCTAGTAAGTAGTTTTTTTTTAATACGTCATAAATCCCCTGAATACGGAACCCTTCATGGGCGAGTCCGACTCGAACTTGGCCGCTTTTTTTATACGTCTCTAGAGTCACAACATAGTGTGTTGTATACCTTATCTCATGGTAAATGCAATTAACAAAACACATTCTAGTTTACACCAAGTAATAATTAATTACAATTTAATATATGGACTCACCTCTCTTAGCGAAGTTTGTTAACGACAACTTTTGGGTTGGCGCCAATTTCTTAAAAAGTAACCGAAATTAATCAAAAGTCAAACTTAAACAGCTCTATGACTCTTATTTATGGTAAAATATTGCCAGTGTTTATAAACTACTTTTTCTCAAAAATGGACGGCAAAGTCGACGTTGCCGGTTAAAAAATAGGTCGCAAAGTGCGTAGTTTATGGTCATTCAAAAAATTAAAAAGTTAAAAACATTGCAGTCTCGATTTCGGGACTGCGATGTCGCATACAAATTCCATTATTTAACGAGTTCCAAACTTTTTAAAACTTCAAATGGCCATATCAAATGAAGGCATAGGTCCCTTAAACAGCCAAACAGATGATCAGCACTTATTATTATAAAGCCTATAACAGACTATCGCACCGCACCGCGACCTTGGAGCGTCGCACCCATAAGTGAGAGCGAGAAACAGATATCTCTTTCTTCCTCTCACTTATGGGTGAAACAGATATCTCTTTCTCGCTCTCACTTATGGGTGCGACGCTCCAAGGTCGCGGTGCGGTGCGATAGTCTGTTACAGGCTTAATGTTGGTACCGCGACTATTTAGGTGTCTCAAATAGGTTGGCGTATTTTCAGCAGAAAAATGCACTTCTTTTTTTTTTAAAGGCGGCAAGCTAATTTTTTTAATGGTTGTATTTTTTTCTGTGAAAATTAATGGAAAATTAGAACGTTGCTTCTGTAAGTTCTGTAAAATATTTCTATTTCTTGCACCATTTTTGAGAAAAGCACTATATATGACTCGGCTGGAAGGCTACTTGCTGGCTTCGGATTCAATTAAACGGACTCCCAAGGTCGTCCGTTTAAAACGAATCCTCAGCCTGCAAGTAGCTACTTCCGAACCTCGACAATAATGTACTATTACATACTTATTTTAGAGGATTTGTGGTTTTATGTCCCATTACCGGTTCCACGTTCATTATAGGGTCCATTACCATACCTAAGTAGGTGCAACAAAGTCAATCGCTATATAATTTTTGGTTAACCGCGAGTTCTCAGTTCGGGGCGAACTACTAGTTTTAATAAATTGTCAAAAACTGTTGCTTTGTCTTCCGATGAAGTAGAGTATATGGGACTAGTACCAGTCACAAAATAACATTTTGTAAGTGTTCGCTTAAAATGCTTAGCCTTGCAAACAGTCAGTCAAGTCGTAAAATCAACATAATGTGCAATAAAATCCAGTATCAATAATAATGCAATTAAATTATTTGTGTTCTTACCTACAGGCTACATACGATGATTTAGGAGTTCAGTGGCTTGTTCCATAAATTGTGCAAGCTTACAATGCATAAACATGCTTGTTGATACATATAATTTGTAAACTGCTTGCAGCCACGTCAACATTTCGATGTTGTTTCATGTATGTTGTCACTTACCACCTTTAAAAATGCATGTTTATAATAAGTACAAGCTATTCAAATAAAGCTGTATCAATCTAAATAGGGTTTCAAATTGCAATAACTTGCAGAGTGCCGGCTAGTTCATTACATAGTAAAACCAGTAACGCGTGTTCTTTGACTGCCTAAAATTACTACAGACTCTGGGCTCACAAGTTACTGGTTCAGTTAAGATCCTGACTCGCAAGCGCCCGCGTGATATATGTACCTATATGCTAAGTCGGTAGCAGTCGCCCGCGCATGTCTGTGCATACAGTAAACAGATATAATTAAGGTCGCCGCGGCCATATTAATGCGCCTGATCAATATTCATGGCAGGGGTCAGATCTGCTATCATTCCATGTCCAGGTCAGCTGAGATTGTGCCCGAATCAATTAGAAGCATCTTGTAATAAAAACAACGCAAATTTATCTTAATTTATTTTATATGTAGCATTCTTTTAAGCATTATCGCGGATATACCTACATATTCGCGGATCAAGTACAAATGTACCTACCTATGTAAATGCTTACCAAACTAATATCCAGCACTCGAAAGGAACAGTAGGTACCTACTAGTATTACGGATACGATTCTACAACACAGTAAGCCAAATTATAATTATTGTTTTGCATTTTTTACGAGCAAAGTAGACATATTATAATTTGCACACAAGCTGTGAGAAATTGTAAGGGTCCCTTTTTTGTTTAAATTATAGTTTAACCAGCTGTATTCTCGTGAACATATGTGTTCCGGGCATTTTAACCGTTAATATTCATAATTGTACATAAATCGCGTGAAATCTAACAATGCTTCATATTGTACGCTACTCACGCGCATAACAGCCTTGACTGCTTCTTCACGACTGCAGCGGAAACATTATATCCAGTACTTTGGTTATCGATTTGCAAATTTCAGGACAAAGATTTATAGTTAGAATATTGGTTAATATAGTTTAGAATATTTTCCTAAAGTAACTATAGGTGCTGAAACACACGTAGGTTTGGATGTGATAACAACAATAAATAGGAACAATCGCTAAAACAAAATATGACCTCGGTCTCTTTAAAGCAAGAGTGAATAGGCTATTACTGAACCGGTGAGCTCCATCTTAGGCTCTGTTTTCACTTTCCATCAGGTGTGACTAGAGCCAATCGCCGATACACCGATCAGTTAATTATAAAAAAAAACTCTTGGCCAAACTAATGGCCAATGGCAAGTGGAGAAACACTAAGTCTACCTTTATTGTATGAATACAGTCAAAAGACTGAGAATTTTTAACTGTGGCGTGGCTCGCCGTGGCCCGCCCGTTATTATTACAAACGTGCCAAGCATCGCCATGTTTTTTGGTAATTACCCTTTACATTAAACTCCATTTATCTTGAAGATGGCACCACAATTATTGATTTCACCTTAATTCGACACGTAGTTTATTAATGAGTGTTTACTGTTCACTGTATTGCGGTTGACATTAAGGTTTTATTACTTGCCTTATTGAAGCGTGCGTGTGTTTTAAAATAAAAGATTTTTAATAAGGTCTTCCATTAACAAAAAATGCGTTTAACCCTTTTGCCATTAACCACATCAAATTCGGGGCAAATGATAACCATACAAAATGCAAACGCAATTAATTGAGGAAAAAATCTTCAATATTTCTTACTATGATTCGCATAACCCGCGAAGAAATCATTTGCAATGCCCCATTGCGATTTAGATGAACCCTTTGATAGTCTTCGAAAGCTATTTACCATGAATGAGCTTCATTTACCTTCCTTTTCAATCGCTGCCTTCATCAGCCGACCCCCTTCAATATCATTCGACATCTGATGGGCGCCGCATTCCGACAATGTCGACGAGTATGTAGAACTATTTCTGTTTATAGTTGTTCCTTAGAAGAAAGAAAAGAAACTTTGCTTTGTCTTTGTTTTATAGATTACCTGAGATTTTATGGGAAATCTTTGAGGAACATCATTCGTGTGGTAAGTTGTAGGTTGGTGCATACAAAGCACTGAGATGCATTCACCATGATTTATCCGATCCTTTCGGTAGACCCGCAGATAAAGATTTCACTAACAAAATATCTTGAAGATGCGTAATTATTATAATTAATAATTATCTCAGTTATCAATGAAGGGTCAATTTTGAGTCAAGTACTGCTTTAACACATTGATGCCTATAGAATATACTGAATTTTCCTAAGCATGTGCATGCTTAGGTACCTACTTAGGTACTAATTTTAACTAACTTGCATACAGCAGGACTGAAATACTTTATCACTATTAGCCCACATTTTGCATATATGGCAGTACGCGTATAGATTCCAAGTATTCCAACGTTATCTAAGTGTAAACATTTATCGAACATGCACTATCGGTGGCTTCGAAATAACGACAACTCATGACCGGAACTATCAGTGCATTTGTCACAACGCATTTAAAATTTTAAACAGCATATCCAGCATTACAGAATTGTTGCAATTTCAATCTTAATTCTATACTGTTAGGTGTAAAATGGCAGTGAGTTACGAAGTCATGTGAAACCCTTTCACACTCGACAGATATATACGCATGACTCTTTAATTAGTATTAGAAATCCAGTTGTCGTTTATAAGCAATATGCCTTGTGTTGCAGCGTGTAATAAGTAATAACTTTGTATGAACTGGCCAACGGTTGTTTTTCAAGAATTTCATCAGGCTAAGGAAAGCAGGTGTGATATAAGCGGAATTCACAAAGCTAAATGATGGTACAGGCTAGCCAGTTTAATATAAGCTTGATCTGTGATTGGACTGATTGGAGCAATTAAAGAGACGAGAGCGGTCTTCGAATTTTAAAATAATAAGAATATTGTTTCAGAAGTAACATGTTATTACCGTTTTATTATAAACCTTTGCAAGTGAAATTTTCCTAAGCACAGCAAGGTACGGACTTTTAAGTTAAACGTGTAATAAAAGGCGTAAGCGTAGGCGTTTTCCTTCTGTCTATCTTTAGACTATCCTTATTACAAGAAATAAAAAAAGCAACCATCGCGTTTACATATATTAAGTAGCCAGGTCTAGTATCTTTTATTAAAAACAAAGCTTCAACACTAGAACCCGAGTCGTTTGCAAACGGTTATTATCAGCACTAAACGCCGTCGGTGGAATGTAAATTAGAAATATTTGTATGATTGCTGGCCTACTGGCGTCGTTGCGTGCTGTTGAATAATGATCTGTTTACAACCTCAGCACGGTAGCCTTAAAGAAACTGCACCTTGGGGTTTGGTTAGTAATGGTTAAAACTAGATTATCTACTTTGTATATATCTGTTTTTGTGATGTTAGTATATTTTATGGGGCCACAAATATTATATGTTAAATTAAAGTACGAGTAGAAGCGTCATAAACAGCTGCAGTCACAAACAGTTTGTCATCTCATCATACGATACTATATTATAATCGCACCAACAAATTAATTATACCATTTAAATCACGAATACGAGTAATAATGTTTCTCAATTTTTTGTGGTGCAAACAGAAACATGAGAGGTCGTCTGTAGTACATATTGTCACATATTGTACGAATTAAACACACACGTGTGTGGGTGCGATGCACTGGCATTATCGTACGTCTCGCGTTACCTTTATATGACCGAGATAGCGCTTGCAGTAGGTAGTATGTGTAATACGTGGCTAAGAATACATATTAGGCATTACTAGGTATCTGCATACACTTAGTAAAGAGACAGGAGAAAAGATGTTGGCAATCAAACTGGAAAGATTCTATTTATGCACATAGGTTATTTAACCTTATACCTTTATGTGTATACCCGTATAATAAAGTGATAACGTAAATAGCTTGCTGCTCTTTTTCAATACATAAAAGGGTGTCATTAGGTTCTAGATAGTACTTACGTGCCATAAACAGACTTTATGAAGGAAACCTATAAAAGATAGGTAGGTACCTATGCATAATGTTCGCACGTTGTAATTGGTATCATATTTATAAATAGAACAAAGAATGGGATTATTTCCTGAACATTTCAAACTTTAATTTTTTAAAACACTACTTTTATTTTTCACCTCAGCAGCTCGAACAAGGGTACTTTACTACTTAAAAACAGTGAGCAAAATCGCATTTTGCTCACTGAGTGAGACAAAATGAGCAAAATGCGATTTTGCTCACTGTTTTTAAGTAGCAAAGTACCCTTGTTCGAGCTACTGAGGTGAAAACTTAATCGTTGGTATATCTTAAGAAAACATGAGTGAATAGGTAAGTGATGAAGAAGGAATACATTTTTCGGGTTCTCTAATATGTTCTCACTGCTGAGGTGAAAAGTTT
Organism: Cydia amplana; assembly: GCF_948474715.1. Taxonomy (NCBI): domain Eukaryota; kingdom Metazoa; phylum Arthropoda; class Insecta; order Lepidoptera; family Tortricidae; genus Cydia; species Cydia amplana. The sequence continues at coordinate 16,696,281 of NC_086074.1, read as the reverse complement.
TGTAAACTACACGAGATCAAAGTTATTTACATCTCGTGCGCTTTTGAGTCCCTTACTACGCTTAAGATTCTAAATTAGATAGTATAGAATCTAGTATAGAATCTTTCGCTTGCACGGGACTCAAAATAAGCACTCGAAGAAATATCAAACTTTGATCTCTTGTTGTACAAATAACTATTGCACATCTCTCTTTCAAGCTCATATTGTCTCAATCTTAATGGAATACCTAGTAATTTTTTGCTTACCACACGTTTTTTACGATCACGATCGGATCCAGAATTAGGTCAGACTTGTTGTATTTTATCTGATCTGTCATTATTCCCCGTGTCAACGTTAATAGCTCTATCAGTACCACTACCATCAGTTTGACACTGACATAAACGCCATCGAGAACGTAATTTACTTTCTATGCATCTCGCTCGTACTCGCATATTTAGGGCAAGCGAGATCTATAGAAAGTAAATCACGTTCTCGAAAGCGTTTATGTCAGTTTTGACACTGTCAATGACTCATGGTACGGGCTCAGGGTACATAACGAGGTAACGGTGCTAGCTTCTGACGTTGCAAGATGCGATCTCATGAGGGTTTGTGACCGTGCAATTGGATTGAACTTTTTGAATGATTTCATCGTTTTTTAGGTCAGTATTTAAAAGTTACTATTGACATTTATTCAATTAACGACATATATTATGTAGCTGTGTATAGTAGTAACGAATTATATTGAGCAAAAAATATCTGTCACCCTGGAATAATTTCACAAATAGACAAATCGTTTCAATTCACGTCTAAAATTTTCTGAAACGCACTAATTTTCTTTTATATTAGAGACTCATGTGCTCATATTTATCTTTTTATAAAGCTTACAGCAGTGAATGTGTATTCTTTAATAAAATTACTTAATTTATTCACTTAATGTATAGTTTATGCTTTCTTTTTTTGATAAAGGATCGAAATTAATAAACGTGGAGGTCGGAAATTAGTTTCATTAAAATGCGAAATAACGACATAAATAACTTTAATTTCGTCTTTAGCTTCAAGTAAAGTTTAAAAGACTCCATTACCAAAAATAAACGATGGTTATTTTTTCACGATTGCGTAAAGTCAACTTTCTACTTTTTGAGAAATGAAGGTTCGGTTCGAACTTCGAACACCATACGGTTACTCGCGGGGTCGAATATTGGATTGCAATTCGAGTCTGAGCTACAATTTACTCTTGCGATACAGTTACAGTTATAATAAAATTTGCTTATTACCATATTACAAGATAACTTGGCAACTTGAAAGGAGCAATTCTTGTAAATAATATTCAGTTTGACGGGATTTTATCAGTTGCAGTAAAGATTGTACTTTGAAACGTAGTGTTGCTTTATCGCAGAGTTCCTTTCCTTGGGTCTATAGGTACTCTATAATACCATTATCAGACCATTGGAACATTATCATAAAATTACATTTTCACTGATGTACTTTAATAGGTTTTTAGGCAAAATTTTAGCTCAATTAGGCTGCCATTCCACTAAGGAGGATACGACCGGAGATGAGAGAAAATAGAGAAATCTACCAATAGTATTGTAAAGTAATCCACATCTCTTCTTCGCTTCGCTGGTTTACAACCATTGCTATTGGTTGATTCCTCTCATCACCACTCTTCTCCGCCTCAAAGGAATATCTCACGGACTAGTTTAAGAACAACGAAACTAAACATTGCATGTAAAAAAAACATAATAAAGTAGGATAAAATAGTAGTATATTACGAATAATTGTGGCACCAGACCATAAACTACCCGTACACATACTATCAATAGGCGCACATCCTTCCGATGCAATCTCAAAGCGATACCAGCACAATACCTCCATTTATCGACCGTCCTGAATTGCCCACTTGCGTAGAAAGCCAATACAAATGTTTACTCTTCACAACCTTTTATTATCCCTTAACCTTGCCAATCAAATTTAAGCCTTAGCTTTATAGCCTAAGAATCGTTTTCCAATGATTTTATGGTTCGTGATGCGAGGTTTAGAAAGTAAGAGTTTGATACGATTCCGACTAGATCTGATAGTGTCTATTGTGCCTCCATTTTGAGAGTTCGATGACTTCTCGTTCATCAAATTGTAATAATTCATCCTTTTAAACGCTCTGTGGTTCACAGCTGGAGTTTCATGCGTTTAAGAAGATGTTTTGATTTTAATGGCGGCCGTGCTGTGCGTATTCAACTGATTGAAGAACTATTTCGTCTATTTCATAGTAATTCTTTGCTTTTACCTGTTACCCCATAAAATTGGACTCGGCTCTTTTCGATATTGGCTTCGTACAAATGAGTACAGAATCTATTTATTTAATGTGAAAACTGACCTGAAGGGTTAGTAGTTATTATAGCGGGTCTAATGACAACAGTAACTAATGGTCCATTAACACGCCAAAGTTAAAGTATGCGCTCTCCTGCCCTCCTAACGATAAGTGCAATAACTCATATTAAAATATCATTTAATTGTGTACCTACCTTGTTCTCAATGTGTCACACAATTGAATGACTTTTCAAAATTAGTTATTGCAGTTATCGTTAGGAGGGCAGTCTCGCTTTTCCGATGCGCCTACGACCCGACACCATTTAACTTCAAACTTAAATTTGCAACAATTATCTATATCTACCTGAAGTTAGTGAAGCAGTAGAAGTTTTTAAACTAATGGCGTGCGCATAGGGGTGAACATGAGTTATAGTCTTCTTAACCCGTAAAATTGAAAGTAGATCTTCATTTTTATACCAGGGCAGGGGACCTGACCTGAAGGGTTAGTAGGTAGTTATTATAGCGGGTCTAATGACTAATGGTCCATTCACACGCCAAAGTTAAAGTATGCGTTCTCGCTTTTCCGATGCGCCTATGACCCGACACCGTGACACGGCCATACAATAACCACAAGGTCGTGTGATTAGTGGTCAGGGGGTTTTCTTTCACTTTTTCACTGTTATTCCCTTCCAGCTTGGGTTCGACGTACATGTATTTCGCGGATTTCGAGGATTCGTACTTCATTAATACAGGTAGTAGTAGGTAGTTAATACAGGGTCTGCTGGTAGTCTAGTGGTAAGAGCGTGTCACTTTCAATCCGGAGGTTGCAGGTTCAAAACCCGGCTCATACCAATGAGTTTGTCGGTACTTATGGACGGTATATATCATTTAAGACATCGTAAGGAAACCACTAATATCCCAATTAGGCCTAGTTTCCCCTCTGTTTTGGAAGATCAGATGGTTGTGTCGCTTTCGTAAGAACGAATGCTTACGACTTACTTGGGATTAGTTGCCAAGTGGTTCCCAGGCTCCCACGGTACAACGCGAGACGCGAGGAAGATGATGACGTACTGAGCTGTATAGATAATTGACCAACTGCATAGAAACTTGTTTGCAGGAGGAGTGATGCAGTAATGGGTCTACACAAGGTTAATTACCAAACATACCTAGACATAGAGTCATATAATCCACTAAAGGCAATCCAACATTGGTATCGACCAATCGACTTAATAAAGATAACCTATTTATTAGTCAGTACACTGAAACAGCCAATTAAATTTTAATGGCTTAATGTCTTGCTTGCCTCAGTAGATAATCTTGATTTTAAGCCACGTGTGATAAGGCAGGCTATAATTATTATACGTAGTGTTAAGTAACAAATAGCTCTTGGTCGATTTCACCAATTAATTATTTTACTAAACCAATTATTACAGGGTAGTGTCCTTTTATTACAATCTCTGCTTAAGTTTCAATATCATCTTGTAAATGTTTTAATTAGAATTTTTCCACGAGTCACTTGACATCCGATATCAGATATGAAAACGCTCTAAGTGACCTCTCCAGTACGCATAAATGTCACCGGTATGGAGGTCACATTACGCTGGTTGGTCTGAGAGCTCTACTCGCTCACGTGCGTAATAAAGACCAAAAGGCCAATTCGAGTTTTAGTTTTTCGATTTCATTCCAATATGATACTGATCTGTCAGTGTTAAAAGTCACTATTTTGGTTGCAGAAATGTCACTTTTTTTTTATTTTTTTTTTATTGATAAACATGTTTACATGACTTTACAGCTAAACCAATGCGTCACGAAACTTAGACTAACAGCAATAATACTTATAACAACAACAATAATAGCACATTACACTAGTGTAGACAAATTACATTGGAACAGTTGAGCACCTAGCATCCATCGCCTCACAGAATCTCAAGCATTCAGTATACACTTCCGTCCATCTCCACGCAAATAGGTCGCACTCAGGTGTCAGTGCCAGGAGCGCATTGAGCAGTGAAAGGGCACGGGGAAGCGGCGAGTTTCTGCGCGATACGGTGCGCGCCGGCGGCACGGCCAATAGGTCGCGTTGTCGCGGTCTGAGGGCCATTCTCGGGACATCCGGAACAAACAGACGCACGAGACCAGAGACAACTTCGGGACAGTCCGACTCACCACGCAAGGCTCGGCATGCCGTGACTAGGAGTTGGTAATTCCGCCTGACCTCCAAGGAATTGTACCCGAGGGATCCGAGAAGATACTTTGTCGGGTACAGATAAGGATAGAATCCGAATATTTTTTTATAAAGGAACCTTAAAAACGCTTTCTGAACCTTCTCAAGTAGTAAAGCGTACGTCGATTCGTAGGGGTTCCATATAATCGACGAAGTTTCCAGCTTACTCCTTACTAAGCCATTGTAAACCATTTTTATGGCCCCCGGGTCATGAAAATCGCGAAGGTTTCGGATAACAAAGCCCAGCCTTTGAAAGGAACTCTTGGCAAGAGAAAAAATATGTTCGTGGAAAGTTAGCCGCGCATCGAACACTACGCCAAGGTCCTTGACAGAAAAGACACGATTTATCGGCTCTGATCCCAGTATATAATGCTCATATATAGGGGAACGAGAGCGACCAAAAGTACACACACAACATTTGACTGGGTTAAAATGAAGTTTGTTCTGAATACTCCACCGAAACACCAAGTCGATGTCCTCTTGTAACGTCTCACAGTCAGTTCTTTGCTCTATCCTGTATACCAGCTTCAGATCATCAGCATACAAGAGACATTGAGCCGCCCGAAGAACCGATTTGAGATCGTTAATCATAATGCCGAAAAGAACACTTGACACTGACAGATCAGTATCATTGTATATTGGAATGAGATCGAATAACTAAAACACGAATTGGCCTGTATACCTACAGCCAGAAATCAGTATTTGTTTTGACTATAGAAATATTTAAATTGATATTTATATCTGCAGGGTAATCGTCAAATGACCCATTATGTTTGCTCGACAAATTGATTGGAGGAATGAAATGGATTCTTGTTTATTTATGATAAGAAATATGGGCAATTGGCATCGCTTCATAATATAAACTGTGATGATTATTAATTACGGTTATTTAATAAGACTGCGTATTACATTTTTTCGTCAATATCATTTTACGTTTAGTTTTATTTAATTATTGTGTTATTATTTTCAGGTAAGACAGACGCAGTTTTGGGGGTTTTAGGAAAGTTACTACTGTTAGTACTATCCTATATATGACCTACCATTAGGCCATGCCCTTCTCTCACAACTCACATGTACCTAAGTATGTTTAGACACCATAAAAAAAACCCATAGATTCTCTGAGTCTTCAACTACCTACAACAAAGTTTTAAAAGGTGAATTTCATCGGGAGACTGAGGAATAGTTGTTTTATAACTGGCCAAGTTGTTGTTTAAGCCCTAGTGCTAAAAATATTGAAACCGCGCATGCGAAAGACTCCAAAACTCAATCACGAGCGTAGCGTCCCATGTAGGTAAAGGGTTTACCTACATACCTAGGTATGCAATTATCTTACTACTTTCTTATGAATTTGGTTCGCCAGACCTTCGTCACTGTATGTAATGAGAATACCTACACACACAGTCTTGACAATAAATATGGGTTGACAATGTAGACATGCACACCTATGATGCGGTTGGATTGATTTCAAGGCTTCGCGGTTTAAGCACAACGCGATTTCGGGTATTATAATGTTCTTATTATAAATATCAATCCGTCAATGTACAATTTGACTTTCGCTTGCATTTTTAGGCCACGTGTATCTAATTTCTTCGTGGCTAGGCTAGCTACTTCTGCTAGTAGGTACCTAAACGTTTCACGACACTATATACTCCTTTCATTAAACCAAAAGGGTTTTACCTACCTCGTAAGATCTGGTGCCGTCTAAATATGTTGAGAACAAGTCATGGCCGCTGTAATTATTTCCAACATAAGTGGGGTTGGAAGGAGTCCCTCTGCGAGTGCAGCCAAGAAGAACAAACCACTGAGCACATATTTCGGCGATGCCCTCTTCATTTCTGTCCTGGCCTAGCCACCTGACCTGGATGCCCTGCCACCCGACGTAGTTACCTGGCTTAACAACCTCAAAGCTGTACTCTGATTGCCTAATCGTGCATGCCATACGATTAAATAAACTATACTCCTTAGGTAAGAATTAATCACGAGTGCAAATTATGTATCGCACACAAAGATGTTTCGTTTGCTTTGTTTTAATTTACGAAGAATGTTGAAACAATGCTTACTGTTCTCGGAAATTAGCGTAATCGATTTACTTGTTGCTTCACCAATTCACAGGTTTCGGCGAAGTTTCATGCCTTCGGTCGGTCACTTACGTTGAAGTGCATTTTTAACATTTTTGCGACTAAGCGTACCTAACATGAAACAAATTACTTGAAATTTCTTTTGGTAGGCACCGTTTTATCGACCCTGAATCAGTTTGAGCAGAATAGCTGCTTCGATTTTCAATAATCTACATGAAACAATTCCATGCGGTCGGGTCGGGTCGTCCCAGTCCAGAAAGAAAACGTTTTATTTTTAAGCTAATTATGGATATCTTATTGATTATCTTAGGTTTTTTATTTCAAAATTGAAGCTTATCGTGTGTCAAAGGTCTGTTTGATTTCAAACATAGACAGAGAGAATCATACTATCTTTGTCTAGCACTATTACTAGCACCCAAAAGAAAAGGATGAGTATAGTTTTTTTTTGTTCCTATTTACTGACAAGATAACTAAAAATATCTGCGAATATTACCGGCTCTTTGGAAAATTTCGACAAATAATAAATGTATGTAGCAGGTGTCACCCTTAATTCTCAAAATTAAGACGGCGTGCCGAGAAAGGCGTCCGTTAACAAGTCATTCCTCACCTACATTTTGTAATACAAGTTTTAACAATAATCTTTAATTTATGTACATTATAATACGTATTATTTCACGTTCAACGTCCCTGGCCGATTTATTTTACCATTATTATTTCTCCGGCACATGATTAATATTTTTTTATCGGCGACAATTTAAAAAGCAACGCCGCCGAAAATGACTTCATCTTTGACTTTGGGTGAGCAATTTACGAAAAATTTCAACAGGCTCATGTTTATTAAAGGCATTATACCAAAAGGAGACCGCATGCCAGCCTTCGCCGGGTTTGGCTTTGACTCAAATGCTTGTGTATGTATTTGTGTGGCATCAATGAGAGCCAGTTATTAGCCGAAGTTAATATTACAAAAATATTATACCACAGACGTAGTTTTATTTAACATAACTAAGGTAAGTATGGGTAAATTGACGCAAATATAATATATACTAGTACTGTAATTTTATAATATTGTGTAATAAATAAATCTAGTTAAATAAAAATCTGAATTTAATAGAGGGACAAAGAAGTTTGGGATGGTACTAATTTTGTCATAATATATATTCTTCTTGCTTGGTAAGTTGTAGTGGTACCGAGCTATGGTAGGACATAAAATTCCTCGTGGGTATAAACCTTATAGTATATATTATATCCTCTCTGGGAAAACTGGTTAGTAACATAATACGTACTTACTAAAATTCAATAAAATAACACTCATATTAAAGGCAATAAAATAAACAATAAAGAGAAGACATAAAATCTTTAATTATATCCTAGGACGCCTTAGTTATACATAAATATTATAATGCACAAATCGAAAGGTCGATATCGATACATTTATTCTCACAACCTTTCTCTCCATTATTAACTAACAACTTTATTGTAACTATAATAAGGTTTATTTTAAAATGTTGCGTAAAATTGAAATACGGAGGCTTTCAAAGTTATGGGCTTCATATTGTTCATCAAATGGATTTAGAAGTTTAATGCGAAATTTAATTAGTTAGTAAGTGGCGGAACGTATTGATTTGAATTGTTGCTGTTGTTTTAAATTATTTTAAAATTGTAGACTACTATAGTAGATAAACCATTTATTAGTATAGTATTGACTATTTGTAATGTTAGATTAACGCTGTGTTACATTTACATAAAAATTACATTACTTTGGCTTGTTCTAAAGCTGGGCAACGGCGAATCATATAGTTTCTTGGTTGACTATTAGAAATTAAAAAATAGGTAGTCTGCGCGGAAAGAGAAGACTCGTGGAATCTCTTTCCGAACAGACTTTACCTACTGTCTTTTGTAACTGGCCTTGTCTTTACCAGTCTACTATTTCAGTGATATTAAGTTGATAGCGTCGTGGTAGATGCACCCGGTGTAGGGTGTAGGTCGTTAGACGTAAATTGCAACTCAACTCCGGAAATAGTTCATACGATTTGGTTTCGGGTTAGTCAGCCCACTGGGGTGGTCTATGCTACGTGGACAATTGCAACATTGCGTACACAATGTACAACGAATCGTTTATTTTTCAGAATATGTTTACAAATTGAAGAGAGATTAGGATTGAAGTTGAAATCAACTATATTTTCGGGTGTAGTAAAACTGAATCTGTATTTTTTCTTTTCCTTTATCAAATGGTTTCTTGCCAATCTTCAACGAATTGTTTTTATTAGCAGGTGTGTCTGCTTAATAAGTACAAAAATATTCATATTCTTCCTAATAAAATCAATGTAGTTAGTAGATGCACCCAGTTAGGGCCTTAGAACATAAATCGCAGCGCAGCTCAGGGAATAGTTTATATGTTACAATCTCGGTTTCGGGCTCGCCGGCCCACCGGGGTGGTCTCAACGTTGACAGTAACAATATTGCGATTCGTTGGTCTTTGATGTCACGCAGCCGGGTACAAAATGCATTTTTTCTACTCCCGTACTTTTATTTGTCATTTAAAAGGTCGTGCACACACCTTTAAAACCCTACCTTATAGTTGTCAAGACAAGTCTTTAGTCTATTCCCCAAAAAAGAATTTGTGCATACACGCAGTATCTTTTTAGCGATTTTACGATACCTACTTCATGTAATGACCACTTAAAAAATATTGAATGAAATACAGTGTTGCCAACTTTATTTTAAATGTCATCTCTGACAAATAAGTGAACCATAGATATGTTTTTTTATTTTATTTCAATCATTCATTCATTCTTTTCCCGCCCGTACCCTCCATTTTTGCTACTTCTTGGATTAAAAATATTTGTTAAATTTACAATTTTATTTCAAAGTAAGTGCTTGGTCGTAGAAAAAGTATTGTATGCAACGTTGTTTAAGAGAGGTCAAAAATACTCGTGGCGTCTTTATTAACAATTTTCGGCTTCGCCTCAAATTGTTACTCACGCCACTCGCCTTTTTTGACCCCTCTTAAACAACGGTTGCATAAAATACTACTTATATTCACATTTGGCGGAATATCTTTGGTAATTATCTGGGAAATGTTTCATTTCACCAAGGAAAATGCAAATGTTTACCGCGCAATTTTTAACCCTTTCCTTTTTTTTTTTTTTTTTTTGAAATTGAATTAGCATATTATAATTTATAACAGGTACTAATGAAACAATATTTACATAAAACCTAAAAATAACAACTAAAACTAAATATAAAATATCTCTCCAAAGCTGCCCGCTTCTGGAATGGAACCTAGAATGCTGGCGGCGTTGCCCCTTTGAACCGCCAGACTTAAACTTTGAGCCAAGAAGGAGCCCGCCCTGTGGTCGCCCGAGACACCTATTAGTCTGACCGACACTTCCTTTATTAACTGTTTGGTGTCGGTCGACCATGGGCCCAGCGTTTCAATGGCGAGCGCCGCAAAATCGTATCGGTCCGTTAGGAACGCATATTTGCGGCGCTTTAGTGTCTGGGCCTGGTCCGCGGCAGTCCCGGGCTTCCGAGCCGATCCCTCAACGTGGGACGGTGCTAGCGTATCGACGCAGGTAGCGTCCCACGCTAAAGGGCGGCCAAGGCTCCAGGGCACAAGAGTGCAGCCGTCAGGTCTCTTGCCGTCTGTGGCAGAGAGGCCTGACGGCTCCAGAGTTGCGGGTAGAGAGGCGGTGCAAAGGGCGCGGCGGATGAGGTCGTTTAATGTGGCGTGTCTATATAGTCGGCCTGCGCTCATTTGGCAATGTAAGCCGTGCCGTCCTAGAGCATCAACAGGTTGAGCGCATCGACTACAGGCGTGGGGCTCACATATTTTTAGGCCCAGGCGGAGGCAGACAGCGATGCGAAGGGTTGAAGGATCTAGAGTGGAGCCAAGGTTTCGCGATGGAAGCGCGTGCAGCCAATGTCCTGACTCCTTTTCGGAAACGGCTAATAGCCTCGCCCGTTCGTGGTTGTTATGGCAGTTTTGTAGTAGGAGTTGGTGTTGCGTTTTTATATTTATGATGTCCCATGTTGCTTGGCTAGATTTTTCCTCTGGTACCTGTTCGACGGGATGGTCTGCACTCCAAGCCGATTCAGCGTCCGCCAGGCACGACACCGACACATTAGTGGTTGAAGGGGTACGTAATATACCACCAATGAGGGTGAGCGTGCTATAGGCAGACGACAAAAAGGCCGGGAGAGCTAAACTGCCCGTCAAACGGATACCAAGACCGCCGTATTTGATCGGGAGGGTAGCTTGGATCCAACTGGGGGATGTGAAAGTTACGTTCAGAATTTTACTAACGGTGTCCTTTAAAATTTGGTCAATGTTTGCAGTAATTATGGGGAATTTCCAAAGTGGGGCGCAGCGAAGGATGTACAAAAATTTGGGCGAGAAAAGGCATAGTCGTAAGATGTAGAGGGCCATGTGTGGGTTGATTTCATAAAAAAGGTTCGAACACTTAAAGAATTTTTCTATTTTTGAATTTATGCATAACGGGATGGATTCGTCTAAAATGGGGGCTCCTAAAAGTGTGAGGGTTTCGCGGGATAATATGGAAATATTTGGTGTGAGCTGGTTAATCTCGTCGATAATAGAGGATCGGGCATTGGGCGGAATGGCTTCTGAAATGAACATTTCACACTTGTTAAAATTGATCGAAAGACCGATTTCTGAGAAGCGGTTAATTAAAGTTTTAAGGTCAGCCAACACAGATGACTTACTGCCACCGATGGTGCCGTCGTCTAAATACCAGAAATTTAGGTCTGATGTGAGCTGAGTGATGACGGGGTGGATGGCTAGGCTGAAAATTGCGGGCCCTAGTGGGTCTCCTTGCTGGCATCCTACACAAGAAAGTATTTCATTATTTTTATACATGAGCTTTGAAGTGGTCCCATAACATTGCCAAAGGTAGCTATAAATTTCTGGTAAATCATTTTCAATTTGGGTCAATAAGATGCCTCGGTCTATGGAATTAAAGGCGTTTTTAACATCAACTTTCACAAGAATTTCGAAATTTTGGCTGTCTAAAAAAGAGCGAGTCGCATGTACTGCCGCTTCACATCCTCCTTTAAGTCCAAAGCCCAGCTGGGAAGGTTTAAATTTGCTTGTTAGACGGGAATGAAATTCACGGCAACAAATTTTTTCCTTAGTAAATAATAATATATTGTTTATTGCCCGGACCCAATTTAATGAATTTTGTTAACGTTATAATACCTAAGGACAGAAATGTTAACCGGTGGTATCATGAGGCATGTGAGTGAATAAATTGCAACTCACAATAACAGGAACTTTATGCAAAATGTGAGACATGGTGTAGTCATTAGTTTTCGCGCTAAGCATTGGGCAATAAAATAACGCTTAGCTGTCAAACGCTTAGCTTAATAAACAGTTTTTCATATCCAACAAATATTTTTATGCGAGTTACACTTACACGACTTCATAAAAAAGTTAGATATATAACCTGCTATGATTATCTGTCATATTTGTTAACATTATTTGCTATTTCTATTGAACTCTACTTTACTTCTATTCTATCGTTAATTATATCAAGCAAATGCAAGCGCCGTGCAAACTGCGGGCCCAACAACGGCGCACGTAGCCATGTCTGATAATTGATTATTCCGATACATTACACAAATATGGCTCCGGCAATGTTTGTAAATTCCTGGCCCGTTAATAATGCCGGTCTGTTGCGGGCGAGGGCTGGGGGTTCCATAAATATTGTTATAATTATTAAGGTTCGCAAGATAAAGCTGCGGAATGATAGAAAACTTGACTGCATGAAGCTGATTTGTGTTAATCTTATACTATAAACTAAAATAAATAACCGCGCAAAATATTTACCAACCGTCTGCGATAAGTGGTAAATACAATACGATTACGATTCAACGGAGCCACGTTTTGTCGCCTAAATAGTGTTTAGTTTTTAAGTTTATATAATGCATAATATATGATTGTCTGTATGGTATTTGTAAATAATATGGGCCTTGTTGCTTGATTTAAATTTCTAAATAAAAAAATGTATTAATAATATGTTGCGAATTAACTGCGGCTTCTGGACAATTTTCAGCTCTGAACGTTAGACAATTTCCCCACAAAGACTTGTAATTTGAGCTCAACAAGGTGTGAAGAAAGCTATATCTATCGGCGTAGATATCACTGATTAATAAAGTGAAGGCATATGTGTAGATACGAGTCAGGGTGTGGCGCTCTCTCCGGCCCTAAATGGAGAGAAAAGTTTGCGCTGACCGCCCGCTGACCTTTCGCACCTCGACGTATGATGGGGCCGCGGGGTGGTTTGACGTGGTGTGTTTAAACGGCTGTATAATGTGACGTACGATACAATATGTGCCTGGATGTTTTTTTTAACATAAATATCCGAAAATGAGACAGCGTACGCGTAGCGAAGTGTCTTGTAAATCTTGAAATACGTTACGATTTGCCATGCATTTCGCGGTGCGCCAATGTCTATACCATTAATATCATTATGGCTGGTCTTTAAATCAAACTTCCGCAAATACAAAATACGTTACTAGTTAATTATGTTTATGGTTTTAATAAATAAAAAAGTATAAACTAAATAAATAAATAAAACTTACTCACCTATCTTAGGTCCCTTTACTAGTTGTGTGAGTTTTTTTGAGTTATTTTTAAATTATATTTGTGCAAGCTCACATTATGTTACAAGTGTTACAACTTGTTCGAAGACTCACTCCGATGTGCCACAGCGCTCTTTTCAACAAATTTTATAGGTTGCTATACGCTCCTCAAATTAAAGCTAATCTCTCCAACCTCTGTTATTATCACGTCAAAGTTAACACTTACCTAAATAAATACCATTCAAAATCTCTTTATAAAAAATACTTTCTAATATAGAGTCAATTTTTTGCGACTTCCTGCACTACAGGCATCTAGCAGCTATGGCATAACTGTTAACTTTTTACAAATCCAGTTCCCCACACCGACTGCTATCTCCTATATTGTATTCTGATAGAATAATAAAACAACTTAACGGTATACAAATGGCCGAAACGTGCGGTGTTAAAAAAATAATCGACAAGTTTTATAAACGTCACGATTGTGTTATAAACATGTTTTACGATACAAATAAATCGGAATTAGTCGGTCGTAAACCGATAGTTTGACAAACTGTTGGGTTTATGTTGATTTCAATGAATTCTAAATGTAATTGTATCTTTAACGAAATACACGTGTGTATAAAAACTCGGCAGTAGGTTTGTTAGGGCAACTCTTTTACTTTGTGACTTTGGGTTGAATAAATTACTTGCACATTTAATTCTCTATCTCTTCACATGTGAGCCATTTATAATATTAAAACGGAACTGCAGTTGCCAAATGAAAAAAATTAAACTTATATCAAGGCATACCATTTTTTATTTGGTAAGTACCTAACTGCTTGTTTAAGTAGGTAGATGCTATCATGATACAAAATCATTTAACTTGTGTATTCTCGCCAATATGAATTTAAAATTTTCTAATGCTTAATTACTTATGACATAAAAAGTAATTACTTTTTAGAAGAATTAATTCTTGCCATATAGAGTTCGGTACTGAAATGTTTTATACAAGTGGACAAAGAAGGTCCTTTATCCCCACACCACCGATAGAACACCGCGGAGACGCGGAAGAAATATAACGTGTATTTATTAATCAATCCCCTTTTATTATAGGATGTAATATTATCATCTCGATTCCTAAATCGAAAGGAGAGCGGATCCATTGGAGCGTCATATAAATGTCGTATAAAACCCATGATAATAACCGAGGCAACAAAATTAAAAGCCGGTTAGATTGTATGAAAAATATGAACCGGGATTTGATCTTTGGTAGAAATATGATGCGTCAGCGGTGTCTGCAGACGCACGTTAGTGCGTTTACAAATTAAAATACCCATTTTATAATAGATACCGAATACTCGTAATTAAGAGTTTGTTTTCCCCTAAAATATTGAGATTTTGTGGGTGCAATTTTAAGATTAAATTATAATGAATAATTTATGGTGTGGATAGTTTTTATTTATTTATTGAATAAGCAAAACAAATAACAGTATGTTCATATTCCGGGACCAATTGTGGATAGGTACTTAAATAAATAAGAAGACTTTTATTCATCGGCGTTTGACAACATGTATGCATTGTATTTCTTAGTTACCTTTCTATTATTATGTGTCAAAGGCGCCACCACTCATATCGGTGTCTGGATCAAACACAGTCTAACAATCGATGGAGAGACATCGGATTCCGTTGGGCAACGCCAAGAACAATAGTCCAGAAAGGTTGCTCCGTAATATGAGTTCAAACATATGGCATACGAGCACGAATGAGCAGAGCCGTCTAGAGATCAGATCAAAAATATGTCTACAATTACTGACTTTAATCCATTGTGATAAAGTTGAAGTGTTACATATTAGCAATTGTACATACAATATTCTGCTGTAGTGATATACAGGTCATCGCAGCGGGCGATATATTATGCGCTTTCGAATGAGTTCGCAAAGGCGTCATAAGTGTGTTCGATATGAGAATTTTATAACTATGTTTATGTTAACTAGGGCTTGCAAATATTCGAAATTTTCAGATATTCGAATATTCGACTTTTTCTGACGACGTATTCGAATATTCGAATAATTATTCGAATATTATAAAAAATAAGAAAAGGAACGAGAAATCGGTTTATTATCGTTTTATTCAAAAGCTTTTTTCACATATTGCTAAAACGAAGGATATTTGGCAGAAATCCACTTAATTGACTAGATTTTATCATCCTACTATTTATAAGATGCCCACATTTCTAAAAACAAGTAAAACGCCAAAATTAGACGTATTTAATATTTCTAGATAAAACTTATTATAAATGCGTCTTTGTGTGAAATAATATAACTTTAACCATCCAAACACCTAGGAATGTAAGATATTTTTTTTTAGTAGGTACCTAATTATTTTCCGATTTAAATTAACTTGTAATCACTCAGAGGCCTGTAAAAAGGCCTTTAATTTCATTGTATTTTGAATCTTTATTGACTTTGTTTGTTTTGGCAAGTTATTATTCCTAATGGTCGGCTAATTATATAATATTGGAATATTTAAGGGAAAAAGTTAGTTGAGTACTGGGTGGATTATTCGTCAGCTAAAGGTGCATGGTATGGTAGATTACCAAGTTGGGCAGGTTTGGTATGATTAAATTTGAGAATTGCGATAAGTGGCAAGGTTTAGACTTCAAAAATTCGCTTAACGTACGCTTATACTGAATAAACAGAATGACCCTTTAACTTAAAACTTACGCACCGTAAAAATAACATACTTTTTGATTTCGTCTTCTTTTAAATTGAGTTAGGTTTCACTGTATTCACGAAGTCTATCGAGAGGAATACAGTAAAAATATTATTTCCTTCGTATTTGGGTACCTACCCTTCCTCATTCACTGTAAATATCCGTAAAACACACAGAAACTGTAACTATACAGCGGATGACATAGATTTTTTTATAGTAATAAAAAATATTCGAATATTCGAAACCTGAGCGGCCGAATATTCGAATATCAAAACAGGTCGAATATTCGACAAATTCGAATATTCGAATATTCGAATTGCAAGCCCTAATGTTAACATAATGTCTAAATGATTTCCATTCATATGTCGCATACTTATTTGTTTTTTTAGGGTTCCGTACCCAAAGGGTAAAAACTATTACTAAGACTCCGCTGTCCGTCCGTCCGTCCGTCCGTCTGTCACCAGGCTGTCTCACGAACCGCGCGTGATAGCTAGACACTTGAAATTTTCACAGATGATGTATTTCTGTTGGCGCTATAACAACAAATACTAAAAACAGAATAAAATAAAGATTTAAGTGGGGCTCCCTTACAACAAACGTAATTTTTGACCGAAGTTAAGCAACGTCGGGCGGGGTCAGTACTTGGATGGGTGACCGTTTTTTTTGCTTGTTTTGCTCTATTGTTTGTTGATGGTGCGGAACCTTCCATGCGCGAGTCCGACTCGCACTTGGCCGGTTTTTATTTTTCATGAAGTTACACTTTTGCTATGAGTAAATATTCATTAATATCATGTAAATATCGCATCATAAGAATCAGCGTCATCTTATAAGCCATGTAGGATGTAGGTTTTCCAAACTACTTGAATTAGGTATTTAATTATTAAACTACGTTGATCGTATCTGTGATATCGGATAAATGATATGTACTTGTGGTAATTTGTGAACGGACTTTGAAGCGGGCCCTTGAAATGTTCCAATTAATAAAGCAACAATGAAGAAAGTATCGAAGAAATCTTGAAACATAACTATATATGTATGTATAACGTAAGTTGTATCTTGTATCATTAGTTATTCGATTAATTTTGATTTAGGCCACTCGGTCAGGCAAGCGGTGTAAATTATTCAATCTATCGCTCTTTACATGATCGCCCCTGACTTACGCGGCACGCGATATTTTAACCCATTCATGGCCACGAACCGCCGAGCGTACACAATACGCCAGGCCACCATACAAATCGTTTTTAGCTAAAACGCATGACTCAGCTTATGGGTCTCGAGCCTGGCGCGAACGGTAAATAAATCGCCGCTTATGAAGCCGGCCAGTTGGACAGCATTATGCAACATTTTTACTAACCACCGATTTTCTGTGCCTATCAAAAAAGAAACTAATTATTGCAGTTTGTAGGAGTGAATATTTTTACTTTCTACAAGCGTTTAATGTCTGACCAAGCTAAGTTGGTAGCAAATTTTATAGCCCAGCCAGGGATGGGATGAATCACATCTTGAACTCTAGTGACAAATACCACATGAAAGATAATACCGCCGCCGCCGTTCGGATGCATTCCTTGTTTATTGTCCAAGTGTGTCCGATAAGCTTACACCTGGTCGGTCATTATCTTTGTTTTGGTAAACGCCATTATATTAGTAACAATAGAGAACTTAAAATGTATCTAGTACTTACTTTCTAATCTGCCGTAGAAACCACGATGTTTGAAAAAACTTGTAAATATTTGTCACAAACTATTTGTTATACAATACATATTAGTTAGTGGTGACTGTTTCAACCGCCTTGTTCTATATTGAAACGAAAAAAAATTAACTTTAACATCATTGTTAGTAGGTAATTGCCTAAGATACAATACAACGATCACCAAATATTATGACATAAAAGTACAGTGGGAAAAATCCTCGTTGCCTTACCCCTCATACAAAACAAAATATTAGTATACTACGGCTTGGTTCCTACAAATTGTTGCTTACCATCATCCAAACAGTAATCAGTTGTAAAATGGTACAATATCAAACAGCTTCAACATGAAATAAGCTTTAAAACCAGCCAATAAAGTTTATTTTAGCCTGCTACGGAAACATTCGCAGTTTTTACAAGTAGCGCCAGGCCACGGTGACCCATACCTTGAGCCCTGTCAATAACTTCTGAAATATATATATTTTTTGTATTTTTTCAATATAGATTTTTCTGTTTGCTTGCATCGCATTATGTATCTAGAATTTCAGTATATTTACTATATTGCACTGATAGTAAACCAAACTTGAATATTCGAGACCCTGTTTTCATTAAAAAAAACGTGTTTATAATTTTTATCCTAATATGCCTTATAGAAATGTTTGTTAGCTTATATGTTACTTACGTTATTACATCAAATTACGTTTCGTTTAAGTTTAAATCAGAATTTATTCAGGACTCACATGTGAGTCACTGGCCCTGCGGAACTGTTTGAGCATGACCCATACGCTGAGTCGCTGGCCCTGAATGGGTTAAACTAGTCGTCTGGTGCCATTACCATTGCCAACCAAGTCCAACTCTCTAGACAACCAGTGTACACTGCAACCTTAAGGTCTGTGACAAGTAATCGTGGTCGGACTACGAACTTAAACTGGTCTCTCGGAGCGATCTAATCACCAGCGCACTAAAGGCATCTGGAACAACACCCCAGCTTGTTTTCGTACTTTATCAAACATTATCTAATTGTACGTGTTTCAAATACAACCTCAGTTATAACCAAATAAGGTTCACGTGTAGGGTTTTTGGTATTTAGCATACCTATTTAATTCGTTTTTAAAGTTACGGGTAGTTTGAAATAAGACCTAGCATACCTACTTAATAAGTTTTTAAAGTTAAGGGTAGTTTGAAATTGAAGACTGTTATTGGTTGGGTATAAAAAGAAAGAGACTTGGCGGACAGCTCTCTTGGTTGTTGAGTCCTGCTAGCGAACGGTTGTCATAAGACGAGATTATTGTGAATTGGAATAAGACAAGAAAATAAATGGATAAATATCTTCAAGGTGTTGTTATTTTTACACTTCAGAAGTGTGCAGAACGTAAGTACACGCCTACTGCTATTACTTATTGATTTAGTGAGATAACTGATAACATGACCCTTATTCTGAGCTTGGAGATAATTAATTAACTATACGAAATTCTAATGGATTACGTAAGAAATATGGTACTGGTAACATTTTTATTTAATTTAAATGAGTACCTGCATCATTTATTAATAATATTATGATGATTATGATTATAGGCTATCTAATTGCATATCAGTTAAACTTAGGTTAGTTTGACCCATAAATGTAATTAAATGGACATAATATCAATGTGTAATCATAAGAATATATGCGTCAGTTTGTCGAGAATTCAAAGTATTTAACCACCATGCCACCGACAGCTAGGCATAATAATGTTCAGTTAACAAAATCAAGTACACGTGTTCTTCTTAATAAATAGATACGTGACTGTAGTTATTAACTTCTTTGCTACTTACTTACCCACACACATGTGGGAATTAGGCAGAATATGTCAACACGTGGGTCTTGATATGTGTTGGTTGGAGTATTCAAGGGTACCTTAATTTTCATTATTTCTTCACTACGGCGCATAGTTTCAGAGATAAATTGATATTTATGATTTATAACCAGGTCTCGCAATTTAATTGAAGATTTTGAGTTTTGATTTTGATCCTTAATGTTAAAATTTGTGGAATATAAGTAGATGGCTTACTATGCAAACGGGGCATTGAATTTTCAGTCTTTTTTTTTGCTACGACGCATAGATTAAACATTATTTTGTCATATAATTCCTTTATAGTTTATAAGGTATTATGATATAGTATATAGGTATATGTAACACCGGATACTTTTACGTTTCATGCCGAGTTGTTGGAGAATATGGCTGACGATGACTCATGATGATCAACGGCGCTTGCGAACACCAGAAGCCTCGGTCTTCGCGAAAGGGAATGTAGCTGGAATAACAGCGGCAGTGAAAAAGGAATCCAGACCGAAGCAGAGTCCTGTTGTGAAAGTCAGGAGTAACCCCGCTTCGACAGCCTTAGCGAGAGGCACGCGCCACTGGACATCAGGTCATGTACACCTACTTTTACTATTATATTATGAATGAATTGATATGGTAATGTGTGTTAGATACCGTGAATTGCTTGACTTCATCTCGTTCATAGACATCTAGCACATATAACATAAGTATAAGATGAATATATTGCCAGAGGATAAGTTGAGAAAAATTAATTTGATGAACCGATAGAAACTATTACTTGTGTACCAATTATGAGAAATTTTTGCCTAAATATGTCAATGCGATATAATAACGCGTATATATCTTATCTTACGAAATAATAGATACGATCTATGAGTAGTTCTCAGCCGGTCAGGCCTTTGACCAACTTTTGTGATTTCTATTTGAACTGCAAGGAAGCTCCACATCTATAATGCCATCTGATTATAAACAAAATTGGACAATAATTAGCTCATTAATGGCACATTTTCTGTGAATTGATTGATTTGTTGCTTTGTTTATTTATTGGTCGAGTATCGAGTAGGTATCGAGTATCGAGTATCGAGTATCGAGTATCTAGTATCGAGTATCTAGTATCGAGTATCTAGTATCTAGTATTGATAGTCATTTGGTTTATTGAATTATAGTCATTTGGTTTATTGAATTATAGTCATTTGGTTTATTGAATTATAGAGTCATTTGGTTTATTGAATTATAGAGTCATTTGGTTTATTGAATTATAGAGTCATTTGGTTTATTGAATTATAGAGTCATTTGGTTTATTGAATTATAGAGTCATTTGGTTTATTGAATTATAGAGTCATTTGGTTTATTGAATTATAGAGTCATTTGGTTTATTGAATTATAGAGTCATTTGGTTTATTGAATTATAGTCATTTGGTTTATTGAATTATAGAGTCATTTGGTTTATTGAATTATAGTCATTTGGTTTATTGAATTATAGAGTCATATGGTTTATTGAATTATAGAGTCATTTGGTTTATTGAATTATAGAGTCATTTGGTTTATTGAATTATAGAGTCATTTGGTTTATTGAATTATAGTCATTTGGGTTATTGAATTATAGAGTCGTTTGGTTTATTGAATTATAGTCGTTTGGTTTATTGAATTAGAGTCGTTTGGTTTATTGAATTAGAGTCGTTTGGTTTATTGAATTAGAGTCGTTTGGTTTATTGAATTATAGAGTCGTTTGGTTTATTGAATTATAGAGTCGTTTGGTTTATTGAATGATCGAGTCGTTTGGTTTATTGAATGATCGAGTCGTTTGGTTTATTGAATGATCGAGTCGTTTGGTTTATTGAATGATCGAGTCGTTTGGTTTATTGAATGATCGAGTCGTTTGGTTTATTGAATGATCGAGTCGTTTGGTTTATTGAATGATCGAGTCGTTTGGTTTATTGAATGATCGAGTCGTTTGGTTTATTGAATGATCGAGTCGTTTGGTTTATTGAATGATCGAGTCGTTTGGTTTATTGAATGATCGAGTCGTTTGGTTTATTGAATGATCGAGTCATTGGTTGATTGAATTATAGTCATAATTTATAGTCATTGGGCTTGAATTATAGTCATTGGGCTTGAATTATAGTTATTGGGCTTGAATTATAGTCATTGGTTGATTGAATTATAGAGTCATTGGTTGATTGAATTGTAGAGTCATTGGTTGATTGAATTGTAGAATCATTGGTTGATTGAATTGTAGAATCGTTGGTTGATTGAATTTTAGAATCGTTGAATTATTGAATTGTAGAATCGTTGAATTATTGAATTGTAGAATCGTTGAATTATTGAATTGTAGAATCGTTGAATTATTGAATTGTAGAATATCGTTGAATTATTGAATTGTAGAATCGTTGAATTATTGAATTGTAGAATCGTTGAATTATTGAATTGTAGAATCGTTGAATTATTGAATTGTAGAATCGTTGAATTATTGAATTGTAGAATCGTTGAATTAATGAATTGTAGAATCGTTGAATTATTGAATTGTAGAATCGTTGAATTATTGAATTGAAGAATCGTTGAATTATTGAATTGTAGAATCGTTGAATTATTGAATTGTAGAATCGTTGAATTATTGAATTATTGAATCATTGAATTATTGAATCATATTTTTAATTCATAGGTTACTGCAGTTAATGTTGCAGCATTACATTGAAATTATTTAAATATGATGATTTTAATATAAGCGATAATGAAGAGTGCATGGTTGAACCTGTAGAACTCACCACAATTAAACCGAGATCGAGGAGGATTGATGGCCTCTTATTGGTTATATTATTATGTTTAAATATTATGTTTAAATTAAGACTTGATAAAAATAGATGTACAATAATAAACATTATCTCATTACTAGATAAGCTGATATATTAAATAATGCATGAACTATAAAAAACTCGTCAAATAATAGTAGATTACCATTGAGGCAGTTTTTAAAAGAGATAATTTAATAATAAGAGATATTAATTTCAACTGGGAGGTTATTAAAGACACGTATTGCGGTAAAGAATTCACTTTTATACTTTTACTTATTGCCGAACTTGAAATTTGATAATTATATTTATACTAGTGCGCAAATCGTAATTAAAAGATTTATTCTTAATATTTTATGTTTACAAAAAGGCGAAGCTCCAGTATGTAGATCTCAATTAACGCAAGTATTTCCTTGAAGAAATCTCTGAGTGGATATTGGTGATACATATTGCGTGGGCAGTTTTCTTACAACCTAAACATAATTACAACGTCGTCGTAATCACCCCAGTAGTTAAATGATACCATATTTCAGTTACAAAATATGCGATTCCATGGTATACATTTTTGATTGTATTCTAGAACAAGTCGGAAGGTACGGATAGGTAAAACATCAGGTTTTTGCAGTTCTATCGTTTGTCTGTCATGTAACATTTGAAACGTATAATTTATTTAATTCAACGTGTAGAGAAAATATTACTGGTCCTTTTTCTGCGGAAACACGCCTATTTAGGTGCTATGTTTATTCCCGAACTGCGGGATTTGGTATGCTATAAAGACGTTTAGTGAATTAATATACTGTTCAAGTCTTTCATAAAACAATATGCATATTATAAAAAAATCTAATAGTCTGAAAATCCCAACGCGTCTTGCAATTGATGGACTAAGTACTTTGTCAGCTTGGATAAATCCTAACAAGCTAGAATATACGACCTTCTCTGAAAACATTGGGAGGGGAGCTATTAGGTATAGGTTTTTAGTACCAGATGATTAATGCATTGATAATGGGAACATAATAGGTCAAGTTGTACACAATAATTACTTAATTATCGCTGTTATTCATCATAGTAATATTTTATAAATTATAGTCAGGGTTAAAGTTACTGAAAGGTTCTCGGGAAATATTCCTGTCTCAAGAGTGAGGTTTATAATTGAAGATTTCTTGACATGATAATGGAAAATGATGTTGAAGCCACGAGAATTTGATTTGATTCGTGTGCTGACACAGCTAAGTACTACCATTTTAGAAAAGATTTGAACTGGTTCATATTATATATGGCAGGAAGATTGATAGTGCTTCAGTCACGAGAATTGAATTGGTTCGTGTACTCTGTTGTTTCAGTCACGAGAATTGAATTGGTTCGTGTACTATCTACCTGCAGATAGAGATGATCATTACTCATGAAAATCGAATAATAAATGGCAATTAATGATCTGTTACCCTGAATTACTAGTCAAGGTGTACACTGTTGTGATTATTAACCCAATGTTGGATATTTTTAGCAAGTTGAGCGCCGCACCTCTACCGGCGTCCCCCGCCTCGCGCCGCCTGAGTCCGATGCGAGCCGTCTCCAGCAGGAGCCCGCCTCGCGCCGCCAGAGTCCGGTGCGAGTCCGGTGCGAGCCGTCTCCAGCAGGAGCCCGCCTCGCGCCGCCAGAGTCCGGTGCGAGCCGTCTCCAGCAGGATGTCTCCGGCAGAAGAGTAACAATTTTAACCCTTCGTATGCTTTAGTCAAAATTTGCCACTGAATTAATAACCTTGAAACTGTAAATTCTAGTCCAAATTGTGTGGCAGGCATACGAAAGGTTATTTAGATGATGTTTTTGAGATTTTGACTTGCTGATGCCTGATTGAAACAGTTTCGTATCCTATGCGATTAGTGTATCCACTGTTAAGTAGTATACGTAGTCTGTCGGCCAAGTGTAGGGTTTCCACCTGGCACGTGTATGAGGACATACACGGAGTCAGGATGGACGAGTGTAGGGTTTTTGGTATTTAGCATACCTATTTAATTCGTTTTTAAAGTTACGGGTAGTTTGAAATAAGACCTAGCATACCTACTTAATAAGTTTTTAAAGTTAAGGGTAGTTTGAAATTGAAGACTGTTATTGGTTGGGTATAAAAAGAAAGAGACTTGGCGGACAGCTCTCTTGGTTGTTGAGTCCTGCTAGCGAACGGTTGTCATAAGACGAGATTATTGTGAATTGGAATAAGACAAGAAAATAAATGGATAAATATCTTCAAGGTGTTGTTATTTTTACACACGATTCAATGTCATGAAATAGGAATAAATTAACAGGTGTGAGTAACCAATACTCGCTTTTTGTTGCATAAATTAATCGTTATAATTAAATCTCATTGTAAAGTTCACTTGCGCGCCCTTGTGACCAAAACGCGTGTCTGATAATAAGTCAAATAAATAATGTTATTATTTGTTTAATTGATTTCCAGAATGAGTTTAAGGTAGCATTGACAAATCGGTCAGGTCGATTAAAAGTAAATATTACTCGTGCTGTGGAGGTTTGCTATAAATAACTTAATATTGTGTTGTTAAGTAAGAATAATAAATACATATGTAAGTATATAGTTATTTTTACACGCCAGTGATGATTAATTATAATCATACAGTCGCCATCAAATATATCGAAGCACCTTGGGCGCTCCTATTTAATTATTTGATGCCGCCCGTACAGCCTGTCTAGTAAATATCCTTCCTTCTTCAAATCAACACGATACATCTTTACGATTGAAGTGGCTCATTCACACGAAATTACAAAAGCAAAATAAGCTACTGCTTGATCTTCAATACGAAATAGTATTGGTTGTTCCAAATATGACCTAGAATTCTAGATGACATTCCAATGTGGCCTACCCTAACTAAAATCCCTTCAGTCCAGTTGTAGCATAATATGTGACGTTATCTATGAAAAGGGACCTTATTGTCGATGGCGGTTACGCCATTATTAACGATGCTCCGAGATAAATACAATGCCTCGCTACGCTGTGCGGTGTAAGCGCCATCGACAATAAGGTCCCTTTTCATAGATAATGCCCCATATGAGCGTACAAATAAATCTTGTAGATTTTTACCAGTCCTATCTCTGACCCAATAAGATAGCGTCCCGCAAACAGCTTATCTGTCTCGTGCCATATCTCTATCCTATTCTTGCACATGACACCTTTATGTGTGGGAGCGGGATGCATGCAAGAAATGCAATAAAGCAATTGACACGTGATAAAGCCTGTATCCGTTGCATTATGTTTACTTATTGTGTTGTTTCTTTTCAGGTAAGACGGACACAAACATTGTGTGAGGATTTGGGAACATACTCGAAGTAATAGTAATACCTAAGTAAGAAAATATACTTAATGTAGGAAATGCTTTATTAAGGTATTTGTTAAAATTTCATTTTCGATATAAGCTTTTACACGTATTCTTTCAACAGACAACTCATCGAGACAATGTTTATAAAACCCAGACACGTGTTGGTTGCGTTGCTTTCACAGAGTTCCTATGGCAACCTTCTGTGTCCACCATCAGATTGGTTAGATGGTACCATAATAGTCCATTTCGCAGAGACATTGACAACCATATAATTGGACCATATGGAGGGACAGCAATATAATTGGGTACTTTCCTCTAATTAAAATAAATTATTTCACACCGTGCACGAAATAAAGCACCAGACAATTCTTAGAAAAACATAGACAGAAATTATTTTTAAACACAATTTCTATTTAATAAATCAGATAGAAATATAAAAAGTAGGCGAGTTGACCGTGACGTCACTACACACATTTTCATATAAATTCCATATTGGCAAATCGTTTTGACAGTTCTAAAAAAGAAACTGCTTTGACTAGTAGGAAAGTACCCAATTATGCGCGTGCAATAGAGACAGCAACAGGCGGGACAACGAAAATCTAACGTGGAAAGTGTCTGCTATATTAAAGAAAAAAAGTCTTGTCTCTTCATGTTGCGCTCTTGTAAACTAGGTAAGTTAAATCAAAACTAACGACCAAAAGCAAGAAATAACCATTAAACAGGTTAGGTTAGGTTAGGTTAGTATTATTTACATATAAATGCGCCAGAAAGCTATAAAACCTCGTGTTTAGCGTCTCCTATATCATTTCCCAGATATTTATGCGACATAATTGCCGGAGCTGTAAATCGCAATTACAATGGCTCCTAAACAGCGAGCAATGAGGTGGAAAAGCTGATAGAGCTGAAACTCCATACTCGAGTATTTAACTGATATAACCGTCGTTCACTAAACGGAGGCGATTTTCCGCCTCAAACAAACCAATATAATTTGCCTAGTGCGCAAAACGTTCAAGCGGATAAACAAGACCAAGTGCGGGTAGTTCGAAAAACTCGCGCGGTGAGAAGATGCTGATGTCAACTTAAGCCAGTCTTCTCCGAGACCACGGGGACAACGCCGTCCTCGAAACGTCGGAGGTAAATCTTAAAACTTAGATACGCGATTAAGTCCCGTTGTACAATTTAACAATATAATTTTGTTTTCGAAGTTCGTGACTTTAAACATTTACACAATATACCTCCCTACGGCAAACCACAAAAAAATAAGTAAGTACTTATCCACAAAGATAAATAGGTACCTATGGCAAAGTAAAGTGTACAGTCAGTTGCAGCGAAAGGGTACCCCTGCATACAAACTTCCATGCAGGGGTGGTACCTTTTCTCTGCAGCTGACTGTACCTAAATTTAGTAAGCAACTTAAACCCCGATATGACCCCGGTCGTCCGTTTGGTTTGTGTCTACTATAGTATGACGACCGGTCTGGCCTAGTGGGTAGTGAACCTGCTTGTGAAGCCGATGGTCCTAGGTTCGAATCCCGGTAAGGGCATTTATTTGTGTGATGAGCACAGATATTTGTTCCTGAGTCATAGGTGTTTTATTTGTATATAAGTATGTATTTATCTATATCAGTATGTATATCGTCGCCTATAGTACCTAAAAGCTTTGCTTAGGCAGTTTGGGGACTTTGGGGCTGATCTGTGTAAGATGTCCCCTGATATTTATTTATTTATTTATACTGGTCGACCTGAAGCGACTGCTCGTGTCGGCACAGCAACAGGAAGAGCAGTCCAGTCTATTTTGAATAGTTTACGACGTCGCCATTCATGGCTAATAAAGACGCACGCGCACCATTGTGGCGACGGAGGGTGGATGCCCTCGTGTCTGGAAATTGTGTCGGGTTTACATTTTCATTGATCCTGAGGATCTTAGTTACGGAATAACTTTGCTGATGGTTTAAAGTTTATCGCAATGAACTAAGGGAACATCGAAGGAGCTAGGGATTTAATTCCCATTCTACCATCTGACTTTTAGACGCACGGCCGGTTTCCATCCTTACTTGGTAGATATTCCACCAATTCGCACGAAGCGCTTTTCTTCCTCTTTTCTTATGCGCACTGCCAAGGAATGGAATTGCCGGCGTCTATATTTCCGAGCACATATAACCCGGCAACCTTCAAATCAAGGGTGAACAGGCACCTTCTGGGCAGGCTCGCTCCATCGTAGGCCACGTCTTCGCCTCGGCTAGTCTGTGGCCATGAGTAAGCCCATTAATTATAAAAAAATGTTTGCCTACAGATGTAGTGCATAATTATGTTCCGTCGTATTTTCGTGTAATCACGTGTCTTGCTATTTCAGTCAGTCTCGGTACAAAAAGTACTGAGGTTGACTGAAGTAGCATGACAAATACGAACGTTTCCGAGGAAATACGATGGGAAACAATTATGCACTACCTCTGTAACTCCATCCAGAAACGTAGGGTATTCTAGTGTGTCCGCAGGTTTCCTAATATGAAAAAAATATTGAATTTAAATTACTCTGCGTGCATTTCGCTCACAACAATATAGTACGAGCGAGACAAATCACTCAAAGTCAAGTCGATCAGAGAAAAATGCAAATCAATATTTCTTCACCTGCCTCTCCATCGCCCGAATGTGCAAGAGCGAAAGAGAAGCAGATAACGAAATTTCGATTTTCCTTTTTTGCAATATGCTCTCAGATTTAAAAATTCGAATGCTAGTCCAGTTTCACGCCGGCGTCGTAAGTAAAGTGCACTCGATTGAAATGACCCAAATATACGTAAACGGTACAATTTGATGAGATCACGGAGGAAACGGCTGAATTGTCCCAGTCAACGAATATACGCTACAACTGTTATTTACTGCTATACCGTATTTTGAATTATCTATTGTCCTTACTGGAATGGAACGGACTAGTCTTGAGTTTTTTGCTAGCAATGAGGTGATCCGCGAGAGAGCCGAGGCTGACAATGACAACAATAGAAATATAAATATCTTTTTTCTACTCGTCGACTGTAATTCTTGAATTAAGATTTCGTATACCAAACTGCAATTGGGTACTTTTAATGTATGGGCTCCCCACTCAACTATAATATTCATTACGATACGGTTTAGTCAACTATAATGAAATTGACCAATCACAGCTCGCCGCCGTCAAGAGGATGAAACAAAACTATAGCTCAAATTAATTATTTATTTTTGGTTGTATAGTAGAAATAATTGCTTTATAAGTCAGAAACGCGCATGTGACATTTCTGGCAAATAATAGTATTTTATACAATAGTGATATAATCAAGCATTTCAATCTCGTACCTTACTTATAGGCAACTCAGCAAGCTTCGTTGCCTAAACACGGTACTCGACTGAAAAGCTCTCCATTATATAAAATACTATATATAATTGTATAAAATACTATTATTTGCCAGAAATGTGGTACATAAATTAGGTGATAACATGAATTTTATATCGAACATCACATCAATCAAAATTCAAAACAATCATCGGTCAAATCAAATCGATCGAAATTCAATCATCGAAACTAAAAAGCTCTAAAATATTAACTACCAATCAGTGTGAGTTATAATTGTAATAAGTAAACATGTTAAAATAATGAATAGGTAGGTAATTTTTAAGTTTCATACAAAATACTCAACTGCCAAATAAGCTATATTTTTCCTGAATGACAACATCGAATATCAGGTACTTAAACTTTTTTCATTCGACCGACCCATACAGAAAAGTTTATATGATATTAGTCTATTACATTACAACTGCATAATATCAAGTCAACATTAAATCAAGTAAGTAACTATACATTTTTTAAGTTCAAATAGACATTGGTTATTACGCCATATTACAAAATAACCGCATAGCAACTCCAGACCTTATCGAATAACCGAGAGTTTACACTAATAGTCCAACTGCGATGTTTACATTGGCCAACAAACACGGTGCCCTACGTAAACAAGTGTAAACACGGCATCCATCACTACGATAATCACATTTCGCTTATCTGCTCACACCGTACAAAAGAGCGCTTCCTTATGAAATGTGTTGTGTCTTATATCCTTTTAGAACTGAGTGGGCGTTTGTATTCTCCTCACTACAAATAACGCAGGAACGTTTGTTAATAGTAACTAGTATTATAACTGTTATTTTGAGATCTGAATCTACCGCGAAAATCGAAATTTCGTTATCTGACCTCTATCGTTCGTACATATATGCAAGACTGACAGAGAGGCAGATAAGGCAATTTCGATTTTCGCGACAGACCTTCAGCTACAGCTACACTGCATGCAGAGCGCTACCGAGAGGACGACTTCCTATACCTACCTATTGAACAAAAACAAGCAAGTTTGCCATATTATTACTGAATCGCGATTAGAAAGGGATTGAGATAGCTGTCAATCCATATTGATTTTGACGTAAGTGTATGGAAATCTGTTATTTCTAATCCCTTTCTGATCGCGGCATGATAATACGTATATGGAAGTTTAAAGTAAATGTATGTGGTCAAAAGGGTCTATTGTTTCCCAAAAAGTTTTAAGTAACCTAACCTAACCTATATATAGGATAACCTTACGAAAATCCTGAAAAGTTTTCAGTTTCAGTTTTATGACTAATGATAATATGACAAACAATACATTAGGTACGACTTAAAGCTGAGGGTGTTCCAGCTTCGATCGCGCCACTACGTGCACTTGAACTCTTTTGTGGTGCGCGTGCCGTGACCGCTGCAGGGGACCATCGAGTGCGTGTGTCGTGTTTCGGAGGTTCCGGGGCAAACTGCCGAATCCGACACAAGAGCAGCCGATGCAACGGAGCCACGCTTTAGTTTATGTATGTATATTACGACTTAAAACTTTATGGGAAACAAATGGATTCCGGTCAATAATCGTTGGCTCAAACTCTAGATTGTATTACTTCTGCTTCTTCTCAAATCTCGACTCGCCAACGCTCGCGCTAGCAATGATAATACCTCTATGTTTACATGCTGAAGTGAGAATTAAGTGTGACTGATCTCACGCCAATGATCTGGTACATTTTGCACGAGTTCTCGGTCTGATGAAATGTGTTTGCTTTCCTCCTTGTTTATTATTGTTACGCGCGGTCTTGATACAATTGAGTGGTAGTGGCAATGTGGCACTGTGGTATCTTAATGGAAATACTTTGATCTATTACGTTCTCACTATTTTCCTATGGAATTTTGAGAGTTGCTGTTACTGGTAATATTGCCCAAATTACAATTTCTCCAATTAATATAGAATAGAATAGAATAGAATAGAAAATGCTTTATTTAAAAACGCTTAATTTAAACCTTAACACCTTTGTCCTAATTGTCCTATAACATAAAAACTTTCCCTACGTAATTTGATTTGATTTGTGTACCTAATAGTAACTACATATTTACACCTACTAACATCAGTTTTTCTCTGCGATGAAAAATGAGGAAAAAAGGACAAATGACTTACATATAACCAAGGGGCAAGGGCTGATAGGCGATTGTCACGAGCACAATTCCCATGACGTCCATCGACGACAGTTAACCATTCGTGAACCTTATTACGAGGTCTTAAGGTCTTCAAATGGATAGTTTGGCATGTCTTCTTCTGTATGGAATTGGCGTTTTGGCACGCGTTTTGACAATTCTTTGGCCACGGTTGGCCACCTCTCAACGCTCTGATTTATTTAAACAGAGTGTTACTTGTAGGTATTTCATTGTTTTGTACTAATTGAAAGTTTGTTTTAGGAATTGGGTTACGTTTGTACCTATTCATTTGAAAGAGACTAATATGAGGAAGCCTATATATAGTGTAATTGATACATTATTTTTTCAATTTATTATCCTACATATTATTACGTTTAAATACGTCGACAGCTCTAATACATACGAGTATATCTTCTCATCCTCTAACCTATAATTGATGATGACGATGATTCATCAATAATACATTATGAACTTATGACTAAGACTAATATTTAAAAATTATTATTAAGACTGTCACGTTTATATGGTGTATTTGACTACGTCCTACCCGAAATACGTTATGTTCTATTTTCTGTTGAAAATATTTAAATAACTTTATATGAACTGACATTACAGTTATATTGTATGCTCGTATGCGAGGTACCTATGTCATTTGCTTGACACCGGCGATGGTGCTCGATCCATCATGTATGACGTTGACGCGATGTAAGCGCAGACAGGCCCATGCCCCACATGGTGCATCATGGCGTCCCGTTGTGTGTGGTGTGTTGGCATTCGTTGCACCGACTTCTAACCTCTAAATACACAGTTAAGTGTGATTGCTATGTGAAAAGGTATAACTTTTATCGAGGGATCACAGTATGGCGTTTTTCAAAAAGGAGTGCACGGTTTCAAGGGCCGGCAACCCGTACATTACACCTTTGGGTTTGCAGGCATCTATAAGCTCAGTGACGACTTAAATCAGGCGAGCCGTATGGTTGTTTGCCTCCAATGCCGTATAAAAAAACCAGAATGCGATAGTTTTGCTTTCAATCAAAAACATTTATACATTGGTGAAAGGGTAGTTAAACAAATTGCGCAGCAACGACTCTGGATCATACATAACAGATTTCATCTGCTATAATTTTAGACACTCTTTACGACCCATAAAGTCCACAATAGAAACCGCCGAGCCGACAGCTGTTAGTTTCAGGAACTGGAGCTGCGGGATGAGTTATCTTTTGCCAGTGGGCCAACACAACTGTCTGTCAAGTAGGAAACGCGGCGCGAGTGGACATCCTTAAATTCTTTGAATAGTCTAATTAAGAAAGAAGTTGGTAGTTTTCGTCGTCCGTAGTTTGTGTCGCACCGCCCTTTCAGTTATCTGCATAGCAAAATTAGGCTATGGGTACATATATGTATTTGGAAGTTTGGATGTTCTGAGTTCTGATCCTCTGAGTAGGTCGTTTTCTTCTGAGTGTACTTGCAACAAGTCATTTCAATTGTAGAACAAAACATATATTATGAAAGGAAGGCATGATTCTGATTTCTTCAGTTTCAGACTATAGTTATCACGTCTAGTAAGATTTGCCCTTTTAAATGATTCACCCCACTACTGAACCTTGTCACAGTCATCCGGGGTTTAAGTTTAATAGCATTAACAGAAATAA
Source organism: Cydia amplana (assembly GCF_948474715.1). NCBI lineage: Eukaryota > Metazoa > Arthropoda > Insecta > Lepidoptera > Tortricidae > Cydia > Cydia amplana. Next base: position 16,663,629 of record NC_086074.1, on the reverse strand, counting down.
CAAAAACGGCTTAATTATGATTACGAACAATAGCGCGGAAGATATAGTAGCAATAGATGTCACAAAGGTGGTCGTAGTTAAATGCACTTTCTTTATTGAAACAGATGCACACCGTGGACTAACGGTTATTACGGAAGCGTCTGAAAATAACTTTATAGCGACGATTCGGAATTAAAACATGTTCGTGTCATTTCAAAAGTTTATGTTCATTCATCGATACTAATACTTTGATGTAGTGTTTTCCAACTCGCGGCTTACTCGAACGTTCATTGCTTTAAATTTAGCTGTTATTTGTCAAGAAACCGAATTGCAAACACCGTTGCCAAACGTCGAATCTTTTGTTGTACACCGGCATGTGAGTCACGGTGACATTTTTCGAGGATTTTTTTTGTGAAGTTACAACGTCTATGCTCAAGGCTAGAGGCGTGTAACGGTTGGCTGTGGACGAAAATTGTTGTTTACTCAAGTCGCGTAATTAGTCATCATTCATGCCGATTGCAAGAAAGAATAAGATCGTAGGTAGGCAGAATAATCGGGGGTATATAACTATCTTGCATTTGATGGCACACTCTAGTTTCAGCGTCACATAATAAACGTATCAGTTTGTTATTATGAGATTCTTATATGTACATTATCATGATGATTGTTTGATGAAATAGATGGAATTTGCAGTTCCGTACCAATCTTTGGTCATCACTCTTGCCGATTACAATGAAGTCTTTAATAGTGATCATTACTGCAATAATCTGATCAATTCAATTTAAGAATTATTGAATACCACGCACATTATCAATTGAATATTTGTAACCTTTTATTATCGCCTCCGCCTTAGAATTTGGAATATAATAAAAACTGGTCATATTTCAACATGTGCATTAAACCTTTAAGGTCAAATTTGTTCTAAATTTATTACAAAACTAATGAGTAGGTCGAAATACACGCCTACGATCGAACTTGGTGTCAACCGTGGACTATGGCTGTGATGATACAAAAACACTATAAGGTTTGGCGAGTTAATAGCTCATAGGTTCTTTTGGCTTCGTGCAACTTCGCAACGATTAGAGAACATCAAAAACACCTGTTCTGTGTCGCATATTAAAAAAGGCTTACGGGCTTTGGAACGTCCACTGCACGCAGCGTTTTAAAATCATACGAGTACATCGTTCAGGTGGGCGACGCCCAGGTGCCGGCGGAAAATATGTCACGCTCTAATTAGTTAAAAGTATGATCGGAATTTCAGCACAACTTTCTGGAATCTTTGACATCGATATCCACTATGCCCAGGTCACGCAATCTTCCTACACGTTCCTGGAAATGTTGAAAATATTCCTGCAATGTCAAAGCTATTCACCATCTCAGTGGTTTAGTTCCCACAACTTGTCTGTATATAGGTATCAGTTCCCGGTCTCAGGAAAGCAAATCAAAGTGTCCAAGCGTTTAATAGTCCATCCGGCCTGACACTTAAGCCGGTAAACCTTGCTTCCGGCGCGAGCTGATGCAGTCATTAGCCGACGTCGTGCAAATTCTACGACCCCCTGTCTCTGAATTTATAAATAATCCGGGAACGTTTCAGTGGCGGCCGCGAAGCGGCACACCGCGGACGGCGCGGACGCGCTTCCGAAACACGATCGATATGACGATCCATGAGTACATCGATCGATAAACGACGCGATGCGAGTGGTCTTTGTGATCTAGCGGTGTGCTATGTGATTCTAATCAAGTGCCGATCGAAACTTTACCATCTAAAAAATGTATTACAATTTTTTTTATACGTGTTATTTCTACGGATTTAATAAAGTCACTAAGATCTTCGCTCACCCGACTGATTGAGAGCAGACGTGTCACTTTCAATCTAAGAAAATATGAGTTACTGTTCGTGCCGCTTGCGAAATTCCTGTCAAGTCATTTATTTTTGTAATCTCAATTCAGTCTAATGAATGGGCCCATCATAACCATTAAGTTTCACATTAACTTGGTATTGTTTACGTTCCTCGTTTATATTTCGCGACGTTTCATGTTTTACATTCGGTTCGTGTATTTGAAAGTCTAATTTGGTCTGTCGTTAGTTTCCTGAGTAAAACGAGAAGTACGTACGCAAATACACCGAGACGGTCAAGTATGTCAGTAATGTAGTCTACTGGACAATAAGCGCATGATATACTGCCAACGATATACTTTTAAGTAATGAAGAAAATTACTTATTCAACTTTCAGGGGCCCGTTTCTCAAAAGCTTGTAACTTGTAATACAAGTGGAAGTCCCTTTCTAACAAATGTTGTCAAAAATTGACATCCTGTTGTATTACAAGTTACAAGCTTTTGAGAAACGGGCCCCAGGTTAGATAGTTTTTTAAGCAGGACCTACCCTATTACCATCTACAGATTTTGGTGAACACAAATAGGTACCTCCGAGCTACGTTGTATTAAGAAAATTGGAGGGACTGTAAATGGATACGGTTACAATTACAAGTTACAAGCTTTTGAGAAACGGGCCCCAGGTTAGATAGTTTTTTAAGCAGGACCTACCCTATTACCATCTACAGATTTTGGTGAACACAAATAGGTACCTCCGAGCTACGTTGTATTAAGAAAATTGGAGGGACTGTAAATTGATACGACTCAAAAACCTAGCTGGCTGAAAACGATGCCAGTCAATATTTCGTGATTAATTAATAAGTATGGAAAACAAACGCTGTCCATTACGATTTTCTAAGCTTCAATGGCGTCTTTGTTCTTCTTTCCATTGATTTCGCAACGGCTTTCATGTGTGGCTAATTATACTGTACATCGTCGGTGTCTCATTAGTGTCCACATCACCTTGCCATTGGCATGTCTTTAATATTCAGACTTCACGGAAAATGTTAACGTAGATACCGTTGTTGCTTTTGTCTGTTTTATTAATAGAAGGTAGGATCCTACAGAAGTGGTATACGCGTGCCTCCGTGAGGGACAAAACATTTGCAATGCGACACTATGAATGGTCGAATTTATTTGTTGCCCACCATAATCCATACTAATTTACGGTGGGTAATAAAAAAAATGTGAGACGGTTACAAGGATAAACAATAATAGCGCTTTCGCTGCTACTCCTACTGAAAGATACATAAGATTATCCCGTTCTGTCAGTTGTCCCCACCACTCATGCCCTATCCAGTTAAAATACTAGATTCATGGGTTTATTAATGACCTATTGTAATTTACCTATTCAACCAGACGTCGCGTCGCTTTAAGAGTTATATGAACTTAAAAGTATCATGTTAATTATATCCTCTGAAAAGAAAGTGGCTTTTTTATTGGACTTTCCATTTGCGGGATTTAAAACGACATTGAATTATGTATTAGCTCTTAAATCCGTACAGTTTTATTGCCATCTTTATTTGTGTTTTTTTGTACATGTCGCCGGCAGAACTTAATGATGTTGGTCGCATTCAAATTGTCTTGTGACCTCCTTTGAAATACATAGTAATGTATTAAAGTAGACACACAGTGTCTGAAAAACCAACACTCATGAGGTCTCGTTTGATGAAGATAAACGAGCGTAAATTATGATGGTATACTTAGGTTTTCTTTCTTTTATTAAAAAGGTAAAGGATGTTTTAACTTTAAAGTACTTTACATAAATTAATTACTTTAAACAGTGGTGTTTCACCCTCGTTTTATCAAAGCTTTTAAAGAGCTTCATAGTTATACTAATTGCGTTTTAATCTAAATTTTGTTTTAGGCCCCCCGCATTACTCAATCTATCGACCACCTTGTTCAATCAATGTACCGCTTATAACTAAGTAGACTTAATTACAAATGTGTGTACCGGCAGTGAGATTAAGATAAAACCATAGACTTCACCTGCTAGATTGAGTATATAAAACGACTTTTTCCATTATTTGGTGCTCCACTCCCCTGCTCACTGCTCCCTCTACTAATTTAATATGAGAGCTGCTCATCTCAGTTGCATCCAGGTTATTATTGAACTGAATTCCATTTTATTAAAGTTACAAGTCATAGTTTTACAGGTATGCAACCGCAGCGTTGATGCGATTGACATTTGATTGACGAAAAATGAGCTTCCATTTAGCTGGTGTTGTCGGTTTTGACCTATAAAATTGTTTAAGAAAGTACTGTGATTTTTTTTAAATATTAGTCACTTATTTCATTCTTCCTTGCTGCAATTACATGTTTTACAATTCATTACTAAGCGGTAGGTTACAATTATGAGTATAATGAGTGTTTCATACTGCGGACTCTATAGGAGATAGTCTACGGGTAAAACCTTTAGGAAGCTCCCACACGCACCAATTATTCCTGTTCTACCGTACGTCACGCCGGCTTCGACTTGGTCAGTTCCGTATTTACGGGCCGCGTGGGCGGTTTTCGACGTTACGTTAACAGATGACCTTGTGTTAGTATTGTGATTATGATAAACCTACATTTTCCATGTCGGTATTTCGTAACTTTTCCTTTTTAGACTTTCAAGTGCCGCAGGGGTATTATGGTAGACGTGTCGCGTCGATAACGACAAGGTGAAATATAGGCACGTCCGTTTCTGAGCACTGCAAGTTAGTAAGAAAAAAACGCTTTATTGTGAAGAGATCTGCGGATGCATTCGTTTTTTTATGTCAGACATTAGCTTTGTTCAAACTTAGGTAGCTCCAATTGTGGCTAGATTTTTTGTTTTCTGTCTGTAACTGTAAGCACAGAGCCACTTAGAGCGACTGTCCGAGTGTAATTGCTAACAAATAGTTACGCAAAACTGATTGATGATAACGATCCCGGCATTCGTTACCGTTACTTCAATTTGGCCACTGTACTGTCTATCCGAAGGTCAAAAACCTCGTACAGTCAGCAGAAGATGTAGCTAAGCGGCCGAGATGTTCAAACTGATCTTTATGCAGCTGTATTGTTAAGAGCGCAAAAGCGTGCTCAGATCAATTTGAACACCTGGCCCGTTTGGATGACCTCTTCTGCGGAGGGTACAGCGTAGAATTTAAATTGATATACTCGTAGTAGTGGTATTTGTTGAACTTAAAAAATAAGATAAGATAAAACCACAGGTCAGTAACAAATGAATGGTATAAAATTATACATATTGCTTTTGCAACTTGCCTCGAGAAGGAACGACAGGTCTTTCAGACAGGTGGAACGAATGTATTCGTCCCGCGAACATGCGCGAATGAAACGTCGCGTCGTCATCATTTAACTCTATGGTTAATTGTAACCGTGTGAATAATATAACCTCATTGTAGAATTAGACGTGGAATGCTCGGCCATGCTAGCCATGGCTGACTAGTCATTACATGTGTTTGTGGTGGTGAAGTGATAAGTGATCAAAATGATGCAAGGATTGCTCGATTCGCTGTACAAGATCTATACAGGTGAGTTTTAGGTTTACTTTGAGCCAATTTAATCCATAGATGCATGAAGTATCAATAGGTACTATTGCTAAATAAGCCAAGACGACCAATAAATTTACTTTAAATTAAGAATTTATATTGTCATAACAAAATCTTAATTTCAAGAGAACTTAGTAGCACTTCATGCATCTATCTAAGGGTTAACTGTAACTGCTCATTTATTATAGGACATCCAAACGTGGGGAACAAAAGCAACGTTGTCGATATATTTATTTACCATTTAATACTCGTAATTTTTAATGATGACGACTAAGGAATGGATTTTGCTTCCATTGTCTCTTTAATTTTTGACAAAAATATATCTTTAGTGCGAGTTATCAGCCCACAACCGTTCTACGCTATTTTTTCCAACTCGTCGACCGCTACTTCGATCTAGCTGCACGTTCAAGATTTATTATCACGAGCCACAGTTTGATCCAACTATCCAATTAGGTGGGTGTGCGCACATGAAAGTATCTACAGTATTTTTGCGCATAGAAATTCTCGCTGAATACCTATTTATTTCGTCTAACAGGAACTGTTTGGGTCACGACCGGGCTCTGAGCGCGGGGCGTGGTTACGTGATGAATTAACGTTTAAGTAATAATTTGCGTGTTTTTTTCATCCGCCATTTTGTTGAACTAAACTCTCTGATGGGTGCTTTGACCCCGCTGGCACTTTATTATGAAAGGTATAAGCATTTTACGTAATTACTTTTTAAATTTTATGCCTGTTTTGAGTTTTATGTACGTCAGACTCGATCCTTAATTGGCGTATTTGTTATGCAATACATACATATACAATGAATCTTGAATCCAGTTAACATATTTGTTGCGCGTGTAAAATTAAAACTACACATACCTACCAAATATTGAAGTATAAGTAGTCTGCCTTATTGTAAGAAACCTGCTAAAAAAGTTAAAACCACAACCTGTAAAATTTGTCTATAAAAACCAATGACAGAAAAACATAATTCTCATGATAATTTTAAAAATCATTAATAATACTTTATTACAAGATCGGCCAGTGATATTGATGTACAGTCACTGCTAGAAACATAATGGCCAGACAGGACCAAAAGTGTTAGTATTTTAATGTGTGAATAGCATTTTAAATTATATAAATTGTATTTTACCCACTGCGTTTTTCGGACGGACCCCTTGACTTTCTTTAAATCTTGAATCGTATTCGTGATAGTTGCTTTTAATATTACAAATGGAAGCCAAAGTTAGTGCATAATTATCATGTAGATACATTTGATGCTAACTCTAGGTACTCCATCCTTTGTAGTCTTTGTACCTATTGATTAAGCACGTATGTATATATCCTTGCCTGCGGATCACTCACGGCCCGTCACCTCAAATATCATCATCGACTCTATTCATTGACCATTCTTGAACCATATTACAACTACTTAAGGTCTTCAATGTTGTGTTGTTGTTACTACGTTAGATCCGATTGACATTTACCATTAACACTGGTACGAATTTCGCAACCAATACAACTTGCAGCACAATGCAATCGCAGATCTGACCCGGAGGTCAATGTCAAGTTTGGCACAGTCGTGTCTAACTATATGTGCGCTTTTTGGAACGTATCTCTTGGTAATAAGGTTCGAAATAGCGTAGATATTTATGACCGATATGAGTTTCATGCGTAAATGATCCGATGAACGATAACAAAACAAAGTTAAAAAGGTAGTAAGTTCGTTGTGAATGAATGACGATTGTGTTGTTATTATTTTTCTTAACGAGTATGTTAGTCGGAATTTGAGGATGATTGGCGTTTGATATGTATTTACTTACAAAACGTTTTAGTAAAACACTGTAGAGGTACGTGAAAACAGCGACAAAGTTGCAAATACCAACTATCATATTATATTATACAATTGGTAGGTATCCAGGCCAAAAAATACCTCAAGGATAATTTATGGTTAATTTTAGATTTCATTTTTGCCTACCTATACCTACTTCAAATTAGTAAACGTAGATAAAAGTTATACTGACACACAATAACAATATTACTTATATACTTGTATAGCACATAGTTAAAATATTAAGGTCATTTAACTAGTGGTCTTATTATGTGGTGCTACCAAGTGTCTTGCAAAATCTGATAACGATACTATTATTTCAGTTACACAACCTTCACTAACCGCAAGGTTTGACAAATAATGTAATTTTCTATATCTTATCTTATCATAAGTATCAAGGTTGTTCTATGTTCGGTTATTAACGAATACTTATTTTGAGAAAATCAGTGCAATTTACTATTATATTATGAAAAGGGCTTATGTGCGATCGAAATTCATCGTAAGTAGATACAGCACTTTGATATCCATAGTACGACAGATAGGGATGGGACTTTACTTTTAATGAACCGATTGATCGAAAATTTAATCGATTTCTAGCTTATTTGATATAATTTCCTTGGTCAATATTGGATTGGTTTAAAAATAATACAACTTGTGGTCAAACATACTATACTATAAATAATTATTTCATTTAATTTGATTTGAACTTAATCGATGAATAGTCTAATAATATTTATCCCCGGAAAATAATCAATTAGCGTTTACAAGACTAAACTTAAACTAATAACTAACTGTGTGTTAATAAAGATATATGAATTAAAAATGTGACATATCTAGTTATAATATATTTTTATGCCTGACATGTAAAATTCTGTTATACTTTTACCAATAAAATTCTGATTCTGATTCTGAAGAAAATAATCGTTTCGAAGATTTATGATTTTAGTTTAAGTAATTTATTGATTAACTATCCACTAATCGTTTTCTTGCACGTAATCGATTATTTTTTAGCACATAATAAACAAAAACCAAAATAATCTAATAACCGATTTGACTAACTGCAGACTGCAGGTGTGCAGAATCGTGATCGGGCTGAGCGGCAGAACAATGCAAAACGCAGTATCGTATTGTAGAGTTTAATGGTAGTTACAACGCTTTGCCTGGGGAAGGTGATGCATAGTGGATGCATTGTGTAGGCAATTAACGTGCCGATACACTACCCTATTGTCGGTGAGCGTGATAATACTGGTAATGTGTAGCTGTAGATTGGTTTTGTTCTGTGGGTTGTGTGAATTGGGGATTTAAACACTTATATTAGGTACGCGTACCTCCTCGTGTACGATATGCTTGCAGTACAACCATTGTCAACATTTAGTTCGAAACCTTTTTTTTATTAGGTATTTACGTTTTATTCATCTTCTTGAGACAATGATAACTAAAAAATACTGAATACTTTATTATTTATTGAACAAAAACATGACAAACATGACAAAAAAAAACAATAAATAAAAACAACTTAAAATTACAATTAAACTAAATACAAACTAAAAACTATTCTAAAATAAAACTAAACTAAAACTAACCTAAATCTAAAAACGGCCCCTGCGGCAAGGTCCCCAAGATGCTGGCTGCGTTACCCCGCTGAACTGCCAGACTGAAGCGTTGAGCGAGGTAACTGCCAGCTCTTGGGTCCCCAGTTGCGTCCCTGAGTCTCTTTGAAAGGTCTCCAAAGAGACTCAGAGCGCCAGGACCCCACGGACCCAGGGTCTCGACGCCGAAAGCAATAAACCTGTATTCGGCACCGAGACCGCGATATTTCCCCACCTTTGCGTTTTCGGCCGCCTCTGCAGCAGCTGCCGCCCTCACAGAGGTTCCGTGGAGATGTGACGGGGCCAGCGTGTCTACGCAGGTTGCATCCCACACTAGCACCCGTCCCATACTCCACGGAATCAAAGACATCCCGTCAGGTCTCTTGCCGTCACTTCTCAATATGCCGGTCGGCTCCAATAGAGCAGGCACATTGACCGATGCAAGAGACCGACGGATGATGTCGTTAAGGGCGGCATGCCTGGAGAAGCGGCCCGCGCTCCTCTGGCAGGAGAGACCGTGGTGACCTAACTGGTCTACGTCCGCACCGCAAGGGCAACGATGAGGGGCACACACCGGGATACCTAAACGGAGGCAAATCGAGAGCCGGAGCGTGTTGGGCTCTAGAAAAGTTCCGATTTTAGGAGAAGGATGCGCGCGAAGCCAGTGCCCAGCCTCTCTAGTGCCTACTGCCAAGAGTCTAGCTCTTTCCGCAGCGCCGCCGCACTGGTCGAGAAGGGTATCTAAAGCCAATTTGCACACTGGGTCGTCCCAATTTCTTTGTGACTCTGGATGTTCAGGGATGTCTTGACCGGGACACGCACACAGCCATGCATTTTTTGCGTCTTCCAAGCCCCAGATGTCATAGTTTGTGCGAAGGATTTTACCTATGAGACCCAAGGAACTATAGACCGACGACAAAAAAGCTGGCAAAGCTACACCAGACATCGTACGGATACCTAAGCCACCGTGCCTGATGGGAAGGGACCCTTGACACCAAGACCGGTCACTAAACTTAATGTTAAGGACTCTCTCTAAATTATTTTTAATTAAATCATCTACTCGCGATAAAAGATCTTGATTCTTCCACAGAGGACAGCATCGGAGCACGTATGTTAACTTTGGAATGAAGAGACAAAATTTGATAATAGAGAGTGCATAGTGGGGACTAATTTCGAGCAAACGATGAGAATTATCCTGGAATTTTGATACAGAATTTTGAATGTAATCGGGAAAACTTTCCTCGAATATTGGGGATCCTAGGAGGCAAAGTGTACGTCTATCGAGAATTTTAATATTGGGTGCCAACTGATTGAACCTTTGTACTAAACTATTGACATCGACGACGCAGGAATCTGGAATGTAAAGTTCGCATTTATCGAAATTTAAAGTTAGGCCGATGGATCTGAATTTATCGTTTATCAACGAAAGATCGACCAGTACAGAGTCCACGTCACCTCCTAGAGTCCCGTCGTCCAAATACCATACATTGAATTTTGATGACAAATTTTTAATTATTTGGTTTATCCCTAAACTAAATATTGCCGGCCCCAGGGGATCTCCCTGCTGGCAACCGACTTCGGACGACAATTCATGCGAATGATACATTAGTTTCGAAGGGTCCCCATAACAATGTAGTAGGTAATTGTATATTTCAGGAATGTGAGATTTTACCTCAGAAAGCAAAATATCTCTGTTTAAAGAATTGAATGCATTCTTTACATCGATTTTCAGTAAAACCTCACACTGTCCAGCCTCCAGATAAGACCGGAGGGCATGCACAGCAGCCTCACAGCCTCCCCTGACCCCGAAACCTAATTGAACAGGTTCAAAAATTTTTTGCAACATTGCCAAAATGTACCGAACTGCTATTTTAGACGCCAAACGGCGAAACGTTGAACCCACAGCGATTGGCCGTACACCTCCATCTTTTTTAGTGAGTGCAATTAAATTTGCTCCGTATATAATGGGTACAATATCCGGGTGGACGCCACCTGAGTACATAAAGTTTATTAATTTAGTAATGCATGCGATGAGTTGCACACCTGCATCTCCAACAGACGGGCACGTCAAGTCCTTTAGGTGTTGAGGAGCCAGCCCGTCCAAGCCAGCCGCCGAACCAGTTTTAAAAGAAAGGACGGCGTTGTAAACATCGACGTCTTTGATGTGCAGGCATGACTCTGGCGGTACTGGGGGATCAAAGAAAAAGGGGGTTGCCGGAGCGGCAGGGTGCTTAGCCTGCAGGGCCAATAAAATGTCAGGGTTATCCGGAGACAACACATCACTAGAGAAAAGAAGGCGAGCGGCACCTTTTAGATCTCCGTCACTGATCTTATTTTCAATATTCTTGTTTTTTCGATAAAAAGTTGACGGACGGTCTTCTCGTACAATCGGCGGGACAGAATGGGGTGAGCAATTATTTTTAATTTTTTGCGTCAATGATATATTCTGATCGTCGTCTTTAACATGAAGTATGGTATACGGAAAAACAAGCAGGTTGTGCCAGTCTTGAGGTGAGTTTGACTCGTAACACTTTTGTACCAGTTGTGCGAGGTGAGTTGCCACGACGATTCTAGCCCCGCGAGGGATCCGCTTAACCACCTCAACGTTGTTCTTCAGTTGGCTTAGCTGTATATGAAAAGGATGGGTATGATGAGGCGGTAGCGCGTCACCTAAGTTCAGTGGGACATCATCTTGACTAACACAGGTGCGGTGAGCCTTGGTTTTGTGAATGTTCAAACCCTTAGAGGTTAGAAACGATTTCGGACATAAATTACACGAATATGTTGCGGTAGGTTGGGATGCGGCTTGCATAGCAACATATACAAATATATATACAATTTCAAATCACTCTGACCTAAAAAAAACAATACTATCTCTAAATGCAAAGGAAAAAAAAGGGGGCACAGCAATGACAACAGATAAAACGTTCTAAATTCACATCACAAATCTATACTTTTGTACTGTTATATACTTAATTGTATTACTTCCATTCTGGTTTGTGTGATTTGGTTTCATTTGAATTCATGAAATGTGGTCCGGCTGAAAAGGAAAGCGATTTGCCAGCTCCGTTAGGAACGTTGTCGCGCAAGTAAATGACCGCTGCAGAATAACTCCTGTGGCTCTCTTTGGTGTATGTAAATGCGCGTTGGCTGATCACAGATGCGTACATGAGCATGAACAGAAGCTTAGGCGATTTAAATCCGTAAGCTTTTAAATTATATGTTGATATTGACAATGGTCATAACTCATGGTTTCGATGCTTCGCGTGTATAAATATAATCGCAAATAGATAGCACTGTGTGTTAATACTTCAGTTCATGTGTTTTAAAATATCACTGAGTTGATTTAGCACGATATTTTAATTATTTTCTGCGGAGTAAACAAATATACGTTTTCCTCTTGTCAATGTCAAAATTGAACGGCAAGTTAAATAAAAACTTGTAAGTTACGAATGTTAACGCGATACTGGCGTTAACTATATTCTTGTCTTTGTTGTAGAATTATTGAAACTAGTTTTATGATGATAAATTAGCAATATTTATTGTAGTTTCTACATTAAGATGTTGACATTAAGTGAATTGTTTTTTCTTGTTATGACATATCGTACATGGGCCTAACCGGCAACGAGAGTGGTGATGACCAGGGCGCAGACAATTTTTACATAATTTGTATTTAGAAACTTCATTTTGCCTGCAATCCACTGACATTTCCTTAAACTTGTCACACTTATGATTGAAGTGATTTTGTTTGCAAAACGCACAAGTTATTTCTGTTTTTGTATCTAAGTTATTAGCACTAGCTGTGTCACTTGTACCTAGCATTGTTGCAACACGTTTGTTTTCTTTTATTTGATTAGTAGGTTTATCATGTTTTTGTGTAGAAGCACCGCACTGTATTGTTTCCAAGACATCCGCTCGATTACGAAGGAACACTAAGAAATCATCGAGCTTAGGAGAAACTTTGAGTGTGTTTTTGTGTACTTCCCACTTCCTACTAGTGGCGCCATCTAGTTTCGACACCATCATATATATAACTAAATGTGTCCCAACTGTCTGTGGGCTCTTTGAGTGTGTGTAAAGCACGCAGGTTTTTGGTATAAAAATCAATCATGTACCTTATAGCTTTATGAGATTCCCTAGTAATTGGTTCAAAGTTGAACAATGACCTAATATGGTTATTGATCAAAATTCTCTCGTTGTTGTATCGCTCGCACAGTAAATCCCATGCGATTTTGTAATTAGTACTTGTAAACTCAATAGATTTTATGACTATAGCTGCTCCACCTTCCAAAGATGCGCGCAAATAGTGAAATTTGCTTATTGTAGGGATGGACTCGTTTTCATTTATTAATGAATCAAAGGTATCGCGAAACTCCATCCATTTTGCATAACTGCCGTCAAAGGAAGGTAATTTTATAGAAGGAAGCCGAATGTGATGGTTGACAGACGTCTGAGAACTGTCATTTGAATGAATTGAACCTTCGGCTCGAGAAACAGCGGTAGCATATTTAGTAGTCACTGGTTGGTTCGACTCAAGTATCAATTGTGACAATGAAATCAACTTTATGATAGAATCCTCAACTTGCTCACGTTCTAAAAGCTGATCGGCTAAGTTGATGTCATCTAAATTTTCAATTTCTGACTGTACTTCATCAAATTGAGATAATAATTCTTGAAATCGACCTAGTTTCAACTGGAGTTCACCGAATAAAGCCTTAGTGAAGTTCTCCGTCGAAATCGCTTTCCAAAAATACTTACGTCAATGATTTTATCTCGTTAGTCGAAAGACGGGCACTATGCGCGAAAGCATCATTGCTTAAATATCTTTTATTGCAGGCAGGTATTTCGATTGGCTGCATCAATTACCGCAGAAAATACTCTTTTGAATGTCATTTTAAGTTGAATAACCGCAGAAGAATTGGAAAATTGATAATTGAACGTGCCGAAACCCCCGTTTTCGCTCCAACTTTTTAATCCCAGTTTTTCATCCAATACATTTTTATTACCCATCATTTTTGGGTGTTCTTAGTCTTACTCGAGCGTTGCTGATTTAGGACCTGGTTGTTTTCCTGCCAATTGACGTCACAAAACGGCTACAAATCAGCGGTAGTGGGACTCTCTTGAGAGTGTTTTGACTCGCGGGAAGTTTAAACAAACCGCTATAACTGCATGATTTGTTAAGGTGAACCAACAATAGATTTTAGGTCAACATTTCGGGGAGAAATTGACTTATTTTAGCTGAACGGTAGAAAAATTGACGAATTATAAATTACAAACGTAAGTAATGGTAATTAGCAAGCGTTATTTTATTAGGTTAGCCAAATTAATTTTATATAATTTTAAACTTTCGCGATTACTGACGACTTACATATGTAGACGCATATAATAAAACATAAGAAATAATGTGGTATGCCACCTGCAAGAGTTTACAGAATATAAATTACATAGATAATTATCACAATTTTTGGCAACAACGTCGCCATATTAAAAGTATATTAATGACGCCAGTAATCATATTTCTCGATAAAACCTCCACACCGCGTGGCTTTTATCACTTTCAATGCACTTTATTAATTTAAGTTAAGCACAATAAATTATTTGTTTATGAACGGGTCGATCTTGACCCTATTTAAACTAAATGACACAGGATATGAGTAATCTTATTTACCTCTTTAATTGCTACTATGTAAATGAAAGCAAGTTGAACGTAGTACACTGGCCTTACATGCATGTACCGTTGCATGGATGGGATTAATTAAACTGCAACTTTGTCACAGTCAGGTCTCGGGGCAATCTCAGCTAAGAAGTTTAATGAAAGATAAGAGGATTATAATCAGATGCTCTCCAAAAAGATTAATTTTAATTATATATGTATAATTATAAGTCTATGTGAGGTTAATCACTTTAGACTAATTTTTTGGTAGATGCATTCTCAATATTTATTTGCTGTGCCAGCTTACCTTTGGCTTAGGTATATTTTTTTCGGTTAGAGGTTTTTGTGTTTTTGTCACTTTATTTTGGTTTGTTGGCAGCGTATCGTAAATTCTTGTTGGTTTTTTCTTCGATTTTCCTTGTACTCGTATTTCTTTTCTACAACATAGTACCTACGAGTATGATCTGCTGTTCAGTCAAGAGTAGTAATATTGAATCAACCAATCAACAAATTATTGTGTAGGTACGACATTAACATCAATTAATGAAAATAAATTAACAGAAAAATATAAATATTTACTTTTCTCATGCATCTTACACCTCTTTGTTATTCAAGTGTATAAATACCATGAATTAATTTACGGGCCATTTATTTCTTTAGCTTCACCCAATTTTCGATAAAACGGCATTGTGAACTTGACCAATTGATCTCATTTTGTCAACACTCATGCATCTCGTTCGTGCTTATGTATTGGTTATGGCGAGATATGTTACTGACAAATACAATATCAAATTGATATACACTTATTATTAAAGTTTGAATAGCGCTCCAGTGTGAAAGCGTTCTTGTAGTTGGAAATATGAGATGCAACAAAGTGGTCAATCTCTCGTAACTCGTAACTGTATGAAATACAATATAGTGGTCAATGACATGACCATACCCGGCCGTTTGACGGGGGCAATTTGGTTTGGCCTTAAATAGTGCGGGGATAAGTTAAACCTACTATGTATAGTTGGTCAAACCAATTTGTCAGTAAATAGGAACAAAAAAAAACTATACTCATCCTTTTCTTTTGGGTGCTAGTATAATGTAAGACAAAGATACGAGTAGTACCTATGATTCTGTCTATGTTTGAAATGAGACAGTCCTTTGACACACTATATTATGTATAAGTCGATGTAAATAAAATTATTATATTGTGCAATTTTTAAATATAGAATGACAACACTCAATAGATCAAACATCAAACATCAACATTTATTCAGCAAATAGGCCATGTAAATTCCATCAACATGGAATTTACACACAGCAAAGAAAAGAAAACACATCAACAATTATAAAATACAACTAAGCCGCAAATATCAAATCAAACTAAAGTATTACATAGAGATTTATAAAGTCTCTAAATGTTCTAAAAGATGACAGGTATTTAGGTACAGTTGGAATAAGAATAAATTAAATGGGTTTGCAAATAACACTTCTGGTACTTTTTGCCCCCGAAACACCGGGCTATGTCAATGTCAATGACTTTGCATAAACAAATCTGCAGCATATTAAGGCAAGGCAAAGGTCAATCATCAAATTGGCGTAACGCCACACACGCCATGACATTTGGACAGTAGTGAAGGAAGCGGTCGTGCACCATTTAGTCGTGATATTTAATCGCAATTACCTGGGTGTTAACATTTGCTCTTGTTCAGACTTGTTTATAGACATGGTCTGAAAATAAATATATTGAATTGAATTGAATAGGCCCTAGGTAGGGTTACCAGACACAAATTTAGAGTTTCCTGTCAAAATTCCTGATTTCCGATTTTCCTGACATTCATATTTTTCACGACGACGACGACGACGGGGGGGGGGGGGGGGCTCGGTATATGTATGCTTGATAAAAGATTTATTAATTAATAATTACGAAGTTATTGATAAGTAAGTTGAGTGGATCTCATTTATTATTTTTTTACAATGTTTTTGATTAATTTAAGTAAATAAAAAGGTACTTTATAATAAAGTCTATCAATTCAAAAAAATCCTGACATTTTCGTGTTCCGTCCCCATTCCTGACAAAAGGCCAAAATTCCTGACATGTCAGGAAAATTCCTGCCATCTGGTAACCCTAGCCCTAGGGCGCTTAAACATGGCGAATCAGGTGCATAAATAAACTAGTAGCCGTATCTAAGGGCCACTTGCACCATTCATTAACCCGGGGTTAACCGGTTAAACCTAGAGTTATCATGCTTACCAGTACAATTTGACACTGGATTAACAGCTTAACCCGGGGTTAGCGGGATGGTGCCAATGGCCCTAACTCATCTCGACGACATTCGAGGAATAAAAAACAAAAAAAAAATACAAATAAACGCTTCCTTTGTTAACAAAAACTTTTTACCTACCGTAAACCTTAGTGCTTTATTTTATAATCACTCGCTAAAAGAGATTTTAGAGTAAGTACTTTACGGATTATGCATTGACATGTGTAGCGATCAAAAGGGTTATGACCTGCAATTTATCGCCGTAGTTAAAAGTGTAAGTGCCTTGTAAGATACGGCCACTTTGTACAATCTATTACGACTATTACATACAAAACATATCTCTAATATCATATCATGCAATGCTCTCAAAAATCGCGCTCAGTATAAAACTTAAGGATGGCATGGCAAAAAAACAGCAGTGATTAGTTATTCTTTACAGTTCGATGCTTGTAGGTACACTTTTTCTTATCTAAACTATAAACAATTCTTCTTTGTACACTAATCAGTAATCGTGGTCCTACGTCCTGGGGTCACAATATATATTATTACCACAGATAAAAAAATAAGGAACCTATTGCAAACGCGACCATAAAAATACTGATGACTTAATTTAAAATGCCGTTGAACCCACACGGCCGCATTGTAGAAAAAAAAACGTAAAGCGAGATTCGCGCCAAAAATTCTCGAGTACTCCTACACAATGTGCGAAAGAGCGTTCTTATTTTAAAAGTTTTTCATGTTGAAGTTGATGTTAGAGTCAGGTGCTACAGTTTTGGACAGTTTGATATCGGTTTGCTAAAACGGGTGGAAATGATATTATCAGTTTTGGCAATGTTTCAAACAATACGAGTTACATATTGAATGTTACGTTTTACTGTATCACATCTTTTATAAATATAATTCTATTCTGTGACCTGCGTAGAGTTTCATGTTTTTCGTGATGTTTAAATAATAGTACTTAACCGCATCATAGCATCGCTTTCGAGGGCATCAGATCTTAATATTACGATAGGTAGGTACTATTTATTAAGGAAGCGTATTTATTTGGTTGCTCCTTACATAGAGTTAAGTTCATTAGTTTTAGTTTTTCTTGAAGTATTTCCTTAACCTTTTCAACGCTTTTCGTCCCATGCTAAAATGTGGCTTATACGCCAAATGGTGGCAATATGAAGAACGAAAATAAACCTTATCTGTCAGCAGGAAAATTGCTTTGACAGCGTCCGTCATAGCCTTTTTAGTGGCTGTTGGCGTCATGGGCACGACAACACTCGACCACTTTAGTGGCTCTTGGCGTTGAAAAGGTTAAGTATTCAGTGAAGAAGAACTATATGCAATTAACTTGCCTGAAACAACAACCATAATTTTACTGCATTGACGAATGGGCATTATAGGAAACACTAATCTGTTCTTAACTGTAAACTTAATAGGTATTGGCTTAGTTAGTTGTCTACGACAGTTTGCTAAAGATATAATTATCCACTTAATGACACTTGTAGGTACATAATATATAATTTACTATTTACCAAGCCAGCAGACGGCGTAATAATTTATCCTCAATTTACCTCGACATTTAATAAGTGTGCGCTAGAGTGTGAATATGTAATTTTACTACAATAGTGCTGTCCGTCAGAGCCTCATTAAAGTATTCCATCGCCAAATACGATAAAAACACAATGATTTATAACACAAAAGCTGACGCAATGGTAAACTATTATAGATGGTACTTCCAAACAAATATTACGCCACGATATTTTAATTAGGACTGGTACATCTCCATTACTGTCATCATGATTGACGTAAAGAACTTGAAACATCTTCTTGCTGTAATTAATAAACAAACTTTTGATTTGACGGACATGAAAGGACTCCTCAGAATACGATTTCATAATCGTAATCAACTAAATTAAAACAAAAACTATCAAACTCTGCTGTGTACTTTCAACTTGGTTCGTTTTTGAACGTAGTTCAAGACTAAAAAATGGTTAAAGTATTTTTTTATTAGGTAAGTACTATGTACATAATTTAAAAAAATCTGAAACTTTGGGTAAAAATTAAATGCAAAGTGATAAGAAAACTACATAATTTGAGTTTCAGCGGAAAACGAACGTTTCCAATACTCTAAACTGAACAAATCTGTTCAAATCCTGGAACTCATAACTGTAACGTTTAACGTTCCGTTCCACAATTTATATGTCTGGTGTAATTTAGTGGGCATTTTCGCCTGTTTACTTTCATAAACTCGTATATCCTTGCATTAATTTTAAATATGAACTTTATTGTGCATAAGACATGGTTGCTTTTGTTTTAGCATGATTGAATGATACGATTGTAAGAGAGGAGTACATTTTGGGTTTTTGTTTGCATCGTTTGGCTGTCGAGCGCTGCTCGGGGCGGCGCGTGATGGAATGCTCCAGAAATGATTGCGATTGTTGCAACAGTTGTTGTTGTTACATGAATTGTTGCGGTGATTGTTCTTCTTATGTAGAGTTATCATACCGCGATATTTTATCTTATACCTTTAAACGAGCAACTCTCTTGAGGATCTCGGAAACAGCTCTAACGATTTCGATGAAATTTGCTATATGGGGGTTTTCGGGGGCGCAAAGTGGATCTAGCTAGGTCTTATCACTGGGAAAACGCCGATTTTAGAGTTTTTTTATGTTTTCTTAGCAAAGCTCGGTCTCCCAAATATTAAGTTTATAACTGACGACATCACGGGGACATGACGGAGATCCGGCAGACCTCGTCGGCGATGGCGGGATAACTTAGACTCCTTTTTGAGCGACTGGCCAGATGTAGCTCAAAATCGGGAGGAGTGGAAGAAGAGGGGGGAGGCCTTTGCCCAGCAGTGGGACACAATAGGCTCGCAATAATAACTGACGACATGCCTACTTGATGCTAGGAATGTACAAATTAAGTAATTTTCTTACTGCAACTTTACTGTAAGGGGCTATTTTCCGTAATTGCTTATTTGCAGTGAAATTCATAATTAAAATCAACCATGAAAATAAATAGCCCGAGCCCTCTCGCGCATGAGAGGAGGCCTGTGCCCAGCAGTGGGACGTATATTAGGCTCAAATTATTATTATTATTATATGAAAATAAATCATTAAACTTATAAAACATTGGATCTCTACTGTAACGCAGTAAACGCAATAATCTAATTCTAAATATAAGTGTAACAGAATAAAAGAATAATCTAACCTGACATAACATTCCTTGAGGATAATGCAAATACATAATGAAAAACATCCATTAATAAAATTTTCTTTTTTGTTTCAGGTAATACATACGACTATTTATGTCTCGCTCGCATGTCTACATTCGCTTAACGTAGGTTCAAAATAGGATTAATTCTAAATGAATTGAAAGATCTGGAGTTTTTTTACAGAATTTTATACTACTCATATTACTGTATTGAAACATAATACACATACTTTACTACTTTGTTGCATCATAAGCAACCACTAAAACGTCTCTTACGCATCGTGAGGAGTTGACGACTCTGACGCACATGCGTAGAGAAACAAGGTCGCGCCTCTCGCACGATGATAATGCCCTTACACACTTTCGTGGCGAGCCGTTGCGACTATGAAAAGTAGAAAAAATATTATTAACCTACTAAGTTTCCATGTTTCCAAGTTTCCTACTAACCTACATAAATAATGTTTGAATAGTTGTGGGACACTAACAGCCCGAATCGAAGTTTAAGATACGTCAAATATTACGTCTAGATACGATATGGATTAGATATGTCAGTGTCAAAAATGACGTTTCTTCAAACATAAACTTTTGAGACTTACATCCCTAATCCATATCGTATCTAGAAGTAATATTTGACGTATCTTAAAGTTCGAATCGGGCCGTAAAACAATATTTTCTAAATGTTGATTTATTGTCATGTAAAAATGAGGAATACATTATTGATTACCTCTTATGCAAAAAAGTATCTATCCGAACCTAAGTTTGCATTTTTTCAGAAATAGGTGTCCTTACGTAGACATTGTATCGTAACCAAAACAAAATGTTATCGTAGTTATAACTAACTACATACGATTCTTCATCAGTATCACCTATGTAGTTTTCGTGAGCCAAACATTATCTTACAACATCATTAAACAATCGTGTAAAACACCTTTTACAGCAGACCTTGTATCAGCCCTTAAACGTTTCGACCTAATTTGTTTACAACTAGATTAATGCAAACATTGTGCACGATTCATCATCGTCGATGTGGACAGTCAATCGTGAGCAGAACGTTATCGCATCGCACAGTTCGTGTGAAGCAGCTCTTAGCGCTGACCTTGTGATGTCAGCCCTTCGGGTTCGGCCTGATTTGTTTTTAACTAGAGTAATGCAACGTTCCGTTCCACGCATGATTGATGACTTGCTCTTTTAGTAGTGAGATAGATTATTGTATTGTTTTGTTTTATTTAAATTGTACTTAGAAAGCGCAGCCGGGCTAGCACATGATTGGCGCGACAGTATCTCGCGGCGAGATAGACTACCCGTCCCTCTTTTATTAACATAGTTAGAAAAAGACGGGTAGTCTATCTCGCCGCGAGATACTGTCGCGCCAATCATGTGCTAGGGGTGCA
The DNA here is from genome assembly GCF_948474715.1 of Cydia amplana. Taxonomy (NCBI): domain Eukaryota; kingdom Metazoa; phylum Arthropoda; class Insecta; order Lepidoptera; family Tortricidae; genus Cydia; species Cydia amplana. The sequence continues at coordinate 16,642,339 of NC_086074.1, read as the reverse complement.
GGTATGTTAGCGACTCTACTATTAGCAAATATATTTTCGCTTAATCTTTGTTTTGCTATTGTTGTAAATTTTTTACCAATCTTGTTTATTTTAATATGTTTACGAGTAAGTTGCCGATAGTAAAATATGTCTATGCAAATGTTTTATCCGTTTCTTTTTTTTATATATTTTTCTTTTGAAACTTCAGCATTGTTCTAAATTTTCTGGCGAGGTTTTACCTGTCCACGTTAATTTGTCCCACGTCGCATTTCACGTTGATGGATGGCTTGCATTGTATTAATAGCCAGTTAGTCGGCGGTCACTTGTTCATTAGCGTTCGAGATCTTTGTTACTAACAGCAACAGTCTTAAGAGGGGGCGTAAAGCCAAGGAATTAGAAAGAAACAAACATATGGCGCGCCGCGCGAAACTTCCATGGACGACATGCGCAGGTAAAAACCTCTTATTTCATTTGGTTACTCTGAAAATATACTTCTCTTTATTATGCTCGTCAGATCCCTCTGCTATATCACTAGCCATTTCATACTAAAATTATACTGCTAAGGTATGCAAGGTACCTAAAACTGAAAGGAAACGAAAATTTGACATGTTTTCGTGATTATTTTCTATCGAGACAACTTTAACATTTTAAGGTTTTGGTTGGAGTTTGCCCTTGCAAATATAATCTGGTTTCCGGGTGAATTCTAGCCACTCACATGCTTTTGGCCACTGTAGTTGCCAGCTGTCACCCTTATTTTATTATTATAATAGAGGTCACTGAAAAATATCAATCATGTGACTGGATGGAATTTGCCTTTGATTTAACGTGTAATTTTTTTTATATAGGTAATTGTATATACCATTATTAACTTTACTGCTGCATAAAATATAGTCCACATAAAAACTACAATGTTTGCATTAGCCCCCTCTTAAGAGTGTGGACCTTAGCGTTTGAGATTTTGTTACCTACTATTCTAGTGGTTTACATAACTCGAGGCTGGCAGCTGAAGGCCGTTCCGTTGCGATGCTGGGTTGATAACCGATTCATTGGCTTTAGTTTAATTATTGTCTAGTAACTAGTTCTATAGTAAATATAAACATGGATACCTAAATGATACCAGAGGGGTTACTACTTCTGTAGTAAACACGATACGAATTGGTATTAGGACTATTAGGTTTATATTGGCATTTTAATTAGGTAGTAACAAGTTTACTAGGTATAGAAAACACATAAAAATATTCAGTGCTCAGACAATTCAATTGAAAATTACTTCTAAAGTTATAACTATTATTTACATTAGGATGTAAGAAAAGATAATATGTTATTTCTTATTCTGTAATTTCTGTTACTCAAATATGTGTATAGCTGTCACATAATACATTTAAATGACACATAAATAAATATGCAGTGTTTAAATCTTCTTACTAACGTCACACAATAGCTCGTAAGAGTCGTAAGATGTCCACGGTTCAACTTTGTTTATGTTGGCTAAATGTCATAGAATACTGCTGTGCCATTCTAAACACTATCTTCATATCGTATTTTAGTAGCATAAGACCTTTTTGGCTTAACAGCGAACTAAAATAACGAGGCTGACTTCCATTCAAAATCAATCTTGGCGAATTTCGGTTCAATGAAAATATACCTTACGGCGTTTACGCTATTATTAACGATTCTCTAAAAAAGGCGCGGTGTAGTCTTTAATGCTCTATGGTATGTTTTTGAAGTGAAAACTTCTTTAGCGGCGCTGGGCACTTTTTGAGGTGGGGAAAAAATTATAAACTCGAGACAGCGTAAGGCGATCACGTGACCGTAAGGGGCGTAAGGCGATCACGTGACCATAAGGGGCGTAAGGTTTAGATGTCCACTCATAATTTAGATGGCATTTAAATCAATAAAGAATAACTCAATGTTATTTGACATTTATGTTGCGGACTCCTTTTCAAGACTCTTTACCTATGTTCAAATAATTTGACGTTGTCATGGCAGTATGTAAATAAACATCAATGAAAAAGTGTGATCTTATTTGAGAATGATAATAATGTACATATAATAAATAAATAGAATACCTCCGCTAAACGTATGTATCGTGTTACCGGGCGTCGGTAACATAGTGAGGTGAGTTTTCACTTCTATCGGCACTCCCGGAGTGCAACCGTTGTTGCTTGTTATTCAAAACTACACGTCTAACATACGACAGGGTTGCTACATCGAAAGGATATATGAATGCTGGAAAATTTAAACGCGTTTGTCGTTTTTGTATCGAAACAAAACTCGTGGGAAGTTCTGTACGGTTACCATCAGTTTGTCACTGACATAAACGCCGTCGAGAACGTAATTTACTTTCTATACATCCCGTTTGCACGAATATGCGAGTGCGAGCGAGATGTATAGAAAGTAAATTACGTTCTCGACGGCGTTTATGTCAGTGACAAACTGATGGTAACCGTACTGCTGAGATACGGTGTCAGAGGTATCTATTATTGTGTATGTTTGTTTGATGTATGATCTCGTGCGAAACAATGGAATACGAATGATTTATGATCTGTTCGATAGGACTGTGATCGCTACTAATCGCTCCTGTGAGTAGTGTTCTGACACCTGTGGTCTGTTAATACTTTTGTTTGTATCATAAAGTGTGTGTGTGTATAATTTGTGTAGTTGACTACTGGATATGACGGTAAATTTTGAGACGGTAAAGACATTACCACGGAGTCAGCGGAGTAAACTCACCCATAACTAAATTTTTCTAACAATATTCGTGATTTGAATCACTTTCTGAGAAAGGAGCTAGAAATATTAGGTCCCATATACCTATTTCATTTTGTAATTGATGAAGTTAAATAGGTACCTATATACCTATTTCATAGGGGCATTTCGCTCTCGTATCTTCTGTAGTTTATATTTTATTTCTTTTGTGTCTTTGCCAGCTTAGATGGAGTGTATTTACAAATGAATATGCATACCTATGCTTTAAAATAAGAGTAGGTGTTTATCATTCGCGTTCACCGAACCAAAATAAGAACATCGATCTAAATACAACTGATGATGAAACCCATACAAAAAAACTTGTTGTTGTCAGTATTCACAATTAACTTTTTATGCAAATCACTTTGGCCAACAATCACGTATGCTTTTGTTGGTGGACTGTACTCGCGCCATTGTGGCGATAATTAATGTTTATCTTACAAAAACTAATTCCGACGTGACTGTATGTTTCCTTTTTTGCTCTGGTTAACTTTGGAGGTCGGTTTGAGTGGAATTGAAATTTGACTAAGTACAATTTTTTATGTAATTGTGTGTTCTGTACCTAAATGTCTTATTTTCGGTTTAAATTTTTGAAACGTACAAGCTGTGACATTACCAATCGATTTATCCTAAAATTGATAATCATTATCATAAAAATAACACTGAATAGCAGAAATAGCTGACCAACCCAGGTGTTCAAAATGATCTGGAAGCCAATTCAAACTTGCAAAGTCCTGAGATGTAGCCATTTCGTGGCTCTTTTATCTTTGTACGTTTTTCTTATACATATCTAATTCGAAATGCACGCGCAAATGGCAACAAAATGACATCATTTAGATTTTAAAATTTACATTCGACTTTGTCTCCTACACACGCTACAGTAAGGTTGTGTTAAATTAAGTTTGAACACCAGAAAGTTCTGCTGCTGCTGAAAATGGTGAACTGACTAACTGACATCACCAAGGTCATTTACCGAGCCCTGTGGCCTAAATCAGAACCGGATTCAAGTTAATCTTAATGCACTCTAAACATTCATCACCATTCGTAACATTTGACAGCCTTGGCATTGGCATCGCTGAGGCCACTCGAGAGCCGATAAATTAGCACCTCGTGTGTACACGGCTTTATTGATATTCGTTTAACGGTCGTTTACCCTGGCGTTGATTTTTACTACAAACAAGAGCAATGGTAATGGGTTACTCTGTATAGAAATTGGTATTCTAAGATTTCTAACTATTCTAAGTCACCGGTTTTCGATGATGTTGAGTTTTGCTACACGATTTGTTATATAGTTGGTCAAACCAATTTGTCAGTCAGTAAGAACCAGGAAAAGTATACTCATCCTTTTCTTTTGGGTGTTAGTACTAGTGTAAGACAAAGATAGTATGATTCTCTCTGTCTATGTTTGAAATGAGACAGTCCTTTGACAAACTATAGTAAGTACCCTGCGGACGTATAAGGAAGATACCTACCTATTTAACACCTATAGGTATAGTTTTCATACATTGTATGAAGAAGGTGTAAGAAAAGATTGATGTCTTTCTGTTATATGTAGTGGATGCTTCAATTATTTATAAGGTCAACCAGGGTAATGCAAATATAGGATTATGGCATCGTTATTTCGCGAAAAAGATTGGCCGAAGCGCCCTCTATTATTACGTTTTCTTCTCTTTTACCACGTATTAGACAATAGACATGTTTACCAAACATCGTTCATTATTAGGTTATTAGATAGAGTAGATATACCTACATATAGTGATCTAATAATGAACGATGTTTGGTAAACAAATTCAGATTTATTACAATTACGTAGTACCTATATAATGTGCGTTCAATATGCGTAAACATTTTTTTTATTAGTGCTGTAAAGTGTCATTCTATGGAACTTGCTAACTATGTAAACAAAAGTCACTAGTAAATTCATCATTCAGAGACAATTTCGATATGACGGTTTGTTTACATAGTAAGCAAGTTCCATAGAATGACACTTTAGGTACTTTGTAAGAAACTGGTGCTACCATAGTAGGTACTAGGTAGTTCTAACTCAAATCGAGTAGCAAATTCACGGGCAGCGACGCAAAAACATGTAATTTAGACATCGCGAACCAATTACGCCCGCAGGCAGCACACATGGTGTCTGTTTTTATGCCGTGATGTCATCATCGTGACTGAGGCATTAAACACTATTGAAAGATATGCTTTGTTCAGTGGAGCTTTGATACCTGTAGGATTATCAAATAAGTGATGTCTGTTAAGGCTTTATTTGTGCGATAAAAAGTCTGAAAGCGGACTGGTTAACACCTCGTCTGCGGCACTTACTGTAACACGTAAGTAATATATAAGCATACTTTGCCCTAACCTTTCTCTGCGGATAATTGTACGGTGCTATTTGATGTAAATATTATATATAAATATTAAAATGCTGATAATCAAAATTACTTATTACAATGGAGTTACTTAATAAAAATCGACGACTTTTAACTTATGGCGATATTTATAAACTTGTGTCAAATCTATAGTTAACATGCCGTTGATAAGCGTTTGCATGTGGCTATCCGTTATTTTACATCTGTGTAATTTTTTAAAGAAATTTCTATAAATGAGAAGGCTACTTTTTAATATACAAGAACTTCATCACTAGGTATTACTTCAAACTACCTACTTTAAAAAAAATGGTAATTTTAGCTATTTTAAATTTGCATATTATCCCTGGTTCTATAATTTTTTAGTAATTTTTGTGACTAAGCTACCATCAAATTTCACCTTCACAAGATGCAATCAACGATTAGATTACATTTAGTGGTTTGTAGAAGATACCGCTACGGAGATGCAATCTAAGTAATCCCAACATGATAACGGAACGGCGGCGTGTAAGATACGATGTCGTCTCCAGCTTTGTCGATCTATTTCTGATATCTCAATCTGTGTTATCGTATCGATTCAATTTGTTTTCAGGTTAATAGATATGTGTAGGTTAAACTAGTTAATATATATTACATACATGTTTATTACTTACTTAACATCATACAAATAAGCTTCATTTAGTGGCGTCTTCAACCAGTCCGTTGGTGACCATAACAACTTCAATCACCTCAGTTTAACGGTATACCATATAATCAGTGGATTATAAAACGACATTCACATCAGAGGGCCTACCGCGAACCACGTTCGACGTGTTACCTCCCTGTCACACTTACGTACGACTTTACAAGTGCGACAGAGAGGCAACACGTCGAACGTGGTTCGCGGTAGGCCCTCTTTTGCTGACAAACAGCAGTGCTAAATAGTAAATTTAATAAACATTAAACAACCAAGAATAGTTTTACGACAGTTACCGAATTGTTTGTATAAATTCACACGACGTAAAAAACTAGATTCATTCATGCACTATGTTTGCACTGCAGGTTAGATATTATTAGCGAATGAGAATTACCTAACCTGTTATTTGTCGTGGAATGCCGTACATCAATGGTTTGCACATTTATTAAACATTTCTCACCTTAGCACGTCCGAAATTCTGTTCGTAGAATTAAAATTGTCTAAAATTCTTATGATCACGCAGAGTTTAGTTATTTAACAACATTAACTAACAACCTAGTCAGCAAGAGCGTAAAAGTGGACTCAAACACACATGTCGTACTTATATAAAATACCTAGGTATTTGGATCCACTAATGATGACGATGAAGCACGATCTCTGTGTGGCCACCACCAGTTTGCGACTGACATAAACTCTGTCGAGAACGTAAGACCTAGACGTTAGCGTATAAGTATGTCAATTTTGGCACAGTCAGTGACTCATGGTAGTCAATACGGGTACAGTGTGTAAAGACACATGCTTAACTTGCCTACCGCGAGAAGATAGATTATAAGCAGGTAAGTAAGTAATATATGATGCACTTCAAAACTATTCTATTTTTACAGACCGGCGATCATAAAATGGAAATAATTAGTACTTATTGAGAGGTGCGGAATATGGGCCGGGTTATTAGTGTTTCCTCAATTTAGTTTAATTGCACACATTCCGAAACCCGTTCTGCTATTCCACATATATGCTCAATCAAATGCTATGCCAGCCTTACTATGACTTTGATTCGGTACCCAGCGGCAATCAGAAAAAAATAACAATTTGATATCGCACATACTCATTTAATGAACCAGCAATTTAAGGACGCAGGCCATTTTCTGTTTGAGGATTACAGGATTACAATGTCTTTGTCGATGCTTTGACAGGAGAGCGCACTTATTCTGGTAGTGTCTGAGCGCTCAAATAGCATACACTAGACGAGCGTGTGTAATAACAATCCTGAATGGTTAAATGAGCGCGCATTACAGGGGCAGCTGATTAACGCTGTACTAGCTATTAAATTAAAAGGTGATTGACCTGCTAATTGTTGCAGGTAAATAAGGGGTGTTTTTTTAGAGGTTTGGTTTTAACAATTTAACAGTTGGCGGGATATTTGTGGTCAGTACGTTTTGCCATTTTCACAATGAATAGACTTACTCCAGAACAACGATTGCAAATTGTGCAAATTTATTTTGAAAATCAAAATCACCATCAATTTATTGCGGGAAACATTCGATGAGGGCGTAATTACCCGTAATGGACCTGTGAACTGGCCTCCACGATCGTGTGATCTCACACCTATGGATTACCTGTCGCCGTGGTGAAATAGGGGCCTGGTCGAACGCGATAAAAACGACAAATACCAAAATACGCTGCAGTTTGTGATTTGTACCACGCAAAGAGCGCGTAATAAATGGCACTTACATGTCGCTTACGCGAACCGTTGAAAAGCGCGTATTTTTGTTTGTTTTATTTACTTTTATCGCTTCTTACGTACATTTGGACACGGCATTATTGTTTTGTGATGGCCCGCTGGCGTTATTCGCTTGAGCCCACTTTTTACAGCTGTGCCACATCTTGATTGTGTTTTACACAAGGGTCTGTAATCAATGTTTGTTTATGTTCTTATTTAAACAAACAATTGAACACACACATGCTAGTTTTATAACACAATATCTGGGTGACATAAAAACTCGAAAATGCGTGTTTTCCCAGAGATAAGACCTAGCTAGATCGATTTTTCGCCCCCGAAAACCCCCATATAGCAAATTTCATCGAAATCGTTAGAGCCGTTTCCGAGATCGCCGAAATATATGTATAAATAAATAAACAAGAATTGCTCGTTTAAAGGTATTTTATTTATAACACATTGCAAATTTATATTGCGCATTTTTTGTGATTGTCCCATTAAAAATCAACAAAACGGGTCAAAGGAAGATGATACATTCTGTCGGTTGTCTTGCCAATTAGATTTAGTTGGTTAGGTTTATAAGACAGCTCAGCTCTTATTGTTTAGCTTTTTTCGTACACAGTAAGGAATATAATATGTACCTACTATTAATACTTCCCTATACTTATAATATATTAATGTTGGTGTTTTTTCATTTCGGTAAGCATTTAAGAAGTCATGATGAGTGATGCAAGATACGACAGGTATACTACTAATTTAAATACTCAAACAGAGTCATGAAAATACCCGTTACGGAACCTAACTATAACGATCTTTCGAAACGAAAGCTTATTTTCGTTTTCAATCTAAATGTAGCAGCATTTTCCATCAGAGCTGAGGGCCTACCGCGAACCACGTTCGACGTGTTGGCTCTCTGTCGCACTTGTAAATTCGTACGTAAGTGTGACAGGGAGGCAACACGTCGTACGTGGTTCGCGGTAGCCCCTCTGAGTGTTGCCATCGTAAACGCGAGAGGATCGTATCTGTGCTTTCTCCGCTCGGTCCTAATTGGGCCAAATTGCCAGTTGCGTCTAGCTAGGGTTGCCATCAGTGCTGGGAAAAATACACATTTGGGTTATTCCAATTTTTCTCATACACTTCGACAGATGTCACTACTGTGGAGTCATTTACTTTATTTTTTTTACTAGAACACATTCCCATGGTCTTCACTGTTGTGGATGTAATAATACCTTACTCTTATAAATTCTTAATATTAAATATTTCTTCGTAGAAGATTAGAACGAGTGATTGATTCTCGATGGTAAAATATACGGGAGTCATTGTATATGCACAAAAATAAGAATAGCCATTTAAAAATTATTAAAATACCTAATCAGATATAATTTCTTTGTGTTCTGGAAAGTCTGCTCTGGTTGGTTTAAGATGCCAGAACAACCCCTTTCCAAGCACTGGTGTAGATACCGCTTAGAATCGATACGGATATTTAAATCTTGCGCATCAACTTTTCTTCTAAATGACGATTAAATTTGCTTTGATTATATTTAAAAAAATATAACCTGGGTATTCCTGGTCTGGCTTCTGATAACCCTACGCCGACTCTATATCTATTTAATTTATCTAAAGCTTCACAAATAGCGATCCTCGTGATTGGCAACGGGCATTCAACACCCGATTTGGACCCCAGTCTAACTACTTGATGTTGTTTACTTTGAAATACAGATTTTTTTCTAGATTTTTTTTATTCAGGATTTTTTCGCTTAAAATTGTCTGATGGCAATGGCACTCCTAGTTATTTTGTAATTGTCTATTCAACTTGAATTATTATTTTTTGTGTTGACAACTATCTAGTTTATTAATTCAGATTTAGGAAATAAAAATAAAGACACGGACAGAACCGAGGTTATTCTATTACATTGCCAAATTTGTTACAGACATTAACATTTATATATAGTAAAAGAATTGTTATTTCTATATGGCGATATTTTGATAAATTCCTACTGATTTGTTTGTTTCGCGTAGGTTCCAACTGTAGGCGGGGTTATTACCAGATCGCGGTTTTTCGACCGCATTTCGAGACATTGACTCGTTTCTCTCGACCACAAGGAGTCGTGATCGAAGAAAGAGTGGTTATTATCTTAAACGTTTCTAATATGACTTGTGCTCCTAAATTTTTTTATAAATAACAATAAGGAATCCATCCAATTTGAAATTATTTACAACTATCGAGGGTTTTAAGTTTTAAATGAATTTTAACCTTAGAACATCTTTGAATATATTATGTGGCATATTACATAAAAATAGCAATATTGAAAATATTCATACAGATAGCAAACGGATCTGATACTAACTTGTGCGGGAAATAACACTATTAAAAAGCTATCCCTTGCCAGTAAAACTCATTGATTAGCATTATGTTATTTGGCTTTCTGTAAATAAATGCCGCACCAGAGGCATTTATTTAGTTAGTCTTTTTTTGTAGGTCTCATCATGGATACCTACCTATGTTTAATATTATTTTCCCCCTGTTTGGAATTATATTAATTGTCAATAAAATATTTGTTTGGACTAAATCTTTGAGTTGTTTTGAAATAATTATCAAATGTGGAACTTTATATCTTTTTAGTCGAATTATCAATTAAGTAGCTGATTTGTCCGAATGACCAGTGGGTGAGCGGTCGGAGGGTTCATATACCCAATAAAGTGGGGTTATAAAGCGTTTTATGAAAATTGAAATGATTACCGATCGGGCACGCACGGCTTCGTTAACCCTTGATTAAAATAACTCATCAAAATGACGTTCTGTTTAGTTAGGGTATGTTGTGCATCTGTTTACGTTTTTATTGAAGCTACAATCATTAAGTCACAATATTAAAGTATACTTAAGTTTGGTGTCAAGGTATAGTTTTATTTATAAGTAAACCTAAATTTTAATATACCTGTGCCACGGACTGTGTGTAGTAGAAATTAACCTTCCATTCTTAGTCTTTGTAGGTAGAAGCAATATAACTACTTGTATATGATCTATAATAGTCCTTCTTAAAATAACTAATAATCACATACGGTACATTGGGGTAAATTCAAAAGTGGGATAATTTTGATATTACCAAACATCTTCAAAACCAGAAGCACTTCATACTTTAGCAACACTTACGCTACTGCAACGCTTACCACAAGGCATTGAAAACACACAAACATAACCGTATATGATGCCGTACTAATTAACAGCCAAACTATTTATTAACCGACCTTATACCTTTGCAATAAGGTTGACGATCAGTCAACGATAGCACTTAGGTACCTATAACTCCAAAATGCAAATACCAAGGCAACGAAATTATTAATTACTCCCCCTTGTTAATTAAGCCGATGAACGCACATTTATCTTGGCGACGTCGAGTTGAGCCAACTTGCACCCCTTTAGGGTTGCACCCTTACGAGGATGCACCCCTGCATAGTGCACAGGGGTGCAACGTTCGAGACGTATAGTTTCTGAAAGAGGCTAGGTATAATTATTATATGCGTCCAGGAGATCAGGGTTCCATTATTGACATTTAGGTTACGGAAACTTATTAATAAAGTTTAAGTTTTCCTGATACCTAAGCGTAAATTAATAAAAAAAGTTTAAATGCTTAATTTAAAACTGGATGGTCCTAGTGAACTCAAATTTTAAAGTCACCACAGTCTGCATTTATAAAATACCTGCCTACATTATAAAAATCATAGGTTTTTTAACACGACCTACAAAAGTTGATTAGTAAGATTTTAATGCCTTACATTTATTTTTATTCCAACTGTAATATACACATACGAATTTGGTGTAAGGTCAGTGCGGAGAAGACGGGCAACATTTTTGGCTGGGAAAACCGTCATAGACATAGACATAGAAGACATAGAATTTTTTTTTTTCAACATTACATGAAATGGCAGAGTTAATAGATAGTACACATTTTTACAGATAAACCTTAGACTTAAAAACTAAGAAATTGTGAGTTGTACATCTAAGGGAGAATATTCACGAATGTTAAATAGGAGCTTGCCTCAGCATAATGTTGCAGTACATAGGGAAAGAACTCTCATATTTGTATGCATACTTTGTTCGTGCATAGTTGTTCAGCGGAAAGGTGGATTATGCCGGTTCGAATGGTCGAAGAAGTAAACTAGGTCTTGTAGTCACAAATTAATATTTAATATAAAGCACAACAAAATTAGCACATATTCGTTTAGGTGAGAATGTGAAGAGAGAGTTTTTACAGTTTCCACATGGTAACGGAATACAGAGTTAACAGGACTTGCCAACACAGGAAAGGAAAGCCTCAATCCTTCTGTAATATCCACTTACGTACAATAGCAAGAGTTAGAAAACTTAGAAGCGACGAAAGAACTTGAAGACTGTCTTAACCACATTGACCTTATATGATGTAGCTATTTGTAATATTTCTTTTGTAGAGTATTGCGGTCTCTTCCAGTATTAATTTGTAGGTAATGCAGTCCATATTCGGTGCAAGTGCATTTAATGTCCTCAGTTTGGTGAGTCACCCTGGCTTCTTCGATATATGGCTGGCGTGGGTAAGATAAGACTTAGTAGACGTATAAATTATGAATGCTAAGTATCACGTCTGTATTCCGTTAAATTTACGACTTTTGATAAGGAAAATCGTAATGAAAAAGGCATTTAAATCTTCTAATACTTATAAACTTATTAGCTACCAATACCATAGAATTTGAATAGATTATAAGATGCATTTTAATTTATTAATTCAAGAAGCAGAATATTACTGAACATTCTGTAAGATTCATAGGTAATAAGTACGTAATTAAAATATATAGATGAATATTTTCATTTATGGAATACTGACGATTCACAAAACGCCTTTTGCCTCAAAACGCTATCCTGCAAAACAAACAAATATACTAAGATATCTGAAATATTATGTAATCCCACACTATCACCGTTGTTACATAAACTAAGCCTGTAACTTATACATGCAAATAAGCATTATCTGCGGGGTTCGCCTGGATTACGAGGGAGCGTGTATCACAACACCCTCGTAATAACGTATTCATCCAAATTTAAATAGTAAAAGCAACCTTGATGCTATAAACAAAAGGTAGAGTTTTCAAGAGGGCGCTGAGATGAGACGTGAGGTTTGGAAAGTTAGTCGGTATGCGGCGTGGGCGTCGCATTGTTTGTGCTTGAGTGTACTTGGGAGATTGTCTTGTTTTGCGTATAAAGTGGGCACTTGAGTTCGAGATCTTCGAGTACGCCACTTATTAAGAATTTTAATAAATATAAAAGGTTTAAAAAATACATTACCTTCTGGCTTATATAGAAATACGTATGTAGTTTTTGAACTAAACACAAGGTAAACTATTAATTTGGATAGGAATTTCATTACTACTACCAGTGCTGCCTTATAATAGGATGCCAATTGTCACTGCTGTGGGATATCATAAGCGAAACAGATCTGTCTGTCTCATATGTGCTGAATATAATGTGTATACATATTTTTTAACCTTTGTCTAAAACCAAAGTACCTTTTAAAAATACATCTCAAATATGTACCTATTTTAATATCACGAATCTTCTAGAATAGTTCCTTGCTTATACAGTTTGATACGTACCATATACCGTATGCTCCTAATCTCTGCACCTTTGCACCTTGGAAGCGAGCCCGCAATCGGATGCGCCTTAACGACTCTCATTACGGCTTAGTCTTACAGCTTCATTAGACATCACTGCTATCTGATTGTTGTACTGCAAGCTTTAAATGAGGCATCGGTATAGCAAAAATATGTTACTTACGCCCTTTTAAAATGGAACGCAGATGCGCTAGCTTACTACTGATAGTTCACTTTGTATTAGGGGTTGTTTATCGCGCGTTATTTTATGTGAATCGACCGATGTTAGTTGCTCTAGAGTCTAGACATCGTTTGATCGACGCGCAACATGTAGCAAATTTAGATAGCGATCGATTTCGAACTTCACTCACTGCCTTTATTGTTCTACTGATTCTACTGAAGACGTTATTGTCGAACGTACGTTGGTCAATTCCTCTCGCAATTGTCCTATTATTGTTATTAACGTTGTAACACCCGTATTTAGCTTGATACAAGATCATAAACGCCTTGACAAAAAGACACAAAAGGAATCACTCTATTACATTTAATACGATAATATTGTGTCTAATTTACTAACAATCACAAACCTGCTTCTCAATAAAAATTGCAGTAAAGGCTTTACTATATTTATATAATCATAAACCATGTTCGAAGCTAGAATGAATAACCCAACACAAACGAAGCTGCAGGTGTATCCCATTAGATAGTTCTGCACAAGTTGATACTTAATTGTTTCGCGAATCAGCTGTTATAACGGTAACGGTGCGCCCGCGCCGGTTAGTACTCGACCAAGCTTATAGGAAGAATTCTTTGTTAAAGAGCCAGTATTAGCTCGGGTTACGAGTAGTTTTATAACCTTTTTAAAATCTACATCAGCGTTTTAACACGCTTTGCTCGCTTAACAATAAAATGTATAGAAATAATAAACACTGCGACCGTAGTACTGAACCTTTTCTTCCGTAAATTGTACCTTTAAATTTCATGTCATTTCATTTCATTCAAGACTCAGATGTTTTCGTAATCGGATATTCAAAGGTTCCTTTCCTATATGTTGTTTTAGTGAATAGCAACCACGAACCGAGAGAACTCTGATATCTTACAGAATGCTACGGTTTTACTTAAGATTATCGAGAGCTATTAATGGGTTGGTTTTCTAAAATCCCTTTCGTTCTACATGCAAACAAATTTGAACAAATACAATTTTAACCTTTAATTTCTTATCATTATTTATTATACCATAACTATTCGATTTTTCTATAGTGTAAGCTTGTTAATGAAAGATTCATCAAAGTCGTTCAACAAAATAAAAAAGTAGTAGTAGTAGTAGTAAACTCTTTATTGTACAAAAAGACATATTAAAAATAACATACAAGTAGTGATAAGTACAAAGACGAACTTATCCCTATGAGGGATCTCTTCCAGTTAACCTTTGAGTAGACGAGAGGAGAAAGTGAAAAGAGGGTGACGAATGCGGCAAAATGTATAACAAGGTACCAAAAAGATAAAGGATATAAATACATACAAAATTTATAGGAAAAACATACATATATTACACAAAAAGGAATGGGGAAAATACACTAAAAAATTGGAAAGAATTAGCAAAATATAAAGCAACTATACAAAAATCGTTACTTTTCCGATTAAAATCTCTTTCGCAATATATTATTTATACCGGTTAGTGTTAAGGATTGACTACTTCTAATTTGAATACACGGCTTCCGACTCCATAACTAATACAAACAAACGTGACAGAAAAACGATAAACATGCTTTATGAGAAATCTCGACATGGCTCCAGCTTATCGCATCACGATTATTTTTCTCTACCCATCATGGGCATGCAAAACTAATAAGTAGAAACTGCATAAATTTTGCATATACTTTTCATGATTGATCGAACGCCTTTTATATAAGTCTACAATGTTTTTGTTGGAATTACAAATTAAACTAGTCATTTGTCAGGCTTTAAATGCGCAACCCTTTCGTTATAATGCTAATGAGGCTGGGGTCGGGAGCCTTTGAAACGTCCTAATCACATAATGTAGTATTTGTTAGGGTTGTCACAAAGGCATACAGACAATGTATTCCCATTGCTAGTCTAGTGCAGGCAAATTGAGCTTTTGGTTATCCAGTCTATATGATAAGGGGTCCCGTTGTTTTCCATAAAGTTTTAAGTCGTAATGTATTGTTTGTCATATTATCATTAGTCATAAAACTGAAACCGTTAACATTTCAGGATTTTCGTTAGGTTAGGTTAGGTTTGTTTTATGGCAATCCTGAAAAGTGACGCGTTTCTGAACCAAATGAATTATGACTAACGAAAATGCGGGCAAACAATACATTATGGCTTAAAACTATTTGGGAAACAAGAGACCCCACATGAATTTGTTTACCTAAACTAAACTATAGACTCGCTTGCTTTCGGCAAGTGATTGGAATATAAGCTCAGGCACCGGGCATGTAATGACAGGACATGGTGATTTGGAAGACACGTGGGCCCGCCGGAGCTATTGTTTGAAATAGGGAATAACAAAATGCAAATGTTGAGTAGGCGCTTTTAGACTATTGTGAATATAAAGCTGTGAGAAACGGCGAAGAAAATGTATGTGGAAGAGATGACAGAATTATTGAGTAGGTATAAATAAGTATAATAACAATAATGATAATTTGATAATTGTTACAGTCTTGTGGAACCTATTGGTCTCTTTGAATTGTACTTAAATCAAAAAGAAGAAGATTTTTTCTCGTAAAGGCAAAAACTTGGAGCCAATAACGTGCTTTCTGACATCTTTTAACACATTAACTGCTAATGTTTTCTTAGCGCTACGTTCTTAGCCCGCAGATACTTGTGAACACATTGGCCGTTCCAATACCTATATCTGACGTGCTTACTGACAAATATTCACCTGGCGTTAGAAACTCAACACCTAGTTGCATTCAGTTTCATCAGCATTGTTATTCAATTTCAACACCGTCGATATCTAATTTAATACACCTTAACCCACTGATCATGTAGAAATCCGGCAATCAGCAGGGTACCTAGTCTTCAGCACCGCAGGCGGAAGGCATAGGCAACAATTCTAGCGCTATCTGCAATGCGATCGTACAATCAAATGTCAAAACTTGCAAATTATCCATGTCGTAACTGAACTTTAAGCAATCACCTCAACGCAACACTCATCAGTACATGTGCACTGCCTCGGGTGTTACTTCTCTAATATTACATGGTTACGTATTTCGAAATAATCAATTGCTATGGAAATTGCGTTGTACTAAACAAGGAAATGTGTAACCTGTGAACTTCAAAGGCCATGGACATGTGGTTAGGGAAAAAAACCGCGCAGCAATTTTCTTGTTGGAAGGCAATTTGGGCAATTACGGAAATGCCTTTACTTTATACTTTTCTTTGTTCTCCGTAACATACCTACCAATCAACCGCATGTAAGTACTGGTGACGTGTCAACAAAATGAAACACGTGTTTGTGAAAATACCGATGTGTATGATCGAACGTTTATGGTGCAAAAGTCGTGTCTAATGCAATTTTATTTTTTTATATGTGTCTGATGGTAAGTTATGGTGGAAAACGGTATTCAAATACAGTCATGGCTAGAGAAATTGCATTCGTACATATAGAATAGATAAATTAATAGATGAATTAAGGTTTATTATGCGTTTAGTCATTAAGTCATCTTAAAGTTATTCTCCGAACAACAAACATGCAAATACAGCTTTCACAATCCAATCCAATGCTTATTCACAAGTTAATAACTAGTGTAAAGCTAGAGATCCGAGATCAGCAACACCTCCAGTTCGTGCCTCAATTACCGAAGACGTGACCGGCATCTGAGGGATCGGATTTGAATAAGTAAATCACGTCGCATCCCGACTTATTTGTTGCTGAGAGAAAGGGCACAGCTTCGATTCTTGGCCGTGCAATCGGTGCATCTACTCAGCGGAATCGTCATGGGATCCCAACTGTTTTGCAATTTCGTTATTTTCGAATAATAGACTGTGGAAAGCGAGAAGGAACTGAGCTGGGTAATGTTTTCGCGATGAAATACAGTGATGCCTTGTGGTGCGATAGTTGGGAAGTAAGTTTTTGTTTGTGAACGTAACGAATTGTGTTAAGCTAGAGGTTAGAGATCTTTTTTATCTTCATATCTTCATTTTGATCATAATGATATTGCATTTGCATTGACAGTTGAAGATGTCTTAAAGCGCAAGCATTTAATCTGATAAGTATACAACTGCCGTAACAACAATATGTTTTAACAATACGAGATGAAACCGGCGAATTAATTGATACTTTGTCATCTTTACAACGTACGTTTTGATTTATACAGACCATTTCCACTGCCTAACAGAGATGGTAGTTTAGACTTAGCCAATGAATAATTCGTAAACCGTAGGTGTTTCCATGATCATAACTGTTTGTCACTGTCGGATGGTTTAACATAATGTCCAGGACACTCTTGAGAGACATCTGAAGAGAAATAGGCTTTTAAAGCAGGTTTACGCCCCTACATTTACTGCATTATGCATTTCGCTAGACTGAAGCTGATTCTAGATTCGACTTCCGTCACTCATGTTCAACAGATTTCAATTGGAACTTACGTGTTGGTGTCCTTACTTCTTAATATGCGGAGTCATATTAAGAGCATTTAAAAGCTAGCAAGCAAGTCGGCAAATATTCCACAAAATTTGGCATGAATTAGGTATAAGTGTAAAAATAAACGCAATAAGGTTAGTTGGTTCCATTCAATACACAGTGTCATTGCTTTAATACATGATATTTTAATACAGTGTATACAAACACGGACATATCCAAGCAGCTTCCAACTCAGAAAAAATTACAGAAATATGGCCAAGACACAACTAGACCGCTGATTATCAGTTTATAACGGGCAACGGATATGAACAGTGAAGTGCCGACTCAAATTGGGACATTATCCTTAATTCCTTACGCAGCATGTCAACGGCGACATAAAATTTTTATCACCTGGAGAAAGCCGAGTATTAAGGTCGTACGTGAAGTTTTCGTATCGCGTCGCGATCGCATCGCATTGACGATTTTCACGCGTGGATGTGCCCTTATCTGACCATCATTTGCATCCATATTTGTTTACTTAAGGCTCTTAGCATACAAAAAATATTTATTAAGCTTTGTCTAAGCGCTTTCTAAAACAAAACAACTGTCAAAATGACAAAGTGACTCCAGCCAGCCTATTATGGATAGCTTTATCCATCTTTATCCACGTGATAAAATAACTGTCACTGTTTAACACCGTGGGAAAGAAAGTGACGGACGCCGTTTTATCACGCTGTCACGTAGACAAGAACGACCATCATATCCGTACAGCTTCCGGTATTTATATTTCCATATAATCTGTGATTAATTTAATTTACATAGTTTCTTTGTTCCCGTTAGCTTTTATCATCAATCAAGTTTAGAGACACAGGCATCGGTTTTTATTATTAATAAGTTATGTTTGCATGTTGACAAATAATATGTAGGTAGTAATTAAGTACATACCGGTAGTTTGTCACACGACTTGCTCAAGTATCCGTCTCATTATACATTCGTAATGAGACGTAGCAAGAAATAATTTATCTAGAAAATGTGGGTACCTACAATTTTTTATTGGCAAACGAATTTAAAAAATATGACATTTTTCGTATGTTTTTTTTGCTAAGGTGTTGTTGTCAAAATGACAACATATTGTCATTTTGAAAACAACACCTCAATTATTAGTCAGTTCGAATCAGCCCGCTGGTGCCAAAATTGTTTCTATTAGTTTCAGTAACCAACCAAACGAGAGATAGAAATAATCGCCAAAGAGCTCTTGATCTGGCTAACTTTCCACCAATACTATTTTAAAACGCATAAAATAATGGTGACCTTCACTCTTTATTTTGCAACGAAGCCTCGTATCGCGACATCTGTCGCGCGTGAGATGTTAATATGCCCGCGACGCGACAGCTTTGTCGCGCCGACTCGGATGCGTTTATCCGCGTCGCCATCGATTTCACTTAACGCATGCACTTTGCGTTTACCGTTATAGGACGAAATGCTTTTTTTTTTCATATGGCTGATGAAGATAACATTCGTCATTCATATAAGTTGACAGTAAAACCCGTTAAATTTGCTCTTAAAATGTTTATTACGCTTTGAAACGCATTGTACTCCCTAAAAGCTAATTTGAATATTGCTTGCTCTCATATTGCATGTAACAGTGGCGGCGCGTCCATAAAAGCCGACTCCCACCGGCTTGCCTGTTTTTGGACGTTTGAGCAGGGTTGTAAAGGAAATATGTAAGCCAAATTAGCCCGGCTTGCCTTTGGATATGTTTGACGCGCCGCCACTGGCATGTAATGACATATTTTTGCTTTCACGCTAGAGGAACACCATCGTCAGCAATTATTATTTTATCAGGTATCGACTAATTGTAAGGTACCTACTTACAATCCTGAAAAAATACTTTTTTCTTAATTATCTAATCTATCTAATCTAATACCTTTAAACGAGCAATTCTTGTTTATTTATTTATATATATATATATATATATTTCTGGGATCTCGGAAACGGCTCTAACGATTTCGATGAAATTTACTATATGGGGGCGAGAAATCGATCTAGCTAGGTCTTATCTCTGGTAAAACGCGCATTTTGCGAGTTTTTATATGTTTTCCGAGCGAAGCTCGGTCACCCAGATATTTTTTATGAAACAATTGTTACATATTTCAGAAAGTACCTAATTTTAAATAAGGAGCTACGTGTTTTGATCAACTTCAATAATGGGCTTGTTAACTTGCTGGTTTCTCATTCACGAAAGAAAATAAGAGAGTCACAGGGACTGATTGGGTGATGGTGCGAAAAGTTAATAAAATGGCAAATTGCCTTTTAGTCTACTTAACTGCCCAGAAGTAAACCTTATTCCAATGAGATAGGGTCTCTCAATCACTAGGTAATTGTGTTGCTGGGCGCCTTATAATAATGAATTCAGCTTTCGCCTTTTTAACTCCGTTATGACACGAGGAAAGCCCAACAAAGGCTCTATCAAAATGCAAATCAAACAGTTTTTATGCCATTCGCAATAAAATGCGTAGAGAGATCGATTTGGCAAAAAATCTATCATTGTTGTGAAGTGAAAGCTGAACTTCAATAGCGTTTACACCACATGTCATTACCGTTTAGAAACTTCAGTATTTGTAAGCAACATCATCATGTTATTTATACTCAGAGCGAAATTGATCTACACTATTCGTTATTGGCGATTAGTTTTCCATTATTGTAAGGAGCTACTGCGTGTCTGAGGCTGAGGCTGAGAACATAAAATGTAAATGAGTAATAGTGATAAGGTAATGAATAAGGTGATATTTGCGACTTATTTTATTTTTATTCCCGAAAGTTAAAGACACTAAAATTGATACTTAACCACAATTTTGGTTTCAGTTAAAATTACATCAAAGGCGATTTTGTTCGATTTCGTTTTTAGGCTCAGACTCCTGTAACTCTTATCAATTGTCGATTTAACCACAGCAAAAGATAACATATCATCAGTTGTTAAGTAAAAAGATGCAAAGCACCGCAGTTGCAATGGCATAACGGTAATTGACATACGCGTCCCCTAGCCCCATTTTACACGGAACAACATGTCGATATCCATGCACGCACAACGCACCCAATTTACTAAACATTCTTCCCGTGTAGTCTTCAAATATTCACCAATAGCAATACATCAACCCTTTGCCGATATAGTATTCACCGCACGTAGCTCCGGGGTGGTCCCTACCCTTGCTCTGTGTCTACAAAGTCCTTATTATAACGGCTAAAGAATTATTATTGCCTGTAGATTGTCCATAATTATCTATGTAGGGTGTTCGCTCACCTAGCGTAGCCGATTCGAATGCATTAACCATTATAAATTCGCTCTGCGATTATATATGTTTACTACAGACTTCGAGGTCATAATACACTGTTTTTTCTTGTTTCCATAAAAATTGGAATACACAATCTGACCTGTTATAATGACCGTTTTTGTCCTATCATTATGTCGCGAAGGGCTGATAATATCTATAAATCTACATGTGGTGTGGTGTGTCGGACATAAATAATTAAGCATATTTCACAGTGGGGCTGCAGTCGGTAGGCCCCAGGAATTGACATTAGTAACATTAGTTTGAAGCAAGATACCTGCGTGTAAGTTTCTTGCATAGGTACGTTTACACCAAAGACAATAATTAGTACTTTATTTTCTTTGGTTTACACGAATCAATACTTTATTTATATAATTTCTTATATTTTAGTCATTAAAATAATAATCGACAATCAGGAAACGTTTTTACATCAGACAACCGCAAAATTGCAAATAAATTACGTGGTCGCATAAAAAAACAATAAAACCTTTTTATGATATATTCATATCGTAAAACTGCTTTCACGCTATTTGTTCAGAAAGTAGTCGTTATTATTTTATTGACGTCCTGATACATCATTCACAAAACAAGAGTTGAGATTTTTTTTCGTCCGTCAAATAAATGAAAAAAAAAATTCTTGATCCTAAATTGCTGCAGAAATGGGTGAGATCGCAAGTTGCAGTCGTTTTGCAGTATTTGCCTGCACTTTACGAGTATATGACCAATCAGCCCAACATAAAGAGGAGCTACTGCTAAACCTGCTAAAATTTAAAGACCATAAATACCAATAGAAGGCTGAATTTTCGATTGATACATTTACACGCCTTTTAATATGCTTTAAATAAATTTCTGAGAATATAACAAGCAATCCATTCGAGTATCTTCTATATTTTTTTTGTATTTTCACACAATATATTAGTTTAATACAAATAAACTGAGGCCAAAAGTCTCCGATCAAGTCAGATACACAAGTTAAAACCACAAACACAGGATGTTTAAAAGGTTACGGCATTTCAATATGCATTTCCTTGAGCCTCTTATTCATAAACAAAAAAATATGTTTCGACTGTTACATTTACTCGGAACAGTGAAAAAGTTATCTTAATAACATCTTATTAGTCGAAAAAAAATAACAACCGCATTGTATTGTTGTGGGAGCACGTTATTGTATTCAAAATTTATGACCCATACATTTTTCCGCTTGAATCTGGTTCATTAACAAGTTAACAGTTTTGCGTTTTTGTGGTACCATTGTCACTTTTTTTGCTTGAGATATTTGTCGAACTTCTCAAGACCTACGGAAGAGAGATAGTAAAATATGCCAGGCCGGAAAATAAGAATTAAATAGGTATATCTGTAGTGTACAATAGTGCTCAAAAGCACCTGAACAAGTCTTCTTAATATTTAGAGTTGTGTTCAGATTTTTATGAGCTTCTTGCGTGTAGTTTTTATTTTATTTTAATATCATATTTTAAATTTCAGTATGTATATGAATATAAAAATATAGAGACAGTTGATGTAGCATTATTTATCTTAACTCAATCATGATTTGCAAACCCCAGGGGGACATCCCTTGTCAAAACCTCTAGCCCTACCAGCATTAGTATTTTTTCTACGTCTCATTAAAATGCATAGAAAATCTTAATTTACCGTCTTTGATCTGCCCTTATTTCCTTATCTACAGGGAATAACTTTGTCAGAAATTACTTACCCATTCAAAATCTCGCTTCGTCTCCCCAGAATTTCTGTGAAAAGTTCATTTTCACGAGCCGACACTAAGAAAACTCGTACAAAGGAAATGGGTAACATTTCCCCCTTCGAGCTATATATTCGCGTATACATATATGAATAATAAAGGAAAATTGCTACCGCAGGCTACTATCAGAATCAAATTGCGTGGGGCAAAGCACGCGACCCTAAGCAGTCGATTTTGTAAAACCACAATAATGAGTCCTATCGCTAAGCTAATAAGTCTCAAATCACAATGTCGAATGAGTATTAAAAAGGTTTTATACATCGCAAAGCGCATGCGTTCGTTTTGGAGCGAAAAACCGTCCACAGTGTTGTCATAGCAATGACGCATATTGCATCGCGCGAGCTCTTTCTATTTCTTTCTACTCGTAATTTCCTTTGTAATCGCTGTGTTTTCTTTGTGATCGTTAAGTTGTATTGGTTATCGGTTTATAAATTGCTAGTTACATTGTGTTTAAGATCGAAGCCTTTGTTCCATTCAAGTGTGGGCATTGAGTGAACTCTGCGGGTTATTTACGGGTTTGAGGTAAATACATAGTTTATTTGCTGCATCGCCATCGGTTTTCTTTAACGTTTGTTTTATCGGTTCTGCCGGCCTAGCCAAGGTTACAATCGCTATCGCTTCGACTGCGAAACTCTTTGTGTCTCTCTATCACTCTTCCATATTAGTGCGACAGTGACAGTTGCGTTTCGATCGCTACGAAGCGTAAGCGATTGGCATCTTGGCTACGCGGCCTGCTATGTCTTGTTTGTAGATTAGAATAGATATCTTTGTACAGTTTGTTTAGGAGTTCGTCATGGTTGAAAAGGTTATTCACCTTGTAACCAATACGAGGAAAATATTGAACTGACTGATTGATTTTTAAACGGACTTACGTTCTGGAAAATATATACAGCTATTTTGAGAATCAAACATTATTTTGCTCCATTTGCAGTGTACCTGTACAAATATACATCTAATATCATTTTAGACTTTACAGGACTTTATTAGACTGAATGATTCGACAAAAATGATTTAGGTATCTTTATAGCATGAGTTGCCTGTTGCTTTTTTAGGCTTTTCTTCCTTTTCCACTTTGTGTAATGTTGAATTTGAAAATAAAGCTCGTTTGGCGTAAGTTCTGTGTAGGCACTACTAGCCCAATAAGAATAACATCTACATTGATACACCCTGTCAAACAACTTTAACAAAAAACAACACCGAACAGACACCGAAGTACTCCCATTTTCGCCATCTCTTCAGGATGAAGTACAGTTAAGTGCCTACTCTTAAGTGTACGTAATGCACTTAAAATATGCAAAGAGGGCAGCACCTTAAACGGCCGTGTCAGTCAGCACCCGTCTGTCGCCATAAAACAAACTAGTTCCAGTAGTAGTCGGTTAATTAGCACGTAATTAATTCCTCCGGTCCAACCTGTCCTTCCAACCCTTCCATTCATTGCTATCCCGTTAAAAAGTCATATGCCATTCGAAACGTGTAACAACTTACTCCTTTTCGTGCTCATGTATTAGTAGTTCCCTCTCTATCGAAAAATGTGAGCGAACAGGATAAACAAGCTTTGGCGTTAATTGTGGAGCCTCAAAATTTGGGATATATGTAGTTGTCAAACGACATTGACTCAAATGCATTCTTGACTGAACACAGATTGGTTGTCAATTAGAACATTTTGAACGCTTAAAACTTTACTTTAGGCCTCTGCAGTCTGCATTGAAAATACAATGAATTAGAAAAAGGTTAAAAATAATGTACTTAATGTAATTAAAATTATTTTCAATAAGCGCAGGATTATCCTCTGAATAGGTCATAACAATCAAAACCTTTAAGCAATTTAATAAGCATGGTTTGTAACTTAAGGGAAAAGTTTTAATTCGTTTTTCCTTAGATTAAAATCTATTGCCTTACGCAAATCCACTAGGGCAGCATGATTTATAAAAACTGCTCTTGAACTAATAGGAGAGCTCGCTATTTTAGTTCATGTTTTATTCATTATGAAGGCAGAAATTGCCCGCTTGGGATGAGACATTGCTAAAAGTTGTATAATCTATGGGAAAACGTGTTTCTTTTGGCATGTTTTGCATGTCATCATGTCCTGGTAGTACAAAATTGTTACACGGTATATTTTAGATTCATGTACCTACCTACCTACCTAGAACCTACAATGTATTTATTCGTTTTTGACAGTAGTGGAAGTTAAAAGTCATTGAAAAGTTTCGTTTTATTTCATAAATATTCAATCATTAAAATGAAGCTAATGGCAAATTCTGAGTCCAAATTCAAATCCATATTTAGCCGTCTAGAGTCTAGGCTTCAAAAATCTAGAAATACATCACTCGAAAAACTCTACTATCACTCCTCATGAATCAGGTAATTAAAAATGTGTTACGTGTGTAAAGGTTTGCTACCCTTTACACACGTAACAGGAAAACAGAAAAAGAAAACCAAAAAAAGTTACGATAACGGCTAAAATTCGAACCCGTCGAGTTCAAAGCCGCGAGCAATCCGGTTTCCAAAACTGCTTGCCGCAGACGCAGTGTCGCCCGGTGCAGCGCGGGAAACTCGCAGCCACGTGCAAGCTCACCGAGTTCCACGATCAATGCATAGATGGCGCTATCTTTAATATGTATACCCTTTCTTGAAAAAAATACATATTTATAAGGTGTATATGTTTTTCCTGTTCCAAAAAGTCTGAAAATATTATTATTACCCACTCATATGTACAAATATACCTATGTTAAATCGCTCCCGGCGCGGTTATATGTGTGCCAAAAATATCAAATTATACATTATTAGCGTAACTTCTCTGATAGGTATTAGAAATGTGACTGTAAATAAGTAACAAATATTTAAATCATATATATGCCTACGAGGTTTATTATATTGTATAGTTCTTCAAATGAAGACGTGATTTGAAATACTTACGCAATAAACGTCACCCCTCGTTAGATTGGTATGGGGATCGCATGATACATCGTTATTTCGAACTCAAACAAATAGGTAGGTACTTGTCAATCGCTCCCTACTTGAGTTGGAGTACCTTGTTTATTTAGTGCTCACGGGAATGTTTTAATAGCCTAACGTTTATTTAGTATTTTTTTATGATCCACCTGTCATCTCGCACGATTTTATTGGTATCGCGCACGCACTTTCTACATCGTCTAATTGGCGGAGTTTAAGAGTAGGTTGGTAAGTAAGTACTAAGTTCTAGGTTAAAAAGGAAACTATTAAGATTAATGTGAGGCATTATTCACGCTTTAGGTTACATTTACAAGACAGGTACAAGAGGAGCTTTGACCTATGTGGAAACTTAAATGGTAATATGTGTATCAATACGTTTTAAAAAAACAATGAATGTTGAACTACGAGTATGTAACTATGTGGAAACTAATAGATAGGTAGGTAGTATGTTAGAAATTGCGTTGTACATATTTTATTTAGATAATAATCTCTCTGGGAACACTGATTGTTATAGGTAAATTACGATCCTTGATCGTAAAATTTTAATTGCAAGACCGTGCGAGCTTTTGGTTTTTTGAACGTAGGCAAGGTAGATTTTGCATTACTTGTCACTATCACATAGGTATCACATACTTATGGCTCCTCTACACGATGGGCCAACGCCGGCCACTCCAAGGGACGCATTTATGCGTTAGAGGGAGCAAGTGATATTGCTATCTCATTCTACCGCATGGCTGCGTCTTGGAGTGGCCGGCGTTGGCCCATCGTGTAGAGGAGCCATTAGATTCCATCTAGTTTTCTAGGCAGCTACCTGCCTCAAACTGCCTCAGACTGTTTGCCTGCAGAAAACGATCAGAGAATATAGAGTACCTACGTACTCTATATTCTCTGATCGTTTTCTGTTTAGTGCTATGTTAACATAAGGAGAATAAGAATAACAAATCATTGTTGTTGGGTACATGACCGCGTGTTAAGTACCGCGTGCAAGATCTTGAACCGGGCGTCAGTATTTCGCACGGCAGCGCGCGGCGCGTTCATCTGAACTTAGCCTAAAAGTTAAGTATCTAACAAAAGGATACAAAACACTAAACAAGAAACTGTCATTGTCAACAGATTGGCGCGCACCAATGGCCGACGAGGAGGCTCGGGCGCGGCGCGCACCCGCGCCGCCGCCGCGGCAGCCCGCGCGGCCGCCGGACCCGCGCCCGCGCACCCTCCCCCCCGACTCCCCAGCCAACCTCCCCGCTCCCCCGCGCCTCATCAGGCCCTCCGAACACCTGGCGTTGGTCGAGTGGTCGGAGCGGAGGCCGCATCCTCTGTGCCCGACCGTGATCATCCAAGGTCCGAGGCCTGCTGTTCCGCCGCCCCCTCCTGTGCATAGGCACGTCGCACCCCCGCAGCCGAGGATGCCTGGACCGGTGCCTCAAGGTCATGCCGGCCAGCAGGTCATGAGGATGCCGCAGCAAAGGAGAGATATTCAGGTAGGTCTACTAGTTCTACGTTTTACTAATGAAATGCCTAAAAGGAAGTGATTACGTTTGGTAATGATGACTACCTTCTAATGTTCGCTCTGATAACTATGTAAATTTTTTATGAAGAAAACTAACACAACAAATACATATCTGAAAGCTTCTTGCGGCCTCGACATTATTATACTTATTTTTAATAAGTTTTTATCGCTGACTGTACTTTTCTTACGACAGACAACTCATCGAGAAAATTCTAAAAACCCCTAACACAATTAGGTTGCGTTGTTTCATCACAGAGTTCCTATGGCCACCTCCTGTCTCCATCATCAGATCAGCTCGATGGTACCATAATATTGCATTGTCACCTGACCCGACTTACATGTGTACCTATGCAAAATTTCAGCTCAATCGGAAACCGGGAAGTGGATCAAATTTAACTTGCAAGATTTGATTACAGACAGACAACGGTCAGGTGAAAGTAAATAAAAGCTTGTAAAAAGACGTAGTTGCAAATTATGTA
Organism: Cydia amplana; assembly: GCF_948474715.1. Taxonomy (NCBI): domain Eukaryota; kingdom Metazoa; phylum Arthropoda; class Insecta; order Lepidoptera; family Tortricidae; genus Cydia; species Cydia amplana. The sequence continues at coordinate 16,614,623 of NC_086074.1, read as the reverse complement.
GTTGAACTACAAAATTATAACCGATATGTTTACTTACTTCCTTAGACTACATCATTTGTTATTATTATATGTATTATACGTATAAAACAATCAAGATTGCTGCACTTATAAACTAACAGGATATTCTATGTAGGTACTAAACACATATTTAGGTATGCGTTCGAAAAAATATTGTTTACATACTCGTACATTCCTTTTTCCAGCAGCTAGTTAGAAACAGAATAAATAGGAAGTATTACTTCATAACAGTCATAATATAATATAAACTTCTGCTTGTTCGAAAGTTTAGGATCGTTTACTAAAAATATGAACCGAACGCGGCCATTTCGTAACGTTATTTGCAAAACTTTCATGCCGAGAATCCAACGGGGAGTGCGGAATAGTCTGTTAAAAGTTAATAGCAAAGCTGAGCTTTTTTAATGCCGGGGTATAACTTTTCTCGCGTATTTTTTATCGCATAAACTGCGTCTACCGGCTTACTGGGTTCTAATTCCAATTGGGCGCATGGGAGTCCAACGCGTTAGTGACCAACTAGTGTTAGCAGTAACACAGTGTTAGTGTCGGACCTATAATTCTGCACAGACTTCGATGGACATACTTCGATGCACAGACCACGTATTTTCTAAAAATACATGGTCTGTGCTGCGGTGACAAGAGTGTGAAAATATCACTATTGAGAAAGTATGACGGTTATAATAGAACTTCCACACTTTGTCATATCAAGGTGCTGAGTTAGTATGTATGTATAGAAGGATAATAAGGATATTAACTGTGTGCACGACCTTTGCTACCGCCTAGTGGCTTGTTAGTGACACGGTTATTTGACAGTTGCCAGATACCAATTATGTAGTATGAAAATGTGGGCTCAGGAAACAATCGTTCATATTTATGCCACGTCGAGCATGAGTTGTCATTTTCCCAACAGATAATTAGCATTTTGCCCATATGATACAGTCAATAAGAACATGTGCTCAACGATTACATAAGACAGGTTTCAATGAGAAACTAATATTTCTGTTTTGAATAATGTCTGTGAAATATTTGGCAACATACATATGATTATCATCGTATATGATACGCCAAATACTATTATCAAAATCTAAAAAGCTTTACAGGTCTTACTAACGTATTGACTTCTTACAGCAAGTACGAACACCTAATTAAGAAGTCAAACAACGTCAAACATGAGCGTGAAATCGGATGGCCCAAGTAAATTAGTATAGCCTTAACGAGTACTTTATCTAATCTATCTATCTATCTATCTAATACCTTTAAACGAGCAATTCTTGTTTATTTATATATATATATATATATATATATATATATATATATATATATATATATTTCGGGGATCTCGGAAACGGCTCTAACGATTTCGATGAAATTTGCTATATGGGGGCGAAAAATCGATCTAGCTAGGTCTTATCTCTGGGAAAACGCGCATTTTCGAGTTTTTATATGTATTCCGAGCGAAGCTCGGTCACCCAGATATTAAAACTTAATGTAAGATAGAATGAATTGCATGCTAGCTATTATTGTAAATACCGTATTTTAATTTATGCTACACCGATCTGGTAAAATTGTATTGAGACAACGCGAGATGTAAAATGGTACCATCTTATGTAAATATACAATAAAATTAATGGCAAATAAATAAATGAAATGAAATTCCTTTTTTGAGTACTTTACTCGTAGGTATATTTCGTTGTTTTATATTGCTTTACAATTACTTCTCGAATTATTTCTACAAGTTATGTAACTGTCACTATTTATTTCACTGGTTTTGTCTGAGTGATCGACTCTGCGTTAGATAACCATTTGGAATAGAATTCCTGGTAGCCACGTTCGTAATACGGTAGCCGGTTTAATTCGTAACGGACATCAAATATACGGCAGTTCATGCGCGAAAATGGAGCAAAACCCGCCTCGCCTTTTATGGACACTTTGAATGCATTTTGATGTTGCCTTACGCACTTTTTGACCGCGCTTTTTTTGCATTTTAACAATGCTATCTGCTCAGCATGCAATCATGTATGTCTCTCGGTTTCCCACATATCTTGGTACATATTACCATATGTCTGCTTACTGGGACCTCCTTTTTTGGTTGGAATCATGGCACAAATCGATCGTGATCTGACTAAGGGCTGGCTGTGTCAAAACTAACGCCCGTTATCATTACCAATTTACATATTTGGCAAATTTGACAGTCCAGTTTTAATGTTAACCTGTAAACCGTTCCGTTAAATGTGGCCAATGACCGATATATCCGCACCGTAGGTTCAACGCCAAAGACCGATTAATCGGTCACAGACCTGACAGACCACAGAGTAACATAGACCTACGTGCATATGCATAAAGTTCAATTTCAGTTTTGACATTTCAATGACGTGGCGTCTGAGTGACGGCTTTTGTGTTTGACACGGCGTCGAAAAAGTTAAGAGTTTGGAGTTTCAAATTTGAATCTTTTTAAATTTAACTTTTTGGGAAGTTTAACGGTTTTCTCTATCATATGTCTTTATCTATGAGAGTGTTATTGCTATAAGCTGATTCCAGGGGGCTCTTGCATATTTTAATATCAGTATTTCATTTGTTTTAATTATGTAGGTACTCATGTATTGCGCGAACATTTCCAGGATGTTTATCGAGTCTTTGTCAAACTTTCGATTGTTTTGCCTGCGACATGGCGAGTGGGCGAGTCCATTCTTCTACGACCGTATGCTAATGATGATCTGTTGACGATGATACGGCATGTTCGCGATCGATACGAAAGCGATAGATGTGACTCACTGTTATACAACACATTGTTTTGGGTGTTGTTGCGATTGCTCACGGGAAACACCAGGTTTTTAGTTGTTGACTTTCGGCACCGCTACCTCAAAGGCTTTCCACAGGCTTGTCAAGTTCCCAGATAGTACTTTTCCTACAGATCATGATAAAATTTAAAATTAACTCAACTTGCCTACGAATTTTTTGACGCACCACCACTGCTAGCTCTTATGGAATTAAAATTCGTGTTTTTGCCGATGAAAAGCTTCCAAAATATATGACCCACGTACAAAATATTCTTAAATTCAATATAAATTTCTTAAATTTTTCAATGGAAAACTTTCTAAAGTGTAAAAAAAAATCCTGTAATTCCTGTTTTTAGAAATTTGTGAGACCTCTCCTAACTTTCCTGGGAACTTTTTGCAATTTACACATCTGCATGCATTCTTATTATTGTTTAAGGGCTCGCATTAGACTGGTTTCACCGATCACACGATTAACTCGCGTCCGGTGAGCATTGGGCACGAATGCGTTGGCGCCACGCGAAAAACGTGTCTTGTAAATCATTATACTTCACACGTGATCGCAAATCTTCTTTGTGAATCATTGTCTTTTTCTTACATACAAATTAGCTGCGTTTCACTTTAACTGATTGTTGTGTCTCATAAACAGTTGACGCATGAAATCATACGATAGGTCTTCTTATTATATAAAACTCGGTTGTCCAGAATATACTAGCCTGACCTGATCCTGATTTATTTCTTCCACATTAGTCGGACTAAGCTAACTCTGCACGGCAACGGCAATGATAAAGTAAGGAAATGTTATCATTAATGTCTAATTTATATGAAAGTATGACGTTTATGATCAAGTCGGTGCAGAGTTGATTAGACGGACTCTAGTATGTAATTATGAATTTTACCAACCAAATTGTCGGTCCAGTTTGTGTGAGGCCTACGCTGTATTCTCCAGTCCTGGAATAGCCAACCAACTCAATTAGGAGGTAATCATTCACGCGGAATCTCCGTCATTAAAGCGGCACTAAACATCATGTGTTTGAAATCTGGCTGACCCAGATAAAGGGCCCTCCACACGCTAACGACGCGGCCAGACAGGGCGGAGTCGGGCCTTGGCCTAAAACCGCATTGGAAGGACCTGAGTGTTCCCTTTGATGTGCGAGCGCAGGTGAATCAAGTTCACCTTAAGACCTGGAGATAATTAATAAGAAATGCGTACACAAAAAAGTGCATTTATTGGCTACTAGCGACCCGCCGCGGGTTCCCACGGGTTAGCAAATTATACCAAATACATAAAAACCTTCCTCTTGAATCACTCTATCTATTATAAAAAACCGCATCAAAATCCGTTGCGTAGTTTTAACGATCTAAGCATACATACAGACAGACAGACAGCGGGAAGCGACTTTGTTTTATACCATGTAATGATGTGTATGTACGACAGTGACGCCCATCTGACGGCTTAGTTATCTGAAAGTATTGTGCAACTCCCAGCAATTGACATGAGTAAGCTAACCTGAGAGAATGCCTAATGATGCAAGGGTTGCAAAATTACAGTAAGAATAAGAATATGAAAGTCAGGACAGAAAAATACCAAGGAGTAAGTCTAACGTTGACTGCGTGGAGAAAGTCCTTCAGATCTAAAAGTAATCAAGTGGATAAAATTTGCCGAGTGTTGTGACAACTGGAGAAAGATAGTAGAGGAGGCCAAGACCCACTAAGGGTAATCTATCGCTATCTGAACGAACGAGATGTCAATGTCCGGTACATAGTAGGTATAGGAAATTAATCCCATCAACATTTCTATTTCGTCGCTACACTTCCTTCGCACAGGTTGACCTGAGCCTTGGATTCGCCCGTTCTTGGTAAGGAGATTGGAATGGCTCTCCTTGGCCCAATTTCGGTCAGTTCCGGTTATTTTGCCAATTTTGAGATGCCTTTCTAAATGCCCATCAAGTTTGCCGAAAGCATCAACTCTGGACATAAAACTAACTACCAATTAAGACATACATTTATTTATGAAAGAAAAAGCTTATTTTATTAACGTGCCTTTTTTATGTTGTTAAATAAGGTAGATATACATCGCTCTATCTTTTGTTAAACTGATTGGTTATAAGATTTTTGACTCCTCCTTAAACTGGTTGGTTATAAAAATTTTGACTCCTCGTTAAACTGGTTGGTTATAAGATTTTTGACTCCTCGTCTGGTCTTGTATTGATTCATTCTTCATTCAAACCTTTATCTTCATTTCATGATTGCTCTATCAAAGGTTTTACTTAAATCAAATCTGCTAAGATATTTAGTAATACGAGTAAGTGGGTGAATCAACTTTTTAGTGTCCATCATTACACGTACAGAGTCCCTGATCGACAATACAAATTTAAATAAAAGTTATGAGTTTTTTAGTATTCCGTTATGTTCCTATTAATATTATCTAACATTTTATTACAAAACATTTTATTTTGTTTACAATTTACCCGTTCTATATTGGTTGTCCAAAAGACCAAAAGTTGGTTTTCAATAGTAGGACAGATTGTCCCCGTGCAACGGTGCACCATAAAACTTTGTATGATAAAAAATACTGTTGTGGAATTGGTATTTAATCACATAATCATGTTTATGGATAAGTATAATTAATAAAACATACCGATTTATTATATTTGCGTTAGTTGGTTTATGAATAAATTGCCTTTTAATTTTGTCCCTTTAATTATCCACGCCATGCAGGTCAACTGGACAACCATAAATTAGTTATGAAATCTAAATATAGATAACGTAGTAAGATACTTGACAACAAGTTCAAATTTCTGGTAAGCAGATAGGCCTACCCGTCATTTTGATTACACGAAACTCGCGGCGTCAGTCGGTCGAGTACTGTTGGAGAGCGTGGGTGGCTTTATTGCTTGTCCATCGGACCACTGGCACAAATACATAAATACTTAACATATTACAATAAATGACATTGTACCAGATACTATTTTATATATATTTTACCGTAAGGGTGAAAAAAACACAAAAAATCCTTAATATTTATTATACGGCTGAAAGTTTTAGAAAAGTCCCTCAGACAACTAGTCACTTGGACAACGGAAGTGGTTGTCCGTAGGACATTTTGGTTGTCCCTTGGACAAAAACGATGAGATAAGATTTTTTATAAGGTATGAAACAAATTTAATTATCTATCAGAAAGCACTAACATACATATATATGTTATTGCTTTCTGATATTTTATTAAATTTGTTTCATTTAGTACCCTCTTTAAGATTTATTATTAATATTTCCATAGGACAACCAGATATGTCTATGGGACAACTAAGTTGTCCCTTAATTGAAAACCACATATCATTATTTTATTTCATTTTAAATTCAAGAGAAGTTCATAAATGTTTAAAGATACAATAACACAATATAAAAGAAAGTACCAGGAGCAATTTTCTTACATTACTATAACTATTTCGCGTTTAAATTAAAAAGTTCCGATTCTGTTAAATAAGAGTTGTCCCGGGGACACTTTTAAGGGATATATTGTGAGATTTCGTGAGATATATGCCATATATAAAAATAACATCTTAAACTGCATTGTTTAATGAATGTAAGTATAATAATTTTTAAACAATAATTGATATCTAGTTTGTTTAAAAATACTTTTGGAGAGTGGCCCAGGGGACAGGGCAAATCTGGGCTGGTGAACATTTTTAGCCAAATTCACTAAATTCTTAAAGAAACAGCTCTGATGTATGCATAATCATAAACAAGAGAACATTATCTTTAGAATAAAATATATAAATATGGAAAATAAGAACTAAAAATAAAAATCCACAATTTCATCATGTGGACATTTAAAAGTTGATGGAAGAAATATTTATTTAATACTGTAATTATTAATGAAAAACATAATAACACTTAAAAAATAAAAACTTATAAATAAAAAATTTGGCCTAGGTCGTGGTCGCTCGGTAGGGTACCCAGAAGGCTGGCCGCATTGCCCCGCTGCAAAGTTGATTCACCCAAGTAGCAAATTCTAATGTTCGCATTTAGATGAGATGGGAACAAGGTAAATTCCATAACATAGCAGTTCTGAGTTATTTTCGATAACATAATAACATAAGAAAGAAAAAAAAAGTACGAATTTGACACAGTAATAGTACTGATTGTTTCGTTCTACTTTCAAAACAACATCAATATTATTGATTTTATCAGGAAATTACCATCATTCTTCACATGATAAATCGTTTTACTCTCAGCCTATCAATATGAAATCAACAATGCAATCAGTACGCGTTGCTTAATCTCGTCAAAGTTAATTAAAATTTCTATTTAACCTTTTTAATTGGCAGCTCTCATCTGGCACGGACTTATTTCTCGATATTGAATCTGTGACCCACATAAGGGCAGGGGGTTATTCCATACGCTGATAGCGTCGAAAGGTCGAGTGAACCGGAATAAGTCCGCTCTCTGACTGCATTTGTTTGTTATGGATCTCGGGGTAATATTTTGTGTATTTTATACTGGTGAGTCTAATCAGAGCATTCATTGGGCAACTAGAATGTATGGCATGAACTGGACTAATGTGTTGACCTACTGCGTGGTACAATGTGTAGGTAAAAGTACAGTTCGTGAAATATAAATAAATATATGTCATTATTTTTACTAGAATTTATCATAATATAGATTATATTTTAAACATGAAAAACTAAATTAAATGTACCTAAATAAATGAATATACAATATCACTGTTAAATAACATTAAAACATTTGGTATATTGTTGACGAAAATTATTTCTTGAGACTTTATAATTTAACTTATATTTCAAGTACTTATTTCATAAATCATGAAACGACACACCACACATGCAGTGCACATGTGTTGAAATAAGTTAACGGCAATTGTTATTCCTACCGAACTGTACCTGCTCTGCATCTGACAGGCAATCAGACATTCGACGACCGTTTGTCGTGGTTTTATTGCACAGCGATTGTTTGTAAGTAAATCGGTGCCTCGATTTACTCGCAGTACTCGTACCAGTCGAGGAGTAAAGGGACCCACAGATTACCAGTCCGCCGGACGATATCAGCCTGTCAGTTGTTCGGAACTGTTACCTTTTGTGTTTCACTGACACGCTGATATCGTCCAGCGAACTGGTAATCTGTGGGCCAGCTGTCACTACTACGCGTAAAATGTGAAGTAATGGGACTTTGGGACGAGTTTTACAGTACTCTGGTGATTTTAAACTTACAAGTATGTACCTCGTAATGCTTGAGTTTAGCATAGACAAAAGAATACTACAGCGTCTAATGTAGTGCAAACTACACACCTGAAGTAGATATTGTTTAGCACTATACGTTTATGTGTTGTGGTAACTAATGTATTGGCCGACCCTGATAAATTAATTCGCTACCAACCTTAGTGTCTATTTCTCTTGAGTGTGTTAACAAATTATCTTTGTTAACAATGTATAATTCAATATGAAGCGACATGTCCCTTTTTCTACAGACCGGCTTGCTTTCTAACAATCAGCCTACATGGAAGTTATAAAGTAATTATTTCATAATTGCCGGTTAACTAATTTGTGATGATTATCAAGCTGCGTGGCGAAAGCTTCACTTTTCCCGCAGTAATGTCGTCTGTACCGTGTTTCTGTAACACCCTACTGTGTGCAATTGCCACTGAGCTTTATTTAGGAGCCGAACTTACAGTAGTACTACTACTACGTTTTTTACTACTACTAAAGTTACTATATAACTGGAATATTATAGAGAATCGGTGCGTACAGTCGCCGTCAGATAAATATATCACAGTGGCCAAGATGCTCAAAATATCTTCTCTATTCAAGCAACTGGTATCTGATAGTTTGTCTACAGAAATACATATAAGATAATCTTCGATTTTGTTTAGGTTACTTTGAGAGTTCGTTGGTTCGACTCACCTGCATCTCCTATATGAAATAAGTCGGAATAAATTCCCTGTTAGTGTACTTGTTGCAGTTAGTACATAATTGCGTTGAGGAATCAGGAGAATCTCTGCCAATTAAAATGGAGCCTACTGTAGGAGCAAATTACATGATGTTGATCCGTGAATGTAAAGGAACCTCAGCTTTACGCTGATTGAAAAAATTATTACTACACTGTCCTGAGTATTGCAACAGATATAAAAGAACGCGGGCAGAACGCAGGACAGACGACTGACAGACGATTACGGACAGAGGACTGAACTTGGTGAAAGATTTCAAGTTCAACTAAGCTCGGCTAGAAATACATAAAGATGAATAAGGATCAACATAAAATAATATCGTTGTCATGCATCTTGCTTAGAGATATTTTATTTTAGACGAATAAGGCGGCTTAAGAATAAGGTCTAGATGCGATATTTCAACTCGGCGACTTATAATTCTTCATTTAAATATGAAATAGACTCCGCACCGACGCAACGGCAACTTATAGGTGGGTATTTAGTACCCACTTACCATTACTCTTCGCGTCACTGAAATATCACTTTGTCAGCATTTGAATCGAACCGAAGTCGATGTAATGAATTCAAATGGGGCGTATTAATAAGCCTGCCTACACCTACGCGGGGCACACAATGGATTAGATTGTCGGACTATTGATATTATTTGTTGTGTTACCATTAGTGGGTGTATTGACCTTTTAAATGTTTATGTAACCCATGAGTCCATCTGTTAGAAAAACTAGCGCGTTTTTCAATTGTCAGTCGCCGCGTGCGCTTTGTCACTACATCGTAACAAATGAAACCAGAGTTCTACTTTTAACTATGACGCGATCGCATGGATATATTGAAGTGTTGTAAGGTGGTTTACTAGAACGTACATTAAGACGTTCAAAATAAATGATAGTACATAACCTACCAGAGCCCCGTGGAGTTAAATAAGTTTTTTTATAATAATTAGTGGTGAGGTCCCTTATAAATTCGAGCTAAAACTTTGCGAAATTTAAATTTGAAGACACCTAAGATATCACTTAGTCGCAAAAAGTGCCCACGTGTCATTCAGCACTTCTTACATAATTCTTCATCCTAATGCCCCCGCGCGCTTGCGCCACCGAATCCCGTCTTACCAAACAATATTGACAGCGAAACTCGCAACCAATGATTTACTAAAACCCGCGAACAAGGAAGCTCGACTCAATTTCACAACCGCGAAGGCAATCCGAGAAAGGCATCAAATCGCCGACTGCAATTGAAAAATAGCTTATTACCGCCCAATAAGCTCGCGGTAGAAAGTGCATCGAGATCTTTGCAATTCCCTTTGCAATAATTCGTCGGTTGGATTCTACGGCTGACGGCAGAGCGTTATCGCTGGGGCGACCATGCTAGAGGGTCTGAAGAGTACTTAAGGGCCCGATTCGGATTTTGAACTAGATATCTATTCGACATCACCAAGATATGTCAGTGTCAAACAAGTGTCAAAAGTGACGTTTTTGTTTGAAGAAACGTCACTTTTGACATTTTTTTGTTTGACATATCTTGGTAATGTCTAATAGATATTTAATATTTGACGTATCTTAAAGTTCGAATATGGCTATAAGAAATGTAACTTACTTGGGGTCCCGGAGCACATTGTATATTTAGGGAGCTAGCGAAGCGTCTCACTGATGCTACGGGTGACCAAAGGGCTGGTTACTTCCTTGCTCAGCGAATTGTCATCGCCATTCAGCGCGGCAATGGTGGCGTTGCCTTCGGGGCACCCTACCATCCGATGCCGAGCTAGCTCTCATTTTTTACTTGTAAATATGTATATTTAGTTAATTTAATTTAGTAGGTTTTATTTCTGTTTTTATATTTTTGTTTGTCAATAAATAAATACAGTATCATGTTAACTTATTGTAATAAACATCAATAGTGACGTTCCACGGCAAAAGGTACCTTATGGCACTTGGCGCTTACGTCGCATAGCGCCGCAATAATAATAGCGCGCGGCGGCGGAGCGACGTTAATAATAGCGTAAGCGCCAACGGCCATAAGGTACCTTTACCGTGGGACGTCACAATATAAGCACAATATTTTTTTTATGAACTCTATCCAAGGATAAAAAGAATAAGAATTGGATAATATCCAATAAGTGTGTCAGATTTTGATAGAAATTTACAAAAAAATAACTGTTATTTCATGGCGATCCGAGCTTAAATAAGCTTATCTGTCAACAATCCGATACGAATCGAGGCTTACGAGTAATTTGCGGCGCTAACTGATGTTATGGGCTAGCCAGTGATATTTCACATTACTTTACAATTTATAGCAAAACATGCGGCAGATTCCACATTTTTTTCTTATTTTTAACATCACCTTTAATTTATTGCGCGTGGGTGAATTTCCACGAGATATAATCATTTAACTGTGGAATTGTGTTTTCATATTGCTTATAGATTTGAATGCATCGTGATGTTGATGGTTGATATGGTTGATGAAATTGTAGTACCTAAGCTCATTTGATCCCCCAAAAGTTGGCCACAGCACACACCATAGATTTCATTCCTACCGCTTTACAAAACACTGACTAGACGAACCAGTTTTAAGAGCACTGAAATACTACACAGCTTTACTAAAATCTGGAGGTCACGTTATGCTGGTTCTTTCAAGACTCGAATTATCTCTCCTCGCGTAACGAATGAGAATACACCAATCGCCTTCCTTAGGGTTACCAGATGTCAGAAATTTTGCTGATTTGTCAGGATGTCAGGATTGTGGTCGATGTTCGGAAGTGTTAGGAATTTTTGATAAATGAAATACTGAAGATACTGAAAAGCTTGTCCGTTTTACAATGTGGTAAATATAAGCGCCTCAGAGGGGGCAGAAAGAAGTGCAATTGTAAATTAGGAATTGTTTGAAAATTATGTTTGGACTTATATCTTAAGGCTTAATCGAAATTTTTTTATTGTTTTAATATTCATGATTTTCAGTGATTCTCGCTATCCCAATGAATCATAAAATACGACGATGTTACCTAATAGGTACATATAATATTTATAACTTATCTCAGACGTTTTTCTAGTAAAAGATAGCCGAGTTTTTTTTACTAAAACTATGTTAGGTATGTGATTTTTTTTTCTTACGTAACATAATATAAATCAGCTTCATGCTCCCAAGCGTTCAATTGGTCCGTAGCTAACCACAATAAGAATAACTTCTTACCTAACTCTTCTCAGTTAAACGGTGGACCTGATACTATACATCTGGTAACCCTACTGGTGGTTGTCGCTTTCGCCGAGTCGGGCGGCCGCGGGCGCCTCTGATTTACTGCGCAAGTGCGCACTGACCGATTCATTATTATCACCTGCGCCCTGCGCCTGCGCGTGCCAGCTATTGTGCTAAAGGTAAAAGGGCTAAGAGGGCACATTGGGCTATTCAAATGGCATAGTTAGACAAAGTTATTTATAACAAGTGCCAATAGTCCTGCAAAACTACAGAAAGGAGTGTAAGTACACATGTTTGAAGAGAAATTTACGTTACCTATGTGCCGTCTCTGATGTAGACGACGTTCATGGGTAAGGTAAGTGCTTAATATCATGCCATTTGGCATGATGCTGTAGGTCTAGCACATGATTGGCGCGACAGTATCTATGCCAGCCCAGCTGGTATCTTATTAGTATCACGTTTCGAGAATTTGTCAACAGGAACAATACCTGCAACAAATGCCCGATATATATATTGCAGGTTTACGTATTACCTACCATTTTCGATTGCGATGCGACACATCGAACGATAATTGTTTAAAATAAATGACCCTTTTATAATATAAATCTTTTGCCAGAAACTTTTGTGACCCTAATGCCCCAGTGTGTACTGTGTATTGTTAGGACTTTCGCCATACCCTTGACATCATTTCAGGCTCATCTTGATGCACTGCTCATATAATCCATTGCTCACCAAGCCTAAGCGAGTTGACCATTCATACTAACCAGTGTAACGGTGGCTTAAAGGTCCTTAACAAATATGCGTACTTCAAGAGCAGACTTATGCTGGTTCTCTTGATCTTTTGACTCGCGCGTGCTATGTTAACGTTAGGAATGTCACCTGAGCATTGCGATGCGAACATAAATTCGAATGCGGGAAATAAATGGTTATTACTATTTCTAGTTCGAAATTGCAAGACATGCTTTGGCATTGTATGTGAGATGGCTTCATTGTGATGAAAATATTTGTATGGCTGGTGTACTATGAATATTTAAAACACATTTCTACTCATACATGTTGAGATGAACGAGACAGGTACACTGAGAGTGATGTCAAAATGATAGTAGACACAAACTGTAGACTAAAACAACTATGATAATAGGTATTACATTATTTTTGTAAATTATACCATAAAAAATCTAGTATAGAGAATTTTTATCTGTGGTAAATAAAACATTGTATGGTATGCTTGTAAAGAGAGCTTTATGGTTAATATGTAAAAAAAGTTATTAAATAACAACACTATCTTTATTTGTACGTCAAAAAGCGTCCAGGAAACCCAATATTTTCGTAACAGGACACCAGGATTACCGACTACTGGTGGACTTTAAAAATAAACTCGTACGCAATACTACTGTTCAGAAGCGAAACGCTGTAAGTGCGGTTGTAGGGAGTGTAATTTTTTAGCTTTTTCGATCGAGACGTCGGAATAAAGAGTATCGGTTTTCAGTTAAGTAGAGTTACTGAACTCTGTAAACGTAGACGATGAAAAAGTAGTTTTTATTTTCTAGTAAGTACCTACATAAAAATATACCATTATACATTATGTTATGTATTTATTTTTTAGGACTGAAACTTAATGTAATATGTAGTTTCAAACTAACCGTACAATTTCAAACTAAACACGAGGCTATCACAACTGCGTTTTATTAACTGCTTCAGTTACGAGTTACTACTGTTAATAGGCTAATTTTACCTGTACCTAATATAAACCTTACAATAACCCTACAACTATACATGTATGTACACAGTTAGTGCAGAAATATTACATAGATATATAATTTCAAAAGTAGATGTTACACAAAAAATTCTACGCAATTACCTACTACTTTAGACTGTAATCGTCATAGAAGGAAATATACTTACTTATGAATGACTACATATATTTACATATGATGACGAATTTGACGTTTTAACTAGATAAATATCCTGTTCCTTTTCATCGCGTCTATTTCGGTATCCTTTTTAACAATAACATCCTGATGACCCTGCCACTTCCGCTCTCTGATTGTAATAGTTCGGATATATCAAAGCAGATATTGTGTCAGAAATATCGATACACATCCGTATGTAGTAGGTATAATAATCTGGAGTATCAGGTGGCTACAATGCAATTTATCGAGCGTACACTAAGTAAACGCAAATAATTGAATAAGTAAATTGTTTACGCCTAAATTGAAAAATAAAGATCTTTGTCTTTGGTTTTGGTCCTTTGGCTCTTGTCACGGAAGATATTATATGTATAATATGTCTGTCTATAGATTCTATAGTATTAAACTTTCGATTAATTATCAAATGACTATTTACACACTTCGCATCTTACTCATTTAAAATTACCTAAACCTTTAGCCCTTAGTGTAAATCCACCATGAATTAGCACTTTCCATTACCGTGCGATCACCACCCACGCGCCTGCGCCGATTGACAGCTGACGGCTGTGCGTGCGCAATGCACGTGCATGATCTATCTATAAACATGTCTATTTTATTACCATATAAATTAATTAGGTTGACCATTAAACTACTGTATAGTATAGTATGAGCGATGGTTGTAGTATGTAATATAAATGGTGTTTAATGAATAAATTGAGCGGTTTACGATTTAATTACTTGAATAATGACGAAGGAAAAGGCACATCAAGAAACGGGAATCTAAATATGTAAGTTGAAAATCTATAATCTTAATCTAGTTTTAATTTTAGGTTACTTTTTATTGTAAGTTTAGTTTATTAATTATGTTTATGGTTTTAATAAATAAAAAATAAATAAAAAATCTTAATTTACATTGGTACGGCTAAGGTTAATTCTAATTTTTATGTATGGGGTCAAGACTTTTCCATTTCCAAAATGAAAACTTTTTTATTTTCTGCGTATTCATGTAATTTCCGAGAACTTAGAGTAAGACCAAAGAAAGTCTGCAGCGCTAAATTAAAAGTAGTTTTTAAAAATCAGTATGTGACAACACCACAGAAAATGGATTCAATGCTCTTGATACTTGTGAAATTTCTACTATATTTACCGTCTATAAAAAAAATCTGCTGTGCATTATGGTTAAATAAATTTAATTCCAACAATAGATGTCACTATTAATATGTATACATTTACTAATATTGATAAATAATATTGGGAGAATATGACATTTGCTTCATCAAAATTATTGAGCTTTTGTAATATACAAGAGGTATGTATATGTAAGAGGGTCTACCGCGAACACCGAATTTCGCAAATTGCGGGCATCTTTCTCTTTTACTCCCATTAAGGCGTAATTAGATTGACAGAGAAATTGCCCGCAATTTGCGAACTTCGGTTTTCGGAAAAACGAAATAAACCATTAAAATAATAAACATATATTAAAAATGAATTTAAGCTTTAACTAGTTAGTAGGTACCTACCCATGCCGTGCCGTAAGCATAAGCATGGAGGTTGTGGGTTCGAGCTCGAAACCCAGCTAGTACCAATGAGTTTCTCGAAATGTTATTGGAAGTTCATAAGGTAAGTAACTATGCCTATACCTATTAGGTGTGTTCAATTTATTATTATTATTATTCCGTTTTAGACAGGCAGCTGATGCTGGTATGTCAAAATCATAGTTCACTTAGCACGATTTCATTGCTTTTGTTTGCTGTGAAACCTTAGTCTAAAGTCTAAACCAATATTATATTATCTTACATATTACATATGGTGCAAGTATTAAGATGTTTCATTCTACTAACCCGTCATCAACTCCAAATTTTGTAAACATTGTCGTTTTTGAGCTTGAATCGCCTCGTGCTGATTTTTTACTAGTGTAAAATTATTCGTCATGCGGAAAAGTAACTCCCGCACGCCGGTTTTGTAAGGTTTCACCATGTTTTTTCCGTTAATCACAAAACACAACGAATATTTAAACCATTTTGACAAACACATACCATAGTGAACGACGTTTACTGACTGCTAAAAAACATTGCCATATATAGTTTTTTAATTCGCTGTCAAATTATTGCGCTGCAGACTTTCTTTGGTCTTACTCTAGATCTGGGGCCTGTTTCTCAAAAACTTGTAATACAAGTGGAAGTCCCTTTCTAACAAAAGCTGTCAAAAAGTGACATCCGCTTGTACAATACAATACAATACAATACAGATACTCTTTATTGCACACCTCATTACAGAAAACAATACAAAGGATACAGAAAAGAAGGGGATAAACAACAGGCGGTTTTATCGCTTAAAAGCGATCTCTCCTTCCTCCTTCCTGTGATCCTTGTATTACAAGTTACAAGCTTTTGAGAAACGGGCCCCTGTTGATATGCCCAAATAATAATCACACACGTAGACTACATTTTGACGTCTCGTCCGCGACAATGGCAACGAGCCTATAATGAATCTCATACCGATTATGCTAATGCCGCAGTCAACTTTGATCCCACAAGCCTCTATTAACGCTAAACGCTTTTGTACTATGTATTAGAGAATTTCTCCGTCATCTTCGTCAAGCGTTGATGAAAGTGGCCATTGTTGGGATTTTAGAAATAATTATAAGGTGATACCACAGAATAACTAATAGTACTACCGTACAGAAAATTCACTCCTTCACAAAAGTCAGATTTAGGTATAAAATTACACCTATATCGCCGCCTGCAAGCAAAATTGAAACTTATAACCGCGCACGAACCGTGAATCTCCTTTGCGCGCCGCAGTTTTATGACCGAGCTGTGAGTGTCGGCACGGGGTTATCTTATCACTCGACAAGTTTTTATACCTATACCCACCGATTTATTATTTTTAAGATAAATATGTAGGAATTACAAACGTTGATTATGTAAACATAATTTTTTTATCCGGAGATAGTATGTCTGATTCTCACGAAAGTAAATTTCGAAACCATTGTGTATTTTCAATTTTGCGCGAGCGCCACGTGACACGACTATCGTGCACGCCGAGCGGCAGCCCACTGCCATACGCCTGTCCGATGGGCGCGCCGGCCAAATGTACCTAAACTGCGGAGTGACACCCCCCTGGTGATACATCAGTTTTTTAATATACACTTCAGTAGCAAAAGTGCAATATTGTCCATTTTGACATAATTAACTTAGTTGGTGGTATTTCAAGCAGAAGCTTGCTATAAAGTCCGAAGGGATCCCCTTAAACGTTCCATCCGAGAGAAAGCAATTGAAAACATCCAACGAGAAATTTGCTTAGACGACGATTGGCCAACGATAAATCATAAGGGTAATGACGCGAGAGGCGATTTGTATTTGCGTTCTTGTTTACTTTTAAAAACTCCTATGTCATGTAAATAACGAATTGAAAAATGAACCTTTCCCTGTAAAAGTCAAAGCACATATTTCAATATAATGCTATGAACTGATGTGAGGCTGTAAGGGCAGAGTCGATTTGTCAACGCGCTTTGGGAATGTCTATTGGCTATTTTGCGATGAAGGCTTATTCGTTATATCAAGTCAATAATGTCGTTTCTAGTTCTACGTTTTCTGTAAACGAAGCTTTAGGTAATGTATAATAAGGTCTATATTTTTATAAATTTATAAGAAGATTTTGCATTTGATGTTTGCATGTCGATATTAGCGAAGTTCAGAAATTGTGTTAACATTTTGTAGCAAAATTGTAAGGCATCGTTAGGGCAGTGCTCAGTGCTTAAGTGAGGCGTAAATTCTAAAGCGGAAATCCTTAACGTCACTTTATGTCATCGTTTAACGAGTAAATGTGTAGGTACTATAAATATAATATATTACATGATATTTCACTACTAATATTATTGCCTTATCCTAAGTAAACATTTCTATGTGGTTGTTTTGTAGAGAATATCTACGATGCTGTGCCTATAAAAAAAACCATTAATCAGTTTACGCTAATCACTGAGCATATTTAATTATTAATCTCCAAACAAATTAGCTTCTGTCCGCGACATCGTTTAAATAAAGTTTTATAGGTACGTATTCCTTTCCTATTTAAAAACAAAATATTTCAAACTAGGTCTTTAAATCTTCCATGTTATATTTACTCCATATGCATTAATACATTTACACTTAATACACAATTAAGCAACAATCATCTAAACACCCAAACATATATACTTTCACATGAACAACATTAGCAGGATTAAATATTCGAGTAGCGAATTGCGATACCCATTCACGTCGCTCACCATTATTCGCGATCGATAATACAACGCAATTACAATCGAATTAGAAATCGGACGTCGGATCGGATCGAATTATTGGTTCTGTGCGATTCTCTTGCATAATGGGATTAGACGTGAGGCGGTTTGCCAGTGGATGCAGAGCTACTATGATACTTAATACTATTTATAGATTTACTATTTTCTGCCCGCAAATTCGCATTTATTATATTAGTGGGTATGTATTCTTTTTTTACCAGTCGGTATAGAAAATTCGTTACTGTTACGATAGCCTATGGACACATGCAAATCCAGAGGTGTCACATTAAAAACCCATTTAAAAAACATATCGAGAATACCTCGGCAGAATGTGTTCCACAGTAGGAGTTTGCGTTCCTCCATTCCTCTATAATTCCTAAAGGGATTGGGGCCCACTGATCAACAGACCCCCGGCCTCTCCCCTCTCCCGAACAAAAAGTTGACAGCTCCGAACAACTGACAGGCCGATATCGTCCGGTGAACTGGTAACCAGTGGGCCCCTTTAGAAACCGCACTTTAGGTAAATAGAAGACTAATGTCTTGCCCAAGATAAGCGGTACCGTGATAGAAAGCGGCATTGGGCATCGTATCTAATAATTCTTCGTACAGTTTTATATCTTACCTTTTGCAAATCTTCTCCATATCTTTAGTGTAGCACTACCCTATTTAGTTGCCGCTTGATTGCGTTGAGTCACTTCCAATCACGAGGACTTCACTAGTTCGCGCACACGTCTATGATATCGATAATATCGAATTATATCATTTCTAATTGCATACTCGTGTTATTGGTTGTGATCGTTTATTTTTTGCGGGCATATTGCAAGTTAATGAACACCTATATTTATTAGATGCTTTTATATTTAATCTTCAATGTTAGTTCCGATAGTTTGTCGGGGGCCGAGCTTTTGTTGTTGTGTCTAACTACTTCATAGGTATATTAGGTATGTCTATTTTAGTGTGCTTTTGTTTGAGTTACTTACTAATAAAAGTCGTTGACATCAATGTGACAAAATCACGTGTTTCTTACGAGTCAAATAGTCTCCCATGGTCTACTAATATCGTAATAAAATAACACCTTACCGTACGCATAATCGCATTAATTTTACGATTATTACAGATGTATGTATAGTTACGATTGGTACATAATCTCGAATATGAAACCCGAGACGTTTATTACAATTATTATATACGAGAGGGATTTTCTTTCGAGGAATCGTAAAGTATTCTTAAACAACATTGATCCCTTACAGTTTTAAAAATGGTATTAAAACTTAAGCCTGCTTATTCAAATCTGAAATAAAAAGCATCATCCACCTTTAAGTAGATTTCATGTTTTCTAATTACGTAACGCGTAAATATTTCTCAGTTCCTTCTTCGATATCTCTTGGTCTATTTTCATAAGTGACAGTGACGATGACTTCGCTGCAGCTAATGAAAATACCCAAGAAATGTATCGTTTAGCTTGTAACTGGCCTTGCTTGTAAGAAAATGTGTATCGCATTTATGACCTTTAAGAACTATGGTTCTAATTCTACGAGTAGAGTTTATTAAAGCAAATAAATAGCTAGACTAAATATTTTTTGCTGAACAACTTACGTCTTCTTATAAGCGCATGAACTTATATATTGAGGGTTAATTGGGATTGATTACTAGTTAGTTATTCGCTTCTGATAGACGCCAGGCCATAACAAGACGACTGCATGAAACGTCATTAACACCGCCACAACGTGAATAAACATATCCGTTAGCAAATAAGTTTCTTTTTTGCATTTCTTGACACATAAGTATGTAAATAAAATTTAACATCACTGCAGATTAAATCAAAATTATAAACTTACTTGCGTTTTACCTAAATTTTTAACGATAGATATTACTTTTACGTAATTTCGTGTATCTATTCTAATAGCCTGGTACAAACACTCTGTGTCCTTTTCATCTTTTCTACACCATACCATACGTCGTAGTAAATTGATACTGACAAGCTAAGCGTACTTCCGATCCAATGGGCAGGAAACTCGATGATTAATGTTATAATTCGATTATGTAAATCGATTCCGATTGAACTTTCGTGTTTGACACGGTGCGTAAAAAATGTTTGCCGTGTCCGTTATCGCGAGCTACTGACGAGACAGCTGGTAGTACATTAATCTTGTTCAATGTTCAGTTTTATTAAATCTGCTATCTTTCCTAGTTACGTTTGCAAGTTGTAATGTATACTCGTCAGTTAAGCACAGCTAGGTGTTCCTGCCTATTAAGAAAATAGGCATCGTTGGTAAATTTTCTTTAACAACAAAATTTTGACACGTTTTAAACGCACGACGCGACAACATATGTAAACACTAAAATAATAAAAAGCGCATTTTATATTACGACCTAACTGCCCAGGTAGTTCGAGCCCTCAGGCGCACCTAAGTTGATTACGCCAGTATTAGGCAGGGAAGCGCCGTTGATTATAAATATTCATCCAGCCTTCTCCTCTTCTTAGCGTTCACTTCGAACCCAAAGGAGAAGCCCGAGATCCACTTTTGCAACCTGACTCGAGGAGTTAACGCTAGTTCTTACGAAAATGGCCGACATCTGATCTCTGAGGAGACTTACCCTTTTGTGATTAGTCTGGTTATATCACAGTGTTGTGAGGTACCTACCGTAAAACTAATGATATCTCGAACGTTTCGAGTTTTTCTAGAGGTCTTACTACATTGGTTCTCCAGAGACGGTCGAAATTTGCGCTCGCGCAGGGTACCTATAGAACACACGGTCTGCTTTTAACGTGATGGCACGATAATGCCGTCCCTCTTGAAATGGGCTTCCTGCACCGAAGAATATGTGACGCGAATTATTTGCAATTATCTTTATGGCATTTCGGTGACCATACATGTTCGATGTCGATCTGAGGAAAGTAGTAAACAAAATTTTCTTTGTGGTACTTTTTTTGGATTTGATATTTATCGGATACTTAAGTCTGTAATATTTTTTTATTAAACAGAAATTATAAGTGATTAACCACACCTAAGATTATGAATAAAAAAGTGAGATATATTATATTAAAGCAACAATATTGTATGTTAAAAACGTAACGCATTATGAAACATCACTTAGGTAGAGTATGTAGTAGGTACCTACCTACGTTAGGTACCTCCGTTGCGTAGGGTCAAGATTGGTTGGTTAATTTGGTTATCGAATCCGTTTCAAGCAGCAAGTAGGTTTTTAATTTTTAACATTAGGAGCTGTTTCAATGAAAATGTATTTCCAATCCTCCGTAAAGTTTTTCAATGGGTCGAGAGGGTTTGTTATGTAAATTGTAAGTACGCGTGACCATTTGTACATTTTATTTAGGTACCAACTTACTGCTTTCTCTGCTAGTATGGAAATCAGTTAACAATTAAGTCTTTCCCAAAAAAAGTTATCAGTTGGTCACAATATTCTTTTAAGGCCGTTGAGTCATCAGATGATGGTATCGGTTCGGTTATAATCAATAAAAATATCGATTTTTCAAGCTGAGATTATTATCTTTGTTATGTTTATCGCGTCTGTAATGGCAGTGTTTACACAACGGCAGCATAAAGGAAACAGGTATGCAAAGTAGCATTGTACTGTTCGTGCCTTAAATGGACATTGGATAGTTTGAGGCGTTTTTAACAGTCATAAGACCGACCAAGAGGGCTATATTTTGGTTTAGTCCCGATTGTAGTTTGGGTTATTGAGCCGCTAATTAATAGATGTCTGTCAGACAGACAACTTAAGTTCAACTTAACAATTTAGAATGCAGAAAAAGTGTATTTGGGGCCTGCATATTGGGGGATGCATGAGATGCATATCTTTCCTTTGCGTAGGTAAAGGCTGCTATTTAACTGATCACCAGATTTAGTAAAATTTAATACCAAAAATATATATTTTACCACCCTAAAATAATAAATGATCACCAAAATTGTAACTCCATTTTAATGTGAAATGATTACCAATTTTATTACATTTTACTATCCTTTTAAAGGAAATGACACCAAACTAATCATTATTAACCCAAAAATAGTAAATGATTACCAAATTTCAAACCCCATTTTAATGTGAAATGATAACCAAATTTTTGAATCTTGCTATCCTATTAAAGAAAATGACACCAAAATAATCATTGTAAACCCAAAAATAGTAAACGACCACCAAAATTAGAACTCTATTTTAATGTAAAATTATAACCAAATTTTTAAATCTTGCTATCCTTTTAAAGCAAATGACTCCAAAATAATCATTGTGAGTCTTCTCCGAGACCACGGGGACAACGCCGTCCTCGAAACGTCGGAGGTAAATCTTAAAACTTAGATACGCGATTAAGTCCCGTTGTATAATTTAATAATGTGTATAAATCGTGAAAGTTTAAATCAGTGATAATCATTGTAAACCCAAAAATAATAAATGACCACCAAAATTTCTGTA
This sequence comes from Cydia amplana, assembly GCF_948474715.1. Classification (NCBI taxonomy): domain Eukaryota; kingdom Metazoa; phylum Arthropoda; class Insecta; order Lepidoptera; family Tortricidae; genus Cydia; species Cydia amplana. The sequence continues at coordinate 16,592,066 of NC_086074.1, read as the reverse complement.
TGGGTCGCAGTCAAACCTTTTTTTTTTTTTTTTTGTTGACCCAGGGGGAATCCCTTATGGATCCCACTGGCCCGGGAGAAGCCCTGTGGGTATGTCCGACTTCCACGGACTAAACCCCCTGGGGTGTTCCGCCGCGCGCTTTGTAGGCGGGGTTTCGGGAACTCTATTGTAGACCTCCGATACCCCGTCGGCGATGCTCTTGCGAGCTCACCATATGGGGCTGCTCTAGCAGCTTACTCCGCTGAAGACACCTCGGAACACTTGAGGGTCTTCCAGCTCGAAACCTCTTCAGGCGAGTGATGGAACTCCCGACCCATCACCCGCAGGTTCCCGTTAAGGCGGCATTAGCCTTGCTGCGAAGGCTCTTCTCCGCCTACCTGGCCTCCTCCGGCGCTGAGGGAGCGAGTTCGCGTCGTCCTCGCGCGATCGTTCTGCGGCTTCCTTTTGTGTCAGAACGGTGACGCTAAAGGAAGCCACTGCCGCCCATGCCTCTTCACTGCTAATCATTCGGCGTATTAGCGCCGGCAGTGAGAGGTCTCCTCCTACAGCCGCGGACAGGGCAGCGCGAGGCTCCGCCCACGCAGGGCATATCTCGCGTGTGTGTTGTGCCGTGTCCACGGCTCTTTCATCACAATGGTCGCAGTTCAAACCTAACCTAACCCACTTATTTAGTACCATTTCTTTTCTGTAAGGGTCGCTGTTCAAACCTAACCTAACCCACTTTTCTAGTACCATTTCTTTTTTGCAAGGGTCGCAGTTCAAACCTAACCTAACACACTTTTCTAGTAGCATTTCTTTTCTGTAAGGGTCGCAGTTCAAACCTAACCTAACCCACTTTTCTAGTAGCATTTATTTTCTGTATGGGTCGCAGTTCAAACCTAACCTAACCCACTTTTCTAGTAGCATTTCGTTTCCGTAAGGGTCGCAGTTCAAACCTAGCCTAACCCACTTTTTTTAGAGCATTTCTTTTCTAAGGGTCGCAGTTCAAACCTAACCTAACCCACTTTTCTAGTAGCATTTCGTTTCCGTAAGGGTCGCAGTTCAAACCTAACCTAACCCACTTTTCTAGTAGTAGTATTTCTTTTCTATAAGTTGAAACCTAGTAATATGTTTACATTTTTTGGTAATCACAGTGGTTTATTTAGGTGAAAATATCGCATTAATTTGGTCTTCAAGATTTGGTGATCATTAATGATTTTTGGTAATCATTCAATATATTTGGTATTTGAATACAATTTGAAGTGCAGTCGTAATTTTCTATGTTAATTAATGAGGAAGGGGTAGTCTATCTCGCCGCGAGATACTGTCGCGCCAATCATGGGCTAGCCCGGCTGGAATGGTTCCAAATCGTCCAGGTGAAGATTTATTAGATCAACTGAGCGAACGGATGCGATCTCTCTCCTGACCCTCTACTCTACAGCCCATTTATTAATAAACAGAGCTGCGTCGTGAAATATTGCAGCTTTCTAGGGCTCCATTCTGTTTACAAATCAAACCGTGCAAGCGATCCCTTCGTACGTTCAAGAAACTTAAAAGGTGTCATGAAAAAATGTTTATATCGTCTGTTGAATTTAGTTTTGAGTTTGTGTTAATTTTTACTTCGTAATTAAACACATCGCATCCAAGTATTATAAGCTTCATAAACAAAAAATCGACGCCTTGAACCAAGCTCCCGCTGGTGGCAGTGGAGTCCATATTAAAATGATGTTTACAATCCGGATACATAAAGTTTGTCGATCGCTTCCGAACTTATTTGCATGCTACATTGTAACTGCATTGTAATACAATGTTACCAGCATCAAATTCAGTCTTATTTCTCCTGTAAAAAAATAGCATATATAATTGGAACAATTTTTCAATCGGCATAATTAAGCAATTTGCATGATACAATGTGATACAAAGTTGCAATCTATGGTGTAGTTTTGCTTATCTCTTATTCAGCAAAGTTAATTGAAGTTTATGCATAGGATAGTCTAATGATAACATTCATTTTAATCAGCGACAGTTTAACTATGCCTAACAAAGAATAATATAATTTAACCTGTTAATGATTGCCGTTGTTCGAGGTTTTTTAACCGATCACGGTGAAGTAATAGTAGTTTATGCAACAGTGATATAATAAGGGTTCTTAAAATTCAAGGGTCGAAGTTACAAAACGAGACGTAGTCGAGTTTTGTAAAAAAAGACCCGAGAATTTTAAGAACCAATTATGAGCTGTTGCATACATTACTTTTTCTATGACAGCTGCAGCAAAAAAAAAAGAGTTATTATTAAAAAAAAGAGTTATTATTTAAACAAAATTGAGTTATTATTTAAAAAAAAAGAGTTATTATTGTAAATGAAAACATACCTCTTTCAATCAAGATGATCGGAACTTGTATCTTTAAAAAAAATAAAGCAGTTGTATTATACTCATAAGATGACTGCTAGCAGTCATCTTATGAGCCTATAGACAAATCATTCAAATGACATTGCTTTAGATATCACTGTCAGTCATTTAATTGACACATTTAAGTGCTGGAGTAGAAAAAAGGATATTTTGACCTCACTACTGAATTAATTTTATAGGGGCTTCGCTGATAGAGTAATTTAATGTATTAAATTGAAATATGTAAATTTAGAAATATGGAATGGTCAAAAAGGTAGGTATGTACTCGAGCCTTATAGTTCTAGTGCTTCAGTCTACCTAGTTTTACCGTATTCCAGTGTAAGTGCTACCTTACAAGCTTTAATTAATTTAAACCATGGCTAATAAATAGTGACCATTCTTCATCCCTCAGTCGCCGCGAGCACCGGACAGGCTAATAGATTTCTTCATCAAGGGGCCTATTAAACCGCATTCTGATTTGAATAATATGATTCCGATTCGATATTACTGAACCCTTTTGCATCAATGTATAAAATGCGGGCTAAATGGAAATTAATATTAAATCAGTATTATGTTTTGAGAATATGAACGCATCTCTAGCGGCACATCCGCGGTATATGTGCATTGGAAACCTATGTCCAAGTCGCGGATTTCATTTCCGGTCTAGTAAATGGCTAATATGTACACTTAAGTGCAAAAAAGCTTTGTATAATAATCCCCATTTGTGGTGAGTAAGGTGAGGCTTGCCTTGCCTTTGAGTATAATTTCTTTTTGTTTTAATTAATCTACTAAAGTAAAATGTTTTATCGTTATAGTGCCTTAACTATAACGTTAAAACTCCAACATATACCTAGATTATTAAATTGTACAACGGGACTTAATCGCGTATCTAAGTTTTTAAATTAGTTTTTAGGTTAGTTGTCTTCTCCGAGACCACGAGGACAACGCCGTCCTCGAAACATCGGAGGTAAATCTTAAAAACTTAGATACGCCATTAAGTCCCGTTGTACAATTTAATAATGTGTAAAAATCGTGAAAGTTTAAATCAGTGTTATATACCTAGATATATAAACTAAAGCTAAAGATATATATAAACTAACTTTTATATAGCTATAAAAACTAAAGTCTTCAACTCATGTATTATACCATGCCTAACATATGCCTGTCAAACATGGAAATTTGATAATAAAGTTAAAAATAAATTAGTCACATGTCAGCGAGCAATAGAGCGAAGCATGCTAAGCATAAATAAAATGCAGAAAATTCGACATACAAATATTAGAGATATTACCAAAGCAAAAGACGCACTACAGCAAGCATTAGCATTAAAATGGAAATGGGCAGGCCACGTATCACGTATCCGAAACCTGAGATGGACAAAAATTCTGACAACATGGAAAGGTCCACTAGGGAAAAGGAAACAGGCGCGACCATATGCTAGATGGGAAGACGAGATCAGAAAAACAGCAGGCCAAAACTGGATACAAACAGCACAAACCAGGGAAGATTGGATAACTTTGGAGGAGGCCTTTACCCACAGAGGGGTTCTTGCATAATAAAAAACAAATCATTTAACCTTCATTTGTAAAAATGGATGCAAGAAATAAAAGGCTTATTTATTTTTTATTTTTATTTTTTATTTTTATTTTTAATATATACCTAGATAAAAAAAAACAATGCAGTTAAACAGATATAAACAATTCCAGTTCAAGTATAAACAAGTCCAGCATTTGCCACTCACCTCATGACATTTGAATCCACGCCAATGATTAAGACAGAAAACGTATCATAATACCCTACTAGCGAAATGTTAATTCAATTACAATTACATCTGACAGACATTTTGACGAGTGAACCCGATCAGCGTGATGTAACCGGTGAGTATGTGTTAATACTTAAATCATCGCTGTCTGAATGTTTATTTTGTTACCTAATGGCATAAATAGCGTTTCGATATCAATTCAGCGTGTCAGTATATTGGTACGCAATGATATTCTAAGTATTCGTCCTCACTTTCAAGTTGGTGCTGAGTGCAATATAATAGCAGTCAATACGAAAAAGAAAATTAAGGGAATACCATCATAATCTTTAGATCAATCAGATTGACTTTTTTAGATTATTCGTCTGTATTAAAAATTAACTTTAAACTTCACTTTAATATTTTAAGTAAAAAAATACAGTCACCAACCTTATAGCGTACCCATCATCTTTGTGCTTCTAAATATATTCTCGTAAAAATATGTACGCAGGGCAGGGGTGCTAATAGTTTTCCTGAATGTACCAACTGAACCAACTAGGATTGTACCAATCTCGCATGTCCACGGATCTGGTGAAACGTTCCAGTTACCAAACGTTGATTTAGGATCGATCGATATCTGTCGTGTAGGTTAAAGGATATGTCCAATTAGTTGCACTTGATATATTGAAGTGGAGCTCGCGGCTGTTGTTTCACAAGTGTCTGGCTCTGCAAATCTAGATAATTAATTATTTTGAGAATGTAAAAATTACAGTTAGCTAACGAATGCAATGACAAGAACTACATACGGCACCCCAAGGGTCACATCAAAACGAATGTAAAAGGTACCTAGTTAAAGTGAAAAGTGAAAACCCATCAAGTTTTACGATAATTAGGCTATTTGCGAATTTAATTGTTTTTAAACACATGTTACATGAAATGCTTAACCGCAAACTTTATTACTTCTCATTGACTTACACTTAATCCGTGTCGAGGCTAAACACTGTATATTTATATATTTTAACTTTAAGTCTTTTCTTAAGTTGGTTAACCAAAAATCTACTGATAATAAATACTCTTAAGTATTTACACTATAGTTTATTTGAATATGCCAAGTCTAAAATGTCTACCATGACACTAAAGGCGCCGTGGTCGGTAACGCTACTAATAGTACTAATTATCAATTAGTATCGCTTGCAATCTCGTCTGAGTGGATGACGCGTTTCCGCTCTCTGCCGGGCTAGCACATGATTGGCGCGAGAGTATCTCGCGGCGAGATAGACTACCCGTCCCTCTTTTATTAACACAGCTAGAAAAAGACGGGTAGTCTATCTCGCCGCGAGATACTGTCGCGCCAATCATGTGCTAGGGGTGCTGGACCTGCGCAAGGGATAAGCGAGAGCGATGACGATGAGTGATAGCGATTTACAGTGTTAAAATTCGGTGTTTCCTTTAAGTATTTTCGAGGTACGCATGTGGAAATTAGTTTATTGTTTTAACAATCAATTTAACAGTGTCAATAATAATTTCTAAATTAATCATAGGTCAATATTCAAATACTTAAGACCTAATTTTTAAAAGCCATTTTTATTTGTCTGTCTGTTGGCTAGAGTTCAGAATGGTTCCTTTTCCGTTAGGAATAAAATTAATATGTGATTAGCTGATTACCTTCATAAAGTTACCTACGTATCTTAATCGATGATTATTATTTATGTACCTACTGATGATATTTGTTCTTTGTTTCAGGTAAATAATTGAAAAGAACGGATGTCATACTATATATATATATATATATATATATATATATATATATCATGACTTTCGTGAACCGTGAACCTAACTGAAAGGTCAAATATAAGTAAGTAAAGTGCGGACATCCCAGGCGACAGGCACATTCAACGGGCTTGGGACTCCCCTCGCCTAGAGGTAGTCCATGCCACACAGCCCGGACGACTTTGATCACGCTCGAATTCTGGCAGTTTCGGCCCCCGAGTCGGGCCACTGGTTACAGGCTCTGCCTTCCAAGGCAATAGGCACGGTTCTGGACCCAAGTAGCCTAAGAATAGCAATAGGCTTGAGGCTTGGGTAATAAAAAAAAAAGACGTAGAACGTAAACGTTCGCAATGCAATTGTCTTCCTTTGTAATTTCGATGTGCAAATTCTGGAATTTGTGTTTCCCACACATGTGCCTGCGGCAAAAGCGTGGACCAGCTGGGCCGGCATGGCCTCTCTTGCGCAAAAAGCGCCGGCCGCATGTATCGCCACGGCACTATCAACGATTTGGTCCGTCGCGCGCTTGCCACCGTCTCTGTGCCTGCAGTTTTAGAACCAGTGGGCATGGCTAGAGACGACGGCAGGCGTCCCGACGGAGCCACGTTAGTGCCGTGGAAATTAGGAAGAGCCCTGGTGTGGGACGCGACGTGCGTTGACACCCTTGCACAGTCCCACATCGGGGCGACTCGCATCCAGGCTGGCGCTGCGGCTGACCAGGCCCAGATTCTCAAGCGCCGCAAATACTCGACCTTAGTTAACGACTATGAGTTTGCGGCGCTTGCAGTTGAGACTCTGGAACCTTGGTCATCCAACATGAAGGCATTTATGAAGGCTTTGTCGGCGCGGCTGGTCGATTCCACAGGGGACCGTAAGGCTGGCGCGTACCTCTCTCAGCGTATCACGCTAGCGGTACAGAAAGGTAACGCCGCCAGTGTAATGGGGTCCATGCCGCAGGCCGAACTGTTGGACGGGGCATTTCTTTTATGATTGGGTCTTTTATAGGTTTTTTGTAATTTAGTATTAGTTTTTAGTTTTAATTTAGTTTTATTTTATAGATAAAGTTAGTTTTTTTTTTTTTTTTTTGAATGTACAATTACTTGTAATCATAATAAATAAATAAAGTAAGTAAAGTAACATATAAAGTAAAAAAACTAAATCTTTGTGTTTTATACGACACTAAGTAAAAAAGTTAGTGTTTTATACCACATATAATTTGCGTATGTATTTATTTTTTTGCTTGAATTTATAATTGCCTTAATGGATTTCGAATGCCTTTTCATTACCTAGCCTTTGTAGTTCAGAATACACAGTTTACCAATACAAACGTAACTTTTCCAAATTGAATTTCTTAGTTTAAAATGTTTGTATATGATAATATCTAAATAAGTAAATATATACCTACCGACAAGTATAAAAAATCATGTTGCTACAATAGTTACGGTCCGTGTGGAAAGAGAAGAGTCGTGGAATGTAGGGGAACCCATTATAAATAAATATAAATAAATATTATAGGACAATCTTACACAAATCGACCTAGTCCCACGGTAAGCTCAATAAAGCTTGTGGGTACTAGACGACGATATATATAATATATAGATACATATAAGTACTTAAATACATAGAAAACATCCATAACTAAGGAACAAATATTTGTGATGAAGACACAAACAAATGCCCTTACCGGGATTCGAACCCGGGACCTCCAGCTTCGTATAGGCAGGGTCACTACCGACTAGGCTACGAAGGCCGTTAAATCCCATTAATTCTAGGACTCTTCTCTTTCCGCACAGACTCTATAGATGCTAAATTTAGCACTCAAGTTGTAGAGCAGATAACGTTGCCGGTTTTTGAGAACTTTTGGGTCGCCCGCGCTCGGTATGCATCTATAATGACTTCTGCAGTGGGACAGTACCCCAGTTGCGTTTGCGCAATGTTTGTGTTATTAATTGACGTAAACCGTTTTTTGGTAACGATTTTCGTAGATCTTAGATAAAAAGGACTTTTTTAACCTCTTGTCTGAGTATGATAATGATACTGACCGAGTTTTTAGTCTCCGTTTTGCATTTGTTTTCGATAATGATGTTTTCTGCTCTATACAGCACAACCGCGGTTTGAACCCCCGATTGTTGACCACTAGGTACACAAAAATATCTGAATCTAAAGTAACTATGTGAGTATATTAAATTTGATCTCATTCAATAGTGTAGATAAATTTTCTCATACCAATATAGATTTACAAGCGAGGTGTACTGCAAGCGAGGTGTACTCCAAAACTGTTTCATCATATGTAAGTTCTATTTGGCCTCCATTAAGTCTCACCCCTAAACTTCAACAGCGAAAGTCCTTAATTGGCCAACTGGAAACTAGTTGAACTAGTTCTATATCAAGGCGTCATCTTGAGTGACGCACTGTCTCCTTGTCTTGCGTTCCCTTGTTCCCTTGTCAGGCTTTTCGCTTCATTAGGTCGGTAGTTTTTGCAAGATAGTGACCCGTTATACTGGATTGGCGCGTTGTTTCATAGTCAGTGGAAGAGTAAAAATAATAGAAAGAAAACGGGCTACTTTCGCCATATTCTAATGATATTCGTTTCCATCCTTAGGCGAAGGTTACAAAAAAATCTGAGCAAATTTGCTTGATGCCAATTGCCAACGCTTACTGCAAGTCGCCTTCGTAAAGACGGTCTTACATTTGTTTTTCACGCTCAGGCACGCAGCGTCAGCAGCGAGCAAATTCACTTGATGGTTTTTAATTTTCGTGAGGCATGTCATGAGCCTTAAGTTACGATATTCGCTATCAAGTGGGAAAAACTTTCATAGCGTTACGATACCATAGTCGCAATGCTTATTCATTGAGCGAGGAAGCTACCAGCAGCTTTTTTGTCCCCAGTGACAACCAAAAATCAGTGGGGTAAATTAAATTATAGCCCTCTATAGTCCTCCATGGATTTCAAAGACCTTACGAGCGACGCTATCTACTACTTACGGAATGCTAAAAAGTTATGATTTGCATGTTAATACTAAAAACACAATGTAAAATTCCATACGATAAATAAATATGTAATAAGTATAAAAATTAAAACTATCAAGAGTCGCAAAAATAACAAGTTCCAATTTTGCTAACATCCAAGTAGTTCGAAAGTAAATACCTCCACTTACTATAATCCCGACTTTCTCAATACAAAGCAGACATTGGCAATGATTTACGCGGTACAACACTATCATCGGCTAAAGGTGCGCTTCCGCCCAATCCTGCCATTACAATCGCGCGGCGAGTATACAGCCATATTCGAACTTTAAGATACATCAAATATTTGTGATCCATATCGTTTCGGTATCTAATAGGTATTTGACCTATCTTAAAGTTCGAATATGGCTGTTAGACCGCTAGCTAATGAAATTAATGGGGCTTTAAGTTTTACGCGCTTATCGTCTTTCAAGTGGTTCAGTGCCTAAAATGTATTAGGATGACAGATGCAACGAAAAGTTACGTGATAATTTGCATACATTATTTAATTTCTTGTATGATTTTTATGGAAGATGTTAATATATTCTACTTCCTATGAGATTCAAATGTTTCTATAAAACCTCTTGTATCTATTGTACCCCAGAAACTTCCAAATTGAGAAAATAAAAGTGGCGCATGCACCGCAAGTAAACACGCATCAACAAAAAACTCCCTTGCTTCAAAATGGAAAAATCATAATAATAATATAACTTTCACGTTATTTACGCCGTAAAAAAAGCATTTAAGCATAGTCGTAAATTTTCTCGTTTTAACGTAAAAAATCTAATAAAATATTTTATTTCTTATATGACAAAAATGTACCTACTTAACAAAAGGTTGCGGATTTCATATGTTTTGCATTTTTTGTTGGAGGTGTTTACTGAACAAACATTATTCAATATTTGTCATGCATGTAGCTGTGACTTTTTTTGACTAGGCTTCGTCAGAGGTCACGTTACACTGGTTAACTTAGGCTCGACTCGATTCACCGCACTCGTGCTACCAATGACAATACCCGGGCAGTCTCACGTGTACTATAAATTTAACAGTTTCGATCGACATGCAAATAATGGCTGAGCATCACGATTCCTATGACGTGGGGAGAGATATATGCCTAAATAGACTACTTACAAACTGAAGAAGTTTATGCTCCATAATAGAAAATTGGAATCTATATATTCAGATAGGTACTTCTGTGTTAATTTTCATTTACCTATTCAATGACATGAAAGTCTCAAAAAACTTTATTATTTAAAATCAAAGGAGCTATGAATGTACTTTACAAAGTGTGAGATTGTACGCACGCAATAAGTTGATGCATTTGCGTGATCTAGGAGCGTACTAATATTTGAAAATATCGTATTGATTTGATAATTATGGTCCAACTCGCACCTATGAAAAATGCGAGCGGATGATGCACTGAATCTAGTATAATAATCATATTCATAATTTAAAAAGAAGAATAATAATCAATAATTATAATTTAAAAATTCTAATAAGCTTTCTTTATATATGTCTGTGGGGTCAGCGATTGGGTCGGGGTCTAAATTGGCGTCCGTGACGCGAGCTGCGCAGCCGATTTGTACGCGTCACATTGGTTTACGGTGACCCAATGGGTACCTAATGTCAAATAAGTTTGATGGGTTGCACAAGGCTTACGGCTTAGAATCGTTGTTCATCTGGTTGTTTGCATATATTCATTCAGTTTTATGTAAGTAGATTCTTGATTTTAGTACGATTATAGATGGGAAAAAAGACGGCCCTGCGTTTTTCTGTGATTGGGCTGAATATAAATAAATGAAAATCGACCTATAAATATACCATTATTTACTCGTTATCCCTACAGTGAGAGTTGGTTAAAACTCGTTAGAATTTTCGAGCCCATCTACATAAATGATGCGTGTCGTATAAAGCTCAAAATGATAGATTAACAATTTACATTTTACATTTTTATTTATCTTAACCTCGTTATTAATAATTATGTATAATATAAGTACTTATGTTTTATAAATCCTTCGGATATCTATATCGATTAGCTTAAAATAACAAAGCCAAGTGACATTATCTACTTTCACTACACATCGCTGTCTAAAGCAACATTGTACCTATGTCAACTTTGTAGGAAAATAATATCGATTTAGTCAAACCATGTCAGATGGTGGCGATACACGATGTATGTCATTATCGCGCTCACGCTAGGCGTTAAATGTTATGTTATGTCTCACAAAACATGAAAATTTCTCCTCGGGTGTCACAGCATGGCTATATTAGAGCGGTTCGTATTCAAGAAATCAAAATGGAGGCTCGTGATAACTCTGATTTTGTTATATACTTGGGTACCTATCTTTCTGTGTCGTTCTAACAAAAATATTTGTTTTGTCGGGTTCTTAGAAATACTTATACGGAGTTACGGAGACATGAAAATACCACAATTTATACGGGGCCTGGCCTAGCCTAGCCGAGATAACAACCGTTTGCAGAAAACGAAACGAAATGCTACGATAAACGTAAATATGAATAGTGTTTCGACATCACTAGCTAATTATTTACGAAAGCGGGACTTAGGTATAGCGTATCTAATAATCGCGTAAATAATAACGTGTTAAAATCGTAAAAGTTTAAATCAGGATTATGTCAGTAGCTGTCATTAAAACGTCCGAATAGGGTCGCAGTGGCTATATTAGGTTAATTTAGCGATAGCGCGGTGATCGATGGCTTAACGCGTGCTGCGCCGGCGCTGCGCTTGTTGTTCCCAATGCTTATCGAGCAAATGGAAGGCTCAAACGAACTAGTATAAGGGCCTAAGGGCGCGTTCTGCCCTTTGGGATAGAAGGCAAGATTTCTTGTTGTAGGAAAGGTGCATTGGGATTTAAGTACTTAGGAAGTGGTGTAATTAATGTAATTATGAAAATAGCAAATATCTACAAAACTATTTATACTGTAGCAACAGTAGTAGGTCAGTAAGATGCCTTGATAAGCGTTGCAGTCGTGTAAGTGTTGCTAAAGTATGAAGTGCTTCTGGTTTTATATATTTGCCATTTTCATAATCATTCCGCGTTACCCCAAAGCACCTTTTACCTTAAAGGGCTGAAACAAGTATTTGCCGTTGACAACGAATAGTCACCGAAGTGTTCCGTGTACCAACTTTAGTACGGAACACTATAGTTTGGGAGTTCTCTCAGAACTTAGTCCTGTATGGCAGAAGTCTAACTCGTCTCTTGCACTGGTAACCGGTTTCATTTGATACTTATGTCATTTTTGATTTTAGACTTTCAGTGCCTGATGCAATTTAGCAGTAAACAGGAAGCAATTATTTATTCTCAGCGTTTCACGTCTAGGGATACATGAAGACCAATGCTGTTCATGACGTCTAATTATTTTGGATATTAAGATCACAGTCAAGACCTAGGTATCTGTGATCGATGCAGTAAGAAATGCCGATCGGCTATTGTATTTCACAGCCATACCTCTTCAAAATACTTTAGGCGCTGCAACTATAGTAGGATATAGTTTTGACCAATCTCCCTCAATTGCTCAAGGGTTAACTGGAAGAGATCCCTGAAAGGGATAAGTTCGCCTTTGTACTAATGATGTGTGTTCTTTCATGTTTTATGTTTCTTTTTGTACAATAAAGTATTTTACTACTACTACTACTATCATCTGCAAAGATGCTGTGGCCAGTGATGAGATCATATTAACGTGGTCTACCCGAGACCCCGAATCTACTGCGTCAGCGCAAGCAATGGCAACACGTGCTGTCAGAGGTTAAACGCCCACTTTGCGCACGATCGCGCTATTGATTCAGCCGGCCACGACTGGGATATCGGGATATCTCAGACTGTTTGTGTTGACTGATGTTGTGTTGCAGCGATATGGGGATTTCGATTTCACTTGTTTTCGTTTATTTTGTAAGACGTAGTACCAACAATCAATTCAATATAAAATATAATATTAATACTTAATTAAACTGTTTAGGTCACTCGTCGCGTTTCCCCTGGACGACTCTTTAAACCCAGATTTTCTGGCATTAAAATATACCAAACAGGCATTTTTGTGTTAGTTATAAGCCATTTATATAATGGGTCATCTACTTTTATAGTGGAATTATTCTTATTTGCGTCATTTGACACATTATGACTGACGTATATAGAGATGTAACTAACCCAAATCGATTGTCACAGCAAGCGATTACGATTGGATGGCACCTAGACTGAGGTATCGAATTGTGACGTTTAATGAATTTTTATTTGAGATTTAAATAAAGCTAGAATTATATGGTTAATAAATAATAATAAGAAGATATAATAAATTTAATAATACTTTGTTATAAATATCTAATAACTATTGTAATATGAATGATTTATAACAAAATTTATCTAAATTTAATAATGTTTAAAAATTTGACTTGTAAAATGTATATTTTATGAATAAAACATTGAATTGAATTGTTGCGACCTAAAATGAAAAATTTATATCGATTTACTTAGATGACTACCGATTTATAACGGTAGTGTCCGGCCAACCCTAAAAAAAAAAAAGACGTAGAACGTAAACGTTCGCAATGCAATTGTCTTCCTTTGTAATTTCGATGTGCAAGATATTTTACGTTCTATTGCTGTTGTTAGTGTCATGTGTCAAATGACGCAAATACGAGTGCACAAGGTACCTATATATAAAAACGTAGAACTGATTTCTGGCTAAACAGAAGTTAGTAATATCTAAGTGACTTCATTTCTAAGTGAATCATGTTTGTTCAATAAGCATCTAATAATATTTTAAACTGTAATACCTACCTAAAACTTATTTATGAAAACCATTATATTCTACGTGTACCCACTAAAGTCTGGACCTATTCATCATAACCATTACCTTAGTCCATAAATCTAAGTAAATCAATGTATCTACGTGTAGCAGAATAGAGGAGAAAATCTCGCAAACAAAAGAGCAATGCTCGGAGCGACTGGAGGGTTTCATTCTCAATTGCGCGATTCGATTGTAAATTGTATTGGCGGCAGGTATCCCTTATGGTGACAGTACTGTTCATTTTACTATGGAAATTGAAAGTAACAGCGACGCGTTCAGTACCAGTAGTGCAGCTGCGGTCAGAAATGGAATGTTACCCTTAGGCCCAAGATACACTTGTAAGTTTTACTTACGTAAGTAATGGACACAGGTGTACTACAAAATGAGAGATGAATATCGTTATCTCATTCTAACAGCACCATTTGACCATGACTTACGTGAGTAAAACTCAAGTGCATCTCGGGCCTTAGGGTTGCTCGAAATATTCGCTTCCATTCTGCTACTCCTTTGGTTTGTCGTAATATTCCTCATTGTAAAATAAAGAAATTAGAGCGATTAGAAGTTTTACTTATTAAACTTTTACTTGGTCTATTTTCTTTGTATTTTAACCATTTTTAGCAACGAAGACTTAGATACATTATAACTACATATATTTGTTACGTAAATGTTCATGCCATGTTTCGTGCCTAATTTAAGCATGTCGTTTTAAAATTAGCGTAAAGGTGACAGTCCGTTTCCAACCGCAGCTGCACTACTGTTCATTTTACTATGGAAATTGACAGTAACAGCGACGCGTTCAGTACCAGTAGTGCAGCTAAAATAAACAGTAAAATGAACAGTCATAGTAAAATGAACAGTAGTGCAGCTGCGGTTGAAAATGGACTGTCACCTTAACTTTGATTACGGGTGCGGCTTTTTATCAGCGGGTTTGTCTGACTTGGTCTGACTCAAGTTTAGTAAAAACGATGTCAAGATGACTGTTTCTACAAAAGTACAGACGGATTTTATTTTTTTCAGAAACTGTTTCCTATTTCTCATTATATTGAATTTGTTTCTGAATGCGGCATGCGGCCCCGATTCGCGGTCAACGAAGGAATATTTGCTTGCGTGGTCGCAGCCGGCAATTTTCTTTATAGCTACATTATCTAATGACGGACACGGCGCATAAAACACTATCTTTCAACGTATGATAAGGAGGAAATTGCTCAAATGAACCCTAAACACGTTACGCCATTTCCGCGTAAGTGGGCACGTTAATGATTACCTGTTATTGATGTCCCTGAGATTCAGAGGCTAATTATATTGAATATATAATCATAGAATATGTGTTTTGAAATAGAGCTTTAATAAATCGACAGTTATTGTGACTAATTTCTGATCGTAATATTTTATAATTATTTGTAGCAGAAGCCAAGAGAATTAGTTAGAGAAATAAATTAGATTTATTGATGTTTATTCATTATATGTTTATTAATCTTTTTTTTGAGACACTGGCTAATTCGAACGTGCACCTGATACCAAATTTCAGGTCATCTATATATATAAACGTGAAAGACCTGACTGACTGACTTAAATCAACGCACAGCCCAAACCGCTGGGACTAGAAAGTCCAAAATTGGCATGTAGATTCCTTATAAGGTCTAGGGGTCCACTAAGAAAGGATTTTTCAAAATTCATCCCCTAAAGGGGTGAAATTTAAAAAACTCTCCTGCGCGTGCGAAGCTGCGGGCAAAAGCTAGTAAGCTAATAAATGTCTTAATGTCTGTCTTTCTGTCAAGGTTTTGATGCCCGCAATTATGAGAGAGCTCTGCCTAATTTGGTGCAATGCAGCTATTCCGCCTAACCGCGTTACCGGTTAGTGCTGTGAAGGAAAGGAGGAAACTTTTGGGATTCACTGTATTAACTCATCTAGAAAATTAGACACCTAATTCCTGTTTCATTCTCATATTATGAAGAAATTTGCGAAACCACTCGTACATACACCTATTAAGAGGCGTGACTCACTCCGCGATTTCGTCGCTTTGCTACAGGTAGCTAAAAGTACATCCGTTCGGCCCCAATTTTGGGGAAAGCCATAAGCCGCGCGTCGCCACCTAGCGGCCATATCTGTGCTAATCGTAACAGACGCGTTTTGTTAGAGAGTGAGTCTTCTGTACTTAGTACTATTATTTATTCTGTGCTATTAAGCATGATCGACAGAAAAAACCTGCCATAAGCGACAAAACAGGCACAGTAATTTTATGATTGTAATATAAATGTCCTTTGAATGTACTTAAGTGTATTATAATAATATTACAGTACTCGTTAGGTACTAAGTGCTATTTCATAACCAAGGAAGTGTTAATCTTTGTTATTACATCCTCGTTTGACCACCTTTCTTAAGCTTAAAATTATGTGTTGCTAATGACCAACTTCAGAAACTAAAACGAATGCGATATGTCTAAGAAATATTACTTTCCTTTCGTCTCATGTCTGTTTATGATGTTAGTTTTCAGACAAATATACACCTTACAATACTAAGGACTGTATCGTTTATTATAAATACAACTTTACTTAGCCGTATTTTCTGGTATTATATTTTTATTTAAAAATTACACATATTAATTAGTGCTTTAATAATAAGTAACATTTCGTCCTGGGAGATCGACGTAAAGCATATGGTTTGGACAATATTTACGTAATCCTCCCGAGTAACAACAACGATTGTGGACAAATACTACAAAAAAATTGGCGGTTTGCGAACAAGACGAGATATTACACAAAAAAATCGTACTATGTAAACAGCAATTACACATGATTCGTAAAGCGAAACATGTTTTCGATCTGTGCATGGTGGCCTTTTAGAGAACATGGCATGTTACTTACGACAACCCCGGACAATCATGGAGCGTTTCTATCGACCTGCTCTAGCCATGGTTCAACGCCATGAATGTCCGTTAGGGTTTGGATTTCGGTAGATTCTTTTAGTTGTTTTCCTCCTTTCGCTTGCGTCAGAAATTGACGGGAATCCAAAATGTTGCATAAAAAGTCGTTTTCATTTAAAAGTTAAAATTCACCACATTTATTCTGTGGATGTTCAATTGAGCAATCATGAAAAGGACACTTAGAGGACATATTTTGGCAGCATATTAACCTTTTGTTTCTTTAAATCGTACCAAGGAATCGGTGAAATAGTCTCAAATTAAGCTCGATAGGCTTGTCCAAATTAAATTTGCTAGACGTTATTGAAATCATCATAAAGTCCCTAAAATAAAATAAATGTAAAACCTTCTTATATCAGATGTGGCTTAAAAATACCCCCAGATTATACCTTAAGAACATAGTAATACAAAATAATACACACGTCAACAGTTAGACCAGGTTTTATCTGTATTTATAATAAACGATACAGTCTTTATCATGGCTGCTTACAATGCCGTCATAAAAGTGGATCAACTTCATTATCTTCCTCGCGTTATCCCGGCATTTTACCACGGCTCATGGGAGCCTGCATGCATGAGGTTCGCTTGACAACTAATCATAAGAATTGGCGTAGGCACTAGTTTTTACGAAAGCGACTGCTATCTGACCTTCCAACACAGAGGGGAAACTAGGACTTATTGGGATCTTAAAAATAGATCAACTATTTCCGAATATCTGTAACAACCATGCCATTAAAACTATTTTATCTTTGCCAATTGAAATACTTTACACACTCCTTATTCCTCAGCCGACTTGTCCAACGTCCAGTGCTGTCCTATTGTTTCCCGGCTCGTATGGCAGTCACCCGATAAACCGAACCCATAAATAACCTTATTATGTCGACCTTAGTAGTCGCTACCGATTTTATATGTACGACTTTATTTATTACCCCGATCGATATTCCGATTTGCATTGTCGAATTGAAATTTGCTATTGTGGCTGATATGTGCAATCGTCGTGTGGTGTTAAATCAATATAATTTATGGGGCATTGATAATACTGACCTCCGTTTGAGTGGAACTAGTTTGCTAGATTTGAAGGCGAGTTAGAATTATATATGAAATCTTGGGTCTGAAAGACAACGTACTTACTAACGCTAAAGTTATAAAGACTTTTAAGTTTTATAACTCTGTTGCTATCTCTGAGCATTTCGAGAGCTAAATTGACTAAGTGAGACCTGGTAAATTAGGCACTTAAATTACAGACTAGGCACTGATAACGTACCTACTTATTAAATATAAACAAATATGTAGTTATGTAACTTACATTTATAAGAAAAAGCTGATAAAACGCCGTGGCTGGCAAACATTATTATTGTTGAAAAGCCTCCACTTTTTCTGCTCAAATGGTCAGGGTTATTTAAACACATTGTTTAATGATTCTGATATTGAATATTCTAAGAAGGTTTTTATTGTCCACTGTATACATATAGATGATCTTACAAATAAAAGGTATCAACAGCCTATTATATTATATTGGTATTGGGTTAATATTTTATATTTTCTATACTGACGTATGCCATAAGAATACAACACTTCACAACCAATAACCCAAATAGTAAATAGTTATCTTACAACAGCCTATTATAATATCTCACTCATTGCGTTCGAACATTATGTTCTATTCACGTTACTCGTAAGTCAGCATTAGTGTAAATACCCCCGTTATAGGTAAATGCCCCATAGTTTACCGTGTTTACGTTTTAAGTAAAGACATTAAGCTAGAAATGAAACACGACTTCCACATTCAATGAGGTTTGCGAACTTAATATAGTCTGAATAAACGCAAAGCCCTATTATTATTCAATAACAACCATTTGAAATCATATGTAAACGATCTGGGCTAGATTTTATATTTCCTTACGAGATATTAGCGTCGGTTCCAATGGGTGGTTTTATTTGTCTGGCGACCACCCCGGTGGCATTATCTGACTTCCTCATGCAAATTATTGCAAATGGATACTTTCGTCAGCGTAGAATAAGTATGCGAAGTAGGTACGGACAACACTTGCTAGTGGGAACTTTGTTGGTGCAATTAACCTATAAAGTTTATTATTTAAAAAAATATTTTACGCTGACAGATAGCTGTCACCCAGGGTTGGGCAGTATTTCAATTACATGTATTTTAAATACGTATTTGAAATACAAATTAGTATTTTGTATTTGTATTTCAAATACTACCTCAAAAGTATTTTGTATTTGGTATTTCAAATACTGCACTCACATGTATTTAGTATTTTGTATTTCAAATACTTCAAGCTTCAAAATACATTTCTATAAATACATTTTATTAAATTCTATAATCCTAAAATGTCTAATCTCTCGCACAAGCTGTGAGCCGACTGCGAACCTCCGATCCAGCCGAGATACAATTTTCATTGGCTGGATACTGGATCTATATTAGGTCAACTTCTGCGTGGAACTTTTCGTTTAAATCTAGGGGATAGGGTCATTGCAGTAGTTTCCGTCCATGCACTAGTTTTCGACGACTTGACGGATTATCAAATATATATTTCATTTTTAATTTACTACTTTTTGCGAAATCTTCATCTTCCTCGCGTTGTCCCGGCATTTTGCCACGGCTCATGGGAGCCTGGGGTCCGCTTGGAAACTAATCCCAGTAATTGGCGTTGGCACTAGTTTTTACGATAGCGACTGCCATCTGACCTTCCAACCCAGAGGGTAAACTAGGGCCGTAATTGGAATTAGTCCGGTTTCCTCACGATGTTTTCCTTCACCGAAAAGCGACTGGTAAATATCAAATGATATTTCGTACATAGTTCCGAAAAACTCATTGCGAAATATCATTGTTATATGTAGACAGATATATTGCTTAGACGCCTTATACATAAGGATTGAAATCAGTCCAAATTTGTGCAGGAATGTAGGTATATATTCAAATTTCGTCAAGTGGACGTAAACTAGAGCTGGACGAAAACTAGCGCAATGACCCTATAAGTTTATATGAAAGGATATTCGTTAACGTTAAAACTAAATGCTAAACAAAAAAATAAATAAAGGTATATTTTGTAATTGAAATACATTATTTTAAACACTGTAATTTGTATTTTGTATTTCAAATACCCGTCACCAAAGTAGTTTGTATTTTGTATTTCAAATACTTTTAAAAATGTATTTTGTAATTTGTATTTCAAATACGTGGAAGCCAGTATTTTGCCCAACCCTGCTGTCACCCAGCCTATGGAGTCTGCTATCCAACTGCAACCTCAGAGATATGACATTTAGAAACCTATAACCTTTCAAGTGGCATAATGTCATATTTGAGTTGTTGTAATTTCGATTTTATTTCAATTAATCGAATTTCAGATCTAAGTTAGTAGTCAGATCTAATAGTTTTAAGCTTAAATTGTCCGGAAGCCGGTTCCTGCCACTTGAAGAGATATGTACTTGCACATCTTTTTTGAAGAACCCCGTAAAACTTGTGCTTACAGCCGAAGAGTTGGCGAAAAGAAATTCCTCTGAAACTACGTAGTGCGGGAATATTTAGGTTCCTTCCACAGTGTGAAGATGAACACCCCAACAGCGAGAGATGCGATGGTAGAAAGCGGCCGTGAGCATTAAATCAAATAGTTCTTCTGAGCACAACTCAGTACACAAGCCATTAGAGATCTGTTTCAACTGATAGTGAAAACTGATCAGTAAAAACTGTTCAGTAAAAGACGCTGGCGTATTTCTTACGTTGAGGTGAGGTGGGTAGGTCTCAAATGGGTTCACCGTTCAGGAAGTGAGGTAAGCGGCAATTCGCTAGATATTTTGATAGCTTAAGTGTTAAACGATGTACAGTGATTTAGACGCGATTGTTACTAATTTGGTTGGAGAAAACTATTGTTGTCTGTGCTTTATACGTTTTACTTATTTAATCTCACTTTCATTGCATTTTGATTTTGCGATAATAGCATAGTATTGCTTTAGCTTTTGTACCATTACAGCTTCTATTACCTATTATATATGTATCAATAAAGGGAGATACCAAAAAAGTGCCGTTAGTATAATACGTAGTACAGTCATCAGCAATAGTTGATTGGCGGGCGAGGTGTTCAAAATGATCATGACGCGACTTTATGAGTTTATTCTTAAGAGATTAAGAGCGCGTCAAGGTAATTTTGAACACTTGGCACGCTTTGCAACGTCTACTGCTGAATGCACGTAGTTTAGGATTTATAGGGGGACTTATTAATGTTATTACAATTTTTTTTAGCTAAGCATTGTTTTATAGTTATTTTCGAACAAGTAAAAGTAAATCATATATTATATAAGTCAGAGTATAAATTATAATATATTTTAAGACATAATTGTAGTACTGGAGTATAATCGGGTGGTTTTACGGTAGTATCAGTTACATTTCATAAATAATTATCCTTGTCACTGCCTTATCTATATCGCAATGGACCGCGAAATTCTGAGTTTTATCTCACGCGGGTAAAACGATCTTCACTCGTTCCGAATTCGCAGTTTCACTAGTAGGTCAGCTCGTAAGTACCCGGAACACGTGTTGAGCATAAATAACATTATGAATTTCACTGATATTTCTTGTGTTTGATTGTTGCCATAAACAAATACATATATTTTGGAATTTACCTCAGTTTAGTTTTCCGAATTTTCCGCTTGTTGCAATGCATTGTATATTTACTTATTTATTTTTACGTGCTTATTTTGCATGAGGTATAATAATTAAGTAATTTTTCGTGATAAATTTGTTAACCACAGTTCAATCAATGTGCTTTACAAAGCTTAAAACACAACAAAGTTAAAATTCTGTAATGCGACTCCAATTTAAGTAAAAAAATGTTCAGGAAGACAACTTTGTATGGTAAGTATTATTAGTTTTGTCGTGGCTTCCAACCTCCGTGGCGACCTGACATAGACCAACTGACTGACTAGCTGACTGACATACATATTTGGAACTACGGACATTTAAATTCAAAATTAGATATGACAACGACACGACAAAATAAGATCAGTTCACGTCGGACAGCCAGACCGACCAGACAGATTGTTCAACTTTTTATCTGTTTTTTGCCACGAATTAACTATTTATATTTCTTTTATTTTATTTATTTGTGTCTCTTACTACTTACAGTGATACGTATCAGTTCTCAGCGCTTTTTGTTATCTGCCCGCCTTTTCTAGTGAGAACTCACTCCTGACCCTATCGCGCTCCCTTTCCCGTTGCCCTTGATGCCAATCTTCGCAACATTCACTTACCATCGTCCACTGTTAACCGGGAATACTTAAACCTTATCCCAAAGACATAAGATCTACAAATGGTCAGTTAAATTGCAGTGAAATTCTTGAAAGGAAAATGTATGAAATTATGTATATTGCGACATGTTGCTTGTAATCGACTTTCAAATAAGGAATTAAGTATGATAGATAACGGATTTGAATAAAATTGCGCTTGAGTACGAATACTATCTAAGGTTGGGAGGTCAAAACTAGGTCCACACCGACCACCGTTGTTTGCTAAATGTTGTGTTTTTAAATGTTTAGATTTTTTAAATGATTGATGGGATCACAAGCGCTTTTGCACCGTATTCTACGAGCAACTATATTCTTCCTTTTTAGGGTTCCGTACCCAAAGGGTAAAAACGGAACCCTATTACTAAGACTCTGCTGTCCGTCTGTCCGTCCGTCCGTCTGTCTGTCACCAGGCTCTAACTCATGAACCGTGATAGCTAGTTACAATTTTCACAGATGATGTATATCTGTTGCCGCTATAACAACAAATACTAAAAACAAAATAAAATAAATATTTAAGTGGTGCTCCCATACAACAAACGTGATTTTTTAGCCGTTTTGTGCGTAATGGTACGGAACCCTTTTTTTTATCTATTAAGATTGATCAGAGGTACACAAATCATAAAGTAGGTATTTGCATACGAACTCCTCAATATGTCTTCTGCAATACCTACTATACATACCTACTCTTTATCGTCATGATGCATCATGCATTAGTCCATATTAAGTTCCACGTTTTATAGCATAGGTTTGGCATGCTCTTGCCGGAATACGACTCCAAGACGCAAGATTTACCTAGATCCATGCGCGCTGGTGTGAACATACTTACCTTTATAATTACTCAACTACAGATAAGCTCATCTCTGCAAGTGTACCTACACTACATAACACAATACACATGCATAGCCTATGAAAGTTAGATTCCATCCTTATCCTAAGCATCGGCGTCCGTATATCAATATCCTCATTTCCTGCTGACACCTAATTAAAGCTCAAAGCTGAGTGTTTAAATATATTTTATCTTCCATGGTTGCACGCCACTGCTTGTGGGCGTTCGTTGTTATATCTTTAATTGATGTTTAAGAGGAAATATCAGCTGAGTTAATCTTCACAACTACAAAAACTTCAATACCAAGATTCACCGTCTTAAAAATGAAATAAAACTATTAAAACGGATTATATCGCGCACCTATTTATTCTACATCCCGACGTTTCGAACCCTTTAAGCTGGAAACAAATTATCGGACGCGGCTGACGGACGCGGCTGACGCGCGCGACATAAAAGTGTGCACAGTCAGGAACATTCAGCGCGCCAAATTTCTGTCGGACGTCCGAAGGGTCAAGGTCAGCACAAGGTTACGTCCACGGCTTCCCTCCGATAGTTTGCACAGTTCAGTGTATATTCATTATCTAGATACCTATAAGTCGCGGCTGTGAGCCGCGTCCGATAATTTGTTTCCAGCTTTACAGCGTTCGTGGTCAGCGGGTGACTGAGCGGCGTCTGAAAAATCCCTTATTTGATACCACTTTTTCTATATGTATAAATACATATGAAATTAATAATGTAATATTTCATATTATACCCTTTCAACATTTGTAAAATTGTGACAAATGCTCTAAAATCCGTATGAGTGAAGATAAGTTCGTTCATAAAAGTTCTATATAGCCATAACAGCAAAACCTTATGAAGAGTTTCAAATAATCAAACATTATTTAAATTTGAATTTTCTAGACTGCAATGGGAATTTGGTACGTAAAGCTATGCGATCAAAATGGTCTATTAAATTGCGCTCAATTTCACAATCCTTCAATATAATTGAACAGTTAACAAATCCTTTACCCCATTGACAAGTGTATCGTGAACCGTAGGCGGGCTAGGAAGTGTGCGGGCTCCCACGAGCTTTCATCGCTTGATTCATATCCGCTCGCCTCGTTTAATTTAAGATCGCCCAGACACGGGGTGCGTGACGGTGGCTCCGAAGTATCGCGGATTGTTTGCGATCGACTGTAAAATGATTAATGCAGTGAAGCCTCGATAAGACGAAACCTCCGTTAACACAAAATAAAATGCACAGCCATAAAATGGTTAGTCGAAATGCTCGTAAAATTATTATGCAAATAAATTGATGTAATTTTAGTTTATTAAATCTTTACTCCAAAGTTTATCTAATTTTTTTTTAATCTGAGTAGAACAAGAAGAGATTGGCAGGTGATAACCTGTAATTGAAGGAAGCTGCTCGTTAATACATATTTCCAAATTTTAATTTTAATTAGTTCTACAACATTATTTTTAAATAGATAAGTAGATTCGAATCGTAAGTAAGTCATTCCCCGATATAAAAGAAAATTGAAATTTCGTTGTCTGCCTCGCTTATCTTCCGTATTCGTGCGATAAAGGCAGATAACGAAATTTTAAATTTTTTTCGCGGTAGGCCCTCAGATTCTAAAAAGAAACCGAGTAATTTACAGTAAGAATATACTGATGATTTAACACTTCGATTGGTATACTCTCTGACTTCATTATGTTCCAGTTCTACGAAGTACCAACGAAACTAATAGGAAGTTCCTTTTACTGTGTGCCCTAGCTCTTCGCTTGGCTGCATTTTACATTAACCGTTTCCGTTTCTTTGCCATTGTCTGCTAGATTTATGTTAGCCGTAGATTTGCATCTAGGTTTTATTTTTCACGCACGCCTTTCGTTTAACAGCTTCATACAGAGGAAGTGCGCTTTTACGAGCTCGACGATGCTTTCTTTTATGATTAATACAATGCAAAATGAAAAAAATATGACGAATTGTTTAGGGACAATGGCTTATATAATATAAAGTTGATTAGTTATCAATTAAAAATCAAATATATTTACATATTCTTATTCTGATAAAAACACTGTAGGTAGTGCTGCGCTCCGGCTTTTTAACAATAAAACAGCAGAAAATATTATTAAAATACTCTAACCAGTCAAACAAATTATATAATAAAACAGCAAAAAAAAAAATTAAAATAAGTACTCAAATTATCCAGTCAGACTCTTCAAGAGTTGATCGACTCTTCCCGTATTTAGCAAAATAACGGGTTTTAACTTTCAAATACACCTGCAGGCACATTAAATCACACTGTGATAAGCTTCCAGACACACAAAAGCGCTCGCCTTATAAACCGCGTAAAGCAGCGATAGTATCAAACGCCGTATCGATAGACGAATCATCGAGATTATCTACGTGCGTGCCGGCCCGGGGACATTTTTCACCGCGCAATTGAGAAGCGAAATTATAGGGTTTTTACAAGTTAATGCAGCCATAAATAGGCGATAAGCATCGCGGGCTGGAGCGTAGCACGCGCGCGCGACGCGCAAGTCACAAGAACTACCTATTTATGACTTGTTTTTCTCGAACAATCGGGCCCACTTACCCCAATAGCCTACTTAACCCCAATAGTTTCCTCTCTGGCTAGAAAGGTCAAGCGGCAATCGCGTCCGCAAAAACTAACACACACGTAAACCTGGTGACTTTTATTACGGTGTTCAGTTGATCATTTCATTTTATATAAATACTTTAATGAACTTGTTTAGCAATTTTAAAAATGAAAACGAATCGTTCAAACTTGTGTCGAGAAGTGCCATTCTGGTCTTCATCAGTAGTTACAACTTCACTAATATGTAATAGTGTTTTCTGATGGCAAATGTAGGTTTAGCTATATTATCATAATATTTCTGTAAATGTAAATGTATACAACCATTTGTTTCTTAATAAACAATAAATAAATAAATAAAATGTAAGTTAGAACCTGTAAGTCCTGCTTACGCCGTACCTACATGCCACCGTTGCCAGAGCGTTGTTCTGCGTCCTGCGCAGCATTTTCCGGTCCCTAGTCGCCACTCTTAAGATTCTATAGGTACTTAATGTCCCAACCGCGAATTTTTCAAATGTCATCTGCGTATCAGATATATCTAATTTTTGGGTTGGAATTATAGAACTGATATGCAAATGTCTCCGCTCCCGTCCATGCCTTCAACCGCGCTCAAGCCCGGTAGCCGCTTTCACCCGCCGTCAGCACGAAATTCGACTAATAGCTTAAATGATTGCCTGCATATAGTGCAGTGAAAGGTTGAGTGCAAATGTGACGCAACCTTTATGAATCATTTGATTACCCATTTTGGGTCAATGACTTGTTTTTGGAACACTACTAGTTGCATATTTTAATGGTGTTTTAATGTTCGATAGTAAAAATGGCTTGTTCAATTGGGCCGTTATCTTCTAGGCGCCAGCACATTTGGCACATAAAAAATAGACCGCTTTGCACGGCGTAAGTTTGTGTATTTTAGTGGTAGTTACTTGACTCATTCCTTAACTGATAAAGTAGAGGTCGATCCTGGTAAGGCCTGTATATGTAAGTTCAAGTTTCGCCTAGTCGATATTCCAACACCTGAACCATTTTGTAAACCATGTTGACGACTCCATTTTAGGTTATCAAAAGTATTGTCATTTTTCTACCGGGAAACACAGAATATGTATTTTTATTACCCTTTGATGTCGCAATTAGTAGCACCAAGAGTATGTGAGTCGGGTTATATGCATTCTTTGAAATCACCACAAACCAAAATTGGACTGTGCGGTCCGCGTTAAATTACGAACCCTTTGGACTTTACCAAGCCACAATAAAAAATACGTTGCATCTTTTAAATACTCTCCAAATGTAGGTACCTGTATAAAGTCATTTTCAAATATATATTTACACTTTTGCACCTTATTGCATTGTAATAAAATAGTAGAATGTATCCATATTTTGGACGTCGAAAATACATGCTGACAATGAATAAAACAAGTCATAAAAAAGCGAGTGCAATTTGCATTGCCCATTGTTTCCCAATTCATAATTTCGAATGCGTTTCGGTAACTTTTTTGCATTCCATTTCTTTATTTCGCTGTTAAGGTAAGTACCTACAGTACATTGTGCGACGTGGCATTATATAAAGATTTTCAGTTTTGACATATAAAGTATAAACGGTTACCTACAAGAACCGTTTACCATTAGACGGGTAGTATGTTAGTTTGGCAATTTGTAGAATTTAAAAAATACCTTTTTAATATGGCGTGTTTCAAAAGTGGACCTAATTGTGATGGTGTACCTATTTCATATTCCATGTTTCTTTATTTATTTTATTTTGAGCATGCATTATTAACATGTCGCGCGAGTGACTTAAAACAAGTGAGTCTAAACCGTAAAATTATTCAATTTTATTTTGTGTTAAAAGTACAATAAATACCAATATTTTGCTCTGCCTTAATACACGTAATTCCTCTTTGGATGGCAATTGCGTCTGCATTACCTACTGCCGCGATGTTACTGCTGCGGCATTGACGCGGGCGCCGTCACTGTCCTTGATAAAATGAGTAACTAAAGGTGACAGTCCATTTCCAACCGCAGCTGCACTACTGTTCATTTTACTATGGAAATTGACAGTAACAGCGACGCGTTCAGTACCAGTAGTGCAGCTGCGGTCAGAAATGGAATGTTACCCTTAGATGTCATAGTCGCGGCCGTATGCGGCGGCGAACATCACCCATTTTATCAAGGATATTGACAGATACAGCATAAACGCCGCAGCAGTAATATAGCAACAGTAGTGCAGCTACAGTTTCCATCGGAATGTCACCTTTAGGTATCGAAAATAATGACAGCCCTGGACCGATATAATTCATCTCGAAATTCTCGAGCCGTCAACTGTGTGGCAATAATTCACAACAGACAAACGCGACAAGTGGAAGGCGATCCATACTGCAACATTGTTGCTAATGTTGAGCCAATTATTTCAACATTTTCATCGGAGTTATTTTTATACCTTAATTATAGTTTTCAATGCCTTTATAAATCGATCAAAACCGGTTCTGACGTAATTTTGGGAGAAAAAACTTAACTGTGGACATATGCTTTATTTACATGTTCATAACATACACATTCTGGATGGTTCTGATAAGTCATATACGCTGCTATTCAACGTTCGAACACTTACCATCAACCCATAAAATATAACTCGCAATTAATTCCAGCAAAGTACCCGCCAACAATCTGACGGAAGCTATTGTCCGAAAACATTACGATTTAAATCACGATATCAACACAATAACTGTCTCAAACAGTACCTTAACCCGTTTGCCGTCAAAATTATGCTAGCTATCTAATTTTTATCTCGACGTAACTTTTCGTCAACGGATTTTTTTGGAAAACCACGAGTCCATAGATAACGAATAAGTACCTACATTGTTTTATTCTGGAGTGTTGTAAAATAAATGTAAACAAAGTAAGTCTAACAGCAACTTGAAAACTTTTTTTAATTATACAGGAGACAACGAGCAGATTAATCGCCTGACGGTAAGCGATTACCATAGCTCATAGACACCAGTGGTGTTGTAAATGAGCTATCGGGCTTTTGAGATGAGAGTGCGCTCTTTTCTTTATTGCGTGTTGTGGCTGGAGCACGTTTCTAACGGTACAAAGGTTGGTTAAAAGTTAGAGCGGCCATGGCTAAAATTTTGACATAAAGTTATATGACTGTAAATATTAATTGTACCGCGTATTGCATGAAATACTTAATGAAGTATGTAATATTAATAAATCCAGCCACCAGGGCCGTCGTCCATTGTATTTACGATGTGAGTTTTTTGCTCCATTCATGTTTACAATCGAATGTTAATTATCATAGTTATTGGTATAACTTACGTGTGTAATTGCTGTAAAAAGTACAAAGGAAATATTTAAACGTTTAATGGTCGAAACTTATGTATAGTTTTATTTACAGCTTGGTGTGTATGTCGCAGTCGGATCGTATAATCCGCCGTATTACATTACGGCTAGCCGTTTTACAAAACAGGGGCGTTTTGAAATGCGGCGGTTCGACGATTAGCCGGATTGAATGCGGCGTAATGAAAATCCGCCGGAATGTATTCGGCGCCATACGTTCTTCAACACGGCTAGCCGTAATGTAATACAGCGAGTCATTAGCCGCCGCTTTGACAGTTTTTAGTTCCCATTTTTAACACTCGTGGCGCTGCCTGACATAACAACAACAAACTATGAAAAACGCTGGGGTATCCATCAAATCTGGAGTTCGTCGGACTGTTTCTTTTCAAAAAACATTTCCTTCGCAACTTAACTAGACGGAGCCCCTATTGTACCTATAGTACCTATTGATTTAGTGAGACGTCCGTGAAAACATTACACTTTAGGGAAAAAAGCGTAGGTAGGTAAGTAGGTTAGGTTCGTTAGGTAGCTTCAGATGCCCGAAGGGCAAACCTCCCAGAAATAGGAGCCCCGCTTGCGGGGCTCCGTCTATTTAAGTTGTGAAGGAAATGTTTTGGAAAAGAAACACATGTAGTGCGGTGGGACCATGGTAAAAATAAATTAAATTGCAAACATTGTCAAACTCCGGTTACGTAGACGACCGAAAGAACTGGTCACTCTACAATCTAAATAGTAGATACGATGCGGCTAAACGTAGGCCGCCTTATTGAAGAACGTATCGCAATGACAATCCGGCTAATCGTCGAACCGTCGCATTTCAAAACGCCCCTGTTTTGTAAAACGGCTAGCCGTAATGTAATACGGCGGATTATACAATCTGACTACGACATGTACATCACTCAATACGTCATCTTTGTACTACTTATAATTTATACCACCATATTAATAATAGGTACGCAAAATTAACTCTACCTATGGATTGCCTTTTCACAGCTAAACTATCGAATTCGTTTTGATGAATTTGGTAGAAATTTTACCTTGAGTTAAGCTTGGATATAACACATAGGCTCAAGTGTTTTTAGAAATATATCCGCTGGGATGGAAGACAGAGACAGAACCCACACGGAACTTTCAAGCATTGCTATAGTATTACATATAAAAGGTAGCGTGCTGTTTCCTCATAACCAGATTGCGTCGCTCCTACACGGCCTATTTTCAATCGTTCCTATTTCAGCCCATCCCCACTCTACCCCACTTCCTGCCCTGACCCTGTGACCTTGACTCGCCTAGCCGTGAATACCCAATTATTGAAGGCAAGCGAATGAAGTTTTCTGGCAAACCAGTGAGTCCTGACCTCGAGAACAGTAACAGCTTTGTAAGTTATTTCTCTCCTTACGCCTCCACGCTGAGTGAACGCTTACTTTTTAATTATTTGCCAGGCTGCACCAATCTATTTACAAGGTTTTCCCAAAAAATTATAATAATATTATATTCTAGTTAATCCAGCTTTGACGATTCATTTGAAGACAAGTCACATTTCCCGAAAGTACAATCTAATTTGTATCTTAAATCGGAGTATTCAGGCGCAAATTCTATTAGCGCGTATGTGGTCGATAAATCGTAGGTACCAGTTATACCTGGAAAAGGGTTAATATTCTATTTATTTCCCATGAAACACAAAATTTAAGCAAAGCGGCCTGTCGTGTCGTCGGTGTTGAAGGTTTTGTAATCAGCCGAATTGTAAGTCTGTAAATTTGGTGGTCCACCAAATCTAAGTATAATGCCTGAGTGAACGCTCGAAGCGGAGCGTTCGGCGGGGCGTGCAGCGTGGCGTCGGGCTTACAAGTAATTTGAGCAGCGTGCACTAAGGCCGCTACTATACGTTTGCATTTGTTTGACATGCACGCCGCACGCCCCGCCCCGCTGCACGCTTAACTCTAGCGTCCACTCAGGCCTTACACTAAAGCTCCTAAATAAGACCTACTTACTTGATGGAAACGTTTCATAAGTGGCAGTACCAGCAATATTTAATAAACAAACTTATACTTAGCAGAGTGAAATAATCCGATTCGGAATTAAATACCGCTTTACTGACTGTGTGTCTAATCTAACCCCCTTATTCATAAACGCGCTCAATTAGCTAATAATCGTTTGTCCTTATCTGTCATTTTGACTTACGTATTTGTAAGAAAGGGATAAAACATAATTTAACTAAATCAGGCCCGTAAAGTTTTATGAATAAGGGGGGTAAGTGTGTATACTGTTTCATGTGAGCCTTATATCGCCCGAGCTCTTTAAGCTATTTGTGACACCCCTGACCTGAGCTCCGTGATTAACCTTCTCATTTTATTTAATCCCCTTTTATGAGCGAGGGTTGAAGGCTGTCTCGCCAAGTATGTATGAAAATGTAGTGACCCTTGTTTAAGCAAACTACTGCGATATATAGGATGTTAAGAGGCAGTGAGGTGAGGTAAGGGGAGATAGTGCACATTTTACTTGAATAAACTTTAATCACCTTAACAACTGGCCGGAAGAAGCGCTGAATCGGGAGTCATGGAGAACCAGGGGAGAGGCCTTTGCCCAGCAGTGGGACACACAAATAGGCTTAGAAAAAAAAACTTTAATCAAACTTTGCATAATTTAACTCCAATGATAAACCAATCATTGGAACTCATTAAAAATCAAATATTCATACGAATGAGTAGAAGTTATTGTCCAAGAAATCGACCTAATAACTCCAAAGCAACCATGTAATAAATATGTCAAGCCAAAGTAGAGCTTAGAGCAAAAACAGTAAGAATTGAAACGAAATAGGACTTATACATATTGGTAAGCACAGATATATATCTAACTCGTAGATGGAGCATGAGGACAAGTTGCGTTTATCACGCGTAATTAATTATCTTCTCGCTAATTAAGTTTGACTCAACCAATCTACAACCACCTAACACGTAACCATAACACCTAGTCATAACACGTAAGAATTTTTTTCTATGTTGTATTTTGCCGTTTTTTGCCATGGCTATATGATGCCATGATTTGATGCGCGAGTCCGACTTGCACTTGGCCGGTTTTTAATCCTGTTGGCACCTCAGAGTTTGTACCTATTTGTTGGTTGTCATTTTGTTTATGGGTGCGTTCAAAACTTCGTTTTTTGCCATCATAATCCTAAGAATAGGAGAAGAGACAGATTTTTTACAAAAGTGACTGCCATCTGACCTTTCTACCCAGAGAAGAAATTATGAATTGGTCTTGTTACACAATGCTTCTTTCACAAAATAAAAATATATTTTTTATATGACGTCAGTATTTTTTCGTCATATTTACAATCTATAAAGGGTAATCTATATCGTTAGGTATAGCACCTTGAAATTAACCTCGCCCTTGGGACCAAATGACGCCCTTACGTTTTCCGCGACTCAAGTTCACACTCGATACAAGGGTGAAGGGTGCTAGACGTGTTTACGTGTAACTTATACTTTCACGTTCTTTTTCCATTTTGGAGTCGGGAGTAGATTTCGCCTACGAAATAGAAAGGTAATTATTGATTTTAGCAGAAAAACAAGCATGTTAAATTGGATTTTCCTACGAGGGATTAGTTACAAATTACCTACAGGTATTTAAAAATTCAGAGAACTAATTAACTATTACAAATTTGTCTTATTTTCCTCTCACTTTCACACCACTAGGAACATCTAACTCCAAGATAATAAGGGCGATCGAAATGCATTGATAATTTTTGATGTCAACAATTTTTCAAAGTTCAGATGGGTGTCATAAAATTATGAGAATTTGAAATTCTTCTAAAAAAAAAGGGAAACTTAAAATTTAAATTTAAGAAAAACATTAATACTATTATAATAATTTTTATTTGTTTCAGGTAACGATCCCGGCAATGAATTGCTAAACAGACACTTGAATTCGGGCAACATTAACGTAAAGTAATACCTAGTATATAAGTGATTTTTTTCTCTATCCACCGTTATAATATAGATATTATAGGTTATGAATAGTCAGTGCCCGTTCTGAGGTTTTTTCCTGCTTTCTTTTTATTAAGATGTCAGTATAATAATAAATCACGGTGCGTCCCCATTTCGCATGCCGCCGTTTCGCACCAGTTCCGCTCGATATTCGGTCATTTCCTCGCCGGAACACAGAGGAGTAAATTTAGCCAGTATCTTGACATTTGCAAGCTTTAGATTGCCGACCCCGGAAATGAAGACAGCTAGAAATATCTTTAGCAACACAGAGAGCCTCTATAGGTAAGTAGATGCAAACAGTCCATATTTGTTTAAAACTAAGGGGACAAGATATCTATTTTTTAACAGTTGAAATGTTGTTAAGCATATCCTTTACTCAAATACTTTGGTTTTAAATATCAGATATCAGATATACCTAACAAATGATGAAAAAAAACGTGTAATAAATATACCCTATAGGAGCCCGAAAATTCGAATCAGACAGACCCCGTCGGCGATGGCCGGATGAACTTGACTCCTTCTTGAAAGCGTAGCCAGACACAGCACTGGATAGAGAGCAGGGGAGAAATTGGTAGGAGGCCTTTACCCAGCAGTGGGACACGACACCTTCCTTCCGAACCTACCTTCTTTGTCTCGCACTCGCATTTTTCTGTCATAACTGTCATAAGCAACATGTCCATGTTGCCATTTCATCCACATGAAGCAACACGTCATGTAGTCTTTGTGAAGATACCTTCGTAACTAACTAATCTCTGTATCGCAAAATAGGCGTGACTATATTAAGCCTAAAACAAAGGATCCGAATCACAAATCTAAAATTTGCATAAAGTCAACATACTGATTGTATTGCAAGCTTGTCAGCTTTTGGAGACGCCCACGACTGGATCTTATGCTTATCTGAGCGGGGCATCGGTTAACCATGCATCGTCGACGCAGATATATGACCGTTTGTGAACTCTATTGCAATGACTTAAGGCTTAACGATGGGCAGTAGTGTGTTGCGTGTTGTTATACAACGTAATCCTCCTGGCTATCGATATCGTAACGAGTCATCTCAGACTTCAGTCTGACTGACGTAAAAATCTGGATTGCGCGACCGCGTCTCTTTATCTGGGTCTGCATTCTGCAACATATACCTAACCGATTTCGGAAATTGAAGAGGCTGTCAATTAAATTGTATCTATGTGCTTTATGTTGTTACCCGTCATTTATTGACCGATATTTTTTTTATAGCTCAATCCCTAAGAGATCTTGTAAGCATGCCAATCAGCATCAAAAATTAAAATTTGTTTTCATTTTGTTAATTTGTTGAATGTAACTAATCGATAGCCGTTAGTGAGACTATCCACTTACTCCGGCATGCCATTAATTTGATCTGCCCTAAATGATCACTCAATCAAGAGCCAAGGAAAAAGAAATAATTTACAGTTTCGGTTATTCTAAATATTTTATAAGACAAATACGAATCGATTTCACGGATAACGCGATGATTTCCATCCGGGACAAATTAACGGTGTTTCTTTCCTTTACTAAATTGCTACCACTATAAATTGGTCTTTTAACATCTCCTGTGTTCCCTGTTAACGTTTGATGATGACTAGGAGGGTAGTTCTCTGTAGGCTGGTTTCGATAATTATGCACAGTACCTACCCACGCCTCCTACGTACTTCCCACCACCATTGTGCCTCCTAGCCTGGGTCAACTTGAAACAATGCTTTCACCACCTCTCCGGTTTAACATTTCTGCTAATTAATGATCGTGCTAAGAAACGGTTGTTCAGGAATAGACGAAACTTATGCAATTAAGTAATTTATTGGCCGTGTTGCATAATAATGTCAAACTTTTAGGAAGTAGCGTCTCTCTACGCTCGAACTAGGGTTGGTGCCCCTATGTTAACACGTTCACGGCGTAAGACCCCTTGCAAAGTATATCACAGATATGTTTATTGTTGTTTAGCTGTGTCCTGTGTATGTAATTAATATGACAGTAGTAAAGCAAAAGCAAGGTTTGTGTACTAACGAAACGCTAGATGCAATGCATTATGGTAAATCAGGATAGTTTCAACCGCCCTATTAAGCTTTTCTTATAGCAATGTGTCAGTGTCTCTGGAGCAGTAGATACATGTCAGAGGGCCTACCGCCAAAACCGAATTTCGCAAATTGTGGGGATCTTTCTCTTTTACTCCAATGAAGGTGTGATGAGAGTGACCGAGAAAATGCCCGCAATTTGCGAAATTCGGTTTTAGCGGTAGCCCCACGCAATAGGTACCTACATAATTTAAGGTAGGAACATTTTTTTTTGTTGGATCTAATCTAATCTTTCAACACTGTGAGCAAGAAATATTATTGGCAGCCTATTTTATGATGCTTTCATAAATATTTTTCTACATAGGTAACTATTTAACTGTAATCTAAAACTCTTTCAGCCCTACTTTGTAAATGCACTTTGCGAATGTCAATTCGTGTCTGATCCTTGGCAAAACCCTGATTCCATTGTTTGTATTCAAAACAAGCCACTTCCCCAAATAAGTCCTAAATGTTAGAAATGTTAGAAACAATAAAAGTAATAACGCCTTACAGAGAGTCCGACTCGATTCTATCTGCGAATGTTATGAATGTTATGTTACTTGACAAGGAAAAATTACTTGGATGGGATTGGCTGAGGAGAATAGTTTTTGCGATGATCGACTATTATCGGTGATATATTTGGACATTTGTTTGATGCACAGTATGGGGTAATAAATTGATTGTATTGTGATCTGAGTAATAGTGGTAAAATAGTTACAAAGAGTCTTTCATAAACGTGCGTGAAAATATTCAAAACATCGTGTTTCGGACGCAGGAAATCTATTCTTTGCCTGGGGATTTTATTCTATTTTCCCCAGCCTATAGGTATATGCCAATACATTATACTAGTTACTTATATTTAATAAAGTAATTAATTAGTTATTTAATTTATAATTATACTGACTATATGCAGTCCCAAAAACTTAAACAACATGCGATAGCACAGAATAAGTAATATAATGATAATGTTATCAATTTTATTATTTAAAGGAGGCCTAAGTAAAGTACCTAATGTTGTTTATACCTATAATACTTACATGACCTTATGTTTGCGATAATGATTATTAGGAACTGCTGCTGGGATTTACACCAGCACACAATGTGTTCCTTCCATTTCTAGTAAGTGGCCTTCAATATAAGAACATGTTCGAGCAGAGCTGTTATTTTATACTTTGAAAGCTATTTTAGCATTCGGAGAATAGAGTAGGTATTTGATACAATTGACTCAATTTACCTTGTTATTATTTCTGCTATTGCTGCCGCTCGCCTAGCGGCTATGGTAGGTAGCCGATCATAATCTAATCCATTCATGCTAATGGGCGTTTTTTTTTGTTGTCCCCTACACTTTTTTTTTTCAAATTTGGGATTTTTTATGTTATATCTACTCAGAATCACGAGCTCTGTCTATCCTAATACGAGAAAAAGTGTCCCAAAAATTCCATACATTTTTCGATCTTTCCTTTGCGCGACGGCCATACAAAGTCTATGAAAAATGGTGACGGAATGGAAATAAAAACCTTAGGACATTTTTTTTCTCCTATTAGGATAGAAAGAGCTCGTGATTCTGAGTATGAAATAACATAAAAAATCCCAATTTTGAAAAAAAAGTGTAGGGGACAACAAAAAAAAAACGCCCAATGGGACATGGGTTGATTTCTCTTTTAATTTTAATTATTATTTCTAATGAATACAGTAAATGGCACGGTCGTAGTCGCTGGGGCATCTTGAGATCGAGCAGATAACGAGACGGCTATAAAAGGTTCGGTCGCGCTACCAAAGGTCAGCAGGTGAGTTATCTATACAAATTGACCTGGCACCTACCGACCGACAACTATGAAATGGTTGGATATTATTCTCTGAAGCTAGGTAGGGAAATTATATTACTTTCATGACTGAAATATACATACACAAACATACGCTTTAGGTACCCGTAACATATTAATTTTATTAATAGTTAAGTAGTAATAGTATTATTAAAGTTACACTATTGTCTTAGGTTTACCTGTAAAGATAGTTGTATTGTAAGTGTGGGAAATAAATAAAGTAAAATATATACCTATTTATATATTTCGGGGATCTCGGAAACGGCTCTAACGATTTCGATGAAATTTGCTATACGGGGGTTTTCGGGGGCGAAAAATCAATCTAGCTAGGTCTTACTTTACGGTTACCATCAGTTTGTCACTGACATAAACGCCGTCGAGAACGTAATTTACTTTCTATACATCCCGTTTGCACTAATATGCGAGTGCGAGCGAGATGTATAGAAAGTAAATTACGTTCTCGACGGCGTTTATATCAGTGACAAACTGATGGTAACCGTACTTATCTCTGGGAAAACGCGCAGTTTTGAGTTTTTACGTTTTCCGCGCAAAGCGTGGTCTCCCAGATGTTCTACTTTAAATGGTGTAGCGTCACCGAGAAAAGTTAACAAAGTTGTATTAAGTTACTTCCGCATTGATAATATTAAGTTTTAACGAATAGGTAATCTTCTAGATTCATAATCAAACAGGTAAAAAAACTAATTCGCCCTTTTGCAATTCCAACCCAAGGACAGCTCTAAGGACAGCTTAATAATAGCACAATAAAAACATCGTGCGTTAGTTAAAATACCAAGTACGAGCCATTATGAACGTTTCTGATAAAAACATGGGCAATTAAAATAAACATGATTTGGCACGCGTGGTTAGTTCATGCTCAATGATATCTCCACACCATAATCAATCCAAGCGAACTTTATCGATTATGTTTTTACACCCGGAATCAAGCAGGTGTGAAACGGGGAAAACACACTTAGCTTGCCAATTAGTTATTATTGATGAATTTAATAAAGCTATTAAGGCTAGGATTACAGATTATGTAAGC
Source organism: Cydia amplana (assembly GCF_948474715.1). Lineage (NCBI taxonomy): Eukaryota > Metazoa > Arthropoda > Insecta > Lepidoptera > Tortricidae > Cydia > Cydia amplana. Next base: position 16,554,516 of record NC_086074.1, on the reverse strand, counting down.
CTCATTGTTTAGGCCTTCATCTTATTGGGTATCCCATTTACGGTTAATATTTTATCCTTAAGGCCTTCGCCCAATATGGCTAAATAGTTGAAATTTATTTTTAAAAAATGCTCAAAAAATGATCTAGACATAGACTGTTAATAATGCCATCCGTGATAGGTACTTACTCGTTTTAACCTTTTAACCGCCAGCAATTTTTGATCGAGCGTGCTCGTGTCGCCACCGACAGTAATTGTACTACGCAGAGTAAGGTTGGCATAGTTACGGGAGTTATAAATGTGCTGTAAAAACCAAATCAGATCTTCTATTTATCCGACTGTGGTGAAATGAGCTGGATATGTAATGTCTTATATATCAGACTCGCGGTTAAAGGGTTAATACAATGGTGATTAATTGATTAGCGATGAAATTTAGCTTCAATGCCATAGGTATTTGTCGATGTTGTATTTAACAAATCTGAGAAAGTGAAATAATTTAAAAACGCGAATTTTACATTTTTGCACCAGGCAATTTCACCGCCGCTTCTCACGCGTTCATATTTATTTGTATCGGCGATTTCTGCCGATGCTCAGCCGAGTGCGGTTGCATTAATTACGCCGGCTGTTTCGCCCACTCGCGAGAAAGCCCGCCTCATCAGAACACGAGGAAGTTGCAAATTGGCTATGAATTATTAGACTTACTTATAGATGAATCAACATTGCTTGTTACATTTGAGGCGGTTTGCGTAACATGTTTCGATCGGTTGTTACTTTACTAGTTTTTGTTGGTCCGAGGAAATATTCAGACTACCCAGCCTACAGTAGATGTTGCGTTCAAGTTTCCAAATTGAGTAAGTACTTGAAAGTTTTATAATCTTACATCAAATTAAGTAGCGTGAAATTTACTATTTACGAAACTGGCTTCGGATTTTTTACGCTTGAATCACTCTAATTATGTACTTAATTTGAAACCTATTTGCATAATTATAATTACAATAGCGATTTATAAAATGTGGGTTAAATACATAATTTAACTGTCTCAGAACACGCAAATTAATGGCCGTTTCCCGATCATTACCGTCGATTGCTTTTGATGTTATTCCTTATGTAAGAAACGAATTGTGACTGCTTTAATTCATTGCATAAAAGTTTCAATATCGAGCTTTCTACGTCTTGATTAAGCCATTACTCGACTATAATGTGGTATAGTTATTATAGTACCGCCGATTATACGGTCAACTTTGTAGATTTTATCGGAGCGAATCAAGTGTATCGAGTAATATCGATCTAGTCTATCGATTAAGGCGAAACTATATCGGCGCAGCTCTAGTTTTTGTGTTGCCTAACTGTATTTACTGCTAATTTAGATACAGATTATAACATAATGAAACCGAATCGAGGTCACAAATGTATATAAGTATACCAGTAACTTTTTATAAAGATAACAATCGTTAACTAAATAGTAGTAATAGACGTCTGTTAAGAAGTAACAATAAAATGCATTGTAGCCGTCGACAAGGCAATTAAACTCGCTCTATAGGTGCCAATGTAATTATAAAATACTTTTAAATGATTATGTCTCAATAATGAATCAGAATGGTCGTTGTTTGATTACATATAGATACTCCTGGTTAGAATGTAAACAGTGTTTCTGTATTTTTATTAACCCTCTAAATGAATCTAAAAACACAATGTAAATCGGACTCCAGAGCTGTTAAAAGCTCAATGAATAAGTATGGGCGTTTTCACTAACTCGTATGTAACGTGTAGGTATCATTAAATTAAACAATTTAAGTCGTATTTAATTACACAAACGGGTCTACCGCGATATAATTTCATTGCTTTTACCTTTAATTCCGACGTTTCAGCTGAGTTGCACCAGCTGTGGTCACGGAAAGACCACATCCGTGGTGGTGGTGGTGGTGGTGGTCTTTCCGTGACCACAGCTGGTGCAACTCAGCTGAAACGTCGGAATTAAAGGTAAAAACAATGAAATTATATCGCGGTAAACCCGTTTGTGTAATTAAATATGTGTACAAAACGCGAGAGTTTAAAGTGTTATAATTTAAGTCGTGTTTTAAAGTACAAGTTTAATTGTTAAATTGTTAATGCTCGTATTTAAGGCGAGAAGAACATCTCTCAGTGGTTCTGTACCCGTAGTCCGCAAACTAGTGGTGATCTGTGGAAGTAGAGACTCGCGTATTTAAAAATATAATGACTTAAAATTTAATGCCTTTGTTTATAGATTACTTCCAAACTTTTGGAGCTGCTTAGCAAAATAGAATTCACGATTTCATCTAAAAATAAAATCTAAATGTACAATCGAACATATTTCTAGCGATAGTTTATCAAAGATACAATTCACCGTATAAACACAATACGATTTTCCGGGCCGTAATACGCACTGCATCAAGCTCAGAGCGACGTCTGGACATTTTAGCTGTGCGGGTGTGCGCTGGCGCAGCGAAGTAAAGCGGCGAGAAGTGGCTTATTGCTTTTTTTCCGTGATTTTAAAATTTTTAAGAAAAAGCATTAAACCGCAGCATGTAATGCTAATACATACTAGTAAGAATGATAAAAATGTTAGAAATTAAGAAAACATAATAATGTTCGTGCTAAATACTGAATTCGTGATAGTAAAAAAACATCATATAGATTTTTTTTAATGTTTTATATCAAAAGGGAGCCAAGTTTTTTGTTGGTTATTTTCAGTATTCTTATTTGTACCTATTTAAAATAAAATACGAACCTTAGTGATGTACTCGTATTTATAAATATAAATGGCCATATAGTTTTTTTTTTTTATTGATAAACATGTTTACATGACTTTACAGCTAAACCAATGCGTCACGAAACTTAGACTAACAGCAATAATACTTATAACAATGTGACGAAATCCAAACTATGGTAACTTTATCAGACTATGTACAGATCAGTGTTAAGTTGTGTAAGCGTAACATTGTATTAATTGCAAGCATTATGGTTCAGGAAATATTCAGCTTAAGCAGAACAGCATTGGTACTTTGACCTCCAACCTCGAACAGTTTATCCGAGGACTATCAAGTTACACCCCAGCCCATTGTAGCACTATTTTACAGAACATAATATCTTACTAAAGATATAAATATTTCTACTTAAAACAACAATATTATTAGTATTCTAAACTCCGTTTTGCTTTACAAAAGCAAATCTGGAATGTCTTTTCAATCGCTAGCAGAGCGCGGGCAAGGAGTTGGTTGCTCAGGCCACCAGTAAGAACGCACTCCTTTGAAATATAATTCATGTACGAAAGAAGAAGTGACCTAAGCCTCCAGATCTAGGGTTGGGATCACACCAGCGTCTTCTGCCAAAATGGTTAAACATTTTTTTTGGTTCGATTGAATTTTTAACATGGTTCAGTCAACTAGGGAATAAATTTACGTCCCTAAAAATGTATTAGGTAAATATATTCCCTAGTTACCGAAGCCATGTTACACTGGTTTACCCTAAGAAAATCGAGCTGCGCTCGCGCAATAGTTGTGAATGTCTGCGTTCATCCATTTCCGCGCCGTTAGCCGTCAATTTATCGTTTGGTGCGCCTACGCGCTCAGAACTGATACCCGTGTAAATGCGCCACTATCTCCTTTAAGTCTAATGTACATAGTATACGGTATAATACTTATAAGTATGGAGAGAAAATCTAGACAGTGTTCTAGTATTTTTATTTTTTTATGACATACACACAGCCATCGTCACAGGCTAGGTATCTTAACTACAACAGTATAGAATAATATTTTTTACATGTCTTAATGAGGCGGTTTGATAGTCAATTGCGCTTGAAGTCCTTAATGATACTCGTACAACCCCGTGTTATCTTTACTTGATTCGTAAATTTTTTAAATTCCATCAGTAAGTCTTTTTTCCGCAACCGCTCGCCAGTGATGGTACTATAGTATTCGTTTTTAGACAGGTCGGAATAAAATGGAGATTTAAAAATTTAGTACTACATAAGTATATTAAAATCTAGAGTCGCAAAATAGCTATGTAAATTAGGCCTTATTGCCATAGCCTTGTTGCTATGGCTACTACGATGAGATTCCGCGTCTATGCCCGTGGCGACTTAGGGAGTCCAAGCTAAACCGTGGAGTTTATGGAAGGAAGACTGCGATGTTGCTATAAATAGGTTCATAAATTTAGCAGGATATAATCAGGATGTGCTGTTAAATAGGTACATTATGATATATTCCTAGATACATTCTAAATAGTACCTACCACCGCGTTCGCGTGTGAGTATTTTGAAATAGAAGATTCATAACTAATATAAATATTTTTTTTAACTTTTAGCTTATGATAGTTACCTATAATTGCCATAGTTTCATATGGTTATTTATGATTCTCAGACGGATATTTAGATCAGTTTCAATATTTTAAGATGTTTTTTTCGTTTCAATTCCGTCTCTACTCACAAACTATGTTTCTACCTTATTTTATCATAATTAAAGTTTTAGTTCTCATAATAACTAGCTTGCACAGTGAAAGAGAAATCTGTTTGCAATCAACCTAGGTAGGTACCTAATAAGATTAACTCATAAATTTTATCACTGGTCGAGGAAAGTATCATAAAACCTAAGCAATAACCACTCGAAACACTAAAGTACGTGCCGTGAACATGAAAGACAAGTCTACATTTTGCACCTTATGTGACCGCAATAAGGCGAACAATATAATTTTTTTTTACAATGACTATAGGTACCTACGGGCCATGCAAAATTATCATAATAATCATGCAACCCGTCTAGCGAGCTTCGTTAGGTAAAATGTAAAAAGTTGCCAAAATACGTCAGCGAAAGCGCGATTTGCCAAGATTATTATAACAAGCCTTTGTTGGTAATTCAGTGATATTTTGGTGGTTTTGTTACTTATTTTGGAAGAATTTCTTTTGCTTCCGTTAATGATGGTTGTACCATTATGTAACATTCTTTTTAAGGGTTATAGCAGTTGATAGGATTATATTTTTTACATTATAAGTATTTTACACCAATAACAAAACATTATCGGAAAGTTAATAGATAATCAAAAGCTACTTGAGACTCAATGGATAAAGTCGTGATATCAGGATTTCCCTAAAACCAACGCCAAGATTTAAAGGGCTTATCTTAGAACAACTAGTGGACTACAAGATTAAAAGGTACCTATATAAAGGTGCCGATATCTCTAAAACTATGAGATTGTAGCCCATCAGCTGTTCTATAAGCCCTTTAAGTCTTGGCGTTGGTTGGACAACCTATATACCACGTCTAAAGATAATAATTAATATCTTTCAAGTTGTACTCGATATTATATCTAACCACTATTTATGCTACATCGTATCTCTATCCAACTTTTTTTATTAAAACTGAACTATACCTACAACCTAGTTAACAAAGTTACGTTTACAAAATGCACAGTCCTATACGGCTACCATCAGTTTGGCACTGACATAAACGCCGTCGAGAACGTAATTTACTTTCTATACATCTCGCTCGTACTTGCATATTAGTGCAAACGAGATGTATAGAAAGTAAATTACGTTCTCGATAGCGTTTATGTCAGTTTTGACACTGTCAGTGACTCATGGTACGGGCTCTGGAACGTAATGATTTGATTTGGCTCATCAAAGCTACAAAGTGTTAAATTGTGATATTTGTGATACGATGTCAGAACTCAGACATCATGGTGAAATGTTTTGGGGCGAGATAATTACTGTCTAGGATTGGTTGTTTATTGTTGTCTGACGAGAATATTTGGGCCGAGGTCAATATTCGTTGAACTCTCGTCACTGGAGACGGTCAGCAAATTAATGGATGAAAATAATGCGTTCATAGTTAATACGTTATAAATTTGTAAAGCAAAACCATTCCTTCTATAGTGTGACCTTATTTAGCGTATAAATAGTACCTTAACATACTTTGTTACTCGTAGATATATTAATGGTGAAATAAATACAAAAATACTCAATGTAGAACTAAAACTAAACTATGTAAAATTATATCCAAACATAGCAATGTCACCGAAGTTATGTAATTATAACAAATTTCATTCGAAATATTTTATTACAAACGTACCATCATCATCAGCTGCAAAAGTGGATGGCGACTTTATCAATGAATTCATTCATAATTTCTCCATGCAATTTCGCAACTCACTGTATACAGACACCGGGAAGTCTTCCCATTTTCAATAAATTTTGTGCACTTATGAATGCGCAATTGTGCATTCGACAAATGAACGTACTATTGCAGCCGTTATTATCGTTTATGATTTTCGCTAGACCAATGTTTATTTCATAAATCGAATTAAATCGGCATCTTGATGTTATATTTTATACCTTTTGCTGTAATAATAAGAACCTAGAAAGCTAAACCATCAACCCAACTACCTATAGAATTTCACCAGGCATAAACCAAATCGTAAATCTTTCATTGGATTCTTGCTAATTTTATTACACGGCAGTTAATTTGTCTGCTGACGCTACGCGAGCCGAGTTCTTAATACGCTTTCACTCCTTTTGTTCGCTTAAAGGCTTTAATGTCACTTTTTTGCTGAAATACGTACCACGTCGAACAATCGAAGCTATAGGTACCTATATTAATTTCTAAGAAGAGTTAAGTTGATAGAAATTCAGTAGAAATCGGAGTTGTTTATTAGGTACTAATGCGAATCACTTGTATGGATTTATTTTCTTATCTGCCTCTAAACCATATGTATCGGTCAATGTCTGATTTCATTATATCGTTTTTGTTGATAACGGTGTAATAGTAAACCTTTGTATAATATTAGTCACTTTAGATGATACGTTTCTTAAATCACGTAGCCATTTTTAAGATTTTTTCCCCAAGCTGTTCAAAAAGACTGATCATTTTGTGGGACATATATTGGTAACAACAACGCACACTGCATATTATAAAAACGATACTTGTATAGAAAAAAATCAAATCATACAAACGATATTTAAATATGAATTTATTAGTCGCAGTGTAGAGGCTTTTTTATACACGGACTTTAAACCTTAGAATAATATATGTTCGAATATGAAGATTATTATTACTATTATTACTTTTTATAAAATGTGTTTTTGATTCACTTTTATATATTATTATGTTTTCTCTGTCCAATCATGTGAAAAAATCTATTTGAATTCAACAAAGTAAGATTTCATCTGCTTAGAAATGTGCTAATTAAATACATCTTGGCAAGAAATTTACATTATTATTCTTTATTTCCTAACAAATACGTGCAATAAAACATATTACATAAATCGAGTTTGTAATCTCGTGTCGCTATACTTCCTCTCGATACCGGCTTTAGGCAAAATAAAACATGTTTGATATAACATAAAACGCGAATTGCTTAATATAACTGTCTCCTACTACTACACGACGTAGATTTTTTAAAGGAGGTTTATCTGAAATGTTTGAGTCCTGAAATGGTCACATTCCTAAATCACTAGTTATGAACGCATACTCATGCTAATTACTGAATATGAGACATATTTTAGATTATCAATTATCCAAGTATACTAGTAGTAAAGGAAGGTACCTAGTATTTATTTGATTAGACAAGTCGAATTATCTTAAATCCGACTTCGTTTTTACAACTCGCTAGAAAGTCACTCTCGCGTTTCTATGGTACGGTGTGCCTTAATTAATTGATACATTGACAGTAGTACGCGCCTCTTCCGGCGATTAGTATGCCCATTAATTCACATTCCAGTTTTAGAGACATCCATTTTATTTCGTCTTTATCCTCTCTCCTAACTATTATGTAAGATATTTTAAATCCTTTCTCTCATTAGTGGTTCAGAATTATAATAATATGAATATAGGTATTTAATAAACATTGGTTACTAAATATCCTGAGGCCATGGTAACCGCGTTTGTTTTTTTTTGTATGACTAATGAAAATTGACAGTAGTTATTTTTAGGCCTGTTTGCACCGAACTGTTTGTCAACCTCATATTATTTAATTCGATAACATTTGCTTTAATATGAAAGGTTTGATTTTTACAAACCTTTCATACAAGCACATTTGGACCCATAAACCGCCTGTGGCACATCACATTCATCAGTTCCTTGATTGTATTATTCGTATTGTATGGTGCAGCCCGATCTAATACCTACTAGCAAGTATTTTAGATCCTTATTGCTCTTAATGATTCTGCTATTCTGATAATTCTGTATACACTTTTCTGATAAATAATTTGAATAAATTTAGACATCTTTTAATCGAATTGTAATTGGCTCTTTCTGCATACTTTGTAAAATACCACATATTTCCCACAAACCGCAAAGTTCAACGCCGCATTACTAAAATAAAAGGACAGCTCGGAGCAGGGTGAAAAGCTGGAGGTATTTACTTGCAACACGAGCAATATACAGTGGCCAGTTAACGCCTGTCGGCAGTGCGAGCTTCTGCCGTGACAGTGGAAAGTTACTGTCTTTACTAGTTCTTACTTGCACGTTGCATGCCAATAGTTTGGATCGGCAACAGTTTAAGATGCCTGCTACTTAGCTGGTAATATATGTAACATAGAGGCATATAATTCCTGCCCGCTATTATATGGAAAGGAGTGTACTTAAGTATCACAACGTTTTGGACAAAAAATCAAACCCTCGATGAAAGGTATGTTAATTTTAGAACAGGTGAAGTAAACAAAAGAAACACTGATTTTGGTTAGCTTATAGTTTAGGTCTATCACTTCATTATGTGACCGTGGCTGTCGCTCACGTACTTTCCGAACCACTTACGTAAGTGTCGCATTTTATGGACGATGTTTAAATCACTTTACTATTTATTGACGAAAAAGGCCTCTGGTCTATGATGTTGGTTTAGGACAGCCACTTGACTAGCACACTCGCCAACTTGTACTGTGTAACGCGGGCCTAACTGTGCGCGCGCCAGACAATCGATCTGATCGCAGATGGCGATATCGCCAGCGATACGATACAGAAACAGGTGCTGCCCATTGTTCGGCCAATTTAAATGTTAGCCGTTTATATGCAGACCACTTACTTCTAGATGATGCATATAGGCAAGAAGAACGTTTTGCGCACACGCGATAGTATCTCTTCCTATAAGTATGACAGTGCGACCGCGATCCATCATTTCAGTTACGACCTCGTCACTCCGTGCAAATTAATTAAAATTGAGTTCCAGGGATAGTCTTGTCTTGTTATAGTATAATATTTAGAACGATGCAACAGAGTGGTTTACCCACTTCGTAACAGAGTATAAGATCCGCCACACTGCTGCTCAAAATACGGTGACGGTACGGAATCGCAGTGACATGCCGTAAGCGTCAAGATTTTATCGCATGCCCTTGATACCCTTCACACCGCTGCTCAAAATACGCTGACGGTGCGTAATCGCCATAGAATTAGAATAGACAAGAACAACAGTCAATCTTCAAAAGTGCGACCAAAAATGAAATGCAAGTGTGTGCGTAAATTGTCTATGTGAGATCAAAAATAGCGATGTCATGTTACAACATATTAATAATCTGTCGGTGTTTGATTGCTTTATCGACTACTTTTTCAAATGTGTTATTTTAAACGTTAAAATTCTACGACATTATGATGTATAAAATAACACCTGCACTGCGTGAGCTATCGAAATCGTTACAGCCTTATCTTAGTCTAACTCTTACTGTGTTAGAAAGTGAAGTTTAAATTTACTGCTAAACATCTGCACCTTCAAAACGGGTATAACAGTCGTTATTATTTGAAGTCGGTTATAAAGGTTAATATCTTAATTATGTTTTGTGAAGAAATGATTACATAGCTATTAATATACCGACAAGTTATCGATACTGTCATCTGAACATTTTGTCAAGCCCTAGCATAAAGTAACAGTTTATGTTTTTACACAAAATATTTTAAATTATTGAGTAATATGATAAAATATTAGCACACAAAGGAAGAAAAACTTATAATCAACTGTATAAACCGGCTTCTTACACTTTTTATGCTGTTAATTTGTCAAAATATCGTTAAGAAAATTTCGCCTCGAATATCATTATTCCTCTGAAATGAGTATTTGCTAGGTTTATTTGGGCCCGTGACACTGAAATCCGGTACACTACAAGACACTATGTTCATTGTATTACTTTATCAAATAGTTTTCTTCCGAATTTGTGTATATTTTTCAAATTGAAAATTACGGTGATACGCTCTTGGCCGTCCGCGGCCGTCGTCAAACTCAAAAATGGTCACGTTTTCTCATTTGTAGTCTGACTCTTTCGCACTCATGCGATGTTCATAAACGTGTGGCTTCCCTTTCGCACACTTCAGCTGTCTGTCAAGCGCGAGCGCGAGAATGACAAGTCTGTGGTAATCGCAGTGAGCCAGTGACGTGCCGTAAACGTCACGACTTAACCGCATGCTCTCTACACCACTGCTCGAAATACGATGTGTCGTAGTCTTGCATGAGGCACGCACGACACGGCGTAACGGCGTATACGATGCTGAGCAGCGGTGTGGCCGATCCTTAAAAAGGGCGTTTTTTCCTAATGCGGAGTCTATGTGATGGAGTCTGTCTATTTAGCAAAGGACACAGCTGATGCTGTAATGCTTCTGTTCAATGCGGAGACAAGTGAGAGTTTCTTGGACTCTTATCTTCAATTGCATAATGTTTGCATTTAGTAACAAATATGCTAGATATGGAGTTGCGTTCCCTTTCTATGGCGTGCGTAATAAGGTGAGTTACACTTATTATTTATTAGCCAATTTGTTCTTGACAGTATCTGCAAAACCATTGACGTTTGTAACTGGCATTAACCAGTGCAACCTCGAGATATAGTGCATTAATATAGATTTGTTTTTTTTTACTCAAATCTATCTAAGCCAGGGATACCTACACTACACTAGGCAACAAATTTCTCGTTAAACGTGTCCCTAACAACGTCAGGCAACATCGAGCGACACGTGTCGCTAGTGTGTGTCATGTCGTGCGATATCGCCAGTGACACAACAAATAGTGGTCAAACACATAACACTCCTCGTTTTGCGTCGGGGCACATAACCGCGAAAATCGAAGTTCGCAAATTGCGGGCATTTTTCTCTGTCACTCTAATTACTTACGCCTTCATTAGAGTAAAAGAGAGACATCCACGCAATTTGCGACTTTCGATTTTCGCGGTAGCCGGTAGCCCCCTCTGGTCGGGGGTTAATAAACAACCACTAGCAAATTGAGCCACTAGGTACATAAGTTTTTACGTATCAGTCCCACTTCTACCAAGTCCCCGCTCATTTTTTTCGCGATCCCTATCAACTTCATGACATCATACTGCACCAGTGACCTGAACTACTTCCTCAGAACGACACGACTATAAATCAGCCCTCATTACTGAGCTTTAATAACGCAGTAAATTTTATATTTCAGTATGATAATAAGTACACGGGATTTCTTAACACGATTATCACACTAAAGGTGGCGTTCGGAAAATGTTAAATGGGTTCTGAAAATGAGATTTACATTTACTGCGAAAGTCTAATATAAGTACTTAAAACAAATAATACCCGTGCAATCCCACTTTTAAACCTGGCTTTCCCAGGTCCAAGATTTTCGGTTTTTATCTTAAACTTGTAAGGTTCGTGAATAAATAAACACATTGTACATAATAACTGAATATAGTAGAGAGGTTTAAAAGAGGCCACGTGCGTCACGTTGACTTGGTTAATTAAATGTTGATGGTATCGCATATTGTTTGGGGGTACTTTCGAATTTCGACCAGCCTCGGCGCGAGGTCTCGCCAGCATCGGAACTTTTCTGGACCTCAGTTCGACACCGTCAAAGTCACACAGTCACGTTTCTTGCGTTTATAAATGTATGAAAGCCAAAAGGAGAGTATTTTGAAGATACGTTTTGTTTGAGTTAAATGATTGTAGTTTAATTTTTTAACGACATTTTGTTAAAGACGTGTAATTGTATTGGGGTAATTCCGAAATGATAAAAAGAAAATGAAGTGGCGGACGATTCCGAAAGGGCTCTTAAGTATTATCTATAAGAAAAATGTTCCTAAAAAAAGTGATAAATTATTTTTGAACCATTCTGTATTAACTTTACAACCGGACACATTAAACATTTCAAATATATTACTCGATCAGATTTCCTTTCAGGTTATCTTTACTCTTTTGAAAAAGCCATGTACCTAGTTGCGTAATAATTGTAATAAATGTAAAATTTAATCGGCACGTACCGAATAGGTAGGTATAAGTACGCTTTGCTTTGTATGTTACTCAGCGCAAATTACTACCTAACATATTTAGTTACCTCCATCGAATAAACATAATATAATATAATGAACAATTTATATCAGCAAATTGAATTTCCCAAAAACAGCTACACGTGAACGTGCGCAAAAACATAATTCGCTAGTAGCTTTCCAAACCACGTATCTTACGATTTTTGTGCTGTCGATAACAACTAACAAATATACACAATAGAGTTTATTTTACAAAATAACGTCTAAGGAAGATACAAGATTTGTCAAGACATCGGTCTAGTTTCGTAAGAAGTTTTTGTAGGTCTGCTGTAATTTATTACGTGATCCTATTTTCTAACAGATTGTCTAAGCTTATTAAATTTCGTTTTTTGTACAATTACGCTTGTCGGCCTTGTCGCCTGAGGTATGCAATTGAAGTGAGCGACACTTGACTTGAGTTGAGATTAAATACCATTAGTATCTTTGAAATCTGGTTTTGTTTCGAAGAAACCCGAAAGATAATGCTGACCCGCTGAAAAAAAAGTCGAACTCATTGAGTAAAATAAATTAAAAGTACCTAATCAAGAAACAAATTTTGCTGAATATCATAAAACTATTTTGTACATAGTTCACAAAAATATAAAATAAAAATATTTAGTTAACTGTTATGCTAACATTTCTTTCAGCGTAATTATGTTAAACCGATGGCCAGACACGAAGCCCCAATTACTCCAGACAGTGGATCTGTGTCAAACAAGGCGACCCACAGGGGCGCGACAATTTACCGACCTAAGTCAAAAAGACCCTAAATCACTATGCGACTGCTGGAGATAGGACCTTTTGGGTTAACAGGGTAGTATTAATGTCTGGTCTGTCGCATTAGCTCACGCGCTGCCGCTGTTTCCAGCGCTTATCGACAGCAGGCGACCTTTCGCCTCAAATGAAGCAGTAGGTACACCATAAACAACTCTAGTGTCTGACCGAAGTTTCGGTTTCGGCAGGTTTCAGCATAAAAACGTCCATATTCGTAAGAAGATCAATAGCAGACTGAAGTTACGTGATGGAAGATCCTACGATACGGAATTCCGTGAGGCGAACGCTCGTTTGACGATGGAATAACAGGCCTGCTCCCGCGCAGCGAAACAATAAGCGCATTGTGTACATATTGGAGTTGTGCGAATGTGATATGGCATTTATTATCTGTCAAATCACAGGGTACGTATTATAATTCACTGGAATATTCTCAGTTAAATAACAACTACATAGAGTGCTCGACTCGTTGACAAACTTCAAAATGTTAACGTTAGATTTAAGGTTCACTAAATCCGAATCCTTCAATCACTCCTTTGCTCACGAGCAACTGAGTCGGTAGGCATCCTGGTAGGTAGCGGGCTCAAATCCCTCACGGGCTCAATAGTTTTAGTCACTTAGTTTGCAAAATGTAAGAAAACTATCCTAAGTATTGTACAACAACATTCGAAAGCCAAATCTTCCATCTGAGCAGAGTCATTCTCACTTCATCGCCAGCGGTCCGCGTAGGGTTGCCAGATGGTCGGGATTCGGCGGGATTCTCCCGATTTTTAGCATGTGTTCCCGATTCCCGACAAAGTGAAAATTGTCCCGAAAAACAGCATCAAGTTATAAAACAATAATTTCAAAGTGTTCCGAACTGTCGTCGAGCGAGCGAGCGACCTGCGTCGAGCCCGTCAGCGCGCGCGCCGTGGCGAGATCGGGCAGAGCAGCTGACGTAGTGCCAATAATGTAAAATATCGTTGTTTTTAATACAATTAATTTAATTTGAATGGTTTTTTTCCCGACTTAAAGCCCAAAATCCCGAAATTTTGATATTTTTTCCCGATAATAGCGCCTTTCGATCTGGCAACCCTAGGTCCGCGGCCGTTTGCCACGACCGATATCTCGTGATTTATCCCCGCCCGACGATCGGTAAAGGATTTGTCGAGAGGCGAGATGAATAGCCTAGCCGCGATATATGCTGTGTTGTTATTTCTCGACTCTCTTATCGATAACAGATGATATTGTTTTTTTTCTGAGCGCAATGTTGGATATACAATTTGCTAGATACGATACACCGAACAGTTTGTCGAATAATTAAAAAATTATGGCCTACCGCGAAAACTGAAATTCGCAACCTGCGTGGGGGGATCTTTCTCCTTTATTAAGGCGTAATTAGAGTAACAGATAAAGATGCCCGCAATTTGCGGACTTCGATTTTCGCGGTTATAGCGGTTATAGGTACCTACAGTGTGTTTTATTTTCCCAGTCAAAAACAAGACAAGAGAAGATAGCTTGTTCGTTTTGTATTAGAACAGAAATAGCAAGTTTATCTTTTACTTTAAACGAAATGTTGTTAGATCATTTTACGAATAAACGAAATTTAATACGTACATCTACGAAAGTAAAACTTTCATTAAAAAATTCCTAAAAAAAAATAAGCCATGCTCTTACATGGAACACTTAAGTAGGTACTTATCCAGCCTTCACCATTCCACTCATCAGACAATTTATTGTACCTCACTATCTGCAAAACATGGATTCTTCGAATCCACCTTTCCCTTTAAATAAAGCTCGTATCTAAGATGCATCTACACAAAACGACAATGAAATAGTTCCAACGAAAGTGCACCAAGAATTTAAATGCGCCGACTGGTTCTAGCAGAATAAGATCGTTTGGTCTTATTTCAAGTTTTATTATTTTTTAACAAAACGTGGTACTGGATACGATATTCATTTGTTGGCAATAAGATTACATGCACGCACAAAAGTACGCATACAAATGTAATTGATGGGTCCTTAAGGGCCTACTGCAGCCGCGTCTGGCGCTTCGTAAACCACGCCCGCTAGTTCTTCCCTCCCCGCTAACACGCACACATGGAAACGCTTCGCGCCGCACGTGAAGTTTGTGTGACCTTTTAGCACCATCTAACGTTACAGAAGTTAACTACCATTATACGCGGTCGCTGCGGTCGGCCAGAAACTTAAATTCGGAAAAAATTGAAACAGATGGCGTTGTTACTTGTTCATAATAGCAAACAATAAAATAATTAATTAATAAACCTGAATATTTATTGTTGTTTTGGAAGATGTTAACAGCATAGAAGCAGCAGCGTATATAGCATATAAGTTAAGAGTATTGATAATAAGAAAATAGCACAAGAACAGAAAAGAGATTATTTTTGATAAAATATGATGAAAAGAGATTTACTTGATTACGCTCACCTGACTTTGCGGTCACTAAATGCAAATTTCAACCTTATTGTTATGGAGTTACGATACCCCTGGGGTTGCAGGCGTCCATAGTCGTTATTATTATAAATGCTTTGGTTGAAATGCTTTTTAACCCTCGAATTTTTCATAGGTACAGTCACCTGCAATAATATGTTACTCTTCGACGGCCGAAAAATATGTGACACGCTCTTATGGCTCTACAAATAAGATCTAACATGATCTACCGCAAAACGGCCTTCGGTGTGTAACATATTATTGCAGCTGACTGTACTCGTATTCATTGTTGTATAGGTATTAATATCTTTTATCCGATCGATTTGCATTTATTTGAAATAAATCACAGTGCTTAGTAATTATATGTTTTATTGAATAAGAGATTATTTAGGTATGTAAGGAATACAGGGTGCCTTTTTGAAACACTCATTTTTAGGGTTCCGTAGCCAAATGGCAAAAAACGGAACCCTTATAGATTCGTCATGTCTGTCTGTCTGTCTGTCCGTCTGTCCGTCCGTATGTCACAGCCACTTTTTCCGAAACTATAAGAACTATACTGTTGAAACTTGGTAAGTAGATGTATTCTGTGAACCGCATTAAGATTTTCACACAAAAATAGAAAAAAAAAATTTTTTTTGGGGGTTCCCCATACTTAGAACTGAAACTCAAAAATTTTTTTTTTCATTAAACCCATACGTGTGGGGTATCTATGGATAGGTCTTCAAAAATGATATTGAGGTTTCTAGCATCATTTTTTTCTAAACTGAATAGTTTGCGCGAGAGACACTTCCAAAGTGGTAAAATGTGTGTGTCCCCCCCCCCCCCTGTAACTTCTAAAATAATAGAATGATAAAACAAAAAAAAATATATGATGTACATTACCATGCAAACTTCCACCGAAAATTGGTTTGAACAAGATCTAGTAAGTAGTTTTTTTTTAATACGTCATAAATCCCCTAAATACGGAACCCTTCATGGGCGAGTCCGACTCGCACTTGGCCGCTTTTTCTGGATAATTTTGAATTTCAATTGTCAGGGGTGCCTACATTATTTTTTAATACATTTTACAACGACAACAAACAAAAGTTCAAATTCGCCGTATTTTTATTACCCGGGTCGATCGCAACAAAATAGAAAATCATGTTTCTCAAATCTAAGCGTTATTGTAATTTATCTCAAATAACCAAAAAGTCAATCTGACTAGAACTTAAAAACAAACTGAATTATTTTAATATGTCGATTTTTCTTGGTGACCCAGGAGAATTTTTTTTTGTATCCCATACAAAAAGAGCGTATTCCAATCGCGTATCGGTTTTGGTTTTTACTTATAAGTGTGAAAAATATATTCTACCATATACGAAGGATGTGTGTTTTTTCATGTTTTATATGTCTTTTTGTACAATAAAATGTTTTACTGCTACTAATATATCATATTAACGATTAACTAAAAAGGTATTTACATCTAATTTAACTGGTAAAGTATTAAAGTCCGCTAAAATTAATATATACCTATTCAAAAAAATATTTGTTAATATGTCCCAAAATCATTGCTCATTTTATAAGTCTCCTGACTTACCAAACATATCGCAACGAAGGCAAGGGTACAACGCGGCATCGTGAACCTAATAACGTAACGTTTCAGTTACTTTTTTAGTCGCCGACCATTTTATCCGGGGTACGAAAAGAGGTATTAGATCTATCCTGGGTCTAATATGTTATAAAAACATAGTTTTTTGAAAAATGTTCGTAGGTAGTACACAAAATTTACATTTTCTTTTAAATGTGATTTGGGTCATCGTTCTCCCTGGTGACTTTTCTGGTGATCCAAGAGACATCAATTTTATTATGACTCAGGAGACTTTTTTTCTATGCACTTTGATTTTTTTGATGCGCTAATTTTGTAATCTTAAATAACTTTAAACTGCTGATATACTTATATCACTTTGCTGATGAGTGGAAGTGGAATTGAAACTTAATTTATTGTTCTCTCCCTTGACATTTTGGCATACATTTGACATGCTGCAGTGCACTCCTAACGTTAATAAAGACATAATTTTTAGAAAAAGCTTTAGGAAAACTCACTCTTGAGCTTAAAACGATTAAGTCCTTATCATATTATGTTAGATTATTAGTACAGACCCCAAATCAGTGAAAATGTCTCTTAGCCAACTAAATTTGTCTCTGGGAAAAGTACGATATCCCTAAAAATTGTACGTACATTTCGCATTTTTCTGAAGGAACGGAATTCATAAATTGGGTTATTATTATTTTTTCAGATTATTTGATTGCATTGACATATCACCAAGATAGATAGAACATTTAAGTTACCAGAAGAAAAGCATTTGTGTTCTTTTATACAGTGTGGAAAAAGTAGGTTCGATTCCCGGGCGCGACTAAGCGAATTTAAAAAAAACAACGTGTTGCATTCCGGGAGTGCCGACAGAAGTGAAAACTCAATGACTAGTCCAAAATGTCTGCAGCACTATGTATAATTGACCCATCCTCCTTTCTATTGAAAACTTTTGGTTCCGAAATTGCTGGTCAGTGAGCTTGTTTAAAATTCGAAATTCAAATTTATAGCGTTAATGTTTAAAATTCGAATAGAAATTGTAAAGTTACCTTGCAGACCTCGCATCTAAATATATTTGGTCATGATATTTTGAGTTTTATTCACCAGTACTAGAGTTCACTTTTATTAGCGATTTCATCAAGATGTAGCTTTATTAAATTATATTTGAGTGATATAAAGTTATAATACTGTGAGATCCTCGTATTTCAGCCCGTACAAGATTATAACCTTTTTCATGTAATGTCATTGAGTTTTTCTTTATTGATTTAAATGCCATCTAAATGATTGGCCATCTAAACCTTACGGTCACATGATCGCCTTACGCTGTCTCGAGTTTATCATTTTTCCCCCACCTCAAAAAGTGCCTAGCGCCGCTAAAGAAGTTTTCACTTCAAAAATCTTTGAATGCAGTTGTTTCTTTAAAAAACAATAATGTTTCATTTAAGTAAAATGAGCAAACGTAAGGTTTTAAGGCACTTTCCCTCCAGGGCCCATAATTTTTTTCCACCCGGTAGTAGACAACTATTTTTTTCGACTAAATGAAGTTTTATTAGATAAATCGTTGATCACATGGTTCGTTTCACACATCACATCAAATCGTTTGTCATCAGCATCACAATCAAAATTTGTCAAAAGTAATGAAATTTATGCCAAAAAAACATAAATAAAACATATAAATTCAACACATTTTTTTAATAAAAATCTTTCTCGATGATATAAAAAAGAACATCGACAAATTATGTTCAAAGAATTAATATCAAAACAGATGTCATAATTAGGATTGGCTACTTTAAGAAAGGGACAGAGAGATTTAATCCTCTCGCTTTGCACGTTTTTCTCATTCCTCCTTGTCAAGCCAAAATAAACTATAAAATGATAGTAACACAGTACATTGTAATATTCACTTTTTCCACGGTATCATGTCATTGTAAATTACTTATGTAAAATTGTAGTGGCGTGCGACTTTCAAACCGGAGGTCACGGGTTCGAACCCCGGCCCGTGCAAGTGAGTTTTTGTAAGTAGAGACCTTTTTTTAGTGGTACTTAAATATAATAACTTTTCGTATTATTGAAATAAAATATTTTATTCAAACAAACTTAATAATATAATAATTAAAACGAATAATATCAATTAGTTTTTAATATTTATTCAATTATTTTAAATGATTTGAGCATGAAACATACTAGATTTATTTTTATCATTACAATAGAAAAAAAGCAAAAAATATATTCTTATAGATATTTTATTTTCAAACAAAAATAAAGCAAAAAGTTACGGTTAGATTCTGATGGCTAAACACCAAACAGCTACCGATACATTTCAATATCTGTCGAAATTTCCTAACCCGTTGTAACTGACAAAGAGTATAGATTTCGACGTAGCATGACGTAGCCTAGCAAACACGCACACATGCGTAACGTATAGGCCTGTAAGAAGGCACCATCATAGGTTTACCTCCGATTTCGTTACTACTCAATGGAGTTACGACTCAACGTTTATTGGATATTAAAATTTTACGTAATTCGGAGCGCTGCGCGAAGTGACATAGGTCTTACCTCTTTGAGGCACGACGGCCATCTAACATTACTGGCATAAAGGATGCATTTATGACTTTGACGCATGACAGAAAGAGAAACCGAACTGCGTAAAATGGGCGTTTGCTGTTGAATTCGTAAAATCAAAAATCGATAATAAATCCATCGGTAAAGGATAATAAGTTAATATTTAGTTCTTTGAAAGTTAAGACGAGATGAAAACCTTTGCTGTAAGGTGGGTTGTGCTGGATATGGATGTGTTTTCTAGTTGCACGAAGCTAAAACCGAAAAATGAACACGTAAGTTTGGATTTATTTTCTATCGAGAAAATTTTAAGCATTCGTGTTTCGACTACTACGAAATCACTTATCATATAGTCAAGAAACATATATCCGAAAATCACTACTGTTTGTTTCCGGGGCTAGCCACTGCCACGTTTCTAAGATCCTGTTATTTTTCGATGCACGGCCTTAAATTGCTGCTAGAGCATGTCTGATGCAAATAAATGTCGGCTAAAGCTGAGAGGTCTTTTCCGTATACAAAAAATACTATTTCTCTGTGTATAACAGTTACGTTCTGTGTGTTACTTATGTTGGAAAATTTTCAATACAGTTTCTTCTTCATCTTCCTGCCCTTATCCCACGTCATGTGGGGTCGGCACAAGATGTTTTTCTCTTCCATTCTCCTCTATCTTTCGTCACCTTAGCACTCACTCCTTTCTTTCTCATATCCTCTTTCATCATCCATCGTTTTTTGGGTCTACCATCCGCTCTCCGTCCATCAACATTCATCCCTAACATTCTTTTGCCTATATGGCATTCATCCCTCCTCATTACATGCCCATACCACGCTAACATACTACTCATTTTCTCCGTTACCGATGCTAATTTCAAACTTCCCCTTATATACTTATTATTTTCAATGCAGTTTCTTGGTAAATATCGTTTTGTTTCTGTTTCGTGGAACACTTGAATCTCAGCTCACTCTGCCGTCGGCTTAGATTTATTTCCTAACATGTGGTTTCAGGAATCGATTTCAACGTTAGTAGCTGTAAAGCTTCTTAGGCTATAAAGCTAAAATGCCGGTTTGATTAGGATCAGTTTGGTGTACATTTTACAGCTTTAATTTAAGGTTCAGAGATAAGAAAAATACTTCTAGAAAACTAGCGAAGTATACTGTTAAAATAACGACTGTACGAATTTACATTCTATTATAAACTTTTACACGGTATTCTTCAAAGTTTTATTATCCGCGATGATGTAAAATTTTCTGTGAGAAGAATAACAGTCTAATCTGATTCTACATTAATATTTTACGAAAAGCTGAGATTTTGTATTCAATAAAAGTTTGAAAATTTACGGCTCACATAAATAGGACCTTGTTATATCTTTGATCAGAAAACGTTTTTTTTTTCTGCGAACAGTAGGTATTACTTAGGTAGAGAAGGTAGGTAAGTATATTGTGGTACATATTTCGTTTTTTTCCCTAAAGAACTGGAAAGTGGAAAGTACTTACCTATTTAATAATTGAAATGTCGAAATGCTAAAGCATCCGCTCTAATATGTGCACCAACACTTTAACCGTTTTATCCAATAATTTGGTTCTCTCTTTCGGTTCGATTTGGTCCAGTCAGCAGGCCAAACGGCCTTATAAAACTGAAATAAACCCAAGCTAGACGGTAAAAGTCGTAATGAGTATGGCTCGTACAGTCTTATTGCTATGTTCTCGTGGACAACTAAGTCCCCTGGGATGCCGGATGTCACGAGTTAATCGTGCGTGTCCCCTGTCTGACGATTAAGACAGGGGACAGGTAAAATACTTGGTTGGTTAGGATGGAAGCGATGGGGGATTTCTTTGTAAACAAGATAGGTTGTATTATTATGAAGACAATCGGCTAATATTAATTAAGATTAATTATTTAATTGGATTTAATTTTTGTACAGGAGGCCAAACGAAACTTAAATAATGTATGGAAGTGATCGTTGAGTTTTTTCGTTGCTTATGGTTATCCCGATGCCTGTTTAACTTTCGATTGGTGTTTGCCGATAAATTGTCATCTTGGCTACGGTTCAGGGGCCTGGGGCTTACCGTCAAAATTATAATTGAGAACTTTACGCCCAACGCAATTTAATTTAACAAATATTACGGACGTGTAAACACCGCCGCCATTTTTACCCATTTTAAGACGCTGGCTTTCTGGTAATTTCGCTTGCATAAATCTCATTCGTTCCTTGCAGTTATACATCCCTTTAAAAATATCACACCCTTGGGTCCGACGTATGTAAGTCTCGATTAAGACTTATCTTTGGGGCGACAGGTAGTAGGGGGCTAAATGGTTCATCCCAATTTACGTATAGCCGGGTAATAGCGTGGGTTCTCCCGGTGGGATATTACTGATCCGTATTTATGTTTCGTTGGTTTAACTTTAAAACTAAATAACATTTCAGTAGAAAATCTTAACTTGAGTTCATTTCAACTTGTTGGAGACCCCGAGTCTTTTGTAG
The DNA here is from genome assembly GCF_948474715.1 of Cydia amplana. NCBI lineage: Eukaryota > Metazoa > Arthropoda > Insecta > Lepidoptera > Tortricidae > Cydia > Cydia amplana. Next base: position 16,532,469 of record NC_086074.1, on the reverse strand, counting down.
ATTTGGATCCTTTTCAGAGAACGTATTTTTTTAGTTAGATACACATCATACCCTAATCTAACCTCCTACCTAATTGACTGGGTCTTTATTTGGTTCGGAGGCTCGAGTACTTTTAAGTTGAGCTTAAAAACGGCTCAACAAACGACTCGATTCGGTACTTAAGGCTCCGATGTTTTTAAAGCTCGTTGCACAATGTACGGGTTTATTTTTTTAAGCTTATCGCTAGGTCTACAGCTCACAGGGCATAACTATGAATGTATATTCAGAGACATATGGATAGATAGATAGATAAAGCATTTATTGCCACACCAAGGTTTTAAATTACAATTATTTTTACACATTTAAGCTACACTTAACTTAGACAGTAGGTACCTATATGTATTAATAAGATTTTTTTTTTATCCCATACAAAAAGAGCGTATCCCAATCGCGTATCGGTTTTGGTTTTTACTTATAAGTGTGAAAAATATATTCTACCATATACGAAGGATGTGTGTTTTTTCATGTTTTATATGTCTTTTTGTACAATAAAGTGTTTTACTGCTACTAATATATCATATTAACGATTAACTAAAAAGGTATTTACATCTAATTTAACTGGTAAATTATTACAGCCCGCTAAAATTAATATATATTCAAAAAAATATTTGTTAATATGTCCCAAAATCATGGCTCATTTTTTAAGTCTCCTGACTTACCAAACATATCGCAACGAAGGCAAGGGTACAACGCGGCATCGTGAACCTAATAACGTAACGTTTCAGTTACTTTTTTAGTCGCCGACCATTTTATCCGGGGTAGGAAAAGAGGTATTAGATCTATCCTGGGTCTAATATGTTATAAAAACATAGTTTTTTGAAAAATGTTCGTAGGTAGTACACAAAATTTACATTTTCTTTTAAATGTGATTTGGGTCATCGTTCTCCCTGGTGACTTTTCTGGTGACCCAAGAGACATCAATTTTATTATGACTCAGGAGACTTTTTTTCTATGCACTTTGATTTTTTTGATGCGCTAATTTTGTAATCTAAAATAACTTTAAACTGCTGATATACTTATATCACTTTGCTGATGAGTGGAAGTGGAATTTAAACTTAATTTATTGTTCTCTCCCTTGACATTTTGGCATACATTTGACATGCTGCAGTGCACTCCTAACGTTAATAAAGACATAATTTTTAGAAAAAGCTTTAGGAAAACTCACTCTTGAGCTTAAAACGATTAAGTCCTTATCATATTATGTTAGATTTTTAGTACAGACCCCAAATCAGTGAAAATGTGTCTTAGCCAACTAAATTTGTCTCTGGGAAAAGTACGATATCCCTAAAAATTGTACGTACATTTCGCATTTTTCTGAAGGAACGGAATTCATAAATTGGGTTATTGTTATTTTTTCAGATTATTTGATTGCATTGACATATCACCAAGATAGATAGAACATTTAAGTTACCAGAAGAAAAGCATTTGTGTTCTTTAATAGTGTGGAAAAAGTAGGTTCGATTCCCGGGCGCGATTAAGCGAATTTAAAAAAAAACGTGTTGCATTCCGGGAGTGCCGACAGAAGTGAAAACTCAATGACTAGTCCAAAATGTCTGCAGCACTATGTATAATTGACCCATCCTCCTTTCTATTGAAAACTTTTGGTTCCGAAATTGCTGGTCAGTGAGCTTGTTTAAAATTCGAAAATCAAATTTATTAATTATAATAATTTATTTATTTGGTCATGATATTTTGAGTTTTATTCACCAGTACTAGAGTTCACTTTTATTAGCGATTTCATCAAGATGTAGCTTTATTGAATTATATTTGAGTGATATAAAGTTATAATACTGTGAGATCCTCGTATTTCAGCCCGTACAAGATTATAACCTTTTTCATGTAATGTCATTGAGTTTTTCTTTATTGATTTAAATGCCATCTAAACCTTACGGTCACATGATCGCCTTACGCTGTCTCGAGTTTATCATTTTTTCCCCACCTCATAAAGTGCCTAGCGCCGCTAAAGAAGTTTTCACTTCAAAAATCTTTGAATGCAGTTGTTTCTTTAAAAAACAATAATGTTTCATTTAAGTAAAATGAGCAAACTTAAGGTTTTAAGGCACTTTCCCTCCAGGGCCCATAATTTTTTTCCACCCGGTAGTAGACAACTATTTTTTTCGACTAAATGAAGTTTTATTAGATAAATCGTTGATCACATGGTTCGTTTCACACATCACATCAAATCGTTTGTCATCACAATCAAAATTTGTCAAAAGTAATGAAATTTATGCAAAAAAAACATAAATAAAACATATAAATTCAACACATTTTTTTAATAAAAATCTTTCTCGATGATATAAAAAAGAACATCGACAAATTATGTTCAAAGAATTAATATCAAAACAGATGTCATAATTAGGATTGGCTACTTTAAGAAAGGGACAGAGAGATTTAATCCTCTCGCTCTGCACGTTTTTCTCATTCCTCCTTGTCAAGCCAAAATAAACTATAAAATGATAGTAACACAGTACATTGTAATATTCACTTTTTCCACGGTATCATGTCATTGTAAATTACTTATGTGAAATTGTAGTGGCGTGCGACTTTCAAACCGGAGGTCACGGGTTCGAACCCCGGCCCGTGCAAGTGAGTTTTTGTAAGTAGAGACCTTTTTTAGTGGTACTTAAATATAATAACTTTTCGTATTATTGAAATAAAATATTTTATTCAAACAAACTTAATAATATAATAATTAAAACGAGTAATATCAATTAGTTTTTAATATTTATTCAATTATTTTAAATTATTTGAGCATGAAACATACTAGATTTATTTTTATCATTACAATAGAAAAAAAGCAAAAAATATATTCTTATAGATATTTTATTTTCAAACAAAAATAAAGCAAAAAGTTACGGTTAGATTCTGATGGCTAAATACCAAACAGCTACCGATACATTTCAATATCTGTCGAAATTTCCTAACCCGTTGTAACTGACAAAGAGTATAGATTTCGACGTAGCATGACGTAGCCTAGCAAACACGCACACATGCGTAACGTATAGGCCTGTAAGAAGGCACCATCATAGGTTTACCTCCGATTCCGTTACTACTCAATGGAGTTACGACTCAACGTTTATTGGATATTAAAATTTTACGTAATTCGGAGCGCTGCGCGAAGTGACATAGGTCTTACCTCTTTGAGGCACGACGGCCATCTAACATTACTGGCATAAAGGATGCATTTATGACTTTGACGCATGACAGAAAGAGAAACGGAACTGCGTAAAATGGGCGTTTGCTGTTGAATTCATAAAATCAAAAATCGATAATAAATCCATCGGTAAAGGATAATAAGTTAATATTTAGTTCTTTGAAAGTTAAGACGAGATGAAAACCTTTGCTGTAAGGTGGGTTGTGCTGGATATGGATGTGTTTTCTAGTTGCACGAAGCTAAAACCGAAAAATGAACACGTAAGTTTGGATTTATTTTCTATCGAGAAAATTGTAAGCATTCGTGTTTCGACTACTACGAAATGTCTTATCATATAGTCAAGAAACATATATCCGAAAATCACTACTGTTTGTTTCCGGGGCTAGCCACTGCCACCTTTCTAAGATCCTGTTATTTTTCGATGCACGGCCTTAAATACGTATCATAAATAAAATTGTAATATTATTAATTTCTTAGAGAATTGTAATTTTCTCGGCAAATTACTGATGTGTTCGTTTTTGTTACAGGTACGATCCAGGCCACGTAGCCAACGTGCCATTCGCTAACGCTCCGTAGCGATCGAAACGCAACTGTCACTGTCGCACTAGTATGGAAGAGTGATAGAGAGACACAAAGCGATTCGATCGCGAAGCGATAGCGATTGTCAGCTTGGCTAGGCCGGCAGATTGTTTTGCAATTATTTTATTGATGGTAAGCGGATAATCCTAATTATAGTAATAACTAACTATACACCTTAAACTATGCACTTACTTAAATATAATTACGGTAAGCCAACCGAGTTATAAAAAGATGGAATCGACATTTACGAATATTATGACGTCAATCACTTTTTTTTACCGATGGTAAAACTTGAATATTCAGTGTGTATTTAAGATAACTTTTTAACAATTCCGGCTTATCCTATAATCCATATTACGTATTATATGTACAGTTTTTGAAAGTTGTCCTAATCTTGTTTTGCTTTACATTGATTGCTGCCATCCCGATAAGCCCGCTATCTAATAGTGTACCGATATGGTCTTTAACATCTACTTTTTTCGCCTACTTTATGGAAGACAATCGCCGAATAATAGTTATTTACGATACAAGTGCGGAAAAGAAGAAATTCGAAACGAGTGGCGAGAAATTAAAACACGACCGAAGGGAGTTGTTTTCAATCGACACGAGTTGCGAATTACCTATTCGCACGCGTATCGTACAACGTTTTACAGTACTTACATATACCCCTTTAAATATTTGACATAGGAACGAAAAGTGCTTATTTAACACTAGTGCGGGAAGGTAGCACTATATGTACTGTAAAATATTTTTTTGCGTTATTTTTATAGTAATAAGCGCATATAGATAGAGTTCTGGATATTAGGGTTTAAAACACCTTGAATTTTACATAGGATTAGACACGTGCGTATGCAGACGGCCAATTTGTTTGTACACACCTACCTAACAACGGCGTCACGTTCTTATACCTCTCGAACCATACATTATCCGGGATCAAAGTGTCTGAGACCCCTCTCTCCGTGGCTCTACGTCTAGACGAAGATTTTTGCACATGCATCGCATCGTTAGTACCATATTTTTGAAAAGAAATTTCCATAATAAACTTTAAAAAATATTTTAAAAATAGAAGTTAAGAAATTTTTAGATAACTGCAGAGCAGCTGCATAGCTAGACTGATCGCGAGATAAAGTGCAGACACCCGACATTTTTAAGATGACACCTTTGTCGCATCTGCTTTGGAGGACCTTTTTAGTATAAAATGAAATAAATAAATAAATATTGGGGGACATCTTACACAGATCAACCTAGCCCCAAACTAAGCAAAGCTTGTACTATGGGTGCTAGGCGACGATATACATACGTATATAGATAAATACATACTTATAATATACATAGAAAACATCCATGACTCCGGAACAAATATTAGTGTTCATGACACAAATAAATGCCCTTACCGGGATTCGAACCCAGGACCGTCGGCTTAACAGGCAGGGTCACTACCCACTAGGCCAGACCGGTCGTCAATGAGAATAGTTACTGTAGTTGACCGCTGCACATTACTCTAATGTCTAATTTGACAAGCAAGTACGGAATTTTAAACTTAAAGCAGCTTTTCCAGAACAAGCGCAGGTTTGGGTTCGGTTTACCAAAGGCTATATTTTTTTGGATTTACGGTCTCATGCTTCAGGTAGTTGTGTGTGTTATTTAATTGGAATAAATTAGATACATATTTATGTACGTCAAGTGAAGTGAGAACCTATAATAAGCTCTGGGCTATAACCGCGAAAATCGAAGTTCACAAATTGCGGGCATTTTTTTCTGACACTCTAATTACCCCTTCATTGGAGTAAAAGAGAAAGATCCCCGCAATTAGCAAATTTCGGTTTTCGCGGTAGGCCCTCTGTAATTATATTGTAATTTGTAGAAATGTATAGGTAAAGTTAAATTATTTGTTTTTCCATGTGTTAAATAAAATAAATAAGATTCCCAGAAACCCTAAATTCCATCTATCCTCGGCCAACAAAGATATAGATTTCAGATTCCTTGACAATTTACATAAATCAGTATGTATGTAAACACATTCACATTTATTTTACTTATATTCTTTATCACAAAAAACTTCCGCGGTAAAATCGAAATTAAAGGGCAGATACCTACAGCATAAAACAACGTTCGCACTGCGTCCCGCTTGGTCCGTCGATCTCGAAAATTTGTTTCCACATTTGCACCCTTTCCCATTGTAATAAGGCTAAAACGTGTACATATCTTTGACGTGGAGTTAAACCACATTCATTTACTTGACCCATTGTTGCCAGTGTAACGAGAGAAAAAAGGTTTTCGTTGTTCGACGCGCATGCGCTTGCACAATGACCATAAACAAAACACTTTGGTATTCCGATTCGCTCCAATTTTGAATATCGAACGACCGGTTTGTGTGTTTCGCGCCATTTTTATTATCGATCTTTTTCGATGAGATTCGTTGGCTGTTACTACGAACTGCTATTTTTTGTACATCCCACAGGGCAAATGCTTGAATAAATTGAATAAACTCCATAGACAGACAGACATGTGATGTGCCGTTAAATACTTTATACCAGTGGTTCTCAATCTTTTTTTTTGGGTTCCCCTTTTGGAAAGCGAAATACTTGATGGAACCCTACAATAAAACAATAGTTTTTAGAAGTGTATTTTTTTTATTAATAAGCATAATAATTATGCTTATTTTATTATTCTAAATTATTCTAAATTCTTGCGGAATCCCTGCAGGGGTGTCGCGGAACCCTAGGGTTCCGCGGAACACACTTTGAGAATGGCTGCTTTATGGTATAAAGCAGCCATTCTCTTTTAAAAGCGTATAAAGTTTATACGATTCAGCTGAGAAAATGTTATATCGAGGTTAGGTACAATTTTTAGGGTTCCGTCCTATTACTAAGACTCCGCTGTCCGTCCGTCCGTCCGTCCGTCCGTCCGTCCGTCCGTCCGTCCGTCCGTCCGTCCGTCCGTCCGTCCGTCCGTCTGTCACCAGGCTGTATCTCACGAACCGTGATAGCTAGACAGTTGAAATTTTCACAGATGATGTATTTCTGTTGCCGCTATAACAACAAATACTAAAAACAGAATAAAATAAAGATTTAAGTGGGGCCCCCATACAACAAACTTGATTTTTGACCGAAGTTAAGCAACGTCGGGCGGGGTCAGTACTTGGATGGGTGACCGTTTTTATGCTTTTTTTTTGCTTGTTTTGCTCTATTTTTAGGGTTCCGTAGCCAAATGGCAAAAAACGGAACCCTTATAGATTCGTCATGTCTGTCTGTCTGTCTGTCTGTCTGTCTGTCTGTCCGTCTGTCTGTCCGTCTGTCTGTCCGTCCGTATGTCACAGCCAATTTTCTCCGAAACTATAAGAACTATACTGTTGAAACTTGGTAAGTAGATGTATTCTGTGAACCGCATTAAGATTTTCACACAAAAATAGAAAAAAAAAAATAATTTTTTGGGGTTCCCCATACTTCGAACTGAAACACAAAAAATTTTTTTTCATCAAACCCATACGTGTGGGGTATCTATGGATAGGTCTTCAAAAATGATATTGAGGTTTCTAATATCATTTTTTTCTAAACTGAATAGTTTGCGCGAGAGACACTTCCAAAGTGGTAAAATGTGTGTCCCCCCCCCCTGTAACTTCTGAAATAAGAGAATGATAAAACTAAAAAAAATATACGATGTACATTACCATGTAAACTTCCACCAAAAATTGGTTTGAACGAGATCTAGTAAGTAGTTTTTTTTTAATACGTCATAAATCGCCTAAATACGGAACCCTTCATGGGCGAGTCCGACTCGCACTTGGCCGCTTTTTTGTTGATGGTGCGGAACCCTCCGTGCGCGAGTCCGACTCGCACTTGGCCGGTTTTTTAAAAGTGAGTTGGGTTTTGCGTTCATAAATTAGCCTTAATTCTATTCTATTATACTAACTCAACACCCATGCTTATTTCTTATTGCAAATATCCTTAACGGCAAAGCTTCTCAACTTTTCCCTTCGAAACGATTCATAATTCAACTCGCCATAAACGTAAATCAAACGATTCTGCGTTTCAACTTCCAACTGATTAAATGCTTCAGGCATTATATTGGACAAGTCACTCAGCGCCGTGATTACAGGTTTAATGTACGATAATTAAATTGCATTATCCAATCAAATATATAGACATTCAACTTCGTTATCTCTGATCTAACGTCGGCGGGAGCACTTATTAGGACTTCCGTGTAACGTTCATGGGGCGGTATTGAAATAAGTCGTGCAAGTGCCCAAAAAATATTAATTGGGGCTTTGAAATGATGTCACTTTGTTTTAATATGTATATTTCTAGTATGGCTGTAAATTTACCTAAGGTACTGTGTCGTTTTCGTTCGCACCTAGGCTGCGTGAGACTTATACCCTTTTTCATTAGTAGTTATTACCTATAGGGCCACAGAGATATGTTTTCCAATCATTGCTATAAAAATCTGCCTCTATTTTTAGGGTTTCAAAATATTCATACATCACATAGGTATCTATGGTTACGGTTTGAAGTGAATAAACTTCATTGCTTTCTTAAGATTAATATTACCTTTCGTCAAAAGTGACATTTGCCTCGCCTTGAAGTTTAATACTTATCTTTCTATTTATTAAAATACGTGGTCTAATAGTTAAGCAAGGATATACATTTTAAGGTCTTACAGATCCGCTTTTGTTTTACCAATCGAATCTGCATAGCAAATGCCATCCAATTTTGCATCTACCATGAACTTTTTCACCTGCACCGTTGACCTTTGTGGAATAAAACTATTGCGCGGTGTGATTCTGTACCTACCTGCCATTGTTCTGAAGATAGTCGTATCTATTACATTGTACTCAGCGGGGGATCGATCAAGTTTTTGCGAAGCATTTGTAGCAAACAACTTTTTACCGATGACAAGATGTTGGCGCCACGGCATATAAGTCACGTATTACAATTGCAAAACAAATAAATACGCAAATAATAATGAGATTGGTAGAAATTATACTGATGCTCTTGTATTCCTTGACGAAGGATCGTATAAGTGTATATTTCTAATAGATATAAGCTCTTTAGACCACGAAAGCTGAATTCGTTGCTAGAACTTACTTTAGCTGGAATTCAGTAAAAAGTTTTTCTTAAACACTTAATGATGGATGATGACTAAGCGTTGCGCGATTAGTTGATTAAAGTTAGAGTAAAAAGAGTACCTACCTAAGCATTCTGGTATTTGGAATTCAAAGAACTGACTGCCTGTATTGGACCAAGTAATAAAGCAAGGCACATTATTTACAAACGCTCATACAGTTGTCGTATTTATTTAACTCAATTAAAGGAACAGGTTGCCTGGTCTTCTCTGTTTTCTTCTGTGGTTGAAATGTGTCGCAACGAACTCGCGTGGCATATGTTTCTCGTTCAGGAAGCCCTTATTGAAATCACAAAGTTTGTAAGAACAAAGCACTGATTAAAATCTACAGCCGTGAGAAACGCCATTAAATTTCCTTGCTAAGGTTGCCGGAGCAAATCGTCAGTCCTAAATAGGAGCCAGTGACATCATGTCCACGCACCTCTAAAGGGCAGTGAAAGCGAAGGCAATCAAATTTTATGATGAATTCAATGCGAAAGCCTGCGTTATGGCGTGCATTAGAGTAATGTGACAGTAAATTTAATGTCCACGCGCAGATTGCAGTTATTAATGCGTTTACATATTGCATTAATTTTCCAAACTGTGCATAAAATTGATGTGAAAGTTTCCTTTTGCTATAAATTTCCTCTGCTTGCGCTGGATAATTAGATACCTACATAATTACCTCTAAACGATCACATGCTTATGGATAAAAAATCTTATAGGAATCTGTGTATTCACTTCAAGTTTTTTTGTTTGAACATGAATGAAAGTATCTTGTTAAATTGTATGCCACTGAAAATAAGAACAGGTAGATAAAGCTTCAATACAGTCAGCAATATGTCTATAATAAGTAAGTATTAATGAATGTGTTGGTGAAATGTATAAGATTTAAAATGTCATGTTTAAAATTGTATGAAGTACCTAAATATATATATTTTCTCAAACATGCAATGAAATGTCGTCGCTCCGGGCGTTATATCAGGCTTCGAAGTATCACGTTTAGGGCGGAGCAACTCCAGAGAACTGTAAAGGAATTTCATACGAAATTGAAGGCCTAGGCCGGGAAGTAATTTTTTTTTAATTCTAATGTAAACATGGGGTCTGTGTCCATGAACAGGCTAAACAGCCGAATTATATTTTTTTTTTAATATTTTTAGTGAATGAATGGTTATCGGACCAAAATATCCGTGTTAACGCCTGTTATACACGAACGTACTGATATTAAGAATACGAATCTGTATTATTCAATGTCTTGATGAATAAATTTAAAATCTTGTCTATACGTAAGTCACCAGAGACCATAGACAATATTTAAAATCCTCTGCATTTATTTTATTTATTGAAATTGAGATTCTTATTATCAGGTTGTGTATAATGGCCCTAATAGGGTCTATTCGAACACTACACACGCGAAATACGGACGACTTCCGTAAAAAAAAGTCTTTATGGCAGGATTGGAAGAAAAATTAAAAAACTTTAGTCGTGTAGCTATTTGTGGTTGATATTTATAATTTGTTTTTTTGAGTGGTGATTTTTTTTATTTCATTGCATATGTTTGAGAAAAGCACTATACATGCCTAGCCGTGAAAAGGTCTTGCCGACTTCGTATCACTATCCGGCCTCCCTACGGTCGGCCGTCTATACCTACTCACCCGGCAAGCCCTTCTTTCCCGGCGTCTGCAGTAATGTACTATTTTTAGATTAAAAGTAAAGTAAAGCAAAGAAGTGCATACCTCATTTAGCATATGACCACCAACTTTCTAGTAAACCATGTTATAATTATCAAAACCATATCAACCGTGCTTCTATATACGGTAGAACCGAAAAGGGCCAGACACGATGCGCGATAACTATAAGGACAGCGAAAGTGACTCTCACGCACTCCTCAGTCCACACTAAATTAGTTTTGAGATCCTTCAGCAGTTTGCGATATGCTTATGTACGTTTCTTGTTAATTAGCTTATTGTGCATCTCGTGTCCCATAAGTTAACCTTTTATTATATTAAAGTCCGTGGAAATTATGTATGTATGAAATATTATTTGATTATTTATGATGGTGAAACACATCCGCGACGAAATTCAAAGGTAAATTTATGTGCAGTACACAACCCGTTTTGAGCTTGCATGGGGACTGCACCTGCAGCCTAATCTCTCTCGTGCATGAGAGGAGGCCTGTGCCCAGTAGTATGACTAAGATACATGTATATATTAGACCTGAATTATTATGTCATATTTATTTCCGTAGCCTAAATAAGAACACTGCAATGGTGTATTGTGTGAGTAAACAGAATTACTGAATTACCCAGAAAAATACGTCAACCGTAGCGGCTCCCAAGACACAGCCGCTGACCGACAGTTGAATCCTGACTTACCTAATATGAAAGTAATGTATTTTCCATGGGCTCGCATTGTGGCCTCGGTCCGACCACCCACCCGAAATTGACTACGCATAATATTACCATCAGTTATTAAAACACACGCGCGGGACATGAAATAAGATGACTTTTAAAGTGATTTTATTATTTATGCCCTGAACGTTTCCGCGTCTGTCGATTTTACTCCTCGATGATATATGGACGTATTGGAGATAGCTTACTGATTGTTTATTGAATTACCTGCACTCAAATACAAAGTAACAAAAGAGTACGAAATAATTTATTATGTGTACTGTGAAATAATTTTATTTATCCAGTTCCGTATTGCGCTGTCGCTTTTCATCTTATATCTTGCGGAAACTGAAAGGGACACCACACGTATACCAGTCTGTATCATAATATACGTTCATATAATGGAGTTATTGACGATCACCTAGTACCTACATACTAATTCTAGTATTAGGTGATCGCAATTATGGCATCACATCATTGAAGCCAAGGACCACGAGAATGAAAGTTATGATACGTCGATCACGTTATTCACCTGATTGTTGGCAGTTCGTCTGTCTAGACAGTGTTGTGTAAACTATCGAGAATAGGTGCGTTCTTTGTTACGATGAAACTTAAGTGACTTCGACACAATAATAAGCGGCGTTTTCGGAACCTATTAAAACTTTCCTTACTATTGTAAAAATTCGTCACTAATTCCTATTATGAAATCATCATTTTCACATTCAAACAAAAGAAACAAAGCGGTTAAGATTCGATTGCGTGTTTATTATTATTATAGATGACGTGCATCGTGGTTTTTATTTAGTTTTGTAGTACTAGATGTCGTCACGATTCGTTTCCTTGCGTGTGATCTCCGCTCTAGATGAGTTCTCCGAACCAACGATACAGCTGTGGGCAGATTCTGTGAACTACGCCTAAGTAGATGAATTAGATTTTTTTAGACCAATTTATTTGCGTAGCATTAAAGGGACGGCGTGTTTCCTGTTCGTTAGCATATGAAACGCCTAGTACGTATGAGGACTACTTGTTAAGTGGAAAAATATAAATTGATACGTAATTTTTTCATATGCAAATAATTCGTTGATGATTTTACATAACACAAGATTTTATTAAGAAAGAAGACCCAACCTCTTATGTAGGTACTAAAAGTGACTTTTAATATTGGACTTAAAAAGTCTAGTTAGCTAGTAATCAACAGACTACCATTTTGGTTCGGAAAAAAGGCAAAAATATGGTCGATGTTATTCCTGAGGGACACAATCAAGGGTTAATAACAAGATTGAGGACAAAGATGTTTTCAAAATACTTTCTGTAAGTGTAAACTTTATTTATTTTTTGTATTTCATTACTTTAGCGATAAATTAATTTCAAATTCAAGATAATCAACGTCAAGCACACAACACCAAACCATATATCACCATCATACGTCGCCATACGGTTTTGCTTGCGCAACCAGTAGCCAACAATATAGTTGAAATAGACACTCGCGTCGTAAACGCCATTTTGTAATAGTTTATTACGGGGTATTAACTAAAGCATGGGTTACTTATGGCGAGCTATAAATAAATTGTCAAAACGGGCGTCTTAAAGTAGCCAAGTGCCTTTTTAAGAGCATTGCGCATGGTGCTTTATCATTGTCAGGGATCCACACTTGGACTGTCTGTCTACTTTTGAAAGCCTTCATTTTATTACGTATTCTGGAGAAAGTGATTATATTCCCAACTGTTTACTACTTTCCTGATACAGGAACACAGTACAAATACGTACTACAGTTGAAAAACAATCATCTTGCCTTCGTCGTTGTAGTTGCTTTTACTTAAGCAGCGCCTCGTCTCTAATAACTAAAGTAATTTTTAAACAAAACAATCTGAACAAAATTTAATACATTCGCTTACTAAACCTCAACTGCATTAAAGCAACTTAAACGCTCTATAAGTGACCCGACGGAGCGATAAACAAAAAGATCAGAAGATAAACTATTATTAGCGCGAGGTTGAATAAGGAACGGCCTTAGATTCCACCGTGAAAGCGAAAGTCCGAGGAATGTCAAGAACTCGCATCCTTTTCGGTGGCTATGTCACGACATTGTACGGTCCAATCCACTTGACACTGCCTAATTAAAAATTAGGATTTAATTTTAAAGTAAACACGTTATGTTGGCAGATTATAAGCAACGTTCCCCTAATCCTAAGCAGAGATTGTGAAAGTACCTTTATTTATTCTCTTTTAACATCAGGGTTACCAAATGTCCAAAATATATAAAAATCTGTCAACTTCTTTCTTAGAGAACCCTTATTGCGGGAAGACGCTCGTTGTGGGACCATTTAGGTAAGGTATCAGGATGAACGCCCTTTAGGCACCTAATCGTCATCGTGAGCCTTTAAGTCCCATTTCTTAACACAGGCCTAAAGGTGAGGTTTTTCTTTAACGCTTAGGTTATATTATTATATATTTTTTATTTTTTTCTGCTTTAGTTTGACTCTTATAATTGTAATGTAAACACAACTTGCATGATGCTTTTAAACATTTTACGCTTGGCTGCTCAAGCATAGGTATCACATATTTTAAAAGTAACAGTTAAATGCTAATTTTCAAATTTCCTTTTGTTACACAATATATACGCATATTCTCTTAGAAAAGTTAAGTTCTGTTGATTGTATTAGCATTTTAATTCCTTATACGTATTACTTACAACTAGATATTTTCTATCGCATGTCTGTTACAACATTATGCAAATTATTAGTACATAGTTACTTCTGGATGAGATATAGGCTCAAGACCAGGATAAGGCATACTCAAAGAGAGGCCTATGCTCAGCAGTAGACGATAAAAGGCTGATGTGATGATGATGAAAACTAGAATAATTAAGTAACTTCTTCTTTCCTTTACTTATCTCGAAGTAGCCTAATGCCCGAGTACAATAATGACCAACCCAGAGGACCAGAAGGCACAAATCAATAGCTACTGAACGGACGCAAACAACTATCGCTTTCTTCATGACTTATGACCATCATTCGGTCAGCGGCATCAGTGATTAATACGGAATTGATAACGCTAATAAGCTAAGCGTTTCGCTCAAAGTGGTTGCAATCAATATAACTGGTTTTTGACACAAATATGTACTGAACAGTCGCGGCCTTAAACGTGGGAGCGACATGGTATCAATTTGTCGGACTTGTTCTAATCGGGCGGTAGTGTCATTAACTAATAACTGTTACGATAAGGCACGGACTACTTATCGGATGACTTGGACTCGCTGGCCAGCTAAAAGCAGTCGCTCTAATTCAGCTTGCCATAGGTCCGGTTTGAATATAGACAATTTTTCATTAGTGTGTTACTCTGACATATCCCATCATATACTTTTAGGTACCTAGCACTGGTGCGACAAATACCTATGCAATTTTTTTTTAATTATGTAACTTTTTGATTTTATTTTAGAATTTCTCGCTACGCGGATTCTACGGGGTTCTATTATAAGATCCTAATACGCTTCGTTCAGGATTAAATGTACGCCCACGCCGTAAGTATGTCATTTGGTTCCCATGTGATACAATCTATTTCAGGTTCAGACTTTCTATGATAGTAAATAAAGAGTCAACAAGTTAATTGCACCAAGTAATTAAAAGTTGTGTGCGTGGGCAATAATGTAACTTGTAACTTAGTAAGTGGTATGGGATATCTTAAGTAATTTGTAATTTTATCTAATCTATATTTTACAGACGTCCTGCCAGTAAAATCCTGTTATACAAACTTTAATTTAGAATAGGTACTTAATGCGAAAATATCTCAACTGATTCAAAAACTTCTTTATTAAGAAGTAAATGTAAGTATCATTCGAAAATTTTAAAAACTCGAAAACGGAGGCATTACGGAGGCATTAATTTAAGCAATGACCAAAAAGAGCAGTTTTCGAATTTTATTGCACAAGTCCAAAGTCGTACATTAATGAAGTTTTATCAATGTGATCCGATATAGGTTTATAAATTATGATTTTAACACATTATCTTAAAATCCTTTTAGGCGGAATACGGTAGCATATTTGGGCATGATTCTGCCTTGCGGAAAATTTATGTCCTGTTTATTTAAATGACGCCAGTTTGCATACAATCTCGGTGAAAGCTGACCATTGCTTTAATCAGTCGGCTTTTCGTGCGTGCAGCCGATATCTCAATCCGAGTGAGTTGTATATTGATTTCCTTGACGCTGTTCTATGAACTTGTATTGTCTGTTGTGCAAGAGTGATGGAGGCAAGTGCGTGCCGGACCGACGCGCGAGGTTGTATAGACGCGATAAAGCAATACATAACTTACATTATAATATATACCGGAGTATTGCTTTTTATATAGTATGTATTTATATACACCACGCTGCGCTCTAAAACGCGCATTGCTGACGTAGGCGAGAAAACCGCTAGGCTCAAATGGGACTGGGCAGGTCACGTCTACCTCATGCATCCGGAGAGGTGGGCTAGCTTAGCTACCAAGTGGATGCCGGTAGAGGGACGTGGACGGGGCAGACCCAAACGGAGATGGCGGGACGACCTGGACAACTTCCTGAACAACTGGCAGGAGGAAACACCAAACCGGGAGTCGTGGAAATCAAGGGGAGAGGCCTTTGCTCAGCAGTGGGACACTCATATAGGCTAATAAAAATAAAATAAAAAAATGCTCCTGTGGTTTATTTGTTAAAGTAGCTGATTGATTTTCAGTAATTTTATTTCCCGGCCGTCCGTTCTGTACGTTTTAATTTGTCATACTACATATAAATAAATTTAAACCGCAACATACTTTACTGTTAACAACGAGCACAAGACACATGAATACATTATAAATTAACCTTTAACAATTACACGTTAAATCTTCTCTTTCGATGTAAATACGATGTTCACGAAATGTCGATAAATTGTTCTCTTTTGCGGCGAAATATCATGCTAGTGAATCAGTGGCTGGTGCTCTTTTACCGACTTATTGACAGGTCTATTGCTTTTTCTTCGTTTTACTCACGGTGGTTACAACTTTTACTCATAATATTTCATAAGAAAATCCGCAACAAATGTCTGTCCTGTCAGAATATGTTCCTATACTCTGGTATACCTGAATATTAAAGAATACAGGAACCAAATAATACAGAACGACAACTGAAACTGTAGACATATGTCTAACTGCACACAATTAAAGTTAAAAAATAAAGTACATGGGTGTAACCAGGGCAAAGCAGTAGGAAAATAGGTTTAAGCACAACTCTGCCTTGCAAAGCTCGACCCTGGCAATATTTGCCAATATTTAGTCGGCTGCCTTATTATTAAATACATAATATCCTTAAATACAAATGTGTGCGAGATACCTAATTCAGGATAGCTTAGGTATACTTAGTTACCCGGAAATATTCAGGCGCCGGTCCGCGCGGATGACCAGCAGTCTTAATTTCACCCGTGCATCGTGTTTCCTGTTTCCAGCCGATATCGTTGCGTCCGCGCCGTTACAGTAAATATGGCTATCCATCCGCAATGCAGCGGCTTCATATCTTTACTTACGTATGTTGGCGTTAGGTATATGTTGCGCTTAGTAGCATAACAGATTATACATAGTTTTGATGTCCGAATAAACTTAGTTGCGTGTAAATGTAGAGTCAGTGTTATATTTGCAAGATGCATTGGATTTGCGATAGATATAAACGCAAGCCATATATCGTCGTAGCGCTTGTAGATTCCAGAGGGGCTACGTTAAAACCAAAATTCGCAAATTGCCGGGATATTTCTCTTTTACTCCAATGAACGCGTAATTAGAGCGACAGAGAGAAATGCCCGCAATTTGCGAACTTCGATTTTCGCGGCTATAGCCCAGTACAGTCACCTGCAATATTATGTTATACAACGAAGCCCGCCAAAATATCTGACACGATCTTATTTGTAGAGCCATAAGAGCGTGTTACATATTTTTGCGGCCTTCGAAGAGTAACATATTAATGCAGGTGACTGTACATGCGCCACGACGATCGCACAGCACAGCGCCTCTGCATCCATCTGTCCGTTTGTGTGTGAACAAACTGTATCTCAAACAACCATAGTGGGTGGGTGGGTTTTTCAGTTTTATTTAAAGTTAGAGAGTGCGCGGAAAGAGAAGAATCGTGAAATGTATTGGGCCCCATACATTCCACGACTCTTCTGTTTCCGCACAGACTCTAGGGTTCAATTTTCGTTGACGTGTATGCAGCTCTACCTTCGATAAAATATATTTTACAGTACATATGGGGCTTTAAAGTTTCGACATACGCACGAAAAGTGCTATTTTACGCACTAGTGCGGAAAAGTAGCCTCATATGTACTGTAAATAACTATTATTGCTTGTAAGCAATCGCAATTCAAATGATGCCCATAATTCTGTTTTCTTACTTAATAGTTGGAATGATATGGCGCTGTGCTCGTAATGTAAACAAGCTAATTTGTAATGTATTTCTGCAAATTACATTCAGTTGGAACGAGGCACACCCCTTTATGAAAGTTGTGGAACTGGAGTGCAGGTATTGTCCTGCATTTCATCTCTGTTTGTATTAAGGGGTAGTTCGTCTTTAAGATCTAAGTAAGAAGAAGAAGAAAATATAAAACAATCGGTTAGTGATAAGACTTACAGCAAAAAATATGTACAGCGAGCTTATGAATTTTACAGCTGTGTGTACAAGGCAAAATGTACAAGTCTTATAACATGTTGTAATATTTAAAATATATAAAAATATACTAATAACATTTAACAAAATATCTATATCTAATCAGATAAAGAGGTAAAGATGAGCGTGATAATAAGGTGAGGGATTTAGTTGGTGGTTGGGCGAAAGATACGACCGTTGACTAAAAAGCGTTCCTGAAGCTCGGTTGAAATATTCGACTTAATATTTTTGCCACCACAGAAAAATCACATCCTACAAATTTTCATATATTTTTTAACAATTTTGATAAATTAACCACATAGTTCCACTCATAACTATCGCTTCAATTTTATTTTCACAACCGACCAAAGCGCATATCCTACCAAAATCATTACTGACAACTAAACGGCATAATGCGATTAAGTTCCCAAGTTCCTTTGGCAATATACGCGAAGCTACCACATAAATATGGCTTAGCTAAAATACAGGTACCGGGCACTCGATGTTGATTTACTGTGCGCTTGCGTTGAGGCGATTAGTGACCGCTTAAACTGGGAGGCTTGGATTTGATGCAATTTATTTTAATCGGAGATATTGTATCACATTTGCTTTTATTGATTTAGTTGAGTTATAGTTTTTATTATTCAGTACCTACATAAATAACCACATTCCGAGATTGAAGGGTAACTGACTCGTTGGGAATGTCATACGATAAACAAAATATATAAGTAGTCCCGCCTCGGCTTCGCACGGGTTAACAAAGTATACATAAACCTTCCTCTTGAATTACTCTATCTATAAAAAAAACCGCATCAAAATCCGTTACGTAGTTTTAAAGATCTAAGCATACATACAGACAGACAGCGGGAAGCGACTTTGTTTTATACTATGCAGTGATTATATTTACTACCCGCCGTAACCGAAATCCAACCACATATTAACCCAAACTTGAAGCTTGTGTTTTCTGTTAGAATCACGTTAGAATAAATTATATACATGTAAAGTATTTCTTAAAAACAACCAACAGCACAAATTCAAAATATATCATTGATCATGTAGCCTATAACTAATTTACTAAGCATACGATACCATCTGGCACAACTAAGTTGTTACCGACGCAACATAGTACTAAAACGATCTTTACCGTGAGTTATAGCACCTCCAGTTCGTCAGAGTAACGCGCAAGCATTAATATCTAAAGCTGTCGAAAGGTTACACTGCCTTGACATGGGAAAGGTCATATTTTCATAGGAATATTATGTGACTTACGACCTTTTGCTTGAGAGTGAGCAGCGCGAGCCGGCCCATAGAACTATGAATAACGCCGTTTCCGGGTTACACCGCTTAAAGACCTGTAAACTGTGCTTACAGTTTTTGTTGCGCAACATATTGCTTTGCAATTCCAATGTTTTAAAAATTAATAAATATGTCAAATTTATTTTTATTATTTTTGTACTCGCCTTTGACGGGGTAAAAACTCGCAGATCTGGGAAAGTGGACATCCATATTTGTTGTTTTTGTACAATTACTTATCTGGGTACCACTCGCTAACTCGGGACGCTAGAGTTAGAGTAGAATAATTATTAAAAAAAACTAAAGTATTGACGATGAGTGTTACATAATTATGTTGTTAAGTAAATTATATGTTGGTAATATAGGTTGAGATACTTACCTAAAACTACATAATATAAGTACGTACCTAATGTTTATCGTTTTATGACATCCTTCACTAAGTACTTCCTGCTAGACACAAGAATAAAAGAACGAACATACTCGTATTATATTATCGAGGACGACAATTAAAGTTTTATATATCAGACTAGCGGCCCGCTCCGGCTTCGCACGGGTTAACAAATTATACCCAAACCTTCCTCTTGAATCACTCTATCTATTAAAAAAACCGCATCAAAATCCGTTGCGTAGTTTTAAAGATCTAAGCATACATACAGACAGACAGACAGACAGCGGGCAGCGACTTTGTTTTATACTATGTATGTAGTGATGCCACTTTGGAATTACCTAAGTACCTATATATTTTACCTCCCTGTTTTTCATAAACAACAATGTGTATATTTTGTAAGATCTTCACTTTCTGCTATCATCACATTTCCAATCCAATCAGTATGTTATTGAGACATAATAGAAACTTCATTGGAAGTTGCTATTAAGCAAGCAGCTCGTCAATATCGTAAAGCTCGAGAGAAAGGTGCAAATGTACTTATTCACACGACTAAAATGCGAAATGGCTCATTAAATACCTTAGGTTTCACTGTCACTTGCAATAATGTTATGTTATGTGCGATCATGATGCAACTAAAGGGTGACTCGCGTTCTAGCCCAACACGGGTAATGCCAGCTGTACACACTCGTCGAGACACCCCGAGACAGGCCGAGAACGAGTGTGTACATACTGCTCCCTTCTTGTCTCGTTCTTCCTCGTATCGTCTCGCGCTTTTCCGAGTGTGTACAGCCGGCATAATAAGGTGCATCCACACGGTTAACTTTTAAAACGGTGCAACAATAAGTCATAGGTAACTTATCTAATGTTACCCTGTGTTGCTCCATAAAATTAACAGCGGTGTGGAATTGTGGATGCACTTTTATTCAGCGCTTTTAGACAGCATTTGCCCGGACGCGTTCAAACCAAGAACAATCAAGACGATCAGTGCTGGGAAATAAGACATACGTGTCAGCCAAATAAAAACCTAAAGATAAAGATGGATGCCTAAATATTTAACTAATGACCTCTATATATTATGATAAATATTTCATACATTGCTAATTTTATCATTGTTTTTTTTACAGGTACTCACTCATAGCTAACACGATACTTTGAAAGTCAGTAAGTAACGTAAGCACATTTTTTTTTCTATTAAATCGCTTTTCTCTGTCTCTACTAACTGTGTCTCTTAAGCTTGGAAAGGTGTTGAATGCAAATTTATACTAATACAACAATTAAAATATAAGACGTCCACTCAATACGAATTACTGCTGTGTGTTTACTGTCTAGTCTTTGAGTTTCACTAACAGGCCTCTAAAGTTAACACGTTCACTGCGAAACAGGTCATTTTGACCCTGTACTGGACTTTCGCCTGGTGCGGCGTCCGAAATACGTAACATCCCCTTGGTGCGAAGGCGATAATGTTGTGATATTTTGATTGTTTTATATAGTCAAATATACATTTATATTTGTCATTTAACATTCTATCTGACAGAATATAAATTAATGAACAGGTCACGTATGACCTGTGCGCACCAGATTAAAACTTTTGCTATTCAATGCGGAACAGGACCTATATGACCTGTTGTGTACGGCCTTGTATAGCACTGCAGGTAAGGGCAGAGTGCATTAGTGTTGTTACCCTGCTATCAATACACGAGTTTATTTCTTTTTGTGCATAAAATGAATTCATCTAGAAGAAAGCGGTCACAAAGAATGTTAGATAAAATATTTGAATTAAATATATCAAATACGGAAATGTATAATAGGTACACAGCAAACAATGATTATCTGTAAAGTGTACAAAAAGGTGAAGAAAGTTTTTACATTCTGGAATGTTAAAAAAATATGTTTGGACTGTTTTAATGATACACATTAAAATCAGTAAGCCTAGCCTTAAAATATATATTAAACAATAATAATAAAAAGGATTCGATATATTTGCTCTTACATATCTTTCCCATCACTATTGAATCATCGACACTTTTACCTGAGCCCGTCCTGGCTGTGCGTTACAAGGCAATTTTGACCTGTTAATTAATTCCTCTATAAAAGCTCAACCAACAGTCATCAACTTCGGCGAAGGCAATATAAGGTAGATTAGTTATTAGACTAAATATTATCGTAATTAAATTAAATATATATATATATATATATATATATATATATTTAGTAAAGATATTTTAGGTAAAATATAAAACCCTCCATACAGGCTGTAATTGACTTGTACCGCACAGCGAGAAAGTTCAATACAGGACTCTCATGGGTTGTAACGCACTGATAGTGAGTTCACAAAATGCAGCTTCGCATTGAACGTGTTTCTTATATTAACACCAAATAGCGCGAGATAGACTACCGCTACCCGTTCCCAATATAAAGCTAAATAAAAACCGGCCAAGTGCGAGTCGGATTCGCGCACGAAGAGTTCCGTACCATTACGCAAAATACTGCAAAAAATCACGTTTGTTGTATGGGCGTCCCATTTAAATTTTGTTTTTAGTATTTGTTGTAATAGCAACAACAGAAATACATCATCTGAGAAAATTTCAACTGTCTAGCTATCACGGTTCTTGAGTTACAGCCTGGTGACAGCCAGACGGACGGACAGCGGAGTCTTATTAATAGGGTCCCGTTTTACCCTTTGGGTACGGAACTCTAAAAAAGATGGATGGACTCTCTCCCACGCGACAATACTCTGTCTCCTAGAGCAGGCTATACATTTTATACCAATTTGATTGATCTCACCTTAGTTTCTCATGAGATTATTATACATAATTATAATCTGAAATATATAAGTTGACAGTTGATTATTAATTTAAAAAACTAGTTTCAGTTGCCTAAGATAGATAATGTTATTAAGATGCAGTGGTGAAATCTAGAATGACCGTATGATATGGGTCTACATATTGATCGGCTTATGAGTATAAGCCATATTCTGGTTCTATGTCGCAATTCTTGAGTTTAATTAATGTTAATTTTGTTGGTATAAAAACCACACATGATATACGTAACTGATTTTACGACCCACTTAAATAGCCAAATGTTGCTAGATTCCGTCTATGCTAACTTTGCACCGACATGAACAGAACAAAGTGAGGTGTGTCATATTTTTATATAAATTTGACATTAATAATGATAATGACATGGCCACACTGCAAATCTCTCAACTCTATTTGCGTGTTTTTTACTAATTTTAAAATTGCATCCAACCTTCGAAGGTTTTAGAAGAGCTCTGCGAACTATTATATAATCTGTGGCTCTGCGATCTGCGTGATGGTTCTTGTCAAATGTAACTGGTACCTTACTCAGAATTAATCAAAATGTTATATTAATTTTTTCTAATGTTACTGTTTTATATTAAGTACCTACTTAAACCTGCTTAGTACCTACCCAATTCCTAGCTAATATGGAAATACTGGATAGTTTACTTCATTTCATCAGCAGATTGAATTTCTAAATGATGTGCAAAACTCATTTGCAAAATGACAAGAGAAATTGCCGCTGCCATTTTGCCTTGCTTTCACGGGCTGCGCAGTGACATTTAAGTTTGTATCTAGATGAGCCCAGATTATCTCTCCTAGCCATCTGTGCGGTACTGGACTGGCTTTTATCTATTTATTTAATGCTTCCTAATGGCTTTTAGTGGCGTTAAATATAGACAGGATACAAACAAGTTGTGAGATTATAGGCTCTAGGTAGTGACATTTTTAGTTACGAAACATGACGCAATGGATTGAGGAAGGCATGATTGATTCCTTATATTGTGTTTATATATTATGCTTAGGTATCTATCGTAAGACACTTGCTTAAAAGCTATACAAATAAGGAAAAGACCTAAGTTATAAGGAATTAAGGATGCAGGAAAGTATGTTGAAACGATTTAACTGGAAAAATGATCATAATAGAGTAAAAGGATCGCTGAAGATCGTGAATTAGCTATGCTATTTTCGCTGAAATCCGCCATTTCATAAATAATTATAAATAGACTTGCACGCTTCATTAATAACGAGGATTTGTATTGTATTGTATATTACAAAAGCGGCCAAGTGCGAGTCGGACTCGCCCATGAAGGGTTACGTATTTAGGGGATTTATGACGTATTAAAAAAAAACTACTTACTAGATCTCGTTCAAACCAATTTTCGGTGGAAGTTTGCATGGTAATGTGTACATCATATATTTTTTTTATTTAGTTTTATCATTCTCTTATTTTAGAAGTTACAGGGGGGGGGGACACATTTTACCACTTTGGAAGTGTCTCTCGCGCAAATTATTCAGTTTAGAAAAAAATTATATTAGAAACCTCAATATAATTTTTGAAACCTATTCATAGATACCCCACACGTATGGGATTGACGAAAAAAAAATTTTGAGTTTTAGTTTTAAGTATGGGGAACCCCCAAAAAAAAATTTTTTTTTCTATTTTTGTGTGAAAATCTTAATGCGGTTCACAGAATACATCTACTTACCAAGTTTCAACAGTATAGGTCTTATAGTTTCGGAAAAAAGTGGCTGTGACATACGGACGGACGGACAGACAGACAGACAGACAGACATGACGAATCTATAAGGGTTCCGTTTTTTGCCATTTGGCTACGGAACCCTAAAAATGTGATAAGATAAAGTTTATCGCACATATCTAACAGATTGCGATCGTTTAGACCGGTGATTCTCCCTAACAAACATTCTAATAATAAAGGACTAGTACCTAAACAGGTACAAATCGTTTGCATTTTAATCTAAGCTTGTAAATAAACAACCAGCTTAGCCTGGCCTCTGTAAACATTATCATTACCAGTCACCGTTGTCCCAGTATGGCGAATGGTCAGTTACGGTCCTATCCCTCCATTAGCAACTTCGTCGCCTAAGTGCTTGGCGCTTCTTATAACAATTTACATTTAATAGTGTTGTTCATTTGCATATCGAAAGTGGTTTAAGGCGTACTTGTGTTTATCCAAATGTTTATAAGTCTGGGGCCCACGCGTTACGTCACTCACGTCACACATTACGCTCACAAGCCCAGACATGTATCTTAATGACGTACGTATGTACGTACTTATCTCGTACGTATGTAAAATTGTAAACACGTATAAATATGACGTCGATAGGATAATGTAGTATAGGCAATATGTCAAACGGTTCCCGTAGTTTCATTTTTTTTTCGCCTATCGATTAAAAATGGTCGGATAATTAAGAAACAAACTGCTTTTCATTCAACTTCACTCACTTTTAAGACTTGGTTTCCCAAACGTTTACCGTAAAATGGGGTGAGTAGGGTTCGCGGGGAGAGTTGGGTTATGAATGGGGAGAGAAGGGATGAAAGGGGGGTGAGATGGAATTTTAAGGCCTGCTACAAAAATAATGCATTCCAATTTAAAATTGAGTAATAGTAATACTCATAATAAAAAAAATCGATCCAACAATCTTCCAAAATCACCTTTATATGAAATTACATCTCACCCCAATTACGAGGGACTACGGAGTGAGGTGGGATTTCCTGTTTATCGTCAAAATTATGAAATGGAACTACCCAAAATAAAATAAAAAACTAAAATACAAACGTCCGGAAAACTTATTATATACACCATTCAGTTTGCATATGTAAAAATTAAATGTTATCGAGGTTTGAATGTCAGTTTTGCCCCTACTCACCCCATTTTATGGTATTAATATGTTTAGATCGCATACTCGTACTCGAAATGTGCACTACGTACAATAACCGTTTTATAGCGAAATATGGCCGGTGCATCACAGCAACCTCTACTTAGGTATATCTATGCTCAAGTGTCCCCGCAGCGCGCCCGCGCAAGCTTTGATGTATCCCGATTTACGATACGACTCGCCGTTTCACGCATCTAACGCACTTCACGCTTCCTTATATCCCAATCTAATTTTAGTATTAATTTGCCCCTCAAATTGAGTTGTAAATTTGTTAGTAGGAAACTATATTTTTCAGAATATTAATGGATTGGATCGGGCTCTTTTATCTGTGGTTAGCATGACATGTTTTTGTGATACTCGTTCTGGGTTGACTGTTAGTAGATGGATGGAATAGTTTATTCCTTGAATAAAGTCATAATTTACCAAAAGAAACGCGAATTGATGTAAAAATAAACAATCCTTTGTAGTTGTGGTAACTAGCTTTGAGCCAGAAATAAACGCGGCCCGCGGTCCACGGGCAAAACCTGAGATTGTTGATGTGGTTACTTTGAGCAGACCTATTAAATGGAAAAGGCACTATATTATTCCCATGATTTGAAACGTATCCAACCAATTTCAAATGCTCACTTATGTGTATTTTTCTGGTTGTTGCAAATAATAAAACAAAGTTTTGAATTACCTTTTTAAGGAAATCTTATTTTCGGCAGGCCTGAGATTCATTTTCCGAAATTGTTAAAAAAAGTTTTTTTTCTATGTAGGTAACTGATTTAACTCGAAACAACCCGTTGCATCACAGGCGTAATTTTAAATAATAGTATTTTATGCAACCGTTGTTTAAGAGGGGTCAAAAAGGCGAGTGGCGTGAGTAATAATTTTAGGCGAAGCCGAAAATTGTTAATAAAGATGCCACGAGTATTTTTTGACTCAGTTAAACAACGTTGCATACAATACTTTTTCTACGACCAAGCACTTTGAAAAAAAATTGTTTTAACAAATATTTTTCATTCAACAAAAATAATACTTTAAACAAGTGGAATCATATAGGACATATATGTAGGTAAACAAACCAAAAGTATACAGCTAATAAGCGACCCGGCCACCGCGCCCCGCGCCCCACGGCCGGTTGGTCAGCGACACCTTCTTGTAACTCATGAGGCCCTGGTACTTGCTCTTAGTTAAATTACAATTTTGGACAGCTTTTTTCTCAATTTTGGCCACAGTAGCCTATGGAGACTAACAAGCAACGCTAAGCGGTGTTCGTAGTCTATGGATCTTGCTATATTACGGGTGTCACATGCGCATTTCTGACTTCTGAAGCAATTTTATTGTTTCTACTAGATAGTATTCATCTGTCAGAGATGACAATTAAAATTAGGTTGGCAACAATGTATTTCATACAATATTTTTTAAGTGGTGATTACATGAAGTATCGTAAAAGTACCGAAAAGATACTGCGTGTATGCACAAATACTTTTTTGGGGAATAGACTAAAGACTTGTCTTGGCAACTATAACATAGGGGTTTAAATTAAAGGTGTGTGTACGACCTTTTAAATGACAAATAAAAGTACGGGAGTAGAAAAAATATCTATCAACATTAAAACGTGACGGTTTGGATCACTTAATTTTAATATCATCATGTAATTTTAAAATGTAATCACCTTAAAATCAAAATGGAATGGATTGGAAAAAAATCATAATTTGCAAACTAAGATAGTTAGGTAGTAGGTACCTAAAGTCAAAAAAAGTTAGTGTGATTACTGGAATGAGTGTAGATAGAGTACACTTACACATTTCATATGTTTTTGGGTAACTGTTACATACAGTAACGGTGAACACATTCCGCTTTACTTTTACGTCTGAATGAGATCGCACTAACCTATACTTATCTATCGAGGTTGAACTTACGAGTTCGTATGGATAAATATTATGTTCAGTGTTTAACTACCATCACTTTGCATGATAGTCGTAATGTTGTAGCAATCAGAGCGCTCGAATTTAATGGAAATTATTCATGACACTTATTTGCAAAATTGAAGCACGATAGTAGGTAACTGGGTTATTATTTTGCGTTCATCTTACCTACCTTTTTATCAATGGGAAATATGGTTAGTATTCGGATATAGGAACCTTATTGAAAACCTCATTAGATTTAGAGCCAATTGCACCAACCTACGGTTATGGCAATATTTTTTTACGTTTATAATATTTATCAGCTAGCTTAAGTAATACTTTGTCTATAAAAAGCTCGGTTACATTATAATTAGTGTGTATTGTGGTTAGTACAATCGTTTCTTACTGCAAACAACATGTTTTTGCAGCGATAGAGCCGTGAAACTTTCACGATTCAGCATTGCTAATACTGTTGCGTTACAACCTGCAATCCGCCTATATTTTTCCCACAGTTGTCAAAATATTCTTACGGCATCATAGATTCTATAGCAATGCTCGATACAGTTGAGTGCAGTACGTCGCTCTCTGATTTGAATTTTACAACGCGAACTCTTTGACACACAGTTTTCTATCTACAATCTTCTGTCTTCTCCTCATCATACTAGCTGAAAGACTTTCATTAGTGAACAAAGGGTCCCCAGCATCTATACCCTGATTCTCTGCAATCGGCGATCCACTTTGTTGGTGGCCTTCCCACGCTGCAGTTTCCGCTGGAAAAGCTAGTTTACAATGTAGGTAAAGATAAGTGAATTAATAGCGACTCATTTCTCTCATTGCGCACGACAGCTGTAAGTGCATATAGCAATATCAATAAAGCAAACAGATTAGGTACCCTCATATTAGAACAGCGGTAATGGATGGTAGAAAGCACTCGGGCGGCGATAATCATCGCGCGCGCAGGTCGACGTGTGGCCGCCGATTGCAAAGTAGTGAGGGAATACCTGCAAGTGCTGAAAAGCTTCGACATATTTCGTATTTGTCTTGGATAGAGATTGCAAGTTGCATTGTCGGAACTTTCAGGAAAATTTCAAAGGAAATTAAAGAAAATATATATATTTATAGGAAACAGTAAATTTAGATGCCCGTACAAAGATTAAAAGTGTCCTAAATTGTTCTATGTGGATATTTTGTGATTTTAGGAACTTTCCGACGGCAAAAAATGATTGATTGATTGATTGATTGAAATCTGTTAGTTAAATATTGGCCAAAGTCTTACTCGTGTTGATTGTGTGAGAAGTATAAAGTTAAAGACAGTTTCGTGCTTCGAATTACGATTAATATTTCTACACGATCGAAAAAAAATCAATTTTAATGCATACTACATATCTAGATTTCCTCTGTTTTTTTTATACCTAGCTGGGATTGGGGTGTAAATGGTGTAATGAAATTGACAATTAAAATGATTTTGAAACTAATGTATTGTGTTCATAAGAAAATTGAACACATCGTATTAAATTCACATAATATTATAAAACGACCAAAAACTAAAGATTTAATCATCATATTAATAATAATCAATATCTTTTCCATATATGTAATAACTAGGAAATATACAGATAAGAAAAATAATTTGCCTTAAATATATGGGGCACCCGGATCCGATTTAAGGCGAGCCGATAAATCAGAGGAGTTGTTATTTTGCATACAATATGTAATTATGAATTCGGTCGAATGCAAAACGCAACCATGGTCAGTGGCCAAATGGGGGACTGCAATTCATTCGTATTTCCAATAATGTAAGTACACTAACTTTATTGTACCAACATGTTGTGTTGTAAAGTAAAAAATGTATAAGGTTATTTGGGATAATTTCGAATGCGTAGTAATTTTGGAAATGGTAATTTTTTATGAAACTAGAGGCATTTATTCTTTAGCAACTTTTACGCTCCTGAAACGCTTTTACCAAGGCATCTTTCTTATTGTTGCTACATTAGAAAGTGCTTCTAGTTTAGTAGGTACATATTTGCCATTTTCAAAATTAGGTACCCCGCTTTAGAATTTATCCCAATGCACCTTTGGACTATTTATCTGCAGACATGCAATATTCTTGATGGTATGTATGAATGCATGACACTTGATGAACATCGCACAATACATAATATGCCTTTCTTGACCGTTGAAATTTTACAGACATAACTGGTTTATGCCAGTTTTAACCCTCGACGAAAAAGAGGTGTGTCATAAGTTTGACTGTTAAGTGTGTGTATCTGTGTATGTGTGTGGCACTGTAACTCTTAAGCGGATGAACCCAGTTTGAAAACTTTGAAAGCCGGTTTTCTTGCGCTAGTTTTTAGACATCTTTTATCGAAATAGGATCATCCGTATCATTGCACTGGGAGTTTTAAAATTAATGAAATTAATAAACGGCAATTCTAAAGGAAAAATTGATAAATCACCTCCGGCAAGACTCGAACTTGCAAGCTCTTGGAACACCGGTCCAATCGCTGCTACCAACTGAGCTTCGGAGGCAAAAGCGTGCGAATCTTTCCATCTCCTCCCTTAAAAATGGCAACCTTTCGCCGACGTCTGAACAAGAAGGATCGTCATCGGGATCATTTCGCAATTAGGCTGGATCAAAAGGTGCCGGTGACAAGCAACAACATCACTATCGCTGAGTCAGACTATAGTTACCCCCGTGGGCGAACGTTGGCTCAATTAAACTGACGCCCACCGGTGGGCTGAAACGGCAGAATAGGCAGGACCGGCTCGGAGAAAACTAAGCCGTGAAACTCATTGTAGGTAAAGAGTTCGTTTTAATAGCCTGAGACATGGGCGACAAATGGACGCTGAGGTAAATAATGGACGGGCGCTGCTAAATGACTTTGTCTAATTAGCTATCCCTAATTCTTTTAACAAAACTAGCCCTTGTACTTTAAAAACCATATATAAAAACAAAACACTGCATATATTTGATAATCAACATGTATTTAAATTAAAGTAAAGAAATCAAGTTGTAAAAATGTCCGTTAACCTGTAGTATCGGATGCATGCGCCATAAAATTTAATGTAGGCAGCCGTTAGGTTGACAAGTGGTGTCTCGAGGTTATTGCCATTATGACCTGTAATTATAATCTAAATTCTTTGCTGTCTTGTTAATAACTCTGATAAAAACCTATCCACTCCTTCCCCTATAATTCACGGCCAGAAGGGGGATGTTCTGTCTCTTACTCTTATATTATACTTCAGGCAATGCTTTATTTCCTGGGCTGGCCTGCAATTATTACTACCTACAATTATCTGATGCATTTATTGTATCATTTCAAAAGATAATAAAAAGCGACACTATCCTGCACCGACATTAAGACATAAATTACAAAACCATAACATCATAAATCTGACGTGCATGCGAAAGAAAAGTGAAATCATCCTCGATACGTCTTGTTTCATGGAACAATGGGGGTACTCGCGGCCTAGCAATTTTTCTGTCAGCGCCCACCGGCGGGCCTTATATGGACTTTGACGCACGTCATTTTTTTCAGCCTGAATATAGATATATCCACGCTCACTTTCGCAAACGCACATCTTACCCACTCAATTCAACGAAAACTGACTACTGCAACAAACGAAATAAAGTTTACATTTATAGTTGAAACGGACAATATTCGAATGACGGATCGGGCTAAAGGCCAGCCCGATTATTTTAATCGAGATATTTATCTCGATCTTTATTGTTTTCGAGTTCCGCGGTACAAAGACATCTTAATCGGTGAGCGGTTTTGGAAGCGCAATATATTATCGTTGATCTACGATTGGTCCAAGTGAAGGAAACAATGATTTTGCATATAGATGTCGATCGGGAATTATACGCTTTGGGTGGCATTACTGCAGTGTAAAGAAAAACGAGGTGTTCCTTTTTTCCTTAATACGTTGTTTTGCGCAGAATGTTTACATTTATACGGCTCCGCAATTCACTTTATGGTGTTGAAGATTGCAAGAAAAATGTTTGCAATGTTTTTATGACGAACAACTTGGTTGATTGAATCGTTTCTTTTACGATGCTCTGACAAAAAAATACAAAAATCAAACTTGAAGCTTAACAAAAACCCGGGAAAATGAATTGTAATAAGCACTGTCAGCAAGAAATATTGCTAATGCTGAATGTTCAGTTCAGTGTCAGATAAAACATGTTCAATTAATGTCACCTTTTTAAACAAGGTTGAGAGAAATCGCTGATATTTATATTAAAATATCCAGAATTGTGTTACTGCTAATAATAAATATATCTGAATCAACTGACGGTCATAACGCCTAACTTATGATATCAAATTACTAAATAAGGTGAAATCGTCTGAACGTTCGGTTGAATTAGATTTTGTTGTCGTGTTCTACAAGCGTTCGGTCGCTTACGTCATTCCGATTATTCAACGTCATTACTACAAACGTATTATTGATATAAAATATCAGATGATAACATTCACACTTTCGCTGTGTCGTCGCGGTCATTTCGCGTTCGCGCCGAAGCGGCGATATGTAGATTTCCACGGCTAATTTGATATGGCGCGTGTGCGCGTGCTTTCACTCTCGAACCGACCGGTCTGAACTTTGAATAACTAAGGATGAACTATGTACATTGTACACTGTATGTATGTATGTATTATTATATAGGTATTACATCGGAGATCGATGGCCAAACATTTGGATCGACTCCAATTTCTCAAACAGACTGTTTTGCTGTAATCAAACAAAATTAAGCCCATGGGAAATGATAGGAATTACCATCATTTTATTTAGTAAATATTTAGCGAGCTTACGAGGCTGCTTTTTATAGGTTGAAATAATTTAGTAATAGTATAGTTTTTAGAGTATTTTGAAGTGAAAACTTCAAAAGTGAAAACTTTTGAGGTGGGGAAAAAATGTTAAACTCGAGACAGCGTAAGGCGATCACGTGACCGTAAGGGGCGTAAGGCGATCACGTGACCGTAAGGAGCGTAAGGTTTAGATGGCCACTCATAATTTAAATGGCATTTAAATCAATAAGGAAAAACTCAAATGTTATTTGACATTTATGTTGCGGACTCCTTTTCAAGACTCTTTACCCCTATGTTCAAATAATTTGACGTTATCATGGCAGTATGTAAATAAACATGTCAATGAAAAAGTGTGATCTTATTTGGGAATGATAATAATATATGATAAATAATTAGAATACCTCCGCTAAACGTATGTATCGTGTTACCGGGCGTCGGTAACATAGTGAGGTGAGTTTTCACTTCTATCGGCACTCCCGGAGTGCAACCGTTGTTTTTTTTTATCAGAATTTCATTCCCCTGACATAATTAATTAAGCCCCATTTATACGGTTCAAGAACGTGCATGCTATATTCGATACATTGCTAACTACAGAGTAGGAACAATAAATTCAGTGGATTGACCAAATACAGCAATGTAACTAAAATCACATCCAAGTTTTAAACCGTCGAAAAGGAACTCCTCATAATATATAGGTAGCTTAGGTAGCTTAAGCTACCTACATGAGATGAAACATCATGTGCGATTCAAGTATAGCTAAATATAAAACATTAACTAGGCAAAAGGCCTTAAATGCCTTACGCATCGGATGAACGTATTAGACGAATCGCCCCATGGGTATTCATGTCAAAGAGCAGTGTTTTCCTTTGGCCCCTGTATTTAGCTTTCATTAGGCCAGTTCCATTTAACATGACCAGTATAATATAATAATTCTGTTGGATATCATTATATAACCTTCTCCAATATTAATTATTATTGTGCCAATATTACTTATATAAAGCTGAATATATTTTTATACCACTTCACTGGCTAACAAAACTAATTACTATACGCCTTAAGACACGGCTACCATACTTTATGGACGATTTCAACTCTTGGTGTGTGACATGCGCGTTGTCGATATGTTGATAAACATATTTGTTGCATGCTCTGGGAAATTCTTCTGAAACGGTATAGTTACCTAACTGTTATCTCATTTGCACATCGCCATTCGCTAAACACTTCACATGATAATTAGAGAGATGTTGCAAATTGTAAAAGACATGCTAACAACTTGATGATAATACAAAATTGACTAGAAAATCAAGATGTTTCACCAATAACCGGCTTGCGCAACATAGAGTTTAACCTTTGGAAATGTTAGAAGTAGTACCTACAACTTTATTTCTGAGTGTTCTTATCATTTGAAGTTTACATTAAAGACGTGTTAAAAGTAGGCACAGAACTTCTCTCACTTAGAACTATTTATGACTATAGTCCCCACGCTCTCCTTTACGGATTAGGAACTTCGCATAACCCTTCGCTTATGTTTTTTCCTTTATCGAAAAGAAAATAACAAACGACATTATTCTGTAACAAAGATTCCATGAAACATATTGGTTCGTTACGGGATCGAACCGACGACCTCAGGCTTGCTTACTAAATACAGCCCGCTCAGCTGAACTGAATTAGAATACAATTACCAATTTCACTATACGGGGTCAAGGGTCAAATGGACTTGTTGAAAAGAAAGTATACAATTTAGTGAAATTAAATCAAGATGAATGCAATTACAGTAACCTATCTAGTTACTATAATAAGATTATAGCAATTTTGAATGCTTATACCAGTTACAATAATCATTATAATAATCTATTCGGCGTTACATAAACGCGTACAAAACGCCGGCTTTGCCACGATTTGCCGAACTGATATTATATGACAGATTGTGTGGGTGATCTTTAATCGATACCGTGTAATCGCATTACCATTCGCGAGGACTTTCAAATTTAAACTTTATACAATTGGCAGACAGTTGGATATTGATAAGCAGTTGGTGGTTTTAAAAAAAGTTGGTGCCGTACATTAGTCGTGTTGAGTCATATTTTGATAGCCGCGAAGTAAACTGAAGTAATCGAAACGTTTGACTGGCGTCTCGCGGTGCCGGAATTGTAAAGAGTAATATTTCAAGAATATCATGAAAGTTCTGTTGCATTATTTGAAAGAGCGCAGAGGGCACTTATCAAGATTATGTATTTTAAGAAGGCCAGATTTTCCACTGACCTGTTATACCAAATCAGCAGAATCTTATCAGTTCGGAAATTGTACATCTTGCAGACCACTCTAAAAAAGCATAAAACTCTCCCGTACAACCCAAACTACACGAATAAGAGGCACAAAATATATATTGCTAAGGTGGTTAGGACTAAAACAAAATTTGCTAGATCACAGTACGTCACCACATCTGCGCACCTTTACAATAAAATTAATAATTTACTAGATATTCACTCAAACCGCATACAGAGTGCAAAAATGTTTTAATTAAATGGTTGGAAAGTAAAACGTATGATGAGACAGAAAATTTACTGAGATGAAGCTCACGCTCGACACACACCCACACCCACCCACACACACACACACACACCCACACACACACACACACACACACACACACACACACACACACACACACACACACACACACACACACACACACACACCGACACACATACATACACACACACACACACACAGAGAGAGAGAAGAACCCATAAATTTAATTGTTTATGGATTATATCTTACTGGCCTGTGAAGAAAGAGCGTTAAAAATGTTCTTTTTTGTAAGATTTGTTTTGACTATTCTAGAATTGAGGTCGGAGTTAGGGTTTGAGATCCGAAATATCCGGATATCCGTCAAATCTAAGATCCGGATCCAACGTCTCATAGGATCCGGATATTTCGGATCTCACGGATCCGTTAAATATTGCATTGGTCGCGTTATTGTTACGCGATAACGTCATAAAATAAATACAAATATTGCTTAAACTAAACAGTAGTAACAGTAACAGTATTAAAACGAGCTACCTGCATGCCTCCTGACTGGAATAAGGGTAAATATTTGTATGTTTTAAAGTAATTGTTATCAGGTTTTCGCTCAGTCGCCTTTGGGTCGTCTACCTGGAACATCATTAGTGCTTGTGCGTGTTGTTATCAGTGACTTTTTTTGTGTTATCGTGTCGGTTCCCAGTCTTCTGTTAACATAAATAACATGTGCTTGATGTGCTGCTGAGTAACTAATATTGATATTTTTTTCTCGTTATTAAGAAGCTGTAGCCCAAATTTCTTAATTTCCCGAAACTTTTGTAGTAATTTTACATTATTTTGCAGTAATTAACTGGATTTATATATACCTATAATGGAAGGTTGTTGTAATGGGGACTGAATAAATGAGTTAGATACTTTTTCTAAGCCATTTTTCTCAGTCGAACGACTAGCTATTTTACCAAGGTAAAGGAAGTACGTTTTTTAATAGTATAAATTATATCACACCACACCGGTATAAAATAATAAAAGTACATAAATGTAACTTTTTCTCCATTTTCTATTTGTGAGCTTATAATGGCAAATTTAAGAAAAAACGCCAAAATTAAAGCGGTGTTTTTAGGCACCTTTAGAATTAATTCTTCTGAGCAGATATATAGACATAAATTTGCTTTAATTACTTCATTTTTGGCGTTTTCGGTTACAAATCGACTACGGCCTCCTAAAAAAAATTCATAATATTATTAATAGGAATACCTAATTAAGACTACACTGAATATCTTATTATACATATTTATATCGTTTTGAGATAATAATAATAATTATTAATAATTGTAATTAACTAAAATATGAACATTTTACGTTTTACTAGCTGTTCCTTGTATGTAAGTTGTAAATTTCGTTACCTTTCTTGATACAGCTCCGTATTATCCGAATTATCCGGATATCCGGATCCGTCAAATTTTAATATCCGAAATATCCGGATCCGAAAAGTTGACGGATCTTGCAAACCCTAGTCGGAGTGTTTTCCTCTGCCGGAGTCAAACTTGCAACCTCTGAAACTGTAGCTAATTTTATTGGACTAACCAGTCACTACAAAATTGATATCAAATTATAAAGTAAATCGTAGACGTATTGTCTACGCCGGGTATCGAACCCGGTAGACACGAGGTATGGCGCAAGCGAGCTGTGTGGGCCGCCGCCGTGTCACGCTTAATTTCGATATAGCCCTTAAGGTCAGCCGCGATCGGTCAGAGGGATCTAAGACAAGAACCTTTACTGCAGACAAATACATGTCGGGATAAAATAGGGCAATTCACGATCAACCTCGAATGTGCCTCGGTGCGTTGGTTCTATGAACACATATAAACATCAGATTAAGTACTGACTATTTACGCTTTCTCTGATTATCGCATGTTTTTTAATTCTCTTTTGCCTCGTACATTGGCTCATTTTTGCATTTATGTACAGGCATTATCAAAATTTTGTTAACACTCGAACTTTATATAGCCACGTTCATTCCATACTTGCTAAACTAAACCATCAAACTAAAAAAATATACGGTTCGTAAAAACGCTCATCGATTTCCACGGTTGTAACCAATAACTATAAATCGTGTTACACAACTGGATTCGTATTAATGTTATCAATTGAGTAGCAATTAAAATCGTGGCGGTGCAAACAAAATTAATGTTTCGACTTTCGAGCCACCCGCGCCGGTAGGAAGGACGCAAAACTCCGTGTTACCTGGAGGTGTTAAAATCGTACTGTCGGCGTCAAAAACGTGTTTACATTTTAACACCTTATTTCTTTGGAATAAAGCCAAAAATGTAAACATATCTTTGACGTCAACAGTACAAACATTAGTACACAGAAGTTTTTGTGTACACCAGTTGGAACGCGACTTAGTCCGCTAGTATTTTTCGCTGTAAATCATAAGATTTGAAAGGCGATTGCGCGCTAAAAGTTTTTGCCACGGTTATTGCTTTGCGAAAATATTAACTTGTATTATAAGTACCTAAAATAATTATTTGACCTAGATGCGGGTTTGGTTGTATCGTAAAATGTAGTAAACAGGCTTTTACTTAGGAATAGTAATTCGTTGGGCATCACGATTAGAGATGCCACGAATATTCGGCAACTATTCGGTATTCGGCCGAATAACAGGCAACATTCGGCCGAATACCGAATATTCGGCAAAGTGGCCGAATAGGCCTAATATTCGGTATTGGGCCGCACGAAAATCTGTTGCACGTTGCACCTCCTTAAAAACAAAAATTGCACAATAAAAATAACCAAAAATGGCAAAAACTATGTAGGAATATTTAGAATGTGTTCTTGGAAAGTTGTTTAATACTTACGAAGACCCTTTTTTGAGCATTTGTTGATTAAAAAACATTTTAATTTTATCATGAATCTGTTCATTAATTCTGTTCAATAAAAATATAATATATCTTAGCTAACGTCATCTAACGTTGAGCTTTGTTAGCGATCAGTTTTCATAATAATTGTGACTCAAAATGTTCGCATGTCATGCCGAATATTCGGTATTCGTCCGAGAGAGGGGCCGAATATTCGGTATTCGGCCAAAACCACTATTCCGGGCATCTCTAATCACGATACATGTTCGGGCAGTCGTCAGCTTATCGGCCGGAGCGACACTAATTCGAGGAACATGACGACAACGACGGATCTCGATTGCCGTCCGCATGCGCGGCGTGCCTTACATTGCTGCACATTTGACCCCATTTTTAATGGATTCGCATCTCCGTTTTAAATTGCTAGCATTAATATTGTGCGAGATGATCCAAAAACTTTCATGAATGCCAAATACTAAGAAAGACACTTGTAAAAATTGATGCGATATTAAAAAAAAACAAATAGTATGCCTACGTTAAAATTTACCTATACAGGGTGGTCCAAACCTTGACGTCCAAAAATTTTTTTTAGATTCCTCACGTCGTGGGCTATCAGAATATACCCCATGTATGTTAGCCGATTTTTCGTAGTTTTCGAGTTATGATTTTTTAAACTTTAAACTTTTGTTATGAAATTCCGGGGTTCCCATACAGAGTGGCTAAAAAATAACTGCATTCTCGTTGCCAGGGAGGCGTTGGGATTATACTGAGCAACTTATACTATGGGACCATCCCCGATATAGCGAAAAAAAAATTTGGCTGTTTCATACATTTTGGCTAGTCCATTTTCTATGGAAGGGTAATTTTTTTTTTCGCGATTTCGGTGTTGTTCCCATTCCACTCTGTATGGGAACCCCGGAATTTCATAACAAAAGTTAAGAGCCAACAGGAGTGGTCATTTCTCCATACAAACGTACTCGACTGTTTCCTCCGTGGGTTTTGAAGCTAGAGCAATGATTTTTTCAACACAGATTAATATTATCAATATCTATGTCGGACCGTTTTGCTTTTTTTTGATATTTTTGTTTTTTAAGGCGCTAGAGCCCTTCAAAAACGGCCAAAATGGCCTAATTGACTATGCCGCAATGAGAGGCGTGCTATTCAAAACTGACATCAATTAGTCAAAAAAGCAAAACGGTCCGACACAGATAATGTCATAATCATTTAGATTTCCAAATTTGGTTACGATTGGTTAAGTTTTGGAGGAGGAAACAGTCGAGTACGAAACCCCGATTTTTGATATTTTTACGCAGGATTTTTCGCCTTGTCCTTATCGCACTAGTTTTAGGAGCCGCTTCCGTTAGCGAGACGGGTATATTTTAATCTACCTAAAATATTTTAATCTTGGCTCCTGTTGGCTCTTAAAAGTTTAAAAAATCATAACTCGAAAACTACGAAAAATCGGCTAACATACATGGGGTAAATTCTGATAGCCCACGACGTGAGGAAACTAAAAAAAATTTTTGGACGTTAAGGTTTGGACCACCCTGTATACGCCCAGCTTCAGAAAGTTGTGTACGTACTACATCCACCTATCTTAATTTCAGACATACTCGTAAAAACGGTAAAATTAACGTGTGAAAAGATAAACATGATTTTTTGTAATTTTATATTATACCTACATAAAAAATCTATTCTATTCTATTCATTTGATAAGAGTATATCGCCTAAATAAATGCAACTAATCCTTAAATTGGGTACTTTTATGTTATGTGATATATTATAGGACATTTTATAGGACATTTTTTTTTACACAAATTGACTAAGCCCCACAGTAAGCTCCTGAAGGCTTGTGTTGTGGGTACTCAGACAACGATAGATATAATATACAAATACATACATAGAAAACAACCATGACTCAGGAACAAATATCTGTGCTCATCACACAAATGAATGCCCTTACTGGGATTCGAACCCAGGACCGCGGCTTCACAGGCAGGGTCACTACCCACCAGGCCAGACCGGTCGAATTGAAACAAAAATCGCGTTACATCATTTCAAGAAAACGCATTATTTTTTTATTAATGAATTTACCGATGCAGTTTAGCGCAAATTACTGGCGCAGTTAATTAAATAATCCATTGAAGGTATGGTGCTATTGATCTACGGTATAAGGCACTTCATGCCCCGCTCCCGTCAGTTGCAACTATATTTGGAAGAGGAATACTATTACGTAAGGCTGGGAGATAGACATACAGACCAAAAGTGGCAAAAGTATTGACCGTTACGCCATCATCGTCGTACTGGTAAGGTATTACCTAAGGGCTCATTTAGACGATGCGAGAACTCGCAAGCGAGTTTCATTACATTGCGGGTTTTGATCGGTCGGTTGAATTGGACGTAACCAAACAGTCCGCAATGTAACTAAAATCGCATGCGAGTTCGTGCGCCGTCTAAATCAGCCCTTACTTTTGTAAATGGTCAAAATATTTATTAGGGACGGCAAATAGTTATGCTAATCAACAGATAACATGGATAGGGAAGAAAAAACCTGAGATTTCCGGGACGTGCTAAATTAATTTTGGTTTTTATACTGATCTACTAATACATATTTACATATTTATCCTCGTGCCGCCCGCCATACAAAATTACACCCAAGGAAGTTAGAATCTTGTTGTATTTTCAATTAGGTTGAATTTCATTTGTTCTAAAATATTACGAGACAAATGAAATGCTACCTACTTTGTTTTAATTAAGGTTGACATTCCATCGAAACTGAGTGTACATCCTAATGTACATTGGGCGGCACGAGGTTATAATAATTTAAGTACTTATATACATGATAAATAAACATGTTTTATAAAGTAATAAAACAAAAACTGGAAGTGCCAAGGAGCCTGACATGGTACATATGCCACAAATAATTATCAGACATATGCCACCATAACTTGACATCAATTCAATAATAGTATGTACTCGTCCTTAAGGGTCTCCCCAAACTTATCGACGCGGATTCGGCGAAAGCCGATAGTAAACAGCATAAACAGGTAAGGTTCGGTTCGGCTCCGTTCGGCCGTCGACGGCCGACGCGTCGGCGTCTTTTTCGCTCTTATTGCGTGGACATAAAGTTTCATTTCTATTGGCATTGCCGATTCCGCGTCGATAAGTTTGGGGAGACCCTAAGTATGCGCTCGCAGACGTTTAGTTTCATAACCAGGTCAAAAGAAACACACATTTGATTCTACAAACCTTCCAGTACCTGCTAATTATTTTGAACTAGGTAATGAGGCTCGTAATAATTTAAATTGTGATAATGATACCCGCAGCCAATCACGTTTGACATGCACTTTTTCTTTCTCGGTGACTTGACCAAATCAGAATGACCCTTTGATTTGTTTAGGTCGCGCGATCATGCAAGCCCATTACTAACTGGCCGAGATAAACTGTTTATACGAAATCGCCCTTTTGA
Organism: Cydia amplana; assembly: GCF_948474715.1. Classification (NCBI taxonomy): domain Eukaryota; kingdom Metazoa; phylum Arthropoda; class Insecta; order Lepidoptera; family Tortricidae; genus Cydia; species Cydia amplana. The sequence goes on along the minus strand of NC_086074.1, from coordinate 16,491,638 downwards.
CATGCAACGTTCCAACAATGCTTTTTATTTTGCAATAGAACCTGGGGATTTCAAAACGATAGCAAGTAATTACAATGCCGAAACAAATTTAGTTTTTCTCCCTTTACATTCCCTTTATCTGGCCTCGTATCTTAATAAACTTCGTTCACTATGGTGTAACGTTATTATTTTATTTAGATCATGAGTCAACCGCAAGATTTCACACACATAACGTCTTATTGAACAAAGCTGTGTTTCCCACGCTTGTGTCTGCGTACTAGATGATCTTGAAAACAAGTGCACTGACTTTATGCAAGTAGGTACCTGCGTGCAATAATAGCTTGTCTCGGCATTGGGTTTCACTGGGACAATAAATAGTGGTTTTCGGCACAAATACAATTCATCAACAATAAATATTCGAAATATTATTCAAAACCATGTCTCTATAATGTAGGAAATCATTTCCCTAATAAATCTATATTATTAATAAAGAGGAAGTTAAGTACGGAACTAATCAACGGTACGCCTATTAATCACTGACAAGGAATCATTATTAGAAATTACCGAAAGCGTCACGAACTATGGTGGAATATGCGAAGGTATAATCGCAGTATTGATTTAATTATAAATCAATTATGGACCTTATTACTCTTTGATTAAGCTTAATTTGTCGTTAGGTACAGCGGCGTATTAAAGAAAGGCGTCTGTAATTAACTGTCCGATCCGCGGCGGACATCACTGTAAATCACTCATCGCGGCCGACAATGGTTTCATCTGTTCATAAATAATAAATAATGCGAGCTTTCTACGACTCAGGAGCACAATCCGACGGTACAGTCATTAGTCCGGTATTACACATTCGTCGTGCGACGATTCCTCACTTTCACTGATAAATTCGAGGCCAATTATGCAATTTATTCTAATTCGACGCATTGTTGCGTCAGCGGCGTGTCATCCGATGATTTATATTACAACCGGACCCTGCGCCCGCCGAGCGAAAACACCTCGCAGGCGCTGGCGCTAGCTAACGGAATAAAATTCCTGGCAACACTGTTCCTGTCATGTTACCGTCTTAGTTACACCCGGCGGGTTATTTTATATCGTTGTCAACCGGGTGCTGTTGGTAATACATTTGCATCCGCGGATCGTGATTCACGCGACCCAGAGGCTCGGGCGAGGATGAAAGTGCCCGATGTCGGGTGCCGGTGTGTGGTCCGAGGCGCTAATTACTTCTCGTGTCCGGTCAGTGTCGCCGAGATCACCCCGCTGATTTGGGCAAAGGGCGGCCACACACGGTATCGCGAGATCGCGCCGCACGCGATTGGGTAACGAGACCAATTAAGGGAAATTGTCGAAAACCGTGAGACTTGATTTATCGACCGAGATGATGGCTCATTGCGGTAATTTGTAACGAGCGGCTACTTAAGACTGATGGATGCCGATTCGAATTACGCTTATCTTAACGTGTAGCGTTCGCGGTGTTTTATGAACACGCGAGTGCGCTAAAAGCATGCGTCGTTTGTCGTAATCAATTAAAAACAATAAGAGTTGTGGAGGAGATGGCGGCGCGATGCTGCGCCCGCTGGCATATCACGCGACCCCGAGCATGCGCGTTCTATCAATACTCGGATATCGCGACTGCAAATTTTACAAAAGCCAATTGTCGCCATGTGCCAATTAAAATGTATTTGTTTGCAATAAAACAAGCTTAATGGCCCTTTTCCTTTACCTTAATCGGGGCCAATCCCATATGATTTTAATATCATAAAACGGTTTTATTGCTCGTCCGAGTGAGCGTGTCTCGAACAAAAACTTTATAATGGGCACCAGTAGTTCATAAAAAAGGCCAATTAAGTATTCTGATTAATCGGTAGTCTTGCGCGCGCAGTACATTTCAGCGATCTGCTCAATAATTGAGAATGAATTCTTTGCCCATTTAACGTATACAGAAATGCAATCCATAGTTAAGTTATTATATTGTTACTGGTTAAAAATTGTGTTTCGTATAAAGAAGTTTATTTTATGGTAACGGGAATGTAATTTTATTTAAAAGCCCTGAGGAATCTTAGTTCGCAAAATATTTGTTTCGGTTACTCGAAAAGGAATGCGTATTGCAAAATATGAGTCCGTAGCTATTCCCGGCATGTGCATATGTTATTGTTTACAAAAAAAATTAAGATCGTGTCCCAAACTTTATTGCTCTATTGTGATCTGTATGTAGAGGCAGTAAAACGCATTTTGGCTTGTCAATCATTTACTCATCTTAAGTCACAAAGGGACCTTGACCATTATAGTTTGCTTTTCGGCCTGCGACATTTTCATCGGCTATCCTCGAAACCCAGGAATTTTGTTAAACAAACTTAACAACTTTTTTTGCCAACTGTTTTAAACATCGAGTCCGGGCCGAGGACACGTCGGTCGACGTAAATCAAAACTGGAAAATGTCTGAATGGTTTTAAATCGTTTATTCATGAACAATATGGCTGCATGTAGCTGGTTGGTTGGCGCTTATTTACATGTGTTGCGAGCTGTCTGGGGATTGGAACAATAGGTCCTGGACGTCTTCGTCACTTGTCTATTTTCCATACCTACTTGAGTTATCGACACGTTTCGTCGTAACCACGGTTGTTCCGTAATGGCGAATATTTTACTTTCCTATAGTTTTAAAACAGTTTCAGAGATGTTTCATGATATTTTGATATGTATTGTACCTAACATTAAAGTCCGTTACACCGCAGAACGCTAAAAACTTAGGAAAATGTTTACGTTTATTTTCTAAGGTTGACAAGTATTACATAGCCTCACACGAGATACATTGACTAAATAAATAATTAGAAAAATAAACGCGTAGCAAGAATATTGAATGAATTTTGATCTTAAAATTAACATAAACATTATTATACTTCCTTAAAACTGCACACACATAACGCCCAATAAGATAAATAATACGTCATAAAAAGTACATTACGACTCAGTTAACGAGGATCTCGGCTAATTTCGCGCGACTGATGAAATTACGGATATTTATGGTTGCTTAACTGTAAGTATGGGTTACTCTTAACTGACGTTGATCAATTTGACGTTTGGGTTCCGTATTCAGTCAATGACACCATGAGTACCATTACTCGTCCGCGTCAATCAAAGTCGACATTGGCGATTAAATATTTACCTTTAAAGTATGTGTATGATGTTTGTGGTGACTTTTTTCAACGATAACACGTGCAATTAATTATCTTCCAATATTTCACAAAGGTGACCATGTTATTGTCGAACTTGCTCTACAGTTTTGTTTCGTTATTCAAATTGATATTGACATATAGCCAGTATTTAAGTTAATGTGAAGACCTTTGCTACATTGCGAACTGTCAAATTCATTTTTGTTTCTCTGAAGAAAACTACGGATAAAACGTTTGCGATCAATTTATTTTTGCTTTGATTGAATTTAAGTGACTTTCAACCGTCTCAATGTCAATGCGGTCGCTATCGGCTTACCCCGTTTTGATCATTCATGTCAAGAGGTATAAAACTACATATCCAGTGAGCAAATATAAAACTTTAGTATAACTGCAGTATTTTGCTTCTGAACATAAACATAGGTACGTATTTGCATTTCAATATGGAGCGACGCGACTCGTGTCCTTCCCACGTACAAACATCTCGATGCGTAAATCAAAACACTACAGGGCGTAGTTTCGTAAAAATAACTCAAAAAATATTTAAATATGACTTGTTTGTTACATTCAAATAAATAGTACGTGTGATGATCACTTAACAGATTATGTTATTCTCGCTTTACTAGAGCCCTGGCCTATTTTTCGTGACGCATTCGCTATTCTGGTTGGTTTCTTATTTTAGTTAGAATACTGAAGGAAGAATTTTTAAGTTAACATTAGAACACCTTGAAAAATCCAATTACTTATACCAAGTCAAACGATGCGACCTTTGGGTAATACTTTAAATTAAAGTAACAAAAATTGTATACTATCCTCTTTCGGGTATATCATAGTGCCGTGCTGCCGTAATTAGTAGGTCAGTAAATTAAAGTTGCCAGTCCCTGACTACATCAACTCATATACCGCGCAGCAGCCGCAATGACCATTTTCTAATTAAAATTGGTATCAAATTAGTACGGTTACATAACATAATTGCTCCTCATCCAAGAATGGGTGGCCAATGACCACACACTTAATTACAGATAAATTATGAATGGATTATCGGCATTAATCAAAATTTGAATTGATTAGAAACGCGAACGCTCTCGATTTGGTTTTAATCAAGACGTTGTGCAACTTAAGGGACATTGTGGAAAATTTTAAGTAATATGACCGTTACATTGTAAACAAAAATGAATTATTAGTATTATTACTAAATTTTTGTTATCTTATGTTTGTTTTTGTAATTTGAAATCTAAAGAATTAAATGCAAATTGCCGTAGGGCATGATCACGAACAGCGATGATTTATTATAAATATACCGTAAAAAACCAGTTTAAAATATATGCGACGTATTTTAATAATTATGTATTTGATTGCAGGTACGCAAAGGGATTCATAGTGCATGTTGTAAGTACATATATAGTGAGTTCTTCCGCAGGGATATACCGATTTATCGGTGCCGGTTTTTTGTCTTACCTATTCCCAAAAGTTTTAAGTCATGTATTTATTTATTTACCGTATGGCATATGTACATGTCACTGGACTACATAAAAAAGCATAAGAAAACTTATAGCTAGAATTTCGCCCTTCCCAGGTACGCGATTGCTTCTTCTGACAGGATCTTAAAATCGTCTACATGGCCTGTGTATCTAGTAAGAGGGCACTCCAGAATGATGTGGTTGATGGTCTGATCTGGGTGCCCGCAGTTACAGGCAGGAGAGGAGCTCCAGCCCCATTTGTACCAGTGGTGGCCGCAGTTGCCAACTCCTGTTCTCTTAGGCGGTTAAGAGCGGACCATACCCGGCGGGGTTCCTTGAAGCCTGCTGAGGAAACACGCAGGGGTAGAGCAGAGAAGAGATGTATTCAAATTTATTAGACTTTTTATACATGAAGAGGCTACATAAACTTTGTTTATTTGTCTTTTCGCCGAATTGTAACAGGATAGAAACGTAATTTGAAAACTTGTATTACAAATTACAAATACAAATACAAATGCATTTATTTCATTACTTTTTACATCAGTTACTATCCAGTATCTAGTATTACTTTGAAAACTCCTACTAACTAAATTTAGTAAAGTTAGGTAGAGCAAGTGAAACATTAGGACAAGAGAAACACTTGTAGGGAATTCTCTTACCTACTGCTCGTCTTGCAAAATTAACCATGTTCCTCGTACCCGACATGACCTTATAATAATGTATTGCTAGTGTCTCAAAATCAAGGCTCGGAACCGGTTTTTTCTTCATACAAAAAATACCGGTATTATTACGTTCTTTTTCGTTCTTTGGTTTATTATTTCATGTTTAATGGGACAATCTAATAATACGAAGTTCTTACCTAATTACATGATTCAGTTCTACGTAAAAAGCATAAAATAATTAAAATATTGAGCTATTTTGGGTTTTACAAAAAAACCGGTTCCGAGCCCTGCTCAAAAGGAGTTCATGTTTTTTCCACTTTAAATATGTACATGTGATAATATATGCATTATCAAGGCCAAACCTCTTTAACTACACAAAAGAACGTGTTTAGTTTTCAATTCACTATAATTATTATTTATTAGTCATAAAACAAACACCGGAATTAGATAATATTATCCCACCAAAATCATTTTCATGTAAAATGTTGCCAAGACGAAACCATAAGGCTCGCACTGACAAAAAGTTATCAGATCTCTTGTAGAGCCAAGCTTCTAACTCTACAAGCCCTAACTTCACAAACTCTACACTTTAGTCAAAATATGTAGCTTGACCGTTTCGCTACTGTCACATGGACGTAAGGTGAAAAATGTATTCACTAGGTATTCATTATTTTTTATAATACAATAGTTCTTGGAGTAACGAAACGGCCAAGCCACATATTTTGACTAAAGTGTAGAGTTTGTGAAGTTAGGGCTTGTAGAGTTAGAAGCTTGGCTCTACAAGAGATCTGATAACTTTTTGTCAGTGTGTACTATATGCCCAAGTTAACATATTAACAGTAACTATACGTTACTGCCTGCGACATAATTATGCGACGCACGTAATTGTATAAATAGCATGTAAGCAAGCAAGCAATAGCCTATAAATATGTGTTATGTTTAGATTTACTCTCTCTATACTTGGATACCGAGAATACAACACAACTTCGGTAATGTTTGGTTTTACTTAAACTCCATTTCGACCCTCCGACTACCAAGTCATGTCATGGCGACCCATACCAGAAGAGAACCAGGAAAGTGAAGAATACCACGGCGCACCGCATACGAGAATGAAGATAGAAGTCAAGGCAAGAAGATCACCCTAATGAAGATTCAAGTTGAAGAACCTATTTTTCAAGAAAGAAACTTCCTGCGCTTTTTCAAGAAAGAACCTTCCTATTAAAACAGAACCCTCCCACACATTTTGGAAACGAAAGAGAAGAAAGAAAAAGATGACCAAGAAACAAAACTCAAATTAAGAAGAGACGAAGAAGGAAGAAAGAAGAGCGTTGTCCAGGGTTATCCCGGCTCGCAATTCAAGAGGTGTCCAGGGTTATCCCGGCCCACATCAAGAGGTGTCCAGGGTTATCCCGGCCCATGCTCGAGGGAGTCCAGGGTTAGCCCGGCCCGTCATCGTCGTCGGAGCAGAGGCAGCCACATGCAGCGTCAGCGAGTGCCACATGGAGGTGCCAGCTCGCCAGCAGCGTCACGCGACCGCCCGCCCGTGCCAGCGCGGAATGCAGCGTCGACATAACCTACTTACGGGAGTACATTGCCCGCTACTAATGTAAGTTAGATATAATTTTATTATTATGTTTTATTATTTCGTCACGATATTTAGCGAATGATAGGTATCCTAATTTTAGCCATTGTATGTAATTAATTGTAGCCGCGAATTTATTATGCTAGCCGAATTACAGTTCATACGCGACAGATTAAATAAATTAAGAGAAGATATTGTAAAGTTAGGTCCAGAGAGGCGACGGAAAGAAATAGGTAGGAAGAAACTAGACGAATCAAACGAATTATATAATCGCGCGGCGGATATTGTGTCTCAGTTACAGGAGCAAACGGAAAAGTATAAAGCTTCAGAATTAGAGTTAGCTAATACGCATATAAACGATATTGCCGACACTTACAGTAGGATAAAAATAGCATTACAATTTTTCGATACGGAATCTCAAACAGAGGTAAAAATGGCTAAGCCCAGTTTTGATGTCAAGACGGCCATCGCCTTGTTGCCCGTCATGACGGGGCAGGAGGATACCACTAAGCAGTTGATAGACGGCATTATAATGTACAGTTCCATTATTAATAGCGAAACTCAACAGGTTTTAATAGAGTTCGTCCTGAAAACAAGACTCTCGTCTAGCGCTAAGCTCAGATTAAAGACGTCATATACTATCGTAGAATTACTTATCGCGGATATGCGTACATTCTTACTACCTAAAAAATCGTCCGAATCGATTCAGGCTCAACTGTACAGAGTTCAGAGGGCTCAAGTGTACTAGGCAAGGTAGGAGAACTATAGAGGCATTCGGAGCCGAGATCGAGGATCTTTTTGTCAATCTGACCATATCCCAGGCCGACGGTAACGATAGCAGGTACGATATACTTCGTCCACTGAACGAGAGATCAGCCATTAAACGGTTTGCAGACGGTTTAGCGGATCCCAAGTTAAGTACCATAATATCATCTAGGCAATTTACGTCATTGCCCGAAGCGATAAGGACGGCCATCGACGAGCACAGCTCATCACCACAGCAGGAGCAGATCCTACATTACGGGCGCAACCATTATCGTAATAATTACGGGAACCGGAACGCCCACTCCGCACGTTATAATAGGGGTCAACCTTTTAACACGCAAAGAAATACATTCGGGACACGATATTATTCTAGATTTGGAATTACTTGCCATAGTTTGGTCGACAAGACATTTTAGACCCTATCTCTTCGGGAAAAAGTTTAAAATTGTCACCGACCATAAGTGCGAGCCTTATGGTTTCGTCTTGGCAACATTTTACATGAAAATGTTTTTGGTGGGATTTCACTTCTTTTTGCAAGTTACTTCCATCCCCTATTTAAAGGGTTGCGCGTGTGATTTAAGGACCTACTATTAAAAATCCTTAAATACGTACCTCGGGGCATCTTTTATACAATCTGCTTTTTACTGATGCCCCATACAAACTTCAACCCTCTTTTTCCCCTAACGCCCTTTTCCACCGCCTTTTCACCCTTACGGGGTGATTTTGGGGTTGAAAACTATTCTATGCCATTCCCCATTACAAAAACTATCTACATACCAAATTTCAACTAAATCGGTTCAGCGGTTATTGATTTCCCATACAAAATTCCACCCCCCTTTTCCCCCCCTTAGGGGCAAAAAATTTCAAGTTTTTGAATTTTTTTGTTGTTTGTGTACTAATACTATCTTACATACCAAATTTCAGCTTCCTAGGACTTCAGGAAGTACCCTAGAGGTTTTGATGATCAACAGTGAGTGAGTGAGTCAGTGACGAAATCGGGGTTTTTTAGATATGAATAAAATCTTAAGTATAAGAGCTATGCAATTGAATTTTTTTATGTTTAATAAGTCCACTATTGACACCATATCCCGAGAATTTTGTTTATCTGGTATAATCCAAACCCAAGTTATGAGGGTTCAAAAAAACGACGAAGCACTTCGAGAAAAGGTAGGTAGTGCCCTTGCGCTTCGCTTTGCTCGTCTTGGCGGGGGCACTACCGTGCCCCCAGATTTTCATATTTGAAGATTGAAAGTGTTTACACGCATATTGACAGAATTAGGTTTACAATAGGTACTTCCCATTTCAACAGACAAACATTGAATCTCCGCTGCTGCTTCTTTGCTCGTATTAGGTTCTCAAATCCCGCAACACACTGAAACAGGGCTGTAACCGCGAAAATCGAATTTCGCAAATTGCGGGCATTTTTCTCTGTCACTCTAATTACGCCTGCATTGAAGTAAAAGAGAAAGATCCCCGCAATTTGCGAATTTCGGTTATCGCTGTAGCCGCTCAGGTATCCGCGATTCGGAAATGCTTTAATTAAAGGCGCATTTTAAGCCAGCAGCGCACTTTTCAGCAGGCCGGATTGGCTCAAAACTCGTGTTGCATTCTATAACGAAAGTGACGCAGGCGACACCATGTTTACGCCAACACAACAGCCGGGTGTGCAGCATTAGCATAAGCCGTAAAAAGCATTAAGTAAATACTCACGCGAACTCGAGTGCGTGTGTTATGATGCCACTTATCGGCAGGTCACATGACTTGCCAAACACTCATCTCGTAGGCTGTGAAGTATTTGGCATCATTCAACTATTCACAAGCTTGTAAACCATCTCTAATGTGACGTTCGGATGTCAATTGTGCAGCTGCATTACTGTTGCGGCGTCATTGTTGCCGCGGCTATAATTGTCAATTTTCTCGATTGAATGAGTGACGGATTGAACGTCATTAATTGCGGCAGTACCGCATTACTGAATGATAAGTTAACGTCACTTATTTTATAAAGGAAATTGACAGATACAACGGTTGCAGCAACGACGCCGCAACAGTAGCCTCTAGCCGCCCAGAGACCTATAAAAAGGTCTCCAGTTCCATTCTAATTTGAACTTTGTGTTGACAAAATAAAATTTCATTTTGCTTGGCAAGGTTTGACGTATGGGCGGCTAGAGGGTAATACTGCTGCAGTTGACATCCGAACCTCACCTTTATACAATGTGTACAGTTTTCAGAACTAGCAAAGTGAACTTTGAAAGGAATTTATGAAATGAATTAGAGTAGAGTACACTAGGTCACACCTAAAATAACATTAGCGTAACCTTCTTTGATCTATTGACTTCCGTCTATGAAAGGTTTCCTAAGAAATATCGCGGCTTATTATTATTTGCTGTTAAGTTCCAGTTATAAAAGCTGACACAGTTGTCAGTAAAATTTTTGAACTGTCAACTGATTAAAGACATTTTCATACTTAACGAGTCTCCCAAGTTGTTACGTTAAGCTTCCTATACACATACATGTTGAACACCTTACTTTACATAAATAATATATGCAAATTTAATTAAATGCAGGTTATATTTCAACGTCTACTTGCATTTCGTTGTTTTTATGTGTCGGTAAATAAATATCTTTTTATTTATTTATTTATTTATTGTTTGTCTACTGGGTCGAACATAAGTCGTACTGAACTTTTATTTTAAACAAAATCTGAAATTGCGTAAAATAGATCTAATGTGTTAAACAGGCTTTTTGCAATTTTAGGGCTGCTCCCACAGTAATACATATTTCTTGAGTGTAGTCTCCCTTGTAGTATATTAGCCAGACATTGAAAAACAAACAAGCATTTGTTTGATTATCTATATATTTGTGTATATATTAATTAAGTTTTTGTACCTTCTAATTAGTTAATTTAACATTTTCATTTTTCCCTATAGGTTGCCTGGAAGAGATGGCTCTTTAGCGATAAGATGTATGGTCTTTATGTATTATTAGTTCCTTTGTGAATTTATTTTGAGGTTGTGCAATAAAGAGGATTTATAATGTATTGTTATTCGGACATCGCCAAGAGTGTATAGTGTCCAGCTTAAAGTAAAGACCAATTAGCGGTGACTCAGTTCCGCTCAATCGAAAGTGAGAAACCCGATCCAAGGCCTCGGGTAAATTTTACAGCTTATTTTCAACCAATTTCTTTGGCGAATAAATTGCTATGTGATTTTATTTTGGTTCAAAATTTATAACGTCTTTATAGTGATTCAGGTTGACTGGTGCAGAATTAATCGTCTCGGTGGACGTGAGGCTGGTAATATATAGCCCAAGAGTCAAGGGCAGACGTCTAGTGCTCGCAGCTTGAGGCCGTATCGTTGTCATATTTGAATGTCCGATAGCACAGTCGGTGCCCTAACATGAGTACCTATCCGCTTTAAAATATGTACAGCTAGTATGGCTTTAGACAAGCGGGGTTTGAATTAGCAAATTGCCAACCGTTTTGCTAGTTATGCTTTTGAACAATACGAAATATATAATAAAAAAATACATACTTTAAACCACATAGCACTTGAGAAAGGAAAATATAATTTTAAAAAACATGGTAGGTATCGATTTTAGGAAACTAGATTTTGCACGATCGGAAAAAAATTGAAAACGCTTTTAAAAAATCAAAAACTATTACTTATGAAAGCAGCAGAATATAAATGATGATTAGATTTATAATTGTTACATATTTGCCGTAACTTATTTTTAAAATGTGTGTATCAATTAAAAGACACAACAAGATTGTTTACCTTATTTCTAATGCTAAAAAAACGAACTATAAGTCTACGATGGTACACTTCGCATCAGAGAGGCGTATGTAACTAATAGACATAACGATATACTACACTTCAACTAATAGTCTAACCAGAATATGTATGTCTTTAGGGATCGCAAATTCACATATGACGTTATAGTTTCATAAGAATGCAATGTGTGGATGCAACATGTTTTAGTGTTCGTAGTTTGCTTCAATAAATTTCAAAGATACTCTAGCTGAGCCGAGTAAAAAGTCGACTGTGACAACAGTTTGGTGCACTGTGATATATCGTTCTGTAATAGATAGTAATGTTACTAATGTTTTATTGCAATAAGAAGTGATAAATGTAGGTATCCTGCGTCTATTAAAAAAATTACAGCACTGCTTTCGCTTCTATAAGTAGCCATTTTGGCTTGTTACAGGTTTTGCGTGATGAATAAAATTATTGTACTTGAGTGAATTGAGTTGTGGTATTATAACATAAGATTTATTTTTTTTACTTTACAGCCTAGATATGTAATTAATAGGCATACTATTGTAGGGTTGAGTATATTGTCAAATTAACTAAAAATCATCACACACCTCTTGTAACAACAACCTCTTGTTTTCTCATCGTCTCAGGGGCTTATTTTGCAGTTATAATCCGTGCAATGTGCTTTTTTAGAGGAGACTTGCACTGGTATAATGAACAGGATGTGTACATTAAAATATTTTTCTACTCCAGCACTTAAATGTGTCAATTAAATGACTGACAGTGATATCTAAAGCAATGTCATTTGAATGCTTTGTCTATAGGCTCATATGAGTATAATACAACTGCTTTATTTTTTTTAAAGATACAAGTTCCGATCATCTTGATTGAAAGAGGTATGTTTTCTCAATTTTTTTTAAATAATAACTCATTCTTTTTAATAATAACTCTTTTTTTTTATAATAACTTTTTTTTTTTTTTTTTTTTTTTTTTTTTTTTTTTTTTTTTTTTTTTTTTTTTTTTTTGCTGCAGCTGTCATAGAAAAAGTAATGTATGCAACAGCTCATAATTGGTTCTTAAAATTCTCGGGTCTTTTTTTATAAAACTCGACTACGTCTCGTTTTGTAACTTCGACCCTTGAATTTTAAGAACCCTTATTATATCACTGTTGCATAAACTACTATTTCGAGATAAAGCTATTTTACAAATTACAATAAATTAAAAGTTGCCGAAACTTTCATATGGATAAGTAAAAACTTTTGGTTGCCCTGGTTACCCTGGTATCACCTAACTAAAGAAAAGCCGCTGGATGACGCCAGAGGCTCTGCGTGCGCGGGAGCGGTCGTGAGGCACGCTCGGATGCGCCCGGCTCGAGATACGGCCTAATTGGAAAACCGACGCGAAGGTTAATGAAAATAAGAGTTGACGAAATCTGGCTAAGGAATATATTATATGCTTTTATTGTACGAGTACATATCTATGAACAGTTATGTCGGATTCTGAGTAAAATAAGAGTTTTGTTAACTAAAAATGACGAAACCTAGCTAAAGGATAGATATTCATTTATTTTATTTTAAACGCTTTTGGAATGGGTTATCAGAATCTGGGTAGAATTTAGAATCGTGCTGATGAATAATGTAAACTATTTTAAAACTAATTAATAACGTAGATACAAAAATCTGTTACAATTTAATAGTGTTTAAGAAATCAACCAAGGTAGAGTATAACTGTGACTTTTAATATTAGATGAAGTCCTTGTGTAGGTAATGTTGTGTGGTGTGTTGATAATTCTGTAAAAAACTGTATTTACCTTTACCTACGTACGTAATTTTTGGGCAAAAGGGTAAAAAGTTAGTCTTCTCCTATAACTCTGAGGAAGTTTAAAGTGCTGTTTTAAAACAAGTACACAATTAACACAACATCTGCAGCTCTTGGGTCGGGCCAAGACACTGTCAATTATGCCTTTATTTACAAGTCGCAAAGGTCACAGATGTGACCTAATCGCGGATCCGCATATATTTCCGCGATTCGTTAGTGTATGCAAAATCAATTAGCTGGAGAAATAAATGTACCCTCTACCGCGACTTCAGGGGTTTCGTTGCAATTGCTTACCAAGCTTATAGTTTAAACGTACCAGTATGTTGTGACCTCTATCCTCTATGTTACCAGAAAGAAACTATGCGCACGCGTAAATCACGCTTATACAGGTTCTCTACAGCCTCCGGATCATCTTCGCTCAGATAGCAATTGTAATAACTCCACAGCAGGCTATTTGCAAAGATATCCACGCTGTGGGCGGATCGTCGTATTACAACTAGGTATAGTATTTGTTACGAATCTCTGGCTTTATTTACAAGTATTAGAGACGAAATCGTCGTGTTTATGAATATGCTATGCGCTAGCACAAGCTCTATTAATTGGTGACATTATCACCACTACGTGATATGCTATTTCCGTTTTGAAAATGGAACCGAGCGACGGTTACGTTTGAAATGTCGTTGCGAAAGGTCTAGTCTTGCTCTTGTTTCTCTCCGAAGGTTGTGTGTGGGTTTCTCGCAGCTAGGCTTTCTTAAAGAATACACTTAATGTCTGGTTGGTCTATTTATAAGCGTCACTGGTAGCGGCTTGAATACAAATCCCTCCGCTCGATCTTTTAGCATTTTGGTGCGAATAGGTACTAAGAGTTTATGAAACATTAATATTCTTGCTGCCTTTTTGAGGTAAGATAAAAGTACGGGTTCTCGCAAGTTTTATTCTTTCCTATTGAAAAGTTTCATTAATCTGCGGTAGGGTCGTGGAGAAACTTGTTTATACCTTTGTTAGCGTCTTGGGTTCGATTCCCGCGTCGTGTCGCCGTTGTCAAACGATGCGTGCCCGATAAATCGCGACTCGACACCTTCGATAAAACAATGGGAGAAAGTTACCATCGCACGACAAAAATCGCGTTTTAAAAGGGTTTCTGCAACGGTACTGTTTACTTTACAGGGCGCGATCGCATGTAAAAGTTACTTTATGTTAATACAGCCACAATATACTATGAACAGTAAGGGTCTCCCCAAACTTATCGACGCGGAATCGGCAATGCCAATAGAAATGAAACTTTATGTCCACGCAATAAGAGCGAAAAAGACGCCGACGCGTCGGCCGTCGACGGCCGAACGGAGCCGAACCGAACCTTACCTGTTTATGCTGTTTACTATCGGCTTTCGCCGAATCCGCGTCGATAAGTATGGGGAGACCCTTAGCCGGATAAAATAAGAGGATAAAAATAAACGACTTAAATTTTATGCTTCATTACACCAAAGCCTAAGCTGTAAAGTTTTATGATCAATTATTTTCAAAACGTAAGACTTTGACATTCGAATATAGTGGAGCCATAAACATCATATTTAATAGATATAAAAAACAATCTTATCTAATCACTCCACGGCGACGCCTCGCGTGGTATTCCGTCATCCATAGTCCATAAAGCAGCTGCTAATAAAGTAATAAAATTTTGAATGAAGAACGACGAAAGTCCGAGCGAGCATGCATTCGTGCCTCAATGTAATAAAGCAATAATTGGTCTACACAGAACGTAGCAAACTATGTAACGCATCTACCGAATGCCCTCAAGAGCTCTTCAAACGACATCGCCGCGAACAACCGGACAAATACAAACACACCTTCCACTGCACCAGGACGTTGCGAAGTTGAACATCTCCTGTTTTGGTCAAGTAACCAGCGATTAATACGCGGCGATGTGACCGGGTCCTCTGGATTCCTATTTAATTGTATCTGCTTTCATGCATCTCTCGTCTATGGGAGACATTATCGTTTCAATCGTTTCAAGTCAGACGATGCATTCTGCCCGCTTGGATTCCTCGCCAACATTATAATTAAGATTTCCTTTGGCGTGGCCGATAATCGGTGAATCATAAAGATAAGAAAATTAGCTATTAAGTAAATCAAAGACTGCAAGTGCTCTTCCATTTATGGAGCAGCACAAACATCCAATGATTGTGTCTATGAGTTTATTCATGAATGAAACGGCCTAATTTGTTTAGAAACCATAGTTATCAACCTCCTTCGGTTGTTCTTGAAACGCGGCCGTGTGCTGCGATTATTCAAATAAGCGTCGAGCATGCATATCGTGGCAGACGGCGGGTACCGTTGCTCCTACGTGATCCTACCGCCTAGCGGCACTGACGCCCGTCATTACCCATCCATTAACTCAGTTTCAGGATGTGGCACACTTTCTCACTTACAACCTATTCGCTATCGACCTTTACTATGATGACGACGTAACGGGAAAACCCTAAATTATTTCATAAATGCCGTAACATACTGATCTCGTATCAAAAACGATATGCAGGTCATTGACCGATGGTCCACTAATGTGCTTTTACTTTCATGTGACCGGCGACATCTATCAATAAGCCGCGCTTATTCGCTTAAACTTGTTCTAATTTATCGGCATATTATGCATAACTACAAGCCCTTACATTCACATGAGAATAATCGAATAGATTACTGTTTACGCGTCGTAAAAGGCGTGAATAATTACTTGGACGACAGAAAAAGCGGTCGGATTCCACGACTAAAACGCAAAGTTGTCCTGCACGGGTTGCGATGTTCGTGTTTTAGTTGGGGTAAAAAATATGTCTGTGGAAGGAAGCAGCAGGGTTCGGTTGGGGTTGGGAAGATGCTTGGGGCCTTCGGGCCGGGAGGGCCGGGACTGCGGTCCGTCAGTCTCGCTGTGCTCGGTGCGTACAGCGGTCGTGGAGGGGCGTAGCGCCGTACGCTCGCGTATCTTCTGTTGTTCGCGGCTAGCCGTCGAGAGCGCACGTGTTGCCGGCGACTAATGCTCCGATTCCGACGCGTACACCTGTGACTGCGCAAATATTTGACGTGATGTGAAAGACCATTGTTGGTTCTGTAGTGTTTATCAAGAAGCCAAACCGATTGTGTTAACGTGCTTAGTTTTTGTGTGCTTGTGTTGGAGGGATAAACTCTCGTGGTCTAAAGAATTTGTCGGTGCACGAGTTTCGGCGACAGCCAAAGCGTCCGAATCCACAGTTGGATGAACGCCAACATCCCTGCTGCTAAGGTGAGCGAAATCTGAACCCTCGAATGCAAATCGAATCGAATATAAATTTACAGGAAACAGCTATAAAACCGATGTTTTTCAGGCTTATCTGCAGCTTTGCCGCTTATCGGGTCGTTCCGTTCCGCCTGCCTGATATTTATATTATTAGTACGTCCATTGCTATTTCTGCTGCTATTTTACAGCTTTATCAGACAGTTTGGGAATATTCCTGTTTACTCTTTTTTTATTGTTTTTATACGGTTCAAAGGACCAAAAGCATTAAACATCAACTGACCAATGCATGCACCTATAATATACATAGAAATTTTTCTAGTTAGCATAAAAATGGTTTACCTAATTATTCATTGCCAATAACATTCCGTGTTTTCAAGCTGCGTGAGTCTATTGTCTTATATTCTCAACAATTGTTTAATTGCTTCTCAATGCTATATTATAGTTAACATACTTATCATTCATAACGGTCAATCGACTCATAGTTAGATACCTACATACACACATTACAATGAAGATTGAATTTTCAATACATAATTTCAATTCAACATTATAAAATACGCAATAACGAAATCATTACCGAAGCTAGAGCGTTATCGCTGGACAATCGTTTGCGTCGACACGCTATATTAAGGCTATATAGCTATTTCTTTTTTTTTCGGGTTTTCTAACATCAAATACCCAAGTAAATGCTTTTTTTGCCTAATCTTAAATAACAACAGAGTGGCTAACATTATTTAAATCTGTTTATGTTCTAAACTTATTGTAATTAACAGATTGCAACATACGCTATTTATAACACAGTAATAAACCTTAATCATTTTTGTGCTGTCTGAGTCAAGGTCGATATAGACGAAGTCTGTTATTATCTATGGCTCGTTATCTCGTAGTTTCAAGGGCACAATTACGAACTACGAGCTTATCTCTGCGTGGTTTAGTTGTGTTAACTCTTAATATCAGCCTGTTAATCCGATACAAAGTGTTTTATTGTTTCGCTTAATGGGCGTCAGCATCGAACGATGTCGGGTGATGCGACCTAAATAGGTACACGTTCTGGGTAATGCTAATTATCAAATTGAATGTAGGTATGTACCCACTTAATGTTTTAATATTAACTGAGGTAACATGGCAGCCTACTCTTCACGTGGAGATCGAATTCAAAATGCAAAAAAATTAATTCACTCATTTTCAAACCTCATTAACGTTCCTAATATTATTTCACTATTTAGGACAGCATAATTTGTAGTTGATAATAATATAGGTAATATTGAATAAAATAAAATAACAGGATTTCTTAAAAACGGGCTTGTGGTTTTCATAAAATTTAAAACATAACCTAAATACTTGTAGGTTGTTTACTCTGGGTATACCTATATATAGTAATTAGAAGAATATTATTAAAGACATGCAATATTTCTTCTGTCTGCACTACGATTATACCTACAAGATTTTTTTAACCCCGGTCCGAAAGGGCGCTATACGAATAAAAATGTATTTAATGCGCCAGGATTTTCATTTGAAGGAATGGGTTTAGCTACTCCAAAGTGAAAAGATATTTGTCTATCTCATGACAAATGATAACTCTTGACTTTTGCTGCGGATTAATTCTTATCGGCGATTCCGTCAGACAGCGCGCCGCGTACGTGACTCCCACAAGGGGCCTTTACCTCCCTGGTCACGTTTGACACACTCTCGAACAGGAGCTCCTAAGTCCAAAACAAACCCAACTATTAAAGAGTATTTGCTTACATCACTAATACTGAAATACGCCAAGTGCCATCCTTATCTAATAGCAGGCGTATGCATTTCTCTAGCTTTAAACTTTCAAGTGCCGGCGCCACTGACTCAGGGAGCGCTTCAAAAAATCCGACCTCCCCGAAATAGATCGAACGTGACTGTCTACCCCTGACTTTTTTCGTCTTTGCGAATCGTCACTCATTCAATCGGAGGCGGTTGGCCTTTTGCCAGGACATCACGGATGCCAAGGTTTGATCCACTTTTACAATCGAGCTTGGGGCAGACGCGAGTTGTATTTGCAGAATAAAATCGCGTCATTTGCAGTGGCAACGGTGCTTGACCCGGTGTCGGACGCCCATAACACTATATGTACGTATGCTGTCCACATTGCAGTTGCGGTGAAAATAACTTGTTAACGATTTTATGGTGACACGTTTTGCATCTGGGAGTTTCGGACGTGCAACTAAATCTGCAACCTTGCGGTGTATTTAGGTGCAGCCCCGTGTTCTGGCGTATTTCTCAGCAGTTGCAGCGAGCCGGCTCTCTCGGTGCTGGGACTGAAATTAGTTTTACGAGTGACGGCTATGACGCGGGTGCTGCTCGCATCAAACGCGAGGCAACTCATTGTTACGTTTAATAATAGTTTCTATGAGCCGTTTACATTATACTCGTGTGTTATGTCGGCTCTCGTTTCGTTTTCGTAACCTCAGCCTGTATTTTGTAAGCGCATAATTACTCGCAGCGTCTAAACAAAAGTAATCTCGAAGCGAGTCTTTTGTTAGTCCTCATTTGAAAAGAAATGCATTTAATGTTCTTCGGCCGTCGTCTTGCTAAATCAATATTGACACAATAGAAGAAGCAATACGAATACGAAGGGCACATTGTGAACAAGGATATTTATTGATGTCATGAGGCCAGCAGCTGTCGAACAATGCGCTCGCTCTACCAAAATAATGCTTAATTATTCATGTCATGTCGCCAAGAAAGTGAAGCTAAAATTTCATGGCGACCGGGCACAGCCGGGCGACCTATTCAGGCTTGACTAATCACACTAATTAGATACCGATTTGGTTTCACTTTCTGATCCCATATCGAGTCGCAATTTCGTTTAATCCGTGAACAGCCTTGTGTCAGTTTTAGTTTCGGCAAATCAGTCTCCCAGCTTTACCTCATTTGGTTCGCGTTGAATAATTATTTGCAATTAATTCGTTTGCCAAGGCACAAAAACTATTGAGGTCTCATTTGTTTTGGCTAAAGATTTAATGACTGTAAATATTGGTTAAGAGGTCGGTTATCGGTAAAAACGTCGAACCGACGACAATGCGCACAAGTTAAACAGACAATCTGGCGCTCTTCCGAATAAAGTGCACTTAACATTTTAGTGTTGCATTGACACCAAAATGTCACGCGGGGTAGGGCCACGGGCCGGACGAAAAAGTGGATAAGTGTGATGGTGCTAGAAAATCGGAACAAGACGTTTCGTATATGGAAGCAAGAACTGGTCTTTTACCATTGTCGAAGTTGAATAACGGTTTTCATGGGATAAAAAACCGTCCCAGTGTTTCCATCCTGCGTAATTGGCAGGTTTCATTCGGAATGCTGCCTGGCGAACACACATCCCAAAAGGACAGACAGAATACCATAAAAGGCCAAACCGATGCCCGTATTTTAAAATGTAGTTTCAATTAATCATCAACATAGAGAGAAAAATGCTAATTACTTACTTTAATGCCTTGTCTATTTTATTACTGCGAATAGGTATTACGTTAGATGTTGAAGTACGAAATAACCGTTTTACTAGATTTATTACGATGCTTTAATGGAATATAGATTTATTACTATAAATAAATTGATTTGTCATATGATTTATGGAGGCCGAGTTATTTAGTAATCAGGTTTGCACCGTTGTCTAATATTCACGCCGATCGATCACAGTCTAATTGCTTTTTAAAAAGGCTTGAAAACGCGTCTAAATCCCTGTCGGTAATGGCGTTGTATCGCGGTCTAGATATTTAAATGTCGTGACATTTATGCCCCAGTCACTTAGGCGGCGTGTTTTAACGGTAAAGTTAATCATAATCCAGGTTCTCGGTAATAACAAGCCCTGGCAGCCCCTTAAACCGGGAATGTGTGTTAAACGCTTCTAAACCGCTTCCGAGAAAGTCTACCCTGGTTTCTATTACATACATGGAGAAAAAATGTTAAGGTTTTCTAGGCTACTTGACACTCGATGACTTGTTTCCTTAGACTCCTTGCGACGGTAAATTTAAAGATCTAACCTATATACATCGAACTATTTAAAATTTGTTATGTTGGTTGTATCAATAAACTTTTATCTGAGAGATCATCAACCTAACGCGGGAATACATTAGAGCAGACGATTAGCGGTTTGTCGCGAACACACAAACTGTTTGCTCAATTGATTGTCTACTGTTATCGTTCTCACCATTCTCGGCTCGTAACGAACGCTCGTAACAATGTAAATAACATTCATCGAGCATTTGTGTAAGTTTACAAACACTCAACTTTCTTTTACTTCAGTCACTCAACATTAGGCTTGTCAATGCTCTTAGTTACTAGAAAGTGTAAGTTAAAGTTTACATTCGCCATTACCTTCTAATGTTACTTTCGTTTTTTGCCATCGTTTTTGATACGGCCGCGAGATTTTATATCGCGATCTTACAATGTAACGCAAAAACACGGCTAGTCCAGCTGAGGCGCACGAGCTCTTTTATGGTATCATTGAAAAAAAAACGGCAGCTGGCCCTCTCCATATTAGCGCACTCACGGCGAAAGGTGTCGCAACCTGCACCGCCTTACTAGCATACGAATAACCCTTGTAAATTAAGTCGAGCTGTAAGTTCCTAAGGCAGAAATTAATTAACCTGACACTGCACCTCAGCCGATTAATTGCTTGAGTGGCCTGTATCCGTTTCGGAATAGAGTACGTTTTCGTGTGGTGTTCCAGCCAAGTTAGTGCTAAGCAATTAATTAAAAACACATAAAGATTTTTCTACGAACAGATTAGCTGCGAGAAAAGAGAGAAAATTCCTTTTTATGGGGCCAAGCGAACTTCGAGACCGCATTTGCAGAATTCTTGATACTCTGGCGATGTCGCGATGGATGTAAGTTAGTGTTTGTTCGCGAATCGCGTTGCTTTATTGGACACAATGTTTATTAGCCTCGTCTGTAGCTGACATGTTTATGGACCATAAGTCACATACATCTAAATCACAAATCATCGCTTCCTCGATTGCTCATCGTACACCCACAGGCAGGATTGGAGAAACTCGTGAAATATTGCAGTGCATCCATTATTCATTAATTAACCCAGTATTGCCGACTCCATATCTGGTCCTAAGCAGTAGTTGCGCTCATCACTTAGACGCAGGACATCTAACATTTCCGGAAGCTCTCGCAAGTCGTGTATCGGTTATTTGACACTAGTAGTTAGCAATAAATACTGCAGTTTCTCAGGGACTAAGTATTTCTAAATGGCATGCTCATTTTGCCTTCCGCATTCTGTGCTCTGTAGTCTAAACCATTTTAATTTAAGCGAGTCATATCATTTTTGTTTTATTGTTTCAATTCACATTTTCAGTTGTTGTGCAACCTTACGAATAACAACAATATAATTAATTCAAGAAATTTCTCACTTTCCTCTTGACGTGTTTACCTGAGTCACGAACTCTTTTCATTTTAACAAAATGTAGTTCGCCAAGGTTCTAGGAAATGCATTCATTACCGCGGCTCTAGTAAAGCGAATGTCATCAGCAAATTCATCACGTCTCATGACAAATATAGGATTTATGCTTTTGTTTTGAAACGTTTACGATGCTCTCGTGTTTATTAACTAAAAGTGCATCTGTGCCAAAATACGTTGTGGCTAACCTAAAATTAAACCAGTGTTACAAGTGTTAAATTCGCTGCACAAACACCGTCGCCGTTGGTGTGGAGGAGGATAAATCAACACGTTCCCTTAGTTAACTCCTGACTTTTGAACTCGAATACCACGAATCTACGGCCCGGCCGTGTCTCGTGTTCGAACGGCTCGGAACCGTGTAATGATCGCATGAACCGCAAACCCATTTATATCGATGTCGGTGGGTTGTCGTGTCGTGTTGGCCCCGTCGGTCACGACGGCGACACGACACTCTCACGACACTGGCAATTAACACGAGCACAGCGGGGGGTGAAACCCGTTGCTGGCTAACAGTGTCGACTTTGACATGGTTGTATGTTTTACGATGGTGCTCTAATTTTGGAACTGCCCTTGGGCAACGACGATGAGTCACTTGTCTCATCTCGTTTATGTTTATTAGACATTTTATTACTAATTAATTACCAGTTTCTACTAATATATATGTTAATTTATTCTTAGTGAAATACTTTTACGATAGCTTAATTAGGTATATTAGTGTTTAATTAGGAGTTTCACATCGAGGACGTTACATAATGTTGTTATTAATTTTAAGGTATTCGCGTATATAAAGCACCAGAAACGCCGATTTCTCAGATCTCTCTTCGGTGTCTCATTCTCTTATTTCATACACTGGATGCCCAATTTATATAGGTATTCCACATTGGTCATTGAATCGCTTGTTTAAAACCACATTTTGGGTGCATATACCTAACTTCTAGATAATCTAGCTAGACAACGACGAACTTAAGAAATTGTTTGGTCATATAAAGTCATTGCACAAAAGCTATGAGGCCTTTGTACAATTTCTTGTATACAAAAATATACAATTTAAATCTGCCTAAACCAAGGCAGACAAGGTCAGGTCTACGCCCTCGGCCAGCGAGTCTTTGCTTGACAGTGACGGTCAGTGACGGACCGGCTGTCAATTCGATTCGAAAATACTATCGATCAATCATTTGACGCTTGAGGTGAAATTTAGACCGTCAAGGTCAAGGTGCAAAGAAAGAAGAATTCCTATGTAGGTATACCTTGGCCCTAATATTAAGAAGAATCTGAAAAGGTTCGTTAGATGTACCCTGTATTGAACTTAGCAACCCGTACGTGGAATCCCTATATCGCCGAAAATAACAAGGGTTGTATTGCAAGTATTGCAACGTAATCACAGAAACAAAGTTTCTTCGACGGTCTATTCTTTCTTTTATCCAGAAGAAGAACAATGTCCCTGTATTTGGATGCAATCCATGATTCTTATCGCCGCATATATCATGGATATTACAAACGATAACTCGTTATTGAAAACAGATGAAAGTCACACGAGGTTCTCTACTCCCAATTATTCAATTCGCTGAATGTCGAGCCGATAACATGCGGGCTCCAAATGATACGGGGCATTTGAATAAACAAATTACTTGCCTCTCCACTGATGTTGATTTATAACTCTAGCGCACGCCCGCGGCCTTGCCTATATTCATACAACAATACTGAATCGAGATCCTGGATGACTTCTCGTTTGAAATATGACTTCCTGAGTTGTTTATTTAGATTGAGTGCCTTATTGCTCTTTATTTTAAGATCGATATTACTTGAGCAGTATCGTAAATATATTACTGAATTATCTATTAATAAATTTAAGAATTATGTAAAGCGTAAACTTATTTCTAAAGCGTATTATACCACACAAGACTACATGAATGATTTAACAACGTGGGATTAATTGTTATTCGAAATGATTATTTTTTTTAGGTATGATTGATTAATGATGAGGAAGTTGATATTCCGATGGACATACTTCTTTTGTGTTTTTTATTTATTTATTTGACATTTAGATTTTATTCTAGAAACATTCTAGACTAGTGTTTTTTATACAGTTTTTTTTCATGTTTGACGACCCTTTTGTGAAATTCTTAATTTAATTTAATTTGTGTTTAATTTGATTTGTATAATAATCCAATATTCTTATGGAATAATAACATCAATAAATTGCTCTGATAATTAGCTTAAGATAATTTATAAGTATGTTACGATTCATAAGTGCTTGTTGCTAGGCCTACATGAATAAAGTATATTTTGACTATTGACTAATAGTTCTGTCCTTAAGCGAACCTTGATCCTTGGTTTGATTGCGTCAATAGGGCTTGCGTACCTTGTATTCATTACTTCTAAAGTCTACAAATAAATAATAAAAAGTAGGTACCGTAATAAAAATATATTACTTATAATATTTACATCATTTAAACACTTCGGAGAAACCGTACTCCTAAAACCATTTATGTTATCTGTAGTAAACAGCTCAAAGTAGTAACTTGATACCTGTCTCGTTGCAAGACGAACTGAGTGCTGCATGCATAGCCAGAGTTTCGACAAACTCCGTCATAACATTACTAAAGTTTCATTTAATTAAACTTGTTTTATTAAGATGTGTCGACTTGATAATGCAACTAAGACTCTGGTGCTTTCTGATAAGATTTAAAATCTTCTGGACGTGAAACTCGGGGGAGCGACCCACTTCGCGCATGGGCATTAAAGTTCCTTTGGGTAATGAATGGAATGAATACAGAGTATGTTTGAATGGCTGTTTAGTTCATCAAGTCTTTTGATACTAGCTTGGTCTCACATAATATGCGAGTTGGATTTGCAACGTACTTGATTCGCAGTTTGTTCATTTGTAGGCCAGAGATTTGTTCTCTGTTTATTGAAGAAACTATAACTTGCAAAATTTATTCAAATGTGTTTCATGCGTAGGGGAATTGTAAACCAAATTTCAGGGTTTGTTCGATCAGCATAAGAACCGGTCTGTACAAATGAGATTCTGGTATTATGTATCAGTACCCATATTCTTTTTATCTCTGAATCTTTTTACCTGGTTGCGTGAGAGCAAAGACCTGGTTTTGAAGAATGACTTTGTTTGTAAGGACATATAAAAGACAAAATATTATAAGTAGAGAAAACATCAATGTAGAAAATTAGCTATGTAAATGCTTTTACCTTAACACACCGAAGATAAATGTTTCTGCCACTTAATCAAGTACTAACGCTACGCTAAACCCACGCACTGGACGTTCTTGGATGCACTCCAAACTTACAAGGACGTACGAAAAATCATGGCTAAAATGGATTACTGTTGGCTTGGATTCACCAATTACATTATATCTTAGAAAGAATGATTATATCTAAGTACCTCTCAAAGAACAAAGAACACGTTTTAGATGAACGGTCTTTTAGCCAATGTAATCCGCTTCCCCGAAACGGTCGTCAACCTTTGGCGACGCAAAAAATGTTCCGTTTTAACCGCATTGTAATTATTCGCGCCTACATCGGGGTAAATTATACGCCTCGATCGTAAGGCACAGTTTTAGATAGCTGTTTGAACAGTCGTTGTATTCAATATGTTGATCATAACATTTTTTGTACCGACTTTGTAAGACTTGATTGATGACAGAGACGTTGAGCCAATATGTTAATAGTCTGGGTAATTCATATTACTTTTTAAACAGAAACCTTTTTTGTTCAAGCAACGTACATGTCGGTCACAATGAAGGTTGTTCAGAAGATAGTAATATTGTATGCACTCCCCTGATGTAAAAAACATATGCGCTTGCCCTTTGAATTGGTGCTGATCTTTCTTTTTTTACTTTTTAAAATGTAGCTATTCACTCACTCCCTTTGGAGGTTGCGCTTATGTGAATGCTGGAGGCTGAAATACCCTACCTATTCTTATTGTACATTTTCTTCTTCCAACTAAAAAGTGACGTATTATGTCCTGTCTGCTGCAGCTTGTACGAAAATGTTTTATTACTTCTTTTAAACTAGTCTTTCACTCTTAACCACTCGCCCATTGACAATTTGATTGTCAGATGATACATCTTGTTTTACTTTTTTCTATAAAAAAACATATCAATCATTTTTATCAGCGCTTGCGACTTGTTTTGAGAAAATATGTTTGTCATCGGCGCATATTATGTAGGTACTTTGCAAATCCATACATGATTATGTGCCGTTAATGTTGGTCGTACAATTAGGTACGTCATCGGCTGTTACGACTATCGGTTTTTACGACCAAATATGAGTAGTCCCTTCGATGTCGTTATAAAAGGTTTTGACTGTACATGTATAGGTAGGTACCTAATATACGATGTTTGTCAATACTGATAAACAAAATGTTGTTGTAAGCATTTATCAATAATCTGCATATCAGTTGATAAAACGTTATCGGGCAATCAGAAATATTAGTTCGTAGAACTTTTTGCGCATATTACAACTACCACAATTACCTATGTAAAGTATAGATACCTTCAAAAAGAACACACATACATACATACCTACCTGTGAGTAGGTACGTATGTAAGTACTTCTGATTATATAAGGACAAAAATTGCACATAACTGACGTGTTGGTTCATTAGCAATACAATTGATGAATATTGTAGAACGAAAGTTTGTCGTACAAGTGGCGACTAATGTTGACACCCAAAAAGAGTAATTTAAATGAGGAAAATATAATGCTATAAATAATGCGGTACTTATAATTTCATACTCAAGTACATATCTGAAATGTGATAACCTGATAACCTGGCATTCAAATACTGGCAGATAAATAGGTACTTCAGGTATTACACTCCTATCATTATGCCATTAAAGTTACCGAGAAATGTCATCACTTTACTCTTCCAATTTCACAGACTTTTAATGGAACAATTGTCGAGCGAGTTAGTGAGGCGTTATTATCTCATCATAGTATGTAGGTGAGTGCTCAGTACGCCCGTGGACGCGATTCCTCTGGCCGGAGCCCCGAGGCAGGTCACGGCTGCTGAGGCCGCCAACTCACTCAGACTGTTACCGAGACCTATTTTTGAGGTAAGTATAGCCAGTATAGGTTGATTCATAAGAGTTGGCGCGAGATTTGTACAGAAAATCACTACAACTACTATCAAAATTCGCATATAAAATCCACGCCAATTTCGGGAAACAATCTATACCGGGGTGAATAGGGACAAAACTTAAATTGAGATTTACCTGACAATTTCTTAATCTACTCACACAAATTATCGTTCGATTGAAAATAATAGTAGATTTGCTATATAATAGTACAATTTGTGTGGGTAGATATTAAGAAATTGTCAGGTAAATCTCATTTTAAGTTTTGTCCCTATTCACCCCAGCCGTCCCATAATTACCCCGGTTGACTATACTTAATTTTCAAAGGTATTCCTTTTTAATGATGCTATTCTAAGTAATTAGAAGTTTGGTCCATTTGATAAACTAACCTACCATCGGCTCGCGTTATTTCAAGGCAGCAGTGGTGACCCCTCATCAGAACGAGTACTGGTAAACATATTGCCAATGACTGGTTCTTTTTAGTGACAATCGATCGGTCGATAAGTTAACCACAAGTACTTGCATATCAATATAACTAACCACTGCATATTTAAATGAATTTTTGGTACATCGTAAGAATTGCTTTAAACTGTTACGTCGAAAAGTATAAAGCAGTATTGTCAAGGTAAATTTTCCACGGAGTAATCAGTTACGTTTGTTTGACGTCGCCTTTACTAAACAGGGTTACGAAACAGCGCTCATCACTTGTTTTCATTCTTAGAGAATTGTTTATCTTTCGTTATCTTCACTCGTAGTACTACAATGTTTGAGCTACGGCTAAACATGCACGTAGGAATAATGACAGAGTGTAGTGTGTGTGTGAGTGTTCAACAAATCTTCCAGTTCGCTTACAGCGTCTAAAGTTAAGGTATTGCGGTTAGCTAAGTCATACAATGGATATTGGCTACGATTTTACTAGTAAAAATTGTCAACAACAATGACTCCATATATTAACGATAGTAATACCACTTCATATAACTTAACAATATGTATTTGAATAACAAGTTACCTATATGTAAGATTTGAGGTTTGAGGTACATATTACAGTTAGTCAACATTAACCACAGCACTACGCCACACCACATCGTTGGCACTTGCTTGATCTGACTCACTGTCTGTTTATGTCCGATCCGATAAACTATTCGATAACTTTCTATAGTAGACAAAGCTTTATCGATCTAACCTCGTGATTACTGGAGCGCAACCAGTACGTTATTACCAAATGATAATATGTCACATTATTTGTTCATATCTATATTACATATCACATCACTTTCAAGGTTGCTAGGTAAATGCGACTAAGTACTCAGATCAAAGGCTATTAGGGCGGTTAATAGATCTTAGATACATATACAGATTATAGTAATTTGAGGGTTTTTATCATATAAACTAGCGACCCGCCCCGGTTTCGCACGGGTTAACAAATTTTACATAAACTTTCCTCTTGAATCACTCTATCTATTAAAAAAAACCGCATCAAAATCCGTTGCGTAGTTTTAAAGATCTAAGCATACATACAGACAGAACCCTTATAGATTCGTCATGTCTGTCTGTCTGTCTGTCCGTCTGTCTGTCCGTCCGTATGTCACAGCCACTTTTCTCCGAAACTATAAGAACTATACTGTTGAAACTTGGTAAGTAGATGTATTCTGTGAACCGCATTAAGATTTTCACACAGAAATAGAAAAAAAAACAATAAATTTTTTGGGGTTCCCCATACTTCGAACTGAAACTCAAAAAATTTTTTTTTTCATCAAACCCATACGTGTGGGGTATCTATGGATAGGTCTTCAAAAATGATATTGAGATTCTAATATCATTTTTTTCTAAACTGAATAGTTTGCGCGAGAGACACTTCCAAAGTGGTAAAATGTGTGTCCCCCCCCCCCCCTTTAACTTCTAAAATAAGAGAATGGTAAAACTAAAAAAAATATATGATGTACATTACCATGTAAACTTCCACCGAAAATTGGTTTGAACGAGATCTAGTAAGTAGTTTTTTTTTTATACGTCATAAATCGCCTAAATACGGAACCCTTCATGGGCGAGTCCGACTCGCATTTGGCCGCTTTTTTAGTAAGTTTCAGTGAAAGAGCCAAAGACCCACTTGTTAAAGTAGAATAAACATTTGAGCTGTAGCTACTGACGACCATTGAAGTCGATTAGGGCCATTGCCATTGCTCACTGACCCAAAGAATCTACAGCTTTTCTACACTTAATACCTAGATTTAAAGTGACTCAATCGATTCTTCATAGGTTTTTGTGTGATATTAACAATCAAACGTATCAGCATAGTGGCATAGTTACAGTTAGCACAGGATGCGGTTTAATTGCATGCGGATCACGCTTCCGCTGCGCCGGCGCACTGTGTACCGATTAGTGTGGCCAGCGTGTTCAGCGGGGAATCGAACCCGGAACAACGACAATAACTTTAAATTGGAACGAACCAAAAACCCACAATGCATTGAGTGCTAGACGACGAACTTTTGTCAAGCGAGTTTATAAGAATGATTCGAAGCGTCAGGTGCTGTTATAGTATTTTATGCAACCGTTGTTTAAGAGAGGTCAAAAAAGGCGAGTGGCGATGGCGTGAGTAACAATTTGAGGCGAAGCTGAAAATTGTTAATAAAGACGCCACGAGTATTTTTTGACTCAGTTAAACAACGTTGCATACAATAGTTTTTCTACGACCAAGCACTTACTTTGAAATAAAATTGTAAATTTAACAAATATTTTTAATTCAAGAAGTAGGTAGGAAAAATAGAGGTACGGGCGGGAAAAGAATGAATAAATGAATGAAATTAAAAAAAACATGTCTAT
Source organism: Cydia amplana (assembly GCF_948474715.1). Taxonomy (NCBI): domain Eukaryota; kingdom Metazoa; phylum Arthropoda; class Insecta; order Lepidoptera; family Tortricidae; genus Cydia; species Cydia amplana. Next base: position 16,461,832 of record NC_086074.1, on the reverse strand, counting down.
GGTTCACTTATTTGCCAGAGATGCCATTTAAAATAAGGTTGGCAACACCGTATTAAATTCAATATTTTTTAAGTGGTTATTACACGAAGTATCGTAAAATCGCCAAAAAGATACTGCGTGTATGCACAAATTCTTTTTTGGGGAATAGACTAAAGACTTGTATTAAGCTAGGGTTTTAAAGGCATGTGCAAGACCCTTTAAATGACAAATAAAAGCACGGGAGTAGAAAAAAAATATTGCAAAAGGAAATCAATAAAATTCACAACCGAAAGTGGTCACCCCTTTTTAAAAGCTGGATTTCAATTGTTATGTTAATTCAAAAGCAAATCGAACATTTCCCCCTGCCCCTCACGTTGCAATAAATTGCATCGTCCGTAATATTCCATATTAAAACTGCAACTCTCTTTTATGCAGGTTAAAAAGTTACATTCGCTCAGCTAAGTATAAATTTATGATCGTTTAGACTGTAAGAAAATGAAATAAGGTTCAAAATTGGTTGTGTAATGGAATAAGTTACGAGCGTGCAACATTTTTCCCTTACAAAATCTACAGAGGCATGGAGGAATCCCTGACAGGGCAAAGAAGGTATTAAAATATTGCTTGCAATTGTATAAGATACGCCCTTTTAAAATAAATGAAGAGTTTAGAAATAGGATTTAAATAAAGGGTTGCGTATGCTAGCCATACAGGGTGTCAATTTATTGCCTATTACAGTACAATGGCGAAGGAAAATTTATAACGTGGTAACGTCTCGCCTGGGCCCTTTACGGGCTTGTAATGTGATTTTATAAATCCGGCGGGGATGAGCGTAAATCATAGATTCTTTGTTGTAATGTTATACAATAACTTGTTGATTTGTTTACGCCAAATAAATGGTGAAAATGGTTATTTTGTCTTCGGAATCATCACCACTGTTTTATCTGATAATCTTCTAGATACGCAATAAGCAGTAACGGTAACATGCGCAATAAGGCTTACAAAAAAAGTACTCGAGCATTATTAAATTTATATTGAACTGTTTTATCACTGAGTTGCAAGAGAATGTATGTATTTTTTTTAGACTAAATCTAACCTAAAGTCACGTACAAGCACCATTCATCCATATTGATATGATAGAAGTAAATTAATAATTTTAACAGTAGCATTTATTCGATAATCTATACTAGCGACCCGCCCCGGTTTCGCACGGGTTACACAAAACCCTAACAAATTATACCCTTAAACCTTCCTAAAGAATCACTTGATAGAGGAAAACCGCATGCAAATCCGTTCAGTAGTTTTTGAGTTTATCGGTAACATACATACAGAGAGACGCGGCGGGGGACTTTGTTTTATTAAGTGTAGTGATTTTGAAGGGTGGCAGACATTTTAAAGTTACTATCTATCTATGTATTTTTTATGTCAATGACCGCGACTCTACATAAATAAAGCCATAACCATCTTTACAACCAGTTGTAATATATCATCTATCGGTCAGAGATAACATAATCGTACCTCCAGTATCTACACAATAACAACTCAGGAGGCCCCCTCTTTTAGAGGCCGGAGGGCAGAGGACCGAAGGGTCCGTACGCATGCCCGCCACGTGTGTGCAGCGTGTGCTATATGTGCAACTGATGTGTTTATTAGTGTGCGGAAAATGTGATTTTGCAGATTCTGTGTGTGAGCGGTTCGTTGCGTGAGAATGAACTGAAATTTGAATGAATGAAATGCGTAATCAATGAAGTGGGAAGCAGTTAAACAATTTATATTAGAGTGCGATTGCATTTTCTGGAATTATATGCTTCAGTTCATCGATATCGCTTAGTCATCTTATACATATACTATACTCCTTAAAAAGGCACTCATACGTTTTTGCTTTTCAAATTGTAGAATGAAATTTTGTAATCGAGGATGAGCTAATTTTTTTTTTATTTGAGCATATTAGTGAACAATTTGTTCGGACAAATAATTTTAAAAACGTTGTAAATGTTACGTCAAACTGACCCAAATAAATTGAGTGATTTTGATGTCGCTAAAAATATAACGCAAAGCAGAAATGACACTTCGACCAGCGATGATTAATTTCGTCACCTCTTTGTTGTAGACCATAAAGCGTAACCCAGCCTCTTATTCAATCGTTTTACAACAGACAATGCAGTCGTCCCCCTCGCACACGCTGCGAATGACAAAGACAGTGGAACAGGGGCGATTCGTGGGTCAATTGTTTTGTGCAACGGCTTTTGTTGGAAATAAAAAGTGGAGTAAAATATTCTGGTGCCCTGGTTTTAAAGAAGCGTACGCGCTAGTTATACAGGGCGACACTTGAAACGAGGTCAGAAATTAAAAAAAAAATATTATGTAGAATAAGTAAAGCGAACTTATCATGGATATATTGATTTAAACTAACACGATTTTCACTCATACTTTTATAACTACCACGGGACTATCATGGATAGTTTATAGCTTCAATATTGATATCCTAATTATTACGAAATATATAGTTAAGCGCATATTTTAGTAATCTTACACCGATTATATTCCCTACCTATCGTGTCACAAATATAAAATAATTAATCAAATATTTTATGACCTACACCTAGGTATTAATAATCTTTTTTTTTACGTTAATACAACGAGATCGATACCTCTAGTTGGCAGTCGTTAATAGAGCCAGGAAAGACGATTCCAATATCACCCTGTTTCGCCTCTATGGTCTTTACGCCATTTTTGTTCTGGTTGTCGTTATTATGCACCGGTATAGCGCATGCGTATTGTGCATTGTGCGCGAGGGCGGAGATCAGCGACGCTCCCCTGATGCGTCTAGCCATGTTTTATTTTGGATTCTCACGAGCAAGCTGAATATTGCACTAAAGACGAAAATTACTCGCGCGTATTTCAAAATCGACCCGTGTAGTGAAATCACAAAAGTGCTTCCACAGTTTCCACACATATAATTTACACAGAAATGTATGGGCAGTGCATGCCTTATCACACGTTTGTGTATGGCCTTCACTACAGATGCATATCTACAAAATAAATACTTTAATTACATTATGACTTATGACAATTTAGTTTAACGACCACCGCAACGTTCCTGATGCGTTGCCTCGAGGCCATGCTTCGGTGGCTGATGGTATATAATATAATGCCTATTTAAGAATGATTATTTACCGTAAGTACATTTCACGCAACCATTATTCAAAACTACATCGTATAATCAGTTCTGCCCACACCACGGCAATACTCCCGCTGTTTACCGCATTCTGATATTTGCTTATACAAAATAATTACTGGTTGCAGGACGTGATTGCATTATGATTTAATTGGTGATTTCATTGTACACATGTGAGCTCATCATTGGTATTGTATTAGGTCTTGACATTTACTTAGTGCGACGCATGTTTGATTGTTTATGTTGGTACTTGTACTTACAGGCTCTGGTTTGCAGCAATGAAATTTTCATATATTAGTTTGCAATTTTACTAATTAGTGCTTTTATTTAAAATATGTTAAACCATTTTTTAGCTCCCGATGTCTCAGATGGACACTGGTATGGTATTATAATATCATATAACTTCACAAAAACTCCTTCTTTAAAAAAATGATAGATACTTAGTCATTTTATAACGTATTTTGTAGATAACAAAAATAAATTGTTTTATTAACGGGGATGTATTGTATTATATCTTATTCTATCTTGGTATTGGATTTAGCTTCAATATTTCCCATTTGTCACAGCGACTGTCATCCTTAATAGCTTGATCGCGACACATGGAATGACGTGGGGTAACTTTTTAGGGGATAACTCTCTAAGGGGTATTAGCTTCCCTTATACGGTACGTCAAACTTTATGATTGTATTCCGAATCTTATACACAATGTAGATATAGTCAGGTACTGAGCATGAAATATAAATGTCACAGGAGTTGCAATTGGAATTTACGACAGCCCTTCATATAACATCAAAACAAAAATATCTACACCTGCATTCAGCATACCTTAGCATAACCTCCCCTGAGGACACAGTCCGCCGCACACCCTACTGGCCCGTCTCAGTTCTTCCTTCTACCCGCTTAGGCTCTTTTCGATAACGGTCTGTACGAATCGACACACTCTTTCGATACCCAGTTCTTACTGCTTTGAGATAAAGGTTATTACCGCTTGTGTTACGGTATGCAAGTGGTAGAACCCTCGGTGCTCGAGCACCGTGACTGCACATGCTGCATCACCTGTTGTCGCGTTCCCATGGATCGGTGCGTTTTAAAATAACAGGGACACCGTCAGTGGGGTAAAAACGTACGGATACTTTTATCTGGATATGGTATTGTCTGTGAATCATCGTTTGTATCCTGTTGTTATAATGACGTATATAAGCATTTTTGTCCCCAGTGATTGGGCTAGCTTTATTTGTTTTAGCAACATTATTTTCAAACTTGTCTGATGATCTAGTGCTAAAACGTAGAGCATAATGATTTTTTTAATGTGGGATGTACGACTTCTTATTATGATAACTTCGTTATTTTGAATATCTTGTGATAAATTCTGGATACGTTTATTTGAAAAAGTGACAAATCAATTTCGTTCCTGAATTCCTCATTGACTCTATTTAAATGTGCCCTCAATTAGAAGCCGATGTTTCCCGAAACCGAAATACGGGAGTTTGCAAACATCCTCCAACACCGGCTACGTAAATATTTGGACTGCAACCAGTTAGCATTGAATCGAGTCCAAAAGCGCCCAGTAAACAGCTTGCTGTAATTGACGGGAACAGAAACACCTAGGAATCTTTACCTGATAATTATAGGTTTTCACCTTCTTCTTATCGAGTGAAGGGATCATAACTAAATAATATTTTGCCAATATCTTATCACCTCTAACCCCCGGGGGGTAGCTCTTATAAGGTCTTCTGTAGTGCACGTAATTGGACACAGGGAACACTGCATCATATGTCGCGTTGTTTGTTGGTCGCCACATTCGCATAGTGCATCACTTTGTCCCGGGTTGATTCCCCATTTCAGGAGGTTATCTTTGGATCGGCCAACTCCCGATCTTAATCTATTTAGAGATTTCCAGGTCATCCATTTTTCTCTTGCGCCAGATGGTAAGTGCTCGTTAGGTGTTATGATTAGCGAGTCTTCATTGAGCTGCGATTTCCATGCTACAAGACGGGCCTCTTGTGCCGTTTGGTACTCGAGGGCTGGATTGGTGACGAAACTTCTGCGTGACTTTAGCCTGCCGGTTATAGGAGTATGCGAGTGTAGTGGGTGGCGGGAGTCACGCAGTTGTTTTGCGCGTTCTACAGCGGTTGCCACGTCTCTACGTATGTGAGGAGGAGCGATTCCGCTCATTTGGTAGAGATGATCGCGTTTGGTGGGTTTAAGACACCCAGTGATCAGTCGACAGGTTTCGTTGAGAGCGGCGTCTACCTGACCTGTGTGTGCAGAGTTCTTCCACACCGGGCATGCGTACTCTGCAGCCGAAAAACTAAGCGCAAGTGCGGTAGTGCGGAGTGTATGTGGGGTTGCACCCCATGTGGTTCCAGTGATCCGACGAATTATATTATTTCTTGCCGCCACTTTCTGCTTAGTATTAAGGCAATGTGTTTTGTAGGTCAGGGATCTATCCAGCGTTATGCCTAGGTATTTGGGGGCGAGAGTGTGATCCAGCCGACAACCCTCCCACATAAGGTTTAGTTGTCTAGTTACAGGTTTTCACCTAAAGTATGTAAAGAAGACTGTACGAGACCACTCTGAATTTTACTTTCGATGCTCATACCTAGTAAAATAACTATCGTAATTAAAGACAAAAATATTGAAATCCCTTTTCAACCTCGATATCAACAGCGATAACAGAGAAATATTTAATTCAGATGCTTCGTACGAGAAAACGTTTCAGTTTAGTAAAATTACCAAATTCATTTGGTGCAAACATTATCGCAGATTAAATTGGTTCTTAACATTTCAATTGGAACAGCCATTCATCACTCGAAGAACCATGTAGGTCAACATTTTGTGTGAAACCACGACGCTGTCTAACGTCCACTATTGTTCTTTTCTATCAACAAATCTTCCTAGAATCAATATTATCGCTTCCATTCAACATTTCCAACGCTACCGTAAATCCGATCTCACGACTAAAGGGCAATTCATAAAACAAAGCGTTGAAAGACCTATTTGATTCTGACCTGTGGTTAAGAATAATCATTTACAAAACAAAGGCAGGCGTGGCTCACTCCGCGATTTCGTCGCTTTGCTACAGGTAGCTAAAAGTACATCCGTTTCGCCCCAATTTTGGGGAAAGCCATAAACCGCGCGTGGCGCTGTCGCCACCTAGCGGCCATATCTGTGCTGATCGTAACAGACGCGTTTTGTTAGAGAGTGAGTCTTCTGTACTTAGTACTATTATTTATTCTGTGACAAAGGTCTTTTCTATGTGATGTCCGTTCAGTCGTCGTTTTGAATAGCTATACTGACCATTCCCATAGTTTTCAATTATTATTCCCACGGCCACTATTATCCAGCAATCTAAGCGACTGATTGCTCAGACTGAGGTTTATTACATGCAAGGTTTAGCATTGCGAAAACTAGCAATCTAGCCAAATCTAGCATTAAAATGCTGACGCCGGCATCGTAATTTTAGGGCTTTGATGTATATCTGAGCTGTCGTGCTAACCTAGATTGTTTAGAATATCTTGAACTTTGTTAATGTAACCTAGTAATACCTAGCTACATATGTAGATGCTAATCATAGATATGTACTGAAAGGTTATCTTATTAACCTTTTAAATATATGCTACCTCATCTTAGTCAGCATTTGACATGTTATTTAGAATTTTTTGCAGTTAAAATGACAGCTGCACTATCTAACTGATATAAGTATTTGAGCATATCACCATTCTCGTACTTAATTAACGCTCTAGACAATTGTCACACGAGACATCCTTTAATAGATCTTAACCTAACCTCTTAACCTCGCAAACTTCGCAATTCGCAACCGACTTTGCATATAAATAGATCAAGTCCATAAATACAAGTCTTTGACATTAACAAAGCGTGAACTTGTCCCTCATTTATTACAACAGCGGGCCCATCTTGCCGAGAATATGTCATGGTGGCATTAGGGTAACCTTTGTTCCGGATCGCTCGCGCAATTTGTAATGATCTGCGATCCCTGGCGCTGCCTTGACCTAAAATCGTGCGCGGGTCGTTTGCTGCGGCTTGAGGCTGCAACGAAACGTTTAGTGCAGGGGTTAGCAAACCTTAGAGAAAAAGAACCAATTTAAAACAATCATTAGTTACATGAACATCTAACAGCCATAGATTTTGAGGTTTGCCATAAGTATACAACTCGCGAGCCGCAGTTTGTAGACCCTGGTTCAGTGGATGTTAAGACGAGAAAAAGGTAAATGTTGTATGCAATGGTATAAGACTATTTAACAGGATGGGAGCAAGTGTAACCTTATTGTAAATTACATTTCATTCATTTCAGACTCCAAAATGTTGCCTCATTTTGAAGAAATTTCATTATAATTATGTTATTACGATTGTCGTAGATTCCAGGGATGTTGCGAACATCCGCATCCGCATCCGCAACCGCGGAACTTCCGCATTATTTTCAACATCCGCATCCGCATCCGCATCCGCATAAAATCGATGCGGAGCTTATGCGGATGCGGATGTCGAACAAGTCGGTACAGGAACGTCTTAGCGGCGGCGTAAGTGTTAGGTAATTTCGCCATTACCTATAACGAAATCGTCTAGATCCAGAAAAGTCGGCGAAGTTACTGTTTATTAAATATAACGCACCTATATTCTTGCTCAAATACTAAACGTTTCGTTTTTTTTAATAAAAATATACTAAAAATGTAATTTTTGACGTTTTCTAAGTACCTAATCTTGACATCCGCATCCGCATCCGCATCCGCGGATGTGAGCCTTTAAATATCCGCATCCGCATCCGCATCCGCGGATGTCAAAAAATCTGCATCCGCAACATCCCTGGCTAGATTCTTTCTGGCAAATATCTTGTCGGAAATTAAATTAACTTTACTACATTATTAATCTATGAGATGACATTGAAATCTTAAATAACGAAAACAATAAAACTTTCATTGCTATCATTAAGTTTTATCCGAACAGTAGTATATCACAACAGAAATGATTTCATGTTGACGACCGATTTTTGATATAGAAAAACATAACGTATCCTCACCTGGATACGAATTAATTTTGCATGGCAATATCTTTGGACGTATAAGATTTATGCGCTCAGACGTCAGAATATTTATAATATTACGCTCATGCGAGTATTTCACGTAACTCTCCACTATCAAAATAACCTTTGGCATCATCCACGTAGTTTATCACAGAACATTAATAATCAGAAGGAGCGCATTACTCGGGCCTGCTGAGGTAGATAGCATTGTCAATAACGATCCACTGTCCATTAATTCTCTTACGTCACAACCTTCAGTCACTGGTGTTATGTAAACAGTATTATTTTCGTTTAATTATATATTCGTACGAGCATGTAAAGCTTAATGTGTTTACAATTGTTTTATAGTAGTGGTAGAGCTACATAACTAACAATATAACCTCGCGTAATGTTGGTGCTGTCAACAACAAAGATGTGTCTTTGTGAAAGAATATCATTAATGCATTACATATGTGCATTGTTGGCGACTGGCTGGCGTGCGACATCTTTTATATATACCTTTTTATTTTGTATCCTAATTCGAATCCATGATTGTCAGTTTAGTCTGCCTGTCACCGTGTTATTGATACCATCTTTGCGTTTAATTTTCTTTATTAAATTACTCAATTATATATCAATCTACGAGTTTCGATCATCTCCATAATACAGTCTACCCCATTAGCTATCATGCATGTTAAAGCTGACTTTTTTAACACTGTAAACTACAGTTTGCAAACATGTCAGCATGTACCAAGATAATTATTAAGATGAAAGTCCCCGCGACAAAATAACAACAATTGAGCATGCATCAGATTCGCGCTTTTATCATCGTCGACATCAAAGAAACCGAAGTAACGTGTGTTCTCCGAGCGATCACCCCGCATCGGGCATGCGAATGTAACAATTAACGTGTATCTGCGTGACTCACGACCGGCTCGGCTCCTGTGCGCGAGCGTGGCACTTGCATGCAGAATTGCAGAAACACAACGAATAGTTCGCGTAGAAAGTGTCAAAACTGATCCGCGAATCCCGCGCGACATGCCTAACAAATTAAATGAACTGGCCCTACTTCCAGACGTTTAAGAGAAGTTTGATATTAATGAGTTAAATGTTTTTATTTTCTTTCTGAGAAAAGTGAAGCTAATCAAATCCATCCTCAATCGACATATCGTTCGTGCTATCATAATTTTAACAGTTTTCGAACAACTTTTTGAAGCTTTGGAAAACGTATACAATATTTTAGGAAAATTAAAGTGAAGGAAGGAAAAACATGTAGTTTTTAAGATAAACATACTTTATGAAGCTCGTTTAAGCTAATGACAATTTGCCTGGGAAGTAAGAGAAAGTGCAGTAGCAGTTTTAACCTATACTCGTACATATCGTAAGCGTATTACGTTACAGGCCGATTTGCATACTGAACCCTTTATCGGCCTACAAAATAAATAAATACGTGTTTAAGACGTTGTAATAACATTGCCACATCGTCAATTAGAGGTATGGATTGTAATTTTACGAAATAATGAAGGCGTTTTGGTCCGATTAGTCCGATATAAATGCGTGTAACATTGAACATGACACATACTCGTACAATATATGTCAGTTTCGTGTTACGTGATTAATAAAAACAAATCAATCATTTGGTTGTGAGACAAGTGAACACAAACAATTGCCTAACAAACATAATACGGCTTGTTAAACACACATCACCACAGAAAAGGCATGTTGACTCGGCGCAAAAGTTTCCGGGCATTTTTTAATGGCCCCTTATTAATGAGTTAAAAACCATCTTACCAGAAACCTATCTTACATAAACCAGAATCGTATCTTAGCCAAAAATACTTAGTCTGAAAGTTTAAACGAAGACGAATTACTATTTTGATGGCTTGTGTGTGCTTACATAATGGTCCGTCAGCTAGCCCCATAGAAATATAACCTGATAAAGGAACCAGTAGAATGTCAAGAGTATCTGGAGCACCGCGGTGAGATCTGGTTCGAAGAAAGTTCGACAAGCTTTGTTTACGTAAGCGTAGTTTTATTATCCAATTGAAGAGCAAAGTCATCGGAACTGCGATCGTATCGCGGGGTTTCGTAACGTGCGGTATCGAGAAGTGTATCAAGTGGTGCAAGCTATGCGATTTTTTTTTTTATTATTATGGCAACAACGAATTGTTCGTGGAAGACGCTAAAGGAGTTAGTTCCCATCCTTACCTTACTTACCACATAAGTAGCCAATTAAGGTGACAGTCCATTTCCAACCGCAGCTGCACTACTGTTCATTTTACTATGGAAATTGACAGTAACAGCGACGCGTTCAGTATTAGTAGTTCAGCTGCGGTCAGAAATGGAATGTTACCCTTAGTCACATACCTACCCTTTAGGCGATTCTGAGGTTGTTGCGCAGTAGTTTCCTAGTAAAGTTTGGTACTAAATATACCTAGTTTAATTACTTGATTTTTACTAACTGAGCATAATAAAAAATATTAACTAGCATGCATCCATCGACCACACTATTATAGTCAACCATAATAACTCACAAATCGTCTGAGTTAGCAAGTTATGTTTCTACGCGGCAAAAACACGTCCAATCAAATTTTAGTGCGACGTGCATTTTCGAACGTGACAATGATAACAGTATTCAATCATAGCCAAATATAGATTCACTATCGAACTTTTATATCGCTACTGTTTCCGTTATCGGTAGTTGTCTGATACATACCTATCTTATTTTTTACTTAGGTACCTAAATATTCGTGAAATAAATACTTCAATAAATGTGTAGTTGTGTACTATAATATATTTCATTAATATCAAACGTACACATTTTGTAAAAAAAATACTAAGTACAACTAAAGAAAAAATACTCATGGTCGCATCCGATACATAACGCTTACGGCATCCCCGCGTTGAATAGCTATCAATAGCCCTTTCCTTTGCTTTTTATTCAACTAGGTATTTGTTTTTAACCTAAAATATTGCAATATTTCGCCGCTCATGACTTGTACCTTTCCTGTCCAAAATTGATCGTCCAAAATCGTGCCCATTAAACAATTCTTTTGTGCACAGTGACTTGCAGTCGCAGGCGCAGGCCGAATGCTCGCTGACAACTCAGCGTATATCTGTTTACTCAACAACTCCACATTAATTAGTGGGATAGTCGCACAATGGTGAGAATTGGATGCATTAAGCTGACATGAATGGTGTCTTAGATAAGTGACTTGACAAAGAACTTTAAGGTAGTATTCAGTTTTTATGAATAACAAAACACGTTTGAATTAAAAACTCTCACGGACCTACCCGACCCAACTGCTCAACAGTTAAAGGCAAATAGCTAATAATTGTCTCTTTCTGTCTCTGGTGTTCCTGGCGTTAATTTTTCTTACATCGCCAACTACTGCTTTGGAGTCCAAATTAGATTTTTCTACATTTTATCCTCTGCATTCTGCAAGATCGTCGGCATCCTTATTCCTATGGTAACAAAGGTTTATTGCAATATATTTGGCCATTGTCACTCACCTACTCATTTAACGCTAACTGTACTAACTTTAATACGACCCGCGGTGCATACTTGACAGCAAAATCATTTCAATCATTGCAAAACGTACCAGAAACAATTGAAAATTGTTCCGGCAGACAAAATGATTGGAAGTAAAAGTATAATAAGTGATGCAGATTGTATCGCGCTTGGTAAACAGTTATTCGGAATCCTCCGTTACGCCACTAACAGAGTCGATTTATTCAGAGTATTCCATCTTTAACAAAGTTTAATATCTTGCAAGTAAAGAGCAGCAGGGTACCAGTGAATATATATATGCTACAAGGGCAGAAACTATCTTGCATTACAGGTGGCCAACCTAAAAATAAAAATACGTTGTCATAGAATTTTTAGGAATATTTTTCTTACTTAAACGTCTTTGAGGAAATGTCATTAAAATAAAAACTACAATCATTTCACTAGTCCACAAACGCAATCGTTTGTTAATTTTAATCGTTTGTTAGATAATTTTATCTACAATATGCAGTAAAAGAATTGGCAGCATATTTTGGGGCACTGTAATTTGCATTCGCAGAGACGAGCAGTCGTCGTGTCGACGAATAAACATAATTCCTCTGTTCTGAGCTAAGTTACTGTCGTTGTACCTAGACTGTGTCACTGTCGAGATAACAATTGTTATCCTTAGATATCTTAGGTATTCTTTCTATTTATAGTGATTCTGGTCACGTTGCGACGTCCCTTGCGCGAAAATAGATCCTGTGTTGACTATAAATTGTGGACCGTTGTGATTTAGGTGGCTTGTTCAGCTTGTATGTTTTCGGATTCGTTTAGTTTACGTCGTGGGATTACTAATCTTGGATCTCTATAAATTATTGTAGTCATAACGAACTACGACGATGTTTTGACTTACCTCACCCACTCATATAATATGTTATTCACCATCTATTAAGACTTTTAATCCTGGTTATCTATTCGTGTCTGGCCGTCACGAACAGGAAAGCATAGCAAATATTTTTTCTATTATATTTCCTGTCTTAGTTGCGTTACCACTTTTGGCAAAATTACCCATTCATGAATGTTTGCAACTGAGCAAATATAATTTTACTCTCAAGCCGTACTTGTAAGTTTACAAGACATGGCTCACTGGGTATGAAGCTAGAGTTTACGCATTGCAAATTGACACTAATCGTCTTAAGTGCCCGCTTAAACAGCGAGTATCGTTATTATAAACATTACTTCATGTATGTAGTACAGACAGTATGCTATTTCATGTTCATACTCTTATTTATTTACTAGCTGTTGCCCGCGACTTCGTACGCGTGGATTTGTATATTGGTGGTTATATATTCTACATTAGATTAGAACATTATGCAGCAAAAGATTGCAGTAGGACGGTTAATCATTTGTTAATCAATATACATATATGTCGCAGTCGGATTGTATAATCCGCCGTATTACATTACGGCTAGCCGTTTTACAAAACAGGGGCGTTTTGAAATGCGGCGGTTCGACGATTAGCCGGATTGAATGCGGCTGAATGAAAATCCGCCGGAATGTATTCGGCGCCATACGTTCTTCAACACGGCTAGCCGTAATGTAATACAGCGAGTCATTAGCCGCCGCTTTGACAGTTTTTAGTTCCCATTTTTAACACTCGTGGCGCTGCCTGACATAACAACAACAAACTATGAAAAACGCTGGGGTGTCCATCAAATCTGGAGTTCGTCGGACTATTTCTTTTCAAAAAACATTTCCTTCGCAACTTAACTAGACGGAGCCCCGCTTCGCGGGGCTCCTATTTCTGAGCGGTTTGCCCTTCGGGCATCTGAAGCTACCTAACGAACCTAACCTACCTACCTATTGATTTAGTGAGACGTCCGTGAAAACATTACACTTTGGGGAAAAAAGCGTAGTAGGTAAGTAGGTTAGGTTCGTTAGGTAGCTTCAGATGCCCGAAGGGCAAACCGCCCAGAAATAGGAGCCCCGTCCGTCTATTTAAGTTGTGAAGGAAATGTTTTGGAAAAGAAACACATGTAGTGCGGTGGGACCATGGTAAAAATAAATTAAATTGCAAACATTGTCAAACTCCGGTTACGTAGGCGACCGAAAGAACTGGTCACTCTACAATCTAAATAGTAGATACGATGCGGCTAAACGTAGGCCGCCTTATTGAAGAACGTATCGCAATGACAATCCGGCTAATCGTCGAACCGCCGCATTTCAAAACGCCCCTGTTTTGTAAAACGGCTAGCCGTAATGTAATACGGCGGATTATACAATCCGACTGCGACATATATAATAAAAGAAAGTGTACAATGTGTGTGCCGCTAAAACTCAAAAATGAGTCCCGATACGATCAAGGAAGCTATATGGGGTGGTAGCCCTCTATCTGCCGTCCATGAAGAAGTTTTCCGTTTTTACCTTAAGGGTGTGCTTTTGAAGATATAAGGGCTGAAAGTTTCGCCCTCTGAGACCAAGAAGCAGTTGTTTTTGTTTATGAATTTTGAACCTTAACTTAATAAAACAAAGTTCAGAATAGATCGGGAAGTATATACCTACAAAAATGTGTACCTGGTGAGGTGTCTCGGGTCTCGGAGGCTAGATATTTCTAGAACAGTCCAGAACATTCGAGAGTATTCGAGAGCATTCCACAGCATATCAGAACATTCTGGAATGTTGGCGAATATTCGAGAACATTCTAGATTATTGTGAACATTCCAGAACACTTTCGAATGTTGTGGAATATTCTGGAACATTCGAAGCCGCCTCGGAGGCTAGACATTTCTGGAACAGTCCAGACCACTTGAGAGTATTCGAGAGTGTTCCACAGCATTTCAGAACATTCTGAAATGTTGTCGATTATTCGATGACATTCTAGATCATCGTGGAACATTCCAGAACACTTTCGAATGTTGTGAAATATTCTGCAACATTCGAAGCCGTCTCGGGTCTCGGAGGCTAGACATTTCTAGAACAGTCCAGACCATTTGAGAGTATTCGAGATACCACAGCGTTTCAGAACATTTTGTAACGTTGTCGAATATTCGAGAACATTCTAGATCATTGTGGAACATTCCAGAACATTCGAAAGTATTCCAGAGCATTCCACAGCATTTCAGATCATTCTGGAATGTTGTCGAATATTTGAGAACATCCAGATCATTGTGGAATATTCCAGAACACTTTCGAATGTTGTGGAATATTCTGAACTATTCGAAGGTTTTTTGTAGGATCATAGCTACCTATTGTGGTAACGTCGTGAGGTTCAAATGTTCAAGAACATTCCGGAATATTCTAGAATGATGTCGAATATTCAGAAATAGCCTAGAATCCAGGATACCAGATCATTGTGGAACGTTCCAGAACACACTCAAATGTTGTGTAATGTTCTAGAACATTTTGGACTATTTGAAGCCTTTTTTGTCTTTACATAAAGAAGATTCCCATTTTTACCTGAGGGGCGTGCTTTTGAAGTTAATTACACCCTCCAGACATTTCTAGAACAGTCCAGAGCATTCGAGAGTATTCAAGATCATTCTACAATATTTCAGAACTTTTTGGAATGTTTTCGAAAGTTTGGGAACATCCCAGATCATTGTGGAATATTCCAGAATACTCTCGAATGTTGTGGAATATTCTGGAACATTGTGGCCCATTCAAAGCCTTTTTTGTATGGGTGGAGCTACAGAACATTCTGGAATGTTGTCGAATATTCGAGAACATTCTAGATCATTGTGGAACATTCCGGAACACTTTCAAATGTGGAATATTCTGGACCATTCGAAGCCTTTTTTATAGGGTTGGAGCTACCTATTGGTAGGGGTATATATAGGTAGGGTAGTAGGGGTAAGCAAGACAGTTGTGAGGTTCGAATGTTCGAGAACATTCCGGAATATTCTGGAATGTTATACAATATTTGTAAATAGCCTAGAATCCAGGATTCCAGATCATTGTGGAGTGTTTCAGAACACATTGAAATGTTTTGGAATATTCTAGAACAATGTGGACTATTCGAAGCCTTCATAATCTCAGGAGATTTTCGACAAACACTTTCAGTTATGCTTTTCTCACGGTCAACTATAGGTACGGATCGTAGGTTGTTATCGAGTTGGAAATAAAAAAAAATGTATGTAGAAGTAGGTACAGCCTGTACCGTACAGGTATTGTATTTTGTATTTATTTATTTGCATAATCATGTACATTGCATTACACAGATGTTATTTGCAAAGTAAGAGGCACTGATACTCTGGTAGGGCATAGCAAATATCTTACACATTAACATTAAAATTACATACTAAGTTATGAAAAAGCGGCCAAGTGCGAGTCGGACTCGCCCATGAAGGGTTCCGTATTTAGGCGATTTAT
The DNA here is from genome assembly GCF_948474715.1 of Cydia amplana. Lineage (NCBI taxonomy): Eukaryota > Metazoa > Arthropoda > Insecta > Lepidoptera > Tortricidae > Cydia > Cydia amplana. The sequence continues at coordinate 16,445,800 of NC_086074.1, read as the reverse complement.
GACGTATTAAAAAAAACTACTTACTAGATCTCGTTCAAACCAATTTTCGGTGGAAGTTTACATAGTAATGTACACCATATATTTTTTTTAGTTTTATCATTCTCTTATTTTAGAAGTTACGGGGGGGGGGGACACACATTTTACCACTTTGGAAGTGTCGCTCGTGCAAACTATTCAGTTTAGAAAAAAATGATATTAGAAACCTCAATATCATTTTTGAAGACCTATCCATAGATACCCCACACGTATGGGTTTGATGAAAAAAAAATTTTTAAGTTTCAGTTCAAAGTATGGGGAACCCCAAAAATTTATTGTTTTTTTTTTTTCAATTTTTGTGTGAAAATCTTATTGCGGTTCACAGAATACATCTACTTACCAAGTTTCAACAGTATAGTTCTTATAGTTTCGGAGAAAAGTGGCTGTGACATACGGACGGACAGACAGACGGACACACAGATAGACATGACGAATCTATAAGGGTTCCGTTTTTTGCCATTTGGCTACGGAACCCTAAAAAGACCTAAATATTTTTAAAGTTGTTCCTTTTATTACAACCAACCCTGAGCGAAGCCGGGTACCTCAGCTAGTTATTAATATTATACAACGCATGAGACTTGTCTTTCACAACCTACGAAGTTTCAAGCCCCTAACTGAATAAAATTGTCCTCGATATAATCCCTCTTCTTCTATAATCTTAGAAGATTTTCATGTCCTCTATTTAATAAAACCTACTACCTAACTACCTATTTACGAACCTATCTACCTATCTTTAAATAAAATTTGAACCCTATACAAACTTGCAACCCCTTTTTAACCATTTTAGGGAATGAATTTTTTAAAAGCTGAAATTATTTTTCTTGTATTCTAATAATATGCCTTTGTACAACGATTCAAGTCCCGCACTAAAAAAAATTTGAACCCTATACAAACTTTCAACGCCCTTTCGACCCTTTAAGAGATGATTTTTTAAAAACGCTGAAATTACTTTTCTCGTATTTTAATAATATATACCATTTTACAAAGATTCAAGCCCCGCACTTACAAAAATGTTTGATCTCCATACAAACTTTTAACCCTTTTTCACCACCTTGAGGGATGAATTTTCAAAAACGCTGAGTTGAGTTTTGTTCTCTTTTAATAAAATACCTTTTTACGAAGTCTCGAGTTCTTAAAATAAAATTTGAACCTCATACAAACTTTCACCCCCTTTTTAACTCTTTTAAAGGATGAATTTTGAAAAACGTTGAAATTACTTTCCTAGTATTCTAATTATATGCCTCTGCACAAAGATTCAAGCCCCTCACAAAATTGTTTGATCTCCATACAAATCTTCAACCCCTTTTTCACCACCTTGAGATATAAATTTTCAAAAACGCTGAATTTAGTTTTTTGCCCGTTTAAAATAATACCTTTATACCGTATAAAATAATAAGTTTCCAGTTCCTTAAAATAAAATTTTAACCCCATACAAACCTTCAACCCCTTTTTAACCCTGTTAGGGGATGAATTTTACAAAATGCTGAAATAACTTTTCCTGTCTTCTAATAATATCCCCAAATACAAAGATTCAAGTCCCGCGCTCGAAAAAATGTTTGATATCCATACAAACTTTCAACCCCTTTTTATAATACATTTTTAAAAAGTTTCAAATTCCTAGTTTAAAATAAAACTTGTACCCCATACAACCTTTCATCCCCTTTTTAACCCCCTTAGGGGTTGAATTTCTCAAAATCGCTTCTTATCTCTTGTACACTATATAAATGCAACCTAGTGTGCAAATTTCAACTTTATAGCTTTTGTAGTTTCGGCTCTGCGTTGATGAATCAGTCAGTCAGTCAGGAACTTGCATTTATATATATAGATTAATTTAAGTACTATATTCTTAGTCATCTTACGAATTCCTAAACGAAAAAAATATATAAATATATGTAAAATGTTTGTTTGCACAGGTCGGTGTGATAGAATTCCACTTTAGCAACTATATGTATTCCATTCACTACAAGTAATAAATGAACTATGGCGTAGAAAGAAGTTTCACTGATGGTCAGGAGTGTTATTGTTAGTAGGTACACTAGGTACATACTCACTTACATTCTCGTACTCGTAATATGAAGACTTCAGGTACTAGCGTCCGGATTCAGAGGGCCTACCGCGAACCCCGTTCGACGTGTTACCTCCCTGTCACACTTACGTACGAATTTACAAGTGCGACAGAGAGGCAACACGTCGAACGTGGTTCGCGGTAGGCGCTCAGACTAAGCTATCTTGATTCATGTCTAAGTTTAGCTTATTACTTCCTCCACCATACTCGTATCGTATCGCCAGATCTATTAAACATTTGAAGATCGAGGAAGATGATGCAACCATGAATGAGTGTTTGGTTTTCGTGCTCAAAGCGCAAACATTTGATTTCATTCATGACACACCCTGTTTATGTTTTGTTTAATAACAATGAGATGTGATGTGATAAGAATAATCTCACTATGTATACTGAGGTTTCTGATGGGTAATATTTTGTTTACTTTAGCTAAAGTCCGAGGATTTGGAATTATCATGTTTAAGACTCAACCACACTCAACTACGTTTTTTTCCCTCTGTATCCAATCAGAGTTTTTATCTAAATATGTTAGAAATTAAGAAAAACTATTTTTTCTCTTCCTTCCTTGTTGATGATATTTGAGCATTTTATTTATTACCATACATTTTTGTTACAGGTACATTACTTACACAAATGCACAAAGTAGTTCACAGCGTCGAAATTTTGAACAATGCAGGTTTGTGAGTCAATTTTTGCACAATACTGCGCGTAACGAGGTCGTTCACCTCTCCACTCCGTATTGTTGCCAAATGATTACGGAATATTAAAAAAGCTGAAGGCAGAGGTTATCAGACCAATGAAATCAGGAACAATGTCCTTTATCAGATTAAAAAAGTTTCAAAATGATTTTATTGCGCTGCATCGTACAGTACGATCTGAATTTCAATAAACCTAATTGTTGCTCCTTGGCTTTGGGATATAAAATAATAAATATTAGTTTTGGTTCTAAAGTAAATACTTGAAAGTAAATATTCAACTTCACGTTTTTATTAGAAGTCTATTAGTATTTTTAATGTACTAATTGGCCTTATGGCAAATACAAGGCACCCAACAAGTGTCAATAATTTTACATCATATTCTTTGCTCAATGATTTGCTAAAATAAGTTTGAACTTTTATAAACGTCACAAAACAAGTGATCTCAAACGATTGTAGATCATATTTAATATAGTTCATAACTTCAATGTAAGAAGTTCGATCGTTTTTATTATGTAATTCCCATGGCAAGAAGTACCCAGTAATACACAAATATATTGCTTAAAGTGGACATGTACAACGCATAATGAGGCCTTTTTATCACCTGATTACCGACATTTATTTCACGCCTTTGACAAATAAGCTCATTCTGGCAAGGTCTCTGCATCTTTAAGATTCTCCTCATATTACAAAACACTACGAGGGATTAACCTTCTTACTATATTTATCATGCTAACTTGCATTTATGAGTCACGTTATGTGTCGCTTGTTTTATTTTGGGCCATTTGTATTCACCACGAAATCTATTGGCTTGTGAGTCAGGACAGTGGCATTCTTGACTTACGCGCTCAGCAAAAAGACAATTCGTTATTGTTTGTCTGTCGAAAGCTGTGTTATTAAACTCAATTACGCAGCATACTTATATTTATATTTAAGTCTTAACTTGTAAAAGTTGTAAAGACAACCAGTAAAATTGCCGCTTTACTAAGTTTAACTTCTTCAAGCTTTATTTTTAACAATCGTCAATGATATACCGAGTGTGGCCTGTAATACGAGAAAGATGTAAACCTTATTCTACTTAGTCCTTATAGGTAGTATACATATCAGTTCTTTTATTACTCAATTTATTCGCAATTTCTTCATTTTTATATAATACGTAAAACTGACGTATTTGCAGATAATATTTCTAGCAATTTCGAATACAAAACTAATGATTTACGATAGCGATTATTTCTTCGGCAAAAGTGTTTCGATGCCATTCTGAATAGAATTGTTCAAAGAACCTTTCATGATTAATGGGACTATTCGAGATTTTTTATCGTTTTTACCTTTTCCTTAAAGGTCGTTGATCTGCGATCCCATTGAATAGCTGCGGTTGAATCGGATAGCGTTTATGCGATTATGATGAATGACTTCAAGTTCATTGAACTCTTGTTACATTTTAATTTCTATTCAGAACCTTTACGTACTTTGCGTTGTCGTTAGTGTCGCATAAAAGGAAACATTATTCTTTTTTAATGTCCAACGCATTTAATTTATTACTTCTTCATATGCATTCAGTAAGTTTGTTCAACTCTTCGTTGCCTAACTTGGTGAGTTTTAATTGTTGTTTACAATACGCAATCGTAATCTGAACATCCAATCTCGTTATCAACGTTGTTAAATCGACCGCTGACAGCGTCAAAATAATTCATTTTCAATCGAGCGAAGCCTCTATCGGACCGTCGGCCAATTAAAGTTCCCAACACATAGTATTGTGCAACCGGTGTTACGAGGAGTCGTTGCACTGGAGTATCAATAGAGAAGATTAGAATACCATTTTCAAACAAGTACCTACCTACATTTACACATGTATAAGTCGCACAAAATTAAGTGACGAGACTTGATTCAAGCCTCAAGGACACCTCTTTCCTGGATTTAACAGGTATGTATAAGTAGAGACGGACGGGAGCGAACATGACGGCACGGGAACAAGTAGTCATCCAGTACGGCTAGATAAGTGAAGTGACTCTTATTGTCTATGGACAATAAGAGTCACTTACTGTAGAACTGTAGTATCAATGCAGAGTGACGTGGCTCTTCCTTAACGAGATGGACATGATTACTAATGTGTGCAGGTGCCGCCTTAACGCCCTCCGCATTATACTGTCAAAAAACATCAAATAACAGCAGTTATGACAATACACGAATAGTTATGCCTATTATATAACTTAATGGCGAGGCTTCCTACTTTTCATATTACGTATTTAAATGAGCATGGAACAACAGTTTGGTTATGATAATATGTACTTGTCCGGTATTTATTCAAACTTTCTTTGGACAGTGACATAATATTACGGACTACGAAGGTCGGTATGGCAAGATATTTGAATAGTCGACATACAAAAGCGTTCCGAATAATTTATATTTACTTTACCAGCTCACCTTTCCACCTGGACGCCCTACAAATTATACCAAACTGTCATTTATAAAGAATAGTGACTTTTACTATTTATACAGGCTACATTAGCATGTTTTAACATTCGGTTCCGAATAACACAATCGGCTAAACGCAACTGTTTGTCGTTCGCTGTTTAGTCGTTCGCTGTTCAGTATTTTACATAAACATATGTAGGATGCAGGTACGCTTTCCGTTCGTTGCTCCTACCTACCACATGTTCAGTTCTAGATTTTCTAGCCAGAAAGTCATTTTAGGATATCGTTGCTATCGTTATATAGGAATGAATACGAATATACGAATCTTTCTTTTTCCACATTCCGAGTACCGGACCGGGCCTTCACTCTTCTTCTTGGTCTTTTGTTGATGTGTCATATTTACTATCGCATAGGCGCCATAGACTATTAAGCTTTCCAAACCAAAATGAAGTACCTATGCATGCAATGCGGTTTTCTGTTTTTTTTTTTCTGAACATATTTTTTCAAAGACCTGTTCAGTTTCGAACACATTTAGAATTTTATAAATAACTTACGTCTAAACGTTTCTAATAGTAGTTTAGTACTATTAGAAACACACATATTTAGCCTAACCTAACAAAATTACCATTAAAGTGGTCGTTGAATTCTCAACTTCCGCGCGCGCGGTTCAGCTCTGTTTGACAAGTAGCTAATTAATACGCATAGGCCTTTTTTGTTCTCGTTTTAACTAATTTTAATTTACAAAACATCAGGGTCATTGAACTACTTCATCGTAATACCAAATTTGCGCAATTAGTTAACGATTAACTTCACGGTTATGTTAATACAGTAGCACATTTTTTTGTGGGTTTAAGCGTAACGTAATTAACTAACGTAACTTTAAATAATTTACTGGATATTCTGAATCGCCTATGTATTATATATGACACCATAAGATAGTGAACCCGTTAGTTTATAATCTAACGTAGGTTAGGTTAGGTTAGATTATAATCTCCCTACCGTCAGTTTATAATAAACTAGCGAGATTATAATATGACGAGTGTTTACAATTTTACGGTGACATATACAACTTATAGGCCTCATTTGACGCTACAGTATCCGAATCTGCACCAGTTTCTACCAATACATTATTACCAATATATTATTCTGTATTCTGGACGGGTTTTTCAAAAAGCAGCTTTATTACTTATTAGATCTTTACTGTATTTACTCTAGACTGACGTGTGTACGACAGACATACAGGCATACGTTCACGCCGAGCTACAGTATACAGGGTGCTTCCTGTAACAAGAGCAATAAATTAAACTGTAGGCTGTACTCCTCAAACTGACCAACATTTGTTCAGCAACTTTTGAAAATAACTCATGTTTTGATTTTTATTACACTTTAAAGTTTATTCTAAGACGCAATGTATTGCAAATTTTGTTATGTTTAAAGAGTGACAACCAACGTCAAATACACTGATGTCAGCGTACATTGAAGACAAAATTTATTTTGTATGAGAAAGATGAAGTCCACAGGATTCATAATTTGTAAAAGTTGCTGAACAAATGTTGGTCAGTTTGAGGAGTACAGCCTTTAGTTTAATTTATTGCTCCTGTTACAGGAAGCACCCTGTATAATTATTTTTCTATAAACGATTACCACAACAATTGTCATGTTATGATAAGCCCGCACCACAAACGGGCGTGATGGGCACGTTTTCGCGCGCATCGCTTACATCACGCGTGACCACGTGTGCTGTGCGCCTCACCAACTTATCTGTCCTCCGATCCACGCGATAATAGACTCTCCGCCAATGTTATAACATCTTTTGCATACGTTTTTTGTGCTGGTCAACAGGTACCTGGTGAATCATGGGACGCAAACATGGAAACTTAATCGGATGTTCATTTTGAAATCGCCTAAATAATTACATGACTTTGAAAGGATATTGCCCAAGTTTTAAGATAAGATAAGATAATATATTATTTATAGTATAACTGTGTACAAAGATGTTGACATAATACAATTAGGAACCAACAGTCTACATAAGATACATGACTAATACTTTTGACATAGTTTAAACGGAACTTATCTCTAGTTAATGGTGAGTAAATCATTACATGGATTATAGTGTTTCATAATATTATTCTTACTTAATTTTATGATTAGAAAAGTAATTTGTGTTGTGTAATTTAATTTTTAATTTAATTTATTTTTATTATAAGTTGATTTTATGTATTGTTTATGCCATGTTTTTGTACCTTATATATGATTAAAGTTTTAAGAATGTAATATGAAAAGTATTATAATCAATTATTTTAACAACAAGCGTTAGTTTAACTGTTGAACATTAATGATGTCTATAATTTCTCATTTATAAGACACTACAATGTTTAATAGCACGATGATTGATCAATCCGGTAATAAAACTGACGACACTGTTGCATATATGTATACGCCTTTCAGCATAAACAATAGATTTTGATTAACGGCCATATTCGAACTTTAAGATACGTCAAATACCAGAGATTGAAACGATATGGAATGGATATGTCAGTGTCAAACAAGTGTCAAAAGTGACGTTTCTTCAAACAAACGCGTCACTTTTGACACTTGTTTGACACTGACATATCCAATCCATATCGTTTCAATCTCTAGTATTTGACGTATCTTAAAGTTCGAATATGGCTGTTAGTAATTCAATTCGTTCCACTTTTTGCTTCAGGTTTATTGGTAGGAAATTTCCCTCACAAATCGTTTCCAGGTGAAATACTTGCTCAGCAACTGTTAAAACAACTGTTACAGGTTTTTTGTGGATCGAGTGTTTTTATGAGTGTTCTGGTTCTATTTACATTAACACGTACCGTCGTTGGCACATTTGTGCTACTTTAAATATTTTACGAGTAAGTATGTATATGTTTTCTTAAAACATTAATTATACAATACTAAATTGCCTTTAGTAATTTCCATATCGGAACGACAATCGTAAATTTTAAAATGATCGCCTTATATCTGGAATAACTCAAATAATATTACAAGTGACTAAGCTAAGGCCAAGTCGTGCTTCACAAAATAGATGCAAAATAATCAGATACAAATTAATTCGTGTCCTTTAAGATATAGACTATTTACAACTACGTGTCACCTAAATCCATACTAAACACTTAATCTGAGGCGCCAGACGCTTCCACGCCGCGCTGATGAGAATTAATACTCATATTGCACACTTAATACCTACAGTTGTTATTACCACTGAATAAGACCTAAAGTATTGTCAAGAATCTTAAGTTCATTTTATTCTAGTATCGCAACACGATATATCGTTATTCCAGTTTCGCGTACAAACTACACATTAATTTTCATTGCGCCTCCGCCGATCTATTTTGAGTCCAATTAATATCAATATTGAGTCATATTTATGTTGTTCTAAAGCAATATATTTATATAAGAATATGTCGGTTATCATGTTAAAACGAAGCTTGCATGTACGATTATTTCTTGATAGTCGATTGCGGATACCTGAATAAGTTTTTATTAAATTGGCCACTGCCATTTTTGTTGAGCAAGATATTCCGGTTCAACCTCCATAGCCATATCGTAACTTTGTATCGACTTGCGTACCCTTGACTAGTTTTTTTGGGATGAGCTGCTTTACTGTGTGGTGTTAACTAGATAACATCTTAAGATTCTTGTATAATCTTATATCTAAGATCTTATTTATTCTCTAGATTTACAAATCTAGAGAATATGTCTGAGACGTTCGTGCCATGTCCACTGCTCAGCAATATATGGTCAGAAGATGTCTTGATAACTTATGGCAAGTTACAAAGTATGTTACAGAGAATTCTGGACATGGACGATACCATCGCCGACGTTCCAGCTGTATTCGTTATAACGATTACTGAGAAAGATGTTTCCGGACAACATTTCTAACTAAGCTTCATAATCTTACATCGGTACTTTTGAACTCTTCAAGTAGAAATTAATTAAGGATAAATATCTCTGCCTACAGGGATATCTTATAATATCGTTGTTATTGCTAAAAATCAGGAATATCCCTCAAATTACCATAACATGCGGCCATACCGACCATAAAATCATACATTTGAGGTTCTTAGAAAACAAGATAGGGGTTATACATTATTGAATGTACAGTATCTAACTTTTACTATTCAAGTTTAAACTATTGTTTCAATTTTAAGTAAAGTAAAAGGCTTATTACTCTCCGTAGTCTTTACTCCCCTTTCTCTATTGAAACGATTAAGCCCGCCTGACAACATGAAAAACGTTGTTAACTACGTTCGACTCGACTCTGACAAATTTTCTACAGCGTTAACTCTAGCACAATCTCATTGTCCGCGTAATAACGAATGAGCAACAAAGTAGTTAATTTAGATAACTGTAATGCACTTCACCCGCCATGCTAACCCCGCTTTCACTGATTTTATTGTTGAATATTCAGTCTACTGTGAAATTGCACTGGGTATTATGAAACTTCCTATTTAGATTAATAAATAATAAACCGCTTTCCGTAACTCATTCATAACATCCATTATGGTGTTGTAGGATTGTGGTATTACATGTTTCACAAAAGTGTACTGAATTTGTACTCGGGTACTTTTCTGAGATAGTTGAGCTAATATTACAACAGCCATCATTAAATATATAACCATAATTGTTAATTATTTTAATTTTATTACGTAGGCTGCTTTTTGGCCATTATTTTAAATGCACATTCGTGAAATCATTGCACATTATGGTTTTATCTATATCATATCCTGCACAGTTCATCTACCTCTTACGTTTTCTTCGCCTCTTACTGAACTCTTATTAGGTGCCTGACATTTGTATAATAACAGTTTTCTTGACATACCTTTCATCTCTCACGTTCTCTATATTGCTTGTATTAATTTATAACTAAATCAAACATACAGTAGCCCAGTCCCACGAAACAAAACGAACGATGATTGACAATGCTGATCTCACCAATTCAGAGCATGAGTCACGCCGCGCGCGCACGTTTGTTGATTAAGCTCGTATCAATCTCGTATCGGTGGGGGGGCTCTCGTCCACATGCGTTTGACATGACGTTTAAAGGGTTCATATTTAGAAGGGTGTGAAAAATAAAGCTTTTAATTGAAAATTTGGTGAGAGAACTAACTCATGTAGTTAGATATGCGTGTAAATATAATTTCCAGCAGTAGCTCCATAAGACTCGATGGGACCAGGTTGCCTATTTTAAAACGAGGAACAAAAAGTCAGCTTACTGAAAAAAAATCGACAAAATGTCGGTTTTGTATTTTTAATTTGGTAGACGTCCGTTATCTTTTTTTAACAAAAATTAATAAACGGCAATATCGTTTTTTTTTTAAATTGATAATCGGCAATATCATTTAGCCGTCAGCTTATATAAACCATGTCAAGTAACGGATCTCCGTTGGCGCAACTATATCGCGAACAATTTCATACTCTCGATTAAATTGATCTCCAATTATCAGTGTTATGTTAAGGCTAATTACCGCATTAACGTCAATGAAGCCATTTCGCGCGCAATTAGCGGCGCCTGCGCACCTGCTCTTACGCAGCTTTTGACGGGTGATTTGCGTAATATTGTCCGAAATATGAATGATGTGACAGCTCTGTGAAGCTTTTTTTTCGGGTTTTATATTTAATTGGTGACCATTTATAGTGACAGGGGTCGTCGAAGAATCCAAATGCAAGCTGAAGCTGGTAGTATATTCACCAATTATAGGTAAAATAAAAGTGTAGTAGGTACGAACATACAATCCGCAAACAATGGATCAGTTTTTTGTAATTCGCCACAGCTCACGGAAAACATTATTCAATATTAAAAGCAACTTGTCATCCGATAATTTTCATTCGACGATTCGAATTCGCTGAAAAAGGTTAATAGTCAATATCGATACCTACACAATGAGTTGCGTCAGTAACGGTCGAGAAATTATAAGCCGAAGGTAATGCCATACAAGTCAACGGGTGGATGGGTAAAAAATTTGGTCACGTCATTTTACCGGTAGCACACACTCGCGCCCGAGGGCCTGAAGTCATCGCTTTTATCGAAGCTTTATCGCAATAAATAGGTACTTATAGGGTCCATAGATCCAGCGATAGGATTTGGTTAAAAGTGACTATAGTGAATCTGGAGCATCTTTTATTCTTGTAGCTTGAAAAATTAAGAATATATTATGTTTTTCTAACTAGATTAGTTGTACGAATAAATTGAATACGAGTAGATCGTTACCGTCATCTTCATGATGATTTGGGCCTCTTCTAAAGATTTACACTACGACCGTTAATTCGGTGAGCGCAATCTCATTTAGCCCTCTTTTGCAATTGTTTGCACAACATGCGTATGTCCCTTACTGCACATAAACAAGTTTACACAAAATAGACATAACAAAGTAAAAGATGTAAGTATAACTGTATATGCACATATGTCTGACTCTTCAATCTGTTTTTACATTTATAGATATAAATTGTGCGACAAATGTAATCTATAAATTATTAGATCGGATGTAATGTGCACCCGCCATACCTAAACGGTTGGAAATGTTGGAATTGCAATAACGTAATGCACCGCTGCACCTGCCTGCCGGCAACCTTTTTTTCACTCGCATGTGAATCTATTATTACGTGGCTTAGTAAAGTTACGCACACGGTACCATTTTTGAAGCAAAAACCACTTTTATACTGTACGCTTTTTACTTTATCTTTTTTGGGGCATATACTTTCTATCCCCCTTTTTGAAGCTAATGATCTAAAAATCATTAGCTTCAAAAAGTAAGAATAAAACAGGAAACTCTGCAGCTGTAACTTTTTCCTATAGCCCTTTTCGAATTGCATGCGCATCGCAGCATTTAATACTTATCGTACAACTGCAATATAGGTACATCATTTAGGTCTCTTGTCATAAATTATAATTGTTTTTATAGCTGGTACCAAGTTGATGTGCAAACTGAAGTTTCGATAAATACATTGCAATGCAGAAGATGTCACCTTCCATCCCATAAATTTACTGTAATATTCTATAATTTCAACTTTTGACAGCCAAAAAAACAGGCAGAATGGGCCTAGGAGCATATTAAGTGCATATCATGTAATATAAATGTATCTATCCGCGTAAAAATGAGTCTTGCGAACCTTTGGCGCTTACGTCATTATTAATGATTTTCCAATAATATAGCGACAGTTCGAGAAGTAAGCGCCAATCTCCCAACGTTTCTTCTTATACTGAACGACACCCATATCGATATTGCCTTTTGTTGGTCGGCAGCAGCAGACGCTGACTAACCCACGAAGGTCGAAGACGATCCATTATTATTTATTGCCTTATAAAATAATGCCCTACGACGATTGTCGGACCTTATTACAACGGATTAAAGTTTATTTTAGCCGTACAATAAATACAGAAACCTCATTAACTTGGAACCAGTGAGTCACAGCGTGATTGAGTGTGGACTATGCTTCTATAAATAAGCATTAAGCGATAGTAATTATAACATTTATAACTACCGTTTTCTTCTAACGTATTCCTATACGAGGTTTAAAGAAATCATTGTTGTGTTAAATTTTGTATTATATTTCCAAGAGATATGAATAAAACTAATCCAATTGACGCAACGCAAAGAAGGTTAAGAACCTCTGATTTAATAGATAGGTAACTTGCCTACAAAGGCAAATAACTTGCTTTGCCTTCAAAGACAAATAAGATTTGACTACCAAATCGGTAAGAGCAAAACAACGTAAAACATTTTCTTTACGGCAGTCCAATGAGGCGTGGTATGGAACATGAAAAAAATCACTTCCTGTATTTGAACACTTCCCTAGTTGTGACCTAGTAACGGTTTAAACCGGAGAAAACTAGTCTAAGAAAAATACAAATCGCATATTTTATTAAGAACAGTCATTTTATAAAAAATATAATACAGGATAGGCATCTAGTACCAACTTACACCAATTATTAATCCAAATTTATACGACAACTTTTTAATGTCACTCGATTTGGTTATCGCAATTAAATATAACGATTCTACGTATCAGCGGTGTAGGTTGGAACTCCTGTGTTCTTTTTATAAAATGTTCGTATGGGCTCCCGGTAAATGTCCGTTGGCGGCCATTTTGTTTGTAGTTTGGTACGTGTTGATTGGTGTTCTAATGCGATACAAAAAACAGATGCGCAAGATCCACTACATGAGGTAGGTACTGTTAGTTCTTTGTGGTACCTAGGTAGGTACTTAATGCCTCATAGATGTGCATAGATGTTATTTGTATTTTTTTTTCTTGGTTTGATTTGACATATGACATTTTGTAATATGTCAAATTAATTTTGCTATCCGAACATGTAAAACTTAAGTTATGGTTACAAAATCGGCAGTGTAATGAGCTGTGATTAAAACCTTTGCCAACTGTTTTCAATACCTACTTTACTTTTAAGTGCCATAATAATAAAGAAAGTGTATTAGATACACAACAAAGGCGGTATGGCAACGCACAGTGGGCGCACTTTACTGAATACGTTTCAAGGGTAATATTTAAGATGGTCTTTACTAAAGGGTGCTGTAGTGTCAAAGGGGCCTATTGTGCACAATGGCACTTGTAGACTCTTGTCACATGCCCGTTAGAGGGGAAATGCACAATATTTTATATTAAAGGCGGCGCGAACTATTGATTTCGTTTTGAATCTTACCATAATTGCTATATTAGGTAACATTATATACCAATTTAAAATAAAATACATGCTTGTTTTGCTTGCTTTTATCTACCTTCAATTTAACTTATTTACTACAGATTACATTTAAAAAATGTGTCTTTTTACTAAATGTTGCCACTATTTTAATATGAAAATAATGTGCATGTAAAACTGACATAGGTAATGAAATAAATAAACAGTTAAAAGTATGAGAAAATATTGCCTTTTATAGAATAGACATCACACTGCTTAAACTTCACAACCGAACCTATAAAAATGAAGTCATTTACTTGTTTTTACTGACATTCCGTTAATTACTATGACGTTCACGCTCCAACCCACAGATTGGGTAGTTAGTTAAAAACTGCACCAACAATGCTTTTTTACCCAATTAAATACCTTATAATAACGAAATGCGAAGGGCTCTCGGACACAGCTAGTTAATTGCGTTTTTAATTAAAGCACTTGCATATTAATGTCCCTTGGACTGGTGAGGTATCGCTACCATTAAGGTTGCTAGGCAGAACAAGGGCCTCTTACTTTCGTGTCTCAAACTTGTACGTTATTTGATGTCTTTTTCTTCTTGTTTGTTACCCTCCGTGATTCTTCTCACTTGATGGTCTCATCGGAAGACCAGCGCTGGAAGCCACCAGCATCATGCTGAGATGAGGCCACTTCGTGGCACTTTAATCTTATTTTGTGTAGTCTTTCATATTATGTATTGTCTGTGATTACGAATAAATTGTTTTCTATTCTATTCTATTATAAACTTCCAGGTTTATACGGATTTCTTCGCACATAATTACAACACAATGTTAATGGTATTTGTCTTGGAATTAATTGCGTTAGCCACAGAATACTAGCTCCGTGCAGGAATTACTTGTAGAGGTATTTGTTTAAAGGTATAATTAATCTTTAAAAGGTTTTCGCGTTTGAACTAACAATTCATTATTTAATTCAATTTATAAATCATTACTTTAATTTTATTTTTAGTCAGGCATCACTAATAAAATACACGCTTAATTTGCAATGAATTATTGCAAAACACTAGTTTATTTTTCTACGAACTATTATACCCAAGTTTTACTACCATAGTTTATTTATTTGCAGCCACCAGCTCCTCTTGCCTTATGCTATTATTTCATATATTTTTCTATATATTACGAGTACATCACCTGCTGAGATGCAGACGTGAGTTATTGCCTTTATTCTAGTAACATACAATTATATTATTTTTATACCCTATTACTTTAGTGATAAAGTCCTTGAGTGTGGACATATTTATGTCGCAGATCGTAACTCAAAGGGTCCGGTTCTGTGGTATGAATTGACCATTAGTTTATGCACTGTACATCATTTAGCAGCGATGTAATATGAACTTCTTCATTATTATTAAACGATGCCGTAAACATATGTTGTAAACTAACTTATGACTATTCATTGACTTTATTAGCTTTTTATTACCTATTCATTAGCTTAATCTATTTGAATTGACTGCCGTTTTACTGCTCGTTCCTCTGATAAAAATACTACATAAAGCAAAAAAGTTTAAATGTTATCAGTGTTATTAATCAACAGTATTGATGTTGGGGGTACTTTTTTTGTTTACTGTTTATTTACCCTTAGAGGATTTTATGCTATGAGTAAATTCATTCCCCAGGGGCCTGCGCCAAATCTTGTAAGGTATATACGATAGGGTTAATGTAAAAGTATATTCTAAAAAGGGGTAACCCTGACTATTTAGATCTAGAAAACCCCATAAAACCTGAAGAAGTGTTAAAACTTTTCAATGTACTTTTGCGTTTCAATATGACCTTCATTAAATTACTTCTTGTATAATATTAACAAATAAAATGTGGAGCTTTGCCCAGCACTGGGACGTGGGACAATAAATGAGGCTAATAAAAAAATTAACAAAGTATAATTATATATTTTCTTTCTTTACTTCGGCGATCAGCACCTGCAGTTCGTGCTTTCATAGTGACATACAAAACTTATGGCCGTATAACACACCAGGGTGTTGGTGGCCTTCCTCTTCCCCCAGTTCCCCCTATGACGCAAATGGTGCCGTAATCTCATTCCGAGGATTAACGACTATTTGTATTGCTGGCTCGTCCACCAAATTGCGTCCTATTGTCGATGTTTTAGGTTTATCTGTAAGTGTTATTGTTGAGAGCTTTCCAAAACATGTTCATATGAACGTCATATAATGTCCTGTGTTATCACTGTAAGTGTTAAAACAAAAGTGGTTTGTATGTGATGATGTCCAACTCTTTAAAGGTTTGACATTTCTATCAAATCTTAATGTTTGTTTCGTATTTGGTTTGATAGATTTATTGTCATAACGGAATCCATTTTTATTTCGAGTGTTTAACTTTTGTAGACACATTTTTAACCAACTAGATATAAACACTTCTAGTTATTTGGTAGAGGTCCTGCATTACAGCAACTAAAATTATACTAAAAATGTATGAGGAAACAACGCCTAAGTAATAAGCCTTAGCTGTTCGACTTTTATATTACAACTTTGATATGACTTTTATATTAAATAACAAAAGACACAGCTCATATCTATTTAGAGCAACAAATTTGACCTCATAAGAATGTCGTATCACCTAAAACAACAGTCCTTGCGTAAGGCTGACATCACCGAACAATATTTTTATCGCGACCTACGACAAGGCGGGTCGTTGACCCTCTACCCACTTGTCTCGCACCCAGAGACTCTTCAGCACCCTCACTCCTATCACTTAACAAGCACGTCGCCTCCACACCGGTGTAAATGTGACCATTAAATCCGTTACTTTTATGGAAATGCGAGATCTCCCTTATACTGTTTCACTCGAGGCGAAAGCTCGGTAAAATGGAAATACATAACAGAAGTTCTCGAGAGATAGCACAAAAGAGTGCTGGCTGGCGTTCGCGATTCTATTTTTAAAATGATGATGCCTTTTTAGGGTTCCGTAGCCAAATGGCAAAAAACGGAACCCTTATAGATTCGTCATGTCTGTCTGTCTGTCTGTCCGTCCGTATGTCACAGCCACTTTTCTCCGAAACTATAAGAACTATACTGTTGAAACTTGATAAGTAGATGTATTCTGTGAACCGCATTAAGATTTTCACACGAATATAGAAAAAAAAAAAACAATAAATTTTGGGGGTTCCCCATAAGGGGAACTGAAACTTAAAAAATTTTTTTCATCAAACCCATTCGTGTGGGGTATCTATGGATAGGTCTTCAAAAATGATATTGAGGTTTCTAATATCATTTTTTTCTAAACTGAATAGTTTGCGCGAGAGACACTTCCAAAGTGGTAAAATGTGTGTCCCCCCCCCCATGTAACTTCTAAAATAAGAGAATGATAAAACTAAAAATAAAAATATATGATGTACATTATGTAAACTTCCACCGAAAATTGGTTTGAACGAGATCTAGTAAGTAGTTTTTTTTTAATACGTCATAAATCGTCTAAATACGGAACCCTTCATGGGCGAGTCCGACTCGCACTTGGCCGCTTTTTTCACAGTTGCATTTTTAACGAGGAACAGCCAGCGACGAGACGTGTCGATTTCGTTTTGCTAGCACTGTAGGCTTTGCAAACATTTTATATTCATGCAGCGCTAGCTGAGTATTCCTTTTAATACCGTGAATTTTATTCTGGATTCATTATTTCTTGTTACATTGTCTGGGTTTGTTTTTATATGCATTTTAGAGGTATTAATAAGTGGCCTGATGTTAATATTTCATTATCAATTTCTTAACTAGGTATAAGGAAAAAGAAGGAAAATACATGGTAATGTATGTATGCATACAAATTCCATTAAAATGAATAATACATTAATAACCATGTATTAAACATGCGGAATTGTTACGTAAAGATACAAATTAACAAATGTGAAACTGGATCGTTCTGACGAAAGGAACTTAGTATAAATAGTTAAATTTATATATAAACATAAACACTTCAATGTAATTAAGACGAATAGCAAAATTGTTTTGCAATACAAAATTATTTCCATCCAGTGGGCACTGGCCAGAATCTTAGATCTAGTGCCACCGCTCATTCTAAATCATACAATCTCAAATTATACAAATACAAATACAAATACAAATGCATTTATTTCATTACTTTTTACATCAGTTCTTAGGTATAATATAAGGGTTAGGTAGGTAATTAGTCCATCTTAGGTAAATGAAGTAAGTACAGTATTTATCTAAACATTGTGCAACAAATTGTGTAAGTAATGAAAAAGGTGCGGGTACAGCTTGCTGAATTTAAACCCGCCCTTGGTCAGGTAATTGGAATGGTATTAAGATTAAATATTTTTTAAATTATGAAATTCACAATAAAAACCAAAAATTTTGTATGTAACAATAGTTTCCTTACGGGGTACTTAATACAGGAACAGTATAGCATATGTTTCGTGTGGTTAGTATTTACCTAAAAGTTAACTTTATGAACGCATCCCTCACGGGGCTGGTCACGTGTATATTCTCAAACTCTTTTTGATAATTCATGTACAACTTTTTAAGTCTAGATTTGAACTGTTGGATACTCTTTGCCTCACGCACAGGCACAATTATCCAACAACGGTAAAGAAAACAAATCGCCATACTATTATTAACATCGCAAGCTATCACACCGGCTTAAGTATAGAGCTTCCGCTCTATTTACACACATTCAATGTACCGGTCACTAATGAATTCACTCTGCATATTGCATACGATGTGCGAGTGCACGCGAATCTAGGACTTATTAGCGTAACGTGACTTTGAGATCTGTAACATCTATGTGTAATCGGAGAACAGCCGTATATTGGTCCGAGCGAATAGCTTGCCCGCCTCGCTTGGCGATCGGAATAACACCCCTGCACTTGGGAGTTGGGAGATCAAAAGATATGCACGTCCATGCCTGGAGCAGCAAACTTCTAAATTCCGTCAAGACACGCTATAATGATCCATAATCTCATACACGTAAAGACTTTTTCGACCTGCATTTCTTTACTAAATCAATCGATATGTAAATAAAGGCGCTTATGATAGAGGAAAATGAAGCTTATGCGGATACCAAAAGCGCTACATAGTTTGCATATCCTGTATTGCTAGAATGTATGTAAATCAGCAGTGTTGGTAGCGGATACTTTATTGCTGTGCGGTTGATTGAAAATAAGCCCTTTCATACTGTAGTAAATCTTCGCCTGGACAGTATAATGCTACAGATAAAGAGACAGTGTCATAGAAAAAACCTATCCGCGGACCGTGGGCGTATATCCGAGTCAGATTTTCTACAGTATCTATAACGAAGATTATGGGCTGAGAGACGTATCCTTAGCTGATATTACAGCTGATATACACAGATAAGGAAAACGACGATGAAGTAGTAATTATGAAAAACAAAATTAGATATTTCTATAGTTAAACCATGACGCTATTACTTACGGAAAAATAATTTAAATGTCTTGGTGATTGCCTGGAGTTGACTAGGTTGCGCGAAGGTATTGGCCATGAGCTTCCAGAGACAACCAGCTACACACAGACAAAAATACATTTAAATTTCTTCCAGATGTTGGCAGACACAAGAAATTGATTAAAAACATAAACTGAAAGTCTTCATTGATCCAATCACCATCATGTGTGAACATAAATTATCAAAATACATTAAATATCTTCGCGATCCTCTGGCTAGGTCGCGTGAGGATATGGGCCATAAAGCAGCAATGCGCGCCACGTCCGTCGCTTCCGGAGCGGCGCCGGCGCCGCGCCGGCCCGCGGCGCTCCGAGTGCTCCGACACTGACCCTTTCCCACGCGGCTTCACCAACCTGCTGGATTTGGTCTAGACTATATATATTTGAGAGCACATTTTAACTTTATTAGTTTACTTGCCCCCGTGTCCGGCTTCGTTAAAGCCTTTCAATTCAAATTTAAATAAAAACATGAAATATTTTTTTTAATTCGTTCCAAATATCAAGGCCCAAATTCAAAGATTTAGGCTGTCAGTTCTCTGTACAACACTAATTAGTGAATGTTTTTATTAGTGTAAGTTATTCCAGCATGTGTAAGTATACTTAATCATGTTAGTGAAAGATACACTAAGTACTATAAGTAGATTAAATACGTTTCACTTCACGTAAACCTATCTTGTTATTTAGTTACTTAGAATAATTACAACAATATTATGCTTGCTTTTGTGAGTCTTCAAAATTCGTGCATGAAGTAAGAATTTTGGTCGTAGCCCATTCCTAATGATGCAAATTGTATTTTTTAACAATTGCATGTGAACTAATGTCTGTTATTTGTTTGCAGGTAAACGCTAATGGACAACTTTGGAGCTGATTGGCTGAGCTGAGCGTATGTAGATCGTTATGTGTATCGAGAAATCCGGGACTGGGCACCATTATTATAAGATTACTCAGCCTCGCTACTTTCCGATTTTTAAATAATATCTAAAGTACCGGCTAGTAATCACTTTCTTGTCTTTTTTAAACAAATTTGTGTATGTACCTACACTTCTGAAATAAATATGTATTTAATTATTAATTATGTAATAACAATAATAATTATGTAATTATGTTGATATTATAACATCGAGTATGGTAAACCTCATGTATGGTGTACTTCTCACGTTATATATTACAGTCATAGTTACGTAAAATACCGTGTTCAAATAAATGCTTGCATAAAAATACTTTCACGTTAATAGCAAGGCTTAGCCCGGATAGAAGGTACAATTATAGTCACGCAGTGGGAAAATAAAACCTCACTAACAAAACATTTCCAGTCCGTTACATTGTATGTTTGAAATTAAATTAAGTACATGAACAAAGTTCAGTAAACTTAATGGTGTTTTTGAACAGTTTTCCTCTCGACTCAAAAGTCCGTGTCTATCGATATAAACATTCGCGCACGGCACGCGCCGCGGCGTCTGCGCAAGGCCCTATATTTAACATCTCAAGGGTTTCCTGCTCGAAATGTTATTAATTTGTACCATGTAAAACATTTGTTTACGTGCTGCCACGTGGCCGGGGCATTGAACTCTTGAGATATTTATAAAATTTCGCTTTTATAAACTTCAGAGGAATGGTTTGTTTAGCACTTTTTCATAGAGTTCGATAAACAATAACACGTTTTGAAATATCGAATCAAACCCGACCTGAGAAGATTAATAGAAAACCGACTTCCTTTGCGCTATCGCCCACTTCCATCCACGATTCTTGTACCACAATTAATTGTATAATTGAAAACCGATATTAAAATCCTATTACAAGGAATATCCTCTTCCGTGCCACTTTCTTTTTAATGGGTCCAAAGCGGTCAAACTCGACGTACACGTCTAGAACAGCCTCCGATGCTTATTATTATTTTATTATACATTCAGCAAACCCAATCAAATGGGAATTGTTCCTACTCAGGATATTCAAACCGGCTATCTGCTTAATGACAGAATACTGGCAGGTGTAAACAAGGCGGCATCAGCTTTGCGAAATGACATAAACTACGATAAATATGTTATCACCGGTGTCATTGTAGGACCTATTAAGATGAAACAGGTGTAATTGGAAATACGAACTAGTAACTTGGCTTATAAATAGAAGTTGTGTATTTTAAGAAACCCTGTCGTTACAAAATATAACTATGTATATGTCGGCGGCCGATCGTAAGATCAGGCATATCGTGAAATTCCTAGGCATATCGTGAAACGTGAAAATCTTTGACCCGTTCCCTGAGTCAACGGACTATTTCTGGGCAGTTTGCCCTTCGGGCATCTAAAACAACCTAACGAACCTATCCTACCTATATATTAGTTTAATGTCACTATCGTCAAAACATTACACAGGAACATTACGATCTGCCTGATCTTACGATCGACCGCCGACATATATATTTACGCAGCGATGTTACATATTGTACACGACTTAATAACTACGGGTTTCCATTGGGCACTTTTAACTACGTATTCACCTTGTGTTCTGTGAAATCAACGGGTATATGCTCATAGTTAACACTTCATACAGTTCTATCAACTTCTCTTCACCACTGATGTTCTAGTCCCTTCAATTCGTGGGTAGCCGCAGCTTACATGAATAAAAGAAAGTGATTTGTTGCGACACCCCGCCATAAAATTATCAACCGTCATTACCACATACTCTCCCATTGTCGTCGGCTCTAACACAATACTCGAAATGACTCCATAATTACCTCCACCTCATTCAACTTTGTTATCTGATGCTCTAACAATAAGGGCCACTTTGTATTGCGTGTTTCACGATAGTAATTATTTGAAATTCGGTATAGTTCATGGAGTTTGAAATTTAATGGAGGGGTTTGGAAAAGGGAGTATTTATGTGAAATAATTTGCACGAAACGGACAAATTCTTATGAGGTCAATATAGGTATTGGCGGCCATGGTAATCGAAATTGCATATCTAGAAATGCAAGTTTGATGTGAGGGTTAAAACATTTCCACCCTGACTTACAAAAAATCGCCTTGGCTACGAACTTACCTTTATTCGCTTCTTGGATCAGGAGCAGTTCTTTCTTTCCATGGATGTAATTATTACTCGAGATTTTATGATAACGTATAATGTCACAGTAAACAAATTCTTATGAATCTATATTAAATTACTTACTTTAAAAACGGTCTTTGTTCTTTTTGGGTTTGATTCTCAAAACCAAAACACATTTGAGTGATAGCACCAAAGAGATTGATGGGTAAAAAATTACCGAGACATGGCCACAATTTTTTATTCACCGCTCATTCATTCATTACAATATTAACCATTTAAGAAATGGCGGACATTTGAAAGCCCATTCGATCAATCAAGTCATTGTTCGGAACCGCGAGACAATTTGACGCCTGATGTCACACCTTTTTAATGATCGTTGTATCCGCGCACAGACAAGACATCTTCTAGACTGAGCATAGTAACGCTACCCCCTCTGCCATTATATACGGTAGTTTTACTCCATCTTCGAGTCAAAGTGTCAGAATCCCGTGCCGTGATTGGTCCGTGTCTTTGAACGGACCAATCACTCACCTCGTTCCCCCGCACCCCGTATTTTTGGCAGCATCGGTTTCATGGAATAATTGCTCTAAACTCCGTCTAGAGGATTCCTAGTCTATGTATCCGCGTATCATACTCGTAGTGGCCATTATCATTCATTGTCTAGAGCATTATTGGTAATTGTCTCTCGTATCGTACTCTCTACATATTATATGTTCATCTATATGTAGGTACATAGTTATCATAAGAAACGCAAAAATTCTTTGGTTGGTTGTTAAAGAAATTCGTTTGAATAATTTCAACGATTGACAATTTGTTTTAAATATTTAGGCGGTCTACCTTATTTATTTCGTATTCATGATTCAATTGTGACTATAATTATTCTTTATAGTCTTAGACTTAAATTTATAAATAAATATGTATTAAGTAACTCAACACAGGAAGTATCTGTCATAAATAAAAACTTAGAAGTATATGTTTAGCGTATAAAGAAAGGAGTAGCGGAAATCAACAAAACGTATATTAATTAATATAAAATGCTCGTGGTTAAAAGCTCTACACGGTCGTGACTGCATGTCCGAAGTCACGGAACCAACCTTGGAACGGCTAGTTGTAAAAAAACCTCGCAAAAACATAAGGGCATGTACCGAAAACATCATTAAAATTGATTAGGTTTTTTATAGTGTTCCTATGGAGCCATTCCGTTTCCAAATGGAGATAGATGAAGATAGTCAGATGGCTATGAATCATGGTAGTAAGGTGTCATTGAACCTAGAGTACAATAGTTTTTACTAGCGAAGCCTCATTGAGTATACCATCGATCTGCTTAGTGTTTTTTAGAGACAGCAAAAAGTTGTTTTTACGTTCGAGCGCGAGGAATGTTTTTGGAAATGGTATGACACGACACTTTTTTTATATCGGCATTTCGCTAAACCAAGATGGTCTCATAATGTACTTAATTAAATTAACAATATTTATAACTGCCATTTCTCGAATTAATCTAACTTAGTGACGTGGGTCTAGAAATCCATGTCCACCGTTTTACCTTTGTAATTCATTAACAAAAAATACGACAAAATAATACCAGTTAGTCTACAAAAATGTTTGGCAATTATGCCATTGTAAAAACATCATAAATATGCGAGCACAAAATTCCAATACAAGAAGTAGAACAGAGTAAAAAAACCGGACTCGCGCACGGAGGGTTCCGCACCATCAACAAAAAATAGGGCAAAAAATCGTTTGTTGTATGGGAGCACCCCTTAAATATTTATTTTATTTTTAGTATTTGTTGTTATAGCGGCAACATCATCGTGAAAATTTAAACTGTCTAGCTATCGCGGTTCATGAGATACAGCCTGGTGACAGACGGACGGACGGACAGCGAAGTCTTAGTAATAGGGTCCTGTTTTTACCCTTTGGGTACGGAACCCTAAAAATAATGAAATTGGTAGTGAATAACGATTATGCATTGGTTTCGGTCCGACTGTTGTAATTTCGGGGTCCGCTGCGCGCTGTTGACGCAACACGCAGGTTTCGTCCGTGTGTGGTGTGTGATCCAGCTACAAATGCATACATATTTGATTTTGTATATTTAATACGCTAGGTTATGCTTGTGGTTATGCTGCTATGGGCTAGGAGGTTAATTAAGTATGGGTTATATAGGGATAAAGGCTGTTTTACCGTATAGCAAAAACAATGCTTTGTTTACTATTTTTGTAGGAAAAGCATACTTGTAGTTAACGTCACGTCACATGTCGGTCAAACACCTTGAATACAAGAGTCAGTAGCGTGATAAAGTAATCTGACTTCTGACTCCGATGTAATACATAGTTACTTTTATTTGATTACTTTCTCACTTTACTAACTCTTGTATTCTAGGTTTTTGACCATCTGACTGTAACAGATGGTTGCCTGCTCTAGAAATAAATGCAAACAGGACCATGATTATACCGAATACGAAGTTTAACGTAAAAGTCGATACTTATTATTATTTATGTACCTAGTAAATGACTAGTATTTAAGGGTATTATTATTATCATTTTGTCATATCGAAAGCCCATCGCTATTAATAGTCGAGCTAATCCGTACTAGATGCATATTTATTGGATGACCTTATTTCTCCGTTGTGCACGATGGGCGATCAAACGGAAGTGAAGGTGTGACGGGTGAGACAGCAGCAAATCAATTTCCGAGCACGAGTCTCTTAAGGCCTTTGCACACCGGCTGCGTGTGCGTGACGTGCACGTGCGCGTGCAGCGTTGTAGTATACAGATCCATATGAGAAACGGCACACCGCTTGCGTGACGTGTGCGTGTGCGGCTCCAACATTTTAGCGCACGCGCACGTTAACGCACACGCAAGCCGGTGTGCACAGGCCTTTAGTACTAGAGTAGAACCATATCTAGAGCCGACGGAGAGGGAAGGATTTATCAGCGGGACGTATTAGTAGGTGGCCTATATCGACTGTGTTATTTGAATACTAGCTTTTGCCCGCGACTTCGTCTCTATGGGAGAATGATTGATAAAAACTATCCTATATCCTTCCTCGGGCTTCGAAGTATCTCCATACCAAATTTTGTCTAAATCGGGTTAGCGGTTTAAGCGTGAAGAGGTAAAATACAGACAAAGTTACTTTCGCATTTATAATATTAGTAGGGATAGTCATAATTACGAAGCTGTTCCATCATATGAATAACAGATCAGATCTTGTCAACATTTGTCAATTTTCTCTTTCTTTACTAACAACAACTCAAAACATTTTTCCATTAGTTTAAGATCTTCAGTAATTCAGTACACTTGTTCGACATTAAATAACGATTTTTTCCGTGTTTGGTAATATGACCAAGTTCTTATGACCAAAGTATCTAGCTGTCAGTTGTTAACGTTTGATATTGTCTAGTTCCTCAGAGACCCCTTTACAATTTTAAAATTCTTTGGCTCGGTTAAATTTCTAAAATACCTATGATATGTATTGATTTTAATTATCTCTAATCTACATCCGCTCTTAATTCCTTCGCACAATTTATATGCGCACTGTCACACGCAATTGCGCTAATAAAGCTATTTTTCCGGGCGATTTGGCCGCCACTATTCGCCTGCGGGCGCCCTTAATAACTCGCTAATTGCGTCTGCTCCGCTATCTTTGATCTACCACCAGGTTATTTCGAAATGCGTATGTAAACAGTTCGAGCTACCTTCGAACAAATCTTATTAAATCTACCAGTTATAAAGGTTAGATTAGCGTGCAGATCCAAAAGGATTCATCATAAGCCTACCAAGGCGATAGTTGCGCCTTTCAGCTAGTCAGTTTACGTCTCCGCCAATTAGAGTTTGCTAAATAAGCGAATGCGTGTGATAACGATTTGAATGAGCGTACATTTACTGTTTTATTTATAACCGGCTGTTAGTTTCCTCTTGCGTAATCTCTTTATAGAAGATTGATATTACGATCTTGCGAAAATCACAAGCGGAAAACAAATAGGTTTAGTCGTTTACGAGTCTCTCGTTTATGGCAAATTCTCAGCCGTAAAACGACTGTTTAGTACGCGATAAAGCGTTTAATGAATAATGTCTAAACAAAGTTGAATAAGTGATTTACGATCGATTATGTTTACGATGGGTATCAGCATCGAAGCTGAGCCACGACACGCATTACGAGATGGGATGATGTTTATCGATAACTACCCACGCTCGTCGTCATAACCAAGTACAACACTAAAATTGATTTTATTACTTTTACGTAACTAATGGTTAGTCATAAGCTACAAATTATCTCAGACACCTAGGATATTCGCGAGAAACTTTGCGAACTTTCCCATAATATTATAATTGTCAGATAGCTCCTTATCTGACGATACAATATTTTCCTCATCATTTCACATAAAAACATAAAAACCTAGTGCCTCCGAAGATCGGAAACCGTGTGCCCATATAGGGCTGAAGGCACGACATCTGACGCTCTTATCCGACCTACTTTCCAACCACTCTTACAAGTAATAAGAGGAAAGCGATTCAGTGGACGGGATAATGTGATGAATGTCTTGTAGGCTCGTTGGAGAGAAGAAATCTACAAGCTAGCAAATAGATAATGACTGCAGCAATAGGGCTACTTTTAAACTCACAAAACCGATCTGATAATACCAAGCAGAGAAGTCCAAGAATAAAATTAAAAGTTGAAATTATACTATCCGTTTATAAGACTGACTCAGATGAGATTATGATTATTGAAGCATTGAGAAAAGTGCATTCGGAAAAAAATATAAATAATTTCGTGTGATAAAAAAAAAGTTTCATAATAATTACCTAGATTCTGCAAAACATACATTACTCTAAAAATTATAAATCGAATGCACAGTGCATTCAAAATTAAAGATGTACCAAGTTGAAGAATTAAACACGTATGAAATACAAAGAACATACCCATTTTATTTAAAATTAAAATGTCAAATCAACAGTATCATTGCCACGATCACTCACCTCCCATCCGCCGTTCAGATCGCAATCCGACGCCCGCTGCATCTCGTCGCTTTCAATCAAAACATGACATTAGTCGCCACCGTTTGACAACATAGATTAGCTTTCTTTCTGGCCACTCGCTCCAATGGCATTTGATATACGATATTACAGATAATTTCCCCTCTGGAGACGAACTTTTTGAGATGGGTATTGTGTTTCCCATTTATGAATGAAGTTACATGAATAAGTGAGTTCCGACTTGGATACTTCGAGAGTAAACAATTGTTTTCTTTTTCCGTCAAGGATTTATTGCGGCTGGTAGTACGAATGTAGAACATGTGTTCTTTTGTGTATTTTATAGCTTTGTTCTTTTTTACAAAACTTTGTTTTTGTAAAGCTACCCATATGGCACTGTAGTATTCGTGGGTTAGTTCTAGAGTGGATTCAAAGATTGAGGTCAATGATTAGTTAATAGGATCGACACTACAACCTGAATTTACTACCCTACGAGCCAATAGGCCTCACATGTCGAGAAAAGTAAACAGTTTCTCTAGAAATCTATTGAGCACCTGGTTTCGCCTCCAGTCTATCCATCAATCAGGCTTGAAGTAAAGTTGCCAATTGCCGGCCACCGGTTTGGCTGTAATAGGCAAACCTAGTGTACTTTACTGACACCTCTATTCCCTCGCACACGCGCAGAATCTGCAACTCTATTACTGATATATCAGGGTTGAAACTCGAATAATATTGCAAGACAGATGGTAATATAATTCTTGTTGATGATAGTACAAATCACGGCTAACACGTGATAATTCATGCTACTCTTGCCTTAACTGTGCATCCGTTTTTTACGCTAGACAACATTTATAGTAGTAATGAAGTTTTAAATGGGATAATAATTTTATTGCGCTCCAGGCTGTCTTGTTATTTTTATTTCAATTACGTTTACATGGTTGGCCTTCGGTTTTACATTTATTATCCTTATTAATGTTTAATCAGTGGTAAGTGAGGTAAATGCAACTATGGGATTACTGCGTCTCTCCGTTCTTTCTCGAATACGATTGGATGAAACGCCCTCTACTATGCAACGTTTCATGCCTGAGCTACTTGGAAATGAAACGTTGCATAGTAGAGGGCGTTTCGACCAATCGTATTCGAGAAAGAACGGAGAGACGCAATAATCCCATAGTTGCATTTACTTCACTTGACCTCATTTTTCCTGCCATGACCGTGGTCATAATCAGAAACATTGCCACTTATTTTGATATATAATCGTAAGGAATGTACGTAATAACCTCTAATAGTAATTTATCTATGGTTACTAAAAATTTACTAATATAGTAGTTTATGTGACTGTACATAATGAAGGGCATTAAACACGAGTGTGGGTTTAAGAAACGAACGAAGTGAGTTTCTTAAAAGGATCACACGAGTGTTTTAATGCCTAATTATGTACAGTTACATACACTACTTTATCTACCCACATATCATAAGCCTTCATGATGCATTCAGGAGCCGCATATTATGACCGGCATCGCGGTGTTGTTCAGGGCCACTAACAATAATTATTAGTAAAATAAAACAGAAAACAAATGCGAAAATGAAGAAATTGATTTAGAAGAATAATAATTATTTACCTACAGTTTGGATGGTGCAATTATTATAATTCACTTGCCCAGCTCGGACAGAAGTATGTTCCTTTGTATTGTTTCCTTGACTTAGCTGGTAATAAGTCATTTATAACGTTAGTTGCTTTGTCACGGATATCAGGAGGCGTCGCCGAAATATCTATATCACCTTGATCGCTCATTTTATGGTTTAAATTCAACAAATTGAACAATTTTATGCAACAAAACAAATTTTAACCTGTAATGGCAGTATTGAAAAGTTTTCTGGCAGCTGTCATAGTTTTTTTTTTAATTCAGAGACAAACTAGAGTCGGCCCCAACTATCATATCGTTCGATATCTTACTTACGTGCGACATTTGTCAAATTTGTTTGAAAATTAACAATTCATTTCGAACTAAACGTCATCTCGACTGATATTAGAATAGAGGTCAAATCAAATTTCTTTGTTTTTCAAAGATGTTCGAAATTTGAATGCATAATATTATCGAAATCGATGTTATTATTTAGCAATAATAACATTGTTACAGATAAGAAATTTGTTCTAACAAAACAGTATATTTTTATGGTGGTCATAATGTGTGGTTCTTGGACACATCATGGAGGGTTTATGATATTTGGGTAGATAAAGTATTTTAGATTCGAAAGTAATTGTGTGCCTGTCCCCCTAAGCGCCCCTAGCGCTCTCCTATATCTGAACGTACCTTAACGGTCGCTTCACAATATCACTATCATCTCGTCTTTAATCAAATAAAGTGTAAACAAGAGAAATTCATTACGCGATCACACCCATAAAATGCTTGTACTTTATGTAACACTCTCCCTGCATGTGTGATAACCGGGCAAGATTGATCGGCGCATATGTTCAACTTAATTGATTGATCGCTCATGAACCGTATTGCAAAGAGATAAAGTCTACTAATGGCCAGATACGTGTGTTGTAGCTTAATTGACATTATCAGGTGCCATCGCGCGCCATTCGTCTTAAGTCTCCGTTAAGGTTCTTATGTAATTGGCTTTAAATGTGTCCAATTAATAGGGCTAAATTAATCGTATGTAAATGAGAGCCTAATGTAGCATGCAGGCGTGATTTAGGGCTGCGTTTGAACTTGAAGGACCAAAAGACGACTTGCCAGAGCCAAAATGCCACCTACGATTATTTTACCGGTCTTCCAGATTACAAAACAAGTGACCTAGGTAATTTGCGAGCTCCTGAAATTAAGACTACACAATACACAAGGAATGGAAGGACAGAACGAAGTGGACCTAACACTCTCGGAGAGCGTACACCGGACTGCTATTGCCGGATTACTGTTGTAACCAAGAAACTTTCCTTCCTAATTAGATTACTGCTGCAATTTTAATCCATGAAAATATTGAAAATATCACAAGAAAAATAATACGCATATTAAACATGACATCATCTCCATCAAAACAGCTTAACACTCGTATCATTACTCAAGCACAAGAAAAAACATATCAGAATATTTTTACGCTCCCATTAGCAATTCATCATTCCGCATTAACATTTAAGTCAAATTTCTGCGCATGTCGAAAAGTCATATGTCTCTTACGTACTCAGACGAATATCACTACTTTTCTTCTGGTCAATAAGGACGATTTGTGCATACATGTATATGCTAATATTGCTCTAGTGACCAACGACAGAACGACACGTTTTGTCTAAGGACACCGTTATATGTAGTCCTGCACATGGGCCTTATTTAAATAGCTTTTAAATTAGGAACAATAAATTACAGTTCAAGTTCGCGGGTCACCGACCCCTTGCGTAAGAGTACCGTAGTAGTGCTTGCTAATCACAGATCAGTTACTCGATAGACGGAGCACATAAGAAGACGCACTGACGAAGTATCCACGTTCTGGGCACGTTTAGACGGCGCAAAATCGAGAACTCGCAAGTAAGTTTCGATACATTACAGACTTACAGACTAACGTACAACGAATTCAGTTCATCGTTAAATAAAAGTATCAACAATAACCGAGTTCGAGCTACAAATTACAAAAATAGGCTGGTTTAGTAAATATACAATTATATGGGATAAAACTGAGATGTGTGACTTTGTCGCATACCTAAAGCTTTAAATAAAAGCCACACACTCACACCATGCACAGTATCATCATAACGTGTGTGTTGACTGGTGACAGAGCTTCGTATGTCCAAAATCGCTTTATAAAAGCATACATTCCACGAAGCAATGCTATATTATAGAGAATGTGGTGTCTATAGAAGGTGATCTTTATTGCTAATTCTATCAGATACCGAACGCCCGCGCACTGTATTAGCATAATAGGCCTTCGATATTATTGTTAAGACATCAATGAATGAGTGTTTGTAATATATTCTGAATATGTTGTTGAGTATTTCCGAGTGTTAGTATATGTTATGTTGAGCGATAATATATGTAAGCGATGATACTTGTAAATATATCGATTATTTAACACTGCTTACGGCAATGTTTTGATTCAAACTGTGTAAAGAGTAAGCTAAGGTACAGTTTAGGTTAACTAACCTTCAAATCAAGGGTGAACAGGCACCTTCTGGGCAGGCTCGCTCCATCGTAGGCCACGTCTTCGCCTCGGCTAGTCTGTGGCCATGAGTAAGCCCATTTATTATATAAAAAAAAACTAAATGTTATCTATGAGAAAGAAAGAAATTAAACAACAACGACAAGCACGATATACATTTCTCAATATTTCACCCTAGTAGGTCCTCCTTGCGTCGTATTCCTCAATATTGAGAGTTGTGACCTCTCTTTTGCATCATATTGCCTCTTACGTTCTTTCTCCATCTGTTTCTGTCTTTGGCGATGTGGAGAGCCATGTGAACTGTGGAGTCAAGTACGTTGCGGAGCCTAATAGGTACGGTCAGCCAAGAAAGTGGTCTACCACTTTTCGACTCTATCAATCAGATGATAAAGTCGAAAAGTGGTAGACCACTTTCTTGGCTGATTGTACAGATAATTAATCCGACAGAAACTCTACCTGCATAAAAAACATGTTCGGTATTGATCTCAGTTACATACCTACATGTAGAGCCATTAAGTGACTGTTCTGTGTCAAGTGCACATGTAACCAGCATTCTGTGGCGCGCGTAATTTACAACACTGATCTGCCCTTATACGAGCTTTAGAGGTGTGCTCAATCTCTGAACATACACATTTTTTTTCGAATTTATGTTATATTCAGCTTTACACCTCATTTTAGATGACATACATATGTTTGTTATTGGTTTTAAATTGGCTGTAAATTCTGATATCATGATGATGAGTTTTTGAAAGAACTTTATGAGATCAAGAACAAGTCAGTACATATATAGTAAGATGGTCGGTCCAACTTTTTAACCCAGCAAGTAATACTTTAAACATATTTATTTAAAATATTAAAACCTATAGCACCTGTTTTTAATTCGTCACCCTTTTTAGGTATCCTGCTTTTTGAAAAATCCAAAATGTATAATTATTAAATCTGTCGTGCACACGTTAAATTTAATAACAAACAACAGCATTTAATTGTTAAGACTCATGCAGGAAGTGTTGATCAGGAAGGAAAATACATAATAAATACAAATTGTATGTATGCTTATTACGCTTTACTATTCAACTTAACAAAATAATTAATATTAGCAGATCTAAATGATGATGATCTCTTTAAGAAAAAACATCATTCAGACATGACATAAAATATGAGAACAAATAAAGAATAAATATGATGGGACAATCTGGCGCCAATCGCTCTGATCCCACAGTAAACTCAATAAGGCTTGATATTGTTGTTGTAGGTATGTAGGTAGTATACGTCGCAAATCTTGTTAAAGGGCGTTTTTTTTTTGTTGTCCCCTACACTTTTTTTTTTCAAATTTGGGATTTTTTATGTTATTTCTACTCAGAATCACGAGCTCTTTATATCCTAATAGGAGAAAAAAAGTGTCCCAAAATTTCCATACATTTTTCGATCTTTCCATTTCGCGACCGCCATACAAAGTCTATGAAAAATGGTGACGGAATGGAAATAAAACCGTAGGACACTTTTTTTCTCCTATTAGGATAGAAAGAGCTCGTGATTCTGAGTAGAAATAACATAAAAAATCCCAAATTTGAAAAATAAGTGTAGGGGACAACAAAAAAAAACGCCCTAAAACAGATAGAACCGCCAATTTATTACATCGCAACCCTACACTTGACCCGGTGACGTTGGACGCGTAATGTAGACATTAAAATACTTGCCCTTTTTAGTCTATCTCCACCGGTTGTATTTGATCAGCATACATATTCAGCACTGGTGCCAGCGGTTCCAATACGGCACATGTCGATGTCACTTGTTTGGCGTTTACGTCTTATGGATATTGGGGGTGAGTATGTGGGCTTTCGCGAGCCAGATGGTCTTTAGAGGTTAGATAACCTCCGATACATGCATTACGAGTATTGTTAAATGCCTTTAACGACGCTTGGTGTTATAAAACAATTTATTCAGAAAATGTTTTTTCTCGTGAGTCTTGCGGATTACTTTTAGTTGCATGTAGTTTTTAGGTCTGATCAAATATATTATATCCGTTATACTAACCCGTTTCAATGCATTGAAGTCCAAATTACTGTAGTTAGCTTGTGACTTATACCTAAGTTACAAAATAAATGGTTAATAAACTAGATTCATGAATTTCATTCAAAAAGTACTTATAGAATAAAGCTTAAAAGATCGCTCACCAAAGCAGTTATTGATGTCGGTTATAAGATAACTACATGGGCCCACATATTCAGAATTACTGCGACCACAAGATTAGGTATCAAAGATCACAATAAAAGTTTTCCGCATATAGCAACACACCCGAGTTTCGTTAAGCGAAGATAATCCCAGCTCAAAGCTGGTGGGCACAGTGACAGCTACATTTCCAGACCGGACCATGAATCAGCGGCCGTAGACATTTGGCTTGGATCCGAGCCAGCGGAGAAACGCCCGGCACGACCTTGGGATCTAACAGCTGATTGACACCTACTCTTGAACAAATGCTAGGTGATTTTCACTGATATTCCGCATAGATCAAAATAATTTGATGTTACGTATGCTTACAAGCTCGCTATTTTCAGAACTGTAGCTATCGCGAATACAGAAAACAGTTAACGCCAATCAGCGCCATAATGTTGTTTTATGTCCATACGCTACAATGACTGCTTCCCATCAGGCGGAGCTTATCTGCAATTTTTTGTCTTTTTATTACCTAATTATTAATTAATTTTGGTTGAAAAAGTGACCTTGGGAAGGCAACCACAGAACACCTACAAAAAAACTTAATTGCTCAAATTATAAAACGGTAGGTACCTACTAAAATAACATGGAGCTCTTCTCATTTAAATACTCAATTGTACCCATTACCCACACAGTTCAATGTACAGGTACCTACCTAAATGAAATATATTTCATTACTTGCTCATATTTACCGACGATGGAAATTGATATCTGAGAATCTGAAAGGCCCTTTAACATTAATCCTTAGTCGGAATTTAAAAAATACCCGTATTTTTAAGGTTTCATTCGTTCTATTCGCTTCTTCTTAAATTTCGTGACGTATACTTACGGTGCAATCAAAATACATTTTTTACATTAAGTATATCGATGTCGGGGACAAATAGGACGTCATTCTCGCACAAACGGCGGATACGCGGTTTGACTGAATTTTATGTAGGCATAAATTCTATTTCAGCAAGCTGTAAATCATAACTAACCTTACCTAATATCATCTCTCGGAATGCGTATCCAATCCGCCTTTGAAGCTAAGTAGCAATAACTACGCAGTACACGCCTCTGCCTAAAATAATTA
This sequence comes from Cydia amplana, assembly GCF_948474715.1. Taxonomy (NCBI): domain Eukaryota; kingdom Metazoa; phylum Arthropoda; class Insecta; order Lepidoptera; family Tortricidae; genus Cydia; species Cydia amplana. The sequence goes on along the minus strand of NC_086074.1, from coordinate 16,410,976 downwards.
TAGGTTCCTGCACTTGGACTCTTGTCGGCTTCTACGCAATAAAATAACCTTCGAGCAATTAAACAGACACGTAATGTTATTTTCTTCGTCATTCATCAAAGTGAACTGAATGAATATAATGCCTACAAATACATATATAATTTAGCGTTTTGTAAATGTATGTATAATTGTATATCGTGAGAGCTTCACAGTCAGTGTGTCGTATTTATTAGATGTTAAGCAGCGTTCCATCTTTTGCGAAAATAGTAAGTATTGTACTTAGAACAATACTATAATTACATTTTATGATCGATTTTACGATGAAGTCGAGTATTCTATAACAATATTACTGTCACTTAAGTCGTTTTCATCAAAGCGCACGATGTTCAGTCATGTCGTTTCACAAAAACAGTGACGAATCGAGCTGTCACAAGCAATTGTTTCAGAAGCGTGGATCGCTCGGCTCGAGGATGTTGAACTCACGCACGATTCAGTTACTCTACTTCCGAAGGTAGAGTTACGCGCGCACTTACTTGGATATTAATCCATTTTGATCTCGATAGATGTAGTGCAGGGCCTAAGAAAATATGAATAATCTAACCTTACTCATTCCGTATTTATTAGGACTTTTATCAAGCCTGTTTGATGCTTTGTTGTTGATGTTTTTCGGTCTAGTAAACTTTTCGCACGAAAATATCCCAAATAGCTTTGACAATAGTATGACTTAATTCCGATATCGCTTTGACCTATTTCACTAACTGTTCACTCCAAAAAATAGGATATTATGTAATAGGGTATGGTAGGGTTAAGTTGACCAAAATTCATTAAATTCAACAATCGACACGACGTAGATAAAGTTTATCGACAAGGCACCTTCACGAAGGGTCTTTCCAAATGTCACAAACAAACTCGTCAAGGAAAATACCCGCGTGAAATCAATACCATCAAAATAAAAATCGATTGACACCGACATCACACACCTCGTCCCACATTACCGTATGTCAACGCCTTTTCGGTCCCATCTTCGTGGTGACATTGACCATTTTAAAGTTCAAGTTGCCCCACAGTTGCGCAAGAGTCGTTATGTTATATTTTATTACGTTTCGTTACGCGTAATCTCCAGGAATCTGAGCGCCTACCGCGAACCACGTTCGACGTGTTGCCTCTCTGTCGCACTTGTAAATTCGTACTTAAGTGTGACAGGGAGGTAACACGTCGAACGTGGTTCGCGGTAGGCCCTCTGTGCGTAATGCGACACTTACTGTGATGTCTCTCACGCCTCTGGCGGTCTAGCATGAGTTGGGTTCTCGCGCGTGACTCCATACATCTTGCGCGACTTCAAGTATGGAGTCGCGCGCGAGAACGCAACTCATGCTAGACCGCCTGATGTTAAGCGATATATGTTGGGTGAATAGATTTATCGTGATTTGTGAGGGCTTTAAACTGATGTAAAACGTAGTCAACTGGCAGCAGTGAGTTTTTACAATAAAACCTTGTTGTTATATGTACCTATATTAAACGTGCGTTTAAAATGAATCGGTTTGGAATATGGAATATATTTCGTGATGTTAAGGTGCGTAATCATCATTTCCCGCCGTTTATAAATTGTAATTATTAAGATACTATCAATCTTCCTAAGAACTTGATCTTATATCGCTAGCTATTTTATTTGGAGGTGACTATACATATGTAGGTGACCTCAGCTTATCACTCTCCACTTTGACAAGTCTCATAAATTTCTTTATATATGTTCGTTAACGAATTGAGTAGGTGTAATATTATTTTTCACCCGCGTAAATTCGGACTTAAGAGCCAACAGGAGCTAAGATTTAAATATTTTAGGTAAATATACCCGTCTCGCTAACGGAAGCGGCTCCTAAAACTAGTGCGATAAAGACAAGGCGAAAAATCCTGCGTAAAAATCTCAAAAATCGAGGTTTCGTACTCGACTGTTTCCTCCTCCAAAACTTAACCAAACGTAACCAAATTTGGAAATCTAAACGATTATGACATTATCTGTGTCGGACCGTTTTGCTTTTTTGACTAATTGGTGTCAGTTTTGAATAGCACGCCTCTCATTGCGGCATAGACAATTAGGCCATTTTTGAAGGGCTCTAGCGCCTTAAAAAACAAAAATATCAAAAAAAGCAAAACGGATATTGACCGACACAGATATTGACAATATTAATCTGTGTTGAAAAAATCATTGCTCTAGCTTCAAAACCCACGGAGGAAACAGTCGAGTACGTTTGTATGGAGAAATGACCACTCCTGTTGGCTCTTAATGTTGAATTGAATAAATTTTACTGATTATCCCGGCAGACTTCTAACGGTGTCGAGTGTTTTATTTGTCGATCTGTGTTACTCACCATTACAATTAGACTGCTGAAATACATCGAGACGGATTGACGTCAGTTACATAGCTAGAGTCAGACCGATAAAAGTCTACAGCGATTTTGATAGCCCACGCAGTGCAAGTGTTATTTTAAACGTCAAACTTCTATGAATTTATGACGTGTAAATAACACTTGCACTGCGTGGGCTATCAAAATCGCTGCAGACTTTTCTTGGTCTAACTCTACGGTTGCCTAAATATTAAAAGACTGTCAGATGCCCTTCGTAGAGGATTATGTCGGTCCTGAAGGTAATGCTGTAATAAATACTAACTGCGTGTTCGTTCATGTTGTTTTTAAAGGAAGTGTTGTAAGAAGCATAAAAATAAACGATAAAAGAGCGCTTTCAAGAGATAAACAAAGCCATCTTAAATTTACAAAACTTAACCAATTGCGAAACCATTCTCTTAGCATAAATCACCGCTTCTTTCAGTAATATTTCACTCGGAGCAACAATGCGAATTAGTGTCATGTCAGAATCTGGAGTAAAGACGGATAATGGCTAGACGCCGTTATTTACGGCCTTCGATCCGAAGGGCAGCTAAGATTTTGCTTTCTAAGCTTTAAGTTACGACCATCGCATCCAATCTTTGTTCTACCGTCCTTACTCAAAAGGCTGTACGTCTATTTCAAACTAGTACAATCATACTGCGTTTTTCATTCGGGCGGTTAGCGTTCGTGAGTCGATAGGTTCCATTTTCAAGTTAATTTCGAAATAGGAACACAAGTGTCGCTTTGTTCGGGATAATGCCCGTGCGTGACTTTCTCCTGATGCGTTTACGCAACGTTTCGGTTTTAACAGCGTTAATCCGCCCTAGATTCCTTGCTCGTAACGTTTTACGACTTCTGTATTCGGCTGTAAGTACACGGATTGAGATTTAGTTGACGCCCATTGTAGAGCTATTGTTGAGGACGGCGTCTTTATTGAATAAAGGGATTGATAACATGTCAAAACCTCGTAGGATGTCAAATCGATTCTAACGATCACAGCGTATTAAGGTTCGTTACGCCTTAACGATGGCTTTATACGTGGCCTAGTCATATGCCGTATAAAGACCAATCGTGTTGACATACAGCCGACAGACTGCTTTGCCCTGTACCTCACGACAACAGCTACTAAAATACGGAATTCTCTTCTTAACTTTTCAATCAATACCGATGCAATGTTATTTTAGTGTTGTAGCTTAATAAGTTTTATAGCAATTTACCGAACCTTCACCAAATCTTTGTCATCCAATTAATAATGTTCAAAACTCAATTTTACAAAGATAAGATAGCTCCAATAGCAACTCATGTATATGTAGGACTATGTTGCTCCTGTAACACAATATTACAGGAGCAACATACTTGTATACCCATCAGAGACTTGGGTAGTGTTCTCAACAGTGCCCTCATGTGTCGGCGCAATCGTCGCTATTCTATTAAGCTGTTAGATGGCGCTGGATCGCGTTGCGACATACGTTGCGCAGACGCTGTCCTGTCGGTGTTGCAAGTCATGACATACAGCGATCATTCGGACAATAATAGACTATTGGGCCTGACCGGCCTGATATCATAGTTATTGAGAGCTCTTGAAATTGGTGATTGGTAAATGATAGAAAGGATATGTATGCATTCTTACTGCCAAGTTTGTGCAAAGTGAGCGTGGTCAGAGTCTACCTGTCCCTGTTTACTCGTGTACTGTGTAAATTTAATATAGAAAAAAATCTGAAACAACCAGTGTGCTACATACGACCAAATCATCTTTTCGATATAAAACTAATTTACAACGTTCACCACACTCGAATGAAAATTATGTACATGAACATTACGCTCGATTACAGCTAAAGTTTGCACCACATCCTTAACATATCAACAGAAGCTCCTGCTAAGTGGATAATATCAATTGCCGGGAGTCATTCCGCATTCCACCCGCGAATGGGCTATTTGACATTAATGTAGGAGCATTAATTCATTAAGAAGTGGTGCGTCTGCAACATAATATGCTGTGTGTCGCTTTGCGTTTACAGGTCGTAAGTGATATTTTAGCACGGCAGATGCGACCTTATGTGAACCTTGTTGCGATGAATATAAAGATCTAATTAGTGTGCTCTTTTGAATCTGTTATAATGAATATACGTCTTTTCGGGCTAGAAATAGTATGAAGGATTGAATGAGCTCAGCGTGGGCGTGTGAATGAACTGTAGGTATCTAGTCTTGTTTTGGATATTACGTCAGTTATGTGCTAGACTGAATTGGATCGTACAAAATGATAAATAACCATTGAGATATAGTGAACAGTGCATTTAAAAAATATTATTTTAATAACTTCAGTAGATTTTGCACATCCGACCTGGTTTGTTTGTAATGTTAACAGGAAATTAATTATTTCTATGACATAAATATTTAAAGATTTTTCTTAAAAGTAGATCATCATAATGTGTAACAAACGAGCTTTCGGACACTTTTCAATTACTCACAGTTTATTAAAACTAAAAATTCTTCAGAACTTCCTCCATTGAATGACGTTGACATCTAAACCTAAATATATTCCATAAATAATTCCGGTGACCTGAATAGCAAAATGTCGCAGAAATTATGCCGAATAACTTTTCTAAATATATTTTCTTAAGGTTAGCGTATAAGTGCCGGTTTACACTGAGCGAGCTAAGTGAGTTTCCGTGTAATGCGCTGAGTGTTTATGTGTGTATGCAATTTAATTTAATGTAGGGTAATAAGGTACGTTTTGAGAGCTGAGGGGGTATTCTGCAATCACTGCACTTTTGCGCCAGTAATGATAGTTATTATTCTACGTTTATTTTTACAAGCCGACGCCCCTTTTAGTACCTACTTCTGATTGACTTGGAATTCACAGAGACTTGTTCGCAATGTTGTTTATTACAAATAAGAACTCTTATATACTTTTTACAAAAAAACTCGTTTTAAGAGTTTGTTAGGCAAGTAATAGGTATTTAAGTATGAGCTGTTTTGTAGGAATGAGCAGAAATATTGAAAAAATTACTCAAAGTGAGGTAGTATTTCCTCAATTTTTTTTTAATTTATTAACATTAAACAACAATATTATATTACATATAGAATGTATTAAGCTATACAAGATAGTATGTAAATGATAAAATGTTGAAATGTCGACGTGTTATGTTATGCGACGCTATTTTCAAAATAGCCCATTTCTTACTTATTACGAAGTGTTATTCCTGTACGTGGGTTTTATGTTATTACTTATTCTTATTACGATGCCATAAAACGACAATCGTACTTAGCTCAAAGCGTTGTTAACGGGTGTAATATTGTATTGATTTATTTTATTGGAAACTTCTATAATATTATTGTTACATAACGGACTTTAAGTTGTTAATTTCCTTTCCGGTTGTAGGCAGTTTTTACAATAAGGTAGGCCACGTATTGTTTATAACAATAATGTTCCGTCAAGGCCAATAACAAACGTTAATAACAATAATCACATTAATCATCCGTATTTTTCTTAATCCACGCACAGTAATCCTTCATAAAACGCCCTAAGTGCGCTTGCGACTTTGTTCTCTAAACTTTTGAATTACGAAGTACATAGAAGGGTTTGAGAGTAGAGGCCAGTAATGTGTGGCCACTGTGGCGCAACGCGCAATTAGCCATTAGCGAGGGCAACGAGGCTGCCCTTTAGTTCGTAGCACAGACTACACACAGGCCAATTCGAACGTGCACCTGACTACAAAAAACATTGGTGAAAAAATTACTTGTACGCTACGACTTGAACAACTTAACTAAGTTGTATTCTACACCATTTTATAGTTAATCAGCCCAGGTACACCCATACTTGCTTATTTTTTGCAAGCTTAGACATAAAACGCCAGTTACGAAAAGAGAGACCTTAGACCTCCTATATACGTGTACACGGTCAATGCAGCTGGTCAACTTTATTATAGAGTATTTAAGACAAAGTTCGGCCTGGCCAGCCACATTAGGGCTTACGCTAGACAACGTCCATAATATTTATTTGGGGTCGCCGTCATCGAAGGCGATGGGGAGGACTTTTGTAAATACATATTTTTAATTTAGAGCTCGTTCCCACTATGTCGGATGTCGTGGCGATTTTTAATCGTACGTTCCACTGGCAGAACATTTTATATGAAGCTGTTCACACTCGTCCGACAACGATTTTGTGTCGGATACGACATAAAATGTCGTGCGTTTTGCCAGCCCTCCCAGCCCGGAAAAAAATCGTGTCGTGTCTCGCTCGTTTCCCTGAGAACCCAATATCTCCTTTTTTTAACTGCCTCTAATCGTTTCTTTCGCAAATAATACAAAACCACAAACATTTCGTCGACGTTCATCTTGTACTAAGCCTCGCTACCCACTCGAAAAATACACACCAGCTGCGATCGTGCACGACAGTCGACTAGTGGGAACAGTACCGCCGACACCCGATTGAAATCCGGATCCGACATCCGACATAGTGAGAACAGCGGCAAAGACACACGATTAAAAATCGCCACGACATCCGACATAGTGGGAACGAGCTCTTACAGGAGTACTGGCCGTATTTGTGAGCGCAACTGAACTAAAGCCGTTGCGCTCCCGTACTGAATGAATGAATGAATGAATGAATGAATGAATGAATGAATGAATGATTTATTCACTTGAATACATATACAGCGCATGCACTTATATACTATATTCTGCCGTTTGGCATGTGAAACTTGGAAATGATTTTTACAGTATTTACATAATACTGTTTAGTATGGGAGCTATGTATGTCGTATGTGTTCTACTCGTAGTAGTTGAGGTAGTCTGTGGTTCGCAGTTACGCCCTTATGCCCGACACTTCATCCAATTAGCTAACTTACGTTGTTGTTCTTGGTTTCAGGTAATTCATCTCGAGATTTTTGAGAGACAATGTGGCGCGTTCAAAACGCTGCGCGCTGGTGGAACGTTAAGTATAAATAATTGTATTTTATGAGCTTATTGTGGACGCATTATCTACATCCTTGTTCCTTGATTGTAAGAAGAAATTTCACTGTTATATTATAATCTAATGATGTTACTATCGTGTTGTCGCTAGATATTTTTTATTATTTCTTCAACTTAATCTCAACCACCCGACTTTGCTAAAACACGAAACTCTTCGATTATCATCCTTCTCTTTCGCAATGCGTGTTATAATAACAGTAGGTACCTATCTGTCGCGTGACGAGGTGTCACGATACTTGTAAAATGTCCAGTGGCAAAAGCTATTACGCACATAATAAGCGTGAGGTGGACGTACACTCGGCAAAATGCAGCCCTGGGCCATCATGGAACCATGTCAAATTGACAAATACCAGTTAAACTCCTTATAATTTTGGCTTAGGCAAAGTTGTACTGTAATTTATTTCATGAAATAAATAATCTAATCTAATCTAATCTAATCTATAGTTTATTGTGTAGATGAAACTTTTCAATAAGCTAACCGTTTACTTTTATTCGAAAAACTGACAAATATTTAATAAAAAAAAAAAGAAAGTTACTACCAAATTGATAACTTCATCCTTTTGAGATTTGAAAGTCGGTTAAAAAAATAAAAAGTTTCCTGTTGTCCGTACAAAATTTATAGGCCAAATTTGTGACATATTTTCACAATAAAAAGCGTAACAGTTTTTGATTAAAAACAGTATTAAAATGTACTGTACTGTTTTTGTTTTTGAAATTACGAGTTCTATTGATTAATAGAACTCGTAATTTTTAGTAGAATGAAAAAATAATAAACAGTATTTTTTTCTGCATTTAGCATACATATTACTTACTATTTCAAAACCTTACTTTCATATGTAGCTTAGGGTTCTTTTCCGGTTGACCGCACTTGCGACCTTATTCTTCGAAAAGAGGGTTTTCTCATGTCTGAATATAACCGCGCCAATTGCGTTACACAGTTCACGCCGGGACCCGAACCCGGGGCGGTATTTCTAGAGTTTACGATCACACGATATTGATTCCGAAGTGCGGTTACGCACGAACTCACTTTCGTCTCGGTGGCTAGTGATGTGACTAAATGATACCGGTTTGCCGATTGAATGTTTTCCGGGTATTTAGAAGCTCTTCAAATCCATTACAGTTGCGAGTTCTTAGGAAAGTTTTAATCGTCAATAATATATGTAGATACTTATGATGGTACCTTGCCTTACGCGTATCTATTAGCGGAGGCGATTATGCGCGATAATAAACGTCATAATTATATAACGATATCGATAATATGGCTAACTAATGTCTGTGGAGAACCGCATCGGCCATATTGGCGCTTTTTCATTTGCTATACATGTATATTCCATTAACGCGTTCATATGAATTCGACATCATCATTTTCGAAGAGTAACTATGTAGGTAATTTAGGATTTGTCGAATGAATATGCTATTTTGCTAATACATCATATATTATTAAACCATCATACGTCCAACAACTGGACACAGACTAGTATACAAAATGTTCTAATCTAAGTAAGGAAATAAGATTTTTAAAAAATCAATCAGTTACGTTCGGTAACGGCAGAATCTGATATATTTAGATTAAAAAAAACAGACATGATTTTATCAAGCTGCAAAAATAAAAACCATAAAAAACATGCAACAGACGCGTGAATAACCGATAAAGTCAGTCTCCCATTACCCAACATATGTGCCATTCCAATTGCTTCACGACTCTGGTTGGTTAAATTAAAACAAGGACAGACCATGCAGTATAAGAGCGCTTCTCGGGAAGCTTTGTTTCACAAATTAATGATCTTAATTGAATATGTGTTTTTTAGAGATCAACGTATAGGTAACTGCTATAAACCAACATCAAAGTCAAAAAGAAGTGTCAAACTGAGGTTTTCTCAGGGTAGATACTGAGTAAAATACTATTTGATTACTTGTTATAAATTATTCTTCATGAAAACATAACTATTGTTATGATATATTTATGATATTACTGGTAGTTTAATATGATTTAAAATTAAAATAATCATTTCAATATACTTTTTCATTTTCACTTTGTTATATCAGATTAACTACTTATTTTTTAAAAGATTTCGTAACGATAAACTAAGTCGTTCAGGAACCCGACTTACCTACTCTTGCGCATCCAATAAGAATAGAACACAGGGCCTGTAATACCACTAAGTAATCGTAAACTGCGTACGTCACTCGGTGGAGTCGGCCGTTAACTGAAATACTATTTACACCGCTAATATTATTTATGTGTGTCAACTTTGGGTATTTTCGGAGGCGCGAGCGCAGTTTGCACTACCTGATGCAATGAGTTCAATGCGGGTGGCCATTTTGACTTCACAGAATGACAGATCGCTAACCTGGCTACAAAAGTCTTTCTAAGTGAAAAATTGACAAAAAAGTACGTTAGATACTAACAAAAAACAACAAAAAAGGCTCGCTACGTAACTGCTTCTACTCATGAAGGCAGACATAAAATAGCGGTCAATAATATTATCATTCACATACTTCCTAAAATATTTTTTATTAATTCAGGTGATCTTTTTATGAATTGTAGGTTCCTTTTTAACCGGCACGACACATAAAGATCCTCCTACTGTGGATTATGTGCGCGTGATTCACTGGCGGGAAATGGGCGCATTTCTAAATGTTAATGAAGCGCGAAGTTGAAACATCGCCGGGCGTTTATCACAGAGAGACGCTATCTGCGAATCCATCATGTGCGCGCGAGTCGGCGTTGGTAAAGTCAGCTACACGTTTACTCCTCTTTTTTATTTATTTATTGCTAATAAACAAAAAAACACAACCATTACAAAACTTCGCCAAACTGCGTAACAGTTTGTTGGCGAATGAGATACACCCAATTTCCCTTCATGCTTCATCTTGGTACTCTTCGTGTTGCATCACAAAGGAGCTAGGGGTCCGCTTCTGGCATTCTAATTTTCAGAATATTTGTAGACACTATAGTTTGTAAAGAGCATACAAGGATTTTCCAATCGCGTTCCACTTTATTCGCCTTAGGTATCGTAAATGTGGCTACTGGCTACTTATGTGCTATCTATTTGAATAAAAGAAATCTAAAGCGTATGTTTACAAATTCATCAAACTGTAAAAAACATGCAAAAATATAGGAGACAACAAAGCGTGCAAAAATATAGGAGATCTATATGTAATTTACGTTTGATTGTGCAAGATGTGATTTGCAGGTGACTGCAATATTAAATTATTGTCAACTGTACGCGTACCTATATAAACGATGCTCATAATTTAAAGTGTGTCCAGCTTGTAATTTATGTTTATTTAGGACGTTTTCTAATACTTTATTGTCCATGCTAATTGCGACCCCGGAAACTATATTTCATAAGTGAAATACGGGTATATTTCATAATCTAAATTATATTACTCTGCATCAAATGAATGTAAGCAATTTCGATATCAGCTGTAAAATACTCGAAATCGTTTATTAAGAATAAGACATTTTGTAATTTTACTGTTTTTTATTGGACGCACGACAAGTTCTGATTTATGATATAGTTTTGTTTACAAACACTGTCGGTTTGTGTAAGTTTATAACGGCTTGTTGACAAGAATAATAGTATAATAAAGTATTGTTATGATTTTTATAAATAACATCTTAAGTAAATAAATGACTCATTTACCATTTTACCTAAAGTTTTAACTCACAAGACGGTCGCTGTTTTCCTTTTTGGCAGATTTTTTTATTTTGAAAAGTAGTTAATATTGTAAATCTCGCAAATGGCGCAATGTAACCAATGATCGACCTAAATGTGTTATTCATTAAATTGGTTTACTAATTATAGTGCGTGGGAGTTTTGTTGAATTTCGAACAAAGCTTGGTCGTTAACAAATTGATGAATTAACTTACTATTTTTTTAACGTTCCATTGTAACTGTCGCACGCTTCATAACTCTGACAACTCCCGTGACAGCGTGTATATGGGTCGTCGTCCTTCCCCGTCACACGGACAAGTAGAAAGTGTTAACAGAACACATAAATCACCGTGATTGAGAGTGACGAGACTAGGTTTAGTGCGCCCTCGATTTAGGCTGGATATGTAACTTAATTTTAGGTACATAGGTAGATAGGTACACTCGATTACAGTGCGAGTACCTAAGTACCTCATCACTCACTCATGTAACTTAAATGGTCTGTATAATCATGACTATTTTCATAAACATTTTGATTCAGTTGTGGCTTTTCTTGTGTCCTAACCTTCGGTATCTGAGAAGCTTTTGATCCTGAATAGAAATGAAATCGAATAGCATAAAGAAAAAACTATTTTTGTCGCTGACTGTATTTTTTTCTACAATATGAAAATGTCAATAATTGTTAAAAAACTTAAAAAGTTAGTTAGGAAAGGAAGGTATTTTTAAATACTTACTTTTTAACAATTATCGTCATTTTTTCAATGTAATATCCTTCTCCAAAGTAATTTGATAACATATAGATAATAATTGTAGATACTATACTATCCCACATTTGGGCGCATATCATGCACTCGAGTAGTATTGACCAACATCAACCATAATATTACTAAATCCACCAACGTTTTTACAATTTTTAATGATTTTAAATAAAGGATGAAAGAATTGCCGTATTTTCACTACATAAGTACTTTAAATTACTATTTATTTTCCCTTTTCCCGTACGACATTCTATCAGACTGGTAGGCTTTCGTTTTCACTGGCTAATGACAGTTTGGTGTGACTGGCCGTCATTATGCGACTGTCAACTGTCGCTAATGAGATTACGCCCGACGTCCACAGTCTAGCGCGAGATATGGAAACTGGTATGTTTCCTAGATATCACAGATTGCTGTTTACACTGTCGAGATAGTGCTTAATTTGGTTGATTTCTGATTCGCGGGAAACAAAAATAAAAGACTCATTTCACTCTTTTATCAATAATTTCTTGTAAAACTAAATACAAATTACCAAAATAACTGAGAGTGAATTTAGTAGTTTTGTAGTTAGAAGTTTATTGATACTTATATGCACAAAAGAAAAACTTAAAGTACAAACGGCGAACATAATGCCAGGGGGAATTCTCTACCCTCAATCTCAGGGCAAAGCAAAAAAAGACAACATATGTACTTGTTTGTAAAGTACCTTTACAAAATATGGATAACTTATACTTAATACCAACGCACCTACCTACATATGAGGGAGCCTTCCAGTCCCATAAATCTACTAAACGAAGCACATACATATCCCATTTGCAGTGTCACAGCAGAATCTAACAAGCTCTCACGTTCAGTGTAAATGACTGAGATTTAAAGGAAATTGCGCTCGCATACATGTACAAGTAAACTATGTACTACAAGAGTGACATGCAGTCAACGCGTGCCTGTCATTCCGAGATCATTACGACTGGTCTCGTTACTGCGAACACGTTTCACTGATGAATCTATGCTCACGCAAACTGTTTCGGCTATACGACTGTAAACATATTTTTTTTCTATATGACACAGATTTTTCATCTTAGGGTTTTCCGCTATAAACGGTTTCAATAGGACATTGATTCTTTACGTATGCGTCTTAAAGGATTTTTATGCTTGTTTTATTTTATTGTACTTTATTTTGACTTGGTCCTCTTACCATGAAAACAAATTAGTGTTGAGTATGTGTTTATGTACTAGATCTGTCGATGTCGATAAAATGCATAAGTGGACATCGTGTAACAGCATGTCCACTTACGTATCTACATCCTTACCTAGATAATTTTCACTAATAAAATCAATTCTCTTGATAATAACCATTTGATATTGCTGCTGCAGCCGTAAATATAAATTCGTGTGTATATTTGTACTTTATCCCTATGCCATAAAGTTCTAAAGCGTATAGATATTTTTGTGACCGTACTAGAAGTAATTGACGTTATCAGATAGTGGTTGCGAGTGGTTAATAAAGTGACTGGCTGTCTCGCTAATAACTTATTTAATCTGCGACCTAGACAGAAATGTACCTACATTGATTTGTTACCTGATAAATGTTGTCAATTCGGGGCCTGGGAGTACAAGATTCTGTGAGTTAAATATAGTTTCCTAGTAGTGACAATAATGTATACTAAATCAAGTGTCGAATAGTGTAAAATGATAATTAGTTGGTATTAAACATGGTGTACTTATTTCGTGAGTGACTGGGAGTGATTTGGTTATAAAATCGGAAAAAGTAGGGTTTTATTACAGGCAAGTTATTTCTGTAATTTTGTTAATTTTATTTTATGATTGTGACTCAATTGTTAATAGATCTATCTAGATACTTAGAAATTGATTTTAACGACCAATAAACATTATATTTCAATTTATACATCGGTACAGTAGGCTTGTAGATATATTTACAATTTTGTATTGCTCGATCACTAACGTTATAATCGGTCCACTATATCTGTATATCGGTATAATACCTGAACTCAAATGTGGTATGATAATTTCATTTCAGCAGAGCCAATTTACCTAATTAAATAAAATGCTATACAAATCCACAAATTTGCTCTTCTCTTCATTGTTACTTTGTAAAGTAGCTAAACGTTGAAACACCAACCTGTAGATGACATCAAGTTACCGCGTTTACTAAGTACACATATTTATATTGTAAAGCGCTTTAAATTCTTATAGTAAGTAAAGAACATTACATGTTTACTCAGTCAAATAGTTAACTTGCCACGTGAAGTAGAATCTAGTAGCTCTACGTGTGTGGTGGTGGATATCTTGCCACATTAAGAATAGCGTTCTCGCTCCAACCGCATTTGGTGTTCTAACTCCCTAATTAGAGCAAGCCAGTGTTCAATCGGTGCGATCGTCACATACGATCGTCCTATGATCAAAATAATGACAGAGCGGCAAATGACAGCTAATCGGCGGTGAGAGCCGACACGGGATTGGTGGAAATCGAAAGTCGCCGGCTGATCATTGGTTTTTACACAAACGCTGTGCGGTCGGCGTTTACGACCGGTAATGACGGTGTGTTCATGGCCAAGTGCAACCGTAGTGTACCCAGACCTTTTTTTATATAGGTACTTAATACAATGCTATTTTATTTTTGTTGTCATTCAAAATGGAATTGCAGTTTTGCATACAAAATGTCACATTATAACATAGAGTTTGGTAGCTACCATACATCTTTTAATAACTGTTCGTAGCTAATTTGATTTTTCATTTATATTTATAAATAAAAATATATTCCGGTCATCAATTAATCTGTTAACAGAAATAACTATGGTAAAATAATACGCATTCTTTACTACAAAATCTGAGGAAAATAACCTGAATCGTTCTAATGGCCATGCCCCGGGGAAAGCCGGGCCATAATTGCGAAACGATTTGCCAAGAAACTCGGGGCATCCTTTATGTTTAGGTTCACACGCATTACTCGCGATTAGCTATATTAAGACGCACACAACGCGCGTTAATATCCCTAATAGTGCATTTGCTGACCTGGGAATGCAACACACGCAAATTAAGTACTTTACGTCCCATTCTTACAATGTAATGTAGGAGGAGAATAGCAATACAATTATCTCTTTATTCTCTATTATCTAATCTCTTATTCTCTCAGTTTTAGATTTTGCGATTTTTATATCACAGTTTGAACATTAATTGTGACCTAGAGGAGTTCTAGATAGTGCCGCTTCTTAATTGTACAGTTACGTCAAAGTAGGTTACAAACCGATACAAGCACTAAGATAGTAAAGCAATTTTTCCACGGCAATTCTTAAGCCCTGCGCCAGCGATTGCAAACCAGATCAATTTAGTGATAAGATCTCTCCCACAGTTATTAACAATCTCTTGTAGAAAACAGTTACCGAGCGGGATTGGTGATTGACGACCACTGGTGGAAACCTACTCTTGTTACCAAAGGTTGTGGTGAAGGGTTTTCCCTCGGCTGAAAAAGAGAGCGTAATGATTTTCAAGTATACCTAGGTATACACTATGTTAGTGTTTGAGTATTATTTTAGAGTTTTATCTACCTAGTATCATTCATTAAACATTAAACCTAGTAAATTATAGGTAAACTATTATTTCTTTGCCATGCTATACAACAATATGTACGTAGAGTCGCCTAACTTGTGAGATAGTTTTGGAAGTACTTACTTAATATGTCTTTTTATGCAATTTTTAATATTTTACCTGTTTTTTTTAAATGTTTGTTGTAAAACAACTTTGTAAATAGAATACTCGAATTTATAAATAAAATATTCCACTCTTTACTTAAGTAAATATCCAATTGCGTTTATCAAATAAGCTGTAAATCAAACGCCTATAAAACTTTACGATAAATAAATTCCAGGTTAACGACTAACCGAGAGGTAATTTGCCAGTTTAACGTGTTACACCTTCCGCAAATAAAATACTTGTAATATCGAAAACGCATCGTGTTTTATCGTTGTCGATCGTGTCGTGCATTACAAATAAATTCAATACCTACGACCAATACATAATACGCAATTTATGTGTTTGTTTAAAGTCTCAACTTGCAATATACTAGAGTATCTTTTTGTAGGTAAATGAATAAATAAATATTTGGGGACAATCTTATACGGACCGACCTTTTTTAAATTATTTCGGTGGAAAATAAGCATAGGTACTGCCAGCCTGATGGTAACCGGTAACCTAGCCTCAAACTAAAAGTTATTAACGGAAGTCGCGAATATAGTCCCCGAACAACGGCCGCCACTTTCCGCTCCGCATTTCCTTACACCAATAACATAATTAAATTAAAACGACACCTCATTATCACCTATTATTTGTTTACCACTTAATAACACGCGCCGACGGCGTAAGTGAATGGAAAATGAATATTAAAAGTTAAAACATGCAATACTGAGTAATTGCAATTCGAGAACATGTCATCTCTGTATTTATTGGCGTGTCGTTGGCTTGTTAAAGCTTCCGTGATATCAGAGACAATATTGTAATAAAGAATGACAATTGAGTTTAGTGCTTGGCGTTACTTGGCTGCATTCTCAGTCCCATAATTTATTTTAGAAAGAAGCATGCAAAATATATGACATACTTTTTGGCTCTCCATCTTTTCCACTTATTCACTATTTCTAGTGACTTAACTCAGGTTTTGAGATTTCTTAATTCCGTTTTATATCAATTTTCATTTTGATATTGTACCTACTGAAGTAAGTTTTCCGGATCAGATCGCTTGTCGCGTTCGCTTTCGACGACGGTTTTAGTATTTTTGCCGGTGTTATTGTATTTTATTATTTTTTTAATATTATGTAGGCACATACTTACATTTACCTATCTTTGATGATATAAGTATATTATTTATTTATGTTGAAAGTATAGGTAATTAGCTTCGGCCGCCGACGGCTCAAGGTCGGGCTAAGTCCGGGCCTTATAAGGAGATGCGGCCGGTCAGGCGACACGCTGGCTGTTATGAAAGAGCCTAGACTATCTACACTTTAGAGCGATGAAAACGGGCCAATTTATTAATCTTGGGGGTTTATCCTCTTCGTCTTAATTTCCCAGTTGCATCCTTAATTATCTCTGGTAGTCTCCCTAATACTATGAATGACTGAATGACGCTAGTTTTTACGACTGCTTAAGTACTTTGTGACCAAGAGGGGGAAGTTTAACAGTCCGAACTTCATATATTATTAGATTTATTAGACATTACGACATCATTAGTTACTGGCTGTCTATCTCGCAGGCTTCAATTTACTTCAAGTAGTGACTTGCTGTTAGTAGTAGGTAGTCGCCACTGCGACTACTACTAACAAAATCAATATAAAATCAAGTAAGTAGTTTTTTTTTTATTTGAAGTTCGAATACGGCTCTAGTCGGCCGAAGGTCGGGCTAAGCTAAGTTCGGGCCTTATAAGGAGGAGCAGACGGCGGCGACACGCTGGCTGTTGCAACATTAGACTGTCTAGCCTCATATAGCATACTGACAGCAGTGGATAGAGAAGTTATTAGGGCCTTCTTTTCGAAGATTATAAAAATGATGAAAATATCAGTGACTATAATAAATTCATATACACAAACGTCCGTTTTTGCAAATGCAAAAACAGGTACAGTACTTTATGAACCGATATTTATCAAGAAAAAAACAATACTTCTCTCAAAAAGGCACTTAACGTTACTGAGAAAAGGTTTTATATCACCATTATTATTTTTGTCATTTCGCATCTTTAACGGTTTAAAATTACTGATTACGTCAGTCAAACGATAGAATATGCACGCTAGGTGTTCGCCATTATGAAACACAATAAAGCCTCATAAAAATTACTTACCAATAGCCATTAACGTTATAAGACCTATTATCTCAACCTAAAATCGTAAGACATACGAGTATGTAATCTTAGTTTATTGCACAAATCAAAATGGGAACAATGGATTGCATAAAGTTGCAATTTTGCCGCGCAACCGTTTTCAAAAGACACGTGCATGCCTTATATTTATATACATTCCCATTGTCTACTAAATGCAGTCGGACGCTAATAAGAGCGTTAAAATGACGTTGCGTTGCGCTGCAGGTTGAAGGCGTAAACCGGAGACCAAGGTGTTAGGTAGGGGTCTCCTAGGTTTTTGACTTGAGAGCCATGGCTAGGCCATCGGCTCCCCCGTTTCCATTTCGCGGGCTGGATTATATGGCCTTTGATTCTCTCACTTCCATTCCGCGGGCCTAAAGTAAGTAAGAGTTTGCAGCGAGTCTTAGTTAGGATACCTCTAACCTGGTGTAAAAATGACCTCAAGAATTTAAGATCCGTCCCAAATACGCATCGGAGGGTGTAAACTGATTTGGTAGAGTACTCATTCTCTATGTCCAATGAAAATAAAACCTTAGGTCTCGAAACAGTCATGTTGCAAAGGATTTTGTGCCTCATAGTTAATATGTTAGTCCACAGCGTGAAATAGCAGCTCAAATGTCACGCCTCAGGCCATTTAGCGGAGTATGAAACGTGATATTTTTGAGGTTCTAGCTCACCTGAATAACGACAGAGTAGTGACACGTGCCTCAAGGTTGTTCAGTTTATTTTCGTGCCGTTTTGCGGTGCATGGATTTGCGTCACCGTTGAGTGACTGTTGAGTGCATCTATGTAGTTCTAAATATCACTCTGTTAGCTTTTATTGCTGATTGTGTTAGGCCAAAGGTAATCATAACTATGTAACGTTCAATTAATAAAAATAAATATGATATGTCAAGTTTTGCTATTATCTGACTAGTTCTATAGTATCATAGGTAGGTAACATTAATATTTTTTTATTCTTGTCATTCAAAAGATGTTTAAAATTAAACGTTAAATTTCTTCATTTCGCAAAGACAGGATTTCAACTGAGCTTGGTAGGAATCTCGCTGGCTTTATCGGCGACCAATAAACAGCTATTGCCTGTCAGCAATGCTATAATTGCAATATTATGGCGTCACCTCCAAAACTTAAACCCTAGGAATCTGGTCGACCAGGCGACCACTGATATTAATACGACTTAGACACTGTTAGCAGATCATAAGCAGTACATTGACAATTAGTAGACATTTATTGGTATTGTAGAAATACTTTTTTGTAATTAGTAAAAGTAATATATTAGAAAGCCTATCATTAACCCTTTGATTAAAAATTACTATCTCTTTTCATTTGTATTGTACGTACTAATAAATTGCTTGTACGTTCCAGACTTCAGACCATCATAATGCAGGTAAAAATTCAACAAGTGTTGCCATCTATTTTTTACACATAATTAAGATACTATTAAGTTATACTGCGCCGATAGCATTCCTCCGGTCCTATCACCGCTTATCCAATTAAGCCAAGTGAATGTTTGACTGCGCATTACTGGGCTCCTAGTTCCTGTACGGATATGATGGTCGTTCTTGTCTACGTGACAGCGTGATAAAACGGTGTCCGTCACTTTCTTTCCCACGGTGTTAAACAGTGACAGTTATTTTATCACGTGGATAAAGATGGATAAAGCTATCCATAATAGGCTGGCTGGTGTTAAATCAATCCGTCTAACAGCCGGTGATTAGTTGAAGCCGTAATCATGGACTACGCGAAGCGTGGTGTTTTACATTATCTGTAAGGAGTGATAGTAAAGAATAAGTATCCAATAAATATAACGTCTGGTGTAAATGAGATCCTAAAATTAAAAACCAACCCCCAAAAATGAAACAAACGTGATTTAGATGCGCTGTTAACGTGTAGGTAGTGTAGTATGAGACAACCTTTTTTAACCTTCTTATTTGGTACGACGTCTATATAAGTGAAAATTTGCAGGTTTCACTGTATACATAGTTAGATGATCATTGCTAGGATAAGAAAGTATAATAAGATATTGTGTGTTGCTGTAAGATATTGTGTGGTGTGTTGCGAAAAAATGTTTCTAATTAATTAAATAATTATGGCGTAATTTTATGTAAGTAAGGATTGTAACCAACTTATCGCTGTCATGCGCATGTGTCGGATAGTCATGAACATTAATGTTTTTTGTTTTCAAGCAAGTCAAGCAACAGCTAAGTAAGTACACATTTATACAAACTGTAGAGAGTTTACCGTTATTTAACTACCAGTAAAGGAACTTACTATCAACAAAGTTAATACTCATTTGACTCTAGAAATAAATTACTTAAGAGGTGAAATAAACGTTTCCTTTCTTAGCTTTAGTTTTTGTGCCTTAACTGAGATTGTTGGGATTACAGACTCCGGACATTTAGTGGGTGATAACTTTTTACGAGTTCACGCCGAGGGTTCTTACATTGTTATAAAACGTAAATTATTGTCATAATACAAACCATATAAAAACCGGTCAAGTGCGACGCATTTATTAAATAGGAATTGTGTCTTAAAATAACTGCTGTGTACATTTTTCTAATAATTGTCTGGTGCTTTATTTATTTACGTGTGTGGTGAGAAATGATTTATTTTAAATACAGGCAACACCCCAATTAGTTACAAGGGCGTTTTTTTTTGTTGACCCCTATTCTTTTTTTCAAATTTGGGATTTTTTATGTTATTTCTACTCAGAATCACGAGCTCTTTCTATCCTAATAGGAGAAAAAAAGTGTCCCAAAATTTCCATACATTTTTCGATCTTTCCATTACGCGACCGCCATACAAAGTCTATGAAAAATGGTGACGGAATGGAAATAAAAACCTTAGGACACTTTTTTTCTCCTATTAGGATAGAAAGAGCTCGTGATTCTGAGTAGAAATAACATAAAAAATCCCAAATTTGAAAAAAAAGTGTAGGGGACAACAAAAAGAAAACGCCCACAAATGTTGACTGACAAAATTTTGAACTTTCTAGCTGTCGTTTCTTATGAACGACCAGAACGAGGCTGCACAAGTCATAGGTATCTATCAATTATCCGTGACAACCCTAACGGCATCACAGTTATAACAAAAAATTAGTAGGTCGATCGTGCTAAAATGCATGCAATTTGCAGTAGGCGTGTTATTCTGATCCCGGCTAGCCGTACTCGGACCAAACACAGTCCTTATCAGCCATTTAGCGTTTTTTCATGTATATTGCGCCCCGCGGACTTACTTAGCATAACCGTTTTACATAATTACCGACGCGGAGGAAAGTTTCATGGGATGTAATCGCGAAGATATTATCACAGGTAATATTGTTAAGCATTTTATAGGACTTTCGCATTGGAACTGCTGCTGTGTCGTTGGCAAATTGTCCCTGGAGGCTAATGTTTGTTTATTGTTTAATTATTCGTAGATTTGCATATACACAACGAACCCGCAACTAAATCAACAAGGTATTTAATTTAGGTTAAGTATTTAATTTGACTTTACTTAAACAACATGAAAAAGAAATGTCCAGTTCGGACACCTATTTAATTTACTACCAACATAAATTTTTCCGATTGATTATACTACTGCTGGATTTAGACAAAACGAAATCTTATGTTATGCTCAATACCTTACCCAAAGCATGTGTTTTTACCATTTATCTCATGTAAGTTAGCAACGACTTTTGCTAACTAGTCTACTGATACCATTTCTTTTAAAAGAAGGTGTTAATTTATTAGGGCCCGTTGAATCCATTAAAATAATGACCTCCGCAATTAACCAGCGCTGCAATGATTGAATTAATCTTTTATCAAGAGACAATGATTTATAACTCAAGATAGGTTATAGGCGTTCCAAAATTGAAGCTCTTAACTTGTGACAAATTGGACAAGTTGCCTTTAGACGTGGCTGGACAAGCGAGAAATGTGCACGTGCTAACGAGCTCCCGCACACCGAAAGAGAAAGACACGACCTTATGTTTAACAACGAGTGTAATAAAGATGGATGGAATGAGAAAATTTATCAAAAATAACGGATTTATTCGTAGGCACAGAAATAAATATGGAAGTATTTTTTGTGCTCCTCAAGTATGAGTATAACCTATCTA
The DNA here is from genome assembly GCF_948474715.1 of Cydia amplana. Lineage (NCBI taxonomy): Eukaryota > Metazoa > Arthropoda > Insecta > Lepidoptera > Tortricidae > Cydia > Cydia amplana. The sequence goes on along the minus strand of NC_086074.1, from coordinate 16,389,266 downwards.
TGGTTATATAATATCATTATCAAGAGATAAAGATGTGTACAGATAACTAATCACACCAATAAAATAAACTTTACGGCCCCGCTAAACTGTTGATGCTGGGCAGTAAATTTAAATACCTATTACTAGTCAAAGGCTGACCCGGCAAGGCAATTTGTTGTCAAGTTACATGATTTACGAGGTTCAGAACGAGGAAATAGCATGCCCATGTTGCCATCATTACGTTCTATCAGTAATATCTGCATGCTAATGGGAGTTATGCGATTGAAACGTGGATGTATCCGTGAGTTACGTTAATTCTGTAAATAACACGTATAATAAGCAAGCGATGCACCTAGGTATCTGCAAGTATATACTTGAGTAGGTTATGAGGTAAGTGAACTTAGGACGAGCTTTCAAAAATACATATGTACGTTTTTTTTTGCTCATAACTTCTATAATATTCAAATAATCTAAAAAAAGCAGTGTTCAAATATTTTCCCTAAGGTCATCCAGATAGGAAAATGGCGACTAATTTTGTATGGAGAGGCGGTCTTCCACTGTCCTTTTAATCACTGCCCTGAGCCACAGGCAGCAGTAAAAGGTAACCCCACAAAGCCGGAAAGAGTGAATCTGATCGCCGTAATCGCTGTAACCCGACGCCGCTCGTACGCTGCGATTGTGCGGCTTCGATGCGTTAACTGGATTTTTATGTCTGTCAGTGGTTTTATTAAGGCGCTTCCTACACGTGGTATTAGGGTATTACGCATATTATGTATTACTTTTTAAAGTATTCCCCAGTAACTCCATGCAACTTAATTGTTTTGTTGAAAATGTTATTATTACATTATAATGGTATAATGGTATAACTCATGGGAGTTACAAAGTAATAAGTAAGGACATATATTTGTTGTCAAATTGCATTGCAAAGTAATCTGTATGTTCTTCTTTGTTAAATTAATTATTTTAGGGCCGATTGTGTCAAGGATTAAGGATAACAATCATTTGCTAGCGCAATTTAGTTGCCATTGTGTTTTAGTAGATTATTAGTTTTTATCCCAGCCCACATACTCATACTAATTATATTCAAAACATAGGATACGTAAGTACGAGTAAGGTAAGAAGGCACATAGGTACCTAAGGTACCTAATACCATTCCGAGAAAGGGTTTATAAACTTTTATTTGAAAGCGCATGTCATATTCTCCTTATTCTGGCGTATCCGATGGGAGTTGAAGTAGACTTAACGAACTGACAACGTCAAGGCTTATTAAAATAATCCCGACCGTGGTTAATATATGTAGAACCGTCATCGTAAAGGACACTCGCTCCATTTCAAAAGAAATATCCTTGCCACTTACACAGTAGAACTATCCTTTCATGTAGGTAAATATTTATAAATAGTCTTTATTGCGAAGGTGTAAAGACGAGGTTTCTATTTTTGAAATGTACGTTAACAATTCGATTCACTGATCATATCATACGACTTTAAAAATAGTTTTTATAACGAGGGCAGCAGTCGTATAGCTATTCTACACAACTATGGAAACGAAGAACGTTGTAACAATACTTATACGGGTTTCGTACTTAATGCCTTATGAGTCGGGTCTAAGCTAAGCATTGAAACATTGAAACAAGCTAGGCTTGTGTTACGGTCGTCAAAGATATGTAAACAGTTTTCGCCTTATTACGGGGAAATAAGATGCAAATGTGTAGAGATATTGAATGCGGTGTACAATTCGCTTCATTAGTGCGATTAGCGTCTGATCCGCTATTTATCCGAGCTATCACACGCGTTGACGGGCGTGGGCGTAAAGCCGCGTGCTAGGGATGTGGTCTTGTGTGGTCACCTCGGTACATTATTTTATAATAACATAAGTATATTATTATTATCGGAGTCGTCAGGGATCTGTAAGGTTTTCCCAGCGCAATTTACAAAATATTGTCTTATTCGGTTACCGCGATGGTTACTCATGAAATAAAATGAAACTTTTTTTATACATATCGCTCATTAAACACAATAAGGCTAGACTGAAAGATCTTGCTACTTATTGCTCTTATTGAGACCCATAATATAAAACACATTTACGACTTTCATCTGAATTAATTGGACATCAGCTTATCCCTGAAGTTACACAAACGTTAAAACCCAGAAGCCAACTTTCGCTCCTATTATCCACCTGTCAGTTACTCTGATTTACAAACATTCCTACAGTTAAACCCCGTACCACAACATTGCAGTCATAAAACTAGTATATTATATTCCTTCGTTAACCAAGGCATCGTCAATCTTCCCTCATTGGAATCTGCCAGTAGATTAGTAACTCCAAAGATGTAACAGCTCTATATTTATGACATCCGCCATTCGCTTTTCGAGTTGTGACTGCCAGTGTCACTCCGCGGTAAATTAGTTCCCGTACCTGTTTTGATAAGCTGGTCATGTTGTTCCTGTTGCTATTCTTTCGAAGCACCTACAGCATTCGCTTCAGGGAAACCAGCACAAGTTACACAAAGTTGTTACGGGTCTTGGGATCACCCTTACATTGGTGTACTTGTTGCGACTAGTCGGTAGGCAATGAGAATAGCCCAGGACCTGTACCTTGCAGTAGGACCGATTATGACACCCAAAGAACGACGTAAGCGACGTACTTCAAGTCTAACTTATATTATCTTATACAAGGGGGATAGTTCTTGAGACTGGATGTTGTTTGGCGCCTGTGAAAAGGATTACTGTGATGCCTGAATGGATAGGAAGATTTTATGTGCCGACATGCAATTTCCTCTAGTCTTTTACAATTATGTAGTTTCTTGAATAACAGACTATATTTAATCATATTGTAAAAATAGGCTTAAAATTAAAGCCTTGACCGTATCTTGCCTGTAACAAAGCCGTGGAAATGTATGCGAACCTCTTGTACCTATTAATGTTTAACTAGAGCGAATAAGATTATTGTATGATATTATATGCTATTTATGTTTCAAGATTTTCTAAAATACACATGACAATCATGTCATGGTCAAACTGATCATAGCCATTTTGTTATCAACATAATATGTGACTGGTAAAACCTCTAAATATTTGACATAAAATTCCTCAACGGACATTTTTTATCATTGTTAGATAACAATACGCGGTTGCGCGCAACACGAATACAATAGCTTGTATTGGATGTTGTTCCACTAAAAGGGCTACCCAAATAGTTTTTTTTTTAAATCAAGGTTCAAGACCGTGGCCAGGGTCTTTTTGTGATCTTTAATGCGCAATTGCGCATTAAATTTTATGTAAAAAAAGGAAGGTTTAATTTTAATTTTAATGACAAAAACTTGTTATTGTTAAGTCATCGAATCGGCTTACCTCTCTACTAATATACCTACCTAGGTAGTAGCTACATAACCCATAATTTTGTTTACGCATTGATGTTAGTAAAAAAGTTACTTAAAAAGTAATTGCCTTTGATTTACCGTCGCTTGTCATTACCTCTATGGCATGGACTGATCGGAAATAAAACAGCAAAGACAACTGAAAACCTAAATAACACATGAATTAATCTAAATATGTGTTTTGTCTACAGCCCCCACCGGTCGCGCACCCCCCGCTGGCCCTGCCCGCGCCCACGTCTGCGCCCGCGCCGCCCGCCTCGCACGCCGCCGCGCCGCGCACCATCGTCATCCAGCGCCCCGACGCCCGCCACGGCTTCGGGTTCACCTTACGGCACCTGGTCGTCTACCCGCCGGATTCACTGCAGGTTGGTACCAGCTTGCCGGGGACGACAAATGCCGCAAATTGGTGTCCGATAGGCGTCTTACTTGTTTTTAGACCTGTCGTCTAATCTCGCATTTCCCGCAACCTTACAAAACTATCTGCAAATTCCTTTATATTATCCTGAAACAATCCTAAGGGTATAAGGTAAATGTCCTGCTCGACGTGCTAATGCCCAATAGATAGCTATTACATCTATTGACAATGACTTAAGTTTAAAGATGACACTGGACAGTGCCGAGCACTCGAACGACAAATATTACCTAGGTTTAAATGGCAAGTCAGACTTATCATAATCAAAAGGGGGTTATGTACTAAAAAAGATCCATAATTGCGTCGTTAATAACATACTTCAACCTGTTTCCAGGAGTTGTACGAGGATGCGCGCCACCTCGCGGTGGGCGCGGTCGGCGCTCCCATGGACACGATCTTCGTAAGGTCCGTGCGGCCGGGCGGGCCGGCGGCGGCGGCGGGGCTGCGCGCGGGCGACCGCGTGCTGGCCGTCAACGGGGAGCCGGTGGCCTGCGGCCGCAGCCGCGCGCCGTATGCGAGGGTCGTCCAGCTGGCGCAGCGGGAACCCTTCTCGCTCAGGCTGACGGTTGTGCCGAGAGACCACGATCTCTTGCAGAGGGTAAGTTCAGTAGTTATGACATGTACTATGTGGTTTAACAAATACATGTAAAGTTCCTGCCGCGCCTGTTCCTATCTTTATCGCACGCGCGTAATTATATATTGCTATCTCGCTCATGACGCCAAGGATCACTGTACATACGAACGGGTATGGAAGATATTGTGCTGGCCATGAAGGGCATTTGGTTGAGATCAAACATATGTGAGTGTCATCCAGCTAGTCATTTCCTCGTTCTTATTCAGAAAAGGTACATACCACTGTAGCAGAGAAACAGCCCCTCTTGCTCTGACGATTGTGCATCTTGTGCTGAGGGACTTCAATCGTCGACACATTGCTGTGTGCAACTGTGCATCTCATGCTTCTGTCTCTTTGTATAATTAAATAACTATTTGGGCAATTTTGTATTAGTTTAGCTGAACAATCATTTAAAAAAAAAATTGTACAAGATATCTATACTAACGTTAGCCTTTTCTTCCAGTATTTCAGCGAAGCCGCTTACAACCCTGAATCGAACCAGCGGCACATTGAAATGCCGGCGCCGATAACCGAGCACGAGTCGCGCCTGTTCGACGCGTACCGGAGGCCGAGGGCCGCGCTGCCGGCCCCGCAGGCGCCGCGGCGGGAGGACCCGGAGTACGCGAGCGTGGCGTCGCTGGCGCCCTCGCGGTATGACGTGCCGCGGCTACCCCCTACACCCCACCATTTGTTGCATGATAGGTAAATATTTATTATAATTATTCACTCTGTTAGTAATTGCTTACAGTTGACCTGGTCCAGAGTTCTCCAGCAGTGCGCGGTTATGTCTGATATATACAGCTGGTGGCCAATGCTACTGCCTACTAAAATGTGTATCGCAGGACCCCGATAATATTGAATTACATAGGAGTTTATAAAAAAAATTGTCGTAATTGAACTCGGACTTTCATAATCATTGTTGTTGTTACAGTAGGAGAGAATCAGACACATCGCTACCATCATCGGCCACAGAAAGCAAAGACAGCCTCGGCTCCTTCGACTCGAACTCAACCCTTACCGGCAGAGAACTAGACGACTCGATTATCCTATCCCGAATACGAAAGAGTCTCGAACAGAAAGAGGCTTTCCTCAGACGACCGAGCCAACCCACCGGTTGGGTCACCCCCGACGTCCCACCTACCATAAAACAAAAAGAGTTCTACGCGAGGCCACAGAAGTTACAGAAACCAGCGTGGCCTCCCCCTTCTTCCCCGCCTCTCGCGGCATCTCCCCCACCCTCGTTACCCCCTCAAGAAATAAAAAGAGATGATTGTTCAGCGAGCGTTGACAGCGGAACGTACAGCGGCTATGGGGAAGTTAACGGAACTCCAAACGACAAACAGAGGCTAAAACAGGACAAGAGTCAATTTGTGGCAACACTATCGAAGATACAGGAGACGACGCCAAGCAATAATGGGTCGATGAATAATGGATCTTCTCCTGAGTATCAGGAGGCGGCATCGACGAGTAATCCGGATAGCAGGTAAAGATATTCGTTTGAGCTGACACGTGTCTCAAAAATCATTTCATTAGTAGCCCTTCTTTAATACCTTTCACTTAACCGAATTTCTCCCGTTCCAGATATCCAGTGCCCGAGCTCCAGCTAGTGACGGCCCGGACGAGGCAGCTCGAGGAGGCGCGCGGAGGCGGCGAGCGGCGCACGGAGGTCGCTCGCAGCGAGCTGGCTCGTATGTCCACGACGCGGCTGGAGCCCAGCGTGGCGCTGCGGAGGAAGGAGTTCGAGACCAGGGCGTCCAGGAGAGAAGCCAGGTCGCTCGATGTACAACCTCAGCAAGGTGAGATTTAAAAACCATAAGAAAGAAATCTAGTTTCTAGGTAGAAATGAGTACGTACTTTTTAGGGTTCCGTAGCCAAATGGCAAAAAACGGAACCCTTATAGATTCGTCATGTCTGTCTGTCTGTCTGTCTGTCTGTCTGTCTGTCTGTCTGTCTGTCTGTCCGTCTGTCCGTCTGTCCGTCTGTCCGTCTGTCTGTCCGTCCGTATGTCACAGCCACTTTTCTCCGAAACTATAAGAACTATACTGTTGAAACTTGGTAAGTAGATGTATTCTGTAAACCGCATTAAGATTTTCACACAAAAATAGAAAAAAAAAACAATAAATTTTTGGGGTTCCCCATACTTAGAACTGAAACTCAAAATTTTTTTTTCAACAAACCCATACGTGTGCCATCTATGGATAGGTCTTCAAAAATGATATTGAGGTTTCTAATATCATTTTTTTCTAAACTGAATAGTTTGCGCGAGAGACACTTCCAAAGTGGTAAAATGTGTGTCCCCCCCCCCCCCGTAACTTCTAAAATAACAGAATGATAAAACTAAAAAAAATATATGATGTACATTACCATGTAAACTTCCACCGAAAATTGGTTTGAACGAGATCTAGTAAGTAGTTTTTTTTTATACGTCATAAATTGCCTAAATACGGAACCCTTCATGGGCGAGTCCGACTCGCACTTGGCCGCTTTTTATTATTTATATGTGAGTATCTCTGGATTTCAATAAATCAGTCTTCGAAACTGATTTTGGACTTACGTGACATGGCGCAGTCGGTAGGATACGAACTCCTAAATGGACTTTGATTTCCAATCACACACACAGCAATTTAGCTATACTTGGTCAACCAGATCTTGTCAGTAGAAAAAGGCGCCAAATCTGAAAAAAAGTAGGCGCGAAGGGAGATCGTCTCATAGAAAATTTGAATTTCGCGCCTTTTTCTACTGACAAGATTTGGTTGACCATCTATAGATTGGGTCCACCGTTGTTGTTATCTGTGCCTGAATATGATTAATAGACTTAGGTCAAGTTTTAGGCTTAGTTTTAGAAAAATTTTGTTAAATTACAGTTTTTTTTTTTTCAGATTTAGAGCATGAATTAGCACTCGGCGGCAGCTTGTCAGGAAACCAGTTGATGATCACCGGCAGTAAATACCTACATTGTCCGCCACCTGAAAAATATGTTCCCGGTAACTACCTATTTCTAAAATATTAGAAGACTATCTGATTTCTTACGAATTTCCTCGAAGTAATTTTTCTTCTTAGAAGAACCTAATACAGTTTTAAAACAACATCATCTTATTTAATTGCAGAAACAGATAAGGTTCAAATGCGAACAAGGTCAAACAGTACAGGCAGTGAAGGACTACCTATTAGAAGACATCATGCCACAGGTAATAATCTTTAACAAAACATTATCCAAGTTATATAACTTTAGGTACTAGAACACAATTTTCACTTCACCCCCACATTTAATTTATAAATCCCAGTAACAACGATAATCGTGTACTTTTTGTTATGGGTAAGTATGTCAATCAAAACGATTATCAAACAAGACTGAAGTTGTGCTGCGTTTTTTATTTCTGAAATGCACTTATCCAAGCCATCCGCTTTATGTTACAAATAAACCCGAAGCGGATTGCCCGTGGGCTATCGCGTATTTTAACTTCTTATAGCAACCGATCTAACACTCGCGTATACGAACTCTCATGTTAGGTACCTACTCATGTCCAAGAGGATAAGGATAAGAAGCGTTGTTGTTCGATTTTGAATGTATAACAGCTAATCTGTGAGCCATAAAAAAACGCGGCACAACGTAGCATACACGCGGAGCTTGAAGCACCTCTAATAGCACTGTTACGCTCCAAGATGGCAGTCACGCGAAGAGACGTATGGGGCTGAACAGGGAGCAAATGGAGGCCATGAACCGGGTGTCTCTGCCCGGCGCGGGTGCGGCCGTGCGGCCCACGCAGCTGAGCCTGGCGCCGCCCTCGGCCGCCAGCTCGGGCGCCGCGTCGCCGGCCGAGCCCTCGCCCACGCCCAGCACGCCCGCCGACTCAGGTCCCGCCCAAGAACACGCTGAGACTTCTTCTTGGAATGCTCTCGCTCCCTCTGATTAACGCTCGCTGGGCTGCAAAATTAACAAACCGTTCGTTTGATCTGACGGCAAGTGTAGACGGTGCCACCTGAGTCGCATTACGACGATTACTAGATATTTATTTGCTTGGCTTTTGGTGTGTTCTCCTCATACATAAAATTTAATGGGTTCGCTTTGTCATACCGGAAGGTAAACGGAACGCATCCAGTATGTCATATTCCTTAACTAATATAAAAGATCACTTCAACTAAAACTACGAACTAAACTTGCCGTCAGTTCAAAAAAATAACAATTTACCATCATTTTAAAGAACAGGCTTCAAATCTGTGTCTTTCCTCCGGACACTGCTTTGAAACTCAGGAGGGAGCGACCGGTCTAACCTTCTCTTCATACTAACGGAATGATGAGTGTGCTTCTAGGTGTGCTACTAATGTCGACTAATCGTTCGTGAAATCGGTGTCTAATGTACTAATGGTGTCGAATGTTGCACGATTTGTCCCTAAACGAGTGTTCCGTCGACAGGTTATGCTGACGACTTGGTGACACGGAGACAGAAGAAAGATGCTCAACTTGGTGGTCAGTATTTACAATAAATTACCTACCTACCTACTTATATTCAAAAAATGTATAACCAGTGTCTATAATGATTTTACCAAAACAATTGTTCGTTACTAATTTGACAAGAGTAATCGCTTGTAGAGTACTTGTAATCTGAGTAAAGATTAGATAATTTGCAAGATTTAGATAAAGGGCCTCTTACTATTGTTTACATTCAAAACTAACGTCAATGTTGTTTATAATAGTATTTTAAATATTCATAAAAAAATCTGGCCCTATTTATTTATTTCTGCGGGCGGCCATCTTTGGACCGTACTGTCAAACTCTTCTCTGGGGTTATATTTATGTTCCTATGTTTTAATTAGTTAAAAAATGCGTCTTGATTTACTACAGGATATATTTTTTACTGTACCAACCCATAGTTATTTGTTTTAATTACTTGTCAGCAGAGGAGGAGCGCGCGATGCGCCGCGTGTCCTACCTGAAGGCCACGTGGGGAGACCGGCTCCACCTGGACAGTGACCTGGAACCCGACGGCGACCATCACGCTTTGAGAAGGTACGTTCCGATCCACGCTCACACGTTTAGTCTATGGTTTCTGCAGTACCGTCTTTACGAGTATCATAAGGGAACACGGGGCTCGTGCCCAGGGCCCCCATTCTCAGGGGGCCCCCAAGTACAGACAGTATATTTGATTACCTGTAATAAATAGAAGTTCACAGTAGAAAAATGTTAGTATAATTAGCTTTCTTCAAATCATATGTGCCCAGGGGCCCCAGCATAGTTTAAGACGGCCCTGGGTTTCTGCCTCAAGACGATACATAATGATGCGCGCGAAAGAACGTGATATTTTCTTTTTCACGCGTATGTGACTGAGACACAGTAAAATACGGACCCATAAAAATAATCAAAACTTTTAAATTGAATAATTTTCTTATTAGAATTTCGTTGTATTATCGTGAGGCAAAAAATTATACAGAGTACAAATTATGTAGCCTAGTATTATTACGAAACAATTTCTTCTAGTAATTTAGTAGTAAAATTTCAACTACTAATGACCTCCATACCCAGTATGAGCTCTGCAATTTATATATTTATTGATTCTAACATTATTATGTTAGTGCAAGATGTAGAATACATTGTCATTGTTCGTCAATAACTCATATTGTCCTTTTAGTTTATGTTATCTTGTAGTTTTTGTAACTACCCCATAATTGAATTGTAGATTTATTTATTGTTATGTCTATGTTATGTCTTAGATAGTATATAACCCATGTTATAATCCCAATATAGTAGTAAGTAGTATGTACATAACAAAAACACTATATTTATCACTGAAGACTGATCTTTCAATTCTTTTGAGACGATACATAAGTATTTTCAGAGTCGTAATTCCAACTACTTACTTACTTTTTGTCTGATTGCAATTAACTAACATAGTAATAACATAACTTTATTTCCCGATTGAAACTCAGTCTAGTGATTTTACAAGTGTTACAATATAAAACAAGGAAGTGTGAAATCCGAAAAAAAATCTTCTCTTTCCAAAAAATTCTAACAACTTCATTAGGTTTCCATACAATTTTATTTTATCCATGTTCCTTTTTCGGAACTTGCACTTATTCAACACAACAAAATCTACAACAGTAAAATAACAACAAATAGGTAAAATTAAAGTTGGATTCAAACAAAAACAGTGTATACCGCAAGTGGCGCCCTCCTCGGTTCAGCGAAGACATTACGCCGCTGCTGCGAATATTCGACCCCCACGCGTCGCTCCCGATGCGGTACGTCGCATGACACCGCGGTCCCGGCGGCCGACGTTAGATGGCGCTTATGACAATGTTTGCATAGTTCACGTTTACAGCAATAGGTGGCGCTGCTGGTTGGCCTTTTGAGTGATGATGTGGCCCCATGGATGCTGGGAGCATCCGTATTTGATCACGGTCAAGCCTTAGTATTGTTTTGCGTCTCATTAGATAACCAACAGAAATTAAAGTGAAAATACGCTAGTTATTAATGCTGCCAGGTCACGTAGGTACAAAAGATAAAGATAAAAGATAGTTTATTCAAGTAGGCATAATTAGAATGCGCTTATGAACGTCAAATAAAGCTAGGTAGACCGGCTCCAACCCTACACCTCTGCCCCGAGAAGATTTAAATCCCCCCTCAATTGGAGGAGGGTATCCCAATATGGGACCGGCAAACTTGGTATGCTAGCGGTGTTCAGTTTCGATACAAATATTTACAAACACATAACTAACTCTGTGTAGCTAGTGAGCTAATATAATAAGGAGCTTTAAAAATTCTACGCGCATATCAATAATGCCTTATTAGGTCTAAAAATTATACTTAAAATAATATATATTTATTAAATTATTATCTCTGAACTCAATGCACAGTAGGTACATATAAAGCACCTCTTTCGTCTACCTACTTCCATTACATGAAATGTGAACTACCTACTCGAAAGAAACAATCAAATCAATTATTGATGTAAGGTGTATTTTCATTTTATTTCTGCCTTATTAAAAGCCACACACTTAAACGTTCAACTCTTAACTACCATAGAACAATTTAAAACAAAAACACAACAAATTCATTTAGTACTTGAACAGCATGAAGTAAATTTGTGCGCATGACTGAATGATTGTTTGCTTTTGAGTATTTTATAGCAGAAGTGCTACGATGTAGGAATGTAGTACTTTTTGAGTCAATATTCTACGTAACATTGGCTGCTGCAATACTGTCAAAAACCTTTACAATGCTGATGCGTTACAGTCTTTAGTTTGTGCTTGACATTATGGTTTTTAATCATTTGATTATCATGCGATTGGGTAACATAATTTAAATACTGAATTTATTTTATTTGCGTTACGGTAAAAAGTCTATTTGATAGGTAACCATCTGTCAACCATAGACTAACTTTGTAATACCTGTGTTTTAGACATTAGATACACATACAAATGACTGATGTGCCTAGATAATTATACGTATGAAGACTGAGTGTTGTACCTATTTATTTAATTGTTTTAGTATGACTTGTGTAGCATGCCCGTTGTGTTATTAGTTGTTTTATGTTAAGATCGAAGAGTTATAACTACAAGCTCTGTGTATATATCAAGTTCATTAATTTGTTACCTACCTATATGTTTTTGTTATATTTGTAATAACTCCCTTAGAACCTCCTACTAAACCTTAACATATTATTAATCCAGACTATCGACAAATGATTTACAGAAAAATATGTTAAAGAAATAAAAATGTCAATTGCCAGATAAAACGCATCCATAACTGTAAAAATAGAGTATAAAAAATCATACTTCACTGTAATCTTATTTACATTTCTCATATACAGGGTGACATTTGAGTCGTGATCAGTAATATGTTTTTCTTTCTCCATAAACAACGAGCAATTTAATGCCCCTACTCTTACTAAAATCAGTCAATTTTTTATTTATTTTTTGTCATTTATTTTACTTTTATAAGTGGATTTAGGATATTACAACGGCATATTAAGATATTTAAATTAGTAAATTGAATCGCCTCTTTGAATCGGAACTGTCATTGACATCAATTTTGTCATTTGTCCCAGTTAGAAATAAAATTTACTTAATTTTTCATTTGAAATATCTCACAAAGCTGTTTAAATACCACATTGCCACTTGTAAAAGTAAAATAAATGCCAAAAAATAAACAAAAAAATAAAAAAAATCTTGTCTGATTTTAGTAAGAGTAGGGGCATTAAATTGCTCGTTGTTTATGGAATTAGAAAAACATATTACTGATCACGACTCAAATGCCACCCTGTATTTAAACAAAAATCCATTAGCTGTATCTAAAAGTCATGCTTATGAACAAACTGTTCGTTAACATAAGTAATAAATATTTGTTTTGTTTGGGGCAGCCCTGAGAAGAAGGGGGAGGGGACAAGCGAGAGCGCCGAGGAGGCGATCGAAGGAGACGTGCAAGGGAATGTGCAGATCAAGATGGTAGTCAGCAATGGGAAGGTGAGAACTTTTTTTTTAAATCTTGTTTATTTTATAAGCCATACATCTTATTTCTCTCGATTAATATTGTGTGTGACAACCTTGAACAGAGATATGGACTAATGCAGTATATAAAAAATCGGAGAATTTCTAAAGATGGCGACCAGTAAATTAGTAACGGCCAGTTTTAAAAGTATCTAAAACATTTTATCTAAACAGGCAAATTTTTCATCATAGTAATTTCGGGTCAAATCTTGCAAGCTAAATTAGACCCACTTCCCATTATTCGATTGAACTGGATCTTCTCATACATATGTATTGAGTGCCAATGCAATATTATGGTAATTGGTACCATCGAGCTGATCTGTTGATGGGCACAGGCGGTGGTCGTAGGAACTCTGTGAAAGAACAATGCAACCTAATTTTCCAAAGAGGGTTTGTTAGAATTCCCTCGATGTCTCGATGAGTATTTTTTGCCTATTGGAAGAAAATTACAACAAAGATTAAATTTAAAGAAGAATCATTTTCAGCGCGCGAGCGACCGATCATGGAAGCAGGAGTGGGCAGTGCTGCACGGGACCAAGCTGCATCTCTACAGACATCATCATAGCCAGGTTAGTGTACATTCTACTAGGTATCCGTTATCTACCCACTCATCTTAACGCATTCACTGCCAGGGGGCGTGGCCTAGGAACAAACTTGTATGACGGTCGACGCACATGTGCGTCGGGGGCAGTGAATGTGTTAACGCTCCCGTTTGCTTCGTAAACGAACTCTGATTCCGCTTTTCCAAATCTCTGACTTGCCAACCCAGAGTTTAGAAGGAAGGCCTGGGGTTAGTCGCGTTTCCTAACGAAGTTTCCGTTTCCCTCATCCAAAAGATTGGCATTTTTTCAAGGAACTCATTGGTACGAGCTTCGATCTCAACTGACAGTTGCATATACATATGCGTGATTTATTTTTGTGAAGGGATACCATAGAGAAAAAAATACATAGAGTGCTAACTCCATACATCAGTTCAGACTATTAATTTCAGTGTCTACATCTAGCATCGAGTAGCGGAACTATCAGTACTGCTACTTGACAATAGATATAGCACCGACCGGAAAGTCTTATCTCAACAGCATAAGACTTTCCGGTCGGTGGCTACATCTATTGTCAAGTAGCAGTACTGATAGTTCCGCTACTCGATGCTAGATGCTAATAGTCTTTTTGGTACTAAAAGTGATGTATGGAGTGAGCACTCTATTTTTTCTCTATGGTAATACAATAAAAAATGCAGGATAGTTTTAGATTGAACATATATAAAATGACTGGATGCGTTGGTAAAACCAATGACGCACTGACACATATACCTATTCACGAAGGCACGCTTACCTATCTGATACGAATGGATATTAAGTACTTGTCTCGTAAAAATCACCATGGACTCATAAATAACTTTTTGATGATTAGTTTTTATTGCAAAGATATATCATGTTACTTTAACACAGCGCAATTTTTTCACGTGAGACGTTTTTAATATAAATTGCACACGTCTTTATGATACCTTAATATTAATCTTTCAGCTAACGAATCGTTAAATCTTGCGGCAGCAGTAAAATTATCTACGTGAAGTTTTCGACGAAAAGTGGAAATAGTATTGTGGTCGGAAAACCCATGAATTTCGTGCGTCAAACTGCATATCGTGGCTACTTAATATTTGTGTGTTCTTGGATTCTTAGCCTTTAGGATTATGCGTGTCCAGATTTTTTTCGAGGAATCAATGTGAAGTTTAGCCATTAGCTATTGTGCGAGGTGCGTAATGGTGAGGGAACTGAACGCGACGACATTGCATTACGTAGAAAATATAAGTATCTAACTGAGAACTCTAGCGGGCCCAATTTTTTTACATAATTGTCGAGTACCTTATAAATGTATAACTTATATGTATGTGTCTCATAGCCGCCACGGCAATGCACAGAACTTTTTGTACTTTACAAGTAAATTTTCCCCATTTACCTGCTGCCTATCATGACAGTATGTTTTTTTCTTAAAATCGACCTAAGCCCTATTATAATAGGGTTTTTAATCAATTGGGACAATATTGTAGATAAAGGTCATGAAGTGTGTAAAGGGCAAATATTTTCAAACCTCGGCGCTTTTAATGGAAAACTGTTTACGATACGGAACGTGTAATATACTCGTATATTACGCAGTAAAATGAAGTTTGCGTGGTAACTTTCTTGGAATACATGTGACTTGTTTTTTTCCTCTACCCATTTAAGCGTAATATCATTAAGTATTTAATTTAATTATTATTTCAGCTACACTGCGAAAAATCGTAAATAGTCACGGCCGAATTTGTTTCCCTAATGGATTACACCTTTTTAGGGCTATTTTGATTGTAATATGCTTCATCGCATCGTCTTAAAGGATTAATTATTAATCCTTTAAGACGATCCATTTATTATAAATGGTAACAATAAACTTGAAGTGCAATAATCAAAATAACCCCAGCGACATTCGCCTACTCCTATATCCGCTGTCGAGTCCGTTGCCAAATAATTAAAACATAATAGTAAATTCCAACGTGACCAGCGTTAATTAGGAACCATCCCAATTGTATTGATCTAAGATAAGGCAGCGAGCCATATGTGTTCGCGCACCTGGCCAGCGCGCTGGCGGTAACTGACCGTGACAAACGGACTTCCTTACAAAAATACCTCATATCAGATAAGAGAGGTGTGAAACGAAGGACGGTATCGCATTGGCTCTTTTTAACGTTAGAAAATGCTTTGAAGCATATCGAGAACCAGGGTTAGGGGTCGTAATGTGGGACTTCTGACCTTGTGTATTCTGAGAGAAGAGGCAAAAGAGTAGAGTCCATCAAAGCTTACCCTGCGGGCTCAGCACGGTTCCATTTTTATCGACTATCACTATGACCGTCACTTCCGCACTTACATACTTGTTAGAACGTGACAGGCATGGTGACAAACGATAAAAATGCGACCGTGCTACTAGGGCTGCACTCACTTTTCCACGACAAACTCACAAGTACCTAGTACGTAAGAACGTAAATCATGGCCGTAATTACTAAACAAAAAATCACCGCAACAGAACGCACACAATAAACCTCGCTAATAAATAAATTGCATAATTTTATCTTTCTTCAGAACCGTTTCCTCGTCTGGCAAAATAGAGTTGAAAATACCGAATGAAATTTTAAATACCGTAAAATGGGGTGAATAGGGTCAAAACTGAAATTCAAACCTCGATAACATTTTATTTTTACATATGAAAACTGAATGGTGTATATAATAAGTGTTCTGGACGTTTGTATTTTAGTTTTTATTTTATTTTGGGTAGTTCCATTTCATAACTTTGACGATAAAGAGGAAATCCCACCTCACCCCGTAGTGCCTCGTATTTGGGGTGAGAGGGGTTTTCATACTAAGGTGATTTTGGAAGATTGTTGGACCGATTTTTTTTATTATGCGTATTACTATAGCTCCATTTTAAATTGGAATACATTATTTTTGTAGCAGTAGCCTTAAAATCCCTTCTCACCCGCGAAACCTACTCACCCCGTTTTACGGTATTTATCAATTAAAATCCAATATGACACCATTGAAAGCAGCCATTCATAAAAGTTTAAAGTAGCTACTTGTCGAATTTAAACTGTTGTGAGACATACTAACATTGAATAATTTTACGGTTTAGACTCACTTGTTTACAACAACAAACTTACTTGTTTTGTTGTGTTTGTTTACTTAAAACAAGTGAGTCTAAACCGTAAAATTATTCAATACCTATTTGTCCTAATAAAAACATGAGTGGATGTGAATAAAGCTCGCACCGCCCATTCGCACGTCAACACGCTTATTAAGTTCACAAACCGTTGTTGCTTTTGATACTTCATTATCGCACTGTTTCTTTGAAGAAATAACGAATTCAGCAATATTAAATTAAAATCTTTTTAGAACTCAAAATGAGCAAAACTAAAAAATAAAAGAGCTTAAAGGTTTTGATACAATTCCTCGCCAATCCGCCTGCAACCAAGAACCTACCTATAGTTCGTTTTTTTTAGAATTAGAAAGAACTTGAAAGAAGGTAAGCGATTTTGACATGTCTTTTAATTGAAAAACACTTTTTAAAAATCAATAAAACTATTACTTATGAAAGCAGAAGACTATACAAGATTGTATTCGATTCATAATTGTTACATATTTACCGTAACTTATTTTAAAATGTGGTTTTCAATTAAAAGACACATCAAGATTGTTTACCTTATTTCTACTGCTAAAAAAACGAACTATAAGTTACAAGTATGTCACGTTCACAACGCCAGGATACAATTTTATTATAAAGTCCCGCTTTAGTCTAAATACCTAAAAGCAAAGCAATCAAATATAATCTTTTAAAGATATAATAATTATGAGTCATACGAAAACAATTAATAAAACGGTCCAAGCAACCACAACCGGATACGCACATCGAGGATTCCGTATCATCACATTTATTTTTTCTTGCGGTTTTTATTGACCAGCTTTATTAAATTTGCGTATTTACGAAAACACTAAATATCCGGGAAAAGTCGAGAAAGGTGTTGAAGAGCGATTGTCGCACGCGCACCGGTGGCCGCAGAAGGCTGTTGCCAACGTCACTCATGAATCCGTTTTCGCGTCAGCCCATAAATCTTGAAGTGATATATTTTCGGCGCGACGCGACGGCCTTTCGAAAAAGCCGACGTAAATGTCACGTCGATTGAACGATTAAACTCGGGCGCATGTTGCGCGTCCATTTTACTCTATATTTTGTGTGTTTCCTTATATTATACCTACCAACATTTATTTCCTATTGATTGGACTTATCGGCAATAGCGAGATTAACTAGATTCGAATTGGCTCCTAATATAGCTGGTAGATTCGGCTAAGAATTTTTCATTGTCAATTGTTGAAGTGAACCCCATTAAGGATCACATTTTAACATCCATTTAACCCGAATCATCTATAAATTGCTATGATTTAATCAAAAGCCGTCAGAGGAAAAGACAGGTGAATGAAAAGCGGATATCTAATGACGGTAGGCAGTTCGTAGGCGTAATCCCGACCAAAACTGAAATCAACTATTAAATTAACCCGGCCTTCTATCCGTAGCCAAGTAAGTATCATAAAAATAAACACACCTCCGTAGACGCACATTTCCTGCACAATTTATTTTAACCATTAACTATCAAAGGACATGTCTCTTCTGCGAAATACGTCCTACATCTCTATTAAGTTCATCTATTTCCCAGTACTATTAACGCACTGGCCGATATCCTTCCATTTCCTATGCACAGCCTTGTAGCCAGGGCAATAAAAATCAAAATTGTATAAATGTGCGTTTATTGCGCTTTCACGAAGCTTCTAACCCAGCGGTCGGCAACCCGCGGCCCGTGAACCTGTCACTTGCGGCCCGCGAGCCTCCCTGGCTATTTTGTATGTAATATTGACAAACGACAACGTCTAGTCTAATCATAAATATTAACAAAGTGCGGCCCGCGTCAACTTCGTTACCTACTATGTGGCCCTTAGCTGCTAAAAGGTTGCCGACCGCTGTCTAACCGATTGATACTTTCTTGGAAATGAATACGTCAGTTAGTACTGGAGCATTTATAACGTTACGCCTAGGGTTACCAGATGACAGGAATTTTCCTAACATGTCAGGAATTTTGGCCTTTTGTCAGGAATGGGGACGGAACATGAAAATGTCAGGAATTTTTTGAATTGATAGACTTTATTATAAAGTACCTTTTTATTTACTTAAATAAGCATACATATACACGACGCGCGCGCGGTCGGCTCAATCGGATGGCCATCGCCAACGGCTAGACACCTCCCCCCCCCCCCGTCGTCGTGAAAAATATGAATGTCAGGAAAAATATTCGTAAATCAGGAATTTTGTCAGGAAATTCTAAATTTGTATCTGGTAACCCTAGTTACGCCAGTCAACTGCAATTTTAATCTCTAAGATAGGAAGTTATGGGAGAAAGTGTCTGACACACATTAAACGGTGACATATGTTTGCAAATATTTTCTCCCATTGCAAATCCACGCTAAACTAGCTTCGGCTAATACTTGTAATAAGGAAAACATCATAAATCTGTCATAACTAAAACTGAAATATACTTATGTAGTATGAAATTAGAATTGATGGAGGGCAATCTCGAAGCCCTTTTGTAGGTATGTTATATCATGTTGGGATTGAACTGAAGTGAATTATATCAGATAGATATTATATCGAGGAAATGGGCACTTTGATTGAAGTGTAAATTTAATACTGTTTTTATAGCAAAATCGATACCTATTTAACGCAAATGACAAACTTAATAGAGCTATAGTTTGTCAAAGGACTGTCTCATTTCAAACATAGAGATAATCATACTGTCTTTATACATATTACACTAGTACTAGCATCCAAAATAGAAAGGATGAGTATAGTTTTTTTTGTTCTTATTTACTGACATTTTGGTTTGACCAACTATACTTAACATTTACCAAAAATATTGCCTTTGCTACTGATACTAAAGTGTTTAATTTACTCGAATCGTGTAACACATTTTGTGTTATTGTCTCGTGTGGTAGAAGAGTGGTACTTGGTCCGCCTTAAAGTGTGCGTTTAATTTACGATCTCTTCTCCTTAATGTTGACATCGTTTATTGTTTTCCAGAACCAGCACTTTCATATTCTACACGTGTTTTTATTTAACCAGCCAATTAATTGCGCCGCGTCCATAAACGAACAAATCGGAAGCGAATCGTCTACAACGCTTGGGTTTTTATTGGCCTCTTCATTAGTCTCTGGTACTGATGTGCCTAAGGAAACTTTCCAAAACTGCGAAATGTTTCGGAAATTTAACGTAGGAAAAATTCAGAAAATTTCTTATTTTTTTGTATGAGAATTGAAATTTTCCAATTTTAAATTTAAATTTCTCATATTCCCTAGTGAAAGTTTCATGAAATTTCCGAGAATTTATAGAATTTTATGGAAACTTTCGGCAACTTGCACATCTGTAGTCTCTGGCAACATTACAGGCTGACTCATACCTATATCTTTATCAAGTTTATTTTTAATATTTTTATTGACCTTTATTGCTTTTTTTTAAGACATGTACTCGTATTTAATGAAAAATTTCATTTTTGAATAGCATGAAATCATAATGTGTTTTGTATTAGATACGTTTATGCTGTTGGTAGGTGTAGGTGGGACGGACATTCAAGTTTTATTAAATACTAGTTAAATATACCCTTCGTATTGCTCTGAAACGCCTATTACTAAACACATAAAGGTACATATATCATGAATTCCACACGAGTAAGACATCACGTTTATAGTTATGCTTTCGCATAAAGCAGAGCTGCATTTGATTCATTTCACCGAAGGCGTTAAAGTGAATTGTTAAACACACATTCCTATAAACTACACTTGGTTGCAAAATAATGTCGTAATGCCTTCAAGTAACTGGCATACGTATATTATTCGGATCCACACGATGCGGTCCGCCGGCATTTCCTTGCTCCTTTCGCAATGAATAATCTAAATAAATATGCATGTATAATTTTATTTGCATGTATTTGTATTTTCAGCTATCGAATCAAGCGTCCCGCTTGCGTATTCGATACTTTTAGCTTGAAAATACGTAAAATACATTTAAGTCACCCTCACTTCCTAGCCAAGGCAAGACGTAAAACTTTAGATAAACCACAGACAGTAATTCGTAAAGCCCCAGGTCGCATATTTATGGCCCTCACCTTCGGTTCGGGCCACAAACACCTGCGATCTGGAGCATTTACGAATTCACCTCCCTAGGTACATATGTAATGTACTATTGCACACATATTCGTAATAATGTAGCTGTCAAACTTGATTAAGTAGTTCAACAACAATAAGATGCAAAATACCCTTTAACTGCTGTAATAAAAACTAAACGATTTAGCATAAACTAGCAATTCAAACAAATCAAGCAATACTTATCGAGTCAGTTTTTCATCAAAGTGGAGTGCAGTCAATTTACTAGTTTGATTTGCATAATATCAATTAGGTAAATAAGAGCCGCGGTACGAATAAATATTTATTAACTTAACGCTTAACGAAATCTCTGAGTATCAATAAACATTTATTGCATTCTAAGTCGATACGCGGTTAATGCCACGGAGCTTTATTTATCATCTCAATTGATTTACCTACTTGTTTAATACTAGTTTTTGAAAGATATAAGGCATTGTGTTACAGACGAACGAACACTGAAAGATAAGGCATTGTGTTACAGGCGAACGAAAGCTGAAAGATAATACATTGTTTATGACCGTGATTGCTAGCTGATTAACGATTTTATTGAACATGTTACTGAAACCATTATTAACTCCGACGTTTCAAGGACGGCGTTGTCCCCGTGGTCTCGGAGAAGCGGTGTAGCGGTGGTGGTGGTGGTTTAATAATGTGTAATAATCGTGAAAGTTTAAATCAGTGTTATGTTACTGAAAGTCAGTGGTGTTATAAAACAGGATACCGAAGGCCGTGAAGTCGAAAAAGCATGCATGGGTTCCGGAATTGAGAATGCAACAGGGACTTACGTTAAGATAAAAGAGTGAAAGGAAAGATATAAACTTATATCTCAATAGATTGACCCTTTAAATATTTTCCACGCTCTTTCTGCATAAGTACCTCTTGTATTGGCTTGTATGAGTTGGTAATAAATCGCTCAAAAGCTGGTTATCTCCCGACTCCCACACATAGTCCATGCTTTGGCTAGTACCAAGGGCCGGCAACATCGAAATATGTAGGAAACGGAAAACGTCCGCCTAGTAAGTTATATTGTTGACATGTTTAATACTTGTGTAGATAAGCATCACATTAAATTGCAGTTAACCGATTGAAAAATGGTATGGTGTAGTTGGGCACTGTCAATGGATTCTCGCTAGTATTATAAAATGTATACTTTACCAAAAAAAGAAATTCGTACACAATAAGACTAAGGACATTTGTACCTATTTGCCTAATTTGTACTAGGTAATTTGCATTGCACCACAATATGGACCGACAATATAAATTAAAAAAAAATAAGCACTTACACACAATTACACAACATCACAAAAGCTCACATGCGAAATAAATTTCTAGAGTAGGTATCTCTGAAAAACGCTGAGTCCAAACAATTTAAAAATGTTATTCATAAATTATTTAAAATGACCACCATCTCTTACTGATGTTTCACATTAAGGATAACCTAATCATTCAAATTATTCTAGAAAAAATATGAATATAAATAAACATTATACTTACGCAAATCCCCATTTAGTTGGACATGTTTGTAAATAAACAATAAAATGGATACGGCAGCTGACGGTTAGGTCATAGAGAAAAAAATACATAGATTGCTCACTCCATACATCAGTTTTAGTACCAAAAAGATTATTAGCATCTAGCATCGAACTATCAGTACTGCTACATCTATTGTCAAGTAGCAGTACTGATAGTTCCGCTACTCGATGCTAGATATAGACACTGAAATTAATAGTCTAACTAATGTATGGAGTGAGCACTCTTGTCTTACTATATTTCTCTATGGTTAGGTTCATGAAATATTTTCAATTTCAGTTCATAATAGGGGGAACATGCTTATATAGGTAGGTATACGTTTACAATACAATATGAGATCTTGAAATTATATGTTAAAAATTATTTGCTCTTAAGTATTGCGCGTACGAGCATATGAATTGTTCGGCTTTTCATTTTTAACCTTTCGAACGTTATATTAATATTTACACGAAATATTTTTCCCCTAACAAAAATATCTACGAATACTGGTTCAGTTGTTAGTAAGTACCAATTTTTCATATTAATTGAGCCAAATTTCAAGCACTGGTGGCCTAACGGTAAGAGCGTGCGACTTGCAATCCGGAGGTCGCGGGTTCGAACCCCGGCTCGTACCAATGAGTTTTTCGGAACTTATGTACGAAATATCATACAAAACATCGTGAAGAAACCGGACTAATCCCAATACGGTACTAGTTTACCCTCTGGGTTGGAAGGTCAGATGGCAGTCGCTTTCGTAAAAACTAGTGCCCACGCCAATTACTGGGATTAGTTGCCAAGCGGACCCCAGGCTCCCATGAGCCGTGGCAAAATGCCGGGACAACGCGAGGAAGATGACGAATTGAGCCAAATTTCAAAAATGTGTAATTCCTTCCTACGTATATCTAGGTATACACTGTACGACTACGTAGTCACATATATCCAGTAGCACCGTCAGCCCTGTGACCACGCGTGCTGTAAAACACTTGAAACTAACCTCGGGATAATTAGATACAATATGCGTGATGTAGATCGCAGAAACCGAAGACAATAGGAATTTCTATCTAGGGCGTATTCAACGTTGGAATGTATATAGAGTAAACTACCCATTGTCGGCGCCCGCCGCCCCACCAATGGTTGGTAGCTTCAACCTTATTTAAAGACAGCAACTGCGATTCTTATAGCGGTCGTTACCGCCTATAAAAGTCTATGGCAACAGGTCTTCAAGGTCAACCGCGCGAAGAGCATCTTGCCTCCGGCTTCGGCTAATATATGAAAATTGCACTCGCATACATTTCACCTCCTCACTTTCACACGCCCGTATAAATATTCCTCGCCGCACTCAAAACGAAGCCTTATTTGGAAACGTCAAGATGTATTTTCCAAGGTTAAGGCTGAAAGAAGTACGAGCTTGTGAATGTTAGAAATGGATTTATTACTCCGTTTTGGCTGTCGGTCAAGTATTTTTCATTATCTTAATGCGCATACTGATTTTTAGAGCCGGTATTGATTAGTTTGCGTTTGCGAAGCGTTGACGCTCTATGCTGGGATAAATGGAATAGACGCTTAAATCACAATGCTTTCAGTAAAAACCTTGTAAATTCTTTGTTTAAAATGTTTACGTGCTACTTTTAGATATTTTAGATACGTTATTATGTTAGAAAAACAGCTCATAAAATACTGTAGTTAGGTATATTTTATATCGCCGAACTGCAATACTTGTATCTATGCCCCGCCTACCTGTAACAAATTAGGGCGTTTTTTCTTTGTTGTCCCCTACACTTTTTTTCAAATTTGTGATTTTTTATGTTATTTCTACTCAGAATCACGAGCTCTTTCTATCCTAATAGGAAAAAAAAGTGTCCTAAGGTATTTATTTCCGTTACGTCACCATTTTTCATAGACTTTATATGGCGGTCGCGGAATGGAAAGATCGAAAAATGTATGGAAATTTTGGGACACTTTTTTTCTCCTATTAGGATAGAAAGAGCTCGTGATTCTGAGTAGAAATAACATAAAAAATACCAAATTTGAAAAAAAGTGTAGGGGACAACAAAAAAAAACGCCCATTAGCCTTAACAAGTAAAGTTAACACAGATTAGTTATGAGATTTGATAAACTTACGAGTACTTACTTGTCAAACAATACCCTTATTTCTGTTTCATTTTGATACTTATCATTACAATTAAGGTGTAAAATGCAAAATTGCGACATATTTTTGTCACAATCGGGCCTTTTAGGGTCTCCCCAGATATATCGACGCGGAATCGGCAAAATCCGAAAGGAAAAAGCTTTATGTCTGCGCAATAAGAGCGAAAAAGTCGTCGTTCGGCTCAGCTCGCATAATGGTCCCAATGGTCGGCTGTACCGTGTAATACGCGCACCGCGCCATCGCCACCGCTGATCCAGCCTGATTCTGATTTCAAAACCCAACACTTCCAGTCACGGTATGGTTGTTGCATCCTTGCTTGCAACATGCAGCATACCTTTGTTACTTTTCATCACACTTGCTCATATAGGTAGGGTGGTATTTCATGCAGGTTTAGCGGGAGAAATAGCAAAAAAATCCTAAAGAATTTTTTTAAATTACCTATGTCATTATGTCAATATGAACTAAGGTTAAGTATAAGTCAAACAGTTATATATTTTTTATTACACGAGTTTGAACTGAATAGTGGGGCCTAAACTTCATTTTTCTCACATTTCCGAAAACTCCTGAGGGCACCTGATTAGCATTTCATTCCTACTGGTATTACTCTTTATCTTTTGTCATACGGATAAATTATTAAAAGTTGTAAAATAAAATATCTGTAAGCGTAATCCTTATATCGCTAATTCCCTTTTCGCACGCAAACCTGCGCCGGCGCGGCAGGATCGCGATAAACAATCGCGGCTTGTGAGTTACTATTGCGCTTGTAATTGAAAACCTTTGCGCTTGATCGATGGTTCTGTGAGCGTGGAAAAATAGTAAATTGAACATTGGAAAACAGTCTCACGTGACTCAAATAATAATACTTTGGATTAAGAATAATAATATTCTGTTATTTTTTAATTATTTTGATAATCTATGTAGGAATATTATAGATTTAGAAACGTTGAGAAATAATAGATTTTGTTATTGCAAACCATTTAATATATCAGTAGAAAAGTATATGTTAGTTTAAATTATTTGTAATGAAAATAGTAACTTAATTTTAATCCGATCTATAAATATGAAAATATTTATAGATCGGATTAAAATACAAAAAAAAAACAATGAAAAATAATATTCGCAGACGAAATAGAAGGAAAAAATAAGTCTGTTTCATTAAATATTTCAAGTAGCTAATGAAGCGATACTACAAAAAATGGATGGATTGTTCACGGCTTACAGGGAAAGTCCTAAAATGGCAGTGAGTGCGCGGGCGTCGATCAATCGCGCACTTAACTGCCAAGTTATCTTAACTACTGATTAATGAAAATAGGCTTTATTTTGATAGAGAGAGGATAGCAGTCGGCAGCACAGGTATGGTGGTGGTGGTGTATCGATGACGCGTTGATGCCTCGATAGCCATCCTGGCAGCCATTGTGTTGCGCGTCATCGGCCAATGCCAGCCAGGTGCAAGGAATTTTGGCGTAGGTACGCGACCTCAGCAGAAATAACCGCTTTGTTACATAGTGGATCCATTGTTGTTGGAAATAAACGCGTCAAAATAACGTTAACTCAATGACAATAAACTGAAAATAGCTGTGACAAACGCGTTTATCATTTAGGAGAAAATACATCTTTTGTCCTTTTGTCTTTACGGAGAGGGAGTCTCTCTTAATCCTCTTAATCCGTTCAACGGTTAGGTTAGGATTAAAAGTTTGATAAACTCGTACATGTCTGATGCACACCGATGTATTTGTGTTTTACCCCATGTCAAATTATTATTACAAACGTAAATAGAACACCTCTGGACACCTCTGGAGTTGCAGGCGTCCATAGGCTACGGTGACTGCTTACCATCAGGCGGCCCGTATGCTTGTTTGCCACAGATGTGGTATTTAAAAAAAAATAGAAGTAAATCCCGCGTCCCGCCAAATCCCTAGGCGATAATAGAAAAGTTGATACCGGATTAAAGGTGGAATTGATATTCGCTGTAACATTTTATCTGGTGTTTCCACTTCTATTTTTAAACGAGCTTTTGCTGCAGGCGATTTATATTTAAGCGTGCAGCGCTGTCAAAGCGCTAGCCCGAGTTCAAACGCAAACTGGCGAAACCACCTGACGCTTTAAATTAAAACTGAATTCATGTTTTTCTGGCTATTTCAGTAGTAAGCCCAAAATAGATTTTCATATGTCAGGTATGGGTTCAAGCACAAAGTTCGGGTTATGTAGAATTTGTAAACTGTTTTCGTAAATGTCTAAATATGGTAGGTAAATATTTTTTCACACCACCTATTCGGAAAAGAGCTTTTTCTTCCCTGCTAGGGAGGGATCAAAGTGGCACTTTTCCTCCCTGCTAGGAGGGATCACTTTTCTGTTCTAGCACATTATTTTTAAATTTTTTGCACATTATTTTTTTAGCTTAAATAATCTGTTTAAGCATCAGATTGTGTCAATACTAAGATTTTTTTATTTTCCTCATAGTTGATGTGAAAAGCAGTATGTCTCACACGGTATCAAAATTATTTCGTCTTGGGCGTTAACACTTGAATCCCTCATTACGCTCAGGATTCAATGTACGCCCTTGACGGAAATATATCATTTTGATCACAACACAAACACATCATCATGTAACACAAACTACTTACTAATTCTAAATCGTTTTCGTCAAAGTTTTATTAACAGTCGCAATTCAGTTAAGTTTTATGTAATAAAAATATTTTACTGATAATTATGTTGTGTGTTTTTAACCATTCATTATTAGCCGTATAATTAGTGAAAAATAATTTATTACTAACCTCGGCGGACAATGCCATGTGAATTTTCACATCATTATCTTATTTGACAATTCTATTATATATGGCATCGGTTGAACAATACACTACCACTGACCATACAGGTTAATAAACCTAAATAATAATATGACTGCCTTATTAGGCATTATATAACTACTGTTCCTTATTTAAACGGGCCTTACAGACTACACGTGCAGCCGTAGCGTCCTATAAAATTAAATAAATTAAGAACAAAAACAGGCTTAACTCGAGTTAGGACCTGGCAGGATGGCCTGAGCCTGAGCGGTGGGACGAGAACTATTTATAGTGTCCGGCCTTGGAAACACCAACTCGGCTCCGCCTCGTCCGCTCTAGAAACCCAAAAGAAATAAGTCTTCTAAGTAATATGTGAACATTACTCTCTCTGCAATTTGAAAACAATCTGCTTCCGTGACGCGTGAAATATGATTTAAACACCTCGGGGTGAAAAGCCGCCGACGGAAAGTTTACGCCGAACGCCCGACGATTCTTTACCGAACGACATTCAATCTATTTCGTTTTTCAATCATCTGTAGTTAACAACGAGAGGGCTTTCACCTTCAGTGTCAGGGTGAACGCACCGCGATAACCATCAATGACTGTCACCTCATAATTCCACAAAATATAAATGTCATTTTAACGAACACGCGATCCGATTTCGAAGATGTGTCAATTAGGCCCCGTCGCACAGCATCGGATTATCGATGGTCACTCGACGCCGTAAACTGTGCAGTTTAAAGTTCAAAATGGCTTCTTGGCCGGCGCCCGTCCATCAGCCCGACAAAATCTCGCCGGTCAAATTGCTTTATTTTGGAGAACGAGTGAAGCGCGCCCTCTTATTAAACGCGCCGCCTTCGCGGGCCCGCGGCCGGTTCCGACTTCCTGTCACGGCAATTATTAAAATAAACAAGAATCACTTCCTACGGCGTTGAGGCAGGTCGTTAAGCAGTGACGGCGGCGGCTGCTTAATTTGAGGGCGGTGTTTCGATTTTGCGTAATCGGCGACGTCGTGTGTGGCGCGGGTGCCATATAGGGTGCGATCGGGGCCCTCGACTTGCCCGAAAATACATATGCCGCGGCCATCAACAAGTAATCGCCACTTTATCTATCAATAATAATACGTTTCGCTTTAAATTAAGCGCGCTAAAGATTAAATTGGAGTCGTTAAGCGGAGTTTATTGTGTCGTTGGCGGTTAACGATATTGCAAGAAGCATCGAAGCGGGTTAACGGCGGAGTGTTAAGACAATAGGCTGACCGGAGCATCGCAATACCCGAGACCGCAGCTTTCTTAAATTCTTGTGTAAAAACTCTTCCGACGATCGGACCGATAGCCATTATAAAAGCTTACACACATACTTATATAAAACATGTTTGAAATACTATGAAAATACACAATGTGCGTCACGGTTCAAATGTTATAACACACTAAGATGATGCGATATCAAGTGTCTATAGTTTATATTTACAACTTAATAGCGGGCACGCTACTTAGTGGCCTGTACGGCTTAACCCTGGATTGAGAAATGCCGTCCTACATTTTTCCACTTACGCGAAGTGTAGCGATTTGTTAAGGCGACTTGCAACTAAATCACGGCATTCGACGAATGGCCAGGAAGTTTGTAAAGATCTTACGTACGATAAAATACGATAAAATTTCGTTATTAATTGAGCTTTAATAAGCTCCGAGTGACTCGACTGAAGGTTGCAAACTCGTGACCCAATTTTCAACTTAAGGGGACGGTATATGACGTTTTCGATTTAGACCTCACTTTGTGCAATCAATTTGTTCAATGAATGATTAATAACTGCATTAAATTATACGCAAATCTGTTCACGAAGAAGCCGTGTACCGGCTCTTCACGCCATATTTTTTTTTATTTCCTGTAATTCTCTACAAATCGACACTAAAAGTGTCCAAAAATCAAAATATGGAGTTCCGTTTGAGCAAGACGCATTACAGTTTTGTCTTTGACAGTAATTGAGTTGTTGTGGGATTTTGAAGGCTAGATAACTAAACTACCAGATTATTATCTACTTATATTTTTACTCACAAATACAACACAGAAATTCAATCCCAAATGTAAACTTTCGTATAATTTCCATACATTGACGACATCACTCAAAACTCTTCTTCGAGTCAGATGGCCGTTGGCCTTGCATCGAAGCAGACGTGTACATCGTCATAGCTCGTTTTTGACATTAATAAAGACATTTCATCATATACGCATACGAAAATGTATACCAGTAGATAAATTGTATTTCATAAAATAGGGTAAATAAATATAATCACGTCGAGCTCCAGTCAAATTTTAAATGTGAGTTGTTGTTATTTACGGGTCGTAACGGTCGAAAACAGCAGTAAATTATCCTAAAACAATACGATTACAATCGAATTTAAGTAACTTGTTCCTTCAAAACCCGCTTAAAATGAAAAAAGTTTAAAAACTCGTTTTACTGATTGGGATTGATTTTCATTATGCTGGTATCAATTTTGCGTCATTATAAAAATGTATATGACTTCTGTACGTCAATGACTTTTGATGTCAATTAATTGTAATCTTGTATTTATGTTAGAGAATATTATATGTTCATTTAAATATTACTCATCTATTAATACGAAGCGTAATTCGTTTAATACCTAAAGACTTGCAGTGTCTACACCTACGTTCGTTCCGTCTATGTATGCGATTACGTAACGTGCTGTTCTGATAATCTTCAAGAATCAAGATAATTAATAACGGCAAGACCAGCATTTAGTACCAGCGAGTTTTGCGGATTTGGAGACCGAGATGAAGCTTACAGGCCAATATCGCTGCGGCCTGGCCTGCTTATTGTTATGTGTATAAATCGAATGTTATATTAATTTACTATAAAAAACAATGTTTTATTTCAATGACATTCTGTGCGTAGAGGTATGTATGTTTCGGTGATTATAAGAATTATGTCCACACAATAATCGTGCAAAGCAGAGACTGCATTATTTCTTTACGGTATAAGCGGTAAGGAAAAACTCATTGGTATCCTGGCTCGTACCAATGAGTTTTTCGGAACTTATGTACGAAATATCATTTGATATTTACCACTAGCTTTTCGGTGAAGGAGGAAACATCGTGAGGAAACCTGCATACTCGTAGTGCATACATTTGCGAAGAAATTCAAAGCTGTGTGTGAAGTCCCCAATCCGCATTGGGCTAGCGTTGAGATTATTGTCTATACAGGGTGGTCCAAACCGTGACGTCCAAAAATCGTGGGCTATCATAATGTACCCCATATGTATGTTAGCCGATTTTTCGTAGTTTTCAAGTTATGATTTTTTAAGCTTTTAACTTTTCCTATGTAGGTAATATTCTCCGACCGTCCATAGTCTGGGACCGGTCTGAAAACCAGCGCCGGGCACCTAGGCCCGGCACACGCTGAGACTGGAACCCTGTGCCTAATACAAAGATCTTCTCACTTTTGTTTTGTATATGATAACAACTGTTTTATTTTATTATGTAAGTAATTCTAACTCTATTTTATGTTCATGTATGTGGCAATAAACAATTCTTATTCTTATTCTTATTCCTATGAAATTCCGGGGTTCCCATACAGAGTGGCTGAAAAATAACTGCATTCCGTTGCCAGGGAGGTGTTGGGATTATACTGAGCAACTTTTACAACCTCCCTGGCAACGGAAATGCAGTTATTTTTTAGCCACTCTGTATGGGAACCCCGGAATTTCATATGAAAAGTTAAAAGTAAAAAAAAATCATAACTCGATAACTACGAAAAATCGGCTAACATACATGGGGTATATTCTGATAGCCCACGACGTGAGGAATCTAAAAAAAAATTTTTGGACGTCAAGGTTTGGACCACCCTGTATATAGGCTGAATTATTATTATTATTTATAGGCGGTACGGTACCGTTATTATTTATCAATACCGCTTCGTTTTGAAGGTACTATACCTGTTGAAATATAAAGTACGGTACCGGTATAAAATTGCAGCAGGTACAACAATTTTTTATAGGTGTACAGTCAGCTGCAGAGAAAAGGTACCACCCCTGCATACAATCTTCTATGCAGGGGTGACCTGCAGCTGACTGTACCTAAACCATCACTGACCGAGCGTAGGCGAAGGTCTCCGTTTCAGCTTGGGCAAAAATACTTTCGTTTGTTCGAATGTTCTCCTTTGCATATCACATTTCTCAAATATCTCGAGAAAATTTGTAAGCAGGTTCGGTAGTTGGATATAATTACTCGGTTTCTTTTTTTTTTATAAGTTCTAATAGGCAGAGATTGGCATAAAGGACTTAAGCGACAGTAGGGTCTGTGGTACTTAGACCATTGTGATTATTCGTAGTGTCCGACCGAAGATTCGGTTTCGGTTTCGGCCATAAAATCATGTTTCGGCCGTAGTTTCGGTTTCGGCCAAAAAACGGCCGAATCTTTCGGCCTGGCCGAAACATACGAAATAGTACTTCGTATTATGAAACTAAACTATGTGACAAAGACCAAAAGTTGGCGAGCAAGTAGGACAACAATATTTATATATACAGAAATTTGTGTTTCGGTCGGACACTAATTATTAGGTACTTACTGATTACGCTGCGCCGCGTGGAACGTGAGGTGCGTTGGGGTAAGTACATACAAATCATTCAAGAAAAAAATCCCTTTTAAGATCACTCGTGTGTCTGCCCCTAATAGACTAATTCAATTGAAATTTGGTACACATTTTTCACATATGACAAAGAGTCGGTGATCCAAAGATGGACTAGTAACGTAAATAAATAAACTTTTAACTTTGCGGCCATTTTTTTGTATCGTGTGATATATCAGATATTAAATTGTAAGATATTTACTAATAATAAGCATTGGTCACGTAAATTATTTTTAGTCTTTTTTTGCAAGTATGAATGATATAGAACATTATTTCAATTATTTTTAAAATTAAGCCTATCCAAAGGCGACTTGGAAGATGTGTCATGGGGATCTATATTCGTTGGGTGAAAAACAAGTTTTTTTGTCTAATTATCGTTTAAAACACAATCGATCGGCAATAACGCGGGCACATAAAACAAAAAACTTCTTTTTTCACTCATAAAACTCCTTAAACCTAATAAGAGCTAAACAAAAACAAGTGCGAGTCGGACTCGCATTCTAAGGGTTCCGTATATTAAGTCCGTCTCACGCTTGACTGCACATTTCTTATAGATTTTCCTGACATATATAGGTAAAGAACTACTTTGTGTATTTTTTTCAAAATTTTAGATCCAGTTGTTTCGGAGAAAGTGGGCGGAGAATGATCATTTTTTGCCTATTTTCATGAATAACTGCTGAACTATTAATCCTAAAATTATAAAAAAAGTTATGTTTGAGATTCTTACAATGAGCTCTTTTATTTGATATGTAACACTATATAGTTTAAAAAACATTTTTTAATTTTTTCATTTAACCCCCCCCCAAAAAAAATGGCTACCGTATTTCAAATTCTCTAAAATACATTTTATTTACGTTACACGTCCATCTTTGGGTCACAAATTTACATTTGTGTGCCAAATTTACATATGTGTGCCAAATTTCAACTGAATTGGTCCAGTAGTTTCGGAGAAAATAGACTGTGACAGACGGACGGACAGACAGACAGACGCACGAAGAATTATATGTATATGCACTTATCCCAACGCACCTCTCGTTCTACGCTGCGCGGGGTTCATTGCCGCTCCTACCGCCGTAAGTGTAAGTACAACTACATCATCAAGGCTACGATCGAAGATAATCAGTTCAGCACTGAAATAATAGCGGTGGAATGCCAGTATAATATTTAATTATTTATTTTAATTTTATAAATTTAATAGCAAAATAAATAGCGAATATAGGATACTCGTACAAGTAAATCTGTAAAGATCTTAGGGGTACATCAGCCGACATATATTATTAAATTTTATTTTGTCGGCCTTAATTAAATTTCCACCCTGCCGAAACTTTATTTATTTAAATTTTTAATTGAATTGATTTTTCGCCTTATGAATAACCGTATAGAGTAGTAAATAACATTTTACATCTGACTTAATGACATCTGGGTTTATTCGGTTTAACTTTACAAAACGCGTATCTCGACAAAGCCATAATATGCAGAAAATAGTTAACAATCAAATGAATTAAATTAGAATTTAAATACGTCACGTGTGACATGAACAGACAAGGAGAGCAAGATTTAATGTATTGTTTCTCTTTCTTCTTTCAATGGAACGTTTTTACAGTTTCTGTTCCTCAAAAGAGGTCAGTGGTTAACACTAAACTCAAAACGCAATCTTAAAAAAACTTGATGGGTCAATGACCTGTCCCAGTAAAGTGAGGTAGTGTGCGTGAAGTGCGCTTGTGTGTGAAATGGGGTAAATTGACAGAATCTGAAAATTTACCCACCTCTACCGTCACCTTAAGCTGTACCTAAATACTTATTGAGACTTGTTCTTCTTAAGTTCGTGGCATATGTAAATCGAAGGTAGCTAAATATATACTTAATGGTATCTCAGTTCTATGGTTATTCGACAAAAAAAACTATATCATTATCGATCCTGGTCGAAATGCGACTAGTAGAGGCGAACAGCCGGACAGACATACGAAGGATTTTTTTCCCAAACTGAAATGGAGACGCTTTGCGCCCGCTTAATGAGGAACATGATGCACACCGTGCGTTCGTATTATTAATTTTTCTTAAGAAGTTATTATATCGCTGTTAACAGACCGCGAAGAGGGTTCGGTTTCGCGGCCTCCGCGACCCATTTTCAACTGAACGACTCCTCTCGGCCCCGTTCTTCTGAAATGAGTAATTTGCGCCTCGAAACTCCAAAACAACTTAGGCGCACTGGAGGTTTAACCTACATTACGCTTTTCCATGTCGCCGAACGACAATCAAATCTTATTTCGGCACCTCATTGTTTTTAGAATAAATACTCACGCCGTAATGGTTCCTATTTCGTTTTAGGTAATCGGATTGTCCTGATGGGCACGCTTATTTCAGTTAAGAAAGTACTTACGGCAAACTTTCCTCAAGTCTTTAATGTTGAAATTTAACTACATAACTTACTCATGTATAAACTTTAAGACCTTAATTAATCTATTTTAAGAACGTTCTTATTTTGCCCTTAGCTTTTATTAATTTAGGTGTCTCGTCTGAAAATTTAGTACATTGTAAAGAAACTAAGTTTAACCTTGTTTGCAATCTTGGTTACATAACTCACATACAATTTACGTCTCCAAAAAATCAACCCATTTAGAGACGCAGCTTCATAATAACACAATAAGAATAATACAATAATCAAATTTTATTGGATATTGCTTCCTTTATCTATACGACAAAAAACAATTTACGTATCGAATTATATTTACTTAGTCGGCATACAACAAGAAATCTGATAAAACAATTCCGTGTAATTAATTATGAGGATACAAAACGAGGAATCATATGAAACCTTGCGTTATAAAACCTATTTGCCTATTGTTATTCGTTAATTAAAATCGAGTTGTACGAATATTTTACACACATCGTACCGATATTTAAAAATAAAACAAAATAATAAAAAAAAATGGAATTCGCGTGTCCTTAAATTATTTCGAATTCGCTTCAAATACGTAACATTGAATAATGGCAACATGTAACGGACTCGAATGGAATGACAATTCACGGACGAAAATAGCTCGACGGGATGATCGCGTAAGCCCGCTTCCATTTATCGACACTTATTATTTAAAAAATGTTTTCGAGGGAAATGAGAAAAACAGAATATTAAGCAGGAAGGTAAATGTGCTATCAAATCGAGTAGGTACATAGGCAGTAGACACGTGCCCTCAACATATCGCACCTTACTATTAGAGAGAATTAGATTAATATCAAGGCCCCATCCCATACAATGTCTAGGAGTGATCATGAAAACGAAAATGAGTTGGAGCACTGCAGGTTGTAAATAGAAATTGAAATAGAAATTGTTTATTCGTGGCAAAAAACAGATAAAAAGAGAAACAATAAACAAACTTACACATAACATTACAACGTATGACATCTATTGTATTGTATTGTATCGTGAGTTAAGATCTAGTTGAACTATTGCAATTAGGCACAGCTCGACTCGGGTCTCTATTGTTTCCCAAAAAGTTTTAAGTCATAATGTATTGTTTGCCCGCTGTTTCGTTAGGCATAATTTATTTGGTTCAGAAACGAGTCAAGTTTCCGGATTGCCATAAAACAAACCTAACCTAACCTAATCTATCTATAGGATAACCTTACGAAAATCCTGAAAAGTTAACGGTTTCAGTTTTATGACTAATGATAATATGACAAGCAATACATTATAACTTAAAACTTAATGGGGAAACAAAAGGAACCCCGGCACAGCTCTGTGCTTAGTTGGCAGTCAAGACTCTTCTATAATTCATCTCATATAAGTCTTTATTTGATATTAATCAATTGTAATAAATTACCAACGTATTTGTAAATTGAAAGTATCGTCCACCAGCCCTTGAATATAGCTTGGTTAGTTTGCTTTATATTTTCCATTGGCACCGACATACATTTATATTGATTATGTAAGTTGTTATGTTCTTCCACACAAATTCCGGCCCATCAAGATACGAGTGGGGACTAATCTCTTTATCGCTACGAATTTTTCGGGAAACACCTAGGGTTGCCAGATGGTCGGGATTCGGCGGGATTCTCCCGATTTTTAGCACGTGTTCCCGATTCCCGACAAAGTGAAAATTGTCCCGAAAAACAGCATCATGTTATCTATATATATAAATGCAAGTGTCCTGACTGACTGACTGACTGACTGATTCATCAACGCAGAGCCGAAACTACAAAAGCTAGAAAGTTGAAATTTGCACACTAGGTTGAATTTATAAAGTGTACAAGAGATAAGAAGCGATTTTGAAAAATTCAACCCCTAAGGGGGTTAAAAAGGGGATGAAAGGTTGTATGGGGTGCAAGTTTTATTTTAAGCTAGGAATTTGAAACTTTGTAAAAATGTACTATATTAAAAAACAAGAAAACTAATTTCTGCGTTTTCGAAAATTCATCCCCCAAGGTGGTGAAAAAGGGGTTGAAAGTTTGTATGGAGATCAAATATTTTTGTGAGTGTTGGACTTGAAACTTTGTATATGGGGATATTATTATAAGACGGGAAAAGTAATTTCAGCGTTTTCGAAAATTCATCCCCTAACAGGGTTAAAAAGGGGTTGAAAGTTTGAATCCATTACAAATGCTTTGAAACTTCTTAGAAAGACATAATAGCCGATGACAAAAAAAAGGAATTGCGACGTTTTAGGTAATTCAACCCCTAAGGGGGTAAAAGAGGGGATGAAAGTTTGTCCTGGGGTGCAAGTTTTATTTTAAGCTAGGAATTTGAAACTTTGTAAAAATGTACTATATTAAAAAACAAGAAAACTAATTTCTGCGTTTTCGAAAATTCATCCCCCAAGGTGGTGAAAAAGGGGTTGAAAGTTTGTATGGAGATCAAATATTTTTGTGAGTGTTGGACTTGAAACTTTGTATATGGGGATATTATTATAAGACGGGAAAAGTAATTTCAGCGTTTTTGAAAATTCGTCCCCTAACAGGGTTAAAAAGGGGTTGAAAGTTTGAATCCATTACAAATGCTTTGAAACTTCTTAGAAAGACATAATAGCCGATGACAAAAAACAGGAATTGCGACGTTTTAGGTAATTCAACCCCTAAGGGGGTAAAAAAGGGGATGAAACGTTGTCCTGGGGTGCAAATTTTATTTTAAGCTAGGACCTTGAAACTTCGTAAAAAGGTATTAAATTAAAAAAAAAGAAAACTAATTTCAGCGTTTTTAAAACTTCATCCCCCGAGGTGGTAAAAAAGGGGTTGAAAGTTTGTACGGAGATCAAATATTTTTGAGAGTGCGGGACTTGAATCTTTGTATTTGGGGATATTATTAGAAGACAGGAAAAGTTATTTCAGTGTTTTGTAAAATTCATCCCCTAAGGGGGTTAAAAAGGGGTTGAAAGTTTGTATGGAGTTCAAATTTTATTTTAAGTTAGGAACTTCGTAAAAATATATGTTATTAAAATACAAGAAAACTAATTTCAGCGTTTTTGAATTATCATCCCCTAAGGTGGTGAAAAAGGGGTTGAAAGTTTGTATGAATATCAAACATTTTTTCGAACGCGGGACTTGAATCTTTGTATTTCGGGATATTATTAAAATACAGGAAAAATAATTACAGCGTTTTGTAAAATTCATCCCCCAACAGGGTTAAAAAGGGGTTGAAAGTTTTAATCCATTACAAATGCTTTGAAACTTCTTAGAAAGGCATAATAGCCGATTACAAAAAAAGTAATTGCTACGTTTTTGAAAATTAAACCCCTAAGGGGGATAAAAAGAGGATGAAAGTTCGTCTTAGGGTGCAAATTTTATTTTAAGCTAGGAACTTGAAACTTTGCAAAAAGGTATTAAATTAAGATACAAGAAAACTAATTTCAGCGTTTTAGAAAATTCATCCCCTAAGGTGGTGAAAAAGGGGTTGGAAATTTGTATGGATATCAAACATTTTTTCGAACGCGCGACTTGAATCTTTCTATTTGGGGATATTATTAGAAGACAGGAAAAGTTATTTTAGCGTTTTGTAAAATTCATCCCCTAACAGGGTTAAAAAGGGGATTGAAAGTTTGTATAGGGTTTAAATTTTATTTAAAGCTACAAACTTGAAACTTCGTAAAAATGTATTTTATCAAAAGAGAAGAAAACTAATGTCAGAGATTTTGATAATTCATCCCCTGAGGTGGTGAAAAAGGGGTTGAAAATTTGTATGGAGGCCAAACATTTTTTTGAGTGCGGGACTTGAATCGTTGTATAAAGCAGGGATGTTGCGAATATCCGCATCCGCATCCGCAACCGCGGAACTTCCGCATGATTTTCAACATCCGCATCCGCATTCCGCATCCGCATAAAATCGATGCGGATTTAATGCGGATGCGGATGTGGAACAGGTCGGTACAGGAACGTCTTAGCATTGGCGTAAGTGCTAGACTGCTAGGTAATTTAGTCATTAACCAAAAAACCTATGAGAAAGAGCAAAGAAAGAGAAATGAGCAGTCAAGCGTAAGTGGGACTTAATGTACGGAACCCTTGGAACGCGAGTCCGACTCGCACTTGGCCGGTTTTTTTAAATAAAAATTACTAAAATGTAATATTTGACGTTTTTATGGTACTATCTTGACATCCGCATCCGCATCCGCATCCGCGGATGTGAGCCTTTAAAAATCCGCATCCGCGGATGTCAAAAAATCGGCATCCGCAACATCCCTGGTATAAAGGCATATTATTAGAACCCAAGAAAAATAATTTCAGCTTTTAAAAAAATCATCCACTAAAATGGTTAAAAAGGGGTTGAAAGTTTGTATAGGGTTCAAATTTTATTTAAAGCTAGGAACTTCAAACTTCGTAAATAGGTAGTTAGGTAGTAGGTTTTATTAAATAGAGGACATGAAAATCTTCTAAGGGGGTTTAGAGGGATTATATCGAGGACAATTTTATTCAGTTAGGGGCTTGAAACTTCGTAGGTTGTGAAAGACAAAGTCTCATGCGTTGTATAATATTAATAATTAACAAATGATTAACCGTCCTACCGCAATCTCTTGCTGCTTAATGTTCTAAGCTAATGAAGATTATATAACCACCAATATACAAATCCACGCGTACGAAGTCGCGGGCAACAGCTAGTAAAACAATAATTTCAAGTTCTAAACTGTTGTCGAGCGAACCAGCGACCCGCGTCGAGCCCGTCAGCGCAAGCGCGGGGCGCGCGTGGCGAGATTGGGCAGAGCAGCTGAAGTAGTGCCAATAATGTAAAATATCGTTGTTTTTAATACAATTAATTTAATTTGAATGGGTTTTTTCCCGACTTAAGGCCCAAAATCCCGAAATTTTGATATTTTTTCCCGATAATAGCGCCTTTCGATCTGGCAACCCTAGAAACACCGCGTGGAATAGATGTGTCCACTTCGTTTTGGTGTCACTCGTGTCGTAACGTATTACGCCGCTATTTGGGTTGACATGGCGTCTACAGGGGTTCTTCTAAAAACGCTCTAATCTGATCGTTTAATCACCCTTTCTATTAGGATTTTATGCTTGTCAGTTTCAAATTACATAGTCCTTTAACCATTAAATAATGCATTTTATTTACCTATCAATCACTAATGCGCAAAAGTATTAGACCTGCTTTTTTCTGAATTTTAAAGAGACCAGTGTAAGGTTAAGCAAAATATTTATTTGCAGCCCAATAGTCTCTTAATCTATTACGAGCATTCCACCAGAGCGTTTCTAATTTCTTCGGGCATTAAATAAGCTGCAACTTAAGTTATAGAATATCAATCACTCGCTAATCTATAAATTTTTTAAAGAAACAAACTTTTTTTTTATCTACTTATTTAAAAGAAGCCTTTATCAAAAATACATGTAGGCTCCGTTGGGCCTCTATAACAAAGAATTTCAACTAGTGTTACTAAACAAAAACATCAAATAACTGTACACAAATTTCGCACTTTTTGACAGAGGTTCCGCCAATATAGATTGGAAAACCCCAATATCCGTTACTGTATATTCCCTACCTTGAAATAGTTGCGCCCTCTTGTCTCGAGTCAATAAACAATCTTACTTTTTGGATGAAACTCATCTTTTATTCACG
This sequence comes from Cydia amplana, assembly GCF_948474715.1. NCBI lineage: Eukaryota > Metazoa > Arthropoda > Insecta > Lepidoptera > Tortricidae > Cydia > Cydia amplana. The sequence continues at coordinate 16,349,499 of NC_086074.1, read as the reverse complement.
TAGCCACATGATGTCCTTTAGATCGGAAACCCGTCAACAGACTTTGCCCCAGATCTGAAGGACGGCGCCGAAACATTTCCACTCGTGTGGCAGGCGCGTGCCCGGGCTTTACTTTATTGTTTTGTTTTTCATCTTGTGTTTCATTTGTTTAGTAGGTTTAATTAATTGGCTCGCCAACGGGGTGCTAGCAGATAGCAATCACCACAAATTGAAAACATTTACGCCCAATGTAGGTGCAAAAACTTATTCGTTTTATTCTTCGATTTATATTTGATATTTCATCTAAACCAAATTCAAAAATGTATTTTGTATTAAGCAGAAACATGTGCAAACGGTGCTATTAAGCTTAGAAATAAATTAAAAGTACAGGGAATATTTCCACCATATATATGCGCCTTAGGGAGACGCCCCTAGCGACATCTACCGTAAGAGTGTTCGCTGTCCTCGGATGAAGTCTCGATAACTCAGTTGGCAGAGCATGAGCTAGTGATAGTAGTGATCCAGTCCAGTGTCGCGAGTTCGAGTCTCGCTCGAGACAATGAAATTTTCCACTTTTGATTTAAATTCAAGAATGCTAAGAAAATACAAATTCTGAGTAGAACACTAAACAATTTTCACTATTTGGCAGACCAAATATTTACACAATAGTTATAGATTCTGCAAGTGTTTGATTATCGAGAAACAGGAAATTTCTAACTGACGGGAACAAATACTTAGGAAATGGTTTATTGATAATTTGAAATTATATTGAATATCATGTCTAATAGATTACGATGGACAGGGAAATTACGATCGATCTTATTGAAACATGAACAGGATCCAAAAATATTTCTTTACTTAAAAGATCATTTATTTACAAACAAGATATATACAGTGTATTACTAAAAGAAATTAAAAACTAGCTTGGCGCAAAGTTAGATTATTTAATGTTGTTAGTAATTACAGAATTGCACATTAAACTTCAGAATTTCTCAAGCACACCTGTCATAATTTATTGTTCAGTCATTTATTGCCTTCATAGGTAAGAAATAAGGTGGTACATAATAATTCTGATCAGCTATGAACACTTTAAGGGCACTTAATATGTTGCATAATTAATTAGACTGATTAAAAACAAATATTGTCCTTAAAAGACTCATTAGCATATAAACAAAGAGCTTTTTATACCAAGAAAAACACGGGCACGCAGAGTCTGCATAAAATTATCACTTAATACATATTTTGATCTCAGTTGTCATAAGTTTGAGTTATTAAGCGGCTTACGTCGGGCAGCCGCATTCCTGCGTGCCCTCATTGCCTCGCCTTTCTTGAGTTTCCAGGACGCATATTTGCGTCAACGACCCATCTCAACCTATTACTTTAGATTCTGTAACGGATTATTCAATTTCGCGAGAGATTAACGTTTCATTTGTTAACTAATTCTAGCGTGTCCGCCTGACAGATTCGGGCGTTTCCCTTGACTTATTTCGCCAAACAAATGACTACGTCGCAAAGAAGATCAATTTTCTTAGCTTTTAACAAGAATTTAATTCTAATTTAAAAGTGGAATTGGATGTTTTAAATACCCCAAAAATATTTTTGCGAGACCATCCTATATTTAAGTAATCCACAGCCCATTATATTATTAAATGCAAAAGTAACTCTTTGTCTGTCAATTTGTCAACTTTACACATTTGAACAGCTTAATCGATTAAGATTTAAGATGACATTTTATATCGAGGAAGTATAGTTTTATCCCTAAACTTAAACCCTTGCGTTAATAAAATAGGTGGAAGATTATAAACGAGTGCGATTAACAAGTTCAGGGCGAACGAAAACGCAGTCAGTAACTATGACGCACAACAAATAGCACGTAGTATTAGAAAAACAGCTACTAACATTTAAAAAAAAGCGGCCAAGTGCGAGTCGGACTCGCCCATGAAGGGTTCCGTATTTAGGCGATTTATGACGTATAAAAAAAACTACTTACTAGATCTCGTTCAAACCAATTTTCGGTGGAAGTTTACATGGTAATGTACATCATATATTTTTTTTAGTTTTATCATTCTCTTATTTTAGGAGTTACAGGGGGGGGGACACACATTTTACCACTTTGGAAGTGTCTCTCGCGCAAACTATTCAGTTTAGAAAAAAATGATATTAGAAACCTCAATATCATTTTTGAAGACCTATCCATAAATACCCCACACGTATGGGTTTGATGAAAAAAAAAATTTTGAGTTTCAGTTCGAAGTATGGGGAACCCCAAAAATTTATTGTTTTTTTTCTATTTTTGTGTGAAAATCTTAATGCGGTTTACAGAATACATCTACTTACCAAGTTTCAACAGTATAGTTCTTATAGTTTCGGAGAAAAGTGGCTGTGACATACGGACGGACAGACAGACGGACAGACGGACAGACGGACAGACAGACAGACAGACAGACATGACGAATCTATAAGGGTTCCGTTTTTTGCCATTTGGCTACGGAACCCTAAAAAACAATTGAAACCAATTAAGTTAATAAGTAGAGAGCGTATAGTACAAAAAAATCTTTGCTCTCACCCAATCACTCTTTGTTAACCTTGAATCGAATCAAGTATTAACGGGCCGGGTGTCAAAACAAACACTTAACTTACGAGTGTGGATCGGCTGGCTTAGCATTTCCACCGTATGTGCATTGTAAAACTATTTCGAACGTGTACTGTATTCCTTAAGAATAAGGTGTAGAATTACATGAGTTTACGTAAGCACATGCGGTGACTGAGTGGCAGCTATAGACGTATCCGCACTATTCGCAGCGTACATCACCGAATCAATCTCCGAAGACCTACTTCGGGCCGTCGCGTGACACTTTGGTGGCTGCTAGAGCACTATGCTATGGAGAGGGTTGATTTGATTAGAATAGTTATTTTCGATACAAGTGCGAAAAAGAGGAAATTCGAAACGAGTGAATAAATAAATTACGATAAATTAAAACACGACCGAAGGGAGTGTTTTAAATCGACACGAGTTGCGAATTACCTATTCTTCGCACGTGTATCGAACAACGTTTTACAGTACATATGGCACTTTAAAATTTCGACATACGCACGAAAAGTGCTATTTTACGCACTAGTGCGGAAATGTAGCCCCATATGTACTGTAAAAATATTTTTTGTATACTTTTATCTTCCTTGATTGTACCTACATACAAACTACAGAGAAACAAAAACAAAAAGAAAATAGATTTGATTAAAAATATGGCTATATCAACGCAACATGTTGATCTCCTGCAGTTACGCTCTTGTAGTGGCGTGTGTAACATAAAAATATGTAACAATTAAGTAGCGTATTACACAATTAACATACCATATTTAATTACGAGGGTATAAGTAGGTTTACTGTTTTTTTACAACGTGATATCGTGTGTCGTGTGTGTGTCGTGATATGGAATAATATTAACATGTAATACCTAATTACTATTCATAAGTGCTTGTTGTTAGGCCTACATGAATCAAGTATATTTTGAATTGAATTGAATTGTGTGCCCGGTCATAACATGACGCCATTAGTTTTACTACGCATTTTTCAGCTGTAGCCTGCATGTCCACCCCCCGCGGTGTAAGACAAATTTTCCTCTAGCCCCAAAACCTGGCCACGGCTGACCTAAAATCGGTGTTGTTTACAAAGAAAAGGTCACCCACAAGGGTTGCCAGGCTGGACGCAATCGATTTTGGGTCATTGCGTAATTACTCTGAAACCATTAATCAAATCGCCAGGCTGTCCATCGCACTGGCGTAATACTGTATCAGTACAAAAGGGCGTATCTTACGCTACCTACTATTACATGCATGGGACCTTTTTCTTTAGATGATGGAATGATGACGTAAAATCTTGATCGAAACATTAATCTCCAGTGCTCATCACTCCGCGACTGAATTACCGTAGTAAACAATCCATGTCAGCGCAGTGTTTGGTAATACACTCATAAGGAATTCATAAGTCATTTTCTATACAAACTGACCCGTTTACATTGCTCAAGAGTGTATATATATATATATATTTTACAATTGGGACATGAAGAAACTGGCATAACAAAACAATCGATCCACCAAAAAAAGTAAATCATGCCTCACACGATGTGCCAAAAATCTCGTTAAGTGTTTATCTATCTCCATAATGGACCAGGAAACCGTTTTATAAAAACGACCGCACCTTTGCGAAGCGTAAGCCAACTCAATATGTTTTAAATTCACTTCCTCGCGCAAGCGTTTTCCAGAGTGGGTCATATGAGCGATTCATTTTGGCAAAATTATCACATTACTCAGTTGCGGCCAGAATTCACCTCGATGCTTGAACAGAAACCCTGTAATCGAATAGAAGGATCTTTTCAGCATTTTTTTTGCTTGGTGTTTGAAGTAAATGGATCAGATGATCGGCTAGATAGCCGACCCAGTGAGACGGTGACCGTCTTTCCCTTTGTAAATATTATGCTCATAACTGTGCGGTTGCACGGCCGATGAAGACAATACGCTTCTGTTTACTTCCTAAGCGTGAACGGACTAATTAAAGTATGAAAGAACATCAGTTATCTCGGCAATAAAGTTACCAGTGAAATATCATTACGTGAGATTCGAATCGGAAAAGTTACGTCTATAAGGAAGAAAATTACGAGTATATTTCCAACTGAACGCAACTTCCGACGCTGCTAATAAAGTTGACGATTGCGGTGAAACTTATTTTACTATATTAGATGTTAGACTTTCGGTTTATTTATTAGCAGTGTCTAGTCACCTTAAGTTTGATTGCGCGTAAAGACAAGTATGGCGTGTGATCAAGTCTCAAGCCTGTCTAATAGCTGGATGTCCGATGGTTTTCCGCTATATTTACTGATAGTAAAACTCCATACTAGTTCGTAACAGAAAGTTAAATATTCTAGGAATATTTGATGTAGCTCTTCTAACAGGGAGTATTAAAACGGAAGTAGTTATGGGAGGGAAATGAGATCGGTGGCGGGAGCGTAATGAGAAATTAATTAGGCCACCGAGAGTTTTTGGCACAAGCAGCGACGGCAAGCCTCAGCAAATTTACTTAACTAGTTTTGTAATTAATTTTAAAGGAATTAATTTTGGTTTCAAACTAAATTAAACGGACTTAATGGATAAAAGCGTTTTTGATCTATCCGACATGATGGACAATTTGATGTATTTAAATTACATTATGTACTTATAACTAAATAAGTAATCGCAACATTACTTTAGCGCTCGTTAACTCGAAAACTCGTAGACAATCTAATATTTTTAATAGGTACATTCTAATTTATTGGTTATTAAATACTGAATGCAGGCCTAGTAGGTATTAAAATCCTGTGACTAAACTAATTAGCCCCAGAATCCAGAATGTCAATGATATATGATTATATTTATAAGTAATATTCATAGATATTTGATAAACAAAGGAATCTTCCCTATTGTAGTAAACACTGCGTGCCCTATTGTCCGCTCCTCATAACGTAAATTAATGAAAGAAGTCTTGCTGCGCTGTGTGTGACGTATTAAGTTTCAACAAAATACTTTTTTCCTGGATGCGTGGAAAGTACAGTTTTTACGTAAACACATTTTCTATCAGAGAACACACAAGATTGAGGAAATTTACTGAAGTATAAGGATTACCATGAGCCTTATTCTGTAATAAAAGGTCATGAGTATGATTTGTGTTTGATTTCTGCATTGACAATGTCTACCTCTACACCTATTGATAGCTGATACCTAGGTCATATTCAAAACAAATTCAGATTAAATTCATAAACTGTTAATACAATCAGAATAAGTCTCCCGCATTTTATCGAAATTGGTTTATTTACTAACATATCATAAACTTTCTGTGATGCGTTCAAAAACCGCTAAAATTAATTGTTTTGTTCGAACAAATTTCTTATTTTTTGATACGTATATTTTCAAATACAAATACAAATACAAAATCGTTTATTTGTCCAACACAGGTATGAATAATACATAAGTACAGATCTTATAATATTACTGTTGTATCACTGTGTTGTGCCGTGAGGTGTACAATTTTTTGTCATTAATGGACTGTGACTATATGTATATGTCGCAGGGAAATGATCAAAACAGAGATTCGAACAAATCTCTAAGGGATATGATCAAATCACGCAGGATGTTAAAATGGCAAATCCATATCATCATTTCCCTAGAAAAATTCAGTAATTTGACCAAATCACTGACTCTGTTTAGTGAAAAGACAAAATCGGCCAATAAACGCGAAACGCTTTTTCATTTCACTAGATTTGTTTAGGAATTTGACAAAATCCCTAACCACGACAGTAAGTTGACGAAACGAACTTAAAAAATCAACTTGTTTTATCATTTCGCTAAACAGGTTTAGTGAAATGATAAAGTCTCAACTGGAAGATGGTACCTATATGGTAATTTGATTAAATCTCTGAAAGGTTTAGTGAAATGACGAAAGCAAGTACAGAATACAACAGTTTACTCTACAGTTAAGCGATTTGATCAAATCTCTGACTAGATTAAGTGAATTTTTTTGAAATTATGATGCCGACAGATGTACCGATTTGGTACAGATAATTTTTAATACCTATTTAAAATAATCCCCGGTACATTACTTCCATCTAATGGACCTCTGTCTACCTTAGGGACGTCCACCAACACGCTTGATTTGATTAGCAACTCTTTGTGCAGAGAAGTCTCTTTCATTTTTTCAGCCGATATTTTCAAAAATGTTCACTTAATCTAGTCAGAGATTTGATCAAATCGCTTAACTGTAGAGTAAACTGTTGTATTCTGTCTTGCTTTCGTCATTTCACTAAACTGTTCAGAGATTTAATCAAATCACCATATAGGTACTATCTTCCAGTTGAGACTTTACCATTTCACTAAACTTGTTTAGCGAAATGATAAAACTAGTTGACTTTTTAAGTTCGTTTCGTCAACTTACTGTCGTGGTTAGGGATTTTGTCAAATTCCTAAACAAATCTAGTGAAATGAAAAAGCGTTTCGCGTTTATTGGCCGATTTTGTCTTTTCACTAAACAGAGTCAGTGATTTGGTCAAATGACTGAATTTTTCTAGGGAAATGATGATATGGATTCGCCATTTTAACATCCTGCGTGATTTGATCATATCCCTTAGAGATTTGTTCAAATCTCTGTTTTGATCATTTCCCTGCGACATATACATGCTGTGGTGCACAGGTACCATTAATTATAGTCTAACAGAAATTCGCTTACACTATAATATGATTTGTCAACTAAATATTTAAATACTTTACTTTTAAAACTTGTCATATCTTCTAAATTTCTTATTTCAACTATTTATATTGTATTTTTTGTTACAGGTAAGCTTTTCGATAGAATGAAGAAATGTAAATTCAAAACAAGTAAGTTATTAATTAGCCGCTAAAACGAAACTTAGACAACGAATCTTTTTTGATAACATATAATAAGTACCTATATGTATACTTACTAAAATTCCCGTTTAGTTATTATATAGCAACTGTGCGAAAGGCGCTACTTTACCTGTAAGTTTGACCTAAATTGCAAATACGCCGCTAAATTCCCGACTAACTTAATAACAATTACAATAGCCAAAGTTGATGTGACGTCACAGGCAGCTATACCGCGCAATAAACCATTGTTTCGACTTACAATTAATGAGGTATAATATAATTTAGGTACCTATTTCCCCCGAAGTACTTGTTTCTCTACTTTCTCTGAAGTTAACCTGTTGTCAATAATATCACCAGATTCACCAGGTATTGGAAAATGGTTTTGTCTGAAAATCATTTTAGTTGGATCTAATTCTAATCCGGTTTTCTCCGGACCTAACTTTTAAGGTGATTGCCTGGAAATATCTCGTTCTTAATAGTAAAGCGTCTATTTCCGAAACAACGTTGGTGGCTGTAGTATTTCTACGGTTCTTGGTATATTAATACTTCATCTTGTGATTTATAGCATTCTTGTACGATGCGCTTTTAAACATTTCATTGAAAGTATAGTAGTTTAAACTTCCACGAAAAAAGTATATTACGGAAGTAAAGTCTTGTTTTTCGATAGTCAGTAATATGATAAACGAAAGATTTATCTACCGCGTCGAGAGTAATATAAAAACTGACAATAAAATCGTTGAACTACCGTGGCGTTTAATTTTTTTTATCGACAAAATCAACACTGTCAATTTTTAGAACGTCGACAGTAGATAATCTTTAGCCAATGTCATCATCATCCTCCTCGCGTTTGTCCCGGCATTTTGCCACGGCTCATGGGAGCCTGGAGTCCGCTTGGCAACTAATCCCAGGAATTGGCGTAGGCACTAGTTTTTACGAAAGCGACTGCCATCTGACCTTCCAACCCAGAGGGTAAACTAGGCCTAATTGGGATTAGTCCGGTTTCCTCACGATGTTTTCCTTCACCGAAAAGCGACTGCCAATGTACAGTCAGAAAATCTAGTTTTGCTGACTGTACCTAGGACGTACTGATAAAGTCTTTGGATATTGGACGAAGGACCATATAAGACCTACTTCTGCGAGAAGAAAGCGGTGATTTTTTCTTTAATATAAGCACCAAGCTTTTTGGTGTTTCTTCAACGTTGTAACGGATATAAGAAATAGTTATTTGTACAACAAGAGATCAAAGTTTGATATTTCTTCGAGTGCTTATTTTGAGTCCCGTGAAAGCGAAAGATTCTATAGTAGATAGCGTAGCGAGTGAATCTAATTTAGAATCTTGAGCGTAGTAAGGGACTCAAAAGCGCACGAGATGTAAATAACTTTGATCTCGTGTAGTTCACATAACTTTTCACCTCAGCAGTGAGAACATATTAGACAACCTGAAAAATGTAATCCTTCTTCATCACTTACCTATTCACTCATGCTTTCTTAAGATATACTATACCTATACTAACAATTAAGTTGAATTACCACAATCAAACACAAAAACAAAACGTAGTAAATTTCAGTTAAATAGGCAATATATGGAAACAACGACCATCAATTGATTAACACTTCAATCGACAACTTTTTTTGTAATAAAAAAAACATTGTAAGATACGGTCCGAATTGCGGATACTTACTATTTGTAAACTATAGTAGAGATTCTTAAAACTGTAATTATTTATTTTACGTAATATTCTGTGTATTTTTTGAGTTCATTATTTTAATCGTACAATAAATAACGTAAAATAAAGTGTTTTTATCAATTTTTATAAAATCTTAAATTTAATTTTCATTAATTAATTATTAAGAATCCATACTCGTATGTATTTTGGAACGATGCGTTCTGACGTTTTTCGGGGGTCTATTATAAACCGTCAATGTACCGTTGAATGTAGTTTGAACTTTTTTTGTCTCTTTCTTTTTGCTAAAGACGTGAAAGGGACAGAGATAGTAGAATCCAAGTATTTCGAACTTGTATTAGACCCCGCATGTTGAAATGACATTTGAATATTAAGGTCACTTGAATGTCATTTTGTCTCACTCAGTGAGCAAAATGCGATTTTGCTCACTGTTTTTAAGTAGCAAAGCACCCTTGTTCGAGCTGCTGAGGTGAAAAAGTTATTAATATACCTGACCTTTGCTATACGAGTATTAAACAAATTAAAAATAAAGTTGCTACCTATTTTTTACTCCATGCCATATAACTTTGCTTCGAGGGTCATTGACGCTCAAATATACGTTTGCTTACGTCACTACACCTTTATTATAGACAAAGGGATGTTTGAAAATAAAAATTTGGACGAGGGATCAGAAAGTCCTTCCAAATGTTTTGTCGAGTGCCCTGCACTGTCAGCTATAAATAATACCGCATCGCAAACGCATAAATTATTTAATAATCAGAGGTCTTGATGGGCTAATTATAGCGGGACTGGAATAGTCCGAACCGCGGTCGTGTTTGTTTAGGTTCACTAAGTTAATTACTTATGTAAATTAAATACAATGTTTTGGTGGCCATAATTTGAAGGCGTTTTACATTTGCATGAAATGTGTTTGTCTTTGACTTACTACGTCTGAATAAAGTTGATTTAATTGCAAAAAACAATCAACATGTCGCTTGACAACTTTTCCGTTACAGTGTGTTTTTGTTTTAATTCGATTTTATAAATCACGAGGGTGGCAATCAAGCATACGAACGGCTTGTATATGCAACTACACTGGGCTCACAAACACATTGCCGACCGATGCAAGTTGACTAATTAAAGGTGTTTTTTAGGAGGTTATCCTTAAATTCCTTCATCTTTCTATCGTTTAGTACAGACAGATGTTTTGGTACATACACTAGTTCATTCGATATCGTATGCAATGACCTTTTAGTGTCTAAGCCCATTCACTCCAGATATCAAAACTTTGACTGTGATTCTCGAACTTTCGCTAGTTAGTAGTTTGTATAGTAAATCCAGGTTTGTTTTAGTTGGTCTCACAGTTGGCACGTGTGGCAACATAATAGTGTTATGACAAACTGTAAAGAGTTGCTTAAAATAGCCTGCTACGAAAATACTGAAATGCAATATGCAAATGGGTATTTTCTTGATGTTTGAGCATAGTTTTCACTAGCTACGTACATAATATAAATACGATGTTTAGTAAACACCACAGAACATATTAAAGAGGTTAGAATGGCTATCGCGCGCAGTTAGTATCGGAACCGGTGTCGCCGCTCGTTCCTCTCCACATTTACTAACACTCGCGCAACGGTAGTAAAAACTTGTGTGCGTGGTGAATGGATACGCCTCCTTTAGACAGATTTGGTGTCTGGCTTCTTAATCTGATGGTTATTGTGGCGCAAAAGGCATGTTTACTTCGTTTTTCGGTCAGCGCGGGCGAGTAGCATGCGAGCGTTTGCTCAAAACCGGCGGCGACACGTACCCTGCTCGCATCGCCATTCTAACTTGTTCTGTGGTAAACACCCCTATGATGGACGTGGTACCAGTAATGGGATGTACATCATAAATCCTGTAAAATAGGGATTTATGTCAACAATGGGCACGCTATTTATATACGGAAAACAAATTTAAATTTTCAAGGTCCCAGTCAGTTAAAATCGCAGTAACAGAATTGTTATGTGTATGTGTGTGTGTGTGTGTCCTTCTTTATGCATGCCATACGATTAAATAAATAATAAATATGTGTGCATAGTTGCACACATATTTATTATTTTATTTATTTATGATTTTCACGCAAAAGCTACAAGGACAAACCATATTGTCAACTTCTATTCGGTTTTTAACACACAATAGATTGATTAGTAAAAATAAATCTAAGCCTAATTATTTCATTGTTATGGCGTCTAAATAAAGATATTCAATCTGAACCAACTGTCTGTAAGCCTATATCACTATAACCTTGATAACCTTTCGTAAATAAACTAAGTTATCGCCAATTTCTATGAAAGGTATTCAATAAAACCTCTCGGTAACTTTATTATTAGGTATCCCGCCGAGCTTTTATCGACAAGGGCTTTCCGAGGCTTCTCGGACCTTTAGCTGCTTTCTATCTTTCACACAACAGAGTATTCCGTTATTTTCAAATGTCAACTATATTTTTTACATAGCAAGGTCGCTTTTTGTGACGCACGATTGAGTTAGGTGCGAGCTTCTGAAGGTAAACAAATCTGATTTTTATTAGGATCCTTACCGCGACTCGGAGATAGGGGTTGTCGATTCAGATACCGTTTTTACGTCACATCCATTACTGAACTATTTTTAGAAACACGTAACGATGTAGCGATAAAAGGGATAACGTATTTTTAGGCGGTTGTTATTCCGCATGACAAACTGGACTTCATGGGTGTATTCATATATACATTGTTTTTCTACGAATCTTTTACTCCAGTCAAGTTCCACAGAAGATTTTCCAAGTTGAAAATTCTGTCAAATACGGATTGCTGTATTTGGTTACAAAATGGAAAGTGTAACCAGCAGTAATTAAATCAGTAAGCTTAGCCCCTTACTAGAATTATAAGTGAATAAAGTTTTAACGAGACGGATCTCCCACGCAACTGCCGTCGGTTCTTGTCACACTATTAACTTAGTTACTCTTAGTAGGTAACTCGAGTATTTAATTAGGTATGTATATGTATACAGGTTAACTTTAAAAAAACCATCTGCCGTATTCGAACTTCAAGATATTCACAAGAGACGACACGTACCACGTACTAGATCCATTCTAGATACGTTATATGTAGTTTAGATTTCAACTAGTTCTCTTTTGCAGCGCAATTCGGGCAACCAATGTCACTTTTACGATAGATCGTGTTAGATATCTATTAGATGTGAATTAGATCTCTAAGTAATTATCTTGTGGAAATCGTTTAAGAGTATCTCCAGAATCGCGGAAATGTCAAATTTGAGAGGTTAGATCTTAAACATATCGTTATCGTATCTTGGCGATGTCTAAAAGATATCTAATAGATATCTATTACAAAATCCGAATAGGGCCCCATAGCTCTCGCCGAAAATAAATCAAGTACAAAGAGATTGTACGTAATTCAGCGTAGTTAAGGACCTGTAATTTTTTTTTATTTTTTTATTGGTAAATTAGTCTTAATAAGTTACGAACTTAACTAAGTATGTATGTGAATTGTTATGTACATAGGTATTATATATATTATCATACACATATAATTGTATTATTGCGCTTAATTGTCTTAACACAATGGTTTCTTACACTTTTAGAAAACAAACTATTCTTAATCTTAATCAATTAACTTAAGAATAACAGCATTCCCTTATCACGTCTATTATTTTTGCAATTTATCCAGACAACGCGCCCTAAAAGATAACTAAAACAAGTTTTGCTATTATGCCTTTAAATTTCAATTGATTGGCATATCTAATCGGCTAAAATAATGTCTCAAGTTTCAGGTTGTTTGCTTAAACCTTTAAGGTTAAGTTTGTATCGACATAACTTCATGAAAAGCTATTGAATTTGCTTTATAGAGTTCACTCACCCGTTCACCCTTCCTGTTACCTACGTCATACCATCCCTCCTAATATTATTTTACAATACGTCAGTTTGTTTGTGGTTTAAAGTCTAAATGTAATAAAACAGTTAGTTATTCCAGGCGTGTCTCACTCCGCGATTTCGTCGCTTTGCTACAGGTAGCTAAAAGTACATCCGTTCGGCCCCAATTTTGGGGAAATCCATAAGCCGCGCGTGGCGCTGTCGCCACCTAGCGGCCATATCTGTGCTGATCGTAACAGGCGCGTTTTGTTAGAGAGTGAGTCTTCTGTACTTAGTACTATTATTTATTCTGTGGTTATTCTAAAAACCAAGGTCAAACTTAAAAAGATCCAAGTTGTGGAACAATGCCTGTAATGTAACCTCAATTCCTACTCGGCGCAGTTGTCAAGCCGAGTTCGGCCAATCGTTTTAGGTGATGATAATATACTTACTATCTAATACGAAGAAATAGAAGTTTTCGTTTAGAATAGTTCCAAAGAAATGACATGAATTGGTGATATATGTAATTAAGTTTCAAATCCGCTCACAGAAAGCTCTACATCTACATGTGGCACCGCCGGCTAAAGCTAGTTCTCTCGTCACTGGGCTCGACCTCCCCGCGTCCTCAGGTCACGGCCTACGAGGATTGTAAAACATAATTCGGTCAGAGGATATTTGCACAGGACTCAGGCCAATGACTTTCGACTAACTTGTTTGTAATTACCAAATTTTGCTTCCGGAATTGTTAAGGTTAACAAAACAAAGTCATTAATTAACCGATCTTGTTAAGTTTGATGTTTAGGAGGGGAATAATATATATCCTAATCGCTGGTGAAGTTTGAATGAAACTTAAACATCAAGTAAAATATTTATGTTAAATACAAACTAAAGTTGACGGCCATCATCAAACATTTTACGTAATGAACCAAAATAAAGATCATGGGTGGTTACCATTACGGTACCTACTATCGAGTTACTGGAATATACTTTTAGGAAATGCTTGAAAAATCATTAGTTTTTTCGTAAATGCTTCTGTATTTTATTATCAAAATGACTTACAGATGTATTCTTCTTCATAAGCAGCAGCTTCTTCATAAGTAGTTTCAAACGTAGCTTAACTGTCATTCAGAGTACGTTTACAGAACTTTATTCAATTATTAACAAAGTGTCAACCAAAATCCGAACCACCGAAACTGGTAAAGATATATTTAGACTGGTCAAAGTGTGACAGACAGACGGTGTGATAAATCCAATTAGTGTCGCGACCTGCCTGCCTATAAATACTGAACTTAACGACTTTTACAGCCGATTTCCCGATATTTTTATTCTCGCAACGCATTCTTGCGCGGCTAATGCAGTAATTTGGAGCTGATTTTAAAAAGGCTCTAAGTATTTATGAAGAAAAGTGTTTTACGTCTTTTAAGAGTAAATCCGGAGAGTAATGCGAGAGGTATGCGCTTTAGAGTGCATTCTGTATTAACACGTGTCGACGCGTTTTCTTCAATTTCCTCACTTCAAGAAAACAATTTACAGGAACATACGGGTGGCCTTAATATCGGTTGGCATTTAAGCAACTTATTTTTAAAAGTATAGACTGTAATGTTAGTCATAGTAAAATAAATTTTGTTTTACGTTATTAAATTAAATAATACCTGTACCTGGTACCTGAATTAAATTAAAACAAGTAATTAAATGCTCTAATGGTTATATCAACACGGCAACAAAGAACAATGTTAATCAGATTCATACATATATGTATTTATACCTAATACATATATGTATGAATCCGACTACATATATGTAGTCGGAACTTTATTGTAATATTTTTGAGAGCCGTTCACTACCATCCTTGAGGTTTACTCGTAAACGTGTTGGCTCGTTAACATATCGCCTACTGAATATTTTGATGGACGTCGCAGATTGGCGCTTATTGATTTAATGAATAAGTTTGAATCAATTGCTTAGCTAATATAATAAACATAGCAACTATCATACTTGTTAACGAATGATTTTATTAAATATATTGATTTGTGTTTTTAGGTAGTCACACTTTTATACTGGGTGTAATTTTTAGGTGATACAAGATATGTACGCGATTGTACTCTTTCAACTTCAACTACTTACTCACCTCAACTTTTGTTATAGTAGTAACTCATAAAAAAAAACCTAGACTCCATATCAATCACCAATACATATTATAAAAAAAGTCCCCTGCCGCGTCTGTCTGTCTGTATGTTCGCGATAAACTCAAAAACGTTTCGTACGGTACGGATTTTCATGCGGTTTTCACCTATTAATAGAGCGATTCTTGAGGAAGGTTTTGGTGTATAATTTGTAAAGGTTTTGCGTAAATTCGTTGAACTACCCCTGCGAAGCCGGAGCGGGTCGCTAGTAAATCATAAGCTAAAATAGATGTCATACCTATACGAAAGAAGAAGTGAAATAATTCCTCCACGGCCATGCCTGGTGGTTATGGCGTCTGCCTCGAATGTAGAAAATGCTAGTTCGATCCCAGTCCTGAAATAAAAATCGAAAACATGTTTCTACTGTAAAATATTGAATTGGAATTTTACCATAACCACGGCATTCCATAACTAATTGTAGTTAAAATATTGTGTAAATATATTATACTAATTGTGTAAATATTGATTTATTAAATTGTACAACGGGACCTACGGCTGTATTCGAACTTTAAGATACGTCAAATTCTAGAGACTGAAATTAACTTTTGACACTGACATATCCATTCCATATCGTTTCAATCTCTAGTATTTGACGTATCTTAAAGTTCGAATATGGCCGTTAATCGCGTATCTAAGTTTTAAGATTTTGAAGTCAACTTAAGCCAGTCTTCTCCGAGACCACAGGGACAACGCCGTCCTCGAAACGTCGGAGGTAAATCTTAAAACTTAGATACGCGATTAAGTCCCGTTGTACAATTTAATAATGTGTAAAAATCGTGAAAGTTTAAATCATTGTACTACAATATTTGTCAGTTATTTCAACAAAGCGTGAGCCGAATTTCTTAAGAAGAAAAAGATAAATTGTGCAATATAGCTGTAAATACATGACAGTATATTGTGAGTGCGATCCGAGCTCTCATCGGGCGATTTAAATCCTACAATATTATCGTAACCCAGTTTAAATGAGGCATCAATTGCGATGAATCGGTAATAAGGCGAAGTATACTCGGATTCGTTATATCGTGAACTTTCCGACGAGTTGCTTACTTCTGAAAATTAAATGCGTAATTATAGGTCATGCATTTGTGACAAGAGCTTTACATTAAAAATCTAATAAAAATCGCTGTTAGCTCTTGTGGTATACCTATTACCTACTCAGCAGCGTACGACCCTGCCGGTTCTCTAGCGTGAAATAATCGTGAGTGACGTAATAAAACGACAAGATAGTTAAAGTGATAAAGCATCTGACAATTTCTGACACTATTTGTAAAAATGAGGTTAATACTTTATTCATTCTAACGTCTGATCTGTCACGTAAATAATGTGATAGGTACATGTGTACATATTATTGATCAAGCAGCACACACATGTAGGTACCTACTTTCTTTTAAAGTTTTACCATAAAGTATAATGAACTGGCTCGTAAAACTCGTAATCATGAAGTAATTTCCAGATTATCACAATATTTATTTTGAGTTCCAGCTGTTGTGTTTTTCTACAACTCGCTAATCTAGAGTAGGTTAGTTTGGTTTAATCTTTCTTACTCAAACGAATATATATAGGTACTCTACTACTGAAAAAGCTTTACTAGTTAATAGTAGCGATCCTTACGACCAGCATAAATTAGATCTTTACCAGATTTTTTCAAAATTAATTAACATTATATTGTCTTCGGTTATCGCGATAGTTACTCATGAAATAAAACTATGTAAAAAAACCGGCCAAGTGCGAGTCGGACTCGCGCACGGAGGGTTCCGCACCATCAACAAAAAATTGAGCAAAAAAATCGTGTTTGTTGTATGGGAGCCCCCCTTAAATATTTATTTTATTTTATTTTTAGTATTTGTTGTTACAGAGGCCACAGAGATACGTCATTTGTGAAAATTTGAACTGTCTAGCTATCGCGGTTCATGAGATAGAGGTGACAGACGGACGGACGGACAGCGAAGTCTTAGTAATAGAGTCCCGTTTTTACCCTTTGGGTACGGAACCCTAAAAACGGTGTAAATCATTGTTCTTTAAACTGTTCGTAATGTTAGACTAACTGACCACTTTTAGCCGATATACCCGATTTTGATAGGGTTCTAAATTTAGACCAGGGTTTCACTTCCCACACCGCTCCATCTAGTTGGAGCCGAAACTGGAACTAACTACGAACTTGGTGACAGTGACGGAGAGCAGAACTTCCCTACGTTAATAGTTTATTACACAAGGAACTTGGTCTAATTTAGCGTCCTTCGAATACAAGTCTTCCTCTTAAAAGGTCAGTCTTAGTTGCTTAGTGTTGTTGCTATGACACAAGTTATAATGTCTTTCGGGACTATAGTTCGTTGTTTTTAGCATTAGAAATAAGGTAAACAATCTTGATGTGTCTTTTAATTGAAAAACACATTTTAAAAATAAGTTACGGCAAATATGTAACAGTTATGAATCTAATACGATCATTTATATTCTTCTGCTTTCATAAGTAATAGTTTTTGATTTTTAAAAAGCGTTTTTCAATTAAAAGACATGTCAAGATCGCTTACCTTCTTGCAAGTTCTTTCTAATGCTAAAAAAAACGAACTATACAGACCGCCAAGTTTCTAATGCGGGTGCTATCTAGCAGCGTACAGGAGTAAAAAGCATGATTTGCGCTCGCTGTAGGTACGTCCTACGATATTCGGATTTCGAGGACCATTAATGTTTTGAAATCACCGTGCGGTTACCGAGCCCAATTCAGAGGGGCTACCGCGAACCACGTACGACGTGTTGCATCTCTGTCGCACTTGTAATTTCGTACGTAAGTGTGACAGGGAGGCAACACGTCGAACGTGGTTCGCGGTAGGCCTTCAGGTTCCAGAGTCCTTCAAATCCTAATTGAGTGCGGCTCGTGACGTCTCCTGACGCAACCCGGCCGCCGCCGTAAACCTCTCGCAACCCAAGTCAAACAAAAATAACAACCGTTAAAACACTCGTTAAACGATCCATCGACCCGTTTTTCTCTCCTCTGTTTACGTTGCCCGTTTAATATACTAATTATGAGTAAATTAGACTCGGATTAGTGTCATTTATTGAGTGGGTATCATTTTGTTACGAGAAAATGTTTATCTACCGAGTTTTATGGCCGAGACGATGCGGTTGGAGGCCTATTAAATAGGTACTATGGTAATCGCTGTGATTGGTCACCTACTGGACTAGTAGTTTATTACAAGCGACCCGATTCAATTATATGGTCTATAAAGTCTACGTAGGTAACTGATATCATCTAAGCATCTAAAATGTCTTCTAAACGTTTCTCTATACTTCTATTATTTTACCCTTAAGTTTACCTTTGTAACTATTTGAAGAGAGTATTACTGCAGTGAACATTTTGCACGCATGGTATTTTTAAAGCACGAAATATAGGACGAATTATGTACACAAACCATTGCAACATTTGCAGCGTCGACGTCAATCCCGGCGACTGATTCAATGTTTAGGCTGCGAGTGCGAATCGGACCGCGGCGCTGATATCAATGTACCAGCATTTTGTAACACAAACAGTCCAAATTATACACAACTGACTGATGCAACTCCAATTTCATCTAGATGCGCATCTGTGTTGAAACAAAACACTTTTCACAGCAATAGAACTTAGTAATTTCCACTATATTCGCTTACATTCGTAGTTTTATTTGAGTAATAAGTAATAAAAGCCAGCTATTCTTTACATAACCATGACCCAACCTATTATTAACAAAACAATAAACGTTTTAGTAAACTAGTGCATCCAATCCTCGTTTTAGATTATACGAGATGCAAGAGCCTCTTGTTAACAGGCAATAGAGTATCTAGTTTAGTACTTGGACAAGTATAACAGAGCTCGAGTAGTCGAGGGATTTATTATCCATTTATTCTAATTTCGCGAGCGGCGTCTATTTATAACGGTGAAATTTGCATTTTGTTATTAAATTATACAGCACAGTGAATGATAATCACAGTGTGGTAATTATAATTAGGCTTCGCGCGGGGGCGTGTTTGCGCTAGTCTCTTTAGGAAGCACGCCTTATCCGCACCCAAATTTTCTATGTACACGGCGTATTTGAATTCCACGCTTCGCGCCCGAAATAGAACAGTTTACCTAAAACAATTTATTCATAAAATCTCTCCATTTTTCTGAAAGAGCTTGGAGCCAGGGCTCCTATTCGTTGATAAAATTGGCATGAACTGAAATAAATGTCATATACTCAGAAAAAGTGACCCAAGCCTTTAGTGCCCCAGGCTGGAATCGAACCAGCGTCCTCTGCTATCGCGTCAGGTGCCTATTACCTCTCGGCCACCGGGGGACAGCGGCATAGGTCGAATTTTTCCAAATATATGCACTTCATACTCAGTTTCATACTTTCAGTTTATAATTTATATAGTAGTGTGACTACTCGAAATAATAACAAATTAAAATATTTTCTGAAAATAATTTAATTTGTTCTAGTATGTAAAATTGGCATGGTACGTAGGTACAACGTTTGGGAACTACGTGTAACCATGATCGTGTGTTATTGTGATGACAGTCCGCGGGCGTTAACACCGCGACATGCCCCCGCGCTCAGACTCTCTGACATAACTCGGCCAGACATTTTGCAACACGATATCTATTTATAAAGCTCGCTATTTTCTCATCCTAAATTAACAATGTTTGTTATAGGCGACCCAGCATTGGTAATTATAGTTCGGTGTCTTCAACCGCTAATTAGGCCTGGCCACAGAAATGTAGATACTTCGTGAACTGAAATAATTTAAATCTGAAAACAATTTCTGAATCATGATTACTCAACCCGAGGCATCCGCCCTACAAAAACTTTTGATTTTCGCGTGAAAAGGACCAGCAATAAATTGAGGACGTCTTAGTGAGAAATCAACGCAATTTTCAGAATGTTTCGGAATAAGAAGAAAAGGTAGGGAGCGAGTGACCCAGTGACATTAATTCAAAATGCGGACGTAACAAAGGAAACAATTAGAATTTAGAGCGGGGCGTGAAAAATGGTATGTTTGCCGGGGACAATGCAAGCGACATCGGCACGTAAATGAAACGTTTCCTGTTCCTGGACGGCTAGCTCACAACACAGCTCATTCGAAGTGACTGAGATATATTAGTAAAATATATCTCAGTAATAAACCACTACTACTAACTGACTACTGTCTCCACACTCTTTTAGGACGCATTTATTGTCATTTATGGAGCCTAAACGCAACATCGAAATTGCTTTCAGCTGTCCTTTTTTCTGTAAATGTAAACCCTTTTATCTTGCAGGGACTCGTACACTAATTGAAATCCGTATGGTGGCTCACACTAAATTATCGCGCGAGATTCGAAGCTGGCACTAAGATATAAACAACTTAGAGTCCAACGGTAATTAATCGCAGATCAAAACGGATAGGCATGCCAGGATTATATGCATTATTCCGTTCTGGATTTATTACTTTACGATTTCAGCGAACGGGCTTAGCGTCGCTGCTTCTTACAAACTATAAACCTACATTCTGATTCCCTTTTCAGCATACGGGTTAATGTTGAAATGTGATCCTTTCGCTTCCCAGCTTCATCCACCATTTATTTAGTAATCCTTTATTACACAATCCATAAATTGAATGCGCTATGGTGTTTTTCACCAGTATAAAAATTGAATTTAAACTGTTGTGAGACATACTAACATTGAATAATTTTAGACTCACTTGTTTTAAGTCACTCGCGCGACATGTTTCGGAGAGCCTATAGGTACACGATACACGGCCGTCGTGAACGCTGCTCGCACTGTTAGTGCTTGAGAAAGGAGACCTAGGCTCTCCGAAACATGTCGCGCGAGTGACTTAAAACAAGTGAGTCTAAACCGTAAAATTATTCAAAGTATAAAAATTATTGGTAATGGATGAATGGTAATCGACAATAGACAAGCATTTGACACCTCACAAATCTCTGATGATCTTGATCACGAGTTGGATCTTTAAACCATAAATTAAAGTATCTGGGGAATACGGATTTTTATGTATAATATTCCTCTTAAGCACATTGCAGTACCGTTAAAGTTTATCTGCATAAGTAATAAGGTGCAATATAAATGGATACATTATCATTATCGCAAATCGTCGACTTGTAATTTCTGTCACTTAAATCGGATAGTGTGTTAACGACTATCTACCATATAATATCGTAAATAATGTAATTTATAAGACTTATCTATTAAAAGTTTATGTTTATTTATACCTACGTTACCTACACATGTGAAAATGGGACCTGGGGGCCTATATATAATATGCTAACTGCTCAAAGTTGTTTTTATAGACTAAATACTCATTAATTATCTTCAACTGCGTGGATAATATTTTGGTGTGTAAATATAGCCCAAAAGCTTTGAATTTACGAAGTAACATGCGTGGGCTATTTATCCCTCTCACCTCGTAAATTGCCAAATAACTGTATACAAATGTATTATAGTTAAATAAAAGGCTTAATGGGGCTTAACATGAAAGCGGATTCACCTCTGCCTACTTGTACCTACTTATTTCTGTCGAAGCGAAGTAATAACTTTGTTTTCTTAACATATTGTACTTGACTTGTCGTTGAACTCGCTTTTTCGAACAATTGGAGTTCGTTATTATCTTTTGTTCTACGTAAGTATGTGTTCCCACTAGATATACTTATTTACGCGATTGTATAAGCGTATATTACTCCACATAATTCAAGCAGAAAAACTGATTTTGGAGGATACCTATACTCTACCTACGTTTGGTATTTTAGTTTGTAATTTAATATTTTGACATATTCCAGAGCAATGAATACGGGTACCTTTCTATCATCTTGTAAGTTTTCATTACTCTTGCTTGGGTGAAGATAAATCCAAACATGAATTGAATGAAGTAATGATTTGGAAACTTTCACTCAAAATATGCATTTCAAGTAGGTAATTGCTTGAAATAATATGCTTTTTTTTTAAGTAAACTAACTAAAGCACCGCTCTACCGTCCGCCCTGTTGTTCATTTAACATATCTGGCTAAATTTAAAATATCTTGCTGCGACATTAAACCAAAAATTAAAACACAAATAAAAATAAAATAAACATTAAACTTTATGTTAGAACCAGGGATCGGAACCGGTTTTTTGCAAAAACCTAGAAATAACCATATTTTTTGAATTATTTTATACTCGAAATGTAGCACTCAGTTGTGTTTTTAGGTTACGACTTCGTATTATTAGATTGCCCAATTAGAAATGAAGTAATTAGCAAAGAACGAAAAAATACCGTTTCCGTTCCCATACAAAAAATACCGGTATCCGATCCCTGGTTAGAACAGATTTGGTAACAGCACAAATATTCCTACCGAACCATGTTATGTAACTTCCAATTTTAATTAAAATAGGTCAATATTAATACCTTTGCAAATAAATCTATTTTTAGACTTCACATCCATCCAGTCACGGCCACCGAAAAGAGAATATATTCTAACTGAAATACGAATAAATACACGTTAATTTTCTACTAGCTAAATGAGTTTCAGATCTTATTTCTCTGACTTCTATATGTACCTATTTGTCCAACCTGTGAAATGCTCTGACGTCAATATAGGGTTTTAACAACAAATACTTACAGAAACTTTTGACTGTTTCAGCACGTTTCGAATAGACAGTCTACTTATCTGGCCTTGTATAAGTATGAAAGCAAGAAAAAAACATTTATCCAATGAACAAAATCTTACTTGAAATAACGGCAACAAACGATTTTTCAAAATTTACAGTCCACTGGTTTGTAATGGGAAACTTTGACACCCAGCCACTAATAAGTACCCTATATTAATTAAGCACGCGAGCAATAATTAAAATAGGTAAGTATATACGTAAGGGGTTATTAAAGGGTAATGATACATGTATCTTTTGACGTCAGAGATTCTGGTGGGATAGTTTAATACGATAATTACATAATTGGATTACCAGTAGAGTTAAAATAAATGCTGCAACGTCAGACCCAAAAGGTGGTACGTAGGCGTAACTAGAAGGGCTAACTCCACGACTCTGGTAGCTAAATACTGAATCAACTGGCCTTTGTGACGTCACCACAAGACAATTAGGGGTCTTCAGGCAATTAAGGACGAAAATAGCACCTCGCACCAGGGCCACGCGACCCTTACACCGCAATTTCATTTTGAAAGAACATGTCCGCGGTATCCGGAATTGAATTTGAGGTTTAGGGTTCCAGGGGATGGAATGTCAAGGATGATTGATCATTTTATTATAAAGACGACCTTGTTTTATTTTCGTGGTATTTTATTTCTTAAACAAAAGCAAATCTGCATGCCTTTTGTCTCGCTTTAACTAATTAGCTCTTTAATTCTTACACCAATACTTAATACAAATAAAACAGTGAAAAAATTAAAGGTGTAACGAAACCTCCAAAATGTTGAAAGTCAGTTACAAATGTAGCCTTTGACACACTATAGGCATTAAGACCAATCGATTAAGGACCTCACTCGGGCATCAAAATCGGCTCAGTAGTTCTGACGCCATTCCACCGCGGCATAACAGCGGCAGAAGTCTTGGCAAAAATTTTGCAGCGATATTGACAATGTTACCTCTTCCAGAGAAATGTGGGCAAAAATGAGATGGATCAAAGGCTATAAAGCTACAAGACCTAGTGTAAATAAAGAAATATTAGAAACTTTACTCAGTGGATTGGCACCAGACTTTGTATTGCCCGAGAGACCTATATTTTGTTCGGGAAACACTTTACTGAGTTCACCGGTTACGATACAAGAACTAAATAATTGTGTTAAACGTTCAGACACTGCTCCTGGACCCGATAATGCTTCATATTCTATGATTTACAACCTACCGGAAGGTGGAAAGAAGACTCTGGTTGCATTATATAATCGATTTTTGGAATCCAGTTTTGTGCCCAGACAGTGGAGGTTAGCTAACATTATTCCTGTGCCGAAACCGGGAAATGGGAACCAGAGTTCAGCAGACGTTCGACCGATCGCCTTGTTATCATGTTTTTGTAAAGTTTTCCATACAATTATTACTCGCCGACTTGAATGGTACGTCGAAAAGAACCAATGTTTTTCCGGGGAAACAACAGGTTTTAGAAGATCAAGATCGTGTCTGGACAACTTAGTGAGGTTAGTGACCCGAATACAAGTAGGTTTCACCACAGGTACCCCCACCGTTGGTTGCTTCATAGACATCAATAGTGCTTATAACAAAATTAATGTAGCTAGCCTTCTGTCTATATTAGATAGTCTAGGAGTCGGAAGTAGCTTATGTAACTACTTGTGGGAATTCTTGAGACAAAGAACTCTGGCAATAGAAACAGGGGAGGAAACTCTTATACGCACCACGGGAATAGGCATAGCACAGGGTGACCCGTTATCACCGACCCTTTTTAATGTTGCAACAAGCAAAATATGTCATAACATACAACAGGTTTTCATTTCGCAGTATGCTGATGACTTTGTCCTGTACAGTTCGAACAAAAACTTATCGTGTGCCATCGCGGACGTACAAAGTGCATTACACGTATTTTCTAAGTTAATAGAGGAACTGGGTTTAGATATTTCTTTTAGAAAAACCAAAGTATGTCTTTTTAGCAGGGGAAAAAGAAAAACCGATGTAAAACTATGTTTAGACAATAATAACGTCATTCAACAGGTGGACAGCGTTAGATACTTAGGCATGTGGCTAGACAGAAGTTTAAAGTGGGGTAGACATATTAACGAGATTAGAAAGAAATTACTTACATACATCAATGTATTTAAAGTACTTGCTGGGGGTAACTGGGGTATTCATCCTACACATCTGAGACGTTTATACATAGCGATTATTCGCAGTAGGATCGATTTTTACAGTTTTTTGTATGATACTAGCATCAATAACCATTTAAACAAACTTAATACAGTGCAAAACCTAGCAATGCGTGTAATTGGGGGTTTTATCAGAACGACGCCTATTCAAGCAATGGAGAGTGAGCTGTGTCTCCCTCCTTTACACATGCGTAGACGGTATTTAGCGGTCAAATTTTGGCTGAAATCTCAAGCGTTTGGAAATAACATAACCAGTGAGGTAGTTAAACAGCTAGACACCTTGTGTAATCATAGGTACTGGATTACAAAAAAAAAACCTCTTTTAGTTAGCACACTTAGAGCCTACAGTCTATACCCAATTCAGTCGGCGAGTAAATTACCTATGTTTTCTTTGAGTAAATGGATTACTTCTTTTGATTTATCGCAAAACATTAAATTGAATGTTGAAGGGGTTAACGTTGCTAAAAAACAGTTATGTGCAGTCACTTTAAAAAACAAATGTAGTATGTTACTAAGTAAGGAGTATGCTACATGTTATAAGATTTTTACCGATGGTTCCAGGGAGGAAACCGGTTCTGGCGCGGCTTTCTTCGACCCACAGATGGACTTAAGTGCTAAATTTAAAATAAGCGCCAACATATCAATAATGCATTCGGAACTAATTGCTGTGTCAGAATCTTTAGCGTATATCTTATCGGTGGACTATAATCAATTTGTAATATTATCGGACTCTAAAAGTGCCTTGTTACATTTGGCTCGGTTAACCTCGAGAAGTCGAGGTCTACCGATAGCCTATCATATCCTGGAAACCATCGGTAAGATTCAAGCTGCGAATAAAAAAGTTGTGATGCAGTGGGTACCCTCACATATAGGCCTAGCGGGTAACGAGGAAGCGGATCTCGCTGCTAAACTAGCCATCAGTGAAGGAAATGAATATGAATGTTTACCTGTGCACAGTGAGATCTTGAGAGTAGCAAAAGAAAAGTGCCGTCTACAATGGAAGGAATATTACGATGAGCGGTCATTAATTAAAGGGATTTGGTATAAAACCATTCAGCACGACCTTCCCCGTTACCCGTGGTTTGAAAACATGGAAATAAA
Source organism: Cydia amplana (assembly GCF_948474715.1). Taxonomy (NCBI): domain Eukaryota; kingdom Metazoa; phylum Arthropoda; class Insecta; order Lepidoptera; family Tortricidae; genus Cydia; species Cydia amplana. The sequence continues at coordinate 16,323,471 of NC_086074.1, read as the reverse complement.
ACGAAAGTACATTGTATCACTGCTTCGACTGCGTACCGGACACATACCTACTAACAAATTTAAATATCTAATGAAGTTATCAGATTCACCTAATTGCCCAAACTGTAATATAGTGGAGGATGTAGTACACGTACTGGCGGAATGTGTCCGGAGCGCTGCTCAGCGGCGGCGCGGTCGTGTCAGTAGTAATAGTAGTAACGTAGGATGGTGTAACAGTACCTTGGCCTCACCATCATTTGATGATGCCAAGGAACTGCTTAATATTTATTTTTCCTCATTGTTAAATAACATTTAACAAGTACCTTTAAGTAACCTTAAATTTATAGTTAAATTGTTGTAGTTATATACATGTATATTTTGTATTACGGGGGTGGCTTAGCGCATTGCTAAAACTCCCAAGTTAAATAAATGAAAAAAAAAAAAAAAAAAAAAAAAAGACATAAACATACTACTGAATCTACTGATATAATTAAGTTTCAGTCTTCCCGTGTTCTGCTAAAAGTTTAATTGATCAAATCTACGTCAGAGCGTACGTTTTAGTGCAAGCAAGCAAAGAAGGTTAACGCTAAATATTATATGAAACAAAGACACAAGAACACATTTGTACATGCACAGGGCAATTAATTTAATTTGAAACATGACACTGCAAATCATCGAATCAAGATGTTTCTTAAAACCACATGGTAATTTACAGTCACATTTAAATTCAGAGTTGAGACGTTTACATAATAAAGAATGCTGCTATTCTCCATACAAAGTTACATATCTCGCATCATTGTTGTAGACAGCGTTACATTGCTGAGGACTTCGTTTCCCTAAGTGTTACAGTTACAGCTCAGCGTGTGTGTTCAGCTCTTTGAACTCTGCTGTTAAAAGCTCTGTGGAAAATTCTACATCTTAGACCCCGATTAGTGCGTGATAACGTCATGTGAAATTATAATGAGGAACGGCTCCACGTGATTGACAATCTGTTTTATTAACCCGTCTCTGATTAAACACATGAAGTATTTAAGTCTTTATTCGATAAAGACAAAGCATTCGCAAATACATGTTTACGAGCGAGTGTCATTTGTTTCATTTTGTTATTGCAATAAAACTTTTACTGAAGGTGTTTAAGTTGTCACACAAGATTTGCGAGTGTTTTGGTTTCGGTCTTTAAATAGACACGTTTAACTAAGTATGTTATTTACAATGACTTTACTAAGAAAAGCGGATTAGGAATGAATTGCCTACTCGTATAATGCGAATCCTATCTTGTACATTTATCGCTTGCGCAATAAAACGTAATTTTGTTTTTAAAAAGGTGGTGGTGGTAAAATGAAACGCGGCTGTAAAGTTCAAATTAGAAAGCTTAGTTCTAAATCTCCATCTTGATTGCAAAACTGTCAGGGTTTAAAGTGCTTTCCTCGTGTGCGCTCCATCTTACGATCATGTTCGTCAGAGCACGTAAATAAAGCATATATTCCCTAAAGGTTAAATTCTTTTAGATATATTGATTATTGATTACTATTATCATTATTAGCTTCTTTGTTACGGTTATTAACAATAACGTGAGTTATTGTTTAATAACTTAACACGACCTGAATGCAACTCGAATATTTTAGGTACAACAGACATACCTATACCTAGGACCTACCTATGTATAATTATTCTTACATCCAATTTATTAAAAGCAAAAAGATCCTAATTATTTTGAATTCATTCGCGTGTAGGCTAGGCGCTAGGCTATTGGAACTCAAAAATTTCATAACCTATAGCTCCAGGGCATCTAAATGAGCCCACGCGACAACATACCATCCACTCGAACTTAAACCGATTGTTAAATCGATTACGATTCATGTTTGTTGTTAATCGGTTAATCATATCATTACATCACTCACCTCGTCATTAAGCTGTCAGCGACACTGCTTTTTCGCGACCACGCTTTAGTCTTTACGCAATCCGCACTCTCAGATATTTTAGCCCAGTCATCAATCGAGAATCAAGCCCATATCCGAGTTTAAAATGCAAGCATTCCTTTGAAGTGCGGCTTATTGTTATTTTTACGTTGTACAGCACGGTTGCTATCAAAAATATCTGGACATACTCTTTAACTCCTTGGTAATAGAGATGTGTTTAGACATTTTTAAAGTAACCTGTAGGTATTTCATGGTAACAGCGCTCAGTTTAATAGACTTCTAAAAATATAGAACGTTGTTTACGTTTGTAAAACTTACGTGTCTAGTCTAAGTAGTGGTAAACATATGTTTGGATTCTATTTTTATACAAAGCCGTCTGTGAAGTTTAAGTCTGATAAAAATAATTCATTTCAACGTTTATATATTTGTACGTAAGTAGACTAAGTAGTAATAAATATTGACAAGAAAAACAAACTTTCATATGATATGGGAATCTTCCTTGTGAAAATCGCGCCATAGACGAAGGCCGGAGGATTACCGTGTCTCGGACGGAACTCATTCGATGCGTAATAGGAACTTTTGTAGAACTTGCTGATGAAGATGATAATCTTTTCATTTGGATGCTTTTCTTGCTAATGTTAAATGAAAACAGATGGTAGCCGGTTTCATATTGATTGCAATTCTTCCCAGTAGTAATTTTGTTATATCATAGTAGATACTCGTATATCTCTGCATCTCTACCTATACTATGTTGCATTTTTTACTATAATAGTTATATTAGTTGTTTAATACTTGGATCCGTAGTCACATCAAATCGCATATTAAATCTGATCGCCTTCAAACCGTTTCTAGTCTCGTGAAATGCGAATCTAAGCCTCAGACCTAGACTCAGATTCACGTTCCTATTCCTCGTCCGATAAATCGTTACATAACGGCTGTGTCCGATCCGATCGCTTCCTGATCCGATCGCCCACGCGCTTGCACAACGCATTAGCATACAAGCGCACTCGATATTTGGAAGCTTGTGAAACAAACTTGACCCCTTTACTTGTGTCACTGTAATATGATAGTCTGTGTTATCTAAGCTACGTAATGAGATTAAGATCTCTAGTCAATTGATTATGAAGAATTGTTTTGACATTTTGTGTTACGGTATTGAAGCTTAGTCACATCGGTGCTTAAACATCAAGTCAAGGCTTATCGCTGCGTTTGTAACAACAACAATCAAAACATTTTCCATTGACATGCATTCAGATTAATTACTGAGTTAAAAAATGCCATTAGGTACTAGGTGCATATGTAACATTAAATTCTGGCAATTTTTATTGGACAGCCCTGGGAGGTGAGTCATAAACTAAAAACATTATAAAGTTTACTTTTAGTTTTGAATTGTTAGATTACAAAGAGAGCAAGCCCAACAGTGCGAAGCGCAAGACTAGTTTTAAATTTAAATCGAAGACACATGCTAAATTACGCGAAAAGACACAAGCATTTCCCCATCTTTAAACCTCACCCGCCTGTGACACGTTAGTCTGTCGCAAAACTAGTTTATCTATTCAACAAAAACCGAGGTGCGTTAAAAATATATGTCTATTTTGACTGTTTATTGTTTACGTGTAACCTACATTCGCGAGTAAAAATAATTGCGCGCGTTGCGCTGAACGTTACGCGAGTTACGCGCGGTTAGATCGCCCCTGTGGCCGTGAAGTGGGACATGGTCAGCCATGGGATGCTGGCGATGGTGATGATTGTACTCGTAGGTGTGAGTGTAATGGTATTATGCCAGGATCGCACGTACCGAGTAGAGTGGCGAGACAGTAAAACGAAGTATGGAATTTTTACTCGGCCGAGTAACAATTTCATACTTCGTTTTACTGTCTCGCCAGACTCGGTACGTGTAACCGAGCCCTTAGTGGTACGCTTAGAAAAAATAATTACGAGTTGTGCGATGTTCTGTACGGATATGATGGTCGTTCTTGTCTACGTGACAGCGTGATAAAACGGTGTCCGTCACTTTCTTTCCCACGGTGTTAAACAGTGACAGTTATTTTATCACATGGATAAAGATGGATAAAGCTATCCATAATAGGCTGGCTGGACGTTAAGAGCGTTTGAACGCGAATGGATCGGAGCCACTAAAGTACACCGGATAGTAATAGTAAAATGGGTAGTAGGTATATACCTAACACTTCGCAAAATGGAAGAATCGACTATTATCGAAACATTCCATCGCGAATAGCTTCTTTACGATTTAATTTAGACGGTAACTTGGAGTAACGCACTTGAAATAATTTGAGTAAGAAATCGAATAAATTAATTCTCTCGTAAAATTGATATTTATTGAATGTATTAAAACATTTAAAACTGTACAAGTGTAGAATATTTTCATGCAAAATGAAACTATTTTAGTTCTAGTAAATGGTATTAAATTTTCTTATTAATATTTTTTCCTTAGAAATGGTATAAGCAAAGAAAATGTTTTTACTAGACGAGAAACATCGGGGCCCATATGGAGAAATACCAAAAAATATAGCGTATATATTTTTCCATAGTCTGCGGTCACGTTGCCAATTTCTTTTTTTTGTTGTTGAGACCACGTGCAGACCTCGTTTACGAAAACGTGAAACATTGTAAACAAATTTTCTACAGGTTGCTCGTGACGTCAATATGGCCCTTATACAGCTTCCTTTGCTTCATTTCGTATTATATCGATATTACATTTATTTCTACTTCTTGGTTATACCTATCCACAGACTCTATAGGCAAGTAAATATACATAAGACAAATCTCACAACACCTCAATTTACAAAATAGTAGTCATCAATTAAAATTTAGAGCATATAACCTTAACTATAAATGGGACTGGGCAGGGCACATCTGCCGAATGCACCCAGAGCACTGGGCCAAATTAGCCACGGACTGGATCCCACAGGATGGATCTCGGCGGGGCAAAGGAAGACCCAAACGGAGATGGCGGGACAACCTTGATACATTCTGTGCGGAGTGGCGGGAGTGTGCACTGGACAGAGTCAAGTGGCGGGAAAGAGGGGAGGCCTTTGCCCAGCAGTGGGACACACTAATAGACTAATAAAAAAAAATAACCTTTACTTGTCACGTCATTATTTTGCGTTCAGAGAATCTTTTTTTTGCATTTAAATCTTTATTCCATACTGTTATTTGTTTGCCAATAACAAACTCTAGTATTGTTCTTTGTTCAGGTTTTATTTGACTAACATTTACAATGTAACCAATTGTGCAATTTTCTAAAAAGACTCTCTATAAACCGACGTTTAGAGGAGGTACACAAATAACTGGAACCGACAAAATATACGTGTCTCATAATTATGGTAACTTACTCTCTTGCGAAAATCCGGCGTAAATGACGTACTCCAAGGAGGTTACTCGTTGTCAATTAATCGATTCCCCCTTTGACATTCAATCTCCGTTTCCCGGAAAGTTCCAAAGTGAAATTGAATTTTCCATCAAACCTCATTTTGTCTGTCCTACATATCTCAATTTCTATTGGCTGAAATACGTCACGTTATAATTCAATAAAGCCTGCTAGGGCCGTTCAATTAACCTTTCTCGGGATTTAAGTCACTGAAGGAGACAAAATTAACCTATTTGTATAAAAGAATGAGGGTTGAAATTCATAAAATACATATATAATATATATTTCCGACCTCATCACGAGAGGGTTGTTAACTTAATGTGGATTAAAGACTTCACACACATCTTTGAGTTTCTGCGTACAAGTGAAGACACACGTTTGCCCATGATGTTACCTTCACAGAAGATATACAAATCCTCTTTATTGCACGACCTCAATAAAACATTTATGGAGAGACACACATAATACATGAAGACAGAGGTAACAACAGGCGGTCTTATCGCTAAAGAGCGAAGATATATTCAGATATACTGTTTTTGGAATTCAAAGGCATGTGTTACCAATGCACCATGCCAAAGATTTGGGATAGTAACACACCCAAAACGTAGATACTCAGTAACATACACCTACAGAAAAGCTCGTATTCCAATACTTCTTCATTCAGTCTTACGATACGAAGTTTTCAGGAGAACCTACTTTACTTAGAACAGGTTGCTTTTAGTGTTTTGGCTGTTACCGGCCGATTTATATATATATAATTTTATTTTATAATATCGAGACACTTTCGAAACATAAATTATAATCTGCGACCACGTTAATTGTCACCTCACTTGTTCTCTTTGACTTTATTCTTGATTGACAATATGGCCCAATATTGTTCAATATGACTTTGAAATGCCACTGGTATTCCCGTTATTAGCAACGTTCAATTAATAAGTTCTGATCAGGGGCTGCAAACGCTTTGTTCCTCTAAGCAGACATCCTTGAGACTACGACGACGCGTCTTTATGCCACGATATGATTTCACATTTGACATTTAATTTGTCGTCCTTCGTACCTCACTTATTTCGTACCTGGAATATGAGCTTTGAGAACTTGAAGTTTGAGAACTCTTGTTCAATCAATATATGTATACAGGTGAGCGTTGGATAGCAAAATAATTTGGGTACATACGAAATTAACAAAAAGATTTGACAATGTTAGTTGCCGATTTACTTATGATTCTTTCTTACATAAATATATTAGGTACAACCTTATGTAAGCTTGTACCTAATATATTGATGTACACGGAACATCGGAACATTATATGTTAGTGTACACAAACAAAATAGCTTCTTGCTGTAAAGACACGTCTTCATTCCATCATATGCAAAGAATGAGGACAGTTTATAATCCTTTTTACATCGTTTTTCAATTCCCTTTAACAATGTTATCTGAAAAAGGCCCTCAAAACAAATTTTCTTTTTCGACTAAAGGGCCACTTGCGCCATCCAGGGTTAGCCATTAACCCGAGGCTAACCGGTTAAACCTATATAAGCTGGTCAAGTTTTATCTTTCATACCTATCAATGAACAATTTCTCAAATACGTATAGTAAATTTCTCATCTGTACTACTGAACCATGACTTTCTAAAATCAACTAGCGCACCTGAAAAGTGCAACATGAATTTTAAAATATTTCATAAGCTTTCTCGAAAGCTCTCTACTTAATTTCAAGGCTTAGCAACTGTTCGTCGAAACCAATTTCCGACAGCGTTTCATTTACGTCAGTGCAGTCAGAGGCAAGATAGAAGACAGATAAGATAAAAAACTGTTAAACCAGGCATATCTTATAGGTCTTAAACTCCCGTTTTCGAATATCTTAATTTTTTTGCTTAGATCAGATTTTTTTATTTTAATTTAACAAAAACCACATTTACCATAAATATAATACCTATAACTACGACGTATATATGACATATGAATATGAACTCCTTAGAATAACGAAATTCGTTTAATATTTTTTTACATATTATATTCCCTCAAACTTTGAACGGGCCCAGGGAGCCCGAGCAATTTTGAATTTTATATATGTCATAAATACAATTCATATATGAATATTGATCGAGCCTGTCGAGCTTTCCCACAGATGAGGGGATAAATCAAATTGTATATAGTAGGTAAAGTATTGACACGTCAATGTGGATTAGATTGATGTTCGATGTTGCCTACATTTCGTACACATTTAGCAGAGAAAGTGTATGGACACGGACAATTGATTAAGAGCTACGGGGTCAGGTGCGTGCTGAACGGTAACTTAGACCAATAATACTACACGAATACAAAAAACTACTTCTTTACCGAAGATATTGCGTTTCAAATAATTATATTTTTACTTCCCATCGTGGTAATAAAGCTTGTTTTTATGAAAGATTAAATTAATTATATTTTTTATCCAAAATTTAGACAGTAAGGAAGTAATTAATTATTTTATAAGTTGCGCCAGTTCATATTAAAATGTTTTTAACAAGTTGTTAATTTTGTTACAGGTAATACATCAGAAACCTTTGCGTGTAGTATGCTACCAATGCTGGTGTGGAAGGTAACTTAGATCTGTATGCCTAGCCAACATAACGTTCCGCTTTGCTACTCACAAAAGCAAGGAAATACGTATACTTGGAACTCATACATAGATACTAGGTGCTTTTTCTTCTGAACAACAGTGTTACATCGTGATGTCACGCACCTGCATACCGGGACCTTGTCACTAATAAATCTTGTTCCTATTTTTAAAATCTACGTCAGTCGGAAGCCGTTTTAAAATTATATTGTTATTCTCGGATGTGCCGGTTTGGAAGTGATAGCAAGGTTTGCAGAAGGTCGGGAAGGTTTGAGTTACATTTGGATAGTTACTAAGCGTAGGTCTATTACAATTTAGACAAGTTGTTTGCTTCGCTGGTCAAGAAATATTCAGCGCAGTCACGTAAATATCGAATGGACAAAGGACTATGTATGAATTCTGTACTTATTTCTTTTATTGTGTATTTCCTAAACCGAGATCACATTCACAACCTGATATTACAATCAGAATAAGCCTTCATATTCATAGACATAGAAACTAGTAGTTATGTGTTCGAGTGACAATGACAAATCACACGTCTAATAAACATGGAGATCAATAACGACTTGAAAGATACGATTGTTAGAGACGAGTTACAACAAAGCGCTGTTGATTAATCGATTCGAATGAATCTAAAAAGGATTTTAATTAAAGTTATATATATTTTAAGAAAGTGCCAAAATAAAACCAAAACAAACATTTCGTTCCGCATTATTCAGTCAAAACATTCGAATGTATACTTAATCGCCCCTGACTCGCGCTCTTAGCCCATCACCTTGTGAAATATCTCGTATAATAATTAATCAGCGTTCAAAATAAGACAAAGCACAGTTATAGGCGCGTTAGTGATATTTATCGTACGTTTATATGTCTATTTTATTTATACTCCACGTGGAGAACGTTGTGACGTGCGGTGATATATGTCTACTGCTACTCGAATACACGCCTTACCGCGGGCGAAAACTATAATTTATTGATTTATAGCTATAATATTCAGTGTCATTTTGATTTTTTGTATACAATTTTGGCAGTGGTAATTATAATATGACTATGAGTATAGTAACAAATTAGATTGATGCAAATTGACGGCCTTTCTAATTTGTTTCTCCAATATCTCTATTTTTTTCAACAGTTCTTGTACCTACTTTGAGGTGTAGCGGTTTCTATGATTTATACAAATTCCTACTAAACTATCCTCCCATCAGAAACTGTTAGACCTTGCAGCATTCTAACAGCTTGACTGTATTACAATACCTTAAGAAACCCATGAATTTTAAAGTCAAGCACTCTCCGAAACGGCTTATTTACTCCGTGACTCTTCTTTGGAATTGTAACTTTAGTACACATTTTAAGGTACATTTTGAAATAACAAGTGAAATAGATTTAAGCTGTTTTGGAAAACCTGTAGTGGGTTGTGGCAGGTGCGGCGTGGGCCCGTGACCTAGGCCTCCCACGCGCCGCGCCGTCTAGCCTAACCTAAACAAGGCCTAGGCTTTGCTCACGCTCCAAGCACGCTCGTGACTGAACGGTTACATTGTACTGTAGATCCACGAAACTAGAGATAAACAATGTTTATATAGAAAAGGTAAGATCTAGCTTCTACTAAAGACGGTCAATATGCAGACAAGTAACGGATGGCATCGTGACGGTAACGCGTAAGGTACCTAACAATGGATATCCCGTGTATATGTGATACATTTGGTAAAAACATACATATAAGGTAAACGTACTGGTGCTCGACGCGACATGTCATCTTGAAACTTAACTCATTGTTAATAAAGGTGACAGCAGGGTGTTATCTATTGGGCATTAGCATATCGAGCACTAGTACGTTTACCTTACATATTTATTATGTATCTACCAAGAATAGGTACAATATGAAAAATATGAATTATGCCTACTAAAATAGAATAGCTGCGTTAACTCTATGGTTTAGTTAATTAATGTAACATTATGATTAGGTAACATTCTTATTTCAGAATGTGTTTCGTTTAGTTTGAATCATTAATCCAGTGTCATAGTTGTCAGAATCAACCTCACATTTCAATTCAAACCCCGGTTTGGCCATAACTATTAATTATAATGTTCATCTAAATCATGGCTGATTATAAGCAAGAGTGTAGTTAATTTACTATATTAATGTAATGGACCCTATAATGGACGTGGAACCGGTAATGGGACATAAAACCACAAATCCTCTAAAATAAGTATCTAAAAGTAGTTTATGAACACTGGCAATATTTTACCATAAATAAGAGTCATAGAGCTGTTTAAGTTTGAATTTTTATTAATTTCGGTTACTTTTTAAGAAATTGGCGTCAACCCAAAAGTTGTCGTGTCACCGAAAAATATAACTAGTAAGAATTCTTAACAACTTCGCTAAGAGAGGTGAGTTGATATATTAAATTGTAATTAATTATAACTTGGTGTAAACTAGAATGTGTTTTGTTAATTGCATTTACCATGAAATAAGGTATACAACACACTATTTTGTGTCTCTAGAGATGTATAAAAAATAATGGTATTTTGCCCAATCCCATTATAGGAGCTCTAAAACTGCATACCTCCTATGATGGGATAACTTACAATTTACATAATGATGCTTGCCATGGCGTAATTTCATGTTTAAATAATACAGAAGTAGGTATAATGTAGTTACGAACTATGTCAGGAAGTCTTCTCGGACTTCGGATATAGTATTTTATGCAACCGTTGTTTAAGAGGGGTCAAAAAAGGCGAGTGGCGTGAAGCCGAAAATTGTTAATAAAGACGCCACGAGTATTTTTTGACTCAGTTAAACAACGTTGCATACAATACTTTTTCTACGACCAAGCACTTACTTTGAAATGCAATGAAATAATAATAAGAATAGATGATGATGATTGTTTAATGTCCTAATGTGATAGGTTGTTCAGTGCGTGGGATTCTTAAGGGGAACGAAAATTTTATTATTTTTGCGCCACGACGCACGGTTTAGGAGATACAGCCTTATAAATATATATATATTTTTTTTGTTTTTTTTTAATATTAATTAGGGGTTTCTTACAGAGGAATGAACATTTTATTATTTTTGCGCTACGACGCACGGTTTAGGAGATGTAACCCATAAACATTTTTCTTTCTTTTTTTTTATTTTGTTTTGTTTTTCGTGTTTTTTTAAATATTACTTTGGGGTTTCAAAGGGAAACGAAAATTTGATTATTTATGCGCTACGACGCACGGTTTAGGAGATACAGTATTATAAAGTTTTGTTTTGTTTTTTTTTTTTTTTTTTTTTTATATAATATTAATTAGGGGTTTCTTACAGAGGAATGAACATTTTATTATTTTTGCGCTACGACGCACGGTTTAGGAGATACAGCATTATAAAGTTTTTTTTTTGTTTTTTATTTATTTCTCTTTTGTGTTTTTTTTAAAATATTAATTAGGAGTTTCTTACAGAGGAATGAACATTTTATTATTTTTGCGCTACGACGCACGGTTTAGGAGATACAGCATTATAATTTTTTTTTTGTTTTTTTTTTATTATTTCTCTTTTGTGTTTTTTTTTATATTAATTAGGGGCTTCTTACAGAGGAATGAACATTTTAATATTTTTGCGCTACTACGCACGGTTTAGGAGATACAACCCATAAACATTTTTCTTTCTTTTTTATAATTTTTTTTTTGTTTTTCGTGTTTTTTAAATATTACTTACGGGATTCAAAGGGGAACGAAAATTTGATTATTTTTGCGCTACGACGCATGGTTTAGGAGATACAGCCCTATAAAGATGAAAACTGATGATGATGATGATGATGTGACCAAAACATGTCTATGGTTCACTCATCTGGCAGAAATGACAATTAAAATTAGGTTGGCAACAATGTATTCCATACAATATTTTTTAAGTGGTGATTACACGAAGTATCGTAAAAGTGCCAAAAAGATACTGCGTGTATGCACAAATACTTTTTTGGGGAATAGACTAAAGACTTGTCTTGACAACTATAAGAGAGGGGTTTAAAGGTGTGTGCACGACCCTTTAAATGACAAATAAAAGTACGGGAGTAGAAAAAATTAATATCGTTTTTACAAAATTTTATTTAACATGCCTGTTAGTTAGTGGGGTTCAAATCTTGGAAGTTGAATTTGAGCCACTTTCGGATTTCCGATTGAGTTGAAATTTTGGATACGTAAGCAAATCGGATGACAATGCAATATTATGATAACATGGACCTGATCTCATGATGGAGACAGGAGGTGGCCATGGGAACTCTGTAATAAACGCAACCTTATTGTGTTTGGGTTTGTTAGAATTGTCTTGATGAGTATTAGTTGGCTGTGAAAAGAAAAATACATTCTTACATAAAAGCTTATACCAAATATGACTAATAACTAGTTTTTTGCCAAAAATGTATTCCCTGTTCCAATATCTTATACTGATAGGGTATGTCCATTAAAGGGGGCCCATTACTGGATCCACGTCCATTACCGGGGTACCATTACTGGAGCTTTGGTGTCCATGACTGGAGAAAAAAGGCATAGTTTTAATTTGTAAATTATGTGGAAACTAATTGCAGTATCTTTGATATAACACGCCTGAAACATAAAAGATGGATAGGATTTTCATCTTTAAACACGCTAAGCGGTAGAACTTTTGCCGGTATCAGGGAAATATCACAAATACTCCAAATTTCCTCTTAAATGTCCCATGACTGGTGCTGTTACTATACTTTATAGTTACCTTAATTTGCCTATCTTAATTGCTTACCAATGACATTTGTTATTAAGCCTATTTACATAAATATTTACTAAATGAGCTTCTGAAGTTATCGCTAAAAAAATACGAAAAGCATATGCTTTTCCTACTTATATAAGTATATACTTATATAAGTACTACTTGAAGAAGCTTCTTTGAAATCATGGATCGTATTAAGAAACAAATAAGAATCTGTAATAGGATTTGGGTTAAGGAATGTCATGGAACAATTGGAATTTTATAATTATTTCGTTTGAGTAGTCCGTAGACAAAGCTAAAGGGGACACTTTGGTAAACGTCTAACCCTTTTGTTTCTTTTTTGCCAGCCGAGTAAAAAGACTGTAAGTATCGTAAACAAAATTAACCAACTCATTATCTGGGAACAATTTTCTAATTTGTGTTGTTCAGTTTTCCGATAATTAATATTATCACGTTTGAGACACGATATAATTTATAAAGGAATTTTCATCAAATATTTTGTAGGGAAAGAAATCTTAATGCAGTATTTTTACTTAACTTTGTAAACTTGGATGTTGGGAGTGATTAAATAATTAACAAGGGGTTTCCGAAAGGTAAAAAACAATGTTTGTTATTATAATTTAGTTTTGTAGATACAAGTGGTACCTAGTGAAAAACTGATACCTATAACTTGCTTATTTTAGGGATACAAATACAATGTTTAGCAATCTTAATCCCATACTATTATGTGTTTACCAATAACAAACTTTAGTATTATTCTTTGGTCAGGTTTTATTTGACTAACATTTACAATGTAATAAATTGTGCAATTTTCTAAAAAGATGGTATGTAAAATATTGTTCAACAGGTGTTGTCTTGTTGGAGGAAGCGAAATAACGTAATCATTAAACAATCACAAGGCGAATCCAAATTAATGGGCGACCTCGCGCCATTTCGCAATCGCTGCGCCCATCTAATGCCATAACACTGGCTTTTTATTAGTGTAATTGTATCTTGATGGATTCAACTGTAATCTTGATTAAGATGAGTCTAGGCGTGAACTGTCTAGTCGGAATACTAAAGCACTTGACACGAAAGGACACTTCTCATTGACATTCTATTTTATGCTATGCTGAAAATAAAACTTAATTTGATTTATCAACTATACAGATTATAACAAAGCAACTATCTATAATATGCTTAGACCGAATTATATAGCCAATGCATAGGTGTGTGGCCTTATAACTAACACGCGTTTTCCTCTTTGTCAATACTCTGATGAATGTGAGGACGCGCCATAACAGCTTGCCTACGAGCAGTAGGTACCTGTGGACTATGAATTTTAAGTGATTAAAGATTGATGTGACATCGTATTGACTGTTCCTGTCACGAATGCGACTAGGGTCGGAACAAGCTAACTCTGCATGGTATTGCAATGACGAAGTGTGACAATGTCATCATTGATGTCGAATTTCTATAAATATTTCTATTTCTATAAATACGTTTATAATGAAACATCCTCACTTTGTTATATTCAAGTCGGTGCAAAGATAGCATAGACGACATTGAAACCTTTAAGGTACTCGTAGCTATTAGAGCTATTAGGTTTAAAATTCAGAGTCATTGGCATTTATACAAATACATGCATAAGCCTTCTAACTCCTAGATTAACTTTCAATTTGCGTTAGGTACATGTAGGGTTAGTTGTTGATCAATGAAACACTAAAAGTTCAAGCCTTCCTATCTCTGGTGTTTTTAAAGTTATGAGTGTGATATTTCGTACGAAGATAAACAATTTATTTGGCTATCATATGGCGTTCTTGGTTTCTACTTATTTTTAACAGTTTCTGTGTTATAAAGCTTTTTTTGAAAAATGAGTTTTGTTTCATTGTGTACTTGTGCATGTTTTCAATGAAACACTAATTTTTACAGTGAAACAGATGTAATATATATAGTCTACCATGAAATATCCTTAATAAACATTGAAACGTTGTAATAAATAAGTTACATTAATACATACATCCTTTCAATCAATTAATGAGAAAGGAAAGGAGAAAATAGTGGTAGGCTGAATGTTATTTAAAAGGTTTCCGAAATATGGAATCGTTATAAGATTGCTGAAATATCTAAAAGCGAAAGACTTGTTTCATTGTACGCACACCTAAGTTTCATTGTGAATCGAAAATCTGGTCGGCACTTACGGCATGCTGCGAGAAAGGCGCCTTTTATGTCCACGGAGCATGATTGCCAACTAGGTGGACGCGGGAGGGTTTTAAGCATCTCCATGCTTGATATCATACACTTTCTTGCAACATAGTGTTTATAAACGACTGTTTCAATGTTAGACATGTGACCTTAACCTTGCCATCAATGAAACATTCAACATATAAACTATCCTATCTCAGCCATTTCTAAAGTTAAGTATCTTATATTTTGTCGTATGATAGACAAATTATTATCAATTTTCATGGTATTTTAGTTTCACAAAATTCGCACATAGTCTTTAATTAAAAAAATAATGAGTTTGTTTCATTGTGTACTGATACTGGTGTTCAGTGAACATCATGTTTCATTGTTTACTACATAAAAATGTTTCATTGTGAGACTAGGGGGTGTTTTTTGAAACAATTAAAAAAACTGCACCAAAGAGTGAACGAAATTTAAAAATATTTAGCTCCAAAGTAACTTTAAGACACATAGAACACAACAAAAAATGAAATAACGCCAAACTAGACTCTATATCTTGGTAAAAAATTGCGAAACATAAATGAAAAATATTACTTTTGTCGCACGAATTCACAATAACGCTCGTAGCAACGTGCTCCTCCGAGGCGCGCTCGCGTATTGGGGAGGTGCTGGGGGTCCCTGAGCCTGCCCTTGCTTGACAGATGGCACTAGCTGATAACACCTAGTTTCCGAGATATCGCAAAGTTTCACTGTGTACGATTGTTTTTTCTTATACTGCTTTATAAAATAAATGAAATGAATGAATGTTTTAAGTACATCTAAAACGGAACTCCTTCGGCAAAACATTATATTTGCTCATTTTCGATCTCCAACCGGTAGTTTAGCTTGTCAAGCTACGATTAAATAGGTTAGTATACCTACTAAACTACAATGCCACTCCGAAGGTCTCGCCGCGGGAAATTTCGACAGTTTCCGTTTTATCTGAGCAAGTTAATTAGCACCGAATGCTCCGCTGAAGCCATTAATTAATATAAATGCCATTCCATTCCATCCATTATGTTTCGCAAACAACAACAACACAATTCACCGGTATGGGCTATCGACTAACCGCGGTATTCGGAAAACAAGATCCGTTCTAGAGAAGAGAACGATACGATATGTACTAGATACCTGGTAGTTTAGATTTCAACTAGATATCTTTTGCATTCGGGCAACCAATGTCACTTTTACGTTAAATTATCGTATTAAGATCGTTTCAAAATCGTTTTCTAGATCTAAAAATACATAACGAGACGTTTTAGACATTGTGAAAATCGTTCAAGAGTTTCTCCAAAATCGCGGAAATGTACCCGCACAGGCTAGATCTTAAATACGTTGTCGTATCTTGGTGATGTCTAATAGATATCTAGTTCAAAATCCGAATCGGGCCCTGAATTTGTACATCGCGTGCCCAATCCAATGTCAGGGCTATAACCGTGAAAATCGAAGTTCGCAAATTGCGGGCATATTTTTATGTCACAAATACGCCTTAATTGGAGTAAAAGAGAAAGATCCCCGCAATTTGGGAATTTCGGTTTTCGCGGTAGGCCCTCGAAGGTCGAGGGAAATGGGAGACCGGGGTGTTACTGCGGGTATTGTGACGTGCGTTATAGAATTCCCGTAATCAGTAAAAATGCGTCTCAAATGTGAACCGGTATATCTGACACCGTAAGATTGTGAACCCGTTAGGTTATAATCTAACGTAGGTTAGGTTAGGTTAGTTTATAATCTCCTTACCGTCAGTTTATAATTTAACTAGCGAAATTATAATCTGACGAGTGTTTACAATTTTACGGTGACATATCCATGTCCTAAAAGAGAAGATCTTACCTTACGTTCTAAGAGCGATCCTAAGTAAGCTTTTAGTGCTTAGGTTTTTTTTTCTGAATATAATTATTAATCTGAATAAGCTTAACTTGGGCAACAGTTGACTGGTGATAGTGGTGATAGACAACGTTCGTCTTTCGTAATATGTATAATATGTATGTAGGTATCCATTGTGCAATAAATATTAACTAAATAAATTACGGTATTACGTACGGGATTAATAAATCCACACTTTTGCATGATGAATCCTATTATTGAAATCCCAATAAAAAAACATTAAAATACCTTGAATCTATCCTAGTTCAATTTAAAAACCTATTGTAATCCCGCCTCGACATTAACGATGCAATTAATTCCTAGCTCGCTCCAATCCGATTAGCCGGTAACAATATTGGCATATTGGCATGGATGGCTGAGATATTGTCATAGATTACCTCCCTTAGAATTCGCAATATACCTCTAAAGTGTGTAATTGCAATACGCACTATACTACGTTTTTTTTAGCATTAGAAATAAGGTAAACAATCTTGACGTCTCTTTTTATTGAAAAACACGTTTTAAAAATAAATAATGGCAAATATGTAACAATTATGAATCTAATACGATCATTTATATTCTTCTGCTTTCATAAATAATAGTTACTGATTTTTATAAAGCGTTTTTCAATTAAAATACATGTCAAGATCCCTTACCTTCTTTCTAATGCTAAAAAAAACGAACTATAGAGTCGTCTTATTCTAAATTAAGTAGGTATGTTAGTAATTCTTACAGCATTACAGCGTTAGGTACAACAAATACGCCAAAGTGGAGTTACCAATTTCTATATAGTGACTTATAATTATAATCTATTGTTAGTAGAAAAAAGGAAACCATGTACATATTTATGTTAGGATGATTATAGTAAATTATATTAGTATAAAAGTAGCTATCGATGATTTCC
This sequence comes from Cydia amplana, assembly GCF_948474715.1. Taxonomy (NCBI): domain Eukaryota; kingdom Metazoa; phylum Arthropoda; class Insecta; order Lepidoptera; family Tortricidae; genus Cydia; species Cydia amplana. The sequence goes on along the minus strand of NC_086074.1, from coordinate 16,305,892 downwards.
ATGGGCAGTCGATTTAATCGTTTAAAACATACCGGGAATAGGTATTAAGTCCTTACACGGAGCCGAGCGCGCAGCGAGTTCACCGCGGGCGTGCTACGATTTTCCCGCGAGCGCATATACTATCTTGCCGCGAGCAAGCGTGCAACTCTTACAGATAGATGCTCATTCTTCAATGAGTGATCTGTGCATATTCCAATGCGTCAGACACGTGCCATCCCCCACCGGATGTGGGCAATCCGCGGGCTATTTCCGGAAGGGGCGTGTTCTGCGACCGCGGTAACTATCGCCATGTGAAAAGGTCCGTAAATGTTAATTACCTATTAGGGTCGTTTCCATTAAGGCTTTATGTTTGTTGAAATGTCAGATTAGTTGTACTTACCTATAGTTAAATGTAGCTGATGCTTTTCCTGCATTGCACGTGTTGTTAAGGCGTTTTTTAAGTACCCTATGATAGATACTCTTATCCGCACGAGGTCTAAAGATTTTCGTCTTGTGATCATGATGCGAAGTCTGACGGAAAATAAGATTTTGTTAAAAAAAAAAAACATTTTTGATAAGTAACTTCTATTGAACTTTTCTTTCAATAGACAATTCAACGAGATAATGCTAAAAACACAATTATTTCTGTCGTGTTGTCAATTTACTCCGGACAATTGACACTGTGATTGTAGCTGATTTTACGGATATGAAAATGAACGTTAAGTTAGCAGATAAGACTATAATAATACATATACAATAGGTAGTACAGTACCTAGGTAGTATTAGGTACATAGGAATAATAGTAGTCAGTCATTAAGAGTATAATTCCAAATGGCCATTCTAAAGAAAAGTAAAACAAAAATATGACTACCAAATCGTAACTTTAGCTGAAAACCAATTTAGTGTTTAGGCAGAAAGTATCCACCTAGAATATCATAAGCTCTTTCCATCTCAAAACCGACGTCATTGCGTCAATCCCGACATCTATACGACACTAATACGATTCCAGTAAACGTGCGAATAAAAAGCCGCCCCAGTTGGCAGGGCGGGCGGGCGAGTTTCCCGCCGTGCGGCCGCTCGCCACTCGTCGCCGCAACGCCGACACGACCGCACGCACCCTGAGACGCGATCGTGCGAGCGCGCTGAAACGTGTTTGCTACTCGGAAAAATAAAAACAAAAAGACTATCTGACTTAACAAAAGACTATCAAATAAACAAAAGACTATGACATTTGGTGAAAAATAAAAAGACAATCAGCTGAGATTGATTTCATATATGTAAGATTTGTGTGTGAACGTTGACAGTGACTGTGTTGGTGGTATAAGATGACATTGGACAGGGACTTCGGTGGTAAAATACAGCCGGCCGCGTCCGTGTCGTGCCTGTCACAGTGTCAAACCATTTTCGGAAAGAGGCTTAAGCGCTGGGGCTCCACTGGATCGTGGGTAAGACGTTTGACACTTTGTATACGATTATAGTTGTTACTTTATTTGACAAGGGGCATCGGTTGGTTTGTTATATGAAAACAAGACCGAAGTGATCCCATAAGTGTTCCGTAAACAAAGTTTTGTACGGAATACTAAAAGGTATGAGGTATGAATATGATTTCAGGGATTATATGAAAGCAATAATTTTGTATGAATACCATTGCAAACGTTTAAAGCAAACCTCGAATTGAAGAGCTTAAATTCGTTGTTATTATTACTATGTAATTGGCAAACAAGCTTACAGTCTGCATGGTGGCAAGCGGTTATCGCATCCTATGAACTCTTGCAAATCAATACGTATGAATAATTGCCTATTATTTAAAGCTCTACTTTCCTTTTATAAGAAATCCAAACCGTTATCAAAATACCTTATGAAACTTTTAAAGATGTTTTGTCAATAACTAGAAATCTCCACAATATTCGTTTTTATATCCTGTGTGTAAAGTGAATGTCATCTTTAAGTGGGCAGGTAAATCAGTAGGAAAATTAGGGTTAACAAAAGCTTGTAGTTTTTCGTGGTCACGTAACCACCAGGCACTGGCACAATAGGCGCGGACGAAAAAGGTTTAACAAATATGGAATGTTGGGCTGTTGGTTTTGAACTGTTACCATCCTGAACATACAAACATATACATATCCTGCTTAAATTCATAGACCTGCCTTCATAAATAAAACTTACCGTACCAAAGTCGGACTTAATGCCACAAGGCATTCTCTACCTATCAATCTTACCAGTCAAACTTGGCTGTTGTCAAGCTAAAACTCACAGCTAAAAAAATGGCTTGTGGGAAGTCGGTGATTTATTATTATAATTTTCGCTTTGCTTTTTGGTGTAGGTAAACCGAATTTATTTATCACCTCAAGCTTTATGAGAATCAAGTATTTTTGCGTGTAAATAAATAATATTCTCGTAGAATGACGTTTCAAAGACACTGAAAGTACTTAATTAGTTCTAGAGAATGATGATGATTGATGTTTGCTCTATTAGTCCGTTCAAATTCCGCAATATTTTAAAACGATGCCCTAACTAGTTTCCACAAGTACATTTTAGAATACTCGGAAAGTATTACAGTCAATTTCAAAAGTCAGTTAAAATATTTTAATTTGCATAATCTCTTGTTAGGCAAATTATTTTCAATAAACAAATTATCTAACTTCGAGCGCGTCTTGGACGTAGGTAAAGTGACCCAAATATTTGACTTTCAAACATTTAATGGCCATCTAAGTTAGTTAACTTGGTGCCCCGTACCTTGCGAAGATTATGTCACATTAAACTTGATATAGCCGCTATATACGGCAAGTACAATGCTGTATAAGCGAGGTAAACTTTACTAGGTTAACAACTTCCCTGTTAAGTTTCGTCTGGTGTTAATATAACGTTTATAGCCCAGTAGGGCCCAAATGTTATTAGACGCCGTAAATTATACAGCATATTGTTCCTTGTAAAGATAACAGGGGCGTTATAATAATCGTAATTTATAGCATTTTGTTTATTTATAGAAAGGATCTACGGTTGTAAGAATCTGCGGCCTACTTACGTAATTACTATGGATTCAGAATCAACGAAAACTAAAGTAGACTAAGGATACGTAATGTAAATAATATGGAAAAATTAGGACTATATTCCTATATCGAGTTCTAAGAATCGGATGTGATATATCACGTAGATTTGTATCAGCAGTAATTTTGCGTCGATAGATTCAAGACGCGTAAAAAGATCCCGCATGTGACCACTATAAAACATTAGGTACTTAATACTAATGAAAAACAGATGTCCATTAAAAACCGACAAGCGCTAGAAATGCCTATATGCCGTAACTAATGTATATTACGACAAGCTCAGCCACCCCCTACGTCACGTCACTCGTCATAGAGTTACACCATAGCATCACGCGCTGGACACGCGGCGCTCACGAGAATACACCCCTACCAACATTCGACCCCGTGTGTGTGGCTTCTGTATATTATATAGCTAGACGAGCAACTAGCAACTCAAGTCGGGGAATAGTTTGCTTTCTAAGTCTATACATACATATACCTATACACGCTGGTTTGGAAACAAACTGTACGCTTTATGCATAAACCATATTTGTAATAATTATATCTGTTGGAGGAAAGTTCCTTTGTTTGAAGCACTGTTGAAACAGCGATTTGATGAAATAATAACATATGTCTTGATACAAAGGATTTTTATTAAGACATGCTCCATTCAATAGCTTGCAAAATAAAACTTTTGTTTATAGGTACCTATAATAGATGGTTACATAAGCTGCGGCGTGGTTTAGTATAATTTGTTCATTAATCATTGTATTACATAATGAAAATGGCGTAATGAGGCTTAAAATCTAAGACAACTTTAACAAGGAGGGACCTTACTGTATACCTACCTAATTATCGATTATTTTATCGCTCCTAATAGTCGTAAAACAAACTAATGAGCAATTTATAGTGCTCTAAGCATGTGTTGTACTGTAAAACAGCCGTTAAACAAAATTATACCATTATGCGTTACGTACTCAGACAAAGTTTGATAATTACATGAAACATTTCGCACATGTAAAAGGGAATATTATTGCCTTCACATACGAAAAGATATGAATAATGCAGCGGCGACCGATTTATCGTGTCACACAAAAACCACAATGTATTTTTATTATGGCCGAAAACGTAAATTCGCATTATTAAGTTCATGGAGCTTCCGATACGTATCTCATGTTTTCATCGGTCCTGTGTCCGTATAATTTAGCTGCGGTTAATCGCGTCGTAAAGTCGGCCATTTTGTTTTATCCGTTTTGAAAAAAGAATGCCAAATAGCTTGAGATACCGCTAAATATTTCTGCACACGTCTGTTCTTTTTCGTTTTTTCTTTGTATCATATAGAAGTGAAACAAAAGAAATACAACAAGGGTTGGCCCTCAACAACAAACTAGGGGCCTTTAGTTAAGGTTGCCTGATTTTTTTTTTGTTATGCTGAATTACGGCGTAAAAAACGGTCTTTAACATAATGTACCTAAATGCTCGTATCTTTCGAAAGAAGAGACATTTTGAGAGATAATTATTTCTCTCGTCGCAATAAGAGATAGGTGCAAAAATTCTCACTGGTGTCTGAGCCTAGAACGGGTCGGTGGCAACGCTCGGCGCCGGCGCTGGAGTCTCGGGTCTATGTCGGGACCTTGCTCGCGGCGAAACTGGTCCGGGAACTGGTTCTAACATCTCGAGCGTCAAGTGCCCGAGACCGTTTACGTAATTTGCGAAATTATAAACGTTCGACATTCTAATGTGGGTATTTAAGCTCTATTATCTAGCTGAGGATTCATACGAAGGCTCACCCTGATCCAATTTTTCCTTTTCGGAAGGAAACATAACATCAGTAGGTGTATTGTTTGATTCAATCTACAAATGATTAAAGATATCGTTGCACTACACAGACTATTTATTAACACGTAACCTCGTAAGTCCCGGAGCGGTAATTTGTTTTCTTGAACAAACTTTCTTTAATTGCTTAAAAAATAAGAGCTTACTAAATTATTATTACTATATCGGCACCTTTGTTACTAATTGCAATTGCAAACAATAACTTCGATTAAGTAGTTTTACAAATACAGTAATAATGAATATAATTGCACATTACCACCGAGGCAGTGTAGCGCAAACATAGCGAACTCTTAAATTGCTGCAATAAACGCACTTGTGAAGTAAATGAGTACGTTTTAAAAGCCTTGCTCACCGTGTGTGAATGCTTGAATTAGGAACTCGTTGGTCTAATCAAGGGCTTAGATTAATGTTTTAGATAACAGCACATTCGATACCGGCAAGTAGTAACGTACATTTGTAATTGCAGCTCAGGGCTATAACCGCGAAAATCGAAGTTCGTTAATTGCGGGCATTTTTCTCTGTCACTCTGATTACGCCTTTATTGGAGTAAAAGAGAAAAATGCCCGTAATTTGCGAATTTCTGTTTTCGCGGTAGCCCTCAATCAACTTTAGACTATAAGCAGCATTATTCCTGGTTAGCTTCATTCTATTTTTATAGCAATTACATAGCTTCATGTTTCTGATGTCTACGGACCTGGCTGTTGCCTTGGTTTGTAAATACTATATACTTTATGATACAACTTATTGCACCTAAAATAAATGCAGGCGACGCCCGTTCATCCGTGCCTAACGAGACGTTAATTTTGAACCGAGTGCATATAAATAAAATCGTATCCCACGCACCAGTAAAACTAATATGTCAAGGTTCGTTGAGGAACTGTTTATGTTTTCATATGCGTGTAATTAACGGATCCGGCCGCGGGGCTGACGTGAGTTTTTTAACGTCTCCGTAATGAACTTAACGATGTTGTAAACATTAGTTTTCCGCGCTCGGGGCTCGCGGTTTTCCTGCTTTTAACGGTACCAACAGATAACCCATGATACTTAACACTAACTGACGGAATTGCAGACTTCATGGCGGCAATGTGAAACACACATACTCACTAAGCATGTACTTATAAATACGTTCTTAATTTGTTTTATGAGTGAAAAATCTATAAACATAAAAGGGCGAATAAAACCAGACACCACCCATCAAAGGAAACAAGCGGCGCTTCGTCCATACCATACACGGAATGAATCAAAATAGTCTCGGTCGGTTCATCTCGTTCCAAATTATAGGTGCAAGTGAAAGTGGCAGCCGCTTCAGCTACTCCTAACATCAAAACAATAGCGGTGCTATTAACGCGTGCGTTACGATTTCCCTCTCTTTTTGATCTCCAACAATGCTCACTTTGATGGCTGTCATGCGATACTTCGGCGATAAAACCTATAGTTAACATCGAACTAACAAACATATGAAATAGCAATCGACACCCACTATCTTCTCGAGGCATGTATGTGTTTTTTAAGAAAAAAAAACACAATACGATCCACGCATTGCTTTCCATGTCAAAAAGTAACAAATGATCCCACTGTATCATATATATCCAGATAAGCATTGTCTTGTATCATCTCACACCCATTGTTTCAAGAATTTTGCAATATTCACTGTTGATTTCAGCGAAAGTGATGATAATAACTAGTTGCTAATAGCTGTATAATAAGTGTTGCACACCATTGTGTGAAGATAATATTTTTCAACTGACTCGCTTTACTCGCTTATCGTGGAATGTATGCCACTCTTAAATTTTAATGTCCTCTAGGCCCCGTCAACCGTCAAGTTTTTTTTTGTTTTTTTGACAAGACGCAAAGACAGAGCAAATATGTATTAAAACGCAAACAACAAATATTCCTGGATATCGATAAGCAAATGTTCCGTGTTTGAAAACACTAATCATATATTTTTATGCGACTGTTGTCAACATTTTCAAGACGTTTTACAAATAGCATCTCATTGTAAATTCTTTTTAAATGTCTTAATAAAGAAACAGACTTTAAAAATATAGCATCTGAACGAGGTTTATTTGTATAAAATCAATATTGAACTGTAAATAGGTACACAATAAACCCGATTTGGTCCTGTTTGTATGGTCGTAACCACAATATTTGCATATTAAAAAGGCTCCAGGTGTGCGTTACCGATCTTATCTCTGCTCTTGACCCCATAAAAGCCAACGATTGGCACTGCTATCTCCGACTCGAACGATTTAACGTTTGTGAGTTTTGTGACCCTTGATATTTTCAAGACAAATTAATTTTTTTTTGAAGCTAAATTAGAAGTGCTTTGTGTACATGTCGTAAAATCATCTGTATATTTTTATATTTCATGATTTTCATGAATATACATAGTTTCATTCAAGAATTCGCGGTCACTGTCATCAGTACAATACGAGTAAGGAAGGGTACAGGCAAGACAACTTTTCAAGGGTTTTCTTTTCAGTAAATTACAGAGAAAGCAGGTCTACGAGCATCTGAATTTAAGGTCAATACAACGGTTACACATGCTCCACTTCTACAAACTTTTTGTAATACTTCAAATGGTTAATATGTGGGTAAACTAGCTTGTAATGACCGCTAACGTCCGCTGTTTAATGCTACACTACTCTAATGAGACCATTAACTATAATACCATACAATTAATAAGTACCCCACGAGCTCACAACTGCTAACTAATAACACATTATTAGACACACATTCCTTGTGAAATTCACATTCGACCGCAGACCAGAATTCGCCCATTCAATATGAGTGAGATTTCCACATCCACAGGAGCTATTGGTCAGATTTAGGTACACTAAATATGTAACCATTGTACTGATTATGCGGTTCCGAGTATACCTTCAGCTTGTGGTTTGAGCCTAGATGTGTACGTTGCACAACGTAGTTAGCGTGGTCTTCGACCCATTACTATTCCTAATGAAAGAGGCATATGTACGAATGCAGTCAACACTTATACGACGTATTGTTTCAAGATGGTAGCATTATTACGGCCCAGTTAGCAGTGGCGCAAGCCTTACATGTGTAACCCTAATGTTTCACTTAAACAAATGATGCGAAAATCTTATTGAATGGGGCATAATATGTTAATTATGTTCGTTATTAAGTTATTGAGGAAGCGCCGGTGACAAGTCATTGTTTAGCGGGGAAAGTTCGATTCCGTGCTTTTGCCGATAAATTAGATAAAATAAATTATACTATGGCTTAGGTTTTTAGTTCGTAATCTAAAATTCAATTTATTAATACTACTTACCAATAAATCTAGACAGGTATAAGGTTCTTTTTTAGGGTTCCGTACCCAAAGGGTAAAAACGGGACCCTATTACTAAGACTCCGCTGTCCGTCCGTCCGTCCGTCTGTCACCAGGCTGTATCTCACGAACCGTGATAGCAACAGTTGAAATTTTCACAGATGATGTATTTCTGTTGCCGCTATAACAACAAATACTAAAAACAGAATAAAATAAAGATTTAAGTTGGGCTCCCATACAACAAACGTGATTTTTGACCGAAGTTAAGCAACGTCGGGCGGGGTCAGTACTTGGATGGGTGACCGTTTTTTTGCTTGTTTTGCTCTGTTTTTTGTTGATGGTGCGGAACCCTCCGTGCGCAAGTCCGACTCGCACTTGGCCGGTTTTTTTTACTTTTACAGCATACTAGACACAAGATATAAATTTATTTAAGAAGCAATCGCCTGTAAACTGTAAATCGCGTAATACACGAACCATGCGAAAATGGATTCTTTGTAACTGCAAGAAGATCGTCACTGATTTAACGTATATTTTCCTCCTCCTCTATTATCTTTCACAGTCACGTCCCTGTGTTTCACGAACGTGCAATAAAAAAATCGTAACTACGTACACCCTGAAGCATTATCAGTACATTGTTCCCTTGGATGTTAGTACAGGGTTGTACAAAGGGTGCTCTCAGACGAACACTCGAGCGTTAGTGCTCAGCCACATGTCCTTATGACTTGCTTACACGACAGTTCGGTGTTTGCGACCTGCACTTAAGGGCCGAGGCCTCAGTGATAGGCGGCTGCTTTACGTCTACGACCTACGTATACATGAGAACGTGTAACATAAGTAGCGCCCATTCGACACTGGTACGTTAACTATTATTTCAAATAGTTTTTCGAGGATTTCAAATGTTATAAACATTTAAAATCTTATTTTTATAAAAGGCAAAAAAGTACCCAAGCTTTCGAGTACCTAGTTAAAAATTAATAATTTTCTTGTAGGTATTTGTAATATTGTCGGTAATATAATTTTCTTATTCGGACTCCCTTCATGTTTGCCTTCTTCTCACAGAAAACCGAAAGCAATTTGTAGTAGGTACCTTTAAAGAAATTAAAAAGTGCCTCAAAGCTTTTTATAGAGCTTATTACGATACAAATTGCCGACGAACACAACAATTCACAATTTCACATTGTTAGGTTTTCATAAATTTTATTCAAATCTTGAGGTGATCATACCTGGAAAGAATTAATTCTGGAGAAAATCCCTCAGGGAACGCTGATCTTGCTTATTAAATATTGAAAGCGGCATTATTATTTCTAGTGAAAGTAATTGACAACTGTTCATTGCATCGTAATAACTTTGCTCAGGGGTATTGTTGTGCGTCGGCATCTCGTGCCATCACAATACGCTGTAAATCAGAAGCGAGTATTTGTTTCATCGTTTACGACAAACATATTCGTCAACGTCGAGCCACAAAGCGTATAAATCTTCACTACAACATGACGTTTAACGCAGACGGCCTGAGCGTACAATACGAAGATAGACGTTTCTTATCTTTGCCAAACCAATCTCAACGATATTCGAGCTTTATACTGATTCAGAATGAACTGAGAAGTCACGGCCGCCCGAAAACAATCGACGTTCGGAAGAGCTGACTATCGATAGTCGATAATTATATTGTTCATCATTTAAAAGGAAAGCTCACGCGGCCTTGCATACTGCCTACGGAGGTTACATGTCTATTCGCGCATAATGGGCGCGAGATGACAGCCGGGATAAGCCTGTCAGCCGAGGACTGAGTGACGTCACGCAAGTCCTAATTACGCACTCGATTCCGTATAAGGCTCATTTTTGCCCCATTGTACTCAAGCCAAATAGATGACGAAGGATGCGACAGATTTTTTATCTGAAACCCGACCTTTACCCTTTAAATTCTATAAGATATTCTGAATGGTAACAGGATTGTTGATGGAATTTGAACGTTCTCGCGATTCACTCTAGTCTGAATCTTTTGGCTTCTGGTCGGCAATGCGATAAGAAAGCAAATAGTGACTTTTGAATAGGCTGTTATCAAAACTTTTATCGCTTCAGAAAAATAATGATGCCTTGTTACCCCGCTGAGCGTGTAGTTATTTTGCGATACTTTAAATTAATGTTAACATAACAAGGATGTCCATGGATGCCATGCACATTCTTGAAACATGCCAGCGATGGATTATAATTATGTATAAAAATACCAACCAATATTCATTACTCAGAATAACGAAGCAGTGCCGGTTCGCAACAGTGACGTTGCTATCTTTTTTGCTGGCGCTCCGTCTTCGGAAAGCTCATCGCGTCAAAAATTGCCGTCCATTACCGAACATAGCGCTGCCTTCGCGGCGCACAATTCTTTTATTAATTGTCAGACCAATTCAGTGGAGGATATGACGCCATAGCGGCGGCGCACGCGCGTGATCCACCTGCTAATGATCCTGCAAAGGCACGCAATCGGTATTCATCCTTGAATAGTTTGAGGTAGAAATTGTATTGTTATTTTATTGTTACGCGTTCCAACGGGCCTTAGTATGCGGAATTTCGTATGCACCCCTTTCGTGATTCACTATCTAAATTGGTTACAGTATATTATTCAAAAACGCAATGACAGGTGGCGGCGTGTACCGCTTGCAGTTACACCATTGCAGCAAGTTTCGATATTTCCCACAGACTCCTAATGGCATACTTATCAGTAGCAATCCGTTACTGTCGCTGAGAAAATGAGGATCGATTAACTCTTGCTTCACCTCATTTGACTATTTTTCAACGCACGCCGATAGCTAGCCGATGCCATAATTTATTATCTCTTTTGATAGCTTTTAGTTTTTAGTAGTCGATTAGCGAACAGATCGCGCATCGATATTACACGGGAACTTCGCACAATATTATTGTTTCCAATCGGCTTGCGGCTTGCGTAATCACAATCATCCATTTTGAAATATTAAGATTTACACGTACGAGAAGTTCGAAAACTGCAAGTTGCGATGACAGCGTTTAAACTGCTCTCATTTAGCCAGCGTACATATTGATTTTATTTATCTGATCTAGAGTGCTCTAAATGCCACGAGCGGTATAACTGCTGTTGGGTATTGTGAAATACGACCGTTACTATCAGACTTTTATTACTTATAGTAGTTTTGTCAAATGTTCGCCTACACAACGCTTTTCTTATTTTGTCAGCTGCCGTCGGTGACCTGCGTTATGTCACGACACATGACACTCGCACTTGGTTTCGTAATGCTTATACTGTTTACATTCAAACGGCGCTGGGGCAGCCTTCCGAGTATCGAATCGCAAATCAATTAGAGTCTGACAACGATGTGCATCGCGTCTGCTTATGGTTGCACTCCTAAATGCGAACTCGCATTATTCAGATAACGTAACATTCGATTGTTCTTATATTTATGAGCGCTAGTGTTTCAATAATAATCAACAGTAAGAGTCAATTTAATCTACCCAATTAATAATTTTAGTTTTATCATTCCCATTCAAAAAATCTACCAATTCTCTAAAGTGGAAGTCGACTGAGTTTCAATAGTAAGCTTTACCTCACATGGTGGCATCTCATTAAGGAGAATTTAATGGGTTTTTTGCGCTTGCCTACGATCTGTCCTTAAAGAACTTCTTGATTACCTACCGTCTGCCTTAGTGATAGGTATAATGATTCATTGTACTCATCAGCAAGTGGATATTTATTTACCTACTTATGCATTTAATCAAAGATAAACCACTTAAAATATTATAGGTAGGTACCACTCACTTTTTGCTAAGTGGGTATAAGTAGGCAACTATAACACTTTTCTCAAACATTTTTTGTCCTATTGGCATTAACAATACGGTATTGCCTTTATATGGAATACCTTTGGTTAAACCGTTTAGTAAAATGCGGCAACAGATTACAGAATCATTTCGTAATCAAATATTTTGAGAGAACTATTAAACCGTATAAGAGTTAACTAAGCGTTTATCACCTTCACAGCTAGTTTGCCGCTTGACCAAAACCAATCGGATTGTCAATCAGAGCCATTACGATATTTGCGTTCGTTACGAAATTCTATAGCTTTCCTCGGCGGGTGGCGTTATGCGTACGGGCCGTACAAACCTCCAACTCCAAAACGTCATAAAAGTATTTGACCGTTATGCATAGGTAATGCATTATTTGATCGGAGGCCATGGGACTTGTCGATTTTCTATTTCGCAACTCTGGCGCCGCTTGTTGTAAACAAACGTCACTCACATTACTACATTTTATTGGTGATTTCTTTGGCATCGCCGCCTAAGTGTTTCTTAACTCAGATCCAGCTATTACGAAAACGCTCTATCAGAATAATGGGCCTGCCATTGACCTAATACTGGTTTTGATAAGTCGAATTTAGAAATAAGATTGGAACAACAAATTCTGGGACTGTAATGGACGCGGTGGCGTTAGCCTTCTGGGTTATTTATTTTAATTGAACAGCGATAACATTAATTCCAAAGGGCAATCACAGGTATCTAATAAACTTGTTTCGTTGCTTTTAGAAGTATCTCTCAGCTAAAGATAAACTAAATCAACACGCCCTTTCCCAAGCTTTTAGACTCTGTCAGGTATCAGATACAACAACAACGCAATCGCAGATACCTTAGACATAACGACCGGTTTCCTAGCCCAGAAGCGTAGGGCAAGATCCGCAAAACAAATGACAATCGCGGGGCATTTTATCAAACATCATCAAGGGCCCCCACCGCGGTTGTCGATGTCGCCGTCTTCCGCCGCGTCCGTCCATCACTCCATTGTACATTGTGCGTCTGTCCGTCTGTCCGTCCCTCTGTCAGCGCAGCCCGCGGACCGCGCGTTCCTGGAACGGACGCCGGCGCGAGCGCCGATGTAAATGCACACGCCATTAAAGTCTATTAGACCATGTTTTGTATCATAGCGGACACTCGGACAGCTGCAAAATTTCCGCTACTTTTTCTTGCATTGTGAACAACGGAATAGCGGTAGTCACGGTTGATTTGTTTGCACTTCGTGGTGCAGAGCATTAATAACTCAATGAATGGAATTGCAGTAGGTAAATTCCTAATAACCGACCAATTTTGTCATAATATGCTCGTGTTGTCATTATAATGTTGTTACTCATGCTTTTTTCTACAAAGTAAATAAATTAAAATTAAATCATGACTTTGAGATGCAGGTCTTTGGCAAAAATTAAGTGCGAGACAGATTTAACTAATCGATTACCAATATTAACGAAGATACTTCCATATGGCAGTAAATTCAATCAAAACTAGCACACAGCACTCAAGAAATTGCAAGAGTAAATATGGCGAACCATAAAATGATCAACGGCCATATGGCGCGATCATCCTTTAGTGCTAAAATGAACTTCGTAGACTAACTATATCATTCCAATTTAAACCGTAACGTATGCACTTTAAAGTATTAATTAGATAAATGGTCATTCTGTTTGATGCATTTGGTTAAACCGAGCGTTATCGCGTTTACAGAGTTAAAATGGGTTAAGTCTCGTATCAAATATATTAGAGTTTCGATCTTAAGATTGAGGACATTAAGTTTCAAATAGAAGCTGCTTGTTTGAGGATTTGATGTTCCTTTATTTGAAGTGTGCGATATGGCGGATCCGCCAGACCGAGTGTCTGCGATGCAGCGTGCACGTTATGTGCACTATTTGTGTTCATTTGTTTTAAATTACGGATGCGTGGAAAAACTTTGCGTAAATAATTGCAACGGATTTGTATGTGTTCCACACGTTAGTTTACTGTGCATGGCATGTCATGCAGTAAGAAGATTTAGGTAATTAGTATAGTAGTATTTACGTAATTAGTGTAAGTAAACAAGTGACAAAAAGAAAGCTTCACTGATGAATATCTGCATCTTCGACCTTTCATGATTCTTGAGGATTTATGAATGACATTTTCAACGTAGGTATATTATACATATAGTTTATGGTGACTTTGGGTTAAACATCCGTTAAAAGATTGATTGAATATTAGACTTGTGTGCGTGGATCCAATGACAATGTAACATTTATGGTAATTTTGGTTATAAACTTATTTAATGGTGTTAACGGTGTTTTCCTTCGTCGATTTCTTCACCTATTAACCTGTCGCGCGTTTATTTTACGTTTCTCACTGCGTCATTTAATTTAATGATTTTATAATAGGTACCTACATAAATATACACTCGACAGATTATGCGCTTCATTAATATTGACAATTGCCTACAATGTTACGCCATACGCTTAAATAAATAAATTAATATTGACTTCCGTATTCTCAAATTACATAAAAAATGTTCCACAACAACACATTTTAAAGAAACATATTTGGAATTCCGTTCTGAGTTTCCAGCATTCTTATTGAAATAATACATACTTGAAAATTGGTAGATATAACTTAAAAGTGGCGCGAAGATATGTTAGTTACACAACCCATGCTAAACCCTAATCATTTCATCTATATAATACCGCAATACTTATCCATAAAAACATATCTCGTAAGATATTAAATATAAATTGTAAAGTGCATGTAACAGGACGTCAACAGTTACCGCTGGTCCGGGAAGTAGCAGCTACACTTCTTACCGGGAGAAAAAAACACAGCGAATATTTCTATAAGTTGCCTCGCTGTCTAAGAATGAGGAATAGTTACTAAGGTCTGAAGTTGTTGTCCTGTCGTAAAACTTAGTAATAAATCTATCAAATGGTTATCCTGTTAGTGTGTTCAGATTTAATTCTATTACTGACCCTTTTGTCATGTATAATCTACTAAGAATCGATTGAAACTTTATTACCATACAACGATTAAAGTATATGGTCCTTCTTACTACTGCTTACATTTAAATGTTGTATTCTACGTCGATACGATCTCGATCGTGCCAAACGTGTACGCTGGCTGGACTACTCGCCATGCTCGGCATTCAGCGGTGAGTCCGGGCTTTATCGTTTATCCCACCATCACTTGTCTATGCTATGCGTGGACGTAGTGCAACGCGTCCGTCCGCTGCCGGGGTGAATGACCTGCACTATTGCCTAGGAAATATATTTACTGGAAGCGAAAAAGGAAAGATCGGCAACTTGAAAAAGTATTTGCATATTTAGAAGAGTATTTACATACCTATTCAAAATCAGGGACCGAGTCTAAGAAGTACGGGTATTTGTATATTCTAAGCATAATATTAATAAAAGCTGCTTAAAGGTCGTGAACTCACTTTGAATTTCGAATGTTTGATTTGATTCCAGAAATAGAACTCTTTTTTATAAAAGATCGATAAAATCTCGTTTCTTTTATAAACACCACGGAACGTCTTTGATCTTTGAGTTAAAGGACGATATATAAAAATCCTAAGCGCTTAAGAACATCTTCTTAAAACTTTTATCAAAGTTTTAAATCGACCATTTAATGGAATTAAGGAGACTCTATTACAGGGCGCTAATGATTTATTACCCAGTGACAAGTATCTGTGGTTAGTCTATGGTTAACCGTGTCCATGTCTACTGTCCACCATTGTGTATAAAGGGTACTAAAAACGCCAGCTGCCGAAAATTTGCACTGTATTTTTTTAACTCTGCATTCATTTAATCTGTCAAAATTACCGTCGAGCTTTTAGTTTTTAACTTCATTAAGTCATGCCTACATCGATTATGTTAAATGGTATTACTCCATACCATAACCCTAACCGCACAATGCAGATACGTAATCGGCAAGACAATCACACCCACCGCTTCCAGTCGTTTCCGCATGAAAGCCCTGAGTGGGCCGAATGCATTGCCAATTATTGTTTACTTTCTACACCTAATTGCATATTTATTTCGGCCGCGGATCCATGATTCATGCCAGGTGTCGGATTACAATGATTGACGGAAACAAACAGTGCGAGAAGGATGTGGATGCTGAATAGTACTTGCTTTGCATTGCTAAACATAACTACCTACTTTCTAACTTGTGAAGACACCTATTCGCAAGCATAGGCCACCTATTAGCATAAGCTATTCGACATCTCGAACAAAATGTTTCCGCACCTCTTACTTTACTTTACTTACAGATCCCCGAATTAGAGCATGATTAAAAGCTATCAAATGCTTAAATGTGTAAAACACATTTGTACCTTTAGTACTGACACTGCTTATAAACGAATATATGTATTAATCAATAGAGACATCAAAGCAACACAAGCGTCCGAGAGATCTGTTCCGGTGAAGCGCGAATGATGCGTTTCGGGGTCGCCGGCGCACGCTTCGCTGCGCCTAGCAACGCGCACACGCTGTCTCCTACTGTGTATGTGGTGACAATATGGAAATGTAGTCATAAATATTTGCAAAACATCCATTATCATACATTAGAATACCTGATACCAACTTCTAGTACCATGGTACAATAGGTACCTGCGTATTCCCGGAAAAGCGCAGAAGACTTTCGTGAGCCCAAATTTCCATATTATTTGGTAGGTACAGCAATTACTGAATCTGTCCCATAGCCTGACGGCCGCCACAGCCGCGCATACAGGCAATATAAATGTACATATCGAAGCATACAATGACAGTAAACTTCACACACTTGAGTTATTTTTATCCGTGACCTGATATACAGTACGTTTGTTCTGAAAACGTAATAATAAATTATTTTCGGCATTTAAAATCACAAAGCTGGAAGTGGGGCAGCTTGGTGATTAACATGCGGCACGTTGCACAACGCTATCGTTTTACTAGCTAAATAATACTAATAAGTTTACCTACTCGAAAAGAGGCTATCAGTGATCGCCTCTATTTCTTAAGTATCGAATAAAAACACAAATTGCGAATTGACATCTTTTGTTATTATAGCATTTTTAATATAGCTTTGGTATGGGACAGCTGCCATGTCCAGTAGACTACGCAAAATACAGGATAACAGCTGTCACCATGTGAAAAATACTAAAGGTACTACATACAAATTCATTCATATTTAAGAGCCTATGACGATATTGACATTTTACTACGAATCTCTTTCCTTACATGTGTGAATCGACCTGTAACAATCAAATTAATGTCAACAATGGCGCTGATGTAATGACATTTCATAGCATAACGTCAACCTCAATACTATTAGGGTTTTATCGTAAGTTGTGGTTATCGTTCGAAACAACCGTGCCAATGACCGATTTTGACGTACTAAGTATTACGTGTATTAA
The DNA here is from genome assembly GCF_948474715.1 of Cydia amplana. Taxonomy (NCBI): domain Eukaryota; kingdom Metazoa; phylum Arthropoda; class Insecta; order Lepidoptera; family Tortricidae; genus Cydia; species Cydia amplana. The sequence continues at coordinate 16,288,569 of NC_086074.1, read as the reverse complement.
TCATATTTACATCAAAGCTTGACCTTAATAACAAGCGTAATAAGCTTCTTTGCCTACCTCTACTTAACCTCTGTCTTTGATGATTATTAAATTAAGCTTACCTACTTTTGCGATTCTCGTAGTAGTAAACCTACGTTACATACGTAATTTTTAGACTGTGGGCAAATCTAATTTTACTGCCAACTGGCAGACAGTGTATGGTATTATGAGTAATGCAATTTATGCAATCGACGGGGCGTCGAACGTGGCAGACCATACAGTGTACTGACTAATGCGTAATGTGTCACGAGTGTGGACGTTAATTGAATTTACTTGACGAAAGAGTGCTCAAGTGATCTGTTTTGACACTTAATCATATATTTGGGACAGAAACGAACTTACATCTGTATCTGGCAAATAATGGCAAAATATGAGCATAAATTAGGTACTATATAAATATGTAACAAAAACTACTATTCTTAATTTTTCTGAGAAATGCCTTTGGTTTTTGTTTTTCAATCCGACTGGTATATTTTTTTCAAAGTATTAGGCCAAGGATGCTGCTTCATGACGCTGATTTGCTAAAAAGCTCAATGTTATCCCATTGAAGTACGATTTAGCAACGGCTGTTACGTTATCTCAAAAAAGTTCTTACCCATAAAACAAAAATAGGCTGTAAACTATGATTGTATGAAGAATCTGACCCAAATGCGATCGTGACGCGCGCACCTGACGCAACCCGCCGATATCGGGACGTCTGGCTTCTGTGTTCTGTAATGCTTCAGATTAGGGATGTTGCGAATATCCGCATCCGCATCCGCAACCGCGGAACTTCCGCATTATTTTCAACATCCGCATCCGCATAAAATCGATGCGGATTTAATGCGGATGCGGATGTGGAACAGGTCGGTACAGGAACATCTTAGCATCGGCGTAAGTGCTAGACTGCTAGGTATTTAGTCATTAACCAAAAAAACCTATTAGAAATGAGCAGTCAAGCGTGAGTGGGACTTAATTTACGGAACCCTTGGAACGCGAGTCCGACTCGCTCTTGGCCGGTTTTTTGAAATAAAAATTACTAAAATGTAATATTTGACGTTTTTTATGGTACTATCTTGACATCCGCATCCGCATCCGCATCCGCGGATGTGAGCCTTTAAAAATCCGCATCCGCATCCGCGTCCGCGGATGTCAAAAAATCGGCACCCGCAACATCCCTGCTTCAGACCATCCTCGTCCACGAGAGCCGGCTGCGATCATACAACTCGCACGTTGTAAGCACAAAGTACACAGTTTACGCAAACTGTTCCTTGTAGAGCCTTTTCTCCAACAGTTATATAGTGTACGAAGTATGCTAACTAACGCGTTTAATTACCCACCTATTTGCTGTTGCGACAGTGAAGCTCTATGAATCATAGTCACTTAAGCGGCTGTCTAAAGGACGTTGCTCCACTTTTTCTAGCCTGAATAAAAAGTTATACCAAAATTACAAAACGCAGTCTAGGTTATACCTTATGCAATGCACAATCGATTACAGAAGATATCTATGGCGATCTTTCACGCAAAATAGCACTGTTAAGCAGCCTACAGGCTTTCTAGCGCATTACGCAATGCGGTGACTCATATTTACCAAAATTAGTATAGCGAAGCCTTCCAGACCACTTCTGCAGTCGTAAAACGGCGTTGAGTCATCCGATTGTAGCAAAGTTTTATTGTTCATTCGGCACTAAGCGCTTTCAATTAGATAAAATGTCAGCCCAAAGTGCAGAGCGAAGTGCCGCAATAGTTACGTAAAATAGAAATGCAAATATTACGGAAATAAGTTACTTATTTCAAAGAAAGCGTCGTTGAAAATGTCCAAGTAATGGTGACCTAATGGGCTATTCACTTCGCCGTCAATCATCTTCGTCTGTCGTCCGAAATATATTAAGAAGTAAATAAGTTGGTACGCGGCGGCGTTTTCCAATATTTTATGATTATTACTTTGTAAGTGTCCAACTATTTTCGCAACTTCAGAAAGCAAGTTACGACTAGTAAATCAGTGCTCAACAAAGTTTCTAGAAACTATTACAGTCTTATTTGCAAAGGAGAATTTTAGCTGTAATTTTATTTTTTAATTTATCTCAAATGTCATTTAGCTTCAGCGACCACCGTGACCTAGTGTGATGTGTTACACTCATAACTTATTGTGTAAGACTGTCAATGAACCGTGACTCAACTACCGTGCACTTGCCGTGTTACGGAAGAAAACTTTAAAGATTTCAGCTAGTAGAGTTTACTCACTTATCCACGTGTATAACCAGTACTGAATATCAAGGAAACCCAACTTTTAACGGTTTTCATAGTCGGGAAAACCTTTTGACAGCTCTGAAATCAGATATCTACTACATATTTCTTCGAAAGAATTTGGCATGAATTAGGCATTTTACTATCGTCATAGGATTCAGGAGTCTGTCACGCATTAGTAAATTTAAATACTATGAGATTTTCGACAATCCTCAGAATTCTCAGAAAGGGAGGACTGGTGATTTCTCCAGTTGTCACTGAAAACTATTTAAAATAAAATTTTGGAGGAAAAAATCACGATAGTTGGCAACCAATTGTGAGATCTTTGTATATCTAATTAAGCGCCAATTTCTCGAACTCTAAATTTCATTGCAGTCGAGCGTGTAGTGAAAAAAGTTGAACTCTCTCAATTGCTGGTGGCAGAGGAAAAGTATGACAAATCGGTATCGTTCGCTGCGGATAAATTTATGACCGCGACGGTCGTTCGCGGCTGACCATAAATTACAACAAAGAAACGAACGAAAACTACGACTGAAGGTTGATTTTCAATGAACAAACTTGTAGATTAAATGTTGTGGTACATTGTTGTTTTGTATTTTGTTTCATTGAAAATTAATAGTTAATACATACGTTAGAAATGTAGTAATTCTAGGTTCGTACAGTCTAATTGAATCATTAGGTGTTATTTGTGTTAGTGATGACTACAATTTTAATTAAGTAAATCAAAGAAAAACGTCAAGCACGTACCTATGTGAGAACTGGACAATATAAATTACAACATACAGTCGATGTGGTGAGCGAACTGTCCGGAAAATGCCATCAATTTCCGAACCGTGAAAACGGCGATTTGGCAGACGGCGCGGAGTCTGCGCGGGATCACTTTCTCCGGTGCGCGCGCGCAGTCCTTCAGCCGCGCGCGCGCCGCCCGCCCGCACGCTGCACTCGTGCTTCCGGAAATTCAATTTCATTACCGTTTCACGCATCGATATTCTAATCGTGATAACTGCCGATGCCGAATGATTTACAGAGAGATATAACGGAACACTTTCGAACCGATCCGTGTCAATCATCGACGGTATTTTGGAAGTTTGGGTCGTTGCCCGCGTTTATTGCCGGTAGTGTTTGCATGTGAATCTCCTGGATGCAGTGAGGGCTTGGGAGTGCCGGCTGCGAGTGCATATTGTACCGGACAAGGATTGAAGGCCGCGATGTATTGTGACTTCTGACGCTTGTGGACTGCAGCCAAGTCATGACGCTCTGGTACACAGATTTACTGGTGAGCTTGTAGACACTAAAATTGTCATTTGCTTCGTCGAAGCAATTTAAACAGAAGTATTGTACCTTCTCGCGTACTCCCGCTGTTGTGATATTCTTGACAGCCTATTTATTGTGTGCAACGAAAATAACAGTGAAGATAACAAACATATATTATATTTAGGTTTTGTGTTAAACAGTCTGTGTATATTTATAGTCTGTTTTCATTTGAACATTTTTTTTGCGTACTACCAAGATCGTATCTTTCATTTATACTATATGCAAACAAGCCATAGGTCTCCAGGGGTGACATACACGAGTTGCCGGCCTTTTAAAAACCTTAACAGTACAAACTGATTTTGTGAAGAACCTTCGTGCTAAACTTCCATGAGAAAACCTCGACAGGAATCTCATTCCACTTGTCGTGACATCAAAATACATATTGACTTAGGTCAGTTTCCAATCTCTGAAAGTGACGGTTAAATTAAAACTGAATTGCTGAGGAAGTAATTAAATTTCCAATAAAGCGTGTCTTGACACAGACCCCAATCCAGCGTAGACGGCGAGACACTAAATCAATTAGAACCAACTTTAAAACATCGTTAAACCATTAAGAGTCGTGCAATTCTCTCATATAGGTAATATGGGGGCGTTATAACGTCTCACAATGACTATTATTTGAAGGTACAGTCAATTGACCTACAAGTAACATGTTATTACATATCGACGCTTCGGGCGCCACTCCTGCCTAGATATCTATCTATCAGGTCAATTACTTTAGCTAGTTTCAAATTTCTTTCGTTTACTTTCTACATAATGGTTGCGGTCGGAGTCTTGTCTTGGGTTTAATTTACCCAAGTGAAATATGCTCGTTAAGGGTCCCTGCTAATTTGCCCCTAGTTAGTGCGTTTCCTGCGGAGGTGCGCGGTCCTCGCCGACGCTCGATGCGCGTTACGTCAGCGTCCTACTTCTGAGTTCTGACGACGTGCCGCTGACCTGCTAATTGCACTCATCTGAATAGGTTACGATCGTGTAATGTTGTCACCAAAAACATACATGCTTTTTAGGGTTCCGTAGCCAAACGGAACCCTTATGGATTCGTCACGTCTGTCTGTCTGTCTGTCTGTCCGTCCGTCCGCCACTTTTTTCCGAAACTATAAGAACTATACTGTTGAAACTTGGTAAGTAGATGTATCCTGTGAACCGCATTAAATTTCACACAAAAATAGAAAAAAAAAACAATAAATTTTGGGGGTTCCCCAAACTTAGAACTGAAACTCGAAAAATTTGTTTCATCAATACGTGTGATCTATGGATAGGTCTTCAAAAATGATATTGAGGTTTCTAATTTTTTTTTTCTAAATTGAATAGTTTGCGCGAGAGACATTTCCAAAGTGGTAAAATGTGTGCCCCCCCCCCCCTGTAACTTCTAAAATAAGAGAATGATAAATTACGGAACCCTTCATGGGCGAGTCCGATTCGCACTTGGCCGCTTTTTTTATGACAGAGTAAGTGGTTGGCAAAATTAAAGTGCCAAGTCCTTTTGCAATTTCCACCGAGAGTGTGATCATCGGTAACTTTCTAACAAAATCCACAAAATAGAAATCTCTTTGTTACAAGTTTGGTTTCATGAGCTAGTCGTTACCAAATCGTCTTTTAACAGGTAGACAATGTCAACCGTGCTAATGGAGCTGTCGAATGATGATCGCGACTTTTTCTCACGTTGACAATGAGATCGACATGCTCGATGATTATATCAGCTCACGAAAGGTTAACAGCCATTAAGGAGTGTATCATTTAATAGCTTTGACGACTATTATAATATATGGCCTTTCACTGTTAAAAATAGAAATTAAAAAATACGTCTGCGAAATGATTTAGTGCAAGATAGAGTCGTTATTAGTTTCAAGAATTGTTATTGAGTTAAAGGCCGTCTAAAAACGAAAGGGCCATTTATATCCGTCACATGAAATATTCTTGTAATTATACTGATCGGTATCAGCAGAGGGCCGCGGAAGACGCGACCGCGACCGCATTCGGTCGTTTGCACTTTCGATTTCCTACGCTGCGGCCCGGCCTCGGGCGCAAATAGACAAATACGCTACTTACCGAGATCTATACAAAGCATCAATTCATCTTTAATCGAGCGTAGGCGCCACCGGTTCAATCGTATTTTATTAGGGTTCCCTGATTCCTTATTAAAAACGTTATTTGGCTACCTAAAACGTTTAGTTTTTTGTTTCTAGGTCTTAAACTCTACTAAACAAACTAAGTGAATATTACTTAAGTCTATATTAATGCACATCAATTTAGTATCAATTCTCTGCTGAGCGACTACTCACTTTACAGCTCAACACCAGTATCAGATCTACTTCTTACATTTAAAGTCATCATCTTCAGCTATTGGTGGCTACCCATGATATAAACCGATCCTATAGGATCCCGTCGGTAAAGTGGCAAGACGTATACTTAAGAATAATGTCCAGAAACATCATCGTCAGCAAACATTAACGCGAAACCTAATTGAAAGATATTTAATTCAGTGTAACAAACATCACACGCGACACGCACTTGGCCTTTATATTTTTCGGTTAATAAGCCGGTGACCGAGTCAGCGTTTCGCTCGCTTGATTAATGCCGCCTTTGCAGAGATAATGGCGTCGAATCTCGAGCACTTGTCTGATTCACGTTTATTCAGCGCGGTATAACCGTAATTAGGGGTGAAAGTGAACTTTTTAGATTAGATCCGTGAGTACGTGACTAGATTAGATGCTAACTTGTTTTTGGGCGTAATTTCTAAAAGCATTACTTTTAAATGACAGCTGAGACCACCACAGTAGGTAATTTTAGTCATAAGCTCTTTGCTCTTTGAAATGAGTTAGTCTCTGCATGTAGGTTTCTGCACAGCAATTGCGACGTTAGCGTACCTAATAATTTGTAGATTTTAATAGTCCCAAGTCCCAAACTATCAGAAAAAAGAAACACGAATCTACATTGAGTATCAGACGACGCCTTAGTACCTACTTATCTGTTGTTTCATTGTTACAGAGCCCTGGCGCCGTGAGCGGATCCACACCTGGCGCGGAGAGCTCGCGCGACACACTCGACATGCGGTACTCTCTGGCGGCGTTGGCCGATGACTATACAAAGCGAAAACACGTCGTGCGCGTCACCACTGCCGCCGGCGCTGAGCTGCTGCTACAGGTAAGCTTCACAGACTTACGGTTAGGCAATTCTTGAATATCATGCATGTAAGTTTTTCACCGATCGGACCATGTCAGATTAAACTGTTTCCTTGAGGACCAGATCGGATAAATCCCCAATTGTATAATGCGCTAACTCTAGCCCGGCCCGGCCGGCCATGCATAAGCGAGAGGAAGAGGTTTTGAAGACAGAAACAACAAACAAAAACATTTTGACCAATTGAACGTTATGTAACAGGCGGAGGGACCAGAAGACGCCCAGCGTTGGTTGGCGGCGCTGCGCCGGCACTCGGCGGAGCCGCCGCCGGCGGAGGCCGCGCCCGCGCAGCCCGACTGCCCCTCGCCGCTGCCGCCGCAGCGCAGCAAGAAGATCGGCCGCAACAGGTCGCCCACCGGTAAGTTATTATGAACAGCAGTCTCATTCGACTTTATAGTAACAAAACTCTGCCACTAGATTATGGCTCATGCTTCTTGTCAATAAAACGATCCATCATTCAATTCAACAATTCATCGATTGATTCCATCATACGTAGCCCGCATTATAATGTTCCTTAATTCCTCAGGACCGCCAACACCAACCCTTCCATCATCGCCGAAGAATAAAACATGGAAGGGCCGCATGGCGAAGCAGCTCCGTCGCATGCACGGCGGCGGCGCCGCGGCCGTGCCCGCGCCGACGTCAGGGTGGCTCGGCGCGCCGCTCGAGCGCTGCCCCACCGACCCGGAGCACCCGCTGGTGCCGAGAGCGGTCACGCTGCCAGCACATGCTGTGGAGGTACATATAAAACAATTGAATTTCAGAATCAAAAGTTTGCAGTGGAAGAGAACTATGTATCCTCCACGGATAAGCTGTTCTTAGTCATCAGTATTTTTCTTGTCATGCGCAGGCCTTCGGTCTCCGCACAGTGGGCGTGTACCGCGTGCCGGGCAACGCCGCCGGCGTGGCGGCGCTGGCGGCCGCGCTGGACCGCGGCGAGCCTCCGCCGGAGGGCGACCCGCGGTGGGCAGATGTGCACGTCGCCTCGAGTCTGCTCAAGGCTTATCTGAGGCGGCTGCCTGATCCGCTGCTCACGGCTGACATGTATCCCGCTTTTATTGGTAAGAATAAAGCAAGATAGGTTTGGCCTTTTTGGGAAGTACAACCGTTAACAAGTACCTACCTATCAGTGACACATCAACATCTACCAGAGTATCGCCGAGCTCTAGTAGATATCACTTTCCCTTAGGAAATAGATATTGTTTGCATTAGATGGTTAGGTATTAGATTCGCTGTGTCTGATATCTAACAGCTGACCGACACGTGTGCCCTAAATTATTAATTATTTTGAAGGAGAACTCACTTGTTCACCAACCGTAATGCCAGATGTCTTCTTCCAATTAAGAGCTCAATTAAGATTGCCACCTACAACTTTAAAAAAAATCATGCAAACTAGGTACTTCTAAAGAGTTTACGGTCATGTATATTGTACCAGATTTTTTTGTCACTGGCAAGTAACAAATTATCCTCTACATGCACTCTTCAGAAGTTCGTCGAAAACCTAATGAAAATGTTACTATCCAAACGCTCATTAATTTTAGCAAATTGTTGGCAATGAGCCTCGGCTTTTCATGTTAGTTGTAGCGAGTCGAGTTATTGTTAGTACCTACCGCAAGCGGTGATGAATGGTGCGTCTCTAACCGAGATATCACTCGACATCTCGTCGATATCAGGATCTTTCTAGAACTTTTTACTTGTATTTTCAGCGGCCGATCGCTCACCTGAGAGAGCTCGGGAGTTACGCCGTCTAGTCCACGCTCTGCCCGAGGCTCACTATGAAACACTCAAGTACCTGATCGAACATTTGCGCCGCGTCGTAGCGCACTCGTCACACAACAAGATGGAAGCTCGAAACTTGGCCATCGTGTTTGGACCAACGTTGGTGCGCGGTGCTAGCGACGACATGCTCGCGATGGTCAATGACATGTCCAGTCAGTGCCGCATCATCGAGTCTTTTCTGTCTCACGTGAGCCTCCTACTGAATGACGTATATTTTTTTTTACTTCCTGCCCGGCATTCGTCCTAATTATCGTTTATTTTTGCAGTATGACTGGTATTTCGAAGAGGAGGAAGGCGAGCCCCCAGTGGAACCCCCGACGACCGCGGAGGAGATGTCTCCGGCCCCCGCGCCCTCCCGCGACCTCCTCATCCACAACGTCAAGAAGATCGAAGGTAATCCAACATGGCTCTCGGCCAATCACCTTTGCCAAACTCAACATCCGCGGTAATCATTCACTAGTCACTTATTAACAGGACAATTCATCTTGAGCATCTTAACGTTCAGCGGAAAATCCCTAGTCTCATCCATTCTTGCCTGGATGTCGTCTATCATCACTATTTTATTTCAGCTTGTCCCGTATGGCTCCCATAAATATAATTTCGAAGAAAACGTCTTTCCGTAGGATTTCATTTTCTCAAAACTATTTTCCGGTATAGATACCTGTGCTAATTCTTCTCTAGGTATGTCGTGTAGGTACGCGCTAGTCTCCTCTAAAGGCTTTTTTCAATAGAATAACCCATTCATGGCCACGAACCGCCGAGCGTACACAATACGCCAGGCCACCATACAAATCGTTTTTAGCTAAAACGCATGACTCAGCTTATGGGTCTCGAGCCTGGCGCGAACGGTAAATAAATCGCCGCTTATGAAGCCGGCCAGTTGGACAGCATTATGCAACATTTTTACTAACCACCGATTTTCTGTGCCTATCAAAAAAGAAACTAATTAAGAACGAACATCGCTTTTGAAGCTCTTATTTTTTGAAATGAATTTGAAATGAAGTCGCCTTAAAATTATCGGACGTGCCACAATTCCCAAAATTTATCATATTTCCAGGAAAAGACGTGTCGACTCGCGACATCGTATCGTCGATCATCTCAGCGGCGAACCGCAAGATCCAGCGCAAGCCGCGGTCTAAGCCGTCGCCGGACAGCAAGAAGTGGGCGGAGGCCGAGAAGCGGCCCGAGGCGTCGCCAGGCGCCTCGCCGCCCAACTCGCCGCTCACGTCGCCGCCCGCGCACCTCACCACCACCCTCGCCGACTACGACGGCCTGCCGCACCGGTTCAGCCAGGGAGGCAACAAGTTAGTACCCATCATTTTGTTTGTGAATTCAACCGTGTGCGAGATTCGGAACAACCGGTTAACATCCCTTTTTCTACACAGCCACTTTTATCATCAACATGATCATCCTACTCGTAGCCTTATCCCGGGGCCTCTGGATCGAACAACCTAGTATAATATCGCCTTAAACTTGTGGGGCAGTTAAAGTAGATTATGCTGAAAAATTGGATTTCACAAACACTGACGGATGTTTTATTAACATATTGTGTGTTTTCAGAGTGGAGATGGAATCCATATCAGTGTTGGGCCGCGGTCGCCAAGAGCTCTCGCGGCACACACACACACTACAGAGCTTCTCCATCGATGGTAAGTAAGAATTTCATTCGTAGAGAGACAGAGACAACTTATTTTTCGATTACCTATCAGTGGAATAAATACACCATTTACTGAATTAAAATCTGCAATGCCATCTGCATGTACCAGAAGTGTCATGACATGATATTGAGCAAGTAATTTTAATTGAAAGAGTATCCCTAAACATAAACAAGTTCGCAATTCCTTTATGTTCAACTGGTTTGACTTGGCCATATCGACTTTTTCCTTCTGTGCAGTCAATAAAAACTGTCTACTATTTGCCCCACTAGGTGTGCAGTACTGACGTCAGAGAGTAGACACAGCAATCCCTTTCTTTTGTCCACATTAAAAGGTATAGGAATGTGAGCGTGCGTGTTGCAAGTGTGTGCGTGCTGCGTGTACGCATTCGGCTCCGTTAACACGGGCGATTTGTTCGCATCTCCTGAATATCTTGCAAAAACAGTTAACTTCACTGGCAGTTCTCACGCGACCAACGATTTCATTAATAATTGATGTACAGATTTACCTTCCGTTGAGAAAAGTCAGGTGAAGTTGACAAGTTGTTGAGGCAAGTTACTTAATCGACGGATCATGCGAACAAATAGCGGCTCCGATAAAAACTAACGCTTAGAACCGACGGCTGCTGACAGCACGGCTTCATGCTCGAGCATTCGACGTCCGAGCGACCGCCATTCATGTCCATATCGACGATCATCTCACTTCATTGTCACGCTCTTAACGTGCAACATTAACACGCTTCAATATACGTGTCCGAAGGTACCTCTAGACGAACGGCTCGTCTAAATATATCTTCTCTTTACTAAATCTCTATATAAACAAGCTGCATTAACATAACTAACTTCTCACTTGATTTGTCGTAGGAACCGGAGATTTGGTGTCGTCTCTTACGAGCACGTTCGACCAGAAGCTGCGCACGCTGAACAACTCGTCGCCGCTGGACGACGGCAGCATCCCGTACGCGGACGAGCCCGAGCCGGACGAGGTCGAGACCGAGGGCACCTGCAAGTCCTCGTCCAGCTCCCCGTCCGAGCACAGCGAGCGCGAGGAGCGCGTGTCGCCCGCCGCGCGCGCGCAGGAGCTCAAGGCCGCGTGGCTCGCGCGCGACCTGCGCCACTCCTCCTCCTCCAGCGACGAGCCCGACGCGCGCTGGCCGCGGCCGACGCGGCCGGTCGACGTCCACGACGACGACGACTCGGAGAAGGAGAACTGCATCATTCCAAAAAAGAACGACGAGGCCCGCAGCACCGAGGACGAGAAGGACGTCGACACCCGCTCGCAGGTGTCCGAGACGATGCCCGACAACGACAAGACCATCGATCGGCTGCTCTACCCCTCTTACAAAAACGGCCTGCGCCCGTCCAACCCGGAGTGCGTGAAGCGCAACAGCGCCGCGCTCGAAAACGACAGCGAAAAAGACGTGGACTGCTCCAAGCTGAAACGTTCCGAGTCCCTAAACAGGGATCCGGAGCGGAGCGAGGCGCGCGTGCTGCGCTCCGAGAGCCTCAACTGCCGCGCGGAGGCGCGCCTGCAGCGCTCCGAGTCGCTCAACAAGGGCGAGCGGCTCAGCAAGCTCGAGAAGGGCGAGTGGAACATCGTGCGGAGGCGCGAGGGCGCGTGGCGCTCGACCAAGCTGAAGCGCAAGAACGGCATGCCGGAGCGCGGCATCAAGCGCCGGCACACGGTGGGCGGGACCAAGGACTTCGACAAGGACGGCTGGAGCGCGCGCCACACGCGCACGTCGTCGCCCGACCTCAGCGCCGCGCCCGCCGCCTGGCCCGCCTCGCTGGTGCCGCCGCCGCGCCCGCCGCTCGAGAGCCACGTCTGACACGAGGCGCACTCCTTGTAAAGGATCGCCGACCGCGCCCGACTACTGATCGCCGCGTGTCGTTGTCGTCGAAGCTGCGGACTTTCGCGGGTCGAAATCGTTTTCGGGACCTGCATCGGTTGTAAATATTTTGTGGCGCACTAGCGTGCTCGGTAAAGACAGAAGTGAGGCCCCCGGCCGCGCTCCGCGCCGGCGGGGGGCGGGTTTCGACAAAAACATTTAGCCGTTTCTAGATATTTAGTCGTCTATGGACTTAAGTATCGAATGATGAATGGGCTTCGAAGTACATCGTTTCTTCGATAACTGGACTCTACTGTGGGTGCCTACTGTTCGGGTGGTGCTGTTTATTTTATACCTAAGTAGTTTTTTTTTTCTAATGAAGTGGGTGAATCAAATATTTGGGTACCGGAAATCAAGAAAATATATGTTTTAAAATCTGATTACATGCAGTACCTGCCATATTTATATCTTCGACTAACAGGAACTTTCGCATCGAGAGAGGCTATTATTTTGATTCGACTCAATTGACTGAATAGATTAGGTCACAAAAATATCTAATTATGTATATTATAGTATGAAATAAAAAGCTAATACTCAAAAGTCATTTACATTATATTATATCGAAAAATCATACATAAATAATAAAAATATTCGAAGCTTATATTGAAGTAACAAAGACATGAGTTAATTTGTATATGAGATATAGGACAAAGTATTACTCATTGAAAAAAATAAAACATACAGTGCAATACAATTTAGGTACTTGAATAGGAAAAATGTATAAGGAAAGAAACAAATGAAGGCGAATGCCGCACCAGCTAGCCGCCCTTCAACGATCAAGAACCAAACAAAGAAAACGGGGTTCTGTATCACCAAAGGGCGGCTAGCGGCGGCGGCCGTTGGGCCAGTGCCATGCTTGGCTTGCTGGAGTGTAACTTTTGTTGCTCCGAATGTAGCTTATACAATTATGGTGCGAACTACTAACGTGGCACTGGCCCAATAGAGAAATTAAGCTCACTAAATAATGCCAAAGAATGATAAAGAAATCGTCAATTTTGAGAATGCGAGGAGCATACTAGAGTGAAGGCGCGACTCTGAAAGGAATGGAAGGAATATGTATCAACGAACTACGTACTGAGTTACTCACCATATCGAGGCAATACGCACTGTACCTTGTAGCGTCACTGCGCCCCCGACATACTTAATAGTACTCCCTGTGTAGGTTGAAAACTACTCTGTGCGGAGTTATGTGGGGCGCTAGCAGACGCCGTGATAGTGCAAACGAGCATAATACAACTAATATTAGTGCTAGTAGTAGATAGTACATACATACAATGAATGTTAATTAGATATACGCCCAGGCGTACTTTAGTTTAAGTAATATGTGCCCGATCGGGTGAACATGTGACCAGACTACTATAACACCACGTAACTTTAAGCATTATCGGTAAGAATTACATAATAGGTACTCGTCGAGTTATATTGATAGCGATTATTGGAAGGAATTATAAAAATAAATAAAAGCATACATCACCTACTTGCCTTTGCAATAGTTTTAGCGGATTTGACTTAATATGCACAATTCTCAGATTAAAATAGATTCTTTTTAATACAGTTACCTAGTAGACTCGTCTCTGTAACGAAATTATGTACCTAAACAAATATTTTAGATGACTATTGGAATTAGAAATTGTAATTCTTTGACTTAGTTTTTAAATATTACAAAGTGCGACTTGTATTGTAAATAGTGTGTGTGGGTCTCCCTGATGACGGCCTGCAGTGGTAGGTACTGGCCGACGGTCAGCCGCCACCTCAGGCCGCGCCGGGAGACGCGGCACGTATAGCAGTAGCCGGGCCGCGCGGCCCGCCCGTATCGACTAAAGCTTTGGTTTCCTCCGATAGCGGTGCCGTCATATAGCGGCCGTCTCCATACAAATACTACGACATCCATATTTAGCCGTATTATTTAGTATGGAGACGGCCGCTATATGACGGCACCGCTATCCTACGAAAACCGATCTTAACCGACGTAACACTCCTACAGTGATAATAATAAAAGTGATTCTCTAGCTTTGTATAAAATGTACATTTCTTTTTATGATTAATTTATATTAAATTTGTTATCGTAGCTTTGTTGAATGCAATTATTTTTTATTGTTTTGTTTATCAAAGAGAAGTATTTTAGGCTAAATTCGATTGTTATTTATTTGCGAAAGCTGTAAAACGTGATTTGGCACAATTTCTTTTAAAATTGTAATTATATTTTGTAAATAATACATCGGCAAAATGATGTTTTAGACTTTCGTTCATTAACTATTTTGAAAATTTTATACCATCTTTACGTTAAGGCGATCTCAAGTTTGTTGAATGTTTGCAAAGCGTTCCTTTAAAGTTTTATTTGTAAATATATCTTTTAATGTAGGAACAGTGAATTTACTAATTGTAACTGCGTCATATTGTAAGTAGACGGTAGATGGCGGTAGGGGCGGGTCGGGGCGGCCCGGGCCGGACCGCGCCGCCCGGCGGTCCCGCCTGCTCGTTAGGTACATATAAAAGACATGTCTCGCTCGAGTGTCTGCTTGCAAGAGAATTGTATTCAAGTAATCTAATTCATGTCCTTCGTGTAATCAGCTATGAAATTCAAATAAACACCGTAAGTCATTTCGCAAACGTGGTTCGATTCACGTTACAATATTCATTGTCATTGTGTATATTTTGGAGCAATGGAATAAAATACTGAATCAATTTAGAACTTTGTTTCCTTTCTACCCTGCAATGAAGCGTAGCATAACGCTTTCACTGCGTGCCGCGTTTTGTAGTTTTACGCCGTAGCGCGTTGCAATGATTAAGTCGTCATAGTTTCGCAGTGAAAGGGTTAATTTAACTCATTTCAGCTATTGCTACGGCACATGAGCTAATATCAGTAAATAAGTGGCCTACAGACTACCTACCTACCTAGACCTACCTAATCTTGAAACCTGTGTAACAAACTAACCGAATAACAAATAAATATAAATCGATCATTTTTAGTTACAGATTTAACTTTTGGACGCCAATGACCGATATATCCGCACCGTAGGTTCAACGCCAAAGACCAATTAATGGGTCACAGACCACAGAGCAACATAGACCTACGTGCATATGCATAAAGTTCAATTTCAGTTTTGACACTTCGGTGACGTGGCGTCAGCGTGACAGCTTTTGTGTTTGACACGGCGTCGAAAAGGTTAAAGATGGTTAGGTATTATGTAGGTCATCTGATTCTGATTATCAACTAGGCCACAATAGTCGTCAGGTTGAATGATGAATCATATGATTCAGGAACGAATTTTCGTCCTCAGTGTTATGTTATGATGGATGTCCATGAATCGAATGAGACCATTAGGTTCCTATGTCCATTAGGACATAGGAATCGTGTGAAGTGGAAACATGAAATCAAACGACATAAATAAGTTATCATGTTTTATTAAGCAATCCACTGCATACACTCATAAGTAATGTGTTCCTCATACCACTGCAACTTACAACAGAACAGGTAGTAAAAATTTTGCTAACTTTAAAGAAACAATTCGATATATTTTGTACAATCAGCTTCACTTACACAAATGTAGAACTCGCATATGGCTCAGTTTTGCGCCCACTAACGACCCAATTCGAATAGTGGTCGATAATATATCACAGCGATACGATACCGATCTATCAGTGTCAAAGTGACATTTCTTCAACCAAAAACGTCACTTTTGACACTGACAGATCGGTATCGTATCGCTGTGACATCTTATAACCATTGCTTGAATTGGGGCGTAAGAACTGGAATTTCATAATAATGACAATCACCTCATAGTAAGCCGGGACCATAACTTCAATTGTAACTCAAATAAATAAAGGCTGGATTCACCAAATATCGTACCTACCTATGTCGTGGGACTTAAAATCTCAGCGAATTCGATATACCTAAGGGCAGAACGTATTATAAGAGTATTAAGAGTTGTAGTAAAAACAGTTAAAATTGTTATTAGATCATTATCATTGCGGTCTTAATACATCCAAATAGTAAAAGTCACGTTCGTACGAAGCCACCAATTACCTACAATAATCTTTAGGATCACACGCATTTGAACTTGTCAGTCGAATCATTTAACTAAACTAACAACTATCTACTGAATCATGACTATAAATTCTGCGGGCTCAGCACGGTTCCATTTTTATCGACTATCACTATGCCCGTCACTTTCGCACTTACATACTTGTTAGAACGTGACAGGCATGGTGACAAACGATAAAAATGCGACCGTGCTACTAGGGCTGATCTGAAATACCGTGACGACCGATAATTTTGTCAGGCTTTTGTGTCCTTGACATTCCTACTGTATTCTGCACAGTTATATAAGTACATAAAGTCAGGAGGAAACATGCTAAACGATGGATATAATTGTAACATTAAAAATTATTCATATTGCCCAAATTTGACAAAACTATCGGCTTAAAATAGCTACTTATTTCAATGAACCTTTAGTGAAAAAATCCCGGAATATCAAACTGCCAGTAACTCAACCAAAATCAATACTTGGCCACTTTGAATCAATCAATCAATTCTTGAGTATTACGAGTATATTACGTCTCCATCAAAATCTTGATATTTGAACTCTTGTAGTTTGACTATATACGACGTTTGGCAGTGTATCGTGGTGGTTTCAAAGTTTCAATGTTTTCAAGTCGGGAGATTGTCAAGTATTTAATGGGCCCATAGTTCAAATTGGTTGACCAAGCATAATATATTCTGTGTATATAAAAAACCAACATGATCGTCCATAAAGAGGATGCAACCAATTAAATCTAATCTGATATTGAACGTTCGTTTTTTTGGGAAAATTTGGTAGCAACAGATGCTAAGGTATTATCAATTTACGAGGACCCTCTGACTCTTGTCAAGTGAATTTTGGTACACAATGTTGTAGACACTAATTAATATGAGTGAATCTTTCTTAAAATTTTACATTAATTATGTTTTACACTAAAATGCAATTAGACCTATTATATATCTAAAGAAAACTTGCGAAGGACCCAAATTAAATAAACATTTGGATACAAGCAATAGGGCTACGCTTAAAATATCAATTGTCTATCTAGCCATTTAATATAACAAATACCACCAATCATTTTCGGACAATCACCATTTTATATCATTCAGTATATAATTCAAATACATATATTAAATTCGTATTATTAAAAATATATAATCAACTTTACTAGAATCATACTGAAATATTATTCAATAAGAATAAACAGAGATCGTTTACAATTTTGAGTCTCCTAACAAATGCCCATAACAAAATATTTATTTTCGCCACACATCGCGCAGTCTTCGCTCCGTCGAGTAAACTCATACAAAATACACTATAATACCGTGAATCACTACTCAACGATATCGACGATTCATACTTATCACAGACAAGACATCCTCTAGACTGAGCATAGTAGCGCTACCCCCTCTGCCACAAATATATGGTAGTTTTACTCCATTTTCGAGTCAGTGTCTTTGTGTGACGTCCGTGTTTTTGAACGGACCAATCACGGCACGGGACTCGCTCACCTCGTCCCCCGCACCCCAGCATTTTTGGCAGCATCGGTTTCATGAAATAATTGCTCTAAACTCCGTCTAGAGGATTCCTAGTCTATGATACTTATATTAACCTACAGAGTATGTACCGCAAACGCACGATCTTAAACAAACGAGGGTAAGCAAAGAATGAGATGGTATGAAGCAAGTCACCCGAGGCGACTAACGTTACCATTATTTTATGATTACTTCGCTCTAACAGCAGCTGTCAGGCGGTCGTGTTTAAAATGCTATGAAATGCAAGAATAGTCTTGAACACTGTTTTCAAAGCCTGAGTATTAATGACACGACGTTTGTATCGATATCGATTATAAATTCGGAAACAAGCTATTTGCAACAACCAGCGTCTGTACATGAAACATACTTCCACGAAAGAAAGCATCACTACAGAACAGAAAACCATCAACAAAACCAACCAAAACCGCACGGACAATTTTTGACATTCGGTGCACTTGGAGCGCGTTTGGCTTATTATAAACCAAAAACCTTTAGCTGCGTAACTCATCATTCTCAATTACGAATAAAATGCGCAGCGCGTCTACTGCAAACCTAACTTAAATTCATAAGGATACCGTAGTACTACTTAGCGTGCCATTATTCTAACATTCATCACTATTTTAAGAATATTGATCTAATTTTATTCCGAGCTATTGGGTAAATCAACCTCAAATAACAAATCGATAACAATATGGCAATTTAGCGTAGCCGGGCCGTTTTGTAACTTTCCACGCCGCCTCTGCGTATATTCCACAAATTTTTATCACTACATAGTATAAAACAAAGTCGCTTCCCGCTGTCTGTCTGTATGTATGCTTAAATCTTTAAAACTCCGCAACGGATTTTGATGCCGTTTTTTTAATAGATAGAGTGATTCAAGAGGAAGGTTTATGTATAATCTGTTAACCCGTGTGAAGCCGGGGCGGGTCGCTAGTTATCTATAAAAGGTACTTAGTAGTACCCAGAATGATCAAGTCTTTATATTTTTGTACAAATATTAACTCTTCCTCGTGGTTTCCAATTTTATTAAATAATAGGGAAGTACCCTCTATGAGTACAAATTTCACAGCACGTTTGCTTAGCGAGTTGTGTAACAAAACAACGCTAAGAATTTGAGTGATAGCCTCTCAGTTACAGTTTTTCTCATACTTTACCCTTTTGCTATTTCTACAAGTAGAAAATCGCGAACGGCGATAGTGCGGGTTAGGTTGAATAAACACGAATTTTAACCCTCATAGGCCGCCAAAATATTCAAAAATAGCGGAGCGAGAAAATGTAGACACCTATCGAGTCAAAAATCTAAATCGATATTGTTCGAGCCGAGATTTGTTTGATAGGTAGATTTACTAGCGAAACGACGCTATTGCTGCCCCATAGGCATATAATCGAGTAGCGAGCAAGATAAAACTACCCACCTCTTTCTAATATGTATGTGCATAGTGCAAAAGAGATGGTTGTCACTTGGCAGACTTATCAGTCCCGTTAAGCTTTGGATTCCTCCGAAAACGGTGCCGTCATATGACGGCCGTCATATAGCGGTCGCAAAAGACGGCCGTCTTTACGGTGGCGACATGTGGAAAGTACCACGGCGTCATAACACACCGTCATCCACCAAGGTCAAAGCGGCAAATTTGAAAAATGTAGGCGCGATGGGATAACGTCCCATAGAAACTTTGAATTTCGCGCCTTTTCCTACTGACAAGATTTGCTTGATCATCTATAATTTACTTGGAGGATGAAATATCATCAGAAGAGGAAAATAATCGTAGTACGGAATCATTTATTCAAATCTCGTGTCATTTATTCAAAATGGCGTCACCGCTATCTAATAAAACGTTCACGAAACTATCGACACCGTCATGACGGCCGTCATCTTACGTTACGTTGACAATCAACGTAACGTAACGCCGTCTAGGAAACCGCGCCATCTTGTTTACATAGACAACGTTCTAGTGACGTCAGTCAACGCTATATAGCGGCCGTAATATGACGGCACCGTTTTCGGAGGAATCCAAAGCTTTAGAGACAGTGCTCGCGGCCGCGACGACGCCATCGTCACAGGCGGCGTGGCGTGGCGTTCGCGCTGCGACGAGATCGACAGGCTAATATTTAGGAAGATGTCAAGAGGTTTGTCAGACGTCCCATTAGAGTCAGTGCTGGTACTCTCGGCCGCGGCGGCGCCACGGGCGCCGTCACTCGGCGTCGGCGTCCTTGTGCGGCGGCGGACACCACGGCGCCACTGGCGGCGTCGCGGGACGAGCCTCGCACGGCGACGATATCGACAGGCTGTTCAGGAGGATGTCGAATATCGTGTCCTGGAAATTAAATAAAAAATTGCAGAGAACAAGAGCATGTAACGACACATTTTATACAAATTCTATCGGTGCCAGCAAACAACTCCTTGACCAAAGATGTCAAATGACGCTCAAAGGGATATAGGTCCACAGAACATTATTAAAGCAGGTTAGAACGGCTATCGCGCGCAGTTAGTATCGGAACCGGTGTCGCCGCTCGTTCCTCTCCACATTTCTCGCGCAACGGTAGTAAAAACTTGTGTTCCTGGTGAATGGATACGCCTCCTTTAGACAGATTTGATGTCTGGCTTCTTAATCTGAACGTTATTGTGGCGCAAAAGGCATGTTTACGTTTTTCGGTCAGCGCGGGCGAGTACTAGCATGTGAGCGTTTGCTCATAACCGGCGGCGACACGTACCCTGCTCGCATCGCCATTCTACTTGTTCTGTGTATAGGTCGAAATCGGACGAGAGCCGAATAACTCATTCGGGAGCGCATTGTGGTTGGATTGAGAAAGAGAAAAAGTTTTGGACTCTACTGCTAAGTCAATAAGGGTTTTAATAGATGATTTTACACTACAGCACGACTGTCCGAGTAATTTTAATACAAGTATGCGAAAGTTACTCACATTGTAGTCGAGCATGGAGTCGACGTTGGTGACTATTTCCGTGGGGGAGGCGCCGCACGGCCAGCCGTAGTCGCTGGTCGCGGGCGAGGGCTGCGCGCGCTCGGGCGTGCCCGGCGGGCTCAGGAAACATCCCACGGCCCCTATTATTAGTAGTAGTATTAGTAGTAGGGCGGGTAGTGAACGTAATAATCAGTATCGTCTCTTAATATTGTCGACCGCTGGATTTAGATCCAGCGATCGCAAATGCTAAGTTTTCGCTTTCAGGTCACGTAGGGCTTGCAATCCGGATATGCGGATAACCGTTTCAGCCGGATATCCGTCCGATTTATTATCCGGATTTAGATTTTGTTGATATCCGGATTTAGATTATGTTGATATCCGGATAAAACGAATAAATCTGTAATGAAAACCTTGATTGATTTTAAACGCAATGTAAAATCTCGACAAGAAGAGACCGTTCTAACAGTTAGAAACTTAGAACATATTCGATTCTCTAAATATTATCAAAACCACTACCGAGAAATGAATCTCGCAGCGCAGACTGCTAATATTAAAAGGGTTGAAGTATCGCCATAACCTAGTAAATTATTACAAATAAAGTTTGTGTCGCCCGTTCGAAAAACCATAATTAACTAATCGAGCAATTAAAAATTATGTGCCGAAAATTATTTCTAGTTTTTGGTGAGTATAATTTCGTTTCGCCATTATCACGTCACGTCTGAACGTTTTTGTAAGTAGTCATAAAGAACCGTGCTGAAATTCCTAACAACATCTTGTTTCTAGAGCTACTTATATCGTCATCCGCAATAGTTACCGCAGGTGGGTCTGCAGTCGGCGGCGCGCCGCAGCTGTCCGGGCGAGGTGGACGGTCGCGGCGGGCGGCGCGCGCGCTGCGCGGCGCGGCGCGTCACGCCCGCGGCCGCGGGGGCGCTGCGCGCGGGGCCGGCGCCGCGCACGTGCGCCCAGTTGCGCTTCGTCGACGTGTCGGATGTGGGGATGGGATCCGTGAATTCGGACGCGGGCTTTGGACCTGAAAAAGGAATCTTTATTACGATCTCGTACATTCTAATTTATCTTTTCTTGTAGGTCCTCGTGACCCATAAACTCGATGACTTTAAATGTTTCCCACTGGCGTTTCGACGCTTAGAGACTTTATGAGAATTCGCTGTGTTCACAGTTAAAGATTTCTCTTAAACGCGAGGCATTCTCGGTAACCTTAAACATCACTGACCGTTAAGAATGATTGATTGAACATGGCATTGTTGCAGTATTTTTAAGTACATATTTAGTCTTCTATAAAATGACGATCCTTCTCAGGCTTCTTCAGATTAGTGTAAGGCCTGAGTGGACGCTCGAGTTGGGCGTGCAGCGGGGCGGGGCGTGCGGCGTGCATGTTAAACAAATGCAAGCGTATAGAAGCGGCCTTAGTGCACGCTGCTCACATCACGCGTGAGCCCGACGCCACGTTGCACGCCCCGCCGAATGCTCCGCTTCGAGCGTCCACTCAAGCCTTACACTTATGCTTCGATTTTAGCGAGATAAAACTCGCTTCTACTTTTTCCCAAAATTTTACCCGTATACGTAGTCCGTTTAAAACATTGACCAAATTATAATAAAATGATAACACAACTGACTATGTTTAGACTTGGTGAGTCCGTTCATCCGCATCAGGTTGAGCAGCAGCATGTCGGTGGCCTGGTCGTCCGGGCGCGCGTCGGGCCCGCCGTGTACGGCGCACAGCAGGCGGTTAATCAGGTCCGAGCTGGCCGCGCTCGGCAGCGCGCACGCGCCCTCGATGTCGTTTTCACCTGCACACGTACAACGGACAACTAAATCACAGGCACAAATTGCCAGCAATTTAACTAGTCATAAGCCCTTGCTACACGGTCGCCGACAAGCCTTCTAACCGTCTGTCCTTGGTCTGACCTTGGTCAGTTTTGGTCAAATTTTGTTGGAAACAACTGTCTACACGGTCCGTCCAGACCAAGGCCACGCGGTCTGAGGGGCTTGTTGGCGACCGTGTAGCAAGGGCTAAAGCTTTAGAGCAGTGGTTACTAACCTGGGGGTAATTACCCCCGTGGGGGTAAAACTGGTATTTTACGGGGGTAATAAGCTAACCTAATATAACAATACAACAAACGTACACGTTTAATTTTTTTATTACCATTGGGAGCAGGGGTAAAATCAGGTTCCCTAATTAGTCATAGGGGTGACCGGACTGAAAAGGTTAGGAACCACTGCATTAGAGTGATTGAAAACTATAGAACTATTTGGACAGAAAGATCCTGCAAACGTTAAAATTAATATCAATGCAACAGATGTAGATACAACCATTTACCAAAATTCTAATTCACCCACGATTCCACAATAAATTGTAACAACATTGTAATTTTATAAAAAATATTACATATATGTAAAAGGCTAACTTAGAAACAAATTGAATGAAGAATATAATCGTATCTAATAAGTACAGTCCCCTGCAATAATATGTTATACAACGAAAACCACAAAAATATCTAACACATTCTTATTTATAACGCAATAAGAGCATGTCACATATATTATCAGTAACGGGTGACTGTACATAAACTATGAAATAAATTAGAAACCATTGAATAATACTCACTAGCAACGTAGGTACTCTAAGCATAGCAAATAAAATAAAACTAGTATGTTATTATTATTTTATTTATAAATTTAACGGTATTTTTCACCACTTGGAAATAACAACTAATTATTTACTATCCAATGGATTTGATGATATGTGTTGGAACACATATCATCAAATAGCTTTAATTCTATGGCTTCGTCGGATAGTCGTAGTAGACATATTTGTTGGGATTATTTATGAAAACATATAATCAACCTTAACAGTACATAGGGTCATTGTGCTAGTTTCCGTCCATGGTCTAGTTTTCGTCCACTCGACAGATTCGCAAATATTATACATATTTGATTTTTAATTTTCTACTTCCGAAATATCATTTTTATGTAAATATCTATTTACATTGCTATTTATGTAAATATCTATTTTATTAATAAATTATATTTATTTTATTTATATCTATATCGTTTTGACATTAAGGATTGCAATACGTACGAATTGTGCAGCAGTGTAGGTTTATATTCAAATTTCCTCAAGTGGACGGAAACTAGAGCTGGTCGAAAACTAACGCACCTACCCTATTAGCCTGTAAATCTTCTAATATGCTTGAGCAATGATAGATGCTAGTAAATATTTCACCTTGCCGTGTAAAGCCAAGTGTTTAAAATAGTTCGGCATTCATCAGCGAGTACAATTAGAACATTGGGAATCTCAAAGAGCATGTTTTTTATTTAAAATAAAAAAACAAAAACATTAATATTAACACAGCTTGTTAGGTGTTTTAACCATTATATATACCTCTTTAATAAAATAAGTTGTTAGAAACTAGTATAGATAAATCTTCTACCGAAATTATTCAATTCTGTTTTTTAACTAAAATAATTTAACTTTGTAATAAGTTACCGAAACAAATAAACATAATCATAACATAACACAGCGACCTTCCCTTTACCTTTGCTTGATGAAACAATTGTTGAATCGAATTTAGAATAATTTTAGATGTTAAAATGTACAATCAGTTATGAACTGCCAGATAATATTGATCGAACTATAATTATTTATCTCTATCTGGTGTATTTCTGTGGCGCTACACGTTTACCAAACCTCTGTAATAAGTTTTCTTCTGATGGGCGTACACCTCCACGTATTTTTGACCGAAGCGTAGCGAAGGTCTACGTTTTGACTCGGGCATTTTGCTTTTGTATGTCCGGATGTTCTCCTCTACAAGTCGCAATTCTTAACCGATTTTCGTGAAATTTTGTGACCGAATTCTATGACTAAATAAAAATTTTTTGTCTATCCGGTTTTTGGAAATTTTTCAAAATGGCGGAGTCGTGATAGCTCCCGCCTAAACAAAAGTCGTATCGGTATCATAAGAGATTTTTTTCTTTTTGAGATATGTTTATAGATTAAATGGTCAAATCTTCAGAAAATTTGTATCGCTGGTTTTGGCGGTATTTAGATATTTAGTTTTTACTTGAGAATGAGTAGCTAAATTTCGTCAGCTTTAGTAAGAACTATAATGGCGTATTTTGCAAACGTTCGCTTATTTTGTTTGCATCGGGAGGTCCCTGGTTCCATCCCCAGTAACTGTATACTGCTACATAACTTTTTGTATTTTTTTATACTTAAATTTCGTATAGTTGTTTTTTATTTAATTTTTTTATTTTGAAAAATTAAAAATTTTGTATTTTTTATTTATCAAGCGCGGGTTAAGCGTATTCGTTTAATTTTTGTTTGTAGCTTTATGTAGTTTTTAATTTTTTGTTTATATTACATGTACTATACCTATATTTTAATAAATATTTTTGCCATACATTTATTCAGTTTTAAGCTCTGCTCGCGAGGTCTACAGCTCACAGAGCCACTAGTATAGCGACTGGCGGGAAAAGAGTTGCCTCTGCCCAGCAGTGGGACACGAGGTAGGCTACAAGTAGCATTAGTGTTCATACCCGGCGTTACCGTTAGTGTAAGGCCTGAGTGGACGCTCGAGTTGGGCGTGCAGCGAGGCGGGGCGTGCGGCGTGCATGTTAAACAAATGCAAGCGTATAGGAGCGGCCTTAGTGCACGCTGCTCACATCACGCGTGAGCCCGACGCCACGCTGCACGCCCCGCCGAACGCTCATTGCGCCGAACGCTATTTGTATAATAGTTTCATCTGTGTTTTCGCGTGAGCCAGACTTTTAAGAAGAGCAATCGAATACTTTTGACAAGAAAATTATTTAAATTGTAATTCGTATTTTCGGATTATTACTTTTCGTCATCCATTTTAATATTCAAATTAATGTGCGTCTTCTAAAACTGACGGTATTAGACTGGCAAGAGCGAGCAAGAAATATGGCAACGCGTTTATAACGGGCTTAGAACGGTCACCATACGCGGTTATAACCCGTATGCTCACCGTTTCGCCGCCTGCACGCACCGTTCTGGCAACGTTGCGTGCCATGCACGGAGCGTTTCGGCACCGGAAAAATATCCTCGCCGACAATTTTTGACGGTCCGTGCATGGCACGCTACGGTATGGTCGGTGACGGAACGGGCTAGTGGGCATAGTCTCATACTTTTTAATACAAATTTTTTCTTCATAGCACGGTTATGGTATGATACGGTGGAGTGGGCAGAGACCTTAAAGGCCTGTGCAAGCACATACCGTACACGTCTATGCAAACGCAGCCGGTGTGCTCTGAGGGGCTACCGCGAAAACCGAATTTCGCAAATTGCGGACATTTTTCTCCGTCACTCAAATTACGCCTTCATTGGAGTATAAGAGAAAGATCCCCAGAGTTTGCGAAATTCGGTTTTCGCGGTAGTCCTCTGGCCTAAAAACTATCGGTCCCTACGCAAATGTTTTTTTTTCTTCTGCCGAGGCTTGGCAATCGCGTGGCTTCGGGATGTTATTATTTAACCCCTCAACTCCAGCACTTCCAAATGTAATACCTGGAACTCCCAGGCGTTTCTGACTTTTCAACATTTCAATATCGTTATATTATGAGTGCAAAATTAACTCTGTCTGTCTGACAAGAAACAAATTTTTCGCGCTTAAAATGCTGAACCAATTTAGATAAAATTTGGTATGGTCATAGTTTGAGTCCAAGGAAAGGAAATAGAATAGATTTTATCCCGGAAATCATTCCGTAAAACTTAGGTACTTTAACAGTGGGATATGAAAGTATTGATTCTATGCAGACGAAGTCGCGGGTAGAAATTATAGATGGTCAAGCAGATCTTGTCAGTAGAAAAAGGCGGATAATTTGAAAAATGTAGGCGCGAAAGGATATCGTCCCATAGAAAATTTTAATTTCGCGCCTTTTCTACTGACAAGATTTGCTTGACCGTCTATAGATAAGCTAGTCATGATATCGGACGGTGTCGGTGGGTGCCTTGGTTTCCGTCGAGGCGATATAGCGCTGGTGAGAGTTGAGGGGTCTGTTAAGCTTTGGATTCCTCCGAAAACGGTGCCGTCATATTACGGCCGCTATATAGCGTTGACTGACGTCACTAGAACGTTGTCTATGTAAACAAGATGGCGCGGTTTCCTAGACGGCGTTACGTGACGTTGATTGTCAACGTAACGTAAGATGACGGCCGTCATGACGGTGTCGATAGTTTCGTGAACGTTTTATTAGATAGCGGTGACGCCATTTTGAATAAATGACACGAGATTTGAATAAATGATTCCGTACTACGATTATTTTCCTCTTCTGGTGATATTTCATCCTCCAAGTAAATTATAGATGATCGAGCAAATCTTGTCAGTAGGAAAAGGCGCGAAATTCAAATTTTCTATGGGACGTTATCCCATCGCGCCTACATTTTTCAAATTTGCCGCTTTGACCTTGGTGGATGACGGTGTGTTATGACGCCGTGGTACTTTCCACATGTGGCCACCGTAAAGACGGCCGTCTTTTGCGGCCGCTATATGACGGCACCGTTTTCGTAGGAATCCAAAGCTTTAGCGTGTGTCTATTGGTGTTGTTGCGGGCGCTGCCGGCGCGCAGAGTAGGGCTGCGCGCGGCGGCGGTGGCGGTAGGCGCAGTACACGCGGCGCGGCTGCTCCGCGCACCAGCTGCACGACGTGCCCGTGCCCGACGACACGTCTGGGAGGGGAGGGGAGGGGAAGGTTAGGGTTAAGGACGCAGCAATGATTCCACCGGTTACTCCCCTCCGCGCTCCTTACGTATACAGATAGTAGATAGTCTAGTCGCGACGCGCTTAACCCTTAAATGCATAGTGATGCATTTATACACACAACATAAACATCAAATGTTATGCATTATTAAACAAATTCTATTTGTTCTTGTATGTTATTTCAATAGTAAAACTAATAAATTTTCCGAATTATTACATAAATTTACGCAGTATTTTAATTTATAAAAGTTACATTTGTTTATAGACGAAATGTCGGAAAACTTGGAAAAACCTGGAAGTTGATGATTTTTAGTATGTGATTTTGTGCAGATTTTTCGGGGTTTGTAATTATTTTATATTTACATATTTTATCATAGGAACATCACAAATAGTGTACCTTTCTGTTGGCAGTTAAGATTTTTCCTATACCCCTTACTAATAGCTATATATTTCCAAAAATATGATTTAGACTATGCAACTTTTAACACTGATTTCCCAGTGAAAATCGATGATATATTTTTTTTTACTATTTTTCCTAGAAACGGCAAACAATTATGTGATATATATATTAATTTCGGGCAAAACGAAAAAATCATGTATTTAAGGGTTAAGACGAAAGGGGATGACGTCACGTGGCCGCTCTCCAAACAAACGCAGACCCCAAAATCCTCGCTGGATATTTACTTTATAGAAAAACAAGCTTACATGTTTACGCAAGATCGACATACATGTCCCATTTTCGCGATAAATCTGACAGTTATGCTCCGTTTCCGAAAATATTAAAAAAAAAATCTATCAAAGTGATGAATATCTCAGATGGATATCTCGCTTGTGTGTAGTATATCTCAGAATGTATCAATAGCCCCGCTGGGTCACCCGATGTTTTGCGTTAGAACCATGAGCTGAATGGGTACATATTAAAAATGAGGAAATTTATCGAACGGTCGAGTTACGTGACATAGGTTAAGGTTCTTAAGAATAATAAATACTTTATCTAAAAGGGCAACTGTACTCGTATCATTACAGCCCGTTCAATATTACCTGGCAAATTTCGGCTTATATGTAAACAATGATGTATTTCAAAAATAAATAATTAAGCCTATCGTAATAGAACGACTTTTAAACTAATAGTGGAGCATACGCGCTGAGCGAAGTGAGGAACCGGGAGATTCATTTGAGTTATAGTTGCTGTGTGGGTACAGATTGGACAAGGATGAAGATTTTAAATCTTTCGGATTACAAATGGGAAGGTTTTGATTATGAGCTAACCATACATAATCTCGTCTTAAGATAGAAACAGAATCGGAGACGAAATACAAACCTGAAAAGAACTAAAGAGGTGTTCAAATACTCTTAACCCTTTGCGCCACGCCTATAGTGTGCGGCGTGTCATTGTGAGCCTTGTCGGAATGCACGAAGGTTGATATTGGGCTGTAGCCGCGCACGTCAATTGACGTCTTTAGCCGTCATAGGGTCAACTAATGATATATTAAAATAGTCTTAAAGCCGGTCTTACCCGACATAGTTTCTTCGTCGACGTCATTCTCTTCGTTGGAGTTGTCGTCGGCGTGGCATGGGTTGTTCTCATCCGTGAACACTTCCAGTTCGCTGAACATCAGGTCCTATGGAAAATATACGCACAATAATAAATTAAAGGGCTTCCCTAACCCCTATTAGCTCGCCATCAAGGTTTTCGCATCTACCGGTTAGGGGCTATTCATAAATTACGTCATCTATTTTCCGATGTCCAGACACCCCCCCCCCCCCCCCATTTGAAATCACGTAATTTATGAATAGCCCCTTATAACAACATTTTGCGCAAAACAAACTGCTGGATCGATCGAGCTAAGAACTACCGTAATGAAACTCGCTTTCACGTAAAAAAAACGGCAATAAATCGGTCCATCCGTATGTGAACTACGATGCCACAGACAGACAGACAGACATTGGCGTCAACTTATAACATTCCTCTTTTTGCGTCGGGGTTTAAAAATGTGTACGTTATAGTTTACAGTTAAACTGAAATAGGCTATGTGGTGATTTTCTCTATAGGATACTATTATCCTATAGAAAAAATGTAGCTATCTACTCTTTATATAAGAGTTCGGAATCCAGCTGACGGGTTGATTAAGACGTACCACAAAATAAGTGAGACAGCGGACTCAATTAAAGCTGGCAGCCAACGCTCGCGCCGTCCGCTCGATTGAAATGTATAGATTTGAATGAAACTGCTTTCTAGACAAAAGCTGCTCGCTCGCCGCCTCGCTGCTCGCAGGCGTCGAACCCGCGGTGTAATGGTACTCAAGTAAAGAAGATTCGACCGGTAAATGTTGACATTAGCGGCCACGACTCGGCCAACGTGTGTGGCACTGTCTATCATGGAGGCCGAGTACACGGCTATACAGTGTGTGGCCTATACTCAAGATCAAGACCAAGCCTGACCAAGTATAGATATACAGTGTGTGGCCTATAACGCGGGCGAAAAATTAAAACGTAGATTCTACTCCTCAAACTAGACAATGTTTGTTCAGCGACTTTTAAAAATAACTTGTGGTTTGTATTTTAAAACACTTTAAAATTTAATCGAACACGCAATGTATTACGAAATTGACTATGCCTGTACGGTGACAAGACTGACGGGCAATGTCAATTAGACGGAATTTAAAGTACATTGAAAATATTATTTAGTTTGTTTGAAAAAGGGACAATTTTAAGACTACATAATTTCAAAAAGTTGTTGAACAAAAGTTTTATTGTTTGAGGAGTAGAATCTACGTTTTAATTTTTCGCCCGCGTTATAGGCCACACACTGTATATCTAGGTATAAGTTTGTAGCTTTCTAGTAGACCCCGAAGGCTTATCCTATTGTCTATTGTTCAGTAAAACCGCACGTGCTACTTACCTGCAAATATTCTATTTGGCACCTGAGCGCGGGCTAGTCCAACGCTCAAAAAACCAGTGTAGGTGCGCTCTCCGATAACGCGCCTTTGTTACGCATCTCGATGACACATTTTAGACTGGTTCTGTAGCGTTCGACTCGCCGGCACTCAGTAACCGAAGTACCGATTTTTTATGCAGGTGGTTGTGGCACGTGGCACGAGCGGTTTTTCTTAACAATAGACAATAGGATTAGCCTTCGGGGTCTATTAGAAAGCTACAAACTATACACATGTGGTACGGACCCCCGCGTCGCTGCTGGACTCGGAGGCGAGCGGCGGCGCGGAGGGCTCTTGCGGCTCGGGCGCCGGCTCGGGCCCCGCGCCGGCGCTCGCGTGCAGCTCGGGCGACGACATGGACGCGCACAGCGCCGCCTCCGTGTGCGGGCCCTCCGACACCGGCACTGACGCCGCTGCTGCAACAAACAATGATTTATAACTCAAGATAGGTTATAGGCCAGGGATGTTGCGAATATCCGCATCCGCATCCGCAACCGCGGAACTTCCGCATGATTTTCAACATCCGCATCCGCATCCGCATAAAATCGATGCGGATTTAATGCGGATGCGGATGTGGAACAGGTCGGTACAGGAACGTCTTAGCATTGGCGTAAGACTGCTAGGTAATTTAGTCATTAACTAAAAAAACCTATTAGAAATGAGCAGTCAAGCGTGAGTGGGACTTAATGTACGGAACCCTTGGAACGCGAGTCCGACTCGCACTTGGCCGGTTTTTTGAAATAAAAATTACTAAAATGTAATATTTGACGTTTTTTATGGTACTATCTTGACATCCGCATCCGCATCCGCGGATGTGAGCCTTTAAAAATTCGCATCCGCATCCGCATCCGCGGATGTCAAAAAATTGGCATCCGCAACATCCCTGTTATAGGCGTTCCAAAATTGAAGCGCTTAACTTGTGACAAATTGGACAAGTTGCCTTTAGACGCGGCTAGGCAAGCGAGAAATGTGCACGTGCTAACGAGCTCCCACACACCGAAAGAGAAAGAGACGACCTTACGTTTAACAACGAGTGTGACAAATATGGATGGAATGAGAACATTAACCAAAAATAACAGATTTTTTCGTAGGCACAGAAATAAATATGGAAGTATTTTTTTGTGCTCCTCAAGTATGAGTATAACCTATCTATGGTTATATAATATCATTGGCAACAAAACGCTTCTTACTAGAGTTATCCCTTTTTAAGACGAAACAGGAGCTGAGATTTAAATATTTTAGGTAAGTATACCCGTCTCGCTAACGGAAGCGGCTCCTAAAACTAGTGCAATACGGACAAGGCGAAAAATCCTGCGTAAAAATCTCAAAAATCGAGGTTTCGTACTCGACTGTTTTCCTCCTCCAAAACGCAACCAATCGTAACCAAATTTGGAAATCTAAATGATTATGAAATTATCTGTGTCGGACCGTTTTGCTTTTTTGGCTAATTGATATCAGTTTTGAATACCACGCCTCTCATTGCGGCATAGTTAATTAGGCCATTTTGGCCATTGTTGAAGGGCAGCGCCTTAAAAAACAAAAATATCAAAAAAAGCAAAACGGTCCGACACAGATATTGACAATATTAATCTGTGTTGAAAAAATCATTGCTCTAGCTTCAAAACCCACGGAGGAAACAGTCTAGTACGTTTGTATGGAGAAATGACCACTCCTGTTGCCTCTTAAACAAACATTTATTTAGTTTCATCTGTCCCGTATGTAATCAAATCTTGCAAGCTAAATTAGACCCCCTGCCCATTATTCGATTGAGCTGAAATTTCACATACTTATGCAGGTTGGGTGATAACGCAATATTTAGTATGATAGGTCCTATCGGGCTGATCTAACGACAGGCCGTAGCCTCTGGTAGTAAAACAACAAAACTTCATTGTGTTCGGCTTTGTTAGAATTGTGAACGAGTCGATTAGTTGACTATTGAAAGAAAAATATTGTCAATAAGAACCTGTATGAAAAATGAAATTTTTGACAAAATACTTATTTCAGAGTAGACGTATAATGTGATCGCTCGTGGTCACAGTCAGTGGTATTAGAGAGTGCTCCCGGTACTGCGTTTGTATGGCGTGAACCGGGAAATCCCGGTTCCGGTACCGTATTTGTATAGAAAACCAGTACCGGGAGCAATCCCTAAGTGGTATGGTCAGGCGTGGCTCACTCCGCGATTTCGTCGCTTTGCTAAAAGTACACCCGTTCCGCCCCAATTTTAGGGAAAGCCATAAGCCGCGTGTGGCGCTGTCGCCACCTAGCGGCCATAACTGTGCTGATCGTAACAGACGCGTTTTATTAGAGAGCGAGTCTTCTGTACTTAGTACTATTAGGCCCACTTGCACCATTCACTAACCCAGGGTTAACCGGTTAAACCTGGAGTTACCAAAGTTACAAATACAATATGACACTGAGTTAACGGTTTAACCGCTTAACCTCGGGTTAGTCGGTTGGTGCAAGTGGCGCTTATTTATTCTGTGGTATGGTGGACGGGCTACCCACTGGCGAGCTCGTCCTTGCTGGGCTGGTGCGGGTGGTGTTGCACGAGCAGCAGCTGGTGCGGTTGCTGGTGCTGGTGCTGGCGCGGCAGCTTGCTGGGCAGAGTGAGTCGTCTGTACTTAGTACTATTATTTATTCTGTGGTATGGTGTACGGGCTACCCACTGGCGAGCTCGTCCTTGCTGGGCTGGTGCGGGTGGTGCTGCACGAGCAGCAGCTGGTGCGGGTGCTGGTGCTGGTGCTGGCGCGGCAGCTTGCTGGGCAGAGTGAGTCGTCTGTACTTAGTACTATTATTTATTCTGTGGTATGGTGTACGGGCTACCCACTGGCGAGCTCGTCCTTGCTGGGCTGGTGCGGGTGTTGCACGAGCAGCAGCTGGTGCGGGTGCTGGTGCTGGTGCTGGCGCGGCAGCTTGCTGGGCAGAGTGAGTCGTCTGTACTTAGTACTATTATTTATTCTGTGGTATGGTGTACGGGCTACCCACAGGCGAGCTCGTCCTTGCTGGGCTGGTGCGGGTGGTGTTGCACGAGCAGCAGCTGGTGCGGGTGCTGGTGCTGGTGCTGGTGCTGGCGGGGCAGCTTGCTGGGCAGGCGCTCGGGCGCGCGCGGCGGCGCGGCGGCGCTCAGCAGCGTGTGCAGGCTCACCAGCGCCATGCTGTCCGCGCCGCCCGAGGCGCCCAAGCCGCCGCAGCCGAGCGAGTTCGCCGACCTGCACCGATAAACACTTACCCCCTTAGTGTAAGTGTAAGGCCTGAGTGCGGAACGCTCGAAGCGGAGCGTTCGGCGGGGCGTGCAGGGTAGCGTCGGGCTCACAAGTGATTTAAGCAGCGTGCACTAAGGCCGCTCCTATATGTTTGCATTTGTTTAACATGCACGCCGCACGCCCCGCCCCGCTGCACGCCCAACTCGAGCGTCCACTCAGGCCCTACACTTATTCATCCTACTTTACGGGCCTGATTTTGTGAAAAATGTTTTATGCCTTTCTTACGAATACGTAAGTCAAAATGACATATAAGGACAAACGATTATTAGCTAATTGAGGTTTGTAGCGCGTTTATGAGTAAGGGGGTTACTTTATAAATAAACGTGAACGCTTCCTCAGAAGACCTTCCCTAACTTTTTAATGAACAATTACTGAAGTTCAATTTTGACAAAAAAAAAAATATCCTATTCGATACGTCGTAGTTGCGGGCTTCTCCGAATAGTACCGGCGACAGGGATCCTGACGAAAGTATTTCAGACCCCATTTTATATTTTAGATCGTACAATACCTGGAAGTAGACGGTAAGTTGACGGGCAGACGGCGGTCGCCGTAGTCGCCGTAACCGCACGCGCCGGCGGACGACACGTCGTTGTTGCGGGACTCTTCAAACAGAACCGGCGTCAGGGATCCTGATAAATAATTTGAGGATTAATATCGCTGTCACCCAACTTCGTCACAACCATAGAGAAATATAGTAAAACAAGAGTGCTCACTCCATACATCAGTTCAGACTATTAATTTTAGTGTCTACATCTAGCATCAAGTAGCGGAACTATCAGTACTGCTACTTGACAATAGATGTAGCACCGACCGGAAAGTCTTATCTCAACAGCATAAGACTTTCCGGTCGGTGCTACATCTATTGTCAAGTAGCAGTACTGATAGTTCCGCTACTCGATGCTAGATGCTAATAGTCATTTTGGTACTAAAACTGATGTATGGAGTGAGCACTCTATGTATTTTTTTCTCTATGTCACAACCTAGGCTTATCCTTTCCAAAAAATAAATCGTAGCGTAATCGATGCTTGTTGTCAACCAACCTGGGCTCATGAGCCGCTGGCCGCAGACGGTCGCGTGCGGCGAGTATTTCCACTGTCCGGCGAACAACAGCGCGTCGCTGACGGCGTTGCCGTCGACGGCAAAAAATAAATCGTGACGTAATCGCTGCTTGTTGTCAACCAACCTGGGCTCATGAGCCGCTGGCCGCTGACGGTCGCATGCGGTGAGTATTTCCACTGTCCGGCGAACAACAGCGCGTCGCTGACGGCGTTGCAGTCGACGGCAAAAAATAAATCGTGACGTAATCGCTGCTTGTTGTCAACCAACCTGGGCTCATGAGCCGCTGGCCGCTGACGGTCGCGTGCGGCGAGTATTTCCACTGTCCGGCGAACAACAGCGCGTCGCTGACGGCGTTGCCGTCGACGGGGTTGTTCTGCGCCGGGTTGTCGGTGTCGGTGGCCTGCGCCGCTGGAGTGGCGGTTGTCGGTGCGCGGGTCGCCGCCATTGAGTTGCGGGACATTTCGAGCGACAGACGCTGGAAGGAAAACAATTGGTAAACATTCAAATGTAGAACACTTCATAACTATAGTTCGTTTTTTAGGGTTCCGTACCCAAAGGGTAAAAACGGGACCCTATTACTAAGACTCCGCTGTCCGTCCGTCCATCCGTCCGTCCGTCCGTCCGTCCGTCCGTCCGTCACCAGGCTGTATCTCACGAACCGTGATAGCTAGACAGTCGAAATTTTCACAGATGATGTATTTCTGTTGCCGCTATATATAACAACAAATACTAAAAACAGAATAAAATAAAGATTTAAGTGGGGCTCCCATACAACAAACGTGATTTTTGACCGAAGTTAAGCAACGTCGGGCGGGGTCAGTACTTGGATGGGTGACCGTTTTTTTGCTTGTTTTGCTCTATTTTTTGTTGATGGTGCGGAACCCTCCGTGCGCGAGTCCGACTCGCACTTGGCCGGTTTTTTTAACATTAGAAATAAGGTAAACAATCTTGATGTGTCTTTTAATTGAAAAACACATTTTAAAAATAAGTTACGGCAAATATGTAACAATTATGAATCTAATACGATCATTTATATTCTTCTGCTTTCATAAGTAATAGTTTTTGATTTTTAAAAAGCGTTTTTCAATTAAAAGACATGTCAAGATCGCTTACCTTCTTGCAAGTTCTTTCTAATGCTAAAAAAACGAACTATAAGGCGTCTTTCTTCTTTCGTCGTTTTAGGGAGAGGTACAACAGTAACACTCTTAACTGTACATTGGTGGACCTTATTACAAAAAGCATGAGGTCCACCGATGTACAGTTAACAGTGTGGGCGATGGTACACTGGTTTCTATTAAAGGTACACTGAGATCAGTAAATATTTCGTTGTAATTCGCTGAATTCCACTTGCCATCCTGACGCTCACGTTTCTTAAACCCACTGGCACCATCCCACTAACCCGGGGTTGTGCGGTTAAACCGTTAACCTAATGTCAAATTGTACTGGTAACCATGGTAACTCCAGGTTTAACCGGTTAACCCCGAATTAGTGGAACGGTGCAAGTGGGCCTTAGATAATGGATGCGTAGAAAATAGTCTATCTCTATGTCTAGAGGGCTTTGATGCCGCTTGAGGCAGTGCTGTGTAATGAGATGATAAGTTACCTCTTTGAGATCGTTAATCTGCAGGATATGCTGGCTGCGCATGTTAATAAGCTGGTTGATGTACCACTGCTGGTCGCGGCAGCGCTGGTAGAACGTCGGCGGACGCACTTGGAACCTGTCCAATATAATAACATTAATAACTAAGTAATTAACATTTTAGTGTACGAAACATGGATAGGTAACAGCAGGTATACATATATATAGATATATGTCTTGTGTAGAGATGTGTGACGCAAGTAGCGAAAAGAAAAAAAAGCTAGAACTGTCCAATTTGGAAAGCTGACAAAAGAAAATATTGAGAAATATCCGAAATCTTTCCAATCCTCTCATGACGATATTTTACAGCACCTGGCACTTGCTGACCTCAAAGTATAGGACACATGAGTAATACAAACCTCAGTATAAGGGTATCAGTGTCCGGATTCAGGTATCCCTCGCTAGCCAGTAGGTCCAGTCGGAAGAACCGGTTGTAACCCCAGCACTCGCCGACTTCGAAGTCGGACGCGAACTCGCGCACGATGTTCTTGGACGGGTCTCGGGAGACTTGGTGGAGCATCTCAACTCGGTACTCGTATCTGCAAACGAATTCATAGTTTATTCATGGTCGTGGCTCCAGAAAAATATTAATAACATGCAATGGAGTGGTAACGTGCGTCCAGATCCAGATACGCTCTTTTAGATCTGGCCGCACCTGCACAGTTAATCGAGTCTTAGGTACTAATAATGTAATGTGGTACCGCACGGAGATCTCTTGTAGGCCATCTCTCAGCTACAAGAACACAGGTAGGTGAGGTAGGTAGTTCCCAGTAGTTGTTTCCTTACATTAGTACATTGTTTCCTCGCACTATGACATATGGGTAACGGGTACACCTTCAAAGCCAGCATAGTCCGTTGACGTGCAGAGGCGTATAGTACCACACAAAAAAAACTGGTCAAAGTTTTTGAAAAATGGATTCGAAAAGTTTACTTCCGGTTTTAACCATTATTTTTTATTTATTTTTCAAAGTTGATTTCTTCGCTGAAAAGATCATTAAAAATTCTATACAAAACGCTTGGTTTAATAATAAGTTATATATTTTAATTATGCGATATTCGAGTTTCAAAAAATCGGAATTTCAATTACGGTAATTTTTGAAAAGCTCATAATTTTTAAAATAAACGTCATATATAAAAAATATTTGGCGTCCGGTTTTATACCTACTAGAAGAAGAACTATACCAAATATAAACAAATTCGGGAACCTCACTTTTTTTTCCTGTCCGCTTCATATGAAATGCCCCAAAACTCACTTGGAGGTCGCCGGTAATCCAGCGCTGAGCTCCAAGAACAAAGACAGGTAGTACACAGTCAGACGCCAACATAGACGTAGAGGCGCAGAGTACGACACAACAGCATAGCAGACATAGCACAACAGAATCACAAAAGTTCAAGGCCACTCACTTGGAGGTCTCTGGCAGTCCGGCGCTCAGCTCCAAGAACACCGACAGGTAGTTCCCCCGTACAACGCCATTGCCGTCCGGGTACACCTTGAGACGCCAGCACAGCCCGTTGACGTGGAGAGGCGCAGAGTACGACACAACAGCACATTGCTAGTTTCTCACAGAATAAAGTTCAAGGCCACTCACTTGGAGGTCTCTGGCAGTCCAGCGCTCAGCTCCAAGAACACCGACAGGTAGTTCCCCCGTACAACGCCATTGCCGTCCGGGTACACTTTCAGACGCCAGCACAGCCCGTTGACGTGGAGAGGCGTAGAGTGACACAACAACATATTGCTAAAGTTTCTCATAGAATCAAGTTCAAGGCCACTCACTTGGAGGTCTCTGGCAGTCCAGCGCTCAGCTCCAGGAACACCGACAGGTAGTTCCCCCGTACAACGCCATTGCCGTCCGGGTACACTTTCAGACGCCAGGACAGCCCGTTGACGTGGAGAGGCGTAGAGTGACACAACAACATATTGCTAAAGTTTCTCATAGAATCAAGTTCAAGGCCACTCACTTGGAGGTCTCTGGCAGTCCAGCGCTCAGCTCCAGGAACACAGACAGGTAGTTCCCCCGTACAACGCCATTGCCGTCCGGGTACACCTTCAGACGCCAGCACAGCCCGTTGACGTGGAGAGGCGTAGAGTGACACAACAACATATTGCTAAAGTTTCTCATAGAATCAAGTTCAAGGCCACTCACTTGGAGGTCTCTGGCAGTCCAGCGCTCAGCTCCAGGAACACAGACAGGTAGTTCCCCCGTACAACGCCATTGCCGTCCGGGTACACTTTCAGACGCCAGCACAGCCCGTTGACGTGGAGAGGCGTAGAGTGACACAACAACATATTGCTAAAGTTTCTCATAGAATCAAGTTCAAGGCCACTCACTTGGAGGTCTCTGGCAGTCCAGCGCTCAGCTCCAGGAACACAGACAGGTAGTTCCCCCGTACAACGCCATTGCCGTCCGGGTACACTTTCAGACGCCAGCACAGCCCGTTGACGTGGAGAGGCGTAGAGTGACACAACAACATATTGCTAAAGTTTCTCATAGAATCAAGTTCAAGGCCACTCACTTGGAGGTCTCTGGCAGTCCAGCGCTCAGCTCCAGGAACACAGACAGGTAGTTCCCCCGTACAACGCCATTGCCGTCCGGGTACACTTTCAGACGCCAGCACAGCCCGTTGACGTGGAGAGGCGTAGAGTGACACAACAACATATTGCTAAAGTTTCTCATAGAATCAAGTTCAAGGCCACTCACTTGGAGGTCTCTGGCAGTCCAGCGCTCAGCTCCAGGAACACAGACAGGTAGTTCCCCCGTACAACGCCATTGCCGTCCGGGTACACTTTCAGACGCCAGCACAGCCCGTTGACGTGGAGAGGCGTAGAGTGACACAACAACATATTGCTAAAGTTTCTCATAGAATCAAGTTCAAGGCCACTCACTTGGAGGTCTCTGGCAGTCCAGCGCTCAGCTCCAGGAACACAGACAGGTAGTTCCCCCGTACAACGCCATTGCCGTCCGGGTACACTTTCAGACGCCAGCACAGCCCGTTCACGTGGAGAGGCGTAGAGTGACACAACAACATATTGCTAAAGTTTCTCATAGAATCAAGTTCAAGGCCACTCACTTGGAGGTCTCTGGCAGTCCAGCGCTCAGCTCCAGGAACACAGACAGGTAGTTCCCCCGTACAACGCCATTGCCGTCCGGGTACACCTTCAGACGCCAGCACAGCCCGTTCACGTGGAGAGGCGCAGAGTAGACGGGTGCGGCCGCGTGCTGGA
Source organism: Cydia amplana (assembly GCF_948474715.1). Taxonomy (NCBI): domain Eukaryota; kingdom Metazoa; phylum Arthropoda; class Insecta; order Lepidoptera; family Tortricidae; genus Cydia; species Cydia amplana. Next base: position 16,249,156 of record NC_086074.1, on the reverse strand, counting down.
GTTGCGTGAAGTTGGTCAGCGGGAAAGTGCTGCTGTCGTAGCTCGGGACGATCTCGCTGTTTAACACGGACAAACTGTACTAATATTTATTGTGAATTAAATAAAAATGAAAACGTGCCAAGTGCGAGTCGGACGAAGGGTTCCGTACCATTAATAGGGTCCCGTTTTTACCCTTTGGGTACGGAACCCTAAAAAGAATCGTTTCAGACGAAAGGTACCTACGTCGGTTATCGATAAGAAATATTTCGGATCCTATCTCTATGACCGTAACGTAAATTACCTTTTGCTTGAAAATGACACAAATGTTAGAATATGTTATGATGCCTAAAGGGAATAGTCACGCAATATGTTCGAGTCGATTTCTTTCGAGCAAGCATTTTGTGACCGTGCTTCTAAGGCCCGTGATGCACTTGTAAGTTTTACTCACGTAAGTAGGGACAAAGCTATTTGTTAGAATGAGATAACGATATGCATCTCTCATTCTATAGTATAGCTGTGTCCCTACTTACGAAAGTAAAACTTACAAGTGTATCTTGGGCCTAAAAATACCTAACCATTTGGTGTCTTTGCTACTTTGGTTTTTGGAATTTTTGCAACTACTAAACATTGCTAACAGAAAAGTTTAAAAGAGAATAAAATACCTACCTCAAATCTTTGCATACAGAGCTGTAGGTACATAAGTTAGATACATTTATTGATTTGCTTGTCGCGTATATAATTCGCGCTATCGCGTGACAACGTGAGTTTTATATTTACGATTATTAAATTCGGTTCATACGCACGCAAGTCGCGTGACAAGTGTCAAGGTCGCAAGAGATAATTTTAATCGTACCGTACCTACCCATTGATTTATTTACAAGTACAGAAAGTAAATTATATAATTTTAGTTTTCAGTTGTGTTCAAACTACAATTATTTGTATATCCAAACATTACCTACAGTCAGGGAATAAGAACTTGAAGAGTTTAAACCACGTTGTTACACCCACTAAACTGAATTTTAAAAGAAATATAATACCTATTTATCGTAAATATCCATTATTTTAAGCCTATTTTATTAATATCCATTTTTTTTATCTATTATTTCAATAAAAAAAGTTAGTCCCTCGAAGCATTGGCAACCTTTTTAGGGTTCCGTACCCTATTATTACTGAATCGCGATTAGAAAGGGATTGAGATAGCTGTCAATCCATATTGATTTTGACGTAAGTGTATGGAAATCTGTTATTTCTAATCCCTTTCTGATCGCGGCATGATAATATTAAGACTCCACTGTCCTTGGTTTTTTTTATACCTATTCCAAAATCCTGAGTGAGGTAATGTAAACAATGGCTAATTTCGTAACTTCACTCAACAGCCCGGCTAGCTCAGTCGGTAGAGCATGAGACTCTTAATCTCAGGGTCGTGGGTTCGAGCCCCACGTTGGGCGCATCTTTTTTACTTTTTCCCTTCTTTAACAAATAAAGGTAAAAGGGGATAATAATAATAACATTAGTAGTATATTTTTCTAGGTAGGTAGTAGGTAGGTAATGACCCCAGATTTGCCCCAGACAGTGAAAGCATATAACTGGAAACCGCCTTTGGGAACATTACCGTTCAAATTCTCGGGCCAAATTAGCACACATACACAATTACGCCTACATTTAAATAAGACGATACGTTTACAGAGCCTGTCTCTATTACACTAACGTACACAGCTAAGTGTAGATGAAATGCATATTATGTCAATAACTACCAATCAGCGACATTAATTCGCTAAAAACCTTCTTGCTGTACGTACTGGCCGCTGAGAGTTCGCGGTTCATATTTGATTAGAATATGACTTGGACAGGGATAGGTTTATGCCATACATTGAAGAACCAGTCAAATAATTCACGTATAATAATTTAATGCAGATTAAAAGATAACTAGTTAAAATGTTGTTATGAAATTAAATGACAGACTAACTCAACATAATTAAATATTCATTGTTGTAGGTATAAATGTATTCCGCTATAATAAGTATTTTGTATATTTTATTATCAATCTGTCTGGCAGTGCGAAGTCACGTTCAGAGCCCGTACCATGAGTCACTGACAGTGTCAAAACTGACATTTACGCTATCGAAAACGTAATTTACTTTCTATACATCTCGTTTGCACTAATATGCGAGTACGAGCGAGATGTATAGAAAGTAAATTACGTTCTCGACGGCGTTTGTCAGTGCCAAACTGATGGTAGCCGTACTAGTATAGTCTGTCCGTTTTTCTAAGTTCAAGTACGCCATAGTAAATGTATGGCGAACTTGATCTTAGAAATCGGACAGGCTACAGCCTGCAAAATTTACATGGGTACACGAATCGGGTCAAAAACATTTGAACAGGCGGAGTCACAATAATTCCCCACTTTCAGTTCCAATGGAAATATTTTATATGTATATAGCCGGTCAAGCAAGTTTGTCAGTAGAAAAAGGCGCATAATTACAATTTTGTATGGGACCATAACCGTTCGCGCGCTTACATTTTCTAAATTCGCCGCTCTTTTCTACTGACGGAAATGGCTTGAGAGAGAACCTACATATATGTGACAGTAGAGGGTGGATTAAAATGATCAACATTTTGAGATAATGTGTGTATTTGTTAAATTAATTCAGTGAAAGCGTGATAGAAAAAAATGTATCGACATATAGGAGACCGGGTATGATTATCTCACGGGTTATCTCATGAATAGAACATTAGATATCTTGCCAGGCATCCACTCAATTTCATGTCTCTCTAATTGGACAGCTTTTTTTCCATAGTTCTCTGCGAATAGCATCTTGTGGGAATCTGAATGGAAAGTAATGTAAAATGACAATACCAAATTTGATTATTAATTTGAAATAACTAGGTAGTTTTTTTATAGCTCCATCTCATGAAATAAAAAAGGAAAATACAAATCTGTAAGAAGGAATTTATTACTACATTTATAATTACAGTGGAATCCGTTTATTATCCGTTTATCCGTTTTTTTTATTTATTTATTTATTATGACTCCGCTTATACTGACCAACCGCTTACTATGACGCAATTACTGTGCGAAGTTTGGTTTTCATATGAAATTCTTTGTGACAAAGTCGGATAAGATGACTTCGACCTATAAATACTATTTTTATAGAATTATGTCCGGTTATACTGACAAATTCGCTGGTTTTCGTGGCCGGCCCCACATCTTTCCCTGCGAGGACGTCTGTGGCGTTTAAATTGTTTTAGTTTTTACTCTCGGTGAAAGTTGATAATTGGTATAAGGTTAATAAAACTCATCTCTCACAAAATAGTTTGAGATTAATTTGGAAAACATAAAATAAAAAGTTTATCAACTATGCTTTATATGACACCCGCTTAGTATGACATGTTTGTTACTTCCCTTCAATGTCATGATAAGCGGATTCTACTGTATATAGAAAATACCTAAACCAATCATAAGTTAATAAAATAGTCTACTTCATTTGGCATAAAACCATCCCTATTATCCTCGCAATTTAAAAAGTCGTATGTTGTTATGAAAGTCGTATGCAGTTGTTACGTTTTAGCTTAGCACGGTAGTATTGAAAAAATGTCGTCATGTTTATTCCAAATTTTACTGAAGTTATCTGTTTACTACAAGTGAAAAGTGATTCCACTGTCCTTGATATGAATTAAAACAACTTCTGCACCACTTCACGACACATTAAGACATTTTTAATTACAAAAAAACGAAGTTTTTATAAACCAATTTAGCCATCCGTCACTGACTGTCATCTCGGCCGCACTGAAGTTGCCATTCGAACACTCTGTAAGCACCGCCTACAATCGAATACTTTACGTTGGGTCATAATTGAGCGGACAGAATACTTCCATGGTTTATATGCGTTCACTGGCCCCAGATGAATGAAATTTTTGTTAAGTGTACAAATCCCACGCTAGATGGCGCTGCCCTGTGTAGTAAAAATCCTGAATCGCGCTATCAAGATTTTTCTTGTGATAATGACCCCAAATGCATGAAATATGTGTTTAGTTTATGAATTCCACACTAGATGGCGGTGTTCTGTGTAGTGAAAATCCTAAATCGCGCTATCAAGATTTTTCTTGTGATAATGACCCCAAATGCATGAACTATTTATTTAGTTTCTGAATCCCACACTAGATGGCGGTGTTCTGTGTAGTGAAAATCCTAAATCGCGCTATTTTTCTTGCTTTATTTTTTTTTTAACTTTGAGCACAGCATAAAAAAACACGTAAGTCATTGCCATCATAACTCACCTATGGAAATCCGCGGGTACTGGGGCAGTGACAAAGCTCGCCATAGGTTTCTTGCGCACTTGGTGAATCATCTTCGACAGGTCACTACTCTTGGCTATTAACTCAGACCTGTAGAAATATAATATAAGCTATTATAGCATTGGAATCTAATGATTAGCCTTATTTTAATGCTAATGAGTGTTAGCCCTAATTAGGTGACAGAATGTTTATGTTAATTATATGAATGTGGTTCATATCCTTATTTTGCCACTTCATTAAGATATTAGTATCTTCATGTCATTCTCTCATTCATTATTTAGATAATGAATGAGAGAATGACAAATATGGAACATCACATTCACATGTAGTTTACGAGGCAATCGAACTGATGGAAATACAATGTGGTATTCCCAACATTTTGACAAAACACCACATTTGGCATTGTGTATGAGACCATGAAGACAATGGGGATAATTTTCAAGCCTGTTATGTCCCATCATGTCCCATACATATGCGATTAAGGGTCAGTTGCACCAAAATGTTTTTCATCATTAAAGAGTTTGCTAAATTTTATTGTATGGAAAGTTTCATAGTAAACCTCCGCGGCCCGCCGGGTGACGTTGATCAGTCTGTCAAGTGCGGATGGTGCAACTGGCACTAAGTCTTTATCTTTACAAAATCTAGTTAGAATACGAGTATATTATTTATTTTACATCTGCACAATCCTCCTTGTAGAGCCACTACAGTGTGTGCATTATAAAACCTTGCTAACAACTCATATTACAGTAAGTGACTATACAGTCAACAGCAATAGTTGCTAAGCGGGCGAGGTGTTCAAATGATCTAGACGCGACTTTATTGTTAAAGAGAATAAAAGCGCGTCAAGGCAATTTTGAACACCTTAGCAACTATTGCTGCTGCTGCTGACTGTACCTAGTGCTAGCATGTAGCTGATGCTCAATCTCCTGCAGCAAATGCTCAAGCTGCTCAGTCTCCTGTGTGAGGCTGTTCTTCTGGCCCATGAGCGTGAGGAGCTTGGCCTTGAGCGCGGAGTCCAAACGGGAGATCATCAGTTCCACAGCGTTGCGGATTTCCCGGACGCGCTCGTCTTTTGCAGCCCGGACTGATTCTACGTTGCGCTCCTAACGGGACAGAAAACAGATCTTTACAATAGTGCTAGTAGTAGTAACTGGAAGTATAGTAACAAGAAAGTAGTTATGTTTATTTTAGCCATATAATATTTCTTTATTTGCTATTATTAATTATTTTCTCATTTGTTGCATGTACCAGAATTGTTTCTTACAACTTGTTTTAAAGTTCTCAAAACATTCCATGATATGTAGAAATTGTAGAATGTTATTTTAGTCTCCTTATTGGATCAGAAAAGAAAATCAATATTCATTTCTAAATGTATGCCTTCATAGTCGTTTTTGAGATAGCAAATTTAGAACCACGGAAGTTGAGAGTAATATTAATTCATTGATTATGTTATATGTAATTATGTATGTCATTGCCAATTGAAATTGTTACACATTTTGTACTGAAATGTAAACTTTCCCACTGCCAAAGTGACATCCTTGCCAAATATAAGTGTTTTTTTTGCATGCACAATACAATACATTCAGTAAGGGGGTCACAGGGTCAGAGAGAGCAGCTTCTGCTCAACACAAAGGATTTGCAAAAATATATTTGTGACACTTTTGTAAACATTCAATTCTTTATACTTGAAAAGGAATATGTAGTTGAGAAAATATAATTAGCAACAATTTCTAAAAAAAAATAACAATGTTTCCGACATTCATGTCGACATATTTTGTGTGTATGTAGTTGTATATTATATTGTAATAAAATGTGATGATGATTTAAAAACACATATGGTTGCGATTTTAAACAGGCTCTTATGCCTCTTATGGAACAATAATTTTTTGTCCTTGTATAAAATGTATGTATGTAGGAATTTACAGGCATATGTAATAACAAAAAGGAATTAAGAATAACAGTTTAGAAAAACTATAAACACATAGCTAAATGCACATAGCATTCAAGTTTATTTGCAGAGTTAATTTATTTTTAATCAATGTTTAACTGTCATATGATTTATAAATAGTAAATACTTTTTTATTGACAAATGATTTTTTTATGAGTAATTCACTTACCACATCCTGCACCAAACTAATCAACTCCATGAGCCTCCGTCTAAGCTGAGACACCTCATCTCGGATCTGAGTCACGTGTTGCTCGTAAACCTCCTCTAGGGGCTTGAATGTGTGGCCCGAGTGGGTGCCGCCCCACAGAGCGCACTGGTGGCAGATGCACCGGCGACAAGTCCAACAGTATACCGTCAGTTTCTCTTGATGCGTTGGGCATCTAAAAATAATAATATGTTATAAAACTGTTCAAATCAAGTTATTGATTTAGTTGAGAGATTATGTTGTTAGTTCCCTCTTCTATTATACAATTTTTATGCTGCTAATTATTTAGAGGATAAGAATTAATACAACAGGCATAGGATGGTCAATTTTATAATATCTGTTCTGTTACTGTGAAAACAATAAATACAAACTGCTTATTTTTTTTTCTAACCATTATGTCACTAAACCGAGTCTCACTATATTTATTATTATCAAATTTAATGTTTGGTTTTGTATTGGTAATAATTATTATTATAATCAACAACTACTTGCATTATTCCATTACCGAACAGTAAGATTCCATCTTTCTGCATTGTAAACAAAGGTCAAGGATAGAAATAACGCAATTCCTTTCACACTAACTAGTCTAACTACAGATTGCAATATACTCCATACTCTCCATAGCAACAACAGTTGTTTACAGACCTGTCTCTAAAGCTCTCCCTCTGGGTGGCAGAGTTGGTCTGTTGCATGGTCTCTATCTGCTGCGTGACCTCTTCCACCCAGCGGCAGTTGACCAGCTCATGTAGGTGCAAGGAGGCGCGGCAGTGAGGGCACTGCGAGCGCTGCTCCGTCAGCCACCGCCGAACGCAGGCATAGCAGCACAGCTTCGAGCAGTGCGGACACAGGTGCGCGTCCACCAGCTTTTCCATACATATGAAGCAGCGGAACACCTCCGCCAACGTCTACAAACATACCCAAACTCGTAAAACACATCCCCTAACTGTTCAACAAAATCTAGGCCAACAATTACCTCCACAATCTGCTCCTCGCCATTTCCATTCCCTTTGTCTCCCCTCGAGGCCATGTTTAGGGATTTACTTTCCTTATTCCGGATCCAAACGGTTTATCACCATAATTTAGACATTCATTATCATACTCTTGTTCGAAAAAAACAATTAGACATTTCACAATACGCTCGTCAACGAGTTCATACGATGCAGTACGAAAGGAACCGAGGAACAAACCAACTACTTCCGTGTTCGAATCGCAATCGAATCAAAATAAAAACAAAAAAGGAAATGTTGCCCTACTTAACTATATAATTTCCCGAAGAATGTGGTTATTGAGTATAGGTACCAAATAATACTAATACAATACTCACTAGGAGGTATGTAGGTACGATTTATACTTGGTCAAACCAAATTGTCAGTAAATAAAAACAAAAAAACTATACTCATCCTTTTCCTTTGGGTGCTAGGTGCTAGTACTAGGTAAGACAAAGATAGTATGATTCTCTATGTCTATGTTTGAAATGATAGTCCTTTGACAAACTATAAAAGGAGGAGCCGCGAGACGCATTTTTTTATGGGAAGGCCAACCCTTCACACCTACTCTTGCATTTAAAATTACGCACATTACATTCAAATATTTTCAGAAAATTACCTTCACTGGATGCATTTGATCGCGAGCAAAGAGTAAAGTAAGTAAAGTCCGTCAACCAAATCTTGTCAGTAGTAAAAGGCGGCAAATTTGAAAAATCGCGGGTTAGCAACACTGTGTTCGAATAATTCCAAAATGCGTGTCATCTGTGTTTTATCTGTGGAATGTGGATCGTAAACGACAGCCGTCACCTTATTTGTTTTCATTTGGTTTTCATTCTGAATCGTTTCTGTTTCAAGAGATATTTCTACTGTCACCATTAAATACCAATATATTAAATAAGAATAAGCAAAGCTAAGGGGCCTACAATGTACAATCATGCTCGTTGATGGTAAACATTACTAAAAATTGAGGTTATGACAAGTACATACTGGAAGAACTCTTTTGAACTTTTAAGATTATGTTCAGTTTTTTTGTTTTAGGGTTAAAAGGCATAAATAAAATTAAAACGTATGCCTAAATCTATCCAACAAGACCATAAATTGTGTCCTGGAAACCGTCCATAGGCCCACATGTCTAATATTTTCAGCAATCAGTTGTGACTATTTACAAAGATGCAATAGAATACTACAGAGTATTATGCTTGGTTGAAGTGACCCGGTAACATTGGTAACTTCATTATATTTTTTCAATTAATGACCTGAATTATAGTGTAAGCTAAAGTGACCCTTATCTTATTTACCTTTAAATTAAATAAACACCCAAATATCAGTTGTTTTATTTTTAATATGTAATCCTATTGTACAATATATACCAATCAAAAAAATTACACAGCTATGTCATATTCATCCAGAAGAGTACACTAATTTACATTAACAAGTGGCATATTATATTGTAAATAACAAATATATGCACTATCTAATAATCTGCATTTTGATATGATTTTATTTTAGTAAACTTAGAAGACATAGATAGGGAACAAAGAGAATATAAGCACTACGATAGTTTTTGATATCTTCAAATTTGTTCATCATTTTGATTAACATTGTTTTAACATCGCTTTTAAATTGTCCGTCCGTTTCAATTTTTTTCAATAAACCGCGAGTGACAATTTGAATTGACGTACGCAGGGCGCGCTCAGCGGAAAAAAAAATCTTTTGGTTCGATGTACATTGCTGCTTTTCTTAGCGCAATACTGCTCTTTGAGTGTTGCCCTACTTTAGTTTGCTTTACATTGCTACTGACAAGATTTGGTTGACGGACTATATATGTAGTGATTTTACCCCGTTGTAGCTGAGTAATTACCTAAATTCAAGGAAAACTTAATTGGTATCCCTACGAATCTTTTAAAATGTTGCCATTATTTTAACTGTCAGTCAGTGTTGTGAGCATGTTCATGTTGTAAGTGTGTACCAGCCTTATAAACTATGGTATATTTTTTCAATCAGTTGGTAGCAATGTAATTTTCTTGGTTTCATCACCTTTTTGAACCTTCATCTGTCACATGTCTGTCACTAATTTTGTGACGTTTTTCTTATCGCGTCGCTCTCGTTCTTCATGATTACCTAAATAACCTCAAATGTTTATAAAATCAATTTTTCTTGTAACCTTTTTAAAAATTGATTACAAACACTATATTATATAACGTTTTAACTGTCGCATAATTCTTTATAAGTAAGAAATTTTATTTAACGTCTAATTAACAATTGTGCGAGTGACTGTGTGTAGTGTTCCACCGCTATGTTTATCGATTGGTTTTACTATTATTGTTTAATTTATTTACAAAGTTATTACCAAAGCATATTTCTGATCTCAATGTACATGAGCCACATAATTGCACTGTTGTGTTGTGAAATTAAGAGTACTCCCGTGATATTTTATAATTGCTGTTAGCAATCTGCGATAGTTTAAACATTTATTATATTTCAGGATGTTGACGTGAAGAATCGTTAAAAAGGGCAACATGTCTTATATAAAGGTGCTCCATTGCACCTTCTGCCTTAACCATGGAGTGGCCGGAATATCTACTAAGTCTGTGCTCATGAAAATAGGGGTAAGTAATATTAATCATACTAATAGGATAAGCAATTAGTAATCCACATTGCAGTTTCAATTTACTGAGCCGTAAACCACTTCTTCTTATAATATGTGCCACATGAAATAAGGAAAATTTAATACCTATTAGATTTAATAGAATAATACGTATTTTATCTGTAAAATATAAAGTGTTTGATTTACCTGTTTATTTATACTTGCTTGTATTATTAAACCATTAAGAAACTTGCCAATTATGTGTGTCAAACACAATAAAAACTTCTATATCTTGATACATAACAAAAAAAATCATATACTGCTATACATTCTGTAAAAAAATAAATTCTCAATCACCCGCTGACAGACAGACGGATAGTGAAGGCTTAGTAACAGGGTGGAGGCCTCCGATTCCATTGTATTGGAAAAATATATATTTTGAGTGACCATGGCAAGTTCTGATCTGTGGGCGGCTAGAGGTTAAAAGCTAAGGTTCCGTAGTTGCCTGAAAATAAGTGACTTTTGATGTGTTTTTTTTTATATCTCAAAACTAATTAATTTAAATAATTTTGTGTTAATAAACGGATTTAAATAATATACTATTGAGAATTCGTATAGTCATCACCTCTTGGCTCTTTTGGTACAAATTCATTAAAACCAAGTCTCTTTTTAATTTCAGAATGGTACCTTATCACAACAGTTGGTTAGAATATCAACGTCAAACAGTTGGCAGAGCAAACTGCCGCTCACTACACAGAGTCAGACGGCAACTCCGGCAAAGAAGGCTAAGAATGAGGACACCAGAGTGTGGAAGGAGACCCCGGCTCATGACAGGACCAATAATTTAGGCCAATACTGCATGATGCTGTCCAAGTTTAGATTAACATGTAAGTTTCGTTTTTATAATTAGTTTAATTATCTAAATAACTAGACTAAATCCATATGCTAAAGAATATTTTTATATTATTTGTTTATATCTGTATTACTAGTGAGGTGTAAAAGATACAAGAGAGAGATAAAAGATAATCCACTTTATCTGGATGTGACGCATATGGCAGCTACCTTTAACCTGCAGTAAGCTGTACTCTATAAAGCTTATCTCAGTGGAAGAATTTTGTCAGCCCACTAATTGAAATGCTTTTTGAATTGACATTAAATATATACACTCTAATTAGAATTATTCATGTGACAATATAGTTGAATATAGGTGATATAATTATTCCCTACTTGACATATATTAATTTTTTTTATATAAATTTCGACTGACATTCTATATTTTATTAATATTGCTTGTGAATAAATAAATGAAAATGAAATGAAATATCTAACGTTATCATGCCAATTATTGGCTTCTTTGCTTTATCATATCAAAAGTGTAAGGGCGTCCGCAAACTGGCACGGTTGGACGGAGCGGGTTAACAAACAATAGTATCAGTAATGCTTAGGCCTGCGCAAACCGGCGGAGCGCAGCACAGATCACCGAGGAGGATTTACGCCGCGCAGCGCACACCGGCGAGGTAAAATCCCCGCGATACCGCGAGCGCCCGCCAGCCCCGGCGCTGGCGGCCGGCGCACCAGGGAGCACCTCGGCGCAGGCCGGGGATGCCGCGGCATGCCGCCGCGTGTACTCTATCACAAGGGCTTAGTCACTAGTGTGTACGAGTTCTTCCCCGTCGCCCGGCGCTAGCCCGGCGCACTCGGGAGGCCTCGGCGCATGCCGGGGGATGCCGCGGCATGCCGGCGCCTACCGCCGCGGTATCCTCTAGCGTGCTCCTCGATGCCGCGGAGTGACAATCCTCCGTGATGCTCCGAGGTCGGTCTCAAAGCATTTAAATTTATGCCTGAAGGTTAACCTGTCAGCTCCCAAGGGCTCAAATTTGAGCCAGAACGCTTATGGTGACGTCACACACGTGGGAACTCACGGGTTAAATGTATACATTGATAATTTTAAAGTGATCTGCGCTGCGCTCCGCCGGTTTGCGCAGGCCTTAACTGCGCTTTTACCTACACTGGCACCCGCGTGCGTGCGCCTGCTCCGTGCACCCACGACATCTAGCGGACACCCTTTCTTGAATGAATAACCCAACCCTATGATTGGTTGTTGCAGCTCTAGTAGTAATGACATCAATGGCGGGCTACGCGCTGGCGCCGGCGCCGTTCTGCCCGACCACGTTCGCGCTGTGCGCCGCGGGCACCGGGCTGGTCTCCGCCGCCGCTAACTCTATCAACCAGTTCCATGAGGTTCCGTTCGACGCGCAGATGTCCCGGACCAAGAATAGAGTGCTAGTCAAGGGGCTGTTAGAGTAAGTTCCGTACTAACTTAAAGAACCTTTTGTGCCTAGTATCATGGACAGGACAAATAAATTTTTAGCAAAAATTTATTTGTCTTGTCCATTGTCAATTTTTAGCTTTTATCGCTGACTGTACTTTTCTTACAGCTAATACTCATCGAGACAATTCTAAAAATGCCAAACACAATTTTGGATGCGTGGTTTCATCACATACTTCCCATAGGAACCTAGGAAGGGTGGCCATAGCCACCTCCTGTATCTCAAAAAATCAGCTCGATATTTTGAATCTTGGATATGTTATACAACAACGTACTATTATTGATTATGATTATTAGACCTTCAGTGATATTCAGTTTGTTTCATGGGTACCAATATAATAATATAATATTATAACTCTTTACAGGCCAATCCACGCAGTGGGTTTCGCGGCTATCACAAGTACGACTGGTCTCAGCTTACTCTACTTCGGCGTCAACCCTTTGACAGCTGCGCTGGGCGCCGGCAACCTCATACTCTACACGTCTGTCTACACACCGCTGAAGCGGATGTCCATACTTAACACTTGGCTGGGATCTGTGGGTTAGTTGTACCATAGAGAAAAAAATACATAGAGTGCTCACTCCATACATCAGTTTTAGTACCAAAAAGACTATTAGCACCTAGCATCGAGTAGCGGAACTATCAGTACTGCTACTTGACAATAGATGTAGCACCGACAGGAAAGTCTTATCTCAACAGCATAAGACTTTCCGGTCGGTGCTACATCTATTGTCAAGTAGCAGTACTGATAGTTCCGCTACTCGATGCTAGATGTCGACACTGAAATTAATAGTCTGAACTGATGTATGGAGTGAGCACTCTTGTCTTATTATATTTCTCTATGGTTGTACTAAATAGTAATGCTACTGGTTGTTGTGTACTTTGGCGTCAACCCTATGACAGCTGCGCTGGGCGCCGGCAACCTCATACTCTACACGTCTGTCTACACACCGCTGAAGCGGATGTCCATACTTAACACTTGGCTGGGATCCGTGGGTTAGTTGTACTAAATAGTAATGCTACTGGTTGTTGTGTACTTTGGCGTCAACCCTTTGACAGCTGCGCTGGGCGCCGGCAACCTCATACTCTACACGTCTGTCTACACACCGCTGAAGCGGATGTCCATACTTAACACTTGGCTGGGATCTGTGGGTTAGTTGTACTAAATAGTAATGCTACTGGTTGTTGATGTACTTTGGCGTCAACCCTTTGACAGCTGCGCTGGGCTCTGGCAACCTTATGCTCTACACGTTAATGAAGCGGATGTTCATACTTAACACTTGGCCGGGATCTGTAAATAAGTTATAGGTGTTCCAAAATTGAAGCGTTTAAATTGTACAGTTGCTCTATAGTCGCGCCCAGGCAAGCTATAACTGTGCCTGTGCTAACAAGCCCCACACACTGAAAGAGAAATAGACAAGCTTATTTTCAACAATGAGTATAACAAAGATGAATAATGGTATGAAAAAAATAATCAACGAAGACAAATTCATTCGTAGGTAACCAAATAAATATGCAAATATTTTTTGTCCTTTACATGAGTATAACCTATGCCTGTATAGTGTATAGTTATGTTATATCATTGCTTTTGCCTATGCCTAAAAAGCGCTGGTGGCCTAGCGGTAAGAGCGTGCGACTTGCAATCCGGAGGTCGCGGGTTCGAACCCCGGCTCGTACCAATGAGTTTTTCGGAACTTATGTACGAAATATCATTTAATATTTACCAGTCGCTTTTCGGTGAAGGAAAACATCGTGAGGAAACCGGACTAATCCCAATACGGGCCTAGTTTACCCTCCGGGTTGGAAGGTCAGATGGCAGTCGCTTTCGTAAAAACCAGTGCCCACGCCAATAACTGGGATTAGTTGCCAAGCGGACCCTAGGCTCCCATGAGCCGTGGCAAAAATGCCGGGACAAACGCGAGGAAGATGATGAAGATGACACAGACCCTAGGTGCTTCGCGCGGCAATTCCAACGCGATGCTGCTCGTTCTGTGTGTTCCATATGTATGTGTGTTCCATAAATAACCTAAGATGGTATATTTTCAGTGGGCGCCATCCCCCCGCTGATGGGCTGGGCGGGCTGTGCGGGGTCACTGGACGCGGGCGCGCTGGTGCTGGGCGCGGTGCTGTACTCGTGGCAGTTCCCGCACTTCAACGCGCTGTCCTGGAACCTGCGCCCGGACTACTCCCGGGCTGGCTATAGGATGATGGCTGTCACTGATCCTGGTAACATTTGACTAACTTTAGGGTCAGTTGCACCCACCACGATTGGTGGGCTGATCAACGGCAATCGACTGTAAACGATGAAATATCCCATACATATCACTATTAGTATAAAACAAAGTCGCTTCCCGCTGTCTGTATGTCCCTATGTATGCTTAGATCTTTAAAACCACGCAACGGATTTTGGTGCTGTTTTTTTTAATAGATAAGAGTGTTTTAAGAGGAAGGTTTATGTATACTTTGTTAACCCGTGCGAAGCCGGGGCGGGTCGCTTGTCATACAATAAAATGCATGGTTTGGTGCAACGGACCCTTAATGTTGTCTTTATTGCCACTGTCTTCTTTCTTCAACGCAAATTTCTGGAACCTCTGCCCTGAAGACCCCAGAGCTGGATATAGAATGATGGCTGTTACGGATCCTGGCAAGATATTAGCGGCGACTTTAACCGGTCTGCACTGGGCGGGCTGCTCGGCATCCAGAACGAAATTAACCTGCTTCTTCAATCTGTTTTGAAAAAGCTACCTTAAGGCTTCGTCACACAGGCGCGTTTTCCGGTCGGCGTTTTCCGGTCAGGGCGTGAGCGGGGCGCGCCGCTGTTACATATAAAACGCTCACGCCCCGCCCGGAAAACGCGCTTGTCTGACGAAGTCTTTAAAATGATTCTTATTTGACATTGATACACGAAATTAAACCTATTGTATGTATTGTTACAGCATTATGCAGAAGAGTGGCCCTCCGACACACCGGCGTGATCACCGCAACGTGCCTCGCGTCCTCTTACCTAGGCGTCACCAATACGTGGTTCGCGTTGGAGTCACTGCCCCTCAACGTCTACTTTATGTACTTAGGTATGTTTTCTGAACTGAACCTTATGGTTTATTAGATAAGCCTGACAGTTGCGTAACCACCACGGCATGGCTCTTGTCCGGGGGTTATTATTATCCCAAGCAAAATCTTAATAGCGTGATTCAGGGTTTTGACGACACTTAACAGCGCCATCTAGCGAGCAATTCTCAAACCTACAGCATCTGCTGCATCTGTGGTCATTATTCCAAGAAAAATCTTAATAGCGCGATTCAGGATTTTTATCACATGGTACAGCGACATCTAACGAGCGATTCTTAAACTAACAACAGTTGTACGAGTCTGGGGTCATTGTTCCAAGAAAAATCTTAATAGCGTGATTCAGAATTTTTATCGCTCGGTACAGCGCCATCTAACGAGCGATTCGTAAAGTAAACAAAATCTATAGTAATAATAGTCTGTTGTTATCATTATAATCCTTAAAATAAAAGTAATACCATTCAGAATTTTGGCTATGTGAACGAATTATTTACTCGCAATGTTATTATTCACATTGTTATTTTAGATGACTAATAATTGACAGTCATGTCATAAGTTAGCCCGACACGTGTTTCATACATGTACTACATAATTTTTGCGATGTGATGTCGATAATAGATGTCTTATTGACTTAGGTAGTGAAACTCAATAACGACCAAGTTCCTTATCGGCTCTTTGCCAATAACTCACGACAGTGTTTTTGGCAAGCTGTTTGGTAGTGGCCGATGCTAGATATTTGTCGAGTCACAAGTCTTTCATCAGATGATCGCTTTATTCAATCAATTACGGATATACTTTGACTTATTTGGGATCTACGTACGAAAATACGTACTCTAATTATAATTCACTACTTGTAAACCAACTCGCAGTAGAAGTAACTTAGGAAAAGACTGTGCGGAAAGAGAAGAGTCGTGGAATGTATGGGGCCCAATACATTCCACGACTCTTCTCTTTCCGCACAGACTCTAAATTGCGTAACGTTGCTTCCACGCTCCTTATAACTCTATATATATTTATATACTTCTGCTTATTCCAGTGGTTCCTAACCTGGGGGTAAAACTGGTATTTTACGGGAGTAATAACTGTAATAAGCTAACCTAATATAACAATACAACAAACGTACACGTTTTATTTTTTTATTACTATTGGGAGGAGGGGTAAAATCAGGTTTCCTAGTTAGTCATAGGGGTAACCGGACCGAAAAGGTTAGGAACCACTGGCTTATTCATTTCATTCATTCATTCATTCGTTTCTTTTGTTTCAGCCTATGAATTCTACAAGAAATCCGACAGCGGCAGTTCCAGAAAGCTGTTCAGGTTCTCTCTAATACACCTACCAGCACTGATGTTACTAATGTTAGTCAATAAGAAGTATTGGGGCGCTGGCGAAGGACAGGACCAGAAGGACACCGTAAAGAATATAGATGTGAATAAATTGCCGGGGATCACGGTTATACCACGGGGGCCGGTCGTAGCCGCTCAGGAGACGGACTTAGACAAATAAGAACACGGATTTTTTAGTGAGGTTATGAATACATTTGTAAAAGTTATAATTGACGTGGACCTTTTGAACCAGTCTTAAATGGAATGGCAATGTCACAACTGTAAACTTATATCTGTAAAGAGGTGGATAACTTAATTTTTACATGATAATAATGTGACCAACTCATATAGAACAGTATAAAAGTTGAATGCAATAACAGATTATTGTAGACCTTTTATCTTTGCAATAAGGTTTACGAATTACAAGTTACAATACAGAACGATGGTAGAAATGATATTATTTATAGTCCGAATGCCAGATTGTTTCGACAACGCTACAAAATTCCTTGTTGTCTATGTATATTTAATCTACAAAGCTGTAGAAAAGTATTTTTGCTGTAAATAATGTACAATTAATTATGAGAATTTAGTGCGCTTGTGATAAGTTAATATGTAAATCAGTTAACGAAATTTGTTAGACTAACTTATTGTTATTTATTTTTCGCGCGTCATTGACAGAGAAATAAAACATGATGATAATAAAATCTTACATTTATTTGAAGTTTTGTTTTTATAAATTAACGTAATGGAATCGAATCGATCTACATACATACAAACAGGCATCCTGATTTTGAACATACAGACGGACATGGTAAACTAACAGTAAAAATTAATTAAGACGCGAGTCGTGCGTGGATTGAGACCCGTTTAACTCCGCTACTTGAGATGGTTTCACTTCTTATTTCCTGAAACAAGGAATATAACATTATAATTATGCTAACTTTGAAGATTAATCCTTCGAACGTCAAAAACCCGTGCAAAAAGTCGTGCCCGCGGCGCCAAGAACGCTTATAAGTACTATGGTGTATGTTGTTAAAGTAACCTTCAACGTTTCCAGTTTATATTTGCTAGCTTATGCTAGAGATATTGGCGTGTGCGTGACATTATTGGGTTTAATCAAAAGGTTAAGAACAAAAGAACCTTAGCCAAGAACGTGTTATG
The DNA here is from genome assembly GCF_948474715.1 of Cydia amplana. Classification (NCBI taxonomy): domain Eukaryota; kingdom Metazoa; phylum Arthropoda; class Insecta; order Lepidoptera; family Tortricidae; genus Cydia; species Cydia amplana. The sequence goes on along the minus strand of NC_086074.1, from coordinate 16,231,276 downwards.
ACGTACGCTGGCAAAGTAACCTTTACCTTCTTGCTTTCAAGTAAGGTTTATATTTGCTAGCTAGTACCAACTTCTACATGGCGTATGTGTGAAGATTTTGGAACGCCTTGACGATTTCCTTATTTCAAACACTGTACGTACGTTAGATGAGTTCAAAAATGAATATAAGACACTTTAAACTCTCGCGTTTTGTACACATATTTAATTACACAAACGGGTCTACCGCGATATAATTTCATTGTTTTTACCTTTAATTCCGACGTTTCAGCTGAGTTGCACCAGCTGTGGTCACGGAAACAATGAAATTATATCGCGGTAGACCCGTTTGTGTAATTAAATATTTGAATGTAAGAGTAGACAAGTTGTTACTTTTGCTTTTTGGAGCTGCGTTCCTCGCGCGAGTCGTCGCGGGAGCGCTTGTGCCGGTCGCCGGAGTGGCGCTTGCTGTCGCCGTTGGACTTGTGGCTGCTCGACTTGCTGCTGCGGTCGTGGTGCGACGACTTGTGCTTATCGCGATTCTTTGACGGACTGGAAAGAAAATGTATATATTTCTTAGTGTATTCGTTGCTGATTCTACTGTTAGGTGAGTTTAGGTTCTAACTGATCGCGTAGTTACATACTACAAAATAGGTTCTTTAGAAACGTTAAGGCCAAGTCGAGGCTGATGTACGCCTCATATGATAATAGATACTCGTAAGAAGATTAATGTGTTACAAATTGTAATAACTTAAAAATCTTATCGCGGCTTCGTATGGTTAAAGTATAAGTTCTTTCTATGGGCTCTTATGACTCGAGCTCTTGTGATTGGAGCTGGAACCCTTATGATTCGAGCTCGAACTCTTGTGGTTCTTGTCGTCGTAGCGCGACATGTCGCGGCCGCCCTTGCATTTGCTGACAAACTTGCCGTTGTATCTTAGCATTAGTAATATTTGGAACCTTACCTGCTGCTACTATGTTTCGACGGGCTCTTATGGCTCGAGCTCTTGTGATTGGAGCCGGAACTCTTGTGATTGGAGCTGGAACTCTTTTGATTGGAGCTGGAACTCTTATAGTTCGAACTCGAACTCCTGTGGCTATTGTCGTCGTAGCGCGACATGTCGCGGCCGCCCTTGCATTTGCTGACAAACTTGCCGTTGTATCTTAGCATTAGTAATATTTGGAACCTTACCTGCTGCTACTATGTTTCGACGGGCTCTTATGGCTCGAGCTCTTGTGATTGGAGCCGGAACTCTTGTGATTGGAGCTGGAACTCTTTTGATTGGAGCTGGAACTCTTATAGTTCGAACTCGAACTCCTGTGGCTATTGTCGTCGTAGCGCGACATGTCGCGGCCGCCCTTGCATTTGCTGACAAACTTGCCGTTGTATCTTAGCATTAGTAATATTTGGAACCTTACCTGCTGCTACTATGTTTCGACGGGCTCTTATGGCTCGAGCTCTTGTGATTGGAGCCGGAACTCTTGTGATTGGAGCTGGAACTCTTTTGATTGGAGCTGGAACTCTTATAGTTCGAACTCGAACTCCTGTGGCTATTGTCGTCGTAGCGCGACATGTCGCGGCCGCCCTTGCATTTGCTGACAAACTTGCCGTTGTATCTTAGCATTAGTAATATTTGGAACCTTACCTGCTGCTACTATGTTTCGACGGGCTCTTATGGCTCGAGCTCTTGTGATTGGAGCCGGAACTCTTGTGATTGGAGCTGGAACTCTTTTGATTGGAGCTGGAACTCTTATAGTTCGAACTCGAACTCCTGTGGCTATTGTCGTCGTAGCGCGACATGTCGCGGCCGCCCTTGCATTTGCTGACAAACTTGCCGTTGTATCTTAGCATTAGTAATATTTGGAACCTTACCTGCTGCTACTATGTTTCGACGGGCTCTTATGGCTCGAGCTCTTGTGATTGGAGCCGGAACTCTTGTGATTGGAGCTGGAACTCTTGTGATTGGAGCTGGAACTCTTTTGATTGGAGCTGGAACTCTTGTGGTTCTTGTCGTGCTTGCTCTTCTTGTCGTCGAAGCGCGCCATGTCGCGGCCGCCCTTGCGCTTGCGGTCGAACTCGGCGTCGCCGCGCTCGTAGTTGCGCTCCTTCTTGTCCTCCTCGGCGGCCTCGCGCTCTAAATCTGACCAGTCCTTGCCGGATTCCTCTGCTTCTTCTGTAAAGTTAACGTTTGTATTTAAAATATATATTGGTGCTTTATTAATATTTTATTGTTCGCTTCACACAATAAATGTTTTAATTTGATATAATGTTTTTAAGCAGGGCAATTTTGAACTTTATTTCCAAGTGACAAGAGTTCAATTTTGTGTAATGTCTAGAGATGCCCCGAATAGTGGTTTTGGCCGAATACCGAATATTCGGCCCCTCTCTCGGCCGAATACCGAATATTCGGCATGACATGCGAACATTTTAGTCACAATTATTATGAAAACTGTCCGCTAACAAAGCTCAACGTTAGATGACGTTAGCTAAGATATATTTTTGTTGAACAGCATTAATGAATAGAGTCAAACAAAACAGACTGATGATAAAAATAAAATGTTTTTTAATCAACAAATGCTCAAAAAAGGGTCTTTGTATTTAACAACTTTCCAAGAACACATTCTAAATATATACTTGGTCAACCAGATCTTGACAGTAGAAAAAGGCGGCAAATTTGAAAAATGTAGGCGCGAAAGGATATCGTCCCATAGAAAATTTGAATTTCGCGCCTTTTTTTACTGACAAGATTTGGTTGACCGGCTATACCTACATAATTTTTGGTTATTTTTATTATGCAATTGTTCTTTTTAAGTAGGTGCTACAGATATTCGGTATTCGGCCGAATAGTAGACAACATTCAGCCGAATACCGAATATTCGGCAAAGTGGCCGAATAGGCCGAATACCGAATAGTTGCCGAATATTCGTGGCATCTCTAGTAATGTCACCCCTATGGTCTATAAAGGAGGGAGGAAGGAGGACACTAGAACGCGCACTCTGTTTGGGTTCTGATTTTCTCCTTAGTATCTCGATAGTGTATCGGCTGAAAATTCTGAAGGTTGACTTTATACGTCCCACTGAAGCGATATCAGGTAATTTGCTTTCATATAGGGTAATTCGGCAGTAACTGGCTAGTAAGGTGGCTAGTTATTGAAGAGTGGCCAGTTATTGAAACCTTATACTAAAATAAATTCTGTTTATAGGTAAATAAATAAATATTAAAGCACATTTTTTACACAAATTGACTAAGCCCCACGGTAAGCTCAAGAAGGCTTGTGCTGTGGGTACTCAGACAACGATATATATAATCTTGATATAATATACAAATACTTAAATACATAGAAAACAACCATGACTCAGGAACAGATATAGCTGGGCAACCAAATCTTGTCAGTAAAAAAAGGCGCGAAATTTAAATTTTCTATGGGACGATATCCCTTCGCGCCTACATTTTTCAAATTTGCCGCCTTTTTCTACTGTCAAGATCTGGTTGACCAAGTATATCTGTGCTCATCACACAAATAAATGCCCTTACCGGGATTCGAACCCGTCCTGGGTTTCACTACCCGCTAGGCCAGACCGGTTGTCAACAAAACCGGTCAGTAGGTGAATAGAAATCGTTTTTAGTTTAGGGTGGCCAGTTACTAACAGGTGGCCAGTTACTGGCGCATTACCCTAAGATAATATAAAACGGAAGAAAAAAAAACACTTTTTTAAATGTTGATCTGAGATTTGAAATCTGAAGGATTGAGATGACACCTTCATTGAGATCAGGACAAGTAGGTACATACTTATACCTAATGCTCTAAGAAACATTGTTGTAAAATCAGAACCTTCTTTCTGGTACACGTAGTCGATAGTAGTTGTACGTTGGTCTTACCCTCGCCTTCACTGGACCCGTCGGACACGTCGGACGCCTCGGAGTCGTACTCGGAGTCGTCCTCGGACTCGTCGGACTCGACGTCGGTCAGCTCGTACGCGTCGTCCTCTTCTGAATCATCGTCCGCTTTCTGTACACGATAGTAGTTGTACGTTGGTCTTACCCTCGCCTTCACTGGACCCGTCGGATACGTCGGACGCCTCGGAGTCGTACTCGGAGTCGTCCTCGGACTCCTCGGACTCGACGTCGGTCAGCTCGTACGCGTCGTCCTCTTCTGAATCATCGTCCACTTTCTGTACACGATAGTAGTTGTACGTTGGTCTTACCCTCGCCTTCACTGGACCCGTCGGACACGTCGGACGCCTCGGAGTCGTACTCGGACTCCTCGGACTCGACGTCGGTCGGCTCGTACGCGTCGTCCTCCTCTTCTGAATCATCGTCCGCTTTCTGTACACGATAGTAGTTGTACGTTGGTCTTACCCTCGCCTTCACTGGACCCGTCGGACACGTCGGACGCCTCGGAGTCGTACTCGGAGTCGTCCTCGGACTCCTCCTCGGACTCGACGTCGGTCGGCTCGTACGCGTCGTCCTCCTCTTCTGAATCGTCGTCCGCTTTCTGTAACACAAATACGAAGGTTTGGTTATGTTGAAAGATACAATCAGATCCCAAATAAGAAGCTGTTTGTTTTAGTTCCGTACACGGCGGGAAGAAGTTGATAACTCGAGATATTTTATTGAAGAAATTTGAACTTAAAATTAAATTGAATAAGGTTCACTTTTCTTCCCGCGAGTTATCAACTTCTTCCCGCCGTGTACGGAGTTAATAAGTAGGTGGCAGTTGCGGAATGCTGTAAGACGGGTAGTCAGCAGTAAAAATCGTTAAGCGAGCGAAGTGTTTAATCATTCAAAGACGTCTTGTCAGGAAAAAAGTGTGTGCTGGAGTCGAGATATACGTCTTAACAGACTCAAAGGAATTTGAACCTTCTATTAAGTAGTTTAATTTTATATTCAAATGGCTACGCCGATGGTCAAGAGTGTCAAGACTGTCTATGGAATCAAGGTGCAGTGAGGTGCTTCCATTAAAATATATAATAAACATTCCTTTGAGTCTAGCCTAGCAAGACTGCTCACTCGTGCCGCTTGATGTAAAGCTATAATGGACCCTAATTCACGGGTAATAGAGTCGATACTCACTTGCGCAGCTCCCTCTTCATCCGTTTCATGGTCGAGGACAGACCAGCCGCCATTAATTTCCCCAGCCGCTTCATGACTTTGGTCCAATTAACATTGGATAGCCTCCGAATAGCAGACGTCATATCAACCTAATGAGTACCCTAATACAAAGGTAATAGAGTCGATACTGACTTGCGCAGCTCCCTCTTCATCCGACTCAGGGTCGAGGAAGGACCAGCCGCCGTTGTCGAAGAAGCCCTCGATGTCGTCCGTGATGGTCTTCATGACTTTGGTCCAGTTGAGAGATTGGATGCCCTCCGAGTAGCGGATGTCGCATGAACTAGAAACAAACATCAGTTTTGTTAATAGGGAGTATTACTGCAATGTTTTGCCGCCAGAGTGCAGCACTAGCGACGTAAGTATACCATAGAGTAACTTATACACACTGTACCTTAAACTGTTTTTTGACAAGTTTTCACAGACAATAAAATATGACATTGAAGGCGGTTTGTTTACAAAGGGCCTTCCCGGGACACGCGAAATCGAAACTCAGCTATCTGCCTCTTTATCACTCGAATATGCAAGAGTGATAGAGAGGTTAGATAACAAAATTTCGACTCTCTCGTTTGCGGTAGACCCTTAGATTGTGACTAATTGTGGGAGTGGCGCCCCCTACGCAGACTTTCGCGTAATATTCCCTATTTTAAACGTTACCCCAGACCAATTGGCTGCGCGTAAGTTTGTCTCAGGTAAGGTCCAATTTCCTTCCAAGGCGCCTTTTTCTGTGTGGACCCGCCGAATGAAGTTTAAAGCGTACAGTCGCCATCAAATATTTCGGAGCGGCCAAGGTGCTCACAAATATCTGAACACGCCTTTATTGTCAAGGCGCTAGTTGCGTGTTCAGATATTTTTGAGCACCTCGGCCGCCCCGATATATCTGATGGCGACTGTGCATAATATCTTAAAATATGTGATGTAGTTTTGTAAGCATATCAAATTCTGCAAAGGAAAGTGCTTTTATAGAATTGGGTGAATCAACTTTTTCTTGTCACTCGTTGCCATGGTTACGTTTTCCTGAGTCACTCTTTAAAACCTAATTTTTAGGCATTTAAATTCACCATACACTTTTTTGTCATACTTATAAACCCTTTCCATTGAGGGTCGTTTACCAAGCGTGTCAGAAGGTGGTGTACACTGTCTCCTAACAAACTATGCTACTATTGTCTCTTGGCTGACCGGACAGAATAACAACAAGAAATAGTTGATCCATTAAAAATTTAAAACCATGTAGTTTATTGGTTGTCCCATATTCGGCTGGGATTCGATAGGTTATACTCACTTGAGCCACTCCTTGACATGGTCGAGCATATTCATAGGCACAGCATTGACCATGGCCACCTTCTTTGCATAATCCTTAAACACGAACACCATATCGAAGTTCTTGAGATGGAACTGCACTCGTTCAAAGTGGACCAGTTCCACGTCCTCTAGCGCGATGACGAAGGGCGGCCACTCGGTGAGGTTGACAAGCGCGCCAGACGTGGGCTGCAGGAGGACAGTGCTGCGGAACGGCGCGCCGGGGAAACCCAGCTCTCTGCGGAGGGAGGATGAGGTTTAGTACAGGCTTAGAGGGGTTTAACCTGTCAAATCCCACGATGTGACGTCACCATAAGCGTTGCGGCTCATATATGAGCCGTGGGAGCTGATGAGTTAATCACAGACCAGACATCCTCCAGACTGAGCATAGCAGCGCTATCCCCTCTGCCACAAATATACGGTAGTTTTACTCCATTTTCGAGTCAATGTCTTTGTGTGACGTCCGTGTCTTTGAACGGACCAATCACGGCACGGGACTCGCTCACCTCGTCCCCCGCACCCCAGTATTTTTGGCAGCATCGGTTTCATGAAGTAATTGCTCTAAACTCCGTCTAGAGGATTCCTATGGGTTTAATATACAGTATATCACTGACAATCCAACCTCTAGACTGGCTTAGGCCAATTCTTTCATCAAACCGATGCTGCCAAAAATACGGGGGTGCAGGGGGACGAGGTGAGCGAATCCCGTGCCGTGATTGGTCTGTTCAAAGACACGGACCAATCACGGCACGGGATTGACTCGAAGATGGAGTAACGCTACCGTATGTGTGGCAGAGGGGGTAGCGCGACTATGCTATGTCTAGAGGTTGTTGGATTGTCTGTGCAGTATATACAGTCACAGTACAGTAATATACAGTCTGTCACAAATAGACGTTATTGCGTTAACCTTTTGGACGCCAATGACCGATATATTCGCACCGTAGGTTCAACGCCAAAGACCGATTAATCGGTCACAGACCACAGAGCAACATCGACCTACGTGCATATACATAAAGTTCAACTTCAGTTTTGACACTTCAGTGATGTGGCGTCTGAGTGACAGCTTTTGTGTTTGACACGGCGTGGAAAAGGTTAAACAAAGACAAAAGAATACTAAAACGCGTTCTGCAGTTGTCACTGGCAACACATTTAAATTCATGGGAGGGTGGTATTCCATCTGTATTTCATCATCCATGTGTGATTTGTCTTACATTTTGATTGAGAGAGAGAGAGTGAGACGCCATGAGATTGGACAAACATATTGGACAGATGGAATACCACCCTAAAGCCCCGTCTCCATATCGCGCGGCAAACCATCGAACATTGGCTCCGCAATGGATACCGGGCTGCCGCGCGAGCCAGCGAGTTGGCTATTTATTGATTTATTGGTCGTACTATTTATATAGTACGAGTAAAACCTTCGAAACCGGCAGAACGAGAGCAAAGTGTGAATGTGTGTGTTAACCTCTCGATTGCGACCTTCAATTTATACCGTAATTCTAGCCTGCTATAATTCGCCTACGGGAAGTACGGGATCGTTGCAAACATGCATGTTACATGCCAAATTCATCTCGCTTCATAGTTACCTTTCCTAATCTTACTTCCTATCAGTGGCGGCGAGTCCATAAAAGCCGATTCCCGCCGGCTTACCTGTTTTTTGACGTTTGAGCAGAGTTGTAAAGGAAATATGTGAGCCAAATTAGCCCCGGCTTGCCTATGGATATTTTTGACGCGCCGCCACCGCTTCCTATACATAGAGACATAGAGTTAGCTACTCACCTGAACGGCGTGTCAAATTCAATCTCCTGCTTGGTCATATTCTCCACCCTCTCGCAGAAACTCTTGAACGCGACCTTGAGTTTGTGCCGTAGTTCCCGCTCGCTCTGCTCGGCCGCCAAGTCGTCGCGGTCGTGCATGTGCTGATGTTTGCCGAGATCAGTTGTGATCTCACCCACTTCTGTGTAGAATTGGACGTCTACGTGTTTCTTTTTACCTGAAAATGGAAATAATTGAGAGATAAGCAGGGTTCGAAAGGATAATTATCAATGATAGTTATCTTGATAATTATGTCTTGATATATGATTTTTATGCCTGATAATTATCGATTTGATAATAACCTAATAACATTTATAAAAAAATAGCAAAAAACGCCCCATTATTTTTTACTATGAAAGGATTCAAAGTAAATAAATATAGCACCATCCAATACCTGAGATAATTATCCGATGTTTATCAGATGAATATCGCGATAGTTTTCAAAGACTATAATTATCTGGATAATTTCGAACCCTGGAGATAAGCACTGAATTGATTTATAAAACGTGTTTTATTAAAGCACCTAAAGTATCTTACCAAACATAATAGCATGTTTCAAATGGAAATGTAGCAAAATGATCATTTCTCCATCACACGGTTGGAAGAACGCATTCTTTATATTATTATACAGTATATCCACTTTGTCTCCTCTCACTGACGTAAATCTGAACCCGTTTGTATGCGCTTCGAGCGATCCACTCATTCTCTTAGTAACTATATTCGGCCTTATGTACAAATCCTTTAATTTCGGGTTTCCTTTGCTCTGTGATAGTACTAGCGTGTCTTGTTTGACTAAGTCTTCCTTTTCGCGTTCCTCTGCCTCTCTCGTTTTGAATTTCTTTTGCACTTCTTTGATGAGTCTGAAGCCGGTATTGAGGTTGGCTGATGGTGGGGAGATTTCGCCAGGTTCTTTCGTGTTGGTACTGCGGTATGTGCTGTAATTAAAATTACCCCTATAAGTTTGCTTTTCCTTAACAAAACGAATATCTATTAAACCTAATCCTACGTAATCCGCTCTTAAAAGTTTCTATCGAATTAGTGATCTAAAAGATATAAATTAAAGTGCTTGCGGGCCAAAGTGCTTTTTTCTAAAACACCCGTTCATGAAAAAAAAACACTCATAGCTATACGCTACTTTTTCATCGCCGTTGATCGGCCTTAGAACAAAGCCGAGTAGAGGAATTGTTTCCCTAGTGGGTCCACACAAAATGAGGCGCCTTACGAAGAAATTACTGCGAGGAACACCTCGGTCTGTGTAGACATGCCTCACCCGAGGCAAAAGCACGCCTGGCCGCAATGCCTCGGGCAAGTTTTCACAGACCAAACTGCTTCGCGTGGCAACTTCCTCACAAGGCGGTGTGTTCTATGTGGGCCCTATTATTTATAAATGGTCAAAACAAATTTGTCAGTAAATAAGAACAAAAAAAAAACTATACTCATCCTTTTCTTTTGGGTGCAAGTACTAGTGTAAGCCAAAGTATGATTCTCTCTGTCTATGTTTGAAATGAGACAGTCCTTTGTCAAACTATAACTACTCACACTTCTTTAACGAATGTGGCGTCAGGTTGGGCGTAGTTCCCTCCCTCATTCCTCCCCATAGTGGCTCCGGGGTGGAAGAAGTTGATACGCAGGTACGTGTAGTCGCCCTCTACCGACTGGGAGATGTTCTTGATGGTGGAGATGTGGAATGGTACAGGCACGCCGAATACCGGCAGGATTACCGTTTCGTATTTGCGATCTGAAAAGATAAAGATGCTAAATAAATTATATGCAAGGTTACATACAGTTATTCCAGAACCTTCCTACAGGAACCCTATAATCGTGACACAAACAAGAAAATCGATAGTTATATCCCACCACCTACGATATACTTTAAAGTTATTACAATAAGGTAGAAAATCAAAAATAATTGTGTTCAAGACATACCGACGTAAAGTTTAAACTCCATCACCTCATTTTCCGTAGGCATTTTCCTTAGATTTCTTGTTTAGAGTGATCGCGAGGTCCCTCTGATACTATTTACGTTTTTCTATTACTTGTGGCTCTGTGCGCTGTAGACGTCGCAACACAAACCTCCATGGCGCTTGGCGCTCATGCTTTGGTTTCCTCCGAAAGCGGTGCCGTCATATAGCGGCCGTCTCCATACAAATACTACGACATCCGTATTTAGCCGTATTATTTAGTATAGAGACGGCCGCTATATGACGGCACCGCTATCTTAGGAAAACTGATCTTTACTCAGTCAACGCTAAAGTCGAAAATCAAATGTAAAATTGGCAACCAATACTCACCAACGTAAAGTTTAAGCTCCTTCACCTCATTCTCCCTGGGCATCTGACTGACACTTTTATAAGACACCGTACTCTTCCGTATTATTTAGTATAGAGACGGCCGCTATATGACGGCACCGCTATCTTAGGAAAACTGATCTTTACTCAGTCAACGCTAAAGTCGAAAATCAAGTGTAAAATTGGCAACCAATACTCACCAACGTAAAGTTTAAGCTCCTTCACCTCATTCTCCCTGGGCATCTGACTGACACTCTTATAAGACACCGTACTCTTCCGTATTTTCTCATTATCCTTTCCCCCGGATTGTTTCGCGAGCCGCTCTTTAGCCTTCTCGTTTAGAGCGATGGCGAGTTCCCTCTGGTGCTCTTTACGCTTTTCCTCGGAAGAGTGCTCTGTGCGGAGCTTGGACTCGATGACGGCTGTGCGTTTGCCTCGGCCTGTAATTTGTTTGTTGAATTAATATTTGCTGACATAATGGAATCGGAAGCAATCAAAAAAGGCAATACTGATATTACTCTATTAGCTATTTTTCAAGTCCGTGGCGGGATAAGTAAAGTGTCATCCTATGGAACTTGCTAACTATGTAAACAGACCGCCATATTGAAATTGTCTCTGAATGATGAATTTACTAGTGACTTTTGTTTACATAGTTAGCAAGTTCCATAGAATGACACATTAAATGATAATGGTGCTTCTTTTCTAATCTATATTTTAAAAAAATTGGGATATCTTTTCTGGACTTAGGTAAGGCTAATGATATTTGGTTACATTGATACTTGTTTGGTCTCAACATTAAGACACTAAAGAACAAGAAAACTAGTCATTTTGTATGGATATATCCACACTGACTGACCCATGTTCATTGCTCAGGAGTGTGTGATTACTAACTAGTTTGTTATGGAGTATATGCATGTTGGAATTCGCTGGGTTTCACGCCGTGCAACTGAGGCATGCCAATATTGGGTTTGTAGTAGATCGTGAAACTCACCTCCATTCTCTATCCGTCCATGATTGCATGTAAGTAAATAAAACAGTATAAATCACACAGCTTTAGTTAATACAATGTACATTCTTGTTCAAATGTACAATATAATGTTAAAGCTTTGGTAAAAGCTACAAGTGCTACAACCCCTGAACTGTAAATCATATGAAGATAAAAATTGTATTTTCGACAATTATGTCTTATCAAGTGGACACAAAATGTTTTGTTATGCCAATTATTATTCAAATTAAAATGAGAAATTAACAGTCACCTCTTCTTGTAATACGAGGCGTATGGTTGCTACAAAGGAAATGAGTGAGAACGCAACAACTTATGCTACATGTGCATCCCTTTTTACGTCTCAGCTATTGTGTACTCTTAGGACAAAAGGTAACATTCGTCAGTGTAAAATAAGACGCTACAGCCTGCAGCATGTAAGTAAAATGAGGTAGATATGGTACCAGGCGCACGATTGTGAGCTATTAAATATAGGTTACGGAACCTATATTTAGTAAGTCGTATGGGTGACGCCAACCTGTCAAGTTGTCAAAATCGTTGGATCTAATTTTAGTTTTGTCAACCATGAACGTCACACGTCTACATAAATAAAAGGTTACAGCCGGGCTAGCACATGATTGGCGCGACAGTATCTTGCGGCGAGATAGACTACCCGTCCCTCTTCAATTAACATAGTTAGAAAAAGATGGGTACTGGGTAGTATATCTCGCCGCGAGATACTGTCGCGCCAATCATGTGCTAGGCCTACAGGCGTTAATATGCTATTAGAAATCATCCTCATAGACAATTGACAAACGTACTTTTTGCGTGAGAGTCACAAATGATTTTTGCTTAAACCAGTGGCTCTTAACCATCCGTGGACCACTGGTGGTCCCTGTAAATATAAAGTACAGAACAAACCTTTGTTAACACATTCATTGCCACCCAGCCAAACAAGACAGCGCCAGGCCACAAAAATGTCGTCATATAAACAGAGATGTACAAAATGGTTTTAAAAAGGCATTTAAATACAAAATGCAAAATACTTTTCAGATTTACTATTTCAAATGCAAAATACCAAATAGTTTTGCGTTTTGTATTTCAAATGCTAAATGCAAAATAGGTATTTTCAAAATACTTTTTCAAAATACTTTTTCAAAATAAAATACCTTTTGAGCAAATCTCAGATATTTTTATTTATTTTAGGTATTTATCATGACAAATAGAGACACAATGCCGAGCCGAACAAAAACGTCTAATATCATGGCAGGGCACCTTATGCATGACATTTTGGTCATATTTATCAGTACGCGTATCAATAAATTCTGTTATGGTATTAATAATAGTCCGTCGGTTCCTGTCTCTGCGGCCCTGACCACCGGCAGCTTGGGCCCTGCCCCGCTGCTGGCGGCACCCTAGGTTAGGTTTTTTATAATGTGTTTATAATATTTTTTTATATTATTTTTGTAAGTGTTTTTATATTTTAATTTTATATACATATTGTAAAAAACCAACCTAAGAAGATAAATAAATAAAGGAAATAATACTCACTTAAAATAATGTAAAAAAACTAGACTAACGAAAAGAGAGCCATGGCTCCATTTTGTGACTTGTGTGGCCATTTATTTCGGTTGATTGTGCATCTAGTTCTTATTTTATTATTATTACACTTTTCTTTTATTAATAACAACTGGACTGGTATTGTTAAAAAGTGAAAAAAACATCAGTTTTTATTTATTACGCTTTTTAACAATACCAGGGGGCCGATTTTTGAATTTCGATCGCTCGATTTCGTCACTCGGTGGAAAACGGCGAGATGCTGATTTTTGAAATACGAGCGATATAAATTGTGAATTTAGTGGTATTGACCACTAGTTTTTGATTATATTAGTAGAATTTACATGCCTAGTAGTGGAGATATTACTGAACGAAATACACGAAATCGAGCGGTCGAATTTCAAAAATCGGCCTCCTGGCGCTGGCGCCAGAGGGCCTACCGCGAACCACGTTCGACGTGTTGCCTCCCTTTCACACTTACGTACGAATTTACAAGTGCGACAGAGAGGCAACACGTCGAACGTGGTTCGCGGTAGGCCCTCTGGCGCTAGCAGGCGCCTCTATCGGTCAAATTCGGCAATACAAGCGTCATTCGTTCATTTCATTTTGTTTGACTGGTAATGTTGGCTAAACTTAATCACAAAGTATTTTGCATTTTGAAATGAATATTAAAAATGCAAAATACGTCTCGAAAAGTATTTCAAATAAAATACAAAATGGTTTTTACTAAAAGGCATTTAAATGCAAAATACAAAATAGGTATTTTGCATTTTGTATTTGCATTTTAAATAGAAGTATTTCAAATAAATCGCATCTCTGCATATAAAGCTGTAGTACCACGATCCCGCCTATCGGGTCGTCCGGCCTGGGAACGAAATCATAAAATACCCGATAGTCGGGTTTTCGGCACTGAATGTGTTAATTTCAGTTGTCAAAGGGATTATCATCCAAACAGTTAGTGGTATATATCACTTCAATTCATTCGAGGGTAGGTTTTGCAGTTTTTTCACCACTTTTGTTTGTTATATTTACGAATTTCGTAATATTTACAAATTAAAGTACGTTTCCTTCCCCCGAGGCACGTTTAAGGCTTCGTCACACAGGCGCGTTTTCCGGGCGGCGCGCGAGCGTTTTATATGTAAAAGCGGCGCGCCCCGCTCTATCACGCGCCGACCGGAAAACGCGCCTGTGTTACGAAGCCATTACACAGGCCGGGCTACTTCGGCGCCTCGTTCTGCGTGCACCCGCCTATTTGGCAGCATGAAAGGTTAAGAACCACTGGCCTAAACCATTGTAAGCCACTCACCATAGACTAGGAATCCTCTAGACTGAGTTTAGAGCAATTATTTCATGAAACCGATGCTGCCAAAAATACGGGGGTGCGGGGGGACGAGGTGAGCGAATCCCGCGCCGTGATTGGTCCGTTCAAAGACACGGACCAATCACGGCACGGAACTGACTCGAAGATGGAGTAAAACTACCGTATAAGTGGCAGAGGGGGTAGCGTTACTATGCTCAGTCTAGAGGATGTGTTGTCTGTGGCCACTCACACACAACCTCAGCGCCACTCACCGAGTATCTCAGTTTTGTTTTCCTTCTCATCTTCCTCGTCCTCATCGTCATCTTTGAGGAAGATGCCGATGTTTTTGATTTTCTTCTTAGACTGTGTGAGGAGGGATGCCGGCTGTTCCTCGTTTACAAGGACCGTGTCTCCGATAAACAGCGCGTATGTCTGCAAAGAGATAGTAATACATAGATATTTTTAGGATTCCGTAGCCAAATGGCAAAAAACGGAACCCTTATAGATTCGTCATGTCTGTCTGTCTGTCTGTCCGTCTGTCTGTCCGTCCGTATGTCACAGCCACTTTTCTCCGAAACTATAAGAACTATACTGTTGAAACTTGGTAAGTAGATGTATTCTGTGAACCGCATTAAGATTTTCACACAAAAATAGAAAAAAAACAATAAATTTTTGGGGTTCCCCATACTTCGAACTGAAACTCAAAATTTTTTTTTTCATCAAACCCATACGTGTGGGGTATCTATGGATAGGTCTTCAAAAATGATATTGAGGTTTCTAATATCATTTTTTTCTAAACTGAATAGTTTGCGCGAGAGACACTTCCAAAGTGGTAAAATGTGTGTGTCCCCCCCCCTGTAACTTCTAAAATAAGAGAATGATAAAACTAAAAAAAATATATGATGTACATTACCATGTAAACTTCCACCGAAAATTGGTTTGAACGAGATCTAGTAAGTAGTTTTTTTTATACGTCATAAATCGCCTAAATACGGAACCCTTCATGGGCGAGTCCGACTCGCACTTGGCCGCTTTTTTTGAATTGAGAACAGAATTTTGTAAAATGACTGATAAAAACAAATAATTATTTCATTAAGTCATCATGCTGCTGGACATTTCTCAAGAATCGACCTACCAACGCCGTTTACACTGTGTATACTGGTGTTTACACTTTGCTTTTTTACTGGCACCTTGGCCATCCACAGGAACATACAATACAAATACTCTTTATTGCACACCTCATTACAGAAAACAATACAAAGAATACAGAAAAGAAGAGGCCATAGTAGCTTACTATAGTTTACTTTCTTAAGTGCCTACAGATGGCTACCAACCAAGCTTCCGACGATCCAATTTCACTCCGATCTTGGTCTTGGCGCAATACAATTTGGTGGTAAACCACCGGTCGGAAACCCATACGTGTAGTAGATGCTTAAATGTAAACCTTGTAGGTTTATTAATCCTTACCTTTCCTTCTTTATCAGTGGCGGCACTGTTTGTGAGATTGGAAAGGCCGATGTTGATGTTGAACACCATTCCCTTTTTAGCCACCACATTGGTCTTGGGACCGATGACGATGGAGCTCTCTCGAAATTCTATACCCATTGAAAACCTAGAACAAAAAAGATATTAGTAAAGAATTGACAATCAACCATTAAGTATTGTCCTTGTCAAAATAATTGCCCTTAGATCTATAGGTATTTATTTTATCTAGTTAGTTTGTTTTTTTTCTCATTAAGTATTAAGTTTTTTATTCATGCAATCACTATCAAACAGCTCATTACTTACCCAAAGGACTTTGTGAGATTATCAACCAAATTCGGTTTCTCTTTCTTAGCCAGTTCCAGCCCGGCCTCATAAACCGCCGACAACTTCGCTCCGGCCACCAATTTCTTCATCACCTCCTCTTCCAAATTCAACAAGAAGTTATAATTGCTCTGAATCTCGTCAGATGGATTGACCAGCAACGTACGGACAATGTTAGAGCAATAAGATTTATATCTAGCGCCTAGAGAGCATACTATTGCGCCGAAGTGTAGGTGATTTTTGTCGGAGACTGCACTGAATTTGAGACTGTAGTGGCCTCCGGATTGTATGATGGCGGGGTAGCACATGTCCACTTGGCTTGTGTCGACGCCTGTGACGTATTTCTTGTCTGATATTGCAGCTTCGACGCCTTCAGCTAGTTTTGTATGTTTTACTTTCTGTGAATATGGTAGTTTTATTAGAATTGAAGCTGAACACTTGTACACATCAACAACTTTAATTTACTCAACCACCGCTACGCTAGTCAACATTTCCGATGTACCCACCTCTGTGGGGCTTCCTGAAATGACTCAACTAAAAGGTGTTTGCAACTCTGTAACTTTAGGTTTTCTGATTTGATAAAATAATGTGTTATGCACAACTTTTTTCTTTTTAAGTGAAAATTGGAAACCTAATTCCTTTCACAAATTAACAATAAAGATCGTCTTCACAACTCACCTTGTCTGAATCAATAATTTCCATGATCTGGTCTTTTAAATACTTCGTGAACACATCAACTGTGACCAGACATGCTTTTTTCACTGTAATGATCTCCGAGTCCTCCTTCGTAGCCATGAGATTAGCGAATGACGCGCTGACATCCACATTTTCAAACTTTTCGGCTTTGAGCGCCACTTTCCAGCTCTCACAGAATTCTCCGGGGAAATTATCTTTGACGAATAGACCTACTGTTTTGCCATTTTTTGATTTTTTCATCTCCTGTATAAGTTTGTTAATGTTTTCTTTATCTTTATCTGTCTGTAGAGAGAAAAACGAGATATTTGTTAAAGGAATGTGTAGTCATCCAAAATAGAGTTAAACTAAGATAAGTCTGCAACGATTTCGATAGCACACGCAGTGCAAGTGTTATTTAAACGTCATAATTTCATAGAAGTGAAGAAAGACAGTTCTTTGTACAATGAGTCAGGTAATTTGACCGTGACGTCACTTGTTCTGTTTTTCGTAGCATTAATAGCAGCAAACTGTTTATTTTATTTTATGTTATTGCCGCTACTGTATTTCAATTAAAAGATTTTTCCTATGTTATCAGTTGATTTTATATCCATTATTAATTTAAACCTAAAAAAATATTTGTTATATGTAATATATAATATTAAACCTGTGTTGTGTACAATAAAGTGATTACTACTACTACTAAATTTAAACAAAAGACACAATGGCAACTTACTCTGTCTCGCACAAGTAACTTAGCCGGAGGTAGATCTGAGTCTTCTTTTGAATTCTCTATGGGTTTGAGGAAGTCAATTTTCTTCTTGCTGGCCAGGAAACACATGGCGTCTTCTGTGAGGACTGTGATTGTGTCTGGCAGCTCATAGCCAAAAAGCCAAGTCTGGAAAATTTTAATAAGTTGTAGTGCTTTAGATTACTATGGAATTATCCATAGAGACAGAAGTAGAAAACAAAGACATCCAAAAACAAGATGGGTAGATGAAATCCGTTTAACCTTGGGGCCATACTGGTCCAGAGTTGCAGAGGACAGAGTACAGTCAGCAGCAATACTTGCTAAGCAGGCGAGGTGTTCACAATTACCTTAACGCCACTTTATTGTTAAGAGAATAAGACCGACAAGACCGTGTCAAGGTAATTTTGAACACCTCGCCCGCTTAGCAACTTCTGCTGCTGACTGTATAGTGGAGAAGGTTGGAGGAGGCCTACGCCAAAAGGTACACGGAACTGCGGGACATTTCGTAGTTAACAAAAAAGAAATTATATCAATTTAATGTCCGTTGAACGCAAGGATCGTAAATAAATGGCTATACACCGTGTTTTTTTTTATTTCCTTTAATTTCAAGGGTGCATTCCTGAGCTTAAATCAAGTAACTTTCTCAAAGACACCGATATTCTAATTAACTCCATTTCGGAGATAATCAATAATTTATTTTTTCCCTATAAGGCCTCTACAAGCGTGTACACTTGCCTTAGGGCCGGTTTACATATTGATTAGTGTTTAGAATGAGTTCATACATTTGCTACTAAACTTAAGTACAATCTCGGTCAATCAATGTTCGAAATGACATTGATATGTCACAGATTTCAATTGTTTGGTTGAGTTAAATGTAATGCCCGTGTTACAACAACGCTATATGCTACATTTAATTACTTTTTAAACTTTTTGTTTTGTAAAAAAGCAAAAAAAAAAATTTTTTTTGAAAATTAACTATGCCAATTAGTTATCTTAAACGTACTTAACCATACCCCGAAGTTAACGGAATTCAATAAAAACAGGGTGTATAGATAGGTAGAATTCGATAGATACAAAATGTGGTTGGTACAGGTAAATTCACACATCTTTACTTTAAAATTATAATTACATGCCTCAAGACACTGATAAAAAGGTTATGTAAACATATTTTTGGAACATTGGCTTGTAAAGGTGTTGATGATGAAGTTCTGAGGAAAAAAAAATCTGGTAATAATGCTATTGTGCAATATTGTGAAACTGTGCTCTGGTGTGCGAGCAGGACATTGCAATAGGCATAGCGCTGCCACACTCATACATACACCAAAACATCATGCAAAATTGCAAATTTGTATCAGTGTAATAAACATATTGCTCATCAGTTAATACTATGTTTTTGGATTTCCTGCTGTTGAACGTTTTTTTTTTCAGTATTTAAAATAACCTATTAATTAATACTTGACTACGTATTAGCACTACAAATAAACAAATCATTGAAATTGAAGGCCCTGATATGCAAAGTCAATGGTGTTGATTTTTACATGTTTATGTTTACTGAAATTTCAACCTCAAACGTGCCGTCTTTGTCTCACGCTACGGGTTGTCAGCTGTAGAACAGAGAAGGCACGTGCGCAGTAGTAGGCTTTCGCGCACAAGCGTGTTCACAACATTTTATAAGAGAAAAAAAGTGTATTTAAATAACAAAATTTAAGCACTAACTGCGCATACAGCTAGGTCACCTTAATCCCACGACGCAATTTCTAAATACAGTTAAAAGAAGCCAGCCTTTTAACTCGATAATTACAAACCTGTAATGCTGTAGACTTGCTGTAAAGTGTTTCCTCGTCAACTCCAACGCACGAGACAATACAATCAACTTTTCCTAATGCATCTTCGCTTTTTGAGTCAGCTGCAGCACTCTGTAAAATTGATAATTTGATTAAATCTTACCGAGAACGGTGTATTTTGGAACACACGAAATGTAACCCACCTTCCACGCAGAATACAGCTTTTTCATACGTCGGAAAAATGCGTCTTTATCGAGCGTTAAAGACATGATGGTAAAAACTAAATTATAAACTTAACTTATAAGAATATCTAAATTAAAGTGTGTTTCGATCTCCTTAAAAATATTCACGACATCCGTCTGTGTTTTTGACAGCCAACACAAATGGCGGGCGTCGGCGGGATTAGAGCGGTGCTCTTTTACCAATACTACCAACTATATAGTAGATTTAGACTCTCGCGCGAGCCACGAGACGAGCCGCGAGCCGAGCCACGAGACGAGAGTGTAAGCGGTGGGCTCGCGGCTCGTCTCGTGCGTGGCTCGTAAGCTCGTCGAGCTAATATAATTTAAACACTAACGGCACGGCATAAGGTTTATAACCGAATGACAAGCCGAACGCGAGTGTAAACGGTGGACTCGCGTCTTTGGCGCGGCTCGCGGCTCGTCTCGTGGCTCGCGCGAGAGTCTAAACCGAGTGATAGAAGATACACTCGTTTCGTTCATTTCGTTCACATCTTGTTCGACTGTGTCAAAGAGTAAAGTAAGTATGACTGTGTGCTGGTAATGTGAATTTAATACGAACTTACAATGTAAATGTAAATTAGTACTATCTGTGGTATTCGACTGAAAGGGAACTTAGGGAACTGTCAGTGTCAAATAAAGAAAACAAAACATTTAAATTTTGAAAACTGGAATAATTTTGAATTTCATATACTGAAAGGGTGGTTTATCATTATAGCAGAATATATAGCTAAGATGCAAAGGTTAAAAGCCGAGGAACATGCTCACTTATCTGGGAGCGTGTTAAAAACTTTGGCACAAAATCGCATAACTACAATTTTAGCGTTCCTGCAGGAGGATCCAGGAAAGTTATCAACTCTCACAAAATTATCGCTTCCTCAAGTCTTGGACATAAGAAACGCTATTTTAAACAAATATGCGGCTCCTTTAATAAAACTTGGTTCATTAAAACTTGATACTTTAGATAGAAGAAAATGTTTAAACACTGGTATTCTCAGGTAAATAAATGTGTTTTTCTATTTTCCATTTGATTTAAGTAATGCTTTTGTTGTCTAATAGTTTGTTATTTTCCAGTTTAGATACTGCTACAGGCGGTGGGATACCAATAGGCTATATTACTGAGTTGTGTGGTCTGGCCAATTCAGGAAAAACGCAACTGTGCTTACAACTAGCCATAAACAGTGTTAAGAATTCAGAGAGTAGTGTACTTTATATAGATACCAAAGGAGACTTCTCCGCTGTGAGGGTACAGAAGATATTAGATGCTTGTGGCTATTCACATAAGGTATTAATAGAATTTGTACCATATTTATTATGTCAAAGGCATTTTTACAGACCCTCTAGTGTAAACACGACATTTTCAACTTATTTCAGGAAATGGCATTGATAATGATCAAAATAAAAATAGTCCATGTATGGACAATGGAGGAGCTATTAGATTTCCTCAAGAAACTTAAAAACCAGACAATAAACATTGAAAACTTTGTTCTTGTTATAATAGATTCATTGCCTTCGCTCATGTTTCAATACCTTGGTGATGATAACAAAGTTGGTAAGTTTTTTTTAAATATTGGTCCAAGCAATCAAATGCATATGCGAATCAGGGATCTATATCTGAATCCCTAAAGTCTTTTCTCCTATCTTTGCATTCCCTAATATTGTTTGTCATAATGATCAGTTGTCCTAACACTAAAAACCCTAATTTTGGTTTCCCTAATTATTGATTGCTTATCCTAATGTTATTAAGCATATTTTCTTTTTTGCGAGGGTTGCAGTTCTAACTCTAACCTAACCCACTTTTGTGGCAGCAAGTTCTAAAACCTAACCATTTTTCAGAACCTTACATTATGGAAAATAATCATTATGGCAATTGATCGTTAGTGTGTGCCCATTAGGACAAAGGGCAAGTGACTTTAGGACAAACGTTGTTAGGGATTCAGAATGACACCCCGAATCAGAGGCTGTCACAGTTCAAACTGAAATGTTCAGTCTTTTTTGATTATTAATCAAATATTTCCAGGTTTATCATTTTTGAACACCTTTGTGAATTATGCAAGATACTTGGGCAAGCACTTCAACTTAGCCTTTATTTGTGTGAACATACAAACACGATGGGTGGACCAAGAAAATGCTGATCTGGAAGGTATACTGGGTCAACCAAATTTTGTCAGTAGAAAAAGGCGGCAAATATGAAAAATGTAGGCACGAAGGGCTGTCATCCCATAGAAAATTTGAATTTCGCGCCTTTTTTTACTGACAAGATTTGGTAGACCATCTATATATCCCTTGGCTTAGACTATCTTTACACATATTTTACATATCTAGAAAATGAAAATTTATTTTATTTCAGATGATGGGGAACAGGCTACTTCATATATGAAAGAAACTCATTATAAAGAAAAAAGAAACCGTTGCCTCGGTAAATACTGGCACACAATCCCAATGATGGTTATGTACATAGATAAACAAGAGAGAAATTCTAATGATGGGTCTTCTTCTCATATCTGTTTAAATATAACTGTGATAATTTATAATTCACTGATAAACAATAGTCAACTCTCAGATAGAAGTAGTAATGGTTGTAATGTTATGTTAAATAATTTAGGTATTACCTGATCTGTTTAAGTCTAGCTCATTTGGTAGTCTATTACGAATAAAATAAAATACAGTTGCATATTTTATGTTTTCATTCAGTTAAGTAATAAAATCTTTATATAAAATCTCATCAAAACAAACGTGTGTATAGTTGCGGTAGTTGCATCTCTTTCGTTAATATGTCAAATGAAAGTGATGCACGATGCGTACTTTGTTTATTGTGTATCAAACCCTTTATTTGAATAAAAATTAGGTATCGTGTACACTAGCTTTTGAAAAATCAATTGTAGTCGTTGGATATATTTTGCATAGACTACAGACTTCTTCATTCATTCACCTCGCTTGCAGCTCATAATCTCATTCATTTTATTTTCGCACGCCTGACAGGCGCTGCGTGTCGTACTGTGATGGCTTTTAACACTTTTGTAAATTCAATATTTTTATGATATTTGTGTTTAGTAACAATAGTCCTGTAATTTAATTTAAATCCATATTAATGTGCTTACACAAAATGGCGAACCAGACACAGAAAATCGTCTATAAGCTAGTACTTACTGGAGGTGAGTGTCGTATTTAATTTAGCTTAATTTATTTTTATTTCGTGATGTAATTATTTTGTTTCTTAAGTTACAGTACAGTGGGTTGGAAATATGTGATTTTTAGGTATATCTGGTCAGGGGTGGTTGCCCCTCGGTAAAGTTAATTTTAAAAGCAACACGTGGAGCTTTATTATTCTCCTAACTGAAACCATTTCATGAAATATTTTAGGACCCTGTGGCGGCAAAACTACCGGACAGTCTCGTATATGTACGTTCTTCGAGAACTTGGGATGGAAGGTGAGCATTTATTACACTCCATTTGTTTTATTTTTAATTCTATGCTTGCTTGCTCTATTTGTCATTTAGAAACTAAAATCAAGGTTAACGTAGTATGTGAATAAAATAAAATTATTACAAATTATAGATATATACATAAATATTTTTTCTGAATTTTATTCTTATTAATAGTAATTATAGAAATAGACGAAATAGTGTCATCAATTCTTTAGCAAATTGTCGACAGAGATGTGCCAGATTACTTATAGAAATAAACGATGTATTCGTATTATGACTGTTTATCGTAAGCACAAATTCTTTATTCCTAATTTAAAACAAAGTTCCCAATTATCTGGTGCATCTCTTTATATTTTCTTAAAAAAAACTGAAATAAAAAAGAAATCTAATCTCTGTAATAGACCAGCTGTTATTGTACAAAATAGACAGTCCAATTTGTATTGGTAAATATGGCTGCATAGACATGTGGTTTTGGCTTCTCCATTTGGGGATCCGCAAAGATCGTCGATCCACGTTGTGTTTATTTGCAGGTGTTCCGGGTGCCGGAAACGGCTACCGTCCTCCTCAGGTACGAAGTGTAACCTACTCGAAATGATACAGTGCATGTTACGCGAAAATCGCAAAATGTATGCTTTGGGTTCCAAAATTGAACATTGTCTCTTTTCTAACAACTTCCAATACTTGACATGTATTCGATGAGTTTATAAATAATTGTGCTGTTTTAAAGCAAAAAGTAACTAATTGTCAGTTATTAACAAGGCACACTGCCAAAAAGATGCATATCCATTATCTGCAATGTATTTCTTTTGCTGAAAATGTCAAAACTAAATAAATCTTATTCAAATAGAATTTCTGGAAGTTGGTTATGAATAATTAATTATTTTAGTGGTATGTTTTCTATATTATTTAATTGTTATTGCAATAGCAATATTGGTAGTGAATTAAGTAGATAGGCTACTTTATCATATTAAATGCTGTGTAATCATTGAGTCATTAAAGTAATAAAGTATATCAAGTGCCAAGGAACGCATCATTTCCCGTAATTGCCTATTATTTGTTTGTTTTGTAGACAGTAATATAAACAAGTAGGTAACAAGTTTTATGCAAACAGAACTTTTTTTTTCTTATTTAGGGTTTAAAAGTATCTATGTACTTATATTGTTCATTTTAATTGAAATATTTGTAGTATTAAATGTTAGTTTTCTGTTATTCAAGTTTGAAACCCAAACATTAAACAATGCACTGATTTAATGCAATAAAAAATTAAAAATGGTTCACTTTACTGTATTTTGAGTTTATTTCTGCTGTTGCCGGTATACAATATTACTGACAGATGGTGATTTGTGAATCGTCACCTGTTATAATTTTGTATGCTTGCTCAATAAATATGTTGGGAATACTATTTAATGAAATTTATTCATATACAAAAAACAGTCTTAATAAGTCCACGAATATATCGCCATTTTATGCGTCTCTTTTATTTGCAGTGGAGGGGTGAAGTTTGCAGACCTCACGCCAGATGAAGGTGAGTTCATTTGATTATACTTATAGTACAGTCAGCAGCAGAAGGTGCTAAGCGGGCGAGGTGTTCAAAATGATCTTGACGCGACGTTATTGTTAAGAGAATAAGAGCGTGTCAAGGTAATTTTGAACACCTCGCCCGCTTAGCAACTTCTGCTGCTGACTGTACCGATTTACATTTACTTATACCATTTAGGCACAACTGGCTAACAAAGTTGAATAAAATTGATCAAATTCGTAAAAACGACAAAAGATACTTTTATTATATATTTTTATGATTAACATTGTTTGCCACACTGATCATGAAGCTATTTTTTAGTTTTAATTTTTCTACAGTAGTAATTACCTAAATCATACTGTGTGCATAACCATACCATGCGATAATTACTTTTATAGGTAAGTCTCTTAAAACTCTCTATTTAAACTCTTTTCCAACAACCCTAAGTGTGATTCTAGCTAGAACAGTAAAAGGTTGTTTAACAAAAAATTGTTTGTATTAGTCAATCGTGACGTCAAATTCGTAAAAACGACAAAAGATACTTTTATTATATATTTTTATAATTAACATTGTTTGCCACACTGATCATGAAGCTATTTTTTAGTTTTAATTTTTCTACAGTAGTAATTACCTAAATCATACTGTGTGCATAACCATACCATGCGATAATTACTTTTATAGGTAAGTCTCTTAAAACTCTCTCTATTTAAACTCTTTTCCAACGACCCTAAGTGTGATTCTAGCTAGAACAGTAAAAGGTTGTTTAACAAAATTGTTTGTATTAGTCAATCGTGACGTCCGTTTGTCACAGTCATGCTCATGTTCTTGTGAATATTGTACTGAACAATTGCTATTGATTCCGATGCGCTGAAAGATGCTATGAAGAGTTAATAGGTAGGTACTTACGTTACGTAGGAAATAAACCCCGACCCCGGCTAAAGCTGCTAGTAGTTTTTCTTGATACAACTGCATATCAATAAATAACGCTCTTAATTTATTGAATAAAACGACAGCAATCTGTGTTCTGTTGTCTTTGGAACTCTACCAATCCTAATTATTTACGAATACCTAGCTTTTCAAGTGAATTGTGAAATGCCGGCCGGAAATACTACAGTTCAATGTTTACTAAGTTCTTGCCAAGATAAATCACAAGATTTTTCGCGGCATTGTCACGCCCTCTCGCCCGAAATAGTTTCCCTCCAAAATTATACGTAACCATAGACCTTGATTATAGAAAAACGCTATCACTGTTTGATACGTCATCCTAATAGGTGACCTTTCATATTTTTTCGCGCCATTATCAACTTCCGACCAGAAATAGTTTCCCTCGATAACTATATGCACGTAACCATAGACGACCTTGATCATGGATAGCTGCCATTTGCATAAAATACGCATTGGATATTTGAAATTCAAATCTAAGTCAATGACCCTTGTTCGATGAGTCTCGAGATCGAATCGTTGATAAGACCGACCAATGCAAGAGGCGCTTCGTAATTAGAGAAGTTTCGATTAAGATACGTGCTTCTATAAACTTTGATATGTAAGTACATATACGGTACATCTAGGTAGTATAATTTAACTAGGTCCCTAAATTTTTTGTCCTCTTTAGCTAGCCAGAGAAACTATGCTATCTGTTTATTATACAGTGACCCTTGAATTTTCTTCGGTTCGCAATGTCAACGCGTTCCAATGTCATTTTCCTCCCCTTCTTTCAAGAACAAGCTACACCCCTCGTATAATTTTACGATGTCAAGATTCTATTAGAGTAGAGCAATTGCAGCGGCCGGGCTAAGATTAGGTACCTACTTTAAGTTCATTATATCCGTTTTAAATGACCTCTATTTTGTGGCACATATATTTTTTGCACGCTGTTCTACTCTTACGTTTGTCATTGACGTGTATCAGAATACTATGACTAATATGAGTCATTCAGGTCAGTGCAAGTACGGTCACCAATTCCGCATTGATATTAGGGATCTCGAAGTCACACTAATTCTGGTTTTCCAAAGGCTAAGTGACGACAAAACAGTATTGATGACGTCTTCAAATCGTTCTTAAGTCACGCTTTGTTTTAGCACATTACGTTCACGTATAAAGTGTTAATTAAAGCCACTAGTAAAATCGCTAAGAGATCTATCAGTCCACACGAACGTATGACGTTGCAGTCAGGTGAGATGGGATGGGTAGCGGCCATTATCTGTGCCAAGTCGTCAATTGCATTTATATTGCGAAATACTGACCCGTTTACTACGTAATATTATTTTTGAATAATGATAACTATGATAAGTCTCTCCACAGTCCGTAAAGTCATTTGCAGGAGTTTTGTTCCAAACGTCAAGCGTTAAACTATGGAGATTAACCAGCATAACTGCGCTCTCCGATTACGCATGGTCGTTAGGGTTGTTTAGGTCACAGTTTCTTTGGTGCGTTCGCTTCTCGTATCCTCTGTAAGCGTTTATGAACACCTCTATTGTGATATTACTATTACTGCCGCTCTATTTTGCCTTCCCTTATAGATATCGATGTCACACTTTGTATCTGTAGACTCAAATATTTTGGTTATACGATAACCCCTCCACGAGTCTGTGTCATCACTCATCAATTAAGAACGTGGAACTCGCTGTATTATGTTGTTATAGCTTATAACCGTATATGTAGATAAGAGATAATATTAATAATACATATGTATTCTCAATAGTAACCTCGCAGTTTCGATTTCATCTCTCGCATTGCCAATTTGCCAAGTCCGGAACGAAGTCCTAGGTGACTTCATTATACCTAATAATGACGTTTAGCGTGTAAAAAGGTCGTAGCCAAATAGGTGCCTACATTTTTAATTTAAAGGAAGAAGACTTATATAATGTTAATGTTGTACTTATCTGTTGAATCATAAACCTATTTATTTCACTAACTCGAGTCGAGTACAGACAGATTTTATAACATTTATATGTATTATGGATATATACTTCATACTTCCCTAATGAGCGCCACATGACGCCGGTGAGTTTAACAAAAGATAACGAAGTTAAAACAACCACACACACAGACCCACACACACGCAGACACACAGTTCAACAAACTAAGTATGAAAACGGTTACAGATTCCTCGAGGTATTGTAGCTATTTTTTTAAAGCCATGACTGTATGTGGTAAATTTTAATACCTAGGTATATTTAGCTAGTAAATGCTTCTCCAGTAAAATTAATTCTCCAGTAAACGCTCGGAGAAAGACATTTACCAGTCATAAAGTCCCGAGTTATCTTATGTATTGTGATGTGACGCAGTTCTGCGTGTAATCCGCAATTGTTAACGGTTACTGGTTTTATTTCGGTTCCCGGCTCATCACTCTCATCAGACTATTCTCAGCTAGCTGCTCCGAAGAGATTGCCGGCAAAGTAGGCCGACGTCAAAATTATGTACACATTTTTCGCCTTATTACAAAGTAATAGAATTCAAAAGTGTTCATATATTTTTACGTCGTCTAAGTCGTCGAGATTGGCCGCTTCTGACCCAATTAGAGTTCACAATTCACAATCTTAATTAAACTTGAGACCTTCAGACACGATCTTCCCTTGAGCAAAATGTTACGAATAGAATGAAATTAATAAAAACTTGAGAAATGATTCAGGTCATGCCTTAATTATTTTATTTTAGCTCCGTCTTTTTTACTCAATTATTAGCTTTTTTTCGTGACCTCGTACCTACCTCGTTCACTTCAATTTATGAAAACTGTGACGTAAGTGTTTCTTTCTCAAGCCAAGACTGAATAGGTATCTATGTATTTGATAAACCTTTTGTAGCAGGGCAGGGGTATTCATACAAACAAATAACAATTTTGAAATAAAAAGACGCTTATGTTTAGACCTGAGATAAGTCTTCGTCGCGCTTGTGATTGTGTGTTTTTTACAGGAAATAATGTTGAAATAATGTACATTCTAGATATGTGGTATCCACCTACACAGTTACATAGGGCGCGTACAATGGCTAAGGGTTTAAAAAATCCGAGTTGTTTACTTAAACAAGAGCAATTTTACTCGAAGGTAAATATTAGCATTCGCTTACATAAACAAGGAATATCGCTTAGTTAGAACTGAATGTCACTTTACATTATAAAATGCATCGAAGCACTTTAGCTCGCGCCATGCCACCGTGGAAATCTCCAACACCCCACACCCTCTTTGAATAATACATATTCCATCGTAATCTTCTTATAAAAATAGAATTAGCCTCGATGGTTTGCGGGATAGTTACGGGGCTTCCATGTTTTCACGTGAGCGTGTATGTGTGTGTATGTGTGTGTGTGTGTGTGTGTGACGCTCATGGTCACGTTCACGGCGTGTCTTGAAATAAAATGTTGCAAGCACGGCGGATAATAATGGAATTGTTAGGCGGAGATGGAATTGCGCGCTTCATCGATAGGTAATCTCATATAATATTAAGAGCCAACAGGAGTGGTCATTTCTCCATACAAACGTACTCGACTGTTTCCTCCGTGGGTTTTGAAGCTAGAGCAATGATTTTTTCAACACAGATTAATATTGTCAATATCTGTGTCGGACCGTTTTGCTTTTTTTTGATATTTTTGTTTTTTAAGGCGCTAGAGCCCTTCAAAAATTGCCAAAATGGCCTAATTGACTATGCCGCAATGAGAGGCGTGGTATTCAAAACTGATATAAATTAGCCAAAAAAGCAAAACGGTCCGACACAGATAATTTCATAATCATTTAGATTTCCAAATTTGGTTACATATGGTTAAGTTTTGGAGGAGGAAACAGTCGAGTACGAAACCTCGATTTTTGAGATTTTTACGCAGGATTTTTCGCCTTGTCCTTATCGCACTAGTTTTAGGAGCCGCTTCCGTTAGCGAGACGGGTATATTTACCTAAAATATTTAAATCTCAGCTCCTGTTTCGTCTTAAGAGGTAGTAGAGTCTCATATAAATCTGGTTTTCATAGAGTATTAACCCCTCGTATGCTTTAGACACGGGTCCGTGCGTGCCGTGCGTGGGAATTTAAATCTATTGTTTTAAATGTCAAGGTCACTTTCAATTATCAAAATCTGACAGGCCGCATACGACGGGTTAACGAAGACACTCTCTTAACTCAGTATTTCACAGGACACGGCGGACATCAGCCTTTCAGCCGTTATAATAAAATATTTATTACAAAATGTAGGCATTTCTCGTGGCTAATATAAATAACAAATACTAAATCAATAGAACGGACATGCCATTCCATCATTGAGGGCGCCTTGGTATTACGTAGTGTCCAACGGTTGAGCTCCAAATACTATCAACGTATTGACATATCGAATAAGAATGGGTACACTAATAATATACGTACCTATTTATACATGTCCTGCTTTCCGATTGATCTAGGGTTCATCTCAGTATTTACATTTACACACGGTTGTGTTGTGACGGTTGCATCCTCAGCTACTGGATTTTTTCCCTCGCGCGTTCTTTGCAATCCTATTCTGTTTTGTAAGACCACGAAGACCATCGCAATGCGTGCCATCCATCGCAACGTCTTGCCAGCTATCAATTTTATACATGAATTATGTAGGTACTGTTTGACTTACAGAACTCCGAAAGCGTGATGTAGAATTTACCTATCAAGTGACGCCACCCAGCTAAACTACATACGTCTTTTTAGGGTTCCGTACCCAAAGGGTAAAAAACGGGACCCTATTACTAAGACTTCGCTGTCCGTCCGTCTGTCACCAGGCTGTATCTCATGAACCGCGATAGCTAATAGACAGTTGAAATTTTCACAAATGATGTATCTCTGTTGCCACTATAACAACAAATACTAAAAATAAAATAAAATAAATATTTAATTTAATTTAGGTACCCATACAACAAACGATTTTTTTGTTATATTTTTTGTTGATGGTGCGGAACCCTCCGTGCGCAAGTCCGACTCACACTTGGCCGGTTTTTTTTTTACTTTGCAAACCTACATTAGATAGGAAACGTGTAACATCATAAAGTGAGCGTGACCAAATATCCGAGGGAACCTCTTTTTCATTTCATAATATTTTTCATTTTATATCTACCACAACAAACTTCAACCGACGCCAACACGTCAAGAGTGATTAATAAATATACATACAAACTTCCTCGCGTTGTTTCACTTGTTTCACGCTCCCCTATGCCCGAGCATATTGGAGCATACATAGGCTTCAGTCAGGCGTTGATTTTACGTTACATTACCTTTGTAAAGTTTCATTCAGCTTGAAGTTACTTTGATTACGAATCTTACGGATCGTTGTATTTATGTGTCGAGGCGGAGCGTATCAAAAGACGTGAAATCCATGCGGAATTAATTATAAATGAATGAGTAGTTTCTGAAAGGCTTAACGAAAAATTGGTGTAGGTATTTAAAGAAGGCTTCAGTGCACAGTGGTTTGATATCAACTTCGCTCACTGTTGACTATCGAGAAGGATCCTTATTTCCATTTCCGAGCCACCGCAGCCATATCTTATTTTTCAAATTAAAAGAAGAAGAAAAGAAAGAAAAAAGAAAGACGACTTTCATCAAGTACCTTAAGTCACTTACATCTCTGCATTGCTATTACTATTAATGTTGTTATCAATTTTCTCCGCTTCCGTCTGTCAGTCCGTATGGATTTGTTTAGGTATTTATGTGTTTGTCTTTCACACTATATTTAGATTTTGTGCAAAGATGTAAACCATTGTGGTTGTGAGTGTTGTGACGCAGTACGTTACGTATTAGCACAACAGAAAAATCGTTTTCTTTGAATTCTATTGGTAATCCATATTAAAGGTATGTAAATGTCGTTTAAAATATGATTTATGTCGTTCTTTAAGAATTCCGCCTTCAGGCATTCTTGACGAGGTTGTAAACAAACGACACGCAATAGGTATTGAGAAATGTCATCGTATAATAATGGGGTTATTGACATAAAATTGGTTCAAGTAATGAAGGTTGCGCAGCCTGCATAGAACTATTAGACAAAATGAAAACGTGGTCAATCAACGTAACAAAAGAATCAATTTGTATTGTTGACAAAACGTTTCCTTTTTCTAGCCTTCTATCAGTTTCGCAATCTGATACAGTTGAGGGACCTTGCGCTCGATATAAGTTTTAGAGCTAGTTTCACTGTGGGTTTATTATATATTATTGTATGTAATGACGGACAATAAGAGTATTGAAATATTCTTGGGATGTTCAAATAAGCAAAAATTTGGCGTTTTCCACATGATGCAAATTCATTTGGATCGTTAGCAATGCGCAATTTTGGTTTAATGATTGAGCTGTCGTATGAACTCTGTAAAAACAATGCACTACCATCAAGTGTACTTTAATTGTAATTTCCCCTAAGCTATCAGTGATTTCCAATAATGGTGCAAAAAAGTACTGTAAGCAATTACAACTTGTTTATTTCTTCTTTACATTAACCATAGCTAAGTTTCATTCTTCACGTCACGGCACTTCAGAATGTACATTTATTATTAATGTTGTAGCTCGAAGTGTTACAGGCGAAGTATGCCAGACGGCTTGCAAACGTTGCACCGCCGCGGCTGTGGCCCAGGCCACCCAGGGTAGCAGCGGTGAGTTGGAACATGGAACCCGTAACGAGCTATAAGCCAGATCATGAGTCTTACAGCCAACCCATTAAGAGCTAGATTCGAATAATCTAATCATGTTACGTATGAGTAATTGCATCGCACACGATTTCTTCTTACAGTCAATTATACAGTAGCTCATTTCATCATATAGCTAAGACATATGAGCTTTTATATATTTCTAAAAAAACAATAGCTCCAAGTATCTTTTAAATTAGGTTTGACTAGACGCAATGCCACTGCCTCATTATACACCCTTAGAATTGGCGGTAAAATATATCTGCGGCACTATGCAGATTGCAGTGTGCCAATGCCAAACTGATTGGATGTGGGGATGCGCCGGCTCCCAATTAGGAATAAATACTGCACATAATTAAATTGTACAACGAGATTTAATCGCGTATTTAAGTTTTAAGATTTACCTCCGACGTTTGTCCCCGTGGTCTCCGAGTCTTCTCCGAAATACGTGATTAAATCCCGTTGTACAATTTCAATAACGTGTTAAAATCGTGAAAGTTAAAAGCAGTGAAATACTGCATATTGAACAGATTGTTAATCTTTTTCTTATCGCTCAACCTCGGACGGCGCCGGGCAAAGGGTGAATGGGCTACAGCTAGTCCAGGGAGTATACCTAATATAATGTTTCAATCCTAATAATATTACCATGTTTGCATCGTTACAAGAAGTCGTGTGCAAAGGCTCCTAACGTAATGCTACGCTCTGTTAATGAATACCAACGATTCGTCTTGGCATTGTATGCTCCTGGGATTCGGTGTCCATGTCCGCTCATTATAATCAGTATTTCTGCCATCATCATTAACGACGCCTTTGTTCTCACATGGACACGTGTTTTATTACTTGTACTAGTTATCCACGAGTCGCCTAATGGATTGATCATTAAGTCGTAGTTAGTCGTTACGCTAGAATTTAATAATAGGTGTTAATAGTTAGAAAACAAACAGGCTTACATTGTATATAATTGAAGTTTTACGACTTAACCACCATACTACTTATTATACCTAGTACGTGTAGGTAGTGTAGTACGGCTACCATCAGTTTGACACTGACATAAACGCTATCGAGAACGTAATTTACTTTCTATACATCTCGCTCGTACTCGCATATTAGTGCGAACGAGATGTATAGAAAGTAAATTACGTTCTCGATAGCGTATATGTCAGTTTTGACACTGTCAGTGACTCATGGTACGGGTTCAGGTCTAGAACGGGCACTCACCAGCGTTTAAGCGTTTATATACAGCGTGTAACTTAGAGGTACCTACTTTACCAAAATGCGTCAACACAGATAACAGAAAAAAATACTAGCCGGCTTATTTAATCTAATTGGCTCTACTGGTAACGCTCGACTTGCTAATTAACTTTAATTACCCATAGGCTGTAATAATACATCTTAATACTTGGTACAAAACCGTCCCACATACGTCATCGGAGGCGTGTGGCTCAGGCCAATGTCCATAGGAACTTTGCCAAACTAATTCATATTCACGAATATCCGTCCGGCCTCCCGTCTGAGCTTACGCCATTGAGAGCAATTGTAATTTCAAAATCTTTGACGTCATTGCTGGCTGCCCCCTTAGGTTTAGTTAGAGTACGTTGACAGTCATCCGTCGTCGACGTCAAACGTTATGTATGGCCATCCGTAGTTCCGTTTGACGTGGTCGAGAACCATGTCGATAGTCCTCGGATGTGTGTTCTACCGCTTGTACAATGGACTGTGCTCTGAAGAATTGTTTGACATGATGCCAACGGCAGCTTTCTATCACCACACCGCTCGCCATCGGCAGGGTGTTTATCCACACACCCTAGAACCTAAATGGTCGCGTACTGTGCGGTTTAAGAGAAATTTCCTCCCGCGGACGCTCCGGCTGTGGAATGAGCTCCCTTCCGAGGTTTTCCCGAGGGTCTACAGCAGTGGTTCCTAACCTGGGGTTAAGTACCCCCGTGGGGGTAAAACTGGTATTTTACGGGGGTAATAAGCTAACCTAATATAACAATACAACAAACGTACACGTTTAAATTTTTTATTACCATTGGGAGGAGGGGTAAAATCAGGTTCCCTAGTTAGTTATAGGGGTGACCGGACTGAAAAGGT
The DNA here is from genome assembly GCF_948474715.1 of Cydia amplana. Lineage (NCBI taxonomy): Eukaryota > Metazoa > Arthropoda > Insecta > Lepidoptera > Tortricidae > Cydia > Cydia amplana. The sequence continues at coordinate 16,197,043 of NC_086074.1, read as the reverse complement.
TAGGAACCACTGGTCTACAGTATGGGGTTCTTCAAAAAAGGAGTGTACAGGTTTTTAAAAAGGTCGGCAACGCGCATGTAACACCTCTGGAGTTGCAGGCGTACATAGGCTACGGTGACTGCTTACCATCAGGCGGCCCGTATGCTTGTTTGCCACCGATGTGGTATAAAAAAAAACCGTCCACTTGTCCCCGAATTGGTCAAATACCAAGATACCAACCTATGTTGCTTGTTCCAAATTGATGTTGGTAAAAGTGCACATATAATTTAATGCTTAAGATGGTCCAGAAGAGCACCTTGGAGATTCTCAGACAATATACCGATTTCTATCGAAATTCATGTGAGATCACGTAGGTATTTAATCAGGATTTTGTTTTAAGGGTTCGGTGATACTATAATTATGTACTTACCTACCTATAATAACACGTTTATCTAAATAATCCTAATGAATTGAAGTGGTTATATCCACAAATTGATTGATCGCTCAAACCCCAAATGATACAGTAGATAATGATAATGGCTAACGATCGATGCAAATTATACCAATGTTTGTGTTTACCCAAGCTGTAATAACTTAGCCATTGTGGGCAATTTACTTCTAGTAATGGAAGTCGAACAATGCACGAAAGTTGACGATAATTCGACTCTAACGGAATCAAAACACGCGACATGTCCGTATAAATTACGCTCTGTTTCGTTTACATTGGACTTACATATTATATAATTCGTTTTATTGTGTTAATTTTCGTATTATTGAAACAAACACCTCTTGGTTATGATTCGAAATGAATCGCAAAGGTTTTGTTTCTGCCCGGAAACAACACAGTTTACTGGTATTATAAGTGTTGAGTTGAGATTACGTCTTGGTTCAAATACGTGTCATCGACATTCTAACTCTGTAATCAGTAATAATAGGTACTCATAAATCTCATAACATAACTCAAGCAGAGATTACTCAAAGATAACAGTGACCTGCACGCCTGCTATCTATTTCACAAAATATTTTGACTAGAATGTGTGGTCTTACCTAGTGTAACTTGATCTCAAAATTCGTTACAGCTACGCATTATCGCATATCACACCCATATTGGTTTCTTCTACAAGCGTGAATAACTGCCCAGGCCGCGTAGCCAACGTGCCAATCGCTTACGCTCCGTAGCGATCGAAACGCAACTGTCACTGTCGCACTAATATGGAAGAGTGATAGAGAGACATAAAGCGATTCGATGGCGAAGCGATAGCGATTGTCATCTTGGCTAGGCCGCCTGGACTTCGATCCAGTTTGAACTAGCCACTAAAGTGATAAACTACAACTTATTGCTCGCCGTTGTTGGTCCCATCATAATATTTTAAGATTATAGCCACGCTGGCATGTTCGAGCTCGTAATGGATTGTGTTTGATTACGATACGCAGTCGTAAAACTTTCATATAGCCTCGACCTTGAAACGAAAGTAACGTCCGACCTTTAGAAACACTATCAATAATCTAGTACGCTGGCTTTGTCCTTACAAACAAAAACAACCTTATTTTTCTCCTATACTCTAACCCTGACCTTGCCTAGGTCGGATCCTGAAATAAGACTGACTAAATATTTAAACAAGAATTGATTTTACATTGCCTCATTCCAGTTTGCTTTTATTGAAAACGTGGTCTAAGATTTTCCTGGTCTTTCAATCGTTATTTCCTTTATTCCGTTAAATTAAATCCAAATCGCCAAATCGTTTCTCGAACAGGAAAACTTTTTATAGGAAGCAGGAAATTGTAATTTTCTTCGAAGGCTGGCAATCCTTTGAAGTGCACAGCTGAATGATAAAGTTTCCTAATTCCTTCCGCCATTTTACATAACCTTTTTCTTGTATCTCTAGAATTGCATGACGCAGTTTCATAAAACAAACAACAAGTAATATAAATTATGTAAGTCAACGTATTGTGTACGTTGCAATGGCGGATGCCTGAAAAAGTTCACGGTCACGGTTATCAACGATTGTCAATATTAACTTAGCGCTTTTAAGATATAATTCTGACGCTGTTATATGACTGTTATAGCGTTATTATGTGGCCGTAAATAAACCAAGCTTATACTTAGCTCGTTAAAATAACTATAAATTAACATAAATCCCTATTGTACACAAGTCAGTTTAACGTTACACTGAATATTATTTATGAATCAAAATCACTGCAATTTCCATCGCTAAATTTTACGACGATTCTATTCGAATAGTGATCGTAACATTCGTAGCACGTAGAATGTAAATAAAATGTTACGATTGTTTTCAATGCCTCGTAAATCTCTCCTTGAATCTACGCAGCTGACATCCGACGTCTCGCCGCGCCATTTAAACTTTTTTTTCTTTACCTATTTCACTAATATTCATTTCACATGTTTTTGACGGCATAAAAATGTAGTTCTCAATGTGTAACGTCTTCGGACTTATGATTATGATCCTACACGTAGGTACTAAGTTTAGCTACAGGTTTTCTCAATTTAAACTTCAGGTAGTTATAATTTCTAAATGTCACAAAAATAGAAGGAAGGTTTTCATAGAATTTCTTTCGATTTCTGTCTACTGTTTTGCCACCTTAGCTTGACTCTATTCTATTTCGATGAAGTTACCTCTCAAAAACTTATAAGTTGTTTCTAATGTGAGCCTTGCACTGTCAAGTGATTGCTTGCCCTCCAAAGCATTAATTCCAAAGCATTAGTTGCATCCAAATGTTAATATTATTTTGATTCCATCCATGCCTGATTATGTAGAATTTAGCCAATACTTAATAGAACACAATTGCTACTTACAGATTATGTCACCCGATCATATTAATAAGACCCGTTGTTCGGAGTTCATTGGCAAGGTAGCCGAAAATAAAACTCGAGCAGACATCACAGCCGCGCCTCGCGGACTTTGAAAACGTATCGAATAATGCTCGAAATAATGTCAGCCTCTACTAGTCACGTGACAATCGTATTTCGACACATGTCGGCATCATGTTTTAAGATTTTTTGAATGCACGCTGCCAATAATTGGTACTTCACACTACGTAAAGACTCTTTTGCAGAAAGATAACAATATGTTAACTTATCTAAGGTCATGTCTTGGCTTAGAATGCTGGCCAACCAATGATCTTCACAGAAATCATGCACTGAATGTCATGTAATAACATAATTCAGGCAGGCTTCTTTTGATAAAAGATTCTGCGAAGTCAATAACCATTGAAAGCACAATAATAAAGAATTATTGCCTTGTTTGTTTTACTGTCTTTGATAAATACCTAATTGTTTTTATCTATAGAGGCACAGTACACTAAGAACAGTAGTGAATCTGAGGCCGCTCGGCAAGTTATTTACCTACTCTTGCGTTGGCGCTTAGGGTTGTCACTTTTATTTTTAGTTAAATATTATTTGCGTATTATGAGTAGCACTAGGTTTCTATTTATAAAATATAATTAAATGTTCTCTCAATTCATAAATGAGGTATAAATTAAGGCCGGTAAGAGCAGGCAAATGCGAGCGTACTCGAATGCGCGCGATCTCAGTCGCAGTACGGCCCACACTGCCGCCACCGTATTCCCCCATGGTCTAATAAAACATGGTCTTCTCTTCCCAGAGTGTCACTTGCCTACGTCACAATAACATTGCCACTTTATTTCAACATAACATGTTACATGGGTACATTATATCTATGGTTAATAAGTTAACTTATTTCTTTATAATTTAATAATTTTCATTTATATGTATTTTATCTTAAATTTTACAATAACACGTCATTTTTAATTATTCGTTAGCAATATCTTCCGATTCACGAAAGAAATTTCAGACGTTCGGGTAATTCTGTTTACACTACTGGCAACACAGGATAGCGCTGTCACATTTGACAATCCGCCATTTTGTCCCTGACCGACCGTCCTTGTCGAACGCGTGTTAATTGTTATTTCCTTCTCGCTCAGTGTCAGCAGTCGCAGTGTTTTCCAAACTTTTCACGTCGTAAGCTTCGTAATTAATGTTTTGTTACGAAAATGGTTGGCTGCTCTATTCGGAACTGTAAGAGTAGGAGTGAAAAGTGCAGTATAGATTTGTTTTATTTTACTATGTTTCTACATGAATAACTTAAAATTAATGCCGTTAAAATAATTTTCACTGTTGGTTAAAATTCTCCCACATTTTAAAGTTTGAGAACCTGTAAACAGCATGATGACGTAGGCAAGTGCCAGTTAGGTCATTCGCGAATCTCGGAATAGAGTACCAGGCGGAGTATATTATTATACCATGGTATTCCCCCGTATATTATGCGAATGTGTGCGTGGCAGCGCGTGCGTACACGGCGCCCGGCGCGCACGCACACATTCAAGCCAGCAGCGGCACATTTCTATGAAGATTCACTACTGTTCTTGTACTGTGATAGAGGTTTACAATTTTATTAATCTACAGGAAACAAGTACAATTGTCAACAGAGCACTTTATTCTTCTCCGGATTACTACATAAATGTGATATATGTCATCTTCAGCATTAGCATGACTTTCTTTTAATGTACTTATTAAAGGGACGCTAATCTAATACCTTTAAACGAGCAATTCTTGTTTATTTATTTATATATATATATATATATATATATATATATATATTTCGGGGATCTCGGAAACGGCTCTAACGATTTCGATGAAATTTGCTATATGGGGGTTTTTGGGGGCGAAAAATCGATCTAGCTAGGTCTTATCTCTGGGAAAACGCGCATTTTCGAGTTTTTTTATGTTTTCACCCAGATATTTACTCTAATGAGCTATCGGAAGTGCCAAAACTTCTGCTAATTTTGTACAAGTATATACCTACATCAAAAAAAACTATCACTTTTGCACCGTATAGTCCATTGCTATAGACTCTATAGAGCGTAAATTGTATACATATTGTTGTCCGAGCATTTTACGATTTTGGCTACGATGATAATGGACCGACGGCCCGAAGCGTTTCCTCTCATTAATAGACATTTAAATCTGCCTCTGTCATGTCAAAACCGCCCATTACTACAATATATTTCATATTTAAGGCAAACTCTTGGAAGAAAAGCAAACTACAATAATAGAGAACGTCAACTTGCCATTTGAAGGGAAACAGTAGACATACACTCTAAAAAATGAAGACCAACTAAGAGCAGTTTTCTCTTAGTTGACGTTAAGTTAATTATAACAATAACGATCTTATATAAATCAAAGAAACCTGATTACTTAAAACAATAAGTGTATCTGTGATTGAACTAATAAAGTAGGTATGTTATTAATCCTAACAATTGTATACTTTGCATCTATCATTAACTTGTTGGCATAATTATGTAACGTAGGTTGATTCAATCCTTAACAAATTAATTAAAACAGATAAATATGGTAATAGTTATGAACATCTTAATAGTTTATGTGATTATTTTCTCTTTGTTGATTTACGTAAGACTTGGTATTTTAATCAACTAAACATATAATATTTAGAACAACGAAGATAAAACATTCAATCCCATTATGATCAAGTTATTGTATTAATTACGAAACTAATATTCCATTCTATTAAGAATTATTTGTTAAATCGATTTTCTTCATAATTAAATTAAATAATCAGTTAATCCGTTCAATCAAGAGATAAGTAGGGGGGCGCCGGTGCACCCGCGGTCCTCCCCGCCCGCGCCCCTGCGGCGCCTGTGACCGTGCGAGTGGGGAGTCAGTCTCAGCCTCGACGTTCAACATTCAACTACTTAGTCATTCAAGTACGCGTCAACGAAATAAACTTTACTTGTGCCTTTATTTCACGGCAAGCCTGGAACAGTGAACGTGTTACCTTTGCTTTGTGTACCTAATGTATAATAGTGTATGTGCAACATGGAGCAAGTGCTAATCGCGGCGACGGGAATAAAAGGCGCGGGGACGGGCCGGGATGGTTATGTGGGCGTTGGCGGCCTCAAGGCTTTAAGGCGAGGCACGGGAAACGATCGGGACCATGCTTCCGAAACCCCGCCAGCGGCTGTCCGAACTGCGGACTCGACTTCGGAGGAACTGTTTCCCTTTACTTCTCTAAGAGTGCGCCATTTTTTGCGCATTGGCCATCCCAGGGACCCTCGTGTAGGCGACAGACGTCCCCGAGCCTGCCGCCAACATATAATTCCGCCCATAAGGGGGAAATCGACGGTTGTGCGCCAAACGGTCATTATATTTGTAGCCCGTTTTAAATGTTAATTATAATATATATGTAAGGTATGTAAAAGAAAGTTCGATTTTTAAATGTAAAACGTTTAGTTTTCTAAATGTTTAGATGAATAAATAACATCTTATTATATATATTTTTTGTTTTATTCATTTACCCCCTTTTCATAAAACTTTACTTTGTTAAATTTGAATCTCAATTGTTTAATCAGTTCAACTATGAAGCTTGTTGTTTGTTGTTGTGTTTTATTGTACTAGTACAATTGATGAAGAATGGTATATTGTACTAGACAAGCTTCATAGTTGAACTGATTAAACAATTGAGATTCAAATTTAACAATTTCTTAGTTCTGGCTAATAAGATGCATAACTCGATGCAATCATGTTCTTAGTTGAACTTATTAGGGTCAAATAGTTGATAGAGTAATTCTTCATGTTAACATTGATTTACATCTTAGTTGAAATGATTAAACAATTGAGATTCAAATTTAACAATATCTTAGTTCAGGCTAATAAGGTGCATTAGTCGATGTAATCATGTTCTTAGTTGAACTTATTTGGGTCAAATAGTTAATACAGTAATTCTTCATGTTAATATTGACCTACATCTTAGTTAAACTGACTTGTTTGTATTAGTTGGTACAGTAACTTATCATGATAATAATGATCAAGCCCTTAGTTGATCTTGCTAGGATCAATTAGTTAGCATAATTATTTTTCGTGTAAATATTGAACAAGATCTTAATTGGTTCAGTTACATAGATATAGTAATAGCAATCAGAATTACCTTATTTGATGTGTCTAAGTTCTTGTTAGGCTCGTATGGAATCAAGATGCTTGATTACGACTATCAAGATATTGATAGGGCCAACCAAATTTTTTTTAGAGTGTATGAATGTTTTCTAATTATTAATGGGCGGACGACGAATGCAATATACGTCAAAATCATGTTGGCTTATTTAAAATTTTAATTACGTATATCGTTTGACATGATTTTGACGTATATTGCATCCGTCGTCCGCCCATTACTAATTATGCATCGTTGGTACAGATCTCGAGGACCTCATCCTCTTGGCTATGGCTAGTCTAATCTGAGGTGTTGCACTTTGCGGAAAAGTAACAACATCTCAAGCGCTGTATTTTTATCGTATGCGATTCTCCCTGACGAGACCATTTGTTAAGTGATTCTATCATCTTCCTAGCTCTGCTCCGCCCCGTTGGTTAGCCCCCTTTCCTGCTACAGCAGTTCTATTCTGTACATTGAACTATCGTATGTTTCGTTTATTTCTCCCCATGCCCAATCCATGGAAGCTGACTGACATGGATCCTTTGAGGTTATCGGCGACGTCTTATAACTCGCGTCCGCAGACAAGTTTTTCAGCAGTATGTTAATTGTTAACAACATATAGTTCGGTCTGATGAGCCTCCGGCTCGCCAGCGAGATCAAAATAATTTCCCAGTTCTAAGATGTGTGTGTAATTGTGTATGAACATGATTACTTTATGTATGTGAGTTCGTTGGCGTGTTGACAAACCATTACGATGCACAATGGGTGACGACGCCCTCTGAATCGAGCTGAAATGGGAATCTTCTTACACAAACGAGATCGCTCGAGATTCTCAATTATGTACTTCACTTGTAACCAGTACACGCGAGTAATCATTAGACATTCATTCTAATAATGTTCTGCGGTTCTTTTTACATTTAAATTAGTTGACAATGACAACAGATTGATTAAGAAGACAATATTTTCTAGTTGGCTATCTATACTCGACTGACACCACGCTTTGTTATGGAACTGTAAACACTTTGGTTATAATTATGGTCACGGGTGTGTTCCGATCAGTTATCATTGAACGTTATCCTCATACCTATTGTATTGGCTGCAAAATAGATCGAACGTCATAAATATCATGCCAACGGTGACTAAGTGCGAATAGATGTACTATTTCAAATGAAATTGTGTCTTTAGAGGTCGAATCATTCAACATGCGTTCCCTTTAAGGGAGGCGATAAATGTGACCCAGTTATGTCGAGTGTTTTGGATAATTTTGTAGATTCCTCTACAAATACTGTATTCTCGTTGCATTAATTACTTCCCCTCGGTAACTTTACTATATTCAAAGACGTACCTAGTAAGAATTTCAGCAGTATTTTTAGGAAATAAAATCTATCCAAACTAAGTATAATATTTTAAAGTTTAGGCGGGCGTCTATTCACTATTCAACTTTTTCAGCAGAGTGAGATTGATATTAAATTGGTATCGTATTTTACAAATCTGAATACGCTTCCTAATTTAATAGTTCCTAATCGTACATCTGCGACGTCGTATTATGTTACAATTTATCGTTGGCCTGTGAATTTTGGCATAAGCAACAATGACAAGCATGGTGTCCCGGTCGTTACCAGTGATTTGTAGGTGATAATGCGCTCCGAGACGCGCGCGGCGCGTCGCTTGCGTCACGCCGCACGTGGTTTTGTTTAAATATGCGAATGCGTAACGATATTACTCGATTATGCCGGTTTTATATCGGCTCTGTAATCGGTAACCATCTTGTAATGAGGTTTGAAATCTCACGGATGTAGTCTATGTTGGATTATGTATAATTTACTAGCATAGGTACGAATCTTCCTAACAAACTATCTTATAGATAGAATAAAGGCGACATGGAGGGAGATAATTAGATAAAGTATTGTCTCAATGAAAAAGCTATTTAAAAAAAAACACTTGTTCCTTAAGTTTTGTAAATCTTTAAATATGTAATATCCTTATGGCACAGAATATTGTAACTAAGCGATAAAGATAGAGTTAGACCTGGACATTTCAGCGATTTTGATAGCTGAGACTGTGCAAGTGTTATTTTAAACGTCAACTTCTATGAAATTATGACGTATATTTAACACTAAACTTGCACAGTCTATACTACCAAAATCGCTGAAGACTTATCTTGGTCTAACTCTAAACATTTGAGAATAAGATTTGGGCTAAATTGGCAAGTACCCAGTATGTTTTATTTTTTTAAGCGCCCTTGAAGTTGTGAACATACTGGGTGATTTTATCTTTCTTGGCATTAATTTTTTTTTTAATTCCATTCAAAGATCTAACGATAGTAAATGTTACCATACTGAATTGGCCTATCTATCAGCTTAGCACACAAAAAACATCAAGCATCTACCGCAATCATTCACGTCACCATAAATAAAAATCTCATCGTACTCGGCGATAGGTAGAGATGGGTCGTGGGTATTTACCCAATTTACCCACCCAGGTAAATACCCGGTAAATACCCATCTACCCGGTATTTACCCGTATCTACCCAAATGGACGGGTAGATTCATTTCTTATTGCACATGTCGAGTTGTGTTAAAGTGGAGATATAAACGGAGTTAATGGTTGTAATTGGGCTTTTTCTACGAGGGGTGTTCAAAATATTGTCGGTATGAGAATGAAAACAAACAAGTACGAAAAGTTTGATATTTTTATTTTTCAATATACTCCCCCCCTATGTTCATACACTTAAAAGATCGATCAATTATTTTTTTTAATCCTGCATAAAAATATTTTTTATCTTTGGTGTAAAAATGCTCCTCCACTGACGCCTTCAATGCTTCATCATCGGAAAATTTATTTCCACGCAGATCCTTTTTAAGATTGGGGAACAAAAAGAAGTCGCTGGGGGCTAAGTCCGGACTATACGGTGGGTGAGTAACAATTTCAAACCCACATTCAACAATAGCTGCATTGGCAATATGAGCAGTATGGACGGGGGCGTTGTCATGCAGAAGCATAACACCTTTGGTTAACTTTCCTCGCCTCTTTTCTTTGATTGCATCCTTTAATTGACGTAGAATGTTAGCGTAGTACTGTCCTGTGATATTTACACCTTTTTCTTTATAATCGATCAGTAATACTCCTTCACAATCCCAAAATATCGTGGCCATGACCTTGCCAGCTGAAGGGATGACCTTGAACTTCTTGGGATGAGCTGAACCCTTAATGTGCCACTGCATGGACTCTTGTTTACTCTCTGGGTCATAATGATGAACCCAGGTTTCATCTCCAGTAACTATTCTTTGCAGCACCTCATCAGGATTTTCACCGCACAGGTCAATAAAATCGGAACAACAAGCTACACGCATGTCTTTTTGAAGCCGAGTCAGCATTCGCGGAACCCATCTTGCACTTACTTTTGACATATTAAGATGGTCATGGATAATATCATGCACGGTACCAATAGAGAGATTGGTTACTTGTGCTATAGATTTTACCTTCACTCGACCATCTTCCAATAAAAGTTTTTCCACTTTATCAATATTTTCTTGTGAAGTAGCTACTACAGGCCGGCCAGGTCTAGGGTCGTCTTCAACACTCTCCCTTCCACGTTTAAACTCGCTTGACCACTTTTGAATGGTAGATAAAGAAGGAGCAGACTCACGGTAAACACAATCCATTTCCTCTTTTATGGTTTTTTGATTTTTACCCTGTTTTGTCAAGAATTTTATCACGCATCGATGTTCTAATTTAGTTAACATTGTCAATTCCCACATGATGTTCATGTTTGTTCAGCAATTGCAGAAAAACAAAAGAACATCTCGCTTCGAATTATACTTTTTTTTAATGTCAATGAATAAACCTTAACGGCCAGTAACGAAAGAAATTTTAGAAGAGGTTGTAAGATATCAATACCGAGAATATTTTGAACGCCCCTCGTAAAATAAATATCGAAAAAAAAAGATGTCCCAAAATGTCCATTCCATTACGTCACGTTTTTAGTATGAGAAAAATTTTCACTTGTATGTAACGTGACGTAGTGGAATGTACAATTTTCATACAAAATTTTGGGACATATTTTTTTAATGGTAGGATGGAGAGTGCTGTCGATTCTGAGTAGAATGAGCCCAAGAACGTCCAGATTTGAAAGAATCGGGTTTTCGATATTTATTTTAGAAAAAGCCCAATTAATGTGTGTCATTTAGAATGAAAAGGTTTAGTGAAACCTGCAGTTGTAACTAAAGATTTTTTAGTACACTTTTGATAAATATTAAAAAAAAAAGACCGTCTTAAGAGTATTTTTTTAGATTTTAGTAAATTATCATACTTATACGTTGATAATACACATTCGAACTTCAGTCGGCGGGGGGTGTGGTTGGGGGGAGGGGGGTAAAAGTGAACTTTTTCATATTTCTTGGAATCTGTCATTAATATCGAAAAGTGTTGTATGTACAAACTAAAGTAAACAGAATTTTCTACAAAAAAGGATATGTACATTTTTGTCCTAAAACTAACTGTATTTGACTTATGAGCTTCCCAAATTGTGACACTGCACAATTTTTTTTTCTTATCATTCATAAGTAGTCGTTATTTTTATCTTTCTAATGTATATTAAAAGCGTTATAAAACATTTCCGGAAGCCAGGAAATGATTTTACACGATATTCATAATTCATAATTTGACTTACCTATATGTTAAAATCGAACTTCACCTCATAGCAACCTTTTCGTAATTAGTTTGAACATACATTTTATGTAACATTATAAAAAATTACTTAAATTAATCTTATTTATACTCACATACCATTAAACACATCAAATTTAGAAGAAAAACGAAAATACCCGCGTATTTACCCGCGGGTAGGTAAATATCGGGTATATACCGGGTAAATACCCGCTCTCGGGTATTTACCCATCTCTAGCGATAGGTGAAAAATTAAAAAAAAATCATAACTCCGAAAATACGAAAAATCGCGGAACATACATGGGGGTGATTCAGATAGCGCTCTAGGTCCTCTACCTCCCAGCTTCAGTATATCACTACTTCTTGGGACACCTTGTATATTAATAAGCATAATTCTAAATTCTTGCGGAACCCCTGCAGGGGTGTCGCGGAACCCTAGGGTTCCGCGGAACACACTTTGAGCAGCCATTGCTGAACTAGATCGTTGCTCCCATTTGCGAATCATGGAAGCAAAAGTACAATTAAGTTTATAAGACGCTGTACTGGCATAATGCCTGCGATCTTTCACCCCATTGGGGTGAATAACACTACAATAGATTACTCGGCACTTAGTTGCGGTAACTTTTCCTATTAGTTGCTCCCTTCCTTCATAAACTCAGTTCTTCATTTGCTTTGAAAGTATTTTATGTTCGACGGATTGTAAAGATGAATCATACCATGAGTGAACCCCTAGTAACACTTGGTATCTATCTACACCATAGCACAGTATAATAAAGAGTACTAGCATACAGTATGGACGCTCCCTGCCTCCCGTTGAAAGTGCCGCCCACCCGCTGAGACCCGGTCTCGGTTACCTCACAGTTACCCTACAATGTCTTATCTCACTCACACAAGCATGGTACGCGCTCACCTACACGAGCTTAGGCTGTGTGCGTAGGAACGCGTTTGATTCATACATTTGATCGCCAGTGTCCGAGACCATAGGATGTAGGATTAATCACATGTCCATTTACAAACGATTCTGCAAGTAAATATAGTATCCCACGTTTCTGTAAAACGTGACCAGTTCCGCAAATTCACTAAGTGGATAATATTACGGTCATTATTGAGGGTATACTGGTAATTGTATGATTACATGCACACCTTATTAATGGATGGAAATGAATAATCTCATGACTAGGCGAAATTAAAGCAGGAAAAATCTAGTGTAGATGGAATTTGTGTTGAGCAAGAGATAAGCTAGTAAAACAAAGTTAGGGGTATGCGTTTACACGTCATATGATTATAATATGCACGTGACTTCTGATTCAGTCACTTCTTAATTCACTTATTGACACTACCAGTCCTGTTATTGTCATTCGAACATTTCGAACCCATCGAGCGAACCAGTGTAAAAGCCAATATACACCAGATGTGTAACGTAGCACCGCTCCAAGCTGCAACCCCTGCACACTCCGGTTGTAATAAATGGAATTATATGTCACATGTCATATCGCTTGCGTCCTTGTAGAGTATAGGCATAGGCCCACTCAATGGGAACAACTGTTATTAATTGTAACGTTCAACCATACAAGACTCATTTCATCTATCACGTTTTCTTTACCGCTTATCTATCCATCATACATTATGTAGCGTAAAACATGCGTTTATTTACAGCTTATATTTACCACACATTGCACAGTTTGCCTTGGATTACAATTCATCGTGTTCAGAATTGGAGAAATGCCGACATTGATCTCTATAGCATAATTTTTTTGGCTGCCATGTGATGCAAAAATAATAAATCATTTTATTAAATATCAATTTAGTTTTCTAAACATAAAGGATCTTGTTACAAATTCATTTGGAGATAAGTAGAGATAACACCTAGGAATTAGAAAACGCCGATGAAAAAGGGACAAAAGGGGTAACTATCCTTATTTTTTGCACTGGACATAAAATTTCTCCTGTCGTTGTTTGAGAGACTGTTTGGCTCGAAAATTTTATTGTAACATTTCCCATTGAAACATTGTTAGAAAACACCAGATGTTTTATGTCAGCGATAAACGCTGGTCCGATAACTGTTAGTCCATTATCTCCTGCCAAAACCAGAAGGTTTCATACTACAGTTTGCTAAACATTAAGAAACCAGCTATGAGTGCATGGTGTCTTGGCAAGGGAATACCATATTATTTTCATTGTAATTGCCACATTAGAAACACTCGCGGTGTTTTGGCTTTTATTCAATCGCCATTAGTATTATTAATTTCAATGAGAAATCTCTGGTACACGTCCTGAACGACTTTCAAATAAATGTATAATTGTTTAAAGGAAAAGATTGACGGAGAGTGTCGGAAAGTAAAAGAAATATAAAATGTAATAGTGTTCTTCCTTTCATTTTGAGCATACAAGGTCTTCAATAGGTACGAAGTTTAGAACCCTCATCTGACTCTATTATCTATTTCCATGATTCAATTTCTTAGAGCTTGGTCTCCCGTCTGCATACTAAGCACAAGGTATATCTATAGAATATGTGACCATCTGACAGTTCACGCAGCAAAAGTGACTTCTGATTACCTACGCATAGCTGTTCTGTTACGGATCTGTAGTTCAGACTTGAACTTGACTTCTAATTAAACAACACAATTCTGCCTTTCCAATTAATGAAATCTGCGCATCATCCACATTTTACTCGTTGTTAAAAGTATATTTCTTTGTTACAGCGACAAAATTCCAAGAGAACCTGCTGAAGACCATGATTCAGATCGAGAACACATTCTTCGAGCTGGGCAGGACGTGTCAGAGGAATTGTCTGATCATCTGCGATAGGGGAGCTATGGACGCGAGTGCATGTAAGTGTCTTAATCGTTACTCTCGACATGAGAGGTCTCCAGCCTTGCTTTCCAACACTGTAGAATATGAAACTGATAAATAATCTACATATCAGAAAAATCATCCACTGCTGCGGCGGTAGTACGGTCGCATTTTTATCGCCTGTCACCTTCTAATAAGTATGTCAGGTGCGAAAGTGACAGACATAGTGACAAGCGATAAAAATGCAACCGTGCTGCCACCGCTGTTTACATGACATGGTAAGTGTTGAAAAATTGTCAACACCATTCATAGGATGTACTTACGTAGAGATCATATTCTATTACCTATAATATCATGGAAATGTTTTGAGAAGCTTTATTTGTATGGTATGGAATGGATACGACTAGACTAGACAGTAAAAAGATAAGGTATACTGAAGTGTTTGTGATATTCATTATGACGCAGGTTGTAAACTGAATCTATTAGATATACTCTGTCAAGCAATTTCCGTCAGTAGACAACCGCGGTACTTACTTAAATTTAAAAAATGTAGGCGCGTAGGGTTAATTTGAATTTCGCGCCTTTTTTTACTGACAAACTTGTTTGACCGGGTATAACATGTTGATATCTTATATTGAAAGGGGACCTTGAAGAATGTCACGTTTTTCTTTTTTATAATAATATCGTTACCTCATCATATATTTATGCATAACAAACATACCTAAACTTATACGTATGATTCAACAAGAGTAAACAGATGCATTGCAACTGATAAAACAAAATCCCATTTAACAAATTACGACTTTTAAAGTCATAAATGTCGGTTTATATCTCCATTTGTTCATGTCGTTCAGTCGTGATCATGC
Source organism: Cydia amplana (assembly GCF_948474715.1). Classification (NCBI taxonomy): domain Eukaryota; kingdom Metazoa; phylum Arthropoda; class Insecta; order Lepidoptera; family Tortricidae; genus Cydia; species Cydia amplana. The sequence continues at coordinate 16,181,754 of NC_086074.1, read as the reverse complement.
AAGATAGGTACTGTTTTGTCACTATTTTAGGATGCTATCTTAGGGCGCCTGTACACGGTGCCGCCACCGCACCTTCGCGCTATGTACACGAGACGCATAAAGCCCGCCCCGGAGGCGGTACCGTGTACACGAGCCCGTGCGGCGGCAGTGCGATGTCGGCGCGGAGGCGGCACCGTGTACACGAGCCCTTACATGGTGTTACGTGTTTGCTTTTTAAATAGCGTTACAATAATATTTACCTAAACACCAGCATATAGTTAACATTCCATAATAACGTCCAATATTTTACTGATCTCATTTAGATGTTACCGATTCATTATTTATGCTCGTATTTGGAATGTAAAGTATTTCTTAGTTGGGGGTTGGACTATCTATACCGAGTATACCGACCTGTATAATCCAATAGAATATTTATTTACTTAATCATAAGCCAGGTTGGTTCAAGGTCGTCAGGCTAAAACCGGTTATCGTTGGGCCGGTTGCTTTCTATCGATGTGTGTGCATCGATGGCCCCTGATGTCCGTTTTTGGAATTCTATCAAACTATAATAATGTCACCAATCAGCACATGGACTTATGAGGGGTGCCACTCTATTCTCTCTTGAATATGCATCTTAATACTGGAGGCCTATTCATATTGGTAATTTCTTGTAATGAGACGGTAATGTATATGATCTGTCAGCTGTCAGTGACGTTTCTGGTTGAGGAATCAACAGAGATCATATCCATAACCGTTTGATAACAAGATTATACAATTTATAAAGTTAGCATTGCCCTCTTGATCTCAAAAGGGGGATATTAGTATGATGCACGTATGTTGCACACAGTGGAACGGGATTTCCATTCTATTCATTCTTGAGCCAACAGGAGTGGTCATTTCTCCATACAAACGTACTCGACTGTTTCCTCCGTGGGTTTTGAAGCTAGAGCAATTATTTTTTCAACACAGATTAATATTGTCAATATATGTGTGTCCCAGTAAGGGCATTTATTTGTGTGATGAGCACAGATATTTGTTCCTGAGTCATGGTTGTTTTCTATGTATTTAAGTATTTGTATATTATATATATCGTTGTCTGAGTACCCACAACACAAGCTTTCTTGAGCTTACCGTGGGGCTTAGTCAATTTGTGTAATAATGTCCTATAATATTTATTTATTTATGTGTCGGACCGTTTTGCTTTTTTTGATATAATTATTTGTTTTTAAAGGCGCTAGAGCCCTTCAAAAATGGCCTAACTGACTATGCCGCAATGAGAGGCGTGGTATTCAAAGCTGATATCAATTAGCCAAAAAAACAAAACGGTCCGACAAAGATAATTTCATTACCATTTAGATCTCAACATTTTGTCACATTTGGTTAAGTTTTGGGGGAGGAAACGGTCGAGTACGAAACCTCGTTTTTTGAGATTTTTATGCAGGGTTTTTCGCCTTGTCCTTATCGCACTAGTTTTAGGAGCCGCTTCCATTAGCGAGACGGGTATGTTTACCTAAAATATTTAAATCTCAGCTCCCGTATCCTCTTAAGAAACGCAGGGACCGCCCGGCTTCCCAAGTGTAGGCATTTGGTTTACGAAAGCGACTGCTATCTGGCTTCCTGGCAGATTTTCCTGTAAGTGATTGTGTAGCAACAATCATGCGGTAAGAGTAACGATGCCGGGGATTCCCAGTCAAGTATTTCGATTATTTATTACAGCAAACAAAGTTGTGGTGAATAAACAGATTGATTGTTAAACGGAAACTGTGTTAGTAATAATAGGATAGGCCGACATATACCAGAACGAAAACCCGAACTAAACAAGCAATTTGTATGGCATTCTCAACAAATATTAGAAAGAACGTTGAGAAATATTCGAAGAACCCATACTTGCACATAAGACAACGGATTATTATTTCTTAAAATGTAATCTCAGCTGCTCAGCTGTAATGTAATGGTGCTCTGTGGAGCAGTACCAGTGTGTCACGTCAGTTGTGTATTGTGTATACAAATTAAGTAAACCAGACAGAGCTTGCCACATTTACGCGCAGTTGTTTTTCAGATAGCTCCTTTCTGTACTAATTTTTCCATTCAACGTATACTTATGGTTCTACTAATAATCTTGGACTCAAGGGCCAGAGCAGGCTTTCAACTCTCCTGTAAGCTTTCGCAGGCTAAAATCTAGGGCCGTAGTTAGGAGACCCCTGTAGATACTAGCATATCCTAAACGGCCATTGTTTCTATTTCAGTTATATCGAAAGAGAAGTGGGAGGCAATGCTGAATGCCAACAGCTGGAACAGCGTGGAGCTGAGAGATAACCGGTACAACCACATCGTGCACATGGTCTCCGCTGCCAACGGGGCTGAAGACTTCTACTCCACTGAGGTAATGAGGAAAATATTTCTAGTCTATCAAAAGGGATCAAAATTTGCCAGCCAAAAAACGACCTTGATGATTTAAATTTATAATAGGATTTTGATTGTCTCGTCTGGTCTGTACTGTAGTTCTCATGGAGTTAAAGCTATTTGAGATTTAAAAAAGTCCCAGAAGAACTATCGAAAGGATTTAAACCCTGGGACTTTAAAGTTCACCAGAGTTTTATTCATAAAACTTAGCAAACCCTTTAATTTTATCTATTTCTATCGCATATTAAGACGAAACAGGAGCTGAGATTTAAATATTTTAGGTAAATATAGGTACCCGTCTCGCTAACTGAAGTGGCTCCTAAAAGTAGTGCGATAAGGACATGGCGAAACATTAGGGTGTTTCACTTTTGTATGGAGAAAAAAAAGTTGTAATTGTTTTCCTGACTTTGCTCACCAATCGAGTCTCCCCACTCTAAAAACTATCTATTTCAATTTTCATAATAATCGATTAACGTTTAAAGGTTGCACAAATTGAAAATGTGGAGGGAGAACCCCATACATTGCGTGAAAATTAACTATTTTTTTTTTAAACAAAATATAATGAACTGATACTAAAATCTAATGGAAAAACTGAATTTTGCGTCTAAAACACGATAAAACCACTTTTCCTTTGGAAACAGGTGGAAAAACTGAAAAATCTTCATTAGAACATTTATCGAGTAACCAAAACCCAAGTTAACTACTAATTTTAAAATTGATTTATATGTAGAAGGTTCAGTATCACACTACTCACCGCTTTGATGGTAGCCGCTTAAACCATTTTCTACCCTCCGATGTAGAGTCGTTGGTTATTTGAGAAAACTTTGTTGATGTTGTGCAACCTCTAAATATTGACCGATTTTAATTTTTTTTGGTATATAATATTTTTTAATCAGGAAGAACCAGAATTCGTGCAAAGTCAGATGAAAATCGAAAATTCGGAAAAATGAAACACCCTACGAAACATCCTGCGTAAAAATCTCAAAAATCGAGGTCTCGTACTCGACTGTTTCCTCCTCCAAAACTTAACCAATCGTAACCAAATTTGGAAATCTAAATGATCGATAGGACCGTTTTGCTTTTTTGGCTAATTGATATCAGTTTTGAATACCACGCCTCTCATTGCGGCATAGTCAATTAAGCCATTTTGGCCATTTTTGAAGGGCTCTAGCGCCTTAAAAAAACAAAAATATCAAAAAAAGCAAAACGGTCCGACACAGATATTGACAATATTAATCTGTGTTGAAAAAAATCATTGCTCTAGCTTCAAAATCCACGGAGGAAACAGTCGAGTACGTTTGTATGGAGAAATGACCACTCCTGTTGCCTCTTAATGTCAAAATGATGATAGGGATACACGAAACGATTATATCTATTATCAACGGCTTCTTACACTTAGTTTGTTTTAGAACTATATATAATATATATGTTTGTTTTAATATGCCAAAATGAATATGCACTTGGCGCACTCCATAGCGCTTTCTACATAGATAAAATCATCATAACATTCGTAACACATAATCCCTCCTTGGCGGGCCAAGATAAGCAAATCCAAAACATTCCGATTTGTGATAATATTGATAATTGAAAATAGACATAAGCCTCTGCGAAGGGCAATTGTACCAACTATCAGGGAAAACCCCATTGTGTGGAAATGTAATGGATTTTTTTATCAAAACAAATATTACGATATGAGATGACGTGATAAGTTGATAACTTTACATTGAAAAACAATTAAATTATAAGAAGATAAAGTACTACTGACATATAAAAAATTAATTAATGAAGACTGGCACAAGATACCGCGCTTCGTAAAAAGGGAAATTATCCATCTCTCTATATTTGATACAGAGCGAAAGAATCGAGTGATCGCGCGACAAACGAAGTCTATGCCAATTGTGCTAGCCCCCTAGATAAGTTCAATCGTATGATTCAAACTGTGCCTGTGAAAAATGCAAGCAATGCTTAACCTTCACTTTACGAATTACGATTCAGGCCACCACGTGACAGGCATAGCCTAGTGTGGGCTGGACATTATGTATTATTAATTTATTAATAAGGTTTTTTCTTTTAACTAAATATTATTCTTATTCTTTATGTTTCCACTTAATGCGACATTGACATATCGTTGGCTTAAAGCCATTTTCTTGGCGATAAAATCTTATCGGCATTTTCACATCATGACCACGTGAAGATAACCATAATATCGTGATCTTGTCTCGTTTCAAGGTTGCTAAATTTAAAAACAAAGAATTAGTCGACGTACGTCATTACTCAATCAACTCACACCAAGTAAACAGGAATGTTGTTTTCTTCTTTTTCTTCCCTGCTAGGAGGGATCAAAGTGGCACTTTTCCTTCCTGCTAGTAGCGTTCAAAGTAACACTTTTCTGTTCTAGCACACTATTTTTAAATTTTTTTGGCTTAAATAATCTGTTTAAGCATCAGATTGTGTCAACACTAAGATTTTTTTATTTTCCTCATAGTTGATGTGAAAAGCAGTATGTGTCACACGGTATCAAAATTATTTCGTCTTGGGCGTTAACACTTGAATCCCTCATTACGCTAGAATCTATCGCTTCAATCAGAATTCAATATACGCCCTTGACGGAAATATATCATTTTGATCCCTTGTAACACAAACTACTATTGTTTACAGGACCACGCGTGCCGGTCGGAGGGCGTGGAGCTGGCGCGAGAGCTGGACTACAACGCGGCCGCCGCCTGGATCGGCCACCCCTACTTCGACGTCATCGACAACTCCACAGACTTCGACAAGAAGATGAACCGACTCATCGCCTGCGTCTGCCAAAAGATCGGCATCGAGACCGGGGACCGGCTCAACGTCAACTCCAAGAAACGCAAGTTCCTCGTCAAGGGACCTCTCCCGCCAGACTCGGCGTTCCCCGCTTTCCAAGACTTCGATGTCGTTCACAACTACTTGCAGAGCGATGTCCGCAAAGCCCAAGTCAGGCTCCGCAAGCGTGGACAGAAAGGCCACTGGTCGTACATTCACACGCTTCGGAAATTCCATCCCAGTAACGGGCAGTCCGTGGAGGTGCGGACGCAGCTCTCGCACAGGGACTACCTGAACATGTTGCCGCAGCGCGACGACGCCCATTTCACCATCTTCAAGAAACGCCGCTGCTTCATATTCAACAATCAGTACTACCAGCTGGACATCTACAGGCAGCCCACTCACCCGAGGTGATTTCTCGTTCCATTATCTCTATCAAATATGTTTACGTATTCATACTAGTATATATATTATATGCATTAATGAGAATAAAATTGTTGTTATTTAGAGTCTTATTATTTTCGACCTCGAACAAAAATAGCAGCTCAGCTTTATACAGGTAAATTTTGGCATGGGCTTGACTTGGTAGTGATAGATTAGTACTTAGGTCGTATATATTCTTATAATTTTTATTTCTTTTTCATACGTAATGGTTGTTAGAACATGTTGTAACGTTGCAGGTGCCGCGGCCTAGTCCTCCTGGAGACGTACAGCGCGGCGTACGACCAGGACTCGCTGCTGGCGACGCTGCCCAAGTTCCTCGCCATCGAGCGCGAGGTGACCGGCGATCCCGCTTTCTCCATGTACAATCTCTCGCTGAAGGAAGACTGGAAGACCTCGAAAAGGTACTATGGGGGCCAAAAAGACGCGGGCACTGAGTGCCATGGTGAGTTTAAGTGCTTTTATATCATCCTATGTTGCCATTTACAATTTTTTACATCCTATGCCATCTCCTATTCCATCCTTAACCCTTTACCAGGCTGACAGTTCAAAAATGACAATTGGATGTCAGTCTTACTCATTGAATATAGAACACAAGTTTGAAGTGCCGTATATGGGAAATATATCTCCCTCAGCCGCCTGGTAAAGGATTAAGTCAAAAATCTATTTAAAGGTGCATTTGGTTGGAATTATAATAATTCAGATAAATGTCATTAAAACCTAAACAAAAAATATAGTGAGCAACTTGGTTAGAAATGATTATTCGTATGAATCATACAACATCCTTGGTCTGAGACAATTTGTTGTATGTATTGTGATAATTTTCATTGAGACAGTGATATCTTTTAATCACTCTGAAATTGAATTCCACCCATTTGGACCATATTTTACAGCAATATGTGGCAGGCTAGTAACTATAATAACTGATTTCCTCCTACTTTCCTTGTGTGCGAGACATACTCGCCGGGCACATATTGCTGAGTAATTTTACTCTTAAGTATATTCCCCATTATCCCAAACATGGAAACATGATTTGTCGAGGTTGAGTTTGAGTAACTCGACGGTCCTGAAAGTTGCCCTTGTTTCTAGGGTTTCGTCCAGCTAAATGTAAAAACGAAACCATTATCGTAGCAAATATTTCTAAAATAGCAAATGTTCTATTTTCGGGTTACAAACTTCGCCTTTAATATAGGTAGTGTTCCTCGTATGTTTGCATGATCATATAGAATTATAGAATCTTAACACTGGCGTAATTGTGATAGATTAGCTAGTCACATTAGTGTAGAGCATTAGTTCATAGACAAATTTTATATTTCCTAATTCAATTTATATTTTGTAGCACTTTTCAATGTCCCGCACCGTAGTGTGTGTCGTGCAAGTGACGTTCCCCTTGACCCGCGCTGGCGCCCTTTAAATATTAAAGACGCGTACTTTTACAGATTCGAAAGCTGTTATTCTGGGACATAAGTTGTCAGATATCAATTCGAGCGATACCTCTAATTTGGACAACACGAATTTAGGAGCGGCAACTAACAAACACAAACCGAGTGTTAGTAAACATTAGAAACTGTAGTGTTCGATACGATGTGACTAACATTATTCCGCCAGTGTTCAGATGAGAGTGCGAGGGGTTAAACGTGGTTTTCTTTTGGTTTATCAGGGCAGGCTAAGTGGTCGTTGAATGGTCACGCTGACAAGCTCAATGGGCATGCGTGTAAAGTCAATGGGCATGGTGAAAAGTTGAATGGACATGCGAAAGCCAACGGGTGTGGCGAGAATGTGAACGGCCACCACGAGACGGGCGCCAACGGCCTCGCCAACGGCCGCCATGACACCCTCCACGGCCACTCCATGGATCTCCCGTCACCAAAGATTCCTAAAAAGGTCGCTGTTAAGATTTAAATCGCCGTTATGTACCTCTATGTACTAGATAATTTTAGGACTAATATATAATTTGACTCTTTTCCACTACTCGATGCTAAACTATACTAAGGCGGAAACTTGAAATATTTGAAGAAACAGTACTATTGAACCATGATGTATAAAACGTGTACTTATTCGTTATGAATTTATAATTGTATAAATTGCCAAATGAAACTATTTTTATAGAAAATATGTATCAAATGAAATACCCAATGCACTTAAAGTGACTCAGGATACTTAAGACATAGCTTAACTGTTTCATATTGTTTGTGCCTTTACAACAAGTTGTATATTTGAATATATTTCGTGTTTATATCATCTATAACATGCAAATAAAGTTTTAGTACTTAATTATTGCAATAATATTATGGACTTAGTATTGTTGCGGTTTAGATTATTGTGAAGTATTCTAGGTTTTATTTTACCTGATACAATATAGCATTTGTTTTGTTGTTTCAAGGCTATGAAAAAGGCAAACTCGAATAAAATTAATGTTTATATGAAATCAGAACACCATCATTGAACTTGATTTGTAGTTTCACTAGTAAATTTATATGTCTTGGTGTTGTAACGTGACTGTAGAATGTTTTACTTGAAGTCGTTTTAGGGGTCCAACGTGAACTTCAATCAGAAAATGTACAAACACACCCCTAATAATTATAGTGGCCTTTTACCAATGAAATTCATATGCTAGATAATTTATTTTTATGACAGACAGAGTTGCTATTGTGTGGCATAGTAAGTAATCGGTGTAGAAATTGGTGTCGTCTAAAGATATTTTTGTTGTGTCGGAATCAAATGAAGATCATTTTATAGTAACTTATAAAGTATTGAAGCCGTCAGTAGTGTAATTTATAATTAATTAAGATGTATGTGAGTATTACTCTCAACGGATTCTGCTCAGCCCGTCCAGGTCCAGGCTATCTAGATGGCTGTGCTATGTAATTTTACGATTGATAAATATACCACCAATGTTGGCTGTAATATCTAACGCCAAGTAATGTATCTTGTAAGCTTTTTGGACGTAAAAATCTCTAAATTGCATGTCTATCTGCATTTTATCTTCTTGATTAAAGAAAAATGCGACCTTGAAGCTTTGTTTTTATTTTTATTGATACCCCAGTTGAGTGTACCCAACCAAACCTAAGATCCATTGATAATTAGGTCAAAGAAATATTAAGCGAGACAAATTAGTGTTTCGAATTGTACAGCTAATATAGATGGCGCTGTACGACTATGCGGTAACACTGGTTGACAAAAGTTGATATTTACCAAACAATACGGCTACTATATGCCTGGTACAGCGCCATCTTCTTCAGCTGTCAAACTCGGGCACCATCTTACACTTCACATATAGCCGTAAAAGTGCATGGCAATTATATCAATTAATTCATTCATAATTTCTTCATGCAATATCGCAGCTCACTGTACTGGGACAGTAACAAGTACTGTGATGTACTTAACTATCAAATCAACCTTAGTACAAACACGGAAGTCGTTATGTTGAGAGCGCGATTCAGGATTTTGATTACACGGATCAAGTGTGTAACTCGTACACTGAAGAAATATAACCACTATGCACGGAACTATTTCAGCACGAGATTGGAGATCATCATTATCCCAAGAAAAATCTAATTAGTCTTCAGGATTCGTATACTAAACAAATAGTTCATTAACCCCAAAAAAATTTGATAGCGCGCTTCAGAATTTTGACTATACGGAACAGCGTCATCTATACTTCGTTTTTTTAGCATTAGAAAGAACTTTGCGAAAGTGAGCTTGTGGTTCCAAATCGGGCACTTTTTGATGTTACATTCGATAATTCAATTAACCTTTTCGACGCCGTGTCAAACACAAAAGCTGTTTCTCAGACGTCACGTCACCGAAGTTTCATAACTGAAATTGAACTTTATGCATATGCACCTAGGTCTATGTTGCTCTGTGGTCTATGACCGATTATTACGTCTTTGGCGTTGGACCTGCGGAGTGCGGTGCGTATATATCGGTTATTGGCGTCCAAAAGGTTAACGAGCTTGATAAAAACTGCACGACGCCACAGAATAAGTTAAGCCCTTGCTACACGGTCACCGACAAGCCCCCAGACCGCGTGGCCTTGGTCCGTCCCGGACCGTGTAGACAGTTGTTTACAACAAAATTTGACCAAAACTGACCAAGGACAGACCAAGGTCAGACGGTTAGAAGGCTTGTCGGCGACCGTGTAGCAAGGGCTTAATACGACGTTACTTCTGTAGAGTTCTTTCTAATGCTAAAAAAACGCAATACAGCGCGATTCCGAGATTTTAGTACACGGAACAGCGCCCGTTATTCCACTTTATAAAATTCCGAGTTTGTGGTCATACAAGAAAAATCTTAATAGCGCGATTCAGAATTTTGGCCACACAAATCAGCGCCATCGAACGTGTGATTCGTATACTAAACAAAATCTGCAGGAGACCCTTAAATATTCAAATGTATCAGGATTGCCTAGAATATAAATAAATAAAAGGATCTTATGTATTCAAGATTTTTTAATGCTATCCCGAACTTTTTGCTCTTTGTACATTTTTATGACTTTCTTGCCAGGCACTAAACCCTGGCTGAGACCAGGTCTCTTCAGCTTTCTCCTGTCTGCTTCACCCTCCCAAGTATCTTCCTCGTTATCCAAAACCACCTGTGGTGGTGGAACAGAGGTCATTGTCCCTGAACCTTCACAGACAACTGTTTTCAATTTCTGAAATGAAAGAATTTGATTTTATAATAAGGCATTAAATTTGAAATGGTAAGGAAGAGGTAAGGTCATAGACTAATAGTACTTAAATAGCTTGTGACAAGTTATTGTGGCCATAGAGAAATATAGTAAGACAAGAGTGCTCACTCCATACATCAGTTTTGAAACCAAAATGACTAATAATTTCAGTGTCTACATCTAGCATCGAGTAGCGGAACTATCAGTACTGCTACTTGACAATAGATGTAGCACTGACCGGAAAGTCTTATGCTCAACAACATAAGACTTTCTTTTTCACATCTCTCCAAGTCCCCAATAACGCCACATGCACCTATCGTGTGAATAGCTCGAAGGTGGATATTGGGCTGTAGCTTGGAGGATACAACTAAACGGAGTAGCCATTAACAGGCTTTCCCCTCTGTCGAAAATAGGCGGCCAACGGTCATACACAATGTATGGACTGACGTTTATCTGACATGGCTATTTTTACGTTACGCATACATTTGACGTTCCCCTCCCCCGCAAAAATCGGCAGACTGTTTTGTACAGAAAATTACAGACATGGCGTCTCCGTTTGATTATATCCTCCAAGGGCTGTAGTGTCATTATATGGAACTTGCTAACTATGTAAACAAAATTCACTAGTAAATTGCCATGCAGAGACAATTTTAATATGGCAGTTTGTTTACATAGCATGTTCCTTAGAATGACACTTAGCTGCACATGTCCGTTGACATCTTTGGCGGTCAAAGTGTTAAGGGATACATTATAATAGTTCCTTTACCTGCTTCTCTGCCTGCAGCTCCTCAGCAGTTTTCTGAATATCAGAATCATGTGCATATTTGCAGTTGTGTCCAAACCGACACCTCCCTTTACGGTAGTTCCAGCATATCTTCTTGCCGTTGATCATCTGTGTGTTGTCTTTACCTGGAACCTTAACAGTCATGGCCTATGTACTTGACGATTGTATGTACAATTAGATACAACGTTTTCCTACATTTGGAACTATTTTTATAAAGATTAAATGTTGTACCAAAAGAAAACTTTTTCATAATCGTGTACTTTATTGAAAATAAAAAGAGAAGAGAATAATGATATAATATTCTGGCAAAACGTAAACATAACCATGTCTACTACATGTGGATGTTAAGAGTAGGTTCTTTGTTAACAAAATCTCCTAGTTTTTAAAGTTTTAAAAGCAATAGAAAGTCAACATATACCATTTTGACGTGTTTCTCCAATATCGCTGCCTTGGCCAATTCAGCTTCGACGAACGGGTTCGAGAACACTGAGGTGTGTAGCGAGCTCTCTCCAAGCGCTGGTTTAGGTAACTTTGGTTTGGAAGCATCCTCAATACTCTCAGTAGGTCTACATAAAAAAAATGCCTTAGCTAAAAATTTGATGTTTGTAGTCCATGCATGTCTATAAAAATTCAGCAACAATACAATAGATATATTATATAGGTTACGAAAGCATGAAGATTCCAAGATTGTGCAAGAGGGCTATGCATTAAATACTTACTTTTCGTCTGGAGATTCTTCGTTATCCTCATCGGAACTCCCCGACGATGACGTACCATAATCTAGTAAAGCGTTCATTTTAACTAAAATTCCGTGTTTTCATTCCAAAACGAATTAATTTTAATATTTAAATCAAGCTTGTGATTTGTTTATGCTTCATTCACACTTGCACAGATTAGGTAAGGTAAGACGTCCTAGAGAGGATCGCGAAACGCGAATAATAATTTATTTGGAAAAATAAAATGAAAACATTCATGCCAACCTACAGGCAAAAATAAAATTGGCTATGGATAAAAAAGAAAAGTGTCATAAACAAAGGGATACCACAGTAAAAATATCAGTTTATATGGTAGTTTTTGTTACATAAAAGAGTCTTGGCAACATGAATCTAGTCTAGTATAACTGGATCAGGCAAATTGGTTTGGGGAAATGACCGAACGAGATAGTTTGAAGGCCGGCGTCCACTAGACCACAGAATAAATAATAGTACTAAGTACAGAAGACTCACTCTCTAACAAAACGCGTCTGTTACGATCACCACAGATATGGCCGCTAGGTGGCGACAGCGCCACGCGCGGCTTATGGCTTTCCCCAAAATTGGGGCCGAATGGATGTACCTGTAGCAAAGCGACGAAATCGCGGAGTGAGACACGCCTGACTAGACTCGCCGAGGCGAGTCGAATCGAATCGCAATAATTCGCCTCCTATATTTTCTATGCAACTGCGTCCATTGACGAAGAGCCGCGGCGCGCCGATTCGAATCTCCGCGCGTATTGCTCGTCAGGCGAATTTCTGCGGCTACGCGTTTCGACACTTTCGACTCGACTCGGCGAGTCTAGTGGAGGCCAGTCTTTAAGTATCTTTCAGTAGGAGTAACAGCTAAAGCGTTATTATTGTTTGTTTTGTTCTTGTCACAGTCCCACTTTTTTTTTATTCCCCACCGTAAAGGGTCGTCCAGAAATCATGTGATCATATTTGGCCTATTTTTGATCCCCCCCTTCCCCTAGGTGATATTTGGTGATTTCAACCCCTGCCACAAGATCACATGATAATTATGATTATGATGCTCTTAAGGCACAATGGGCCATCGCCGGCCAGACCAAGGGACGCAGCCATGCGGTAGAATGAGATAGCAATATCACTTGCTCCCTCTAACGCATAAATGCGTCCCCCAGAATGGCCCACGCTGGCCCATTGTGTACTGGGGCCTTTAGACGCTAAAGCTTTAGATTCCTCCGAAAAAGCTTTGGATTCCTCCGAAAGCGGTGCCGTCATATAGCGGGCGCAAAAGACGGCCGTCTTTACGGTGACGACATGTGGAAAGTACCACGGCGTCATAACCAGGGATGTTGCGAATATCCGCATCCGCATCCGCAACCGCGGAACTTCCGCATTATTTTCAACATCCGCATCCGCATCCGCATCCGCATAAAATCGATGCGGATTTAATGCGGATGCGGATGTGGAACAGGTCGGTACAGGAACGTCTTAGCATCGGCGTAAGTGCTAGACTGCTAGGTAATTTAGTCATTAAGCAAAAAACTTATTAGAAATGAGCAGTCAAGCGTGAGTGGGACTTAATGTACGGAACCCTTGGAACGCGAGGCCGACTCGCACTTGGCCGGTTTTTTGAAATAAAAATTACTAAAATGTAATATTTGACGTTGTTTATGCTACTATCTTGACATCCGCATCCGCATCCGCATCCGCGGATGTGAGCCTTTAAAAATCCGCATCCGCATCCGCATCCGCGGATGTCAAAAAATCGGCATCCGCAACATCCCTGGTCATAACACACCGTCAGCCACCAGGTCAAAGCGGCTAATTTGAAAAATGTAGGCGCGAAGGGATATCGTCCCATAGAAAATTTGAATTTCGCGCCTTTTTCTACTGACAAGATTTGCTTGAACATCTATAATTTACTTGGAGGATGAAATATCATCAGAAGAGGAAAATAATCGTAGTACGGAATCATTTATTCAAATCTCGTGTCATTTATTCAAAATGGCGTCACCGCTATCTAATAAAATGTTCACGAAACTATCGACACCGTCATGGCGGCCGTCATCCAAATGACGGCACCGTTTTTTTACGTTACGTTGACAATCAACGCCGTCTAGGAAACCGCGCCATCTTCTACTATTCGGCGGAATACCGAATCTACATAGACAACGTTCTAGTGACGTCATTCACCGCTATATAGCGGCCGTCATATGACGGCACCATTTTCGGAGGAATCCAAAGCTTAAGGCCTGAGTAGACGCTCGAAGCGGAGCGTGGCGTAGGGGTCAGGAGTAATTTGAGCAGCGTGCACTAAGGCCGCTCCTATACGTTTGCATTTGTTTAACGTGCACGCCTCACGCCCCGCCCCGCTGCACGCCCAACTCGAGCGTCCCCCCTCCCCCATCGTGATATTTTCCTTACCCCCCCCCCTCTAAACGAACACATGATTTCTGGACGACCCCAAATTTAGTATGGATTATGGTGGGCAAGGCAACATCAACAAATACATTCGACCAATCATAGTGTCGCATTGAGTATGTTTTGTCTTGGTTTTGTCCCTCTCTAGGATCCTACCATCTATGCTTGGCAAGTTGTTATTTTTTTATAGTTTACCCAGTAAAACCCAGAACACTGTCAAAGCTTTGGTTTCCTCGGAAAGCTCAAAGCAGTGCTGTTATATCATATAGCGGCCGTCATATACCTAGCGGACGTAAAAGTCATATCTATCTATCTATCTATATAGCCTTTTATTCCGATCCTTGGGTACAACGGTTATTAAGTCGATTTTATTATTTTTACTACAATATGTCCCGCAGTTCGGTGTGCCTCTTGGCATAGGCCTCCTCCAACCTTCTCCACTGTACTCTGTCCTCTGCAACTCTGGACCAGTAAGGCCCCAGAATTAAGCGGATTTCATCTACCCATCTTGTTTTTGGATGTTTTTGTTTTCTACTTCCGTCTCTTGGGTGCAAAAGTCATATAGCGGCCGTCATATAGCGGTCGTAAAAAGACGGCCGTCTTTACGGTGACGACATGTGGAAAGTTTCACGGCGTCATAACACACCGTCAGCCACCAAAGTCAAAGGAAACGTATCCAGGAGTATATATACGTGTATATGGACGATCTTGATTTAGCTTTACTAATTTACTTGGAGGATGAACTATCATCAGAAGAGGAAAATAATCGTAGTGCGGAAGATCATTTATCTCGTAGTACAGGTGCATTTGAGATTTTAGTACAAATAAAAATGGCTTCACCGCTACCAAATAAAACGTTTAGAATACGATCCGCCCTACTTTTTTGTGATTATCGCTCTAAAAGTAGTAATTTTAGTAGAAATAGTAGATTTATGTGGTAGCCCTAAAATTTCTTCTTTTTTCTTGTGCAAGCGAGATAGCAAATAGTGCCAGTCTTCTCCTCGTGGTGAAGGCGGCATCAATTTCTGAATTAATTACCATTTGTCGCGAAACTGCGCGTCCTCTATCTTTTCTAGACCAAAATCTCTAATCTTATCCCTGCTTGTGTTAAATAGTGTTCTAAATGGCTTCAGATGATGAAGTAGACGGTTCATTTGCAGGTAAACGTTGAATATCTATTAGCATGTCATAGGTAAGCCGCGAATAGCGGTATCATGTGTTTACTTGTGGTATAAGCAATTAAAAATTTGAAGATTTTGGCTTTCGAATTAAAGTGTTAAAAACAAACAGCATCGAACGACAGTATGTGTTCTTAAAACATCTAATAGTGCAGTATAATGGTGTAATTGTTTTCGGTGGGTTGTAAATATTTTGTGAGTGGCAGTTCGTGACAGAAAAGAACATGCAATTCTGCTCATTACTACTTAACAAAATGGACGCCGCCAAACAAAGGGATTAGTGACCTTAACCGCTAGGAGCGCGCGTGTTTCGGAAAATACTGGGTTCTCGTGGGTTTGCCGGTGCGAGACAGGTGGTGAGCATGGTTGCAGTGGTTTGACCAGTTTATTTTATTTCGTTTTAGGCGACGAGGACGTGGAGGAAGGTGAAGGTCAGAATGAAAATTCTGGGGAAAGTGATGAAGCACCACCTAAGGTAAGAGTATACATTTGTAAACAAAAGTGCTTGATGACACTGTGTTGGCATCTTCAGAAGGTGATTGTAGAGATCCCTGGTGTACTGATAAATATAACACCTAGTTAACATAATTAATTTATTTATAAAACCGCCAATGAGGCGTAATGCCTATCTGAAAGTCTTCAAAACCAGTGCCTATTTTTCACATCTTTACTTTCATTTTGTAAACAAAATAAAATTAACTTTCCCTAGGAGGATGATGAATACTCCCCAGAAGATGGTAGAAAGAAGAAGAAGGGTAAGAAAAGAAAGGCCCGTGGAGAAGACAAAAAGGGCAGAAAGAAAAAGAAGAAGCGAAAGAATGAGAGTGAAGATGTAAGTACTTTATAATATACATATTATAGACTAGCGCCTGCAAATTTGTTGGTACAAAAGTTAACAAACTATAATAAATGTCATTACTGTAGTTGTTGTTGTCCTAAGGCACCCTAAAGGTGCAGAGGGCCTTCATTACTGGAGTACTGATTTTAGTTAATGGCCTCCTAGCCTAATGGTAGTGAACCTGCCTATGAAGTAGGTTTGAATCCTGGGACTAAGTTGATTTGTGTTAGATTGTCCAGTATTTATTTATTTATAAAATATATTAATCCAGGTAATAAGTTTTTGGCAAAAATTTTATTTTTGGTACACGCTTTTATCGCTGACTGTACTTTTCTTACGACAGACAACTAATACTCATCGAGACAATTCTAAAAACCCTTAACACAATTAGGTTGCGTTGTTTCATCATAGAGTTCCTATGGCCACCTCCTGTCTCCGTCATCAGATCAGCTCGATGGTACCATAATATTGTCACCTGACTTACATGTGTATGCAAAATTTCAGCTGAATCGGAAATCGGGAAGTGGATCAAATTTAACTTGCAAGATTCCATTACATAGTTACATACAGGTCGACCTAATAAAAGCGTGTTAAAAACTACCTGCATATATTGTATCATTCTTCAGATGTTTTTGTACCTAAGAACTTAAATGAGTTTGTAAACACAAACATTTACATTTTGTAATCCGTGTGATGAAAAACTGACATCAATAATATCTTTCTTTT
Organism: Cydia amplana; assembly: GCF_948474715.1. NCBI lineage: Eukaryota > Metazoa > Arthropoda > Insecta > Lepidoptera > Tortricidae > Cydia > Cydia amplana. The sequence goes on along the minus strand of NC_086074.1, from coordinate 16,164,801 downwards.
TTCATTTTCATAAATCATTTGTGAAAAATATTGGATTTACTGAAACATTTAAATATTCATGATCAACTTCTAAATTAACAAAAAAATGGCATTGAATTAATTTTACCTGTAAAACATTCAAGTTCAAGCATACCTAGTTAATTAGGCAAGCTAACCCAATAAAAGTACCAATTATCCTTATGCTTATTACCTTGATATTACAATGGCTTCTGTTATGTCATTATTTCAGATAAACATAAGGAAACATTTGTAAAGCATTACAGTATAAAAGGCTTAGCCACAAGTAACATGGGTTTTATTTGCATGAACATTAATTCAATAATCAATATTAAACTTTCGTGAGACATATTTTAAACTGTTCAGATGACAACGGATTCACTCAATACATTTTTTATTATTATTAATAATCAAGTTACACTTACGATTTTTTTATATTTTATAAATATTCGAAGTACTTGTGTAAAGAAGTATATCATTTTTCATTTAGAAATGTAACACCTGGCATGCCTAGGATGTAAATTACCAGCCAAACAACGACTGAGGTTTTAAGTTTTGAATAGAATTTTAAGTTTTGAATAGAATTTTGATTAACAGTTTTGAATGATTCATGATTAGTTTCACAAGACTTATATAGACCGGGATCCGTGATTACTGATTACCTTTAGTATTGTTTTCGAGCTCCCGATATTTCGACGCAGTTACATGCATCTTGTAACTCGCAAACAATACTAAAGGTAATCATGGTTCATATCCCGGTCTATATAAGTCTAGTGAATTTTGATTATTCCTTTTGTGGGACTCAAGGGGTTACTGTACAAATGTACACACATTAAACTACTAACACAAGTATAACTAATGAGGGCTTGTATTCGTCCAGGATGACGAGTTTGGGTTGGAGATTGAAGCGGAAGGTGACAGTGACTATGCGCTAAGTGCTATGACAAGCAAGAAGTCGCGCAAGGGTCGCGGCAGCAAGCACAACACTACGCCCTCTACACCGGTTGCTTCTGACTCGGGCTGTGAGTAACCTAGTTTATCTTGAGGGTTGAAGCAGGAGGTGAAAGTGAGTATTCACTGAGCGCAGTGATAAGTAAGAAATCGCACAAAGGCCGCGGCAGTAATTATAATCCTACGCACTTTATACCCACTGCCTCTGAATCGGACTCTGGTGAGTGTTGACATGGAGTATTATACATTCAAATTCAAAATTCAAATTCAAAATATATTTATTTCATGAAATACAGAAGTATCAATAAAAGCAGTACAGTGATCCCCATACTAGGCACAGCCTGTATCGTGGGAATCTTAGAGAAATACCGAATAATAAATTTGCCACTATAAATATCAAAGCAATTACATTTTAGGTAAATAAGAAATTTTTGTCTATTATCCTAACTAAAGTCTCAGTAAGTTAAAAAGGTGTAAGTAATGTGTAAGTTTATGTGAATGTACTTAATTATGTGTGTATGTATGTATGTGAGTATGTATGTAAGAATTAATTATGTGTGTGCGAATACCTGTGGCCTATTTTATAAAGCTACAAGTTACAATCCACAAGTGGAAGTCTCATTTTACTTTTATAAAGCTTATATAAAGGCAATTTTCTGCTACAAAAACAAATCACCTTGTAATATCTGTGTGTGTGTTAATATTATAATAAAAACATAAGTGTTCCTCAAAACCTGCGTTTCACTAAACTCCAAATACTACACACCTTCTATATGAGTAAAGTTTGTAAACATAAACGCAACTGAAATAAGCAATCACACACTCCTACCAAATCAATATGTTACGAGTAGGGATTGCAAATTATCGAAACTTTCAGGTATTCGAATATTCAACTTTTTCTAACGACATATTCGAATATTCGAATAATTATTCGAATATTATAAAAAATAAGAAAAGGAACGAGAAATCGGTTTATTATCGTTTTATTCAAAAGCTTTTTTCACATATTGCTAAAACTAATGATATTTAGCAGAAATCCACTTAATTGACTAGATTTTATCATCCTACTATGAGATGCCCACATTTATAAAAACAAGTAAAACGCCAAAATTAGACGTATTCAATATTTCTAGATAAAACTTTTATTATAAAAGCGTCGTTGCGTGAAATAATATAACTTTAACCATCCAAATACATAGGTATGTAAGATATTTTTTTATTAGGTAATTATTTTCTGATTTAAATTAACTTGTAGTCGCTCAGAGGCCTGTAAAAAGGCCTTTAATTCCGTTGTATTTTGAATCTTTATTGACTTTATTTGTTTTGGCAAGTTTTTATTCCTAATGGTCGGCTAATTATATAATATTGGAATATTTAAGGGAAAAAGTTAGTTGACTACTGGGTGGATTATTCGTCAGCTAAAGGTGCATGGTTTGATTACCTAGTTGGGCAGGTTTGGTATGATCAGTTTGAGAATTACGATAAGTGGTAAGGTTTAGACTTCAAAAATTCGCTTAACGTACGCTTGTACTGAATAAACAGAATTACCCTTTAACTTGAAACTTACGCACCGTAAAAATAACATACTTTTTGATTTCGTTTTCTTTCAAATTGAGTTAGGTTTCACTGTATTCACGAAGTCTATCGAGAGGAATACAGTAAAAATATTATTTCCTTCGTATTTGGGTACCTACCGTTCCTCATTCACTGTAAATACCCGGAAAACACACAGAAACTGTAACTACAGCGGATGAAATAGATTTTTTATAGTAATAAAAAATATTCGAATATTCGAAACCTGAGCGGCCGAATATTCGAATATCAAAATAGGTCGAATATTCGACAAATTCGAATATTCGAATTGCAAGCCCTAGTTACGAGGTAAGATATCTGAGGTTTATACAATTCATGAAATACTTTTGGGATATTATTGCGGGGGAATAAAGTCCTATCCAGTGTGTAAAATCGGCACTTCTCTGCATTTTCATTCAAAATTTACAGTCACAATAGTGTAGAAGTAGTATAAGTACATACTTTTATTATAAACATGATTTGTATTTTTTTATCAATATGTATCTCGGTAGCGTCCATAACATGAGCTGTTTCTAGGTCGGGAATCACAGGGGAACATATAGTCTAGTTAGATTATTATTTTCAATTGGTATCTTCTGCGCGCATGTAATCTTCTTAAGTGGTCTGTACCTAGGTAATAATGCTCTTGAAGTCATGTTATTTATTTTACACTCGCGATCTAAAAAATCCACGATCTACAATCAAAGCGAATCCAGCAAGACATTGATATTTATTTATTTAGTTCTAAACATTTTAAATTGATCATTATGATGAATTTTAAAACGAGAACGTTGGTTAAAATCGAATATAATGTAACTAAAATATGTGAAAAGAAGCCAATCATGCATCTTACTCGATAGTTTTTTGCTTGCGACTGCAGACAAATTTATTGCAGTCAGAGTAAAAATAGTTGTTCCAGTACAAACAACAACACTTAACTGTCCATTGGTGGACCTTATGCCTTTTGTAATAAGGTTTACGAACTGTCAGTTAACAGTGTGGCCGATGGTACTTACAAGAACAATAGTCTTTGAAAAAAATATTTTGAACAGTTTCGTTAAACATTCATGATACTTTGTATGGATACGATGTCCATGTGAATTATGACTCTATGTCAACTAAAATCAAACACGATTATTTTCCCATCACACTAAAATCCCATTTCACCCAACATTAGATAGCAATTATGAATGTCCGATTCGCTCCCCGCAATGTAACCTAATAGAAGTATCAATTGGCGTACGAAGGTCGGGGTCAGCGACCCCGCGCGACGAGAGTAGCGTAACAATTATAGAGCGTTGGTATTGTACCCGCGTAGCCTCCACGCTCTCACTGGCTGGCGGGATGATCACTTTTTTGTCAAAAACAAAATGATCGATACGAAAGTTTCATTTGAGTTTATTATATCGTTAGGGATAGAAAAAGTTAATTAACTTTAGTAGGAATACCATCATCATCTTCCTCGCGTTGTCCCGGCATTTTGCCACGGCTCATAGGAGCCTGGAGTCAGCTTGGCAACTAATCCCAGTAATTGGCGTGGGCACTAGTTTTTACGAAAGCGACTGCCATCTGACCTTCCAACCCAGGGGGTAAACTAGGCCCGTATTGGGATTAGTCCGGTTTTCCTCACGATGTTTTCCTTCACCGAAAAGCGACTGGTAAATATCAAATGATATTTCGTACATAAGTTCCGAAAAACTCATTGGTACGAGCCGGGATTCGAACCTGCGACCTCCAGATTGCAATTCGCACGCTCTTACCGCTAGGCCACCAGCGCTTAGCGAAAAAAGCGAAAGCAACAAAAATACCTAATTAATATTTAATCATGGAACCAGCTCGCAATTTTCACGTGAAAACTGAAAAATGCAACAAAGTGTAGGACGGCTGGACATGCTAAAGCATTTCTTTCTGCCCAAGCTGAAATTGAGGCCTTCGCTTCGCTCAACCATTAAAATAATGCTTCAATACCTTGGAGGATACAACTAAACGGAGTAGCCATTAACAGGCTTTCCCCTCTGTCGAAAATAGGCGGCCAACGGTCATACACAATGTATGGACTGACGTTTATCTGACATGGCTATTTTTACGTTACGCATACATTTGACGTTCCCCTCCCCCGCAAAAATCGGCAGACTGTTTTGTACAGAAAATTACAGACATGGCGTCTCCGTTTGATTATATCCTCCAAGTTCAATACTGATGTATCTCATGTATCTGTTGCTATGTGGCAGTAAATTATTTCAACACCTTCCTAAGTTGCAGTACGTGTTAATTTACGTAGGTATCTAAATTGACAGCTGTTGATATTGTTATTATTATCGTCAATCATCATCATCGGCCTGTTACATCAAAAAAGCGTCCATAAGAGTGCGGCACTTCCCCAAATTACTTGACCATTTTAGGAATTCGATTTTACCACTTTTTCGCAATTGTATCTTTAGTTGTTCATAATAAAATCGTAGGGATATCCCTAACAAAAACTGTCCGGGTTCGCTTCCCTGATGTGACATTCAACTATGGCGAATATGGGAAAACCTGAACTGATGGCAGCCAACTAGTAGTCATATGCCTTGTTGTTTTAATACTCGCATTATTCAATGTTATAGTATCTAAAATAATCTTACAACCCCTCTGGTGTCGTGGCTGTCTATGGGTACGGTAATCGCTTAGCATCAGGCTTAAGCTTTTAGTCTGGCTAGCCAAAAATTGTTGACAGATATTTCGTTGTTGTATCACCAATTGTCTATGATTTAAAAAAAAAGCTTAGTATCAGTTGTCAATTTATGTCATTCATTCAAATTGTTTGCGGTTTATAAGGGGTTTATTTTAAATAATACATAATACTAATAATGTCTACAGGATGATTGGAAATTCGCCGTATTCCTTGAAAGGGGTTATTCTATGGGTCATTTGCAATTTAAAGTTATCGAGCTAGGTTTTATTTACACTACATTTCATTTTTCGCTTTGTTACAATGGTATATGGTGAGAAAGTGATAACATATGTGTTTATCGTTGACTGTACTTTACATAGTGGTAGAAATTATGTGAGCTGACTTTGAATGCACGTCAACGTATATTTAACTTACATCCTTAGGTACCTTACGTGTGCGCAGAAAATCAAAAATATTTTCTAGTATCAAAACTATAATTCCTACTACACGAAAGTGTGACCAGCCCAAGATTTTTTGAATTTCCCGCTAAACACTTGTATAATATTTCAGTAGCCAGACTCGAATGTGACGGCATGCCGACAGTGGAGGAAGTTTGTTCCGCGTTCTCGCTCAATGACGTGGACATCCAGTACTCGGCCGCGGACTTCGAGAACTTGACGTCCTACAAGCTTTTCCAGCAGCATGTCCGGCCATTGCTGGTTAAAGGAAATCCAAAGGTCAGTATTGTTCATATTCGTTTCTATTAGAATGTTAAGAATGTGGATATCATTATTGCTCTTCGGTTAGGTACTGGTCAACCTTATCATTCGAAACATTACTGAAAATATCTTAATGATTTTTCTAAGACAGACACAATAATTCGCTAACTTTTTCTTGAATAAAATCTAGCGTCCGCATTTTTTTTCCAGCAGCATCCGACTGGTTCGATTCCGTACACTAACGCGCGGTTTTTCTTTTCTGAAGCATTTTTCTAAACTCGTATTTTTATAACGCGCAGGCTAGCATGTTACCTACCCCACCTTGACAAACCCTTTAATAACATCTTTATTTATCGATTAGGTGCCAGTATCGAAACTGATGATGCTGGTAGCGGCCAAATGGCGTCTGTACTGTGTGTTGAACCCCAACCGGGGCATGGGCTCTGAGGAGAACACCAACACGTCCACGGCCTCCGATTACGTGCCCAAAGCTAGGGCTGGACGTCCGCCTAAGGAACCAAAGGTTAGTGTACACTTTACATGCCACTTGGGCCCTTCGTCGACGCATCGGAAAGCTGAAAGCATGCGTACGCATAGACTTATAAGCAGAGATCGGACAAATTTGCGACATTGCTCGCAATAATGTGGGCAAGACTCCGAAATTGATTAAATAATTAATCATTTAATTATTTTAATTCATTTTTTACTTGAGATTTAATTTTGTTCCCTCGTCAATAAATAGCACTTAAATATATTATTGATATAAAAAAATGAGTACCTACAGAAAATTTAGAAAACATACTGATTAATTTCTTTAATAAATTTACATTATAAGAAATCTTTGTGTTTTTTATTGATTAGGAATCAAAATTAAACCTCAGGTAAGAAATTAATTAAATGATTAATTATTTAATCAATTTTGGAGTCATGTCCACATTATTGCGAGCAATGTCGCAAATTTGTCCGATCTCTGCTTATAAGTCCCGGTAAGTTATGATCCGGGATGTGATATGATACGACCGTGATTACCTTTTGTATTGTTTTCGAGCTCCCGATATTTCGACGCAGTTACATGCATCTTGTTCACGGGTAACTGAAGATAGCGGGTGGGTGTCAAAGTTGTGTAGACCGCGCTCGGTCTACCCTCATTCGTGCGCGTCGGCTGCGTTCGCTTTCAACGTTACCACGCGTCCGTTCACACTCGTCGGTCCGTCCGTACGCATTTTCGTACTAACGAGCGATTTCTCATTTATTAAATGCAGCTCGATGCTTACAGTAGATGTTTCCACCCTTTTACTATGGTGTACTTTATCATAGAAAAGCGGAGGCTATAACAATAGGCTACATGACAAATTTTCATTTATGGTATCAATCGATCGGGTTTGTTTTTAGGATCAAATGTCTATATGGGATCCATTGCATTAAAGTAACACAAAAGTCAGAAATTGTAGTCAAAGGCCGACAGTCGCACTTCACTCGCGAAACGCCCTGTACAAAACGGCAAGGGAACGTGACGTCAAGGTCTCCGGGAGCCCATCTTGTAGTATGGACAAAACAAGAAAATTGCGTTTTTGTCGGTGAAATATTGCGTTCATGTATATAGTTGCTGTACAATATTTTTTTGGATGAAATGTAAGGAATCGAATGGTACCCTTACTTATATCGTTTTTGGAAGTTAAAAAAAAATATTGTGATAAATTGCTTGTTTGCCATCTATTTTACTAGATTTTGTTATAAATAAATAAATAAAATAAATAAATATTGGGGGACATCTTACACAGATCAACCTGGCCCTAACTAAGCAAAGCTTGTACTATGGGTGCTAGGCGACGATATACATACGTATATAGATAAATACATACATAGATACATAGAAAACATCCATGACTCCGGAACAAATATTAGTGTTCATCACACAAATAAATGCCCTTACCGGGATTCGAACCCAGGACCATCGGCTTAGCAGGCAGGGTCACTACCCACTAGGCCAGACCGGTCGCCAAATTCAACATGTGTCATCATCCCACAGACAATCCAACCTCTAGACATAGCATAGTCGCGCTACCCCCTCTGCCACACATACGGTAGCGTTACTCCATCTTCGAGTAAATCCCGTGCCGTGATTGGTCCGTGTCTTTGAACGGACCAATCACGGCACGGGATTCGCTCACCTCGTCCCCCCGCACCCCCGTATTTTTGGCAGCATCGGTTTCATGAAAGAATTGGCCTAAGCTCAGTCTAGAGGTTGGATTGTCAGTGCATCATCCCTATTGGTGTTTTATGTCAGAACGAGGACACGGTGGAGGAGTTGGAGGGGGAGGAGGACGAGGAGGCGGACAGCGACGGCGGCACGGCCTTGCCCCGCAAGCGCGGCCGCAAGGCCCGGCACGGCGCGCGCGGCAAGCCCGGCCGCAAGCCCAAGGTGCCCACGCTCAAGATCAAGTTCAGCAAGCGCAAGCGGACCAGCAGCGTGAGTACACTCGCCATCAGATATATCGGAGCGGCCGAAGTGCTCTAAATTATCTGAACACGCACTCAATGGTACGTTTACACGCTTGCCGAGGCTTGGCAAGCGTGTACAAGCTTCAAGCCTTTACAAACTCATGGATGCCATTTGCATGCTTGCGAGTGCGTTACTGTGTTCCGGACAAGCAAGCATGGCAGACGTGGACGTTGAAGTTGTGTCGGCAATTGCTCTAAGTAAACACTAAACACGCGCCAACGTGTAAATACGTCGCAAGCGCTTGCCGCAAGCTCCCTTTGATCTGTCTCCAAAAACCGACACTAGCCCGGATCGCGGCAAGCTCTTGCAAGCTCACGCAAGCCAAGCCAAACAACCCCGTTCACACGCTTGTGTTTGTGGAAGCTTGTCGAGACTTGCCAAGCGTGTAAACGTACCATAACGCCTTGACAATAGAGGCGTGTTCAGGTGTTTGTGAGTACCTTGGCCGCTCCGATATATCTGATGGCGACTGTACACAGATATAAAGATTATAAAGTGTCATTCTATGGAACTTGCTATCTATGTAAACAAACCGCCAAATTAAAATTTTCTCTGAATAAGTACTGTCTTACTGTACTGTACTATTACTGTAAAATTAGTACTGTAAAATTACTGTCTTGGGTGAGACTTGAACTCACGGCCTCTGGATAGATACTCCAGCGCTCAAGTTCAAGTCTCACCCGAGACAGTAATTTTTCCACTTTTAAATTTATTCTAAGCTTAAAGCGCTGGTGGCCTAGCGGTAAGACCGTGCGACTTGCAATCCGGAGGTCGCGGGTTCGGACCCCGGCTCGTACCAATGAGTTTTTCGGAACTTATGTACGAAATATCATTTGATATTTACCAGTCGCTTTTCGGTGAAGGAAAACATCGTGAGGAAACTGGACTAATCCCAATACGGGCCTGGTTTACCCTCTGGGTTGGAAGGTCAGATGGCAGTCGCTTTAGTGAAAACTAGTGCCCACGCCAATTACTGGGATTAGTTGCCAAGCGGACCCCAGGCTCCCATGAGCCGTGGCAAAATGCCGGGACAACGCGAGGAAGATGAAATTTATTCTAAGCTCAATAGCATCGATCGCAGACGTTTGCTAAAAACGTTTGCTGCTTGTTAAAAATTAAAAATTGTTTCTGAATGTCAATTTACTAGTGACTTTTGTTTACATAGTTAGCAAGTTCCATAGAATGACACTTCAGTGGCTATTGTGTGATATCAGGATGATCATAATGATGAGTCAATCATTGCTAGGACAATAGAGATAAAGGCGGATCAAGTTAACTGTGAGCTTCGAAAGACGGATTTATTGTTTATAGCTCTACTCAGACGTATGTAATGTCTTGTTCTAATTTTGGTTAAACACATATTCAACTAAAACAAACACATTTTAATTTGAATCGTTATGGCGTTCTTAAATTTACAATATCAAATGGTTTGTTAAATAATTTCCATTACCATCATCACCATTTATTTCAATCAGCCGGGCTAGTACATGATTGGCGCGACAGTATCTCGACCGCGAGATATACTACCTGTCTCTCTAATTAATACAGTTAGAAAAATACGAGTAGTCTATTTCGCGGGCAAGATACTGTCGTGCCAATCATGTGCTATTAGGCTTACTGAATTATTATAAGATCCATACAAGTATTTTTGAAAGGTTTTATGCTTTACTGTGAATTTGCTACTGCAATTGATGCTTTTATTTGACGCTTTTTCAGGACGAAATTTGCACGGTGGGGGTCAACTCGCTTTTTGTACAGCCAAAAACGTGTGGCAGCCGAACCGCTTGTTACAAACGATACTTACCACTTTCCCCAACTTATAGATCCATTCGTCACAGGAGGAGGAACCCGAAGGCAGCGCGGGGGCCAACTCGGAGTCGGACGCGGAGTTCGAGCAGATGCTCGCCGAGGCCGAGGAGCCCAAGCCCCAGCCCCAGCCCCAGCAGCAGCCGCCCGGCGAAGACGCCGCGCCGCCCGCCGACGACGGCACGCCGGTATATACACCATACACCACCACTACCACTAAAGCCTTGGATTCCTCCGAAAACGGTGCCGTCATATTACGGCCGCTATATAGCGTTGACTGACGTCACTAGAACGTTGTCTATGTAAACAAGATGGCGCGGTTTCCTAGACGGCGTTACGTTACGTTGATTGTCAACGTAACGTAAGATGACGGCCGTCATGACGGTGTCGATAGTTTCGTGAACGTTTTATTAGATAGCGGTGACGCCATTTTGAATAAATGACACGAGATTTGAATAAATGATTCCGTACTACGATTATTTTACTCTTCTGATGATATTTCATCCTCCAAGTAAATTATAGATGATGAAGCAAATCTTGTCAGTAGGAAAAGGCGCGAAATTCAAATTTTCTATGGGACGATACCCCTTCGCGCCTACATTTTTCAAATTTGCCGCTTTGACCTTGGTGGATGACGGTGTGTTATGACGTCGTGGTACTTTCCACATGTCGCCACCGTAAAGACGGCCGTCTTTTGCGGCTTTATCGTCCCATAGAAAATTTGAATTTCGCGCCTTTTCCTACTGACAGGATTTGCTTGATCATCTATAATTTACTTGGAGGATGAAATATCATCAGAAGAGGAAAATAATCGTAGTACGGAATCGTTTATTCAAATCTCGTGTCATTTATTCAAATTGGCGTCACCGCTATCTAATAAAACGTTCACGAAACTATCGACACCGTCATGACGGCCGTCATCTTACGTTACGTTGACAATCAACGTAACGTAACGCCGTCTAGGAAACCGCGCCATCTTGTTTACATAGACAACGTTCTAGTGACGTCATTCAACGCTATATAGCGGCCGTAATATGACGGCACCGTTTTCGGAGGAATCCAAAGCTTAACACTAACACAAGACTAGTCATCTGACGGAGACCAGGATAACTAACAATATTTCATACGGAATGGCCACGCACCATTCTACCCCCGACCTAGGTTCGACGGCGATGTCGGAAAATTCAAAATGACAGTGTATCCCTAAACTTAAAGAACTTGACGAGTAATGATTATAGACATTTTGTGTGGCCAAAGGCACTAAATTTCCGTACTGTGGCGTGTCCGCCCTATGGCACTATCTCTTGCCAGTTACCAGCTAATTTCGTAACATACCTCTACTTTTTGTTATGTCGTTGCAATAAGGTTTACGAATTGTCAGTTAAGCAACGCGGGTAATGCTAAATTTTTCTTATCTTCCGTTAATAGACGAAAAAAATATCTATGCTTTTTATTTATTTCGAAAGATACTTAGATGTACGAACAGCAGTCTATGCCGAATGCATTCTCTGCATCACAGAGTAGATTAGGAAAGACCACCTTCTAGACAGAACCTATTTTTTAAATCTGTTCTCTATTAGTTGTATTGTCCTGTTTACACATGACACATTGATTACAGGCCCCCAGGAAGAAAGCCAAGACCAAGATCGGTAACAAGAGCAAGAAGAAGAGGAACAAGCTCAAGACCACCAACAAGTTCCCCGACGGCGCGGAGGGCGAGCAGGAGCACCAGGACTATTGCGAGGTAACATTCTTACTTCACACTCATTCAGTACATATCCATGAACCTTAGCAAGAAGAAGAGGAACAAGCTCAAGACCACCAACAAGGTCCCCGACGGCGCGGAGGGCGAGCAGGAGCACCAGGACTATTGCGAGGTAACATTCTTACTTCACACTCATTCAGTACATATCCATGAACCTTAGCAAGAAGAAGAGGAACAAGCTCAAGACCACCAACAAGGTCCCCGACGGCGCGGAGGGCGAGCAGGAGCACCAGGACTATTGCGAGGTAACATTCTTACTTCACACTCATTCAGTACATATCTATGAACCTTAGCAAGAAGAAGAGGAACCAGCTCAAGACCACCAACAAGTTCCCCGACGGCGCGGAGGGCGAGCAGGAGCACCAGGACTATTGCGAGGTAACATTCTTACTTCACACTCATTCAGTACATATCCATGAACCTTAGCAAGAAGAAGAGGAACAAGCTCAAGACCACCAACAAGGTCCCCGACGGCGCGGAGGGCGAGCAGGAGCACCAGGACTATTGCGAGGTAACATTCTTACTTCACACTCATTCAGTACATATCTATGAACCTTAGCAAGAAGAAGAGGAACCAGCTCAAGACCACCAACAAGTTCCCCGACGGCGCGGAGGGCGAGCAGGAGCACCAGGACTATTGCGAGGTAACATTCTTACTTCACACTCATTCAGTACATATCCATGAACCTTAGCAAGAAGAAGAGGAACAAGCTCAAGACCACCAACAAGGTCCCCGACGGCGCGGAGGGCGAGCAGGAGCACCAGGACTATTGCGAGGTAACATTCTTACTTCACACTCATTCAGTACATATCTATGAACCTTAGCAAGAAGAAGAGGAACCAGCTCAAGACCACCAACAAGTTCCCCGACGGCGCGGAGGGCGAGCAGGAGCACCAGGACTATTGCGAGGTAACATTCTTACTTCACACTCATTCAGTACATATCCATGAACCTTAGCAAGAAGAAGAGGAACAAGCTCAAGACCACCAACAAGGTCCCCGACGGCGCGGAGGGCGAGCAGGAGCACCAGGACTATTGCGAGGTAACATTCTTACTTCACACTCATTCAGTACATATCTATGAACCTTAGCAAGAAGAAGAGGAACCAGCTCAAGACCACCAACAAGTTCCCCGACGGCGCGGAGGGCGAGCAGGAGCACCAGGACTATTGCGAGGTAACATTCTTACTTCACACTCATTCAGTACATATCCATGAACCTTAGCAAGAAGAAGGGGAACAAGCTCAAGACCACCAACAAGGTCCCCGACGGCGCGGAGGGCGAGCAGGAGCACCAGGACTATTGCGAGGTAACATTCTTACTTCACACTCATTCAGTACATATCTATGAACCTTAGCAAGAAGAAGAGGAACCAGCTCAAGACCACCAACAAGTTCCCCGACGGCGCGGAGGGCGAGCAGGAGCACCAGGACTATTGCGAGGTAACATTCTTACTTCACACTCATTCAGTACATATCTATGAACCTTAGCAAGAAGAAGAGGAACAAGCTCAAGACCACCAACAAGGTCCCCGACGGCGCGGAGGGCGAGCAGGAGCACCAGGACTATTGCGAGGTAACATTCTTACTTCACACTCATTCAGTACATATCTATGAACCTTAGCAAGAAGAAGAGGAACAAGCTTAAGACCACCAACAAGTTCCCGACGGCGCGGAGGGCGAGCAGGAGCACCAGGACTATTGCGAGGTAACATTCTTACTTCACACTCATTCAGTACATATCTATGAACCTTAGCAAGAAGAAGAGGAACCAGCTCAAGACCACCAACAAGGTCCCCGACGGCGCGGAGGGCGAGCAGGAGCACCAGGACTATTGCGAGGTAACATTCTTACTTCACACTCATTCAGTACATATCTATGAACCTTAGCAAGAAGAAGAGGAACCAGCTCAAGACCACCAACAAGGTCCCCGACGGCGCGGAGGGCGAGCAGGAGCACCAGGACTATTGCGAGGTAACATTCTTACTTCACACTCATTCAGTACATATCTATGAACCTTAGCAAGAAGAAGAGGAACCAGCTCAAGACCACCAACAAGGTCCCCGACGGCGCGGAGGGCGAGCAGGAGCACCAGGACTATTGCGAGGTAACATTCTTACTTCACACTCATTCAGTACATATCTATGAACCTTAGCAAGAAGAAGAGGAACCAGCTCAAGACCACCAACAAGGTCCCCGACGGCGCGGAGGGCGAGCAGGAGCACCAGGACTATTGCGAGGTAACATTCTTACTTCACACTCATTCAGTACATATCTATGAACCTTCGTACAAAGAAATCCTAAGAAAATAGAATATTAAAGCCATACATTTGACAGCTGACTTTAATGACGTATATCTTTATAGTTTTTCTTGTTAAAAACTGTAATGTAAAGGACCATATACTTCAAAATCAAATTTGCGGTTATGATGTGTTGCACTTCATAAATTGTATTTGCATCTCTCATATTCCGACGAGTCATATTTTGACGACTTGTCTGGCTTAGTGGTTAGTGACCCTGCCTGTGAAGCCGCGGTACTGGGTTCATTTATTTGTGTGATGAGCACAGTATTACCTATTCACTATTGTATATAATAATGTAAATAACGCGTCTGTGACAATGTATGATCAATACAAATAAAGAATATGAATATGAATATTTATGTATTTGTATATTATATATATCGTTGTCTGAGTACCCACAACACAAGCCTTTTTGAGCTTACTGTAAGTCTTAGTCAATCTGTGTAAGAATGTCCTATAATATTTATTTATTTATATTCTGACTAAAAAAGTAGAAGATTCATAGGGAGAATCTATTTTTAGCCCACATTACAATTGAGCCTTAATTAAATGTCATTTTTCTCTAAAGCTTTGGATTCCTCCGAAAACGGTGCCGTCATATGACGGCCGTCATATAGCGGCCGCAAAAGACGGCCGTCTTTACGGTGGCAACATGTGGAAAGTACCACGGCGTCATAACACACCGTCATCCACCAAGGTCAAAGCGGCAAATTTGAAAAATGTAGGCGCGATGGGATAACGTCCCATAGAAAAGTAGAATTTCGCGCCTTTTCCTACTGACAAGATTTGCTTGATCATCTATAATTTACTTGGAGGATGAAATATCATCAGAAGAGGAAAATAATCGTAGTACGGAATCATTTATTCAAATCTCGTGTCATTTATTCAAAATGGCGCACCGCTATCTAATAAAACGTTCACGGAACTATCGACACCGTCATGACGGCCGTCATCTTACGTTACGTTGACAATCAACGTAACGTAACGCCGTCTAGGAAACCGCGCCATCTTGTTTACATAGACAACGTTCCAGTGACGTCAGTCAACGCTATATAGCGGCCGTAATATGACGGCACCGTTTTCGGAGGAATCCAAAGCTTAACTTGACACAATCGAACAGGTGTGCCAACAAGGCGGCGAGATCATCCTCTGCGACACGTGCCCGCGCGCCTACCACCTGGTGTGCCTGGAGCCCGAGCTGGAGGAGACGCCCGAGGGCCGCTGGTCGTGCCCGCACTGCGATGCCGAGGGCAACCAGGACCAGGACGACGACGACGAACACCAGGAGTTCTGCAGGTCTCTATACTAGCTAGCATCACTCTGATCATCCTCTGCGACACGTGCCCGCGCGCCTACCACCTGGTGTGCCTGGAGCCCGAGCTGGAGGAGACGCCCGAGGGGCGCTGGTCGTGCCCGCACTGCGATGCCGAGGGCAACCAGGACCAGGACGACGACGACGAGCACCAGGAGTTCTGCAGGTCTCTATACTAGCTAGCATCACTCTGATCATCCTCTGCGACACGTGCCCGCGCGCCTACCACCTGGTGTGCCTGGAGCCCGAGCTGGAGGAGACGCCCGAGGGGCGCTGGTCGTGCCCGCACTGCGATGCCGAGGGCAACCAGGACCAGGACGACGACGACGAACACCAGGAGTTCTGCAGGTCTCTATACTAGCTAGCATCACTCTGATCATCCACTGCGACACGTGCCCGCGCGCCTACCACCTGGTGTGCCTGGAGCCCGAGCTGGAGGAGACGCCCGAGGGCCGCTGGTCGTGCCCGCACTGCGATGCCGAGGGCAACCAGGACCAGGACGACGACGACGAACACCAGGAGTTCTGCAGGTCTCTATACTAGCTAGCATCACTCTGATCATCCACTGCGACACGTGCCCGCGCGCCTACCACCTGGTGTGCCTGGAGCCCGAGCTGGAGGAGACGCCCGAGGGCCGCTGGTCGTGCCCGCACTGCGATGCCGAGGGCAACCAGGACCAGGACGACGACGACGAGCACCAGGAGTTCTGCAGGTCTAGCAATGAAATCCTTATTTCAGGCAACTAGTGGCCCATACCATAGAGAAAAAAATACATAGAGTGCTCACTCCATACATCAGTTTTAGTACCAAAAAGACTATTAGCATCTAGCATCGAGTAGCGGAACTATCAGTACTGCTACTTGACAATAGATGTAGCCACCGACCGGAAAGTCTTATGCTGTTGAGATAAGACTTTCCGGTCGGTGCTACATCTATTGTCAAGTAGCAGTACTGATAGTTCCGCTACTCGATGCTAGATGTAGACACTGAAATTAATAGTCTGAACTGATGTATGGAGTGAGCACTCTATGTATTTTTTGCTCTATGCCCATACATAAATACCTTAAAACTAGGATACATATTATACAAATATAACTAAACACTAAAAAGCGGCCAAGTGCGAGTCGGACTCGCCCATGAAGGGTTCCGTATTCAGGGGATTTATGACGTATTAAAAAAACTACTTACTAGATCTCGTTCAAACCAATTTTCGGTGGAAGTTTGCATGGTAATGTACATCATATATTTTTCTATATATTCTCTTCTTTTAGAAGTTACAGGGGGGGGGGGACACATTTTACCACTTTGGAAGTGTCTCTCGCGCAAACTATTCAGTTTAGAAAAAAATTATATTAGAAACCTCAATATCATTTTTTAAGACCTATCCATAGATACCCCACACGTATGGGTTTGATGAAAAAAAATGTATGCATTACGCAACCCCGCAGTGTCTAGGAGACTGCCGCGGAACCGCCGAAACTTGACACCCTTCGGCCAAAACTCCTTCTTGGTGAAGGAGTTCCTATACTAGCGATCATCACTCTTATCATCTATAGGATCTATTTTATAAAGCTACATCATCATCATCTCCTACCCGTTTTCGGCCACAGCGACTGCTTTCTACCGCTGAGAGCGTCGCTGTTGCGCTCTCAGGTGACTGACATAGCCAATCTTTGCAGCAAATGTGCGGCCACACTCGCTGCTACAATAAAGCTACAAGTGATAGGATTACAGATGTGTATGCAGATTTTGTGGATGTGATTGGCACACGCTTCTCGATGGGTTTACACAGAACGGGCCAGGCACGTCTACATAGCGAAGCGCAATTTCCTCGCGTGGCCGCTTGTTCTGTGCGACCCAATGGCAAGAGGCCTTTTATGTTGTAACGCCCATTATGTGCATACCTGAAATTTAAATTTAACTTATCTAAAATGGGGTTTATCATTCCATTCTAACCTGTAACACAATAAATAATAGTACTAGGTATAGAAGATTCACTCTCTAACAAAACGCGTCTATTACGACAGATTAGCACTCTAATAGGTGGCGCAACCACGAACAGGTGTCCTTTGGCTAAACATCAAAATTGGTGTGGGCCGCATGTACTTGTAGGTACTTGTAGCGACGCGACGAAATCGCGGAGTGAGCCACGCCTGCCTGCAATACCAGCCCTCTGACATAGTGATAACTGTTGTATGTGAAGATTAATTAGTCATTAACAAAGTTTTGATATTAAAATTACCCTTGGGTTTCTATTCTTACTTAAAAGTAATGTTTGATCTTACACAGAATTTGCAAGGACGGCGGCGAGCTGCTCTGCTGCGACTCGTGCCCGTCGGCCTACCATCGCTTCTGTCTCAACCCACCGCTCGAGGAGGTGCCTGACGGGGAATGGAAATGTCCCCGGTGCAGTGTGAGTCATTTCTGTCAAGGTTTTCCTTGCACCGGACCGGATGAACTGTTTGAGAGACTGCGAAAGGGAAGGAAGTGCTTTCCCAAGAAAATGGAATAAGGTTGAGCGGATGATTATGATTAACCCAAATGTGTGAAGGATTCGCATAGAAATTAGTCACTCCTCAATAATCTGCTAAATTACAATTTACGGGTCTATTTTTAACCCCCAACGCAAAAAGAGGGGTGTTGTATGTTTTGTCATGAATGTCTGTCTGTCTGTGTCATCGTAGCTCATCAACGGATGGACCGATTTCGATACGGTTTTCCTTACTGTGGTTCTTAGCTATGTTTATATGATTCAATGTACTTTAATTACCTTGCATCATTTACTGTTCTATCACCTAATAATATATCTTAAATATATATCGTTCATCCATTAAATTTGTGACATGTTATTTTTTATCTGCAGTGTCCTCCAATAGATGGAAAAGTAAACAAGATCCTAACATGGCGCTGGAAGGAGCACTCGGCCAAGTCCAAGGCGCCGCGCGAGCGAGAGTTCTTCGTCAAGTGGCTCGAACGCTCCTACTGGCACTGTAGCTGGATCTCAGAACTGCAGGTATGTACCAACATCTTAGAACAAGCGATATTGAACCTTATATCCATATAATAGAAGCCGGTAAGTTATTGATGACTGTTCTCACTTTATTGTTGATAGCTTGTTGAATTTCCATATAAAACCGCAAATTTTGGCAAATAAAGGTGTACATGGTATAAAACATTTGTCAAAGAAAGAGATCATTTTGTGGTAACCGGATCTTCAAACGTTGTTGAAATAACGTAGTTGCCATAGAAGATTATATTAATTTTGATTACATTTGTCAGTGACATGATGTTTATAGCTGGTCAACCAAATCTTGTCAGTAAAAAAAGGCGCGAAATTCAAATTTTCTATGGGACGATATCCCTTCGCGCCTATATTTTTCAAATTTGCCGCCTTTTTCTACTGACAAGATCTGCTTGACCATCTATAGTTAGTCAACACAACTTTTTTTTACCATTGATTAATTGAATCATATTGTTGACAGTTGGACGTGTTCCATCCACTGATGTATCGCTACTACATGCGCAAATACGACACGGAGGAACCGCCGAAGCTAGAAGAGCCTCTTGACGAACAAGATGGCCGATATAAGCGCATCAAGAGCAAGCAGGGCCAGGATTCCGACGAGAAGGTACTGGAGGAGAAATACTACAGGTGAGTAGACAAGGATGTGTACATGCGCAAATACGACACGGAGCAACCGCAAAACAGCGACCCGACCTTTGGTGGGAACCAGGGATGTTGCGGATGCCGATTTTTTGACATCCGCGGATGCGGATGCGGATTTTTAAAGGCTCACATCCGCGGATGCGGATGTCAAGATTAAGTACTTAGAAAACGTCAATTATTACATTTTTAGTATTTTTTTATTAAAAAAAAACGAAGCGTTTAGTATTTGAGCAAGAATATAGGTGCGTTATATTTAATAAACAGTAACTTGGCCGACTTTTCTGGATCTAGACGATTTCGTTATAAGTAATGACGAAATTACCTAGCACTTCGGCCGCCGCTAAGACGTTCCTGGACCGACTTGTTCGACATCCGCATCCGCATAAGCTCCGCATCGATTTTATGCGGATGCGGATGCAGATGCAAATGTTGAAAATAATGCGGAAGTTCCGCGGTTGCGGATGCGGATGTTCGCAACATCCCTGGTGGGAACCTATGGCCGCCGTCGCTGGGCCGTAATGGCGGACCAGCGGCGCATTGGCAATTTGGCCAAAACGTTACCTGACCTGACAAAGCAGTGGTTTGAATTGAGACGTTTGTTGTTCAGATACGGCGTGAAGCCGGAATGGCTGATCGTGCACCGCGTGATCAACCACCGCACGAGCCGCGACGGCACCACGTACTTCCTGGTGAAGTGGCGCGACCTGTCCTACGACCAGGCCACGTGGGAGTCCGAGCACGCCGACATCGTGGGCCTCAAGCAGGCCGTCGAGTATTATCAGGTTAGTACGTTCATTCCATTCACAAACAGATTTTTAGGGTTCCGTACCCAAAGGGTAAAAACGGGACCCTATTACTAAGACTCCGTTGTCCGTCCGTCCGTCCGTCCGTCTGTCACCAGGCTGTATCTCACGAACCGTGATAGCTAGACAGTTGAAATTTTCACAGATGACGCATTTCTGTTGCCGCTATAACAACAAATACTAAAAACAGCATAAAATAAAGATTTAAGTGGGGCTCCCATACAACAAACGTGATTTTTGACCGAAGTTAAGCAACGTCGGGCGGGGTCAGTACTTGGATGGGTGACCGTTTTTTTTGCTTGTTTTGCTCTATTTTTTGTTGATGGTGCGGAACCCTCCGTGCGCGAGTCCGACTCGCACTTGGCCGGTTTTTTATTTTAAGCGTTAGAGAATAGAGGAGTTCAGTTTCGCTTCGGCCATTTTTACTAACGTATTTTTCGTTGTAGGATATGCGTTCCTACATTACTTCGGAAGGCAAATCGAAGGGAAGCAAAGGCAAGAAGGCCGGGCGCAAGAGCAAGACCCGCGACCCCATCGACGACGACGAGAGCAGCAGCGGCCAGCAGGTGAAGGTGGCCGGCCAGAAGTACAGCCCGCCACCCGACAAGCCCGTCACCAACCTCAACAAGAAGTACGAGGAGCAGCCGCCCTTCGTCTACGAGACCGGCATGCAGCTGCACCCCTACCAGCTCGAGGGGCTCAACTGGCTGCGCTACTCCTGGGGGCAGGGCATCGACACCATCCTCGCCGACGAGATGGGGCTCGGCAAGACCATCCAGACCGTCACCTTCCTCTACTCCCTCTTCAAGGAGGGACACTGCAAGGGGCCCTTCCTGGTCTCCGTCCCTCTTTCCACCATCATCAATTGGGAGAGAGAATTCGAACTGTGGGCGCCGGATCTATACTGCATCACTTACGTCGGTGACAAGGATTCGAGAGCGGTCATTAGAGAGAACGAGCTGACGTTCGACGATGGCGCTAATAGAGGCGGCCGACCGTCCAAAATCAAGTCTCAGGTCAAATTTAATGTCTTGCTCACTTCGTACGAATTGGTCTCTATCGACGCTACGTGTCTCGGCTCTATCGACTGGGCCGTGCTAGTCGTCGACGAAGCCCACAGACTAAAGAGCAACCAGTCTAAGTTCTTCAGGCTGCTCGCCGGCTACCACATCAACTACAAACTTTTGCTCACCGGTACTCCCCTTCAGAACAACCTCGAGGAGTTGTTCCATCTTTTGAATTTCTTGAACAAGGACAAATTTAACGATCTCGCCGCGTTCCAGAACGAGTTCGCGGACGTTTCGAAAGAGGAGCAAGTCAAGAGGCTTCACGAAATGCTGGGGCCGCATATGCTGCGACGACTTAAAGCCGACGTGCTGAAGAACATGCCCACCAAGTCAGAGTTCATCGTGCGCGTCGAGCTGTCTCCCATGCAGAAGAAATATTACAAATACATTTTGACGAGGAATTACGAAGCTCTAAACCCGAGGAGTGGAGGTCAGACCGTGTCTCTGTTGAACGTGATGATGGATTTGAAGAAATGTTGCAATCATCCTTATCTCTTCCCCGTGGCGGCGGAAGAGGCGCCGCTAGGAGCCCACGGAAACTACGACACGTCTGCTCTGATTAAAGCTTCAGGAAAACTCGTTCTTTTGGCTAAAATGTTGCAGAAACTCAAGGAGCAAGGCCACAGAGTTCTTATTTTCTCACAGATGACGAAAATGTTGGATATCCTCGAAGACTTCTTAGAAGGCGCCGGTTACAAGTATGAGAGAATTGACGGTGGCATCACTGGACCCACCCGTCAGGAAGCCATCGATAGGTTCAACGCTCCAGGCGCCCAACAGTTCGTGTTCTTGTTGTCCACGAGAGCAGGTGGTCTGGGTATCAACTTGGCCACCGCCGACACTGTCATCATTTACGACTCCGATTGGAATCCTCACAACGACATCCAGGCGTTCTCCCGTGCGCATCGTATCGGTCAAGCGAACAAAGTGATGATCTACCGCTTCGTCACGCGCAACAGCGTCGAGGAGCGAGTCACACAGGTCGCCAAGAGGAAGATGATGTTGACCCACTTGGTCGTGCGACCCGGCATGGGCGGCAAGGGCGCCAACTTTACCAAACAGGAGTTGGACGATATTCTCCGATTCGGTACCGAAGAGTTATTCAAAGAAGAGGAGGGCAAAGAAGAAGCCATCCATTACGACGATAAAGCAGTATCAGACCTGCTCGATCGATCGAAGGAGGGTATCGAATCAAAGGAATCGTGGGCCAACGAATATCTCAGTTCCTTCAAAGTGGCCAGCTACTCCACAAAGGAAGGTGAAAACGAGGAGGAAGTCGACACGGAAATCATCAAACAGGAAGCCGAGAACACCGACCCGGCGTACTGGATCAAACTGCTCAGGCACCATTACGAGCAGCACCAGGAAGACCAGGCGCGCACCCTCGGCAAAGGCAAGCGAGTGCGCAAACAGGTCAACTACAACGACGGCAGCGTCGCGCAAACAGAAAACAGGGAGGACTCGACGTGGCAGGAGAACGGCTCCGACTACAACTCGGACTTCTCCCAGGGCAGCGAGGACGATAAGGAAGACGACGACTTCGACGAGAAGAATGACAACGGAGATCTGCTCAGTCGCCGCAGCAAGCGACGCCTCGAGAGGCGGGAGGAGCGCGACCGACCGCTGCCGCCGCTGCTCGCTCGCGTCGGAGGAAACATGGAAGTCCTCGGCTTCAACGCTCGCCAGAGGAAGTCCTTCCTCAACGCCATCATGCGATACGGCATGCCGCCCCAGGACGCGTTCAACTCGCAATGGCTAGTGCGCGATCTCCGAGGCAAGTCCGAGAGGAACTTCAAGGCCTACGTGTCCCTGTTCATGCGGCATCTGTGCGAGCCCGGCGCGGATAACGCGGAAACGTTCGCCGACGGCGTGCCTCGCGAGGGCCTGTCGCGGCAGCACGTGCTGACGAGGATCGGCGTCATGAGCCTGATAAGGAAGAAGGTGCAGGAGTTCGAGCACATCAACGGCTACTACAGCATGCCGGAACTGATCCGCAAACCGGTGGAGCCGGTGAAGATTGCGGGAACCGCCGGTGAGAGCGCCGCCCCGAGCCCCGCGCCCTCGTCCGCCACGCCCATCACCTCCGCCGCGCCGTCACCAGCGCCGGCGGCGGCGACCGCGCCCGCTGCCGAAACCACCGACAAAGAAAAGGAAGACCCGCCTAAGGAGGAGAAATCCGACAAGGAACCTAAAGACGAGCCGATGGACACCAGCGACAAGGAGGAGCGCGAGAAATCTGCAGAAAAAGACACTCCTAAGGAAGAACCGGTCGAGGCTAAACCCGAGCCGGAGCGTCGCATGTCCGTCGACGAGGAGCCTCCTAAGGAGGAAAAATCGAAGGAGGAGGTTAAAGAGGAGGCTCAGGAGGCCGAGAAGGAGAAGCCTAAGGAGGAGCCTAAAGAGGAGGATAAGAAAGAGGAGGATAAGAAGAGCGAGAAGGCGGATTCTGAGGCCTCCGAGAAACCGAGCAAAGACGAGAAGAAGGACGACGACGATGATGATGTCGTACTGGTCAAGGAGGAGGACGATCTCAAGGTTAGTAAAGTAGAACATACTTTTCAAACTAATGATAGATAGATATATATATTCATTTATTGGTACTGATCATACACTGTCAACATGGGTTCATATTTACAATGGGATTCAAGTGCATTACAATTAATGATTTCATGGTAGGTATATAAAACTTCAATTAAATATCAGTTCAAAAAATAATACAATAGCAAATTAAGTCCGTACATAGAATAAATTAAAATTGAAAACATTAATAATTAATTAAAAACAATAAATTAATAATGAAGTCAGTGTCAGTTATGTATTTTTATAGGTATTTTCATTAATCAAAGAACTCGTTTACTGTGTAGTTAGCCTTCATTAGACAATACATTCAATGCTACATCAGAGATCAGAATATGCCTCCATACACATAATGTTTTAACTTTATTTCAGATCCAATAGCGATTAGAAAGGTCTCGCAAATAGATACAACATGCGAAGCAATATCAATCGCGGTTCTCGGCTTCTAAGCTGATATAAACATGGGGATATAGTAAACTATAGAGTATAGAGACAGAGGGTTCAAATCATCTCAAAAATGCGTGTAAATTCTGAGCAATCACCTACCTGAAGCGCTCAGTAGAAGTTAGATTTGTGGAAGTCGCTTCGCAGAACAACTGGTTTAATTTTGTTAGCTCGCATTTAGCACAAGCTTCGTTCAAAGCGGGCTGTCGCACAATAGTTATTTGGGCAACAAGAGATCAAAGTTTGATATTTCTTCGAGTGCTTATTTTGAGTCCCGTGCAAGCAAAAGATTCTATACTATCTAATCTAATTTAGAATCTTGAGCGTAGTAAGGGACTCAAAAACGCACGAAATGTAAATAACTTTGATCTCGTGTAGTTCACAAAACTTTTCACCTCAGCGGTGAGAACATATTAGACAACCCGAAAAATGTATTCCATCTTCATCACTTACCTCTATTCACTCATGTTTTCTTAAGATATACCAACAATTAAGTTTTCACCTCAGCAGATCGAACAAGGGTACTTTGCTACTTAAAAACAGTGAGCAAAGTCGCATTTTGCTCATTTTGTCTCACTCAGTGAGCAAAATGCGATTTTGCTCACTGTTTTTAAGTAGCAAAGTACCCTTGTTCGAGCTGCTGAGGTGAAAAATAATAAGTTTCTTGACACTATTTCATTGATGTACCCAGGTGGAGCGACGCAAGTTCATGTTCAACATCGCCGACGGCGGTTTCACGGAGCTGCACACGCTCTGGCTGAACGAGGAGCGCGCCGCGGCGCCCGGCCGCGAGTACGAGATCTGGCACCGCCGCCACGACTACTGGCTGCTGGCGGGCATCGTCACGCACGGCTACGGCCGCTGGCAGGACATACAGAACGACCTGCGCTTCGCCATCATCAACGAGCCCTTCAAGATGGACGTCGGCAAAGGAAACTTCCTTGAGATCAAGAACAAGTTCCTAGCGAGGAGGTTTAAGGTGAGGACTTCACTGCATATAATTTACGGATTTAGGCCATTGTTCATAACCCGTTCAAGAGGGATCTTGCAGATCAAGAATTAGATACTAAAGTATGGACGCTAAGAGGACGAGAAGCCAATAATCGTGGCACCAGATCTCGTATAGCGGGACAGCAATATAATTATGAGTGTGCGATAGAGATAGGAACGGATAGGTCAATGTACAAAATTCTTGGTATTTACGAGTCCTTTTAGTGTAAATTATACGCGATCTGGCGTCACGATTATTGGCTTTTCGATAGAATTGTCAAATATGCCTATAATCTTTAGCAGAACAACTTGGAATATTATGTAACCATTGACAGTTTTGAATGATTCACGGTTAGTTTCACTAGACTTATATCGACCGGGATATGAACCGTGATTACCTTTTGTATTGTTTTTGAGCTCCCGATATTTCGCCGCAGTTACATGCATCTTGTTCACGGGTAAAGCTTTGGATTCCTCCGAAAACGGTGCCGTCATATGACGGCCGTCATATAGCGGCCGCAAAAGACGGCCGTCTTTACGGTGGCGACATGTGGAAAGTACCACGGCGTCATAACACACCGTCATCCACCAAGGTCCAAGCGGGAAATTTGAAAAATGTAGGCGCGAAGGGATAACGTCCCATAGAAAATTTGAATTTCGCGCCTTTTTCTACTGACAAGATTTGCTTGAACATCTATAATTTACTTGGAGGATGAAATATCATCAGAAGAGGAAAATAATCGTAGTACGGAATCATTTATTCAAATCTCGTGTCATTTATTCAAAATGGCGTCACCGCTATCTAATAAACGTTCACGGAACTATCGACACCGTCATGACGGCCGTCATCTTACGTTACGTTGACAGTCAACGTAACGTAACGCTGTCTAGGAAACCGCGCCATCTTGTTTACATAGACAACGTTCTAATGACGTCATTCAACGCTATATAGCGGCCGTCATATTACGGCACCGTTTTCGGAGGAATCCAAAGCTTAACACGGATGGGTGTCAAAATTGTGTAGACCGCGCTCGGTCTACCCTCATTCGTGCGCGTCGGCTGTTCGCTTTCAAAATATCTGATATAAGTCTAGTTTTATGTAACCGTAGTTATTAATATTCTATTTATTTTCTTAGCTGCTGGAGCAAGCGCTGGTGATCGAGGAGCAACTCCGGCGAGCGGCGTACCTGAACCTCACGCAGGACCCGAACCACCCCGCCATGTCGCTGAACGCGCGCTTCGCCGAGGTGGAGTGCCTCGCCGAGTCCCACCAGCACCTCAGCAAGGAGTCGCTCGCGGGCAACAAGCCGGCCAACGCCGTGCTGCACAAGGTACGTGCTTTAAGGTGACAGTCCATTTCCAACCGCAGCTGCACTACTGTTCATTTTATTATGGAAATTGACAGTAACAGCGACGCGTTCCGTACCAGTAGTGCAGCTGCGGTCAGAAATGGAATGTTACCCTTACAAACATCGGTTCATTTCTTTCGTAATCTCGTAACATTTTGTTACATTTGCGGTTATTGATGTCAAACGTTTGATAATAAGTTGCGCACCATCATGTTATGATAGCTTCAGTGAGATACGTCGGCAATGAATATTGACACACGTGAAGGCCTCAATACCAGTAAAGTGGCCGCTTAAGCTTTGGATTCCTCCGAAAACGGTGCCGTCATATGACGGCCGTCATATAGCGGCCGCAAAAGACGGCCGTCTTTACGGTGGCGACATGTGGAAAGTACCACGGCGTCATAACACACCGTCATCCATCAAGGTCAAAGCGGCAAATTTGAAAAATGTAGGCGCGATGGGATAACGTCCCATAGAAAATTTGAATTTCACGCCTTTTCCTACTGACAAGATTTGCTTGATCATCTATAATTTACTTGGGGGATGAAATATCATCAGAAGAGGAAAATAATCGTAGTACGGAATCATTTATTCAAATCTCGTGTCATTTATTCAAAATGGCGTCACCGCTATCTAATAAACAGGCATCGGAGTTTTTGTCGCATGGTAAGACTAATAGCAAGCTATGGAGTCGACATTTGCCATAAATGTAAACTCTTATTCATACTCATACTCATTTATTTAATTTATCTTAAAATGCCTTTAGAGCGGTCGGTCGTGTATATTATCTTAGTCGAATTATATAAAAAAATATTTTTCTATTACATTATGAATTCATAACTTCAACTATTTTAACATACAACTATACAAACTACATCGCTGCGAAAGACCTAATGTCATGTGGGTACTGACCGCTGATAAAATTGATTAGTATTTGTCATGTGTCAATCACTGGTGATTGCAAACGTAGTAGTTATTTATATCTGTATGTGGTAAATACGTTGAGGAATATTCCATAATTAATTATTATGCCTAACCCAGAAATAGCTGCAATTTTGGCATGGATAGAGGCATACAACGATTTACAATATGACTATAAAAAATCTGCTATAGTGTGCTTGAGTTGTGAAGTACAAGTCGCCCAATTGAAACATACATTTATTGCAACAAATGAGGTTTAATAAATTAAACTTATATACGTAGTAACTATTTAGTAATCTGTTCTCATATTAAATAAAATTAATCATGAGTATGAGTATGAATAAGAGTTTACATTTATGGCAAATGTCGACTCCATAGCTTGCTATTAGTCTTACCATGCGACAAAAACTCCGATGCCTGCTAATAAAACGTTCACGAAACTATCGACACCGTCATGACGGCCGTCATCTTACGACGTTGACAATCAACGTAACGTAACGCCGTCTAGGAAACCGCGCCATCTTGTTTACATAGACATTCTAGTGACGTCAGTCAACGCTATATAGCGGCCGTAATATGACGGCACCGTTTTCGGAGGAATCCAAAGCTTTAGCGCACGTAACTAGCCTCAAAGGATCACCAGCCTCGTATCCACTTGGCTACCAATCCCTATGTTCTCAGCTTCCGTAGTAATGTAGTATTGTGGTGTGCAGGTGCTGAACCAGCTAGAGGAGTTGTTGTCGGACATGAAGTCGGACGTGTCGCGGCTGCCGGCCACGCTGGCGCGCATCCCGCCGGTGGCGCAGCGCCTGCAGATGTCGGAGCGCTCCATCCTGTCCCGCCTCGCCGCCACCGCCGGCAACCCCGTGCCCGCCGGTAACTAACCTCACTATTCATTGCATACCCCGGCCGGCGAGAGCAAAAATGCGTCTGCTCCTAGTGCTTAATTAAATATCGACTATTCTATCGACATATGGATGTCGATAGAATAGTCGACTTTTAATTAAGCACAATTTTTTTTTTTTAACTGAGCCATTAGTATTTGTTATTTATTTCAACTTGATACCTCCACGCGTTTCTAAGAATAACCCTAAAACAATTTTAAACTGAATAAATACAAACACTTGGTTTTAATTTTGTTTACAACAATAATTAATACTTCTGCATATCATAACGGTGGTCCAGTACATCGTGTTGTTTTTATCGACATCGACCAAAGTGTGTGTCCTCGCACTATTAAGCTGTCAACGCATTTTTGCTCTCGCCGGCTGGGGTATGTAATCATTGTACGTGGGCCATACTGAAAGTTTCTGGATTCTGATATATGAGAAAACTTATTTTTTCTAAGTGGCCAGTCCAGGAATTTTCAGTATGACCTAAGTATATGGACAGTCAACAGCTGAGGGCCTACCAATGGCTACCAGGGGCCCATTTCTCGAACGGTATTAGTCTAATATTATTAGTGTGTTTCCGTGGTAACCCATACGATTTGACAGTTCGTGGACTAATCATATTAGTCTAATACCGTTTGAGAAATGGGCCCCAGGGCCTGTCTCTCTATCGCTTATTCGAGCGATAAGTAGAGAGGGAGATAAAGTATCGATTTTCGTTGTAGGGCCTCTGTTCACTTCCATCATGAGAATTGGATCTTGATCCTAAGCTCACTACTTCACTAGCCTACCTTAGCTGTTTGTATCTTTATCAAAAACGAGGTTAGGTGACATCTGTGTTGGTTTTAAAGACATGATAATAATGCATTTATACGACGAATAACGAGTCGGCAAGTTTCCAAAGTTCCACATGGAAAGATGTCGGGAACTTGCTCTCATTTGCTGTAAAATTTTCTTAATGTGGTCAAAATTTGTTGGATTTTCGACTACGACTTACCTGAGCTGTTTGTATCTTTATCAAAAACGAGGTTAGGAGGCATCTGGTGGTTTTGAAAACAAGCTAATAAAGCATTTATTGCGAGTAACTTAATGTTCCATCGGCAAGTTTCCAAAGTTCCCCATGGAAAGATTTCGGGAACTTGCTCTCATTTGCTGTAAAATTTTCTTAATATGGCCAAAATTTGTTGGGATTTTGGACTACGACTGCTACGGATTCAATAGTAGTTGCCAAAAGCGTAGCAATATTTAAAAACAAATTTAAAAATTGGTTAGTCGAGCAAGCGTTCTACGACCATAAAGAGTTCTTTAAAATTTAGGAACTTAGGTAGATGTACTATATTAAATACAACCTACATTATGTAGTGAAAATTAATACTTAAATATAATCTTTATACACTGTATAAAATGTGACATGTAATTTATATTATCAATAAATATTATGATTATGATTACGCAAAATGTGCTTGCGGTTTAAAGATATGTATTCTTCTAAGTACATGATTCCTCTATAATCACGCCATGTTTTAATTCCAATACGTTTTGTGTTTCAGCGCAAATGGCGGCGTTCCCTGGCGGGTTCGCGGCGTCGGGCGCGCTGCCAGGGTTCGCGCCGGCCGCGGCGGCGGCGGCCAACTTCGCCAACTTCCGTCCGCAGTACTCCGTGCCCGGGCAGCCCGCTAGCGCCACATCCGGCTCCAGCGTAAATACCACCACCTCATTACTACACCTTTCCAATATGGACTTATGAAACCTTGGAGGATATAATCAAACGGAGACGCCATGTCTGTAATTTTCTGTACAAAACAGTCTGCCGATTTTTGCGGGGGAGGGGAACGTCAAATGTATACGTAACGTAAAAATAGCCATGTCAGATAAACGTCAGTCCATACATTGTGTATGACCGTTGGCCGCCTATTTTCGACAGAGGGGAAAGCCTGTTAATGGCTACTCCGTTTAGTTGTATCCTCCAAGTATGAAACTGCCACTTTTCTAACTCTAAAATTGAATATGACTTAAATGGGGTACGATTATGATCTAGGCTAGGCGACAATGTGATGTGAAAGATTGGATAAATAATTAAATATTAACCCGTCGAACGCCCACCATACAACAAATTGATGCAAAGCAATTTGACCCATATTGATCCGTAATCCGTAGTAACACATGTCTGATACAGTCGCTACGACCCAAATTGAGTTAGCGTGCACGAGTTAAAACTCTATAGGCTTATTATTAGCGCTGGGTCGAATTTAGGTAGTATTATCACTTTCGGGTGATTGTATCCTAATTATATAGGTGATGCTAACATGAAACTATTTCTTTTACAGAAATCATAAACCCGCGTAACTTATCCACCGCAATCGAATTGGCCAACTTCAGGTAATTATCGCACAATCATATCATATGAAATTTTATTAGCAAATAGAAGTTTCTGTTCATAAAAATGTACTACCACACCAAGAATTAATGCAACATGTATAATATTAAGGTATACTGTATTTGTTTGTTATATGTATATTATGTTAATTCTTTTTCCTACCAATAAAGTGAAAATGAGATTTCAATAATAATTATTGTAATTATGTTTAGTTTGGCAATGAACTTTTTGTTTTTATGCTATTAAAGTATTCTAACAAACTTTTTTTGTTTCAGTGAGCAAATGATGGTCGAATAGATGAATATTCTAGATGTAAGCTTTCCAAGATTCCTGTTCCATGTTGGGTTGAAGTGATAACTATAGTGATTAGTGCATTATGCGTTAGGTAACATATTTTATGACGTTTTGACAGACTCACAATACTATTTATTTCATCCTGACCTGTATGATGTCGATAATATTATATTATGTAATAAGTGATTGTGGATTTTTGTTTTATGAATTCATTATTTTTGATTTACCAAAAATGAGAAATGAATAAATCATATTATTAAGTGATACTTTCGTATTATTTAACTTTCCTAACCACCTTACGCTAAAGGTGTGCCCGCAACGTTCAAATCATAGAGTTATTTTGCAAAAGAAACAAAGCAATTTGTACAAAAATATATTACATTCATTATAATTTCAATACAATTCACACCAAAATCAGTCGGTCAAAAATAAATCATTACGAAACAGGTCACCACGTGTACGTATTGTCTTCGGCGTTGTACTTGACGCTGTCCAGCGGCTTGACTATGCTCGGGTCCGAGGAACAGAAGTGCTGCAGCATCTCTTCACTGATCCCGCAGTCGGATAAGTTCTCCTTGTTGAAGGCTTTGGCAAAGTGGTTGGGCTCATTTTCTTTCGAGGACTCGTCTGGAAATTATATGTCAATGTTATTATTCAAGTAGCGACCCGCCCCGGCTTCGCACGGGTTACACAAAACCGTAACAAATTATACACCTAAACCTTCCTTAAGTATCACTCTATTGATAGGTGAAAACCGCATGAAAATCCGTTTAGTAGTTTTTGAGTTTATCGCGAACAAACATACACAAACAGAGAGACGCGGCGGGGGACTTTGTTTTGTAAGGTGTAGTGAAGTGAATTTTCCTTCTTAGACAGGGAATTGACAATATTTTGCTTGAATGTCGATGAATTATAAAAAGAAACCAAGCCTTTCCTGTAGGTAAACATCCAATGCACTGACTTAATATAAAAGAAATAGACACACAAAGCAGAACAAAAACGTCAAGAAATGTGGATCCCAATGACGTTTCGCACCATTTGCATTGATGATAAAAACGCTTACGTAAATTTTGAGTCAAGATAAATGTTTCGTACAGAAAAGAGCTTAATGTCGTAAGCATTAAGTGTCAAATTTGCAAACATAAGTACCAACACTGTTAAAAAATTTAGTCCGATGGCACTAAACGTAACGTATTTACGTCAAACAACGTCAAACGAGACTAATGAATGAATGGAGTCACTTTGGTAAACTTTAATATGTATTACTGTACAGGAAAACCAATTGAAGTAATAAATAAAACAAATTTAATTTAATCGGGAGTTCAAATAAAATTAATTCGTGGTTCAAATTCAAACAAATTAAATTTTTAATTCGTAAGTATACGTCTTTAAATACTAATTTCCTTGAAATAAATTGTACTTATTAAATAACTGTGTATTTAAGATCTACATTTACTCATAGCACGGGTGCACGGGGAAATTTAGATACTGATTGGATTTTTTTTATAAAGTCTACCTATACTTTATAAAAAAAATCCTGTGGTTGTCACTGTGTTCCGACAGGTTTAGCATTTACAGTTAGTCGATATAAGCCCTTATTGGTGGTGTATATGTCGGAAACAGGGAAATGGGCCGAACACACAAGTGCCGTTTTGCCTTGTTTAAAACTGCATCACCCCTATCTCTTGCTATAATTAAATAGCAGTCCACTTTGCACGTCGCATAGGTTTTCTTGGAAATCTTCAATTTAAACATAATATTATTTCTTATGAATTCCATATAAAAATAAAAATAAAATATTGACCTCACATCGACTCATTAGAATTTTGTTCCTTGACATCCCTTCTTTGGTACTAACAAATTAATTTATTCAAAACCATAAAATTACCACCAGATTACATAAATTATGTAATGCTATCCAAAGAACTAACCGAAAGAAATACATTCCATCCTTTTTCCTTGCTTTATCATTGTTATTTTTACATATTTTAACGGCACATTTCGTAATTGTTGACAACTTCACATTTGAGCGTTTCAAACAAGACTAAACGAAAAAGTAATGCATGATCTGTTTTGACATCACTTTTGTGGGGCCATTTTTGGCGGCTGATTGGGTATCCAGTTCTTTATACTATATCAATGATCCAATGAGATTTTAATACCAATAATGGACACAGAGTTTGCCACCGCTACTCATTAACGATAATTATGAATAAAGGTGCCAAAATATGGAACAGTGTCAACTACTGGGATATTATAACGACATATAAGATAGAAATTTATTTTGTATTAACTCTCTTCCTGTTCTATAATTTTTAACTATATAACATTATAATTATTTTTATTACATATTTAAATAAGTAATAATATCCATGCACTAGAATAAGTAGTTAACTAGGTTAAAACAACTAATTTTCACATGCCTAACGGCCGAATGTATTGAGGTTCAGTGTCTTTATTGTAACATCCCATGTACCATATGTTCTTGTGAATAAATGATAATTAAATTAAATTCAATTCAATTTGTTATATAAATCCACTGAGTAAAAACTGTTTCAACAACAAAGCAATATCTGTTCGTCATATCCATTCGACGTGCTTTGGTTTTGTAACAACCTTATTATAGTCATAATAGAGTTGTTTTCAGATTATGAATATTATGATATAGCAAAAGTACCTTGTGCGATGCCCTTGGCCGCCCACGAGAAAGCCACAGTAGGCGTATGATGCGCGAACGTGGCGCTGAACTGCGCGCCAGAGTGCTTGAGTACGTCAAACAGGGCGTGGACGGTGGTCGGCAGAATGGGCCCGCGCAGCTCGATTGAGAAGTACTTCTTGTTGTCCGAGTGTAGGACACTTTCGCGGACCTATAAAACACGATACTGTTAAGCTTTGGATTCCTCCGAAAACGGTGCCGTCATATTACGGCCGCTATATAGCGTTGACTGACGTCACTAGAACGTTGACTATGTAAACAAGATGGCGCGGTTTCCTAGATAGCGTTACGTTAAGCTTTGGATTCCTCCGAAAACTGTGCCGTCATATGACGGCCGTCATATAGCGGCAGCAAAAGACGGCCGTCTTTACGGTGGCGACATGTGGAAAGTACCACGGCGTCATAACACACCGTCATCCACCAAGATCAAAGCGGCAAATTTGAAAAATGTAGGCGCGATGGGATAACGTCCCATAGAAAATTTGAATTTCGCGCCTTTTCCTACTGACAAGATTTGCTTGATCATCTATAATTTACTTGGAGGATGAAATATCATCAGAAGAGGAAAATAATCGTAGTACGGAATCACTTATTCAAATCTCGTGTCATTTATTCCAAAATGGCGTCACCGCTATCTAATAAAACGTTCACGAAACTATCGACAAGGTCATGACGGCCGTCATCTTACGTTACGTTGGCAATCAACGTAACGTAACGCCGTCTAGGAAACCGCGCCATCTTGTTTACATAGACAACGTTCTAGTGACGTCAGTCAACGCTATATAGCGGCCGTAATATGACGGCACCGTTTTCGGAGGAATCCAAAGCTTAAGATGACGGCCGTCATGACGGTGTCGATAGTTTCGTGAACGTTTTATTAGATAGCGGTGACGCCATTTTGAATAAATGACACGAGATTTGAATAAATGATTCCGTACTACGATTATTTTCCTCTTCTGATGATATTTCATCCTCCAAGTAAATTATAGATGATCAAGCAAATCTTGTCAGTAGGAAAAGGCGCGAAATTCAAATTTTCTATGGGACGTTATCCCATCGCGCCTACATTTTTCAAATTTGCCGCTTTGACCTTGGTGGATGACGGTGTGTTATGACGCCGTGGTACTTTCCACATGTCGCCACCAGACGGCCGTCTTTTGCGGCCGCTATATGACGGCACCGTTTTCGGAGGAATCCAAAGCTTTAACACATTAATTGCCACCCAGCCAAACAAGACATCCGCACCAGGCGACAACAATTTCGTCATATAAAGCTGTAGTACAACGATCCCGACTATCGGGGTCATCCGGCCTGGGAACGAAATCATAAAATACCCGATAGTCGGGTTTTCGGCGCTGAATGTGTTAACTAAAGACTATTTTTTTTTTCTGAGACTTAGGATCTTAGGACGCTCAGTGAAATTTATCAACTACGGGTGTGAAACATATCTACCACCATTTTTCTTCGAGAGCTGTATTAGAAATGAGTAGTATTATAAAGCGGTTATTTTCAGAATAGTACTATCGAAGTATCTACTCGTTTGCCCAGATTTTACGAACAGTATACAGTAGTTTTTCATACTTTGAGCGACTAATGATGAAACGCAGTAGGTGCTAGCAAAGAGAATTTAGTATGTTCGAAAAGATGGCGCCATAATTTTGCCTATACTCGTGTAGATGGTGCCACTTTTAACAAATTTAACACATATTACTGAAACAATAAGGATCAAAGTTAAATGGCGTTCTAAAAGTACTGTGGCTACAAAATTAACTTTGACATATACGCCTCTATTTCAAATTGTCTTTGGTGCTATTAACGTAGCTGGTGGTGGCCGTGATGATAGACTTGCAGTTGAGAAGTTGAACAGCGCTTCTTCGGCTCCAAGCGCAAACTATCAGTATCATTACTAGTTGTATTGTTTTTAGGGTTCCGTACCCAAAGGGTAAAAACGGGACCCTATTACTAAGACTCCGCTGTCCGTCCGTCCGTCTGTCACCAGGCTGTATCTCACGAACCGTGATAGCTAGACAGTTGAAATTTTCACAGATGATGTATTTCTGTTGCCGCTATAACAACAAATACTAAAAACAGAATAAAATAAAGATTTAAGTGGGGCTCCCATACGACAAACGTGATTTTTGACCGAAGTTAAGCAACGTCGGGCGGGGTCAGTACTTGGATGGGTGACCGTTTTTTGCTTGTTTTGCTCTATTTTTTGTTGATGGTGCGGAACCCTCCGTGCGCGAGTCCGACTCGCACTTGGCCGGTTTTTTTCTTACGTTAAGCGACTGTAGCGTCCCTCCATGAAACGCAGTAGGTGCTAGTAAGGTAGGCGGCACGCCGGCTAGCGGGCCGGTGGCCGCGATAATACTCTTGCAGTTGAGCAGGAAGTTGAACAGCGCTTGCGCGTCGGCGCCGCGCGCGAACACGAGCGACTCGGCCGCGCTGTCCACACTGCTCTCGGCGGTGTGGACGATGCGCGCCTGAAAATAAAGTAGTGATTCGGTAAAATGCGCCATAAAGGGGCCCACTGATTTACCACTGACAGTTGTTCGGAACTGTCAACTTTTTGTTCTAACTGACAGGCCGATTTCGTCCGGCTGTTAATCAGTGGGCCCCTTTAGGTCAATGACAAGATGGAGCCGCTAACACAGGCAGGAAATAACTTGAAGAAAACTCAAATTAAAGAAACGGCAACGTATCTAAGGGTGGTATTCCAACCATCCAATTTCTTTATCCAATGTGTGTTTGTCTCACATTTTGCTTGAGAGAGAGTGAGATGAGATTGGACAGATGGAATTCCACCCTTATATACACATGCTTCTTTGCGTATTTTAACATAAATATTCCAAAATAAAATAAAAAAGGTTGTCAGAATACTCTAAACTTACTGACGAGTGTAGGAAGCTGGGAAGATCTTTCAAAAAACCCAAACTAAATTGAAATTATTTTAAAACTGAGCGTTGCGCTTGTCGGTCCTGATCACTTAGCTTGGTGTTACGAAATGAGCCGCATTGGCACGCTGCGGGACCTTAACACATTCATTGCCACCCAGCCAAACAAGACATCCGCGCCCTGTCAAAAAAAGTTCGTCGTACAAAGCTGTAGTACCACGATCCCGACTATCGGGTCGTCCGGCCTGGGAACGAAATCATAAAATACTCGATAGTCGGGTCTTCGGCACTGAATGTGTTAATGATGATGATGATGACTAAAATTTGGAAGAGTTTTTCGCATATACATATTGATATCAACACAAACCTGCTGGTTATTAATCCTGTTCAGCATAGCTGTCTCCAAGCCCAGCTGAGACAGGAACGCATCAGGGTCCTCGTCGCCCGACCCCTCCTCTTGAGCCTCTTGCTTCACATTAGTGTCGTCCATGGTATCATAGCAGCTGTCGAATGAAGAGTTCTTCGCATATACATAATTAATATCAACACAAACCTGCTGGTTATTAATCCTATTGAGCATAGCTGTCTCCAAGCCCAGCTGCGACAGGAACGCATCAGTATCCTCGTCGTCCGACCCTTCCTTTTGAGCCTCTTGTTTCACATGAGTGTCGTCCATGGTATCATAGCAGCTATCGAACGAAGAGTTCTTTGGCCGCTTTTCGTCTGATGTGTTTAGCATATAATTGACATCAACACAAACCTGCTGGTTATTAATCCTATTGAGCATAGCTGTCTCCAAGCCCAGCTGAGACAGGAATGCATCAGGGTCCTCGTCGCCCGACCCCTCCTCTTGAGCCTCTTGCTTCACATGAGTGTCGTCCATGGTATCATAGCAGCTGTCGAACGAAGAGTTCTTCGCATATACATAATTAATATCAACACAAACCTGCTGGTTATTAATCCTATTGAGCATAGCTGTCTCCAAGCCCAGCTGAGACAGGAACGCATCAGGATCCTCGTCGCCCGACCCCTCCTCTTGAGCCTCCTGCTTCACATTAGTGTCGTCCATGGTATCATAGCAACTGTCGAACGAAGAGTTCTTTGGCCGGTCTTCATCTGATGTGTTTAGCATATAATTAATATCAACACAAACCTGCTGGTTATTAATCCTATTGAGCATAGCTGTCTCCAAGCCCAGCTGCGACAGGAATGCATCAGGGTCCTCGTCGCCCGACCCCTCCTCTTGAGCCTCCTGCTTCACATTAGTGTCGTCCGTGGTATCATAGCAACTGTCGAACGAAGAGTTCTTCGCATATACATAATTGACATCAACACAAACCTGCTGGTTATTAATCCTGTTGAGCATAGCTGTCTCCAAGCCCAGCTGAGACAGGAACGCATCAGGGTCCTCGTCGCCCGACCCCTCCTCTTGAGCCTCCTGCTTCACATTAGTGTCGTCCATGGTATCATAGCAGCTGTCGAACGAAGAGTTCTTCGCATATACATAATTGACATCAACACAAACCTGCTGGTTATTAATCCTATTGAGCATAGCTGTCTCCAAGCCCAGCTGGGACAGGAATGCATCAGGATCCTCGTCGCCCGACCCCTCCTCTTGAGCCTCCTGCTTCACATTAGTGTCGTCCGTGGTATCATAGCAACTGTCGAACGAAGAGTTCTTCGCATATACATAATTGACATCAACACAAACCTGCTGGTTATTAATCCTGTTGAGCATAGCTGTCTCCAAGCCCAGCTGAGACAGGAACGCATCAGGGTCCTCGTCGCCCGACCCCTCCTCTTGAGCCTCCTGCTTCACATGAGTGTCGTCCATGGTATCATAGCAGCTGTCGAACGAAGAGTTCTTCGCATATACATAATTAATATTAACACAAACCTGCTGGTTATTAATCCTATTGAGCATAGCTGTCTCCAAGCCCAGCTGAGACAGGAACGCATCAGGATCCTCGTCGCCCGACCCCTCCTCTTGAGCCTCTTGCTTCACATGAGTGTCGTCCATGGTAACATAGCAACTGTCGAACGAAGAGTTCTTCGCATATACATAATTAATATTAACACAAACCTGCTGGTTATTAATCCTATTGAGCATAGCTGTCTCCAAGCCCAGCTGGGACAGGAATGCATCAGGGTCCTCGTCGCCCGACCCCTCCTCTTGAGCCTCTTGCTTCACATGAGTGTCGTCCATGGTATCATAGCAACTGTCGAACGAGGAGTTCTTTGGCCGGTCTTCGTCTGATGTGTTTAGCCGCTTTTTGTCAGGACGGAGGGGCATTGTGAATTCTACGTCTGTGAAGAAAAATAACTGAGTCATGGCTTGTCCAACAGGTCTCCATCGCCATACAGCGGGGTAACGCTGCAAGTGTGATGGGGACCTTTGGACCGGGCATGGTTCAGGACGGGTTTTAGTTCTTAAGTTTTGTACGTATTTATAAAATAACTTGGTTAATTGTTGTGCTCTGTTTTTAAGTCCACAGCTTGTACAGTCAGTAGCAGCTCAGAGGTAACTAAACGGACCAGATGCTCAAAATGTTCACATCACAATTTTCAAAAATATCTGCACATAAAACAAGTAGTTGTAACGCGTTTTTATATTGTTATTTTCTTAAGTCAACATCACTAATTTAATCCTTAAGGGCCACTTGCACCATCCCACTAACCCCGGGTTAAAAGGTTAAACCTGGAGTTACCATGGTTACCAGTACAATTTGATACTGGGTTAACGGTTTAACCGGTTAACCCCGGGTTAGTGGGCTAACTAGAGTAGAGTTTGATAAGAACTTATTCTAGTCTCACCTTCTTGCCGCAGCGTCTGCCTGAAGCCCCTCGTGGTAGGGCTGATGAGCGCGCAGGGCTCCGACACACCACACAGACCCGCGGCGCGGAATAGGCACGTAAATGTGTTCGCGCACACGTAGAAGTATGGGCAGTGGCGAGCTCGTACCAGCTAAAAAAAAATATCACTTTAAATGGACAATTTTATGCGAAAAATTTAGGGCATATACAAAAACTTTTACGATTATTGTCTTCTGTATCATTGATGAATGGAATGACCAAAATTTTGGTGCAGTCAGAAAATATGTGACGATCGGTTTTAAGCTGGAATAGATTGTTTATAACCCAGCCCCTTCTTAGATAGTACACAAATGATTAAAGGTTCCGTCACACAGGCGCGTTTTCCGGGCGGGGACGTAGTGCGAAACCGCTCTAAAGAGTTCGAATGTTTCGATTCGAATCAATCAAAAATAGTATGTATCATCAAGAAAACATTTCATACCTGAAAAAGTGATCTGAAGCTCTCGGTCCACTCAGAATGCAGTGCCTGCTTGACTTCCTCATTGCCGGCCAGGAAGCTGGTAGCAGACACACGGCCTGATGATCGGGGGAACAACTCTAGCCATGGCAGTTGCGGGTGTTGCCAGTACAGGCATGTCTGGTGGAAGCGCGCCCGCGGTGACGTGTCTAGAGTAGATGAGGTGGTTGTGTCGAGGCAGCGGACGAACCTGATATAATGCAGTGCATGTTATCAAAAGTAGCTCGAAATGGTTCGTGTAATATTACACACGGTTGCTGCGTCGCCAGTTCCTTTTTCTTTGAACTTGGCTGGACACGCTACCGCGCATCAACAGGGCTATAATTAGAGTGACAGAGAAAAATGCCCTGGGCTATAACCGCAAAATCGAAGTTCGGAAATTGGGCGCATTTTTCTCTGTCACTCTTAATTATGCCTTCATTGGAGTAAACGAGAAAGATCCTCGCAATTTGCGAATTTTGTGGTAGGCGCTCTCATTCTTAAGAGTGTAGTTGACATAAACAATAACAAAAATATTACTAAGGCCTCCAGTGCCCTGGGCTGGCATCGAACCAGCTTCTCCAGCATTTGTGGCAGATGCCATAACCACTATGCCACACCTAAAAAAAAAATTGTGGTCCTAGTTAGAGGACTATGGTCGACATTTTGGCTTTTGGCAGGGGTGACAGGGCCATGCCATGACAAACATTACATTGATAAATTATGACATTAGTAGAAATGCAACGAATAACAATACTTTGCCTTTCTTAAATATATAACTGCATACCCTGTAATCCCGGATGCCTCTTCACTGGCTTTCAGTTTTGCGGTCCACGCAAATGGCTTTGGTGACATTAACCTAAGTTTTGACTTGAGCGCCCAGTCTATTGGCAGGTGCTTGCACTTCTTTACAGGAACCTCCTAAAGTTTTGGATAATCCATAAGTATAATTTATAAAGTATAGCAAGAACAACAAAACCTAGTCAATTTGTCAACCCTACATAAAATTGAAACAAAAATGTTTTTGCCTTAAAACATTCATAATTAACTATGCTATCTAAGTTACAATAGAAGCTTTCTACTAGTTTAAAGAAAACAAAGCTTTCATTTGATTCTCCTTATTAAAAAAGGTTTAATGTGCGCAATTTTATCTTGATGCAAAAGCCAGTTAATATTTGAACCCTCTTAGTGCGACTTGCACCATCGCACTAGCCCAGGGTTAACCAGTTAAACCTGGAGTTACCATGGTTCCCAGTACAATTTGACAGTGGGTTAACGGTTTAACCGTGGTTTAACCTCTGGTTAGTGGGATGGTGCAAGTGGCGCTTAAAGATATAACGCAATTGCAATGAATTTAAACCGAATGCAGAGTAGAATAGAAGATATAGGTACTTGCCGGTTCTACAGAATGTTCTGCAGTGAACTTTTGCAATAGATTAGAGAATGTAGAAAGTTTGTTAGTGTCCAACTCTTGCGGAGGCTTCTCGATCTTTGCGGGTAGCTTTAAAATAGCAAACAGTGTTTTGTCATTTGATTCATCTAGTTCCGCAAAGTCGGTTTTTGCCTTTTTGGTTGGCTGAGGATTTGACCTGAAAGAAGAATTCACAAGAAAATTATTAGCACTGACCTGTTTTTCAATTGACAAAGATTCTTGTAATCTTTCTCTTTCTACTTCAGTGTAATAAAACGAGGTTGATGTTAGAAGGAATAAGAGTTGAGTTAAATAGTACCATGTTGAATAAGATTTATTATAGAAAGGGTGTTAAAACAAGTCATGGCATGATTACTTAAAGTAAATAAGAGGTTACATGAATAACATGTGTATGCTAATTAAGCCTAAAACATGTGACGGAGAGTTCAGTTCGAAGAGTATTAAGGAAGTAGAACACTGCGCAAGGGCAATATCTTATAGGATAGAAGCAAACCAATGTAAATTAAGCCTAGAAACGATCAACTTACTTTGAAAATGGGTTTTTTCTTTTGTCTCCGTCTAGGAGCCTAGAAAAATCTAAGGCACTGGTTTCTTGACTACTGGGTTCCTCACTAGATGATACTGAAGGGTGTTTCATGCGTTCCTGCGTTAGATAACACAAATAATAATAAACATACATGCATGCGTATACAACTATACATCACAATAATACGTTTTAAAAACAATATTTAAGATTTCTTACAAAAACAATACAACAATGAAATAGACTATGAGATAACAAATAAAGTGTTATTTTATACCTGTAAGGCTAGTTTTCGTTTTTTCAGCTTGTGCAGCTGCATAACTTCGCTGGGCCTTTTCCATGGCGATGGAGGCGGGTTCATTTTCCTTATCCTTGAATTAGATTTAACTGTATATCACTTGTTACTAATGGTTATAACATGGTTAATTAGGCCGAATACTAAAAGCCGCCGCTTTATTTCAAAAAAATAGGACGGATAAATAAAACAATAGAAACACGCATCTTCTTGGTGGCTGTCAAAAACTGGGTTGCCAAAGCAGGCCAAAGGCATTTCATTTGACATCCATAGTTGCCATTGCCAGGACAAAAGTATTGAATCCATTCAAATTTTGCCAGATAATTATAGAATGTATACTTATAGATTTCGTTGATTTTCTGTGGGCGTTTTAGGAATTTCGCTTATTTTATTCTTTTGGTTTTTCATAATTAATCATTTTGCCTATAGTCTAGCTGGCTAAACTTGGCAGTTACTGTCCCGGATTATAGTCGAGCCGTAGGTACAGGATGCTTTTTTTTAACCCTGCCATATTTATAATATGGCAGGGTTAAAAAAAAGCAGCATATGGGAATATTATGTAAGTTATAATAGGTACTGAGCAATTTTAACAATCGAACCAACCCCGAAATCCCGACACAAAGTAACTGTTTCATACATTTCGGTCTATGTTTTCTGTCCTTCTGAGACCGTGAGACCCCGCATCTTTTTTAACCGTCTTCAAAGAAAAAGGAGGTTGTCAGTTGGACCCGTATGTTTTTTGTTTGTATGTATGTCCGCGATTATGTCGCGTTTGGCTGCACCGATTTTAATGCGGTTTTCAGAAAAATACCGGCCAAGTGCGAGTCGGACTCTCGTTTCAAGGGTTCCGTACATTAAGTCCGACTCACGCTTGACTGCACATTTCTGATAGGTTTTCCTGTCTATCTATAGGTAAAGAACTATTTTGTGTATTTTTTACAAAATTTTAGACCCAGTAGTTTCGTAGATAAGGGGTGGGTGGGGCTGTGGGTCATTTTTTGCCTATTTTCTTGAATAACTGCGAAACTATTAATCCTAAAATTATAAAAAATATATATTTGAGATTCTTACAATGAGCCCTTTCATTTGATATTGTAACACGATATAGGGTAGGTGCGTCAGTTTTCGTCCAGCTCTAGTTTTCGTCCACTTGACGAAATTGAATATAAATCTACATTGCTGCACAAATTTGGACTTAATGCAATCCTTAATGTCGACACAATATATCTATCTACATAAAAAATGTATTTGGCAAGTAGCAAATTAAATATCAAATATGTTATTTACTTATTTGTCATGTGGACGAAAACTAGAGCATGGACGGAAACTAGCACAATGACCCTAGTTTGAAAAACTTTATTTTTTAATTTTCTCATTTATGCCCCAAAAATGGCCTCCATAGTTAAAATTGATTTATTTACGTTACAGTGACGTTA
Organism: Cydia amplana; assembly: GCF_948474715.1. Taxonomy (NCBI): domain Eukaryota; kingdom Metazoa; phylum Arthropoda; class Insecta; order Lepidoptera; family Tortricidae; genus Cydia; species Cydia amplana. The sequence goes on along the minus strand of NC_086074.1, from coordinate 16,121,236 downwards.
CACGTCCATCTTTGGGTCATAAACTTACATATGTGTGCCAAATTTCAACTTAATTGGTCCAGTAGTTTCGGAGAAAATAGGCTGTGACAGACGGACGGACAGACAGACCGACCGACAGACGCACGAGTGATCCAATTAGGGTTCCGTTTTTTCCTTTTGAGGTACGGAACCTGGTGCTGCTATCGGTCATATCGTGAAATTTGATTCGCTGAAACTGATTTAGATGAAATTTTGTATACCATCGCAATTGTAGGTATCTATCTAATTATAATTATATAACGGAACAGAACAGTAATAGGACTACTATAGTAATGTTCATTACCATTGGCCATTGGTTGATATTAGTAAGGGGTATCGTATAGTTATATAGTTTGCTGTCATGTGGATACCTGGTCTATAGGTACTTAATCTTCTGGCAAGTGAACGGTGTAGGCCGGCCGTGCGCAACCCACTGTGCAAATCGCCCTTACATAAAGCTGTGTTTATGAATAATGTCGCGAGATGAGATGACCTACCGAATCTCAGCGCATTTCAGTACGCGAGTCCCGCCGCCATCGCCGCCCGTGTCCGCCGTACGGCAGTCACTGGCCGGACGTTATCACACGCTGATTCCAATTTTGAAATTTAAACTTCATAATGGAATTCGACGCCGACACACGAAAACTCTAAAAAAACAAATGCAGGGGAAAAACTTAAAAGGAAAAATTGGAAATTCATTTTTAAATTTAAAATGTGATGTTTAAGTTTAATTATTACTGCAAAATTAATTAACATAATTGCTGTACAATGGCAACAATAATCCGCGTTATTTACGAAATTTTAATGAGGCGAATTTTTTTGGTAAGTTAATTTTTAATATTTTGTAACTTTTCCGTTAATGCACACTACGCCAAACAATAGATATTGGTACATACCTAAGGTTCATGTAGGTAAGTATAATAGTTAAATATACGGTCTAGCTAGAGTTAATTCTACATTAATGCTGGAAGTAGTTTAGTAGAGTAAATTAATGACTTCTTTAACTAAATCAAAAACTCGCAGCATATCAGACTACAGACTTGTGAATTGGTCATCTTTCCAAGAATCGCTCGGTGACGCCAGCGACCTTTCACAATATTCAATGACGCATACATTACCACATCAGTACACACATAATAATAAGAACATCCTATAAAACCGGCAATGTATGCATTATTGTAAAAGGACGTGTTCCAAAGTAACTGGGCGATGTCTAAGCGTGAACTTGGCGTGAACGAATAGTTTAGTTGTATTGCATTCTACCAGTACTAAAGGCGCACGTACAGAATGTTCAGATTTAGGTTAATGTACTTTGATTTGAATTGTTTTACTGAAAAAGGAAACTTATTTTGAAGCCTGTAAGTTTACATTTTCATTATAATTTGATTCGATATAATGAAACGTCGAGCAGAAATGAATAAAATTACCTATCTAGGTACATTCTCATAATTGCATAGGTACCGTTACCTTTATAAAAAAAAAGGACTCGCTTAGATGTAAGCTAAACTTACGGCTCACAGGAAGGTCCACAACTAGTTGATGGAGGAGAGCTTTACCTACATAATTATATGGAGGTACTTAATACTCTATCTATTGTTAACCAAGGGATGAAAGGCACTCATTTCAGTCGAGGTAGTTTTTAGTAGATATAAGTTAAAATATGTTAAACTACATATTAAACCTTCCACCTCTACGTTAAAAAAAAATGTACTATCTACTTACATGTGTTTAAAAAAAAACATGACTACCAAGTTTTAACTTTTACAGTAAATCTGGTGCTCCCATTACGACACTCTGTGCTATAATAAGCCCATTATGTAACTACGTCGAAAATTTAAAGGGCCATATGTGACGTCCCACGGGTAAAGGTACCTTATGGCGGTCGGCGCTTACGCTATTATTAACGCCGCTCCAAGATTATTGCGGCGCTATGCGACGTAAGCGCCAGCTGCCATAAGGTACCTTTTGCCGTGGGACGTCACATATATATATGTAGGTACATACTTTAAAACGTTGTACGACACAACTATTACACCTATTCGCACATAGGTAATTCGCAACTGGTGTCGATTTAAAACACTCCTCATTGCATTTTATAGGTACCTACACTGAATTATTTCTTGTGTTCTTAAATTAGTTTTCTATCAAAAACTATAACGCCGAACGCCGAAAAACGCGATCAATACTTAAGAAATACTACTTATATTATAATCTGCTTACAATATTCTTTTAAACTGCTGTTATCTCAAGCGTAGGTAATCCAATAGAGTAAAGACGCGTGAGGAATTGTTTGTAGATAGTTACATAGCCACTTTACTTGCTTTTGGTAGCTATAGTTACCAGGCTTGACCCGTATTACCAACCAATAGAGTTCATCACTGAAAACTATCACAGGCTTGTGGAGAATCACTGTGTGTCGTAAATTAATCAATTACAGTAACAGGCAGTTGACTGCTAGGCGCTGCCAATGTGTTAGGATACTAATAAGGCTTGAATTACGCGGCTGATAAGATCTTAGGCGTTATCATTGTCATTATCAAGTACATCAGCAATAACCTGTGTTAATTATATAATGCTTAACGGTAAATTAACCTATGCAAAGTTTGGGCATAGTTAAGCGGCATTACTTAATAAAATAAGATATGTAGTTATATTAATTTTAATTAAATTCTTTATTTTCATTAATTAACAATATAGTATTGTGTTTGAATACTTTTCATATACCTACTTATTATAGCGAGAACCTAAAATAAAAGATAGCTAATTAAGTGATATGAGTATCCGGTATTTTGGAACTATATCTATTTCTTCTTAGCAGTATTTAATTTCTGCATTAAGTATGTATAATGTATTCAGCAGAGTAAACAGGTGTATTCAGATTGTAAAATTATGATACTAATTTGATATTAATCTTATTGTGGTCTTTTTGGACCTATAGGTATTTTTGTAATGCGAGTTCAGGGTGCAAATGAATCGCTCGGAGATTAATTAAAATAACAAAATAAATAATGATCATTTATTTTCTAAATACGTACGCCTCCATGGATCAGCGGAAGTTGTTTAGTCGTTATGGATCATTAATTGTCTAGCAGTTATTAAGTATAGTTTGTCAAAAGACTGTCTCATTTCAAACATAGACAGAGATAATCATACTATCTTTGTCTTAAACTAGTATTAGAACCCAAAAGAAAACGAATGAGTATAGTTTTCCTGGTTCTTACCGACTGACAAATTGGTTTGACCAACAATAAATATAGATCTATCTACTTTGCGAGTAGAGCGACTAATAAAGGCACATACTCGTAAAATAAATCGTTAGACCAGCTGTTTACAAGCGTTCGTAATTAAGTTGTAAATTCCCAAAATAACCGCTGGTTCATTTATTTCTGTTTGTTTCAAAGACATGTAGGAGGCCAATAGAATAAAATCATGAGTCAGTCGATTTTATTATAAGCAGAGATTCCGATCTCTGTCCGCATATTGGCTCTGTCGATGTCCGCATATTGGCGTTTAATGGCGATTCATTATTTAATCAATTTTGGAGTCATGTCCACATTATTGCGAGCAATGACGCAAATTTTTCCGATCTCTGATTATAAGACATAAAACAATGGCACTTTGTGTTACTCCCATCATACATTATATAACCATTTATCAAATTATCGTCATGATTTGAGAATCTTCCGAGCCTGGTGGTAAAGTGATTTTTAGGGTTCCGTACGCAAGGGTTAAAAAAACGGGACCCTATTACTAAGACTCCACTGCCCGTCTGTCTGTCTATCACCAGGCTGTATCTCATGAACCGTGATAGCTAATAGACGGTTGAAATTTTTACAGATGTATTTCTGTTGCCGCTATAAGTAACAACAAATTACAACAAACGTGATCTTTTTGCCGTTTTTTTGCGTAATGGTACGGAATCCTTCATGCGCGAGTCCAACTCGCACCTGGCCGGTTTAAATTCATTCACCACGCGCCGCCTAATGTGAACCAAGTAGGTAGGCGCGACATGAGTGACGATGACGATACCCATAGCTAGGACATTGTAAGAACTAATATTATATAATTTGTGCTATGACTATAACAGCCGAATTCAGCCGAGACTACATTATAATTTGATAATATAGAATAAGTACCTACAAGGTGATTATGGCCATGGTGTTTATAATGTACTAAGTAACTAACTACTGATACCTATAATAAGTGTAACTTATAATAAGTATTATATTCCTCTGCACAGCATTGGTTAAAAGCAAAATAATGTGATACATTTACACTTTCATATATATTAAATATATGTACCTACCTCTATGGTTACCTTCTTAATCTAATTCTTGGTACAACGTAGGTACAACGTGGTAGTGGTGGTAGATACATACCATATTTACATAGTTAAAATTACTAAATTAGTTTGCTTATATTATGTATGAAGACTAGAATCACTCTTTGCGTTTAAACTCCCATTGTCAGCAACACCCGGGTGACCCCGTAGTGTGTAGTTGTTCCTGCCATTAAACTTCATGAATATTGTACACGGAACTGGGTCATCTGGGATTAGTCAGCTTTCAGAAACAAGCCCTGTATGTTTACTATTACGAAGTTAAAAATTTACTACACGAGATTATAACCGATAGTGACCGATATACATTTTTAATGCGAGCTACAATACAAAGCATAAGATTTTTCTACATTCTTTTTTTGCGCAATACTTACAAACTGGTCGAAACGTCAACGTAGGTGAACAATACGTAACGTAGGTAGAATAGAATATACATACATGTACTATGTACAGGTACTTACATCGATACTGCAAAATGAGGTATTATTTATTTATTTATTATTATAGGCAGCGTATTTCTTTGCGGGATTGATATACGTAAATGTACCTAGTTACGATTGTAATATTATCATCTAAGCACGTAACTTTTATGGAAATCTACCTTGATATTCCGATGCATAAATACCTAGAGATTTTTGCTTTTAAGCTAAAAATAAAAGATTTTAACACTTGACAACTGAAAGAGGCGTGCGTTTAAAAATGAGCTTGTCAAAAATGCAATCACCGGCCGCCAGCGCCACCGTGCACCGGTTCGCGCAGCCGTTGACGCATGTAAATGATACTGTAGCACGTCCCAGCTATTAATTAATGCGAGAACACTCCAGATCCGCTGTCATCGACTTGCATCGGCTCTATTTAGTTGTTCAATGGGAGCTGCTTTCAAAGGCGGTGCATAGAGAATGTAGTAACGCACGGCCTGAATGGTGTCTGTCTGAAGTACACTCTGTTGTACTTATACGCCAGCTTATATTTCAAGACGTCGCGCTATTAAAGGGAGGTAGGCAGAGCCGAGCTAAATTTTTGATTCGATTTCCTCAAATTATCCTCTTCCATAATAATGATTACATAATAACATATTCTTCACTCGATATAAACATATGAATGAAAAACATGAAATATTAGTTTCGACCAACTTCACCTTAATATATAGTGCTCTTTGATTTAGTCACTTGGCCTATTCATAGGTGAAGTTAAAAGGGATAGAAGCTGCTTTGTTTGAGGATAGACTGGCTTAAGCTAAGCATCGATGAATGAATCGTTGTATAATTCATATAAGTACATAGTTTATTTCACCCACGCTTACTTACACAGTCAATGCGTCCTATAGCACGTAAGTAATGTACCTTTAAATTACAGTTACTAGGTTATAGTTGCTAAACTACCAACCGAATAGTGCAGCTAAGTATTCACCAAATTACCAAATGTGCGATGTGCGATTGTGCATAATTTGAATTCGGATTACAACCGGGGAATGTAATGGGTATTCGGTTCCGTCTCGGGATATCTATGGGACTACCTATGCCTAATATGTAATAGGTAAGTATAAGCAGATTCAATTGGTTTCATGTTTGTTCTAAGCATTGCGGGGGTAAAATATTTGAACTGTAACATTTTAAATCATCTTTGTTCCCAATAGCCCCGAAACAAACAAATAAAATATCCAGCTATTTATTCACCTCAAATCTAAATATGTACATGTACAGTGAGCTGCGAAATTGCATGGAGAAATGATGAATGAATGAATTCATTGATAAAGACGCCATCCACTTTTGCGGCGGGTACCTTAGGTAGGTAATAGATACCTAAATTTACTCTACGTACTTTGTCCTCAGTTTTGCTTCGGAAAGTTGCTACAACAATATTTATCTTCTTATTTAGGGCCTTATCTTCAAATATACAATTTGACGTACTAAAATTATAACAAAAATGCATTAGATGCGTGGGCTAACACCTAATAGGGGGATTAGACTCTCGCGCGAGCCACGAGACGAGCCGCGAGCCGCGCCACGAGACGCGAGTGTAAGCGGTGGGCTCGCGGCTCGTCTCGTGGCTGGCAAGCTCGTCGAGCTAATATAATTTAAACACTAACGGCACGGCATAAGGTTTATAACCGAATGACAAGCCGAACGCGAGTGTAAGCGGTGGACTCGCGTCTCGTAGCGCGGCTCGCGGCTCGTCTCGTGAGTCTAATCCGCGTATAACACTCTTCAGGACGCGAGCGTGTGAGCGACATAGATATTTCAATTTAATTGGGGTTACATTGTTATTAAAATTATGTCCCCGAAAACAGCACAGATTGACATGCATAGTTAATGGAAAGAAAACAGTCATTACCGGTGTACTGTTGCTTGCTATTATTTCTATTGCTACACGACATGTAAGGTTCGGTTCGTCTAGCATCGGTAATAGCAGGGTGACACGACTGACATGTACTTTTTTGTTTGTTCCAGATATCATGGATCTCACTAGTCATTTACGTGTTTTATACCACTTTTACGTTTTACCAAACTAGTCGCCAGTTTTACTATTTACGACAAATATTAGGGGTAAGTTGCTTAGGCTTTATGTACAAGCGGTTCGAAGCGCCTGCGGCTAGCTTGAAAACGCGCACACTAAAGAGCAATATACAGCTAACAGTTTGAATTATGTTCGCAAGATGCGCCGTACATCGCCTGTCCATCCTACTCCAAAGTCCAAAACTACTCTATCCACTATCCCTCAGGGGGAAACTCTTTACTTCATACTCACCACAGCTTCTTTGTTTTTAGATCGGTCTATGTATTTCCCGTGGGACTGCAACGGTTCTAAATATATGTTGTGCACTCGTTTTACTTCCCTTGTGCAAGAAGCTCAACCAAGTTCTTTATCGAATTTTGTCGAAACTTTGGCCGAGACTTTTCTTTTTCTGGCTGGAAAAAGCGAAGAGTTTTCACATGTCCGTTGCGATAACCGTTGTTGTGTTTGCTGGTGAGTATCGTGTGTATATGTTATGGACCAAGTGATTAATGAGGGCATTATGTATAATTTATCACATGGCCCATAACATATGTATATATTTAATAAATTGCTACAGAGGCCGGGAATTAATTATTACCTCGATTGACTGCTTTGGTTACGTTCGTCCGTCTTTTCAATCAAGAATCTGCGGTATTCCGGCCTAGGCAGGCAATGTAGAGAGCGTTTCTTCCAACCTAACCAACCTTTTCGGGCGCTGCAAATTGTGACGGCCAACTTGATCTTAGCTGGGTTGGAAAATAGGAATAATAACCCGAATGCATTTTTGTCGTCTTAATTTAATTCGCGGTGACCGAAACGCCTTGTTCCATCGTCAATTATCACAGCAATAAGGACAACATTTCATCGCATATTGGAGAAATACTATTGTACGTATGGTATCAATGTAAACAAGTCCGGAATATCAGTAAATACGCGCAAGCTACATCAAAGCCGTTCGGTTACATCGGACATCCGTGCATATGCATAATTGACGGTGTAATAAGGCAAGTATGCATGCAACGCGCTTTGATTTATACACATGTACCTACATAAAATTCCTGTAGCCCGGAATGCATCAATACCGTCCCATAAATTCATAGTAGGCGTGCAGTTAACACGGCTTGCTTTCACAAAGCGATACAGCCCTAAATCACTTTAGAGCTAAAAGGCCCCGGTCTGGGAGCACCATTAAGTTCTTGAGACGGGGCTAATGGTGGACACCTAGCTGCTTAGAATTTCGAGCTAGTTTTACAGTTAGTTTTCGTAGGAAGGTGTAAGTATTTAGATTAAATTTCGCGATATAACTTGGTTTACTGCAGGGTGATTACGAATGTGCCGTTGTTTTGAAAAACACAATATTGCCAGTTTGCACAGTCGTTATAAAGTGGGGTGACTTTAAGAATAAAAAAAAATGTATGTGGAAAATATCCCATTCAGGTAGATTTTTTGTTCCGGGAATTTGGATTAAACATACTGCATACTCGTAAGTTGCTTATTGTTTGTTGTTTTTGCTTCTGAAGAAGGATGAGTGAACAACACAACAATGCATCAAAAAAATTCCATAGTTTCTTTACCTGTTTGTCCATTAAGTTGAAATGAAACTTTCAGTCATACATTCCATTTCCCACTTCGTGAACCTGTGGAACTTCTCGAGGAATTACGACCGGAGCCGGAAGGAAATTAACTTCGCGAGCTACAAGAATGAGGTTAGTGCTTTGCCATAAACTTGAGGTTTGCTTCCAGTTTCGGAAATTGGTAGTGTGTTCTTTATTTCCTAATTCCTATTCTTATGTTTAATATAATTATAAATTGTATTACTGGTAACTCGTGATGATCATGACCCCCGCGATACAGGCCATGCCGTGCGGGGTTCACTGTAACGTGCCTCTTAAACTTTTATTGTCAATTGTCAATAAAAATATTGTTATTATTATAAATGGACATTGGAGAATACTTATGGGGCATTTCACAAAAAGGTACTACATATTCATAACTCATAGGTAACTGTTAAATATTCGTTCTTAAGTTGCGCCAACTATAAGTGGTTATATATTACGAGTATCTATGTTTTCAAAGTGCGTATTCTAAATTAACTTCTTACACATGAATGGATAAAACAGCTGCTGATGAATGAGATTAGCGGTCATAAATTCGGCCCGTTTACTGATCCGTTGAATGATTGATTAAGTAAGCAGTCTTTCAAATAGATAAATTGAATCATCATGATTCAGCGTTGCGCTCACAGCTTAACACAGAAATTGAACACGCTAGTAGGTATAGGTACTACATTCAAGCATAAACCCATGGACTTGAGAATACACGGACACAACGTCGCTAGGACAAAACTATTATGATTTATAAGATTTCTTAACACCCCGATTTCCTTCTATTTAGGCGCGACACGCATACTGCAGGCACACCCGGGGGCCTAGCTGCTAAGATGACAATCTTTTGCAGGAAGCGAAATGAAACGCTATCATTTCCATACATTATTTACGTTTACCTTAGCGGTTCGTTTCGTTTTCTGCAAACGATTGGCATCTTGGTTAGGTCCCCTGAGTGCTGAGCAGTGAATGGAGCAAGTAGGTATGCGTGTGCGATGAAATTTTCATTTTAAGACCTCTACAGACTTTGTAACAAGATAATTGCCGGCTATAGGTGTACGAAGTTAAATGGAACGATCAAATGACACAATGGAACGCAAATCGAATGCAATTTTCTGTGACGTATGTAGAAGCCCTTATGAAATCACAACCGACATCCGTCTCAGCGCGGAGTCTGTGCGTTCTTAGGTCCATGCATAAACCGACCCTATTAGGTCGCGTAATCACATCCGAATAAGCAAAGGACCCCTTATTATGGCTATTGTGCAGCCGTCATGCTCATGTCACGTGTCCCGTGATTATATACATGTGGATGGATCGGAAAACCTTAGTCCTGTGCCAATAGGTAGGGTAATTATAATCGAGATAAATGAAGATCTTTCTCAAAAACAAGATCTTTTTTTTTCTGCAGAAGCCAATAAAAGAGTTAAACTGAACTTTGAACTTATGAAGTTTTCATAGACTTCATCAATTAAAACAAGTCTAGTACATATCATTTATTAATAGCTCTCGCAACTAATTTGCCATACCATACTTCGTGACTTGAAGATTTCGGAACGACGGAAGTGTTAGCAAAACATTATGGTTAGGTGATTAACGACTGCCAATAGATCCATGATCAACACAAGTAGAATATACGTTTGAAAAGTTATAAATATGGGAGATACCTACATGCTATCGGATATATGATTATAAATAATGACAGTACGATAGTCCTAAGAGAGTACAAGACATTTTTTCTTTAAACTTTTTTCCGTGGGTGTGATTCCAGAACCCCCTTTTCCTGCTAATGAGCCCAGCAGGCCTCACTGGTGCGGCCATGCTGGCCATTATCGTCTCCATGGGCCTGACGTCGCTGCGAGTGGTACGAAAGCGCCTCTACAACTGGTTCTGGTACACGCACCAGCTCTACTTGCCATTTATGGTTCTGCTGATAGTTCATCCGTTAAGGTAAGCTTTTTATCGGATATAGGTACTACGAGTACAGATACTTTTTGCATAGGTATACCTATACGATATCTACACGCGTGGTAAGAAGACGTCTCTACAAATACTTTTGGTACACGCAACAGCTCTACTTGCCATTTATGGGTATTCTGATTGTTCATCCGTTCAGGTAAGCTTTTTTTTTAGATGAAAAGTTATACATAAATCGTTATGTACCTATTGAACATTGATGGCTCTACCATATTTTCTGGTGGAAGCACCAGCTACTTGCCTACTTGTCGTTTGTTTTGTGGATTGTGCATTTTTTTATTGTCAGCTGTTTTATAATAATGTAGAAGTACAAACTTTTGCCATGACGTAGGTAGGCAGACTACTTCAATATTGAGATATTCACTATATCCTATTACGCTAGGTACCTATCTCGATGCCCAAGCAACCTACTTCCAAATATGACTATAACAAGTGACCGTCAAAAATATTTTTTGATACACACTTTTATTGCTGACTGTACTTTCTCACCTTTATATGTCTAAAAAGTGCTTCTCGAGATCTTTCTAATGAGCTTAAATTCAATGTGTCTATGTTATTCCATTGAAGAGTTCCTTTGGCTATATTCCGACTGCATCATCAGATCAGCTCCATGTTAGCATAATATTGCATTGTCATCGGAAATACGGAAGTATACCAAATTTCAGCTCAATCAGACACCGGGAAGTGGTTCAAATTTAAGTTACAAGATTTGAAGCACATATAAATATGTAGATATATACAAAGAATATACGCGGTGAAGCTAAATAAAAGTGTGTAATAATAAACGACTTATCCTTATAGCATGTACAGTAAGGTTTATTGTTATTTTATATTGCTGCTTTTACCATAGCTTTTAAGTTACACGTTATTTATGCCAATCAATGCTTGCAGTCGAATCATTCGGACGTTCGTTAACGCCCGTCGTCAACCATGTGTCTCAGTATTAAATCCCCTTACGTAATGCCATGACCTTAATAAAGGCTTATTTCATAATTTTAACACGATTCCATTGGTGGGTTACAATCAACAAAGGATACTCAGAGAGATCAAACACTAAGTTCTAATACATTGATGTGCCTTAATTTTATAAACGGCTACTTATTTACTTATTTCAAATTGTATGAAGATACGGAGCCATCCATTATGGTCCACACGTACGTGGTCACAGTTGGTCAGCTTTTATAAATAAAAGACCTTGTTAAATAAATAAATATTATAGGAAATTTTTACACAAATTGATAAGCCCCACGGTAAGCTCAAAAAAGCTTGTGTTGTGGGTACTCAGACAACGATATATATAATATACAAATACTTAAATATATAGAAAACAACCATGACTCGGGAACAAATATCTGTGCTCATCACACAAATAAATGCCCTTACCGGGATTCGAACCTAGGACCGCGGCTTCACAGGCAGGGTCACTACCCACTAGGCCAGACCGGTCGTCAAAACGATCGGTGTTGTAACATACATGTAGTTTTCATAATTAAAAACTATTTGATATAGTGCTTCAATAACGAAATAGGCAGCTCTGTTTATAACGTTTTTACTTTTCAGCAGGTAAATTATTTATTGAATGTTTATCTGCAGCACTTAGTGCTGAGTTTATGTTTGAACATTCTCAGTGAGATCTCTTTTGTTTTCAGCGGCGTGCTGAAACGGGAGTTGCTACCAGAAGAAAGACTGAAATATGACTATGAAACTAATAATACGTATAACTCCTCCGCGGATTCTCCTATTTTCGTTCCGATACAGTCAAAGGTGAGTGTTGTTGAAATAGTTATTTTCGATACAAGTGCGAAAAAGAGGAAGGAATTACCTATTCGCACGTGTATCGAACAACGTTTTACAGTACATATGGCACTTTAAAGTTTCGACATACGCACGAAAAGTGCTATTTTACGCACTAGTGCGGAAAAGTAGCCCCATATGTACTGTAAAATATATTTACTTCGGAAGTCGCTGTACTTTTTGTAGTGTGTCACAGCAACGTGTACAAAATGCCAATGTACCTAATACCCCAGGCAGTATAGTGTCCAGTGCTTTTGCTCGCATCTACATATTCTACATTTCATTGGGATTTAAGGATGACTCACGCTATGCCCTCTAGAGTAATGTTTGTTAAATTATAAACTGAAATAGATGTCATATCAGAAAAAGCTGAAGCTGAAGTTGAAAAAGCTTCGTCACTTTTTCTTTAATATGTATATGACATCTATTTCAGTTTCTAATTTATATATAGTATTGTGACTACTTAAAAAACACAATTTAATAAAATAATTTGATTTGTTCCCAAGAAATTGTACAACACACACTAAGATTCAACGTTTGCACGTGTAAGGATTTTGGCCGCTGACAAGGGCGGCAGCGTATTAGTATGCGAGTTGCCTTAAATTATGCCCGTCACAATGCCGTTTATAGTGCTGTCAACTAATCAAATTATTAACTCCACCTAGATCATTTCCTGCGATTGCAGTAAAACCAGAGTAAAACGGTCTTGGAACTATTTTGGTCAAATTAGTTACGGTTTTCAATAATAGCTCGTTCTATGGACTTCGGAGCAGCTAGCGTTCTTAGTCCTCTTGCTTACCAAACGCAATCACTGCCAATGTTTTCGTAGCGCTACGCTCGTAGCCGATCCCAGCGTTTTCTCGCTTTGTAGACGAACAGAACCCGCGTAAATCGGTGACCTAAAGGCGGACGTGTAACGTCAATAATAGTACATTACTGCAGACGCCGGGAAAGAAGGGCTTGCCGGGTGAGTAGGTATAGCCGGCCGACCGTAGGGAGGCCGGATAGTGATACGAAGCCGGCAAGACCTTTTCACGGCTAGGCATGTATAGTGCTTTTCTCAAACATGCAATGAAATAAAAAATAGACCACTAAAAAAAAACAAATTTATAATCTTTATAATAAAAATCCAACTTCACAACAAAAGTTTTTTAATTTTCCTTCCAATCCCGCCATAATTGTTTTTTTTTTTTACGGAAGTCGTCCGTATTTCGCGTGTGTAGTGTTCGAATAGACCTTATTAGAGCCATTATACACAATCTGATAATAAGAATCTCAATTTCTATAAATAAAATAAATGCAGAGGATTTTAAATATTGTCTATGGTCTCTGGTGACTTACGTATAGACAAAATTTTAAATTAATTCATCAACACATTGAATCATACAGATTCGTATTCTTAATATCAGTACGTTCGTGTATAACAGGCGTTAACACGGATATTTTGGTCCGATAACCATTCATTCACTAAAAAAAAAAATATAATTCGGCTGTTTAGCCTGTTCATGGACACAGACCCCATGTTTACATTAGAATTTAAAAAAAAATTACTTCCCGGCCTAGGCCTTCAATTTCGTATGAAATTCCTTTACAGTTCTCTGGAGTTGCTCCGCCCTAAACGTGATACTTCGAAGCCTGATATAACGCCCGGAGCGACGACATTTCATTGCATGTTTGAGAAAATTAATTTTATACAATGCGGCCACTTTTCTGCTCTTTAAGGAATAGAAGCGTGACATGACGATGCTTCCTACCGCGCCCCCTATTAAACTTATTCATCAATGACCTCGGTTAATTTATAATGATGAATCGATCAACAATGCCATTATCTATTGCGTTTCGGCATTGGGCTTTATAATAGGCCCATATATATTATATGTATATTTGTACAATACTATAATGTCATTTGAAAATGCCCTTCAAGCCCACATGTTTGATTTAAATAAAAATACGTTAGAAATTTAATTTACAGTTAACGTTACTCAACATTATGAAGCTCGTAAATAGTAAGATTACTTTTGTTTAGGTGTAGACCTGTAACTTTATTACAACCCTCGTACGCCTAGAAATGTATTCTAGGTGCGTGCTAGGTAAAATTAAGGTAATGGAAAGGAAATGTTTCGAAACCTAGTTCCTTATAGCTTTTCGCCTGGGTTTCATTCTACCACTTACAGAAGTTTTTGGCCTAAATGTTCTGACTTGCTAAACTAACTCGAGCTTAAGCCTCGATAACGCAGTTTCCGTTAATGTACAAGTTTTGTTGTAATTTAGAACTATTGAGTAGGTAGTACATATGTAGGTACGTGTACTAGCTAGCGGTCTCATCTGTCGACTTTTTACCCAAGGTGTGTCCTCAGATTTGAGCAGCGTGCACTGAGGCCGCTCGTTTGCAACTTTGCATTTGTTTTAACATTACGTCCACGTTAAACATTCCGCTTGATCATCCACTAAGTTTGAACACTATGAGTTTAATAAATATCAGGGAGACCGAGCTTTGCTCGGAAAACATATAAAAACCTAAGGCCTAGCTAGATCGATTTTTCGCCCCCTAAAACCCCCATATAGCAAGTTTCATCGAAATTGTCAGTGCCGTTTCCGAGATCCCCGAAATATATGAATATACAAGGTGTTTGGTACATCGTTTGCCAAATTAAAACGGCAGATAGGTTAAAAAAGATGGCCATGGGTTTTCTCACTACTGCGCGCGTAACAACTTCAAATTTACGAAAAACTTGCGTAGAGCTGAAAAAAGAAACGTGCGCAATTTTTTTTTCTAGGCATGAGAAGATAGCAAATGACTCAACCTATATCTGCCGTTTTAATTAAGGAAACGATGTACCAAACACCCTGTGTATACATAGACATATACAAGAATTGCTCGTTTAAAGGTATTATTAGATGATTTCTTATAGTGGGTTAAAAAAAAGTTTTTTGGATACCTAAAGCTTTTCTATTTCAATTTCAGACTTGGATTTGGATGGCGTTTCCTCTTTCGTGTTTTTTCATTGATCTCCTGTGGCGGGTTTTGTCCAGAAACCGAGCGAGGGTGGACATTATACAGGTGAGTCATAAAACTATGTCTACAATGGCCATCTTAATGGCCAAGTTGGTCAAATATATCGAAACACCCTTATTACTACCGCATCAAAGATGTATTACGATATATTTTACCACTTTGGCCGTCACGCGTCATTGAAGCTGACTGTTTAAGGAAATTCCTAACTCGTCCTGCCGTGAAAAAATCGCATTTGCTCGTCGTCTTATACATAGAATAACGCCATTCATGTGAAATTGTTTAGTTTCATACTTTCATAATTTTATAAACAACGCAGCCGGAATACTTAATATAGATTTATTACCTCCAACTCTTAATAGAGATATGTTTTTATAAATCTGCGGCGCAACATTACGGTACAGTTTATCGAGCAATTAATATTCATAAATAACCGTACATAGTCTAAATGAAATTACTAAATTAATGGTGCTGTTGCCGGCATTATTTTGATAAAGTATATGAGCCGCCATGCCGGTTACACTGGGGGGCAATTCACAGAGCTTAATCAGCTGCAGGTAGACTAGACTCACTAATACGAGTTTAGGTCTAGCCAGACACAAATAAATTAATCAAGAGTATTATTCATCTAGTAACGTCCTTGTACGTAACGCAATTTTTTACTATTTTTATTCTTCTACTTTGAACCTTTTGGACTATCTCCTGACTATCTCAGGGAGCTCTCTATGGCGCTAATAATTAAGTTACATGACTAAAATGATTTTATTATACTTTCATGATAGTGTTATAATGCCCATGCCTGTGGTCAGGCAAGTCCCATTTTATGTCTCGAAGTAGCCAGTAAGGTAACAGGCTTCATACAATTACACACAAAGCTAATAATAAAACACAAAAATAGCGAATAGCCTATTTAAAATAATGATGAGGCATGCAGTGTTGTACAAAAGTTTGTCAGTGTTCTATATTTATTAGCCTCTGGTTCAGTACAAATATAACTTTACTAATTTTGTTAGTGTTCACAGTTATAGTTCCACTGATTATTGCGACTGGCAAAAATATACCAATAACGACAATAACGTAATAATTTTCTTTTCACCTCAGCAGCTCGAACAAGGGTACTTTGCTACTTAAAAACAGTGAGCAAAATCGCATTTTGCTCACTGAGTGAGACAAAATGAGCAAAATGGGATTTTGCTCACTCAGTGAGCAAAATGCGATTTTGCTCACTGTTTTTAAGTAGCAAAGTACCCTTGTTCGAGCTGCTGAGGTGAAAATGTAATTGTTGGTATATCTTAAGAAAACATGAGTGAATAGAGGTAAGTGATGAAGAAGGAATACATTTTTCGGGTTCTCTAATATGTTCTCACTGCTGAGGTGAAAAGTTTTGTGAACTACGCGAGATCAAAGTTATTTACATCTCGTACGCTTTTGAGTCCCTTACTACGCTCAAGATTCTAAATTAGATTCACTCGCTACGCTCGTGCATCTAGTATAGAATCTTTCGCTTGCACGGGACTCAAAATAAGCACTCGAAGAAATATCAAACTTTGATCTCTTGTTGTACAAATAACTATTGTTCCTAATAGCCCCGCGACACGGAACCTACAAAGTTTGGCGAAAATACAGAAGGGGCATTTAAATTCGGTATTTTTTTTTATTGTTTTGATGTGCATATGATTCTACTGTCTGCTTCGCACTTTAACTAGCAAATAACCGCGAGTTAAAAGCGTTAACCCGAGGGCCACAGAACACACGCTTCGAAGTCCAAGCGTACGCGGTTGACGCTTAAGCCAACCGACCGCCATAACTACATGGTTTCATAAAACAAATGAATGGATGTCGGTGTCAGCGATAAGCGTCTTCGCTCGGAGCGTGCGTTTCGTGACCGGGGCGTAAGAGTAATGTCATATACAATAATACATATCAAATCAAAATCAGATATTTAAAATCTGAATGCCGCTTCAGGCAGTTATCCCGCCATCAGTCGCAAACGTTCCGCGATTTGGTCCAATAACCGATTAAACTTTGCATAATCCCCAACTACGTAGATCTGAATACATTGTATGGATTCCGGACGTGATTTTAAATTGAAATCACATTAATATTGGATTTTAAAAGCTATGAAAATGAATTAGTCGTGTGACTTTCGTTCGACAAAAGCGCTTCTGGGAGTGATATTTTTTCACTTTTCCCTGTCATGTACGCAGGGCCGGATCTAGGTTAGAGCGAGTGGAGCGGCCGCTCTAGGCGCCGGATGATAAGAGGGGCGCCAAAATGGCTAACGAGAAAATAAAGTTTTAAAAGACGCGAGTGTGGCGGAGGCCCAAAATACGCTTGAAAACTTCAACGAAGGGCACCAAAACCCGGTTTTGCTCTACCCTGATCAAGGGCTCGGGCCGGCACTGCATGTACGGGACTAGTGACAACAATAAAACTGGAAGTGCCTTTAGTATTTTATTAAAGTACGCTCTTCTTGATGTTATTTTGTTCTTATTCTTATTTATTTTGTAGACTTGAACTTTTTAAAGTACATCTAGTGAGATGTACAGTCAGTCATATTCAATAGGTAGGTTCATAGGTATCTATGCCTCGTCGATTTCATCGGCAAAATTTAAATCTAAGTCGGTGCCATTGTACTTATATGGCAAAAGTGCATGGGTAGTATGATATTTGAGTAGAATAAATTTGGTCTTATCAGCGCGACTCCCAAACAAGGAACGTTAACATGGCGCAGTCGGTAGGATACGAACTTGCATTTCCAAAGGGAATCTGATTTCCAACCTTAAGGCCAAGTTATAAATAATCTTTTCTATTTCCGAAAATTATGGACATACGAGTAGGAGCCTAATTCTGATCGTGACTTATTCTATCTGTTTGCAACTGTTCCTATAATACGTCTTTGGCGTTGGACCTGCGGTGCGTATATATTGGTCATTGGCGTCCAAAAGGTTAAATTTTCGGGAGCATGCAGAAAAGTAAATGAAGGTCTTTATTAAAATAAAAAACACAAAACATTACTGAATCCAACTACAACTAAACGTAACCTAAATCTAAACTAAGATTTAATATGTTATGTACCCCATGTTATGTATGCCAATCGAAAGACACGTTAGAAACTAAGTAAATCTGTGTATGAATCGCACTAATTTGAAGAGTTGTTAAGAATAAGTATCGGATATATTTTTCAGGTAACGCACATGGCAGGGCGTACGCTCAGCTTGACCCTGGCTTACGAGAATTTCAGCTGCCGCGCGGGTCAGTATGTCCTGCTGCAGTGTCCGGACATCTCCCGCCTCGAGTGGCACCCCTTTACTGTTGTTAAAGTGAGTACTGAGGAGCAATCAGGGCTATAAGCGTCTCCCCCATCTGTATAGTTTAATGCCTAACTTTATCACATTAACACGGGTTACACAAAACCTTAAAAAATGGCACACATAAACCTTCCTCAAGAATCACTCTATTGATAGGTGAAAGCCGCATGAAAATCCGATCAGTAGTTTTTGAGTATATCCCGAGAATAAATACACACAGACAGACGCGGCGGGGGACTTTGGTTTAATACTGATAACCACCTTAAAATAACTAAGATGTATAATAATTTCGAACACAAACTGGAAAAAATCGCAAATTGGAATGCGTGCAATTTTCCAATTTGTATCCTTAAACCAGCACGTGTAAAATTCTAAAAATAATCTTTAAGTTCGAAAAGAGGGGTTTTTCGTTTTGCCTATCGAGATTACGCCCAAAAACTATTGTTTAAAAAATTATATAACATTTTAAAAGTTAAATATATTAGAAACGGGTCACTCACGTATTATAAATTTTAAAAGTTGACTCTTATATGTATAGCTGTTATGTGTTCATTTTTTGTGGCAGGTTCCTACATCTAGTCAAAGAAATTTTATTGTTTGGATAAGAGTGAAGGGTGATTGGACTGAGGCGCTAGAGAGGCTAATGTTGCGGGACGGACCCAACAATCTCAGGTGAGTTTGTCTTATCGCAACTACATAATGTGCATTTTATATTTTTATACGTAGGGACCGATACTGTGCTACATCGATAAAATAATACGAACCTATAGCACCTTGAAAAAAGAACACACATAAAAAAATAGGAGCTCAAACTCGTACCTACTCCTTCGAGGGCCACAAAAATATGTGACACGCGCTTATTGCTTTACAAATAAGTTCGTGTCAGATATTTTTGCGGCCTTTCGTTGTGTAATATGTTATTGCAGAATTGCAGGCGACTGTACCTTTTAAATTTATCATGTTTGTTTCTTTGTTTTTAAAATGTCTTAAATTGCCAATTTTTTTGCGTCTAGTACGTGTGTTAATAAAATTGCATTGTCTTAATTTTGTAACGTAATATAGGTATTTCTGAACTCAAATCTTCCAAAGCTTCTCTCTCACCTCGGCCGTTCAACTCCCACTCCTCCTATTGCAGTATCCTAGTGGACGGCCCGTTCTCGTCGCCGATGGAGGCGGCCCGGAGCGGGCGCGTGGCGGTGTGCGTGGCGGCGGGCGTCGGCGTCACTCCCTTCGTGTCGCTGTTGCATCACATGCTGCTGTAAGTTTCTTAACTGTTGTAAACTTTATAAGCCGGTTTAAACTCTCGCGCGAGCCACGAGACGAGCCGCGAGCCGCGCCACGAGACGAGAGTGTAAGCGGTGGGCTTGCGGCTCGTCTCGTGGCTCGCAAGCTCGTCGAGCTAATATAATTTAAACACTAACGGCACGGCATAAGGTTTATAACCGAATGACAAGCCGAACGCGAGTGTAAACGGTGGACTCGCGTGTCGTGGCGCGGCTCGCGGCTCGTCTCGTGGCTCGCGCGAGAGTTTAAACCGGCTATATAATGAATGTCGCAATTGTCGACCGATATGGAATAACATACAGGCGTTGTTTATACACCGTGACCTTGTTATCATTGACTAAATGATTTTAAATCGTAGGCTCTTATAGTTAAGAATACCTATGTTGTTGTTTACTAGTAGGTAATATATTAGTAAACATATGGGCCATTTTATTAAAAGTTATCCACTTCACTTTTTAACAAGCTTTTATTAGGTCGAGCTGTATGTAACTATGTAATGGAATCTAAGGTAACTAATTTAACCATCTTCCAAGGATCGTAGCGTCATGAAAATTGGCAGCTGTATGTAGTTCTGATGACAATACAATAATATGGTACTGTCGAACTAATCTGATGATGGAGACAGGAGGTGGCCATAGGAACTCTGTGATGAAACAACGCAACCTAATTGTGTTAGGGGTTTTTAGAATTGTCTCGATGAGTATTGTCTGTCGTAAGAAAAGTACAGTCAGCGATAAAAGCTTGTACCAAAAATTTTTTTTTTCCCAAAACCTTAATTTTTTATTTAGAAAACTTTAGGTATGTTATTTCTTTTCAAAAAGACTATCTCTTGATCCTTATAGTTATAAGAGAAAAATCCCAAGTTGGACTACAATTAGCCTCACGAAATATTTTCTCAATTATAAGTAGGTAGGTACTTTTCACGAAAAGAACTATGTTAATTCAGCGATTGTTTCTCTTGAATTAATCATATCCCTAATAGTTATTTACTTACAATATGTAATATATATTTTAATATTTCGTTGTGCATGTCTAGAGTGAGGGATTAAGTTCTCAATTCGTTATTTCAGGAACCCAACAAGTCGCTTACCCGGACGAATTCACTTATTATGGATAGTCCGACACGAAAAAGAACTGACATGGCTTACAGAGCTCGCCACCAAAACCCTCATAGAACTCAGAAACGCCAACAAACCTGACCGGCTGCACCTACAACTCTACGTTACGAGTACAGTCCAAAACGAACCAAGTCTTCATAATAATAAAGATCAAATTGCAACACACGTTGTACTCCTCAACGAAAAAAGCTCTGTAACTCGAGTAGTTACTAATGACAAAGAGACTCTTCTCACTCCGAATAGTAAGAGACGAGATTATTTACATAATGCTACGAAAGAAGGAGTGAGTGAAGATTATAGTATAGCAAAAGAGTTTCCCCATTTGGCGTGCAGGGTGCGGAGAGGCAGGCCTCATTGGGATCAACTGTTTGATTCCTGGGTGCATCTATATCCAGAGTATGTTCCACTTTATTACCGCTATGTGTACTTTTTATGACGTAAATAATATTGAAAATTTGGTTGATTGAGGTAGATGTTTGATATAGCAATTGAGAAACGGATTCACCTTTATGACTTTAAATCACTGTCCCAAGATGCCAAATTCATCTCCATAAAATTTTTCTTCATTTAAACTATATTCATTACGACGTGCGATATTTATAATAAAACTCCGAAGAAAATAAATTTAAAGTTCCTCCGGTATGGCAAAATAATACTTATGTTGTACCTATTTGTTTACAGGGATCACCTAAGCTTATATTGCTGCGGACCAAAGAAATTAGTCAAATTGTTAAGAAACAAATGTAAACAGATGTCAAGAGGCAAAACAAAATTTACATTCGTGCACGAAGGATTCTCTTGATAAGTATTGTGCTTACATTTGTATTGAAATGCTATTAAAATTGTTTAATGAAAGCAGTTTCCTTTTTTTCGTACTCATTACAAAACCAAGCCAATATCGTTGCTATACTTACTCAACCTCATATCTGCAACAATCATTTGATGGAAATGTCGCTTTTCTTTCATTCGGAATACGGGCGTTTTTGTCATCAAATGAGTGTTGCAGATACGAGGTTGAGTAAGTATAGCGGCGATATTAAACTTCTCTAATTGAGTACTTATGGAGTAGTTATAAGCTGACCTTCATGAGCTTTCGCCGAGTTATAAGTACAGTTAATGTCTGTGTAGCATTATGCTAACTTTCTAGTTCAGTGGTGAGCAAACTTTTTTTATGGGGGACCAGAAAGTTTCAGGTCCAGGTCAAGAAGAGATTTCAGGGGAGGGCCAGAATTGCAGCTAAAATACCTTTTCATTATTTTGAGGGTCGCGGGCCATATACTTATAATGTCGAAGGACCAGCGGCGGGCCAGATTAAGTTCATTCGCGGGCCAGAGATGGCACGCGGGCCGTATGTACCTACTTTGCCTACCACTGGCCTAGTCTATTGAACTTTAGTAAAAGTCAAATTAAAACTTTCACTAACTAAAATGGCAAGACAATTTTTATTCAATGCGATTATATTTCAATTTACAAGTTATAAGGCTTTCAAGATGTTAGGTTCACTTTTAGAGCTGACCGATGACTTCTTTGCTTATAATTTAAAATATTTGTTTCTTGTCGGATTATGGCCGGATGATCCTTGGGCCAAAGCGCACCCAACTCTGTACAAAATGTACGAAAAGACTACGCACGTACTATCAATTATTTTCATGATTATTAGTGGCATCGGGACCTATCGTATAAAGAATGACGTTGTTCTGTTCATGACCAACTTAGACAAGTGTCTGGTCGCATACAATTTTGTCGCAAAAGTGGTTATTTTCGTTTTCAAACGCAGGCAGGTTGAGATTCTGATTTCCGAGATTATTAATTCAGGCGATCAGTTAACCGAAGAGCGTAAAAAGATGATGTTGATGATGATCATAATTGTAACTGGATTGAGTACGTCTGTAGTAGGTGCGTTTAGTGCTTTAGCTATGTATCATAACGAAATGTCTGTAGAGTCTTGGATGCCCTTCGATCCGAGGGAAAGCAAGATGAATTTGCTGACGGCATCTCAACTGGTGGCCATTACCATTGTGGTGCCGGTGATTTACCGAGGTATAGCTATGCAAGGGATAGTCTGCAGCTTGACAATGTACTTGTGCGACCAGCTGGTCGAACTGCAAGATAGGATCAGGGCGCTGGAGTTCACTTCTATGACTGAAGGAGCTGTGAGAAAGGAATTTAAAGATATTGTAAAAAAACATGTTCGGCTGATGGGGTAAGTTGTTTTACCTAATATTTTGCATTAGGATGTGTGGATTACGCCACATTGCGTATGCAGGGCGTTATCATTGGATATCGTTCTGCATAAGCAATATAGTGCATCAAAGGAATCTATAAAGGATGGCAACCTATGGTGGCGTCCTACCATAGGTTGCCTGATCGAATATAATCTAATATAGTTTTTGGCGAACCGCGAGTTCTGAGTTCGGTGTGAACTACTAGTTTAGTTTAAAATCATGATAAAATATATGAAATATAACAAACTTGTATGGATGGAAAATTTTACAGGTACACTCAAGATATGAATACAATTTTCGAAGAGTATTTCTTGATCCAGAACTTAGCGGTCACTTTAGAATTGTGTCTCAATGCTTTGATGGCTACAATGGTAGGTACCTTAATATCATGATATTCATGATACCTAGTTATAGTAGGTACTCCGTGAAGTAGTGTCACCCAATGTATGGGAGGTGCAAATTTTGGTATCGGACGAATTCACTTGGCACAGATGTAATATACGAAAAACTAAGCTAATTGAGCCTGGTAGCGATCCGCCACCCCCAGGAAAGTAGGCAGGGGGGGGGGGGGGCAGTCAAAGTTACACGACGCCGCGCTTCAGAAAAAAATCATACCAGCTTCTATTTACCTAATATGTCGAGTGTGCTGTCATTTTCTGATAAATCGGGCATGAGAAATTCATTTTTTAGACATTTATTGTATAGTTTAATAGAAAAAAAAGGAAATATTGACGAACATATCAAAATCGGTTTGCTATTTTTTTTATTCAATTATCAGTACTATTATCAGCAGAAACTACAATTGCTAGAAAGTTGAAATTTGCACACCAGGTTACATTTATAATGTGTACAAGAGATAAGACGCGATTTTGATAAATTCAACCCCTAAGGGAGTTAAAAAGGGGATGAAAGTTTGTATGGGGTTCATGTTTTATTTTAAGGTAGTTCAAACTTCGTTAAAAGATATATTATTGAAATACAAGAAAACTAACTTCAGCGTTTTTGAAAATTCATCCCCTAAGGTGGCGAAATAGGGGTTGAAAATTTGTACGTTGATCAAACATTTTTTCGAGTGTGGGACTTGAAACTTTGTATGTGCGCATATTATTAGAATACAAGAAAAGTAATTTCAGCGTTTTTAAAAATTCATCCCCTAACAGGGTTAAAAAGAGTTGAAAGTTTGAATCCATTACAAATCACTTTGTCTGCCCCCCCCCTGCCTACCTACTGCCAGGGGGTGGCGGATGGCTATCGGGCTCAATTAGCTTAGCTTAACGTATAGTATACATATTACATCTGTGCTAAGTGAATTCATCCGATACCAAAATTCGCACCTTATGACACTCAATTGGCCTTTGCGTCTATTGCAGACGATTTATGGTGCAAATCGGAGAGACAATGACCTCTCCAGACTTAACACCGCCTGGGACGGAATTAAGGAAACGCAGGGATGCCCAGCACCTGCATTACCCTCTCGGCTTTACTGTCTTAACTTAACCCACAGGAAAGGCGAGCCAATACGTGTGGAGGCAGGTCGACTGCAGGAATCTGCCGCTTATTTCAAGTTGGACCCTACTCGCGCCTTACGGTAACTCCATACCGGGATTTAATTTTGGAGTATCCTTCTCCTAGATGGATTGCAAGCCAATGCTAAGAGGTCCATCTCCCCTGTGACGAAACAGCTTTTTGCTTCGTTTGTGGACTTAGTCGCCTCGTACGACACCCTTATCCCATGTGAGGGTTGGCGCTATTCTAAAGCCGGCCACCACACGGCAGACTTATGACACTACTTCCCGGGCTATAGATAAAAATATTGATGTAAGGCAGGAAAGGAAGAAATCTCCTTATATGTATTAGCAGTGTATTGGCAACGCAGCCTCAACGGAGTTGTCTAATTACGAGGCAGGCAATCCTTCCATTCCGGGTCATATTTTATTTAAAACTTATTTTTTAAATATTCCTATAAAAGTAATATTTCTTCAATTACTAATTGTTTCAGGTTGGATTCGAGCAGAAAACTCTGTTGGCTACTTTCTTTGCCTTTTTGTGTATCGCTTTGATGAATGCATACATTTATTGCTATTTGGGTAATGAGATGATTATTCAGGTTGGTTTTTTGTTTGTTTGTAAATGTTATCCACCATAGTCACCATACTGAGCACAAAAACCCCTGCATCTGTGGTTTGATTATAGAGTGGGAATCTTGCATTGGTGGCATACGAATCTTCGTGGATATCATGGCCATTGGACCTGCAGAAAGATTTGTTGATCCTTCTGAGAGTAGCCCAGAAACCGCTGTATTTGAGTGCTGGAGGCATGGTCGCCATGTCTATACAGACTTACAGTCAGGTAAGCCATAAACGCGATCGCGTAAATAAAGCGAGCTGAAATATTCTCTCCCCACAGCCGCAGATTCTCCTTATTATTATACACAGCCCGAAGAAAATTGACACAAATATTATTATGTGAAGTCCATAAATTTAAGTAACCTCATCCAAGTATCACAACCCTTGTGGTCATAACATAATATGGCGTTTGCAAACTGATTAATTTCATTTAATTTTACAAGCAGAAACGTCTGCGACCGATGCTATAAAGCTTAGAATAAATTTAAAAATGGAAAAATTACTGTCTTGGGTGAGACTCGAACTCACAGCGTCTGGATCGATATTCCAGCGCTCTGCCATCTGAGCCACCAAGACCTCATCCATAGCCAGCAAATCTTTCCACCATATTATGAGTCTATTAGGGGACCCTAGCGACATCTACCGTAAGAGCGTTACACTTCCTAAACGGCATCATCGGTCGCAGACGTTTCTGCTTGTTAAATTAAATTAGTATGGGTAATAGCACATCGTAACTGGTGAATTTCCAATATGACTTGGAACTCCGGTAGCCGTTTAGGAAGTGTAACGCTCTTACGGTAGATGTCGCTAGGGTCCCCTAGACCCATAATATGGTGGAAAGATTTGCTGGCTATGGATGAGGTCTTGGTGGCTCAGGTGGCAGAGCGCTGGAATATCGACCCAGACGCCGTGAGTTCAAGTCTCACCCAAGACAGTAATTTTTCCAAAAATTGATTAGTTTAAGTTTCGTAGTAGGTAAAAACCGAAATGGTTTTATAACTACGAGGGCTGTTTGATAAGTACCCGTTTATGAAAAAAATAATCAGTTGTTTTTGTTTATATGCATTTATTTTTCTTCATAGTCTCCTTTTAACTCTATACACTTGTTCCACCTATATTCAAGCTTCAATAAACCATCCAAAAAGTATGATTTCGGAAAGTCATTAAAATAGGCCTCTGTGGCGGCAATGACTTCGTCATTTGATCCAAATCGCTTACCACCGAGCCATTTTTTCAGGTTGGGAAACAAAAATAAATCGCATGGGGTCAAATCTGGAGAATACGGGGGGTAAGGCAATAGGGCGTAGCGTAATTGTGTTAATTTAGCCATCACAACTCTAGACGAATGAGCTGGTGCGTTGTCGTGATGAGACAGTACTTTTTTATTTTTTAAATGGGGTCGTTTGTCCTTCAACCCAGCGTCAAATTCATCCAATAAATTGGCATAGTACTGCCCTGTTATCGTTTTCCCCTTTTCTAAGAACTCAATATGTATAATACCCTGCGAATCCCAAAAAACGGTGGCCTGACCTTTCCAGCCAACGATTTTTGCTATCTTTCGCGCAGGTTCACCCGGTAAAATCCACTGCTTCGACTGCCCTTTCATTTCCGGGGGGTAGTGGTGACCCACGTTTCGTCTACGGTCACGAAACGACGCAGAAACTCCTTCGGGTTACGTTTGAACACGGCCAAACACTGCTCCGAAGTAGTCAGTCGGTTCCGTTTTTGCTCCTCCGTGAGTAAACGCGGCACCCACCTCGCCGATACTGTCTTCATACCCAATTTTTCTTCTAATATGTTTTGTACCCGCTCGATTGGAACATTTACAGCATCAACGATTTCTCGAAGTTCAATTCGGCGGTCGACTAAAACGATATTTTCAATTTTCTTAACCATATCGTCTGTAGTCACCTCAATTGGGCGGCCTGGGCGATCCTCATCAAAGGCGGTTGTTCTCCCCCGCTTAAACTCGTTAAACCAGTATCTGACGGTTGTCATAGAAGGAGCACATTCATGGTAAACCGCTTGCATTCTTACTTTTATTTCATCACATGTTTTTCCTTCCAAAAACAAGAATCTAATTACAGACCGATACTGCTCTTTCTCCATTTTCACAATTTTAAGTTCACGCTTTCACTGAATCGCTGTCAAATGAGAAAAAAACAAAAGAATGCTGTTTTTTTTTTAATTTTCCCACCTCTGAAAAATGGCTTAAAACGATTGTATACATATTTTCGGCCCGTGATATTAATACATTTGGAAAACGGGTACTTATCAAACAGCCCTCGTAATTCAAGTACCTAATACGATTTTATTTCGTTATCAGACGCTGTACAACGGGTACTCCATTTTCGCCGTATTATACGACGTTGTAGCTTAAGCCAATATATAATACTAGCGACCCGCCCCGGCTTCGCACGAGTTAACAAATTATACATAAACCTTCTTCTTGTATTACTCTATCTATTAAAAAAATGCATCAAAATCCGTTGCGTAGTTTTTAAGATCTAAGCATACAGACAGACAGACAGACAGCGGGAAGCGACTTTGTTTTATACTATGTAGTGATAGTGATGCGGCTTTCCATTAGAGAAATGATGCTTATGCAGCTTATGTTCCATGTGCATAAGGATTATCAAGTAGGTACCCTTCTCCGATGGAAAGCCATGAGCGAATGCTTTTGCTTATTAAAATTTAGTTACACTCAGGTGCAAGTAAATGTAGATTACTTTCTGTGGGACGATCACATAAATAGTATTTTATGCAACCGTTGTTTAAGAGAGGCCAAAAAAGGCGAGTGGCGTGAGTAACAATTTGAGGCGAGGCAGAAAATTGTTAACAAAGACGCCACGAGTATTTTTTGACTCAGATAAACAACGTTGCATACAATACTTTTTCTACGACCAAGCACTTACTTTGAAATAAAATTGTAAATTTAACAAATATTTTTCATTCAAGAAGTAGCAAAAATGGAGGGTACGGGCGGGCAAAAAATGAATGAAATTAATAAAACATGTCTATGGTTCACTTATTTGTCAGAGATGACATTTAATAGTACATTACTGCAGACGCCGGGAAAGAAGGGCTTGCCGGGTGAGTAGGTATAGCCGGCCGACCGTAGGGAGGCCGGATAGTGATACGAAGCCGGCAAGACCTTTTCACGGCTAGGCATGTATAGTGCTTTTCTCAAACATGCAATGAAATAAAAAAACACACCACTCAAAAAAACAAATTTATAATCTTTATAATAAAAATCCAACTTCACAACAAAAGTTTTTTCATTTTCCTTCCAATCCCGCCATAATTGTTTTTTTTTTACGGATGTCGTCCGTATTTCGCGTGTGTAGGGTTCGAATAGACCTTATTAGGGCCATTATACACAATCTGATAATAAGAATCTCAATTTCTATAAATAAAATAAATGCAGAGGATTTTAAATATTGTCTATGGTCTCTGGTGACTTACGTATAGACTAAATTTTAAATTTATTCATCAACACATTGAATCATACAGATTCGTATTCTTAATATCAGTACGTTCGTGTATAACAGGCGTTAACACGGATATTTTGGTCCGATAACCATTCATTCACCAAAAATATAAAAAAAAAATATAATTCGGCTGTTTAGTCTGTTCATGGACACAGACCCCATGTTTACATTAGAATTAAAAAAAAAAATTACTTCCCGGCCTAGGCCTTCAATTTCGTATGAAATTCCTTTACAGTTCTCTGAAGTTGCTCCGCCCTAAACGTGATACTTCGAAGCCTGATATAACGCCCGGAGCGACGACATTTCATTGCATGTTTGAGAAAAATAAGGTTGGCAACAATGTATTTCAGTCAATATTTTTTAAGCGGTAATTACACGAAGTATCAAAAAAGTGCCAAAAAGATACTGCGTTGTTAATGGTTTTTTGGGGAATAGACTAAAGACTTGTCTTGACAACTATAAGGTAGGGTTTTAAAGGTGTGTGCACGACCCTTTAAATTACAAATAAGTAAAAGTACGGGAGTAGAAAAATAAATTAATCACATAAAATGAAATAAAATAAAAAATAACATGATTACATGAATAGAGGTGTTTTCATTTTGTTCCTGCTCGTCTTTAACTCTTTTCAAGTTGCATTAAATAATCTAAATGAGCCTTAACATCTTATCAACCACCTCAGTTAAACAGTGGACACATATAGTATCTATTATAGTTTATTATCTTATAACACGTGTATTATAAGTTAAATGTTTACCTACAATTTTATTTAATTAAACAACCGCGTACAAACATATATGTTCGCGATGCAACGATGCATCCGCTACCTTAAATATTAATGTGTAAATGTTTATTTCCTGATTAGATTACAGAAAATACACAATTTACTCTCATTCAGTGACAATAATTAGAATAAGAACTTGATTGAGGTCGGATAAGATGTAAGCTCAAGAGTCAAGATACATGATCTTATAGACAAACAATGATATATATATGTAACTATAGATAGCTTATACTCATACATAAGGAGGCTTCCATATTTATTTCTGTAACTGAACTATTATTATTTGTATGTTTTTCCTATCACGGAACATTGGTGTTCCGGACCTTTGGGAGGCGTGCGCGGAGCCGAAACCAACACGTAAAGGCCCTTTTGACACTTCAATGAAATGTAAGGAGTACACCAAGCGGATGCTGCCCTTACGATTTACTATTATTATATTTTGTTGAAAATTTCTTAGGAAAGTACGAGTCATAACAATTTCAGGTCTTCCCGCTCACCTGAGGTATAATCTATGTACTTATGAGCAATCATTACACAGGGTCATCAGGAACGATTAGTTAATGAGCTCTGATCACTTTAAATTGGCTCTACTGCTGGAGCCAAGCTAGTATAGTATACGACGAAAGCCACCGACGATTGTGACGAATGTAGAATAGGTGACGAAAGCAGAATAGGACTAATTTAAGAACTTGACGAAAAACGAATGGGACGACCCAAGACCATACCGCCAGAATAAGGTACAGGAATGTAGTCTAATAGTTTGAATAGTTTCGACAAAAGTAGGCAACTGCTTCAATAATGAAGATGTGTCGATGTCGTTATTTCACATCAGTTGTGTGTTAAGTGACAGCAAATCAATATACCACAGAAAAATTAAATTAGACAATTTATGTGATCAACTGTCTGGTAAACTTATTTTAACTTGTTTAAAATTGATTTGAAAATAGGTAGGTCACATATGCAGTATGCACCTACTAGGTAAATAGCAACTAACAACGCAACGATAACGCAACATTGATTAAGCATCCGTACGGTGTGAAACTCGGCCTAGGTAATGTCAGGACATTGCAAGAACATACATACATACATACATAGCAGGGTCATTCGGAAGAGCCGTGCACTACCGTTTTACCTGTTCCGACATTCGTGTTGGAAATGGTATCATTTAATTCAAACTAACTGTAAATCATTGATAATCAGGGTAGGTTTTCATCATATGTTTTTCATAGAGCAAATTTTCACTTATACCTGCGTCGTCGTTAATTCTCTTATTTGCTTTCCTTCATGTTGTTTTATATAGCGTTAGTTATTTGTGGCCACTGTTTGTGGCTTTCCATAGAGAAGGGCCCGTGTGCTTCGTGTGCAATAAGCACCATTCTATCAGAATTTCTGTTGGAGTTTCAGATAATAAGGTCCTTATTGCACTTGAATCATAAGGGCCCTTCTGTGTGGAAACCCACATCTCATGGTCGTATTTATTTTAAAGTTTTTAAACGCCTAAATTATAGTTTTTTAAGGTTCCGTATCTCAAAGGGAAAAATACGGAACCGTGATAGGATCATTTTATATATATATATTATTTTAATAAAGTAAGGGTAGGTACCATTCGATTCCTTACATTTTATCCAAACAAATATTGTAGGTATAGCAACTATACACATAAACGCAATATTTCACCGACAAAATCGCAATTTTCTTATTCTCCATACTCCAAGATAGGCTCTCAGGTGAAGTAGGTACATACGATTGTCGGACTTTGACTATCATTTCTGGCTTTTGTAGCCTGTTGCCTTATATTTCTCAATTCGGTCAAGAGAAAAAAATGGAAATTTTTGACTCGCACCTGCCCTTATCAATCAGGTGACTGTGTGTATTAGGTTGCATATAAGAATGTTAGACATCTTCCGCGCATTCATCAGTAGTTCGTAAAGCGGCGCGCACGCAGCATGGCGTACGATTTGAACGGCAAGGTCGCGCTTGTGACGGGAGCTGCTAACGGCGTGGGCGCGGGGATGGTGAGGCTGCTGCTGGCTGAAGGAGCCAAGGTAAGTGGTGTGAGGAGAACCTTGCCACTTAATGGGATTAAAAAAGGTTACATAAGTGACAAAGATTAGAAACCAAATAAAATTGTTTATCTTTTTCGTTATCTGGGGTTGTTGTTTTCGTCATTGCTCGAAAAACATATAAAAACTCAAAAATGCGCGTTTTCCCAGAGATAAAACCTAGCTAGATCGATTTTTCGCCCCCGAAACCCATATAGCACATACCTAGTGATATATTTTTTTTAATTATAATTATTGAAACTATTGAGCGCTGAGGAGTCGACCCACAACCTTTCGTGTTTTGAGTCAAGTTACGTACAGTCGCCATCAGATATATCGGAGCGGTCAAGGCGCTCACAAATATTTGAACACGCCTCTATTGGCAAGGCGTTAGAGTGCGTGTTCAGATATTGTGCACATCTTGGCCGCTCCGATATATCTGATGGCGACTGTACCTAATCTCTTCTTAGCGTTAACCCTACATTTTTCTCAACTTAATAAGCATAATTATAAATTATAAATACTTCGCAGCATGTCGCCATTCTGGACATCGATGAGACTAGAGGGACTGCGTTCCAAAACGAGTTAAACGCTGAATATGGCGCCAATAAGAGCAAGTTCTACCAGTGCGACGTCACGAACGACGATCAGCTGTTTGCGGCGTTCCAGTCCGTCGTAGCGGGCCATGGGGGCCTCGACCTGGTAGTCAACAATGCTGGCATCATGAACGATGCCCCGCACGTGTATAAAAAAGAAATTGCGATTAACGTGGTAAGGCTTTGTGGGTAAACGAGAATACAAAAATAACTGACTCTGTGACTCGGATTCGGGTTCCACTACCGAGTGATCGAAGGCTGCGTGCTTGCTGCGTATGGTGAAAGGCTCATTAAAGTCATTAAGTGCAACACCATCGGCACTTATTGACAGATTGATCAACGTCACCAGGCGCGCCGCGGCGGTTTAGGTACTATGAAAGTTTCCATACAATAAAATTTACATACAAACTCTTTAACGATGACAAAGAGTTTGGTGCAATTGACCCTAAGTCAGTTAAAATGTAATCCCACACCAAAAATATTCCATGCACAATTGGCGGCCAAGACTCACTAGCTTTTTTTTTACTGTTAAAAAGTTATCAGATCTTAGCAAAAGCCAGGCTCCTAAGCCCTGACTTTACTAACCCTACACCTTGGTTGGCCGGTTTTTTTAGTCAAGATTTTTGTCCAAAGCTTCATAGCAAATGTTAGCTTTCGAGGGCATCGAGAAATGTCCTAGGTTCACTAGTTCTGTGTACAGAACTGCACCCTCTTCTATATTGTGTTAGTTCTATATTATTCAAAAAATATTTACATAATATACTTCCAGACTGCTCTGATCACCAGCACCTTGAAAGCCCTAGAGCTGATGCGTACAGACGAAGGCGGTAAAGGAGGCACCGTCATCAACATAGCTTCTGCCGCCGGCCTTTGCCAGGTGTCAGTCATGCCCATCTACTGGGCCACCAAGTCGGCAGTTCTCCAGTTCAGCAACTGTATTGGTGTATGTATTTTTTGATGTATCGGACTAAGTAGTAACTGTAAAGGGCGTCACACACAGCGAAGATACTATAACATTTTAGAAGGCACGATAATCAGTGAGACTTGTGCGAGACATTCTCTCCCAATGTATAGTCTCTGGTCTCCCTCTTCTTCGTTTGTGATTTTCTCAGGCTAACTTATTTATTCATTCTCCGCCAAGACTAGTTTTATAGGTATTTTTGACACCTACGTAATAATAATTTCAGAAAGAGGACTACTACGAGAAGACTGGCGTCCGCGTCCTGGCAATGTGTTTTGGAGCCACCGAAACCAGTCTCATCAGCGGTCAGAAGCTGGGTTCACTCGATAAGAGCATGGCCGGCGAAAACATATCCAGTCTAATTTATGAATCCTATGTACAACGGTGCGTACGACTTACTATACACTCTAACCGAACCTATTGTGATTTCCTAAAAGAATATTGAAGAAAGACTGGTTCCGGCGAAACTGTGGGCTACGTCGAAACCACACAGCGCGTGACATTTAGAGACGTTGCAAAGTGTGACGATGGAGGATGAATGTGCTGTCAACGACGAGCGGTGCAGAGCAACCGTGGGCATCATGCCAAATCTGAACTGAGTAGGTACAAACCATGGTAATATCATTCGATGGCAGTCTCAGACTCGGAGGTTCAATATTACTCGTCAGGGGCCTTACCATGATGTCCTTATTGCGAGTCTGTTTAGGACCTAAACTAACCACCTAATCGCCTACCTAAACAGAATCGCAATAAGGACATCTTGGTAAGGCCCCAGGTTTTGAGATCGTTGAAGACTCACACAACGTACACTGAGTTAAAGGGTCCAAACCAGTATCTAAGTACCTATTGCTCCTGCTCTTTATTGAGCATAACTAACTATTCGTGAGTTCCTGTAATTGGCTCTATATATCTATTTAAGATTCCATTGTCATTTAGTTAGCTGTTGGATCTCCTTATGTAAATAAATAAATAAATAACGAGCATTTTGGATACCTACGAGCTAGCGTGAAAGTACACGAATCTGACTAGATGACTTTGAATAAGGGAATCTATAGGTACTATCACAGTTAACATGATATGATAACGTTACGGTCGTTACGAGTGAATCTTGCTTATGATTTATGAATGGTAATATCAGGGATGTTGCGAACATCCGCATCCGCATCCGCAACCGCGGAACTTCCGCATTATTTTCAACATCCGCATCTGCATCCGCATCCGCATAAAATCGATGCGGAGCTTATGCGGATGCGGATGTCGAACAAGTCGGTACAGGAACGTCTTAGCGGCGGCGTAAGTGCTAGGTAATTTCGTCATTACCTATAACGAAATCGTCTAGATCCAGAAAAGTCGGCCAAGTTACTGTTTACTAAATATAACGCACCTACATTCTTGCTCATTTGAGCAAGAATGTAGGTGCGTTATATTTAGTAAACAGTAACTTGGAATGGTACTTTATTTAAAAAAACGAAACGTTTAGTATTTACTAAACGTTTCGTTTTTTTAAATAAAAAAATACTAAAAATGTAATATTTGACGTTTTCTAAGTACCTTAATCTTGACATCCGCATCCGCATCCGCATCCGCGGATGTGAGCCTTTAAATATCCGCATCCGCATCCGCATCCGCGGATGTCAAAAAATCTGTATCCGCAACATCCCTGGGTAATATGATTGGCCTTCGTAGGTGTGATCTGTCCTAAAAGCTATTGAATTTGCCTGTCTGTTTACAGCATGGAATCAGCAGCTCAGAGTGTGATAGAAGCGTACAAGAAAGGCTCCAGTGGAAGCACCTGGATCTCAGTCCGGGACCTACCCGCTAAGGACATTACTGACAACGTCAATAGGGCGTATGAGATCTTGGGCGAACATTTTTGGCCATGACAAATATGACATGATGATATGTGTGTTTGTAGATACATGTGGATAAGTAACCAAAGTTAGTGCATGAAGATTATTAAATCCTATTTAGTTGAATGAAGTTAAAAAATCTGGAAAATTGAAAGCGAGTTACAGGGTTTTATTTTATATTAGTTTATACTTAATCATATAAAGTTTTAGTTTTATTTTAGGTTGAAATTAATTTCGGTTTTAATCCGTTGTTTTATTTTACCAATACGAAGATTCAGAGTTCTATTGTCCTATATTTGTTTTTACCATACTCGGCGTGTAAAACGTAGATGTTCTTTGGTAACTATTATTTGTTTTACAAGGGCGAAAAGTTATTGTTTAACCGCTAAAACATCAAACAAAATCAAATCCAAATGAACGTTATTAAATATTTATCATTCAATTAAAAGTCAACTCTATCCTTGAAGGATATTCAAAATTTGCATCAAATTACTTTGCGTGTAAAATGCAACTTTCTCATCCGTTTTTGAACAATCAAGAGGACCTTTACGAGCTAGTGTGGTTAAAGACAACGAGTCCGGGTTACCTACCTATTAACCCTTAATAACACGATTAAGATTTTTATATGTTTTTATTAATCGAACAGCACCATCTTGCGTGCAATTAAGGTAACGCTATTGAAAATCGCCAAAACAACAAAAATTCATTAAAACATATTTTATTTAAATTACCTAGGTATATTTACAAAATATTTACAAATAAATTGCAAAACTTAGGCATAATAATCATTACAAATTAAAATAGCAGTCCATCATATAAATAATTCCGCTAACGCCGGAAAAAATACATTCTAAAAGCACACATTAAATATTTTAAATACAGTTGTGCTTCAGCATCATCTATGCCTACAATCATAGACAAATAAACGTTCGGAAATACTAATAAATTCAACTAAAATCGAAAGAAAAATACACGGTTTCATTCAGCCATATAATCATTTTCCTATAAGGCAGCGTCACAGTCTGTGGTCTAATTGCGGGGACCCATACAAAATGGATGAAAAGAGTTGTGGCAATTAGATGCAACCGCAGACATATACTCAGATAATGACCCTATTCAACCGCATAAGCACATTTATTGTTCATTTCATTTGTCTATAAAACAGTAGGTACAGATGTAGATAATAGTTTTCCATCGTATTTTCTCGCAAACGTTTGTATCTGTTATGCTACTTCAGTCAACCTCAGTACTTTTTGTACCGAAACTGACCGAAATAACAAGACACGTTCGTACGTTTCCGTGAAAATACGATGGTAAATAATTATGCACTACATCTGTATAGTACCAAAATAAAAGTAATGGCATGTTTACACTAAAACATTCTCTTCTGAACGATGTATAGACACACAGCCAAGAAAAAAAGGAATGCAAAGAACATAATGAGTTTGTCTGTGAACTCCCTGCGTCCGTATTTCTTCAACAGCTTGCTCGATTCCGATATAGATCCCGCTGTGTTATGAAGCTCTGATTGTGTTCCCTGCAAGTATAATTGGTCATAAAATATGTCTAGTCTTGGTTTGTAATGATCTTCTTTGTTGTAAATATGGATGGGCATCAGTGTGTTATCACTTATCACACATGTGTGTGATCCATGTTGATGTGATGACTATCCACATGGATCACACAACCTACTACAATATGGACTTGAAAACAATAAATGCACTTACATGTACTGTAGAACTGGATGAAACTAAACTGTCTAGTGTATTCTGACTTCTTTGTGTTGTGTCAGCTAACTGTCTGCTGATTTGTAGCAGCTGCTCAGTCACTCCTGAAAAAAAAAATCATAGAGAATGCTAAAAAGCAGCACATATTAAATTAAAACAATTGTCATGCAAATTTTTGCTAGAGTTAATAAAAAAAATGAACAAGAACAGGCAACATATAATTCAAATAAAATGATTTACTTACATTAGCAAGGAAATGACACATTAATATTTATTTGTAAAATGTGTCCAGTTGCAGTCAGTGCAATATGACGGAGCTTAATTGTTGTTTATATTAACAATTGATATGTGTTTAATATAGTAATAGATTGCATTATTTTATATTTATTGATATTTTATGTTGGTGTTTAATTTAGTTTTAAATTAAGTATATCTAACTGTACATAGTTTTAAAAATGTTGCTACACCCTAATAAGGTACACTAACTACTCACTTAAAAGAATACCTTGCAACACCATGTTTGCAGCAAATAAATGATTATGAGTTTAAGCTCGGATTTAGGCTAAAAGGCGGAAGATTGGAGAGCCAATTTGCATGGTCCCAATGGAGTAAAGGTTTTTGAGAGTGAGACATACCTGAAGATTTTTCAAGCAATGCATCACGGTCAACTTTTTTCTTTCTGTTTCTGAGAGCCGATTCGTCTCCTTCTGGCGGCTTGAGCAGCTCCTCCCGCTGAGCCTTCTCGATTGCAAACATGCTAGAGATGTTGGCATCCTTGAACTCTTTAAGAAGGCTGCAATAAAAAAAATGCGAAATTTAAATATGTGACAATCCATATCTATGGTGGTGGCGCTTACAATATGGTGCTACGAGACGTAAGCACCACTTTTAATTGTCTGTAAATTTCGATTCTGCACATTCTCGCTGTGGATGTTTTCCAGACAAAAGGATTAAAAGTACCTATTTGAATGAATACTTATAATGTGACGATCAACAGTTGTATAATCAAAGCCTCATTATTATAACATTACGAGATTGAATTAATTCCTCATGTTAGAGCTTTGACAGTTGCATCTTAGTGGAGTGCAAAGTCTGCTTGGCTACATAATCCCAAGGATTTAGCATAGTTATTACAAAAATGATTACTAACCAATTTTTTAATCCTGAGGGAAAAATTAGACTTACAAAGTTATTAAAGTAGTGGTCACCAAGCAAGTTATGATACATGTGTAAGTATAAAATACATACATAGCCAGTTGTTGCCTCTGGGAAGCCAGTTCCGCAGTATATTTATCATCAGAAGCTTCCTTCCCATATAACTCCATATTTTCTATTTCATCTCTCAATAGATTTATCTTTGCCCGACCCTTTTCATTGAGCTCGCTCAACGCCTCCATGGATTCTCTACATTCTAAAATATCCTGTAAATACAAATTAATCGTAAGGAATTAGAAAAGGAAAGAGAAATTTAATGTAATATATTTAATGAAACATTAAAATACAATAGTTTCCAAGCGATTTCAATATAAAGAAAATGAAGGGTATTAAACTTTGTGATGTAATTATTTATTGAGGTAAAGATAATGTTAAAATAACTTGTTTCTTACCTGTATTGTAGCTTTGACCTGAAAGTGATATTTGGCCAACTTCTTGACAAAATTTTGAAAAACCACGTCAGGGTTATCTAACTTAGAGAATAGTTTTTGATAACTATCGATGCTGTTTAAATCAGGTTTGATATTCATTTTGTACATCGCATTAATAAATAATTACTTATCAGTGATTATAAAGCCCAAACTTAGCCCAGGCCCAATAGAACAAAATTCACACGTCAATCTATTGAACTGTCACTGTCAGTGTACAAGTGTCAACAACGTCAACTGTCAAGCAGTGTTGCCAAATCGTACCTTTCAGTACATTTTAGAGTTATAGCAAAGAGTAAGTTATAGCACTTATATAGCTGGTCAAGCAGATCTTGCCAGTAAAATATGGTGCGAAATTCAAATTTTCTATGGGACGATATCCTTTCGCGCCTACATTTTTCAAATCTACTGACAAGATCTGCTTGACCATCTATAGCCTTAACCAATTATACTCATCACTTTCTTTTAGATGCTAGTAATAGCGTAAGATAAAGACAGTATGATTACCTCCGTCTATGTTTGAAATGATACAGTCCTGGGCCAAACTACAATTAATACTTTCTTGTGTAACACCATTTTATTTAGTTCTACATTAATAAAAACTCAACTTGAAGTAACAAAGGCAAATCAGGATTATAAAAGTTAGATATAAACTTTGTTTTTCCAAGTTTACTTCAATATATATTAAACACAAAAATGGTGTTTTTGAACCACTTTTGAACGAACCTTCATCATGACGTCATTTTTCTGACAAATCCCAAATGAGATCTGATGAATCTGATGTGAAAATAAAACAGGTCTTATTCCATTGACAAACAGGCTTTTCTTGCTTGTAGAATACTACAAGTTGGATGACAACCAAAGAAGTCTTGTGAAGTGAATCACTAGACGAAACGTATAATCTCGTCACACGTCACAAAAGCGGCTTCGCGGTGAAACCTACGGCACGCACGACGCACCGAATTACCGGAAAAATCGCGGGAAGTAATTGTGTCGAAATCTCTTAAATAAGCCTCACTCCCTTACAATAGTTCAACAAGTGCGGATTTAAGTGCTTTTTGTATCCAAAATGAATCCCTACCAGCAAGTAAGTACCTAGTTTTATCAACTTTCTCTTGGCTCTAGTTATTGAAACGAATCTTGTTATGTTTATCACAATGAAGGACACGTTTAGAAGTGGATTGCATTATAATAACTTTTTCATTTCATTTCAAGGGCCAATCGGGATATCCTCAGCAGCAGTATATGCATAATATAGGATTTAACAATGCCGCTCCGCAGTCGTTCGGCAATCCTATGCCAATGCCTGGCATGCCTACCATGGGGTACGCAGCACCACCTTCAGGGTACCCTCAGTCTAGCCCTGGATATCCCCAGTCCACAGGGCAACCTGGTTACCCACAGTCTAATGCTCAATATCCAACATCTGCTCAAACTGGGTACCCACAACCAGGAGGTTATCCAAGTGCCAATCAGGGATACCCAGGTGCTAACCATGGCCACCAAAATGCCAATCAGGGGTATCCCAGTGCCAATCAAGGGTACCCTGGTGCCCAAGGGTACCCTAGTGCTTACCAAGGCTATACACCAGCTGCCCAAACACCCCAAGTGCAACAGGGGTATGCTCAAAGCCACTCTCAGCCACATAGCCAACATGCTTATGGTCAATCAAGCTCTGTACCAACACCAAAGGTATGTTGTTTGTCTTATTGTATCACTCTTTTTCATACTTCCATTAATTTGATGGCTTCTTCTATTTGTGATAAGCAAAACAAGTGCTTTTTATTACTTATTTATATGCTAGAGCAATGAAAACTGGGTAAAGTTTATTTACAAATTGCCTTAGAAATAATAATTTTATAATTGAAAACATAAAATTTAGTAGGTAGTTACATAAATTGTTTCCATTGCTCTTATCAGTGTTTTTGGTGAATGTTATCCTGTAATTACACACATTAATGTATTATTTACTTTTCCTAATGTAAACATAATTATTTAATGAGCATTTAATTTTTATTTCATTCTATCATTGTAACTAACTTTCACATTGTTGTAAAATAGTACACATAAATATTTTTTCTACTCCAGCACTCAAATGTGTCAATTAAATGACTGACAGTGATATCTAAAGCAATGTCATTTGAATGCTTTGTCTATAGGCTCATAAGATGACTGCTAGCAGTCATCTTATGAGTATAATACAACTGCTTTATTTTTTTTAAAGATACAAGTTCCGATCATCTTGATTGAAAGAGGTATGTTTTTATTTACAATAATAACTCTTTTTTTTTTAAATAATAACTCTTTTTTTTTTAAATAATAACTCAATTTTTTTTAAATAACAACTCTTTTTTTTTAATAATAACTTTTTTTTTTAATAATCTCTTTTTGTTTTAATAATAACTTTTTTTTTTTTTTTTTTTTTTTTTTTTTTTTTTTTTTTTTTTTGCTGCAGCTGTCATAGAAAAAGTAATGTATGCAACAGCTCATAATTGGTTCTTAAAATTCTCGGGTCTTTTTTTACAAAACTCGACTACGTCTCGTTTTGTAACTTCGACCCTTGAATTTTAAGAACCCTTATTATATCACTGTTGCATAAACTACTATAATTTTACACAAAGTCTTTATAAAACTTGTTATCTGTAGTAGTGAAATATTAAAATACTGTTTGATCTGTTACCCATACCATACATAAGTACACATTATTTTCTCAAGATTTAATACCAAATTCAATCAGCTTAAATATTTAGGACTATTATTAAGGGCTCCAAATTAATTAAGATGTCACACAAACAATTGCAATTATGCATTAACAATTGTCTTCCATTGAGCACTACAAACCATAACAAGCCACATGTGACTTGGAGAACTCTGACTAACATCTCGTAGAATACCTACAAGCATACAGCACTTATTCCAATGACATATCAGGCAAGGCTTACAGGCAAAGTTGAACACACAAGTTACCAGTATAATAGTGATTTCCAGTTACTCATAGTTGTTATGGATACTCAGGTCACAGTTAAGCTGGTTTGCCAACTCTCAGTTAACTGTAGGAATACATGGTCAGCTCTATTCAAGAAGTAGTTGACTGCAATTATATTGTTATGCTCACTTCATCTCCACTGTACACTTATCACCGAGTCAATAATTCAGTCTCAACTCTGGCCCCCGCTACAATGGATGTAGCCGATTCTAACCCAATAGAAACCTTTTCGTTCATACCTTAAACAGTTTATAACTTGTTCAAGCAGAGTGATGTTATTGATTGGTTTTGGTAGAGAAAAGTATTAACAGTGAGAGTCAGTGCGGATTATTGATATGTCCTCTGTTACATCAAATTCAAGTATGCATAGTGCCTATAGAGGGACAATTGGCGTACGGCGTGGGTTCAAGTCATTTCGTTACAAGGTACTTGTTCTGTTCTTTTTTGTTCTTTCTTCTAGGTTTTGAGCATGTTTTGAGAAAGATATGTGTTGAGTATCTTTAAAGCCTTCTGATATATTTAGTTTTTGAAGCATTATCTTGCTTTTCTTTATTAGTCACTGATGAGAGTGATTCTGCTACATGTTGGTGTAAGATGCTCTTACTTGCCTTCCTCATTTTGTGAATTTAGAGGGTTTATAGGCATGTGATAATAGATCCTCAGAGGTTGTCAACTTGTTGCCTGTATCTACCCTCATTATTTCCAAATATACTCTCCAAAGCATAATTAGATAAGTATTTTACATTCGTCCTAAAATAATGTTAATGTGTATATATAGTAATGATAAATGGCTTTTAATTTGATCAGGTGATGAAGGTGATATCAAAATGTAATTTACTTCATCAATACTTATTACAAGAAAACTAAAAATAGATGCATGTAGAGTGCATAAAGATAAAGTGGACTTAAAGCACCATGGCATGGTCCATTAGTCAACCAGAAATTGGTCCAACCCAACATTTTTGGGCAGTTTTGGTGTCTACACTCGCAAAAACGTTTTTACTCTACAGATCTTATCGCAAAAGTTTCGAGTATAAACAATATTATCAGACAATAAAAACATAAATCTTGTCCCTATTATAGTACTTATCTACCTATCAGTCACTTTACATTATCTGCGACATTTCTTGTACAAACACTAGATTGTTCATAACACTTGCAGAAAGCAACACCACTGGCAACCAGCACAAGTCTGACCCTTGATTACTTATATATGTTATGAATCAAGGGGTCCGATTATACATGGATTAGTCGAGAAACATGTTTCGTATATACATAGGCTGGTCGTCACCAAGAGGCCTATTCGGATTCGTCACGCTATATTATGCAATTTTCTAAGTTGTTGCCATTCCTACGTCAGCTGGTCTGCTGCATTGTTGAATGATATACATATTATGGAGTTCTAAGTATAGTATTTAACACGTTCCCTGTCCGGGTGCCCCCATTGTGGGGTCATAAAGCTTTTTTTCAGAAGTCCGTGATTCTACTATGGGTTCTCATTCTCAACTTAGTGGAAGCACACTTAGACTTGTCTTATCTTATTATTATCATGCCGCGATCAGAAAGGGATTAGAAATAACAGATTTCCATACACTTACGTCAAAATCAATATGGATTGACAGCTATCTCAATCCCTTTCTAATCGCGATTCAGTAATATTTTGTATGGGGACAGTGAACGTGCTAAATATGAAAGTAATTATACCAATCACCACAATCAAAAATATGTAATTTATCATTGACATTGACATGTAATATTTTAGGATAGATAAATACAATAAAATTATCATTAGATAACGCTAAGTAGGTACCTACCACACAACTAGGTACATTCGTCAATAATCAGATAACGGGTCTGTTCTTTACTTATCCAGTTAGTTTAGTAATTAGGTACATTAATTTATTAATCAATATAATAAATTTAAAGATAGTTACATCAAACAACATTAGACTGACTTGTAATGGTTGTCTACTTGTAAGAAATGATAAAAATACGAAAGATTACAAACGCATCTATCTCGGTTATCACCACTAACCACTAACTAACAGCCGTTATTCTTCTCCTAAATATTAAAAAAACCTTATTAACAATACATAATGTCCAGTGGCCCCACACTAAGCTATGCCTGTTACGTGGTGGCCGGAATCGTAATTCGTAAATTGAAGGTTAAGTAAAGAACAAACTACTAATCTAATAGAAGGTAATGAATGTAATAGAGAAATTAAGCAATTCAAAGAGAAAGGAAAAAAAGGAAAGAGAAAATTGTGTGTGTGTGCATGTGTGCGTGTAAGGCTACAAAGATTGTTAGCATGTAAGTTAGGTGATGACCTTCAACAGCATCTCAGGTTGATTGTAGTTAAGACCTTTTAACCAGTTCTTAATTACGAATATTAAAGGCCAAATAAGGGATTTTCCAGTTGATTCAACCAAACCAAGTATAGCTATCACAAACAATTCCGTAGGTGTTAGGAGTTGTTGGTGTGTGACTAATGGGGTTTCATTTCTTACTAGTCTGCCCCAGTTGAGTCGATCTGGATAGTACCTAGTAAGTTCGGGGATTTACCCTATGATCTGTTGGCTTAGCATAGGAGCGCCCCTATTCCCTTTCTGATTAAACAGTACCTACAGTTAGAAAAAGACGGCTACTCTATCTCGCGGGCGACGTACTGTTGCGGGGCTCCTGTGCTTTGCTGAATCTGTAGTTAACCTGTCTTTCTATTTCCTTCCAATTATTTAATTTAACATTAGCAGATAGTTTGTATCATTTTCCTGTCGAGAACATGATATAAAAATACAGGTCCTTAGCAATAATACTCTGTCTAAGGAATTCATCGCCTAGTTTATTGAAGACATAATGTGTATAGAAGATATCTAAGCACATTAT
The DNA here is from genome assembly GCF_948474715.1 of Cydia amplana. NCBI lineage: Eukaryota > Metazoa > Arthropoda > Insecta > Lepidoptera > Tortricidae > Cydia > Cydia amplana. The sequence goes on along the minus strand of NC_086074.1, from coordinate 16,076,970 downwards.
CCTATTTACACCAGGCGGTCTAGCATGAGTTGCGTTCTCGCGTCTTCTCCATACTTGAACTCGCGCCAGATGTATGGAGTCGCGCGCGAGAACGCAACTCATGCTAGACCGCCAGGGGTCGGCAAACTTTTTAGGTGAAAAGCCATCCGCAGTAAAATTTGCTAGTTTTTGAAACCATAGAATGTTGGTTTTAATGGCCTTATAACTCCGAGTGTTCATTATTTAGGTGATTTGAAAAGCCGTAGTTGTACCTCCAAAGTCGCATGAGGCTCGCGGTCCTCGGTTTGCCGACCCATGTCCCCCTCTAAATCAAAGATCATAAAATCAGTCCCCATCCTAAGGATCTGTTTACACTGCACAGATTTGACCCTCACCTTGGCGGTCGGCACCAAACAACAAAGGCCTACTCTGACCCTGTATACTATGTTGTTTAAATTAATATGTATTATGTACCTTAAACATAAGGCCGTTAGGATGAAATTTGCCTTATTGGAAGTTTTGTTTGGAGATAATTTATCTATGTGGCAATAAATGAGTCATTGGCTCGTATTCTTTGTAATGCCTCTGTCTATGCACACATAAAACAGTAATAATCTATTTCGCTGCTGACGTGAAGGGAATGTGTGCGCCTAATATGTGTTTTGATAATAATAAGTAAACTCGATTATCTATGCACTCCCCTTTAAATTTTGTTTGAAATAAATTGACGAGATACAAGTAGAAACATGCAATAGAAAAGAGATATAGTAGCATGTACATATTATGATTTATGAATAAATTTGTAATAACTAAATGAAACTTACGACAGACCAACGAATAGGTAACGAACAGACTCATTATTCCAAAATTAAATTCATTATTCAAACAAAAACTTACATCAACATCTAAAATTGTCGTATTATTTCAGTCAAAACCCACGGTGGTCCCCGTGAACCCCTTCGACCCCCGCGAGGACGCGGCCGTCCTCCGCAAGGCGATGAAGGGGTTCGGAACGGACGAGAAGGCCATCATTCAGGTGCTCACGCGCCGGAGCAACGAGCAGCGGCTGCGCATTGCGTTTGAGTTCAAGACGCTGTACGGAAAGGTAAGTACCATCACGCTCCGCGATTGTTACCTACGCTATTTATGGTCCTAGCTAAATTGGTTGTCCCATACTTACGCTATGGAATGTCCAATTTAGCTAGAACCCTAAATGGCGTAACAATCACGGAGCGTGACTGTATACATGTAAATTCAGTACAATCCCACCGTTAGGAGATATGTAATCAGCTGGGTATCACGCGTCCTAGTTTACTACAAGCCGGAGAGAAAAGGGCTTTCAGTAGTATTTAGCGGCGATAGTGCATCGCTGAAGTCAGCATGATCTCATGATGTACAGAATGCTCCCGGTAGTGTATTTGTAATATTGGTACTTATGTAACCGGGATTTCCCGGTACCGGTACTGTTTTAGGACAAAAAGTCATGATCATGACATCAGTAAAAGAGATTGTTTTTTTGCTATCATAAATCGTGGTTATTTTCTGTGCTCGCTGACGAATAATAATTGGGACGTTCGTGAACTAAAAATAGTCGTCGATTTTGGCTGTTCGTACGTGGCTGGTTTGTTAATAACAACAAAGGAGAGAGCGTTTCTTTCCTATAGGTATTAGTCGCTTTCACTTAAAAGACTCGTCGAGACTGCCACTCATTAGTTGTACACCTACACATTGTTTATTTTAGTTTACACTCTTATCACTAAATACCGCCGTTTACTACTCAGGTCATTGACATACGTCCTCACTTTAGCAGTTATTTGTATTAGGTAATGTTATTATAAATAGGCGCGGCAACGATTCATGATAATGATTGAAAAAAAATGGGGTTTTCCATCTATATTTTTGTTCTTTTTTCGGCTATACGGAAGGAACATCACAGTTAAAATTGGTTGATTGCGTCATACTTTGAGATGGTATACAAACCGGAAATGTATAGCTGGTCAACCAAATCTTGTCAGTAAAAAAAGGCGCGAAATTCAAATTTTCTATGGGACGATATCCCTTCGCGCCTACATTTTTCAAATTTGCCGCCTTTTTCTACTGTCAAGATCTGGTTGACCAAGTATAGGTGTGTGTTTGACCCAAATGCTGGGCGTGACTGGGCGCGTAAAGCCGTATTTTCTGAGTAATTAAATAAACTATATTAATCGACATAGATACCCTTCGCCAATTCTTTAAAAGTGTAGGGACTGCGTCCTACATTCGCCCAAGCTTAGATGATATTAAATAAATAATTAAATTAAATTTTAGCTTTTTCCGTTATACGCAATGAGCATAGCATTCGTAACGGTAACTTTGTTTATTTATTGCCGTTAGGGATAAGCTTGTAAAAGTATTGTAAAATGCATTTCCTTTTTCTTGTCGGCACTGACTCTTTGTTTGTCCATCTTTGTTTTATTTCTTTGTCGGTGTCCGAATACCTATTGTTAAATTTAAGTAATAAACTAATTTGTAGCCAGCGTGAGAAACGCTAGGACCCTACATGTGCAAACCGTTATCGGTCCTGTAGCGCTATCCCGATGAGCCTGATGCTTACTGCAAAGTTATGGTCATCGGAATCGCGGGGAGTCAGAGCCAGAGGATAGTTCTGAGTTAGACGTCAACTCGTCGAGTTGTCTGAATCACAGGTCGAGCTTGATTTTATATCGCTCCCTACTACTAGTTAAATATTGTAATTTCTGTTAGTTTAGTTTTTGAGTAGTGTTAAATAGAGTATGTAATTATTTTTCCGGAGTCTACACTTTTATTTACAATAATCCCAACACCTTAGTACGCATACCAAACCCCACTGCCAAAAAAGCTTAAAAATGTAATCAGTATACATTTCTAATTGGGTTAATCAACTTTTTCTTGTCACACGTTGGTATGGTTACGGTCTCCTGAGTCACTCTTAAAATTCTAGGTTTTTCGTATTTAAATGAACCAAACTTGCATTTTATGGTAGTTATAATATAAGACCTTTCCATAATGGGACATCTACTGAGCATGTTAGTAGAACATGGTACAGCAGTTCTTCTAACAATCTATGCTACTATTTTCTCCTCGCTGATGGGACAGAATAACAACAAGAAATAGTTGATTCACCCAATTACAACCTTGGTAATTCCCTTACGCTATGTACCTACATATGTATTTACCTAGTTTTAATTACCGTACCACATCACATTAACCTAATTGAATTTAATTGTCTAACGAAACGGTTCAAATAACATACTCGTAACGTTTCATCGATCCCAGGGTTCCATTTTACTTTCATGGGAGAAACGCACAATAGTATTACCCGGAAAACATTCAAATAGTTTGGCACGCGCCCAAAGACTTTCGCTTCATAATGCATGAGACGTTGATGAATCAATACTTACCGAACTGTAGTCGAGGAAAAATAGTAACAATGGTTGGTTATTATGCATAATGCACTTTTTTCCTGCTTGGTGGCGATCTTAAATAGGGTAAGTATTTGACTGTATTTAAAATAAATTATTTTACGCCATGCATGAAATAAAGCACCAGAAGATTATTAGAGAAACGTAGACATCAGTTATTTTTACACACAATTTATATTTTAAAACCCGTATCAAACTATAAAGAGTAGGTGATTTGATCGTGATGTCACATGCATGCTAGTGTTTCATATGTATTCCCTAAGCCCTCGCTACACGGTCGCCGACAAGCCTTCTAACCGTCTGACCTTGGTCTGTCCTTGGTCAGTTTTGGTCAAATTTTGTTGGAAACAACTGTCTACACGGTCCGTCCAGACCAAGGCCACGCGGTCTGAGGGGCTTGTCGGCGACCGTGTAGCAAGGGCTATAGTAGCAAAATCGTTTTGACAGTTCGAAAAAAGAAACTGATTTGACTATAGTAAAGAACTAAAGACCATACGAACTGAGCATCCGGGCCATAAAACCCGCTGTCAACAAGGAGGCGCAACAACTATACGTGCTTATCGATGGATTACTACCTGCGTTGGAAATTTTTCTTTTTTTATCGAAATTTGTTTACCCATTTGTAAACGTGGGGATTATAGAGTGGTCATTAGTAGTTACCCATTATTGATAGGAAAAGGATTATCGTGTTGATTTTTCATTGTTTATTTAGTTTATTTAGACTTATCGACAATATCGACATTCCTTTATGTGGGTTTACTACCTGCAATAATGGTCTCCGCTCGCTCCGTGCAATACAATGGAAAACTGATAACGCGAGCTCAAGGGTTTTATTGCCCTAGTCGTCTTTTGGGTTGAGGGCGAGTATAGTAGTCAAATACCCTATTGCTGTCGGTTCAATGACAAAGAAAAGGACGCTAACTTATATTTTCTGAGAACATACATTGTTTGATACAGCTTATTATATGTATTTTAAGTATATAGCAGGGGTTGCCAACCTCGAGATTTTATTAGGAAATGATAACCCCATCATATTAAACTACTGGACTACCTATTCATGTATTCGATATTTGCAGCCAATGTCTGAAAAGGGCGCGTTTCCAGTCAATGTATCTAATTAACAATAACTGTGCATAGCTGTGCATAGCATGTGCTGTGTAGATATCAATCTAACAACCGAAATGTAATTATAAAACTTTACAAATCAATTCGTTCTGGGGCTACATTGACGTAGATAGAAATAAATTGCAAAGTAATTAAAATGTAAGTATTACTGTTCTACTTTAACGTCTATAAAGTAGGCTCTTTCGTTTGTTTATGTAGACTTGTTTCTTATTTACGCAATATCAGTGGCAGCGTCCCATATATTATTGGAAAATGACTATAATTTATAGCGAGGTGTAAATCACGATGATATGATAAACATTGCATTGGCATGAGACGTTACTTTGTATCAAATAACAGGCTAAAGATTACATTTATGGCTCCTTCAATTGGAGGTTGAAGGGAGGACTTGACTTCTGTGATTTGGTTGGCTGCTTAAGTATGGCAGACTTTTATCCATTCTGTCATGATTTTTTGCGTTGATTCAAATTTTACCAAGCACACTTGTAAAGGTTGTTATACATACATATAAACGAGAATCTATAAATGAGACAGTTTTGTGCATTTTCAGAGCACAATAGTCGCTCTCAATGCTCTCTGATTTTGCATCGTTTCCTGTCCTACTTATAAAGTTTTAACATGGGAACAATTTCATACCAGCTTAACGTTTATCTATACTCTTTTCAGGACCTAATCTCAGACCTGAAGAGCGAAACCAGCGGCAAGTTCGAAGACATCGTAGTGGCGTTGATGACGCCACTTCCCCAGTTCTACGCCAAGGAGCTCCATGACGCCGTGGCCGGCATCGGCACGGACGAGGATGTGCTCATCGAGGTCATGTGCACCATGTCCAACCATGAGATCCAGGTCATCAAGCAGGCCTACAATGCTAGTGAGTATATACCATCCTCATAGGAGTATTCACGTATCCCACTTCTGATATTGTAGGAAGCGAGTCCAAGTCGAAATCGGGAATAGGTAATGTCATTTTAGGTAGTAAAATTCAGAGACTTATCAGGGCTTGAAATATTAGGCTTAATTAAAGCAGCGCGGCGGTCCAGAATTGAGGGTCTCTTAAAACATATAGCGGTATTCACGTATCCCACTTCTGATATTGTAGGAAGCGAGTCCAAGTCGAATTCAGAAATAGGTAATGTCATTTTAGGTACTAAAATTCAGAGACTTATCAGGGCTTGAAATATTAGGCTTAATTAAAGCAGCGCGGCGGTCCAGAATTGAGGGTCTCTTAAAACATATAGCGGTATTCACGTATCCCACTTCTGATATTGTAGGAAGCGAGTCCAAGTCGAATTTAGAAATAGGTAATGTCATTTTAGGTAGTAAAATTCAGAGACTTATCAGGGCTTGAAATATTAGGCTTAATTAAAGCAGCGCGGCGGTCCAGAATTGAGGGTCTCTTAAAAAAAGAGTTCATTGACATCGGTATTCGGTATTTTACACGGATTTAACTCGAACGTTAGTGCGCGGTTCTCTTGCTCTGACACGCGAGGCTTTGGAGGGGATAGGCTCAGTTTAGTTCCTTATCGTTACTTCTATTCCTTAAATATCGTGATGAATTATTGTTTTTTTTGTAGCTCGTAACGATTATTCTGCAGTTAACATTTATTACAAGCTAAAATTATATATTTAACAAATGGAATAGACACGTAACAACCGAGTTTTAATGTACGTTCGTTTCGTTTTTAAGTATTAAATAAATAAGGCAACATGCAACATTTTGGACAATTTATTTATGGAATTATCAATCCTTATTTCCTCCTGCGTTACAGTAGGTACGATTAGGGGCAAATACAATATGATTATTTGCAACAATAGGTACAACTACACCATAATCCTTGCACAAACCATAATCCTTGCGCTTATGAACATTGCAATGATTTCCTAGTAACTGCATATTTCAGTAAACCTATACTTAAAATTAAAACAAGCACCAAGTTTAGAATACAGTTATAGCACAACATGGCGTTATAAATATAGTCAGCAAGAAACAGTAACGTGTACAGAATGCTTATCATAACCTGCACACCATTGTACTTATCATAAGAGTAATACTTGATTATACAAGGAAAAATAGTTATTCCACATATATAAATTCCAAATATTTGTCTTTTAATGTTCTCAAACTTTAAGAATACTGAAGCGCAAGTTTCGGCATTGGAGTGAACCTGAATGTTCATATTATAATGTTTCTGCTTGTTTTTCCCTTACTTCAGTTCAAATTTCCCTTTTTTTTGTGCTAGTATCATCTATTCCCAATCAGAATTAGATTCAGTGCATGACGTCATCATGTAAATGCGTGTGTATGTAGGCATGTGATCTATGTAGATGATTGGCTAGATAAGAGTATCATCATCATTTTCCTTTACGCCCATTACAGACCATTTACGCATTAGTCATGTATAGAGACATCATTTTTGATGACTATGAAAGTCGACGCGAGATCGGCCACAGAGTAAAATTTAATTTACGACTTTTATGAGTCATCTGTTCTTGTACGATAAAGTTTAAACTTTCTGTAATACCATTAAAATTGCTCTTCTGCTGACTGTAACACTATTAACCCCTTACCGCATACATAATATATGATATTCAACTCTATTAACAGCTATTAAAGTTCAAATTTAAACAAATATTTTATATTACATGCATTAAGGGGTTAAAATTGTGTGAAACTCTAGTTTGTCCTCGGACCGGTGCTCCTGGTCTTAATGAATTGCTTCCGATCGCCGCAGAAAAAAGACGCATGACATGTGAACTGTGCTTATTTTGTCATGTTATCTACCATCTTGCGGAACGGTGTAGGCTTAATTACAGATAATGGGCAGCATTACCCAATTTAGATATCGCTGGGTTATTTCAGTTACCTAATATTGATTGGGGTACCTATATCTTAAACATTCATTATGTTTTATCTATTAGACTGACACAAGTAAGGTAAACGTACTAGTGCTCGACATGCTCGCGCAATGCGCAATAGATGACACCCTGCTGTCACCTCTATTGACAATGACTTAAGTTTAAAGACGTGATCAGACGTGACCTTACGAGTATTTATGTTTTATAATTAAAACGTTTATATTCATTATAAACATACTGCACGCAAACATTATTAAGTACGAATTGTTGAACGATTTGCATTAATTAGTTAAAAATGTTATTTATTTTAATGATAATAACATTAATAACTGGAAAAAAGGTAAATATTATTTTTATGCTCTGATGCTTTTAAACTTTTCCTGTTATCGTAGTTTGCATTATACGGTAACCTTACTCACAGTTATTTTTAACTTATAAATTATTTATCCAAACCAGTTATTGACAAGCATCGAACAGCTTTCAATTGATCAGAAACCGGATGCAGTAAAATGAAATCAAATAGTAGACTACGAAGACACTCAAAAGATGTCGATAGTATTAGTTATAGACGACGACTAATTATGTAATAGACTTGTTGACCAGCGGGCTCAGTACGGTTCCATTTTTATCGACTATCACTATGCCCGTCACTTTCGCACTTACATACTTGTTAGAACGTGACAGGCATGGTGACAAACGATAAAATGCGACCGTGCTACTAGGGCAGATAGACTTGTTTCATGGCCAAGCACTTCAATTGATGTTTATTTCACAGTGTACGGAACTCTGTTGGAGGACGACCTCCGCGGTGACACGTCTGGAAACTTCAAAAGGCTAATGACCTCACTGAGCATGGTAAGAATATCGTAAACAACGCTTGGTAATAACGAGAAAAACAGGTTCATTCTGTATTTTTATTTACAAAAATGTACTCGTTTCAATTCCTTTTTGCTGTTAGTGATATTTCAGTGAATACTCGAAAACGTTACCACAAGGTACTTCCACATTATTGTATGGAAAATATGTATTTAAATTCTTAACGCTTTCCTTAATTATTAAAGATACAACTTTAATAAGTAGCTTTACTTATTAAAGTTAGACTAAAATTTATTAATTTAAAAAGTACACATTGAAAAACTTATCTACTTGCAGCAAAGAATCATTGTTGTAGGTATAAGAAATGAAACGTTTAAAAATGGGGCTGTACGGCGTTGTCACCTTTTTACAGCATAATAAAATATACAGAGTGTGTAAGCATAATAAATTGATCTCTACTTTGCATAAAATTATTGCGTCATTTGCGTCACTGATGCGTTGGTAATGTAAATAAAAAAAGAACAAGTAAAAAGTCAATGCCAAACATGATGATTAAGATCGGAATCACCTCGTGACGCATTATGACTCGCTAACTGTCGAGCCGATGACGAGGTTGCTCCCGTTTACGTCGGGTGATGAAATGTAACTATGTTTGTAAATATTCATCCACATTTATACCTGTGTTTGAGTCATCGTAAATTGATACTAATAACAGGAAGGGTGATTCCACAAAAAGTAACAAGCCACAATACCAATGAGTGTTTTTTTATTAATGACGCAAATTTAACACATTCAGTGCTGTAAAACCCGACTATCGGGTATTTTATGATTTCGTTCCCAGGCCGGACGACCCGATAGTCGGGATCGAGATCGTGGTACTACAGCTTTATACTTAGGTATAATAGGTATGTCGAAATGTTTGTGGCCTGGCGCGGATGTCTTGTTTGGCTGGATGGCAATGAATGTGTTAAGTGTCTTTTTGTCTAAGGGTGATATTCCACCTGTCCAATTTCTTGGTCTAATGTGCATTGCGTCTCACTCTGTCAGTAAGCAAAATGTGAGACGCAAATACGCATTGGACCAAGAAATTGGACAGGTGGAATATGGAATACCACCCTAAGGATGAAAGTAAAGTTTATTTAAAGAGTAATTGTTTTTAGTTTCTCAACTTACTTGTAGATTTAATAGACAGAACATTTTTATTCAATATCACATGAAATCGGTGAATCGGTTTTCGGTGAAGGAAAACATCGTGAGGAAACCTGCATACATCTGCGAAGAAATTCAAAGGTGTATGTGAAGTCCCCAATCCGCATTGGGCTAGCGTGGGGACTATAGTCCAAGCCCTCTCGCGCACGAGAGGAGGCCTGTGCCCAGCAGTGGGACGCATATAGGCTCACATTATTATTATTTTCTTTATTTATTTATCATCTTAAGTTAGGTTATTTTATGTTATTATTTTTATTATTATCACATGAAATGGCAGATTTAAGCCTCAACACGAAGCTAAGTATGGTTATTGGGATAATAAAACATACCTATGTATTTTATTTGCAGGGCAACAGGTCTGAGGAGTTCCACGTGAACCAAGATAGAGCGAGAGAGGACGCCAGGAGCTTGCTACAAGCCGGTATGTTTTCGTCTTTTTCTAATCGGCCTTACTTAAAGGCAAACTTACAGTTTTGCAAAGGGTGGTCATTTGATACATGATTTGATAAACTATAACTTATTTTCTGACTTAGAATAAATGTAAAGGTCGAAAAATTACTGCCTTGGATGAGACTTGAACTCACGGCCTCTGGATTGATACTCCAACGCTCTCCCAACTATTATATTTCCGCCATAGTGAGTTCAAGTCTCATCCAAGGCAGTAATTTTTCCACTTTTAAATCTATTCTAAGCTTAATAGCATCGTTCGTAGACGTTTCTGCTTGTTAAAAAATTATTTATTTTCTGATTACTACTGACTAACTTTTACTATCTAAATAGGAAATATGTACGTAATAAGATATGCTGTGTGATGTCTATATTATTTGCAATTTTAATTAAATACTTAAATCAATATTAGGGGACATCTTACACAGATCAACCTAGCCCCAAACTAAGCAAAGCTTGTACTATGGGTGCTAGGCGACGATATACATACTTATATAGATAAATACATACTTATATACATAGAAAACACCCCATGACTCAGGAACAAATATCTGTGCTCCTATAAATGCCCTTACTGGGATTCGAACCCAGGACTATCGGTTTCACAGGCAGGGTACCCACTAGGCCAGACCGGTCGTCAATTGAACTCCACTTTAAATTTCCACGTGTATCTAATGTTACAGGCGAGCTGCGACTCGGCACGGACGAGTCGGTCTTCAACGCCGTCCTCTGCTCGCGCTCGTTCACGCAGCTGGCCGCCATCTTCCAAGAGTACCAGTTCCTCACCGGCCACGACATCGACGACGCGATCAAGGCTGAGTTCTCGGGCGATATGGAGAAGGCTCTTCGTGCTATCGGTAAGTAACTGAATGCTCTACTTTGTGCGAAGGACATCGCTATACGAGCATAGAGCTATCTCGCTCGGACACTGGAGTGTGGATCCACATCAAATGTGTTCAACGCTGTCCTCTGCTCGCGCTCGTTCACGCAGCTGGCCGCCATCTTCCAAGAGTACCAGTTACCGGCCACGACATCGATGACGCCATCAAGGCCGAGTTCTCCGGCGATATGGAGAAGGCTCTTCGTGCTATCGGTAAGTAACTGAATGCTCTACTTTGTGGGAAGGACATTGCTATATGAGCATAGAGCTATCTCGCTCGGACACTGGAGTGTGGATCCACATCAAATATGTTCAACGCCGTCCTCTGCTCGCGCTCGTTCACGCAGCTGGCCGCCATCTTCCAAGAGTACCAGTTCCTCACCGGCCACGACATCGATGACGCCATCAAGGCTGAGTTCTCCGGCGATATGGAGAAGGCTCTTCGTGCTATCGGTAAGTAACTGAATGCTCTACTTTGTGGGAAGGACATTGCTATATGAGCATAGAGCTATCTCGCTCGGACACTGGAGCGGCGTGCGGATTTACATTTAATGTAGAAAACTGTCTAAAAGATCGATTAACTTGTTACAATATTCATGTTCTCCTAGATGTTCTTTTTTTTGATTTGGTATGAAAAGATGGAAAGCTGCTGCGCTGGTATAATGCAAGTGTTTCTATCAATGTGTTGGTGGATAACGACACCTGAAATCCATACTAATATTATAAAAGTGTGTCTAAAAGTGTGTTCACGCTTAAACCGCTGAACCGATTTTGTTGAAATTTGGTATATAAATAGTTTGAGTTCTGGGGAAGGACATAGGGTCGTTTTTATCCCAGAAGTCATCCTTTAAGGGGGTGAAAAGGGGATGGAAGTTTGTACGGGGAATTGATAAACAGCAGATTCGATAAAAAATAAGCTACCCAAATTACTAAATCCATGCAGACGAGGTCGCGGGCAAAAGCTAGTCAAATATAAAACGAGTCCTCTTGATCTGATGATGCAAAAAGGTTTATATGCTCACTGACGACGCAAAGAATCTGGAAACTTCTTCTTTTTCTTCTTCCTCGCTTTATCCCGGCATTTTGCCACGGCTCATGGGAGCCTTTTTTTTTGACGGAGTGGGAATGCGTTTATGCACGGTGTGTGGGACTCGCCGCTCCTTTCCCCTCCCCTGGCAAGAGAGGGGGAGAATTTGGCCCTACCCACTAAACCCACTCCGGCGTTTCACCCTCTCTGCCGTTCGTGAGGGCGCACTGGGACCGATGACACTCCACCACGGCGCCCTTGGGAGCCTGGGGTCCGCTTGACAACTAATCCCAAGAATTGACGTAGGCTCTAGTTTTTACGAAAGCGACTGCCGTCTGACCTTCCAACCCAGAGGGTAAACTAGGCCTTATTGGGATTAGTCCGGTTTCCTCACGATGTTTTCCTTCGCCGAAAAGCAACTGGTACTAACTTTCCAATTTCCGTTTGCAGTGAAAGTGGTCCGCAACAAGCCGCTGTTCTTCGCCGAGCGGCTGCACAAGTCGATGAAGGGCATGGGCACCAACGACCGCCAGCTCATCCGCATCATGGTGACGCGCTGCGAGATCGACCTGGGGGACATCTCCGACATGTTCCAGGCCAAGTACGGCGAGACGCTGCAGAGCTGGATTGAGGTAAGATCACAAGTCGATGAAGGGCATGGGCGCCAACGACCGAGCTCATCCGCGTCATGGTGACGCGCTGCGAGATCGACCTGGGGGACATCTCCGACATGTTCCAGGCCAAGTACGGCGAGACGCTGCAGAGCTGGATTGAGGTAAGATCACAAGTCGATGAAGGGCATGGGCGCCAACGACCGAGCTCATCCGCGTCATGGTGACGCGCTGCGAGATCGACCTGGGGGACATCTCCGACATGTTCCAGGCCAAGTACGGCGAGACGCTGCAGAGCTGGATTGAGGTAAGATCACAAGTCGATGAAGGGCATGGGCGCCAACGACCGAGCTCATCCGCGTCATGGTGACGCGCTGCGAGATCGACCTGGGGGACATCTCCGACATGTTCCAGGCCAAGTACGGCGAGACGCTGCAGAGCTGGATTGAGGTAAGATCACAAGTCGATGAAGGGCATGGGCGCCAACGACCGAGCTCATCCGCGTCATGGTGACGCGCTGCGAGATCGACCTGGGGGACATCTCCGACATGTTCCAGGCCAAGTACGGCGAGACGCTGCAGAGCTGGATTGAGGTAAGATCACAAGTCGATGAAGGGCATGGGCGCCAACGACCGAGCTCATCCGCGTCATGGTGACGCGCTGCGAGATCGACCTGGGGGACATCTCCGACATGTTCCAGGCCAAGTACGGCGAGACGCTGCAGAGCTGGATTGAGGTAAGATCACAAGTCGATGAAGGGCATGGGCACCAACAATGATTTATAACTCAAGATAGGTTATAGGCGTTCCAAAATTGAAGCGCTTAACTTGTGACAAATTGGACAAGGTGCCTTTAGACGCGGCTGGACAAGCGAGAAATGTGCACGTGCTAACGAGCCGGACACCGAAAGAGAAAAGGACGACCTTATGTTTAACAACGAGTGTGACAAAGATGGATGGAATGAGACAATTCATCAAAAAAAAATAACAGATTTCTTCGTAGGCACAGAAATAAATATGGAAGTATTTTTTGTACTCCTCAAGTATGAGTATAACGTATCTATGGTTATATAATATCATTGTTTGTACCTCAAAGTCACCGTTAACCCTTCGACCGTCAAAGACATTAAGTGTGCTAGTACTAATGTCAGACAAAGAAGTCGAAAGGGTTAACACGCTCACCTAAATAAAATAATAAATAATCTAAATTTAAGTGTATTGGAAGTTTCACAGTTCACTGCTGTGGTTGTTGCAACTGGGCAACTGGCCCTTTTCAATATAACCTACAATATGGTGGAGAGGCTGGGATACGTGATTTCTATGAAGCTTATATCATAAAGAACACTTAAGAAATTATGAAAATAATCCCGAAATACATCATCGTTATCATTTTAGTCTCCTTTCGCTTACTACTGAGCATAGGCATCTCTTCATGCACATCATTTATCCTGGTCCTGGGCTAGTCTTATCTCGAAATTAGTCTAGCTAAACAAGTCAATAGACACTGTAGGAAGTAGCTATGTATGAAGGCTGTGAAATACTGCATCGTCTATCCAATCTGTCATCAGCCATATCCGATAGTTGTGGGTAAAAAAATGCTTTCATGCAGTTAGAGTCATCATTAATCATATAATTTATGTTTTTTATTAATTTTCAGGGCGATTGCTCCGGGCACTACAAGAAAACTCTCCTGGGCCTGCTCGGCTTGTATTAATCTCTAACGAATCTACTGATTAAGCATCATTTTTTAAATAATAAACATCTGTATGTTGTATTACCTTTAAGTACTTCTAGCGTCTACGCAAGCCTCATTGATTTATTAATCATCAAACATTTGCTGTATTATTAGAATCTCAATTTATATTCTGTATCTCTTTAGAAGTTTCATCTTAAGTTTAATACTTATATGTATTGGGAAACGATTGAAATTGGATGGTAGGTACTATCTGCTTTTGCAGGTCACTACATATGAATTCTAGTTGTTTTTATAATTATAGCGTTAGAAAATTTAGCAATTTTTTGACAGTATGATTTTATTATATTTTATGGCTTTTTTATAAAATAATAAAGTAAACGAGATTTTACTATTAATTTTAAACATTTTTTAATTATGTATCACTGTCTTTTGACATAAAAGAATAGACTTCATCGCGTTGCCTCAATTTATGTGCCTTCGTATTACCTATATATATAATATTTCGAAAGTTCTGTGTATATTTACTACTTTAACTACGACGTCGAGTATAAAAATAGGCTCATGAGTATGACTCGGTTTACAATTATAAAGCTCAGCAAAGACAAAACACAAATAAAATAATCAGTTTAGAAAACGAGTATATAAATTTAGCTCTATGCAAAATATAATCTCGAAAGTCTTCTTCTAATGTAGTTAATTCAGTAAACGATAATATACGTTGCAAATAAAAATAATGTATAAAAGTAAAGCTTATCTCTTAAGGGATCTCTTCCAGGCTCCATTCACTTCCTTTGAGAAAATGAGGAATGTGTAATAAGCTATAGATTAGTACTACCACCGTTATTGCCAAACAACTGCTCTCCAAAACATGGGTGACATTCTATTCTGTTATTTTCATACATTTTGATAATGAACCCCTCCGTTTATGTCATTATTTATAAGATTATTTCTTTGAATAAAATATATTTTCTCATTGATTGTCCTTCCTTAAATTGGAAATTGGAGCATTAAAAGTAATCTTAATGTTACATAAATAATTCATAACTCGAATAAGTTTTAGCCACAGATTTCTTGTTAAAGATGATTTAACATTAACAAACGAAAATTATTAAATGTATTTATTATTAACAAACGCCAGTTCCTGTCAATTGTTCTCTCAATCATAAATTCCTATTAATTGATGTTATTTCTTTTATATTGTCAAGCATTTATACGATAGATATCTTGAATACAAGCGATGTGCTATTAACCCTTTACAGGGCAAGGGTCTCAAAAAAGACCACCCTATAACATCGTCTTTTTGTATTTTTTTCTTGTACAAATTTTTTTGTGCTATAGATTGGCGATGAGGCTTGAATTGAGGATTTTTTTGAGCCTTGCCCGCTAAAGGGTTAAACCGCTTCGTCACTAACGATTATTTGTGTTTGACTACATTAGGCATATTTGGTTATGAACATACATCATACATACACGATGGTTTGATTGTAAATATACTACTACATCACACAAACAGTAAGTCATAATCATGTATGTCGCATATACTTTACTTTTAGACACACAAAACCATGTCTCTTGTATTCAGAATATCGCACTTTACTAGAGCCCACCTCTATGCTACGAGCACGCCTTTTACGCCTTTAATAGACATAAGTACAAGTAAGAAGTAAGTTTATACTATATACTGCTTCAACATGACTGTGGCTTAAATATAAAATAGTACATGTGGCCAACATTTCTCAAATATTATTGTTATAAAAATGTTAAATGTAAAGTATACACTTAAATTGGTCAATGTGCCTTTTTAATAAATGGTCTAATGAGAACATTATTATTCGTTTTATTGATCGAGCACAAACGAAGCTCTCCTGTTTTGCTTGGGTAAAATGCTTTCGTATGTCCGGCTGTTCTCCACTAAGAGTTGCATAAATTCTCAATTAAAAAAAAGGTTGCAATTTCGGTAATTATATGGCGCTGGAGCTGGACACTGGTTGTGGCCTGAAACAGGAGCAACCATTTAAATAAGCGATACATTTAGGTATACTTTATAAAAAATAGTAGGTATTTCAAGACTGTCATTTGTGAAACTACGATATCAAACATTAGGGTTGAAGCGAAAAAAAGTCACCTCACTACGTGCATAGGAGGCGCCCTAATTTTTTTAGTTTTTATTTTAGCACTTCGCGTGATTGAAATGCAAATTGCATCCAAATTGCAGCTTTCTGGTACTAACGATCACTGAAAGAAAAGAAAGGACAGCCATTATGCTACTCTGGAATTTTTAAATCAAATACAATCTCTTCACCGATTGTTAGATTAAACATCAGAATTCCGCTTTACTCAGCAAGTTAATTACCCCACCCGACTGCTGACTTTGTATGCTCCATCGTTCGCGGAGTGCATGGAATGGCATGGAATCACAGTAATGCGGGCCGGGTAAGCCGATTTACGATAACGTGTGGTAAATTGTTAACCAAGGGATTGCTAATACCACCGTATGCGTTTTTAGTTGATTATGAAACCAAGAAATATCTTTCTAATAAACTAACAATTAATTGGATTCCCGAAGTCAAATTATTATTTCCGTTATGTTCACTTGAGAATGAAATGATTTTTTTTGATGTTTTATACAAAATGATTAAAATCTAGCTTATGATTAGTAGATGTTGTAGATAGACGGACCCTAATAAAATGCATCGTTAACACATGGTATAGGTACCTATTCTTAATGAACTATCTAAAAATACTATAAATACTTGTCTCAACTCAACTTCTTATGTTTATCGGTTTGTACCTATAATTGTCATTTCTGTGTTTGTGCTTAAGAATACATTATTTCTATTCTAATTTAAACATTCGCGCTACCTAATGCGAACATTCCTTCCCCTAAATAATGTAGATACCTACTATTGTTTGATTTTTTTACTAAAGTTATCGGATTCCAAGAAAACCAGCCTGTATGTGTAATAGGCATTTGTTTGATTTTTTTACTAAAGTTATCGGATTCCAAGAAAACCAGCCTGTATGTGTAATAGGCATAGGCATATCAAAGTTTTGATAGGTAGGTATCTTTCACGTTGCTTTTACGTGTCCACCATACTTTCAGTACCTATATGAGACCGCGTAGCAACGATAAAATGTCGTACCGTACGAAATAGTGCCAGTCGTAAAATGACGTGATAGTGCACTTTCGAGAGCAAGTTCCAAATTCTAACCCTGATGGTTGCATACCAGAAGAAAATTATACCGTGAAATTATATACCTTTTCTATGTACCTGATGAAAAACAAAATGTAAATATGTAGGCACTTGTTTTTGTAACAAGTTTTACCTTATCAGAATATTAATTAACACTTGTCAGTACCTATTTACTTATTAGGAGTTTTTAATCGGCAGAAATATGTCAGTTGAGGACACATATTCCATTGTATTTCCTTAATAACATATGTTATTGTTAACGTTTCTTTCTCCTCCTCATTTCATTTACCTGGTTGAAATAAACGTTAATTAATTATTCCCAGAGCTCGTAGCTCATTAATCATCTAACTTAAATACTTAATGAAGTATTTGGTAGGTATTAAGTATTATTTTAGCCGCCGTTTGGACGTAAAGTAAAAGTACAGCGGCATTCGAAAACTTTATTTGGAAGCCCGACTTGTTAGAGTTCTATAAATTTAGGTATAGGTCTTGTCTGGGCAACATAAATTTCATTATTCATAAGGGGAACTATTTTGGTTGTAAACTGTCTAAAATAATTATTTAGTTGTAGGTACTATTTTACCCGTTGGTTTCCCAAGTTCAAATAAAAGAAAATAAAATGAATTATATCTCATCTCAAGTTAGCGGTTCCCTACTTCGTCAGACAGGTGAAAATCCAGCCTTTCAGTAGGTACCTAATAAGAAACTCAATTGTGCTTCCAAATTCTTCTCGACAATAGTGATGGATCGTCGCAAGTATAATAAAAATTTCATCAAAGAAACACCGGGCTTGATGAATGAGGCATCGGATATGCAAACAAAATGCACCAATCAGTTACTCGTGGTCATAGACTAGGAATCCTCTAGACGAAGTTTAGAGTAATTATTTCATGAAACCGATGCTGCCAAAAATACTGGGGTGCGGGGGACGAGGTGAGCGAGTCCCGTGCCGTGATTTGTCCGTTCAAAGACACGGACGTCACACAAAGACACTTTGACTCGAAAATGGAGTAAAACTACCGTATATTTGTGGCAGAGGGGGTAGCGCTACTATGCTCAGTCTAGAGGATGTCTTGTCTGTGCTCGTGGCTGCTTTAATAAGGAGGGTAACAAGATATCTGACTTTCTTGGGAGCTTCAAGCGAGGTAATGACACAGATTGTTTTTAATTTTAAAATAACTTAAAGCCGATTCTGATTCAACAATTTGATATAGGTAGTTCTCGTCTTATTTTGATCCGACCTTGAGCCGTGTAATCAGACATCTCACGCGCCCTAATAAGTGTAAGTGTCCACGAGCGAAATGCCTGGCGAGACACAATCAGAGTTAGCGGGTCATGCGGGTACCGGGCCACAGCGTGCAGCGGCACAGGCCGAATTTTTCGAAGTATATAGTATAGGTCGCCAGGGGGCGCCATAAGCCTTCAGTAAATAAGTGCATAGACTAGGAAAAAAAAAAACAAAATTCGACCTATTAGATGCCGCTGTGGCCCCGGTGGCCAAATGGCACAGGCACCTGCCGCGATAGCAGAGGACGCAGGCGGCCTAGCCAAGGTGACAATCGTTATCGCTTCGCCATCGAATCGCTTTGTGTCTCTCTATCACTCTTCCATATAAGTGTGACAGTGACAGTTGCGTTTCGATCGCTACGGAGCGTAAGCGATTGGCGTGTTGGCTACGCGGCCTGGTTCGATTCCAGCCTGGGGCACTGGATGCCTTGGTCACTTTTTCTTAGTATATGACATTTATTTAAGTTCTTAATTTATATAGTAGTACTTAAAATAAAAACAAATTAAAATATTTTCTAAAAATAATTTAATTTGTTCTAATACTTCAAATAGCATAAAATTCGTCCTCGAAAAGAGTTAAAACAAAAAGCGAAGTAGAAAGGAAATTGCCAGTCTCGGCAACCAGAATATTGTGGCGAACAAATTCCGGCGTTATCGAAGATGTTTGGCTAAGGGCTCTTCCACACGCTCGTTAACTTGATTCACGTCACCACTAATGAGTAAACAAAATATTCACTGCCAAATTGCGTGTGTGTTTACATGCTTTAAGGCTTTGGCTACATGGTGCTTCCTGTGAACTAAGTATATAGGTAGTACAATCAGTAAGAATGACATTAACAATATTATCCTTTCCATTTTTTGTATTTAAAAGTAATAATATCATTCTTATTTATGTTTCCGCATACGTAGATCCGTCAATCACAGTAAAACCTTGGAGAGTTGGACCAAGATAAGTACTTATATATATTACGCTCGCGAGATAGACTACCCGTCCGGCCCGCGTCCCTCTCGAATGAATACAGTTACAAAAAGTTGGGTAGTGTATCTCGTGCGCGAGATATTGTCGCGGCACTTCTGTGCTAAGCCCACTGGAGTTGGATATATATATAGGTTGTGTATTTAATTCAGGAATATCTAAATGACATAAAATGACAATTCTAAAAATATGTACCTTTTGTAAGCGACTTAAAAAAATTACAATATCAGTATTGATTAAAATGAATCGGGATCAAACGATATAACATATCGAATACCCATTCGCATAACAATGCGAGAATACTCCAGTATGTAATCCCCCTAACATTCGTAGCGCCGTAGAAACGTAGCACGCGTAGGCGCCCTGAGCGTGTTGATATACCGCTACTACGAACGTTTATAACACAATTTATAGCAACATACGAGACAACTCTGCGAATCGCATTAATTAAAACTGATACACGTTCTGTATGGACATAGTAAACATAGATTTACAGTAACACATCTTGAACCAGTTAGGGATAAAGGTGTTAGACTGTAGCGCTTTCAAATTTAAACGTGGAAACTATAGGTATAACTACGCAGATGAAAGTTAGAAAGTCAGCTACGTGTTTTAAAAACATCTTTAGTTAGGTACCTATTTTATTTATTATTTAATCCGCAACAAGATGGTAGCAACGATCGCACTTGTCAATGTTAAAAGGGCGTCCACTAGCTGCCTCGGGTGCACGGAGCGGGTGCACGCACGCTGTTGCCATCGTTGGTAAAATCGCATGCGTCCGCGCCAGTTAGCGTTAGGGCTGATATAGACGGCGCGCAAACTCGCATGCGATTTTAGTTAAATTGCGGACTGTTGTTTACGTCCAATTCAACCGACCGAACAAAACCCGCAATGTAATGAAACTCGCATGCGAGTTCTCGTATCGTCTAAATGGGCCCTTTACTCATACTATTTTTCGTTAATCCGCTCAACCGTGTGTTACTCCGTGCAACCGCGCCGGCTAGCGGACGCACTAAACGCGCGACGCGTTATATGGTCCGGCTTGTTTCCTATTCTTACGTAAAGATAATCTCCAAGCAAATCGACGCTATTATATCCAAGGCAAGAAAAGTACCTCTTTTGCACACATGTTCGCCACTCTTAAATATAACTAATGGAAATAGTTTACTTTCTTTGAATTAATCCGGTCCGTACCTACTGATTTAGCTCAATATCTAGTGTTACTTACAAAGCCGAGTAAATTGCTGACGAAATGAATTACAGCATAACACGGCGTTACTAAAGAACCGCTTGACAATCGTTACGGATTACGAACGCAAATAATTTTATATTTACGTTACTCGTGCCGGTGTAAATCTCAACTATTGTCATGTACGTAATAATGTTTTATAAAATAGGAATAATTAACACTATACCTCACTCATGGCATTTAATGTACCGCATACTTAGGTCACATAATGAGATGACCTATAAAACAAGAGACCTGTAGAACACGCGCGTACAATGGCGTGGACTATTTCATTTGTTTTTACAAAAAGTTGACTGAAAGTTGGAGAGGTTGTATTGAAGCAAACACGTCGTGCAAAAAACAAAGCGCACTGCTAATAATACACAGGTCGATTTACTAGTTGATCTATTGTTATTTTCTATTCTATTTGCGTTGACTTATGATTCAAATTCAAAAGTAGTGATTTACGTTTTGCACCTTTATGACATTAAGCAAGCGAAATTTTGGTCACTTCTCAGTCAAATGTACTTGGGGTACGCAAATTAAATGTTTGTTGACTATTGGCAGGTCATTGAAAGATTTACGGATGGAAACAATTGGTTGAAAAGTATCAGGTTGTATAAAAACGGCAAGTCATTTTAGAATACTGTTTTCATTGTACCAATAGAAAATCTTCCGTTTTTTATTAAAACATTCTAACACAACTTAAAATCTTGCTAAAATAGCATATTTTTCTAGAAGGAGGCGAACATATTATTAACATACTCACTTATTTCTGGTTATTTATACGTAAATATGAAATTCATGCATTAAATTTGCAACCAGAATTTAGTGATTGGATCGCTTGAATAGCAGCCGGCAGCTATTGTCCCGCAGTCTCTGAGTATTTGCATTTTGGACAAACCTCTTACGCTCGGAGCGTGGCCTGGGGCCGTGCCCCCGTTAGGTATTTAGATTATAATAAGATCAAGTCGGAGGCTCGGCCTAGGGTTACCAGTTGGAGATAGAAATACCTGAGTGTCCTTTGAAAAATCTGTCATTTTTGCAAATATTGGCATCAGCACATCTAGTCCTTCTTACAGCGACTGGCGCGACTCCATATCACGCTTGATATAGAAATCGAGTCACGAGTAGTCAATTAAGTATGCCAAAAGTCCCAAACAATTTTAAACGTGCTAACTTTTTTGGGTCATATAGGGACCGTAGTACTAAATGCTATATGGCAATTATTTTGGTAGGTATTGTAAATAATGCTCTTTTTAACACGATTGTACCACCGATGCCGGCGTATACGTGTTGCGAAAAGGATCTTTGTCTATTGCTTTAGTCGAATTCCTGGCGGCCTAGCCAAGTTGACACTCGCTTGCGCTTCGCCATCGAATCGCTTTGTGTCTCTCTATCACTCTTCCATATTAGTGTGACAGTGACAGTTGTGTTTCGTTCGCTACGTAGCGTTAGCGATTGGCATGTTGGCTACGGGGCCTTGTCATCATAATACCAGATAAAAGAACAAAAACACTTCCCAATTGCCAGCTGTTTTCTGAAGTCTTAAACAGATCGAGACCAGATTTAAGACTATCAAATGTTTGCTAAATTTCTAACGTTTGGAAACCCTAGTCTTGGTCGGTAGACAAGCGTAGGCAGCGCATATAAGGTATAAATTTGATACGTAGAGTAAGTAATATAACGTTTTTCGCTCATTTACTCTCCATTTAAATGGAAAATTGTTTAAAATTCAACAAGTGTCCACATCTCTAAAAAATTAGTCGGTCGTCTACAAGTAATTATAAAAACAAAATTATAAAAATAAGTAACGTACATTTATTTTTGGATTACTCGTGCACCTAGAAAAATTTAATTTATAAGAAAATAAATCAACTCAGGCATGTAAAATAAAGGTTAAGTAAATATCACAATTTCCTTATTTAAGTCAGTGATATCGGAACTCAAAATTGGAAAACTTTCCAACTGGTAATCGACCGTGGTTCTGGATAAATCAAATTTCTGACTCAAAAATTGAGGTAAATTTGGAGGAGTCGTGTAATAAGACACATTTCCTCGGTTACATTAAATTAAAAGTAGGTATAATACTAATAAGGAACCTTACTTCAGTGTGCCTGTGTCTCTACTGTGTGTTGTCTAGGGTTTGCAAGATCCGCCAATTTTTCGGATCCGGATATTTCGGATATTAAAATTTGACGGATCCGGATAATTCGGATAATACGGATCTGTATCAAGAAAGGTGACGAAATTTACAACTTACATACAAAGAACAGCTAGTAAAATGTAAAATGTTCATATTTTACTTAATTACAATTATTAATTATTATTATTATTATCTCAAAACGATATAAATATGTATAATGAGGTATTCAGTGTAGTCTTAATTAGGTATTCCTATTAATAATATTATGCATTTTTTTTAGGAGGCCGTAGTCGATTTGTAACCGAAAACGCCAAAAATGAAGTAATTAAAGCAAATTTATTTCTATATATCTGCTCAGAAGAATTATTTATTATTATTTATTCATTCATTTACAATATAAATTGTGTTTGAATTACAGATATTTTTCCATTAATTCTAAAGGTGCCTAAAAACACCGCTTTAACTTCGGCGTTTTTTCTTAAATTTGCCATTATAAGCTCACAAAATAGAAAATGGAGAAAAAGTTACACTTATGTACTTTTATTATTTTATACCGGTGCGGTGTGGGAAAACGTACTTCCTTTACCTTGGTAAAATAGCTATACCTTCAGTCGTTCTACTGAGAAAAATGGCTTAGAAAAAGTATCTAAGTCATTTATTCAGTCCCCATTACAACAATCTTCCATTATAGGTATATATAAATACAGTTAATTACTGCAAAATAATGTAAAATTACTACAAAAGTTTTGGGAAATTAAGAAATTTGGGCTACAGCTTCTTAATAACGAGAAAAAAATATCAATATTAGTTACTCAGCAGCACATCAAGCACATGTTATTTATGTTAACAGAAGACTGGGAACCGACACGATAACACAAAAAAGTCACTGATAACAACACGCACAAGCACTAATGATGTTCCAGGTAGACGACCCAAAGGCGACTGAGCGAAAACCTGATAACAATTACTTTAAAACATACAAATATTTACACTTATTCCAGTCAGGAGGCATGCAGGTAGCTCGTTTTAATACTGTTACTGTTACTACTGTTTAGTTTAAGCAATATTTGTATTTATTTTATGACGTTATCGCGTACCAATAACGCGACCAATGCAATATTTAACGGATCCGTGAGATCCGAAATATCCGGATCCTTGAGACGTTGGATCCGGATCTTAGATTTGACGGATATCCGGATATTTCGGATATCCGGATATCCGGACCTCAAACCCTAGTGTTGTCCATGACTTAGTCCGAGAATGTCTATCCACCGTGATAAGTGACAAATACGAGACTATTATAAGCCGCCCATTTATAGTGGTTTACGTAGTTTGTATTATATACAACTGGAAGCAGTTTAATTGCGTTTCATTTACATTATTGGCCGCAATCCATCCCGTCATATTTGCTTTCGCATTCACTGAATCTGTAATTAATTTATTCCCAGTGAGTGCGAACGTTGACGTATGCTAACGTGTTGAACGAGTACATAATAATAAATCCTTTAATATGGAAAATGCAATGTTATAGTTCATTAGTCGAGTTTACAGTACCATCGAGTAGGTGTTCTGTGTATTTATTTGGCTTGTTTTAGAAATGTTCAAAATTACGAGCAAATATATGTTATTATTGCAAAATAGTATATTAAAATGTTATTTGTTTTTTTTTTCTTAGGTATATTCTAAATATTAATAACAATTAACGTATGTTGTTTCATAAATATGAACGTTATTGTGCCTTTGAATCTCTCACTCGGCTCAGGAATGGCATCTTAGGACTAGCTTCGATCATGGTTCAAAAATATAAATATTTATTTACCCATGTATTTAAACTTTATTGCACAATTTAACGTCTTACTGCATTTTCTACCGGTCAACCTTTGTTAGCATAGTAGAAATTCAGACGTAACATACTACATGAAGTTAAACTAGGTACTGGGCAGCACTTAACCCTTTCGCCGCCATTGACTTGATATGAAGTCCGAACATTTCGTGCCTCACACGCCACGACTTGATATCAAGTCGTAGTTTTGGTCAGGTCTGTATACGAGCAATTTTTGACATGGCGCTGATAACACTTTATTACTTCATTGACGTGGCGGCGAAAAAGTTAAATATCTAATCAGGATCTACGTGTATCCAGAACAAGTTTAATTAGCGTCTTCGTTCATTTAAAAATTACGGATAATTTTGAAGAATATTCAGAATAAGAGCAAAAACAAAAGATTATTAAAATAACAAATTGAAAGGAACACGTCAGCGGCATGCCGCGGAGTGGAAGTTGTTAATTTAAACTCTGGGCCACGTCCCGAAGTTGTACAACAATCCAGTCCGTGACCCTCCGTGTAAATTATAACAAATATGCAACAAATGCGTCAAACAATAGTTCGTGAGTACGTTAATAAAGGTCGGGAAGGAAGGGATTGCCTGACAAATGCGATAGAGACCAGTGAGGCGTTCTGACCGGCGCGTAAGAAAGTTTTGGACTATTGCTATTGTGTGTGTAGATGTAGGTGTCGTCGGTTATAAGGTTGGGAAGATACATTACCTACCTTTAAAAAAAACCCGCTTTTTCAGGCACCCCAGTGTCTAAACAAGAAACAACTTATTTTTGATGAAGATTGCTGAAAATTGTCTAAAAACAAAACTCAACAGTGTGGACCTTTTTCCGTTTATTGATTTATAAGTTTATCACACATTTTTCTTATTATGGTGATTTATATCATTTGAACCAAGTAATTCAGTAACTCAGTTAGCGACTGCTAAAATAATTGGCCAGCGATGGGGTGTCAAATATTTGTGCAGGATAGATAATTTCATCAACACCCCTCACAAGTTCTAACCATTGGAAATTATAGAAGGAACTACAGTAACAAATTCTAATTCTTCACCCCAAACAATTTAATTATTCGGATCTATAATATCTATTTAGATAGGGATTTCCCTAAAGTCTTTTCTCTTATCGATGCATTCCCTAATATTCTTTGTCATAAATGATCAGTTGTCCTAACACTAAAAACCCTAATTTTGGTTATCCTAATATTGATTACTTATCCTAATGTTATTATGCATATTTTCTTTTTTGCGAGGGTCGCAGTTGAATCCTAACCTAACCCACTTTTGTGGCAGCAAGTTCTAAAACCTAACCATTTTTCAGAACCTTACATTATGGAAAATAATCGTTATGGCAATTGATCGTTATGGCATGTGCCCATTAGGACAAACCAGTTAGGGCAAGTGACTTTAGGACAAACGTTGTTAGGGATTCAGAATGACACCCAATTATTCTTGCTTGTTGTAACATGATTACCATAAGCGGCTTATAAAAATTGCATTTGTCAAGTGCTCGTTTTCATATTGCTTTTTCATGTCCGTTTTAAAATGTTCATAACATTTTATTCATGTATTAGTTATAATATGCAAATAAATCTTGTTTCCTTTATTTATAAGTTCTTGTTGCACCGCCCACAGTTTATGCATTAATTATTGTATAGTGAATTTTTATATGCTTACCTAGTGTAACCAAGACGTTCGAGTAGAACATGTCCATAGGAAAAACATATTTTAATCATATTACCGGAGTAAATACTTATATTTACACAGCAGCATTTTTAGTTTAGAAAAGTCCGTTATATTAGCCCAATAAGCTTTGAATTACACCTGAAAAGCGGCAACTGGCGAGGAAAGGACAACAAAAATGTCCTGAGGGATATTTGCTTTACGAGGCTAGTTTTGAAAGACTTAACTTCATCGAAATATTGTCACACTTACGTCTCTGCGAATGTAAGTAATTTTGCTTGGAATAGAAGCTAACTTCGACTTGTTCTAATAATAACTCGTGACATGTTCCTCCACCAGTGAACTGTCGAAGGTTGCTACTAAATTGCTACTAATTAATTAATAGAAGAATTTAATTTTATTTGTGAAGTGTAGGTATTAATGAAACTTTGTCTACAAAGTAATCCAAGCATAACAGCCCTAACAGCGACTGGAACACACCAGTAAGGAAATGGAATGAGTGTCCACTAAACTGTATCCAGTGGCTGTTGTGCTGTGGTAGAGCTGAAAAATAATTAAAATGAGGTTTTGTACATAAATATATTTCGTGTGGGAAACCCTAACCTTAGCTCAAAATCATGAAATTAATCTTAATCGGATTAACCTTTTCGACGCCGTGTCAAACACAAAAGCTGTCTTTCAGACGCCACGTCACCGAAGTGTCAAAACTGAAATTGAACTTTATGCATATGCACCTAGGTCTATGTTGCTCTGTGGTCTATGACCGATTAATAGGTCTTTGGCGTTGGACCTGCGGTGCGTATATATCGGTCATTGGCGTCCAAAAGTTTAAATGTTCAAATGTGGCCTGGCTTTCATACACGGAATGGCAATCCCCTTAAAAAAACAATTTTGTATCAATCCTAAACGTGCGCAATATGCTTGTTTACGATGCTTAATTACGAAGATAGCAATCAATATCACAATCTATAAAAAATAATCTAGAATGACGTCTGAAGGGTATTGTGGCCGGCGTGTTTGCCGAGCGCTCCACGGTGACTTGTAGAAACAACGACTTCGCAAACACCGGAAACTTTTACTTCCCAAGACTTAATTAAACAACGCCATATTAAACCCTTGTTCCTTAACATTAAGGGTGAGTATTGATTGATGAAATGCGATGTGGCTCGATGGTGTCTCTTAAAAATACACTTTATTCTATTTCCGCTTAATTTAGTCCGTCCGTTTGGGTATGTAATTAACAGGTGAGGAGAAAAGTGAGATATTGAAGTAAAAAAAAAACTCGCTAACAACAAAATTGGCTTGAGTTGTATAATTGATTTTCCACCCATTTGCTTTTATAGGTATATAATATCTGGGAGACCGAGCTTTGCTCGGTAAACATATAAAAACTCAAAAATTAGCGTTTTCCCAGAGATAAGACCTAGCTAGATCGATTTTTTGCCCCCGAAAACCCCCATATAACAAATTTCATCGAAATCGTTAGAGCCGTTTCCGAGATCGCCGAAATATATATATAAATAAATAAATAAATAAACAAACAAGAATTGCTCGTTTAAAGGTATTAGATTAGATAGATATATTTAAAGTATATAGAATATTTCAAAGTAATTAATTATTGATACGAGATTCAATGTTTCCATTTTATCATAGGACACATGAGACATGATACTCTGTTTGTATAGGTACCTTTAGGGGCAAATGTATATGTGCCTTCGCCTTAGTAGGTATACACAATACAGTCGGTAACAGAACTTCCTAAACAGTCAAAGCTTGTTCTATACGAACGATCTAAACACAACTTTATAGTCAAATGAATAAGAGCACAAGCAGGTCATCTCACACCTCGCTTCGTAACCTCTGCCGCCGACTGTACCGAGCAACCCTAACCAATCATTAATTGGCGCCCACCGCAGACGGACTCGGTATCGGCCGAGGGATACAAGGACAAATGTGACTATTTTTAGCAATTATCTACAGGTCTATTCATCTCAATAAATAAATTTTATGTAAATTAAAAGTGGAAAAATTCACTGTCTTGGGTGGGACTTGAACCCACGACCATTGGATCACTAGTACCTAGGTACCTACAGTGCTCTGCCATCTGAGGTACCAAGACCGTACCCAATTCAGCGAATATTTCCACCATATCGGTTCAAGTCCCACCCAAGACAGTGAATTTTTCCACTTTTAATTTATTTCGAAGCTTAATAGCATCGTTCGCAGACGTTTCTGCTTAATACAAAATTAATTTAAATTTTATGTAATTGTTGAGATTAAAAATTAATGAAAAGATTGTTTCTAATTTTATTAAATTGAGTCTAAATGATAAAAATAGTAGGTAGTGATATTTTACTTAAGCGAGATTTGCATCATGTGATAAAGATGTTGCAGTTTTCACTTTCAGTGCCAAGCGCCCCATTTCCAATACAATTTTTTTTAATTTTATTTTATTGGAAAAAGGC
This sequence comes from Cydia amplana, assembly GCF_948474715.1. Lineage (NCBI taxonomy): Eukaryota > Metazoa > Arthropoda > Insecta > Lepidoptera > Tortricidae > Cydia > Cydia amplana. The sequence continues at coordinate 16,048,070 of NC_086074.1, read as the reverse complement.
AAGCATTTGACCAAATGAACATGACAAATGTTCATTTGGTCAAATGCTTAATACACCCTTACATTTCATGATTTCAAACTCGACGTCATATTTACGTGTAGTCTTCGGCTCAAAAAACAAGGAAACGTATTTCAACACTTGCTTATAACGGATTACAAACATATTCGCGGTCAATTGTCAACATAATACTTAGCTTCCCGTCCTCAAACAAAACCTTTTACCTCCCGTCATCTGAAAGCGGACGGACCCTACACTAACTTAGTTAAGATTCAAAATGCGGTAGCAAGCTTAATTCTTCGGTTCCGGGCACATCACGTAGTTGCTGGTTAAACAATACGTGTTTTGGGATAACTGCGAGTGGGATAAGCTGTTCCTTCCATTATTTATTTGTGAAAACAACCCGCTATACAGAAGGGCCTAGAGGTAAGAAGAAGAGGTAAGGGATCGGATACCGGTATTTTTTGTATGGGAACGGAAACGGTATTTTTTCGTTCTTTGCTAATTACTTCATTTCTAATTGAGCAATCTAATAAGACGAAATCGTAACCTAAAAATACAACTGAGTCCTACATGTCAAGTATAAAATAATTCGAAAAATATGGTTATTTCTAAGTTTTTGCAAAAAACCGGTTCCGATCCCTGGTAAGAAGTGCCCAAAACGTTTAGTCGATTTTAACTTTGTTTTGCTTCGGTAGGAATGCCTAATAACAAATGATCATTTGTACCTACCTACTAGGGTTTTTATTTGTATGAAATTACAGGTCATAAACGATTATTAACCGGTTTTTTCATTCAATAAATCGATATTCGTTTACGCTTACATTTACTCAAAATCAAATATCGACAATTGATAAATCGAATATCGTTAGTGTTGCTGTTGTGCTTGTGTTGTGTGTCGACAGAGTGACATCCCTAGTGCGCAAAACGTTCAAGCTGATAAACAAAACCAAGTGCGGGTAGTTTGAAAAACTCGCGCGGTTAGAAGATGCTGATGTCAACATAAGCCAGTCTTCTCCGAGGCCACGGGGACAACGCCGTCTTCGAAACGTCGGAGGTAAATCTTAAAACTTAGATACGCGATTAAGTCCCGTTGTACAATTTAATAATGTGTAAAAATGGTGAAAGTCTAAATCAGTGTTAAGGTGATAAGTGCCAAAAATATGTACACATTAGTAATGTGTACACTTTGTCCGTATCGAAATTTAAAACATTATTTGGATTTCGTCTCTGTTCCAGCCAGCCTATTATGGATAGCTTTATCCATCTTTATCCACGTGATAAAATAACTGTCACTGTTTAACACCGTGGGAAAGAAAGTGACGGACACCGTTTTATCACGCTGTCACGTAGACAAGAACGACCATCATATCCGTACAGGTTCAAGCGAGATAAGCTTTCGCTGTACAGTCACGTTACCTGCAGTAATATGTTCTACGTAGGGCGCCAAAATAAAAATCTGACACGCTCTTGTGACTCTACAAAGAAGCTATCTTAAATATATTATCTCACTATTCTTCATGAATAATTACAGTTTTATGGAACTGCTGGGAAGCTTTTAGCATACTGAGTTAAATAAAATAAGAATTAACATTCGTGTGTGTGGCTGAACTCTCGCCCGTACTGAATTTAGTCCACAGACCGAATAGCTAACAGGAATTACTACGGTTGACAAACGCGGGAGTCTATCACAGAGTCGCATGTCGCTTGCTATTTATCTATTAACGGCAAATAGACTCGCAAATCATGCAGCTGTCCCCATGCTTTCAGTTTATTTGCATCGGGGAAAACACTGGTGGAAATGCTGTCCACGTAATAAGGAGGTAATTATGTATATGTAGGTCCCGTTAGTTAGGTAACAAGACTTTGAATTTCATTTCATGTTATTGATTTCGAGGTATCGTCTTGGGTCGTCCCAATCGTTTTTCGTCAAGTTCTTAAATTAGTCCTATTCTGCTTTCGTCACGCATTCTACATTGAAAGCCACCGACGATTGTGGCGAATGTAGAATAGGTGACGAAAGCAGAATAGGACTAATTTAAGAACTTGACGAAAAACGAATGGGACGACCCAAGACGATACCGACTTCGATAATATCGGTGAGCTATCTTATACCTTTAAACGAGCAATTCTTGTATATTTATTTATTTATATATATATTTCGGGGATCTCCGAAACTGCTGTAACGATTTCGATGAAATTTGCTATATGGGGGTTTTCGGGGGCGAAAAATCGATCCAGCTAGGTCTTATTTCTAGAAAAACGCGCATTTCTGAGTTTTTATATGTTTTCCGAGCTTTGCTCGGTCTCCCAGATATTGATTTATTATACTAATAAGAAATAATGAGTAGCGCGTGTAACAAAGTCCACTATACGACAGTCAAAGCAAGCTTAAGCAAGCCAATACTAAAAATAATGAAAAAAATACATGTTTCTGAATTTTGTCTGGCAAACAGTAAATCACAGCATTCGTAGCTCCGTGTTGTAAGGCCCCGTATTATTTTTATAAGGGCGAGAGCTTTTCACACGTTCTAATTTATGGAGACCCTCGGAGAGGTCCGCGAGAAAAACGATCCACCGTTAATAATGAAAACGTTATTTTATTAACATTTGATTGTACGCTCTGAATTCGTTTGAATTACAAATCGATAAGTTTTATTCTTAATATTTTTTTTGAAATTTACTTCTTTAGATTAGTTAACAAAATAGATGCATTAACTTTTATTAAGGGTAAGAACGAATCAAAAACTAAACCATTATATTCTAAATATTATTTTAATTCGAACATGGCAATGGCAAGCCTGATGCTTGATATAGTCGCCTCGCACCTTGCCTCATCGCATTTTGCTTTTGGTGATACAGTTTCTTTAATATTGTTTCCCATGCTTGCTCAGCAACTGTTTCTTCCTACAACTTGATCTTTCATATTTGAGTTAATTACTTAAAATATTTAGCTTAAGGTCACCCGAGGTAAATGCGTCATTTGAAGATATCTTCGAAGCGCAACATATTATAACTATTATAGCCATCTGGATTAAAAGTTCAGTGACCACACTTCAAACAGAGAGGGTTGCAATAGTTCTAAAATGTTCCGTTCAGAAGAAGTGTTTAAAAGACGCATTTACCTCAAGTGACGCATTTACCTCGGTTGACCTTATCTATCTATCTATCTATCTATCTATCTATCTATCTATCTATCTAATCTAATACCTTTAAACTAGCAATTCTTGCTTATTTATTTATATATATATTTCGGGGAGCTCGGAAACGGCTCTAAGGATTTCGATGAAATTTGCTATATGGGGGTTTTCGGGGGCGAAAAATCGATCTAGCTAGGTCTTATCTCTGGGAAAACGCGCATTTTTTACTTTTTATATGTTTTCCGAGTAAAGCTCGGTCTCCCAGATATTACATATCTAACTTAAATGCAATGATATTGTTTGAGACTTCTGAATGAAAAGAGATGCCAGATGTCAAAGCCCTTTGCTAAGTAAATAATATTTTTAAAATGTTCAGGAAACGTTAATTAAGAGCGCAAACACGGCGATGGCAATGATTTATTCGGGGCCGAATTGAACCGGTTGATAAACTGCCCACGCCAAGCAAATTGCATAAATATAGAATATTTGCCGTTGTGATTGTAAAGGGCAGGTGGGACATTGGTGGGTGTTTTCAGATTGTAAAAACTTTTGCGGTAAAAAGGTTGACTGCTAGGTGTTGGTAGAAGTATTTTTGAAGTGAACACTTCTTTAGCGGCGCTGTACACTTTTTGTGATGGGAAAAAAAATGTTAAACTCGCGAGAGCGTAAGACGTAAGATTCGTAAGATGTAAGATGGACACGTGACCTGATCGAAAAACTTACAATGTCATTGAGTTTTTCTTTATTCATTTAAATGCCATCTAGTGAGTTTCCCTCTAACTGGTATTAATATAACTCGAGTACTAACAGTGATGTGCTTAGGGGTTTCAAGTAATGCGACGAAATAACGCTAGATGGCGTTAAACTCAATAATACATAGTGCTGCAGACATTTTGCACTAGTCATTGGTTTTCAATTCTGCCGGCACTCCCGGAGTGCAACCCGTTGTTTTTTTTTATTCTAGTATTTTGAGGTTATTTTGGTTTAAAATTTCACATTTAGTAGTACAATATTTAAACGAATCGGAAGTTAATCGGAAGCAATTAAGTAAATGTCAAATAAATAATACTAAATACCTACGTCTCCATTAATCATTGTAAAAAATAAGGTTTCTTGATTAACTCTGTAAACATATTTCACTAAATGGAACTAGTAGCTCTAATCTGGTTAGGGTTGACGTATGTTACACCGTTACCTTACTGTATGTACGCAGGAGCGACAAACACACAAGTTTTCTATCCGGTGGACAATTAGTTACCCTAACAGCTTGTGGGCATATGTAATGATTTTATCATACTTGTCCAAAAAAGGAACAGTTCTGTGTTTGACCCAGGAATAACATAAAATTACCTAAGTACCTACTTATTTTTGCAAATAACACTATTTGTTTGAGTAACATGAATCATAGGCGACCTACCATGCTTTTTACGTCCCTGGCTCGGCACGGTGTCATATGAGTCGTCTTTAACTAGTGAATCCTATTCACCTGTCACCCATCTTCCAAGTTGGCTGTCGCCGACAATCCGCCGTGCGAACTCTCGCGGTTGAAACTTTCCTCTGATTTACAGTTGCATTTGTTAGGAGTTCACATCCCATTTGTTATTTCACTGCACTGTTGAAGTTGCAGCTCGTAAATTATTACGTACCTACCCTGGAATTCTTCAGCGTCTCGGGCGACTTTAATAGAAATATCTTCTAACTCTACTCGAAATTTCGCTCCCGTCAATTATATCCTCATTTTTCCCCTTAATTAATTCAACCAGGATGAAATACACTCTACCTAAACCAGACAAGGCAAAACCTAAACATACAAATTTCACATTTATAGTAGGTAAATCAGCTAGTATCAGTATTGTGTTGTAAAGTACTGATATTTATAGTATATTCGATAACTAAGTTATAATATAATATGAACTAATTTGATAGCAGAAGCACATTTAATTAGGTCAATGTAATAAATAGAAGTAAATGTATTTCAATTCAAAGCACTTGGACCGATTTGAATCCAAATAATAGCACCTCACGGCAGAGTCCGACCGAGTTGAACCGTGACGAAGTTGAATGGTCGAAAATAATTTCCAACTATAGCTTGGTCAGTGCTGGTCGTCGTGGAACGATGTTCTTGGGACGAGAGTTCTTGAGAAACCAGTGTAACTAAAACCAGTTTAATTTTAGAAATGTAATAAACTACTAATTTAATAATAGATTCACAGGAATCTTGAATCCGTTCTCCATGAGTAATCAGAATAAGTCTAATTCACAAAACTTTCTAAATACGTGTACGCGGTTTCGGTACAATTGCTAAGCCAGAAAATCTATTTACGAATAGTTTTGAGAGTGTATCACTAAGTAGACTTACGGGGGTGTACGAGTATTTGTAAACCACTGAATTCGTGAAAGTTTTAGTTATTTGCGTAGTACAGTCAAACTTGAATATAGCATTGATGCAACATTAAATTACCTTTTGTAGGTAGGTACTCGTAAGTACTTAACCCTACCTCGGAATGAGAGATAATAAGAGAAAAGAGAAATAATTGGAAAATTTGGAAACTCGTATTGCATGTTCATTAGGGTGTTTTAAGTTGTCTCAAGTCACAGAAAATCTTTTGTCTAGGCCAGAAGTTATTCAAAGTCACACATTTTTTTTTCAAACTTTCTTGCAAGGGAAACCGGTCAGTTTATCCAGTGAAGCTTGTGAGTAATGTTTATCAAATTAGCACTGTAAAGAAATATGTAGGTACCTGTTTATTACCTACCTTCTATTACATAGAGTTCTGTCGCAACAACTTTAGACATTCCCTTTATTTTGTGTACTTTTTATTGTTTTCATAACAATTCTTGAAAACTATGCGGGGACTGCCAACTCGCTCGGATCTAGAGAGGATTTTTAGATTGTTTTATACCGTAATATAATTTTTATTCAAATTGAATAATTTGTTGAGGAAAAGTTCGCCGTCAGGAAAGTTTGGAATTAAAGAGTTAAGTAACTTTATTTTTCTCACTTCACTAAAAACTTATGTAGTTTACTAACTACATAAGTTTCACTTCACTTCACTTCACTAAAAACTTATGTAGTTTACTAACTACATAAGTTTTTAGTGAAGTGAGAAAAATAAAGTTACTTAACTCTTTAATTCCAAACTTTCCTGACGGCGAACTTTTCCTCAACAAATTATTCAATTTGAATAAAAAAGGAAAGGAAAAAAGGAAAAGGAATAGGTTATAAAATCGTTTTATTGTTTTTATTAAATAATACAGGGGACAAAAGACCGCGAGTATAACCTACTGGTTCGTTACTACAGTATAATAAACCTATTGGTTAGTTAATATCGCTATATCAAACAACACGGTCAAACAACTTTGTCAGTAGAAAAAAGCGCGAAAATCTAATTTTCAATGAGACGATAACCCTTCGCGCCTACATTTTTTAGGGTTCCGTACCCAAAGGGTAAAAAACGGGACCTTATTACTAAGACTTCGCTGTCCGTCCGTCCGTCTGTCACCAGGCTGTATCTCATGAACCGCGATAGCTAGACAGTTGAAATTTTCACAAATGATGTATCTCTGTTGCCGCTATAACAACAAATACTAAAAATAAAATAAAATAAATATTTAAGGGGGGCTCCCATACAACAAACACGATTTTTTTGCTCTATTTTTTGTTGATGGTGCGGAACCCTCCGTGCGCGAGTCCGACTCGCACTTGGCTGGTTTTTTATTTAGATTTGCCGCGTTTTGTACGGGATTCAAAATAAGCACTCGAAGAAATATCAATCTTTGCCCTCTTGTTGTTCTATTGAATTCCATGCGTGGAGAGGCAATTTTTTATGAAATACTGTTAGTTATTTTGTGCTGTTAAATAAAATGGAGGCGCACTGGCCTTGCAATCATGGACTATTGTGGTGTGTCCTCCATCTATCTTTTTACCTTTGCTAACTTCGACCTCTTTTATTATCGTCGGCTTACGTTGCATATATATGTCTTAGGACTTTTAACGCAATACAACGTAGTTTATCAAAAATGTCACTAACACACTAAAATCATGGGTGCAAGCAAGCCTTTGCAATTTACGTCTATCATGTACCGCGCTGCCGTGAACCTTGTCGGAATGCAGTAGGGCAGATAGTGGGCTGTAGCCGTCTTTGGCGTTCAAAGGGTTAAAGGTTACCTGAAAGCATGAATATTACATTGTATGTATGTATGTTTAAACTCTTTATTGTACAAAATATAGAACACAAATAAATGGCACAGGATAGACAGTACAAAGGCGAACTAAAAAAAAAACTAATTGTCAAATAAAAGGATTGATATATCTTTTACCAAGCTCGCATCGGATCAGAAGTTCAAATAGTTACGGTGGACCATTCACAATAATATGCATACCTACCTACATAAGTTGCTAGGATTATTTTAACCCTCTTTTCAGGCAATGCCGTAGTCGGGTAAAAATATGTCAAATCTCACAAATTGATTCGACTTGTTTAATAATGTTATGGATGGAAACGACGGTAGCTTATTTCATATATTTAGGTTGTTTTTTTTATCACCTTGCAAATTGAAATTGCCAACAACAATTTCATTAAAACACATTTACTTAATTAAAAGAAACATAAACAAAAACAAACGAATTTTAATTATAAGTACACAGCAAGCTTCACTTGAGGATTTTCCCTATTCTCCCAACGCGAGACCCGCGTCGGTCAACCACACAACGTTGACAAATAATGTTGCCGCATTTTGCATTCGCCCGCTGTCCTGCATAGGGTTTGCTCCCGGGAAATACCGGTACCGAAAGTACCGGGAATTCCCGGGATTTAGAGCCAAGCAAAGAACCGGGATTTCAAAATTAAAATCCCGGTACTCCCGGGATTTTCGGGACTAAAATTTCCGGTACAATATTTGACTGCTTTCTGTTACTTAGCATGAAATATCATGTTTTATAAAGAAAATAAATATATTTTATCAATGGCTGATGGAAATACTTTTACGGCTGACCACTACATTAAAATAAATAAAAAAAAAGTCAATGGGTTTGACAATGCCGACAATAAAAAATTGCGTAATTTGATATTTTAAGGGCATAAATGTTTGTACGATAAATAATTTTAGACGAACAATTAGTTATATCATATTTGTATACTAACTAGAAGCAAAAATAGAGACAATTTTGTAATTAATAAAATACTACTTTTAATTCAAATTCAAACACGGTATAAGAAACTCACATATGATAACGATATTTTAAATGAATTAATAATTCTGGCTGAATAATTTCTTGATTTATCGTATTGATAGTTCTGTTATTATATGTTCGAAGGTCCACAGCCCATTTTGAACGCATGCGAAAATTATCAATTTTTTTTATCCTTTTTCACAAAACGTCTTACATATTTAAAAAAAATGATGATATTACTGAGCCACAATTCAGTTTTTGCTAATCAACAAAGATAGTAAAAATATCATGCAGTTTAGGAAAACAAACAAATTATATTAATGATTGTGTGACTTAAAGACACATATTATGGTACAAAAGAAGTGTGTACCTTCACTGTGCTACTTTTTTATTGTTTTAAGAAAGATTCGTGGTCGTTTTACGCTTTTTTTTTACTGAAAATTGACGTGAAAACTGATTTTTGAAGGCAGTCCCGAAAGTACCGAAAATACCGGGAAATCCCGGTTCCATTTTTGCCCGGTACCGAAAATCCCGGTTCTTTTAAACAGTACCGGTTCTGCAATCCCTAGTCCTGCAACACCGGCCGCGGGAAATAGGCAAAGTTCCCGGGTAAAGTAAGGATATGGAAACAAGTTTGCCGCGTTGTACATTTGGTGGTAATCTTAAACAAATAAATGTCAATGTGGGGAAACTATCTATAAGATAGTTTCAAATTTTTCCATTTGTGGGCCATTATATTTAAAGTTGTTCCCTACACTTTTTTTTTATTTGTGAATTTATATATTATTTCTACTCAGAATCACGAGCTCTTTCTATCCTAAATCCTAATAGGAGAATAAAAGTGTCCCAAGGTTTTTTCCCATTCCGTTATCATTTTTTCATAGACTTTGTATGGCGGTTTGGGAATGGAAAGATCGAAAAATGTATGGAAATCTTGGAACGCTTTTTTTCTCCTATTAGGATCAAATGAGCTCATGATTCTGAGTAGAAATAACATAAAAAAATCCCAATTTTGAAAAAAGAAAAAGTGTAGGGGACAACTTTAAATAAAATGGCTACTTATACCTGCAGAAGAGGAAAAAGAGTAGAAAAAGCAAAGCTATGTTTGAGTGACGTAAGCATACAAATACGAGAGTTCTTGCTCGTCATAGAGGAATTGTCTAAGTCTTATCCACATTGATCTTAATACAAAATTACTGAATACTAGTAGGTATAATAAAATTTGCATTTGTATTGTTTGTATACAATATAATAATAATAATATATGTCGGGGAAGGATGGTCCCGATGGCGGTGGGCGCGTGGGGGTAGTACCTAGATGTATTACTTCACAGCCAAAATAGTAGGTATGCTACCAACGCATGAAATAAACATTCAGATTCATTAACCATACTAGTGCCTACTATATTTCAGTACTAAATAATCAAAACGACCAATCACTATTCCAAAATTATTTGAATCAAAATAAAAAGATCACATGAAACCGTTCAAATCTTTATTTTACAAAAGTAAGCTTCTAATGGCACATAAGAAATCAAAATAACACTTGGAATAAAACACTTAGCTAAACGGTTAAAGAACGTGAGAATCTATAAGCTTTCAGAATAATCCTTCAGGTGTAAGCCTTCAGGAACGTAGCGAATTAGGCACGAGCTTGGCTAACGTCCGATCTCTAGCGCGGTCCGATCAAGAAGAAGGAAGCCAGTTCCAGCGGCGGAGCCAACCGCTCCCGCCTCCAATTCAAGTTGGTAAACCTGCCTGACCAGTCTACCAACATAACGACAAAAATGCCTGCTCGTGCCTACGTTCACTCAAGATACCCCTCTTGACGTTCCAAAGCCTTCTACCTGTCATCTTAGTTCATCAATACGCCAATAGATGGTGGCGTTACTCTCTACGCAACTTTATGATTCCGTTACAAGCAAATAATATGTAGCCAAACATTGCTAATCGCTTTTATACAGGCGTTTAAAGCTATGAACTGTAACACTGCAATACGTCTTTCTGGTGTCTCGCTCCGACATATATATATATATATATATAATAATATATATAAATATTATGTACACATTTTATAAATAAATAAATTTTATTATAAATATAAATAAAGTTCCAAAGAAAATAATATATTTTTCGGGTTTTAAAAATATACCTACAGATATTTAGCACAAATACGTGAAACGTAATACGTGAGTTAAACCGTATGATTAGCTTACAATTAGTGAGATTCAGCACTTCTAATATCAATGTGCCCAAGTACCTAAGTCTCTATTTTCTTTTTAGAATTGTGCCTTATATTCGCAAACGCGTGCAGTTTTATCTCACACCGTTTCTGCTCCAATACCGACGAACGCTCTGCATTGTAATCATTTCCAGTTGTTGTAAAATCTGAGAGGGATTTTATTAAAGCATTAGCATATTCCTGCAATCCTTTGGTGTAAAAAGTGTAATATAACTTTTCGCGCGTTTAAAACTCCACATACAAAGGTATCGTTAAACAAATTCAAATATAATATTCATATAAAACTATTGTTAGCCGTTGCGAATAGCACACCATTATTTGTCTGACTATGATATATCTTAAAAAATACTTCTAAGTATTTAAGTGTAAGAATATGACGTCCTTGACACAAAATGTGGAATGGCAGGTTGACTTCCAAGCTTCCAAATTACGCGCAATAATAATGTGGCGAATGACCAATGAGTTTTTCGGAACTTATGTACGAAATATCATTTGATATTTACCAGTCGCTTTTCGGTGAAGGAAAACATCGTGAGGAAACCGGACTAATCCCAATACGGGCCTAGTTTACCCTCTGGGTTGGAAGGTCAGATGGCAGTCGATTTCGTAAAAACTAGTGCCCACGCCAATTACTGGGATTAGTTGCCAAGCGGACCCCAGGCTCCCATGAGCCGTGGCAAAATGCCGGGACAACGCGAGGAAGATGATGAATAATGTGGCGAATGAATCTTTTCTAGTCTTTTTCAATCGTCCTACACATTGTTTTGGAATATTGAAAGTGGAAATGTTATAAAAATAAGTAACGTAACATAGTGAAATATATATCACTTACGGCTTACAATGTGGTTTATCATTTCAATATAATTTTAACAAAAAGGTATCCTTAATAAATTTGGCGGAAACCACCACGGACGTCCAACTGAGTGCTGCTTTGTAATACAAATGGAGAAAAATGTAAATTATTGGAAATGTAACTGTATTTTTTCTCCACAAATCTTATCATTAAGTACGTACTGTCGCAAGAGGCTGTTAAGAGCCCTGCAGACCGGCAGGCATTTTCGAACAAACCTAAACTAAAATCTTAATACCAAATATATTTCAACATAGCTAAACATCTCTAAAACCATTAACCATTAACCATTATTCATTCATACATAGGTAGGTACTGTCAAGGTCTCAAACATGGATTAGGATAAAGGGTCAAAAATATCTATACACTTAATACCTTTTTATTACTACTTTCTGTGAATGTGAAATTCTGTGAATTTTATACGAACTTAAGTATATTAAAAGAACCTTATTATAACATGTCATGAAATGATTAATCATTTGGGAATAAATATCCAGCGAATAGCTAATTTTTGTAAACAATAATGTGAACTATATGTTGCAATATAAAATGTATTTTCAACAAAGGATTTAGACTCGTATCAATATTTACTGTAGAATTCAGGTATACATATAGGTTTCTAAATAAGCGGGAACGTGAGAAACGAAGACTATAAAATAAAATTGGTTTTATACTTTTAAATCTAAATAGGTAGGCCATTAGATATTAAGTATAATAAAATTAAGAATATTTTAAACTCTTATTTTTGAATTCCTTCGTGTTGTTTTCTCCAATTTTTAAGTAATTATTATCTGCTACACAAAGTATTTTGAAAACAACTTTTTCCTGAAATAATTTCAAAGAATTCCAATTAATACTTTTAATAAAGTTTATTAAATAACCGGTCTTGTACCGACTCAAAGTATGATGGTTTTAAAATTAGGTTTACGTTAAACTGTTCCTGGCTTTAAAAAAATATTGGCTACGGCGTGACCTAACATCATTTATTAGGAGGTTGAATCCGAGCCGATTTTGATGAAAACATAAATGAAACTTAGGTTTGTCTTCATTGCATAAAAAAATTGTCGTCTAAATGCAAGGGTGATGCTTATGATTGGTGGTGGCTGATTGGTGATATACACATTTTACCGGCTACCTTGCGATTCAATCGAATACCAATGCATGTATCGTAATAAAACGCATAAAAATTTGCCATTTTTCACTTTCTTCAGAAAGTCTGTATTAATTTAGTTATTTCGCTTTTACTGAACTGTCACGCGGGATAGGAGCGGATGGCGACGTCTCACGAAGCCCTCTGTCGGTATCAATGGGGTACCATAGGACGACAACACACACACTTTAGTCAAAATAGATGTTCCGTGACATTGAATATAATGGCTATGATTTTATACAATGATTATGTTATTCCGGTAACGCTTATATTTTAGATTATACGTTACGTAACGTAAATATTTACCAAAAACGAAGAGTTTTGTATTAAAATAATCCGTAATCAGTTTACGCTACATAAGTATAGAAAAAAAGGCTTTACAACATTCCAACCCACATGTCTAACACTTTCTAAATATCCTCGAAATTATACAATATTAATAGAAAAATTGGTTTCAGAATGATTTAGTAGTTTCGGGCAACTGATCTGAGGGAGGTCTTCAAATACAAACTTACTTCAGTCTACCCGAGTGTCGCTGTCGGTCAAGGTCACGTATACAATTACTATGTGGTCACTTTAGTTTCACTTTTGACCACTGCAAGGATAAGTTTGTCACGATATCAGATATTATATTATGCCCGCGGTGAGGACTCAGCAGCGGACGGGATATTGAAGGAATCTGTTTGAATTTATGAGTAGCTTATTGTATGAACTGTTATTGAAATGGAAAGGTTAGTGGCTGGGTTATTGTATGTAAATACAGACAATGTAGAATCCGATGGTATCATAGTTCTTTTGTTAAAAATTAAAGCGTGAATAGGTACCTTTAGTACTAAATTTAACGATTACTTCGTCATTTGATTTAATTTTATATAATTTCGTTTATTCGTTAGATAAAAACTTTTTACAAAAAAAATAAAACCGATTTCAAAAAGGATGAAATAAAATATTATTGAAGTCTATGTTTGACGTTACCAACTGATATGTTTGAAGTCGGTGCCAAGCCAAGTAGTAACAATACCAGTCAAAAATGGGATTTATAGCCATAAAACTGATTATTTTTGACTGGTATTGTTACTACTTGGCTTGGCACCGACTTCAAACATATCAGTTGGTAACGCATAGACTTCAATAATATTTTATTTCATCCTTTTTGAAGTCGGTTTATTTTTTTGTAAAAAGTTTTTATTTTTCCATTTTTAGTTTACTATTTTCTTACCCTTAAGGTTGGATTTTTTTTTCCAAATTTATATAGGACCAACTTCGAGGTATACCCTTTCCAATAAAGAAATAATTATCAAAATCGAACTACTCTGTAAAAAGTTATGCGTGGTCATACATAAAAAAAAAAAATATATATATATATATACGCGTCGACTTGAGAACCTCCTCCGTTTTTTTCGTCGGTTAAAAAGGCGATTCACGTAGAAATAATAATTATTGAAGTGAAAACTTCTTTAGCGGCGCTGTGCACTTTTTGAGGTGGGGAAAAAATGAGTTTTTCTTTATTGATTTAAATGCCATCTTGTGAGTTTCGCTCTAACTGGTATTAATATAACTCGAGTACTAACAGTGATGTGCTTAGGGGTTTCAAGTAATTAACGCTAACGCTAAATGGCGTTAACCTCAATTATACATAGTGCATTTTGCACTAGTCATTGAGTTTTCACTTCTGCCGGCACTCCCTGAGTGCAACCCGTTGTTTTTTTATGTCATACAAGCTGTAGTAGTAGGTATCTGTGGACACAGTAACTAAAACCTAGTCTCGTTAATGTTTCAATATGATATTTAACAAGGAACATAATATTATTGTTATTGTACTGTTTCTAAGAATTCAGTTGGCTTAAACTGCTCATAATAACATTTTAAAAGCATTCAAATGTTATCTTATCTGTAACTGTGTTAGTTGATTAATATTACGAGAAATTATCTAAAGTGATAATTTGTTTGTGCATCCCAATCTGACCAGTAAGTACAGTCAAGGCATTAAATATTGACACGGACAAAGTGCCAAAAATATGTGTAAGTACCGCGACACGACGACCTTCTTGCCCATACATTAAGGTAGTGTTTGGCACTTTGTTCTCATCGATATTTAATACCTTGACCGAAATAATGATTTATCTCTGTTGCAACAGTAATAATTTACTTATAGGCAAGTTCTTAAGTACAGGAGTTCCGCAGGAAAACTATAACTAATGGGCGTCGACACAATAGAGAGTTGCCATTTAGGGGTAGTAATAAAATATGAATTTATATAGGTAAGCATTAAAAGGAATAAAATTCAATCGAAAAATTATTGTAATAAATCAGTAGTCAGGTATCAAGTGTATCAGTAACCGCAGTGCGGTAGATGAATGATCTGATCAAGATGGGTCGACCAGGAGCCCAATTCAGATTTAACACCTTGTTACGGCTTTGATGTCATTTTAAAACAACTTTGAAAATCGCTCACTCCGATTGGTGCATGCGAAATTATGTGAAAGTCGTGCGTAAGATGCGCGCTAATCACCAAAGGGCCATTTGAAAATTTATTGTACCTTTGTCTAATTTTGAACGAAACTGAGAAAATTAAGAAAACTTAATCTCATCTTTTCTTAATTTTCTCAGTTTCGTTACGAATGTTAGCTATACAAATTTGCATTTTTGTATGGTTAATTTTCGTTACGAAACTGAGAATCATCTTCCTCGCGTTGTCCCGGCATTTTGCCACGGCTCATGGGAGCCTGGGGTTCGCTTGGCAACTAATCCTAGTAATTGACGTGGGCACTAGTTTTTACGAAAGCGACTGCCATCTGACCTTCCAACCCAGAGGGTAAACTAGGCCCGTATTGGGATTAGTCCGGTTTCCTCACGATGTTTTCCTTCACCGATTAGCGACTGGTAAATATCAAATGATATTTCGTATTTAAGTTCCGAAAAACTCATTGGTACGAGCCGGGGTTCGATCCCGCGACCTCCGGATTGCAAGTCGCACGCTATTACCGCTAGGCCACCAGCGCTTCGTTACGAAACTGAGAATGTTAAGAAAAAATTAGACTAAGGTACAATAAATTTGTAAATGACCCCAAGACGATCGTTAGGTCGTATCGAAACTAGTTCAAAACCGTAACATATATTTATATTTGAATCGGGCTTCAGTCGTTGCGAAACATTCTTGCTTCTTACTGAGGCAGTTATATTTAGAAGTAACCCAAAATGAACACAATAAACTAGGGAGCAAATCAAATTATTGTATGAATTTATTTTTGGATTTGTGTTTTTTAAGTAGTCACACTACTATATATGTACTTGGACTTGGTCACTTTTTCTTTAGTGTATATGTTATCTATTTCAGAAACACAATAAAGTTTTAGACAAACATATACATATATAGACTTACAGAGACTCGACTGATAATGTCATTTAGTACTTCTGTAGGTAAGTACGTCTAAGCTTGCACCAACTTGAACAGAACAAAGTGAGGAGTTGTCATTATAATCGTCATATTTTCATAGAATTAGACATTAATGATGACATGGCCACATTGTCATTGAGAATGCCATGCAGACTTAGCTTGGTCCGAATATACAAGTTTTTCCTTCAAAATATGGTATGCACTGTACCTGGTTTGAAACAACTCAGTAATCTTAAACTGAATCTATTTTTGTTTAGAATTTTATATTAATCGCAAACCTTCCTTGTTTGTATAAAAAATAATTAAATGATCTCATCGGTTTTTCTAATAGAGGAAAATAGTGTAAATAGGTACTTTGCTCAACAGATCTTTGTATACTGTATTGATGATTGTAAATAGGTATTTCATTTATATGTAGGCATGACCCGATCAAGCCCACGATAAAACTGGTGACTATTAAAAAGTACTTTGGTAACAAATGTAAACAAACATCTTATCTGCTATGACCTGATGAATGCAATGACAAGATTATTGTTCAAGACAGTTAATGATATGTAGTATCTATTTAAAGCGATTCCATGCTAGTTTTGTGTTGTGTTTAGACGCAGGATGTCGTACGAGTGGAAGGATAAAGTTGTTTTGATCACGGGGGCCGCAAACGGCATTGGTGCGGCCGTTGTGAGGCAAATTTTAGAGGAAGATGCTAAGGTAAGTCGAGGTGTTTACGAGTAGGTGGTTATGTTTTCAAATTGTTATCTAATGGTCTTTTTCCTACGTCTAATTGGATGTTTGTTTTTGTTGTTGATTATAAAACTTGCTCGCTAACGCCTATTAAACTCACTATGCGTAATCCTAAAAACCGGTTTAGAATATAATAGAAATCATTTATTCAGACAACACATCAATACAAATATCACATATTGAAAATACAGTCAGCAGCAGAAATTGTTAAGCGGGCCAGGTGTTCAAAATTACCTTGACACGCTCTTATTTTCTTAACAATAAAGTCGCGTCAAGATAATTTTGAACACCTGGCCCGCTTAGCAACTTCTGCTGCTGACTGTACAAGGCACAGAAATTCAATAGGTACATCTATAAAATTAGAAAGTTGACAACCTCACAGGTTCTCAAACCGTAAGTACCTAATAAACTACTATTCAACTACCCGTATATTAATTTAACCATGCGTATTTTTACACAGGGAAGCTTTAAAAATTCTAGCCTTTACGATTAGCAGATATATTAAACAATTGAGTCGTTTTATAATACTCCTGTATATCGTCAGGTGACAAGCAAAACTCACTAAGTACCACCACAAGTTGATTTTTGCTTAAATATTTTATAGTAATTAGTGACTTTTGCTTGTCACCTGACGATGTCTTATTTCCTCTTCTTTCTAAAATCGTCAAAAATATAGTCTGTAAAATGAATTAATTACTTAATTAATTTATTTTTAAACTACTTATTTTAAATTCATCATACGCGATCTGTTGAACCAATAGAACCAATAAAGATGTCTGTAAAATTGGATTACAATTGAATGTTATGGTGAAAAAAATTACATTTAATAACATATTGAGCGCCCGTTCTATAATTTTTTTTCTATATTAGTTTGATTTAATTGTTTATTTATTTACAAATGTACTAAAAAATTTATTAACTAAATCTATCTAAATCTAAATAAACGTGAAAGACCTGACTGACTGACTTAAATCAACTCACAGCCCAAACCGCTGGGACTAGAAAGTCCAAATTTGGCAAGTAGGTTCCTTATAAGGTCTAGGAGTCCACTAAGAAAGGATTTTTCAAAATTCATCCCCTAAAGGGGTGAAATTTAAAAAAACTCTCCTGCGCGCGCGAAGCCGCGGGCAAAAGCTAGTATTCTATAATTCTATAGTTCTATAATTACAATTGTTACTTATTGTAGGTATAAGATAAGGGTACTTATAGGTCAAATTTAGGTACAGCTATAAATTAATTATTCTGGAATGCGATTTTTTTAATGGAATACCTACATTAAGTAAATTAACTCATTTTAGGGGTTCCGTAGCCAACTAGAAAGTCTAGAAAACCTTTTAGTTCCACAATAGCCGTCTATCTGTCCGTCCGCGGCTTTACTCAGTGAAGAACTATAGTTAGGTAGGTACTAACAGTTCATGCGGCTCCCTTGATTGTTCAAAAACTGATAGCAAAGTTGCATTTTATTCACATGTGAGGCAAAGTAATCAAATGCAAATTTGGAGTTGTTTTCTTATGTTTGCTGGTAGAATTGACTTTTAAACGACGATAATAAATATTTAATAATATTCATTTGGATTTGATTTGGTTTGACTTTATTTGATATCTTACAGTTAATATTTTCTTCGGGTTGGTGTGGTGAAAAATTTTGTGTTTCACTCGGGGTCAAATTTTGTTTAACCCTCGTGCTTTGAAACCCTCGCAACACTCAAGATTCCATTTTTCGCAACGCTCAAGATTTCAATTTTGGAATCTGTCGCTTATCTTTGGGTATCAAGGGCACGAGGGTTAAACAACAACTTTGCCCCCTTGTAAAACAAATAACTATTATCAGTTTATATGTTGTTTCTAAGGATAATCCGTAGGCTAGACGCGATAAGCTTATCACAGATATCTACAATTTATTTTAGGGTTAAGGTATCTATAATAATAATAATAATTGGGCCCTGCCCCGCTGCCGTCGGCACTCTAGGTTAGGTTTCTTATAAATAAATTTAACTACATGACAACTAAGATAAATTGTTTACCAGACAGTGTAATTTACATAAATGACTGTCGTTTCAATAATTCAACAGAACTCCAAGGCAACAGTGTTGCCTTTCTCACAAAAATAGCTGCCAATAGTATAGTTTACATGGCAAATTATTTTGAAATCCACCCGACCCATGAAACTGCTAGTCTTTAAGGGATTATTACATAAGTGCGACCCCAAGTGTGCGATGCACGATTGTGCCACATATTTTTTTTAACGACACTGCAATTCTGCGAAGTTAAATTGTGCGACATAATTACGGCTTGACAATACTTCTAGTGCACGACAGTATTTGTGGGTCTACGGGTAATTTATTTTTAACATGGTCTCAGTACTTACACTGTTTCTTCTCAAAAAACATTTCCTTTACAACTGAACTAGACGGAGCCCCGCGAAGCGCTATTTCTGGGCGCTTTGCCCTTCGGGCATCTGAAGCTACCTAACGATCCTAACCTACCTATTGATTTATATTTCGCACACACGATGATTCGCTCAAACGGCACATCGTATAGTTAGAAAGTTTATTTTGCTCGCATTATAAGTTATAAGACACCATGTTTCGCGTAGTTATTGTAAAGACTAATACAGAACAGACAGGTTCTTCTGTTTTTAGCGCGTTGAAATGTTTTTAGGGTTCCTTGCTTCCTTGGTCCACAAGGAAAGGTCGGTCAGGCTTTCTATGTGGTACGCGTACATTCAGGCGCGTACCTAATAATGTTTCGCACGAACAATAGTTCCCACAAATGACATGTCGTACAATCGTACATCGCCTAATCATACGTCGCACTAACAATACTTCGCACAAGCGTGTGTCGCACTCCCGTAGTAAAGCCAGTCTTTAATAATCTTGACGATTCGCATCAAAAGTTTACGAGAAAGGAGCTGGCACTGATTACTTTATAACTCAAAGTTTCGTACAGTTAATTACACACATTTTTTCTTTGTTCTATTCTACAGCATATTGCCATTCTCGACGTAGACGAGAAGTCTGGCGTGGCTCTCCAAGATGAACTAAACTTAAAGCACGGGGCCGGCAAAACCAAGTTCCACCGCTGCGACGTGACCAATGACGGTCAGCTGTTCGCAGCGTTCGACACACTGGTGAAGGAACAAGGGAATATCGATGTGGTCATCAACAATGCGGGAATTATGAATGACGCCTCTAATGCCTACAGGAAGGAGATCGAAATCAATGTGGTAAGAATTTTTACAGTACATATGAGGCTACTTTTCCGCACTAGTGCGTAAAATAGCACTTTTCGTGCGTATGTCGAAACTTTAAAGTGCCATATGTACTGTAAAACGTTGTTCGATACACGTGCGAATAGGTAATTCGCAACTCGTGTCGATTTAAAACACTCCCTTCGGTCGTGTTTTAATTTATCGCCACTCGTTTCGAATTTCCTCTTTTTCGCACTTGTATCGAAAATAACTATTACAGTACATATGGCCCTATTTTCCCGCACTAGTGCGTAAAATAGCACTTTTCGTGTGTAAGTATGTCCAAAGTTTAAAGCGCCATATGTACTGTAAAACGTTGTACGATACACGTGCGAATAGGTAATTCGCAACTCGTGCCGATTTAAAACACTCCCTTTGGTCGTGTTGTAATTTATCGCCACTCGTTTCGAATTTCCTCTTTTCCGCACTTGTATCGTAAATAACTATTTCGTTCTTTTTAAAGTTGTACATTTCGGGGCATGTGTAATTTTATCATCAGTGTAAATAATTTTGTAAGGCACTTCCAATTTCTTGTAGTCGGTGAAGGATAATAAAAACGAAAGCTCTTAGTACATTCTTGACTATGAAAAACGGTCCATATATAAAGGGACCCACTGATTACCAGTCCGCCGGACGATATCGGCCTGTCAGTTGTTCGAAACTAGATCAATACTTGGTCGACGTGACACTCAAAGGCCCGATACCATCCCAAATAGAATGCGTTGGGGGCAGGCAGCTTTGAATATTACCCAGTAAACAATGTGCCGCTATTAAAAAAGTGTTTGAAAATAAATTATTATTCTCAGACTGCTCTTGTAACAAGCACATTGAAGGCATTGGAGTTGATGAGAGTAGACGGAGGTGGGAAAGGCGGAACAGTCATAAATATCTCCTCTATAGCTGGGCTAGCGCAGTCTCACTTGCTACCCATATATTTTGCGACCAAGTCTGCTGTTTTACAGTTCAGTAACTGCATCGGGGTGAGTATATTTTTTGTATAAGTAGGTTTAGTAACAATTAAAGTTACATAGAATCATTTTGTGTATTTGTTATATTTTGATACTTGAATTAGTAAATTATTTTAAACGTTATTTTATAGTTCGTTTTTTTAGCATTAGAAAGAACTTGCAGGAAGGTAAGCGATCTTGACATGTCTTTTAAATGAAAAACGCTTTTTAAAAATCAAAAACTATTACTTATGAAAGCAGAAGAATATAAATGATCGTATTAGATTCATAATTGTTACATATTTGCCGTAACTTATTTTTAAAATGTGTTTTTCAATTAAAAGACACATCAAGATTGTTTACCTTATTTCTAATGCTAAAAAAAACGAAGTATAGTTGCACCTACTATTAAACATATGATTCTACAAATGATAACTGATTAAAAAAATGATTTCGTATCTAACTGACTGATGTTCTACTGAGTTAAACAATAAAATGTAAAAGGCTGTCAATAAAAATGTATTATTCTGTGTCACACTTGTACACCTGGCCAGACACCGCAGACAGAAGGTGGAACAGAAACTTATAAACTTGAATGAGACTCGACCTGTTAGAATATTCCCCTTACTGTGATTATAACTACAGATCTTACTTTTTCTTATAACTTGATAACTTTTAGAAAGAGGAATACTTCGCCAAAACAGGCGTGCGAGTGGTGACGGTATGTTTTGGAGCCACGGCCACTGAGCTGGTTAAACCGACCAAAGTGGGATCCCTCGACAAAAACGTTACGCCAGAGTTCGTGTCTGGCGTGTTTGAAGCGAAACTTTATATTCAGAAGTAAGTAGTCGAATATAATATAATACAACTAGCGACCCGCCCCGGCTTCGCACGGGCTAACAATAAATTCTACACTTAAACCTTCCTCAAGAATGACTCTATCGATAAGTGAAAACCGCATTAAAATTCGTTCAGTAGTTTTTGAGTTTATCGCGAACATACAAACACACAAACAGACTGATGCGGCGAGGGACTTTGTTTTATAAGGTGTAGTATTATAGGGGCCGAATATGATATGGCTAGTCATAGGTAGTGAACATGAAGGTAGGTCATGCTGAACACGTCTATCTACGTTGGGGTCAATATTGGGTTCGTTGTGTTTCATAGAAAATATTGCCATACTTATAATTCATTGGAATTGAAACATAATTCTGCTGTATTTTTTGCACGTTTTCGAGGCTGGCTCTACATTAAAATTTATACCCCTATACATATATAGCTAAATACAGTAGTTATGCAAAATTATTTCGTCTTGGGCGTCAACACTTGAATCCCTCATTACGCTCAGGATTCTACTTTAGAATCCCTCACTACGTTCGGGATTCTATTGTAGAATTCATCGCTTCATTCAGGATTCAATGTACGCCCTTGACGGAAAATGATAATTTTGATCCCTTGTAACACAAACTACTATAGAGGTAGCCATCACATCAATTCATTGTCGAGTGTCATTACGCAGAATTATTATGAAATTATTAATTTGGTAATCTTACCGGGACCATCATTTTCCTCGCGTTGTCCCGGCAATTTGTCACGGCTCATTCCCATGAGCCGTGACCAACAAGCTCCCGCCTGGGGTCCGCTTGGCGACTAATCCCAAGAATTGGCGTAGGCACTAGTTTTTACGAAAGCGACTGCCATCTGACCTTCCAACCCAGTCCGGTTTCCTCACGACGTTTTCCTTCACCGAAAAGCGACTGGTAAATATCAAATGATATTTCGCACATAAGTTCCGAAAAACTCATTAGTACCAGGCGGGGTTTGAACACTTTGAACCCGCGACCTCCGGATTGCAAGTCGCGCGCTCTTACCAGTCTTACCGCTAGGCCACCAGCGCCAGGGCACCAGGACCACCACCAAGTTAAGTCAACACATGTTTTCAGGATAGAGTCTGCGGCGGCGGGCGTGGTGTCGGCGTACAAGCAAGGTGCCAGCGGCAGCACGTGGCTGGCCACACGCGACATGCCCGTACGGGACATCACCGACAACGTCACCCGCGCATACCAGGTCCTTGGCGAATTCAATTAGCCTTTTGAACTTGGCGAATATAAATAAATAAGGTTAAGACGAGGGAAGAAAAACACTTGCAGAGATTCCTCATACTGTTTCTCTTGCCCGAGTAAAATAATCTAAGTTTATATTATCCCACATGAACCTACATACATATATATTATATTGTACTTACATAGATTAATAAATAATAATATAATGTAGGAGGATTATCTACAAGTGTTTCTCTTGCCCGAGCAAAATAAAGTAAGTTTATATTACCCCACATAATGACCCTACATCAGCCCTACATACATAGGTATATGTACCGACATAAATTAATAAATAATAATATAATTTATTGCGTTTTAATCGTGTTCCATTGCTGGATAAAACCTACCCCTGCAAATAAATAATAACTATAAATGTATATTTCAGGAAATATATTTCAGATAGGTACATAAGTAGAAATATATTTACGCCAATTCTAACGATAAAACAAAACTTTACAGAAGTTTGGGAACAAATTGTGTTTTTTAAGTAGTCGTAGTGTGACTATCTGTATGTGACTACCTATCTATCGTAGTGTGACTATCAGTTTATATTGATAAATATGTTGCATTATCAACAACGATTTATCATACATAAATTATAAGCATCAGGTATATTATTTTAACCACACACGGAGCAGGTAAATACATAGTATTTATTTAATTTTTTTGCTCGTCATCATAGACTAAGCAAATTCGCGAACTACGTACTGTTTGATATGAAAAAGATAAATAAGTACGTCAAATCCATCTGTGATATGACTGATATGATATATCAAAAATAAATAAGATTAAATGTTTTATTGTATTACGAAACTATGGCATGGCATGTACAGCTAGTATATCATAAGCCTTCCTGACGTCTTCAGTGATATCTTTAACGGGCTCATCTCGAGTGGCCAACCACGTACTGCCGCTCTCTCCGCGTTTGCAGGCTTCTACAATTCCTTTGGCTGCTGATTCCATCCTGAAAATAAAACAAGAAAAAGTTTTTTTATAGGTACACTAAAATCTTATTTAACCTTTTCGACGCTGTGTCAAACACAAAAGCTGTCACGCTGACGCCACGTCACCGAAGTGTCAAAACTGAATTTGAACTTTATGCATATGCACGTAGGTCTATTGCTCTGTGATATGTGACCGGTTAATCGGTCTTTGGTGTTGAACCTACGGTGCGGATATATCGGTCACTGGCGTCCAAAAGGTTAAGTTAAATGCAATTTAGACAAATTTCATCACATCTAGTAAGTCAAAGTAAGTTACCGCGTCATATCATATTCATACTAAACGAAAAGATTACACTATATAAAGTATAGGTACGTAAACAACATGCTTATTTGTATCATTTCAATGAACCGCGCAATCTTCCTCTATAATCTAGGTATTTTAAGGAAGATAAAGATATATTTATTTAAGCCTTAATAATACATACTTAGGTAAAATATATATTAATATAGGTACCTTACCGATTTGAGGTATGTTAATCAAATCGACATCTTAAAATTTGTCCGATTTGACCGATTAACAGAACTCTCATAGCAGTGAACCCGTGAAAGTCAATGTGGAGAGTACGGCATCACTATTTTTCAAGCTAACTGTGAAATCTTAATCTAAGAATAAAATACTTAGAACTTGCTTCTGTAATCTCATCACGGGAAATATTTCCCCGTATTGAGCTTCGAAGTACTTGTCGAAGCGGCCTGTCTTCTGTGGCGTGAGTAGCCCCGTATCGGTAACGCCAAGGCATACGGTAATCACTCGTACGCCCGATCTGCTGTAGTGATCCTCCATCTGAAAGTAGGTTGTAGGTTGCGATTTCATTGTAATTTTGAAGAACGCATATTTACGCTAAAGATGCCAAATTCCTCCGGTTCAACTTAGATTTTTTCTCTAACTGTATTTTTTTTCTGTAGCAGAATTCTCAAAATACACTCGGGTATGTCAACTACGGCAGAATTAAGAGTGGTACTTAAGTCTAATAATGTGCAGCGGGAATCCGATGGATAAATCAGGCGGCCTAGCCAAGGTGACAATCGCTTGCGCTCCGCCATCGAATCGCTTTGTGTCTCTCTATCGCTCTTCCATATTAGTGTGACAGTGACAGTTGCGTTTCGTTCGCTACGTAGCGTTAGCGATTGGCATGTTATCGACGGCGCCAGGTAAAGTGGGACTCGGAAAGTGTACTCACTCCAAGGCAGTTGCTGAATTGCAGGACCGCGCTCTTGGTAGCCCAATAGACTGGCAGCGTTGGTTGCTGGCACAGCGCAGCCACGGATGACATGTTGATGATGGTGCCACCCCTCCCACCTTCGTCGCGACGCATCATTTCCAAGGCTCGTAGAGAACCGGTTACGAGAGACGTCTGAAAAACAATCGGTGGTCAAGTTACGACCAATATTAGTCCGCCGCCGTTCTTGGCTGATGATGGGTATCTATTGGATACAATACAGTTCCCAGCATGGCCACCGTTACTTCCACATAACATTCGCTTGATAATGATATTAGTTAAATGAGTCAAGGGGAAATAAATTAATGTTTGTAATAAATATATCTGTAATAATCAAATCTAGGTAGGCACTCACCACATTAATAGATATTTGCTTCTTATACGTCTGCCAGCTGTCATTCATGATCGCGGCATTGTTGATGACCACGTCTATGTGGCCACGTGTGTTGTTGACATCGGCCATGATGCCTAAGAACACTTCTTCATCGGTGACGTCACACAGGTGGAACTTCACTTTATCGCGGCCATACTTCGCGTTCAATTCGTCTTGGAAAGCTTCGCCCGCATCTTTAGCTATATCTAGTATGGCTACATGCTGAAATAGACATAATGTATATGTGTAATGCTAATCAACATAGTAAGTAGGAGAAGATAGTTATAACCAGGGCTTTAAATACCGTTAAAAAGTTGGTATCGTTACCACAAGGTGACAGATTTAACGTTAAGTTGTAACTAACGTTAGACCAGGTACCGTTAGTTATACTACTCTTTACCGGTAACAAAATGGTAACGTTAGCAGCTGTCAATTTGAGCTAACGTTAAGTCAAAGGTATCGATACACCATTGTTAACGTTAGTAGGTAACGTTAACAGCTGCTTATTTACCGTTTGATTAACTGATAGGTGCCATCATCGGTGACAATCGAGCGAATGTTCATTCACTCTCAAGCAGAGATGGGCAATTTTAATAACAAAACTTCCGTGAGACAAAGACATATTAAATGGAGATGGGCATTTCGTAATTGATTCCTGGTTCCACGATTACTCGAAATTACTTTGTAATCTGATTACCGATTCCCAGATTACTTTGTAATCTAACAATACCGAATTACTAATAGTGGAGTCAATATAAAGTTAAAGTTACATTAATTGCACAGTAAAATGTTTCTACACGGGTGAATTATATATCATATTGAATACCCGTCTGCGATTAACAACTTGATATCTGTTCCCGTTTTTTAGAAATAACATTTTTTTTATTTTATATTTTATACTACCTAAACAGTAATTTCTAACTAGAATTTTTTTGAAGAATGGGCTATGAAGCTTACACGACTACACGGTCAGAATTTCTCCCGACAATAATATTAATTATAGATTTAATGAAAAAAACAATAATTTTGTAAGTTTTCCATGACCGAGAATATCCCACACTGAGAGAAAAGTTTACTATTGTGGTTAATTTAATAGTATTTGTTTCGATCATGTTTAATTTATCTGCCCGAGGAACTGCTATATTCGCAGAATAGCAGCATGATTTTGGAAACAAACAGCAAATAATGTTCTACACAATTAATGGACACTTCTAGTTTTTTGGCAGTACATAACTGTACAAGTTATTGAAGACTACATACTTATTTTTCTCGCAATAATTAAATCAATTTCCAGCATAAGAAGTCAATGAAGTATGCTGTATTTCCAGGCTTCCACAGAGGCCAAGTCAAACTTTGTTTAAGATGTCAAAAAGATATCATTTTGTTATCATTCGCCCAACCGTCTCGCTCGCACCAATACATATTTCATCTAGTACGAGTGAAATGCACGCGCGAATGATATAAAATGACATCTTTTATAACAAAGTTCGAATTAGCATCAAGGTATATTAGGAAAATATACCTTATGACTCATAAGGCATTGCGTTAAGGTTTAATAATTCAATGCATAAAGTGTCTGTGTTTATGTGAAAAATGATAGGTGTCAATTTTTATATCTATTCACAAAACGTTTAGAATACAGGATGCACAGTCAGATATAAATAGACCCTTAAAGTCTTACAACTATCTATGATACTGGATCTCAAGCTTATTTGGTTAGTAAGTACCGTCCACCAAGTTATACTTCGAATAGCCACCCGGACAAATTCCAAAGCTAATTTCGAATTTTAAAATTTGACAATTCACGAGAAGAGTAACGTAACGTCAAAGGATATGTTTGTCCCTTTTCAACGATCCTGTCATCCGATGCTTGAGTAGAGAAACTAAAAGAAGCAAATGTCAGCAATTCGTAACGCTTAGTTTTTGTTAGCGATAGCGCATCGCGACATGAGAACTAGTATGAGCCTGGCTCTCGATTACGTATAATTGCAAGGAAACTTGGGATCAAGTTATCTTAGTCAATTTAGAGCAGTTGGAAATCAACTCATTGTGAAATTTTTGAACGTTTTCAAATAATTTGTTGGATTAAGTAGTATTTCAATTGATTGGCACCTCAAAATACCACAAATTGTATCAAAACTTTATTAATTACTACAACAGTAGGTACAGTGCAGTTATTATTGTTGAAACTTTGCGATAAAATCTTTTCCTTTGAGTGAGAAAACCAAAGCCATTAACCATGATTATATCCGAAAGAAATCATGTCTCTTATTGTTTTAACTCATACTACAGCTGGAAAGGGATGCTTACTTTGTTAAAATCAATGAATGACCTTTTGTTAAAATATCGATTATGCTTATCAGTACGTATTTTAAATTCTCGATGTGTTGATTTATACTGAGTAAAGTAAAATAAACAACTATGTTAAACAATTACGCTTTTTTATTAATTTAATGAATTAGGTTTTCACACCTGAGGATGCCGAAGACCGGGCAAAGTGGAGAAGGCTGAGCAGGAAAGCGGACCCTGGCGCTAGACCGGGAAAACGCTAGGTTGAAGAAGAAGAATGAATTAGGTTTTCGAAGTGTGTACCACCGTTTTCAGCACAAAGATTTAATTTTAAACGGATTTCATTATTTAGGTTTACAAAAGTGTTCTTTATTTCTTCGGAAGCCGTTCGAATTTTTATTAATAATTCTTCTCCAGACTTCACTGGTGTTGAGTATTCCTTCCTTATCTTTCAGAGTTCCCCATAGAAAAAAAACCAATGGCGTTAAGTCGGGTGACCGGGCGGGCCAGGTTAGGACGTTGCTTCCACGGCCAATCCACCTCTCAGGGTATTGTTCTTCTAGCCAATTTACGAACTGGGAACGAGGCTGAAGTGGGTCCGTCGTGCCGGAAGCACATAGTTCTTCGGGTTTCCAAATAGGTACACAAAGTGAATATCCGCTAAATGAGCCGGAGGATAATGCGGCATGGCGAATTTTATTTATTACAGTCAATCAAATTTAAAGATTTTATCTTGCGCATATCTTGACATCAATTTCGTCATTTTCGTCAAACTATCACCCAGTTATCGTGAAGGTAAATAGTTTGCACTCTCGTGATTGAGAACAGAACAAAATTTCGTTAGAAGTTCGAATTTGGCTAATAACCATGCAGTTAGTGCGTCTGCGTGTAAAATTAGTTGGTGGCTACGTCACGCATAAGGGTGTGTTAGAATTGAGATTTTTTAACTTGTGATTTGTTTTAAATAATTAATATCTCTTAAATTAAGGGTTTTTGGACTATGTGTTATATAACTTTATATACTCTAATTAGGATCTAAAATCGTTGGTTTAAATCTTTCGGGTAATAACCCCCGCGGTGTATATAACCCTATTACCCTTTGAATGACCTTTTTCACGTTTTCTACAGCAATGCAGTCGACTGCAGCAATTTTGAAGCGCCACATTGCTACCGACTGCATTACTGTGGTAAATGTCAAAATCGAAGTTCCTGTCTGGATTTTGGCGTCCATTAAAAATAAATAATCAAAGGAGGTCATCGATCAAATGGCCCGGAGGACAAGCCATCGTTAACTGGTAGAGAATGCCTTATGGCATTAAGTCCGCCTCTTGTACTATAAGGTTTTTCTTTTGTGCAATAAAGATTAACCACTTTATTCATAAACTTTACGGGCCTGATTTAGTTCAATTATGTTTATCCCTTACTTACAAATACATAAGTTAAAGTGACAGATAAGGACAAACGATTATTACTATTATTAGCTAATTGAAGTTTGTAGCGCGTTTATGAATAAGGGGTTAAAGAAATAAAATAAATACAGATGATGACAGTAATTATATACGCATTTTATTACGGAAAAAGATTTAATATTGGGTGTAAATGAAACGGGAATTGGAAATGTAAAATAAAATGATATTAAAATCTCGAGTGTCGGATTCATGTTTTGATATATTTTTTGTATTTTAATAATAGTTTGGATTTATTAAAAGAATGTGACATATTTTGTGGAGATTTCTTTTTAAATATAGTATTTGCAACATAGGTTATCACATCTCAAAAAATCTCTGGTGTGAGAATTCATGTAGAGCTCTCATACATTATGAACTGTGCTGACCAGACTATTTTACAAGCAAGCAGTAACATCAATAAATAGGTGTCTCATTTAATATAATCCGACTAAATTACATTTCAGCAACACCTCCATATTTCACAAAAAAAATCAAGACATTATCCAACCTATATAATCTTGACGTATATTATATCAAAGACGCCTGTACCTAATATAAACCGACCAAGTAACGAATTAGCTATACCATCATATTTAACAAACTAATTTATGACGTTTTGCAACCTTCTTATTTTGGCAAATATATTCCGACACAGCCGGGTGGTATTTTATCTGTCCAATCTCGGTCCATTGTGTATTTGCGTCTCACATTTTGCTTAATGAGAGAGTGAGACGCAATGCATATTGGACAAAGATCTTAAACAAGTAGAATACCACCTCTTTCATTTGATAAACATAAAGAATAATGACAAAAGACTATGAACTCTAACTACTAGAATTAAAGTTGAGTTTTACTAACGTACATAATTATCTTTAATGTATTTTGACTGATTCTATTTCAATTTGACAGAAGCCCTGCCGTATTTATGGTCAATAAGGTCTACTGGCCTTAAAATTGTGTATGAAATTACAAGCAAATATCAGCTTAAAGAATGATAGTGTTAACGTTAGTTTGGTAACGTTAGTTTATAATGTGAATTGGGTAACGTTAACAAGCCCTGCAATAAAAAGTAAAATTACCGGTAAAATTAACGTTAACTAGCTAACGTTATAATAATGTTAAGTTATCAAGTATCGTTACCATTTACTACCGGTAATAAGGTATTTTTATGATTTTAACGTTAAGTAACGTTACTTTATAATGTGAATTGGTAACGTTAACAAGCCCTGGTTATAACCTCGGATTTATTTTTACCGATTTTTTAAAAAGTTACTTTGCATATTAACATAACTTTAGTGTTGTAATCGCAACATTAGCGAGAGTGCGACCTCTCTCCTGTAAATGTGAATGGCTTAAGTTAGGTATGCTATTAATAATATTGACTGTTTAATATTTTATATTTTCAACGTTAGGTTACAATGGCTATGTGATTGTGTTGGCAAGCTAATTTACGTGAATTGTTATATTACCTGAACTTTTTCTTCCATCAGTAGCCTTACAACGCCCGAGCCGACGCCGTTGGCCCCGCCGCTGATCAACACTACCTTGTCTTTAAGGTCACACATCCTGATCTTTGAGTTTACGTTGGTAATAAGGTTTTATATGTAGATGTAGTGTAGGGACGTTCGGCCGGAAGCAGGCGGGCTGTCGATCACGTGTCGCGTTCAAGGTTTTATATAATCGCGAACCACTTAGGCTCACTTGCACCATTCACTAACCCGGGGTTAGCCGGTTAAACCTGGAGTTACCATGGTTAACAGTACAATTTGACACTGGGTTACCGGTTTAACGGCTTAATCTCGGGTTAGTGGGATGGTGCAAGTGGCCCTTAGACGATTTAGTTTTTTTATTGTAACCTCCCAGGCCCTATAAGACTTAACCGATCGCACTAAATAAAAAGTTTTCATTGAAAATCTTGATGATGAACATCTCTAATCTAATTGAAACATTAATCTAACGACTGTCTGCACTAAAGGGTTGCAGCGAAAAAAATCTGGTTTTTATTATACCTAAATCAAATTGCAGGTTTTACCACTGAGCTAAGCTTTCCCATCTTAAAGGCCGGCAACGCGCTTGCAACCCTTCTGGTGTTGCGGGTGTCCATGGGCGGCGGTAGTCGCTTACCTTACGCTTACGCTTACTTAGGTGATTCGTTTGCTCGTTTGCCTCCTATATCATAAAAAAGCTGCAGACGGACAGACAGATAGACGGACAAGACGAAACTATAAGGATAAGGATTCATAGCAAAGCCTCTAGGATACAGGAGGTTATTTTTTTCACTCATTACAACAACTCACAACTTTCTTACTCCGTCTGTAAAATACAACTAGTTCAATCTGTACTATCATGGAATAACTAGGCGAATTATCATGGAATAACTAGGCGAATTAGATTAGATTTGGTATCGCTAAAAAATATTAGTTTTATCTATTTCATATGAGGTGAATATATTGCTGTAGGCATGCTTCATAGGAGGTGTCTATGAATGAATGAAAATCTTTATTTCAGGCAACTAGTGGCCCATACATAAATACCTTAAAACTAGCATACATATTATAAAAATATATTATCAAAGTAAACACTACAAATAACATTATGGTTGCGATGCATTACGCAACTCCGCCACAAAACAGATACAGTACAGAAGTCAATCACATGTATATACTTCACTTTTCATACCTACGCTCGGCGGTCGCTCTAGGGTTGTCAACTATGATTTATGCACAAAAAACTATCGTGGTAGTGGCACTCGTATCTAGTAGTGGCCGGGGCGGGGTGCTTACCTATACCTACCTACCTAACTTTTCTGTTTAACATTAAAACGAACCATCGAAATACAAGCAGATACCTACTTACCTTTCTGAAACCACTGGTAGCTTAAAAAACGACAATAGGCTACATGACTAATTTTTTTTTATGGTATCAATCGATCGGGTTTGTTTTTAGGATCAAATGTCTATATGGGACCCATTGCATTAAAGTAACACAAAAGTCAGAAATTGTAGTCAAAGTCCGACAGTCGCACTTCACTCGCGAAACGCCCTATACAAAACGGCCAGAGGCCGTGACGTCATCGCCCACGTTGTAGTATGGACAAAACAAGAAAATTGCGTTTTTGTCGGTGAAATATTGCGTTTATGTATATAGTTGCTATACAATATTTTTTTTGGTGAAATGTAAGGAATCGAATGGTACCCTTACTTTTATCGTTTTTGGAAGTTAAAAAAAAACTTAAATTTTGAAACTTTCAGGTCCTGTATTTTTGTAATTTTTCAATATTTTATTTTAATATCCACATTATTGTGATAAATTGCTCGTTTGCTATCTATTTTACTAGATTTTGTTATAAAATTCAACATGTGTCAACATCCCTATTCATTGTTTAATGTTGAATTTAAACAACCGTCCACTGAACAGTTATAATAACTTTTTTTTAGTTTCTCCATTATTGCACAAAAAAGTTCACAGATGCGTGTCTCAAGCGGATGGCACTCGCGTTCGCACTGGTCCCAACTGGTCCGAGATATCGTGTCCGTGAGCAGTGTCTATGTGTGCGTTGCTCGAGCGCACTTTGTATGTAGATTGATTTCTGTACTGTATCTGTTTTGTGACTCCACTGTGTTAGGGAGCCGGCCGCGGAACCGCCGAAACTTGACACCCTTCGGTCAAAACTCCTTGGTGAAGGTCGCTAGACGTTCATAAACGAATTCAAATATCTATCTAATATTTAAAACTTTTGCCTTTTGAACACATATTAACTCACATTTATAGACGGGTCTAACGCGAAATTTATTCACATAAGTACCTTTATTTACGACGTTTCGACACAGGTTTCACTGGTCATGGTCGCGGCTAACTGATGTCCCAGCAAAATGTCAAAACAGACATTTGTACAACTACCCGACGAAAAGTGTATGAAAAAGTTTGGGGTTGGCATCACATTTTCAAACCACCCACTACACATAATGTTAATTATTGTCAATAGTCCGACACGCAACACTCACAATATCCACGCACACGTCCGAAGGTAGATCCTTGGGCTTTAACTTCTGTATCACTTCTGTAAAGGTATGTGAATAAATTTCGCGTTAGCTATAAATGTGAGTTAATATCTATCTATCTGTCTATATGTTGCAAATTTTTCTCAATCTGGTTTTAGGTATTCAGTTCTAGTACCGTGGTTATGACAAATAAAACAAAGCGGGTGCTTATTTTCGGCACTGGGGGCCGATTTTTGAAATTCGACCACTAGATTTCGTGTATTTCGTTCTGTAATATCTCCACTACTAGGAATGTAAATTCTACTAATAGAATTGAAAACGAGTGGTCAATACCACTAGATTCTCAAATTCTATCGCTCGTATTTCAAAAATCTACATTTCGCCGTTTTCCACCGATTTTCAAGTGACGAAACCGAGCGATCGAAATTCAAAAATCGGTCCCCTGATCTCTTCAACCGACTATAATTGGCGACGCTATCGTTACGTTATCATAGTTAAATCTAAATACCACATATCCTATAGACAATTGTGAGAAATAATGAGTATAATTCGTGTAGATACTTACTCATTATTTAGGAGACATACAGAACGGCTTGTCTACGTTGCGATGGCAACACTATGCCATTTAAAACAAGAGTGAGAAAAGATTGCGCGTTTTTATAATATTGACACAGTTGTTACTGACTTTATCAACATTGTGTGTTAGTATTGAGCTTATTTTCTTGCTAAGATGTCGTATGAGTGGCGGAATAAAGTAGTGATGATCACCGGGGCCGCTAACGGCATCGGAGCTTGTGTGGTGCGCTTGCTGCTCGAAGAGGGGGTTAAGGTAAGCACTTGCACTTAAATATTTCAATGAACCGCTCAAAAAATCTAAGTGTAAGGCCTGAGTGGACGTTCGAAGCGGAGCGTTCGGCGGGGCGCGCAGCGTGGCGTCGGGCTCACAAGTAATTTGAGCAGCGTGCACTAAGGCCGCTCCTATACGCTTGCATTTGTTTAACATGCACGCCGCACGCCCCGCCCTGCTGCACGCCCAACTCGAGCGTCCACTCAGGCCTTACACTAAGGCGACCTGCGGCGATGAAACAAGGAGCGATCGACTACTCTCTCGAGCAAGAAGCGAACATAGAGATCCATTTAAACAAAACAATTTTATCTTTGGTCTACAGCATATTGCCGTTCTCGATGTAGACGAGACGTCTGGCAAGGCTCTCCAAGACGAACTTAACACCAAGTATGGGTCCGGCAAGACAAGATTCTACCGGTGCGACGTGACCTCCGACGATCAGCTGATCGCCATATTTGACTCTCTAGTGAAAGAACAGGAGAATATTGATGTGGTAATCAACAACGCGGCGCTTATGAACGATAACGTTTATAGGAAAGAAATCGAAATTAATGTGGTATTTACTTTTCTTATTATGTTTATAAAATGTAACGGTTCAGAGTTTCGCTTGTTTTTATGGTTCCGTAAATCAAAGGGAAAAAACGGAACCCTTATAGGATCACTCGTGCGTCTATCTGTCTGTTCGACCATCCCCCCCCCCCCCGTTATCTCCGAAACTACTGGGTCTAAAATATTGAAAAAAAAATACACAATACATATTAGTTCTTTACCTGTAGATGACAGGAAAACCTATTAAAAATGTGCAGTCAAGCGTGAGTCAGACTTAATGTATGGAAGCCTTGGAACGCAGGTCCGACTCGAAATTGGCCGGTATTTTTGAAATGTGTGTAAGTACTATAGGTACTTATTTTCAGACTGCTCTAGTAACAAGCACATTGAAAGCCTTGGAGCTGATGCGAGTAGACGAAGGCGGCAGAGGGGGAACTATCATAAACGTCTCCTCGACAGCGGCGCTTAAGCAGACTTCTTTGATGCCTGTATGTTTTGGCATTAAGGCTGCAGTACTACAGTTCAGTAACTGTATCGGGGTAAGTGTTTAAATACACATTATAACAACACAACAATGAATATGTACAAACTTATCACAAGTAAGGGGAAAACACACTTATCCCACGTACGCAACGTATGCAATGCATTATGACAATCTGAACCCTGCAAGTTGTATGCTTAGAACCATATTTGTCATGCGTTGCGTTGCGTATGACAAGTATGTTTATAAGCATACAAATTTCAGGGTTCAGATGTCATAATGCATTGCATACGTTGCGTACGTGGGATAAGTGTGTTTTCGCCTGTATTGTAATGTGTATTTTTCGTTTATTTTTTTATTGTAATAATAGTATGTATAAGTTTAAAATGTAAGCTGTGCGTAGTATCATAATTATGTATTTCTATGCACCGCTGTTGTATTAAATAAATGACTGATAAGATAAATTAAAAAATCTGTGGACTTCCTTTATCAGGACATATGAATATGTCCTGATAAAGAACGGTTGACGAACTTCGAGGAATGATGCCGGCGGTCAATGGCACTGTGCAAACAGGACAGCAATATTATTATGCAATGCAATAGAGATAGGGACAAGCGGGTCAATGTACGAAATTCCTCGTGCAAGGGGTTTAGTTGATAAAAACTTTGCCGTTTTTACTTTTATTATTTGCCTCCGGTACCATAAGCGTTACAAAATAGCGTAGCTCAGATGGCAGTCGCTTTCGTAAAAATTAGTGCCCACGCCAATTACTGGGATTACTTGCCAAGCAGACCCCAGGCTCCCATGAGCCGTGGCAAAATGCCGGGACAACGCAACGCGAGGAAGATGATGATGACCATAAGCGTAACAAAAAGCGGGACCTCATGGTGCTTGGGATCGTTAGAATGGTTCAATAGTATGTACCTATATGCAATGAAGGAAAACAAAATGATAATAAAATAAAAGCTGTTTTAATATTAACGAATGACTAAATTACAGAAAGAAGAATACTTCGCCAAAACAGGCGTACGAGTGTTGACTGTATGTTTTGGACCTACAGCCACCGAGCTGGTTAAGCCAACCAAACTGGGCTCATTGGATAAAAACATTACGCCAGAGATTCTTGCTGGAGCACTGGCTACAAAAATCCACCGGAAGTAAGATTTCATTAATGTTGATGTATTATTATTATTTTTTTGCTTGTATTGTATGTAAATTCAATGTTGACGTGTAAAAGTGCCCTTGTGGCCTATTTGCTGAATAAATGTTGAAGTTTGAAGTTTAATTAAAGGCGTCCCGTATGCCCGTAGCTCCAAGAAGACTTATTAGGTTAATGTGTAGGTACGCTCTTGAAGAAAAAAGTAAAAAAAATACGGTAGCATACGTATGAAAAGGGATATGATTAAAGTGTTCAAAAGGTTAAATTTTAAATATCCGCTGATGCCAACACCCTCCTTCTACGTGACTATGACTACTTGTTTAACAGATTGGATTCTTTATCTGACTAGGTACTAAAAAATATATATATATAGGTATGTATAAGCTAATCACCACTAGTACAAGTTTTAAAGTACTAGTACAAAATAAAAAATAAATATGCTGATGATATACTTACTACTAAATTATTGTTTTATATGTAATTATGTCAGTCATTTTACTACAGTAAAACCCGCTTAAGACGATTCTGAAGGGACCTATCAAAAAAAGCGTCTTAAACGGGAAATCGTATTAAACGTGAAAATAAACTATAATAGTGGTGATAATGAGCTAATTAAATCTAAGTGTAGGTAGGTATAAGTTCACACGCGATTAAATAATCTAGGAATACTAACGATAGGCTTAACTAGAAAGTCATGGAGTAACTGACTGTAAATAAATATGGGAGCGATAGCTTGCACTCCGTGGTCCATAACGGTCAAGCAGATAGCATCGCATCTCACGCTGATGAGGACCCGACAAAAGATATTAGATAAAACCAAAAAAAAACCTGAGGTAGGTAATAAACACAAAAAAAAGTTGGCTAACGGCGTATTGCATAACAATACGATGGTTAAGTCACAAACACAAACGTGCAGATGTTGCGTATTTAACGGGACGGGTAAGTACAATATAGATGGCGTATTAAGCGGGACACGAGTCGTATTAACCGTGAAAAAATGTATGAAAACAGGCCTAAAATTGCAGGGACTGGCGTAAAATGGCGTATTACGTGGGAAATCGTATTAAACGTGATCGTATTAAGCGGGTTCTACTGTATTAATAATTGTGATAATCAGTGTAGGCTTTCAAGGCAAATGATTTGTATTTATTGTTGTCAGCTATGTTCCAATTTGAATAAGTACACGAAATTAGTATTAATCAAATAACCAACCATATGCTTTTGTCACAAAAACATCTTTTGGACACATTTAAAGGCCTGTGTACACCGGCTGCGTGTGCGTGACGTGCACTGTTGGATGTTGGAGCCGCACACGCACACGTCACGCAAGCGGTGTGCCGTCTCTCATAAGGATCTGTATACTACAACGCCGCAGCCGGCGTGCACAGGCCTTAAAGCTGACACTTCAAATAAATTAGAGTACCCTCTTAGGAAAAATGTTTCCCTAATATTTAACCGCAAGCAGAAACGAATTACGCGGGCACTACACTGGGGCAATATGTTGAGTTTATTTTGAATACACCCGGCGTTCGACAGCCACTTCAATAGCAATCGGAAAAATTACCTGCGCACCATTACGTGTGGAGTCGATTTGCGTCTTAATTTTGGTGAGTTTAGGAGATACGGCCGAAGTACTCAGGGGAACATTTTACTGGGTAAGTCGATTCGACAGTTTATTTTATGCACTATTTCACAAATAAGATGAATAATATGTAGAGTCAAGGTTTTGTTTATTTACTTACATTATTTTCCAATTACTTTTAAACTGACAAAAGGAACAAAATAATCGCACCATTATCTCTCCCTTATCGAGATTAATATCTGGGTGACCGAGCGTTGCTCGGAAAACATAAAAACTCAAAAATGCGCGTTTCCCAGAGGTAAAACCTAGCTAGATCGATTTTTCGCCCCCGGAAACCCCATATAGCAAATTTCATCGAAATCATTAGAGCCGTTTCCGAGATCCCCGAAATATATATATATATATATATAAATAAATAAATAAACAAGAATTGCTCGTTTAAAGGTATAAGATAAGATAAGTAAGAAATAGATTCGTCTGCTTAATTTTACTGTAGGTACGGTACGTACAGTCACCTGCAATAATATGTTACTCTTCGAAGGCCGCAAAAATATATGACACGCTCTTATGGCTCTACAAATAAGATCGTGTCAGATATTTTTGCGGCCTTCGTTGTGTAACATAGTATTATCGCAGGTGACTGTATGCTGATATGCTGACCAGTGACATAGTTACTTTTTGTGCAACAGCTGGAGCCAGTAACAAGCCTAACGCACTGAAGTAGCCTTAAGAAACCTCTTTGTTCAGAAGTGACCAAGTATTGGTCAGGACTAAGGACGGAACTTCACCCGCAAATAAATATTCTACATATTTTTATTCTGTGCGTACCTATTAACTAATTTTTTTCAAATTTTTGCAAGAATCACATAGTCATCTAAATCGTTCAAGCCCTTGGGATGCGGCATTCGCACTATTTCCCCTCTGCCTAGGTACAAGATCAACTGATCCAGCGCGGGTAATAAAACTAGTTGCGCTCGGATTTTTAACTAGACCGAGTCCAGACGCGCGAGTGAACACAGCAGCAGAAAAAATGCCTAATTACTCGGTTTTTTTTGTTGTAAAAAGAGGGCGGGGACATCAAATTTATAAAAAGAAGGTGTTACATTTCACATGTAATATTTTTTTTACATGTCATACGTTTAATTACATTTAAACACAATTATTATATTTTAGTCTCATGTAATTGCTGGATTTATCGATTTTGCTCGCCCAGTACAAATTGCGGATCGGTCGAGCGACAAATCCGACTTGTCATCTCTCAGAAAACAATAAAATTCTTTGACGAAAATGTGTTAGTGTGCGTGTTGTGACACTTGTGATTCGTCCGTACACAAAAACAGATCGAGGTGTGCAAGATTTGTCTGTGTAGGGTGTCATTCTCTATGTATTTGTGTCATCATTACAGATTGGATTTTGTATGTAAGTGTGTGAGAAGTGCGACTGTGTGCACGTTCCCCCCCCCGCGAAAAATGGCAGATTGATTTGAATGTCAAGATATCGCTTGGGCCTATCCCTTCCGCCGCGACCTGTCGGAAGCCCGTGTTGATCGAAGTTCGAGCCATTTCAGAGACCCCCGAAAAAAAAAAATATATATACAGTGTGGAAAGATAAGTCGGGCCCTGGAGGGAAACTACCTTAAATCCTAAAGCTGGCTCATTTTACTTAAAGGAGACATTCCTTTATTAAAAAAAATATATATATATATATATATATATAAATAAACAAGAATGCTCGTTTAAAGGTATTAGATAGATTAGATTAGATTTTCACGATTATTTCACTGTCTGACAGTCGAACGAGACAAGGAAACTGACAGTTATAAGTTTTTTTATAGTTATATGGTAAAATAAAGACTGACAGTATGTAGGTATATTAGATTAAAAAAAGGTTGTAATTGTGTATTTTTATGAAAATTCTCTTTATTCTAGTTGGTCAAACCTGTTTACTGACAAATTAATAAGATTTAAGATAATAAGAACAAAAAAAAATATACTCATTTTCTTTTGGATGCTAGTACTTGCTAGTACTAGTGTAAGACAAAGACAGTATGATTCTCTCTGTCTATGTTTGAAATGAGTTAATGAGACAGTCCTTTGACAAACTATTTATAACTACAATAGAAGTAGGTACCTAGGTAAAATGTATGCGTAGTCTACGCGAGGGTTGGACCCCTTTAACAAAAGATAATGTTTCCTAGAAAAGCGTGCGCGTGGTCACTGTTCTTATACTATAAGTATACAACGTCTGTCCTAAGAGGATCAGTACTCTGTTCACTCTAAGCAGCTTTAAGAGCCAACAGGAGCTAAACTTAAAATATTTTAGGTAAATATACCCGTCTCGCTAACGGAAGTGGCTCCTAAAACTAGTGCGATAAGGACAAGGCGAAAAATCCTGCGTAAAAATATCAAAAATCGAGGTTTCGTACTCGACTGTTTCCTCCTCCAAAACTTAACCAATCGTAACCAAATTTGGAAATCTAAATGATTATGACATTATCTGTGTCGGACCGTTTTGCTTTTTTGACTAATTGATGTCAGTTTTGAATAGCACGCCTCTCATTGCGGCATAGTCAATTAGGCCATTTTGGCCATTTTTGAAGGGCTCTAGCGCCTTAAAAAACAAAAATATCAAAAAAAAGCAAAACGGTCCGACACAGATATTGACAATATTAATCTGTGTTGAAAAAATCATTGCTCTAGCTTCAAAACCCACGGAGGAAACTGTCGAGTACGTTTGTATGGAGAAATGACCACTCCTGTTGGCTCTTAAACAGAGGACATACTTCGCCCACAAACTATTCCTGAGACTGCGTGTATTGGAAATAGTTTGATGCTTGAATTTGGCCGGTAATACCATTAACAGTTTCAAAATGCCAATTTGAGTAGAGTTGAAATATTTGTGGCCTCAATAGCGTGTGAGGATGTGACA
Organism: Cydia amplana; assembly: GCF_948474715.1. NCBI lineage: Eukaryota > Metazoa > Arthropoda > Insecta > Lepidoptera > Tortricidae > Cydia > Cydia amplana. Next base: position 16,007,200 of record NC_086074.1, on the reverse strand, counting down.
CAAAGTTTTAAACATGCGGCATTAAAATAGGGACACATTGTTTTCTAACCGAAATTAATTTGACAGAAACCCATTTTGTCCATCCATTCATTCCAGAAACCAGTAATTTTGCGCTTGAACGAAACACGTGTTTTCTGCTCATCTGCTTCTGGCTTTTGACAATGAGCACGATGAGCACCTACTTGGAGCATGACAAGACTATAAAACTTTTTAATGCGTCAAATTGACATTTTACGTTACGTCAACCGTCCATTGGCAAAGTGCCCTGCCAACAAACACCATTCTTACAAAAAAAAAACGTCAACCGTCAATAATGATTTTACGTCTGTTCATATTATTGTAGTTTCAATTATTATTTTTTACTTTATTTTGATATAGCCTAATAAAATTAAACAATCATGGCGATGGCCGAGAAGAAAAACGAGTTTCCTGTGTCCGTGGAGGCCGACAGGCGGTTGCTGGCCTTCGAGAGTTGGGAAGACTACTTGGACTCCTTAATAGAGATAGCGGATCTGAGAAACCTGAGAAGCATAACGACTTCTCGGACTGTTGCTGCTTTGGGATACAGGTAGAATCCTTTTTACACATTATTATATTGTACAGAGTGACATCCCTAGTGCGCAAAACGTTCAAGCTGATAAACAAGAACAAGTGCGGGTAGTTCGAAAAACTCGCGCGGTTAGAAAATGCTGATGTCAACTTAAGCCAGTCTTCTCCGAGACCACGGGGACAAGGTCGTCCTCGAAACGTCGGAGGTAAATCTTAAAACTTAGATACGCGATTAAGTCCCGTTGTACAATTTAATAAGGTAGAATCCTCTCCGATAACTATGGTCTAACAAGCAAAGGGTGAAACAATGAATAATTTATATTCGTCAGATACTTTTGGGCGTAGGCTTGAGACACGGTATTTTTTTTCCTTTGGACACGACATTCGAATTAAAATTAAAACTAACAAATTGTGAAAACCAAACAGGATTGGTATCCCTATTATTTTCCAATAAGTGACAAACATTTCACAATTTCAAAGGTATTTCATTATAACTACATGTACCTACTTTCATCCGGTTTCAGAATACCTATGAGATATTTGAATCACGTGTAATGAAATGATTGGAGTCATTTTGTTATTAAAACCCTTTCGCGATTTATTTGCAATCCGTTAAATGTGTTATGCCAGTATTATTTATCGTCCAACATTCCACCAATACCAATAATTAAGCTCATAACATAAACTAATTAAACTATATTTAAGTTTTTCGGCACAATTTGTTGTTCTGAATCTTGCTAAATCACCGAAAGACGAGTTGCATTATATTTTGGCAGGCGCTATTGGCATCGGCTATGATAATCTACTCGTAAATTTCACTTTTTAGTAACAATACTTTTTAAAGTCGATTAAGTGTTTAAAAAAGCTAAAATAAGCTGGAGGCTTGGGTCATTTATTCTTAGTATATGACATTTATTTCAGTTTATAAGCTAAAATAAGTTAAAAAATATCCCGTTTTTATTCTTAGAGCTAATGGCGACACCCTATCAGAGAAAGAGTTCAACCAGCGTCGCGCATTTATCCACGAGATCGTATACCCGACAGCGAAGCCGTACGTGCTGGCTAGTGAAGGAACCGATGTCAGTGATCCCTTCAACCGTGAGCTGGCAGTTCGGGAGAGAGCCAACCGGCTTGGCATACTGCAGGTATGACATTTGAAATTTTATCCAAGCCATGTCTGTAAGACCTTATATTAAGTATTTAAACCCTAAAGCTAAAAATATCATGTGTACAATGGGACACCGGTGACCTGAAATATAAGCGTAAGCCAAACCGGAGCTAGGCAAGCTACTATACATTGACCTACTTGTTCTTCAAGGAGTGCCACCAAAGGCTTTCAGGTAGCCAAACCGATAAAATTTAAATTCTGCGTACGCCTGCTCTGGACTGGTTAAATCTAGTACTAATTATTTATAAATTACTGACGAAATAATTCCTGACTTCTGATTGTTATTCCTCAGTCAATAATATTCATCCGGCACTTCACGAAGGGCGGTTTCGAGATCTCCGGCTATATAGACTACGCGCACCGGCTTATATCGGAGAACTGGGTCCCTTTCTTCAGAGCCAACAAAATGCTGTGGCCGAGGGACAGTGATCTGGGCTACTACCATTGGCGCCATGGCACTGTAAGGAGCAACATGAGCAGGAATTATAAGGTAAGTAAGTAGAATCTCGAGCAGATATTGTACCTAAGGTAAGTGAGCATGAGCTTAAGGCTGGTTTTTGTAGCAACAACAGGTGACTCAACGATTGTTGGTTAGTTTTTTAAATGTCGCATTCGGCATTCTACTACCAACTACTGCTATATTGCGTTTCTGGTAGCTGTAATTTGGTGGATATACCTAGTAGGTAGTTAAGTCAGTATTAACGCTGTTTAAATGTATTCTGAATTAAAGGTATACCTTCATACCAATTCAGATTATACACGCATACACAACGCAGACGTCATTATTCCAATGCATGGCAAATATTGCAATGCAACTAGTTTAGGTACTTAATAATTGAAAACAGGTGAATCTTTCTGAAGAATGTAGATACAATTTGAAAAAGTACGTACGAGTTCAATAAGTAGTAGGTAAATAACAAAAGTAGAGTTAAAAACAAGGTGAAAAGATCTTCAAAGCAACCGTTTGTACGTACATTATTGCTTTGTTTTCGTTTAATTGGACAATAAGATAACATTTCCTTTGCTCAAAGAACGCAACTATTTATAAAAAAAGCAACGTAATTGCATATTTTTACGTAATACTATGGAATATACTCGTATAAAGAGTAACTTTTAAGGGTTTATTTATCCAAACGGCGTCAGTAAGAGTTTTTTGAATCCGGCGCCCATAGAGAAAAAAGTTCGCAGACATCGCATTATAAGATATGAACTAGACTCGTCCTTTTTAGCCTATAATGGACCCGGAAAAAGGGCTGCTGTTCCAAAACCGACACGACCACAAGATCATCTGGCCTGACCCTCAACAGGAACCCGGGCAGAACACCATGAAGCAGAGAATTTTTTCTCCAAGATACACACAAATAGAAATTTATGACCACGTTGTCAGGAGAAAGAGTTAAACAACTTGCTACTTGGTATACAATTTTATTTTTTAAAATAAAAAAAAAGTATTTTCCCCAATCTACACTTTTATCAAAAATATTCTAAAGATATACAAATAAATAATCTAACATATTTAATTAGTTTTATCTCTTAATACAACAGTTCCTTTTGTCCCTGAAAGCAATATTGACGAAATGACAAGCTGAGCATGTCATACATTTTCATACGGGCTTCTTTCTCATAACCTGGTCTTTAATATTTTGCAGTTTATAATATGAGCAGTCCTGGGCCTTAGTGTAAGTTTGACACATAATAATACTATTGGAGACATTAAAGGCTAGATTTGCGCTGGTATTCATATTGAATTGGGACAGAAACTTATTTTTTGAAGACGGTCTAAGGCCAGGTACTTGTTTGCAACTGGGACAAACTTTTGCAGTTCTCTCACGTAGCTTGTGTTTCAAGTACATTGCTACGCACATACGTGTTATTGTCTGTGTACATAATATATGAACTATGAGTAATGTTAGATACACAATGTGTAGGTATGTCTACACCATAACAGTACTTTTTTGGCTTGCTTCACGCTTTTCAGTCATTACAATAAAATAAAGCACTTAAAAATATGTATATTAAATCTAAGTAAATGTGTCTTAATTATTTTTAATAATTTATATTTTAAATACAACACATTTAATGTAGTCAAATTAAGATTTCAGTCAATTCTCCAATCAAAAAAATAAATTGAGACTTGTATTAATTAAGGACCTATTGATATTAAAAAATACTGAATTGGAGACCTTTCAATGTAAATAGTAAACAATTTTATTATTTAATACTGCATAAAATACTATTTTAATAATTAATGCTAACAATCAAATATAATAAGTAATATAAAACTTAACAATTACTTAAAAGCTATTTTATTGGTACAGCACTGAATTTTGTTGTGGCTGGAATAACTTGCCATATTGTGCCATCGTGTTCACATAGTGGAATAGGTAGGAAGATACGCGAATCGTTATCATCTATTCTATCTATTCCGTTAAATACCCCTTCAGTACCTAAATGCATTTCTCTGAATCAATTTCTAAATGAAATATTATCTTTGATTCCCCATGCATATAATTTGGTCCCTTATCACAACGCGAACTTTGCGGCGTGTTTTAACTATACAACCTAGGTACATTACATACCTAGGGAGGTGAATTCGTGAATGCTCCAGATCGCAGGTGTTTGTGGCCCGAACAGAAGGTGAGGGCCATAAATATGCGATCTGGGGCTTTACGAATTACCGCCCGTGGTTTGTCTAAAGTTTTACGTCTTGCCTTGGCTAGGAATTGAGATTTTCTCCTCGCGTAGCGGGAAGAAAATCCCACTTACGGGCCTAGGGTGACGTAAAATTAATAATTGATGTTAAGATTGAGATTGTCCTGATTCCAGTCGGGTTCTTCGAGCGGTTTCTCTGGAGGCATTCTTCACCTCGGCCGTGCGTAAAACGATGCCGAATATGTCTTCATGATATCGGTTATCGTCCTGAAACGAATACGGATAATTGAGTTCATGTGTAATTATAATAGGAGACTAACATTTGCATTCGCGGAAAATTACGAGTAAAATACAGTGTAAACATATCAAACAGTTTGATATTTTTAGTTTGATTAAAACTCACAATCGATATGTCTAATATAATTTATTTAGTAAAATGAAATAAGTATTCAAAGAGTTGTATTGAAGCTTTTGAACTTCCAAAACGTGTTGGTTTTCATTTTAGTGAACTTCTTTCAACTCAATTATGAATTGAAGCGGAAGGCAAGATCTTATAGGCTCCATGATACCTATTCGTGTCGTTAAAAAGATAGAACTCGTTATACAACGCTTAAAGTTTATACGACTGAGTACTTTAAGTGTCCATAATTATAAAATCGTACTTAAAGAATAAACGTAAAAATGTACTTTGTGAAACAAGTTACCATTAAGTTCATTATGAAATGCTCTGCCTCGAGCTCCGAGAAGTTGGTGTGCTGTTGCAGTATCTGTTTCAGCGTCTGTTGCACCTCTTCCGCCATCTTGCAGTCTCCACACACGTAGAAGTGTCCGCCTTCTTCCATGAGCATTCTGGTTATTGCTTGACCCTCCTCTCTTAAATGGTCTTGGACGTATTTCTGCAATCAAATGTTTGTTGTTGAAGCAATACCTTTAATGATACCTCGTCGGTGGCAACCTAGCATTCGCCCGCCTGATGATAAGTGGCTACTGATGCCCAATGAACGCTTGTAACTCCAGGGGTACGCCATTTCAAGAGCGTGTTCTTTAAGAAAATAATTTGTGGAGTTCCATGTCTATAAACCAGGTTCGGGTATACAATCTCTATATCTAGGCATGTAACCTCACATTTATATTGATGGAAAGGAAAATAAAGTCATTTGAAACATATTTATTTATGGATGGATGGATTTAGTGTAGTCTATTTTTATTGTAGAAATAATCGTATTTGCCTTAAAAGTCTATTTCGGGGAAGGAAATTGCTTTCATAATTTGAATGGCGTGACTTAAGCATTTTGTATCAAGCAATTTTACCGACAGTTTTAACTATGTTATTGTATTAATTACCGAATCCCTACTACCATTTCACACGCTATCCTGTCTCCAAATTGCCACCAATTTATTGACCTACTGTTGTCATACATTGATAGTATGAGACAACTAGAGTATGAGTAATATCATGGCTACTAATAGTGTGTTCGGTTTACGAAAGAAAAAATAAAAAAACAAATATTTACAAAAGAAAAAAATATTCCAATAAAGTTAATAGATTACCTTGTCCTCCTTTTTTTCTCTTGAAAGAGCTAAGAACACTCTGTTAAGAGTACCTTCTCTAACAGCTTGTTCTTTTTCGACTCTGTATATATCCATTCCCTTAGTTCGACATCCGAAGAATAACCAAACTTGTCCGATCTTCTCCTTCTTACTTAGTTCCTTTATTTGGTATTTTCTGTGATGCCAGAATCCTCTCAGTGGGGCGATACCAGAACCGGGCCCAATCATGATCAGGGGTACCGACAAACTCTTTGGCAAATGGAAGGTTGGTGCACTGTAAATAAAAAAAACTTGGATTTATTACTTAATATTAACTCTTGTTAACATAATTACAGTCACATTAATTTAATGTCTTGCTGTAACCCTGCCTACCAGGTAGGTGTAAAAATATGTCAACATCCATTGAGGATGTACACTGTACTATAAAGTATTTTATTCTTTTTTTAAATGACATGATTTAAGTCGCTTATATTATAAAATGTTAGGAACAGCATCTTACCGTCTTGTAAAAACGAATATTTCATCTTTATTTTCCTTGAGATTCTTTAAATAGTTTGAGCAAACTCCATAACGGACTGGACCAGCACCATCTGAAATATAATAAGAAATTAATGAAAAATTAAAATCAGCTGGTTAGCGCGGTCAGAGTACATGACTGCCGTTGGGTAAATAAAACTTACTTCGAACTTTGTAAAATACGATAGCTACAGTGAGATGGATATGTTTCGGGTGCGCCAGCGGCGACGAAGAAATAGAATAGAATCTTGGTTGTAAGGTAGGAAGGAGCGCTGCTAGAAGTGAACTCTGAGGCTTGCACGATGGCAACTCCTCCAAAACTTCTCCTAGATGTGGACCGTTGAAATGCTTCCATTCGTCATATTTATCGGAGTCCTGAAAATGTAAAAGCAAGTTATAATTCCAATTCCTAATAATAAATCATAATTTATAGGCTTTGCTTTATGATGTCTTACCAGAATTAGTTCATTTATTTTCAACGTGTCTTTTTCGTCAGTACAAGCTTTGGCTAAGTACTTCAAAACAGTTGTAGATGGTGGCGTTGTTATATCTACGAAACGAGTAAACAGATCTCGGATTGACACTGCGGGTATGCGTTCATGTTTCTCCCACGTCTTTGAAGAACCTATAAAATTAACCTTAGTTAGTTAATAAAAACTCCATTAATGCGTATTTTCATGCATTTCGTTTTATTATAAGGTAACGTCCGGTCTTACCAAGAGGCGAAAGGGTTTCCTTCATCATTTGTAGTTGTACAGGGACGTCGAAGTCTGTTTCTTTTAGTCTTTTTAACACCGAGTTTACAATTTCTTCACGGTTGCATGGCATAACTCCAAGATGATCTCCTGGGTCATATTTGACTTCATCCTATAATTTTTTTTAAATGTTATTGTTAATATAGATAGAGAAGCGCTGGTGGCCTAGCGGTAAGAGCGTGCGACTTGCAATCCGGAGGTCGCGGGTTCGAACCCCGGCTCGTACCAATACTACCAATGAGTTTTTCGGAACTTATGTACGAATTATCATTTGATATTTACCAGTCGCTTTTCGAGAAAATCGTCGGAAAACATCGTGAGGAAACCGGACTAATCCCGATACGGGCCTAGTTTACCCTCTGGGTTGGAAGGTCAGATGGCAGTCGCTTTCGTAAAACTAGTGCCCACTGGGATTAGTTTCCAAGTGGACCCCAGGCTCCCATGAGCCGTGGCAAAATGCCGGGACAACGCGAGGAAGATGATGATTATTAATATAGATATGGTATTGTCTAATTTAAAATAAAAGGGTTATTATAAGAATAAACTTACTCTTGGTTGCATATCAACAAATATGGTTTCCCGGTCTTCAGTGTGATCGCCTAAACGTTTGACTTTCTTAATCAAACTAGGAATGACTTGTCTCTTATAGGTACTCTCGAGGGCCTGTTTCATAGACACAGTTGTAGATGGTCTGCCGAATCTGACGGTTTCTTCCGTTAGCGGCAGTTTAGAGATTGCGTTTCTGGCATCCATTAACATATTTTCTTCTACGCAGAATGTTTCGGCAGCAACCTAAAATCATTTTATTTTAGTAAATTCTACAAGGAAGCTATGATATGAGCGATCGATACTAGCGATTTAACCCGTGGAACGCCCCAGTTTTACCGTAGTATGGAACTCCTACACTAATTACCATTATACGTGTGACGTGTGTAGGGCGCTCCTTAAATTTAATTAAGTATTTTTTATTTCAAATGAATTATTTATTGTTTCTTTTCGTATGTAAAAAGTATCGTATACCTGGAAAATTTTAGAAGACCAAGCACGAAATTCTTGTTCTTGTGCAAACATTTCATCACCAGTTGCAATTTCCAAGATCCTTTCTCCTCCCAGTTCTCCCAAAACTCTGTCGACAGTTTTGGCAAAGTTCGCAAACTTGGGATATGCGCTGGATCCCAGACCAAACACTGCGAAGCTGACATTACTCAGCGGACCAAGGTGCTCGATGGATGAGTCTCCGGTTGTACCTGTGTGTACATATATTTAGGTAAAAACAAGTCTTAAAAAAAAACAAGTAAATTTCGCGATAGACCCGTCTATAAATGTGAGTCAATAAGTCTTGTTGTGTGAATATCTTAAGATTATAAAAACCTTGTAATAATATTTCTTACTTCTATCGGATTCCACGCGCGAAAGAGGTCTTTTGCATGTCGGTGGAGGTGACATGACGCTGTTGGTCCTCATTAAGGATTTTGGTGTTGGTGTTCTGAAACTGCAAATGAAAATATCTTAGAATGCTTGATGGTCATAATATATGGATTGATTTAATATTTTGTGTAATATTTACCCTGGGCTGGGAGCGCTTTGAGAACCATCTAGTTCATTTTCCCTATTTTGCATTTGGAAAAGATGATCTATAAAATCCTGTAAAACAAATAATTCACATTAAGTATTTGAAAGGCATGATTTCTAAATCCTACAGTTTACACTAGGTCAGTATTTTGCAACGAATACATCCGATAGTTAATGGTTATTATTGAAATAAATTCATCATTTAAACTCATTAGCATTTTAGCGTACATTAAACCTTTAGAAATTTTGTTGGTTACTTTTAACATTCTGAGTAAAATCAAGGCGCTAGCGTATAGGATATGATTCAACCCGTTAAGTTTAGTTAAAAATAATGTATTCCAAAACATTGACCCTTTCTTCTCCTCTAGACGTGTTTTCAAATCACAAATTGCAAAGCAACTTTCCTAGTAGTCGCACAGATACATACCCACTTACACACATACACCCACACACACACATCCACACACGAACACACTAAATTCCAATAAATGCATACAAACTAATAGATCCGCTCGTTTATGTAGGTAATGCATGTATTTTATTGTACTATTTTTTTATTGTTTACGCAAAATTAGAACTATATCTACATATTTTGGGAAATTTTCCAGTTTACAGTTACTATTATTACATTATTCTCTCTTTCTTTGTATTTTAAAGATTTACAATTTAATTTATAGTTACAATTCTTGTACAGCACAAGTCACAAGTCTACCCACAGATGATTTTTTATTATGTATAAATTCCAGGAAGTTCTGTTATTGGCTATGCTATAAGTTCTCATGTTTTTTATATATTATTTGATGTAAACGCAGTTGAACTTCTCAATAAAAAAAAAAATCTTACCTGGCCGTTCGCAGGAGCCTCTCCATTGCCAAATGTTGAGGTAACGATCAAAATCAGCGTTTCGTGTTCAATAGAGAACATGTCATACTCATCCATCGCGAAAACCTACACAAAATTTAACAATTATATGAGCTGTACCTTACTTGTCAAATTTAGCATTTGAATAGAATAGAATAGATAGAAAGTCATTTATTCGATAAAGCACACATACTCAGGACAAAAAGATGAAAAACAAAGAAAAAGAAAAGGATAACAATAACAATGCAAAGATAGCAGAGAGAAATTATATACAAACAGACATAAAAATAAATTACACTTGGAAAAGATGTTTGTTTCTAATTATAAATTCTGATATTTATGTTATCATTCTGTTCTACTACTATTGAATAGGTAGTTCATTGGGCGGATTATTTTATATACATAATAATGGTAACATTTGTGATGATGATCCTACATCACCTACATGCAATTTTCGCTTACGGAAAACAATTCAATTTGTAACAGCTTCCAAAATAGTGCCAACTCACCTGAGCATTAAAAGCGTGTCCAAACATAGATCCTAATTCTTTGGCATATTGTTCAGATTTGCCTGTCTCCGTGGCATAGAGGATGGTGACCTTGACGCGACGGGACAGGGCCGTGGTGAACAGCTTGGACGTGAACTTGACGGCTCGTGCTATTTGCTTGAAGTGGAATTTTCGATGTGGCTTATCTCCTGATTTTTCCCAATTGTATTTTTTCCAAGGATCAGTCTACAAAAAATATAAATGACTATAAATACAAAGATTTGCTCAATGCTGGCGTTGGCCAACGCTGATATTTAAATGAGAGATGATACATTAACGTCGGGTATCAAACAAACATAAAACCCTTCGGCCGCGTATGTAACCGGAGTTTTGTAACCAGTTACATAAAAATAAAAAATGATCCTCATAGGATACTGGTATCCAAGTAATAGGATTTTTACCTTTACTGATACCTGTATGATTGTACGTAACTAGTATCCAGTAAGGAATAAATAATACTCTTATGAAACCATGAGTGATCCGGATTCATGCTTTACCTGTTTTATTATTTTTTTGTAATTGAAGACATGGTGTGGAATAAGTGACGAATTTCGTGGTGAGAAAAGAGTGAAAAGTACCAGGGCAACAGAAAGTATTAGGAGTTAGTCTACGCTTAGTTCATTATATTTGAGTTGCAAAGTTATGCCCGGTTGTAGCAGTACCGTGCTGCCTACTGTTCTCCCCACTGCTCTGCACTCGTGTGAAACTGGCATTATTACTTGCAATAAAATATATTCTTCGATATTGCGTCTTCAAGAACCTCAATTTAATGCCGCAGACACGATATCACGTCCTCAAGAACTCGAACGTAATGCCGCGGACGCGATATCGCGACCTCAAGAGTTTGAACGTAATGCCACGGACGCGAATTCGCGTCTTACCTATGATTTATGAGCGGTTCTACAACTGTGTACTATTCCTAAGTATTTTTGTAAATAAATAGCTCTTTTTCACTTGATATATTTTCAAAAATAAATCAAAAACTTTATAACGAATAATAATTTATTCTAAAGCTGACGAAGTTGTCACCTGCACCAACAGTAAAACACTTTTATAAATATTTACAATATCGGCAGTATGGGATTGATTAAAATCCATTACGGCAGTATCGGAATCAACCACATTGCTCCAGTCCTCAGCATCCACATGCTCCCTGCAAACCCGTGCATGAAAAGGTATGTAAAAGTTAAATTTCGATAGTAGTATTGCATCTATCTTTTAAGCAGTTACCTACGAGAAATATAAGTACTTTCTCGTAATCATTAGGAAGTTTTCCTAGGTTGTAACTCGGTTACGTGAAAGGAAAAAAAAATATAACCTATGAGGATCATTTTTTCTTCTTAGGTAACTGGTTACAAAACTCCAGTTACATACGCGGCCGAAGGGACATAAAATTATAAGTTTTTCGAATAGTGCCGATTTCTTACACTTTAGCTCGATTTTAATGTTTCTTTTCAACTTTAAAGCAAGTAAATTTAAGAATTTCAATTTTATTAATGTAAATTCATAAAGCGTTCACTTACTTGATACTCATAAGACGGTTTCATGTAATAATTAGCCATTTCTTGGTGAAAAACTTGTGTTAGGGACGACGAAAGCGGAGGAACAATCCAGACCCAGTCAGCTGGGCAGCCTCCCCTGAAAAAGTAGAAAGTAAGAAATAATTGAGATTACCTTACGCTTTAGGAAATTTCTTCACAAACATCCAAAGTTATTTCAAATTAAGACGGAAATAAAGGAGGATCAACAAAGTCATAGTCTGCGTCTATGCTCAATTATGGGAGTTTATGGGATAATAGTACCTGCATAGGTACGCTTACGTTCACTTTAAATGGATCCACACAATATTTTGTTTAGAAATAGATTTAACCAACCTAGCCTTGTTTTCGTTTTCCAAATGCTTCATAAACTGTTCGGAGGCAGAGTGATGGTCCACGATGGACACGGTGTCCCTGTGGAAACTGTGCAACACGGCTTTGTTGATCTCGACCAATGCCTGGTCCTTCCAGAGTGACACCGCCGAAGTAGTCTCGAGGCCCATTTTCAGCGCCACTTTCTGCAAATTCGTATACATTTTAAGGCCCCGTAGGTTCAGGTTCTTCTCTTACTCTCACTGCGAGCAGACATCTCAGAATCGCGGATGTCATGTTATTGAATTTTTTTTTGTAAGTTTTAACTAAAAATAAATTATTCGATGAGTACGATCGAAAATAAAATTGCGCATTTGTATATTTTTATTTTTTTTGCAAAAATTGTTACAAATTTTTAAGGTGCGTTTTATACCTAGGTTTCACGCACGTGATCTTTTTCTATTGAGCGAAAGTCAAGAAATCAGGTTTCGAATCAATGAAGTTACTAGAGAAAGGCCTCAAGATTGCTAAATAAATTTTTGCCAACCGTATTGTGATCTTTTTGCCAGATGCCGATCTTTTTGAGCCAGCAAAGCTTTTTGAGCTTTGGTAGCTGAACCTACTCGACCTTAATTCAAGCACGACTAAGTAGTTAAAGAAGTAATTTTATAGAGCTAAGGGTCAATTGCTGATGGTTAGTTTGCAATAAAAATGTAATAACTTTTATTAAATCCGGATGTCCGGATGTAAACCTAAAATTCACTAGACCGTTGAGTTACAGAAGGGATAAATTAATGGGCTTTTGCAGTAATTAATCCTTTCTATAACTCAAGGGCCTAGTGAATTTTAGATTCTATGAGTTGCCATTATCACTAGCGGGTTCTGTTCCTGCATGCACTCCTTGATACGAGTGTACCCTTTACATTTTCTTAAATTGCCGAAAGTTGAAAAAAATATGGCATTGTCGGCTTCGGCATACGTCGCCCAAATATCCGGGATACTATTATTCCTTTTACTAACATAAAGTACTTCATGACTTTAACCGGACTAATCCCAATAAGGCCTAGTTTACCATCTGGGTTGGAAGGTCAGATGACAGCCGCTTTTGTAAAAACTAGTGCATACGCCAATTACTGGGATTCGTTGCCAAGCGGACCCCAGGCTCCCATGAGCCGTGGCAAAATGCCGGGACAACGTGAGGACGATGATGTTTAAAAAATATACGCACTTCTAATATATTAAAGCGGCTGGCGTCACAGAAGTTGCGGCAGCCGATTTCAGTGCCCATGTACCAGCCGTTGAACGCGGTGGCGGTGAACTCGATACCGCCGCAGTCTAGTCTCATGTTGGCGACGGCAGGCATTGCGTACCAGCGCAGGCCGAGCTCTTTGAACCAGTCCAATCTGAGAAAGGACAAATTAATGAATGATGAGTGATCCTTCCGGCCGATTTCGGCCATGGCGACCACTTCGACTCCTAGTTTACTCGGCGCTCGCGCGCCCGAAGATGGCTGACATAGCCGATCTTCGAGGTTAATAATAACATTAAAAAGCCTCGCACAGAAATACAGACGAACATGGCGAAACTATAAGACTAAGGAACCCTAAAAAAGGATTTAAAAATCTGTATGGAGAGTATCATAAGAATCAAATGGATAAAGTTCATGGTACTTGTAAGTTTGTGAGTGACTATAAAATATAATATGTTTCAAAAGGCAAGAATCTAAATATAATGCCCTTTCCACCATATAAATAAAGTTAATTTCTCTGCACAATTACTATTATACAATTTATACCCTATCGGAAAAAGCATGCAACCCCGCGCGTGGTACTCGCTATGTACAAATTGCATAAAGTTCCTTCAATAGAAACTCGGATCGAAAAATTTGCATGTAGACCTCGGCTCACCTTACGTTAAGGGACAACATATAATACACAAGTGCACGTAACATTATTTTTCTCAAACATGCACGGAAATATTGCCTTGATAAATAGATTACGAAAGATCATATCGTCTCGAAAACTACTAAACTTTTAGAAGTCCATTTTCTGGACCAGCCTAATGTGCCTAGTTAGGTTATCTACTGATTACCGGGCATCCTGTATATAAGTACAACATACGTATTATCTGTGCTTGTCTTCTAGAAACACTGAGAAGCATGATTTGTAAGTGTCATTGAACTTGAAATATTATTTTCTTGGGATATGATAGACGCAATATCTCTTCATCGTGGGTTACGTCTCACGTAGCGCACTTTATAATAAAGATCGTAAAACTGCTACGTTTCTCTCACTACCTACTTTTTATTTCCCAATCAATAGAGAATGAGCTGAGCTTTTTATCTAGTACCTACCTATATTGTTGCTTATGCTTAGACCGCTTTTCTGAAATGATCTGAATTTGTTGCTACGATCATGCATTTCTTAAAAAAATATCTGAGTAATGCGTTATCCATGGGAAAATTGAGAAATGCTTCAAATCAGAGGCACATATGCATCTAACATTATTTGGTAGGTATGTATAAAGCTTGTATCAAAGGCATGCCAGTGGCCCCACTGACATCGGGCAATCCGCGGTGCGGTTTGCGGAAGGGCACGGGAGTATTGCCTTGCGGGATTAATATCAGTGGGCCGGTGCACGAAAGCTTGTTACTTGACGTGTAGTGTATGTAATTGGGATTATAATTATTTTTATTGAAAAGAAATAGAAACAAGCAACAACGGTTGCACTCCGGGAGTGCCGATAGAAGTGAAAACTCACCTCACTATGTTACCGACGCCCGGTAACACGATACATACGTTTAGCGGAGGTATTCCATTTATTTATTATATATTATTATCATTCTCAAATAAGATCACACTTTTTCATTGACATGTTTATTTACATACTGCCATGACAAGGTCAAATTATTTGAACATAGTCTTGAAAAGGAGTCCGCAACATAAATGTCAAATACCATTGAGTTTTTCTTTATTGATTTAAATGCCATTTAAATTATGAGTGGCCACCTTACGGGGCTTACGGTCACGTGATCGCCTTACGCCCATTACGGTCACGTGATCGCCTTACGCTGTCTCGAGTTTATCATCTTTTCCCCACCTCAAAAAGTGCCTAGCGCCGCTAAAGAAGTTTTCACTTCAAAACTTCCTCTATTAGTATAATCTGATATAAGTGATGCTTATATTCCAGAAAAAAGTGGTAAGTATTTTGCGAGATAACAAAAGAGGTTCCCACAGAAGTAAATC
Source organism: Cydia amplana (assembly GCF_948474715.1). NCBI lineage: Eukaryota > Metazoa > Arthropoda > Insecta > Lepidoptera > Tortricidae > Cydia > Cydia amplana. The sequence goes on along the minus strand of NC_086074.1, from coordinate 15,991,933 downwards.
CAATCCATTCACTTAATTTTATAAGTACATAGCTGCATTTCCATAAATGTACCTATGTACACATGAATTTGGTTAATAGATATCGTAATATACTGTTTACAGTACCGAGATATGCGGAATTCTTGTAAAAGAAAACATCTAGAAAATTAATTTCTGAATCACCTTTCTAACGTCAGTATAATTACCAAGTTTATTTACGTACGCGTATCCCGTGTGTCATCACATCGTCATTTCGCCTACGTCTGACATCAATACGTAATGTCTTACACATCAACCATGTAGAACAATGACGTTTCCCTAAACGATCATTGATCCATAAAATAGACAATTATTACCTATTACTTCTCGGTGGTGTAACATTATTCTATGAATATCTTCCTACACATCAATAGGTATTATTATCATTTCATCTTTCTGTCTCATCAGTTATGAAAATTAGGTAACAACTTGGTAAGTAACCTATAACTATTTAAAATATAGTTATAAGTTATATACATAAGTATGTTGGATTGGAAATAAAGTGACTGACAAGCCTTAATTTATATTTATAGTTAATTGTTTCTGTAACAATCAACATTATGCAAGATGATAAAACAAAATAAAGTGTAAAAGATTTTATACAAAGCAGTGACTTCATTATTATGGCATCATTCACAAACGTCTTTAGTGTATTTTCCCCATTCCTTTTTGTGTAATATATGTATGTTTTTCCTATAAATTTTGTATGTATTTATATCCTTTATCTTTTTGGTACCTTGTTGTACATTTTGCTGCATTCGTCACCCTCTTTTCACTTTCTCCTCTCATCTACTCAAAGGTTAACTGGAAGAGATCCCTCATAGGGATAAGTTCGCCTTTGTACTTCTCACTACTTGTATGTTATTTTTAATATGTCTTTTTGTACAATGAAGAGTTTACTACTACTACTACTACGTCTATGAAATCTTAAACGCTATTAAAATTCGTTTGTATCTGCCCCTTTACACTTTTGTGTATGTAAGAAACAGATGAAGAAGAGATGAAGTTTAATAAAGGCATGTTAAGTTTTAAATTAATGAGTATGGGGGTTGATCTGTACTGGTACTTACTCAGGATGTTCCATCTGGACTTCCAATACAATATCCCGGGGTAAATCGAAGAACTCAGGCTCCTTGCCGTCAGCCTGGAGCACTAGCGGCAAAATGTCCCACATCTTGTACGGTGGTTTCCATCCCAGTTTTATGCAGATCTAGTCGAAATAAAAAAAACATGTTTTTTTTTGTTGACAAGATAACAGAAAAAAAGTTAGTTTATTTTTGAAAAATGGCGGTCAAAATGGCGTGGGATAGACGGATGACGTAAAAACGTTGAACAGATGTTGGCTCTTTGCCGTTTGAGTGAGTGTTTAACTCAATGTTTACTAATACACTGCCACTGCGGGGTTGCGATCTGCATCGCAGCCATAATTGCGTGTTTTTTAGTTTTCAGATATATTTTATAATAATATATATGCTAGTTTTAAGGTATTTAGAGACAAACCAAAGAAAGTCTGCAGCGCAATAATTTGACATCGAATTAAAAAACTACATATGGCAATGTTTTTAAGCAGTCAGTAAACGTCATGCACTATGGTATGTGTTTGTCAAAATCGTTTAAATATTCATTGTGTTTTGTGATGAACGGAATAAACATGGTGAAACCTTACAAAACCGGCGTGCGGGAGTTACTTTTCCGCATGACGAATAATTTTACACTTGTAAAAATTCAGCACGAGGCGATTCAAGCTGAAAAACGACAATGTTTACAAAATTTGGAGTTGATGACGGGTAAGTGGAATGAAACATCTTAATACTTCACCATATGTACCTACTTAGATAATATAATATTGGTTTAGACAAAGGTTTCACAGCAAATTGAACACACCTAATAGGTATAGGCATACTTATGAACTTCCTCTAACATTTCGAGAAACTTATTGGTACTAGCCGGGTTTTGAGCTCGAACCCACAACCTCCATGCTTATGCTCACGGCATGGGTACCTACTAGTTAAAGCTAAAATTAATTTTTAATATATGTTTATTGTTTTAATGGTTTATTTCGTTTTTCCGAAAACTTTAGTTCGCAAATTGCGGGCAATTTCTCTGTCAATCTAATTACGCCTTAATGGGAGTAAAAGAAAAAGATGCTCGCATATTGAGAACTTCGGTGTTCGCGGTAGGCCCTCTGTACCTATTTACCGCCGTCGCGGATATTACAAAAGCTTATTAATTTTGATGAAGCCAAATGTCACATTCTCCCAATATTATTTATCAATATTAGTATATGTCTACATATTAATAGTGACATCTATTGTTGGAATGAAATTTATTTTACCATAAAAATTAAGCTGTGCATACAGCTTAATTTTTTCATAGACGGTAAATATGGTAGAAATTTCACAAGTATCAAGACTATTTAATCCATTTTCTGTGGTGTTGTCGCATACTGATTTTTAAAAACTACTTTTAATCTAGCGCTGCAGACTTTCTTTGGTTTGTCTCTATCTATGGGCCAACAGTTGCCTGAAAATAAAGATTTTCATTTCGGTACCGATTCAAAATGTAGATTGAAATTTTAAAAACAAATGCTTACTTCAGACTAAATGTAATATAAACGAGATGGAACGGTAATGAAACTAAGTAGGTACCATACTTAGTCCCATACCGTCCACTTAAGGAAAGAAAAAACATTCAAACATTCAAAAGCGTAACAAATTATATAAATCCAAGTCTCGCAGATAAAAAAGTTGTGAGATTGTTAGAGTATTTTATAAAAGAAACTTGTCACAAATTACTTAACAACGTGTTATGGTAACGGTTCTTACATTTTTTTTTCTATAGTATGGCCAGAAGTGCCAGAACTAACCATTCCAACAGTGTATGTAAAATGTACATTACAAACACTGGTCAGATGATTAGTCGTGCGAAGCCGACAAAATGGAAATACCTATTTCGGTTCATTTCCTAATCCCGAACCACACTGGCTAGGAAATGACCACGTTGATTAGATCACATCCGTGAATTTGACTCGTCTACAACCGCATCTAATCGACCCGGCTCATTTTACCGGCTTCTCTTATATCGTCAACAGTCTAATAGTAGTTTATGTGACTGCTACATAATGAGAGGCATTAAAATACGAGTGTGGGTTTAAGAAACGAACGTTAGTGAGTTTCTTAAAAGGATCACACGAGTGTTGTAATGCCTAATTATGTACAGTTACATACACTACTTTATCTAAACACATACTTAAAACTAACTAAGAGATAAACTGTACGTCAAATGGCGGCGAATGAAAACTTTTTTCAGGCATGTCACACATCCGTAGTTTTTTTTTATTCCTAGACAAAAGAATGAAGTCCCTATTCTCATGTCACTCGAGATCAAATATCGTGCGGTTTATATTAAAAAAACATACTAAATTGACGTTTCGTATCGATAACTGTTTTAATATCTATGGATACTAGAATAGAGACCCACTTGAGTTTTGACTGCTGTTCCAAATTTAAACTCATAACCTAACAAAAATCTATAACGTTATGTACATTAAAGTACAAATTTTCCTACTACCACAGATAAGAAAGTTCTCATAGTAAAATTGGTTGTAATAAAGCTTGTCATTTCCTACGGTTTCTGAACGCATTATAGAGCACTAATGACATGTGTGTAGATAAATGTAGTTTCAAGTTTTATTTTGTGGATTTACGGCGTTATTCATAAACGTCTGCTAAGTTAATCAGCTGATGATCGTCGTTTGTCCTTATTTGTCGTTATGCCATAGATAGGGAGAAACGACAATCATCAGCTGATTAACTCAGCAGATGTTTATAAATAACGCCGTTAATCTATATTTAACCTTTTGAACGCCAAACGGCGTATCTATTTGCCGTGCCACTGACGCCACGGGGGTAAAATTTAGTTTTGTGAATAAATAATGCCAACCTAAAAGTAGGGTGTTTTTCAGTAGATTTTCATCAAAAAACGATCGACGTCAAATGCCGTCTGTGGCGTTCAAAAGGTTAAGAAATTGCCCCGAGTGTTGTTGTGTAACTTACATTTGTAAATTCGATTCTGCCAGGGTCGCCTAAGACTGATCCGTCTTCTTGCACGTAGCCCGCGTAGTTGATGAGCTGTGGGTTCCATATCCTGTAGTCATGGTTGCCGTCTGTGCGTTGGGGGAATATGGTGATTGCCGATCTGTTGACAGATGATAAAGATTTTTAATTTAACGTACAATTGTAGTAGGAAGCTGTAATGACAGTGAACATTAATGGTCTTCGGAATGCCAATGACACCTAATTCAATTTAAGTATTTGTAGTGTCATATTTAACTATATTTGTATAATAGTTACATTTCGACATCGTTTGTGTATATGACACCGTAAGTTGTAAACCCGTTAGTTTATAATCTAACGTAGGTTAGGTTAGGTTAGATTATAATCTCCCTACCGTCAGTTTATAATGTAACTAGCGAGATTATAATATGACGAGTGTTTACAATTTTACGGTGACATATACAATGTAATGTGGGAACCCTAAACTTAATATCAAAGGTAAAAATGGAAAAATTTACACCCGCAATCCAATCGTAATTTGGAGTATCGCTAGCAGACGAAGGTATCAAAAAAATTGGTTTAATCAACATTGTCTGGCCTTAATAAACAGTGTTTTTGTACCAATTAGAATCGCTGGTTTTCATGTCAGGCGATGATTGTCATTGTCATACCTATACATATATACTATGAAAAGCCGACAAAGGGAAGAACCCATTAGAACTGCCCAATAATAAAATGACACCACCTAATAACGTACCTACATTGATAAAAAATGTGAGTGACCTTGATATATAACGATATATACGCTTGCAATAAGATGTAATAAGGCACAACTCGATACTATCACATTTTTTTATCTCAGCATGGCGTTTTATCATGATCTCCGTTCGGCATCTTCAGATGTTATAGAGGTGATTTGTGAGCTCTGACATTGGATCAGATGAATGGAGTTCTTACCGAATATTTCCTTTATTCGTCGCGTATTTTATATGAGTACAAAGCGCCTCGAACATTCCTTTTGCTGTTGTAACTTCTCTACAATCGAACACCTGAAAAAATAAATGTTTTGTAATGTTATATTGTTTATTTTTTCTCATAGTAATTATACTCATAAGAGTCAAATCAGCATAGCGGAGCCACGACATTATTGAATCCTAGTACAGGTAGATTTAGGTAAAGGCATTTCCTCTAAAATAAATGAATAAACTCACGGTTTTTTCTATAGCTTCACAGAATTTTGAAGCTGGTTTACATTAAGTTTGATTAAGAAATCTTATAAAAAGTTATCAAGTACGTACAAAATGTCCCATTTTAAACCTAACGCGAGACAAATGGCGTCCTATCTCAGGCTCGTTATAAGTTGTCGCTGGTCTTTAACTTTGTAACCCTAATTAAAAGTTCACATGTATTCTTTGCGGTAAACTCAAAGAAATATTACGAATAAGTTGGATTATACTTACGGTTTAAGCGCGCCTAAAATTCTACTTAAAAGTGACACTAAACAACTAGCACCATCTATTTAATTCCAAATAAAGTCTGTATATCATATAGGCCAACTGCCTAATAACATTTCTACCAGTATAGTATATCGTTTGCTACCAGTTCAAGGCAAGAATTAAATATTTCTAATCAATTAAATCGATTTTTCGGTATAAATTAAATACTTTCTAAACTTTTCATAATCCTAGTTCAGCATCTCTTTTTTCTATTTTACAAAAAGCTAGTAACTACTCGTTTTCCAATTTTCCCTGATAGCTATAGTAATTTTCATAGGTATTTATGTTACCACTTCACACTACTTGTATTCAAACAGCGCTCCGGTTGGACGAAAAACGCCAAAGAATTTATGATATAGGCACTTTGATAAGTCTCATTTATTTTGATGAAAAAGCAGTAGCGATACCATCAACGCTCTATTATTTCTGTTCACGAAGTGCAGATAGCCTCTCTGAATTCAACGAGTTCGATAAACACGACATTAAAACAATCCCATTTTAAATCCCTAAAGAAATTTACATTTCAAACGTTACCTTGTTTATGTCCAAAGAAAATCGGCGCCAGTCAAAGCAAAACACGACATGAATGTTTGAAAAATCAGGTTTTTGTAAATAATGAATGACAGCGATAAAATTATCTGCATTACGTGATATACCTACCGAGCTATAAAAAGAGACAGAAATCTAATTACGTTTTGTATTCTCGCTATACCTGTAAGAAAAATAAAAGAAGATCTATTTCTTCGTCTCTTCTACTCCTCGGATCATCAGTGTGTATGTAGGCATACTAGTTGTTCATAAAAAACCAACAGATATATTTAATATAAATGTCCTCGCTTAAGTATCTGGTTTCCTAGAGAGTACGCCTTGTTTACGAATGTCGCATTATCTTCTGTGGAGGTTTGCATAAACTGCGCACACATTTAGCAACGTACCTACTAAAATACAAATTAGGTACAAGACAGGCAAGTGCATTTAACAAATGTTGAGATCAAATCGAGAAAAGTAAATTGGAAATTTTATTATCTGCGTATATATCTCACTTACATAAGTATTCGAGCGATAGAGAGGTAAATAGACGAACTAAGGAAATAATTGGTTCGCAGTAGACACTCTGCTAGCTTATAAAGGCATTACATATCAGCCCGGTCGCCATGATTTGCGGTCCTTGCGGTTCCTGGGTTCCCCTCAGAACCCTTAGTAACCTGGAACGCCGGTCAAACCGTTGATCGAGCATGGGCGAGTCGAATCAAACTAATAACAATATAAGTGGGGCGTAATTTGTTTTTGTATAAAACGCCACAAAACTGTTTTTTTTTTTAATGGAAAACTGAGGACAATTTTGTGTCTTCTTTTAAATCTTCTCGAAAATTTCACAGAAAATAAAGAAACTTCGTTTTGGAAATGAAAAATTTCGCAAACCGTAGATAAATATGAGAAGCTATGTATGTTCGGAGTCGAATTAACCAAGGTATTAATGACTAAATGTGAGACAAATGAAGTTTGTTAATCATCGGTGTTATTTCTTTTAAATAATACTAACCTGCAGTTTCTTCCACTGTATCCGGCCAATGCATCGCGTCGCGTTTCGCCATGCTAGCTTGGTCGCGTACACCAGTTCAGGGCTCTTCAAATCGTACGTGCCTTTTTTTTCCAACTCCACCTTGACTTCCTGCAGCCTAGCCCTGTGCGCATCAGAATTTTCTCTGCAAGAACATCACATTATTACTTATCAAAGTAATTAAAACCTTGTACACATGACTTTAAAGTCGAAAAACTGAATAACGGCTGCAAATGATTTCATAAAACGTATTTTTATCACTATGCAAATAGTAGTTTTTCCGCAACGTTTCGCACGGTTTCTTTTAGTTTTTGCTTTTATCTTTAGCAGTGTTTTAATGGAAAAAAGCTTGTGAAAATATTTGGAACGTACGTTATTCCGTTTCATCTCATGCAATTTAGTGTTGAAATTGAAGCTAACGCACACATGTGCCATATGCACACAGTGTACACCCATGAATATGGAACAACATTCTGTGTATATATAGGACTCACTAGGACGCTTCAAGGCATGAGTGAATCTTCTGAGTACACTTCAGTAGATGTTTCTTTTGTGTGCCCTAAAACTATCTTCGTCAAAGATTCATTTATCAGATGAATCATATGCCAAACGATTAATTTTGCAGTTGTTACCTCTCCATCGTAATCGCTTCTAAAAAAACTGTCTACCTAATACTGTTGTCAAGCAAAAGAGTTGCATACAACATTGAGTAACAAATTTTCTTCAATGAAGTATCCTACTGACGGTATACCATTTTTTTTATTCGTTAACTTTTAATAACTGATTGTCGTCATAATACGTTGCGTCTGCATTGAAGTTGATGTTGTTCTGTCTCGTCTAAGTTTATAAAAAGAGATGTTGTATCAAGTCACGATCTACTAAAATGTTCCGTAGGTGGCCTATTGTGGAAAAAGATTATAATTACCAGAAAAATGCTTGATTGGTAAATTTAAATATCGAAAATGGTCTATAACTATAAGAGTTGTCCTGGGGAACCTGGCCATGGCAAGAAGAGATAAGAAAATATTGATTAACCCTAGTGTATTTTCTACAGTAGCTCAGGGTTGTCAGTGGTTGTCCTACCTGCGTATTGATGCGTAGTATTCCTTGAAGAACTTTTCGGCGTCGCAGTAGATCTCGTCGGGGGTGCGAACGGCGTCCGGCCGCGGGATGTCGATGACACTGCCCGAGCACACGACGCGGGTGCAGCGGGACTCCTGAAATGTACCAAATAAATGACAATGTATGATTTTATCGACCGTAGCTCAGTTAGTATAGTGACTCTGCCTACGAAGCTTGAGGCCCTGGGTTCAAATTCCGGTCAAAAGTGTCATTTTTTTTACCAAAAACGTCACTTTTGACTGATCAGATCCATATCTAATCCAAATCTAATTCACAACCTCTAATTAAAATTAGAATACGCCTGTTGATCATAAATATTTGTTCTGGATGATTTATGAAATAAATAAATAAATAAACATTGTACAATATTACTAAACTCTTATATTTTTTATTCATAGAGAAGAAGAAGATTTGAAATAGATGGGTAGGTAGGTAAGGACCTTTAAATGCATGTTTTCATTGAGAAATTATAACTCGACCATTATTAGATGATCGCTGATCAATTATCGTCAACTTTGAATCGCACGCTATACTTAACTCAATCTCACAAAAACGACGAACGATGAAAAAAAAGACGGACCTTGAGACAATTATTCGTAGAACCATTGTAATAGTTTTTGTTGAGATATCTGCAATCTACCTATTGATGTGTGCTATTGAACTGTATATTAATTTACGAATACCTATGTCATTCAACATTGCCATCAGCCTATATACCTACGTCCCACTGCTGGGCACAGGCCTACAATTAGATGATGAAATTTTGCGTGCAATTTCATCACGTAACAGTTAGTAATCTATAGTTCGTTTTTGCTTGTTTTTATAAAGGTTTTATCTCCTTACGTGAGGATATTATAGATATTATTAAGAGGCAACAGGAGTGGTCATTTCTCCATACAAACGTACTCGACTATTTCCACCGTGGATTTTGAAGCTAGAGCAATGATTTTTTCAACACAGGTTAATATTGTCAATATCTGTGTCGGACCGTTTTGCTTTTTTTGATATTTTTGTTTTTTAAGGCGCTAGAGCCCTTCAAAAATGGCCATAATGGCCTAATTGACCATGCCGCAATGAGACGCTTGGTATTCAAAACTGATATCAATTGGCCAAAAAAGCAAAACGGTCCGACACAGATAATTTCATAATCATTTAGATTTCCAAATTTGGTTACGATTGGTTAAGTTTTGGAGGAGGAAACAGTCGAGTACGAAACCTCGATTTTTGAGATTATTACGCAGGATTTTTCGCCTTGTCCTTATCGCACTAGTTTTAGGAGCCGCTTCCGTTAGCGAGACGGGTATATTTACCTAAAATATTTAAATCTCAGCTCCTGTTTCGTCTTAACATAAAATCGAACCACACAAGGAGCGTGTTCAAGTATAACGGTATAACTACCCTACCGCAATTGATCACTCGGCCCATAGTTATCCAACAATACGTCACGTACATATTACCGCGATACATATATCGGCTCATTGAAGCCGAGAAGCAGCTTGATTACACGCGTAGGTAGTCGGAGACACAATGCCTTTGAACCCCTATCGATAAGTAATTACGGTTAATGCAAATATACAACAACTGTTACATGATTGCTGTAATTATAAATAGATTTGTAGGATTATACTGGTGAATAGGTACATTTGTTAAGAATATCATCTTCTTAGCGCTGTCCCGACATTTTGCCACGGCTCACTTGAGGAGCCTGGGTCTAGGGATAAGATAAACGAAGTTTCGTTATCTGCCTCTATCGCATGAATATGCAAATGATAGAGAGGTATGTCTATTTCGCGAGAGGCCCTCTGGCGCTCGCTTGGCAATCTTACTCCAAGAATTGGCCATGGCACTAGTCAGACATCAAGAATATTAATGAATTTAATTTAACAATAATAATTTCTCACGAAGTTTTGGTATTCTTTTTATAATGGATTAATAATTGCATAGCTGTCTCCAAAAATAAGAAAAAAAAATGTTGTCTAGAGTAGATATTGATCTCTTGTAGTACGGCAGGTAAACAACAACAAAGTATCACAAAAAGTACATTTACAGCTTTTTTGAAACCTACTATTTACGTAAATTATTATTGAGTGCAATATGTGTATATCGATTACATTTTAATCTCCTAGTTAAAAGCATTTTGTGGTAACACGCACCGCACACAAAACGCGTTGTACCTAGATAACGTTAATTATAATGTTGTTGGTATAATGATTAATACCTTCGCCATGGTACTAAAATATTTTAACATATTTTATGCTCATTAATGTTCTATTAAGATGTCAAATCAACGAGTAGATTTATCGCCTATGATATCAGCTTGATAAAACTGAGTAGACACTTTAGAAATACAATATGTATAATTATAATAATATACATCTAGGCTGTACAATACAGTAACTGATTTACTGTTTTTTCTTCATAGAAGAAATAATAAATTTAATGTCTTCACAGTTCTATAATCTTTAGGTAATTTCTTAATTACCTATTCTCACAGATTGCTCCGACTATTCTCACTGGATCGTTTGCATGTCAGTAGAGAAGGTGCGACCAAGAAACAAGTAATTTATAAGCTTGTGTCTAGAAATTCATTAGTGACTTAATTACGCTATGCTAAAAGAAGTTTCTTATTACACCGAAGTAAAGGGCAGACTGGATCCAGAAGTTTTACTTCTCTTCTCTTGTAGTTAGTTGGATGGCTTGATTACCTAGTATTTAGATAGTGACTTTTATATCTCTGTACTGATTTTCTCTTCCGCACCAATTGTAAGTTTCTGTTTGGCCCAATGGTTGACTGGTAGAGAATGCCTTATGGCATTAAGTCCGCCATTTGTACTTTCTTGTATTGTGCAATAAAGTTTAAATAAATAATTAAATAAAATCACTAGGAAATTAAAAATGGCGGTTATAATATTAAATGTCCTTATTCCTTGTAATTACTATATATTTTGTACAGGTATCTAACAGATACCTACATAAAGTCACGGTTTAAGATGTGGTTGCGACCAATTCAGCAAAAAATATGTGTTTATTATGCGTAATTAAGGTCTTAATATTATTGGCATTTTTGGCAATTTTTCATATTGATATAGGCTTATTCATTTCATTTTGGGTGTACGAGTACAGGAAAAAAAAGTTCGTGTCGCAGAGAGGTTTCATGTAGACATGAAGTTGATATTTGCCTCCGCCAATACCCTGCAAGATTGTTCCGGTATTTGGTTAGTTTTACAAATGTTTGTTTCCAAGTACTTTCCTATCATTGACGTATAATATTTAAGGACGGGCTAATGGGGCACTAAAAATGGTACTAGTTCAGCGGTGTTACTCACGAATTCCAGCCAATCGTGCAGTCTAACGCAACTAGTTGCGACCAATAGCGCGCGTAATGCGAACTCGTCAACCAATCGCGCGCGTGATGCGAACTCATCAACCAATCGGGTTGTAGCGATTTCACATCGCTGTACTGGCCCCTGTCATGCCTCATTATTATTGCCCGTAAAGCCAGTCCCTAGATATCTATGTCAATGTTTCCTATATGCAACGTGCTCTGCTCACTGCCCATTATCACAACTCTACTAGCTATGTCGGTCATATGAGTTTTCCTGTGAATCTACTCTACTGGTGCTACTGGAGAATGTAAATATGCTCTACCTTAAGCATTTTGCCACGCAGTTAATAATTTTACCTACTTATCTGAATATATAGGTAAAAATATTCCTAGCCACGAGACATAAGTATAAAGTTTGAATTATCTACGTCAATTTCCAGTTCTGGCAGCAACTTTGCCCGGTTTCTTAGAAAGAGCTTAGTTCCTGAAACGCCACAACTTTAATGCGGGCGCTGCCTTATTACGATCGCTATTTTTTAATTGAGCGTATAGCATGACTAATACAAGGTGAACGACTTGTCATCGATCTAATTGTAAATGAAGTCCGGGTGAGGAAATTTCACAGAGTTCTTATCTTGATCGAATTAGAAGGCATTCAGTGGCATTCGAAATTAAAATCTAAACTTGTTTTGATATTGATTGGAAATTATTGGCAGATCATTTCGCGTGCACTCCTATACAGGCGCGAGCCAGCTGCAGTGGGTGCGTAGCCAACGTGCAATTGTTAACGCTCCGTAGCGAACGAAACGCAACTGTCACTTTCGCAATAGTGGGGAAGAGTGATAGAGAGATATGATTACGATACGCTACAGAGCGTTAACGATTGGCACATTGGGTACGCGCTAGCATAATGTCAAGTCATTATCAAATCGAAATAAGATTTTGAAAGTGGGAATGCCGCTCATTGTTTAGCTAATACTGTTGCGCGGACGCAGGGTATTTCCCGTATCCGTCTCGAGCCGGCCGCTGATTGGTTGGTCGCTTTGCGTGACGTCATATGCAACTCCGTTACTTCGAACTTGGTGGTCTTGACTTTGTAAATGAAACCTGTTGCCTGTCTGATTCCGAAACAATACGGATAAAATAAAATGATACTGGTTTAATAATATAATTATATTAAACGTAAGTACGTACACATGTAGTTATAACTGCTTTATAGAGTTGGCCCAATTAGTAAGAGGTCCGTCCGTTCATAAAACTTAATTATTAAAGTTTAGAGCTTTTGGTATTCAGAAGAGAGCTTATGATATAACGTACAAATTTTCATGATGATATGTATACGTTAATAAAATAATTAATTATTCACAACGCGGTGATATGATGTAATTTATATATTCGTGAACTATTTTATAGTAGTTTTAAATAACCCATAAATATGAAGTTACCGTTTATAATATTTGCGTTTGGCATACAAATTAATACGTTTCTGGCATATTTTAGCGATTGATCTGATTTCGTAAAAATATATTGATCGAGTTCTCACATAAATCACATAAATTAAATTATTTCCAAACGCGTCGGAAATCCGTGATGAATCGGAAAAACATCTTAATAAACTTGCCACTGCTACTTATGCTTTATGATTAGCTAAATGGTACCTTTTTTAGTTTTCCTCAATGGCATTTAAATTACAACCGGTTAGCCAGTACGGTATATCGTACCTAATATTAGGCAGGTTCGTGAAGACGTGATTATATATGATCGAACTATTATTAGAAACTTTAAAATGTAAGTGACTCTCCGAGTTTATAAATATGGATAGCAAATTTATTGCTACATAAAGTGTTACATTTATATTGACCGTTTTATTTATTTTAATAAATTTGACTGCAATGGCTAAAGAGTGCGCACTTTCCTTAAATATTTACTTGATTATGATAAATTCAAGCACCTCAATCACCTTCTGTCCTTAAGATTTAGACTTCCGATCAAAATTCACATTGTGTTAATCTAGATTATACATTTCAAGTAATTATTAGTATAAGTACCATGTGAAATAAAATAGTTATTTACCAATTAGGCTTTCAGGTAGGTATGGAATTATTAAACAATTTCTGTCAATACTACACGTATATCTAACCAAAAGGGCCAATTTTCTGCCCTTCATTAACGTAACATGTAACGTATTACCAGAGACGAGTAATAAATAAGAACATACATGTAGGTCTAAACGGTAGCCAATGACATAAGATCATTGGCTTTCGTTTGATCCATATATTGAACGCCACACCGTGTATACAAAAATGATGACAATCTGGGGGCACGGTAGTGCCCCCGCCAAGACGAGCAAAGCGAAGCGCAAGGGCACTACCTACCTTTTCTCGAAGCGCTTCGTCGTTTTTTTGAACCCTCTTAACTTGGGTTTGGATTATACCAGATAAACAAAACTCTCGGGATATGATGTCAATAGTGGACTTATTAAGCATAAAAAATTTCAATTGCATAGCTCTTATATTTAAGATTTTATTAATGTCTAAAAAACCCCGATTTCGTCACTGACTCACTCACTCACTGTTGATCATCAAAACCTCTAGGGTACTTCCTGAAGTCCTAGGAAGCTGAAATTTGGTATGTGAGATAGTATTAGTCCACAAACAACAAAATAATTCAAAAACTTTAAATTATTAGCCCCTAAGGGGGTGAAAAGGGGGGTGGAATTTTGTACGGGAAATCAATAGGTAACTGCGGAACCGATTTAGTTGAAATTTGGTATGTAGATAGTTATTGTTATGGAGAAGGATATAAAATAGTTTCAACCCCAAAATCACCCCGTAAGGGTGAAAAGGGGTGGAAAAAGGCGTTAGGGGAAAAAGGGGGTTGAAGTTTGTATGGGGAATCAGTAAAAAGCAGATTGTGTATAAAATATGCCCCCAGGTACGTATTTCAGGTTTATTAATAGTAAATCACCCGCAACCCTTTAAATCAGAAGATTGTCTTAAGCAACTTACAAAAATATGTGAAATCCTACCAAAAACATTTTCATGTAAAATGTTGCCAAGACGAAACCATAAGGCTCGCACTGACAAAAAGTTATCAGATCTCTTGTAGAGCCAAGCTTCTAACTCTACAGGCCCTACCTTCACAGACTCTACACCTTAGTCAAAATATGTGGCTTGGCCGTTTCATTATTACAAGAACTATATTATAATAAAAAATAATGAATTGTGAATACATTTTTCACCTAACGCCCATGTGACGAAACGGTCAAGCCACATATTTGAACTAAGGTGTAGAGTCTGTGAAGGTAGGGCCTGTAGAGTTAGAAGCTTGGCTCTACAAGAGATCTGATAACTTTTTGTCAGTGCGAGCCTTATGGTTTCGTCTTGGCAACATTTTACATGAAAATGTTTTTGGTAGGATAACTTACTTACTTTATCATAAATAGGTACAATCAGTGTTTCCCGGGCCTGGGATGATTGATGATTAGTACACCGGATATGTATTATGAAAGGTGTATGCAGACCAAACCAACACGTAAATGACGTTTAGAATTCAATGAAGTATAAGGCTGCGGTCTGCGGTTTGTTCCTGGTTCGTCGTATTCCTGTTTCGTCGTATTCCTGTTTCGTCGTGTTCCTGATTCGTCGTATTCTTGTTTCGTGGGAATTATATGCATATAATTAAATATGTCGTGCAGTAAACCAATATTTACTACCTAAATATGAAGATTTAATGTAATCACCAGTGATCGTACTTTTTCTAGCATTTTTAGCACATTTCGACGAATTAGGAATCCGACGAAACAGGAATACGGCGAACCAGGAACAAACCCGGTCTGCTTAAGACAGGAGGGTACGGCGAGCGGATACTGATGGTCCCGCCATTACCTTGGAAACACTCAGAGATTACACCCGCCAGGGTGTGATATCAGATGGGAGAGAATGTTTGGATTTAGATTGGACTGGACAGTCCTCATTATTGACATGTCTTTGGTAACGGTGGTTGGCATAACGATGATAAAGTACTTTTAGGCGTCGTCTGACGGCCGTGAGAACTTCACGTGATAATTTAATAACAAAGCGGGCCTGTAGCAAACGTTCGAGTTAAATACGCACGAGTTTCCGAACGGCTTGTTAGTGAGTTATTATTAATTTATTGGTACGAGGAATTTGTAAGTGGGTACAGACGGTTGCCGATTCTGAGTAAAATGTCTGGCGGTTTAAGCAAACTTTGATAGAATGATAAGTGCAAATAACCCGTTAATAGCCGCAAAGAGCAGCTCACATAATACCTACCTATATTACTTAAAATTATCAAGTTTGATGTCATACTAGTATCAAGATATCAAACTTACAAATCAGCACACTCATTGTAAAAATCCCTATTGACTATTATTGGGTTATTCTCAGCATAAAAAATGATTTATTTAATACTCTATTGATTCTCAAATGTCACTGAAATTTGTTTCCATTGATATAGATATATGGTATAATTGATATGAATTGCTGATACTAATCTAATGTTTAAAGCACCGAATAGTGGCATTGTGTTTTTTTCCCTTGCCTTGACACCAAACCGGTACAATAGAACTGTAAAGTATCACAAATTACAATAGTCGCAAATGTACATTAATATTGGGCATTTATTTTACTAGTGGTTATGAGCTTATGAGACGCATAGCTTATTAACTTCAAGAAAAAAAATATTGACAAATGTATGAATGAGGATGACATACAGATGTTTAAAATCGCTAGTCATTGTGATAATATCTACGTTTTTAGAGTCTGAATTGTTATGGTCATCCATTAAGACACTTTTATATTGTGCTTAATTGCTGAGCTGCATTCTAGCATAAAAATCTGGTACAAAAATAGACAGATATCTTATAATATATATTTAAATAAAATCTGCAACTGCAATGTATAGTGTGTTTTATCTAAATATCCATCTAAGTAGTGACATATAAATATTCTTTACTCAGGCAGTTCTTGCGCGTCTACCACAAAGTAAACATATAACCCGATACACATACGATACATGCATAATACGCAGGGCACTCTCCGTTCACTTGGAGCGCAACCAATCCGCTTTCCACAACCAGCATCGTCCATAATGTACACACACATGACACACAGTTTAGGCTCCTCTCGCGCTCTAATGGCATTGGGTAGGCGTTGCAATTGAAACCTAAAGGGACACTATTCGAGACATTTTGTAAGCTTGTTAGATTACTAATCTTTTTATGGCTTGAAACGTTGCAAATTACATGGTATCTTAGGTGTGATGACCCTTTGGCCAAAGTATTAAAGAACTTGGCCGGTTTTATAATCCGTGTAGCTATAGCCGTGTAGCTGTAATGTATGAAAACACACTTTTTGTTTGTATTTATCGTCCCGATGTATTTTAACGGATCTTTGCTTTTTTTACTACTTAGTTGGCAAAATGAGATTTTAATCGTTTTATATGCAAAGCAAAAGAATATCACGAACTCCTCAATACAGTGAAATTTAACAACATGAGCAATATGATCATGTCCATGTCAACACACCATTTTTGGTCACGACACTAATACGTAGTTAGGCATGATTATTTCCGCCAAACGCTGGACAAATGTTTGATTGTTATGATAACGTTGGAAAGGCTTCGTGTGCGTGGAATATGAATTATCATTTAGACAAAACGCATGAGTATGAAAATTTTGACATACGCACCGAATAAATAATAGTATACTAAGTACAGAAGACTCACTCTCTAACAAAACGCGTCTGTTACGATCAGCACAGATATGGCCGCTAGGTGGCGGCAGCGCCACGCGTGGCTTATGGCTTTCCCCAAAATTGGGGCCGAACGGATGTACTTTTATTAGCTACCTGTAGCAAAGCGACGAAATCGCGGAGTGAGACACGCCTGACATACGTTTTAGTGACGGGGTTCTGCGTGTTGTATTTTTGCTACAATAAAATGAGACTGAATTTTTTTCTTCTATGAGTACCTACCTATTGCAATATTGGTCGGTTGCTTAACAAAAAGGGCCGTCTAATGGTAACTACTTTTAATCTACGGTTTTGGCAGCTTTGGGCGCTTATATCTACAAACTGAGCATTTTCTGTGTAGCTAGCAGTAGGTCTGGCGCCATCAGCATATACCTAGTGCAATTTAATCCATATTGTTCCTAAATACTAAGATACATAAAATTCAGTAATCCCATAATCCAGTGTATTTCAGTGATGCTTTGAAGAAGTATTTATGCAGAAGTCCTTTGCAATCAGGAATCACCTATACCTAGTAAATGTCATGTCAAATGTACCTATATTATAAATACTGGTTCGCCATGCAGATCTAGTAGTGACATCACCATGTATAAAAGTCAAGTAGGTACTTTATTTTCATTAAAATAGAGTTGCATTTCAGATGTTTTTGGAACAAGATGTCGTGACTAATCAACGTGTCTTGCTCTTTAGTTAGTATAGTTAATTAATTATAGCACATTGGGAACTTTGCCACAGTAAAATTACTGCAGATACCTAGTTTTACATTTCTATAAAAGTAATTTCTGTAAAATAAATCTTAGTGAGCAACACTTGTTGATAGGTAACGTCTGCCGTACTACCGTACTCGTATGAAAATAATGACGATACGTTACAAATGTTACAATTTTATTTTATTATTATTTTGAGTTTTATTCACCAGTACTAGAGTTCACTTTTATTAGCGATTTCATCAAGATGTAGCTTTATTGAATTATATTTGAGTGATATAAAGTTATAATACTGTGAGATCCTCGTATTTCAGCCCGTACAAGATTATAACCTTTTTCATGTAATGTCATTGAGTTTTTCTTTATTGATTTAAATGCCATCTAAACCTTACGGTCACATGATCGCCTTACGCTGTCTCGAGTTTATCATTTTTTCCCCACCTCAAAAAGTGCCTAGCGCCGCTAAAGAAGTTTTCACTTCAAAAATCTTTGAATGCAGTTGTTTCTTTAAAAAACAATAATGTTTCATTTAAGTAAAATGAGCAAACTTAGGGTTTTAAGGCACTTTCCCTCCAGGGCCCATAATTTTTTTCCACCCGGTAGTAGACAACTATTTTTTTCGACTAAATGAAGTTTTATTAGATAAATTGTTGATCACATGGTTCGTTTCACACATCACATCAAATCGTTTGTCATCAACTCATCACAATCAAAATTTGTCAAAAGTAATGAAATGTATGCCAAAAAACATAAATAAAACATATAAATTCAACACATTTTTTTAATAAAAATCTTTCTCGATGATATAAAAAAGAACATCGACAAATTATGTTCAAAGAATTAATATCAAAACAGATGTCATAATTAGGATTGGCTACTTTAAGAAAGGGACAGAGAGATTTAATCCTCTCGCTCTGCACGTTTTTCTCATTCCTCCTTGTCAAGCCAAAATAAACTATAAAATGATAGTAACACAGTACATTGTAATATTCACTTTTTCCACGGTATCATGTCATTGTAAATTACTTATGTGAAATTGTAGTGGCGTGCGACTTTCAAACCGGAGGTCACGGGTTCGAACCCCGGCCCGTGCAAGTGAGTTTTTTTAAGTAGGGACCTTTTTTAGTGGTACTTAAATATAATAACTTTTCGTATTATTGAAATAAAATATTTTATTCAAACAAACTTAATAATATAATAATTAAAACGAATAATATCAATTAGTTTTTAATATTTATTCAATTATTTTAAATTATTTGAATTGACTTGAATAACTACTTTGTCTGGAAGAGATCGCTTTTAGCGATAAGACGTTGTTGTTTACCTCTGCTTGAGTTGCTGTAATCTGTAGGTATTCTTTTGTTGTATTTTGAGTTGTGCAATAAATAGTATTTGTATTGCTACATATTCCTATTAAGTAGGTATAAACTCCAGGGGTCAGTGTGTCGTTCTGTGTGCGTTGTCCTATTCTAAAAACTTGGTTTATTATACTATGGACCTTACTAATGAGCGGCTTAACTTAACAATATAAAGTAATTTGGGTAGACAAGTGTTCATTTAAAAGAACAAGACCAAATCTGAGTCGAGGAAAACATATGTACGAAATACCTTTTTAAATTGAATTAATTAGGATGGAAATAGACAATGCGGTTGTGTACATTAATTTTGTAAACGTTTCAAACATATTCAATGCAATGGCCACCAAACTTCGTTACGATCTCTAAAATTGACATTAATTGACCCTGCCACCACTGATAGAGCTAGTTGACCTCCCCCGGAAATAATAAGCCTATTTTTTTCTCTTCTCTATGTAATCTGTGCTTCTACACCCAAATTCTAATTTTGTTTACATTTAATCTGGGTTTGCAGTTACCTGTGAGTGCCGATAAGTGATAACATGACATTATTTTGATGATCAATTGACTTAAAAGTATATTTGGCATCTAGATACGGCCTTTGAAGTCGAGAATAACCAATGCGGGTTGACGAATCTAAAGCGTATAATAATTAGCAGTCAAAAACAGAAACCGTCGTGGTTCGATGAAAGTGGTCCGATACGTTAGATCATGTATTTCTAATTATTATAGCCACCATTATATTGCTGATATGCCAAACGCTTTGTTTTATACATATGTATTAAGTACATTTTTGCTTGATAACTAAATTGTACCTACATGAATTGGTTGAGTAGGTTTTTTGACGAGGTTTGAAGCCGTTTGAGATTCGGTTCAGGGTATCTGATAATGAACAAAAGTCGTGAGATTGCTTTGGCGTTTTTGTTTGCAAATAATGAATTCTATTGGTAATTCTTCAAAGTGATAATAATGCTTTTATAATGCAAAGCGATTGTGTAGGATACCTAGACTACATATTGAATTATACGTGTTACCTATTATAAAATCTCGATTCCTGGACCATTTTATTTAAAGTAGCATACTTCACTTTCTTTTTAATTTGGATTTTTTAATGTTTCTACTCCGAATCACGAGCTCTTTCGATACTAACAGGAGAAAAAAATCAAAAAATCATCTTAATTATGCCATATAAATTTAGTGTTGCAAAATATACGTACTTACCATAATATTTATCCCACTACCTACCGCCGAAGGTTAATCTACACTTAGTCTTAAAATGCTACATCAATATTATTTGAAATAACACAATGTGTGTGCGAAGCAAATTAAGTCTAATACCAATGGCGACTGTTTACCATTGCGTGACATTTGTGACTGTTTTATTTATAATTGTATCTTGCATGAAATAGTCTTAGTTTTTGAAAGTACTATACCTACCAAGAATCATAATCATAATTGTGAAAATGTTCTAAACTCATTCCCCCATATTCATAAAGAAAGATTGGAGAACTGCGCCGGCGCTTACGGGAAAGGGGCTGCGACCTGCGACCCCCGCTATGGATCGTACCTGGTTCAACAGGTCTCATTCCGCGGTAATCGGAAAACAAGATCCATTCTAGAGAAGAGAACGATACGATATGTACTAGATACCTGGTAGTTCAGATTTCAACTAGATATCTTTTGCAGCTCAATTCGGGCAACCAATGTCACTCTTACGATAATTATCGTATTAAGATCGTTTTGAGATCGAAAAATACATAACGAGACGTCGTTCAAGAGTATCTCCAGAATCGCGGAAATTGACAGGCTAGATCTTAAAAATATCTTGGTGATGTCTGATAGATATTTAATATATATCTAGTTCAAAATCCGAATCGGGCCCATTTGTTGTGCAACGCGGAAATGTTGCAGTTGTTACTTTGACTATTTATGCCATTTACGATATTTTCTAACAGGTAATATCACTATACAATATTATTAAATGCATATAACAAGTACAAAATATACAACACCTACTCCTTCCGATACATAATACATATGATTTTTAATTTAAATTTAATATTAATTCCAGTTTGGTCAAGTTGAACTGTAATAATTTAGTAGAATGTAGATGAAACACCTAATATCTAATTGTAAACTAAATAATTTATTTGAATAGCAAAGGAATAATTATCCTGTTTGCTATGAGATTACGTAACTGTTAGCTATTCCATGTTATGATGGAATAGTTGCTCAAAGTCGGTTGGAACTAGCTTAGTCTTTACTTTATACATAACTTATAGGAACCCGATTCTGTTGTAATAATTTGATGTGGCTGTCATCATATTTTGATATGACTTTGACAGTGAGCACCAAACAGCATTAGCGGCTAAAGCAGATGGGAACTGACAAAATGCAATTAGGAATCTTCTCATAAGCATAGAGAAATATAGTAACACAAGAGTGCTCACTCCATACATCAGTTCAGACTATTAATTTCAGTGTCTACATCTAGCATCGAGTAGCGGAACTATCAGTACTGCTACTTGACAATAGATGTAGCAGTACTGATAGTTCCGCTACTCGATGCTAGATGCTAATAGTCTTTTTGGTATTAAAACTGATGTATGGAGTGAGCACTCTATGTATTTTTTTCTGTATGTCATAAGGTATTTCGCTCACACTTATTCGTGCATGTGAGAACCCTGAACACGACTCAAGTCGTGTCAAAATGCGGTGAAAACCTTATTAAATTGTTAAATCAAAACCAGCCTCCACGTTTGATTTAATCGCCGGTAATCCATGACAACATTTTTATCGGTTTTCTGCACGTAAATAATACATTAGTGGACACAACTGTTTCCCGTCATTATTAACTTTGATCATAATGCCGAAATGCAAACTTTAAGAAGTAATGTTGTTTTTGTTTAAAAAACGTTCTTTATTATTTTATAATTTGTCAATATTGAGGCGAGATATAGGTACTTTTTATTATTGATGTATCATCCAAAAAAGTTATCAAGATACAAAATGTCAGAGGCTTGTAACCAATATGGGAAACACTGTTTTTAGGGTTCTGTACCCAAAGGGTAAAAAACGGGACCCTATTACTAAGACTTCGCTGTCCGTCCGTCCGTCCGTCCGTCCGTCCGTCTGTCACCAGGCTGTATCTCATGAACCGCGATGTTGCCGCTATAACAACAAATACTAAAAATAAGATAAAATAAACATTTAAGGGGGCTCCCATACAACAAACACGATTTTTTTGCTCTATTCTTTGTTGATGGTGCGGAACCCTCCATGCGCGAGTCCGACTCGCACTTGGCCGGTTTTTTATTCCTAGACATTTACCAATCATCCTTTTCTGCACGACTGAGTTTTTTAAGAAACCTACTACTACAAACCTATTTGTCTTGTTTTTGCTGTTCTGTTTCCTGATCCATAACATGGAGAGCGAGTATATTGAAAGTTCACTTGCAAGTTCTTTGCAAGGTTGGCTGCAATTTATCTGCATGATTTAACCCTATTGTGTTTCAAAACTAGATAACATTATAAGGTGCAGGGGGGCAATTTAGACTGCGGGGTAATTTAAAGTAATTGAAATATTTTCCATGTTTTACATTATTAACTAGAGTGCCATACATGTCCAGATAGCGAAAAAGATGAACTGTTCTGTTCTTTTAACTGATATTAAAAAGAAGGTTCTGAATTGGTTAGGTACCTCATAACTCGTTGTCGCCTTTTTGTCAAACTTATAACTAAGAACTGAGAAATTGAG
Source organism: Cydia amplana (assembly GCF_948474715.1). Taxonomy (NCBI): domain Eukaryota; kingdom Metazoa; phylum Arthropoda; class Insecta; order Lepidoptera; family Tortricidae; genus Cydia; species Cydia amplana. Next base: position 15,968,766 of record NC_086074.1, on the reverse strand, counting down.
AGAACATGTCAAATAAAAATGTATGTCGATAAAATTACGACAATTTATACAAAAATGACAAGTTTTTGTATTCATAAAGAATGCAGGACCTGATGAATTGTGTACAGGGTTAATTGATGTTTTCTATTTGAACTATATAACATTTTATAAAAAAAAAATATATTTACAAGGAATATACAAAATGAGTTTGTAGTTAACCATGCTAGTTTAAAGCCACGGACTATTAATTTGCTTTATACGTCGTCTCACACCCCTCTGCGAATTATTCATCAGGTAAATGTTAAGAGATGTTTTCACGCCTGGTTTATTTTGGAAAAAAACCGGCCAAGTGCGAGTCGGACTCGCGCACGGAGGGTTCCGCACCATCAACAAAAAATAGAGCAAAACAAGCAAAAAAACGGTCACCCATCCAAGTACTGACCCCGCCCGACGTTGCTTAACTTCGGTCAAAAATCACGTTTGTTGTATGGGAGCCCCACTTAAATCTTTATTTTATTCTGTTTTTAGTATTTGTTGTTATAGCGGCAACAGAAATACATCATCTGTGAAAATATCAACTATCACGGTTCGTGAGATACAGCCTGGTGACAGACGGACGGACGGACGGACGGACAGCGGAGTCTTAGTAATACCCTTTGGGTACGGAACCCTAAAAATGAAGGTTAGCTTCCTAATTAACTGCACTTTCATATCCACTTAATGATAATGTACATGTACAAACCAGACATACATTCTTAATGTTTATACAGAATGAAATTTGAATAACCAGCCATACTCTGCGTAGTGATTTTATGGGTCATAATGAACAACTTTTGCCGGACCAATGCCGAAATCGCGAAAACTTTAAATTTTTGGCTATCCCATAGAAATCAGCGGCATCAGATCAGCCGGAATGTATGAAGCAGCCACATTTTTTGTTCCATTCCAAGCATTGGTTCCATAATAAAAGTTGTTCATTATGAGTATTATGACCTGGGTAAATTTTTGAAGTGGGTGTTTTTTAGACATTTGTATGGCAATTTTTTATTTTTGTAAAATTAGATTTATAATCATCGATTTAGGAATGATTATTAACAACAAAAAATATACTGTACAAGGCACCACTCTACTTTTTGATACTAGATATGGACGTTTAAAGATCGACATTTGTATGGCACTATTTACCAATTTTTAAGGCGATTTGACATGAATATGGCATTTTTTCGGCATTGTATGGCAGTATCAAAACTTTTATGTCACTGTTTATTAATTATGTGGCATTTGTAAGACCCTGACGACATTTGTATGACGCCTTTTCGACATTTGTATGGCACTATGTCGACATTTGTATGCCACAATCGACATCTGTACGGTTAAAATAGCCGTACAAATGTCGCCATACAAATGACGCCAATAATATTTTTTGGCGAAATTTCTTAACAATATAACCGATTCACTTATTTATTTTACTATATTATTTAACACTATATTTGCAACTGTTATTATGAAATACACATTTTTATTTCGACTGTGTACCAAGATATGAAGCGTCCATACAAATGTCATTGTAGTAGTACCTAAATATATCGAAAGAGATTCTTACCTATTTTTACATAAATAAAACTGTTTCCGCGTGCATACTTAATGGTTATAGACGCCCAACTAACCGTTCTATTGCGTCATAAAGTTAATCTAATCGTTATTTAATAGACAAAGAAGATTTTGGGGGGTATCTTTAAGTCATAACAAAACAAGTGCCGCGCGGGACAACGATAAAAAGGCTTCCCTTGTTTTATTAAATTACACATTAAATTATCGAAATGAATAAATTATATCTCTAGGAAGTGCTCTTTATAAAAATATAAAGCTATTAATAATACGTTGCCTACATCCAAAGTTATGATTTTTTTTTATTGGACTATGCCGCCACTGGGACACGCGAAAAACGGCAAATTTCGCCGTTTTTGGCCCTTCAAATGCGATTTTGTCAGAAACAAATAATATTTAAGGTACAGTTGTACATTATTTTTAAAGTTTATAATACACTGAATGAAAATATATACATATCTAGTCTTTAAGTCCTATGATTTCGAGTTTTAGCCGTGGGACAGCAAAAAATGCCTATTTGAAAATTGACCCACCTATAAAATCACTACGCAGAGTATGGCTAGTTATTAAAATTTCATTCTGTATGTGCCCGGTTTTCTTTCTATTCGATTAAGTGGAAATAACATATAATATATGAATACGCAAGTTGATTGTTCTTATTTGAAATTTTAAGTCAATTTCAGATAGGTTTTGTACACAACGACAAATAGGACAGGCACTTCTTAAGTTTATTACTTTTATAGCAGTTAGACTAGGTACTAGGGAGTAGCCTAGAATTATGCTTTATTTATTACTAAAAGTTTGTAACTATTCTATAGATGTACGCGTTATGCATAATGAATTACGCTCACTTATTCATTAATTATAATAGGTATTATACGTAGGTACAGTAACAAGAAAATAGTTAATATTACTTCTACAAGATAACTAATAATGTATGTTGTGGATAGGTAAATACAATGCCATGTTTAAGCACTTCATCGATCATGGAAACCATTTCATCTCGTCGTAAATATAAAGATAATACTCGTATTTGCTCGTTAGTCTCGTTACGTACAGAAATAGCCACATTAACTATAAAAATATCTACCTGTTTTGAAATTGGTTTGACACAATGATAAGGATTATTGCAGTACAAAATGAACTGTGCTATAATCCTTACCATCAATTATATTTTCACCACACCAACTCGGAAAGGCTTACTTTGCACTTGCAAAAACCGATAGCAAAGTTGCATTTTATTCACATGTGAGGAAAAGTAATCAAATGCAAATTTTTAGTTGTTTTCTTTTATTTGCTGGTAGAATTGACTTTTAAATGATGATTTTGGATGATATATATTTAATAACATTCATTTGGATTTGATTTGGTTTGATTTTGTTTGATATTTTACATTTAATATTCGCTTCGGGTTGGTGTGGTGAAAAATGTTGTGTTTCACTCCGGGGCAAATTTTGTTTAACCCTCGGGCTTTGAAACCCTCGCAACGCTCAAGATTCCATTTTTTGAACCACTCGCTACGCTCGTGATTCAATTCTGGAACCTTTCGCTTGCTCGGGTATCAATATTAGCACGAGCGGTTAAACAACAATTTTGCCCCCTTGTAAAACAAATAACTATTTCACCACATGAAAAAGTTGCATTTAATTCACATGTGAGGCAAAGTAATCAAATTAAAATGTTGAGTTGTTTTCTTATGTTTGCTGGTAGAATTGATGATTTTTAAATGATTATTTCGAATTATAAATATTCATTTGGAATTATAAATATTCATTTGGAATTGATTTGGTTTGGTTTTGTTTGATATCTTACAGTTGATTTTTCTTCCGGTTGGTGTGGTGAAAATTTTTGTGTTTCACTCGGGGTCAAATTTTGTTTAACCCTCGTGCTTTCAAACCCTCGCTCAAGATTCTTTCGCTTGCTCGGATATCAATATTAGCACGAGCGGTTAAACAACAACTTTGCCCCCTTGTAAAACAAATTATTATTAAGTATACCATCACAATATTACTTTGGCATGTGTCAAATACTGTTCTTGTCATAAACTAGTTCCCGTTGCCAAAAACATGAGACTCAGATTTGACAAGTCGATAATAAGAATGTGATTAGGCACAATGATTAGCATTACATCATCTTATGATGTACCGCGGCTGTGACCGTTTTTTATAGATTTTCGGTAGTGTTTCATCATGCCTAAATATATTTTATGATCTGTTATTACACGAATCATCAGGTCAGTGATTTGTGGCAAGAATTTGACACGGTTAAGGTAGCTTATTTTTTTTAGGAATATTGTAGCGCAAACCGGAATATAGATAAGTCAAATGTTTAATATGTACATAGTTTTATAATGTGCTTATTTGAATTTTAAAAAGAACAAATAAAAGTGTTGTAGGTACTCGTACCTATCTCAAGTCATTGTGTTTTTAAGCGACTCCAAAATTCCAAAAAGACGTTTCCAATCCGGTTGTATGTGTATTTTATTATTTTTAATGAGTGTTACTGAGAACAACTTTATTTTAAAATGTTAGACGGCACCTGTCAACCTAATGTCTAAGTTATTTGTTCAATACATTATCGTGATCACAAGACATACCATATTTATACTAATTTTTTGCGGCTTTCCCACACAGTAAAAAGATCTCACCAACCATCTTAACGAGATTGCAAATATTTTTTAAAGTGACTTAAGACATTAAGTGATTTAAAATATTTTAATAGCACTTCGTAATTATATTTACATATATTTGAATAAGAAAACAGTATACATACATGATGTCAAAATTGTAGTTCTAGACGTTAAAATCCATCGATAACTTCGGCGGTCAATTAAACCACAACAGTTTTTTTTTAATCTGTAAAGACAAATAATACTTACAATCAAAGCGATATCATTTTCCCTGGTATGCAGTGTATCTAAGGTCTGCAATGAGCTGTCCAAATAGTTTCGGAGTTTCATTGGCTGGTTCAACTTCACACGCAAATTTTTCTTGTCATTCACACTTTCGGCACTATTATTACCACTGAAGGGACAAACTGCGGGAATATGATTCCCGTTAACGACAACGGGTTCCATTTTGTTTGAATTTTTTTCCGTTTTTTTATTTGGTTTTAAAGTCTCTTTCTCCGAGTCATGTAGGGCCAAGTGACCCTTACCACAGCAGAGTAATGGATTTGACATTTATCAAGACTCCGTTCGCACGTGTGAATTTCTTAAACTGAAAGATGTTTGACTCGGACATAGTATATATGCTGGCCGGCGTTCGGAGCCATACTGAGTGGACGTTGTCTCGGCAACGCCGTCATTATAAACAGCGCAAAAAATATCAACAAGTTGTAACGTCACTAGTTACGTAGTGCTCGGCAGAACTGCATGAGAACTTAATCTAACATGGTCGTCAATAAGCGACTGAAGTAAAAGGTTTTTACCAGGATATTCCGCTTAAAACACCCTTATTTATCGATTGTATACTTGTTTCTACATGTTTATAATTAACTCGTGCGCAGCTCTTCTGGTTTAAAGGAAATTAATTAACAGTAAGAACTTTCTGCACTCGCGTAATTGCGTCTTAATGGGTTAAGACACGTTTTTTGTCCAAACGGCTTAGCGTGAGTTGTATCGTCTTTTGATATAAGTTACATTAATGTTACTGGGAAAATAAATAAAGACATATATATGGAAAACCAAGTTAGTGGTTTAATTTTATCCTAGATGTTGTATTTTAAATATTTCATCGAATAATCTTGTTTCTAAAGCTAGAAAACCTGATTTGTGTTGGACAAGTGCGTCCATGCGACTTCATACAATCATCGAACAGGTGAAGTTAGAGGTATTTCCATAGTGTTTGTAACAAAAACTGCGCATTATTTTTGCTACATTCTATATAGGTATATATGGCCCGACTGGCCCTATAATATGTATTACTTTTTACCTACTTTAATAGAAAGCTTACTAAGTTAAATTAATAATAAACTATAATTTTCATAATAGATATAATTTTCACCACACCAGCTCGTAAATTTATTGTTTTTAAAAATTATTGTTTAAAATTTGATGACCGAGAAAGTTGCATTTTATCCGAAAGTGGCAAAGTAAGTTGATGCAAATTTTGAATTGTATCCTCATGTTGACTAGCTAGTATTGACTTTTGAATGAAGATTTTGAATTGTAAATATCTCTCGCTTCGTTGTCCAATTATAAAATCTTTCGGTTGATCTGTGATCAATATTATAGCGAGAGTTTAAACAACAACTTTAAAACTACTTCCCTTTCACTTCCACTCTATCCCATACAGATACAGACCAATCGTTTACTATCATGGTCACGTTTTGCTCTAGTCCACATCAGAATCTGGCCACATTCGTGTTTGGACGAGATTATAATAATCTTCACAGATTAGCGGGAGATGATGAGACCTGATTTCGTTCTGATTATGATTTATTATTGGAATTTACAGTTATCAAATAAGGCCGTTGAACAGCCAAATGCGGGTTGCCGATAAGAATAGAAAACGCCCGCAGTTATGTTCGGAAGAATTCGAGCAGTATTTGTTTTGACAATTATTCATGGCAATTGTATAGGTATATGAATTTATTTCTGATTGTGATTCATAATATATGTTTAGTTTTAAAAACTAGAGTATTTAGTACCTATAATAGTAAAATTTAACCACTAGTTTTGTCTCTTATGGTAACTTAATATTTACACCTAACGGCATATTATTCTGAAGTTACCTATCGAATAAAAAAAAAGAGTTTTTATAAAAATATAAGGTAATAAGTATTTCTCAGTAAACCATAAAAGGTCATCCCAGATTGTGTAAAAATTGTTAGTCTCTTATACAAAAGACAAAGAGGTAACCAGGATTTGTTAATTATGATATTTGTGATATTTTTCCTGAGCTGCCAGCAAATATCAAATAATATTTCGAATAACATTCGTTTGGAAAACACGGGTAAAATAGTTATCTTTAATATTAATGAAGCCGCCGTGCATAAGTATTATATGTTTGACGCGAATGTCTGTCTGTCTTTCTATGTTTCTGTCTGTGGATCATAGCTCTCCAACGGATGGACCGATATTGATGCGATTTTTTAAAGTGAAAGCTAGTTTCCTTCTTAGCTATGTTTTATTGAAACCGATCTAGCAGTTATCAGCCTTTTTCCAGAATTAAATAAGGCATTTTAGGCATAATATGGATATTATTGACATATTATATATTATAGCGTAGGGGTTTCTTTTAATTTTTAATTTAATAGGTAGTTATAATTTTTGATAAGGAACTTCAGCAATTTTAAATTTGCTAAAAAACGCTTCGAAAACATTTTTATAGACATTATTCCGAACCCAATTAATTATCACACGTATGTTTAGGAGTACAACTCTATTTTTTTAACCATTTTTGTCGTCGTTTGACCGTCGAGTTGACCTTGTTGACTAGACAATGATAAACATCCATTTTTCCTTACTATCGCAATGTGATCTAAGCTCCCTGTAATCGTTTTGGGCACAAATGTCAGTAATTACTCATTATGAGTGCAACTCATTATTATAATATATAACGAAGACGTCTATCAGTAATATGAGGGAAAATCCCGTTTCAGAATATGAACAAATACAATGAAACGCCTTGTGGTGATGAGAAAAACGGGTTTCCTTATTTTTTACCTTAAAGGGATGAATAACTGTTTGCAAAACTTCCTCTTATAAAGCGATAGTTTACATGGTTTTCCTATATTCATGCAGTCCACAAGATTTTACAAGCGTTTGTTTAATTTCATCTGTCCCGTTGTCTGTGTGTCTGTCTGTAACCAAATTTTGCAAGTTAAATTTTACCCACTTCCTGGTTTCCGATGAAGCTGAATTTTTGCATACATAATATGTAAGTCTGGTGATGCGATATCATTGAGGTATATACAAGAGACGACATCTCGAACAAAATGTTTCCGCACCTCAGAGAAGTGCATGCACTTCTTTGCTTTTAGTACGTCACCGACCACTGACGAGATGCTACACATGTAGGTACAGAAAATTAAAAAAAATATTGAAAATTAAAAAATGCCTTCGTGCGTGTTAAAAAGTTGCAACAATAGCACAAGAAAATATAATAAAAGGAATGGAATAACATTTCACCGGTAAGCAATGGAATAACTGTTGATTTACTATTATTTAGTGACAAAGTAAATGTTTGGTCGTAGAAAAAGTATTGTATGCAACGTTGTTTAACTGAGTCAAAAAATACTCGTGGCGTCTTTATTAACAATTTTCGGCTTCTCTGAGGTGCGGAAACATTTTGTTCGAGATGTCGTCTCTTGTTATATACCTCAATGTGCGATATAATAGTACAAATCTGATGATGGAGGAGATATTAGCAGGTGGCTATAGGAATTCTGTGATAAACAACGCAACTTAATTGTGTTTGGGGTTTTAAGAATTTTCTCGATGATTATTAGTTGCATGTGGAAAGAAAAGTACAGTCAGCGATAAAAACTTGTACCAAAAATGCTTTTTTATCCAAAAACTTATTTTTTGATTGAAAAATAAATTCTGTCCAATTTTGAAGCAAAAAACAACTAACGAATTGCCGATACCTAACTTTCATATGAATGGTAAGTAATCACTACATAGTATAAAACAAAGTCGCTTTCCGCTGTCTCTCCCTATGTATGCTTAGATCTTTAAAACTACGCAACGTATTTTGATACGGTTTTTTTAAATAGATAGAGTGACTCAAGAGGAAGTTTTATGTATAATTTGTTAACCCGTGCGAAGGGGCGGGTCGCTAGTATGTGTTGTAAAAATGTGCTCTTCAAAACCAGATAGTTTACTTCGGACTTGGACTTCGGGGCACTAGCATTAAGTCTACTTGAAAGTGCGGACTCTGAAGCAAGAGGTATTAAGTCAATAATCGATTGTGCCTTTGCAATTCTCGTTCTAATTAAATAGTTAATTCAGATTCTATTTTTGCGATTTAAAAGAACATGGGTTAGTATAAAAATAGAAGAAAAATGCATTGAATGTGATGAATAACTAAAATGAAGGCTTGACTTGAAGGGATGTTTACAAAAACAACATAACTGCTTAGAGCGGTTGACACTTTTTTAAGAACATTGTTAATCGTTTCAGGTGTCAACCAGTGTAGTCAGTTATGTTGTTTTTGTAAACATCCCTTCAATTATTAACCCTAAGGTAAGAGAAATAAACAATGCCGTTATTTTCGAATATGAAGGAACTTTATTTGATCAATTACAGACAAATGTATTGAAATTCAAATTTTACACTCGACAGCGTAACATGTTCAGTAGTCTTTATTATTTCAAATAGTGCATAATTTTTATTTAACATTTGCGTGATATGATTAAGACATTATTATATTTTATTCGTGCGCTCTATTATAAGATATGAACTCAGTTATTTGTAAATATCCCGTTATTACAATAATAAGATATAATTAGGATTTTTATTTTAATATAGAAATATTAGGTATCAGAATTTTTTTTATTTGTATATTAAGTTCTTGGAACATGAATAATAGAAAATATGAATACATTTCTTACAACTAGTTTACAAGATCACAAATTCAACGCTCACACTAGGGAATGCTCCCGGTACTGAGTTTGTAACCGGGAATTCCCGGTTCCGGTACTGTATTTGTATAGAAAACCAGTACCGGAAGCACTCCCCAAGTCACACCTAGCATAAAAGGACAGAACATTTTTTGGAATACCACAGAATGGAGACAAATTGCCGCATAGGTTAAGTTTTTTAAACCGCCACGTGTAAAAAAATACCAAAAGAAGTCAGAACCCCTAGTGTAAATTTCACTCGATAGCGTGACATGTCTCGTAAGTCTCATTTTGTATGGGATTTTGAACAGCGCGCCAAGCGGGCCGTTTTGGAAAATCAAAATCCCATACAAAATTATACTTAACGTAAACACGTCACGTCACGCTATCGAATGAAATTTACACTAGGGGTACAGTGCCTTTAAGTATTCTGTAAGTTTTCACGTGATATTTTTATAAGGTAAGGCAATGACAACTTTTGATATTTTTCAAATACTTATGATTATTAAACATATAAAATATTTTAAGATATAAAATACTTTCTTCAATTAATTAACAATATATAACGTTTGCGACAAAATAATATAAAAATGAGCTCTCACAGATGAAATAATGTACAATTAAAATATAAAACCTAACTTACTTTTATTTACATAACTAGTAATTAATAAATTAATATAATAATCTGTACAAAAGTTAAAAACTATTATAGTAAGATCTGCTTAAAATATAGGTAAGTATCGTTGTATTATTCTATCTACGGAGAAAAGATGAAAAATATAGTTTACAGTACATATGGTGCTACTTTCCCGCACTAGTGCGGAAGTTAGCACTTTCCGTAGCTATGTCATAAAACGTTGTACGATACACGTGCGAATAGGTTATTCACAACTCGTGTCGATTTAAAACAGTCTCTTCGGTCGTGTTTAAATTTATCACAACTCGTTGCGAATTTCCTACTTTCCGCACTTGTATCGTAAATAACTATTGTCCTTTAATAAGTATTCTAAATAAAATGCAAATACTTTGTATGTTGGACAAAATTTGCTTGAAACACTTTTTTATTGCATTGAAATATGTATTATTAGCGATAATTTTCTATTAATGTTTATAGGTCATTATTATTTAAAGTAGTAGATAGCTATTTAAAGAATTATAGAAAATATAATGCATTGTGCGTTGTGCGTTATTCATTTACAGACACCCTGCTTTACTTAATTCCAAAATATTACAATTTCACTTAGAAAAATGGAATCTGGTCATTTATTGCTACAATTAGCAAACCAAGTTACAATCACATGAATAATTGCAAACAACGTAAATTATAATGCAATATAGGATTTTTACACTAAGTATATTTCTCATTTTGCACAACCTATTTAAATAGAGATCATTAAAACGTTTGGCCGAAATTTATTAATGAGATATTTCTCTGGTATTTATAAATCTAATTGACTTCGCAAACCAAAATTTAAGCTCATCTGATAGCAATACAGCAAATTGAAACAAACGTTCGATAAATAAAATCATGTAGGTATACTTAGGACATCAATTTTAGGTTTGGCTTTCAGCATCTTATTACAATCCCGTTGGGCTTATCACAATTGGGATTTAAAAAAGTTAAAAACTGGGTAAAGTTTTTAAAAACCGTAAAAGTTGTTGTAGGTATTACAATCTCAGTGGGTTTAGAAATTATCAGAATTACACGATAGTAAATTGAACATAAAATAACACATGAGAGAACACCAGAGAATGGCTGATTTGCCTCTCATGAGCTATTTAATGCTATCAGATTAGCGATTGTACCAAACCCTCATAATATTTGATATACGTTGTATCAAGAGTTTCATTAATTTCTCACCATTACTGGTGTGAATTTATGTTAAGTTTTCCGAATCTTTTGATTTGGTATATATTATATATTGTATCATAGTTGGTGTTAGTTGTAGGGCGTACTTGCTAAATGAGCGAGTTAGGCCTAAAGCGCGAGGACCGGCGTCAGGGCTGCGCGGCAACTCGGTTGCGCCGTGCCGACTCCCGCGACGCGCTGTGAACCTCGGCGGTACGGAGCGTGATGCCGAAGATGTCTTCGTGGTAGCGGTTCTCCTCCTTAGAAAGTATAAGTTAGATTATATCGTTATAAATAAAAAAAACATGTCTCAAATCGTTAATGTATTGTCGTCACCAACGCGACGAATTTCACAGTTCTGGACTGTAGTCCAGTAGTAACCGCAAGTCCGGTTGTAACTCACTTGTAACCGCAAAATTCGAAGTTCGCAAATTGCGGGCATTTTTCTCTGTCACACTAATTACGCCTTTATTGGAGTAAAAGGGAAAGATCCCTGCAATTTGCGAATTTCGGTTTTCGCGGTAACCCCTCAGTATTATTTAAAACGATATTTCGACATCGAATCATTGTCTCCCTTATTGATATTAAATTAGTGTTTAAATATTATTTCAAATCAACTTAAGGAATGCCATAAATTTGAAGGATATTAAATGTTTGGTCACAGAAATGTACCAACCTTTAACTTAAACATGAAGCTTTGCACTTGATCTTTAGTCATGTTGCTGTACTTCATTATTATTCCTTTGAGCTTTTGATTGACGTCCTCGGCCATTTTGCAGTCGCCGCACACGTAAAAGTGCGCTCCCCGGTTTATTAGTAAATCGTGAATTTCCTGTCCTTCTTTTTCAGCTAGCTCTTGAACATACATCTACAATAAAAAAACACATTTAGTAATAAACTATTTTTTTACATTTTATTTAACGTTCAATAGTGTTTCGGGTATTGGAATACCTTTGGAATTTTCTTTTCCCTGGATAAAGCAAGGAACACTTTGGTTAGGACATTGTCTCTCAAAGCTTGTTCCTTTTCTTCTCGATACAGATCCATAGTCCTCGTTCTACATCCAAAGAAAAGCCAAACAGGGCCAATGTTACTGCGATTGCGAGAGTTAAGGAGTGCTCTTCGATGGTGCCAGAAACCTCGGAAAGGTGCAATGCCAGTGCCGGGCCCGATGAGGATTAATGGAACTGATAAGTCATCGGGAAGATGGAAGTTTGGCGCGCTGAAAAGAAATATTTGGTTAATATCTTTATTGAGCCTAGAGTTTAATGAAAATAACTGGGATTTAAGATAAATAATACCTTCTAATAAACAAGTATACTTCGTCACCGGGCTTCCGGTCCATAAGATAGTTGGAGCAAACGCCGTAGTGAATAGGGCCTTCTCCCTCTGTCAACAAATATAATTAATAAATGCTTTTGTAAAATATCAAAAGTCTAATTCTTATTCATCGGATTGATGGAATTTGTTACCTTGAGTTCTGTATGTAACGACAGCAACTGTAAGATGTAATCGTTTGGGATGCGCGATAGGTGAAGACGATATGGAATAAAATCTCGGTTGCAGAGGTGACAACAGGGCAGCCAATAATGATGCGCTTGGTCTAGCTGAAGGAAACTGTTCTAATACTTCAGCCAATGTAGGGAAGTGGAAGTGCCGCCAATCTTCATATGCTCCAGGATCCTAGACAAAATAAGCACAAAAAAATCAGTTAAAGATCAAGTGACATCGATCAAGCAAATAATCTCATATCATAAGATTAATACACTTACAGTGGCTAATAAATTGAGCTGTGTTCTCTCCTCCTCATTTTCACAGGTCGTCGCCAAATACTGCAAAAGTATCGTGGTTGGAGGAGTAGTGATGTCTAAAAAGCGTGTGAATAGCTCTCGCACACTCACTATTGGCAATCTTTCATGTGGCTCCCAAGATTTTACCGGTCCTAGAAATATACACACAATAATAGTACTTAGTTAAAATATACAGAATAATAGTTTAATTATTTGTTATTGTAAATTCTGTTAATTTGTGTGAGTTGTCTTACCAGCTGATGTATGCGTTTCCTTCATAAGCTGCAGCTGCAAAGCTTCGTCGTAGTCTTCAATGTCTTTTATACGAGCTAACAAACTATCCACCGGTTCTTTACGATTGCAAGCAATTATACCAACGTGATCTCCAGGGTCATACTTGATTTCATCCTGAAAGAAATAATTGATTGTTATAAAGCTAACAACTGACAAATTACACGTGACATTAACATCTGTAATAATGTTGTTAAATACGACCTCACTCACCTTTGGTTCCATGTCAATGAAGATAGTAGATCTTTCAGCCGATTCATCGCCCAAATCTTTATTCGCCCTAACAACGCACGTCACTAGTTGTCTATTGAGAGTCGATTGAAGCGCAACTGTCAAAGTTGGGGCTTTGTTTTCTGGATGTGTAAATCGAACAGTTTGTTCACTCAGTGCTACCGTTCCTAGTGCTCTCTTTGCTTCTTGTAGTGTTTCGTCATCGTCCAAGCAGAATGTTTCACAAGCAACCTACAAATGAGTAAAATGTAAATTAAGTTATCTGTTTAAATAATTACGGCTTTATTTATGGATACATTCTAGACAAAATTACTAACATTAAACACACTGGAAGCCCATTTCCTAAACGCCTGATCTTGTCCACACATCTCGTCACCAGTGGCCACGTCGTGGATTCTCTCGCCGCCGAGGTCACCCAGCAGTTTGTCCACATATTTTCCAAAATTGCAGAAATTGGGGTATGCGCTGGAACCCAGGGCGAACACAGCAAAACGAACATTGCTGAGTGGCCCAAAACTATCAATGGACACTGTGTCAGTGGCGCTTCCTAAAACAAGGGTGAAGTTTTTGTTTAAGGATATGTACGATGTTACTTAAAATTTGAATTTGTAATAGTAGTCATCTGTATCTTACCTTTAAGTGATTCCAATCGATTTAACTGTTTAGGATTCCCCACCGTAAATTTTTGCATTTCCATTTGGCTGTTAGCTTTAATAAAGGACTTAGGTGTCGGCATGTTTTGAGCCCTAAAATATGTCAAAATGATATTATTTTCTTCTACGACAATACTAATATTAGGTTTTTAATTTTTAATAAATTAAAACTTATGCTGTGTTGATTCTTACCCGGCTTCTTCAACTTGATCTGCATACAATATCTCGCAAAGATGTTCTCCGAAAGCCTAGAAGTAAAATATATGTACATATAATGTAAATCAAAACTCAAATGGAGACAACACGCTGCTTTGATGTTAAAAATGTTACTTACCACACCGTTTTCTGGGGGATCGCCATTTCCAAAAGTGGATGTAACAACCAACAAAAGCGCCTCGTGCTCTATTGAGGTTATATCATACTCTGCCATGCAATGGACCTAAAACAAAACAAGCCCTGAAGTTAGCTACTGCGATGTTTCACTATTACTCTATCTAGTTAGCAAACTAACAAAGTACCTGGGCGTTGAAGGCATGTCCAAATATGACTCCTAACTCCTTGGCGTATTGCTCAGATTTGCCAGTCTCAGTCGCATACAAAACCGTCGCCTTAATCCTCTTCGAAAGCGCCCGACCGAACAGTTTGGATGTAAATTTGACAGCTCGAGCTATCTGCTTAAAGTGGAACTTTCTGTTTATTGGCCTTTTACCGGTGATTGGCTTTGACTTCTGCCATTGATGGGTCTTCCACGCTGGTTCCTAATTTACGCAGACAGGGGTTAATAGGAGAAATATTGGCAAGCTTTTGTTTCTTAATCAAACAAGATAGTGGAGAGGTTGGCGTTTTCAACTAAAGTATGGTATGGTATAATGTTTGGAATTGATTAACGTTTATTGCTGATTGCAAAAGCTCATATATATATCGTTCGTATAAAGTAACTATATAGGGATAAAAGGTTAGTAAAATAACCAGAGACAGACCTGATATTCGTAGGAAGGCCTGAGATAATATAGCGCCATCTCCTGATGAAATACCGGTGTGATGGATGACGACATTGGCGGAACGATCCATATCCAATCCGCTGGACAGCCCGATCTGCAGCAAACATATTCATGATATACGGGGTGTCATTTTTTAGGTGCTACATGTTATATTTGTATGGAGATCTAAAAAATATCACTCAATAGATTAGAAAAGTACCTTTCAAAAAGCATTATTTTTTGTAATACCATAATTCATCATATTTACTATTGAAATTTTCGTATTCTTTGATCGGTTCCATTTTTTAAGTTGCACAATGATTTATAACTTTTAAAATTTGTTCACATTAATTAGCACATTTCACGGCCAGTAGGTAAAAAAACCGAATAAGGTGTGAATTATACCTATAAAACTATTAATTGTTTCATGGGAGCCGGATCCAAATATAATTCTCAATAGTTAACCAAAACGATCACACGACATTGTTTACATGGCAGTTCGTGAACATGTGCATAATGTTATTTTGTTTACAACAGGCTCTGCTCTCAAGACTGCAAGAACAACCGTAATGACAGGTTTATGGTTTTAAAACAGTGCGATGGCTGGAATTAAGTGAAACTGCGGATTCTTCTGTTTTTACTGGCGAGGCCATTTTGAGGCCTGCATAATAGACGGAAATACGGATAGTTAGATTCCGGATTGTGAAGAAAAAATTAAGTGGTGAATGTAACGTATTTCTCAAGCATTCTCGCGTCATCGTTATAATGTTGAACATAATTAACAATTGACTTTGCGTTAGTCAACAATTTGCCTTGAACTCTACGAAATTTTGCCAAATTACTTAGAGTTAGACCAAGAAAAGTCTGCAGCGATTTTGATAGCCCACGCAGTGCAAGTGTTAGGTATTTACACGTCATAAATTCATAGAAGTTTGACGTTTAAAATGACATTTGTATTGCGTGGGCAATCAAAATCGCTGCAGACTTTTCTCGGTCTGACTCTAATACCGTCAGTGTGCAGGAGGTAGCTCCTGACAGTTCCTTCGATCCTCTTTTAGTGGAGCTTAATTTAAAAAAATAGTTGATGTAATATGTCTTTACCGTGTTTTAAATACTTAAATGTTACATTTCTGAATAAATTATTGTGCCAAACGTCCAAAAAATGTCTACAAACATTTTACGTGACAGCTTCTTCATATAAAAATTAACTGTCATAGGGACCATCATTCGACGCGTTAGACCCGTATAACCTTGTAAGGAAGTACCTACTCATCATGCGAAGTTGTTACTAACGAAACGAATTCAAATACATACTATACTTAGATCCTAAATTTCTTACCGTAGCCGATTTTCATTGTCTAGATGCTTGATAAAGCTCTCGGAAGCGGTGTGGTGGTCGACGATGGTGGCATTCTGCTGCTGGAAGCTGTGTAACACGGCCACGTTCACTTCCACTAGAGCCTTGTCTTTCCACAAGGTCACTGGCGTTCTGGTGTCACAACCCATTTTATGGGCCACTATCTGATAGAAAAAAATACGTTTACGGTACATATGGGGCTACTTTTCCGCACTAGTGCGTAAAATAGCACTTTTCGTGCGTATGTCCAAACTTTAAAGTGCCATATGTAGTGTGAAACGTTGTTCGATACACGTGCGAATAGGTAATTCGCAACTCGTGTCGATTTAAAACACTCCCTTCGGTCGTGTTTTAATTTATCGCCACTCGTTTCGGATTTCCTCTTTTTCGCACTTGTATCGAAAATAACTATTATTACATTTTTATTGCGCTTTGGATTAATGCATATTAGCGAAATAATGGCTTAGGTTGTCCAAATTTTATAGCATTCCTCTAAAACTTTTTTTTTAATTTGAAATAATATCCAACATATAACAGTCCCACTCCCACTGCTACTCGAAACGCATATCTCTTACAATAACGGCTTTAATTTCAAGCCCCATGTTCAAAATATACACCCCAGTTCAAGAAATATACCTAGAGTCTGTGCGGAAAGAGAAGTGTCGTAAAATGTATTGGATTCCATTCATTTTAAGACTCTTTCCGCACAAATCTACAAAATGTTGAACTGGCAATTATCGTAACCAGAGTTTGAGTTGTTTACTTGAAAAATATTCAATTATCATTTTTGCCATTTTGTTTTCTAATTGTCAAAGAGTAGCTTAAAAATCCATAGCATTAAAATTACAGTTTTATTATTGTCATACATGTTTGCTTGTTTAAGCTTGTTTCTATACTTTTGGCCTGGAGTGTATGCAATTAAGTTTTCTCGAGATGTTTTCCTTTACCGAATGGAGATTGTTAAATATGAAATAATATTTTGAACATAAGTTCTGAGAAACTCATTAGAGTAGTAGGCGGGGCTCAAACTCAGGAGCTTTTGAAACCGCAAGATTAGTTGGGCTACCTGGCCCTGTTTCACCACACTGATCACATGAAATTAACAATTCATCTTAGGTATATTACTGGTCCCTTCGCTTAGCGACCCAGAAATTTTATCAGTGTCACAGGTAGCAATTGTCAAATTGGTGAAATAGGCACCCCCGTTTTCTAAATCTATTTATTAAATACTACAGGTAAAATAAAAACTTTACTTAACTTTGCTTTGTTTTAATTTTCCCTAAGTTTTCCAAGTTCGGAAAACGAGTATGCTATTAACAATATTCACTGCTGCTCCCTATTGTAAGTAAAGCAGGTGAAGGTGAAGTTTTGCGTGTAAAAAACTATTGTGCATGGGAATAAAAGGTATATAAAATTAACTTAAACTTTAGGTAAATAAACTTCAACAATGAGATCAAAGTTTCACGTATTTCAAAACGTGTTGGGAACGTAGTCACGGTTCCTTACAAGCTAAGAATCTCACGCCCGTTTATGTGATTTTATTACTGCAAGGGTCCGGTCACGTCTGTTGCTTATCCCAACGTGATTCCTGTTAACGATTATATCGTTTTCCGAATAATAGGAAAATAGATGGATATTTATTTACCTGTGACATAATATGAAGGTTCTATGATCGACAACATAGAAGATTCATTATTAAAAATGTCTCAAACATCCATAATCAAAGACACGGACGTAGAATAGACAGAGACTTAATCCCCAGTCTCATAATTCTATTTATATATTATCTCTTTTTATGTAGGCATTATAAGTTAACCTTTTGCTACGCCTACAAACTTCTTTTTACTTTTATTATTCCGTTACCTACCTAACTTAAAACGGTCTAAAGATATAATATAGACATCGTGTTTATATGTATATTTCTTTAGTGAAGAGTGACGACTATTTTACCTGTATTGTATGCGGATATGTGCGAAGTGACATGGAGCGGGATTTAAAAGCGGTTGCGCCCGATTTTGCAAAACGAGACCTTTCGGGTTACAAATCTTCATTTCTATCTGGCATCAAGCAACTGTCACATAACTAATGAGACCCATAGCTGGATGTTTTTCCGTACACAGCCAATACATAGTTAGTCTGAAAATTACCTCAAGCATATTAAGCCGGTTAACATCACAAAAGTTCCTGCAACCGATCTCCGTGCTCATGTACCAGCCGTTGAAAGCATTCGCGGTGAACTCGATGCCACCGCAGTCAAAACGCATGCCCGATACCGCGGGCAGCGCATACCAGCGCAGATTTAGCTCTTCGAACCATTCGTACCTGCGCCAATTACATTTCATTAGTGCATTTGGTGGTTAGATTGTTGCATTTTGACATTAGGACTTTTAGGATGTAGTTCCGCACAAACGGCCTAATCCACAAAAGTCTGTCACTCTGAATTATTGAAGTTAGTGTCAGAAGGGTGTAATTTGTTTGTATATCTACCTACTTAGCTATAATTTCCTACAAATATATAAAGGAAATACCTATTATGTACGAGTATGATTGTCTAGGAGAGATCGGTAATCAGCATCAGCAACACGACTGCTGTTGTTTACTTAGGTAAGATACCTTTCTCTATGTAGGTATACATATCATTTAGGTAAGCACTCGTACGTTATATTTTCTGTCCTTTAGTTCTAAAATGTGCAATAAGAGTATTTCTGCCGTATTGTAAAACGCGTTTATTAAGATTCTGAAGGGAAAATAAGGCATTTGGAACGATTTCCGTGTGAAAGGCGAGAAAACGGCTTAGAATATGCCTAAGGGAAATCGTATTAAATTTAATCGCTTAAAGCAGGTTACCTACGTAATAAGTAGATCGGGTGATAAATTCTCTTGAAACTCTTAATTAAAACCGAAGGCGATCAAAAAATCTATCGACATTTAATCACAAAGAGAAATTGAATTAATCACTACTCAGTTACTCACCACCGTCATGAAACTCAAATAACCATAACGGCTATGCCAAATGTTCAAGAAGATAACCTTGTTAACCTCGAAAATATGTGCCTCTTTTCACTTACAGCCTAGCACTCAATTATGAGATATCACGCAATTTATACTTGCATTAACACCCGATAACATTATTATCAAAGCAATAGATTATTGAATGAGCACAGATTTATAGGCCATAAACGTAGATTGGAGATCACTGGACCACAGTTTTACGATAAGCAATCTGCTCTGTATGGGCAAGCCGCTCTTTTCGCCTATTTGCAGGCCTTTACTCGTGAGGCACAATATGCATTCCCCGACTTTTTATGTTGGCATAAATCTGTGATGGAAGGCGATAGGGCGACGTGTTGCTCGTGAGTAGCCGTGTAATACATAGTTTGCTGTCGTAAATCGTACATCGTGTATGCAAATCCGGCATTTTATTTCCACGGAGGCATCGAAATAGACCTTATTGCGATTTAGAAGAAAATTTGTTTTCTATTTTGCCAATACGCACTTCATAGGTGTTCCCATAGAGTTTTCGAGTTTATCCTATCTTTTTTCACAGAGAGGGAATTATTGGCTTTCATAAATCTGAGGGTATCTACAGTAGTACTGAAATGTCTGCAATATAAGTACCTAGGTAATATTTCAGACAAGATATTTTCGTTTTAATATATTTATATTAAATAGGATAGGATTTTTAATATGTAGAGAACTGAGCAACAATCATGTTACTCCCATAGGTATTCCCATAGAGTTTTCGAGTTTATCCGATCTTTTTTCACAGAGAGGGAATTATTGGCTTTCATAAATCTGAGGGTACCTACAGTAGTACTGAAAACTACATGTCTGCAATATAAGTAGTATAGGTACCTAGGTAATATTTCAGACAAGATATTTTCGTTTTAATATATTTATATTAAATAGGATAGGATGTTTAATATGTAGAGAACTGAGCAACAATCATGTTACTCATATTTTCTGCACGTATTTGACCTTCAATGCGCCCACTTATTCATAACTAGAATACAAAATATACTTACGTCGGATGGGTCATGTGAATCTCCATGATGAGTTCTCTAGGGATTTCGAAATAGTCAGGGTCTTTCCCATTGGCGGACAGTACTAAGGGCAAAATATCCCAAGCGGTCCTAGGTGGCTTCCAGCCCAGTTTCAGGCAAAGCTGTAACAATTGTTTAAAGTTAATATTGCATATTATTCCTGGGAAATCCGGGTGGTTATAGTCTGCTAAAGGAGACCGGGAAGCGGTTAATGAAGCCCTAAGGGTTTAATTAGCAACTTTAAAATGAGATGGTATGCCAAAGCCCGGCCACGTTTTCTGGCCACTAATAGGTTGTTTAAGTTAGTCGTTTAACAAAGCTGACGTCTTTTGTCATTTTCGCTAAACATATTAACTTTTGCTTGAAGTTTGCTAGTGAAGTGCATTTTACTGACACAGTTAAAAAAAGCGGCCAAGTGCGAGTCGGACTCGCCCATGAAGGGTTCCGTATTTAGGCGATTTATGACGTATAAAAAAAAAACTACTTACTAGATCTCGTTCAAACCAATTTTCGGTGGAAGTTTACATGGTAATGTACATCATATATTTTTTTTAGTTTTATCATTCTCTTATTTTAGAAGTTACAGGGGGGGGGGGGGACACACATTTTACCACTTTGGAAGTGTCTCTCGCGCAAACTATTCAGTTTAGAAAAAAATGATATTAGAAACCTCAATATCATTTTTGAAGACCTATCCATAGATACCCCACACGTATGGGTTTGATGAAAAAAAAATTTTTGAGTTTCAGTTCGAAGTATGGGGAACCCCAAAAATTTATTGTTTTTTTTCTATTTTTGTGTGAAAATCTTAATGCGGTTCACAGAATACATCTACTTACCAAGTTTCAACAGTATAGTTCTTATAGTTTCGGAGAAAAGTGGCTGTGACATACGGACGGACAGACAGACGGACAGACGGACAGACGGACAGACAGACAGACAGACAGATATGACGAATCTATAAGGGTTCCGTTTTTTGCCATTTGGCTACGGAACCCTAAAAAGGAATACCTATACAGAATAGGTATTTTAAAATAGTTTTGCGGTTATTATTTTAGTGAGGGCGGATGATTGTAAAAGGAAAGCAGGTAAATTGGAATACGTCAAACATGGAGTGATTTATTTATACCGCAAATAATGGCTAGCCATTATCTAGATAGTGAGATTTCGATAGGACGTATCATGTTTGTGCACACACGGGGATACTAATATGAATATTTATCCACAAAATTTTGTAAACAAAGCTTGAAGATTTATTGAATCCTTTTCCTATAAAGTCTTCATGCGTCTAACAAATGCAGTGTGTATAAATCTATAATCAAATGTTATTATTTCCTTATAAATTGCGTGCAAAAAAATAATAACATACACAACTCGGCAAAAAAAAAAAATCTGAAAGGTCATAAATAATTATTATATATGTATTTACCTTATTTGTATATTATTTCAGTGCGGGAATTACTACAAGAAGCTTTAGGAAATATTATTTCCTTTATGCTGTGCTGTTCTTATGTACAGAGTTATCTACATATAGTCTTTATTTTTATGGGGTAGTTGTCATTTAATTAATTTTATTCAATAATCATATAAGTACCTGTGTAAAGTCATAATTATATTCATAAAATACTTTGAACTCATAAAGTAATGGAAATTAAAGCGAGAATTTTATTAGGTACATACTTATGATATGTGTACGTTAATCAAAAAATACTGTGTACGTGTACGTCACTTCACTTTATATGAATATGAATGTGGATGAAAAAAATAAATCAATTACATTGTTTAAATTATTAATTTTGAAATGTTTTACGGTACTCAGTATACGGTATATCGTAAACATACAAATATAATATTTACATTCATTTGGTTAAAACCTTATGATTCAATAGTTATACAATTTTCACTGGGTAAGAAAGCTGAGAGATATTTAGTACACTTTCGTCATTCATTATTCTCATTTCTTTTATTACTGTCCATGTTTTATGCCTTAATGCGAAAAAAATCAGCCAAAGCTTTATGGCTGATTATAAATGTATGCCTCTAGGCCCGAATCAGGATTATATGTTTTCTATTTGCTCTATAATAATGTTGACATAAATCGAGTAGCTATGTTTTCTTTGGAGATATTAACGTATCGGGAATATAAAACGTGGTTCGTATGATATGACATTCATGTTTAACGACTTGTTGAACTCGGTTAGGCGGCGTCTATGTTGACATTACTGGAATAAGAGGTTAAGAAAATAAGTATGTTAACGTCATGCATCACTATTACTACATAGTATAAAACAAAGTCGCTTCCCTGTCTGTCTGTCTGTATGTATGCTTAGATTTTAAAACTACGCAACGGATTTTGATGCGGTTTTGAATAGATAGAGTGATTCAAGAGGAAGGTTTATGTATAATTTGTTAACCCGTGCGAAGCCGGGGCGGGTCGCTAGTGTATTTATAAAGCTTTACAAATGAAACTTTTTTAAACCGGCGCTCGCCGTATATATAATAATATAATAATATATTATGTGGCATCCGCTAGTTGCCGCGGGTGCACGGAGCGGGCGCGCGCACGCGGGTGCTATTACCATATGGATGTAAATACTGTCTCATGTGACTAGCATAACTTTATAGTTAAGTAGGTACTCTATACTCGCCAAAGTAGCTGCTACATACTAGTACATGTAGTGGTATATGCCAATATTGTCCTTCGCCCTTTACAACTCCACTTGGGGATGTACAGAATAACTTCCTTTAAATTCGTCAGTCCTTCGTGCAATAACGCATTACGTCAATTCATTTAGGTAAGCCCCTTTAAATGATGAATGAATAGTTTTACGTCAATTAAAACACAACTTTTGCATGCAAAACTGACAGCATGCGGTTAACTCGTCATAATGTTGATGTTGCGTAGGGATTTTAGGCGTGTGACATATACTTATTTACACATTACCAACTTAGACATTACCTATTGAACGGTTGCTAAGTAGTTGGCGAAAGAACCTTTGCTGTATTATTTTGTAAGTTAGGTTATACCGAGATTACCTAATATTTTATGTGTCAATATTTACTTATGTATCGAGTATTAGTATCGATTCAGTAAGTACTGAATTAGGTGACTAAAAATAGTAACAGTTTTAGCGACTACCTGATCGAAATGCACAAGAACAATTTATAATTAATTCGCGTAAAAATACAATGCTAAAAATATTTCAATAAACGTTTACTAATTTAAATTGTAGTCTTAAAAATGTTTCAATTTTAAAATCGATATTTTTTGCCGAAGCAATTAAAGCGCTTGTCCCGATTAATTGCTTTTGGGTGTTAGAGGATGCGATGTATTATTGTGTCGACCTTTTTTGTTGCAGGCTTAACAATTGTTCCAGACTGGATATGCTACTATGGTTAGTTTTATGCATGGCATTAGAACTAATATGCATTTGTACTATTTTTATCATTTACTACAAGATTCAATAACTAATATAATATACTGTTTTTTTAAACATTCAGTGGACTTTGTATTGTTTTTATTAATGATTTGATTAAATCAATATTAATACTTAAACACCTATAGGTACTTAAGAGAATATTAGGTTTAACACATGAAAAAAAAAAACACATTCTCTTAAATATATGTTAACTTAATCCTACAAAAGTCAAATCGGAGACGAAAACTACCTCAGTGTCGAGAAAGACAGAGCCAATATACTTTTATAAGTGCTATAAACTCACCTCAGTGAATTCGCAGTGCATCGGGTCGCCCAGCACGGTGCCGTCTGGCTGCTTGTAGCCCGCGTAGCTGATCAGCTGGCTGTTCCATATTCTGTAGTCGTGTTGCCCGTCCGTGCGCTGAGGGAACACCGTAATGGCGGACCTGGGAATATATACGGGTATAGAATACTTCAACGGCAATTGACACATTATACAGGGTGCCATTTGAGTCGTGATCAGTAATATGTTTTTGTAACTCCATAAACAACGAGCAATTTAATGCCCCTACTCTTACTAAAATCAGACAAGATTTTTTTTTGTCATTTATTTACTTTAACAAGTGGCAATGTGGTATTTAAACAGCTTTGTAAGATATTTCAAATGAAAAATTAAGTAAATTTTATTTCTAACTGGGACAAATGACAAAATTGATGTCAATGACAGTTCCGATTCAAAGAGGCGATTCAATTTACTAATTTAAATATCTTAATAAGCCGTTGTAATATCCTAAATCCACTTACAAAAGTAAAATAAATGACAAATTTAAACAAAAAAAAAAAATGTTGTCTGATTTTAGTAAGAGTAGGGGCATTAAATTGCTCGTTGTTTATGGAGTTAGAAAAACATATTACTGATCACGACTCAAATGGCACCCTGTATTATAAATTTTAATTCCAAGCGATATGATTTTGTGAAATCAGTCGTAAAGTAACTCAAAAGAGCATATTTGTGGTAATATAAAATAAAGTACTTATACGTGAATCGAGATAAAGAAAAACTATAAAGCGAGCGTATTCAGTTGAATTTTAATCAAATCGACACGTAGGTACTGTAGTTTATACTTTTATTTTGCTCGAGCTGAAATTCTCTTTGCATTTATCTCATCGACATTTTCATGAAATACTGAACTGGGAATTGAGCAAATATACTATTCATAGTATACAATGTACCTATATACACTGCATATCTATGAAACCATTAATTTGAATATTAACAATGTAATTAGCATCTGCATATATTGTCATTTGTAATATGCCATTAGCTGTAATAGTGTGGCAGTATAGTAAAGGGAGATAATTCACATATACTGATCGTATTTTCTATGTAGATTTCCTGAGGCCCCTATTGACTGCATTAGTACAGAAATGACGCACAGGTGTAGCGAAACTTGGAAATCCCTTTTGTCATAACAAGTCTATTAAAGTGGTCTGGGGAAGCTAAACCATCGACAAAATAAAGCAAATATGTACCTAGTTTTTTCCTGGTGAGTAAACCTGGGAGCTTATTCAAGTCGCTAACGTAACAGGTGTGATGTGGTTTCCATATAATATGTTCACATTTTAGCTATGTGGTAGTTAATTCATACTAATTAGCACTTTGATGAGAATTCAGAAATACCAGAGCACAAAAATTAAGTTAAAATCAAAACAACCTAAACATTAGTCATGTCTAGAGACGTCTGGTGTTTAGAAGTGGAAAGGAAAAGTAATGTTGAGGTAATTTTCCTACTACTACCGAAATGCGGCTCGCTATCCGCATGTGTTGCTTTTAACACGTTCAATGCGAAGCTGCATTTTGTGAACTCGCTCTCAGTGCGTTACAACCCATTAGAGTCCTGTATTGAACATTCTCGCTGTGCGGTACAAGTCAATTACACCCTGTATGGAGGGGTTTATATTTTACCTAAAATATCTTTACTAAATATATATATATATATACATATATATATATATATATGTATATATATATATATATATATATATATATATATATTTAATTTAATTATGATAATGTTTAGTCTAATAACTAATCTACCTTATATTGCCTTCGCCGAAGTTGATGACTGTTGGTTGAGCTTTTATAGAAGAATTAATTAACAGGTCAAAATTGCCTTGTAACGCACAGCCAGGACGGGCTCAGGTAAAACTGTTGATGATTCAATAGTGATGGGAAAGATATGTAAGAGCAAATATATCGAATAATTTTTATTATTATTGTTTACTATATATTTTAAGGCAATTCTTACTAATTTTAATGTGTATCATTAAAACAGTCCAAACATATTTTTTTAAAATTCCAGAACGTAAAAACTTTCTTCACCTTTTTGTACACTTTACAGATAATCATTGTTTGCTGTGTACCTATTATACATTTCTGTATTTGATATATTTAATTCAAATATTTTGTCTAACATTCTTTCTGACCGCTTTCTTCTAGATGCATTCATTTTTATGCACAATAAGAAATAAACGCGTGTATTGACAGTAGGGTAACAACACTAATGCACACTGCCCTTACCTGCAGTGCTATACAAGGCCGTACACAATAGGTCATATAGGTCCTGTTCCGCACTGAATAGCAAAAGTTTTAATCTGGTGCGCACAGGTCATACGTGACCTGTTAATTAATTTATATTCTGTCAGATAGAATGTTAAATGACAAATATAGATGTATACTTGACTATATAAAACAATCAAAATATCACAACATTATCGCCTTCGCACCAAGGGGATGTTACGTATTTCGGACGCCGCACCAGGCGAAAGTCCAGTACAGGGTCAAAATGACCTGTTTCGCAGTGAACGTGTTAAAGTACGATTGCGACATTTTTAGTTATGCAAAACGAAATGATTTGATAGAACAAACCAATATAGAAAGTTCTTTCAAATATTGACGACGCGTATCTTATTATAAATTAACGGAATAAAAACGAACCTAATGTTGCCCTTGTTGGTGCTGTACTTGATGTGGTTGCACAGTGCTTCGAACATCCCACTTGTGGTTGTTACTTGTCGGCAGTCGAAAACCTGTTGAACAAAAATTGGGATACTATAGAAACTTTATTTATTAATACACGTTAAAAGTTAGCTTAATGCTTATTAAAGCTACATTGAATAGTGCTACCAAATTTCAAAATGTCAAATCTCTACGGCTGTTATTTTGCCTTGTTTGTTTGTTATAAACTAATTTCAAGTCTATAAAAATTTGACTAAGAATATAATTCGTGACTAAAAGTCTGAATGTCAAAATTTTACATTCATATATAACTTATGATATTTTATTCTACATTCATTATACGCAATTTTCTTAAGTTCCGTAGCTAATCTTAACTAGCACTTTGATCTCAACTCAACTTGCCAGTGGAAATGCAAAGAAATCGGCAAAGGATAATTTAACGTGCTCCCGTGAGCGGACTAACGTACGCTCTCCAATGAACTGTGCTTCTGTCAATATTTAACGTGAGAGGTTTACTTTTACTCCTTAACCCGTTAGCGAATTTACCTGAAATACATGTGGAAGTGTCGCCGGGATAGTTGTAAAGATAAAGATAGATAAAAGACAGTTTATTCAAGTAGTCATAATTACAATGCGCTTATGAACGTCAAATAAAGCTAGGTAGACCGTCTCCAACCCTACACCTCTGCCCCGAGAAGATTTAAATCCCCCCTCAATTGGAGGAGGGTATCCCAATATGGGACCGGCAACAAACTCGGCGGGACACATCTTTAAAAAAAAAACATCTACTTAATATCATCTACTTATCTGTACTTTTCAATAAGCTATATACCATTTTGTTGTGTAAGGAACAATTTAAAAGACAATAATTTTCTAGTGGGGCACTCGGAAAATCAGAAATAGTACAAAAAACTGATTTACAATCTATCCAAATAAAAGTACTTGATAGACAATTATGACAACATATTAAATTCTTTTTTTTATCAAATATTCGGTTTACTTGATAGATTTAGTGTTTTCTAATGGTAGCGATGTACTAAGAACGAGCTACATGAATAAAATTCATATCTAAAATGTATTAGTTTGTCATCCCTTTAACTTATCATTTAAGAAGCGGATTTACAAATAAGCTATATTATGTGATGTAATTAAAGCAGTGTCATCGTAAATAACCAACTTTGAAGGTTTCCGCGATTGATAGCGGGAGTTTCTAGCCCGAAATAGAAATGTTAATAGACGAAACATTTTCAGCAGGCGTTATGCACTTATTTTAGCTGCTACCAATTGTGCCCAATCTTTACAATTAGGTAACCGTAATCCTAATCGAAATGGACATCACCAGTCAAATAATTTGTACCAATTAAGGATTCCAATCAATTCAACCCTGAATAATAACATTAATAACACACCATTTCAAGTAACGAAATTGTTATTTTATTCTATATTTTGCCTAATGTCGCTTCTGAGCTTGAACTTCATGCTCACGGTGTAATGACGACTATTACGATTAATAAGATTAATGATTAAATATTTTTCTCATTTTTCAATAAACTGTGATCTTTGTGTCAATAATTACGTAAAATGGTCAGTGGTCTTGACCACTGATAGATACTTGTATCTAACTATCAAATACGCTTAAATCTTATCCTTGCTCAGAATAGTTGTTGTAGTTGTACTTATAAATGTCGGAGAAAAGTTTCTTGGAGTTAATTTTAGCTTCATATTTCAGTTGTAAACGACTTTTGATTGGTATTAGGTATTATAATGTTTGGGTTAACCTCTAAATCGTCTTTGTTAAATATACTTTTAAATTATCTCTCATGCTCATGACATATTAAATGTAAAAACCTTTAGTCTAATCGTTCGTCATGAATCTATTAAAATGATTGTCGTTTACGACTTAGTTAAATCGTTTTAGCTCAGTGAAGTGGCTAATAGTGAGTAAATATTTGTTCGCCACGGAGCTCATCACGTCAAGTGCGCGTCGGTTAAATTAACTACGATTTTATTACTTACAACGCGACGGTTTTGGAGGCCTATTCTGGTTTGAGTAACATATTAAAACTGCATTTTCAATGACGTCAATGACTTTTTTGAGAGCTGCCTAATTATAATACGTAAGCTTTATGTACTAATGATAAAACCAACATTTATTGCTAGGTTAATTTGTCCATTTGCTGGTCAAATTAGCATTTTAAATCAACATCATTCACCTAAAATGTACATAAGAAATATCTGCAATGATAAACAAAGTAAGGTTAGGTTAGGTTTTGTACCTATTTGTCATGTAAAAACTTCTTTAGCATATAAACAATAAAGTTATGATAAGAAGTTTATTTTACACATTTCTCCGTTTTCATTTAATTTAATCACTCTAATTCGCTCGCCGAAATAGGCCCTACAAAATCCATCAAATCGGTCCGATTAGCGGCAATCATGAGCGGTAATTACAAATCGCTCGCTATCATGTCGACGACTTAACACTAAGCCCTGGAATGCTCATTTAAGCTTTTAACCACAGACGATTGAGTGAATGGAAGTGAACGAATGAATTAATATTGTTGAAAGCCAATCGGGATGCTAACTTCGAAAATATAAAGTTTTAGTAGGTACTTTTAGATGAGATTTTACCAAAATTTAATTCATGAACATTCAATTCTCTGAAATACGAATAGCGATAAATATAAATAATTATCTTTATCAATTTATGCGCATATAGCATTGTATATCACGCTTATTTATTGACATGAATTATTTATGCAAAGCAGTATATGCTGTGGTCACATATAAATGTAAAAAAAGCGGCCAAGTGCGAGTCGGACTCGCCCATGAAGGGTTCCGTATTTAGGCGATTTATGACGTATAAAAAAAAACTACTTACTAGATCTCGTTCAAACCAATTTTCGGTCGAAGTTTACATTTCGGTAATGTACATCATATATTTTTTTTTAGTTTTATCATTCTCTTATTTTAGAAGTTACAGGGGGGGGGACACACATTTTACCACTTTGGAAGTGTCTCTCGTGCAAACTATTCAGTTTAGAAAAAAATGATATTAGAAACCTCAATATCATTTTTGAATACCTATCCATAGATACCCCACACGTATGGGTTTGATGAAAAAAAAAATTTTGAGTTTCAGTTCGAAGTATGGGGAACCCCAAAAATTTATTGTTTTTTTTCTATTTTTGTGTGAAAATCTTAATGCGGTTCACAGAATACATCTACTTACCAAGTTTCAACAGTATAGTTCTTATAGTTTCGGAGAAAAGTGGCTGTGACATACGGACGGACAGACAGACGGACAGACGGACAGACGGACAGACAGACAGACATGACGAATCTATAAGGGTTCCGTTTTTTGCCATTTGGCTACGGAACCCTAAAAAGGAGAGCCAAGTTCAATACAAAAATTATGCTTGGCTGTGGGCTTCGCCGCAAAAAGAATGGAGATCTAAATGAGTGCCAAGTTCGATGCAAAATCCAAATATGTATTTATAGGAAAAAAATAACATTATGAACAAGTATTAAATTCTATTTCTTTGCTTTATTGGATACCTATAACAATTGCTGTTATTTAAAAAAAATGTGAGATCTTAAAGTAGGTTAGATTTGACAAAGTGACATTTGTTGCCCGAATTGAGCTGCAAAAGAGAACTAGTTGAAATCTAAACAACGACGTATATAGTACATATCCTATCGTTCTCTAGTCTAGAACGGATTCTGTTTTCCGAATACCGCGGTTAGTTGCATGTTTACATTGGATTGAATTGCGCCTTTGAAATTATATAGATTGTTCTAAATACATGGTAATACCATGATGCTATCAGCCAAGTCCACTATCTTCGATATGGAAAAGTAATAAAACTAAGATAGCATCTAAACAGCTACTTGTAGTTGTGCTCGTATACTCGAACACAAAAAAAAACTTGTGTTAGATCCGGGTGGAAATTGCGGTAAGAACATAGTTTATTTTGTCACGAAATAATATTGTAACTCGCAGGCAAGCTGCAGATTACGCTATGTTTACAGGGTTCCGCTGAAAATACAACATGGGAAAAGGTTGTACTGATAAGTGAACACATGAACGCAGTAGTTTGATTGTGATTAAAATTTAAAAATATTTATAATATGAAATAATATTTTAGAAGATAAAAGCCAGTTACTTGCAATTTAAGCCAGTTAAAGTTAAAACATAAATTGTACCACTAAATATTGCTTCTTTTTAAGCCTCATGTTCGATTAATGTTTATGGATAATGTTTTAACCGTCAAAAAGTTTTCTTAATAATTTAGGTTAAATAATAATACATACTTATTCAGATTAAAATGAAGTTTAAAAAACGCATTAGATTTGTAAGACCGAAGTGATCTCATAAGAGCTCCATGAACAGTTTTGTGCGCAGCTCTAAAACGAAATACTTTTAGAAAAGACAATTTGGGTTCCGTTTTAGATTTGGCTATCGTAGCCCATTTAGATTTCCTATCCTTTATAATTGTTTTGTTATATACTGCCTAAATTGTTTCTTGTCGGTTTGAACTTGCTCAATTCATAAAGTAAATCATGTTTGATTGACAAGTAAAGTCGTTTAATCTCAATATTTGAAATGTTTTGTTATTACAACTATAGAGGGTTAATCTTCTTAGACAAATATATACTCTGCTCGATTAGACAAACAGAGATAACAAACAGCCTTGATTTAATTACATTTCTAAGTAATACTACTCGAAAGTCATTCATTTTATTGAATTAATCTACCTCAAATGCTTTTTAAAATGCCATTACAGTTTACTCGTATATACGGATATGCTCTATTTAAAAAAATATACGAGTTTTTTTTACGTACCTATTCATTTCGTTACCTAGGTTGTTTATTGCCTGTAATTACAGGCCTGTAATTAGTAGAGAAAAAATTGCTTTATGGACCGTTTATGACAGGTACCAAATGAAATCTACGAAAGTAATGTTGGAAGTATGAATAGGTATTTAAGAGAGGGTACGAAAATTAAATAGTGTAGGTACGTACGAAAAAAAGATCCCATCGATACATTTTCCTGGAACATTTTCCTAGGGTCCTTTCCTAAACCAGCGGTACCCAAATACGAACTACTGGTTAATTGCTCATGTTTTTTTCCCCGTTGCAGTGCGAAATGGGAGTTTTCTCATTACAGTCGGCAAATTCATTTAGTTGCTTTACTCTCGCCACTTAGGAGCCAACCAAGAACAAGGTAAATTGATTTGAGTGTTCTACTTAGCATGGCTGCCTTTTTTTTCCCTCAAAGCTGAAATTAGTTTTTAAATTGCTGGTTTTTATGCAACGTGCGACTTTGAAGCAAATACCTACCTACTTAAGGTGACGGTAGAGGTGGGTAAATTTTCAGATTCTGTCAATTTACCCCATTTCACACACAAGCGCACTTCACGCACACTACCTCACTTTACTGGGACAGGTCATTGACCCATCAAGTTTTTTTAAGATTGCGTTTTGAGTTTAGTGTTAACCACTGACCTCTTTTGAGGAACAGAAACTGTAAAAACGTTCCATTGAAAGAAGAAAGAGAAACAATACATTAAATCTTGCTCTCCTTGTCTGTTCATGTCACACGTGACGTATTTAAATTCTAATTTATACTGGGTCAACCAAATCTTGTCAGTAAATAGGGACAAAAAAAACTATACTCATCCTTTTCTTTTCGGTGCTAGTACTAGTGTAAGACAAAGATAGTATGATTCTCTCTGTCTATGTTTGAAATCAAACAGACCTTTGACACACTATAATTCATTTGATTGTTAACTATTTTCTGCATATTATGGCTTTGTCGAGATACGCGTTTTGTAAAGTTAAACCGAATAAACCCAGATGTCATTAAGTCAGATGTAAAATGTTATTTACTACTCTATACGGTTATTCATAAGGCGAAAAATCAATTCAATTAAAAATTTAAATAAATAAAGTTTCGGCAGGGTGGAAATTTAATTAAGGCCGACAAAATAAAATTTAATAATATATGTCGGCTGATGTACCCCTAAGATCTTTACAGATTTACTTGTACGAGTATCCTATATTCGCTATTTATTTTGCTATTAAATTTATAAAATTAAAATAAATAATTAAATATTATACTGGCATTCCACCGCTATTATTTCAGTGCTGAACTGATTATCTTCGATCGTAGCCTTGATGATGTAGTTGTACTTACACTTACGGCGGTAGGAGCGGCAATGAACCCCGCGCAGCGTAGAACGAGAGGTGCGTTGGGATAAGTGCATATACATATAATTCTTCGTGCGTCTGTCTGTCTGTCCGTCCGTCTGTCACAGTCTATTTTCTCCGAAACTACTGGACCAATTCAGTTGAAATTTGGCACACATATGTAAATTTGGCACACAAATGTAAATTTGTGACCCAAAGATGGACGTGTAACGTAAATAAAATGTATTTTAGAGAATTTGAAATACGGTAGCCATTTTTGGGGGGGGGGGGGTAAATGAAAAAATTAAAAAATATGTTTTTTAAACTATATAGTGTTACATATCAAATAAAAGAGCTCATTGTAAGAATCTCAAAGATATATTTTTTTTATAATTTTAGGATGAATAGTTCAGCAGTTATTCATGAAAATAGGCAAAAAATGATCATTCTCCGCCCACTTTCTCCGAAACAACTGGATCTAAAATTTTGAAAAAAATACACAAAGTAGTTCTTTACCTATATATGTCAGGAAAATCTATAAGAAATGTGCAGTCAAGCGTGAGACGGACTTAATATACGGAACCCTTAGAATGCGAGTCCGACTCGCACTTGTTTTTGTTTAGCTCTTATTAGGTTTAAGGAGTTTTATGAGTGAAAAAAGAAGTTTTTTGTTTTATGTGCCCGCGTTATTGCCGATCGATTGTGTTTTAAACGATAATTAGACAAAAAAACTTGTTTTTCACCCAACGAATATAGATCCCCATGACACATCTTCCAAGTCGCCTTTGGATAGGCTTAATTTTAAAAATAATTGAAATAATGTTCTATATCATTCATACTTGCAAAAAAAGACTAAAAATAATTTACGTGACCAATGCTTATTATTAGTAAATATCTTACAATTTAATATCTGATATATCACACGATACAAAAAAATGGCCGCAAAGTTAAAAGTTTATTTATTTACGTTACTAGTCCATCTTTGGATCACCGACTCTTTGTCATATGTGAAAAATGTGTACCAAATTTCAATTGAATTAGTCTATTAGGGGCAGACACACGAGTGATCTTAAAAGGGATTTTTTTCTTGAATGATTTGTATGTACTTACCCCAACGCACCTCACGTTCCACGCGGCGCAGCGTAATCAGTAAGTACCTAATAATTAGTGCCCGACCGAAACACAAATTTCTGTATATATAAATATTGTTGTCCTACTTGCTCGCCAACTTTTGGTCTTTGTCACATAGTTTAGTTTCATAATACGAAGTACTATTTCGTATGTTTCGGCCAGGCCGAAAGATTCGGCCGTTTTTTGGCCGAAACCGAAACTACGGCCGAAACATGATTTTATGGCCGAAACCGAAACCGAATCTTCGGTCGGACACTACGAATAATCACAATGGTCTTAAGTACCACAGACCCTACTGTCGCTTAAGTCCTTTATGCCAATCTCTGCCTATTAGAACTTATAAAAAAAAAAGAAACCGAGTAATTATATCCAACTACCGAACCTGCTTACAAATTTTCTCGAGATATTTGAGAAATGTGATATGCAAAGGAGAACATTCGAACAAACGAAAGTATTTTTGCCCAAGCTGAAACGGAGACCTTCGCCTACGCTCGGTCAGTGATGGTTTAGGTACAGTCAGCTGCAGGTCACCCCTGCATAGAAGATTGTATGCAGGGGTGGTACCTTTTCTCTGCAGCTGACTGTACACCTATAAAAAATTGTTGTACTTGCTGCAATTTTATACCGGTACCGTACTTTATATTTCAACAGGTATAGTACCTTCAAAACGAAGCGGTATTGATAAATAATAACGGTACCGTACCGCCTATAAATAATAATAATAATTCAGCCTATATACAGGGTGGTCCAAACCTTGACGTCCAAAAATTTTTTTTTAGATTCCTCACGTCGTGGGCTATCAGAATATACCCCATGTATGTTAGCCGATTTTTCGTAGTTATCGAGTTATGATTTTTTTTTACTTTTAACTTTTCATATGAAATTCCGGGGTTCCCATACAGAGTGGCTAAAAAATAACTGCATTTCCGTTGCCAGGGAGGTTTTGGGATTATACTGAGCAACTTTTACAATGGGGCCAACCCCGAAACCGCGAAAAAAAATTACCCTTCCATAGAAAATGGACTAGCCAAAATGTATAAAAAGCCAATTTTTTTTTCGCGGTTTCGGGGTTGGTCCCATAATAAAAGTTGCTCAGTATAATCCCAACACCTCCCTGGCAACGGAATGCAGTTATTTTTCAGCCACTCTGTATGGGAACCCCGGAATTTCATAGGAATAAGAATAAGAATAGAATAAGAATAAGAATTGTTTATTGCCACATACATGAACATAAAATAGAGTTAGAATTACTTACATAATAAAATAAAACAGTTGTTATCATATACAAAACAAAAGTGAGAAGATCTTTGTATTAGGCACAGGGTTCCAGTCTCAGCGTGTGCCGGGCCTAGGTGCCCGGCGCTGGTTTTCAGACCGGTCCCAGACTAAGGACGGTCGGAGAATATTAAAAAGCTTAAAGCTAAAAATCATAAGGAAAAGTTAAAAGCTTAAAAAATCATAACTTGAAAACTACGAAAAATCGGCTAACATACATATGGGGTACATTATGATAGCCCACGATTTTTGGACGTCACGGTTTGGACCACCCTGTATAGACAATAATCTCAACGCTAGCCCAATGCGGATTGGGGACTTCACACACAGCTTTGAATTTCTTCGCAAATGTATGCACTACGAGTATGCAGGTTTCCTCACGATGTTTCCTCCTTCACCGAAAAGCTAGTGGTAAATGGGGCATTTCATATGAAGCGGACAGGAAAAAAAAAGTGAGGTTCCCGAATTTGTTTATATTTGGTTTAGTTCTTCTTCTAGTAGGTATAAAACCGGACGCCAAATATTTTTTATATATGACGTTTATTTTAAAAATTATGAGCTTTTCAAAAATTACCGTAATTGAAATTCCGATTTTTTTAAACTCGAATATCGAATAATTTAAATATATAACTTATTATTAAACCAAGCGTTTTGTATAGAATTATTAATGATCTTTTCAGCGAAGAAATCAATTTTGAAAAATAAATAAAAAATAATGGTTAAAACCGGAAGTAAACTTTTCGAAACTATTTTTCGAAAACTTTGACCAGTTTTTTTTAATTTATTTTTATCTCAAAATATAGCTCTAAGTATGTACAAAATACACTAGAAGTTGCAGAATGGGATCTCCATTGGTTAAGACAATAGGTCAATAAATGTACATACATGTCGCCCTGAGTGCGACGTACCGTACTGGTATACATGTCGCAGGGAAATGATCAAAACAGAGATTTGAACAAATCTCTAAGGAATATGATCAAATCACGCAGGATGTTAAAATGGCGAATCCATATCATCGTTTCCCTAGAAAAATTCAGTCATTTGACCAAATAACTGACTCTGTTTAGTGAAAAGACAAAATCGGCCAATAAACGCGAAACGCTTTTTCATTTCACTAGATTTGTTTAGGAATTTGACAAAATCCCTAACCACGACAGTAAGTTGACGAAACGAACTTAAAAAGTCAACTGGTTTTATCATTTCGCTAAACAAGTTTAGTGAAATGAGAAAGTCTCAACTGGAAGATGGTATATGGTGATTTGATTAAATCTCTGAACGGCGGTTTAGTGAAATGACGAAAGCAAGTACAGAATACAACAGTTTACTCTACAGTTAAGCGATTTGATCAAAGCTCTGACTAGATTAAGTGAAAATTTTTGAAAATATCGGCTGAAAAAATGAAAGAGACTTCTCTGCACAAATTTAAAGAGTTGCTAATCAAATCAAGCGTGTTGATGGACGTCCCTAAGGTAGACAGAGGTTCATTAGATGGAAGTAATGTACCGGGGATTGTTTTAAATAGGTATTTAAAATTATCCGTACCAAATCGGTACATCTGTCGGCATCATAATTTCAAACATTTTCACTTAATCTAGTCAGAGATTTGATCAAATCGCTTAACTGTAAAGTAAACTGTTGTATTCTGTACTTGCTTTCGTTATTTCACTAAACCGTTCAGAGATTTAATCAAATCACCATATACCATCTTCCAGTTGAGACTTTATCATTTCACTAAACCTGTTTAGCGAAATGATAAAACTAGTTGACTTTTTAAGTTCGTTTCGTCAACTTACTGTCGTGGTTAGGGATTTTGTCAAATTCCTAAACAAATCTAGTGAAATGAAAAAGCGTTTCGCGTTTATTGGCCGATTTTGTCTTTTCACTAAACAGAGTCAGTGATTTGGTCAAATGACTGAATTTTTCTAGGGAAATGATGATATGGATTCGCCATTTTAACATCCTGCGTGATTTGATCAAATCTCTGTTTTGATAATTTCCCTGCGACATACAGACATATAGCAGCTGTTTTACTTATAAGAACATGTATTCAGTAAGACTGCTGGTAAATTCTAATCATAACATAATGAAATAAGAAAGTCAACAATTCTAACCAGTTTATTTCATAATTTTTATTATTTTACAATAAGAATTATAAGCTAAACAGCTGCTATATGTATGTATACCAGTACGGTACGTCGCACTCAGGGCGACATGTATGTACATTTATTGACCTATTGTCTTAACTAATAGAGATCCCATTCTGCAACTTCTAGTGTATTTTGTACATACTTAGGGCTATATTTTGAGATAAAAATAAATAAAAAAAAACTGGTCAAAGTTTTCGAAAAATGGTTTCGAAAAGTTTACTTCCGGTTTTAACCATTATTTTTTATTTATTTTTCAAAATTGATTTCTTCGCTGAAAAGATCATTAAAAATTCTATACAAAACGCTTGGTTTAATATTAAGTTATATATTTAAATTATTCGATATTCGAGTTTAAAAAAATCGGAATTTCAATTACGGTAATTTTTGAAAAGCTCATAATTTTTAAAATAAACGTCATATATAAAAAATATTTGGCGTCCGGTTTTATACCTACTAGAAGAAGAACTAAACCAAATATAAACAAATTCGGGAACCTCACTTTTTTTTTCCTGTCCGCTTCATATGAAATGCCCCAAATATCAAATGATATTTCGTACATAAGTTCCGAAAAACTCATTGGTACGAGCCAGGATACCAATGAGTTTTTCCTTACCGCTTATACCGTAAAGAAATAATGCAGTCTCTGCTTTGCACGATTATTGTGTGGACATAATTCTTATAATCACCGAAACATACATACCTCTACGCACAGAATGTCATTGAAATAAAACATTGTTTTTTATAGTAAATTAATATAACATTCGATTTATACACATAACAATAAGCAGGCCAGGCCGCAGCGATATTGGCCTGTAAGCTTCATCTCGGTCTCCAAATCCGCAAAACTCGCTGGTACTAAATGCTGGTCTTGCCGTTATTAATTATCTTGATTCTTGAAGATTATCAGAACAGCACGTTACGTAATCGCATACATAGACGGAACGAACGTCAACAAAGTAGGTGTAGACACTGCAAGTCTTTAGGTATTAAACGAATTACGCTTCGTATTAATAGATGAGTAATATTTAAATGAACATATAATATTCTCTAACATAAATACAAGATTACAATTAATTGACATCCAAAGTCATTGACGTACAGAAGTCATATACATTTTTATAATGACGCAAAATTGATACCAGCATAATGAAAATCAATCCCAATCAGTAAAACGAGTCTTTAAACTTTTTTCATTTTAAGCGGGTTTTGAAGGAACAAGTTACTTAAATTCGATTGTAATCGTATTGTTTTAGGATAATTTACTGCTGTTTTCGACCGTTACGACCCGTAAATAACAACAACTCACATTTAAAATTTGACTGGAGCTCGACGTGATTATATTTATTTACCCTATTTTATGAAATACAATTTATCTACTGGTATACATTTTCGTATGCGTATATGATGAAATGTCTTTATTAATGTCAAAAACGAGCTATGACGATGTACACGTCTGCTTCGATGCAAGGCCAACGGCCATCTGACTCGAAGAAGAGTTTTGAGTGATGTCGTCAATGTATGGAAATTATACGAAAGTTTACATTTGGGATTGAATTTCTGTGTTGTATTTGTGAGTAAAAATATAAGTAGATAACAATCTGGTAGTTTAGTTATCTAGCCTTCAAAATCCCACAACAACTCAATTACTGTCAAAGACAAAACTGTAATGCGTCTTGCTCAAACGGAACTCCATATTTTGATTTTTGGACACTTTTAGTGTCGATTTGTAGAGAATTACAGGAAATAAAAAAAAATATGGCGTGAAGAGCCGGTACACGGCTTCTTCGTGAACAGATTGGCGTATAATTTAATGCAGTTATTAATCATTCATTGAACAAATTGATTGCACAAAGTGAGGTCTAAATCGAAAACGTCATATACCGTCCCCTTAAGGAAATTATAATTTACCATTTAGTGAAATTTCCATAAATATTTTAAAAGTTTAATAAAAAAAATTGAAATTTAATTGGTTACCGATTAAGATACTTCAACTTCAACATTTATTTAGCAAATAGGCCACAAGGGCACTTTTACACGTCTGCAACATGTAATTTACATTCAAACAAAAAAAAAAAATACACCAACAATTATCAAATACAACTAACCGCAACTACCAAATCAATCTAACGTATTACAATTACTTAGAGATGTATAAGGTCTCTTAATGTCGAATTACATAAATACAACTATAATAATATTATTTAAAAAAAAAACAGATACATAGAAAAAGATAAAATCTAAACGTATTTAGAGGTTCGGTAGGAGGCATTCGGTTTTAAATCCATTGTTCTGCTAGTTTTTTTTCTTTTTCATCAAATAGGTACACTCCGGTACAGTGCAATACTTAAACTCATTGTCTCTTGCTCAGGCTACAGGTATCCACTCAGTGTACCGCTTAATTTTCATAAAAAAAATGTCATAAGAGCTCTACGTGTCGGTTTCGGCTCCGCTTACTCCTCCTAAATATCCCGGATACTATTAGTATCTCATTTATTTACGGAAAGGATATAAAATAACATTAAAATTAATATTAGTAAGTAATCAATTATTACTTATTTATTACAATTATTACTAATAATTGTTATTTAGTCCTTATTATTTTGCAATAACAAGGATAATAGGAGGATGCAATTAACTAATTACACTAAGGATATTCTTTCAGATGCCTGCATCTTGACATTGGACTAAATGAATCGTTCAAATGTTTTGCGTGCATTTTCCTCCATTTGCATTTATGAACAATACAATTTAATTAAGTACTAATTGCTTGCAAATATTTTTTAAAAGAGACAAGTATTTATATTTTGTTATGAAAGTATGAAAAATTTATTGAAACTGGCATTAGATACTAGTTTTTTTCACGAGTTATCAAATGTATGGGAGCAGTAAGCGGTTGTATAAATTAAACAAATAAGTAGGTAATTAAAATTACCATTCGTGCATTGAAAACCACTTCATGTTTTTAAAAGTGTGTGGTTTCGAAACATTTCCACACAGATAAACGTATTTAGCCACTGCATCTGCTTACTTTCTTTCAGACGACTTTCCAAGTAAAAGTACATGCTTGTAGGCTGGGAATACTTACAAAGATAGTCAATATAACATACCTGTAGTTTAGCTCACTGTATAGTCTTTGCACTGGCTGGCATTCCTTCAGGCCAGGTTGCAACCAAACACCATCAGCATCACCAACTAGTTGGTGGTCAGCTGGTGGTTCCGGTCTTGACTACCTCCTGCTGTACCACAATCCAATGCTCTTAGCAGATTGCCTTAGTTAAAAACAGTTAATATACATACCTGTAGTTTAGACCACTGTATCCTGCCTATGCACCGACTAGCGTTCCTCCAGGCGAGCTTGCAGCCGAACACCAACTCGGTGGTGGTCAACTGGTAGGTGCCGGTCTTCGCTACCTCCTCCTGGACTGCGTTCCAGCGCGCTTCGTGGGCTGCGGTGTTTGCCCTGTATGAAACAAATACATGAGTGTATCGCACATAAAAATATAAAGTAGGAAAGAACTGATCAATACCTATGGTTTGAATCGGGACTGAATCGCTCAGTTTCAGTTTTTAAAATTATGAGGGAAAATTGTGTTCGTTTAAATCAACTTATGGTATGGAAGCTTAAGTATAATTATTTATTTCCTTTTAAAGTAACATTTATAACTTAGCAACAGCAGATAAAAAAACTATGACACTAATACATCTCAAATGTATGGTGAGCAGTATGGTGAGAACTTTAAATATCAATGTGTAATAAAAGTCAAATAAATAAATAGGTACAGTCAGCAGCAGAAGTTGCTAAGCGGTCGAGATGT
Source organism: Cydia amplana (assembly GCF_948474715.1). Classification (NCBI taxonomy): domain Eukaryota; kingdom Metazoa; phylum Arthropoda; class Insecta; order Lepidoptera; family Tortricidae; genus Cydia; species Cydia amplana. Next base: position 15,927,420 of record NC_086074.1, on the reverse strand, counting down.
TCAAAATTACCTTGACGCGCTCTTATTCTCTTAAAAATAAAGTTGCGTCAAGATCATTTTGAACACCTAGCAACTATTGCTGCTGACTGTATCTACAGTTAACCATCCCTAATTCTATACCTATATTCTATGAGAAACCATCTGTTTATATTCTTTTACCAGGCTAATATATGGAAAACGAGTTCAAATTGTTAAATACAAATACAAGCACTGGTGTCTAAGCGATAAAGGCATGCGGCTTCAAAATAGGAGGTCTTGGGTTCAAAGTTCGAATATTATGAATGAGTTTCTTTTCTTATTATTTTCTCTTCATCAAAAGAAAACACTGGGAGAAAGTAAACACCGTTCTGATCCCAATAAAGCTTTGTTTCCTTTCTGATTAAGTGACATTTTCTTTCGAAGTAACCAGTGCTTGCGCTTTTTAGGGTGCTAAAAGCGGCCCCGGTCTCTTATAATTCAACCGGGAAAGCACTATAATAAAGGGGAGGATAAATTGTAAATTGTGTGCAGGTAATATAAATAGCAAGTCGTTGAAAATTACCTTCTGATGGAAGCAAAGTATTGGCCAAAGAAGTCCTTGGCGTCGTTGAGCACTTCCTCCGGTACTCTTGGCACATCCCCGCGGCCAGGGATGGCCATAACGCTGCCCAGACATGACTTCTCGTTACATAGCGTTGTCTGTAACAACGTATATTATATTATATTGAATTGTACTCAATATATTCAGGTTTAAATTGTATTCAATAAATATTTCAAAACTGCCTGCACGCAATTCAAGAACAAAGTTTTACAGTAAAGGAAAAATGCAGTAGGTAAATTGCTAACTTATTAAGATGACTGGGTGCTGGGTCAGCGGATATGAAAGCCTTCATGGGGGCTCTGTCAATACCACTGGCGAAACTTCTGGACGAGGTATAATTTTTATAACTTAGATAGTGATCATTTTAAGTAAGTATATCCATAGGTTATTCTATTTTAGTGTTTTTTAGACTGTTCGCTTTAATTTTATTTACATGTATTAAAGTACCTAGTATTAAATGTTTAAACAAAACATTTTTTTAAGTAGTCGTATTTAATGTTTATTTCATTTTGACTTAATTATTCCTTTATTTTAATTATTTAGTTGTATTGTGTTCAATAAAAGCACTTTTACCACTTATTAAGATGGATACGTATGGATTTAATATGCAATATCGCCGCTATTTTCTTTCGTTCGTTCTTTAAATGCATTATTTTCATACCGATATTTTAACCAATATTTGCCGTAGCATGTTAGCATTACGGAAACGAATGTTAAAGACTCACAGAAATATTTCACTAATATTCCGGCTCTCGTCTGTCGTTTTCACAGAAGTTCACTTATCAAAGCTTTGACTTTGAGCAAGCGGATAGGTATCTATTCAAATATATTTTACCTAGAGCAAGATTGAGCTTGCAGCGATTGAGCATATAAATATCAGGTAGGCATGTAAGCTAAACCATAGTAAGGCAAATACAGAAACCCTGCGAGTGATTGAAATCTATTCAAAATTTAATCAATAAACATAACAAACGTCGATTACGTTCCGGTTCTTAATTCAATTTCATGGATGATATTGTTGGAATAGTTCACCTGTTACTAATATTGTTATATTATAATATAAATTTTCATGTTTGTTGCTTGCCTGTTTGAAGTCTGACAATAAAGCGCTGTTTGGTAAAAACTTTTTGAATTGTTTGTGTCGTATTGTTTTCAAAAATTAAAATAGTAACAACTCTGACAAAAACACCTAAAAAATATGTATCCAGTATCCAGTAATGCATATAATATAAATATTTAGTTTTCTTACTCATACATTCATAGTTTTATAAACGTATTCGAAGCAAATTTCTGAGAACAATTTATACAAAAATTGACTATGCGTTCAGCGTTTGTGGTAGAGTTTTATTCAGAATCCATTTTGAATGTTAAATGCAATTCCATTTATATGGTAAAATAATGTAGTACATGAATACTATTACTTCATACAGTTATTATAGTTGAGAGACGTAAACCAATAACGCTGGTAACCTATACTATATTTTACTTGAAAGAAAATATGTAGAGAAGAGGTCTAAAACTGGACGCACTTCCATAGTTATTTTGCAAGTACCTACAAGAATACTAAAGAGATGTTGTGTTTTACAAATACGATACATATCAAAGAGACTACGACTACGCCAAGTTTTGTATATTAGTATGTATCATATTTAGTAAATTATCATATTTAGTAAATGTAAATACGCCTCCTGCGAATCTTGCACAACTAAAACGGCCTACCAATATTATCAGAATAAAAACAATTACTGTAATTTTCGTTAATTATCTCTTATTCTGTCCAGTAAATTATGGTAAAAGGAATTAATTACATATGCTAACTATCAATAAATAATTAAATTAAATATATGTTTTCGTGAGCCAAATGTAAAACATCGTAACTTCGCAAAGACGGATGGTTAAAATGTAGGTATCTAATACCTAATGGATATTTAGGATATTTGAAACACGTTTGGGAAAGATATATAGAAAATATACAACCGGTGAGCCAGTTGACTTCGGATATAAAATCAGAGAGATTTATGAATTATGGTCTACAATTAAACTAAGTAATAAAAATAAAGTTAATACGTATAAAAGGAAAAAGTAAACGAGGCGAATCCAACATCCACCCCGTTAACTTATAGCATGTGACATTTTCAGAGTATTGAAATCTATCGCAAATGGGCGTTTTCTAAAATAAATATTGAAAACCCGATTCTCCCAGATCCTGGTGTTTTTGGGTTCTTTCAACTCAGAATCACTAGCATATTCAATCCTGATGATAAAAAAAATTGTCCCAAAATTTTGTATGAAAATTGTACATTCCACTACGTCACGTTACATACAAATGAAAAAATTTCTCATAAAAACGTGACGTAATGGAATAGACATTTTGGGACATCTTTTTTTAATGGTAGGATGGAGAGTGCTGTCGATTCTGAGTAGAATGAGCCCAAGAATGTGCAGATTTGAAAGAATCGGGTTTTCGATATTTATTTTAGAAAAAGCCCAAATAGCAAAAAAAAATTCAACCATTAAATCATGCGGCGACATTCGATTTCCTATATTGTGTTATCGCCTACGCCTACCCAACAAACTTGGTTCGAGATTCATTCCCGCTCAGTTCGAAACCGCCTTAGGCTTCGCAATGTATCTTTCCAAATGCAATAGTTAGGAGTTGTGCCGCATCTATTGGCGTGAAATGCTGTCGGTTTTATTAGAGCAATACGAAATATTTTAAGTTTCTGAATATTAAGTACGAGATAAATTATATTTTCAGAATATTTAATGAAAATTATTCATCGTGAGGTCAGGCTTCATTTATAAAATAAAATAAAATTTAACATTAGTGAGACTTTGTTTTGTAGGTACCAAAACGTGTAATTTTTTTCCTATACTTATTTCTAAATGATTAAGTACAAAAACCATCATAGTTGTAGCTCTTGTAATCTTGTGTTTGTATAGACAATAGGTTCCTGCGTTGCTTGGTTGTGGGAGTAAATATTGACGTTTGGAACACACAGATCGGTGGGGTAATAAAATCAGAGACACCGTCATGCTTGTTGAATATAATCAGTGTAACGTACGTTCCTCACATAAACATAATATATACAATAATAGGGACTGGAAACGCTAATAAAATAATGTATTATCTTCGGCCATAACGGTAGGTATGAGTACCTATAAGGTACTTAAACATGTAGAAATTCAGGTATAGGTAGAATTTTCTCAAAATTGCTCTACGCAACGATTATGGACAAATCATCCTACAAAGTTCGGTGTTCATAATTACCAGTTTACCCTTTCATCGAAAGTAACCGTATGTCTACAATTTCGTAGGACACAGTAAATGAGCAATATTTAAGATAACATGAATATTTAGCTTAAAACGCTTTAATTGGCAAAGTTGAAATGAGTTCCATAATGTCGGTGGTTATGTTATCTCAGACCGAACGCTGCTCATGCTGTCGTATCTAGAAATCTAAGCTCTCGTATGTTTAAATATTTGTTTTACTTAGTAAGTAGTGTTATTGCTTTTGTTAGGTAAATATTATAGTCAATTTAACAAAACTTATGTTAATACGGATTTTAATGTTTAAGTGACGTACTTGTGGTAGTGTTATATTTCTTGTAATAATTTTATCATACGACCGAATGACATTTGAAGGAATAAGTGAATCTTAGAAATAATGAAATGCATGTTTCAAATCGCATTCAAGACATTAAAGAATAAGTTTTTCAATTGAAACATTTTTGGCAGCCGAAAAAAAACAGTGGAATAAGATACTAGTAAAAGACAATTGCAAAAATGCAGAAGCTCAGAGTAAGTTAATATATTTTAGACTAGAATACCAAAGAATAATAACAATAACTGTTATTACTATGTTTCGTACCAATAAGAATAATATTCTACCTTCTGATGAAATCTACTAAGTGAACTGATATTGAAGTAATGTATGGATTTTTTTTAAATAATCTGATGTTTACTAACTTAATGCGGATACATTGTTTTTTTTCTAATCCAGATTTTTACTTACCGCCATAGGGCAACCACTGTCATACAGGCGGTCGTAAAGATAGTCGTGAGTTTCCAAATTCTTTAGCACTTTCGGTTTTACAACTTTACGAGGCGTCATCTTAGTTGCCTGTTTAGTCACTACTGTTCCATTTAGATCATCCTTCACGCCGTTTTGTTCTTTCAAAACTACATCGCCATCCGTGTGGTCAATGGGACAGGTTTTCTCAACGCTAATATGAACAATCCCATCCATTTCACCGTCATTTGCGTCTCCATTAACCTTAACACCATTTTCAACTTTAGCGCCATTAAACACTTCATTAATAATTAGCTTGGTATGATCTACGGGACATTTTTCAAGGGAAAGCTCTTTTTGAGCAATCAGAGCACTGATTAGAGTCTCGCCGTGGACGGAAGAAATTTCGTCCAAAGGGTTGTTAATGATGGCATCAGCATTGGAAATGACACCGGGCGCCATTTTCAGCTAGGAAAGTATTAGTAGGAAAGTTAGTAGAATAGTTAGTAATAATAAACGGTTGGACAGTACGCAAGGTGCATAGACGCGGGTACACTGTGCTCGGATAGGTGATATTCGACGTATTTATAAGAGTGTTCAGTTATCTTGCGGACTTCCAGGTCTGTTTGCATACTGTGGTGTGACAGTGACAAAGATCTTCTGAGTTAGCGGTGCGTGCTCAGGGTGATTCACATTTTGGCGATTGCAGCGATTGTACGTATTGATTGCTTAGAATTCGTAAATGAGTGAGTTACGTCATAAACATAAATGTCAAATCATACGTTAAATATCTACATAAAGCAACGATAAAATATGTAGGTAAGGACCTACTTGACATCATGTAAAATTGAAAAATTAAAAAAAATACTAAATGTAAATATTTTCTAGATTGCTTTATTAGGATTAGCTATGAGGATATTAGGTATAATTTGAGGTATATTTTCCAAAAAATATTAAACGGTATTGTATCTGGAGAAGCCCAAACTTGTTATAATTAATTATAATAAAAATAAAAAAACTAAAATGTAGTGATGTGATATATTTTTGGAATCGGCTCAGAAAGCCCTTTCGTTTAATACTACACACGATAGGTTTCTAAACATATTTTTTTAATTCCAGACAAAGAAAAAGATGATGTCATAACTCCTCTTGTTTGTTTTTATTTGTTGGTGCATCGGGTCAAATTGTTTCAAATGTCCTAATGATCAATCGTACCGATTTTTAGACCTTTAACATCGTTTGCAGCGTTTTTTGGCGAACCACTATGGCTACTAGTTAAAGCTTGTGCTATATGTCACGTCTAAAATATGTATAAGTTTTCAGAAAAAAAGTACAACTTTATTTTTATTATTTAAGTAGCAAATTTTGGGTTATTTCTGCTTAGAATGATGAGGACTATTAATTTAAAAATCAAAAATTGAACAAGAGCATGTCGAGCCATGCTCAGTGTAGGGTTCCGTAGTTACCATTCTGTCAGAATAGGCTAAACAGGGGCTATTAGTAAGTTAGTAAGTATCATGTACATATTACAAGAAAAAGGCATTACTTTCGCAGCGCGTTTTACTAAGAAGAGAAGACTTTTTGTAATTACTCAAAAACGGGTAAAGTGATCAAGTTCACTATAGTTTTCGTTTCTTAAGCTCTACGATTTTTTTCATATTTTTTGGACCCATGGTTTAAAAGTTAGTGGGGGGTGACACGTTTATTTTTCTTTCGGAGCGATTATTTAATTTCCAAAAATATTCGCTTTATCAAAAAAAATTGTTGAAGACCCCTATTAGTTTTGAAAGACCTATCCAACGATATCCCATACTGTAGGGTTAAAGCGGAAAAAAAATTACACCCCCACTTTACGCGTAGGCGAGATACTCTAAAAACAACAACGGGTTGCACTCAGGGAGTGCCGGCTGAAGTGAAAACTCAATGACTATTGCAAAATGCACTATGTATAATTGAGGTTAACGCCATCTAGCGTTAGCGTTAATTACTTGAAACCCCTAAGCACATCACTGTTAGTACCCTACTTATATTAATACCAGTTAGAGCGAAACTCACTAGATGGCATTTAAATCAATAAAAAAACTCATTGACATTACATGTAACAGTTTTTTGATCAGCTCACGTGTCTGTCTTACGGTCACGTGACCGTAAGACGGTCACGTGATCGTCTTACGCTGTCTCGAGTTTAGCATTTTTTCCCCACCTGAAAAAGTGCACAGCGCCGCGCGCTAAAGAAGTTTTCACTTCAAAAATATTTTCTAGATTTTATTGTACGACTTTGTCGAAGGTTATTAATTTACATATGTATGCATGCCGCTTACAGCTTTCTAGCACTAACGATCACGTAGCAAAGCCTCGGACAGACGGACAGACAGACAGACGGACATGGCGAAACTATAAGGGCTCCTAGTGTTGACTACGGAACCCTAAAAAGTGTCCCTATCAGTTTTCCATACAAATAAGTCAGTACCTATTATAATTGTGACTGTCCATACAAAATATATCATGTATGTGGAAATGCGTAAAAATTCTTATAAAGACTATGGTATACCTTAGTAAAATCAACGTAGTACAGTCAGCAGCAATAGTTAATAAGCGGGCGAGGTGTTCAAAATGATCTTGGCGCGACTTTATTGTTAAGAGAATCGCGCGTCAAGGTAATTTTGAACAGCTCGCCCGCTCAGCAACTTCTGCTGCTGACTGTACCTAGGATAAAGTACACATTTTTATTTATAAGTATTATATGTATCTTTGACGGTAATTTTAAAAGACAACATTGTATCTTTGTAAGCCCCTCTTTTTAGTGAAATCTAATGTCAATCTGTTAATTAATACATTTCATATATTTCAGATCCAGGTAGGTATTTTATTGAAATAATGCTTGTATTGTGTGTGTGTGTGTGTGTGTTATTTTCTCAAAATGAAATAACGCTACGGTTCATTGCACTTCGATCGACCCGTTCAGTTATCAACATGATTAAATATAGATTTGTTCATACTCCGCGCAAACAAAACCCCTCGTGGTTTCTTATCACGTGCCTTAAACAATATTTGTACTAAGTCATGCATTTCGACTTCGCTCATTATGTTGACTAGTGATCTCTGGTCATATGATTCTCTTGTATAAATATTATTTTTACATTGTTATAGAAAATCTAGAACATCATTGTGGTTGGTCTAATTTTTTGGAATTGTGCATCAGATATTTTTTTAGTTTTTAATTATTTTTGCCGGAAGTTACCTTCATTTATTATCTATACTTACCATATCGTAATATGCAAATAAACATGCGCTTAGGTACACAAAATAAAAATAGGTCACATTTGCCCTATTTCATGTTTTAAAAGTTATCAGTATAATAATAAAAGCGCATAATTTAGCTTTAAGCTCTACGCATTTTTTTTAGATTTTCTCTTCCTTTGTGTTTTAATACGAAAATTTCCAAATAGCTTTCTCATTTTGCCTAAAATTTAGAGTCCCCTATTTTGCTTTGTACGGTTTGTTCGAACTAGCTGTGTAGGAGTAAAAAATGGACTGAGGCAAACAATGAACTCATTTGCCACCCGCCGCTCGTGGAATAGGGTCAGGAAGAAAAGCGGAATAAATACAGACGTTTTCCGAACGTTTCCTCTCCATGTGGAGTAAATATGTGACATTCATCGATATCTGCCTGTTGCATGTAGACGAGTATACGTCACAACAATACTGGCAGGTTTGACATAATATTATTTTAAACTAAATGGTGGACACAATATATTCTTTTTCAAATTCGTATGTTTAGGTACGGTAAAGAAACTAAACAGATTTCCATATGTTTATTTATGTTAATTGTCTTTGATCACTCTTATGTCAGATTTTTAACTATCACGGAATGATGTTGTTCCGAAGATTTGAGAGGCGTGCGCGGAGCCAAAATCAACATGTAAAGGCTCTTTTGACACTTTTAATGAGATGTAAGAACCAATCAGATACTGCCCTTGTCGTGTCATGGGACGCACACAGAGGCAGCACCCGCCAGGGTGTAAGGACTATTGACAGTTGATGGAATCTAAAATAATCTAGAATATTGGGTGAATGCGATGGATTATATTCTTGGCCAAGGGTTAAAAACTGGAAACCTGTCTTACAAAACGGTATACTATTTTATTTCTGGCAAACGATGACTCGTCTCCACAAGACGGGCCTCCACAAAAAGCGATGCAGGATCCAATATTATTACAGTGCTTTTATTAATTTAGACTTCGATCAACACGGAAGGGATGCGGCATTCGCACAATTTCCCCTCTGCCAAGGTACAAGATCAACTGATCTAGCGCGGGTAATAAAATTAGTTGCGCTCGGATTTTTAACTAGACCGAGTCCAGACGCGCGAGTGAACACAGCAGCAGAAAAAATGCCTAATTGCTCGGTTTTTTGTTGTAAAAAAGAGGTCGGGGACATCAAATTTACAAAAAGAAGGTGTTACATTTCAAATGTAATATTTTTTTACATGTCATACATTTAATTACATTTAAACACAATTATTATATTTTAGTCTCATGTAATTGCTGGATTTATCGATTTTGCTCACCCAGTACAAATTGCGGATCGGTCGAGCGACAAATCCGACTTCTCATCTCTTAGAAAACAATAAAATTCTTTGACGAAAATGTGTTAGTGTGCGTGTTGTGACACTTGTGATTCGTCCGTACACAAAAACAGATCGAGGTGTGCAAGATTTCTCTGTGTAGGGTGTCTTTTTCTATGTATTTGTGTCGTCATTGCATTTTGTATGTAAGTGTGTGAGAAGTGCGACTGTGTGCACGTTCCCCCCCGCGAAAAATGGCAGAATGATTTGAATGTCAAGGTATCGCTTGGGCCTATCCCTTCCAACGTGTCGAAAGCCTGTGTTGATCGAAGAATTTAGATGATTTTATCAAATTACGATTACGCATGTTACTATTGTAAGACTGGCACAAGAAAGAAATATTGGCGATTACTCCACCGACAAGAGCAAAGATCTTAGTTACGATGATGATGATGACGATTATGCAAGTACGATTCGTTATTTTTCCGGGAATAATAATATCCCTCTGTTTTGCCTAACCGTACCCGCGGAGATCCCAACCTAAGTGGTCATAAATTTTATCAAAGCTATAAACAACAAATAAAAGTATTTTCCTAAACGATAATTTGTCATAAAACCCTATTTGGGCTTTATTCGCTGTGTACCGAAGTTGTAATGAAATAAAGGTCCATCTTCCTTTTTGTGATTACGACTATGTAAATTGTTTCGCTGTGCCTATGTAAATGGTTTGTGGTGTTTAACGACTGAATCAGAGTTAAATTAGCTGTTACCGTTATACTACCCAATTATGGTCTAGTAATAATAATAACTCCACGGCCAATTCGGCCACGGCGACTGCTATCAACTCCGTTGCTGTCTCTGGCGGTCTACAATGAGTTATGTTCTCATGGAGTCGCGCAAGATGTATGGAGTCGCGCGCGAGAACGCAACTCATGTTAGACCGCCTGGTGTCTGTAGGTACTGCAACTATGACCCGCAGGAAAATTAGTATCAATACCAACTTTCTTGTTGGTGTTGCCTGAAATTTTTCTTTTCTTTATAAAAATAATTTGCCTCAGAAATGTGACAATCAAACAGTACGAGTATACACAACTGAACAAAGAAATTCTAGTTATATTTGGACCATAGTCGCCGCTTTTGGACTATAATATAAGAATATAATCATAATTTTGACGTTGATGCAAATTTATAGTGTAGGTACATAATTGTTATCGTGAAATAAAGAAATCTAAATGTAATCTAATCTGATATTGGTATTTATTTTTCGCAGTTTTAATGCCCTAGTACCTACTTCATTATTATTTTTAATGTCACTAAAATCAATTGTACCTAATCATAAAACTTTTAGGTATACTTCCGGAATCACGAATTATCGACTGTAAATATCTATCAAACGTAGGCTGAGGCGTTATCAGAAGCGTCTAATAATCCCGAGCTCAAAGTTTTTCTATAACTACTTCCTATAAATAGCCACTTAAGGGGAAAGTTCCAACATCCCGTCTGATAATATTACTCTTTCGTAACTGCTTACATACAAAGTTACACCGAGTTTTAATAAAAAATCGGCGAAGAGCATATCGGTGTAGCGTTCCCTAGTTACCATTCTGCCAGAATAGGCTAAACGGGGCCTATTAGTACTTAAGTCATGTACATTACAAGCATAAGGGAGTACCTTCGCAGCGCTTAGTACGTCTTTTTACTAAGAAGTGAACACTTTTTGCAATAACTCAAAAATGGCTAGACCGATCATGGTCGCTATAGTTTTCTTTGAAAGTTTTTATTAATCCTTAGTTTTACGATTTTTTTCATATTGGGGGGCACATGGTGAAACTATAAGGATTCCTAGTTGACTATTAGGAAACCCAAAAAAGTATCGTTAGTCACACTCTAAACTATCCCAATAAACCTCTAAACAGGATTATAAGTATTGTGTAGGTAATGTTGCCAAGGACGCGTCATTCTGAATAACGCTTTGAATGCGATTGAACTTTGCAAATGCTCGGATTCAAGCTACCCGATCCTTTTACGATTGTACCTGTACATAACAATAGGCGCCTATTTCTTAGAACCTTCAGAATTATACGTATACTTATGTGTCGTGATATACGATCTGATAGACAATCTTCTTCATTATAAACAATAACAATATCGATATAATATCATCATTAACAATTGTTAATTTATGCCATGATAGACAAAACATTGCCGAATAAAGTCTAATAGCAGACTAGTCATAAAAACAGCACAAAAACAGCTAAACTGTGGAATAAACTGTCGCCTGCGGTATTTCCGGACGGCTATAACCTTCAAAACTTTAAGAAGAGCTTATTCCCATCTTAAAGACTGGCAACGCATTTGTAGTCCGATTGATGTTGCAGGTGTCCATGGGAGATGGTAATTGCTTACCATCAGACGATTCGTCTGTTCGTTTGCCTCATATATCAAACTTGCATTTCAAAAACTACACTCAATAAAATAAATATTACCTACATAATTTATCGTTCTGAACTTTCATCTCCTGCGATAAACGAGCTTCACTAGCATCACTTTAAGTGTCAAGATAGTTTTTCAAGCTCCAGTGCTCTGTGAGATCCAATTAATATCCGGCAGATATCCCGAAGGTTAGTTACATAAATATTCATCGGAAAAGATTACCATCGATCTTTCTAAGTGTCGCGATTAATGGTGTGCCTAATATTTTCACGGTCTTGTTAAAATGCTTGAGGGAAATGAGATTTTTTACCAAAAGTTTTTAATAAACTGATTGACAAGTAAGTAAGATTTCCAATGACTGGCTACGTGGCAAAATAAAATGGTTAAAATTAATAACTAGTTTTTTTAATCAGTTGGTAGACAACGGAGTCTAAGCAATGTTGAAGTCGAATTGTATATTAGGTAGCAATGAAAAATATATGTACACCTATTGTCTTAAGATTACGTTTGTCTAGGGTTTGCAACCGGATCCGAAATGTTTGAAATTATCCGGATTTGGATTCGGATCCGCGGATATTCCCATACATTTCGGATCCGTCGTGCAAACCCTACGTTTGTCCGATAAGTGTAGAGAGTTTACTTTTTTTTTTATAAGAAATGTAATTTATGTATTAAAATGGTTTAAGAATATTATCACTGTTGGTGTTTTGTTATTGCTCCTTTTATTGAATAACACATTATGAAAATGTGTTCTTTGTTTTTGAGGTCGTGAATGTATTTCTATTTTGTCGCTTATTTCAACCAAATGCGTACGTAAACCACATTTTCCTCATTCATAAACGCTTACCAAAACTAGCAATAATCGCAGGACTTTTCTTTGTAAGCAAGTTTACTGGTTGCTCAAACACTTTTTTCGTGTGCAAGTTCTTCCACGTATTTACCGTATAGGTTTTCGACGCTTAGAATGAGGTCAGAAGCTTGTCCCAGCCGTGACCAGGCCGCGGGTACTAAATGTAGCGTCTTTAGCAAGTAACTAATATATGAAGTTGCTATGTAAAAAAAAAATCTAAGTTTATATTATTCAATCGTAAATTTTACTAATTAAATATTATTCGATCTAACCTTTTAAACTATAGCTATGAGTCCAATTCGAAGTTACCTACATTTGGATGTCTAAATTATGCTATTTCGTTATCATTTGCGTGTGTATGTCTCGTACTTGTTCGTACATGTATTGGTGCGAGTGCGACGCACGGACGAATGGTAACAAAATGAGTGGCTAGCTGGCTAGTATATCTTCTCCCCTTCAAAAAATCGTTAGTCTTCATTGTTTCACGGTTATGAAAATGTTCACTATTTTTCTGCTGACTCCTATTATGCCACTCTTACACTTGATTACTAAACGATAACTCTGGTAATATGCCAATCAAACTTATGGATATTGATAATATTTAGATTTTACCGCCTTATTTTCATAATAAGTATATCATGTTTTTTCCAAGCGCTGAATTTACATTAGGTATATTGCACGGACTGAATTGTGAGTGTTGTCTACTTTCTTAATACTTATTGAGATTTGATATTACTCGTCAAATGATGGTAACATTTTTTATTTAGTACAATTGATAAAATAATGGATCTACCCGATTAATAAAAATTGGGCATCTCTCAGTCCATTAGCATAGATTTAAAAGAGGCAGCACATTGTTGAATTAAATTTGCCACGGCTCACGTATTCCACTTTGTTGGTCAACAGCATTTTATCTACACTCACCATACTATGCAGACGAATTTAATTCATCCAGATTATTCGCACATTGGCAGTCAGGGTATTAATAAGCAATTTCGGGTGCCAAGAGGTGAGATTTGAGATAAGGCACGTATCGCCCTTTCAAGAGCTTGTTCGATGAAAAAATCTTCGCATTACATTGTCTCAAGAAGATAACATCAAGATTGGACCTTTTGTTAAGCGTTAATGTCGCCTAACTATCGGAAAAACTATAAGAAACGACTTGTGTCAATTGAGTGGAAAATGTGTTTGCGTTGTTGCATACAAAATGGCGTCACATTGTTAACGAAGCAAGGTTGTCGACCTTAAGGTGCAGTTCTTTTGAAAATGATTATGAATGTTAATTATCTCTTCTGTTTATCTAATACCTTTAAACGAGCAATTCTTGTTTATTTATTTATTTATTTATATATATATATATATTTCGGGGATCTCGGAAACGGCTCTAACGATTTCGATGAAATTTGGTATATAGGGGTTTTCGGGGGCGAAAAATCGATCTAGCTAGGTCTTATCTGTGGGAAAACGCGCATTTCCGAGTTATTATGTGTTTTCCGAGCGAAGCTCGGTCACCCAGATATTTTATATTTATATTACTAAGTTCAAATTGTTTGATTTATAATAATTGTTGCTAAATGTAATAGGCTTGTGTTTGTACTCGTACTACTTCCAACTGTGTACAAAAGATTAATCTAAATGAATATTTGTATAAAACGAAAAAGCAAACAATGCATTTTATCTCTGCAGCGACTAGTTGAAGCGGGCGTTTTATTTATAAAATATTTAACACAAACATTTATTTAACCTAATATGGTGCGAAGTTAATTCCTTTTTTCACTATGTGTATAAAGTGTTCAATGGTTTTACTATCTATGTTTATTTACAGTTCATTTAACGTGTAACGTTGCACAATGTAACAAAATAATAATAGTTTTATGCCGCCCGTACTGGAAGCGAGGTGGTCCTCGCGATATGGTTAACTATATTAATAGAAGAAAAAATAAACAAGTTCATTTATCGGTCATAATAATACTAACGGTATGAAATGCCCAATGTGAAGTGAACCCTAAATGGCTCAACATTTAAAGGCCGTGACTGTATGACTAAAAAGTATTTAAATAATTCGTGCCACAGGTAGTAGCCATAATTATTGCGCATATTATCTTGGATATTATGGAAGTTCACACCTTGTTTGAAGATAATTGTTGGCAAGTTTGTGTATCTATCTCAAGCCGCTGTGAGCACAAGCTGCTGTTGGTCGTCAGAGCTGAGCTGCTAATCCCATCGCTTACTAAGAGCATATTTATACTCGTATACTCGTTTTATTTTAATCGTATATTTAGGTCAAGTTGCAAGTCTTACGACCTAACATCTCTTGTCTCTTTCGCTTTTCATTTTTTTATTTTATACCACATCAGTGGCAAACAAAACAAGCATACAGCCCGCCTGATGGTAAGCGTTTACCGAACTATGACGCTTGCAAATCCAGGAAAGTCTCATGCGGGTTACAGGGTCGCCACAATTAAAAAAAACCGTCCAAGTGCGAGTCGGACTCGCGCACGGAGGGTTCCGCACCATCAACAAAAAATAGAGCAAAACAAGCAAAAAAACGGTCACCCATCCAAGTACTGACCCCGCCCGACGTTGCTTAACTTCGGTCAAAAATCACGTTTGTTGTATGGGAGGCTCACTCAAATCTTTATTTTATTCTGTTTTTAGTATTTGTTGTTATAGGGGCAACAGAAATACATCATCTGTGAAAATTTCAACTGTCTAGCTATCACGGTTCGTGAGATACAGCCTGGTGACAGACGGACGGACGGACGGACAGCGGAGTCTTAGTAATAGGGTCCCGTTTTTACCCTTTAGGTACGGAACCCTAAAAACATTTCTTTTTTAAAACTCAATATTGTAGTCGCTCGGGAAAATTTCGGCTAGGGAGAAAATATTTATTTGTTACCGTTAATTAGTTTATAATTCATAAAACTGGGCCTCAAACCTCTTAAATTTTATCTTTCTAACAAATATAATGTCAAAATGAGTGATAGGTTTTTGGACTTGACAAACATTTATAAATAATGTCATACATATCCCCGTTTATACATTGTTGCTGTCAATATTTTGATAATACTTACTCTGCTAAATAGTAACATAGTTTTCCCAGGTGTATTGCGGAATAGTTTGTAGCTTTAAATCCAACGTTTCAAATGTTTTGACAAGTTCTAAATTCGTGATGAATTGATCGAGACAGATGCCATTTTTTAACCAGAAATGTCACCGTTGGCAGCTAACAGATCATGTCAAAAACAAATGCAAATCAAATTCATAAGGAGGTATAAGCCTCCAAAAGTATTTGGCACCATGTGTTAAAAACGCGTTGATTTTAAAGTCACACATGTTATACTTATTTTCCCATACAACTGACACGCCAATGATCGGGTAGCAAAGGAAATAATATGTATCGTACACGGCCAGCCCCGAACTGAACCGAAAGCACAATTTGCGTGCCATTGCGGAGCCACAGCAGTGCAGTGCAGCTGTGCACCGCAAGTAGATTGACTGCGGTCAGAGCGTAGCTTTGCACACAAATTCTTTAAAACTAAACAATGTTGTAAGCGGGCTTTTAGCATAAATCTTTCTGAACTTTTGGATTTGTTCTTTTATTTGTCTTAAAAAATACGTAACACTGACTGGCTGAAACCAATTAGTTTTATCTGGATGTTGTAGTTACTAGTTATTTAATGATGTAATTTTCATTACAACAAATGCAAAAGGGATTAATGCCTTAAAGATTATTGCAATTTGTTTATTAATAAATGATAAGAAATGTTTTAGCTATCGCCAAATTGTGAGCGTGAAATCAATTTCGGAACCAAGCAATGTTTCGTGGTATTATCATGCCGCGATCAAAAAGGGATTAGAAATAACAGATTTCCATACACTTACGTCAAAATCAATATGGATTGACAGCTATCTCAATCCCTTTCTAATCGCGATTCAGTAATAATACAGTCTGTGGTCAATAGAACTAGAGTGTTCGTTTTTGAGTTATACAGCATTTTAGTATGGAACACTAGATACCCCAGTGGCCTGAGCAGTGCGATATAACCAGAACTTACGTGGGCTTGAGTTCAACAAAACATAAGTAAACAAATGTTATTAAACCTCATAACGGCGCTATCGGTGCATCCGTTTATAGCCTGAAATTATACAACGGGTGTTTGACTAAGATAGGCGTATTGACAGTGTTCAGGCATTGGCATTAGAAACAAATAAGTAGGTATTGTTTGTTGTGAGATTTGACCGTGTTGTAATATAACCCATTTATCCACGGAAATATTTTTTTTTTTTAATTAAGAGTAACCATTTTTAATAATTAGCTACGGACTATAATAATTAGCTACGTATAATACTTTTTACTTTATGGTACTGTGAAAAGGCTGTTTTATAGAATTGATGTCAATGATTTCTGAGTATCAAGGGATCGTTGTGACAGGATTTACCTCGTGAAATTGGGCCCGACATTAAACAAACGCCAATACTCAGTTTATTCGTAGTACCTACATGCAATCTTCAACATCATTTTTACACACGTCACAATAATTACTTAGCCCAGAAAAAAAGGCTAAATAAATATTTATTTGGTGCATACTGTATACTGTATAAGTGTGTAAATATGATAGCCGCAAAATTCTGAATGGTAAATACATATTTTACGTAATCGGACATCATGTGAGTTAGTACCTAACGTCTCATTTTGACCTGAGAATGGTGTTGACAAAATATATGTTTTGTTTTTAATTTTTACCTACTTTACTACTATGTGATTATTACATTACTTATATACTTTATGATTATAATTATTAAAAGCTTTCAAATTATACTCAATAAGGGGAGGCTCGTGCATAAGGCACTTACCTCTTTTCGTCACCCTATTCTAATCGTAATTACGCCGACTGACTCTCTTGAGCCGTCAGCAGTAGCCATTAATGAACGAGAAATAATTACACACGCCACCCATTAGTCAGCATTACGCGCGATACGCCTCCGAATGTGCCGGCACGTCTAATGTATTTCATCACTGCAGCGGGGGCGTATTATGTGTCGCGATCGGTGACAGTTGAAGATGAGTTTCAACGTTGAATGCTGGAGCGGCATTGAAACTTTGCAAGTTCAGCTTAATTTGGTTGCGTTTTGACATGTCTTGCAGTATAATAATATATCTAGCTTGAAAGCTATGAGCGTTTAAACAAGACGTACCTAATTTAAACTTTTGAAATGTTTGGATGACCATTCTCTTTAAATCTGAAATCAGAAATTATTTGCATTGATATAGTATAGGGAAGTTACCTACATAAAAACATAATTATGTATTATGCATTTCACTTATAAGTGCTTATACAGTTGCAAGGTCAGATGGGAAGACGATACATTAAAATTTTAATTTAGTTTAAGATTTTTGCTTTTCGTCAAGGAAAATATGGTTTTAAGGCGATTGCAAAGCCTGGAAATCATCACAGAGTAAGCCTTTAAACTGATTGTTTTTTACTGACGAAAACGCTAGTCTTGTTATCTTGTGAGAAAAATAAAATCCCGTTTTAGTAAAACCAGGTAAACTTACATTCCATAGCGTAATTATGGAACAACCAATTTAGCTAGGACCCTATATGGCGTAACAATCCTGTTTGGTGACTATACCAGTATTAACACATTCAATGCCGAAAACCCGACTATCGGGTATTTTATGATTTCGTTTCCAGGCCGAACGACCCGATAGTCGGGATCGTGGTACTACAGCTTTATATGAAAAAAAAAAATTGTGGCATGGCGCGAATGTCTTGTTTGGCTGGGTGGCAATTTTCAGTCCATAGCATTTACCGATACGTAATGCGGCAGGTCCTTGTTACGCAAACATGTGAAGTGATAATGTAAGGCCCCGCGTACGGTAAGTGCCGTTTAAAGTTACACCGTTTTGTAATTAAGTCGCGAAGTGTCGGGGGCTGGGCGGTGAAATGACATGATTGCTAAAATTAGATAAGTGATTTAGGGGACCTTTTTCTTGGGAGCGTTGAACTTTTAAATTTGTAGGTACAATTTCAATTAAGTAACTAAATATTGCATACTTTTTGTATTAGTTGTAAGAAGTAACAAAATGATCTGCACACTTATCGGTTTTGAGTAACGTTCTTGCTGGCAATTTTTGCTGATGACTGTACCCAATAAATTTCAAATTTCAGAAGTTTGATATAGATAAAAGTTTTATCGGACAAACGAGTACTTTCACCGTTTGATGATTCGTTTTATCTTACCGCCAGAACAGGAACGGATTTGGTGGTTTTGGAATGATTATTTTTAATGAGGAAATCCAAAAACAGCACAGATGTTGAGTTATGTTAATTATAGTCAATAATTGAACTTCAACAATATTGTTTTTGCTTGCTTTCTGCCGCACAATATTATGTACTTGTTGTTGCTCAATATAGTGACCCTGAAGTCCAACGTAGTATTTTATGCAACCGTTGTTTAAGAGAGGTCAAAAAAGGTGAGTGGCGTGAGTAACAATTTGAGGCGAAGCCGAAAATTGTTAATAAAGACGCTACGAGTATTTTTTGACTCAGTTAAACAACGTTGCATACAATGCTTTTTCTACGACCAAGCACTTACTTTGAAATAAAATTGTAAATTTAACAAATATTTTTAATTCAAGAAGTAGCAAAAATGGAGGGTACTGGCGGGAAAAGAATGAATGAATGAATGAAATTTAAAAAAAAAACATGTCTATGGTCCACTTATTTGTCAGAGATGAGATTTAAAATAAAGTTGGCAACACTGTATTTCATTCAATATTTTTTAAGTGGACATTACACGAAGTATCGTAAAATCGCCAAAAAGATACTGCGTGTATGCACAAATTCTTTTTTGAGGAATAGACTAAAGACTTGTCGTGACAACTATAAGGTAGGGTTTTAAAGGTGTGTGCACGACCCTTTAAATGACAAATAAAAGTACGGGAGTAGAAAATAAGACATTTCAATATTGCCAATGCATGCCAACTTCGTGTTTGTGTGTGGGGGCGTATTGGCGAAATGACTGGCGGGGGAACTACAAGCGAAAATCATGGTCGACGTAGCAAATTAATATATGATTAATAATTATGAACTTTCGATAGTGAGGCTTCTACTAATCTTACTTGTTTTCTTACACCCACGTCCCATTTTTCTTAACTTTTTTATGTTATAGAAGGCAAACGAGAATATAGAACGAATCGCCAGATGGTAAGCAAATACCGTCACTTATGGACTGAATGGGTGTACGCTCTTTTCTTATACAGGTTTGAAAGTCGTGCGGAAATCATTGAGGTATATAACAAGAGACGACATCTCGAACAATGTTAATAAAGACGCCACGAGTATTTTTTGACTCAGTTAAACAACGTTGCATACAATACTTTTTCTACGACCAAACATTTACTTTTAAAACTAAATAATAGTAAATCAACAGTTATTCCATTGCTTACCGGTGAAATGTTATTCCATCCCTTTTATTATATTTTCTTGTGCTATTGTTGCAACTTTTTAACACGCACGAAGGCATTTTTTAATTTTCTGTACATGTGTGGCATCTCGTCAGTGGTCGGTGACGTACTAAAAGCAAAGAAGTGCATGCTCTTCTCTGAGGTGCGGAAACATTTTGTTCGAGATGCCGTCTCTTGTTATATACCTCAATGGCGGAAATACGGAAAATATTATGAGGAAACAAGTGCTCTTCTCCTCTGTGGCAGTTTTATAAAAAAATATGATAGAAACGCTCTATCGAACCTAAAGAAAATTATATTGTTACCTCATTCCAATAAGAATCCATTATTTCAATTTCATTATTTTTATTTTCCTTCAGATTTGCAATTTTTAAGCGCCGCCAACAGAGTTATTCCAGTATTCAATTCGTAGGAAATTACTGTTCCATTTGTGAACCATTAGCGCAAGTTTGCGGACCACAATCAAATATACCTGCAGCTTTGTAGACAAATGGACTGAGGCTTAGGGTTACTGCATCTAGAATATTAGTGCTTACTGCAGTTTGCTAAGTATGGTTTTGGTACTTCTTTTGAAATGTTAGTTAAAGAGATACCAAAATATGACGGTCTTAAAGACATACCTAAGTATACACTGAAATTTAAACAACTGTGCTCGAAACTAGCAACAATACCGTGGTCTGTGATTGAAAATATGCAGAGATCTTCTGTTAATTTATTTATAACATTTGTTTCTTATAAATTATATATCACTACATAGTATAAAACAAAGTCGCTTCCCGCTGTCTGTCTGTCTGTATGTATGCTTAGATCTTTAAAACTACGCAACGGATTGTGATGCGGTTTTTAATAGATAGAGTGATTCAAGAGGAAGTTTAATGTATAATTTGTTAACCCGTGCGAAGCCGGGGCGGGTCGCTAGTATACTTATAAATGTTTCTTATTGTAACTGACAGTGAACAAAATTGCGTTAATTGTTAACCCTTTCAAGTTGAAACGAGGGCATTTGCTCGTTTCCACCTCACGCTCACACTTTCTGAATAAGATGTTACATGTGCTACGTCGTAGCCTGTAGCAATGTTTTAGCCATACGGCTCGATTCGAACAATGCTGATAAGACGTAATATATCATAATAAAACCTACAAAGTGCAACACAAAGTACAAAGTACATTTGTCAAAAAGTACAATTTTGGGAGCAAGTCAATTTCTTTAACATTTTACCTTAATTTGTACCTATAAAATCACAGAACGGATACGGAAGGGAACATAATAAATTATTTATTCATAACATTATACCAAAATTTAAGAAAAATGTCGAGTTTTTTACGACAGAGAAGACAAAACACAGCAAACAGTGTATAATTAAACTCCCATTTTGTGTAGGCAGCTAAAAGCGCAGTTCCTTTTTCGTCTTGGTACAAAATGGTATTGACATTAAACCTAACAAGATTACGATTTAAGCGGAATAAAATGAAGCTAATTTTCTTTATTATTAAAAGAGAACGGAGGATTAAAAGGATTGACATCTGTTTCGGGATTCGGGCGTCTGTTTGTATTTCGTTAGCGGCATTTACAAGTCGTGGGTCAGTCACAGACTAAATCAAATAAGACTTAAGAACCTCCGTTTTGTGTTACAGAGATTTTTGTAAAGCACAATCATTATGTAAGGCAAGCGCTGAAGATGATACTAGCTTCCTAATTTATAAGACAGGTGGTTTTCTAGACTAGGAAAGAAAGTGCTTTAGTGAAGACTGAGCATTATTCAAAATAGCCTAAGATTATGTTGTCAAAGTGTGATAGAAAATCTATTGCTGACTTGTTATCGGATGATATGGCAAGCAAGCCAATAGTTGGATAATATGTCAAAGATTAAACAAATCGCAGTTTGAGCAGGGCTTTGGTCTTTTAAACACTGGATAAATATTTTTTCCATTAGACTGTTCTATCAGTAATATGTTATGCAGAAACCGTCAGTAAAATAATAATTAACGTATTTAAATCAAGTTGACGGTTCAAATAATACATAAAATTACGTAATCGTTACAGCTTATATTTTAGTTCTACATACCTACATAATAATTTCGCGTAGAGATTATTCATTTATTTAGTATAAATTTATTCCGCAATTAATTCAATCGCAATGAATGTATTTATACCACCTTTGCTCTGTGAGCGGAAAGATCTGACCGTATGTTTCCATTGCGCCAGGGCCACAGAATAAATAATAGTACTAGGTACAGAAGACTCACTCTCTAACAAAACGCGTCTGTTACGATCAGCACAGATATGGCCGCTAGGTGGCGACAGCGCCACGCGCGGCTTATGGCTTTCCCCAAAATTGGGGCGGAACGGATGTACTTTTAGCTACCTGTAGCAAAGCGAGGAAATCGCAGAGTGAGCCACGCCTGCCAGGGCTACTCAGTCGAACCGTCGGAAGAACCTATGTAACTATAACCTCAAGATCCATTACATTTTATATCACCTACCTAGGCTACCTAGGTAACAACTCTTTCTCGTAGGTACGCAATTCTTTACACTACTCCGGTAACAAGCATACCTATAGTCCACCCGATTGTGAGCTGTGTTACTCTAGCTATATATATCTAGGCTAGAGTCTAGTCTAGCCTATGAACGCTTGCTTCTTCAGGTGTTACGTTTCCTCCTACATGCATATACACTGAATATTTGAGTTATATCATCCTACAATCTTGTAAGAAAAGAAAAGTTCTGCAGGGAGTTCATTACTTGGAAAACCGACCTAAACTGGTATCACTTGACAGTACGTCTCGCGTCCGCTCGTGAAGCCATTGGAAAAACAGTCCTGAAATGTACACTTGTGATGCGAATCGGCAGGGTGTAAAAGTGTAATGTTAATGTAATTACGACCCCTGACTGGCAGAATTTACGTCTCCTATAATGCTGCGTATTTCTTTGATCTTCTGTCATGTGCCTGACCAATCACCCTGACCTATTAAAACACAACTATTTCATTTGCAATAAGAGATTAAAGTGTTCGAAACACAATCCCCAAGGGTCCAGATGAATTGGCTGCTTAACCAGCTGGAACAAATTAATGAGAATTTCGGCGGCAACATGTGCCGAACATTTTCGGTTTGGTAATCGCGTACAATAAGTGTTTCCACGGCAAGCAGTTTGTTTACAGCGGGCAGGTTTCCATTGATTATTGGTTCTGTTTTACGTAAAATTAGGAAATCGAACTTTTTGTTTTAATTAACATTCCTAGGCAAAAATTGAAATAATAAATAACAGAGAACAAAAATACTACCTGCTTAGATTGCGTGCAAAACGCTGGGTGCTTAATTTTGTTTTGGGTGATTGTTTTCCCCGTTATAGTAGAACCTTTTTGGATAAATCTAATTAACAAAACTGGGCAGACAACACGTTTTTCATTTAATTTCCTTTGTTACAGGTGTCTCAATAATTGTGTGGGTTACTAATTTAGCGGAACAAAATTACGGATCCGGTTCGACGTTTGATGGGTCTCGTCTCGTTTCTAATTACACTTGATCTCGCGATTAGCCTGATTTTACAAGGGTTATTGTTTCAAAAAGGGAAATGTTGAATGAATAACAACGTGTTATTGTTATTAATATTTAGAATCAGCATTTTAAATCTTAATAAACTACCACTACTTACCTACTATATTTAAAAAATAAGACAAGCATTAAATTAAGCTGTGTGTGTGTACCTACGTTGTGTTGTTAAAAAAATCTTATGCTCCCGTTCAAACATTTTATGAAGAATACTCTCCCGTCTTTACTTAGCAGTTTGAATTTTGCTTAATATTGTAAGAGACCTTGAAGAAAACTAGGAATTATAGTAAAATATCACTAAAGTTTAAAATTCAGACAGACCAGCTAGTTATTTATAGTCAGAAACTGAAATCTGCCGTGAATCATCACCTCCAAATTAATCTACTCCAGTATTAAAATTAATACCGGAATTTGTTCGTCTAATTTTAATAACTTTTGGAATTTGTGTGAACTCGGTAAAAAGGCGCGTTTAAGAGACTTGGAGTCTTTGCCATACTTACCCATGAATAATGAAGAGAGCTTAGGATCCCAAGCTTGGATTTTTATTTTCTTTGTTTTAAGTTTTGGGTAGGTAATAATTTTACTGAAACAAAATTATTATACGGATACCTTATCTTTACCTATTAAACTATATACGGTGCGTAAGGATATGAAGGATAAGTTTGTTTGTATAATGGCGATACAATTGAATTTAGAATTAGAACATTATAATTATATAAATTAATTAGTGTACCTACTCTACATATTAAGTAGGTACATACTAACAATGTAGCGTTATATAAATAAATCACATTGTTAATATATTAATATATTTCTTGCATTAGGCACCATGATTACAATGATAAGAGAATAATATTTATTTATTAACAGAGTAGGAAAGTAGTGTATTTTCATCTTTTCAAATATCAATTCTAATAGAGTGTCAAAAAGCACCCTTGACTTTGCAGAAGTAGGTAGGTAGGTACTTAATTGTTACTTTTGAAGGATGTTTCTTAAAGACTATCAAAGGGATAAGTTCGCCTTTGTACTTCTTACTAATTGTATGTTATTTTTAATATGTCTTTTTGTACAATAAAGAGTTTACTACTACTACTACTATCAGCTGAAATCGGTTAAGTGACCCGGTTAATGGTAAACGGATCGACCGCAAGGCACTGAGCCAGGAAAACTGCCTCAGGTCGGTAATTGAAACTAGACAGGTTGTAAACAACCTAATGTCGTGAGCTATTAGGCTCAATTTGGCTTGGCTTCAAGCAGATATGAGTAATGTGACCATGATTATTGGGGATGAATTAAGTGATCCATAATTTTACTGGCAGCTTGAAATATGTTTGTAATTATAGTGCGCGGAATCAATATTATTATAGTTAGGATGCCAAAGGTTCGTAACTTCTCTAGATATTAATTCCTTATTCAATGGATTGCATGAAAAATGTATACACAGGAAAATGGGAATACTACATAGTTTAAGGGGCCCCCACGCCAATGACCTT
Organism: Cydia amplana; assembly: GCF_948474715.1. Lineage (NCBI taxonomy): Eukaryota > Metazoa > Arthropoda > Insecta > Lepidoptera > Tortricidae > Cydia > Cydia amplana. The sequence continues at coordinate 15,902,458 of NC_086074.1, read as the reverse complement.
CGAGCTGTATCCCTTAGTTTTCTTATGTTTTTGTAGCTTATCATATTACCAGCAACGGCTTTAATCAATTTCTTTTCTTTCAAAATCCGGTCGACAAAAATGGAGATAAAAGATTGAAGAACTGATAGCCGTTTGTCTTATAATTCTATCTGTAGTGCAAAAGTAGGAGATACGATTCAAAAACTTTTCAAAAATCGATGAAAACCGCAGGTAGCCCCTTAACTTCCTTTCATAATAATAAAAATAAATAAATAATAAATAAATATTATAGGACATTCTTACATAGATTGACTAAGTCCCACATCCCACAGTAAGCTGAAGAAGGCTTGTGTTGTGGGTACTCAGACAACGATATATATAATATACAAATAGATAAATACATAGAAAACAACCAAGACTCAGGAACAAATATCTGTGCTCATCACACAAATAAATGCCCTTACTGGGATTCGAACCCAGGACCGCGGCTTCACAGGCAGGGTCACTACCCACTCATAAGATGTATTGCGTCCTTCAGTAGATTGATTCGATTGAGTACCAGAGGAATATCTATTAGGTTTTAAATAATATATTATTTCCCCAACAATTGGGTAGAAAATTTGTATTCTCCCCACCAACCCCCATTTATTGATACCCATATCACTGGACTCTGAACAAAGATCCGACTGGACTGCATTGGGCGCACGATTGATTGCAGGGCCAGGGAATGCTAAATCAAGTACGTAGCTTAAATTGTTTTATATTGAAAAGGAAGTAACAACAATAATATATCAATATATGTGTAAAATAATGGTAAGCAAGTGATTGCCTTTTCTCTCGCCTCGACAGTAACGTACTATATATTTAACCTTTTGGACGCCAATGACCGATATATCCGCACCGTAGGTTCAACGCCAAAGACCGATAAATCGGTCACAGACCACAGAGCAACATCGACCTACGTGCATATACATAAAGTTCAACTTCAGTTTTGACACTTCAATTATGTGGCGTCTGAGTGACAGCTTTTCTGTTTGACACGGCGTGGAAAAGGTTAAGGAAAGTATTTAATTAGAATGTGCCAGAAAGATAATAAATATAAGGGATTCTGATTAAGTAAGAAAGATTATTTTTGGGTTAAATATTAGCCAACAAATACCGACTTCCTAGCCTCAGAATAATGTTACCCGAAATAATACAAAATACCGATAAAGAGCTAAGTGGGCACTTCAATAGGGGTAGAAAAATTGCTGAGAAATCTTTAAGCTTACGTCAGTAATCCGACGCCATTTACCGAGATATAGTGTTCATTTTGTTTTCATTTGGGGTTACGTTGGTTCATAATACGAGTATCGGTAATAATGAACCCTTACAATACAGGGTGAAATGTTAACCACCAGCCATACTCTGCGTAGTAACTTTATAGGACATACTGAACAAATTTAAGAGCCAACAGGAGTGGTCATTTCTCCATACAAACGTACTCGACTGTTTCCTCCGTGGGTTTTGAAGCTAGAGCAATGATTTTTTCAACAGAGATTAATATTGTCAATATCTGTGTCGGACCGTTTTGCTTTTTTTGATATTTTTGTTTTTTAAGGCGCTAGAGCCCTTCAAAAATGGCCAAAATGGCCTAATTGACTATGCCGCAATGAGAGGCGTGCTATTCAAAATTGACATCAATTAGTCAAAAAATCAAAACGGTCCGACACAGATAATGTCATAATCATTTAGATTTCCAAATTCGGTTACGATTGGTTAAGTTTTGGAGGAGGAAACAGTCGAGTACGAAACCTCGATTTTTGATATTTTTACGCAGGATTTTTCGCCTTGTCCTTATCGCACTAGTTTTAGGAGCCGCTTCCGTTAGCGAGACGGGTATATTTACCTAAAATATTTAAATCTTAGCTCCTGTTGGCTCTTAAGTATAAGACCAATGCCGATATAGCGAAAAAAATTGTCTGGTTTATATATTCCGGCTGATGTAATGCCGCTGATTTTTATGGGGTCCACATTTTTTTCGCGAATTCGTCAAACCTTTAAAAATGCATATACACGAGAAAATTCAACTCATGTCGTCCTGAGTCGGGTCACTTAGTGGTTAAGGCGTCTGTGGCGAATGCTGAAGACGCTGGTTCGAATTCCAGATAGGTACTATGTATAACTAAATAAAAGGTAAGAGATAGGTAAGTGAAAATGTCACTTCAATTAATTTACAAAGGTAATCATATATTTACCTGTAATTCTAATGCCACCATTAATTATACAACCTCAATGTAGAGTAAATTAATCTCCGGAGGTAAATGATAAATAGGTATTTCATTCGGGAGATGTTTTAAATTTATTCCCCAAGTGTTTTCTTATCCTCGGATTACCTTTCCACGTTAAGTTGTCGTATCTCATAAAAATTCAGTGCCGCGAATAATAAAAATTAGCCTGGAAAGAATATACATTACAAAGACCCTTAAGGTAAGAGAGATCCTCTTAAGGACAGATTAAGATTTAATAAAGTTTTCGAACATTTATTTGTATATTTAACCGACTTCAAAAAAGGAGGAGGTTCTCAATTCGACCGAATGTTTTTTTTGTATGTATCCTCTGAACTCCTTCATTTTTGAACCGATTTGTTTGAATGTATATAGTCCCAATTTTTGTCAAAACCCAGTTTTGATGATGGGATCCGTGAGGAATCTAAGGAACTCCTCAATTCTTATAGGAAAATATATAGCTATTTTAGTACTTCCTGCAACAAACCAAGCTTTTTTCTCCAAAAGAGTGCCATTTGATGAAGTAGAACTCCTGATGATGACCATCAGAACGGGACTCTTTAATAACGCAGATTTCAGTTTTGGCGATTTGTCCTCTTCGTTATGTTTGTTAAGCAAGTAAGTTCTGAAGGAACATTTTTGCATTAAGTTCTAGTTCTGATAATGGCTTCCATGAGGTCCAACTCCTCAAATCTTCATAGCTTTAAATCAAGACCCGAAGCGCAAACATTTTTAGTGACGTGACAGTTTGGCCAGACAGAAACGAGTCTTACAGAATGATTCATCACTCATAAGAAAAACATATTACCTAAAAATTGAAAACAAACTTAATCTTTAAATAAAAAGTAAAACCGACTTCAAAAATGATAAATAAAATTATATCCCGTTTTATATGCGCTTGCAACTGAAACGTTTGAAGTCGGTGCCAAGCCAGTAGGTATTTAACATATTCAATAATTCAATCATAGGAAATATTTCAGTTATCCCATAATTTACTGTCATTACGGGTACACCTAACGTTGTGTCACGTCGTGATATGACAGAGACAACATTACACCCTACATTCAACATGATAGATGACGCAAGTACTAAATTGTGTCTATGAATATCTGGGTAAATAAACGCGAGAGAGTTAGCTTCGGACAAACCAGGATAGCTTGAACTCTTGACTATTAGTAATATAGTCATTATAGTCAATATTCATATTCATATTAATTGTATTGGTGGTATTCAATTACATGTCAAATTTAAGATAAGATATATTAGATATATTATTGTTATTGTTATAGCGTCTTACTTACTGATTTTTTTGTTTCACCCGAGGGATATATGTTGTGTGGCCGAAGCGTCCACGGCATGACCGACACTGAGGGTGTCCCGGGGAAAGGTACAAGGTCACAGACGCTTGAGAATGGACAACTTTAAATAATCAGTGGTCTAAGAGACCGCACGTGGGTGGTTAAGGGTAATAATAGTCTAGTATTCTTATGGTAGATGTAACTAGGCTATATGATGAGGTAGATAGATATGATAGAAGTATTTGCCACAAACGAATAACTGACCGTAGTTCTGTAGAAAGCGACCATCTTTTTATTTTTGTCAAAGTGACATACACCCTAACTCAGTGGCTTTGGTCGCTTTCTGCGTTGATAAAAAAATGGAGTTGGTCGTTTTCTGCGTTTACAGTGGCTTAGTATAGCGTTAGCGGTAATTTATTGTCACACCTTTGTCGAGACGATAAGTTTTCTATTTTTAGTTTTAGTTTAGTTAAAAAAACACTGTTCATTATCCCCGAGTAAAACGTCGAATAAACCAAAAGGTAAAAGTTATCTCTCGGAAAACACAAAGTTCAGGCGAGGTCTCAGTTACATGGTTTTACCTTAGCGATCTAGCGTCCCTTGCTACGACTAATATTTCTACCTTTGATATCCCTACGAAACTCATAGTCACATCAAACCTTATTCTGCTAACCTGCAAATTTTAAATAAACATGAGCATGCCGGTTACTATTCCTTAAAAGGCATTATTACGTCATACGATTAATCATGAAACATACTACATAGTTTTATTACTTGCGGCTTATAGTCAACAGAATCGTAATATATTTGTCGTAGCCTGAAAATTATGATTATATTTACCCGGCTTATGTACCTAGGGGAAGTAATGAAAGCTGAGTATATAATTCATACAATATGCTCGCGACTAATCGCTTAGTGAAATTATTTTAATGGTGCGCTTGAATTTGCGATTCCTAGGCAATAAATTATAGTCAAGAAAGGAGAAAGTAGGTACTCGTAAACTTAATTATAGGTATTATATTCAGGGATCGGATACCGGTATTTTATTTATGGGAACGGAAACGGTATTTTTTCGTTCTTTGCTAATTACTTCATTTCTAATTGGGCAATCTAATAATACGAAGTCGTAACCTAAAAACACAACTGAGTCCATTTCGAGTATAAAATAATTCGAAAAATATGGTTATTTCTAAGTTTTTGCAAAAAACCGGTTCCGATCCCTGATTATATTAATCATCTTAATTTTTATGCATTAGTCATTTCCGTAAATAACAATGAAAATAATTCTCAAAAAATAAAACACTTTTGAGAAAAAAACAATAAGAAAATGGATTTTATTACATACTGACTGTAATCCTCGACAGCGCTTACGCGCTTGTGTATACTGCATTCACATCATCCAATACAAAGGATACATTGGGATGTCGACTTCAGCAGCGTTATTTTTGCAACATTAACTACTACAGCATGCGGGCAATATTACTGTACATTTTCTTCATATATTGCGCAGATGTCGTCACTCATTCATTATATCAAAGAGCTTGACAGTGACATCGCCTTGTTTTCTGAAATCAGGGGTTTCTATGATCGTCATTATAAAGCGAAGTATTAAAGTTTACGTATTTAGACATGTAACCCCTTTATGCGAATTGCTGAACTTTCGCAGTAATTTTAATATTACAAGGAACAATAAAATAGTTGTTGGACTCCTAAGTTCATATTATGCCGCAGGCTGGCTTTATGGTATCGAACACTCGCCTGACCCATTGTTAGCGTGATCTCGAGTTTCATAACAATTTTGTGTGATGTAAGATCATACTTATACTGGTATTTTTAAGGTGGAAGGAATAGCAGCTTAGAGCTAAGTTTAGGGCTAAGACGAAGGTAGTAAATCCAACGTGCGCGGTATTATTGCGGAACGAGATATTATAGTTCCGTTTATTTTAGGCAGAACTGAGTTATACGAAAATATCCATTGTATCATTCATGATATCAGCCTGAAGAGGTTTACTGCGGAAAATAATACCCTCAAGGATCCTCTAGAAACAGCAACATGCTGAGATGAGGCAATTTCGTGGCACGCTTGACAAACACTAAGACTTTTGCTTTACGTATTTTTTAGGTTTATTATTTATTGACGTGATAACGTCTTATAAATCGATGAACACCGGTAGCATGCACGAAAAAGTGTCACGTTGTGGACAGATCTCCATGTTAACGTTGTGGATGGATTTCCATGGTAACGTATAAAAGTATGTAATTTTTCATCAATGTTTTCTTATGACGTTATCATGCAAAATTATCGTCCGTAAACCGACTTTACAGACAACCATTTTTTTAAATAATTAAGTATTTGGATTGTTTTGTTCCTTTGTTTGACCCAGAATGTTGATTGCACAGTAAAATTTAACATTGAACAAGTGTTAATATAACTCAACTTCACATAAACTAACACCGGCAATTCAAATAAACAAACCTTGCATATTTATTTTACGGACGCGGACTGGGTGAAATAGCAATGTTGTTTGAGCTAAACAATTTGCTATGCAGTCGTTGGCACAAGTTGTTACCGCAATTTTACATTTAGTTATAACAAGACGGCAAAATAAAGGTATCGCTATAAGCTATCTGATAACTGAAATCATGAAATGTAATAAAAACAAGCAACACGTTCTATTTATAGTGTTCACTTATGTTTTAATTTTTTTTTTCAAAACATTAAAAAAAGTTGTATTTTTATAATTCCACCTCATTACTATTAAAACTATGTTTACAAAATTTGAATAGTGTTTTTTTTAAATTGCATTCTTCTGGACATAATGTATCGAAAAACAAACATGCTGTACCTTATTTAAACTTTCACGATTTTTACACATTATTAAATTGTACAACGGGACTTAATCGCGTATATAAATTTTAAGATTTACCTCCGACGTTTCGAGGACGGCGTTATCCCCGTGGTCTCGGAGAAGTCCCGTTGTACAATTTAATAATGGTGTACCTTGTTTGGACTGTTTGTTTTATCATAATAACACGAATCAAACAATTTTCGAAGGACCACAATATTCTAGTATGTACAGTCAGCTGCAGTGATAACTGACCCCCCACAACTCCTCTCAACTACCTCTGCAGCTGACTGAACAATCGTGATGCACTAATATTAACTGACATTTAATTGGTATTATTTTTTGCTTTTTCGAATCCCATCTATAAACTATGAGATGAAATGAAACTATAGTTCTCAAACTTCGCTTCAAAACGCTGCTGAAATAACTCCAAAACATTTCCTCAACAAAATCTACTATTTAATTTGCAACACATTCACGGTGGGAATATTATTTTATATTTGAATCTGAATACATTGTCTTGTGAAACTTAGAGCGACGAAACTTCCGCAGAACAAAACTGTTGGAGGAAATTTAGCTAGCACTGTTTACACAATAGAGACACATTGTATTGAGATTAGAGGTTATGACTAGATACTGCCCGCGACTCCGTTTGCGCGTAATTATGATGATGATTTATAAAAACTACCCTATCATCATCCCCGGGCCTCAAAATACTTATCAAATTTTATCTTTGTTCACTCACTATACTGCACTGCACTTCCTACCTTTTGTAATGAAACACTTTACTTGACAACTTAATATTCATTTATTCCGAAACCAAATTTACTATATATGGGGCTGTGGGAAAATCTTAACAGCGCGAAGTAGCCGACAGAACAGCGACATCTACTGTGATATTATATCATTACATTATTGTGAGTAACTATAAAAACTAAACATACTACATTTAACAATCTTAATGGGTTTAGCGGTTTAGTGAAGAGGTAACAGCCAGACAGAGACAGGCTACCTGTTGGTATAACTTTTCCTGTTGCGATAAGGAGATGAAGGTGGTAATAATGCGGTGTTTTACTTCTTCTACAAGACTGTACAATTATTTTGATTAGAAACTAGCATGTTTTGTAGCAGAGAGTTGTTTTTTTATCTTCATGTTATCTTGCTCAAACTTATGTACCTATGTAGGTACTTACAACTTACTATGTATTGAGTAAAGAAAATACGGGGCATTTTTTCAACCTTTAGCCAAATTATGCTAGGTGAAAATATAGATGCATACTGAGATTACTGAGCAACTTTTATTTTGGAAGCAGCCCCGAAATCGCGGCAAAAGTATTGGCTTATCCCATAGAAAACATCGGAATCTGATCAGCCAAACTTTACATATTAATATTAACAGTGAATTGTTTTTTACATTGTGCATGACAAAACTTGAAAGGCTGTATCACTTCTGATATGCCAACATTTCATAAACATTTCGGAAGAGCCTTTTGACTTAAAGCGGTTGTATGTAGCTGAAACCGCCAGGAAACGGTCACGGTTCTAGGTTTTGTCGGGAAGAATGGGTCAGATCTGTTTCCGTCGGACATTTCCCACTTATTTAACTCGTGCCGCATTTCAAAGGCTAAACCGTCCAACTTGCAAATAATACTAGTGTAACTAGGAAACAAATCAAGTAATTTTATGAAATATTTTTTGATTTTTGTTTTATAAGTAGTCACAGTATCTATTTACTTACTCCGCTACTTTTGATGCTGACTGTACTAGTAGAAACTTACTACCGTATTTACGTAATAATAATATATTGAATGCGCAATCTTAGTAGCTACCCATATTTCCTATAAGTATAAGCAAACGTGTGAAAATCATATCCCCAACTACAAATCTGATTAACAATTAAGGATGTTTGTAATCTAAGATAATCAAATCCGGAGCGGCAGCTATCATGTCGGTTTACCATTTTAATCGTATTTCGTGCCTCGATAATGTAGAGAGCCATCCAAGTTGTAATTATATTGTGTCAAAGCCGGGTCATTCTCTCATTTCGTGCAAATCGGTGAGATTCTCTCGATTTGTAATTTTTGTTTTAAATGGTAAACTTTTGAGTTTCGTCAATTTGTGGATTCATTTATTAACATTTTTCTGCTAAAGGCACCTTTGTAACGTTATTACTTTTCATTTAATAAGGCTACTGGTAATGAACTACGCGCTGGTAATGAATTCGGCCGAGATGGTAATTTTATCAGTGGACGGTAATGAAACAAACTTATGAAATCGAACATATTCTATGTATATAAATATGTATTTATCTATATACGTATGTATATCGTCGCCTAGCACCCATAGTACAAGCTTTGCTTAGTTTGGGGCTAGGTTGATCTGTGTAAGATGTCCCCCAATATTTATTTATTTATTTATTTATTATTTATATAAAAAACTGTATTTCAAGAAAATTAACACCAATTAAAATCAACAATATTAAAAACATGTGTCTTAAGCACTGCGGAGATGATTAAACCGACTTGACATACACTTGGAGTTGACAATCTCAACTTATAATGTTCAAGCTAGATGGTACATTCACCATTTACTTATCATCATTATAAGTCGAGATTGTTAACCCCAAGTGTTTGTTAAGTCGGTTTGATCATCTGCGCACCATATCACATAAAACATAGTTTTCAAATTTTCAAAAATTAGCATAGACAAAATATATTTAAATCATTCGCGTTTTGTACCTATGTAATTTTTTTTTATCGTTTTAACCCTATAGTGTGGGGTGTCGTCGGATAGGTCTTTAAAAATAAATATTTTTTGATAAAGTCAATCAATTCGGAAATAATAATTTAGAAAGAATAAAAAATGGTTATTCCTTCTAACTTTTGAAAAATCGATCCAAAAAATATGGAAAAAAATCATAAAAATAGTGCTTAATAAACTCATTCAAACAAAATTAAAGCGAACTTGATAAGTTAAGCCGTTTATGAGTTATCGCTAAAAGTCTTCCCTTCTTATTTTATTTAAAAGCCTGGCAAACCTTATTTATGACCGGATTTTCGCAAGCAACCCTATAACCACATAATAGTGACCGGAAAAAGATAGGCAACCTAGTTGATTTATATTGTACAAGTTGTATACTTTCCATTGGAACTTATTTCGTTTGTCAGACAGATCGGTGAAATTTGAAGAAAAAAAATTTTTTTTTTCAAAAAATAATTAAACATAGTTTTGACCATATTTCTTTAAGCAACCCTATTTATTTATGTTCAGGAATATATTTTCTTTCATAATATGTAAGTTTCATCCGTCAGACATATCGGTGAAGGTCGACCATCTTAGACTACAAAGGCTCCCCGGTTGGGCTCCCCTATTATCATATACAGTTTTAAATGTTTATAACAACGTAATATTTATAATAACTAAGCCTCTTTCCATTAAATGCACTGACTCGAATATATTATCATTACCTTCTTAAGTCATTCATTACCTTTCCCAGTAAAATTAGAAGGAAAAGAAGTGAATGAAACCGATATGAATGAAGTTTTGGAAGTTTTTGTCGCCTACATCAGTTGGCATCAGACCTTAATTTTGCAGAATAAACCATCTGAAAGGGGACACTAAAACACTTCATTACGTATAATTATAATAATGTACACTTGCTACTTACTGTATAAATCACGCGATGGCGATGAAGACTAACGAGAACCACACTCCTTCCCGACCCGAGAGATCGTATATATTTTCGCTAACAGCGGCACACGGGCGTCCGCTACGAGATCACGCGGCCAACTGACTGACGAACAATGTGTTGCATCGGCGGTAGGCGCTATATACCCTCGCTATATAGCAAAATATAGCTAATCTATTTCTCGCGTCGGTAATGAAGAAATTACTTGAACCATACACTTATAAGGCTGTATAGTTTTTATTATTTATTTCTAGCTTCTAATATTATACGATTTAAAACATAACTAAATAAGTCATTTATTGAACAAACAACGAATTTTCTATTTGTAGTATCTTAAGGTTAAAATGTAGGTCAAAGTTATATCTTCACGCGTTACATGTAGAGATGAATGAAAAAATTGGGTGTTAATTGTACATATAAAGAAAATACATATCTTTTTAGAATTGTTCATTGGAGAGACATATACTTTAGGCCCTATGTTACAACCTTGCATTAACAGATATTTGAAAACGCGACCACATTTTTGGTAAATTTCCGAAAACACCGATTTGCACGAAATGCGAGAACGACCCAGCCGTCTGATATGAATGATCACGCGTGCCAAGTTACTTAATTATGGGGGATTATTTCGCGATAACTTGCTTAGTAAACAGTAACCTTAAGTGTGCGCGAAATACCAGGAATACTGATATGTATATATTCCGTTCCCCAGATGGTACCATATATACAACCGCGCGCGACGCCCTCAAGTGGAACATACAATATGTATACTCAATTAAGATACAAATATTTTATATTTTATATACAATGCAGCTCACCAATTTTTTTGGTCTTGCTTTCTTCTGGTAATAATGACTATGGTAACTTATCATAATTCCTAACTATTCTACCTAATACCATAGAGAAAAAAATACATAGAGTGCTCACTCCATACATCAGTTCAGACTATTAATTTCAGTGTCTACATCTAGCATCGAGTAGCGGAACTATCAGTACTGCTACTTGACAATAGATGTAGCACCGACCGGAAAGTCTTATCTCAACAGCATAAGACTTTCCGGTCAGTGGCTACATCTATTGTCAAGTAGCAGTACTGATAGTTCCGCTACTCGATGTTAGATGCTAATCGTCTTTTTGGTACTAAAACTGATGTATGGAGTGAGCACTCTATGTATTTTTTTCTCTATGCTAATACTGTTTATTTACAAAAGAGTATTAACATTTACAAACAAGAAAAAGTGCAAAATAATGCTGTTATTAAAAGGACACGATGAAAATACCTACTTTATCATGAACAAACAATACCCAGGTTTTCTTAAATCGTTCAATCATACCTTGTAGCTAAAATAAAGCTTTGTTTTAATTTTAAAACACTGGTTTTATTAGGAGCTCAAAAAATAATTTACAAAAGTTGCACGGATACAAAAGAATCGCACGGGCTTTAGTATAACAGCAGGAGAGAAGTTGAGATTTATTCATCTAAATTCGACCAGTCCAAAATTTAAATAGGAAATGTGTTCAGAAGGAAATACAATGGCGGTTGCTTAAATATGCATAGGGAAAATGTTTCGTGAGCTGAGGTGTATTTTGATCTTGCCTTTGGTTTGGTCAAACAATTAGTATTGAGATTGATGTGCGAAATATACTTTTCACACCACCTATTCGGAAAAGAGCTTTTTCTTCTCTGCTAGGAGGGATCAAAGTGGCACTTTTCCTCCCTGCTAGGAGGGATCAAAGTACTGTTCTAGCACACTATTTTTAAATTTTTGCACATTATTTTTTTTAACTTAAATAATCTGTTTAAGCATCAGATTGTGTCAACACTAAGATATTTTTATTTTCCTCTTAGTTGATGTAAAAAACAGTATGTGTGACACGGCATCAAAATTATTTCGTCTTGGGCGTTAACACTTGAATCCCTCATTACGCTCAGGATTCAATGTACGCCCTTGACGGAAATATATCATTTTGATCCCATGTAACACAAACTACTATTTTAAGAGGACTAAAGACGCTACAGAAACGGCTTTATACTTATCAGAAATACCTCGTGTTAAAATGTGAAAATCCACACTGCCAGAAGACCGCTAACATTATAGTACCGTTCCCTTGGATCGGTTTATTTACCTTAAAATTAAATTACCTTGACGCGCTCTTATTCTCTTAATAATAAAGTCGCGTCAAGGTCATTTTGAAAACCTCGCCCGCTTAGCAACTATTGATGCTGACTGTATTTGACGCTGTTTGTTAATTGTCGTTTGTACATAATCATCATCTTCCTCGCGTTGTCCCGGCATTTTGCCACGGCTCATGGAAGCCTCGGGTCCGCTTGGCAACTAATCCCAGGATTTGGCGTGGGTACTAGTTTTTACAAATGCAGCAAAAAATAGAGACAAATGGAATTTTATGGAGGAGGCTTTTACCCGAAGGGGATCCATATAATATAAGTTACCTAGCAATTTTTTGTAATTAATATTAGTTATCTAATTCAATTATGGCATTAAAATATGTTAAAATTCAACTTCTGCACGACATTCTAAATTTACTAATATTAAAATTGTGTCTTATGTTAATGATTTTTTTTAATTGTCTTAATTTGTAACTTATTATTTTTTATGGAATAAATAAAGCTTTTTATTATTATTCACTTTATTTATTTTTGATCTCAGGTTAGGTGATTTTATAATATGGATATAAAAATAAAATACAAAAACACTTACAAAAACAATACAAAATACATATAAACACATTATAAAAAACCTAACCTAGGGTGCCGCCAGCAGCGGGGCAAGGCCCAACCGGTGGTCAGGGCTGCAGAGACAGGAACCGGTGGACTATCCGCGCCGTGTCCAAGATCACCGCCTTCTGCATCTGGCCCTTGATCCAACCACCTAGCGAGAGTCTCTCAAGATGTTGGTCGAGACTCTTCGCTATTAGACCGTTCGCTGAAACAACAATCGGGACAATGATCGTCGAATCAACATCCCACATGGCGGTTATCTCGTGAGCCAAGTCTAGGTACTTACTGGACTTGTCCTTCTCGGCTTTCACGAGATTCTCATCATAGGGGATGGTGATGTCAACGAGCACGGCCCGGCGTTGCGCTCGATCTATTATCACAATGTCAGGCTTATTGGCTACAATAGTCCTGTCAGTGATGATAGATCGATCCCAATAGAGCGTGGCACGACTATTCTCAAGAACTGGCGCAGGTGAATACTTGTAGTACGGTACTTCGCGGTCCACAAGACCGTATAGAAGAGCAAGCTGCTGGTGAATAATCCTGGCTACGAGATTATGTCTGTGCAAGTACTCGCCGTTAGCAAGATGAGAACAACCGGAAATGATATGCCTGAGTGATTCTCCGGGACGGCGGCATGCCCGACAAATGTCGACCGTACCGTCCTTACCGTCCTTCAGGATATATTTCTGATAGTTGTTCGTCATCATTACTTCGTCCGCAATTGCACAGGCAAAACCCTCGGTTTCTCCGAAGAGGTCCCCGAATCGTAACCAGTTCACCGACGCGAGCAGGTCCACATCGGGTCCCGTGAGGGCCTTGTAGAACCGCCCGTGTAGCACCTTACTCTCCCATGCCGCCTTGCGATCCGCAGTACTTAGTACCACAGGTTTGCGCCAGTTCTCGTTTGCCAAGGAGAGCGGCGTGAGGTTCCTGTCTACTGCCACATCACGATGCATCCCACACTCGTTGTTAAGGAAATAATTCCTGAGATTGTACACTTCGCGGTTGTGGAGATCCTTGGCGTTTAGGAAGCCTCGGCCTCCACACTTCCGTGGGATGTACAATCTCATAACTGACGAGCGAGGGTGTAGCATGCGATGTGCGGTGAGCAGTGATCGGACCCTCCGATCCAGGGCGTTCAGCTCGGTCTGAGTCCACCTTAGTATGCCAAAGGAGTATGTGAGTAGGGGCATTACCCAGGCGTTGAAGGCGCGCACTTTGTTGCCTCCTGACAAAAGACTGTTAAGGACTTTTGTGAGCCGACTGAAAAAGCGCTCCTTCACCGACCGTCTAATACCCTCGTCCTCAATACCCAACGAGAGATAGATCTGAAATACATTGTCTCGGAAAGTTGTAAATTTGTTGAATTTACAACCCTCCCCCGCTGTACATGCATAACCGCGCATTTATCGACACCAAACTCCATGTTGATGGCACTACTGAAGATGTCGGTGGTTTTCAGTAGCTCCAACAAGTCTATTTGGTGCAAATAATTTGAGGTCATCCATGTACAGAAGGTGAGAAATGACTTCACCCTCTCTCCGAAGCCGACAACCTAGTCCCAAATCCTTTAGCAGGGTACTGAGGGGATTCAAAGCTAGACAGAACCACAGGGGACTCAGACTGTCGCCCTGAAAGATTCCTCGCTCAATCCTTATAAAATCCTGCGGGCCAGGGCGGTCATCCCCGCCTCCTGGTTGACGAAGGACTGGAAGTTATTATTATTATTATTTATTATACTAGTTTTTACGAAAGCGACTGCCAACTGACCTTCCAACCTAGAGGGTAAACTAGGCCCTTATTGGGATTTGTCCAGTTTCCTTACGATGTTTACCGTTCAACGAAAAGCAACTGGTGGTCGTTTGTTACTTATATTATGTTAATTCTAATTAAACGGTTTCAAGTATAGCTTTTTAACATCAAGGAGCGCTAGAATTTCAAAATCAAGTTATCATATTTCATAATCAAGTGTGTAATTTTATTTAATTGAAGTTTGTAAAATTGGAGAAAATAATAAGAAAAACTACATGAATAAAACAAAGCAGCTATTCATGACATGTCGGACAACAATTTGTCTGCATATTTTAAGCAAAGTGCATCTAGGACGCCTCTTCGTTGCGACAAAATAACTTTACATGACAACCACTCCAGAAACTTTTTGGTCATTCCACTCATTTGTAATGCCAGACAAGCGTTTTTTGTTTCCGTTTTAACTTGAAATTGACATTCTGAAATAACATTAAAATTGACATGAACATTCCAAGTTATTATTCTTATTAATTATTATAAATATTAATCTACTCTAAAAAAATGTCGACAATTTCAGATCCCAATAACATTAAATATTTTTGACGAGTAAGTAAGTAATCTATGTTTGGTACTAGTTTTCGTTGCTAAAAATTGTTATAAGTACAAGAAAAATAGACCGCGTAGAACATTTGTATGTAAAACTACTGCTCGCTCTAATTCATTTTTGTATTATTTCAGAATATCGTTTTGAAATGAGAGCTTAAGTGTAAGGCCTGAGTGGACGCTCGAAGCGGAGCGTTCGGCGGGGCGTGCAGCGTGGCGTCGGGCTCACACGTGATTTGAGCAGCGTGTACTAAGGCCGCTCCTATACGCTTGCATTTGTTTAACATACACGCCGCTAGGGCTTCCAAATACCGGACTTCTCACAATACCGGTATTAATACCGAAACTGTCTTCGTCAATATCGGGATCCCGGGATCCCGGTATTAGATATGAATCGCTTAAAAATATATAGTTTTATTAAAAAGGGGAATTAGAAAGGCTCACTGGAATACCAGATATGTTCTAAAAGCTATTACAACAATAAACAATCAATGCCGCCATCTGCAATAATTTTATTCCGCACTCCAGGTTGGCAATAATTTTATGCAATTTGTTGACTTCACCTCACCAGTCACATTTGTAGTCCAACTTAACCAACCAGACAACACTTTTTTCAAATTTCCGTCATAATTGGTTTGCCATTATTACAGTTATCCTTGCTCTTTAGTTTTATTTTTTGATAAAATTATAAGAACTAATTCTGTTAATGTTAATGTCACTATCATCATATTCATCACTCACATAACTTCAGGATTCATCCACCACCAACCACCAAATATTTATCTGACGCATAGGCAACGATCTTGTTTCAATAATAAAATGAGGGTTTCTAACCCAGTTAGAGTTAGACCAGTTAGACCAAGTCTGCAACGATTTTGATAGCATACGCAGTACGCAGTGCAAGTGTTATTTGTACGTCATAATTTCATAGAATTTTGACGTTTTAAATAACACTTGCACTGCGCGTGCTATCAAAATCGTTGCAGACTTTTCTTGGTCTAACTTTGGAATTTTTTGATACAGCTGAATATATTGGATTTAAAGGGTTTATACTGCGCATTTCCCTCATTTTTAAAAATACCGGGATCCCGGTATTGCCTTTAAAAATACCGGTATTGAAAAATGCGTCTAAAAAGACGGGATCCCGGGATCCCGAAATACCGGGATCCCGGTATTGGAAGCCCTACACGCCGCACGCCCCGCCCCGCTGCACGCCCAACATGAACGTCCACTCAGGCCTTACACTGTCTCTTCGATTGTAGGTACCTACCTACAGGAGCGGCTTTTTGGCGGCAACTTCGTATGATCATAATAAGAGCTCCATAAATTAAACTGATATTTCCAATAATACAATAGATTTTATGAGTAAATATTTAGGGATTTTGAATGTTTGCGCAAAAATTTAATGTCGCTCCATCATATTTATCTTGTGTATTTGTTTTGATGTTATAGTAAGCAGACACGTACCGAAGTCTAGCTGTTGTTTACGTGTCTGAATTTTTGTTTACAGTAATAAATGATTTGAGGGTATTATTAAATTATATCTTTGCATGCACAAGCAGCAAAACTATTAGCTTATAACACTCCTGCATACAAATATGTACATATGCAGAGATGCTTTCTAATAGCAAAAGGTGACCTATTTCAAAATGATATAGAAATTACGTAGCAAGAATTATGCTCACTTCAAAGCATACGACTGTAGTTTTAAACAGCAAAAAAAACACTGTCGTATTGACCTTAGAATAAATTTAAAAGTGGAAAATTACTGTCTTGGGTGAGACTTGAACTCACGGCCTCTGGATCGATACTCTAGCGCTCTGCCATCTGAGCCACCAAGACCTCATCCATAACCAGCAAGTCTTTCCACCATATGGGTCAAGGGGACCCAAGCGACATCTACCGTAAGAGCGTTACACTTCTTCCAGAGGCCGTGAGTTCAAGTCTCACCCAAGATAGTAATTTTTCCACTTTTAAATTTATTCTAAGGTTAATACCATCGATCGCAGACGTTCTGCTTGCTAAAAAATAAAAACTGTCGTATTGTTTTCGAAAACTATGTACGAGTATAATAATTATTTGCCCTATTGCAATTGCTCTCAGAGTCAGTACGTATTAAAGGTTGAACACGCCAAAACTGGGGCATGTACAATCGACTATTGCTATGCAAATAATAGAGATATACAAACTTTTATGGCACCTACTTGGTCACAAGACACTGGCCTATAATGTTATCAAGTTTTTTTAAATTATGTTTATTCGTTGTCAAAATGTCGAGCAAACAACATCAACAACGCGAGCGAATTTTGCACGAATACGTAGAAAATTCATTACTGAGCTACAGAGATATCGCGAAACGACTGAAATGTCCTCAATCTACGGTTTGTCGCGTATTAAAAAAGTTCCGTGCGCACCTAACAATAGATCGGAAGCCAGGAAGTGGAGGCGTGCAGGGTGTCAAGAATAAAAAAAAGGACGAGAAGGTGGTGAACATGTTTGCCTCAAATCCTAAGATTTCGTCTCGCGATGTTGCTAAAAAAGTTAAAATGTCTCAGTCCTATGTTCAAAAAGTGAAACGTAGGGCTGGCCTAAGGAGTTATAAGGCCCAGGCAGCACCAGATCGAGACTCGAAACAGAACTCATCCGCGAAGAAACGGTCTCGAAAACTTTATGAGAATTTCATAACCAAATTTGCATGCGTCGTCATGGACGACGAAACATACATAAAAGGTGACTTTAAACAAATTCCTGGGCAAGAGTTCTATACCAGCCTAAGTAGAGTAGACGCCCCTGAAGAGTGTAAATTAAAAAAAACGTTCGAAATTTCCAAAAAAGTACCTGCTTTGGCAAGCAATATGTAGCTGTGGGAAAAGAAGTCGGCCGTTTATTACTACCGGGACAATAAACGGCGATATTTATAGAAAAGAGTGTTTGCAGAAACGTTTGCTACCTTTCATAAGAAAGCATGACTCACCACCTTTGTTTTGGCCAGATTTAGCCAGTTGCCACTACTCAAAACCAGTGATGGAATGGTATGCTGCAAATGGGATCGTGGTGGTACCAAAAGTGTGCAACCCCCCAAATAGTCCGGAACTGCGGCCCGTTGAAGAGTACTGGAGTATTATGAAGGGAATTTTAAAAAAGAAAGGCGGCGGAGTAAAATCGGTCCCTGAACTACAAAAGATGTGGACATGGGCGTCAAGACAGTGTTCTATTAACATGGTGCAAAGTCTTATGAGCCGTGTACGTAGGAAAGTTAGAAAAATGGCTTACTGTGTAGACCAAATCTAAAATATGGAATGTTATTTTAAACAGCGTTAAATATGCTATTAAATGTGTAAAACATAATATACTTTTTCACTTTTATTATAATTTTGTACTACATTTTGTGTGCCCCAGTTTTGGCGTGTTCAACCTTTAGGTACAAAACTCCTAAATCTTGATTTATCGCTTAATAATTGCACTTAAGTGCTTCATTTGGCCTTTCATTGTTATTTATGTGTGCAGTCTGTGCACTAACAGTAGTCGTACACTACAGGTGCGGATCTGTGGGAACGAAACCGTATACAGGGTGGCTTACAAAGTACCTGAATGAAGTGTTTAAGGTACTTAACGTGTTACCTTGTTGGATTTTTACTTTCAGTAATGTACTTGCACTTACTAGCGACCTGCCCCGGCTTCGCACGGGTTAACAAATTATACATAAACCTTCCTCTTGAATCACTGTATCTATTTAAAAATAACGCATTAAAATCCGTTGCGTAGTTTTAAAGATCTAAGCGTACAGACAGACAGACAGCGGGAAGCGCCTTTGTTTTATACTATGTAGTGATTAGTATGTATAATGAAATTTACGTGGAATTATTTCAGGACACAATTAAATAATGATACTTACTAAATTGATGATTGAATTATGCATGTATGCATGCATGTGTCATTCTAAAAACTTATTCTTATTCATGGAATGCATGTATAAACCGTAGTTTTATGACGGAGAACGTAATATTTTCGAGGCGGCAAGTCTTGTCTCAAGCTGCCATTATAGTATGAAATTTTCGTTCGATGTAGGTAAGAAGGTAAGAAACGATTTTTGCGAGTTAAAGTCGCTCGAAAAAAATCATAATTAAATCATTAGTCCAAATCCCTTCAAGGAATCCGAAACGCCTTTAAGCAAATACCTCCGTCTGGAGCCAGGTCTTATCTATATACATAATTAATCGGGCTTACCTTTCCTCCGTTTTTTTAAGAGCATGCAAATTAAGCGAATTTTCTTGGAGCATCCGGTGTAACAGATGACGACTCTCCCAGGATGTGACAACGGGACGGCCGCCATTTGTAACAATTTCAGTGGAACTGTTGTACAAGGCATACAGGTGAAATAATTGGACAACATTTAGGGAAAAGGTCCGATCCACAAAAATCTGTCAATAGTATTTGAACTTTCTGTCTAAAAGAAAAGTCATTAAATTTAAATGACAAATTTTAGAGGATGGATCCTTTTCGTTAACTTGTGTCCAATAAAATTGAAGGGATGTTTACAATAAAAAAAAACCGGCCAAGTGCGTGTCGGACTCGCGCACGGAGGGTTCCGCACCATCAACAAAAAACAAGCAAAAAAACGGTCACCCATCCAAGTACTGACCCCGCCCGACGTTGCTTAACTTCGGTCAAAAATCACGTTTGTTGTATGGGAGCCCCACTTAAATCTTTATTTTATTCTGTTTTTATTAGTATTTGTTGTTATAGCGGCAACAGAAATACATCATCTGTGAAAATTTCAACTGTCTAGCTATCACGGTTCGTGAGATACAGCCTGGTGACCGACGGACGGACGGACGGACGGACGGACGGACAGCGGAGTCTTAGTAATAGGGTCCCGTTTTTACCCTTTGGGTACGGAACCCTAAAAACAACATAACTGCTTAGAGCGGTTGACACTTTTTTAAGAACATTGTTAATCGTTTCAGGTGTCAACCAGTGTATTCAGTTATGTTGTTTTTGTAAACATCCCTTCAATTATGGTACGGTTAACTCATGTTATTTTAGTCCACAATTTACAACTATGGTTCAAATTCAAAATGTAATACATACCTATGTAGATACATATTTTGTAGCCGACGTCGAACTGTAGTATATGATATTCAGAGAAAAATTATCTTACTTTTGTTTACAACGTAAAGTAGGTACTTAAAATTAACATGCTTTGTGTCGACCCAACAAAATATTCATGTAATTTAAGTTTATGAAACTTTTATTACGTCTGCTGTTTACTTTCTCTCTAACATTTGAGTCGTCTGCTCTTCTGATTAGATTTATTAAAAGCCGAGTCATTATAGCCCATGAATATAAATTGGACTAAATTGGCATTAGCTTCACCCAAATCTCTGTCAAACTGCAAAGACAAGGCTTAGAAACGGACACGGCACCAGTGCAATGTTCTACCTTTGGGAAATAATTCTCTAAGACAAATTGAGATTTGACAGATGAAAGTAAAGACTGGTATAACAAAGTTTGAGTTACAAAGCAGTGCTTAAATTAATGTGTAATTGAAGGGAATCGTTAGATTAACTATAAGGGGCCCACTGATTACCAGTCCGCCGGACTATATCGGCCTGTCAGTTAGAACAAAAAGTTGACAGTTCATAACAACTGACAGGCTGATACCGTCCGGCGGACTGGTAATCAGTGGGCCCCTACGTAACTTCTGATCTTAAAACTTTGAGACACACCATAGTATATTAAAAACGGTACATACAAATGCTATAATTGTGTATCATCAATACAACACATCCTCATCATGTTCATTGATCATGTGTGGACCAACTGTTAATACTTTGCATGTTCGTGTTTAGAGCACCTCGTAAAATATACGAATTTTGTACCATAACCATGCGGACAAAAAAAATACCAAAAAAAAACAGAAAAATTCTAGTATACTTATTTTGTTAACAACTTTCATACAATGTAACTCATTTTCATTTCTCAGTTAATTTAGTCAATTCATTTAGCTATAACATATGATGATATCTTATCTCGATCCCTTGATCTGCATCAGAAATGATCCACTTGCTAATGGCAGTACCTCGTTACGTCACAACCTTAATTAATGCTTCGTACGGAATTGACGACGCCATCAATGACTGTCGCTAATGTACAATGTAGATCTGAGATATGGCAAACTAAATGGTATGAAGTAGTATTGCATATCTACACGATCGTGTTTTGCTACTTTTATTTTATGAGAATAGCAAGGTTATACCACAAGCTGTTGCCCGCGACTTTGTACGTCATATCCATTCTTAAATGTGCTACCTTTTAGTGGTTAGATAGTGCAGCGTTTTCATCTACTTGTAGATATACATATTACATATTAATATCAGAGATCGGCATAATTACTAATAATGATCTTAAAATATCTTTACAAAACAAATTTAATCATGAATATTGTACCAAAGAATAATATTATAATAACGAGTATGAATAAAATTAAATGTATACAGATGCAATGTGTATTAGTTAAATCTGCTATCACTCAATTTGGTCTTTATTAATACCTAACTAGTTAATATGTTACCTGGATCCACAAAGATTCTCTCGCCGAAAGTCTCAGTAATCATATTATTTTGAGCGTCCAAGCTTCGTTAATCTCGCACTGCATACCTTATGAATTATGTATGTGCAAATAGTTAGCCTCTTAAGTTGACACTTTAGCACTTTGCCGTATACTGAATTATTTTATGAAACTCTGTATTAACTAATTATTATATTAAGC
Source organism: Cydia amplana (assembly GCF_948474715.1). Classification (NCBI taxonomy): domain Eukaryota; kingdom Metazoa; phylum Arthropoda; class Insecta; order Lepidoptera; family Tortricidae; genus Cydia; species Cydia amplana. The sequence goes on along the minus strand of NC_086074.1, from coordinate 15,880,513 downwards.
AGAAGTTACTACGCGGGTGAGACGTGTGTGCGGATAAGTATGGAAACAATTAATTAATTACTTCATAGACAATTTTTTTGGCACCTACATTTTTTCATCATTTCTATAAATATAATTATGTAACTGCACGAACCTTATTTAGATTCAAACTAACTATTTCAATTAAAATTCATTTGCTAATTAACAGTTTTTACACTTTGAAACTTTCAGTTACTTTTTCAGCTGATTGCAATGAATGAAATCTCTTGAGACTTATGACTTGCGCAAACTTTGTTTTTATAAATTATAAATTTAATGAAGGTGACCGTTTACGAAACTTGAAGATGGTGAAAGAGCGGGAATGAACATTATCTCACCTGTAGTGTGGAAATAGTTCGTGCAGTTTCATCTCTTTGATAAATTGTTGCGCTGACGTGTCTTTCTCAACACGGTTGCAATTCATCTCGGTACCGTACTGCACTGTACTTAGAGACAGAAATACCAACTCAATATAAATGTCAGTTCTTCGATCTATGTGTTGGTGACCGGTTTAGGTGTCTGTCTTGTCTATTGGATAAATCGATTCCGAAATGTGATTATATACGTAAATTACGGGGTTACTTTGAATAGCGGCGAAACTGTTCACCGAGTTTTTAGAAATAGAGACTTATTTTTGAACGCAAGCTTAAGAATTTTTGATGTGGTGGTGTTTTTGGTGTGTTTTGTGTGATCGATGAAAAGTAAATGTTTCCCAGTGATTCAAAGTAGTTACCGGTAGTTAAAATCCTTTATAATGTCGGTATTTCTTGGCGTTTATTCCGAACGCAAGGAAGTGAACCATCTGTAAGTAAATAACTTTATCTACTCTGTTCCTTGCCTTAAGCCTCAACTAGGTATTTCCCGGATTGAATTAAGCTTCTGTTTGTATTAATAAACTTTGTAAATCTACTTGTCAAACAGTCGACGTGGCCGATTGACACTTTAACCTCAAAATTCTCTGTTGCTGTTGTGAACCGCTTGCGGGCTGAGGTACTCATAATAATGATTTAAGTCTCTTTAGGTTCAATATATGGAGTGTTTATCAAAAATTTCGAAATATAAAGCATGTAAGTATAATGTCGTATGCTCTCCTCACACAGTGGCAGTGTGCGTATAAAAAGTTACAAGTAATATGTAAGTATTGAGTTGGAGCAATAATCTTGGGTTGTTGGACATAGTATAAAATGGTAAGGGATGCTATATTAAATGATGCGATTCATGGCATGCAAGGGTTGACAGCGGTCACGCTCGCTCTCGTACTAGTAAGGCTACCATCAGTTTGGCACTGACATAAACGCCGTCGAGAACGTAATTTACTTTCTATACATCTCGCTCGTACTCGCATATTAGTGCAAACGAGATGTATAGAAAGTAAATTACGTTCTCGATAGCGTAAATGTCAGTTTTGACACTGTCAGTGACTCATGGTACGGGCTTAGATGAGTTGTCACGCGTCGTCGTTTATGCTCCTTCTATATAGTGAGTAAGCGATCTTTGGTTAAATCTTGAGAGTTTCTTAAGGGTTAGGGTTAGCAACCGGACACGACTTGATCATTAATGTTTGAAACTGGGATGGGCTTTTAGTGGTTTAACGCTAGTATCCATAAAATTAAGTACGATTAATTGAAGAGAAAGGCCACTTTAGGGGAACTTACGGTTCAGACCAGTGCGTCTACGGAGCTTAAGAAGTGAAGTGCAATAAGTAGTTATAACTGCATGAGCTGCATAATATTATTACAACCCAGTTACTACAGTTGAAATTTTACCTTTATTTTAAATTTATTGTCGAAACTTAAATATATAAAAACTGAATATGTAAAAAGTAACTAACTACTGAAACCCGTCCCGGGTTGTCCTCGACACAAAGGTGCCCATCACGATTTTTAATTGGATTGCTAATGGCATAAATTAGAAGCTTTAAGTATTAAGTAAATGAAGACTTCCGCAGTTAGTTTCGGAATAGAAACTTCTTAATCAAAATATTAAGTACATTTACCAAAATTCAGAGTGATAATATGATTAAGTGATTATACCACCTACTTTATATAATAATTATTACCTATACTAAAGGGTAAAAACATAAAAATCAAATGCGCATTTTCCCAGAGATAAAAACCTAACTAGATCGATTTTTCGCCCCCGAAAACCCCCAGATAGCAAATTTCATCGAAATCGTTAGAGTCGTTTCCGAGATATAAGTATATAAGTATAAGATTAATAATAACATAGATACCTGGAACCTGGATACTTTATGGAAATTTTATCGTGTTTAAAATAATTGCGTTTCTATTAAATTTCAATTTCTCTTTCTATTATCACCTTATTTAATATAAAAATTTAATTTCGATTGTAGGTACTGCAAAATTCTTTTTTGTTGCTTTGACGAATAAATATTGCAATATAAAAACCGGTCATAGTAGTACAAGCCGCTAAAAAGTTTAATTAGACACAAACTCTCTCTCGTTATTAAAAGTTTGCAGATATTTTGTTTTCTGCAAGAGTTGAGATTAAAAACAAATTCATAATCTGAATGTGGTTGTATGATAAAAGTCGTGAGAGTACCTAAAACAAACGAGACGTACGCACGATAAATAAATAACATAATTCAAATATCATTTTGATATCAGTGTACGTTCAAATTAGCCTGTAAATCGATTAAGCGGTTTTCGAACGAAATTAACAACGGCAATCGTTTCAGAGCCCGTAGACAACATGCCAATCGCTAACGCTCCGTAGCGAATGAAACGCAACTGTCTTTGTCACACTAATATGGAAGAGTGATACAGAGACACGAAGCGATTCGATGGCGAAGCGATAGCGATCGTCAACTTGGCTAGGCCGCCAGTACGTACACACACGTAGCGTCGCTTGCAGCGTCTTGGCCCGTAGCGCGCTTATGCTACAACCGTGTAGCGGTAAAGGTCTTGACACACTGTCGAGGCTACACGCTGAATAGGGTTGCTACAACCATACATTACAGTATAAATACAGTCTAAAATGTATACACTAAAGAAATAGTGACCAAGTCACCCGTCAAAAATATTTCATAAAATAATTTGAATTGTTCTCTAGCTGGACATTTTAAAATGTTTGCTATTAAGTTTTTTTCTAAGCTTTGCCTTAGTAAGCCACAGGACCGTAAATAACGGACAACCTTCGAACCACCGACAGGTCACCTAAGGTCCAGAAAATGGACTAAACTGTTTAGTAAAAGTTATGATGACTTATAATTTTAGCAACCTGTTTGTGTATCTAGAAGCTAATTTTGGTAAATGAGATGTCAATCAATTAGTTTTAATTTTTTGAATCATTTTCTTGTAGTAAACGTTAAGCCATATTTCGTTGTCACCGAAGACATAGAATTTCATCACGTGGCAGGTTCATTTCGATTGTTTGGCGCTGACAGTCGAATTACATCTCAGGTCCGTTTGCTTGTCTCAGTACTCGTTCCGCAGAACTCACTCACTTCACTCACTCATATCACTCACCCACTCACTCACTTGACTTGTGTTCACTTAATTCTTGATTGTGGTTGTAACGAATATGGTGAATACTGAAGGGGCTAAAAGGAGGGTTAGGAACTTAGTAGTATGTATAAGGACCACTTGCACCATTCACTAACCCGGGGTTAACCGGTTAAACCTGAAGTTACCATGGTTACCAGTAAAATTTGACACTGGGTTAATGGTTTAACCACTTAACCTCGGGTTAGTGGGATTGTGCAAGCGGGCCTAAGTGTGTCGGTTTTAAATACAGGTACAGTAGCCGGCGATAAATATATTGTACATGAATCTTTAGAATGAGATAATTGGCCGTAAGTTTACGACGATTTGCGATTACTGGCGAGTGTCCATGAATCATCGTATATATTCAGTGTAGTTTCTTATCAAAAATTGATAAAATTGAACTTTATGGACTTAATTACTTAACGTCTAATTGATTATGATGACATGTAAATTGTAAACTTTAAATAGGTATGAAATATTATTATGACAAACGTCACAACGATCTTGTTCACGAAGTATTTTTGTCAAGTATGGAAGTAAATGCCCGTAATTAAATAAATTTAAGGTCTTCACGTGTGCAGGCAGGTACTACAATTATTTTCATTGAAAAAATCGACATGCTACCAATATTTTCCTGAGCTCGGTTTTTTTCATAAGCAGCATGTTTTGTTACGAATCTCATGATATATGGCCGCGACGTGCTACTTGAAGGATTCCTTTATTGCTTCATATCATTGATCACTTTCCCAATAGATGGAACATAATTATATGAATGAGCGCTTAGTCACATAATTATGCACAGATAGGAGTTCTCACAAAAAGTACAAGAGCGCTACCTTTTTCAGAAATGTCCATATGTTTGTAACGATTATTACATATGTGTGCGCGCAAAATATAAACGAATAATAAGTTTTGAAAACGATTCGCATGATGGTATAAGCAGGTACCATATATTATAATTTATTTATTTATTTTTTGAAGTGAACACTTCTTTAGCGGCGCTAGGCACTTTTTGAGGTGGGGAAAAAATGATAAACTCGAGACAGCGTAAGGCGATCACGTGACCGTAAGGGGCGTAAGGCGATCACGTGACCGTAAGCCCCGTAAGTTGGCCACTCATAATTTAAATGACATTTAAATCAATAAAGAAAAACTTAATGTTATTTGACATTTATGTTGCGGACTGGACTTTTCAAGACTCTTTACCTATGTTCAAATAATTTGACGTTGACATGGCAGTATGTAAATAAACATGTCAATGAAAAAGTGTGATCTTATTTGAGAATGATAATAATATATAATAAATAAATAGAATACCTCCGCCAAATGTATGTATCGTGTTACCGCGGGCGTCGGTAACATAGTGAGGTGAGTTTTCACTTTTATCGGCACTCCCGGAGTGCAACCATTGTTGCTTGTTTATTTATAAATTTAATTCAGGCAACAAGGCCCATATTACAAATACCTTAGAGACTAACATATATATGTATTTTATAAACTTAAAACTAAAAACTAGTTATTTAGTCGACAAAACGGCGTGGCTCCGTTGCATCGGCTGCTCCTGTACAATAAAATTCCGATATAAACGTTAGCATCACCGGAGGTGTATACAAGTTTTCGTCCCTTTATGATCCTGTACAACCTGTTTCAAAAAAGTTAAGAGAGCGGGGTAGGTATTATTGGACGGGGTATATTTTTGTCATGAGGTTTTTGTAGCTAGACAGAATCTATAGGAAATGATCTATGCCTCATGCCGAATGCACGAATCTCCGCAACCACTCGTAATGGCAACCTTTTTGTTTTATTGGCGCGCTTCAATATTACTGACGTAATTCAAGGTGAGGTGTTGAAATATAAGTGCCTTAGTTTTATATATCAAGGTTCAGGTGTAACAGTTTCAGTAACCCGTACCATGAGTCACTGACAGCGTCAAAACTGACATATACCCTTAACGTCTACATAACTCACTTTCTATACATTACACTAGCACTAATATGCGAGTACGAGCGAGATGAATTTGAAGTAAGTTACGTTCTCGTTAGCGTTTATGTCAGTGCCAAACTGGTGGTAGTAGGTGAAATAAATATTTTGATTTTGACAGTTTTTGATAAAATGGTTCATGTCTTCAGGAGTCTTTCCAAAATATATTAAATATTGAATGCTATGTACGGATAAGTTTTTATTTCAGATATATGTGTTACTGGAGAAAGACAATTATTAATGAAATACCAGTAAATAAAATATTACTAATTGTTGTCATTAACGTTTTTTACATACTTACAATGAAATTGGAATGTAATTCATCATTCAGCGAGTCTGTGACATAATTTTAACCTTTTACTTGTTGACAGTTAATTAATTTTAAATAAAATATACCTAGTTGCTCGCGTAAATGCCGAAAACTGTGATACATTGGTAATTAAAATTAAAAAAAAGTTACAAAAAACCTGTCGGACTACTCACATTGGTTCCCGTCAGATGTAACCATAGACTAGGAATCCTCTAGACGGAGTTTAGAGCAATTATTTCATGAAACCGATGCTGCCAAAAATACGGGTGTGCGGGGGGACGAGGTGAGCGAATCCCGTGCCGTGATTGGTCCGTTCAAAGACAGGGACCAATCACGGCACGGGATTGACTCGAAGATGGAGTAAAACTACCGTATATGTGGCAGAGGGGGTAGCGTTACTATGCATTTTGATTCCTATTTTTGGATATGCTCAATATCCAAAAATAGGAATCAAAATGCAGTCATAAAAAAGACAAGTAAAATAACGTTTCTGTGTTTTTCCGGACATAAATACCCTACTTAAATTATAATCATTTTGTCTTTATTAGCGGTTAGGTTTGGTTTCTAATTCAATTTCCCCTGGCTCCAGCACTAGGTTCACTTCAAACTAGTAGTTACCTATGCAATCATGAATGAAAAGTGTACTCCAAGGAACGGTGAGTTAATTGAAAAGTGCAGCTTCTCTCAAACACGAGCTCCATACGTAACTTCGCGAACTTCCGCACATTAAAGTTGCAACCGCGTAAGATACTGTTAGCAAGCTCGGCCAAATTTCACCTTCCCATACAAACGGAGTTTCATTTAAAACTACGTGTTGGATTGTAATGAAACTTTGCACATACAATAACATGAGGTATATCTAATCCTGTAATTAGTTCATAACTCCAGTTTATAAGACAAACGAAATAGAGCAAAAAATATGTTTTGTATGTAAAATTTAAATTCGCTGTATTTTTTCAACTATAGTCGCTGAAGCTACATATACTAATCACAGAACTATATTAAATATCTTATCCTATTGCAAGTACAAAGTTTCAGAGCAATCTAGCTGGTCATTTTAAAATGAGAGCGTAACAAAGTTTGTATGGAGAACCGAGCTTGCTGGGGACTCTTAACAATAGGCTACATGACTAATTTTTTTTTGTTGTATCAATCGATCGGGTTTGTTTTTAGGATCAAATGTCTATATGGGACCCATTGCATTAAAGTAACACAAAAGTCAGAAATTGTAGTCAAAGTCCGACAGTCGCAATTCACTCGCGAAACGCCCTATACAAAACGGCCAGAGGCCGTGACGTCATCGCCCATCTTGTAGTATGGACAAAACAAGAAAATTGCGTTTTTGTCGGTGAAATATTGCGTTTATGTATATAGTTGCTATACAATATTTTTTTGGATGAAATGTAAGGAATCGAATGGTACCCTTACTTTTATCGTTTTTGGAAGTAAAAAGAAACTTAAATTTTGAAACTTTCAGGTCCTGTAATTTTGTAATTTTTCAATATTTTATTTTAATATCCACATTATTGTATTAAATTGCTCGTTTGCTATAGATTTTGTTATAAAATTCAACATGTGTCATCATCCCTATTAGCTTTAAGTTGAGGGCAAAGTTGATGATGAGAAAATTACATAATGCTGACGTACCTTTGAAATCTATCGTACCAAGTAGAATAACTTAATTATTAAGGTGTTTTTAGGGTTCCGTACCTCAAAAGGAAAAAACGGAACCCTAATAGGATCACTCGTGCGTCTGTCTGTCTGTCTGTACGTACGTTGAACCCTTGAAACGCGAGTCCGACTCGCACTTGGCCGGTTTTTTTCGGCTACAACGAACCCTAAGTTTACATATGCCAGATGAGGCCTGAAAAAGAAGCATAGAGTTATTTGAACAAGATCGCAACAAATAAGGTTTGAACGCAACAAATGTCATAATATTGCCTACTTTACTTGTAGATATTAGCATAAGCATAAGTGACAATTTACATTGTCACTTAAACTAATAGCAACTAATTGCATTTGGTACAATACCCGTATTTTAATCTAAATTACTACCTACTGATAGGTGTAATTTTATTTGCTCGTTATATAAATTTAAGGTTGGATGATAGGTTACTAAATTTTATGAATAATCTTTAATTAAAAAGCTAAACGGAGGCGCAGTAATATGCACACGTGTTTCGGGTGTAGGATAATATTGACAAGTACCTACTCACATCACAGACATACACGGACACTTTTAAGTACGAGTATATATTCATTCATACAGGTGGCTACTCGTATTAACACAACGACTAATGAAAGTTATTTATAAAACGAGCTTGCTTTAGAAAAACTATTTGATTGGTATGACAAAAGAAATATTCAACCAAAATTTAATCATTTGAATCAATTAGGGCTCGCTGTAGATTTAGGAGTGTTGGTTACTTTGTTACTAAAACAATGAGTGTTTTAATTCAAAGTTTGTAGACCTATTCATTATAAACAGACTTTTTGAGTAGGTATTTTGACAATATAAATGTATTGTCGAAATTGTTTCGAAAACCAATCTTCTTATTTAAAACTGACGATAATTAACTGATATACATACTTAATTATCTATTCTAAAAATATATTACGGACTATATAATAAGGCTCCATATTAAAGGCCTCTGAATGTGGCAACAAGTAAAAATATAAACATACTTATACATGCCAAGATTACGGTACTTTCTTTAAGATATTTTGACAGGAAATTCCAAATTTGGATCTGGTAACCCTATTCGCGAGTGACCGGTTTGAATTGGGGTATCAGATCAAACGCGATAAGGTACTTTTATTTAAAGGTACCGTTTGGACGTAAGCTTTTATTTAACGGTACCGTTTGAACTAAAGCTTGTTTGGATACCTAAAGTATTGATACCGTTACCAGAATGCTACTTTAACGGTCGGATACCTATAAAAAAACCCGTAAAGATACTTTTATATAAAGGTACCGTTTGGACGGGAGCTTGTTTGGATATCGGTGCCGTATATTAACGGTCGGGTACCTTTAAAAAGACCGATCAAAATCGTTTTTAAAGGTACCTTTTCAGTCCCTGCTTTCTTATACATCAGTCGGTCAAAAGAGCTCAATACTGCAGCAGTCAGAATAAATCAGTAGGTAATTTACTTCAAGTTACGTCCTCAGTCATAGAGTGCATTCAATTCTCTAGCACATCCAATTGACCCGACGTCGTTCAATCTCCTACAAAATGCAAATCGTATTTTCTCTCACACTGACGCTATCTTCAAATTGGTAAAACTCTCTTTGCTATAAGCCACTAAAATATGGATATTTTTAGCTGTGACAAGAAATGAGCAACCTTCAAACGTTAGAACGTCGGAAGCAAAAGGAATGCGCCGGCTGTTCAATACTTACTATCTTTATTGTTAGCATAATTTTCCTGCTTCCCTGTCTTCAGAATGCGGTTTTATTCGCAAAGATAATGTTAGAATTTAAAGAAGTGGAAAGAGTACGCGTTCGCTGCTTCCGCCACTGATAGGAATTTTGTTTTCAAATGAATGGTTTTACTTAACCTAACTTAGGGGATATAGGATATTGAAGGGTTTTTAAATTATGGATGTATTTATTTATTTTAAATAAAATTTTCTACATAGGCGTTTATAATATCAACTAGAGGTTTTTTAAACTAATCATTAATCAACTTAATCAAATTATGCTTTATCTCATGACCGTAGTCCATTGTTTCCAGCCTAGATAATTCATTCACTGTGTTTTTGTTTACCTAAAGTATATGGTCTTTGATATTATGGATAGAGAGCGGATTTGAAGTAGCGATCTCAATATTAATATGGATATGACTGGTATATATTTTTTTTCTACACACATTTATTTATTATCATCATAATTTTTGCCCAATATTTACAAAAGCTTTCAAAAGGTTTTTACTTTTTTGTTCCGATAAGTTACATTATTTTTGTGTGTAGAAAAAATAATAAATTATACCAGTCATATCCATATTAATATTGAGATCGCTACTTCAAATCCGCTCTCTAATTTTGGATACATTTTTTTATTATTATTTATTGTATATGGATATTTTTCTACTTGCCACGAATTTATACTTCTTACTTTGTACAATATTTCTTATCTAAACAAACAAATGGACAAAAGATGTCACAGAATGGTACCCAAGAGGAAAGAAAAGACCAAAATGCAAACCGTACAAAAGATGGGAAGATGAATTTCCTGAAGACTGGAGAAGACTCTCAAAAAACCGCGAGGAGTGCGTCACCTGGAGGAGACATATGTCAAAGACAGCATGACAAAGAAAAAAAGAAAAAAAAAGGAAAAGAGTAGAAATATAAATAATAAAAAAAAAATAATAATAAAAAAAACATAGATAAATATTTGTATAGTGTAAAAGAAAATGTAAAAATGTATACGTCAGGAATAAAGGCTATTTCAATTCAATTCAATTCAAACAAACCGATGTTCCAATCAGTGTCTCAACAAAACCCTAATCTATTTTACAAGAAATGAAATTGCCTTTCAGTGCGCTCACTAACAATTCATAGGGCAACCCCGACAGGCTCTCAGCGTTGACAAATAGACTGTGATTCCCGCTGAGGTCGCATAAAAGTACATTAGGATGTACTTTTAGAAACAAAGTACGTAATCAAATGCTTGGTCTGAGGCTTTCTCATGATTCCTAGTTAACTTTATGTACGGTGATATGTTTCACATTGTGTCCATCTAATATACATATTTGTTGGTTTGGTGATGCACGCTGGATGAAACCCTTTAAGTGTGACACAGGATAGAACGGTCCAGGTCCAGGTCGAGGGGTCCGACATTTTGTTTTATATGACGGGGTGATCACTGACACTTCCTATAGAAAACGAAGTGTCTCGGTCCGGTTCCAGACCATTCTATCGTGAGTCAACATTTAAGCAACTGTGGTATTTTAGACGAGTAAATCTCATGTAGGTAAATCAGGTTTCCTAAAACTTAAACACGAAACAACAAAGGAACAAATTCGAACAATCTTTCACTGTAACATTTAACCAAAGGAACTTCCGCCTGCTCGTGGCTTAAAACTATTACCCGGTTGCTAAAAGCTGTAGTACCTAGGTGAAGAGATGTGTTTTTAATCCTTGTTATCCGAAACACGGCTAAGTTGAAAAGCCCGTAAGCCCATCAGTGGAACATCAGCAAGTTTGTTCGGAACGCGGTCCGTGCGCTGCACTCAAACAACGTTCCGTACGATTATGAACGATCGATGGCTTAAAAATGCGTGCCACTCGATTATCTGAAGGCTCTTATAAAAAACGCTTTGGTTATAAGTAGAATCGCTACTGCCAAAGAAGGGAAGGGCGGTGATTTTAAAGTGCCTATTCGTTTCAGTGTATTTTCTAAAATATTTTCTGTTGCAGCTGTTTGAATAACAAAACAGAATGGGTAGGTACTTAGGTAGGTACCATTTATAATTACCTACCTATTAAATTCGGAAGCCGTTCTAATATGAAACGAAAAGTCTTTCACAATTAAATAAAACATACAATCGAATTGAGAACCTCCTCCTTTTGCAATCTTGAAGTCGGTTATAAAGACAGAAACAGGAATAGAGATGTGATGAGAACTACAATGTATAATGTATTTTTTGGCCTAAAATATGTCCATCATTACTTGTTTAGATTTTACTAACAAAATTCTACCATATTTAATATTTGTTAATATTTCAACTGTTTATCGTCTATATCTTAATTTTCTCTAATTTTTATGAAATAAAATGTAACTCTGAAAAAGAAAAATAGCTGTCTCTTATGTTGGAGGCGAAATCCTCTTTAGGTTGCTTAGTGAGCGCAGTTAGTCAGGACCGAGAGAACAAGATGTCCTTTGGCGGTAATAACTTCAAGCGATCTCATATATGTAGCACATAAAAAAACACTTTTTCGTTTAGAACAAGCTTTTTAGTTATACAAGAAATATATATTTCAATTTTATTAGTAGGCCTAATTTATTCACTGCGTAGCTACGCTCGTAGCTCTACTTCGAAGCATATAGCATCATTTTCCCAACAGGTAATTATCCAATTTTTTAGAGGTGTAACCAATATGCGTTGTGATTAGCACTGAATGGGTTAATAACAGTTACTGTCAGATAAGCAGAGATGTGACTTATTTGAAATACTTGTATTTAAAATGCAAATACAAAATGCAAAATACCTATTTTGTATTTTGTATTTAAATACCTTTTGAAGAAAACTATTTTGTATTTTATTTGAAATAGTTTTTGTGACCTATTTTCTATTTTCAAAATACAAAATACTTTATAGTAGGTAATGTAGGTAGGAGTTACAACCTCTTCTGATCTTACAATCCTGGCCACTCTCTCATTCTTTTAACATGGAACTGTTGAATCTGTTTAGTAACGTCGCACATGATCACAAGTGTAGGGAGTGGTTAAAAAAGGGGAATCTTGAGTGTTACGAGGGTTTCAAGGTACGAGAGGAGAACAAACTTTTTTGCCCTGATGAAACACAAACGAGACGTTTTTATCACACTAACGAGAGGCATTATACTAGCTGTAAAACATAACAAATCTAAATTAATGCTTTTAAAAATTGTCCGTTATAAACCATCATCCATCGGATCCATCCTTCCGGTTAATATGAGCAAACAACTAGAAATTTGCACTTTAGATAGAGGACTGATTGACACACTGTTTTCAAAGAATAAAGAGAGTCTTTTCAATTCGGATATTCTGAGTAATACTTTTTAATTCAGACTAGGTATTCACTATTCAGAGTACCTTTTATCGCAAAGTATTTGTATTTTTAAAAAGTATTTTGAAAATACCTATTTCGTATTTTGTATTTTAAATACAAATTCAAAAACTATTTTGTATTTTGTATTTGAAATAGTATATCAAGGAAGTATTTGTATTTTGTATTTAAATACTTTTTATAAAGTATTTTTCACATCTCTGCAGATAAGTACCTGAAATATCTATTACAGTGCCACTACTCACATCATAGGTTTTTACTGCATATTTCAACGAAATATCGTGTACGAGTACATTAAAATATTCCCATGACATTGCTGTTTTTACGACGCAACGGAATACCCCACGTGATGTTACATTTTTATAGAACATCGCTGTATTCATTGATATCTACATACAGTTTATTTTTTAAAGTGCCAATTGACATAAGCGTAACGATGATCTTGTCACAAATGACGGACAGATAATACTAAACCTTTGTATAGATTTTGAGGAGAAGCGTATCGTTGATACTTGTTTTAATCTTGTTTAATGGAGGTACAGTGAATGAAGATAGGATCTTTCAGTTGTGCCTGACAGGTAAAATGTTATGTAGGTATATTACGTCACTTAGGTATTAAAAATGATAAAAACACTCGAAAATGGTTACTTATATATTATATATCTTAAAATTCGTAATGTTTTAATAGTTTATTAGTATTACCTTTACACAGCAGTGGCAATGCCATAAGAAGGATATACAGTGAAACCTGGTTAAGTGGGACCTGGATAAGAGAGAAACCTCTATAGCTGGGACTCATGGTGCGGTCCCGACACTTTAGCACTGAATTACCTCTGTTAGTGAGATAAAACGAACCTCTATAACTGGGATTAGTTGTTGTGATTTTATAGTCGCATTTACCTCTATAATTGAGACAGAGAGTGCATTTTACCTCTTTTACTGAGACTATATTTATAAGATTACATTTTTCTAATTGTTTTTTTAGTATTTTATATAGGAATGACCTCTGTATCTGAGATAACGTCAATCCATGACCTCTCTAACTTGGATTTTATTGATCAGTTTCCGTATTGTTACTAACTCTTAGTCTATCCAGAAATTCCGCATTTGCTTCATTGTGTCTAAACGACTTCAAGTTTCATTTAGTTACTTAATGTAGTTAAAACTATCGAAACGAAAGCCGAAATCTTATAAAGTAACACGAATAAACAAATTTTTGTTTAATAAATTTCTAAGACGCAATCAAGTCCGTATCAAATTTAATTGAAAGAATCTATCCTTTGGAGAATCATTCAAAATAAATTCAAAGAAATATTTAAACAGACTTATTAAATATTTAGGGACAAGGATTATTACAAAATACCTTATTAACTACCTCTATAACTGAAATATCCTCTATTCTCACCTCTATTAATGGGACCCTCTGTAAATGAGACAGAAATTTATTTGTACCTGGCTAACTGAGAGCCTGGGTAAGTGGAATACCTCTTTAAGTGAGACAAATCTGCTCGTCCCTTGAAATCTCACTTATCCAGGTTTCACTGTATTATACATTTGGCTTTCCCATCTCATTAAACTGTTATTTTAGTGGTAAAAAATGAACTTTAACTATGCAAAATGTTAATTAAATTTGATGCCATACCTGTACTGAGTGATATGCTCTTTATTGCACCGTTCGTAATTAGATCCCATGAATGCTTCGATATTGAACGTTATTACGAAGTTTGAATGGAGAAATGATAATTTTGCATTCGTGTGGATTGGATAGTCGATCGAATTTTGTGTTTAAACACACTAAAGTAGTTTTGTAAATGAGTTAATCTACTTTTTTATGTGACACGTTGCTATGGTTACGGTCTCCTGAGTCACTCTTAAAATTCTAGGTTTTTCGTATTTAAATGAACCAAACTTGCATTTTATGGTAGTTATAAGACCTTTCCATAATGGGACATCTACTGAGCATGTTAGTAGAACTTGGTACAGCAATTCTTCTAACAATCTATGCTACTATTGTCTCCTCGCTAATGGGACAGAATAACAACAAGAAATAGTTGATTGACCCAAATGATTAGGTATTTAATCAACAGAAAAACATTATTACAACAGCAGCACATTTGATGCAAGTAAATAGAACTAAAAAACAAAGTATACAAAGATAATGTTCATCCTAAGTTCGGGAGTGTGCACTATAACTTGTGTATCTAGTCTGGGAGCAAGACAAAGTTTAAGCAAGCATCCTTGCTCTAATTCACACAAAACCCGCAATTAGGTTTTGCAATCATGCTGCGACAGATGTACTGCGGCATGCATACATAGTTTAATGTCTAAAGTATTACCATAATCACTGTCTCTAGCGGTAAATTGTAATTAAATGTGCTTATCCTTCTGTGCACACATGTTTAGAGTTATACGGCCCGATTCGAACAATGCTTATAAGATCACAGCGATACGATTCGATTCGACCTCCGTTTCTATAGTTCGTTTTTTTAGCATTAGAAAGAAGGTAACCGATCTTGACATGTCTTTTGAAAAACGCTTTTTATAAATCAGTAACTATTACTTATGAAAGCAGAAGAATATAAATGATCGTATTAGATTCATAATTGTTACATATTTGCCATTATTTGTTTTTAAAACGGATTTTTCAATAAAAAGACACGTCAAGATTGTTTACCTTATTTCTAATGCAAAAAAAAGAACTATAAGAAAAAACCGGCCAAGTGCGAGTCGGACTCGCGCACGGAGGGTTCCGCACCATCAACAAAAAATAGAGCAAAACAAGCTAAAAAACAAGCAAAAAAACGGTCACCCATCCAAAATTGCTTAACGTAAAACGTTTGCTTAACTTCGGCCAAAAATCACGTTTGTTGTATGGGAGCCCCACTTAAATCTTTATTTTATTCTGTTTTTAGTATTTGTTGTTATAGCGGCAACAGAAATACATCATCTGTGAAAATTTCAACTGTCTACCTATCACGGTTCGTGAGATACAGCCTGGTGACAGACGGACGGACGGACGGACGGACGGACGGACGGACGGACGGACGGACAGCGGAGTCTTAGTAATAGGGTCCCGTTTTTACCCTTTGGGTACGGAACCCTAAAAACTGTATTAAAAGAACCTAATAAGGAGCCCGGAAATAGTTTTCTCTCAGAAATTGACAGTGTCGAATGTAAAGAAAATACGAGTCTATGGAATATTGTAGCTTCATCAAAAGAAAACGCCATACTTCGTCACGCCATTCCTAAATCCTATTTAGACACTGTATGACGGTAGCCGGAAAAAAATGTTAGGGTTCCATGAAATATTTTTATTTACTTATTATTTTTGGTTGAGAACTTTCTATTATATTTAGTGTATTCAATAATAATTCACCCAACTAACACAATGAACACATTTCGTCATTAGGTATTAAAATGGAGTCTTTTGCGTCATAATACAATAGGTGTAGCACAGATAGGTATTTAAAGCGATTTTATTGCCGGTATTAGCTTTGTTTAGTATATTATGCACTTGCGGGCTTACGAGTGTATAATATCAACTCCCGTATGCGGTGCGTACGAGTCACGATTCCCATCTGCTATCGCTAACAAACACCACTTTATTATGCGCAGATAAAACGCGCGTCTGAAACAGCTCTTTACAAAGTTGAAGCGCAAGTTTTTATAAATTCTTAGCCGCATTTCAAACGAAACAAATCCTATTTTCGTCTTATCTCAGGCTTGAAGTAAAGCCTTCATTCTTGAACTCCAACAATAGTTGTTTCCGGCTTATTGTGTTAACTGCAGCTCTATTATCGCCACAAACGAGTAATCTTGTCTAAAGACAACTGAATGGAGGAAAAACGATAACGTCCATTGCAATGGTAGCTGTTCGGGAGCATCGAGGATTTAATGGGATTAATTTTATTGATTTAGATCCATAGACTAGGAATCCTCTAGACTGAGCATCGTAACGCTACCCCCTCTGCCACTTATACGATAGTTTTACTCGATCTTCGAGTCAATCCCGTGCCGTGATTGGTCCGTGTCTTTGAACGGACCAATCACGGCACGGGATTCGCTTACCTCGTCCCTCTGCACCCCCGTATTTTTGGCAGCATCGGTTTCATGAAATAATTGCTCTAAACTCAGTCTAGAGGATTCCTAGTCTATGTTTAGATCTAAGAAGTACGGCAGTCATTAAGAGCTTATTATAAACTAGCGACCCGCCCCGGCTTCGCACGGGTTAACAAATTATACATAAACCTTCCTCTTGAATCACTCTATCTATTAAAAAAACCGCACCAAAATCCGTTGCGTAGTTTTAAAGATCTAAGCATATAGACAGATAGACAGTGGGAAGCGACTTTGTTTTATACTATGTAGTGATAAAATAAAAATAAATAAATAAATAAATATTATAGGAAATTGACTAAGCCCCACAGTAAGCTCAAGAAAGCTTGTGATGTGGGTACTCAGACAAGTATATAATATACAAATACTTAAATACATGGAAAACAACCGTGACTCAGGAACAAATATCTGTGCTCATCACACAAATAAATGCCTTACACAGGCAGGGTCACTACCTACTAGGCCAGACCGGTCGTCAAACTATATTGTTAAACTAATTATAAACTCAACGGGCAATTGTAAAGTTAAGCCCACGTTAAGCCCGTCCACGCCAAAGAAGAATGTATGCACGGTTACGTTACGTAGGTTGCTGCCGTCTCAGTGTAAAAAGTCACTTGCATACAACAAATAGGTAAATTCATAAAAAATCCAAATGAACCACCTAATTAACCAACAAGCCAATTTAAACGTACACTGTTATCAGAATGACATCTAACTGATATTATTTATTGAATTAAATATCATACACTAAAGTAAAAGTGACCAAGTCCACTGGTTCCAAGTCCAAGTTTGATCTCATTCCGGTAACGTGCATTTCGCTCGTACGTGTCCGTACATGTATTGGCGCGGGCAAGAGGCCCGTTAAGTAAATAACACGACTTAAATATCAATCTGCTGTCAGTCTACGTTCGAATGGGCCTGCTATTTAAATATAAATAATTTGAATCTTGTCACTTTCACTAATTTTCTAACTATAATTGTAATACCATACGATTCAAATTCAATAAATATACCTATAGGTAGACATACTAATAAGTATTTCATAATTTGTATACCCTGTCAGTCATTTTGTCTTTTATGATTGTGCCGTATTGTCGCAACATTGTCTGTATTGAGTTTTCAAGTCGGTCACGAGTCAAAATCCACGGCGAGTAATGAAGCCCTGCCTCGCAAATGACTCTGGGCCCGATTCGGATTTTGTAATAGACATCTATTAGATATCTTTTAGACATCGCCAAGATACGATAACGATATGTTTAAGATCTAACCTGTCACATTTGACATTTCCGCGATTCTGGAGATACTCTTGAACGATTTCCACAAGATATTACTTAGAGATCTAATTCACATCTAATAGATATCTAACACGATCTATCGTAAAAGTGACATTGGTTCCCCGAATTGAGCTGCAAAAGAGAACTAGTTGAAATCTAAACTATAACGTATCTAGTACGTGTCGTCTCTTGTGAATATCTTGAAGTTCGAATACGGCAGTTTGTCTGTATTGAGTTTTCAAGTCGGTCACGAGTCAAAATCCACGGCGAGTAATAAAGCCCTGCCTCGCAAATGACTCTATTTTGTGCGCCGTCACGTGACTCCGCGCTACGTGCGAAAGCATGCCCCTGTCCAAGTGTCCATGCTCAAAACCAAGCATGTAACATTAACTAGTTATTACAGAGTGGCTCAAAAAATATGTCGTTTTTTTTACTGCGGTATATTGATAATGATTTTAGCAAACGTTAGCGTTTGTGTATAATAATTTATTATTTCAGAATAGGTACTTTCTTACACTTACACTGATAATAATAAGTGGACAGTAGAGGCACGTGCGTGAATTTGAAGCCAGGCGACGCTCAGAACTCGACACTAAGCGTGACGAGCTAAAGGCCAGGCCACCTGTGGCCATCACGTATAATTGTGTCGGAGGGGTGCTGACCTGCAGCGAATGTGGCCGTACATTTGCTGCAAAGATTGGTTATGTCAGTCACCTGAGAGCGTACCAGCGACGCTCTCAGCGGTAGATAGCAGTCGCTGTGGCCGAAAACGGCTAGGAGAAAAAGATAATGATGATGATGAATAAATAAGCCAAAAAAACTTTTTCATTGATATCACCTATTCCTCTCTCTGAATAAAATAGAATGCTATAACTTTTTCTTATTTTGTAAGTTATATAAGTAAAACTTGTGTTTTAATAAAAATATAAGTTGAAAAAAGTTACGTGCAAAGTTCTTGGCATTATAACTGACACAGTTCTTTATATGAGTACCTAGGTAGCTCACCATCGCCCTGGGATGTGTAAAGTCTCCCTTTAGAAGATATATTGACTGCCCAGTCAATATTTACGGATTCAATGCATCTTTTAGTAAAAAGTATTGCTATTTATGGAGCAACTGAAGGAATTTTATTCCACTGGATGGGGCATTTCAGATTTTGGTTTAGTTTCGTAACAGAGTATATATAGGGTACAGGGTCAAACACATTTTAGAAAAAGGTTACTGTTGTGGACAATACAATAAAAGTTTATGACTCTGGTACATACACACATTTTTCTTATTTGGGTCTCAAGTATTGAAAAAGTGTGTCGCACATTAGTAAATACATATTAACTTTAGATAGCCTTAAGTTTTCGATATCTACAGCAAAAACGCGTGTAAGTTAAGCAACTACAAATATGTTTCCTACAATTATTTATGTTTAGATTGTGTGCGATGCGTATGAAACAAACACGTTCTTTCACTTGCCGTTCGGCTACGTACACATCCATGTTAATATTATACCGGTGGAGTCTGTGCGGAAAGAGAAGATTCGTGGAATGTATATGGGGCCCAATACATTCCATGACTCTTCTCTTTCCGAACAGACTATATACGCGTCTCATTCATATTTCCGAGCTTTTTGTCAAATTGATATATACAAACAGAATAATGTTGTATCGACACAAAACGTCGTCAAATCTCTTTTATATTCATTATTGCGAAGCTATAAATAAAACATACAACAATGGGCGAGTCGATATCGCGGTATCTTCAGCGGTGTGAGCATTATTATGAGAAAGGTTCTCTCACCGAACGTACATGGATGTAAATTACCATCAAGTGGAACAAATAATGGAACGCCGAGAAAGCCATTATCATAAAACCTAGCCTTTGCAGCGTGACTCCGCCTTTCTTAGTCACACATAACTTTTTTGTAGGCTTTACTTTCGATAGATTAGATTTCGGTACATGTCAGAGCACTTTACGATGTTAACAAATTCATTTTGTAAATGTCAGTACTATAAAACTACCAATTTCGACATAGTTAACTAAAAGTTTATTACAACGTCATAATAACTTTGTAGGCTATCTACCTGTATTCGTTTGTTTGATCAAAATAATTAAATAATTGATTACCTACACTTGACACAATAATTATAAATGAAAGCCCGGAGGAATTTATCGTACTATGGTTAGAATAGACTCATAAAAAAGTCTCTTACTAAGTCTGTACTAAAATTTGAGTCAGAGGATTGAAAATATTAAAATGGAATCGAAAGCGTTACATTGCTAAATTATTAATTACGACACAGCCACCGCAAAAAACTTAAATCTGAATATTTGAATGGAATGTATTAATAAGTATGCACGACCTAGATCAACAATATTTCTGAATCACTTTGTGTTTTCCCAAAAGTGATAAAAGGCGACTCATCATCGGTGTAGCGTCAAAGGAGGCTAAATCAGAAATGTTGTTTTGTTATCGACGCGATAACGACGCGAAATATGTTGATGACGTAATAATTTCGTGTTTTAGAGGTGTCGGGAAATACCGGAATCGTCACCGTCAATTACGATTTCATGAAAGGATGCTATTTTTACTAGGTACAGGTTAAATATGAGGTTAATAGCTCAGGGAACCAGATAGGCTTGCCACAGTGACAGATTGTAAACCTCTACAGATGTACTTAGAGTTGTTAAAAGACTAGTCTTGAAGACTTTTAAACCTTAAAGACTTGCAAACCTTGAAGGTTCAAGCTTTGAAGACTCAAGCGTTAAAGGTTTGAGCTCAGAAACGGTTCAGAACCTTAACGACTCAAGCTTTTTATGAGCTCTTAAGAGTAAGTCTTTAAGACTCGGGCTTCATAGAGAGCTCAAGCTTTAAAAACTCGGGCCTATTGAAAGCTCAAGCCCCCGAACCTCGAAGGCCTGAGTCAAGCGTTAAGAGCTCAAACAACGAGCGTTATAGGCAGAAAGTAATATTGTGTATTTATTTTACCCTTAATTTGACGGTGTCCGGTGTGGCGGTCTACCTAGTTTTTAGGGCTCCGTACCCTAAGGGTAAAAACGGGACTCTATTACTAAGACTCCGCTGTCCGTCCGTCCGTCCGTCACGTCACCATGATGTATCTCATGAACCGAAATAAATTTAAATTTAATATTTTAATAGCTGAAATTTTCACAGATGATGTATTTCTGTTGCCGCTATAACAACAAACACTAAAAACAAACAAAAAAACAAATCAATCTAATCTCTCGGGTTCCTCACGGGCACCCTGTATAACTATCAAATATGGCATAGATTAATCTAATTTGTTAAAAGCTTTTAAGACTTAAATGCTACAAACCTTATAGACTTAAACCTTCAAAGCTTAGGAGGCTTTAAAGCTTGAGGCCTAAAGACTTCTTCGAGGCTCGTAAGCAGCAACGCGAACTTATTAAGTTGAGGCTTATATGGTCGAGACTTTAAGGTTCGAGGCTTCTAGACTCAGAAGTCGCGACTCGAGTCTTGTAGTTTACGCCTCGAAGCTTAAATTCACAACACTAGATGTAGGTACCTACTGCATTTCGTCACTTTTGCTAGCGTATACAATTTTGATAGAGCAATTTATCGATTTAAACTTTCGTGAGACATATTTTAAACTGTTTAGACGTCAACGAAAATTTTAGTGAGTGAAACCGTTGTCGTATAAACAGTGCAATTTTATGTCTTCACAATTAAACGAAATTAAACATTGTATTAAATAAAGGATAAGGGTACATACCTATAACTTTGAGCTTTATAGTTCGTTGACGAGTAAGAATCTGCACGAGGTTAAAATTGTAGTAGGTACTCGTGGGACTAATAGCGAAAAGGATCCACAATAACAGTGTGGCGACGTCAGTGCTAGACAGGAGACAGGTTTACCGTTAAAGCTAAACAATAAAATGTACAAGGGTCAGTTCAGTAAAAGAAAAGTACGCATCTATTCTCTAAGGTAGATGTCCGAGTGTCCCAGGCCAATTCTAACGTACTGACATTAGAATGTCATCTAAATAATGTCATTCAAATATCGTGCATTTCGCTCATACTTGTCCATACATGTATTGGCGCAGCCGAGACACACAATAACTAAATAATATCATTATCATGTCAGTGTACGTTCAAATTTGTCCGTCACTTTCCCGGTAGATGTCATCTTTAAGAGCCCATCAACGTGCACACTAGCGCCACTGCTAAATAATCGTGATTATATCAATTTAAAGAAAGATATTTTAAAAAAGGGGGCCGCTACGTACTGTATCTTGTATTAAAGTACCTTTTGAATACATCAAACTAGTTTCTATGTTGCTGGATTCGTCAATCTATAACCTCGAAAAAAAAACGGCCGTTTTATCTTTGGACGCATCGATTGACGAATCCAGCAACATAGAAACTAGTTTGATGTGTTCAAAAGGTACATTAATACAAGATACAGTACGTAGCGGCCCCCTTTTTGAAATATATTTCGTTAAATTTAAATAATCACGATTATTTAGCAGTGGCGCTAGTGTGCACGTAGATGGGCTCTTAAAGTTACCTAGTAATATAGGTAACAACAGGGTGTCTTCTATTGGGCGGTGTGTGTACTGATCAGTAGTAGTTAGTATTTTTTGGGGTTCCGTACCCAAAGGGTAAAAACGGGACCCTATTACTAAGACTCCGCTGTCCGTCCGTCCGTCTGTCACCAGGTTGTATCTCACGAACCGTGATAGCTAGACAGTTAAAAATTTTCACAGATTATGTATTTCTGTTGCCGCTATAACAACAAATACTAAAAACAGAATAAAATAAAGATTTAAATCCCATACAAGAAACGTGATTTTTGACCGAAGTTAAGCAACGTCGGGCGGGGTCAGTACTTGGATGGGTGACCGTTTTTTTGCTTGTTTTGCTCTATTTTTTGTTGATGGTGCGGAACACTCCGTGCGCGAATCCGACTCGCACTTGGCCGGTTTTTTTTACCTGTAAAGGTGACCATTTGGTGTCCATTTCCAACCGCAGCTGCACTACTGTTCATTTTACTATGGAAATTGACAGTAACAGCGACGCGTTCAGTACCAGTAGTGCAGCTGCGGTCAGAAATGGAATGTTACCCTAAGTGTAAATGATGTTGCTGGTTATTTGTTTTTACTTTGATAATAATTTGGGGCATTATGTATGTAGGCATTATTGTCGATGGCGCTTACGCCGCTTAGCGTCGCGCGGCATTGTATTTATATCGGAGCATAGTTAACAAAGGCGTAAGCGCCATCGACAATAAGGTCCCTTTTCATAGATAACGTCACATTTAGAGTTAATCTAAAGTAACATCGCGTACTTATACCCCACGGGTAAATAGTATCGCTTTGATGTAAGTTGCTTGTGTAATTAATTAATTATCTAGGTATATTGTAGTCTTTGTCGTTGCCATACTAAGACCTATCAAAAGATTGGCTTACGAGCGCACAATGACATTATCGTCAAAAGCTGGGAATATTTAAAGTGGAATATCTCTTGAAAAAGTTTTTAGCGTATTTTCTGGCTTATAGTAAAACTAGAAATTTATTTTCTTCGTTGAAACTGTAAATTCGCGTTTTAATGGGAGTTTAAAAAAAAGTGCACCCAATTAGCGACGCAGTTGTTAAGAAAAGTTAATCATTGTCAGTTTTGTGACGATAATTAAGCATTTTTTAATAAAACTTGGTTTTGGTGTTAATTTCATAATAAGCGATATTACAGTGTAAAAAAGGCAAAAAGTTGATTTCCATAAAGATTTCATTCTTAATTGTCGTCACATCGATTAACTTTTCCTAACTACTCACGCTAATTAAGTACCTACCTATATTATTTTCTGAAAACTCCCATATAACAAAAGAATTGTGTACAGAAATCTTGACTTATTTTGTAATTACATTATTTTGTGATATTTCGTATAAAATAGTGTACCTATGTACGCGCCGCTCTCCCGAGAGATAAAGGATCTACTATAGGACTATGCGTCAAAATGGTTCCAAAACCAACAGAGTTGAGAGTTAGGTCATTAGATAGGTATTTCTATCTACTTAATTTTGTTCTATGGGCACCAATCTATTAACTTATTACCTAGGCAATAGAGTCCACCGCCGGGCGAGCTCGGCAAATCATTCGGTGTGCTCGCCCAGCGGTGCGCGAACCCTGCAGCAATTAATTTACTTACTTGGACTCTATTGCCTATTAGGTAATAAGGGTGACGACATTTTGGCTAAAATATCAATATCTCAGTTCTGCAATGGAATTCCGCTTGGTGCCCATAGAACACAATGAAGTACATAGAAATACCTATCTAATGACCTTACTCTCATTTCTGTTGGAATTGGGTCCAGGCTCCATAAAAAGTTGCCCATGGTCCTTTTTGTATTGAACTAACGTATGTACATTCATTTTCATGTAATTATAAGAAATCTGCAGCCACTTACCATAATACTGTTGGAATAGAGCGTGTCATAAGACTCTGCCTTGGAGCACACATTCCTCAGCTTGTAAGGTTTCTTGAGCGGCGGTGGCAGCGCATGCCCCTGCTTGTGCGAGGGAGACGCCTGCTGCTTCTCCCCTACATGATTCGCGTTCGACTTGTTCTCCTTCTCTTTCATCAGCTTGCTATTGTGGGTCAGGTTGTTCTTCGTGAAGTTGCCGATATGCTCGAACATACTCGTCAGGTGTTGGGACATCATTTTGATAGGTTACTTGCACTTTTATCTACTTAACCGAATTCGAATTTTCGCATGTTCCTTTTATGCTACTTTGCATTTAAATTTTAGTGAACCATTTGTGTAAATTGTAACTTTGTCACTTAATTCTACTGGTAATATTAGGACAAGTCTACGTCACATGTCACAGAATCTTAGAATGATACACTTCTAAAGTCAAAGTTTAAAATTTATAATTAGTGATTTTAACAATTTTGTAACGGGTGCTGTTTCAAACATAATGAAACCCAAATTGTTCCCCTAGAAAACCTAATTAACAAATTTAGCACAATGACGAAATTTATTTTGTATTTCAGTAGACTACACAAGCGAATTAATAAAACTTTACTCACAAACAGAACAGAAGAACAGCTATTTATCCATTAAGTCAGGAGTTTACCTATTATGAATATTCAGGACTTCTTTGAGTTGGTAATAAAGCTGTGTTGAAAGTTTCTATATAATGCCTTATGAGACATATTAGGTTGTTACACTGTCTTTGTGGGTATTATCTATATCTATATCTGTCTATCTTTGTTTGCATTAGATGTATTTATTTATGTTTACAAGTAGCTTATTTTGTGTTTCCATTTCTAATTTCACAGGCTATTCACGTGATGTTTTATATAACTTATCGGGACATTTTTGAAAAAAAAAAAACACTGTACGCCCGATTTTGATTTAAGAAATTGTTAACGCGTTCGTCTCCTTTTGATACTGCCTTGACGATTGCTTTTGAAATGCAGTCAGGGTCATGTTATTAGGCATCTTGCTCTCACTTATTGGTACGCGTGAGATGCCTAATAATGGTCCAATGACACGTTATCATCCCCTAGTTGTTTTTAGTTATTTCATGTCTTTTTCTGGCAAAGCTTATTAAGTGAATGCTAATTAAACTGATGCTCTTACTGACTTACTGACATTATTTGAGTGAATTCGTGATGTCTGTGGGCCCGATTCGGATTTTGTAATAGATATCTTTTAGACATCGCCAAGATACGATAACGATATTTTTAAGATCTAACCTGTCAAATTTGACATTTCCGCGATTCTGGAGATACTCTTGAACGATTTCCACAAGATATTACTTAGAGATCTAATTCACATCTAATAGATATCTAACACGATCTATCGTAAAAGTGACATTGGTTGCCCGAATTGCGCTGCAAAAGAGAACAAGTTGAAATCTAAACTATAACGTATCTAGAATGGATCTAGTACGTGTCGTCTCTTGTGAATATCTTGAAGTTCGAATTCGGCAGTGTGTCTTTGTGTTCAACTAGGAATTTAAATAAATGTATACTTCGCCTTTCTCCTTACTATTCTATCCCCTAAATACAATCTAAATACAGCGTCAAACATGTTAGAGCGGGCCGACGTGTAAAACAATGTCGCGACATCGATACCGTCACTTGTTTCCGCCGGAGTTTGCCCGCGGGACTTACCCGGTCTATTTACACAATGTTAACGACTTGCAGATGAACCACTAGGAGCGCTTAGACGAGCGTTTTATCTGTGTTCACGTTATTTTTACTCGAACACAACAAATTCAAAATAATAATCGATACTTATGAGCCGATTTCGACAAATGTCTATTTGTCTATGTGTATTAAGCGACTGTCAAAAAATAAATTTTCAAGCCGATAGAATTCGTTACCGAGTCGTACAACCTATTTTTTTTAAAGATGTGTGAAATGTGTTAACTATAATATTTATAATAGACGTTGCATTGTATAAAGGTGTAAGCGTGACGATACATAATTAATTTACAACTTTTAACTATTAGGTATGCGTTAGTATTTTTTATTTACCTGTATCGTATTGGTTCCATTAATTTGAAATAAAATAATTTATGTATATACACAATACCCTTGTAGGGAAGAAAATGACTCTGAAAACGATGAATACATACGCATACTTTTGTTTGGAAGTCAAAAATTTTATAGTGACTGCAGTAGTTGTGAAAGTGCTATAATGGCTCTAAATCTCTATGTTTAATGTAGTATGTATAAGTAGGTATGGAAAACCACTAGAATGCCTTAAAACTGCTTGACTGTTATTGCTGCCAAGTTTGTAACAATTTGTTACGTTGACATAATTTTTTAAAGAAATAATGAACTCTTCAATTTTCTTCTGCAGCCATCAAA
Source organism: Cydia amplana (assembly GCF_948474715.1). Taxonomy (NCBI): domain Eukaryota; kingdom Metazoa; phylum Arthropoda; class Insecta; order Lepidoptera; family Tortricidae; genus Cydia; species Cydia amplana. Next base: position 15,853,684 of record NC_086074.1, on the reverse strand, counting down.
AAAAGTGTCGCTAATAAATCACGGCGGTAATTTTGGTACAATATTGTTTCCAAAAAGTTTAAAAATATTAAAGCAATATTTTGGGAGAATGTTTTTTTTTTTAAACAAAAGCTCGGCAATAATGGCCCATCAAGAACTTGCCACAAAGAGAACAGATCGCGGGCAAGCCCGGCGTCTTATCGCGACCAAGTTTCCTGAATTACTTTTATCGACTTTTACTCCTTGGTTTGATTGAAATCTAAACAATCACATTGTTCGAGCGGCACTTATGTTTCTTGAAGAGTATTTAAGTATATTTTCGGGTTAATTACCTTTCATTATTTTATTCAGGTATTAAAATTAGCTTTTCTGTGCGTGACGCGTTTACTAATTGAGTCATAATCGAGCCGAAACAAGTTTCGGAGCGTTCAAAGTTAACTTACACTTCTGTTTTAATTTGAAATGTCTACAGTTTGGATTGCTTTGTTTGTGCCTGATTGCAAATAAATACAAATTATGGATTTTAATTAAATCGTCCGTTCAAAGAATAATAATAATGCCGTCACAGATAAGCGGGACTGGCGTTGTTTAAAAGTATTTTACAATTCATTATCAATTCAAGAAAATGAAAATAATCATTTTATTAATTATTTTTTGACTTTATTAGTTAAAGTTTTATTAAATTTTTGATCTTACACACAACACAAATCACAAAAGATACGTTTCTTACGAAGACAATCTTTCGGTAGTCCGACAAATTTTCTTTATGCAATATTTATGATTGCCTCGGATTTTTTCTTTGCTCGTTTCAAAAGTCTAGTTTTATGCTCAAAGAAATACAAAATACCCTCATGAATACATTGTGATGGTACAAAGACAGCATAAATGTATGCTAAGGGATTTTATAGAATCTTTAGAGGTTACATTTTGAATTAGACTTTTTTCCAAGTTAAATCTTTAACTTAAATCGCGTGTATAGGAGGCGCGTTTGTCGCTCGTAAAATATGTAGGTAGGAACATTATACATGTTTAATGTTCGCTAAAAAGATACTTTCAGTTAAAACGAAAACAAAAAATACATTTCAGAAACTATGCGGCAGCAACAAACAAAAAAACAAACACTGTGCACACAGTTTCCATAAAACTATTAGCTACTTAACATAATAGCATGTCTTTTTTATGGTAATCACATTGAAGAATATTACATATTGTAATGTAAAATGCATGAGAATGCTAACATTTCTTCTAGTTTTAGTTTCGCTATAAAAACTGGGAAAGGAACTGCTCTGAACAGTGTTGACAAAATTCAAACTTTAGTGTGCGAAGTAGGCCATACTGGCACTTACACATCCGATTGTGCTGGAACTTGCAAATGTATGATATTTGACGGGAATAGTGGGAAATATTCTGTTTTGCTGGAAAAAATCAAAAATCAATAATACCTCTGGAGCGAGTTTAACTTGTAAACAAAAACTTGGGATTTGTGTATATTTTATTCCTTCCGCTACTTAAGTAATAATTACCCACATAATACTGTGACGACAGGACACCCATTGTAGGTACCTATATCGAAACCACTTAAAATGTATTGGTTATACTTATTCCGTTTAATAATCTGTTATCATGCGTGAATTAGGAAACTTAAAGAAATCAACTGCCTTATTATAGAAAAATATATGATAAAAAAACAAAATCTCATTCTTGTCCCTGAGCAAAGTATCATACCTACTTTTAAGCACTACGTGTGTTTGACCTGTTAATTAAAACTGTAATAACAATGTCTATTGTTAGATATTAATATTACACTTTAAATATTACTAAGCTATAAGTCATGCGTAGCCTGTGCTCTGTTTAAAATAAAAGGGGCAGTCACGTGGGCGAGTGAAGCTCATCCTCACGTGAAATGTCGAACGAGCATCGTTGTTGGTAATAACGGAGGATATTTTCACCTAGTCTCTTGATGGCCGAGTTGGTGACGCTAATATTATGTGCGGATTTGAATACCTTCTTGTCTATTTGAAAATCGTGTAGGCTATTTGGGACTAAGAGAATAATATGATTCATTACATTTGCTATTGTCTATCGGCGCGATTCGGGAAATGATTTAGAGATTCACTAGATATGAAATAGTAAAGATATGTGACGTTCCACGGAAAAGGTACCTTTGCCCCCGGCTGAATATTGGAGCGGCGTTGCGGCGGCGGCGGAATAGCGTAAGCGCCAGCCGCCATAAGGTACCTTTTGCCGTGCTGCTAGCACTGATCAGTCCGCACTAATTTAAAACCATTGTTTAATACAATAGGTTTAAATTCGTTCAAACTGATCAGTGCTTATACATACGAAGGGTTAATAACTCGCTATAGAAATAAACAGCTACAACGTAGCCAAAAATAATTTAACTATATTATTTTTATCCTTTTGCAAATCACCATCCTTTTCAAAACCCTTTTGTCATTATGGTCATTACTTGACATCATTAGGGTTTTCGTTGACGTCATCGAAATAATATCGGTAATTTTCTCATGAGACCGCGTCGATGGGATATTAAGTCAGCGCCTAGTGTGTTACAAAGCTGTTTTAGGGTGTTAATGAGTTATTGAACCGCTCTGGCTTTTATGCTAGATTTGAATAAGAATAATTTATTATAGCTGACGTAATAAATATGTGTTCTACAAGTTTTTGCTAGCTCAAATTTTATTTGTATGCTGTGCAAAGTTCACTCTACGTTCAGGATACAAATTTTAGCGAACTTACAATAAGTCTAGTTTTATAAGTTTTCAAGTATTTCTGTGTCGTCAAACACTTCTACACAATTTAGATGGCATTGGCAGCCTTTTATTTAGCATGAACTTTTAAATAAGACCTTGTAGATTATGTTTCAGTTGTACTTTGTGAACACGTCTATGGATTTTTATTTGTGTGTTTACCTGTTTCTTAATTAAGGATTTTATTAACTATATATACTGTTCATATTTAAGCTGTTTAATTTGGGTAGTGAAAAACTTTTATAAATGAATTAATAATACAAACTTTTTAGTTGTTATAGAAACTATGTTGTTAAGTTCCCTCTTTTAGATTTTTCTGTGGTTTTTGAAAGCTTTGGTTTCCTGACTAAAAAAAATGCTTTTGGAACACTTCAAAACTATTGATACTTATCCCCTTGAGGCATTTTGTTTATTTTTTAATTAGCAAAATATTTTTTTATTAATATTCTCCGAAATATGTTTAGATATTTATACTTAGTCCTCAATAATTTGTCTGAATAATATAATAACTATATTTTTAGGTTATTAACATGAAAATTGTACAATATTTAATCTTGTATTTCTGTTTGATATATTTTCATTGAGGATCTTTAGCCATGCATTACTGACTGCAATAAAACATTTTTAAACTTAATCAAGTACGACCAAAAAGTGACAAAGTTACAAGACATACGTTTGCCAAACTTTCCAGAACTTACTCTAACTTTTGATATTGGAATGACTAAATGAGTGTGTGCCAGGGTGCATGGCGGGGTGTCCGGCTGCCGCCGTGGGCTCGCGTGTACTGCCGTGGTTTGCTTCGAGAGGCCATCAGCAGTCGACGGCGACGAACCACTCTTCGGCGCGTGAAATACGCATGCGCGAACAAACTCCGCCCAGCAAAAGTTTTGGATATCTGAATGGAACTTTTACGGATAGTTGGCTTGATTGAGATGTTTGCCGATCGTTTACTGTTTTTAGTCATTCCTTCTTTTTGCCTTTTCAAATAGAAACGTTAAGTATCCCATATCCCATTAAATGTTGTTATTGTGCAAAAAAATCAGCTCATAAATAAAGAGCGCCTTACTCACTTTCTTAAATTATTGTTTTTGCTCATTATTTATTAAACGAAGATAGTTTGAACCCGTGACCTCCAACTTTGTAAACCACTAGTAATATCAACTACGAGTAATATCCTTTAAAATATAAGGTCGCTAATTTCATTCCACTTTAATTATTTATTTTTAGGTTTCTTTGCCTCAAAAGGAAAAAAACGGAACCACAAATGTGCAGTCAAGCGTGAGTCGGACTTAATTACTTAGTTCTGATCCGATCCCTATGGGTTTTTTACAGACATTTAATTCACGTTCCACATAAAAAATACATTTTTAAAAATTGGGTAATGTGCGGAACCCTTGGAACGCGATTCCGACTCGCACATGACCGGTTTTTTCTTAAAAAATGTATAGATCAAGTGAATAACACCCAGAATAAATCACAAGTAAAACACACACCCTTAAATCTTTATTTATTTCATCTTAATTTGATCGTTTATTCTGACAGTAACGTTATTCGCAGATGACGTGCTACATAAAAAGTCGAGCTTAGGTAGGTAACTATACCTAATATTTTATTGTAGTTACGAAGACAACAGTTCTCCACGAAGCTGAGATAACAGATGTAGTAATATTGAATCTATTGTTGCGATTTGCCCTGTTATTTACGCTCTCAATCAATGAAAAAAAAAACCAGATTTGTTCTCTAAAAATCAAAGACCAAACATGAAAAATATGCCAATTATTTTAGACAAAAAATAGTAGATATTTTAGTAGATGGTTTAAAAATAAAACCTAACATTGAAGTCATTTTTGTGTGGAGCGTGGAGCCTCATCGATTTCAACGCAAATACCTTTTCGCCAATTAAAATACCCAAGCGTGCATTTGACCCCTTGTTCTAGCAGAAAAAACTCAACGTTTTACCGAAAAATACGAATTCGTTAAAAAGTTTTTGTGTAATTTGCTTATCGAATCTACCGGTTGAAAAGGGGCATTGTTTCATTCATTAACAGGAAACAGGAAAAGCCTATCATCCAAATTGGGTATATAACTATCTCTTTTGAAGTATTGGCAATTTACAAATCCGCCATTCATGGATACTCTGCAGAAGCTTCTTATTTTGCTTTTTGATGGTGCGATGCGAAGGTTAACGGTGTCGGTACAAACAGTAACACACCTAACTAACCATCTGTGGACCTTATTACAAAAGGCATAAGGTCGACCGACGTACTGTTAATAGTGTGGGCGATGGTATGTGTAGAAAATAAAAGTCGCATACATATATCAAACCAATTAATATATTGGGAAATAGGAAACATAATACATTCGAAAAAACCGCAAGGGAAAAGACTGATGGCAACGACATGACATGTAACACATAAGTCACTTTAGCCGGCCAGATAAATGTACAGTCGAACTACAAATCTGCAAGCGCTCTAGATATTCCATCCGCGCGTTATCCGACTACGGCGATACAAGAAGGTTTTTGCAAAAATTTGTCAGGCCGCTATACAAGGCTGGTTTTTTATGACCTGCAATATTTTACAACGTGAATATGTATATAGGTCATACTGAGCAACTCTTACTATGGGACCAACCCCGAAATCGCGAAAAAAAGGTTTACCCTCCCATAGAAAATGTCAACCTCAGACCACCCAAAGTGTATGAAACGGGCAATTTTTTTAATGAGATCGGGTTTGGTCCCATAGGTAGTTAAATTTGGTTAGTATAACTTATATATAACCTATATAAGCGAGGATAATGTTTACACGCTTCCAAAAGTGTAACTCCAGCAGCTGGTGTGCCTAACTCAGCAAGTTCTTGCTTATGGACAGGGTTTTGTCATTCCAAACGGTGCCGAGTAGGTACAGATGAGAGTAAAACTCAGGGTAACCAGTTACTGTGGAACGACCTGGATAATCCCGTCAGGAATAAATTTTGCTTTTTATTACGTAATAGAATGTTGCTGGTAAAATTAAACATAACGTAAAATTCTACCATTTTCTAACAGCAGTACAAATATATCTATTTGGAAATGATTAACAGGTGCAGATCCGGATTAAGTATGAATCCTTATGTAGTTCTGGAGAAAATACAAGATTTTCTATGTAAGTCAACCATATTTATTTAGTTGCAATGTATGTTGAAGTCATGTAGGCATTTTGCCAACGTTTGCACATCAATAAGTTTCACATAGGTATTAGGTATTTAGGTAGAAAAATATAGTGTACCACAGATCGTGGTCGTACACAACCATATTACAGCCGCGCCCTGTACTCGTATGCAGCCTATTGTTTTACGTCGCGTAGTACCTGTGCAAAGTTTTCAGTGTTAGATCCATCAGATGCATGTAAACACTTCAACTAGTACTCATTAAACTTCGGTCTCTAATCAGGCCGTGTAGCCAACGTGCCAATCGCTAACGCTCCGTAGCGATCGAAACGCAACTGTCACTGTCGCACTAATATGGAAGAGTGATAGAGAGACACAAAGCGATTCGATGGCGAAGCGATAGCGATTGTCACCTTGGCTAGGCCGGCTGAGCACCTGCCCACAACTCTATTATACTTGTACTTTTGTATGCAGATTCATATTTAAAAAGAAAAACCAAATAAGCGCGATTAACACAATGAAACGCATTACAAATGATTTAATTTTACCTAAGAAAAACATTAATTAGATATGACACTAATCAAAATATATAATAAAATAATTTGATTCGTTTCCAAAGTTGTGTATGATATTTTGTTTATCAAAAAATAAAAAATGTAAATATTTCATGTAACCGTAAACTAACAGAAGAGCCTCCTATGGTAATATTTTGCTTACCAAGCGGCTCCATCCGTTGAATCATAAACTATCTTAACCTGTCTGATGAACTAAAGAATTTTGAATTTCAATTTTTGAACGTTGTATACGTTTATATTTTAATGTTATTTACGTTTGTTTCCTCGATTTTATTTTTATTAATTTATTGGTCAATAAATAAACTCGAATCACTTAATTTATATTAAGTAATTGACTTGCTATAACTTTACTCTCGCTAATTCTGAATACAATAGCAATGCGGAAGAAAACTGCCACGAAATAGTTACACATATGTGTACGTGTATCCAACCTGTGGATCCAACAACCATATTTCCAAAAATAAAACCTCTATAGTCGTAAGATTGTAACGGATGATAGATAAGCTGAAACAGGCGTAATGTCAGCTGTAAACAGTTTACACTTGGACGTAAAGCGCCGACCTCCGAGTTTAGCTGTCAAATGAAAATGTTCGCGATTTTATCTCTTATCGTAAATGTGGGCTACAAGCTACAAGTAGGAGCGGGATTTCCAGTTGAACTTCAAAATCATGAAGTTGTCGTTTTGCTCATTAATGTCTTTGAAAGCGTAATATAATCCAGTGAAATTGTAGAATTATGTAACTTGGCTCTTCTGCGTCAAATCCGGGAGTTCTTATTTTTTTGCAGACTTATTTATGATGTTGGCCCAATTAATAATCGTTGGACCTGGGGATCCGACCTTTCCCCTCCCTTTTTGGGGGGTAGGCACGGTACGGTCTCGTAGCTACTATGCCAAATCTGGTTTGTTTGACCTTAGGAACAATCGTTCCAAGCGGCATCGCCTGAGTCAAAAATGCATACTCACTGCACTCACTTAGCTTACGAGCTCAATTTCAAAAGAATCTAAATTTTGAAATCCTTTAAGTATCTCGGAAACTGTTCAATCTACAGAGACAGTTCTAATCTCGTATTGTAGCAAATTAAATCTTCTTTAAAAACGTCTAAGGAAGGTACTATTAAAAAAAAAAGCGGCCAAGTGCGAGTCGGACTCGCCCATGAAGGGTTCCGTATTTAGGCGATTTATGACGTATAAAAAAAAAACTACTTACTAGATCTCGTTCAAACCAATTTTCGGTGGAAGTTTACATGGCAATGTACATCATATATTTTTTTTAGTTTTATCATTCTCTTATTTTAGAAGTTACAGGGGGGGGGGGGGACACATTTTACCACTTTGGACGTGTCTCTCGCGCAAACTATTCAGTTTAGAAAAAAATGATATTAGAAACCTCAATATCATTTTTGAAGACCTATCCATAGATACCCCACACGTATGGGTTTGATGAAAAAAAAATTTTTTGAGTTTCAGTTCGAAGTATGGGGAACCCCAAAAATTTATTGCTTTTTTTCTATTTTTGTGTGAAAATCTTAATGCGGTTCACAGAATACATCTACTTACCAAGTTTCAACAGTATAGTTCTTATAGTTTCGGAGAAAAGTGACGTCCAGAGGGCATTTGTGATCCAGAAATATTGTATTGTACAGACAGAATATTGTACAGACGGACAGACGGACAGACAGACAGACAGACAGACATGACGAATCTATAAGGATTCCGTTTTTTGCCATTTGGCTACGGAATCCTAAAAACTAGTCCTTTAGGGTTAGAATCGCCCAAATCTAAAATAAAACCGAAATTTTCGCGGTTTTTTCGATTTTTGACAAAGTTGCGTTCGGCGCTCGAGGTCACAAACTTGGATTATTCACTGGGCCAACATCATAAATAAGTCTGCAAAAAATCAGAACTAACGGATTGGACGCAAACGCTAAATGTATAAATTTACTGTATTAATATTGATAAGTATTTTATTATGCAGTGAACTAACGTGGAAGTCTGCAGCTGATGAAGAATTAATCATGAAACGAGTTTAACCATTCTTTAGTCAACACCTAAAGTTCAACTACTTATCACTTGTATACGGAGCTTCCGGAGCTTTGTTTTCAATGGAAAACATCACGTGATCACCTGTCATCTGTCATACAAAAGTAAGCGCCGGAAGCTCCGGCCCGGACACGGCCCGGTCTAACGTGAGTAATCCTTAAAGGCCTTTACCAGCCGAGGGGTCCACACCTAAATAATGTGTTCAAATTTAAATTTAAAATCAATATTTTCTCAATTGAATGGACAATTTCTAAACAATGGAATAATAATATAACTACACGAATGTAAATAAAAATAATAGATAATTTATTAAAAAAAAATAGAACATTATAAACTTAAAACTATTCTTAAATGCATGTTAGTTTGAAAGAAATATTATAATGTAATGCAAGTAAAATAACTACAACTAACAACTGCATGGTATGTAAGATTTTTGAATAATAAGTCTTTTTTTTATTATTGGACAACGCCATGCTCGACGAGCACACTTTTGACATTTACAAAATCATCAAAAATGAGATGGAAGCATTTTTTTATAAGAAATTTATTTGCATAATGTGGGTTTCGTGATATTTTTGTTTTTCATTTAATTTTCGTACTGGAGTAAGTAAACCGCTTTCCTCCTCTAACTTTCCCTAGATATGGGCGGTGGATAAGGTGACAAACATTTCCGTTGTTAGCAGCATTATACTACCCCACCACGCATAACTGCCGTAACAGCCGTCAGAAAAACTCATTCAATTGTTTACCGTATTCTCGAGCAACTACTTCCATATTTAAACTGGTATTTAAATGGTTGTTAGGTCGTTGTGGACAATAGTCGCTATCAAAGTAAACTGATAGTATAGGTGTTATATATCATAACATACAGAAATAACGTCAAGATTAAAAAAATATTATTTAAATGCTTTCTTCCACTTTCTCCCAATAAAGTAAAATAAATAGGTATATTATATCATAACATACAGAAATATCATTAACATAAGAAAATGCTTTTTTTTCTAATTTGTCTCAATAAGGTAAGCATCTGAAGTTTGGTTACCGTGAGTTTAGTATGCTTTAAACGTTTTATGATCATGAAACATTAAAAACATGAAAGCGTAATTGCTGAGATTACAGATAACGGTGTTGCATTAAAATGTAGCAAAAACAGAGTACATAGTTGGTGAAAAATAAGCTGGGTTTCCAATATCTTGTATATAATAGCCGTATACCTACACATTTTATATGCTATGCAGAGTCTAGAATGTTATATTTTAGATACAATAGTATTAAAACCTTCATGCTTTGGAAAACGTAGCGTTAAAAAACTCAATACAGATGACTAGAGATTTAACTGAGATCAGAGAATACTGAAATGAAGGATTCGCACAACCGGTTGGTAATGTAATGGTTAGCAGGGGACGTCATTTCGCTGATATTATAAAATTCAGTCAATTCATAGTGCAATATAAGCATTAAATATTATTCTATATTTTTCAACCACAAAAAACAATACAAAGTCTATGAAAAAATTACATTTATTTCCATTTTTTTTTTCGAATGTCAAAGGTTAATAGTTCCTCTTAAATACTATGTAGGTGATAAAAGTTATTGTGGACCGAAAATAGATGTTTCTACGACGTAATAAAACAGTAGTTAACTAGTTTAAAAAGGTTATAGTATTTTCAGGAGTTCATTCAACAAGTAGTTGTTATGGAGTATGCCATTGACGTAAAGCATTTTAGTACAAACAAATGACTCGTATCTGGACTGTGCTCGCGGAACACTAAAAGTATGTTTATATTGTTTACTGAATACTAATTTCTTGGATAACTCAATCAAATGAAGATTTCCACACTTACACTATGCTTCTGAAGAATTTTGTCTTAATGGTCCTCCTATACTATTAGCAGTTATAAATATAACATTTTGTGACAGGGACAACATAATATAATGCTATTAAGTCACACGTTGCTATATAACGGCCTGTGTGGTGTTACTTTAGTTTTATAGGGCATACGTATACAACGTGTCCCAAAATTCAACGATAAGCTGGCACCAGAAGCTGGACCTGCTCATGATTACACGAGGAAAAAAAAATTGAAAAATTGTAGACATGGTCGTTAAAAATACCACTAGGGGTGTAGATTTTCATTTTTTTTTGTAATTCCATAATAAATTGAGATATTTTTTTTATTTTTTTTCCTCGAGTACCTAGTCATAAGCAGGTCCATCTTCTGGTGCCAGCTTATCGTTGAATTTTGGGACACGTGGTAGATCCTGGTAACCTTGATAAGATAGTTTGAGCAAAGTCGAAGGAGATCGTCGTGGCAGATCGTCCGTCTGTCACTATTGCTATTCGACTAGTTGAAGACAGAACCGAATGGAAACATGATAGTTTTGTGAAAAGGAGATCGAACCATCTTGTTGCATAAAAGTTCACTGCAGCACACACTTTAACTCCGCAGAATACACAACCAGCTCGCTATAACTCCCAGTTATGTCCAACTCTCATAGGTATAATGTTTTTTTATAACACAGCAAATAGCTCTCATAATGCGCCGTGGTCAGACCTTTGAGGCCATCATATAAATGTTGGCTACATTTATACGGGATTTTACATTTTTAGCGACAAAACGAGTCCTTACAATGTTTGAATTGGTAGCAAACTGCATGTATAAACGATACAATGTTATGATAATAGCGTTTGTTAAATTTTAAACTCTCTCTTGTTTACATAATTACTGTCTTGTTGTGTGGTTGTACTTCGTTTTTATCGCGTTTATAGTGAAAAAAGAAAACTTTTCGAGACACCTCGATTTTATTGAGTAAGTAACTGGATATTGATAATGATAATGATTTAATAAGAATAATAAGATTAAGATAATTTTTAACAGCAATTAAGGATTTTGTTATTTTTTTATATATTTTGATTGTGCACTCACACTAAAACGGCCCGGGTCCGGGCCGAGGCAGCCGACACTTCATTTTCTATGACAGGTGACCAGTGAAGTGAACACATGATGATTTCTATAGAAAGCTAAGTGTCGGATGCCCCGGCCCGGACCCGGGCCGTTCTAACGTGAGTCATCCTTTAATCATAAATGACTACTGAGAACATAATAATATAATAACTATGTAAAAGACCGAAATTAACTGCTTAAAAATAACACTGAGCTCGTGTCTCATAACACTTACATGTAGTTTAACTGATTAACTTAACTGTATATACTCGTATTTAGAGAAACTAGTGATACAATTTCTAGAACCGTTTCCGCTTCTTTAAAAAAATAATTAATATTTACTATTTATTTATTTGTTTAGCTGAAACGTCGGAATTAAAGGTAAAAACTATAAAATTATATCGCGGTAGACCCGTTTGTGTAATTAAATATGTGTACAAAACGCGAGAGTTTAAAGTGTAATAATTAATATCTTATGAATGTCAAACATCACGGTTGATTTATCTCAAGAGCTCGAGACTCGTTTTTTTTATTCATTTGTATGCTTGTATAAACCTTTGTAAGTATTAATATTTTATCAGGCACGATCTTTATTTTGATTATAAAAGTAACATTTTCTACGTTGCTTCAGAGTCTTCAGACGCTCATCGTGTTTCAAAATCCCTCAAACGCTTACTTTATGTCTAAGGATTGACGGCGGTGTCAAATAAAACGAGAAATTTTCGCGAAGAATCTGAGCGCTGCGGTACAGTATATAAACGATCAGTAGGGAAACCGATTAGGATTAGGTTCAGAGAGCGGAGTTTTTGGAAACTCGTACAGCTTTTTTAGATCACAATACGGTCGACAAAAAGCTGAGGCAATCCTGAGGATTTTATTTAGTTACTTCATCGATTCGAATCCTGATTTTGACTTTCGCTCGATAGAAAAATGAATCACGAACATAGGTCTAAAACGCACTTTAAAAATTTGTCACAATTAATTTATGCAAAAAAGTTAAAGTATGAAATTTGCTGTTAAAAATGCGCAATTTTATTTTTTAAGGGAATTCATCGATTACTTTTTATTGTTAAAAACTTACAACCAATTAAAATTCAAATACATGATATCCGCACATCCATCTCGCTCACGCTTACGCTCAGTGATAATGAGAGAAGAATACGAACATACGGGGCCTTAAACAAAAATAATTATTTCTCTTCTGCAGCATAAAATAAACCATGGTTATGTACAACGAGATTCCTAATTTAATATTTTATTTTAGACCTAAAAAAGGGATGGTGTACATATATGTTTTTTAACTGACAATTTCGCGCAATCCACCTTTTAACCTTAAGTGATTAATGTAGAACCCTCGGAATAACGACATTATGTTTTGAACCGAAGACGTTGATTATTGTGTCGTTATAAACTGTAATAGATGTCACATATTAAGGAAAAAGTGACGAAGCCCTCCAGTGGTGGATTGCTAAAGACGCCGGTTCGAATCCGGCCTTCACCACTGGAGGCCTTGGTCACTTTTTCTTTAATATATGACATCTATTTCAGGTTATAATTTATATATAGTAGTGTGATTACTTAAAAGCACAAATCAAAGTATTTAATAAAATAATTTGATTTTCACACCACCTATTCGGAAAAGAGCTTTTTCTTCTCTGCTAGGAGGGATCAAAGTGGCACTTTTCCTCCCTGCTAGGAGGGATCAAAGTGGCACTTTTCCTCCCTGCTAGGAGGGATCTAAGTAACACTTTTCTGTTCTAGCACACTATTTTTACATTTTTTTGCACATTATTATTTTTTGCTTAAATAATCTGTTTAAGCATCAGATTGTGTCAACACTAAGATTTTTTTATTTTCCTCATAAGTAGTTAATGTGACAAGCAGTATGTGTCACACGGTATCAAAATTCTTTCGTCTTGGGCGTTAACACTTGAATCCATCATTACGCTCAGGATTCAATGTACGCCCTTGACGGAAATATATCATTTTGATCCCTTGTAACACAAACTACTATTGTTCCCAAGGTTGTGTATTGTGTCGTTGTTTTGTGATTGCACAGATTCTTATTTGAATTAAGACTTGTATTCATACAAGATACTGAAATAGGAGATACCGGAGATACCGCAGTGAAAAATGTTCCCATACTGTACCTATTGATGTTCTATTGTGGCAATGTCAAGCACAAAATCCGCAACAGATACCTACAAGTTAAGACAATATTGGTTCTACCACCGACATGCTCAGCGGGAAAATATCAGATGTTTGTCGCAACGAGGTTCCATTAAACTCGTATCGACCTGTCTACGAAAACTGCAGGTGAGTTGCAATATTATACGAATTCTTTAGTAAGATCCATATACTGTTATTTCAAAGTTACAGATAACTATTGAAAAGATAATCATGTGAGTTAGAAATGTATGCGTGCGTGCAAAATATAGTGGATGACATTATTACGGAGAAACCTTTGTACCTATATGAATAAATACCCAACCAATACAATGTACCTACGCTACCCTTTTGAACACTTCTAAAACTCACATATGGGTAGGGTTGCCATAATTAGTCGGAACTGATAAGGGACAGTGGTATTCTAGGGCCATATTGCGCCTCAGAAACTTTCGCGCGGGCCACCGAGGGGGGGGGGTGTATCTGGTTTCTGCTGTTTGGAGCTGGGGTTTGGAGAGGCCTGTTCTAGAGCGCTATTAATAAATAAATAAATATTTATAATATAGGACGTTTTTACACAAATTGCCTTAGCCCCACGGTAAGCTCAAGAAGGCTTGTGTTATGGGTACTCGGACAACGATATATATAATATATAAATAAATACTTAAATAAGTACATAGAAAACAACCATGACACAGGAACAAATATCTGTATCACCATACAAATAAATGCCCTTACCAGGATTCGAACCCGAGACCATCGGTTTCATACTCTTCATAGGCAGGGTCACTACCCACTAGGCCAGACCGGTCGACAAAATACGGGACAAAAACGGGACCAGTAAAAATACGGGACGTGATACTTAAATACGGTGACAGTCCCGTATATACGGGACGTATGGCAACCCTACATATGGGTCTCTATTGTTTCCCATAAAGTTTTAAGTCATAATGTATTGTTTGTACGCATTTTCGCTAGACATAATTTGGTTTTTCTCAGAAACGCGTAAATTTCAGGGTTGCCATAAAACAAACCTAACCTATCTATAGGATAAGCTTACGACAACCCTGAAAAGTTAACGGTTTCAGAATTATAGTGCGTCAAGGAAATCTTGTCAGTAGCAATGTACTGCAAATTAAAGTAGGGTAACACCATGTAACACTCAAAGAGCAGAATTGCGCTAAGAAAAGCAGCAATGTACATTTATTTTTCCAAAACGTTTATTTTTCCGCCCTTCATACGTCAGTTCGAGTGAATTATCATAACCTCAAATTTTAGTAATGTTTACCGTCAACGAGCATGATTGTACATTGTAGGCACCTGAGCTTTGCTTGAGGTCATGCATAATCTTGGTATTTAATGGTGACAGCAGAAATTTCTCTTGAAATAGAAACGATTCAGAATGTAAACAATAAGATGATGGCTGTCATTCACGATCCACATTCCACAGATAACACACAGATGACACGCGATTTTGGAATTATTCGAACACAGTGTTGCTAACCCGCGATTTTTCAAATTTGCCGCCTTTTACTACTGACAAGATTTGGTTGATCCAGTATATGACTAATGATAATCTGACAATCATTACATTATGCCTTTCAATAATCAATCAATCAATAGTCAAAAGGCGTGAAGGGGTGAATATGTAGGTCATACTAAATAACTTTTACTATGGGGCTGACTTCGAAATCGCAAAAAAAATCTGCTGTTCCATAGAAAACATTGACATATTATTTTTCACCGAAATGTCAATAGACTTTATTTCGTGATTCCGGGGTTGGCCTCATAACTATTAAAAGTGTTTGAGTGTGACCATTACATACCTATTCACCCCTCAAAGTATGGCCAGACATAACAAAAACACTCTGTATACCTACGTACCTACTTAGTCGGACAATTTTCGGTTTAAAGAAATTTTATTGTGCAGTAAATTACAGAAATTTCACTTATAAGACAACTTATAAATAGATAACTTACAGTATTTACAAGTTACGCAATAAGCAAGCACTTAGTGTTTAACAATAAACAGTTGCATTTAGATTTAAACTAATAATTAAAACACAAGAATAAGACTAAGAATCGACCCTAATGGTCTTAACAATTTCAATGCCAATAACTGTCCAAATTTTGTTGTTGCAGGTATTACAATACCGTGGAATATATGCCCGAACACTTCATGAACCAAAATGATCTTGAAGATAATTTGAAAACCACAAAGACGTTCGATATTGCCTACTCGACCTTTATTCGATTTCAATCAAACCGTTATAATGGGTGCCCATTGAAGACTTATTAATAATCCCTGAGCTTTCATTTTCGCAGTTTCTGTTATGTCATCGAGCTATTTTATGAAAAAGCTATTCTAATAATAATTAATATCTTTAGACTGACGGTTTAAATACGGGGTTCGATTACATTTAAAGGCTTGTTACACTTTGCTGAATTTAGCGTATTCATTTGGAAAGGGGTGTTTCGATAACTTAATATTTAAATCAGAAATCAGTATATAAAATAAATCCCGCCACATGTTAATGAAATAGACAAGGCTTAATAGTTATTTGTTTTACAAGGGGGCAAAGTTGTTGTTTACCCGCTCGTGCTAATATTGATACCCGCTTGCTCGGGTATCAATATTAGCACGAGCGGTTAAACAACAGACAGATTCCAAAATTGAACCACGAGCGTAGCATGTGGTTCGAAAATGGAATCTTGAGCGTTGCGAGGGTTTCAAAACACGAGGGTTAAACAAAATTTTCCCCCGAGTGAAACACAAAATTTTTCACCACATCAACCCGAAGCAAATATTAAATGTAAAATATCAAACAAAATCAAACCAAATGAAATCCAAATGAATGTTACCGAGCTAGTGTGGTGAAAAGGTATTTAACAAACTTCTCTTACCTCCTTTTTAAATTAAATAACGTTTACTTCAAGCTCGTGGCTCATAAAATGTTAGTTATGTACAATAAAAATAACTTAAAACTATGTTAGTTACTTAATAAATACCTAAACTTATAATAGTACACCGCTACTGGGCCCATGAAGCCCACAACAGTGCACCATGGCATGTACGGACAGTCAACTCTATCCGCAATCGTAGATAGGATGGTGATGGGGCTGGCGCGCACGCGCCGTACTAGCGATGCGGCTCGCAGGCGCATTGCAGCTTTAAATCTTTAAAACAGGTTACGCGTGCCTCAGCGAACATCTGTGACGCACTGCAAAAGCGCGGCAGCCCCACCAACACCCGGAACGTATTATTATATTGAACTTGTACGAGGCTTTTGTAAATTTGCTCCACAGGCTGCACGTGTAAAATGTGGTACATAAAACCCTTTTTCCCCGTGTCTTATTCATAAAACTAACCAAACTTCTGTTAAATTATGTATAAATGATAGATATTGACAAAAGATTATCAACGGCAATTAAGATTTGACAAACTTTATGATTTTTATGAACAACGCTATTATTTTCTTCCTCTTGCATAGATACACACCTACGTATTTTTTCAAATTATAATTATTGACAATTAATTAATACCTACAACGCTTTAACAAATGCTTAATGACAATAATACGTCAGTGAGCCCACACTTGTTTGTTTATTTACTAATTAATACGAATTGTGAATTGATTTTAAATCAGCAACCCTAAATTATTTTCAATGAAACGAAATGTTAGTAAAAAATACCTAAGGCCTGCTATGGGACACTTAAGTGGGCTAGCAAAAAAACTTTTTTTTTTTGTATTAACCAATTTTTTTTTGGTATTCCCTTGAGGTTCGTGTCTTCGAGGTTCCAATGTATTTCGCCTGGGGTATGAGTACAACTATATAATATATCCGTACACGGCGGGAAGAAGTTGATAACTCGCGGGAAAAAATGGAAGAAATTTGAACCTTATGCAATTTAATTTTAAGTTCAAATTTCTTCAATAAAATATCTCGAGTTATCAACTACTTCCCGCCGTGTACCGATATAGAATAGCATAAACTTTGTTCCAAAGCGGTTCATTATAACTTAACTCTAACATTCATCCTCGTACATATACCATTTTCTCGTGTCTAAAGTCTCTTCAAAGCGTGATTGAAGGTGAAGGTATCTACCTTTTGCATTGTTTACATTGTCTCTTTAAGAATAAGCGATTTACACAAATTACCAACTAACAGCATCATTAAAACATGATCACGAGGCCGATTCTGTTTTAATATGATTATAATTCGATATGATTTTTATCTTATTTTGACATGGCCTTGAGTCTTGTCATCAGTGGCGGTAGCACGGTCGCATTTTTATTGCTTGTCACCATGCCTGTCACGTTCTAACAAGTATGTAAGTGCGAGAGTGACGGGCATAGTGATAGGCGATAAAAATGGAACCATGCTGCGCCCGCAGGCATCTCACGTGCACCAATAAGTGCGAGCGAAATACTTTAATGGCTCCTCTACACGATGGGCCAGCGCCGGCCACTCCAAGGGACGCATTTATGCGTTAGAGGGAGCAAGTGATATTGCTATCTCATTCTGCCGTATGGCTGCATAAGAGACGGCTCGTGTCGATGAAAACCATATCAAATTGTTTAAACAAAATTAGCATCCCATTCAGCTGTAAGTGACAGCTGAATCTGACTCACCCCGTTTTCACTACCGTAAAACGGGGTGAGTAGGTTTCGCGGGGAGAGGTGGGTTATGAATGGTGTAACAATATTTTTTTAGACCTCAAAGGCCATCTAGCGTTAAGCAATGGTAATACTTGCATTGATCGTATTAACGTCGGTCCGAAAGCTAATTAGTTGCTGAAAATATCGACAGAGGGCGTGAGTAGCTCGCCGTCTGATTTTTCTTTAATAAAAGGTTTACTTTTATTAATTTACAAATATTAAAACACAATTAAATATTTTAAACTTTCTTATTTCCTTTTTTGGAAATTATTATTATCTTTTTTATTGAAACTAGTTTCGGTAGCTGTATCTACGTCGTACGCGCAACGAGACGCAGCGGTGGGAGTATCTGTGGTTTGATCTGTCAGCTGTCATTTTATGTCGTATGAGATGGTGTAGAGAGACGTAATCCGTTTTCTTCAAAGGCCAGTGTGCCTCCTTGTTTTAAATCGCGGTTTAAACCGCTGCATCGTAAGTAATTTACCTATTTCCTTCAAAATTTCGTGTGGAATTAGTGCAGTACTGATTATTTTTATCTTTATTTCAGCTATTAGATGTGAATTGTTTTGTCAAGAGTGAGCCCCGGTGGCATTGAAATTATGCAGTACATATCCTCTGAAGGCCTATTGTCTGCCCCGGGTAAGTCACCCTCATTTGCGCAGTGTGGAACTCTAAATAATTTTGCGGAAACTCCGTTCCTTTGCTTATTAATTTTGTAATTTTCAGGGCTTCACGACTTACTACTTTACTAGTCCACGCGGTCGTCAGGGCCAAGCGTTTTGCTAGTTGTACACAATGTTCCTACTTCCTCACCTGGTCGCGTTGTCCCAAGCGCACCCTGAGGCTGTCTGCAGCTGAGAGTGGACTGGTGGGAGCAGGTCCGGACTGTTCCCCAGTGCTAATTCGAAGCATGGCGTCAGTGCAGGAGTGTGGTCTTGCAGACGAGGTCAGAGTGTTCCCTTTTATTTTATTAAGGCGCCCAATATTTAGTTACCTTTACCAGTAGTTTACCGAGGTCTTCCAGCATCTGGAAACACAGATTCACCCCCTGTGCTCTAAATTTAAATTAAGACTGAGCTAGTTTACTACCATTATTAGTTATTACCTAACCTAATCCTACCGCTAAGCTGGCGTAGCAAATTGTAAGGTGAAAGAAATATACCCTTAAATACAGTAATTCCTTATTTTATTTTCTACCACTATAGGGCTCCCCGCTGTACCCGTAACAATGGGGAGAGAAAGTTTGAGAGGGGGGTGAGAAGGGATTTTAAGGCTACTGCTACAAAAATAATGTATTCCAATTTAAAATGGAGCTATAGTAATACGCATAATAAAAAAAATCGATCCAACAATCTTCCAAAATCACCTTTGTATGAAAACCCCTCTCACCCCAAATACGAGGCACTACGGGGTGAGGTGGGTTTTCTTCTTTATCGTCAAAGTTATGAAATGGAACTACCCAAAATAAAATAAAAACTAAAATACAAACGTCCGGAACACTTATTATATATGTCGGAGGCAGATCGTAAAATCGGCCATATCGAGATATTCCTAGGCATACCATGAAACGCCGCCATTTCATGATCTGACTAGCGACTACCAGCCATATCGTTCAAACATCAACGTTTGACGATTTGCCTAGCGACGTTTAGGCATATCAAATAAGTAGGGTCTGATATCCCTAGGCATATCATGAAACGCCGGCATTTCATGATCTGCCTAGCGCGACCATCAGCCATATCGTGCAAACTCAAGGGGTGATATTCCTAGGCAGATCATGAAACGCCGGCATTTCATGATCTGCCTAGCGACTACCAGCCATATCGTGTAAACCTCAAGGGGTGATATTCCTAGGCAGATCATGAAACGCCGGCATTTCATGATTTGCCTAACGACGACCAGCCATATCGTGGAAATCTCAAGGGGTGATATTCCTAGGCAGATCATGAAACGCCGGCATTTCATGATCTGCCTAGCGGCGCCAGCCATATCGTGCAAACCTCAAGGGGTGATATTCCTAGGCAGATCATGAAACGCCGGCATTTCATGATATGCCTAGCGACGACCAGCCATATCGTGCAAACCTCAAGGGGTGATATTCCTAGGCAGATCATGAAACGCCGGCATTTCATGATCTGCCTAGCGACGACCAGCCATATCGTGCAAACCTCAAGGGGTGATTTCCTAGGCAGATCATGAAACGCCGGCATTTCATGATCTGCCTAGCGCGACCACCAGCCATATCGTGCAAACATCAATGGGTGAAATTCCTAGGCAGATCATGAAACGCCGGCATTTCATGATCTGCCTAGCGACCACCAGCCATATCGTGCAAACCTCAAGGGGTGATATTCCTAGGCAGATCATGAAACGCCGGCATTTCATGATCTGCCTAGCGACCACCAGCCATATCGTGTAAACCTCAAGGGGTGATATTCCTAGGCAGATCATGAAACGCCGGCATTTCATGATCTGCCTAGCGATGACCAGCCATATCGTGGAAATCTCAAGGGGTAATATTCCTAGGCAGATCATGAAACGCCGGCATTTCATGATCTGCCTAGCGACGACCAGCCATATCGTACAAACCTCAAGGGGTGATATTCCTAGGCAGATCATGAAACGCCGGCATTTCATGATCTGCCTAGCGACCACCAGCCATATCGAGCAAACCTCAAGGCTCAGAAGGAACGTAAACTTGTATTAAAAGGTATACGATCTGGCAACACTGGACTCGGACGCAGCGCCATATAGAATGCAGCGCCACTAGTGGCAAAAAATGCAATTATTTTACGATGCGATCGGTATGAATGAAGCTAGGAATTCGACGAATACATTGCTCCCATCGATCTGCCGAATCTTTTATAAGACAGATCGTGATATGCCTGAGTTAATTTTAGTCAGATCATGAAATGGCGGCGTTTCATGATATGCCTAGGAATATCTCATCAATTATTTTACGATGCGCCCGGTATGAAGCTAGGAATATCAACGAATACATTGGTCTGACCGATCTGCCGCCTCTTTTATAAGGCAGATCGTGATACGCCTGGGTTAATCTTAGTCAGATCATGAAATGGCGGCGTTTCATGATATGCCTAGGAATATCTCGATATGCCCGATTTTACGATCTGCCGCCGACACATACACCATTCAGTTTTCACATGTAAAAATAAAATGTTATCGAGGTTTGAATTTCAGTTTTGACCCTACTCACCCCATTTTACGGTACCTATAAGTATCTATCTTTTTGTAATGGAGTTTAACTAGAATCTATGCCCTGACCTAATTAAAAATTCTTTTCACGTCATAATCGTTCGACAAGATAGTAAACTACGAGATTATTATTACAAATTGATCGGTTTTAGTGATCCATTGTATAATTGTATAGTTAATTTTAATGTAATTTATTAATTGAAATAAAATATGTTTGTGATCTGAATAGTATTCCTTTAAATACTTATTAGATTTTATTGCCTATTGTTTTAGGTTATTTAAGGTATTGTCTGTTTCTCCAGATAATGTATGTTTAGTGTTTAATTTATTTACATTTTTATTTGTGTTAGTTTATATTTTAACGAAAAGACAGGGAAGAAAAGTTCGATTGGAGTAAATAACTTTTTCTTGTACCATGGTTACCTACGCCAAAATATTATCAACTTGTAAGAAATTTACACACACAATGATGCGTATACATACAGACATGTCGTGCACATACTAACACAAAGATGATGTCCCAATATGATACCATTCTGTGCTGCTGAATGTAAGTTATTTGTGGCATCATTTTGTATAAAACACTTATGACTACACTCAGGACAGGCTGCACGTAGAACGGTGCATAATTATACGCAATGATAATGACACAATGATGGACACCGTTTGGCTCATTACTACAAGTGCAAGATGCAAGCAAGCTGCACGCAACTGTCAAAATATAGATGACGTTAACGTGCGGTCTAAATAGGTACTTGGACAACAATCCATATTCAATAGGACGAGGCTCAATTTTAACAGTCACGCGAATCACTGAATCAGTAATTATACCTCTAACTGGGTTTAAATACGACGTTGATAACGAAGGACAGTTATTGTATCCGTTGTTTTAGAGACTATCACAATGATGCTACGAGTAAGTTTTTATTTTATTTCAACATCATATTGTTGCCTTTTTTTAATCACTTAGTTTTCTTTTGCGGATTCCCTGACGGATTTGGCCACATTGGGATTTACGAATTATTTAAACTAAACATTATTGGCTCACTCACTATTTTTTGTAAAAACTTGTAAATTAAGACCTAAGTACGCATAGTTCTTTAATTGATAATTACTTATAAATAATAAATAAATAAAAACGCTGGTGGCCTAGCGGTAAGAGCGTGCGACTTGCAATCCGGAGGTCGCGGGTCCGAACCCCGGCTCGTACCAATGAGTTTTTCGGAACTTATGTACGAAATATCATTTGATATTTACCAGTCGCTTTTCGGTGAAGGAAAACATCGTGAGGAAACCGGACTAATCCCAATACGGGCCTAGTTTACCCTCTGGGTTGGAAGGTCAGATGGCAGTCGCTTTCGTAAAAACTAGTGCCCACGCCAATTACTGGGATTAGTTGCCAAGCGGACCCCAGGCTCCCATGAGCCGTGGCAAAATGCCGGGACAACGCGAGGAAGATGACTTATAAATAATAAATATAGGTAAGACCGGATCATTTATCTATCTGGGCCCCTCGAAACCAAGTGTCAAAAATTTTCTCTGAATGAATAACCTGGAAATTGTATATTCAAATTCAAAGTGTCTCTGACGTACACGGGACGAGGCGTTCAGTTCTAAGGGTCAAATTCTAGTTTTAAGCCATAAAAAAATTATAGTTGCTTTATATAGTTTTTTTTTTCTTTTCAGACTATAATCCTCCTGTTCCTGGTATTTTTATTAATGACAATCAACGATGTTATCTCCCAGACAACAGAAGCAGCTTCTCAAGTAATGCTGAGTTTAGAACAACAAAGACTCATAGCTTTTTTAAACGCATTGAATGGATATTCGAACGCCACTAGGATACTATTACTTGGGAAAAAATAAAAATAATTTTATACGATAGTAGTTTTGTATTAATCGAATAAGTTGAAAAAGTGAAATATGCAACACTAGGTAGTAGCTACATATTTGCGGCGTTTGGGGTGGAAACCCTGGGGCCGTGGGGACTAGCGCGCGTAGCCGGTATGAAGACCTGACAAAGCGCTTTATAGAGGCTCCTGGTGACCAGAGGGCTGGCCAATATTTTGCCAAGCGGATCAGCATTGCCATCCAGCGGGGCAATGCGGCCAGCCTTCTGAGCACCCTACCGAGCGACTACGACTTAGGCCAAATTTTTATTTATAAGTTTTTAATTTAAGTGTTATTATGTTTTACAAAAATAAAAAGAGTGATATTATTAAGTTGGACGTATGAAAATATTTATTGTTAGTGCCTTGTGAGCTTGTGACTAATTTATAATTTTTTAAATCATATTATAACCTTTCGGGGAAAGGGATTTTAGTTATTGCTGTTGTTGTTCCCTTAATGTTTAATTTTTATAATATATTTTTAATTTCTACTAAATATTTAATACTTATACTTATCGTTCGTTTACTTTGAACAAAGAGTATGTACCTATTGGGTTTCCTAGACATAAAATATTTCAGGTATCTTATTTTAGTAGTTTTTTTTTTTCAGTAATAAAATCTCTTTATTTATTTATTTAAATTTTAAAACAAGTAACAAACAACAAAATACCATTAAAATAAAAATTATAACTAAAATTAAAAACTAAGTCTAAACTATAAATAAAAAATTTGGTCTAAATCGCCGCCTATTGGCAGCGTGCCCAGAAGGCTGGCAGCATTGCCACGTTGTATGGCAATGCTGATCCGCTGTGCTAGATATGACCCAGCCTTCTGGTCACGCGTCAATTCTACTAACCTACGGCTGCACTCGTTAAAAAGTTAGTAGTTAGGTAAACAGCCATTTGATATCTTAGTTACTTATTTAGAACCGGTACTTGGGTGAATTTTATGTCCAAAGATCACTTGTTTGCTTGGTGGAGCATCTACCGGTGTGAAGTTAGCGGCCAAAGTTAGCAGCCGCCGATAACCCAACCAAATTAAGAAGTCAAAATTTTTAATGTAATAAATGTCATAGAAAACCAGTAAAAGAGCACCTGATACATGTCATTACAAAATAAACAGACCAAACAAGACTACAAGTGATGAAAAACTAAAATATATACATTTTCGTCAAAGAACTCATGCTATCTGTAATATCGCCTAGTAAAACCGCAAGAAAGCTCTAAAGGTTTTTAAAACCGGTTCCATGCAGCTAGATAATCAAGGTAAAGAGCTGCTGGGATCTATAAGTGATACTCGACCATAAACTTGCAGAAAAGGGGAGACCAAGGCAAACTGAACACAAAATATTCTAAATAGTTGCAGTATTCAAAGATTTTTAGCATGAACGACGGCAAGCAAGGGATTTTCGACCTATGTCACAGATAGCTACTGTCATAAGCTACAAACGATTGTGCATCGCAAGTTGATACTCGATCGATAACACTAGTCAATTTACAGAAAATTATAAAATTAAGATTTTCTTACTTAAGTGACTGCTGAGAGATACAAGTGCTTAAACGGCCAGCAAGAGATTTTTGAAACCTGAACAATACAGCTAGATAATCATGCTAAAGAACTGCTGAGAGCTTTAAGTGATACTCGACCGTAAACTTTGTGAAAAGGGAAGACAAAAGCGAAATGTACACTAAATATTCTGAAAACTTGCAGTTTTCAAAGTTTTTTAGCATGAAGGACGGCAAGCAAGGGATTTTCGACCTATGTGACAGATAGCTACTGTCATAACCTACAAAAGATTGTGCATCGCAAGTTGATACTCGATCGATAAGACTAGTCAATTTACAGAAAAATTATAAAATTAAGATTTTCTTACTTAAGTGGCTGATGAGACCTACAAGTGCTGAAACGGCAAGCAAGAGATTTTTGAAACCTGAACTATACAGCTGGATAATCATGCTAAAGAACTGCTGAGAGCTTTAAGTGATACTCGACCGTAAACATTGTGAAAAGGGGAGACCAAAGCGAAATGTACCCAAAATATTCTGAAAAGTTGCAGTTTTCAAAGATTTTTAGCATGAAGGACGGCAAGCAAGAGATTTTCGACCTATGTGACAGATAGCTACTGTCATAACCTACAAACGAATGTGCATCGCAAGTTGATACTCGATCGATAAGACTAGTCGATATACAGAAAATGATAAAATTAAGATTTTCTTACTTAAGTGGCTGATGAGAGCTACAAGTGCTGAAACGGCAAACAAGAGATTTTTGAAACCTGGACTATACAGCTGGATAATCATGCTAAAGAACAGCTGAGAGCTTTAAGTGACACTCGACCGTAAACTTTGTGAAAAGGGGAGACCAAAGCGAAATGTACACAAAATATTCTGAAAAGTTGCAGTTTTCAAAGATTTTTAGCATGAAGGACGGCAAGCAAGAGATTTTCGACCTATGTGACAGATAGCTACTGTCATAACCTACAAATGATTGTGCATCGCAAGTTGATACTCGATCGATAAGATTAGTCAATATACAGAAAATGATAAAATTAAGATTTTATTACTTAAGGGGCTGATGAGAGCTACAAGTGCTGAAACGGCAAGCAAGAGATTTTTGAAACCTGAACTATACAGCTGGATAATCATGCTAAAGAACTGCTGAGAGCTTTAAGTGATACTCGACCGTAAACTTTGTGAAAAGGGGAGACAAAAGCGAAATGTACCCTAAATATTCTGAAAACTTGCAGTTTTCAAAGTTTTTTAGCATGAAGGACGGCAAGCAAGGGATTTTTTACCTATGTGACAGACAGCAACTGTCATAACCTACAAACGATTGTGCATCGCAAGTTTATACTCGATAGATAAGACTAGTCAATTTACAGAAAATTATAAAATTAACATTTTTTAAGTTAAATGGCTGCTGAGAGATACAAGTGCTGAAACGGCCAGCAAGAGATTTTTGAAACCTGAACTATACAGCTAGATAATCATGCTAAAGAACTGCTGCGAGCTTTAAGTGATACTCGACCGTAAACTTTGTGAAAAGAGGAGACAAAAGCGAAATGCACCCAAAATATTCTGAAAAGTTGCAGTTTTCAAAGATTTTTAGCATGAAGGACGGCAAGCAAGGGATTTTCGACCTATGTGACAGATAGCTACTGTCATAAGCTACAAACGATTGTGCATCGCAAGTTGATACTCGATCGATAAGACTAGTCAATTAACAGAAAATTGTAAAATTAAGATTTTCTTACTTAAGTGGCTGATGAGAGCTACAAGTGCTGAAACGGCAAGCAAGAGATTTTTCAAACCTGAACTATACAGCTGGATAATCATGCTAAAGAACTGCTGAGAGCTTTAAGTGATACTCGACCGTAAACATAGTGAAAAGGGGAGACAAAAGCGAAATGTACCTAAAATATTCTGAAAATTTGCACTTTTCAATGGTTTTTAGCATGAAGGACGGCAAGCAAGGGATTTTCGACCTATGTGACAGATAGCTACTGTCATAAGCTACAAATGATTGTGCATCGCAAGTTGATACTCGATCGATAAGACTAGTCAATTTACAGAAAATTATAAAATTAAGATTTTCTTAGTTAAGTGGCTGCTGAGATATACAAGTGCTTAAACGGCCAGCAAGAGATTTTTGAAACCTGAACTATACAGCTAGATAATCATGCTAAAGAACTGCTGAGAGCTTTAAGTGATACTCGACCGTAAACTTTGTGAAAAGGGGAGACAAAAGCGAAATGTACCTAAAATATTCTGAAAATGTGCAGTTTTCAATGATTTTTAGCATGAAGGACGGCAAGCAAGGGAGTTTCGACCTATGTGACAGATAGCTACTCTCACAAGCTACAAACGATTGTGCATCGCAACTTGATACTCGATCGATTAGACTAGTCAATTAACAGAAAATTATAAAATTAAAATTTTCTTACTTAAGTGGCTGATGAGAGCTAAAAGTGCTGAAACGGCAAGCAAGAGATTTTTGAAACCTGAACTATACAGCTGGATAATCATGCTAAATAACTACTGAGAGCTTTAAGTGATACTCGACCGTAAACATTGTGAAAAGGGGAGACAAAAGCAAAATGTACCTAAAATATTCTGAAAATGTGCAGTTTTCAATGATTTTTAGCATGAAGGACGGCAAGCAAGGGATTTTCGACCTATGTGACAGATACCTACTCTCACAAGCTACAAACGATTGTGCATCGCAAGTTGATACTCGATCGATAAGACTAGTCAATTTACAGAAAAATTATAAAATTAAGATTTTCTTACTTAAGTGGCTGATGAGACCTACAAGTGCTGAAACGGCAAGCAAGAGATTTTTGAAACCTGAACTATACAGCTGGATAATCATGCTAAAGAACTGCTGAGAGCTTTAAGTGATACTCGACCGTAAACTTTGTGAAAAGGGGAGACAAAAGTGAAATGTACCCAAAATATTCTGAAAAGTTGCAGTTTTCAATGATTTTTAGCATGAAGGACGGCAAGCAAGGGATTTTCGACCTATATGACAGATAGCTACTGTCATAAGCTACAAACGATTGTGCATCGCAAGTTGATACTCGATCGATTAGACTAGTCAATTAACAGAAAATTGTAAAATTAAGATTTTCTTACTTAAGTGGCTGATGAAGCTACAAGTGCTGAAACGGCAAGCAAGAGATTTTTGAAACCTGAACTATACAGCTAGATAATCATGCTAAAGAACTGCTGAGAGCTTTAAGTGATACTCGACCGTAAACTTTGTGAAAAGGGGAGACAAAAGCGAAATGTACCTAAAATATTCTGAAAATGTGCAGTTTTCAATGATTTTTAGCATGAAGGACGGCAAGCAAGGGATTTTCGACCTATGTGACAGATAGCTACTCTCACAAGCTACAAACGATTGTGCATCGCAACTTGATACTCGATCGATTAGACTAGTCAATTAACAGAAAATTATAAAATTAAAATTTTCTTACTTAAGTGGCTGATGAGAGCTAAAAGTGCTGAAACGGCAAGCAAGAGATTTTTGAAACCTGAACTATACAGCTGGATAATCATGCTAAATAACTACTGAGAGCTTTAAGTGATACTCGACCGTAAACATTGTGAAAAGGGGAGACAAAAGCAAAATGTACCTAAAATATTCTGAAAATGTGCAGTTTTCAATGATTTTTAGCATGAAGGACGGCAAGCAAGGGATTTTCGACCTATGTGACAGATACCTACTCTCACAAGCTACAAACGATTGTGCATCGCAAGTTGATACTCGATCGATAAGACTAGTCAATTTACAGAAAAATTATAAAATTAAGATTTTCTTACTTAAGTGGCTGATGAGACCTACAAGTGCTGAAACGGCAAGCAAGAGATTTTTGAAACCTGAACTATACAGCTGGATAATCATGCTAAAGAACTGCTGAGAGCTTTAAGTGATACTCGACCGTAAACTTTGTGAAAAGGGGAGACAAAAGTGAAATGTACCCAAAATATTCTGAAAAGTTGCAGTTTTCAATGATTTTTAGCATGAAGGACGGCAAGCAAGGGATTTTCGACCTATATGACAGATAGCTACTGTCATAAGCTACAAACGATTGTGCATCGCAAGTTGATACTCGATCGATTAGACTAGTCAATTAGCAGAAAATTGTAAAATTAAGATTTTCTTACTTAAGTGGCTGATGAAGCTACAAGTGCTGAAACGGCAAGCAAGAGATTTTTGAAACCTGAACTATACAGCTGGATAATCATGCTAAAGAACTGCTGCGAGCTTTAAGTGATACTCGACCGTAAACATTGTGAAAAGGGGAGTCAAAAGCGAAATGTACCTAAAATATTCTGAAAATTTGCACTTTTCAATTATTTTTAGCATGAAGGACGGCAAGCAAGGGATTTTCGACCTATGTGACAGATACCTACTGTCATAAGCTACAAATGATTGTGCATCGCAAGTTGATACTCGATCGATAAGACTAGTCAATTTACAGAAAATTATAAAATTAAGATTTTCTTAGTTACGTGGCTGCTGAGAGATACAAGTGCTTAAACGGCCAGCAAGAGATTTTTGAAACCTGAACTATACAGCTAGATAATCTTGCTAAAGAACTACTGAGAGCTTTAAGTGATACTCGACCGTAAACTTTGTGAAAAGGGGAGACAAAAGCGAAATGTACCTAAAATATTCTGAAAATGTGCAGTTTTCAATGATTTTTAGCATGAAGGACGGCAAGCAAGGGATTTTCGACCTATGTGACAGATACCTACTCTCACAACCTACAAACGATTGTGCATCGCAAGTTGATACTCGATCGATGAGACTAGTCAATTTACAGAAAAATTATAAAATTAAGATTTTCTTACTTAAGTGGCTGATGAGACCTACAAGTGCTGAAACGGCAAGCAAGAGATTTTTAAAACCTGAACTATACAGCTGGATAATCATGCTAAAGAACTGCTGAGAGCTTTAAGTGATACTCGACCGTAAACTTTGTGAAAAGGGGAGACAAAAGTGAAATGTACCCATAATATTCTGAAAAGTTGCAGTTTTCAATGATTTTTAGCATGAAGG
Source organism: Cydia amplana (assembly GCF_948474715.1). Classification (NCBI taxonomy): domain Eukaryota; kingdom Metazoa; phylum Arthropoda; class Insecta; order Lepidoptera; family Tortricidae; genus Cydia; species Cydia amplana. The sequence goes on along the minus strand of NC_086074.1, from coordinate 15,823,733 downwards.
ACGGCAAGCAAGGGATTTTCGACCTATGTGACAGATAGCTACTGTCATAAGCTACAAACGATTGTGCATCGCAAGTTGATACTCGATCGATAACACTAGTCAATTTACAGAAAATTATAAAATTAAGATTTTCTTACTTAAGTGACTGCTGAGAGATACAAGTGCTTAAACGGCCAGCAAGAGATTTTTGAAACCTGAACAATACAGCTAGATAATCATGCTAAAGAACTGCTGAGACCTTTAAGTGATACTCGACCGTAAACTTTGTGAAAAGGGAAGACAAAAGCGAAATGTACACTAAATATTCTGAAAACTTGCAGTTTTCAAAGTTTTTTAGCATGAAGGACGGCAAGCAAGGGATTTTCGACCTATGTGACAGATAGCTACTGTCATAACCTACAAAAGATTGTGCATCGCAAGTTGATACTCGATCGATAAGACTAGTCAATTTACAGAAAAATTATAAAATTAAGATTTTCTTACTTAAGTGGCTGATGAGACCTACAAGTGCTGAAACGGCAAGCAAGAGATTTTTGAAACCTGAACTATACAGCTGGATAATCATGCTAAAGAACTGCTGAGAGCTTTAAGTGATACTCGACCGTAAACATTGTGAAAAGGGGAGACCAAAGCGAAATGTACCCAAAATATTCTGAAAAGTTGCAGTTTTCAAAGATTTTTAGCATGAAGGACGGCAAGCAAGAGATTTTCGACCTATGTGACAGATAGCTACTGTCATAACCTACAAACGAATGTGCATCGCAAGTTGATACTCGATCGATAAGACTAGTCGATATACAGAAAATGATAAAATTAAGATTTTCTTACTTAAGTGGCTGATGAGAGCTACAAGTGCTGAAACGGCAAACAAGAGATTTTTGAAACCTGGACTATACAGCTGGATAATCATGCTAAAGAACAGCTGAGAGCTTTAAGTGACACTCGACCGTAAACTTTGTGAAAAGGGGAGACCAAAGCGAAATGTACCCAAAATATTCTGAAAAGTTGCAGTTTTCAAAGATTTTTAGCATGAAGGACGGCAAGCAAGAGATTTTCGACCTATGTGACAGATAGCTACTGTCATAACCTACAAATGATTGTGCATCGCAAGTTGATACTCGATCGATAAGATTAGTCAATATACAGAAAATGATAAAATTAAGATTTTATTACTTAAGGGCCTGATGAGAGCTACAAGTGCTGAAACGGCAAGCAAGAGATTTTTGAAACCTGAACTATACAGCTGGATAATCATGCTAAAGAACTGCTGAGAGCTTTAAGTGATACTCGACCGTAAACTTTGTGAAAAGGGGAGACAAAAGCGAAATGTACCCTAAATATTCTGAAAACTTGCAGTTTTCAAAGTTTTTTAGCATGAAGGACGGCAAGCAAGGGATTTTTTACCTATGTGACAGACAGCAACTGTCATAACCTACAAACGATTGTGCATCGCAAGTTGATACTCGATCGATAAGACTAGTCAATTAACAGAAAATTGTAAAATTAAGATTTTCTTACTTAAGTGGCTGATGAGAGCTACAAGTGCTGAAACGGCCAGCAAGAGATTTTTGAAACCTGAACTATACAGCTAGATAATCATGCTAAAGAACTGCTGCGAGCTTTAAGTGATACTCGACCGTAAACTTTGTGAAAAGAGGAGACAAAAGCGAAATGCACCCAAAATATTCTGAAAAGTTGCAGTTTTCAAAGATTTTTAGCATGAAGGACGGCAAGCAAGGGATTTTCGACCTATGTGACAGATAGCTACTGTCATAAGCTACAAACGATTGTGCATCGCAAGTTGATACTCGATCGATAAGACTAGTCAATTAACAGAAAATTGTAAAATTAAGATTTTCTTACTTAAGTGGCTGATGAGAGCTACAACTGCTACAAGTGCTGAAACGGCAAGCAAGAGATTTTTCAAACCTGAACTATACAGCTGGATAATCATGCTAAAGAACTGCTGAGAGCTTTAAGTGATACTCGACCGTAAACATAGTGAAAAGGGGAGACAAAAGCGAAATGTACCTAAAATATTCTGAAAATTTGCACTTTTCAATGGTTTTTAGCATGAAGGACGGCAAGCAAGGGATTTTCGACCTATGTGACAGATAGCTACTGTCATAAGCTACAAATGATTGTGCATCGCAAGTTGATACTCGATCGATAAGACTAGTCAATTTACAGAAAATTATAAAATTAAGATTTTCTTAGTTAAGTGGCTGCTGAGATATACAAGTGCTTAAACGGCCAGCAAGAGATTTTTGAAACCTGAACTATACAGCTAGATAATCATGCTAAAGAACTGCTGAGAGCTTTAAGTGATACTCGACCGTAAACTTTGTGAAAAGGGGAGACAAAAGCGAAATGTACCTAAAATATTCTGAAAATGTGCAGTTTTCAATGATTTTTAGCATGAAGGACGGCAAGCAAGGGATTTTCGACCTATGTGACAGATAGCTACTCTCACAAGCTACAAACGATTGTGCATCGCAACTTGATACTCGATCGATTAGACTAGTCAATTAACAGAAAATTATAAAATTAAAATTTTCTTACTTAAGTGGCTGATAAGAGCTAAAAGTGCTGAAACGGCAAGCAAGAGATTTTTGAAACCTGAACTATACAGCTGGATAATCATGCTAAATAACTACTGAGAGCTTTAAGTGATACTCGACCGTAAACATTGTGAAAAGGGGAGACAAAAGCAAAATGTACCTAAAATATTCTGAAAATGTGCAGTTTTCAATGATTTTTAGCATGAAGGACGGCAAGCAAGGGATTTTCGACCTATGTGACAGATACCTACTCTCACAAGCTACAAACGATTGTGCATCGCAAGTTGATACTCGATCGATAAGACTAGTCAATTTACAGAAAAATTATAAAATTAAGATTTTCTTACTTAAGTGGCTGATGAGACCTACAAGTGCTGAAACGGCAAGCAAGAGATTTTTGAAACCTGAACTATACAGCTGGATAATCATGCTAAAGAACTGCTGAGAGCTTTAAGTGATACTCGACCGTAAACTTTGTGAAAAGGGGAGACAAAAGTGAAATGTACCCAAAATATTCTGAAAAGTTGCAGTTTTCAATGATTTTTAGCATGAAGGACGGCAAGCAAGGGATTTTCGACCTATATGACAGATAGCTACTGTCATAAGCTACAAACGATTGTGCATCGCAAGTTGATACTCGATCGATTAGACTAGTCAATTAACAGAAAATTGTAAAATTAAGATTTTCTTACTTAAGTGGCTGATGAAGCTACAAGTGCTGAAACGGCAAGCAAGAGATTTTTGAAACCTGAACTATACAGCTAGATAATCATGCTAAAGAACTGCTGAGAGCTTTAAGTGATACTCGACCGTAAACTTTGTGAAAAGGGGAGACAAAAGCGAAATGTACCTAAAATATTCTGAAAATGTGCAGTTTTCAATGATTTTTAGCATGAAGGACGGCAAGCAAGGGGTTTTCGACCTATGTGACAGATAGCTACTCTCACAAGCTACAAACGATTGTGCATCGCAACTTGATACTCGATCGATTAGACTAGTCAATTAACAGAAAATTATAAAATTAAAATTTTCTTACTTAAGTGGCTGATGAGAGCTAAAAGTGCTGAAACGGCAAGCAAGAGATTTTTGAAACCTGAACTATACAGCTGGATAATCATGCTAAATAACTACTGAGAGCTTTAAGTGATACTCGACCGTAAACATTGTGAAAAGGGGAGACAAAAGCAAAATGTACCTAAAATATTCTGAAAATGTGTAGTTTTCAATGATTTTTAGCATGAAGGACGGCAAGCAAGGGATTTTCGACCTATGTGACAGATACCTACTCTCACAAGCTACAAACGATTGTGCATCGCAAGTTGATACTCGATCGATAAGACTAGTCAATTTACAGAAAAATTATAAAATTAAGATTTTCTTACTTAAGTGGCTGATGAGACCTACAAGTGCTGAAACGGCAAGCAAGAGATTTTTGAAACCTGAACTATACAGCTGGATAATCATGCTAAAGAACTGCTGAGAGCTTTAAGTGATACTCGACCGTAAACTTTGTGAAAAGGGGAGACAAAAGTGAAATGTACCCAAAATATTCTGAAAAGTTGCAGTTTTCAATGATTTTTAGCATGAAGGACGGCAAGCAAGGGATTTTCGACCTATATGACAGATAGCTACTGTCATAAGCTACAAACGATTGTGCATCGCAAGTTGATACTCGATCGATTAGACTAGTCAATTAACAGAAAATTGTAAAATTAAGATTTTCTTACTTAAGTGGCTGATGAGAGCTACAAGTGCTGAAACGGCAAGCAAGAGATTTTTGAAACCTGAACTATACAGCTGGATAATCATGCTAAAGAACTGCTGAGAGCTTTAAGTGATACTCGATTGTGAAAAGGGGAGACAAATGCGAAATGTACCTAAAATATTCTGAAAATGTGCAGTTTTCAATGATTTTTAGCATGAAGGACGGCAAGCAAGGGATTTTCGACCTATGTGACAGATAGCTACTCTCACAAGCTACAAACGATTGTGCATCGCAAGTTGATACTCGATCGATAAGACTAGTCAATTAACAGAAAATTATAAAATTAAAATTTTCTTACTTAAGTGGCTGATGAGAGCTAAAAGTGCTGAAACGGCAAGCAAGAGATTTTTGAAACCTGAACTATACAGCTGGATAATCATGCTAAATAACTACTGAGAGCTTTAAGTGATACTCGACCGTAAATATTGTGAAAAGGGGAGACAAAAGCGAAATGTACCTAAAATATTCTGAAAATGTGCAGTTTTCAATGATTTTTAGCATGAAGGACGGCAAGCAAGGGATTTTCGACCTATGTGACAGATACCTACTCTCACAAGCTACAAACGATTGTGCATCGCAAGTTGATACTCGATCGATAAGACTAGTCAATTTACAGAAAATTATAAAATTAAGATTTTCTTACTTAAGTGGCTGATGAGACCTACAAGTGCTGAAACGGCAAGCAAGAGATTTTTGAAACCTGAACTATACAGCTGGATAATCATGCTAAAGAACTGCTGAGAGCTTTAAGTGATACTCGACCGTAAACATTGTGAAAAGGGCATACGGCATACCTGCAGACTTTTGTAGCTGGCTTTCTGACTTCCTGAGTGAACGGTCGATCAGAGTAGTCATTGATGGCTGCTCTTCGGACCTCATGGCCATTGACGCCGGTGTTCCTCAGGGGTCTGTTCTCTCCGCAACCCTCTTCCTGCTCCACATTAACGACATGCTGCAACCCAGCATTGTAGGTTATGCAGACGACAGTACGGTTGTTGAGAGATATTTGGCTAGTTCAGGGGACAGCAGGGACAAGATACGTTCAGAGAGAGAGGCCATGGTTGAGCGGATGAACCTGACCCTTAGTCTCGTTTCCCAGTGGGGGGACGACAATCTGGTCGCGTTCAATGCCTCAAAAACGCAGGCGTGTCTGTTTTCCGCAAAACGGAGTCCATTCGAACTGACTCCTTCCTATTCCTGCATACGGCATCCCTGCTGACTTTTGTAGCTGGCTTTCTGACTTCCTGAGTGAACGGTCGATCAGAGTAGTCATTGATGGCTGCTCTTCGGACCTCATGGCCATTGACGCCGGTGTTCCTCAGGGGTCTGTTCTCTCCGCAACCCTCTTCCTGCTCCACATTAACGACATGCTGCAACCCAGCATTGTAGGTTATGCAGACGACAGTACGGTTGTTGAGAGATATTTGGCTAGTTCAGGGGACAGCAGGGACAAGATACGTTCAGAGAGAGAGGCCATGGTTGAGCGGATGAACCTGACCCTTAGTCTCGTTTCCCAGTGGGGGGACGACAATCTGGTCGCGTTCAATGCCTCAAAAACGCAGGCGTGTCTGTTTTCCGCAAAACGGAGTCCATTCGAACTGACTCCTTCTTTCCGGGGTGCATCTGTACCTATTACTGACAGCCTGGAACTCCTCGGCGTGGAGTTGAGTTCAGTCCTCAACTTCGGCACCTTCATTGAGTCTAAAGCACAGACTGCGGCCAGAAAGCTGGGCGTCCTAAATAAGGTGAAGCGATACTTCACACCTGGACAGCTTCTAACACTTTATAAAGCTCAAGTCCGATCGTGTATGGAGTATTGCAGCCACCTGTGGGACGGCTCAGCTAAATACCAACTCGCTGCTTTAGACTCAGTGGAGCGCAGAGCCAGGAGGATGATTGGTGACAAGAAGCTAACGGGTAAGCTTCAGTCTTTGGCCCATCGGCGGAAAGTCGCCAGTCTGTCGGTGTTCTACAGATTGCACTTCGGGGAGTGTGCTCAAGAGCTACACGAGCTTATTCCACCGTCCCCATTCTACCATCGGACTTTTAGACGCACGGCCGGTTTCCATCCTTACCTGGTAGATATTCCACGAATCCGCACGAAGCGCTTTGCTTCCTCTTTCCTTATGCGCACTGCCAAGGAATGGAATTCCTTGCCGGCGTCTATATTTCCGAGCTCATATAACCCGGCAACCTTCAAATCAAGGGTGAACAGGCACCTTCTGGGCAGACTCGCTCCATCGTAGGCCACGTCTTCGCCCCGGCTAGTCTGTGGCCATGAGTAAGCCCATTTTTAATAAAAAAAAAAAAAAAAAAAAAAAAAGGGGAGACAAAAGCGAAATGTACCTAAAACATTCTGAAAATGTGCAGTTTTCAATGATTTTTAGCATGAAGGACGGCAAGCAAGAGATTTTCGACCTATGTGACAGATAGCTACTCTCACAAGCTACAAACGATTGTGCATCGCAAGTTGATACTCGATCGATAAGACTAGTCAATTAACAGAAAATTATAAAATTAAAATTTTCTTACTTAAGTGGCTGATGAGAGCTAAAAGTGCTGAAACGGCAAGCAAGAGATTTTTGAAACCTGAACTATACAGCTGGATAATCATGCTAAATAACTACTGAGAGCTTTAAGTGATACTCGACCGTAAACATTGTGAAAAGGGGAGACAAAAGCGAAATGTACCTAAAATGTTCTGAAAATTTGCACTAGTTATTTAGCATGATTATCCAGCTGTATAGTTCAGGTTTCAAAAATCTCTTGCTTGCCGTTTCAGCACTTTTAGCTCTCATCAGCCACTTAAGTAAGAAAATTTTAATTTTATAATTTTCTGTTAATTGACTAGTCTTATCGATCGAGTATCAACTTGCGATGCACAATCGTTTGTAGCTTGTGAGAGTAGCTATCTGTCACATAGGTCGAAAATCCCTTGCTTGCCGTCCTTCATGCTAAAAATCATTGAAAACTGCACATTTTAAGAATATTTAGGTACATTTCGCTTTTGTCTCCCCTTTTCACAATGTTTACGGTCGAGTATCACTTAAAGCTCTCAGCAGTTCTTTAGCATGATTATCCAGCTGTATAGTTCAGGTTTCAAAAATCTCTTGCTTGCCGTTTCAGCACTTGTAGGTCTCATCAGCCACTTAAGTAAGAAAATCTTAATTTTATAATTTTTCTGTAAATTGACTAGTCTTATCGATCGAGTATCAACTTGCGATGCACAATCGTTTGTAGCTTGTGAGAGTAGGTATCTGTCACATAGGTCGAAAATCTCTTGCTTGCCGTCCTTCATGCTAAAACTCATTGAAAACTGCACATTTTCAGAATATTTTAGGTACATTTCGGTCGAGTATCACTTAAAGCTCTCAGTAGTTATTTAGCATGAGTATCCAGCTGTATAGTTCAGGTTTCAAAAATCTCTTGCTTGCCGTTTCAGCACTTTTAGCTCTCATCAGCCACTTAAGTAAGAAAATTTTAATTTTATAATTTTCTGTTAATTGACTAGTCTTATCGATCGAGTATCAACTTGCGATGCACAATCGTTTGTAGCTTGTGAGAGTAGCTATCTGTCACATAGGTCGAAAATCCCTTGCTTGCCGTCCTTCATGCTAAAAATCATTGAAAACTGCACATTTTCAGAATATTTTAGGTACATATCGCTTTTGTCTCCCCTTTTCACAATGTTTACGGTCGAGTATCACTTAAAGCTCTCAGCTGTTCTTTAGCATGATTATCCAGCTGTATAATTCAGGTTTCAAAAATCTCTTGCTTGCCGTTTCAGCACTTGTAGCTCTCATCAGCCACTTAAGTAAGAAAATCTTAATTTTACAATTTTCTGTTAATTGACTTGTCTAATCGATCGAGTATCAACATGCGATGCACAATCGTTTGTAGGTTATGACAGTAGCTATCTGTCACATAGGTCGAAAATCCCTTGCTTGCCGTCCTTCATGCTAAAAACCTTTGAAAACTGCCAGTTTTCAGAATATTTAGGGTACATTTCGCTTTTGTCTCCCCTTTTCACAAAGTTTACGGTCGAGTATCACTTAAAGCTCTCAGCAGTTCTTTAGCAAGGTTATCCAGCTGTATAGTTCAGGTTTTAAAAATCTCTTGCTTGCCGTTTCAGCACTTGTAGCTCTCATCAGCCACTTAAGTAAGAAAATCTTAATTTTACAATTTTCTGTTAATTGACTTGTCTTATCGATCGAGTATCAACTTGCGATGCACAATCGTTTGTAGCTTGTGAGAGTAGCTATCTGTCACATAGGTCGAAAATCCCTTGCTTGCCGTCCTTCATGCTAAAAATCATTGAAAACTGCACATTTTCAGAATATTTTAGGTACATTTCGCATTTGTCTCCCCTTTTCACAATGTTTACGGTCGAGTATCACTTAAAGCTCTCAGCAGTTCTTTAGCATGATTATCCAGCTGTATAGTTCAGGTTTCAAAAATCTCTTGCTTGCCGTTTCAGCACTTGTAGCTCTCATCAGCCACTTAAGTAAGAAAATCTTAATTTTACAATTTTCTGTTAATTGACTTGTCTAATCGATCGAGTATCAACTTGCGATGCACAATCGTTTGTAGCTTGTGAGAGTAGCTATCTGTCACATAGGTCGAAAACCCCTTGCTTGCCGTCCTTCATGCTAAAAATCATTGAAAACTGCACATTTTCAGAATATTTTAGGTACATTTCGCTTTTGTCTCCCCTTTTCACAAAGTTTACGGTCGAGTATCACTTAAAGCTCTCAGCAGTTCTTTAGCATGATTATCTAGCTGTATAGTGCAGGTTTCAAAAATCTCTTGCTGGCCGTTTAAGCACTTGTATCTCTCAGCAGCCACTTAAGTAAGAAAATCTTAATTTTATAATTTTCTGTTAATTGATTGACTAGTCTTATCGATCGAGTATCAACTTGGGATGCACAATCGTTTGTAGCTTATGACAGTAGCTATCTGTCACATAGGTCGAAAATCCCTTGCTTGCCGTCCTTCATGCTAAAAACCTTTGAAAACTGCAAGTTTTCAGAATATTTAGGGTACATTTCGCTTTTGTCTCCCCTTTTCACAAAGTTTACGGTCGAGTATCACTTAAAGCTCTCAGCAGTTCTTTAGCATGATTATCCAGCTGTATAGTTCAGGTTTCAAAAATCTCTTGCTTGCCGTTTCAGCACTTTTAGCTCTCATCAGCCACTTAAGTAAGAAAATTTTAATTTTATAATTTTCTGTTAATTGACTAGTCTTATCGATCGAGTATCAACTTGCGATGCACAATCGTTTGTAGCTTATGACAGTAGCTATCTGTCACATAGGTCGAAAATCCCTTGCTTGCCGTCCTTCATGCTAAAAATCATTGAAAACTGCACATTTTCAGAATATTTTAGGTACATTTCGCTTTTGTCTCCCCTTTTCACAATGTTTACGGTCGAGTATCACTTAAAGCTCTCAGCAGTTCTTTAGCAAGATTATCCAGCTGTATAGTTCAGGTTTCAAAAATCTCTTGCTTGCCGTTTCAGCACTTTTAGCTCTCATCAGCCACTTAAGTAAGAAAATTTTAATTTTATAATTTTCTGTTAATTGACTAGTCTTATCGATCGAGTATCAACTTGCGATGCACAATCGTTTGTAGCTTGTGAGAGTAGCTATCTGTCACATAGGTCGAAAATCCCTTGCTTGCCGTCCTTCATGCTAAAAATCATTGAAAACTGCACATTTTCAGAATGTTTTAGGTACATTTCGCTTTTATCTCCCCTTTTCACAATGTTTACGGTCGAGTATCACTTAAAGCTCTCAGCAGTTCTTTAGCAAGATTATCCAGCTGTATAGTTCAGGTTTCAAAAATCTCTTGCTTGCCGTTTCAGCACTTTTAGCTCTCATCAGCCACTTAAGTAAGAAAATCTTAATTTTACAATTTTCTGTTAATTTACTAGTCTAATCGATCGAGTATCAACTTGCGATGCACAATCGTTTGTAGCTTATGACAGTAGCTATCTGTCATATAGGTCGAAAATCCCTTGCTTGCCGTCCTTCATGCTAAAAATCATTGAAAACTGCAACTTTTCAGAATATTTTGGGTACATTTCACTTTTGTCTCCCCTTTTCACAAAGTTTACGGTCGAGTATCACTTAAAGCTCTCAGCAGTTCTTTAGCATGATTATCCAGCTGTATAGTTCAGGTTTCAAAAATCTCTTGCTTGCCGTTTCAGCACTTGTAGGTCTCATCAGCCACTTAAGTAAGAAAATCTTAATTTTATAATTTTTCTGTAAATTGACTAGTCTTATCGATCGAGTATCAACTTGCGATGCACAATCGTTTGTAGCTTGTGAGAGTAGGTATCTGTCACATAGGTCGAAAATCCCTTGCTTGCCGTCCTTCATGCTAAAAATCATTGAAAACTGCACATTTTCAGAATATTTTAGGTACATTTTGCTTTTGTCTCCCCTTTTCACAATGTTTACGGTCGAGTATCACTTAAAGCTCTCAGTAGTTATTTAGCATGATTATCCAGCTGTATAGTTCAGGTTTCAAAAATCTCTTGCTTGCCGTTTCAGCACTTTTAGCTCTCATCAGCCACTTAAGTAAGAAAATTTTAATTTTATAATTTTCTGTTAATTGACTAGTCTAATCGATCGAGTATCAAGTTGCGATGCACAATCGTTTGTAGCTTGTGAGAGTAGCTATCTGTCACATAGGTCGAAAATCCCTTGCTTGCCGTCCTTCATGCTAAAAATCATTGAAAACTGCACATTTTCAGAATATTTTAGGTACATTTCGCTTTTGTCTCCCCTTTTCACAAAGTTTACGGTCGAGTATCACTTAAAGCTCTCAGCAGTTCTTTAGCATGATTATCTAGCTGTATAGTTCAGGTTTCAAAAATCTCTTGCTGGCCGTTTAAGCACTTGTATATCTCAGCAGCCACTTAACTAAGAAAATCTTAATTTTATAATTTTCTGTTAATTGACTAGTCTTATCGATCGAGTATCAACTTGCGATGCACAATCGTTTGTAGCTTATGACAGTAGCTATCTGTCACATAGGTCGAAAATCCCTTGCTTGCCGTCCTTCATGCTAAAAATCTTTGAAAACTGCAACTTTTCAGAATATTTTGGGTGCATTTCGCTTTTGTCTCCTCTTTTCACAAAGTTTACGGTCGAGTATCACTTAAAGCTCGCAGCAGTTCTTTAGCATGATTATCTAGCTGTATAGTTCAGGTTTCAAAAATCTCTTGCTGGCCGTTTCAGCACTTGTATCTCTCAGCAGCCATTTAACTTAAAAAATGTTAATTTTATAATTTTCTGTAAATTGACTAGTCTTATCTATCGAGTATAAACTTGCGATGCACAATCGTTTGTAGGTTATGACAGTTGCTGTCTGTCACATAGGTAAAAAATCCCTTGCTTGCCGTCCTTCATGCTAAAAAACTTTGAAAAGTGCAAGTTTTCAGAATATTTAGGGTACATTTCGCTTTTGTCTCCCCTTTTCACAAAGTTTACGGTCGAGTATCACTTAAAGCTCTCAGCAGTTCTTTAGCATGATTATCCAGCTGTATAGTTCAGGTTTCAAAAATCTCTTGCTTGCCGTTTCAGCACTTGTAGCTCTCATCAGCACCTTAAGTAATAAAATCTTAATTTTATCATTTTCTGTATATTGACTAATCTTATCGATCGAGTATCAACTTGCGATGCACAATCATTTGTAGGTTATGACAGTAGCTATCTGTCACATAGGTCGAAAATCTCTTGCTTGCCGTCCTTCATGCTAAAAATCTTTGAAAACTGCAACTTTTCAGAATATTTTGGGTACATTTCGCTTTGGTCTCCCCTTTTCACAAAGTTTACGGTCGAGTGTCACTTAAAGCTCTCAGCTGTTCTTTAGCATGATTATCCAGCTGTAAAGTCCAGGTTTCAAAAATCTCTTGTTTGCCGTTTCAGCACTTGTAGCTCTCATCAGCCACTTAAGTAAGAAAATCTTAATTTTATCATTTTCTGTATATTGACTAGTCTTATCGATCGAGTATCAACTTGCGATGCACATTCGTTTGTAGGTTATGACAGTAGCTATCTGTCACATAGGTCGAAAATCTCTTGCTTGCCGTCCTTCATGCTAAAAATCTTTGAAAACTGCAACTTTTCAGAATATTTAGGGTACATTTCGCTTTTGTCTCCCCTTTTCACAAAGTTTACGGTCGAGTATCACTTAAAGCTCTCAGCAGTTCTTTAGCATGATTATCCAGCTGTATAGTTCAGGTTTCAAAAATCTCTTGCTTGCCGTTTCAGCACTTGTAGCTCTCATCAGCCCCTTAAGTAATAAAATCTTAATTTTATCATTTTCTGTATATTGACTAATCTTATCGATCGAGTATCAACTTGCGATGCACAATCATTTGTAGGTTATGACAGTAGCTATCTGTCACATAGGTCGAAAATCTCTTGCTTGCCGTCCTTCATGCTAAAAATCTTTGAAAACTGCAACTTTTTAGAATATTTTGGGTACATTTCGCTTTGGTCTCCCCTTTTCACAAAGTTTACGGTCGAGTGTCACTTAAAGCTCTCAGCTGTTCTTTAGCATGATTATCCAGCTGTATAGTCCAGGTTTCAAAAATCTCTTGTTTGCCGTTTCAGCACTTGTAGCTCTCATCAGCCACTTAAGTAAGAAAATCTTAATTTTATCATTTTCTGTATATCGACTAGTCTTATCGATCGAGTATCAACTTGCGATGCACATTCGTTTGTAGGTTATGACAGTAGCTATCTGTCACATAGGTCGAAAATCTCTTGCTTGCCGTCCTTCATGCTAAAAATCTTTGAAAACTGCAACTTTTCAGAATATTTTGGGTACATTTCGCTTTGGTCTCCCCTTTTCACAATGTTTACGGTCGAGTATCACTTAAAGCTCTCAGCAGTTCTTTAGCATGATTATCCAGCTGTATAGTTCAGGTTTCAAAAATCTCTTGCTTGCCGTTTCAGCACTTGTAGGTCTCATCAGCCACTTAAGTAAGAAAATCTTAATTTTATAATTTTTCTGTAAATTGACTAGTCTTATCGATCGAGTATCAACTTGCGATGCACAATCGTTTGTAGCTTGTGAGAGTAGCTATCTGTCACATAGGTCGAAAATCCCTTGCTTGCCGTCCTTCATGCTAAAAATCATTGAAAACTGCACATTTTAAGAATATTTAGGTACATTTCACTTTTGTCTCCCCTTTTCACAATGTTTACGGTCGAGTATCACTTAAAGCTCTCAGCAGTTCTTTAGCATGATTATCCAGCTGTATAGTTCAGGTTTCAAAAATCTCTTGCTTGCCGTTTCAGCACTTGTAGGTCTCATCAGCCACTTAAGTAAGAAAATCTTAATTTTATAATTTTTCTGTAAATTGACTAGTCTTATCGATCGAGTATCAACTTGCGATGCACAATCGTTTGTAGCTTGTGAGAGTAGGTATCTGTCACATAGGTCGAAAATCTCTTGCTTGCCGTCCTTCATGCTAAAACTCATTGAAAACTGCACATTTTCAGAATATTTTAGGTACATTTCGGTCGAGTATCACTTAAAGCTCTCAGTAGTTATTTAGCATGAGTATCCAGCTGTATAGTTCAGGTTTCAAAAATCTCTTGCTTGCCGTTTCAGCACTTTTAGCTCTCATCAGCCACTTAAGTAAGAAAATTTTAATTTTATAATTTTCTGTTAATTGACTAGTCTTATCGATCGAGTATCAACTTGCGATGCACAATCGTTTGTAGCTTGTGAGAGTAGCTATCTGTCACATAGGTCGAAAATCCCTTGCTTGCCGTCCTTCATGCTAAAAATCATTGAAAACTGCACATTTTCAGAATATTTTAGGTACATATCGCTTTTGTCTCCCCTTTTCACAATGTTTACGGTCGAGTATCACTTAAAGCTCTCAGCTGTTCTTTAGCATGATTATCCAGCTGTATAGTTCAGGTATCAAAAATCTCTTGCTTGCCGTTTCAGCACTTGTAGCTCTCATCAGCCACTTAAGTAAGAAAATCTTAATTTTACAATTTTCTGTTAATTGACTTGTCTAATCGATCGAGTATCAACTTGCGATGCACAATCGTTTGTAGGTTATGACAGTAGCTATCTGTCACATAGGTCGAAAATCCCTTGCTTGCCGTCCTTCATGCTAAAAACCTTTGAAAACTGCCAGTTTTCAGAATATTTAGGGTACATTTCGCTTTTGTCTCCCCTTTTCACAAAGTTTACGGTCGAGTATCACTTAAAGCTCTCAGCAGTTCTTTAGCAAGATTATCCAGCTGTATAGTTCAGGTTTTAAAAATCTCTTGCTTGCCGTTTCAGCACTTGTAGCTCTCATCAGCCACTTAAGTAAGAAAATCTTAATTTTACAATTTTCTGTTAATTGACTTGTCTTATCGATCGAGTATCAACTTGCGATGCACAATCGTTTGTAGCTTGTGAGAGTAGCTATCTGTCACATAGGTCGAAAATCCCTTGCTTGCCGTCCTTCATGCTAAAAATCATTGAAAACTGCACATTTTCAGAATATTTTAGGTACATTTCGCATTTGTCTCCCCTTTTCACAATGTTTACGGTCGAGTATCACTTAAAGCTCTCAGCAGTTCTTTAGCATGATTATCCAGCTGTATAGTTCAGGTTTCAAAAATCTCTTGCTTGCCGTTTCAGCACTTGTAGCTCTCATCAGCCACTTAAGTAAGAAAATCTTAATTTTACAATTTTCTGTTAATTGACTTGTCTAATCGATCGAGTATCAACTTGCGATGCACAATCGTTTGTAGGTTATGACAGTAGCTATCTGTCACATAGGTCGAAAATCCCTTGCTTGCCGTCCTTCATGCTAAAAAACTTTGAAAACTGCAAGTTTTCAGAATATTTAGGGTACATTTCGCTTTTGTCTCCCCTTTTCACAAAGTTTACGGTCGAGTATCACTTAAAGCTCTCAGCAGTTCTTTAGCATGATTATCTAGCTGTATAGTGCAGGTTTCAAAAATCTCTTGCTGGCCGTTTAAGCACTTGTATCTCTCAGCAGCCACTTAAGTAAGAAAATCTTAATTTTATAATTTTCTGTTAATTGATTGACTAGTCTTATCGATCGAGTATCAACTTGGTATGCACAATCGTTTGTAGCTTATGACAGTAGCTATCTGTCACATAGGTCGAAAATCCCTTGCTTGCCGTCCTTCATGCTAAAAACCTTTGAAAACTGCAAGTTTTCAGAATATTTAGGGTACATTTCGCTTTTGTCTCCCCTTTTCACAAAGTTTACGGTCGAGTATCACTTAAAGCTCTCAGCAGTTCTTTAGCATGATTATCCAGCTGTATAGTTCAGGTTTCAAAAATCTCTTGCTTGCCGTTTCAGCACTTTTAGCTCTCATCAGCCACTTAAGTAAGAAAATTTTAATTTTATAATTTTCTGTTAATTGACTAGTCTTATCGATCGAGTATCAACTTGCGATGCACAATCGTTTGTAGCTTATGACAGTAGCTATCTGTCACATAGGTCGAAAATCCCTTGCTTGCCGTCCTTCATGCTAAAAATCATTGAAAACTGCACATTTTCAGAATATTTTAGGTACATTTCGCTTTTGTCTCCCCTTTTCACAATGTTTACGGTCGAGTATCACTTAAAGCTCTCAGCAGTTCTTTAGCAAGATTATCCAGCTGTATAGTTCAGGTTTCAAAAATCTTTTGCTTGCCGTTTCAGCACTTTTAGCTCTCATCAGCCACTTAAGTAAGAAAATTTTAATTTTATAATTTTCTGTTAATTGATTAGTCTTATCGATCGAGTATCAACTTGCGATGCACAATCGTTTGTAGCTTGTGAGAGTAGCTATCTGTCACATAGGTCGAAAATCCCTTGCTTGCCGTCCTTCATGCTAAAAATCATTGAAAACTGCACATTTTCAGAATGTTTTAGGTACATTTCGCTTTTGTCTCCCCTTTTCACAAAGTTTACGGTCGAGTATCACTTAAAGCTCTCAGTATTTCTTTAGCAAGATTATCTAGCTGTATATTTCAGGTTTCAAAAATCTCTTGCTGGCCGTTTAAGCACTTGTATCTCTCAGCAGCCACGTAACTAAGAAAATCTTAATTTTATAATTTTCTGTAAATTGACTAGTCTTATCGATCGAGTATCAACTTGCGATGCACAATCATTTGTAGCTTATGACAGTAGGTATCTGTCACATAGGTCGAAAATCCCTTGCTTGCCGTCCTTCATGCTAAAAATAATTGAAAAGTGCAAATTTTCAGAATATTTTAGGTACATTTCGCTTTTGTCTCCCCTTTTCACAATGTTTACGGTCGAGTATCACTTAAAGCTCGCAGCAGTTCTTTAGCATGATTATCCAGCTGTATAGTTCAGGTTTCAAAAATCTCTTGTTTGCCGTTTCAGCACTTGTAGCTCTCATCAGCCACTTAAGTAAGAAAATCTTAATTTTACAATTTTCTGTTAATTGACTAGTCTAATCGATCGAGTATCAACTTGCGATGCACAATCGTTTGTAGCTTATGACAGTAGCTATCTGTCATATAGGTCGAAAATCCCTTGCTTGCCGTCCTTCATGCTAAAAATCATTGAAAACTGCAACTTTTCAGAATATTTTGGGTACATTTCACTTTTGTCTCCCCTTTTCACAAAGTTTACGGTCGAGTATCACTTAAAGCTCTCAGCAGTTCTTTAGCATGATTATCCAGCTGTATAGTTCAGGTTTCAAAAATCTCTTGCTTGCCGTTTCAGCACTTGTAGGTCTCATCAGCCACTTAAGTAAGAAAATCTTAATTTTATAATTTTTCTGTAAATTGACTAGTCTTATCGATCGAGTATCAACTTGCGATGCACAATCGTTTGTAGCTTGTGAGAGTAGGTATCTGTCACATAGGTCGAAAATCCCTTGCTTGCCGTCCTTCATGCTAAAAATCATTGAAAACTGCACATTTTCAGAATATTTTAGGTACATTTTGCTTTTGTCTCCCCTTTTCACAATGTTTACGGTCGAGTATCACTTAAAGCTCTCAGTAGTTATTTAGCATGATTATCCAGCTGTATAGTTCAGGTTTCAAAAATCTCTTGCTTGCCGTTTCAGCACTTTTAGCTCTCATCAGCCACTTAAGTAAGAAAATTTTAATTTTATAATTTTCTGTTAATTGACTAGTCTAATCGATCGAGTATCAACTTGCGATGCACAATCGTTTGTAGCTTGTGAGAGTAGCTATCTGTCACATAGGTCGAAAATCCCTTGCTTGCCGTCCTTCATGCTAAAAATCATTGAAAACTGCACATTTTCAGAATATTTTAGGTACATTTCGCTTTTGTCTCCCCTTTTCACAAAGTTTACGGTCGAGTATCACTTAAAGCTCTCAGCAGTTCTTTAGCATGATTATCTAGCTGTATAGTTCAGGTTTCAAAAATCTCTTGCTGGCCGTTTAAGCACTTGTATATCTCAGCAGCCACTTAACTAAGAAAATCTTAATTTTATAATTTTCTGTTAATTGACTAGTCTTATCGATCGAGTATCAACTTGCGATGCACAATCGTTTGTAGCTTATGACAGTAGCTATCTGTCACATAGGTCGAAAATCCCTTGCTTGCCGTCCTTCATGCTAAAAATCTTTGAAAACTGCAACTTTTCAGAATATTTTGGGTGCATTTCGCTTTTGTCTCCTCTTTTCACAAAGTTTACGGTCGAGTATCACTTAAAGCTCGCAGCAGTTCTTTAGCATGATTATCTAGCTGTATAGTTCAGGTTTCAAAAATCTCTTGCTGGCCGTTTCAGCACTTGTATCTCTCAGCAGCCATTTAACTTAAATAATGTTAATTTTATAATTTTCTCAAAATTGACTAGTCTTATCTATCGAGTATAAACTTGCGATGCACAATCGTTTGTAGGTTATGACAGTTGCTGTCTGTCACATAGGTAAAAAATCCCTTGCTTGCCGTCCTTCATGCTAAAAAACTTTGAAAAGTGCAAGTTTTCAGAATATTTAGGGTACATTTCGCTTTTGTCTCCCCTTTTCACAAAGTTTACGGTCGAGTATCACTTAAAGCTCTCAGCAGTTCTTTAGCATGATTATCCAGCTGTATAGTTCAGGTTTCAAAAATCTCTTGCTTGCCGTTTCAGCACTTGTAGCTCTCATCAGCACCTTAAGTAATAAAATCTTAATTTTATCATTTTCTGTATATTGACTAATCTTATCGATCGAGTATCAACTTGCGATGCACAATCATTTGTAGGTTATGACAGTAGCTATCTGTCACATAGGTCGAAAATCTCTTGCTTGCCGTCCTTCATGCTAAAAATCTTTGAAAACTGCAACTTTTCAGAATATTTTGGGTACATTTCGCTTTGGTCTCCCCTTTTCACAAAGTTTACGGTCGAGTGTCACTTAAAGCTCTCAGCTGTTCTTTAGCATGATTATCCAGCTGTAAAGTCCAGGTTTCAAAAATCTCTTGTTTGCCGTTTCAGCACTTGTAGCTCTCATCAGCCACTTAAGTAAGAAAATCTTAATTTTATCATTTTCTGTATATTGACTAGTCTTATCGATCGAGTATCAACTTGCGATGCACATTCGTTTGTAGGTTATGACAGTAGCTATCTGTCACATAGGTCGAAAATCTCTTGCTTGCCGTCCTTCATGCTAAAAATCTTTGAAAACTGCAACTTTTCAGAATATTTTGGGTACATTTCGCTTTGGTCTCCCCTTTTCACAATGTTTACGGTCGAGTATCACTTAAAGCTCTCAGCAGTTCTTTAGCATGATTATCCAGCTGTATAGTTCAGGTTTCAAAAATCTCTTGCTTGCCGTTTCAGCACTTGTAGCTCTCATCAGCCACTTAAGTAAGAAAATCTTAATTTTATCATTTTCTGTATATTGACTAGTCTTATCGATCGAGTATCAACTTGCGATGCACATTCGTTTGTAGGTTATGACAGTAGCTATCTGTCACATAGGTCGAAAATCTCTTGCTTGCCGTCCTTCATGCTAAAAATCTTTGAAAACTGCAACTTTTCAGAATATTTAGTGTACATTTCGCTTTTGTCTTCCCTTTTCACAAAGTTTACGGTCGAGTATCACTTAAAGCTCTCAGCAGTTCTTTAGCATGATTATCTAGCTGTATAGTTCAGGTTTCAAAAATCTCTTGCTTGCCGTTTCAGCACTTGTAGCTTCATCAGCCACTTAAGTAAGAAAATCTTAATTTTACAATTTTCTGTTAATTGACTAGTCTAATCGATCGAGTATCAACTTGCGATGCACAATCGTTTGTAGCTTATGACAGTAGCTATCTGTCACATAGGTCGAAAATCCCTTGCTTGCCGTCCTTCATGCTAAAAAACTTTGAAAACTGCAAGTTTTCAGAATATTTAGTGTACATTTCGCTTTTGTCTTCCGTTTTCACAAAGTTTACGGTCGAGTATCACTTAAAGCTCTCAGCAGTTCTTTAGCATGATTATCTAGCTGTATTGTTCAGGTTTCAAAAATCTCTTGCTGGCCGTTTAAGCACTTGTATCTCTCAGCAGTCACTTAAGTAAGAAAATCTTAATTTTATAATTTTCTGTAAATTGACTAGTGTTATCGATCGAGTATCAACTTGCGATGCACAATCGTTTGTAGCTTATGACAGTAGCTATCTGTCACATAGGTCGAAAATCCCTTGCTTGCCGTCCTTCATGCTAAAAATCATTGAAAACTGCAACTTTTCAGAATATTATGGGTACATTTCACTTTTGTCTCCCCTTTTCACAAAGTTTACGGTCGAGTATCACTTAAAGCTCTCAGCAGTTCTTTAGCATGATTATCCAGCTGTATAGTTCAGGTTTTAAAAATCTCTTGCTTGCCGTTTCAGCACTTGTAGGTCTCATCAGCCACTTAAGTAAGAAAATCTTAATTTTATAATTTTTCTGTAAATTGACTAGTCTCATCGATCGAGTATCAACTTGCGATGCACAATCGTTTGTAGCTTGTGAGAGTAGGTATCTGTCACATAGGTCGAAAATCCCTTGCTTGCCGTCCTTCATGCTAAAAATCATTGAAAACTGCACATTTTCAGAATATTTTAGGTACATTTCGCTTTTGTCTCCCCTTTTCACAAAGTTTACGGTCGAGTATCACTTAAAGCTCTCAGTAGTTCTTTAGCAAGATTATCTAGCTGTATAGTTCAGGTTTCAAAAATCTCTTGCTGGCCGTTTAAGCACTTGTATCTCTCAGCAGCCACGTAACTAAGAAAATCTTAATTTTATAATTTTCTGTAAATTGACTAGTCTTATCGATCGAGTATCAACTTGCGATGCACAATCATTTGTAGCTTATGACAGTAGGTATCTGTCACATAGGTCGAAAATCCCTTGCTTGCCGTCCTTCATGCTAAAAATAATTGAAAAGTGCAAATTTTCAGAATATTTTAGGTACATTTCGCTTTTGTCTCCCCTTTTCACAATGTTTACGGTCGAGTATCACTTAAAGCTCGCAGCAGTTCTTTAGCATGATTATCCAGCTGTATAGTTCAGGTTTCAAAAATCTCTTGCTTGCCGTTTCAGCACTTGTAGCTTCATCAGCCACTTAAGTAAGAAAATCTTAATTTTACAATTTTCTGCTAATTGACTAGTCTAATCGATCGAGTATCAACTTGCGATGCACAATCGTTTGTAGCTTATGACAGTAGCTATCTGTCATATAGGTCGAAAATCCCTTGCTTGCCGTCCTTCATGCTAAAAATCATTGAAAACTGCAACTTTTCAGAATATTTTGGGTACATTTCACTTTTGTCTCCCCTTTTCACAAAGTTTACGGTCGAGTATCACTTAAAGCTCTCAGCAGTTCTTTAGCATGATTATCCAGCTGTATAGTTCAGGTTTCAAAAATCTCTTGCTTGCCGTTTCAGCACTTGTAGGTCTCATCAGCCACTTAAGTAAGAAAATCTTAATTTTATAATTTTTCTGTAAATTGACTAGTCTTATCGATCGAGTATCAACTTGCGATGCACAATCGTTTGTAGCTTGTGAGAGTAGGTATCTGTCACATAGGTCGAAAATCCCTTGCTTGCCGTCCTTCATGCTAAAAATCATTGAAAACTGCACATTTTCAGAATATTTTAGGTACATTTTGCTTTTGTCTCCCCTTTTCACAATGTTTACGGTCGAGTATCACTTAAAGCTCTCAGTAGTTATTTAGCATGATTATCCAGCTGTATAGTTCAGGTTTCAAAAATCTCTTGCTTGCCGTTTCAGCACTTTTAGCTCTCATCAGCCACTTAAGTAAGAAAATTTTAATTTTATAATTTTCTGTTAATTGACTAGTCTAATCGATCGAGTATCAAGTTGCGATGCACAATCGTTTGTAGCTTGTGAGAGTAGCTATCTGTCACATAGGTCGAAAATCCCTTGCTTGCCGTCCTTCATGCTAAAAATCATTGAAAACTGCACATTTTCAGAATATTTTAGGTACATTTCGCTTTTGTCTCCCCTTTTCACAAAGTTTACGGTCGAGTATCACTTAAAGCTCTCAGCAGTTCTTTAGCATGATTATCTAGCTGTATAGTTCAGGTTTCAAAAATCTCTTGCTTGCCGTTTCAGCACTTGTAGCTTCATCAGCCACTTAAGTAAGAAAATCTTAATTTTACAATTTTCTGTTAATTGACTAGTCTAATCGATCGAGTATCAACTTGCGATGCACAATCGTTTGTAGCTTATGACAGTAGCTATCTGTCATATAGGTCGAAAATCCCTTGCTTGCCGTCCTTCATGCTAAAAATCATTGAAAACTGCAACTTTTCAGAATATTTTGGGTACATTTCACTTTTGTCTCCCCTTTTCACAAAGTTTACGGTCGAGTATCACTTAAAGCTCTCAGCAGTTCTTTAGCATGATTATCCAGCTGTATAGTTCAGGTTTCAAAAATCTCTTGCTTGCCGTTTCAGCACTTGTAGGTCTCATCAGCCACTTAAGTAAGAAAATCTTAATTTTATAATTTTTCTGTAAATTGACTAGTCTTATCGATCGAGTATCAACTTGCGATGCACAATCGTTTGTAGCTTGTGAGAGTAGGTATCTGTCACATAGGTCGAAAATCCCTTGCTTGCCGTCCTTCATGCTAAAAATCATTGAAAACTGCACATTTTCAGAATATTTTAGGTACATTTTGCTTTTGTCTCCCCTTTTCACAATGTTTACGGTCGAGTATCACTTAAAGCTCTCAGTAGTTATTTAGCATGATTATCCAGCTGTATAGTTCAGGTTTCAAAAATCTCTTGCTTGCCGTTTCAGCACTTTTAGCTCTCATCAGCCACTTAAGTAAGAAAATTTTAATTTTATAATTTTCTGTTAATTGACTAGTCTAATCGATCGAGTATCAAGTTGCGATGCACAATCGTTTGTAGCTTGTGAGAGTAGCTATCTGTCACATAGGTCGAAAATCCCTTGCTTGCCGTCCTTCATGCTAAAAATCATTGAAAACTGCTCATTTTCAGAATATTTTAGGTACATTTCGCTTTTGTCTCCCCTTTTCACAAAGTTTACGGTCGAGTATCACTTAAAGCTCTCAGCAGTTCTTTAGCATGATTATCTAGCTGTATAGTTCAGGTTTCAAAAATCTCTTGCTGGCCGTTTAAGCACTTGTATATCTCAGCAGCCACTTAACTAAGAAAATCTTAATTTTATAATTTTCTGTAAATTGACTAGTCTTATCGATCGAGTATCAACTTGCGATGCACAATCATTTGTAGCTTATGACAGTAGCTATCTGTCACATAGGTCGAAAATCCCTTGCTTGCCGTCCTTCATGCTAAAAACCATTGAAAAGTGCAAATTTTCAGAATATTTTAGGTACATTTCGCTTTTGTCTCCCCTTTTCACTATGTTTACGGTCGAGTATCACTTAAAGCTCTCAGCAGTTCTTTAGCATGATTATCCAGCTGTATAGTTCAGGTTTGAAAAATCTCTTGCTTGCCGTTTCAGCACTTGTAGCAGTTGTAGCTCTCATCAGCCACTTAAGTAAGAAAATCTTAATTTTACAATTTTCTGTTAATTGACTAGTCTTATCGATCGAGTATCAACTTGCGATGCACAATCGTTTGTAGCTTATGACAGTAGCTATCTGTCACATAGGTCGAAAATCCCTTGCTTGCCGTCCTTCATGCTAAAAATCTTTGAAAACTGCAACTTTTCAGAATATTTTGGGTGCATTTCGCTTTTGTCTCCTCTTTTCACAAAGTTTACGGTCGAGTATCACTTAAAGCTCGCAGCAGTTCTTTAGCATGATTATCTAGCTGTATAGTTCAGGTTTCAAAAATCTCTTGCTGGCCGTTTCAGCACTTGTATCTCTCAGCAGCCATTTAACTTAAAAAATGTTAATTTTATAATTTTCTGTAAATTGACTAGTCTTATCTATCGAGTATAAACTTGCGATGCACAATCGTTTGTAGGTTATGACAGTTGCTGTCTGTCACATAGGTAAAAAATCCCTTGCTTGCCGTCCTTCATGCTAAAAAACTTTGAAAACTGCAAGTTTTCAGAATATTTAGGGTACATTTCGCTTTTGTCTCCCCTTTTCACAAAGTTTACGGTCGAGTATCACTTAAAGCTCTCAGCAGTTCTTTAGCATGATTATCCAGCTGTATAGTTCAGGTTTCAAAAATCTCTTGCTTGCCGTTTCAGCACTTGTAGCTCTCATCAGCCCCTTAAATAATAAAATCTTAATTTTATCATTTTCTGTATATTGACTAATCTTATCGATCGAGTATCAACTTGCGATGCACAATCATTTGTAGGTTATGACAGTAGCTATCTGTCACATAGGTCGAAAATCTCTTGCTTGCCGTCCTTCATGCTAAAAATCTTTGAAAACTGCAACTTTTCAGAATATTTTGGGTACATTTCGCTTTGGTCTCCCCTTTTCACAAAGTTTACGGTCGAGTGTCACTTAAAGCTCTCAGCTGTTCTTTAGCATGATTATCCAGCTGTATAGTCCAGGTTTCAAAAATCTCTTGTTTGCCGTTTCAGCACTTGTAGCTCTCATCAGCCACTTAAGTAAGAAAATCTTAATTTTATCATTTTCTGTATATCGACTAGTCTTATCGATCGAGTATCAACTTGCGATGCACATTCGTTTGTAGGTTATGACAGTAGCTATCTGTCACATAGGTCGAAAATCTCTTGCTTGCCGTCCTTCATGCTAAAAATCTTTGAAAACTGCAACTTTTCAGAATATTTTGGGTACATTTCGCTTTGGTCTCCCCTTTTCACAATGTTTACGGTCGAGTATCACTTAAAGCTCTCAGCAGTTCTTTAGCATGATTATCCAGCTGTATAGTTCAGGTTTCAAAAATCTCTTGCTTGCCGTTTCAGCACTTGTAGGTCTCATCAGCCACTTAAGTAAGAAAATCTTAATTTTATAATTTTTCTGTAAATTGACTAGTCTTATCGATCGAGTATCAACTTGCGATGCACAATCTTTTGTAGGTTATGACAGTAGCTATCTGTCACATAGGTCGAAAATCCCTTGCTTGCCGTCCTTCATGCTAAAAAACTTTGAAAACTGCAAGTTTTCAGAATATTTAGTGTACATTTCGCTTTTGTCTTCCCTTTTCACAAAGTTTACGGTCGAGTATCACTTAAAGGTCTCAGCAGTTCTTTAGCATGATTATCTAGCTGTATTGTTCAGGTTTCAAAAATCTCTTGCTGGCCGTTTAAGCACTTGTATCTCTCAGCAGTCACTTAAGTAAGAAAATCTTAATTTTATAATTTTCTGTAAATTGACTAGTGTTATCGATCGAGTATCAACTTGCGATGCACAATCGTTTGTAGCTTATGACAGTAGCTATCTGTCACATAGGTCGAAAATCCCTTGCTTGCCGTCCTTCATGCTAAAAATCATTGAAAACTGCAACTTTTCAGAATATTATGGGTACATTTCACTTTTGTCTCCCCTTTTCACAAAGTTTACGGTCGAGTATCACTTAAAGCTCTCAGCAGTTCTTTAGCATGATTATCCAGCTGTATAGTTCAGGTTTTAAAAATCTCTTGCTTGCCGTTTCAGCACTTGTAGGTCTCATCAGCCACTTAAGTAAGAAAATCTTAATTTTATAATTTTTCTGTAAATTGACTAGTCTCATCGATCGAGTATCAACTTGCGATGCACAATCGTTTGTAGCTTGTGAGAGTAGGTATCTGTCACATAGGTCGAAAATCCCTTGCTTGCCGTCCTTCATGCTAAAAATCATTGAAAACTGCACATTTTCAGAATATTTTAGGTACATTTCGCTTTTGTCTCCCCTTTTCACAAAGTTTACGGTCGAGTATCACTTAAAGCTCTCAGTAGTTCTTTAGCAAGATTATCTAGCTGTATAGTTCAGGTTTCAAAAATCTCTTGCTGGCCGTTTAAGCACTTGTATCTCTCAGCAGCCACGTAACTAAGAAAATCTTAATTTTATAATTTTCTGTAAATTGACTAGTCTTATCGATCGAGTATCAACTTGCGATGCACAATCATTTGTAGCTTATGACAGTAGGTATCTGTCACATAGGTCGAAAATCCCTTGCTTGCCGTCCTTCATGCTAAAAATAATTGAAAAGTGCAAATTTTCAGAATATTTTAGGTACATTTCGCTTTTGTCTCCCCTTTTCACAATGTTTACGGTCGAGTATCACTTAAAGCTCGCAGCAGTTCTTTAGCATGATTATCCAGCTGTATAGTTCAGGTTTCAAAAATCTCTTGCTTGCCGTTTCAGCACTTGTAGCTTCATCAGCCACTTAAGTAAGAAAATCTTAATTTTACAATTTTCTGCTAATTGACTAGTCTAATCGATCGAGTATCAACTTGCGATGCACAATCGTTTGTAGCTTATGACAGTAGCTATCTGTCATATAGGTCGAAAATCCCTTGCTTGCCGTCCTTCATGCTAAAAATCATTGAAAACTGCAACTTTTCAGAATATTTTGGGTACATTTCACTTTTGTCTCCCCTTTTCACAAAGTTTACGGTCGAGTATCACTTAAAGCTCTCAGCAGTTCTTTAGCATGATTATCCAGCTGTATAGTTCAGGTTTCAAAAATCTCTTGCTTGCCGTTTCAGCACTTGTAGGTCTCATCAGCCACTTAAGTAAGAAAATCTTAATTTTATAATTTTTCTGTAAATTGACTAGTCTTATCGATCGAGTATCAACTTGCGATGCACAATCGTTTGTAGCTTGTGAGAGTAGGTATCTGTCACATAGGTCGAAAATCCCTTGCTTGCCGTCCTTCATGCTAAAAATCATTGAAAACTGCACATTTTCAGAATATTTTAGGTACATTTTGCTTTTGTCTCCCCTTTTCACAATGTTTACGGTCGAGTATCACTTAAAGCTCTCAGTAGTTATTTAGCATGATTATCCAGCTGTATAGTTCAGGTTTCAAAAATCTCTTGCTTGCCGTTTCAGCACTTTTAGCTCTCATCAGCCACTTAAGTAAGAAAATTTTAATTTTATAATTTTCTGTTAATTGACTAGTCTAATCGATCGAGTATCAAGTTGCGATGCACAATCGTTTGTAGCTTGTGAGAGTAGCTATCTGTCACATAGGTCGAAAATCCCTTGCTTGCCGTCCTTCATGCTAAAAATCATTGAAAACTGCACATTTTCAGAATATTTTAGGTACATTTCGCTTTTGTCTCCCCTTTTCACAAAGTTTACGGTCGAGTATCACTTAAAGCTCTCAGCAGTTCTTTAGCATGATTATCTAGCTGTATAGTTCAGGTTTCAAAAATCTCTTGCTTGCCGTTTCAGCACTTGTAGCTTCATCAGCCACTTAAGTAAGAAAATCTTAATTTTACAATTTTCTGTTAATTGACTAGTCTAATCGATCGAGTATCAACTTGCGATGCACAATCGTTTGTAGCTTATGACAGTAGCTATCTGTCATATAGGTCGAAAATCCCTTGCTTGCCGTCCTTCATGCTAAAAATCATTGAAAACTGCAACTTTTCAGAATATTTTGGGTACATTTCACTTTTGTCTCCCCTTTTCACAAAGTTTACGGTCGAGTATCACTTAAAGCTCTCAGCAGTTCTTTAGCATGATTATCCAGCTGTATAGTTCAGGTTTCAAAAATCTCTTGCTTGCCGTTTCAGCACTTGTAGGTCTCATCAGCCACTTAAGTAAGAAAATCTTAATTTTATAATTTTTCTGTAAATTGACTAGTCTTATCGATCGAGTATCAACTTGCGATGCACAATCGTTTGTAGCTTGTGAGAGTAGGTATCTGTCACATAGGTCGAAAATCCCTTGCTTGCCGTCCTTCATGCTAAAAATCATTGAAAACTGCACATTTTCAGAATATTTTAGGTACATTTTGCTTTTGTCTCCCCTTTTCACAATGTTTACGGTCGAGTATCACTTAAAGCTCTCAGTAGTTATTTAGCATGATTATCCAGCTGTATAGTTCAGGTTTCAAAAATCTCTTGCTTGCCGTTTCAGCACTTTTAGCTCTCATCAGCCACTTAAGTAAGAAAATTTTAATTTTATAATTTTCTGTTAATTGACTAGTCTAATCGATCGAGTATCAAGTTGCGATGCACAATCGTTTGTAGCTTGTGAGAGTAGCTATCTGTCACATAGGTCGAAAATCCCTTGCTTGCCGTCCTTCATGCTAAAAATCATTGAAAACTGCACATTTTCAGAATATTTTAGGTACATTTCGCTTTTGTCTCCCCTTTTCACAAAGTTTACGGTCGAGTATCACTTAAAGCTCTCAGCAGTTCTTTAGCATGATTATCTAGCTGTATAGTTCAGGTTTCAAAAATCTCTTGCTGGCCGTTTAAGCACTTGTATATCTCAGCAGCCACTTAACTAAGAAAATCTTAATTTTATAATTTTCTGTAAATTGACTAGTCTTATCGATCGAGTATCAACTTGCGATGCACAATCATTTGTAGCTTATGACAGTAGCTATCTGTCACATAGGTCGAAAATCCCTTGCTTGCCGTCCTTCATGCTAAAAACCATTGAAAAGTGCAAATTTTCAGAATATTTTAGGTACATTTCGCTTTTGTCTCCCCTTTTCACTATGTTTACGGTCGAGTATCACTTAAAGCTCTCAGCAGTTCTTTAGCATGATTATCCAGCTGTATAGTTCAGGTTTGAAAAATCTCTTGCTTGCCGTTTCAGCACTTGTAGCTCTCATCAGCCACTTAAGTAAGAAAATCTTAATTTTACAATTTTCTGTTAATTGACTAGTCTTATCGATCGAGTATCAACTTGCGATGCACAATCGTTTGTAGCTTATGACAGTAGCTATCTGTCACATAGGTCGAAAATCCCTTGCTTGCCGTCCTTCATGCTAAAAATCTTTGAAAACTGCAACTTTTCAGAATATTTTGGGTGCATTTCGCTTTTGTCTCCTCTTTTCACAAAGTTTACGGTCGAGTATCACTTAAAGCTCGCAGCAGTTCTTTAGCATGATTATCTAGCTGTATAGTTCAGGTTTCAAAAATCTCTTGCTGGCCGTTTCAGCACTTGTATCTCTCAGCAGCCATTTAACTTAAAAAATGTTAATTTTATAATTTTCTGTAAATTGACTAGTCTTATCTATCGAGTATAAACTTGCGATGCACAATCGTTTGTAGGTTATGACAGTTGCTGTCTGTCACATAGGTAAAAAATCCCTTGCTTGCCGTCCTTCATGCTAAAAAACTTTGAAAACTGCAAGTTTTCAGAATATTTAGGGTACATTTCGCTTTTGTCTCCCCTTTTCACAAAGTTTACGGTCGAGTATCACTTAAAGCTCTCAGCAGTTCTTTAGCATGATTATCCAGCTGTATAGTTCAGGTTTCAAAAATCTCTTGCTTGCCGTTTCAGCACTTGTAGCTCTCATCAGCCCCTTAAGTAATAAAATCTTAATTTTATCATTTTCTGTATATTGACTAATCTTATCGATCGAGTATCAACTTGCGATGCACAATCATTTGTAGGTTATGACAGTAGCTATCTGTCACATAGGTCGAAAATCTCTTGCTTGCCGTCCTTCATGCTAAAAATCTTTGAAAACTGCAACTTTTCAGAATATTTTGGGTACATTTCGCTTTGGTCTCCCCTTTTCACAAAGTTTACGGTCGAGTGTCACTTAAAGCTCTCAGCTGTTCTTTAGCATGATTATCCAGCTGTATAGTCCAGGTTTCAAAAATCTCTTGTTTGCCGTTTCAGCACTTGTAGCTCTCATCAGCCACTTAAGTAAGAAAATCTTAATTTTATCATTTTCTGTATATCGACTAGTCTTATCGATCGAGTATCAACTTGCGATGCACATTCGTTTGTAGGTTATGACAGTAGCTATCTGTCACATAGGTCGAAAATCTCTTGCTTGCCGTCCTTCATGCTAAAAATCTTTGAAAACTGCAACTTTTCAGAATATTTTGGGTACATTTCGCTTTGGTCTCCCCTTTTCACAATGTTTACGGTCGAGTATCACTTAAAGCTCTCAGCAGTTCTTTAGCATGATTATCCAGCTGTATAGTTCAGGTTTCAAAAATCTCTTGCTTGCCGTTTCAGCACTTGTAGGTCTCATCAGCCACTTAAGTAAGAAAATCTTAATTTTATAATTTTTCTGTAAATTGACTAGTCTTATCGATCGAGTATCAACTTGCGATGCACAATCTTTTGTAGGTTATGACAGTAGCTATCTGTCACATAGGTCGAAAATCCCTTGCTTGCCGTCCTTCATGCTAAAAAACTTTGAAAACTGCAAGTTTTCAGAATATTTAGTGTACATTTCGCTTTTGTCTTCCCTTTTCACAAAGTTTACGGTCGAGTATCACTTAAAGCTCTCAGCAGTTCTTTAGCATGATTATCTAGCTGTATTGTTCAGGTTTCAAAAATCTCTTGCTGGCCGTTTAAGCACTTGTATCTCTCAGCAGTCACTTAAGTAAGAAAATCTTAATTTTATAATTTTCTGTAAATTGACTAGTGTTATCGATCGAGTATCAACTTGCGATGCACAATCGTTTGTAGCTTATGACAGTAGCTATCTGTGACATAGTGTAAGGTGAGGATTCGGAGCTGAGTACAAACAAGTGTTCAGCTAGAATGATGATTTATTACTGCACTAAATACATGAGTAAATGGTCCTTATATGAACTACGTACATAACTATATCTAGTATACACTACACCATCCATCGCATGTTTAAAAAAAATAAAAATAAACATTTATATTTTTTTTGTTTATAATACATTACTAAGTAACTATACCTACGTACAATGTTAATAGGTTACTTACACTAATAATATTCAAAGTTATAGAAAATAAAAAAACTACAATAACAAAACTACGAATATAAAATATTTACAAAATACAAGGTTTGGTGCGATTTTTATGCACCACGTCTTCTTTTCCATTTTTAAGTATTTTTACATTACATCCTAAATCCTCTAAAACTAAATAAGGTCCTACATAAATGCTTTGCATCTTATTATCCGATACATTTCTTAACCATAAGTAACTATTGTTGCTATAGCTAACAGGCTTTGAATGGGAGTCATATTTCTCCTTCCTTTTAAGTTTGCTGTTTATTAAATTAGTACGAGCATCTGCCTGCGCCAGCTCTAATCTATACTTTAATTCTAAAGGATAACTACCGTGATTATATAAGGGATTAACGTTACCATCTCTTAAGTTACTAGGAAGCATGCATAACTTACCGAAAACTAATTCATGAGGCGTGTACTTCGTCTCCGTGTGCACGGTGTTGTTATACGTAAAGCACCAGTAAGGCAACCAGTCGCTCCAAGAATTCGGTTTATTTTCGCATTGTATCCTTAAATAAGCTCCCATAGTTTTATGCGAATTCTCTAGAGCGCCGATTGATTCATGGTGATACGCTGTAGAGGGCAAATGAGTAATTTTTAGTAAATCACATACCTCTTTCATAGTGCTACTGATGAACTCGGTTCCTCGATCGGTTGCTATTTCTAATGGAATTCCATACCGTAGTACAAAGTTCTCTACGAATGATCGAGCTACAGTAACTGTATCTTTGGATCGTAAAGGATACGCTTCTACGAACTTTGACAGTTCGCACTGTATGGTCAGCACGTAACAATAACCATGTTCATCTTTTGGTAAAGGTCCCACTGTGTCTAAATAAACTTTTTCTAAAGCGCTATTAGCAGTAGTTGTTATTTCCATTGGTTGTTTAGTCGGTACACAATATTTTTGTTTTTGGCATTGAGTACATTTTGACACAAAATCTCGTATGTCCTTTTCCATACTAGGCCAATAATAGTGCTTTTTAATGTTATTAGACATTCTCCTAATCCCCGCGTGGCCACTTGTGGGAAGTAGGTGAAAGTCATTAATTATTACGCGTCTATCATGTAAATTATTTATTCTTTGTACATTACTTAACACACATATTCGCGGTCCGGACCAAACGTCATAGCTATTTATTTCTTGTATTAAGCCCGCAATAAAATCTTTATTTAATTCGTTTCTTATTATGCATAACTCTTTTACATTTATTTTCTTGCAAATTGAATCCAAATCTCTCGCTAATTCGGCTCGCGACAATAGCGATTGAGATGTTGAATTGAAATAAATACACGATTTGCTGGGCACGTAATTAAAATATTTAGACGTCTCTTTCACGAAATTCTCTCTCATAGCTTTTTTGTAATCCCTACATGACATAACACATAACTCAGTAAAATTTTCCGGTTTTTTAATGATATCCACAATTCTTGGGTGATCAGGCCTCGAATTAGTGGGTATATTAACAACCGAAGAACTTGTACTGTCTGTACCTTGCATACTCTCGATCTTTCGTCTTTGCGCTCGTGTCATCACATTTATAACTTGCTCATTCATTTGTTTCAAATCCTCTGACGTAATATTTATGCGAGACAGAGCGTCTGCCACGGAATTCTTAGAACCTTTCAAGTACTCAACCGTAAAATTATACTCCTCTAATTGTAATCGGAACTTTAGTAATCTACTGGTAGGGTCTTTCATAGTAAACAAATACACTAGTGGTCGGTGGTCTGTTTGCACTTTAAACTTTCTGCCGTATAGATAGGGTCTAAAATAGCGAATGCTCCACACTAGCGCTAATAACTCTTTTTCAACTGTAGGGTAATTTAATTCTGCCTTATTAAGACTTCGACTAGCGTAGGCTACAGGTCGACCATCATCGTTACATAAAACTGATCCTAAAGCTTTTCCTGACGCATCACATTGTAAAAGAAATTGGTTTTCCTCCGAAAAATTTGGATATTGAAGTACTGGTGGTTTAACTAAAGCAGACTTTAATATTTGAAAAGACTGTTCACACTCTTGGGTCCATATAAATGGTACATCTTTACAGCACAACTTATTGAGCGGATATGCTTTATCTGCGAAATTGACAATGAATTTACGATAGTAACTAGCAAATGCCACGAAACGTTTAACTTCGTCGGCGTTCTGAGGAGTCGGATAATTATATAGAACTTTCGTTTTTTCGGGATCTGGTAAAATGCCCTTTTCTGAAACTACATGACCCAGATATAATATTTCTTTTTGTAAAAATTGGCATTTGGCAGGATTGAGCTTTAAATTTACTTTTCTTAATCTGCTGAAAACGTCTAATAAGTTTTGATTGTGTATAGCTAAACTTCTTCCGAAAACGACTAAGTCATCCTGATATACCAGACACTGTTCATAATTTAGACCGGCCACGGTCATCATCCGTGAAAAAGCGTTAGGGGAGGTTTTACAGCCTTGGGGGAGTCTGGTCATTTGATATTGATTTTTACTAGTTTGAAAAGCTGTAAGGGGGCGGCTTGATTTATCTAAATTTATTTGATAAAATCCCTGATACAAGTCTAGATGCGAAAAATAGATAGATCCTGATAAGGAGTCTAAAACTTCAGTTATATTAGGGAGTGGGAATTTATCGTCTTTTATCTGATTATTTAACTTTCTATAGTCGATGACCACGCGCCATTTCTTCTGTTTCGAGGAATCTAATTTTTTGGGAACTAACAATAACGGACTCGACCACGCGCTTCTTGCCTCTTCAATTATTCCATCATCTAACATTCCTTTAATCTGCCTATCAATTTCAGCCTTTTGCGAGTAAGGTAATCTGTAAGGTTTTACATAAGCTGGTGAACTACCCGGTTTTAATTCTATCGTCTGGTTATAAAGCTTTGTGGTGGTTAATTTATCACCCGGTAGGAAAAAGACATCCGGATATTTTGCGCATATATTTTCAATGGATTTCTGTTCCTCTTCGTTTAATTTACTCAAATCTAAAGCAGAAAACAACAACTTCACCCTTTCGGCATTCATAGTTGGCTTACTAAATTCACAAATAAAGAAATCGCTCAATCTGCTCTTATTAATTGTAAATCGGCTTAATTTTACGTCGCTATCCCTTGTATTTAATATTTTAATTGGTATTTTACCCTGAATTGGTTTAACTATAGCACTCGCAACATATATTCCCTCGCATAATTCCTGACTATTTACTACAAAATCCTCCGTAATACTAGTATCCATGTAATGAATGATTTCACTACGAGCGGGTATAGTTAAATAACTATTTGCCGGTTCTGATGAGCTTCTAAACGCTATCTTAGCTAACTGTCCATGTCGCGATAGTAATCGTACAGTGTTTGTTTCAAAATCAATATTGGCTTTATGCTTCGCAAAGAAATCTTGTCCTAAAATACCATCCGCGCTACATGATAAATTCTCAAAAACAAAAAATGAATGCTCGAACTCACAGCCATTGTAATTTAGTTTTAACATAACATATCCGTTAGATGTTACTTGTCCGCCTATACCTGTGACACATAATCTCTTATTATGGAACGGAATGTCCCAATTTTGTATGATTTCATACTTTATCGCGCATAAAGATGCTCCCGTATCCAATAGCCAGTTGTAAGCGGTTTTCCCTATATTTAAGGTTACCCTATTTAAATCACTACACGTGTAAATAACATCAGTCTCGAAAAAAATGATTCAGCGATTCCGTATTTGGTGCACTCGGGTGTTGACCGGTCGAGCCATTCTCGGCGTGCCGTATCACGTGCAGGCTGCCACGAGCGGTGACCCCTCGGGCACGGGACCCGAAATACGAACCCCCTCGTGCCGGCCTGCCTCGTGACTTGTATCCACGGCCACCTCCTCGCGAGTTGCCTTGTTGGGGTTGAGGATATCGACCATAGGAGTACTGTCGCGGACCCCTTTGATTACGATGCCGATGACCTCTGTACGAGTTGTGAGCAAAGCCTCTGTGGTACCTGTTAAAAGAGTTTTGTGAGCGGTACATACCCATGACCTCCGATTGGCTTGACGTTGTCGGTCTCGATACATTTTCGTCCTGCGCAGCCTGGATTGCATCCTTCAAGCTGCTGAAGTTCCGCGCCGCAATGATGGTGCTGAGCCTTGGATCCTTCAAACCATCTGTGAACTTTTTAATGCACATTTTTTCGTTTAGCGGCTTTAGCACATCATAACTCGCCGAATTACCTTCTGCCTGAGTTATAGTCAACTCAGAAAAAAGTTTCTCTATTTCGGATCCATACTGATCTATACTACGCCAACCCTGACTTATATTTTGAAGTCGGGAATGGATTGCTGTAAAGGACTTTTTAGGTAAAAGTGAGTTACGTAAATCCCTTATAAGTTGCTCTACGGTCGTATAAGTAGCTGACATACGTAATTTCGCACTTTCAGACAACCTTCCTTTTAACACAAATGTAATTAGCGACTTTTTACCTGTCTCGTTTAACATACCCGAATACATATCAACAGCATCTATTAATCTCTTTGTTGTTTCCTCAGTACCATCCATAAGTGGTATAAGACTACACGCTGACTTTAAATCGAACTCCATGGTGTCGAATTCACTGTATTCGCTATCGCTACTTGTACTTTCCTCTACCTCAGACTTTGAACATAACTCTAATATTTCGTTATGCAAACTAGTAATATTAGCATACAATTTGTTGGTCTCCTCAATAACTCCTGATTTTACGTCCTTTAGTAGGGAAAATTGTGCGATAAAATTATTACACCTATATATAATATCATTAACTTTTGACAGTTGATTTTTTGTTATGTTACCTTCAAACCTTGATTTCCCTTTTTTAACTAAATATTTTCTTATTACGATTAACTCTTCGTAACATTTCAATAATTCATCTGCCATCACAAAATTATACCTATTACTTTAATATACCTACGTGTTTTAACTTACATTGGCGTCACATTACTGTCCTTAATTTTCTTCATATGAAACTTTGTTCACTATATCACTTAGCAACAGTTGTTTCTCGGTCCGTTGAATTGTATCATAAAACAAAATCCGATACACACACTACACGATATACGTTATCCGTTAACACTTCACTCAAACACTTATAGGAGCCGTACGAGCAGCACGCTGCAGCTCAGCTAGAGCGACCTCCTGGCGCATCCATTTCTTGTGGGTTTTCTTACACCTTCTGTACAGGGCGTAGCCTCCTCCAATGGCGAATAAGACGAGCATTATACCCAGGATAATATTAGTGGTGCTTGCGTGGAATCGAAGTTCTTCGGTGCCCGCAGAAGCCTTATTGTCACCTCCGGCCGCAGTTTGTGCGATGATAACCTCTTCTTTTGATTTTGTGGCCCCCATGATGAAACTTTGAATCAGCAACAGCGTAACCACTTAACCGTGAGAAACAGCATTACATTATTTAATTGTTCTATTAATCGTCCACTTGAGCTATGTTTACATTGTAACTAATTGAGCTCTCAATATCACTCGGTGACTGACCGCACGCGCGACACCGTATATGGCAGGATCGCCATGTAAGGTGAGGATTCGGAGCTGAGTACAAACAAGTGTTCAGCTAGAATGATGATTTATTACTGCACTAAATACATGAGTAAATGGTCCTTATATATATCCTATGAACTACGTACATAACTATATCTAGTATACACTACAATAGGTCGAAAATCCCTTGCTTGCCGTCGTTCATGCTAAAAATCTTTGAATACTGCAACTATTTAGAATATTTTGTGTTCAGTTTGCCTTGGTCTCCCCTTTTCTGCAAGTTTATGGTCGAGTATCACTTATAGATCCCAGCAGCTCTTTACCTTGATTATCTAGCTGCATGGAACCGGTTTTAAAAACCTTTAGAGCTTTCTTGCGGTTTTACTAGGCGATATTACAGATAGCATGAGTTCTTTGACGAAAATGTATATATTTTAGTTTTTCATCACTTGTAGTCTTGTTTGGTCTGTTTATTTTGTAATGACATGTATCAGGTGCTCTTTTACTGGTTTTCTATGACATTTATTACATTAAAAATTTTGACTTCTTAATTTGGTTGGGTTATCGGCGGCTGCTAACTTTGGCCGCTAACTTCACACCGGTGGAGCATCTTATATTATAACTTAATTTCACTATAATACATTATATTTTGATAAGGAAGCGCAACCGCTCATTTAAATTGCTTGGATCCAAGTTTACTTGCTGTAGGTAGGTACCTAACGTGAATAGGTATTCACGTTAGTACAGTCAGCGTCAAAAGTAGAGGACCAGCAACCAGATTGTTACAAATGCGAAAGGGGTTGCCCATGATTGTAGGTACATTATGTACAGTCAGCATCAAAAGTAAGAGATCAAACTACGCGTCAAAACTACCTTTCTCTAATATTTAGCTTTACAAAAATATATAAGTCACTGCAGAACAATTAGACTGTGACAGATAATTTAGAAGTTTAGAACGCAAACTAAAGAGATTATTTGGGAAATAATTCCCGGATGGCAGACACTTTTGGACTATTATTTTGATGCTGACTGTACGTGTGGACGGGAAAAATTCAGCTGCGGCAAATTCCGGACACGTACCGAAATCATCACGGATCGTACAATCGGCAGATTTACGAAATATTTTCACCCTCCACGCTACATTTTAGGATGTGAATAGAAGAATAAGCTTTGTTGTTCAGTGTACGTCTTTTGTAAATGTGTACCCATGTTTAAAGAAATGTGATTTGAGGAGGAAACGTCGATAATATTACAATTTAGCTGACAAATATTTATTCGCAACGATCTTTCTTTGTAATTTCGACAAGTTAACATTTTTTTCTGAAGTTTCCCGCCGATCATCGTCATTGATCCCATTCACTAACGGCAAAATAAGCAAAATGCCTGCAACATGTTGCTTTGACATAGGGTCAAAAAACTAGAATGGCTCCTCTACACCAGCGATCGGCAACCTTTTAGCAGCCAAGGGCCACATAGTAGTTAACGAAGTTGACGCGGGCCGTACTTTGTTAATATTTATGACTTTATCAGACATTGTCGTTTATTAATATTACATAAAAAATAGCCTGGGAGGCTCGCGGGCCGCAAGTGACAGGTTCACGGGCCGCAGGTTGCCGACCGCTGCTCTACACGATGGGCCTACGTCGGCCACTCCAAGGGACGCATTTATGCGTTAGAGGGAGCAAGTGCTATCTCATTCTACCGCATGGCTGCGTCCCTTGGAGTGGCCGGCGTTGGCCCATCGTGTAGAGGAGCCAGAAGAGTTTTTTAGTAGGTAGGTAGTATGAAATTTTTATATAATTTTGATTTTTTGACAGAGACTCTTAGCTTTATCAAGGGGCCTATTTGACTCAAGAAATAGTGTTTTTTAAGCCTTAGTCATATTTTGCCAGGTTATTAGTTATTTATTATTGCAATGGGCCCAACCCCGAAATTGCGAAAAAAAATTGGCTGTTTCATACAATTTTGAGAGATGAACGGAAATTTCGACATGCCCTAGCCAAATTTGACGGTGGTTTGAACGTTACATCGCCACTAAAATGATATTGTATTTTTTTTAACTTTGCTAGTTTTACTAAAAAAAATATCTAGTACAAAGGAAAATACTAGTTTTCAATCCACTAAAGTTGTCGCAAATTGAATGAATGCCTTTTATCCAGGAAAGATACCTTTTCATTTATTTAAAGACATCCTGCTTTCATTTGACGGTAGTAACGAAAAGACTCAAAGGCGCGTTCTGCACAATGCTTTGTGAAACTTTCTGAAAGTTTTGAACTCTCATGCAGGGCTTTAAATACCGTTAAAAAGTTGGTATCGTTACCACAAGGTGACAGATTTAACGTTAAGTTGTAACTAACGTTAGACCAGGTACCGTTAGTTATACTACTCTTTACCGGTAACAAAATGGTAACGTTAGCAGCTGTCAATTTGAGCTAACGTTAAGTCAAAGGTATCGATACACCATTGTTAACGTTAGTAGGTAACGTTAACAGCTGCTTATTTACCGTTTGATTAACTGATAGGTGCCATCATCGTTGACAATCGAGCGAATGTTCATTCACTCTCAAGCAGAGATGGGCAATTTTAATAACAAAACTTCCGTGAGACAAAGACATATTAAATGGAGATGGGCATTTCGTAATTGATTCCTGGTTCCACGATTACTCGAAATTACTTTGTAATCTGATTACCGATTCCCAGATTACTTTGTAATCTAACAATACCGAATTACTAATAGTGGAGTCAATATAAAGTTAAAGTTACATTAATTGCACAGTAAAATGTTTCTACACGGGTGAATTATATATCATATTGAATACCCGTCTGCGAATTAACAACTTGATATCTGTTCCCGTTTTTGAGAAATAACATTTTTTTATTTTATATTTTATACTACCTAAACAGTAATTTCTAACTAGAATTTTTTTGAAGAATGGGCTATGAAGCTTACACGACTACACGGTCAGAATTTCTCCCGACCATAATATTAATTATAGATTTAATGAAAAAAACAATAATTTTGTAAGTTTTCCATGACCGAGAATATCCCACACTGAGAGAAAAGTTTACTATTGTGGTTAATTTAATAGTATTTGTTTCGATCATGTTTAATTTATCTGCCCGAGGAACTGCTATATTCGCAGAATAGCAGCATGATTTTGGAAACAAACAGCAAATAATGTTCTACACAATTAATGGACACTTCTAGTTTTTTGGCAGTACATAACTGTACAAGTTATTGAAGACTACATACTTATTTTTCTCGCAATAATTAAATCAATTTCCAGTTTCC
The DNA here is from genome assembly GCF_948474715.1 of Cydia amplana. Classification (NCBI taxonomy): domain Eukaryota; kingdom Metazoa; phylum Arthropoda; class Insecta; order Lepidoptera; family Tortricidae; genus Cydia; species Cydia amplana. Next base: position 15,784,342 of record NC_086074.1, on the reverse strand, counting down.
ATAAAAAGTCAATGAAGTATGCTATATTTCCAGGCTTCCACAGAGGCCAAGTCAAACTTTGTTTAAGATGTCAAAAAGATATCATTTTGTTATCATTCGCCCAACCGTCTCGCTCGCACCAATACATATTTCATCTAGTACGAGTGAAATGCACGCGCGAATGATATAAAATGACATCTTTTATAAGAAAGTTCGAATTAGCATCAAGGTTTATTAGGAAAATATACCTTATGACTTATGGCATTGCGTTAAGGTTTAATAATTCAATGCATAAAGTGTCTGTGTTTATGTGAAAAATGCTAGGTGTCAATTTTTATATCTATTCACAAAACGTTTAGAATACAGGATGCACAGTCAGATATAAATAGACCCTTGAAGTCTTACAACTATCTATGATACTGGCTCTCAAGCTTATTTGGTTAGTAAGTACCGTCCACCAAGTTATACTTCGAATAGCCACCCGGACAAATTCCAAAGCTAATTTCGAATTTTAAAATTTGACAATTCACGAGAAGAGTAACGTAACGTCAAAGGATATGTTTGTCCCTTTTCAACGATCCTGTCATCCGATGCTTGAGTAGAGAAACTAAAAGAAGCAAATGTCAGCAATTCGTAACGCTTAGTTTTTGTTAGCGATAGCGCATCGCGACATGAGAACTAGTATGAGCCTGGCCCTCGATTACGTATAATTGCAAGGAAACTTGGGATCAAGTTATCTTAGTCAATTTAGAGCAGTTGGAAATCAACTCATTGTGAAATTTTTGAACGTTTTCAAATAATTTGTTGGATTAAGTAGTAAAAGTGTTACAGTATGTTATATATTTGTGATCTACTCACAAGGCCCTTTCATTTGGTACCCCACATGGTATGTTTAAAAGAAAAATGGTAAAAACTTTGCATCACAGTAACTACCCTCACCACTTTCGCGCTTGTCATCTCATATATTTGTGTTCAGGATATTATACTGAATGCACTGATACCAAATATACTCATATCCGAGACGACATGAGCGTAAATTTTTCTAGAAGACTTTTCGAGAAAAGGCCAGGCTACAATATCTTTACAGGTTGATTGATACTGAGTGTATTAACACCATGTTCACCCATATCCAAGACGATATGAACGAAAAGTAACCTAAAGCCACCCTACCAACATTTTCGTAACAATTAGAGATTACACTGATTTAAACTTTCACAATTTTTACACATTATTAAATTATACAACGATACGCGATTAAGTCCCGTTGTATAATTTAATAATGAGAGATTATTTCTTGGAAATAATGTTGTAATATAAACTCCTTGTAGAGCACCTACCTGCGAAGAGATCGTGCTGTCAAAGTTGTTAATGATTTAATATAATATTGTTAGTTAACTAAAGTTTTATTAATGCATCATTTCATCTTATACACCGCGGGATTTAATAACCCGAAAGATTTAAACCACGTATTTTTGACGACAGTACGAGTAAATAATGTTATATCAACATGGGTCCAATTATATATTTTAATTAAACTACTATTTCAGTACAAATTAAATCATATTAATTTACCGCTTCTTTGTGAACAAACCTTTATTCAGAGAGTGAGCGAGTTTAATTAATCTCAAGTAGAGAAACAGAGAGCGAGCATGACATTTCACGAATCACTCCGATATCATACGATGCACGGCGAATGCAGTGACATGTGTTCCATGACAAGAAGTGTCAAGTTATGTCTAGGATCATGTTTACGTTGAAATTATTTCAATTGATTGGCACCTCAAAATACCACAAATTGTATCAAAGCTTTATTAATTACTACAACAGTAGGTACAGTGCAGTTATTATTGTTGAAACTTTGCGATAAAATCTTTTCCTTTGAGTGAGATAACCAAAGCCATTAACCATGATTATATCCGAAAGAAATCATGTCTCTTATTGTTTTAACTCATACAACAGCTGGAAAGGGATGATTACTTTGTTAAAATAAATGAATGACCTTTTGTTAAAATATCGATCATGCTTATCAGTACGTATTTTAAAATCGATCATGCTTATCAGTACGTATTTTAAATTCTCGATGTGTTGATTTATACTGAGTAAAGTAAAATAAACAACTATGTTAAACAATTACGCTTTTTTATTAATTTAATGAATTAGGTTTTCACACCTGAGGATGCCGAAGACCGGGCAAAGTGGAGAAGGCTGAGCAGGAAAGCGGACCCTGGCGCTAGACCGGGAAAACGCTAGGTTGAAGAAGAAGAATGAATTAGGTTTTCGAAGTGTGTACCACCGTTTTCAGCACAAAGATTTAATTTTAAACGGATTTCATTATTTAGGTTTACAAAAGTGTTCTTTATTTCTTCGGAAGCCGTTCGAATTTTTATTAATAATTCTTCTCCAGACTTCACTGGTGTTGAGTATTCCTTCCTTATCTTTCAGAGTTCCCCATAGAAAAAAAACCAATGGCGTTAAGTCGGGTGACCGGGCGGGCCAGGTTAGGACGTTGCTTCCACGGCCAATCCACCTCTCAGGGTATTGTTCGTCTAGCCAATTTACGAACTGGGAACGAGGCTGAAGTGGGTCCGTCGTGCCGGAAGCACATAGTTCTTCGGGTTTCCAAATCCGTACACAAAGTGAATATCCGCTAAATGAGCCGGAGGATAATGCGGCATGGCGAATTTTATTTATTACAGTCAATCAAATTTAAAGATTTTATCTTGCGCATATCTTGACATCAATTTCGTCATTTTCGTCAAACTATCAGCCAGTTATCGTGAAGGTAAATAGTTTGCACTCTCGTGATTGAGAACAGAACAAAATTTCGTTAGAAGTTCGAATTTGGCTAATAACCATGCAGTTAGTGCGTCTGCGTGTAAAATTAGTTGGTGGCTACGTCACGCATAAGGGTGTGTTAGAATTGAGATTTTTTAACTTGTGATTTGTTTTAAATAATTAATATCTCTTAAATTAAGGGTTTTTGGACTATGTGTTATATAACTTTATATACTCTAATTAGGATCTAAAATCGTTGGTTTAAATCTTTCGGGTAATAACCCCCGCGGTGTATATATTACCCTTTGAATTACCTTTTTCACGTTTTCTACAGCAATGCAGTCGACTGCAGCAATTTTGAAGCGCGACATTGCTACCGACTGCATTACTGTGGTAAATGTCAAAATCGAAGTTCCTGTCTGGATTTTGGCGTCCATTAAAAATAAATAATCAAAGGAGGTCATCGATCAAATGGCCCGGAGGACAAGCCATCGTTAACTGGTAGAGAATGCCTTATGGCATTAAGTCCGCCTCTTGTACTATAAGGTTTTTCTTTTGTGCAATAAAGATTAACCACTTTATTCATAAACTTTACGGGCCTGATTTAGTTCAATTATGTTTATCCCTTACTTACAAATACATAAGTTAAAGTGACAGATAAGGACAAACGATTATTACTATTATTAGCTAGGTAATTGAAGTTTGTAGCGCGTTTATGAATAAGGGGTTAAAGAAATAAAATAAATACAGATGATGAATATCGCTAGGTGCACGACTGGTGCGGCCCTCATTTTGGCGGACTTTCTACGTTAAATCTTATGGAGTAAAATTAGTTCAAGCGGCTGCCGCTAGTACTAATGGCGGACATTCCATAAGATTACCTGTGTTTGTGACGATCAGCGCCACTTCCCCCTCCACCGACTTCGCACCTTGCCAATATTATATCAAAGACGCCTGTACCTAATATAAACCGACCAAGTAACGAATTAGCTATACCATCATATTTAAAAAACTAATTTATGACGTTTTGCAACCTTCTTATTTTGGCAAATATATTCCGACACAGCCGGGTGGTATTTTATCTGTCCAATCTCGGTCCATTGTGTATTTGCGTCTCACATTTTGCTTAATGAGAGAGTGAGACGCAATGCATATTGGACAAAGATCTTAAACAAGTAGAATACCACCTCTTTCATTTGATAAACATAAAGAATAATGACAAAAGACTATGAACTCTAACTACTAGAATTAAAGTTGAGTTTTACTAACGTACATAATTATCTTTAATGTATTTTGACTGATTCTATTTCAATTTGACAGAAGCCCTGCCGTATTTATGGTCAATAAGGTCTACTGGCCTTAAAATTGTGTATGAAATTACAAGCAAATATCAGCTTAAAGAATGATAGTGTTAACGTTAGTTTGGTAACGTTAGTTTATAATGTGAATTGGGTAACGTTAACAAGCCCTGCAATAAAAAGTAAAATTACCGGTAAAATTAACGTTAACTAGCTAACGTTATAATAATGTTAAGTTATCAAGTATCGTTACCATTTACTACCGGTAATAAGGTATTTTTATGATTTTAACGTTAAGTAACGTTACTTTATAATGTGAATTGGTAACGTTAACAAGCCCTGCTCTCATGGTTGTTTCCAGTGAGAATGCTCAATTTTATATAACTTTGAATGTTTATTGTAATTCAGCTTGACTATGGCTTATTACTACTGCACTAGTCGTGTTCTATGTAACTGAGTTAAGTATTACCTATTATAACTTTTATGACATTAAATTCCATAATATTTTTCAATCTTTGAAGGAATATAACTGGATAACAAGCAAGGTGAAGTAAGTCGGTTAAAACATCGAGGGATTAATTGCCAATCAGCGTCCCTTTAGCACTAGCAAAATCACAAGGAATCATCAGATATTCTCCTTTTTTTTCAAGAATAAAAAACTGGTTTTTCGCAAATTTATCAAGTGGAAATAGAGGATGCTGTTAATTAGATTTAAACTGCTATGTAGAAATGAACACCACGCACTATGCACTCTTACGCCAATAAAATGTTTAATATAAATAATTATAAATTATATTAAGGATAAGTTTATCAAGTAAAGTATTTCATACAAAAACAGCAAAGGTATGAAAAATCACGGAGCAAATATAAATCGCACCAACCTCACTAATAATTAAGTTCAAGTTGGTTACCCGCGCGCTGTGTAAAATATACTTATAATCTGACTTGATTTACGAGGTGCAATAAGCCTATCTACTTATAAAACTATTTGAAATCAACTACGGCTTTTCCCCCAGTCTAATTAGACCCCGAATTTCTTTAAAGTTATTCGTAGGCGTAGTTCAGAATTTATACTAGACGTACCGATTTAGCTGCTGCAGTATACTTTGTAAGGATCTACTTGCGGCCGCCTCATTGCCCTCCTGTATTTTCCGCTACATGTCTTATCCAATGCATCGGTGGACAAATCGGTATACGATGTAGGTACTAAACAATTGATTTAAGTATAGAGTTAATAAAAATATACTTCAATATGGTGTGCAGATTTATAAGGTGATTATATCCCTGTCCTATTTCTTTCTAACTTAATCTATTTCTGTCTCTGTTCTTGTTTCTCTGTCGTTAAGCAATGGGAACAGTCCAGTTATTAGCCCGCTTCGCTGGCTGCAAAACCTGGCTTGATTTACGAAGTGCAAGGAGCCGGCGGCGCGCGCCTCATTGGCATCGTCCTCAATTTTCCGCTATATGCATCACCCGTCGCATCGATGGCAGTGCAGTCGTTCTATGATAAAGGATTGATTTCTGTAGCACTAAGACACATTTTCACAGTTTTTAGGTGTTCTCAAAGACGGGCTCAAAATGTGCTGCAACTGAGTTGCACCTTTACCTCTGAACGCAACTTTGTGTTTTGAGTACCTACCAGTACGCGTAATTTATACAATCTTAGATCTACAGTAGGCACAGTTGCTAAGATACTTGTAGGTACCTATACCTATCCAAAATTACATGATGTTAGCTTAGTTGTGGTAAAAAATTGGGTTCCATTTTTTATGACTTATGAGTTTTTCGGAACTTATGTACGAAATATCATTTGATATTTACCACTAGCTTTTCGGTGAAGGAAAACATCGTGAGGAAACCTGCATACATCTGCGAAGAAATTAAAAGGTGTATGTGAAGTCCCCAATCCGCATTGGGCTAGCGTGGGGACTATAGCCCAAGCCCTCTCGCACACGAGAAGAGGCCTGTGCCCAGCAGTGGGACGCATATAGGCTCACATTATTATTATTATTATTTATTAATGTTTCTTTCCATTTGTATTAAAATTATCGTTTTTCAATTAAGTTCGGTGTTATTTTCTCAATGGAAATAATTAATTCCATATTTATCTCTCTGTGAATATTGCACGGATGCACACTTCCTATGCAATTCACAATACTGTCCGCCGTAATAGCCATTGAAAAGCTCATTCAGTTGTTAACCATATTCTCGTGCCATAAATTCGAAATTCTAACATTTCTAACTGGGTTTGCCATGGCTGTTACGACTTCTATGCGTAGTAGGTAGAGCATAGCCCAGTGCCCAGTATGGCAAAGTGCAGGGCAAGGCGCAGGCTGTGGCAGTGTGGACGCTTCATTGCACTGTGATTTCCCGCCACATGTGTCAACCAACGCATCGGCAGACAAATCTGTAGTTTGATTTGAAGTGACCGAAGTCGATGTGAATGCGTAAGCTATTGCGTACTAGGTTTATAGTAATAAGACATGTAATTGCGTGGCAGATTTGATTGACTTCAGACTTTTTGGTTATTGGATACGGAGGAGCGCGTTTAATTTTAGCTTGAAGTAGAAAATAGCTTATGTAGGTATGAATTAGGGCTCACGGTCGCGTCCGGGTTTCGTGCACCCGTTGCCGGGGCCCCGTTCTCGTGCTACACGAAACCGGATTTGTGGCCCGTTCGGAACGGGTAATTAGGGTCCGTGTAATTGAAGTCCGGGTACCCGTGTTACCCGTGTGTCCGGATCCACGGATATTAATTACACGCGGGTTCGGCCTGTTCTCGACGTACAATGACGATCGGACGCGTTCTTTATAAGAGCGAAGAACGAAAATTAGTATCAATAACGAAAAATAAATGTTTAATATAAACCTCATGGACAAATTTAGACGCACGAAAAAAAAGGTTTTAATTACAGCATCAAAATAATTTATTTATTTATTTTTATACTTTATTGCACATAAAAAAGAAAAAAGAGTAGGTAGGTACAACATGCTGACTTAATGCCGCTAATGGACCTAATTTCAAAATTAGTAATTAAACTTTATTTTGCAACTAGGTAAAACTATACATAAATGTAAACAACTGAATTCAGATTAGAAACGTTGACCGGCGGTGTGGCAAACTAAAACCTTATTAATGACTAATGAGTACTTGTGAGTTCAAAAGCTGCCCCCTCTAAATCACTCTTATCTTGTTTGTAAAACAGCACGGCTAATTCTTCAACTTTCCAAACAAAAGGTATGCCTGGCAAAATACCAGTGTCAAAGGGAATCAGGGTGTCAGTGTCCATATTATCAGTAAAAATTGCCACGGCGAACCATTTCTTTATCTGCACGTGCGACGTTAATCCTACTTACTTCTTTACTACAAAACAAAAGGCTGCTGCCCTAATTGATAACAAATAACTTAATAGTTCTTTCACTTCACACGACACGACTTCAAAGACGTTTTATTTATTTTAAGTATCTCTATCAATATTTAGTACAAGTAGTTAGGTACCTAAATACCATAAAAATAATTAATAATTATGAAGAAGCTATCCAGTTGCACCTGTCTGCCTAATCCTGATTATAATAGTAGTAGCCGAGCTATTTGCAACATAATATACTGAGCCTTCTTAAACTTGGTAGTAGACAACCTAGAGAGGAAACCTCATATGATTAAACTAATACAAAAAAAAAAACACTACATAAATAATAGGCGTTAAAGCTGTAACATAATAAAAAAAAATTTATCTTTATCTTTCTCTTAGGTAATCTATATATAACAATAAAAATCTATACATGATTTTTCTAAGTTGTAAGCCATAAAGTTGTATTTTTCTTAGTTTTTTTTTTAAATAAACAGTTTATTTTTTTTAATAAAACCAGTAGTGTGCCGAATACAAGAATACTGTAGGTACTAGTTTTGTATTCAATAACGCCCTTACTCGAATACATATAATCATTATAAATGTAACCGGTGCAAAAAATATAACTCGACATTGATTCAAATATATTTAAGTACCTAACCCCTATTCGTACGCAATATAACATAATTTTTAACATTTTATAATGAATTAATGATACCTAGGTACTTATTTCTTTCAACTCAAAACTCAAACCGGCCCGCGTGGGTCGGTCCACTCGGTCCGTCGGCGCCGTGTATTCAATACCCGAACGGAGCCGAGATCCGGATTCGAACGCACTACACGGGGGAACGGACTACACGGGGGAACGGACTACACGGGGACGGACTTCGACGGGTTCGGGTAGTTCGGACGCTTAGCACCGCCGGGGCTAAGAACACGGACGCACGGGTTGGCGGGTAGAACGGATATCGGGAGCCCTAGTATGAATAGATTATTACCTACTATTTCAAAAATTCATAAGTATTTATTTATTCCAGCAATTCCTTTATACGTGAATGCTAATAAATTTATTTAGGTATTATATTTAAAACATATTTGCATATAATCACTAAAATAACTAAGAAATACGAAAATTCAAAATAGGTACATAATTATATCCATTTTTACCTTTTATAGTGAATAATGGTTAATGGTACCTATTAAGTACCTACATGACATTGACCCCAAGCCGTTTGAAATGTATTTACACCGTTTAAATTTTAATTTTAAACCTAAGACATGTATAAAAGAAAACCATACTTTGTGTTATTATTCTCTAAATTCTAGAAGATTATGTTATAAACTATTTTCAGAAGAATTCTGCATAACATAGCAAGATAAAATGTGTAATAAGTTAAATATAGGTATCAATATCTATACTTTTTACGCTATAAATAGACTTTTGAAGAAAATTATTTTTTTATAATAAATACTAGTTTAAAAAAAAATGCCGTTGGAGGTCATGATGTGATTCGTGTACCTTAATAATAAATGAATTTTGGGATGTTGATTCGACGATCATTGTCTCGATAGTTGTTTCAGCGAACGGTCTAATAGCGAAGAGTCTCGACCAACATCTTGAGAGACTCTCGCTAGGTGGTTGGATCAAGGGCCAGTCGATGCAGAAGGCGGTGATCTTGGACACGGCGCGGATAGTCCGCCGGTTCCTCTCTCTGCGGCCCTGACCACCGGCAGCTTGGGCCTTGCCCCGCTGCTGGCGGCATCCTAGGTTAGGTTTTTTTAATATGTGTATAAGTATTTTGTATTGTTTTTGTAAGTGTTTTTGTATTTTAGTTTTATATCCATATTATAAAATAACCTAACTTAAGATGAGAAATAAATAAAATGAATATTATAATTATAATTGTATCAATATGTGACATGATTGTTCCATTACTAAGTACCTTCTGAGCTGACCGATTACACGCATTGTTTTGCCTTTAATCTTCTTCGCACTTATACCTTGAAAGGTACCTAATATGTCTTTCATCTCACGTAATACTTTTCATTACCTATAATATTCTACTTATAATTACGCTGAAATGGAAAACGAGGTCTTCTCACGCAACATGATTTCCCTTTGTCTTATATTCAATCACGAAATACATTAATTATGAACACTAATGGACCGTTAATAATGAACATAGTTTGCGTGGGTATTGTCCCATTCTTATGTCAGCGAATTAAGAACTATGAGACATATTTTTGAGTAGGTAAGTTATAAGCATATTTTTACACTTGACTTTTAGGACTTGTCATGCAAAAAAAAACATATTTGTGCGTTCCGTCACTATCATATTTGTGTTAAGGATGAGAGGTATAATTCTCATTCATTCAACTGCATTTGTTCATGCAGCAGGTAACAATTTTTGAAGTAAAAACTTCTTTAGTGGCGCTGTGCACTTTTTGAAGTGGGGAAAAAATGTTAAACTCGCGACAGATCAGACCTGATCGAACAATGTCATTGACTTTTTTCTTTATTGATTTAAATGCCATCTAGTGAGTTTCGCTGTAACTGGTATTAATATAACTCGAGTACTAACAGTGATGTGCTTGGGGGTTTCAAGTAATGCGACCAAATAACGCTAGATGGCGTTAACCTCAATTATACATAGTACTGCAAACATTTTGCAGTAGTAATTGAGTTTTCACTTCTGCCGGCACTCCCGGCACAACCCGTTGTTTTTTTTAAGGCAAAGATCATGGATTTGCTAATATAATACCTACATTTAGTTTCAAGTTATCTACTCAAATACTAAGAGACGATATAAAAAGCAGCGATATTTTTAGTCGCATGTTGTAACTTATAAACCTCCTTCAGCTCTAATAATTATTAATCGTTATTAAGACCTGACACATTTTGATCAAATTATAATTTGATTAGCATGAACTTTTGTGGAGTTTCTGACCGGCAAGAATGTAATTTGCATGTTGCATAAAAAATAGGTAAAAGTTTTATTGAGTTGTAAGAACTGACTGTTGAAATACTATTTGTTCAATGCAACCTTATTTAGTCAAGAAAACGTATCTAATCTACGAATTTAAAATGACGTGTGGATGTGTGTTACCAATTTTAGATGGTAAACAAATTGGAACTCACCCAAAATTGAATGCAAATTGGCAAATCGTTGAGCCGCTTCGTTTTAAAATAAAACTGTAAATATTCAACGTTAACGCTGTCCTTTCAGAAAAACGCCGCCGACAGCCCGTAGCAGAACCATAGAGAAATAAAGTAAGACAAGAGTGCTCACTCCATACATCAGTAAGACTATTAATTTCAATGTCTACATCTAGCATCGAGTAGCGGAACTATCAGTACTGCTACTTGACAATAGATGTAGCACCAACCGGCCGGAAAGTCTTATCTCAACAGCATAAGACTTTCCGGTCGGTGCTACATCGATTGTCAAGTAGCAGTACTGATAGTTCCGCTACTCGATGCTAGATGCTAATAGTCTTTTTGGTACTAAAATTGATGTATGGAGTGAGCAATCTATGTATTTTTTTTTCTCTATGGCAGAACGCAAATAAAGCCGTTTTCAATTTACGCGCATATTGCAGTTGGCTGCAATTGGCTTAAAGCGGGCCTCTGTTCGCGCGGACTGTAACGCAGCGGAAAATTGGCTCAAAATGGACGGATCTTAATGTTTTAGAGATACGGTGTCGTATTGGAAAAGCTGTTGTTGCTGTTATTTTATTCTAAATAATTTCACTCGGGTTTGTTGTATAAATCCGTACCTGAGAGGCATAACACTGTAAGTCTATTTTTTGTGATTTTCTGTTTTTTACAGTATCGTACATAATTTCTGATGCTCCATCGATCCATAAAACTATATTTATCGATAATACTACCAATTCGAAGTTTTTCAAATGCATTTTACTGTAAGTGTATAACCCTCTGGGAAACATTTTGATGTAAGTGAAATACAGTAAAATGCTACTAGGTTCATTTTAAGGTATGTCCAGAGAGTTTACGGTTCTGAGTGCACAATTTCACATACACTATAATGCTAGGCATATTGTAAAGCATTTTACTGTATTTATGTCCTGAGCCTGACTAAAATTAAAATTTACATATTATACTCAGTTTAAGTTGATTATAATGGTCATTTGCATTTAAACGGACTTGTTATTGTTATAAAAATGATATTACAGTATTTTCAATCACGTTAAGGATCTTTAATATTACTGTAACTCCTCGAATTTGAAATAAGCTTAGCACTGTATGTGGGGTAATTTTTTTACTTTTATTGAAAAATATATCTTATACTTAATTACAAAATGATAACTCGAAAGTAACACATAATAATGTCAAATATATTTAAAGTTGATTAATTTAAAAAATTGTGACACAAACCTCTTGTGTGTCATTTTATGTTGTTCGAAAATCCTTGTAACACAAATTTTGACACAAAATCGCTTCTACTGTAAAATTACTAAAATGGCACTTACAGTGTTATGCCTCTTAGGTACGGAAATTAAGATTTTTGGGCACTAATTTTCAGTTAGATTAGGCGATTACAGAGTAAGTACACTTATTCATATCATTATTATGGGTGTACATTTGCATCTTGGTTTCTTTATTTGCTACATCCAACATCGTATATGTAAAAGCTCAAATTAAATAGGGACGCATATAAAACAATGAGAAGTAATAAGTATATCAGAAAACAATTCTCTAGTTGACCTGAATAGCATTCCGTTACAACCTGTCTCCATGGATACTCTGAAACTATCTGAATCACAATAAACGTGAATATAAACTGAGATACGAGGTCGTTCTCGCTACATCAGATGTAGATCCTGTGCTAAAAGACAGTGTCATATGCAGGACCCGTTTTCATCATAGACAGCTAACTTGGAAAACTTTAGAGCGGTGCAGTGGTTTGGACGGTAGCTGATAGGCAATCAAAATTTACATCAAGTTCAATGCATCTGAATTGAAACCCCGTCATCCATAGTTTTTGTGGAGTGACTGCTATCTACGCTTCATGCGTTATTTTATCATGGATGAATAATACTCGTATCATAAGTAACTCTACGAAATATATTTGTTGTACCACTTGTATATGAAAGATTAATGTATGATAACATTAATCTTTCATATGAACGCGGATCTACAGTTGGGATTGAGATTACTAATTAACTTGTATTCAATGCTTAATAATTAATTTGTATTCAATGCTTACTGCAAGGATCCACGTTCTGGCATACGAGAGGTTAAATATACTTGGTCAACCAGATCCTAACAGTAGAAAAAGGCGGCAAATTTGAAAAATGTAGGCGCGAAAGGTCCCATAGAAAATTTGAATTTCGCGCCTTTTTTTACTCACAAGATTTGGTTGACCAGCTATAAACAATTTGTGTACCAGCTATCTCAGACAATTGGTACAGAAGTTGCGCGGTGATTGTGTAGTAGATGGTAACTGAGTTGTGGGACTACAACTAGTTTATAAATTACATTTATTACTTAACACAATCATCAGCTTCATGTAGCCAAACTTTTAACCAGTTCATAGCTGACCCAAGTACCTTCTTACAAACCGCGTTTATAGTTAAACGGTAGACCTAAAGCCACTTGTAGCGTAACATTAATGAAACTACAATAAAGATGATTGGTATTAAAACTGTACAACTTTTTTATTTTATTTTATGGGGTAAAATAAAACTAGTAGGTATTAAATTGTTGAAAAGGGTGTCGAACTGGCTGAAACGACTATTCGCATTTAACAACTGCAACTTGGCAACTTGATTGCTTTTTGAGCGCGCGGAAACTAGCAATTTGTTTCCTATTTACGCACAAACTAAGTTGCTGATTCACTCCCATTCACTGCATATCACAAATTTGGGTCATGAAAAAATATAATAAAAATATTTGGGCTCCTGTTTCCTATTTTTAATACCATTTTCCTGTAGTCGCGGCAGCTAAACATTTTGCTATTACATAATTTTCTTTCTAATACATTTTTGTTTTATCAGCGTTTGCAGTTGGTTTATCTTATAGCATGGTTTTATTTATAAAATTTTCACTTTGCGGCTTTAGTACTGATACTAATACAAGTGTGATAGCCGCGTAATTGATTTAAAAAATATTTATTTAGTTACATATTTGTATTTGGTGACAATAGGACATGGAATAAGGATAAAAGTTAGACTTTGACCAAGATAACTTTGCAGACACTTAGCTGTAAGAACGATCCCAAATATATACATATGTATACATATGTATATACATATGTATATACATATGTTTATATAACCTATAAGCTCCATACTTAACCTAGCACTTGTCTTGAAAACTTAGTGTAATCCGACTTTAAGAACGTCCCATTAAAAATCCTCAAAACAAAAACTATACACCTAGCCTGTCAACTTATCCACTGCACGTCAACAGTGTGTCGACACAATCTGTCACAAGGTTCCTAATCCGACCCACCTTCCCGAGCTTCCAATTTATTACCTACCTATTCAAGTTTATGAATCAGACGAATGCGCCGAAAGGAACGCTCCGGGGACTACCACTTTATTGTTTTATGTCACGGGTAACAGTCCAATTTGTTTATTCACTTCTGTCACCCTTTTCATCCGGACAGGGATGATATATGGCTGAAAAAATTTGGCGGTAAACGTCAACATGTTGAAAAATGGTTTTGTGATGTGTCCAGATTAGGCCGCTGCCTAATCTGACCCGCTGGACAGATTCTCATTCATAGGTACGTTGACTTTTTGGATAATGTTGGGTTAGCGAGTACATTAATTGCCCTAAGCAGATTTACGGTGCTTGGTTCATCGTTTTCATGGGAGATATTTAGGTAGATTAAATACAATCTTACTCAGGCCTCCATAAATATCTTGTGCCCACGGATTTTTTTTTTGACGTTTACCTAATTGTCACGTGTGATTTACAAAAAAAAAAAATGATTTTACAAGAAGCTTTGATTTTAAAATTAGCCAGCGTTGTACGTGAAAAGATATTCTAAGCCAAGACAAATAAATTGTAGAAATTATGCATAATAAATACTGGGCCTGAATTGATTACAGCAGATTATACACCGACCGCAAATTACAAAATTTCTTAAACCACGTAAAGTAGATCGACCTCTAATTGCGGATTGAGGTTGAGTCTATTTCGGGACAAATTGGCGGCTATTACAGAGAAAATTTATGGAAAGGAAATAACCAGAAATGTGTCGTATGAAACAAGAATAACAACTAGTATATAGATTAAAAATATAAAAATTTCTCAAATATATTGCAAATAAATTAGATTCTTTTTTAAAATGGACATTTAAAAAATCCTGACTGTTGTATGAACATAATCAAAATTAATGTATATTTCTTATGCAAAATTTAATTTTAACACATTGTATATTTTCAAAATTCTTCTCATATTCATGTGGTCTCTGGTTTTTTTAAACACAGATTTTTCTGCTAAAATGTCCATATATCTATATATATAAATGCAAGTGTCCTGACTGACTGACTGACTGACTGACTGATTCATCAACGCAGAGCCGAAACTACAAAAGATAGAAAGTTGAAATTTGCACACTAGGTTGCATTTATAAAGTGTACAAGAGATAAGAAGCGATTTTGAAAAATTCAACCCCTAAGGGGGTTAAAAAGGGGATGAAAAGTTGTATGGGGAACAAGTTTTATTTTAAGCTAAGAATTTGAAACTTTGTAAAAATGTATTATATTAAAAAACAAGAAAACTAATTTCAGCGTTTTTGAAAATTCAACCCCCAAGGGGGTGAAAAAGGGGTTAAAAGTTTGTATGGTGATCAAATATTTTTGTGAGTGTGGGACTTGAAACTTTGCATATGGGGATATTATTATAAGACAGGAAAAGTAATTTCAGCGTTTTTGAAAATTCATCCCCTAACAGGGTTAAAAAGGGGTTGAAAGTTTGAATCCATTACAAATGCTTTGAAACTTCTTAGAAAGGCATAATAGCCGATTACAAAAAAAAAGTAATTGCAGCGTTTTTGGAAATTCAACCCCTAAGGGGGTTAAAAAGGGGATGAAAGTTCGTCTTGGGGTGCAAATTTTATTTTGATCTAGGAACTTGAAACTTTGCAAAAAGGTATTAAATTAAAATACAAGAAAACTAATTTTATCGTTTTTGAAAATTCATCCCCCAAGGTGGTGAAAAAGGGGTTGAAAGTTTGTATGGAGATCAAATATTTTTGTGAGTGTGGGACTTGAAACTTTGTATATGGGGATATTATTATAAGACAGGAAAAGTAATTTCAGCGTTTTTGAAAATTCATCCCCTAACAGGGTTAAAAAGGGGTTGAAAGTTTAAATCCATTACAAATGCTTTGAAACTTCTTAGAAAGGCATAATAGCCGATTACAAAAAAAAGTAATTGCAACGTTTTTGGAACCCTAAGGGGGTTAAAAAGGGGATGAAAGTTCGTCTTGGGGTGCAAATTTTATTTTGATCTAGGAACTTGAAACTTTGCAAAAAGGTGTTAAATTAAAATACAAGAAAACTAATTTCAGCGTTTTTGAAAATTCATCCCCTAAGGTGGTGAAAAAGGGGTTGAAAGTTTGTATGGATATCAAATATTTTTTCGAGCGCGGGACTTTAATCTTTGCATTTGGGGATATTATTAGAAGACAAGAAAAGTAATTTCAGCGTTTTGTAAAATTCATCCCCTAATAGGGGTTAAAAAGGGGTTGAAAGTTCGTATAGGGTTCAAATTTTATTTTAAGCTAGGAACTTGAAACTTTGTAAAAAGTTATTAAATTAAAATACAAGAAAACTAATTTCAGTGTTTTTGAAAATTCATCCCCTAAGGTGGTGAAAAAGGGGTTGAAAGTTTGTATGGATATCAAATATATTTTCGAGCGCGGGACTTGAGTCTTTGTATTTGGGGATATTATTAGAAGACAGGAAAAGTAATTACAGCGTTTTGTAAAATTCATCCCCTAACAGGGTTAAAAAAGGGTTTAAAATTCGTATAGGTTTCAAATTTTATTTTAAGCTAAGAACTTGAAACTTCGTAAAGAGATATATTTTTAATATGCAAGAAAACTATTTTCTGCGTTTTTGAAAATTCATCCCCTAAGGTGGTGAAAAAGGGGTTGAAAGTTTGTATGGATATCAAATATTTTTTCGAGCGCGGGACTTGAATCTTTGCATTTGGGGATATTATTAGAAGACAAGAAAAGTAATTTCAGCGTTTTGTAAAATTCATCCCCTAATAGGGTTAAAAAGGGGTTGAAAGTTCGTATAGGGTTCAAATTTTATTTTAAGCTAGGAACTTGAAACTTTGTAAAAAGTTATTAAATTAAAATACAAGAAAACCAATTTCAGTGTTTTTGAAAATTCATCCCCTAAGGTGGTGAAAAAGGGGTTGAAAGTTTGTATGGATATCAAATATTTTTTCGAGCGCGGGACTTGAGTCTTTGTATTTGGGGATATTATTAGAAGACAGGAAAAGTAATTTCAGCGTTTTGTAAAATTCATCCCCTAACAGGGTTAAAAAAGGGTTTAAAATTCGTATAGGTTTCAAATTTTATTTTAAGCTAAGAACTTGAAACTTCGTAAAGAGATATATTCTTAATATGCAAGAAAACTATTTTCTGCGTTTTTGAAAATTCATCCCCTAAGGTGGTGAAAAAGGGGTTGAAAGTTTGTATGGATATCAAATATTTTTTCGAGCGCGGGACTTGAATCTTTGCATTTGGGGATATTATTAGAAGACAAGAAAAGTAATTTCAGCGTTTTGTAAAATTCATCCCCTAATAGGGTTGAAGGTTCGTATAGGGTTCAAATTTTATTTTAAGCTAGGAACTTGTAACTTTGTAAAAAGTTATTAAATTAAAATACAAGAAAACTAATGTCAGCGTTTTTGAAAATTCATCCCTTAAGGTGGTGAAAAAGGGGTTGAAAGTTTGTATGGATATCAAATATTTTTTCGAGCGCGGGACTTGAGTCTTTGTATTTGGGGATATTATTAGAAGACAGGAAAAGTAATTTCAGCGTTTTGTAAAATTCATCCCCTAACAGGGTTAAAAAAGGGTTTAAAATTCGTATAGGTTTCAAATTTTATTTTAAGCTAAGAACTTGAAACTTCGTAAAGAGATATATTTTTAATATGCAAGAAAACTATTTTCTGCGTTTTTGAAAATTCATCCCCTAAGGTGGTGAAAAAGGGGTTGAAAGTTTGTATGGATATCAAATATTTTTTCGAGCGCGGGACTTGAATCTTTGCATTTGGGGATATTATTAGAAGACAAGAAAAGTAATTTCAGCGTTTTGTAAAATTCATCCCCTAATAGGGTTGAAGGTTCGTATAGGGTTCAAATTTTATTTTAATCTAGGAACTTGTAACTTTGTAAAAAGTTATTAAATTAAAATACAAGAAAACTAATGTCAGCGTTTTTGAAAATTCATCCCTTAAGGTGGTGAAAAAGGGGTTGAAATTTTGTATAGATATCAAATATTTTTTCGAGCGCGGGACTTGAGTCTTTGTATTTGGGGATATTATTAGAAGACAGGAAAAGTAATTTAAGCGTTTTGTAAAATTCATCCCCTAACAGGGTTAAAAAGGGGTTGAAAGTTTGTACGGGTTTCAAATTTTATTTTAAGCTAGGAACTTGAAACTTCGTAAAAGGGTATTAAATTAAAATACAAGAAAACTAATTTCAGCGTTTTTGAAAATTCATCCTGTAAGGTGGTGAAAAAGGTGTTGAAAGTTTGTATTGATATCAAACATTTTTTCGAGCGCGGGACTTAAATCTTTGGATTTGGGGATATTATTAGAAGACAGGAAAAGTAATTTCAGCGTTTTGTAAAATTCATCCTCTAATAGGGTTTAAAAGGGGTTGAAGTTCGTATAGCGTTCAAATTTTATTTTAAGCTAGGAACTTGAAACTTTGTTAAAAGTTATTAAATTAAAATACAAGAAAACTAATTTCAGCGTTTTTGAAAATTCATCCTGTAAGGTGGTGAAAAAGGGGTTGAAAGTTTGTATTGATATCAAACATTTTTTCGAGCGCGGGACTTGAATCTTTGGATTTGGGGATATTATTAGAAGACAGGAAAAGTAATTTTAGCGTTTTGTAAAATTCATCCCCTAACAGGGTTAAAAAGGGGTTGAAAGTTTGTACGGGTTTCAAATTTTATTTTAAGCTGATGGTGGTGAAAAAGGGGTTGAAGATTTGTATAGAGGTCAAACATTCATTTGAGTGCGGGACTTTAATCGTTGTAAACTTTGTATATAGGCATATTATTAAAATACAAGAAAAGTAATTTCAGCGTTTGTAAAAATTCATCCCCTAAAATGGTTAAAAAGGGGTTGAAAGTTTGTATAGGGTTCAAATTTTATTTAAAGCTAGGAACTTCAAACTTCGTAAATAGGTAGTTAAGTAGTAGGTTTTATTAAATAGAGGACATGAAAATCTTCTGGTTGAGAGGGATTATATCATGTCTGTGAAGTTGGCATATCAAAGTCCAGCAGATCACGTTTTTTTTTGGAGTTCTATTAGCATGCACCATAGTTCTAGAGTTCCTGATACTTTTTAGCAATAGTTCTGGCGTTTTTATCGTAAAAACCAATTCTATGGAATTTCACAAAATGATATGCTAAGTTCACACACTAGCATATCATTTTGTTACTAATGGGATAAAAAAAATATCCTAGCCTCGACACGTAGTAACAAAGAGTTCCTGACACAAAAAAAGCATCTCTGAGAACATTAACTACAAATTTTATCTATTTGTGTAATTATGTGATATGCTAAGTTCACACGTGCTATGCTGAGGTTATTTAACAACGCACAGACGTATATTTGGTTCCAAACGAAAGCTCTTGCTCTATTGATTACAGAACTTAGGAGTTCTCGGTTTTAAATCAAGCGAGGAAGCAAAAAAAACATAACTTTCATAAAATTCAAATTTAAAAATTACACGTTCTATATACAAAAATATTTTTAAAAGTTCTAAGCGTATTTTTAATCTAAAATGATAGCTGTGTATTTAATGTATACAGAACTTAAGAGTGCCTGGCCCTAATGTGACAGTTAAAGTGTAGAAAACCATTTTCTTTGAAATTTTGACATTTTTCAATATAGAGACATAAATTGCTAAAATATTTTCAGGAGACTTAGGCTTGAATTTGCTCTTGTATGATAACTGTGTGTCTGTAGTATTAAAACAGCGGAGTTCCCGGCAATTGATAAACATTGAAAGCGAAATAAAAATTAAGTTTGAAATTTCGTTTTAGCCACATTACAGGTGTGCTATGCTGAAACATTTTCAAGATATTTAGGTTTCAATTAGGTCTTGTATGATAGCTGTATGTTCGTAGTATATTAAACAGAGGAATTCCCGGGAATTCATTCACTTTGAAAGAAATTAAATGTTAAGGTTGAAATGTCGATTTTGCCAAAACACATGCGTGCTATGCTGAAATATTTTCAGGAGATTTAAGCTTGAATTTGGTCTGGTATGATAGCTGTTTGTTCGTAGTATATTAAACAGCGGAGTTCCTGGCAGTAGATACACAATGAAATGTAAATAAAAATTAAGGTTGAAATGTCGATTTTGCCAAAACACATGCGTGCTATGCTGAAATATTTTCAGGAGATTTAAGCTTGAATTTGGTCTGGTATGATAGCTGTTTGTTCGTAGTATATTAAACAGCGGAGTCCCTGGCAGTAGATACACATTGAAATGTAAATAAAAATTAAGTTTGAAATTTCAATTTATCCAAATAACATGTGTACTATGCTGAAACAATTACAGGATATAATACTTGAATTTGGTCTTGTACGATAGCTGTGTGTCTTATGTATTTAAAACAGCGGAGTTCCCGGATATTGATACACTTTAAAAAAGAAATAAAAATTAAGTTTAAAATTTTGACTTATCCAAATTATTCCACATTACAGGTGTGCTATGCTGAAACATTTTCAGGATATAATACTTGACTTTCATCTTGTATGATAGCTGTGTGTATATAGTATTTAAAACAGCGGAGTTCCCGGCAATTGATAAACTTTGAAAGAGAAATAAAAATTAAGTTTAAAATATCGTCTTATCCAAATTTATCCAAAAAACATGTGTGCTATGCTGAAACATGTTCAGGATATAATACTTAAATTTGGTCTTGTACGATAGCTGTGTGTCTGTTCTATTTAAAACAGCGGAGTTCCCGGCAATTAATACACTTTGAAAGGGAAAAAAAATTAAGTTTGAAATTTCGTTTTAGCCACATTACAGGTGTGCTATGCTGAAATATTTTCAGGAGATTTTGGCTTCAATTAGGTCTTATATGATAGCTGTATGTTCGTAGTATGTAAAAAAGTGGAGTTCTAGGCAATTGAAACACTTTGAAAGAAATGACAAAATACTGTTTAAAATTTCGACTAATCCAAATTATTCCAAAGTACAGGTGTGCTATGCTGAAACATTTTCAGGATATAATACTTAAATTTGGTCTTGTACGGTAGCTGTGTGTCTGTTCTATTTAAAACAGTGGAGTTCCCGGCAATTAATAAACTTTGAAAGAGAAATAAAAATTAAGTTTGAAATTTCGTTTAAGCCACATTACAGGTGTGCTATGCTGAAACATTTTCAGGAGATTTAGGCTTCAATTAGGTCTTATATGATAGCTGTATGTTCGTAGTATGTAAAAAAGTGGAGTTCTCGGCAATTGATTCACTTTGAAAGACATGACAAAATTAAGTTTAAAATTTCGACTAATCCAAATTATTCCAAAGTACAGGTGTGCTATGCTGAAACATTTTCAGGATATAATACTTAAACTTGGTCTTGTACGTTAGCTGTGTGTCTGTTCTATTTAAAACAGCGGAGTTTCCGGATATTGATACACTTTGAAAGAGAAATAAAAAATAAGTTTAAAATTTCGACTAATCCAAATTATTCCAAATTACAGGTGTGCTATGCTGAAGCATTTTCAGGATATAATACTTTTATTTGGTCTTGTACGATAGCTGTGTGTATATAGTATTTAAAACAGCGGAGTTCCCGGCAATTGATAAACTTTGAAAGAGAAATAAAAATTAAGTTTAAAATATCGTCTTATCCAAATTTATCCAAAAAACATGTGTGCTATGCTGAAACATGTTTAGGATATAATACTTAAATTTGGTCTTGTACGATAGCTGTGTGTATGTTCTATTCAAAACAGCGGAGTTCCCGGCAATTGATACACATTGAAAGAGAAATAAAAATTAAGTTTGAAATTTCGTTTTAGCCACATTACAGGTGTGCTATGCTGAAATATTTTCAGGAGATTTAGGCTTCAATTAGGTCTTGTTTGATAGCTGTATGTTCGTAGTATGTAAAAAAATGGAGTTCTCGGCAATTGATTCACTTTGAAAGAAATTACAAAATTAAGTATGAAGTTTCGACTAATCCAAATTATTTCAAATTACAGGTGTGCTATGCTGAAATATTATCAGGATATAATAGTTGAATTTGGTCTTGTACGATAGCTGTGTGTCTGTTGTATTTAAAACACCGGAGTTCCCGGCAATTGATACACTTTGAAAGCGTAATAAAAATTAAGTTTGAAATTTCGTTTTAGCCACATTACAGGTGTGATATTCTGAAACATTTTCAGTAGATTTAGGCTTCGATTAGGTCTTGTATGATAGCTGTATGTTAGTAGTATGTAAAAAAGTGGAGTTCTTGGCAATTAATTCACTTTGAAAGAAATAACAAATTTAAGTTTGAAATTTCGACTAATCCAAATTATTCCAAAGTACAGGTGTGCTATGCTGAAACATTTTCAGGATATAATACTTGAATTTGGTGTTGTACGGTAGCTGTGTGTCTGTTCTATTTAAAACAGCGGAGTTCCCGTATATTTATACACTTTGAAAGAGAAATAAAAATAAACTTTAAAATATCGTCTTCTCCAAATTTATCCAAACAACAGGTGTGCTATGCTGAAACATTTTCAGGATATAATACCTAAGTTTAATTTTATATGATAGCTGTTTATATGTAGTATTTAAAACAGCGGAGTTCCCGGCAATTGATACACTTTGAAAGAGAAATAAAAATTAAGTTTAAAATTTCGACTTATCCAAATTTTTCCAAACTACGGGTGTGCTATGCTGAAATATTTTCAGGATATGATTCTTGAATTTAGTCTTTTACGGTAGCTGTCTGTCTGTTATATTTTAAACAGCGGGGTTCCCGGCAATTAGAACACATTGAAAGAGAAATAAACATTAAGTTTGATTTTTCGTTTTAGCCACATTACAGGTGTGCTATGCTGAAAAAAATTCAGGAGATTTAGGCTTCAATTAGGTCTTGTTTGATAGCTGTATGTTCGTAGTATGTAAAAAACTGGAGTTCTCGGCAATTGATTCACTTTGAAAGAAATAACAGATTTAAGTTTGAAATTTCGACTAATCCAAATTATTCCAAACTACAGGTGTGCTATGCTGAAACATTTTCAGGATATAATACTTGAATTTGGTCTTGGACGATAGCTGTGTGTCTGTTGTATTTAAAACACCGGAGTTCCCGGCAATTGATACACTTTGAAAGCGTAATAAATATTAAGTTTTAAATTTCGTTTTAGCCACATTACAGGTGTGCTATTCTGAAACATTTTCAAGAGATTTAGGCTTCAGTTAGGTCTTGTATGATAGCTGTATGTTCGTAGTATATAATAAACTGGAGTTCTCGGCAATTAATTCACTTTGAAAGGAATAACAGATTTAGGTTTGAAATTTCGACTAATCCAAATTATTCCAAAGTACAGGTGTGCTATGCTGAAACATTTTCAGGATATAATACTTGAATTTGGTCTTGTACGGTAGCTGTGTATCTGTTCTATTTAAAACAGCGGAGTTCCCGGCAATTGATACACTTTGAAAGAGAAATAAAAATTAAGTTTGAAATTTCGTTTAAGCCACATTACAGGTGTGCTATGCTGAAAAATTTTCAGGAGATTTAGGCTTCAATTAGGTCTTCTATGATAGTTGTATGTTCGTAGTATGTAAAAAAGTGGAGTTCTCGGCAATTGATTTACTTTTAAAGACATGACAAAATTAAGTTTAAAATTTCGACTAATCCAAATTATTCCAAAGTACAGGTGTGCTATGCTGAAACATTTTCAGGATATAATACTTGAATTTGGTCTTGTACGGTAGCTGTGTGTCTGTTCTACTTAAAACAGCGGAGTTCCCGGATGTTGATTCACTTTGAAAGAGAAATAAAAATTAAGTTTAAAATATCGTCTTCTCCAAATTTATCCAAACAACAGGTGTGCTATGCTGAAACATTTTCTGGATATAATACTTGAATTTGGTTTTGTACGGTAGCTGTGTATCTTATGTATTTAAAACAGTGGAGTTCCCGGATATTGATACACTTTGAAAGAGAAATAAAAATTAAGTTTAAAATTGTGACTTATCTAAATTTTTCCAAATTACAGGTGTGCTATGCTGAAACATTTTCAGGATATAATACCTAAATTTGATCTTGTACGATAGCTGTGTGTCTGTTCTATACAAAACAGCGGAGTTCCCCGCAATTGATACACATTGAAAGATAAATAAAAATTAAGTTTGAAATTTCGTTTTAGCCACAATACAGGTGTGCTATGCTGAAACATTTTCAGGAGATTTAGGCTTCAATTAGGTCTTGTATGATAGCTGTATGTTCGTAGTATGTAAAAAACTGGAGTTCTCAGCAATTGATTCACTTTCAAAGAAATAACAGATTTAAGTTTGAAATTTCGACTAATCCAAATTATTCCAAACTACAGGTGTGCTATGCTGAAAGATTTTCAGGATATAATACTTCAATTTGGTCTTGTACGATAGCTGTGTGTCTGTTGTATTTAAAAAACCGGAGTTCCCGGCAATTGATACACTTTAAAAGCGTAATAAATATTAAGTTTGAAATTTCGTTTTAGCCACATTACAACTGTGCTATTCTGAAACATTTTCAGGAGATTTAGGCTTCAATTAGGTCTTGTATGATAGCTGTATGTTCGTAGTATGTAAAAAACTGGAGTTCTCGGCAATTAATTCACTTTAAAAGAAATAACAGATTAAAGTTTGAAATTTCGACTAATCCAAATTATTCCAAAGTACAGGTGTGCTATGCTGAAACATTTTCAGGATATAATACTTGAATTTGGTCTTGTACGGTAGCTGTGTATCTGTTCTATTTAAAACAGCGGAGTTCCCGGATATTGATACACTTTGAAAGAGAAATAAAAATTAAGTTTAAAATATCGTCTTATCCAAATTTATCCAAACAACATGTGTGCTATGCTGAAACATGTTCAGGATATAATACTTAAATTTGGTCTTCTACCATAGCTACGCGTCTGTTCTATTTAAAAAAGCGGAGTTCCCGGCAATTGATACACTTTGAAAGAGAAATAAAAATTAAGTTTGAAATTTCGTTTAAGCCACATTACAGGTGTGCTATGCTGAAACATTTTCAGGAGATTTAGGCTTCAATTAGGTCTTATATGATAGCTGTATGTTCGTAGTATGTAAAAAAGTGGAGTTCTCGGCAATTGATTCACTTTGAAAGACATGACAAAATTAAGTTTAAAATTTCGACTAATCCAAATTATTCCAAAGTACAGGTGTGCTATGCTGAAACATTTTCAGGATATAATACTTAAACTTGGTCTTGTACGGTAGCTGTGTGTCTGTTCTATTTAAAACAGCGGAGTTTCCGGATATTGATACACTTTGAAAGAGAAATAAAAAATAAGTTTAAAATTTCGACTAATCCAAATTATTCCAAATTACAGGTGTGCTATGCTGAAGCATTTTCAGGATATAATACTTTTATTTGGTCTTGTACGATAGCTGTGTGTATATAGTATTTAAAACAGCGGAGTTCCCGGCAATTGATAAACTTTGAAACAGAAATAAAAATTAAGATTAAAATATCGTCTTATCCAAATTTATCCAAAAAACATGTGTGCTATGCTGAAACATGTTTAGGATATAATACTTAAATTTGGTCTTGTACGATAGCTGTGTGTATGTTCTATTCAAAACAGCGGAGTTCCCGGCAATTGATACACATTGAAAGAGAAATAAAAATTAAGTTTGAAATTTCGTTTTAGCCACATTACAGGTGTGCTATGCTGAAATATTTTCAGGAGATTTAGGCTTCAATTAGGTCTTGTTTGATAGCTGTATGTTCGTAGTATGTAAAAAAATGGAGTTCTCGGCAATTGATTCACTTTGAAAGGAATTACAAAATTAAGTATGAAGTTTCGACTAATCCAAATTATTTCAAATTACAGGTGTGCTATGCTGAAATATTATCAGGATATAATAGTTGAATTTGGTCTTGTACGATAGCTGTGTGTCTGTTGTATTTAAAACACCGGAGTTCCCGGCAATTGATACACTTTGAAAGCGTAATAAAAATTAAGTTTGAAATTTCGTTTTAGCCACATTACAGGTGTGATATTCTGAAACATTTTCAGTAGATTTAGGCTTCGATTAGGTCTTGTATGATAGCTGTATGTTAGTAGTATGTAAAAAAGTGGAGTTCTTGGCAATTAATTCACTTTGAAAGAAATAACAAATTTAAGTTTGAAATTTCGACTAATCCAAATTATTCCAAAGTACAGGTGTGCTATGCTGAAACATTTTCAGGATATAATACTTGAATTTGGTGTTGTACGGTAGCTGTGTGTCTGTTCTATTTAAAACAGCGGAGTTCCCGTATATTTATACACTTTGAAAGAGAAATAAAAATAAACTTTAAAATATCGTCTTCTCCAAATTTATCCAAACAACAGGTGTGCTATGCTGAAACATTTTCAGGATATAATACCTAAGTTTAATTTTATATGATAGCTGTTTGTATGTAGTATTTAAAACAGCGGAGTTCCCGGCAATTGATACACTTTGAAAGAGAAATAAAAACTAAGTTTAAAATTTCGACTTATCCAAATTTTTCCAAACTACGGGTGTGCTATGCTGAAATATTTTCAGGATATGATTCTTGAATTTAGTCTTTTACGGTAGCTGTCTGTCTGTTATATTTTAAACAGCGGGGTTCCCGGCAATTAGAACACATTGAAAGAGAAATAAACATTAAGTTTGATTTTTCGTTTTAGCCACATTACAGGTGTGCTATGCTGAAAAAATTTCAGGAGATTTAGGCTTCAATTAGGTCTTGTTTGATAGCTGTATGTTCGTAGTATGTAAAAAACTGGAGTTCTCGGCAATTGATTCACTTTGAAAGAAATAACAGATTTAAGTTTGAAATTTCGACTAATCCAAATTATTCCAAACTACAGGTGTGCTATGCTGAAACATTTTCAGGATATAATACTTGAATTTGGTCTTGGACGATAGCTGTGTGTCTGTTGTATTTAAAACACCGGAGTTCCCGGCAATTGATACACTTTGAAAGCGTAATAAATATTAAGTTTTAAATTTCGTTTTAGCCACATTACAGGTGTGCTATTCTGAAACATTTTCAAGAGATTTAGGCTTCAGTTAGGTCTTGTATGATAGCTGTATGTTCGTAGTATATAATAAACTGGAGTTCTCGGCAATTAATTCACTTTGAAAGGAATAACAGATTTAGGTTTGAAATTTCGACTAATCCAAATTATTCCAAAGTACAGGTATGCTATGCTGAAACATTTTCAGGATATAATACTTTAATTTGGTCTTGTACGGTAGCTGTGTGTCTGTTCTATTTAAAACAGCGGAGTTCCCGGATATTGATAAACTTTGAAAGAGAAATAAAAATTAAGTTTAAAATATCGTCTTATCCAAATTTATCCAAACAACATGTGTGCTATGCTGAAACATGTTCAGGATATAATACTTAAATTTGGTCTTCTACGATAGCTGTGCGTCTGTTCTATTTAAAACAGCGGAGTTCCCGGCAATTGATACACTTTGAAAGAGAAATAAAAATTAAGTTTGAAATTTCGTTTAAGCCACATTACAGGTGTGCTATGCTGAAAAATTTTCAGGAGATTTAGGCTTCAATTAGGTCTTCTATGATAGTTGTATGTTCGTAGTATGTAAAAAAGTGGAGTTCTCGGCAATTGATTTACTTTTAAAGACATGACAAAATTAAGTTTAAAATTTCGACTAATCCAAATTATTCCAAAGTACAGGTGTGCTATGCTGAAACATTTTCAGGATATAATACTTGAATTTGGTCTTGTACGGTAGCTGTGTGTCTGTTCTACTTAAAACAGCGGAGTTCCCGGATGTTGATTCACTTTGAAAGAGAAATAAAAATTAAGTTTAAAATATCGTCTTCTCCAAATTTATCCAAACAACAGGTGTGCTATGCTGAAACATTTTCTGGATATAATACTTGAATTTGGTTTTGTACGGTAGCTGTGTATCTTATGTACGAGGGGCGTTCAAAATATTCTCGGTATTGATATCTTACGACCTCTTCTAAAATTTCTTTCGTTACTGGCCGCTAAGGTTTATTCATTGACATTAAAAAAAAGTATAATTCGAACCGAGATAGTCTTTTGTTTTTCTGCAATTGCTGAACAAACATGAACATCCTGTGCGAATTGACAATGTTAACTAAATTAGAACATCGATGCGTGATAAAATTCTTGACAAAACAGGGTAAAAATCAAAAAACCATAAAAGAGGAAATGGATTGTGTTTACCGTGAGTCTGCTCCTTCTTTATCTACCATTCAAAAGTGGTCAAGCGAGTTTAAACGCGGAAGGGAGAGTATTGAAGATGACCCTAGACCTGGCCGGCCTGTAGTAGCTACTTCACAAGAAAATATTGATAAAGTGGAAAAACTTATATTGGAAGATGGTCGAGTGAAGGTAAAATCTATAGCACAAGTAACCAATCTCTCTATTGGTACCGTACATGATATTATACATGACCATCTTAATATGTCAAAAGTAAGTGCAAGATGGGTTCCGCGAATGCTGACTCGGCTTCAAAAAGACATGCGTGTAGCTTGTTGTTCCGATTTTATTGACCTGTGCGGTGAAAATCCTGATGAGGTGCTGCAAAGAATAGTTACTGGAGATGAAACCTGGGTTCATCATTATGACCCAGAGAGTAAACAAGAGTCCATGCAGTGGCACATTAAGGGTTCAGCTCATCCCAAGAAGTTGAAGGTCATCCCTTCAGCTGGCAAGGTCATGGCCACGATATTTTGGGATTGTGAAGGAGTATTACTAATCGATTATAAAGAAAAAGGTGTAAATATCACAGGACAGTACTACGCTAACATTCTACGTCAATTAAAGGATGTCATTAAAGAAAAGAGGCGAGGAAAGTTAACCAAAGGTATTCTGCTTCTGCATGACAACGCCCCCGTCCATACTGCTCATATTGCCAAGGCAGCTATTGTTGAACGTGGGTTTAAAACTGTTACTCACCCACCGTATAGTCCGGACTTAGCCCCCAGCGACTTCTTTTTGCTCCCCAATCTTAAAAAGGATCTGCGTGGAAATAAATTTTCTGACGATGAAGCATTGAAGGCGGCAGTGGAGGAGCATTTTTACACGAAAGATAAAAAATATTTTTACGAGGGATTAAAAAAAATAATTGATCGATCTTTTAAGTGTATGAACATAGGGGGGGAGTATATTGAAAAATAAAAATATCAAACTTTTCGTACTTGTTTGTTTTCATTCTCATACCGAGAATATTTTGAATACCCCTCGTATTTAAAACAGTGGAGGTCCCGGATATTGATACACTTTGAAAGAGAAATAAAAATTAAGTTTAAAATTGTGACTTATCTAAATTTTTCCAAATTACAGGTGTGCTATGCTGAAACATTTTCAGGATATAATACCTAAATTTGATCTTGTACGATAGCTGTGTGTCTGTTCTATACAAAACAGCGGAGTTCCCCGCAATTGATACACATTGAAAGATAAATAAAAATTAAGTTTGAAATTTCGTTTTAGCCACAATACAGGTGTGCTATGCTGAAACATTTTCAGGAGATTTAGGCTTCAATTAGGTCTTGTATGATAGCTGTATGTTCGTAGTATGTAAAAAACTGGAGTTCTCAGCAATTGATTCACTTTCAAAGAAATAACAGATTTAAGTTTGAAATTTCGACTAATCCAAATTATTCCAAACTACAGGTGTGCTATGCTGAAAGATTTTCAGGATATAATACTTGAATTTGGTCTTGTACGATAGCTGTGTGTCTGTTGTATTTAAAACACCGGAGTTCCCGGCAATTGATACACTTTAAAAGCGTAATAAATATTAAGTTTGAAATTTCGTTTTAGCCACATTACAGCTGTGCTATTCTGAAACATTTTCAGGAGATTTAGGCTTCAATTAGGTCTTGTATGATAGCTGTATGTTCGTAGTATGTAAAAAACTGGAGTTCTCGGCAATTAATTCACTTTGAAAGAAATAACAGATTAAAGTTTGAAATTTCGACTAATCCAAATTATTCCAAAGTACAGGTGTGCTATGCTGAAACATTTTCAGGATATAATACTTGAATTTGGTCTTGTACGGTAGCTGTGTATCTGTTCTATTTAAAACAGCGGAGTTCCCGGATATTGATACACTTTGAAAGAGAAATAAAAATTAAGTTTAAAATATCGTCTTATCCAAATTTATCCAAACAACATGTGTGCTATGCTGAAACATGTTCAGGATATAATACTTAAATTTGGTCTTCTACCATAGCTACGCGTCTGTTCTATTTAAAAAAGCGGAGTTCCCGGCAATTGATACACTTTGAAAGAGAAATAAAAATTAAGTTTGAAATTTCGTTTAAGCCACATTACAGGTGTGATATTCTGAAACTTTTTTAGGAGATTTAGGCTTCAATTAGGTCTTATATGATAGCTGTATGTTCGTAGTATGTAAAAAACTGGAGTTCTCGGCAATTGATTCACTTTGAAAGAAATAACAGATTTAAGTTTGAAATTTCGACTAATCCAAATTATTCCAAACTACAGGTGTGCTATGCTGAAATATTTTCAGGATATAATACTTGAATTTGGTCTTGGACGATAGCTGTGTGTCTGTTGTATTTAAAACACCGGAGTTCCCGGCAATTGATACACTTTGAAAGCGTAATAAATATTAAGTTTTAAATTTCGTTTTAGCCACATTACAGGTGTGCTATTCTGAAACATTTTCAAGAGATTTAGGCTTCAGTTAGGTCTTGTATGATAGCTGTATGTTCGTTGTATATAATAAACTGGAGTTCTCGGCAATTAATTCACTTTGAAAGGAATAACAGATTTAGGTTTGAAATTTCGACTAATCCAAATTATTCCAAAGTACAGGTGTGCTATGCTGAAACATTTTCAGGATATAATACTTGAATTTGGTCTTGTACGGTAGCTGTGTGTCTGTTCTATTTAAAACAGCGGAGTTCCCGGATATTGATAAACTTTGAAAGAGAAAGAAAAATTAAGTTTAAAATATCGTCTTATCCAAATTTATCCAAACAACATGTGTGCTATGCTGAAACATGTTCAGGATATAATACTTAAATTTGGTCTTCTACGATAGCTGTGCGTCTGTTCTATTTAAAACAGCGGAGTTCCCGGCAATTGATACACTTTGAAAGAGAAATAAAAATTAAGTTTGAAATTTCGTTTAAGCCACATTACAGGTGTGCTATGCTGAAAAATTTTCAGGAGATTTAGGCTTCAATTAGGTCTTCTATGATAGTTGTATGTTCGTAGTATGTAAAAAAGTGGAGTTCTCGGCAATTGATTTACTTTTAAAGACATGACAAAATTAAGTTTAAAATTTCGACTAATCCAAATTATTCCAAAGTACAGGTGTGCTATGCTGAAACATTTTCAGGATATAATACTTGAATTTGGTCTTGTACGGTAGCTGTGTGTCTGTTCTACTTAAAACAGCGGAGTTCCCGGATGTTGATTCACTTTGAAAGAGAAATAAAAATTAAGTTTAAAATATCGTCTTCTCCAAATTTATCCAAACAACAGGTGTGCTATGCTGAAACATTTTCTGGATATAATACTTGAATTTGGTTTTGTACGGTAGCTGTGTATCTTATGTATTTAAAACAGTGGAGTTCCCGGATATTGATACACTTTGAAAGAGAAATAAAAATTAAGTTTAAAATTGTGACTTATCTAAATTTTTCCAAATTACAGGTGTGCTATGCTGAAACATTTTCAGGATATAATACCTAAATTTGATCTTGTACGATAGCTGTGTGTCTGTTCTATACAAAACAGCGGAGTTCCCCGCAATTGATACACATTGAAAGATAAATAAAAATTAAGTTTGAAATTTCGTTTTAGCCACAATACAGGTGTGCTATGCTGAAACATTTTCAGGAGATTTAGGCTTCAATTAGGTCTTGTATGATAGCTGTATGTTCGTAGTATGTAAAAAACTGGAGTTCTCAGCAATTGATTCACTTTCAAAGAAATAACAGATTTAAGTTTGAAATTTCGACTAATCCAAATTATTCCAAACTACAGGTGTGCTATGCTGAAAGATTTTCAGGATATAATACTTGAATTTGGTCTTGTACGATAGCTGTGTGTCTGTTGTATTTAAAACACCGGAGTTCCCGGCAATTGATACACTTTAAAAGCGTAATAAATATTAAGTTTGAAATTTCGTTTTAGCCACATTACAGCTGTGCTATTCTGAAACATTTTCAGGAGATTTAGGCTTCAATTAGGTCTTGTATGATAGCTGTATGTTCGTAGTATGTAAAAAACTGGAGTTCTCGGCAATTAATTCACTTTGAAAGAAATAACAGATTAAAGTTTGAAATTTCGACTAATCCAAATTATTCCAAAGTACAGGTGTGCTATGCTGAAACATTTTCAGGATATAATACTTGAATTTGGTCTTGTACGGTAGCTGTGTATCTCTTCTATTTAAAACAGCGGAGTTCCCGGATATTGATACACTTTGAAAGAGAAATAAAAATTAAGTTTAAAATATCGTCTTATCCAAATTTATCCAAACAACATGTGTGCTATGCTGAAACATGTTCAGGATATAATACTTAAATTTGGTCTTCTACCATAGCTACGCGTCTGTTCTATTTAAAAAAGCGGAGTTCCCGGCAATTGATACACTTTGAAAGAGAAATAAAAATTAAGTTTGAAATTTCGTTTAAGCCACATTACAGGTGTGCTATGCTGAAACATTTTCAGGAGATTTAGGCTTCAATTAGGTCTTATATGATAGCTGTATGTTCGTAGTATGTAAAAAAGTGGAGTTCTCGGCAATTGATTCACTTTGAAAGACATGACAAAATTAAGTTTAAAATTTCGACTAATCCAAATTATTCCAAAGTACAGGTGTGCTATGCTGAAACATTTTCAGGATATAATACTTAAACTTGGTCTTGTACGGTAGCTGTGTGTCTGTTCTATTTAAAACAGCGGAGTTTCCGGATATTGATACACTTTGAAAGAGAAATAAAAAATAAGTTTAAAATTTCGACTAATCCAAATTATTCCAAATTACAGGTGTGCTATGCTGAAGCATTTTCAGGATATAATACTTTTATTTGGTCTTGTATGATAGCTGTGTGTATATAGTATTTAAAACAGCGGAGTTCCCGGCAATTGATAAACTTTGAAACAGAAATAAAAATTAAGTTTAAAATATCGTCTTATCCAAATTTATCCAAAAAACATGTGTGCTATGCTGAAACATGTTTAGGATATAATACTTAAATTTGGTCTTGTACGATAGCTGTATGTTCTATTCAAAACAGCGGAGTTCCCGGCAATTGATACACATTGAAAGAGAAATAAAAATTAAGTTTGAAATTTCGTTTTAGCCACATTACAGGTGTGCTATGCTGAAATAGTTTCAGGAGATATAGGCTTCAATTAGGTCTTGTTTGATAGCTGTATGTTCGTAGTATGTAAAAAAATGGAGTTCTCGGCAATTGATTCACTTTGAAAGAAATTACAAAATTAAGTATGAAGTTTCGACTAATCCAAATTATTTCAAATTACAGGTGTGCTATGCTGAAATATTATAAGGATATAATAGTTGAATTTGGTCTTGTACGATAGCTGTGTGTCTGTTGTATTTAAAACACCGGAGTTCCCGGCAATTGATACACTTTGAAAGCGTAATAAAAATTAAGTTTGAAATTTCGTTTTAGCCACATTACAGGTGTGATATTCTGAAACATTTTCAGTAGATTTAGGCTTCGATTAGGTCTTGTATGATAGCTGTATGTTAGTAGTATGTAAAAAAGTGGAGTTCTTGGCAATTAATTCACTTTGAAAGAAATAACAAATTTAAGTTTGAAATTTCGACTAATCCAAATTATTCCAAAGTACAGGTGTGCTATGCTGAAACATTTTCAGGATATAATACTTGAATTTGGTGTTGTACGGTAGCTGTGTGTCTGTTCTATTTAAAACAGCGGAGTTCCCGTATATTTATACACTTTGAAAGAGAAATAAAAATAAACTTTAAAATATCGTCTTCTCCAAATTTATCCAAACAACAGGTGTGCTATGCTGAAACATTTTCAGGATATAATACCTAAGTTTAATTTTGTATGATAGCTGTTTGTATGTAGTATTTAAAACAGCGGAGTTCCCGGCAATTGATACACTTTGAAAGAGAAATAAAAATTAAGTTTAAAATTTCGACTTATCCAAATTTTTCCAAACTACGGGTGTGCTATGCTGAAACATTTTCAGGATATGATTCTTGAATTTAGTCTTTTACGGTAGCTGTCTGTCTGTTATATTTTAAACAGCGGAGTTCCCGGCAATTGGAACACATTGAAAGAGAAATAAAAATTAAGTTTGATTTTTCGTTTTAGCCACATTACAGATGTGCTATGCTGAAAAATTTTCAGGAGATTTAGGCTTCAATTAGGTCTTGTTTGATAGCTGTATGTTCGTAGTATGTAAAAAACTGGAGTTCTCGGCAATTGATTCACTTTGAAAGAAATAACAGATTTAAGTTTGAAATTTCGACTAATCCAAATAATTCCAAACAACATGTGTGCTATGCTGAAACATGTTCAGGATATAATACTTAAATTTGGTCTTCTACCATAGCTGCGCGTCTGTTCTATTTAAAAAAGCGTAGTTCCCGGCAATTGATACACTTTGAAAGAGAAATAAAAATTAAGTTTGAAATTTCGTTTAAGCCACATTACAGGTGTGCTATGCTGAAACATTTTCAGGAGATTTAGGCTTCAATTAGGTCTTGTATGAATTTAATTTTGTATGATAGCTGTGTGTATGTAGTATTTAAAACAGAGGAGTTCCCGGCAATTGATACACTTTGAAAGAGAAATAAAAATTATGTTTAAAATTTCGACTTGTCCAAATTTTTCCAAAATACGGGTGTGCTATGCTGAAACATTTTCAGGATATGATTCTTGAATTTAGTCTTTTACGGTAGGTGTCTGTCTGTTATATTTTAAACAGCGGAGTTCCCGGCAATTGATACACATTGAAAGAGAAATAAAAATTAAGTTTGATTTTTCGTTTTGGCCACATTACAGGTGTGCTATGCTGAAAAATTTTCAGGAGATTTAGGCTTTAATTAGGTCTTGTTTGATAGCTGTATGTTCGTAGTATGTAAAAAAGTGGAGTTCACGGCAATTGATTCACTATGAAAGAAATTACAAAATTAAGAATGAAATTTCGACTAATCCAAATTATTCCAAACTACAGGTGTGCTATGCTGAAACATTTTCAGGCTATAATAGTTGAATTTGGTCTTGTGCGATAGCTGTGTGTCTGTTGTATTTAAAACACCGGAGTTCCCGGCAATTGATACACTTTAAAAGCGTAATAAATATTAAGTTTGAAATTTCGTTTTAGCCACATTACAGGTGTGCTATTCTGAAACATTTTCAAGAGATTTAGGCTTCAGTTAGGTCTTGTATGATAGCTGTATGTTCGTAGTATGTAATAAACTGAAGTTCTCGGCAATTAATTCACTTTGAAAGAAATAACAGATTTAAGTTTAAAATTTCGACTAATCCAAATTATTCCAAAGTACAGGTGTGCTATGCTGAAACATTTTCAGGATATAATACCTAAATTTGATCTTGTACGATAGCTGTGTATCTTATGTTTTTAAAACATCGGAGTTCCCGGATATTGATACACTTTGAAAGAGAAATAAAAATTAAGTTTAAAATTTCGACTTATCTAAATTTTTCCAAATTACAGGTGTGCTATGCTGAAACATTTTCAGGATATAATACCTAAGTTTGATCTTGTACGATAGCTGTGTGTATGTAGTATATAAAACAACGGAGTTCCCGGCAATTGATACACTTTGAAAGAGAAATAATAAATAAGTTTAAAATTTCGACTTATCCAAATTATTCCAAATTACAGGTGTGCTATGCTGAAGCATTTTCAGGATATAATACTTGAATTTGGTCTTGCACGATAGCTGTGTGTGCTATGCTGAAACATTTTCCGGATATGATTCTTGAATTTGGTCTTTTACGGTAGCTGTGTGTCTGTTATATTTTAAACAGCGGAGTTCCCGGCAATTGATACACATCCCAGCAAACATTATTGGTCAATATTCCGAGAAAGGCACCTATTTTAGGTAGCACAATTTAGGTGACCAAAATGAGGCACCTCGAATCGACGTCGAGTCGACGTCGTGCACGACGTGCCGCGTAGTTTAAATGTACTAATTTGGTTATCTTTACCACCTTTAGACGTGGTGGTGATATATTTTTTACCATATAATTACTCTGCGAGGCAATGTTTAGATGAGACGCGATGATGAGAAAAAGAGATACAAACATTACGCTTATTTATTATTTTCACTCGGAAACAAAATGTCTGACAAGAAAACAACTTGAAGTTTTGCAATGATAATGGCGGCCTTAGTGGTCATGTAAAATAATTTAGGCCGATTACGCAGATGAAGAACGATGAAATCTAGTGCGCAGAAAATTTTTTCGTGCAGTATGTTAGGTTTACATACAAAACTATCGATGGGCTCTCGAAATATTTAAGTTTAAAATATTTTTCCAAACTTAATTTTTATTTCTCTTTCAACGTGTATCAATTGCCGGGAACTCCGCTGTTTCCATCCATCTATTTTTACCGTCTGATCTTACACCATGCACTCAAAATATGAGAAATTGGGGTTATAAAACTTTTACGTGTGGGGTCAATGAACCCATGTGGGGTTAATGGCCTAACAAGGGTTCATTAACATGACCATAAGCGCGGTAGGATGATTTAGGTTAATATAACTTTTAAAAGTGCATACAAGTTGGAGAACTCCGCTGTTTTCTATATTAATTAAGGACACACACTGCCGTATTCGAACTTCAAGATATTCACAAGAGATAGAACTATATCGCGTTATATATCAAATGAAAGAGCTCATTGTTAGGATCTCAAATACATTTTTTTTATAATTTTAGGATTAATAGTTTAGCAGTTCTTCAAGAATATATGCAATAAATGACCATTCCCCCCCTTATCTCCGAAACTACTGGGTCTTACATTTTGAAGAAAATACACAAAATAGTTCTTTACCTATAGATGACAGGAAAACCTATTAGAAATGTGCAGTCAAGCGTGAGTCGGACTTATTTTAATTATAAACTCTAAATTTAAAACGGTAATAGGTAATTTTTAAGAAATTTTGTGATCATTATTAGGTTTAATAGTGTTTAGCAAAACTAATTTCATTTTTTATGGTAAAATAATACATAATAATTAATTAAATTGTTTTTAATAATAATATATTTATGGTTTTTATCCAATTTTATTGAATGGATCCTTATTGCATAATTTAAAAAAAAACGAGAGTCTATGAAAAGTGTATTTTTATGAAAAGGATCCAACACACATTTGGTCAAATATCTCGACAAATGTTGCATGAAACTGAACAATGTATCTATAAATATATAAAAGGCGAATTGGCTCGTTTTTCATCCAGACACATAGTATAAAAAATATCTACCAGTATAGAGGAATACCGATTCAAACTTTAAACTGCCATAACTTTTGTTTAACTTTTTGTAACTACGTCCAATTGAAAATCTTAATTTACATTAAACTGCCACAAATTTAATTAGTTCCTCGTCATAATAATCTAAAAAAATACCAATAATTTGTATGTAAAGAAAAGGTACCTTGTGGTTAAGTTACATGATGAGGCATTGATGATGATGGAAAAGTTAGGATAGACTAATAATATTTTGGGGTTAAGATGGTATAAATCGTCTATTTCTTATAAATAATATATTTTGGTTGCCATTGTAGACAAGCGGCTTTGAGGTTCGATGACCTCAGATATTACCTATAGGAATGCGTCGGGTATTGGCATTTTTCAGCAAACCAATGGCAGATTTCTTGCATAAGACTGAACCAAATGAAGATTATTCTAGTTAAGAAAGACTTGACGAGAGTAACTTTGGTATAATAGCAGGCTACTCGGATTTGTAATGTACGTTTATAATATTGGCTAGGCCCCCCGACCAGAACTGAAATTATCAAATTAGTTTTTCTGAATGCAAATACACTTCTCTACCAAACTTCTTTTCTCGTATTGACTAGTTCTTTTTGGGAATTTTTCAATTACATTTCCATAAGGTACCTTTTCTACTAAACTTTGAAACGACATTACTAAGCTTATAAGTCACTTATAACAAAAATAGAAACAGGTAAACAAACGTTAAGCATTTAGGTTTCAGATCACACAATAAAAAGAAATTGAGCATTTTTTCACCTTTTTACAAAACATTGAATATCTCCGAAACTAGAAACGCCCATAAGGTACCTTTTCCCGTGGGACGTCACAAATAGATAAAATTTGTAGTTAATGTTCTCAGAGAGCCTTTTTTGTCCATCCATCCATTTTTACCGTCTGATCTTGCACAATACACTCAAAATTCGAGAAATGTGGTTATAAAACTTTTACGTGGCGGGTCAATGAACCCATGCGGGATCAATGACCTAACAAGGTTTCATTGACATGACCATAAGCGCGGTAGGACGATTTAGGTTAATATAACTTTTAAAAGTGCATAAAAGGTCGAAAACTCCGCTGTTTTCTATATCAAGGACACACAGCTATCATACTAGACCAAATTAAAGAATTAAATTCTGAAAATGGTTCAGCATAGCGCACTTGTTTTAGTAATAATTTGGATAAATCGAAATTTGAAACTTACTATTTATTTCTCATTAAAAGTGTAGCAATTGCCGGGAACATCGCCGTTTCCATCCATCCATTTTTACCATCTGATCTTACACCATGCACTCAAAATTCGAAAAATTGGGGTAATAAAACTTACGTGTGGGGTCAATGAACCCATGTGGGGTTAATGACCTAACAAGGGTTCATTGACATGGGTGTACCCTTGTTTTGTCGACAAACTTTTCATCGAATATTATTTCATCGACAACGATTCATCGAAACATTAGTACTCGTAATATTCTTTGGCGTTATTTTGTTTCATATACTACTTATTTCAATTTTTCTTACTGCGTAGAAATACTATTCAATGAATATTACTTGATCGCTGATTCGTTTCAAATTATTTTAATTGACTCAACTACTAAACATTGAAATTCATTTGTTTGACGTATTACTTTAATAAATTTTTATATGTATATACACATTTATACATTTTTCTGTTGTAAGAATTTTAAAATGATGTATATAATTATCTCATACAAATATGTATAATAAAACTAAGTAGGTTTCGGTCAGGTTAGATTAGAACTGAGAACCCACACAGAAACGAACGGCTTTCAAAGTAGGTTTAGGTTAGGTTAGAACTGCGACCACGCAGAGAAACGAACGGCTTTCAAAGTAGGTTTACGTTAGGTTAGAACTCCGACCCCACACAGAAATAAACGGCTATCAAAGTAGGTTTAGGTTAGGTTAGAACTGCGACCCCACACAGAAACGAACGGCTACCAAAGTAGGTTTAGGTTAGGTTAGAACTGCGACCCCATACAGAAACGAACGGCTTTCAAAGTATTACAAATATTAAATAAATATGAAATATTACAAATTGAAATAATATTATGCGTAATAAATTTTATTAAATGCAATCCAAAATTAAACAAGACAACCCGTAAAGAAATACCACGATATAAACTATATGCATA
This sequence comes from Cydia amplana, assembly GCF_948474715.1. Lineage (NCBI taxonomy): Eukaryota > Metazoa > Arthropoda > Insecta > Lepidoptera > Tortricidae > Cydia > Cydia amplana. Next base: position 15,744,824 of record NC_086074.1, on the reverse strand, counting down.
ATAACTCGAGTACCAATTAAAAGTGCGAGATTTAAATTTACTAGTATCGATTCTTCGACGCAATGACTTGTCGATGAAATGAAAATACTTGAAACGTTGTCTTCGAAATAACATTCGATGAAATGTCTGTCGGCAATTCAAGGGTAAACCATTGACATGACCATAAGCGCGGTAGGACGATTTAGGTTAATATATACCAAATTTCAAGAGTCAGTGTATAAGCGACATAATGGGACATATCAGACTTAAAACCCACTAGAGTAAGACCAAAGAAAGTCTGCAGCGCTAGATTAAAAGTAGTTTTTAAAAATCAGTATGCGACAACACCACAGAAAATGGATTAAATAGTCTTGATACTTGTGAAATTACTACCATACTTTTGATGTTATTAACCACAATTTGCTGTTAACTAAGCTGAGTCTGTACGGTATCGTAGATTGTGCACATAAGTTGTTCACTTCGTTTTTGTCTGACCGTAAGCAGGTTGTGAAAGTGACAGCGAATGGAAAAATAATGACATCGGATGTTGGTAGCGTCAACTTAGGTGTTCCCCAGGGGTCAGCGATTGGAAATACGTTATTTTTATTATTCGTTAATGATCTTCCGTCGGCAATCACAAGTGGCACTCCCGTACTTTTCGAGGATGACACGACAGTCGTCGTGAGGGCCGAAACCCATGACCTGCTTGCGGAGATAATTCATGATGCATGTGAGCAGCTGCAACTGTGGTTCTCATCAAATGGCCTACTCTTGAACGTCGCAAAGTCTAACGTCATGATTTTTTCCGGTCGTGACACTAGGGTGCCTTTGTGCATTGCCGATGGTCCAATGTCTTTGTGTACTGTGAGCAAATTCCTGGGCTTTACAGTTGACTCGAATCTTGGCTGGAAGTGTCATGTTGACCAATTATGTAATAAGTTGAGTAGTGCTGTCTTTGCCATTAAAAAACTGCAGCCACTCATAACGAGAAAATCATTAAAAGCTGTATACTTTTCCCATTTCCACTCCTTAATATCCTATGGTACGTTGAAATGGGGAAATTCTACCGATGCCAAGCGAGTCTTAATACTCCAAAAAAGAGCTATTCGATTACTGGCAGGAGTCCAAGGCAGACATCCGTGTAAAAAACTTTTTAAACAACATCGAATCATGACGCACTACTCCTTATACATATTTCAAATATTGATGTTTGTGAGAAACAATTTAACCATGTTTAATCGCGTCGAGGTTGCGGGGCAAACAGCTCCGATCCACGGGGAGACTACGCACAGTGCCGCGTCGCATGGCACTTTCAGTCAAGAATCCGAGGGTGATAGGGCCAACGTATTATGAGCGTCTACCCACAAAATTGCGAACTGAACCATCTGACGAAACATTTGAACGCCAATTGAGACTCTTTTTATTGGATAATCCATTATATTCTGTAAATGAATATATGGAAATGACATGTAATAATCCAAATTGAATGTAATTTATTTTTCTATTGACTTGTTTATCATTTTAGTTTTCTATTGACCTGTTTTTCATTTTATTTTATTTTAATTTCACGATCATTATGAGATATCCGTGCTTAGCTTAGCCATATTGACATTGTTGTTTTTTTTTTATTATTTTATTTTATATTATTTGACATTGTAAATAATTTAGTTAATTATTAATCGATTGCTTATAATGGTTTTTAAATTGTGTATTGCTTGACATTTGTATAATTTTATTATAATCAATTGTTATTTTCCTACTTGACGATCATAATATAAATTCGTATAGATTAGTGTAAAATAATTTATATTGTAATTTCATATTATGAAATAAATAAATCTAAATCTATTTACCATCTATGAAAAAATTAAACTGTACATGCACAGCTTAATTTTTATGGTAAAATAAATTTCATTCCAACAATACATGTCACTATTAATATGTAGACATAATACTAATATTGATAAATAATATTGGGAGAATGTGACAGAGAAATTGCCCGCAATTTGCGTACTACAGTTTTCGGAAAAACGAAATAAACCATTAAAACAATAAACATATATTAAAAAAATATTTTAGCTTTAACTAGTGCCCATGCCGTGAGCATAAGCATGGAGGTTGTGGGTTCGAGCTCGAAACCCGGCTAGTGCCAATGAGTTTCTCGAAATGTTAGAGGAAGTTCATATGGTGAGTATGCCTATACCTATTAGATGTGTTTAATTGGCTGTGAAACCTTAGTCTAAACCAATATTATATTCGAATTTAAACTGTTGTGAGACATGCTAACATTGAATAATTTTACGGTTTAGACTCACTTGTTTTAAGTCACTCGCGCGACATGTTTCGGAGAGCCTAGGTCTCCTTTCTCAAGCACTAACAGTGCGAGCAGCGTTCACGACGGCCGTGTATCGCGTACAGACCTAGGCTCTCCGAAACATGTCGCGCGAGTGACTTAAAACAAGTGAGTCTAAACCGTAAAATTATTCAATATTATATTATCTAAATAGGTACGTATGGTGAAGTATTAAGATGTTTCATTCCACTTACCCGTCAGCAACTCCAAATTTTGTAAACATTGTCGTTTTTCAGCTTGAATCGCCTCGTGCTGACTTTTTACAAGTGTAAAATTATTCGTCATGCGGAAAAGTAACTCCCGCACGCAGATTTTGTAAAGTTTCACCATGTTTTTTCCGTTCATCACAAAACACAACGAATATTTAAACGATTTTGACAATCACATACCATAGTGCATGACGTTTACTGACTGCTAAAAAACATTGCCATATGTAGTTTTTTAATTCGCTGTCAAATTATTGCGCTGCAGACTTTCTTTGGTCTTACTCTACACCCTTTAAGACGTAGGTAGTATGGCCAATATACGTCTGTGCATTGTTAAATAACATCAGCATAGCACGTGTGAACTTAGCATATCACGTAATTACAAAAATAGATACAATTTGTAGTTAATGTTCTCAGAGATGCCTTTTTTGTCCATACATCCATTTTTACCGTCTGATCTTGCACAATACACTCAAAATTTCGAGAAATTGTAGTTATAAAACTTTTACGTGGCGGGACGATGAACCCCTGCGGGGTCAATGACCTAACAAGGGTTCATTGACATGACCATAAGCGCGGTAGGACGATTTAGGTTAATATAACTTTTAAAAGTGCATAAGAGGTCGAAAACTCCGCTGTTTTCTATATAAAGGACACACTGCTATCACACAGGACCAAATTCAAGTCTAAATCTCCTGTAAATATTTCAGCAGAGCACACGCGTAATTTGGCTATATAGAAATTTCAAACTTAATTTCATTATTACTTTCAAAGTGAATCAATTGCCGGGAACTCCACTGTTTTACGGGAACTACGAACAAACAGCTATCATACAAGACCTAATTGAAGCCTAAATCACCTAAAACTATTTCAGAATTCCACGCATGTAGTTTGGCTGAATCAAAATTTCAACTTAATTTTTATTTCCCTTTAACTCCGCTGTTTTGAATAGAAAAGACACATAGCTATCGTACAAGACCAAATTTAAGTATTATATCCTAAACATGTTTCAGCATAGCACACATGTTTTTTGGATAAATTTGGATAAGACGATATTTTAAACTTAATTTTTATTTCTCTTTCAAAGTGTATCAATTGCCGGGAACTCCGTTGTTTTAAATACTACATACACACAGCTATCGTACAAGATCAAATTTAGGTATTATATCCTGAAAATGTTTCAGCATAGCACACCTGTAATTTGGAAAAATTTAGATAAGTCTAAATTTTAAACTTAATTTTTATTTCTCTTTCAAAGTGTATCAATATCCGGGAACTCCGCTGTTTTAAATACATAAGATACACAGCTATCGTACAAGATCAAATTTAGGTATAATATCCTGAAAATGTTTCAGCATAGCACACCTGTACTTTGGAATAATTTGGAGAAGACGATATTTTAAACTTAATTTTTATTTCTCTTTCAAAGTGCATCAATATCCGGGAACTCCGCTGTTTTAAATAGAACAGACACACAGCTACCGTACAAGACCAAATTCAAGTATTATATCCTGAAAATGTTTCAGCATAGCACACCTGTACTTTGGAATAATTTGGATTAGTCGAAATTTCAAACTTAAATCTGTTATTTCTTTCAAAGTGAATTAATTGCCGAGAACTCCAGTTTATTACATACGACGAACATACAGCTATCATACAAGACCTAACTGAAGCCTAAATCTCTTGAAAATATTTCAGAATAGCACACCTGTAATGTGGCTAAAACGAAATTTCAAACTTAATATTTATTACGCTTTTAAAGTGTATCAATTGCCGGGAACTCCAGTGTTTTAAATACAACAGACACACAGCTATCGTACAAGACCAAATTCAACTATTATATCCTGAAAATATTTCAGCATAGCACACCTGTAGTTTGGAATAATTTGGATTAGTCGAAATTTCATACTTAAATTTGTAATTTCTTTCATAGTGAATCAATTGCCGAGAACTCCGCTTTTTTACATACTACGAACATACAGCTATCAAACAAGACCTAATTGAAGCCTAAATCTCCTGAAAAATTTTCAGCATAGCACACCTGTAATGTGGCTAAAACGAAAAATCAAACTTAATTTTTATTTCTCTTTCAATGTGTATCAATTGCCGGGAACTCCGCTGTTTAAAATATAACAGACAGACACCTGCCGTAAAAGACTAAATTCAAGAATCATATCCTGAAAATGTTTCAGCATAGCACACCCGTATTTTGGAAAAATTTGGTTAAGTCGAAATTTTAAACTTAATTTTTATTTCTCTTTCAAAGTGTATCAATTGCCGGAAACTCCGCTGTTTTAAATACTACATACACACAGCTATCATACAAAATTAAATTCAGGTATTATATCCTGAAAATGTTTCAGCATAGCACACCTGTTGTTTGGATAAATTTGGAGAAGACGATATTTTAAACTTAATTTTTATTTCTCTTTCAAAGTGTATAAATATCCAAGAACTCCGCTGTTTTAAATAGAACAGACACACAGCTACCGTACAACACCAAATTCAAGTATTATATCCTGAAAATATTTCAGCATAGCACACCTGTAATTTGGAATAATTTGGATTAGTCGAAATTTTAAACTTATTTTTTATTTCTCTTTCAAAGTGTATCAATTGCCGAGAACTCCGTTGTTTTAAATACTACATACATACAGCTATGGTACAAGATCAAATTTAGGTATTATATCCTGAAAATGTTTCAGCATAGCACACCTGTAATTTGGAAAAATTTAGATAAGTCGAAATTTTAAACTTAATTTTTATTTCTCGTTCAAAGTGTATCAATATCCGGGAACTCCGCTGTTTAAAATACATAAGATACACAGCTATCATACAAGGTCAAATTTAGGTATTATATCCTGAAAATGTTTCAGCATAGCACACCTGTTGTTAGGATAAATTTAGAGAAGACGATATTTTAAACTTAATTTTTATTTCTCTTTCAAAGTGCATCAACATCCGGGAACTCCGCTGGTTTAAATAGAACAGACACACAGCTACCGTACAAGACCAAATTCAAGTATTATATCCTGAAAATGTTTCAGCATAGCACACCTGTACTTTGGAATAATTTGGATTAATCGAAATTTTAAACTTAATTTTGTCATGTCTTTCAAAGTAAATCAATTGCCGAGTACTCCACTTTTTTACATACTACGAACATACAGCTATCATACAAGACCTAATTGAAGCCTAAATCTCCTGAAAATGTTTCAGCATAGCACACCTGTTATGTGGCTTAAACGAAATTTCAAACTTAATTTTTATTTCTCTTTCAAAGTGTATCAATTGCCGGGAACTCCGCTGTTTTAAATAGAACAGACGCGCAGCTATCGTAGAAGACCAAATTTAAGTATTATATCCTTATCATGTTTCAGCATAGCACACATGTTGTTTGGATAAATTTGGATAAGACGATATTTTAAACTTAATTTTTATTTCTCTTTCAAAGTGTATAAATATCCGGGAACTCCGCTGTTTTAAATAGAACAGACACACAGCTACCGTACAAGACCAAATTCAAGTATTATATCCTGAAAATGTTTCAGCATAGCACACCTGTACTTTGGAATAATTTGGATTAGTCGAAATTTCAAACTTTAATCTGTTATTTCTTTCAAAGTGAATTAATTGCCGAGAACTCCAGTTTTTTACATACTACGAAAATACAGCTATCATACACGACCTAATTGAAGCCTAAATCTCCTGAAAATATTTCAGAATAGCACAGCTGTAATGTGGCTAAAACGAAATTTCAAACTTAATATTTATTACGCTTTTAAAGTGTATCAATTGCCGGGAACTCCGCTGTTTAAAATATAACAGACAGACACCTACCGTAAAAGACTAAATTCAAGAATCATATCCTGAAAATATTTCAGCATAGCACACCTGTAATTTGGAATAATTTGGATTATTCGAAACTTCATACTTAATTTTGTAATTTCTTTCAAAGTGAATCAATTGCCGAGAACTCCACTTTTTCCATACTACGAACATACAGCTATCAAACAAGACCTAATTGAAGCCTAAATCTTCTGAAAATGTTTCAGCATAGCACACCTGTAATGTGGCTAAAACGAAATTTCAAACTTAATTTTTTTTTTCCTTTCAAAGTGTATTAATTGCCGGGAACTCCGCTGTTTTGAATAGAACATACACACAGCTATCGTACAAGACCAAATTTAAGTATTATATCCTAAACATGTTTCAGCATAGCACACATGTTTTTTGGATAAATTTGGATAAGACGATATTTTAAACTTAATTTTTATTTCCCTTTCAAAGTTTATCAGTTGCCGGGAACTCCGCTGTTTTAAATACTATATACACACAGCTATCGTACAAGACCAAATTCAAGTATTATATCCTGAAATTGTTTCAGCATAGCACACCTGTAGTTTGGAATAATTTGGATTAGTCGAAATTTCAAACTTAAATTTGTTATTTCTTTCAAAGTGAATCAATTGCCGAGAACTCCAGTTTTTTACATACTACGAACATACAGCTATCATACAAGACCTAATTGAAGCCTAAATCTCCTGAAAATGTTTCAGCATAGCACACCTGTATTGTGGCTAAAACGAAATTTCAAACTTAATTTTTATTTCTCTTTCAATGTGTATCAATTGCCGGGAACTCCGCTGTTTTGAATAGAACAGACACACAGCTATCGTACAAGACGAAATTTAAGTATTATATCCTAAACATGTTTCAGCATAGCACACATGTTTTTGGATAAATTTGGATAAGACGATATTTTAAACTTAATTTTTATTTCTCTTTCAAAGTTTATCAATTGCCGGGAACTCCGCTGTTTTAGATACTATATACACACAGCTATAGTGTAAGACGAAATTCAAGTATTATATCCTGAAAATGCTTCAGCATAGCACACCTGTAATTTGGAATAATTTGGATAAGTCGAAATTTTAAACTTATATATTATTTCTCTTTCAAAGTGTATCAATTGCCGGGAACTCCGTTGTTTTAAATACTATATACACACAGCTATCGTACAAGATCAAATTTAGGTATCATATCCTGAAAATGTTTCAGCATAGCACACCTGTAATTTGGAAAAATTTAGATAAGTCGAAATTTTAAACATAATTTTTATTTCTCTTTCAAAGTGTATCAATATCCGGGAACTCCGCTGTTTTAAAAACATAAGATACACAGCTATCGTACAAGCTCAAATTTAGGTATTATATCCTGAAAATGTTTCAGCATAGCACACCTGTACTTTGGAATAATTTGGAGAAGACGATATTTTAAACTTAATTTTTATTTCTCTTTCAAAGTGCATCAATATCCGGGAACTCCGCTGTTTTAAATAGAACAGACACACAGCTACCGTACAAGACCAAATTCAAGTATTATATCCTGAAAATGTTTCAGCATAGCACACCTGTACTTTGGAATAATTTGGATTAGTCGAAATTTCAAACTTAAATCTGTTATTTCTTTCAAAGTGAATTACTTGCCGAGAACTCCAGTTTATTACATACTACGAACATACAGCTATCATACAAGACCTAACTGAAGCCTAAATCTCTTGAAAATGTTTCAGAATAGCACACCTGTATTGTGGCTAAAACGAAATTTCAAACTTAATATTTATTACGCTTTTAAAGTGTATCAATTGCCGGGAACTCCGGAGTTTTAAATACAACAGACACACAGCTATCGTACAAGACCAAATTCAAGTATTATATCCTGAAAATGTTTCAGCATAGCACACCTGTAGTTTGGAATAATTTGGATTAGTCGAAATTTCATACTTAATTTTGTAATTTCTTTCATAATGAATCAATTACTGAGAACTCCACTTTTTTACATACTACGAACATACAGCTATCAAACAAGACCTAATTGAAGCCTAAATCTCCTGAAAATTTTTCAGCATAGCTCACCTGTAATGTGGCTAAAACGAAAAATCAAACTTAATTTTTATTTCTCTTTAAATGTGTATCAATTGCCGGGAACTCCGCTGTTTAAAATATAACAGACAGACACCTACCGTAAAAGACTAAATTCAAGAATCATATCCTGAAAATATTTCAGCATAGCACACCTGTAATTTGGAATAATTTGGATTATTCGAAACTTCATACTTAATTTTGTAATTTCTTTCAAAGTGAATCAATTGCCGAGAACTCCACTTTTTCCATACTACGAACATACAGCTATCAAACAAGACCTAATTGAAGCCTAAATCTTCTGAAAATGTTTCAGCATAGCACACCTGTAATGTGGCTAAAACGAAATTTCAAACTTAATTTTTTTTTTCCTTTCAAAGTGTATTAATTGCCGGGAACTCCGCTGTTTTGAATAGAACATACACACAGCTATCGTACAAGACCAAATTTAAGTATTATATCCTAAACATGTTTCAGCATAGCACACATGTTTTTTGGATAAATTTGGATAAGACGATATTTTAAACTTAATTTTTATTTCCCTTTTAAAGTTTATCAGTTGCCGGGAACTCCGCTGTTTTAAATACTATATACACACAGCTATCGTACAAGACCAAATTCAAGTATTATATCCTGAAAATGCTTCAGCATAGCACACCTGTAATTTGGAATAATTTGGATTAGTCGAAATTTTAAACTTATTTTTTATTTCTCTTTCAAAGTGTATCAATTGCCGAGAACTCCGTTGTTTTAAATACTACATTCACACATCTATCGTACAAAATCAAATTTAGGTATTATATCCTGAAAATGTTTCAGCATAGCACACCTGTAATTTGGAAAAATTTAGATAAGTCGGAATTTTAAACTTAATTTTTATTTCTCTTTCAAAGTGTTTCAATATCCGGGAACTCCGCTGTTTTAAATACGTAAGATACACAGCTATCGTACAAGTTCAAATTTAGGTATTATATCCTGAAAATGTTTCAGCATAGCACACCTGTTATTTAGATAAATTTGGAGAAGACGATATTTTAAACTTAATTTTTATTTCTCTTTCAAAGTGCATCAACATCCGGGAACTCCGCTGTTTTAAATAGAACAGACACACAGCTACCGTACAAGACCAAATTTAAGTATTATATCCTGAAAATGTTTCATCATAGCACACCTGTACTTTGGAATAATTTGGATTAGTCGAAATTTTAAACTTAATTTTGTCATGTCTTTAAAAGTAAATCAATTGCCGAGAACTCCACTTTTTTACATACTACGAACATACAGCTATAATACAAGACCTAATTGAAGCCTAAATCTCCTGAAAATGTTTCAGCATAGCACACCTGTAATGTGGCTTAAACGAAATTTCAAACTTAATTTTTATTTCTCTTTCAAAGTGTATCAATTGCCGGGAACTCCGCTGTTTTAAATAGAACAGACGCGCAGCTATCGTAGAAGACCAAATTTGAGTATTATATCCTGAACATGTTTCAGCATAGCACACATGTTGTTTGGATAAATTTGGATAAGACGATATTTTAAACTTAATTTTTATTTCTCTTTCAAAGTGTATCAATATCCGGGAACTCCGCTGTTTTAAATAGAACAGACACACAGCTACCGTAAAAGACCAAATTCAAGTATTATATCCTGAAAATGTTTCAGCATAGCACACCTGTACTTTGGAATAATTTGGAATAGTCGAAATTTCAAACTTTAATCTGTTATTTCTTTCAAAGTGAATTAATTGCCGAGACCTCCAGTTTTTTACATACTACGAACATACAGCTATCATACAAGACCTAATTGAAGCCTAAATCTCCTGAAAATGTTTCAGAATAGCACAGCTGTAATGTGGCTAAAACGAAATTTCAAACTTAATATTTATTACGCTTTTAAAGTGTATCAATTGCCGGGAACTCCGATGTTTTAAATACAACAGACACACAGCTATCGTACAAGACCAAATTCAAGTATTATATCCTGAAAATGTTTCAGCATAGCACACCTGTAGTTTGGAATAATTTGGATTAGTCGAAATTTCAAACTTAAATCTGTTATTTCTTTCAAAGTGAATCAAATGCTGAGAACTCCAGTTTTTTACATACTACAAACATACAGCTATCATACAAGACCTAATTGCAGCCTAAATCTCCTGAAAATGTTTCAGCATAGCACACCTGTATTGTGGCTAAAACGAAATTTCAAACTTAATTTTTATTTCTCTTTCAATGTGTATCAATTGCGGGGAACTCCGCTGTTTTGTATAGAACAGACAAACAGCTATCGTACAAGACCAAATTTAAGTATTATATCCTGAAAATGCTTCAGCATAGCACACCTGTAATTTGGAATAATTTGGATAAGTCGAAATTTTAAACTTATTTATTATTTCTCTTTCAAAGTGTATCAATTGCCGGGAACTCCGTTGTTTTAAATACTATATACACACAGCTATCGTACAAGATTAAATTTAGGTATTATATCCTGAAAATGTTTCAGCATAGCACACCTGTAATTTGGAAAAATTTAGATAAGTCGCAATTTTAAACTTAATTTTTATTTCTCTTTCAAAGTGTATCAATATCCGGGAACTCCGCTGTTTTAAATACATAAGATACACAGCTATCGTACAAGATCAAATTTAGGTATTATATCCTGAAAATGTTTCAGCATAGCACACCTGTACTTTGGAATAATTTGGAGAAGACGATATTTTAAACTTAATTTTTATTTCTCTTTCAAAGTGCATCAATATCCGGGAACTCCGCTGTTTTAAATAGAACAGACACACAGCTACCGTACGAAACCAAATTCAAGTATTATACCCAGAAAATGTTTCAGCATAGCACTTTACTTAACTACGTACTTTGGAATAATTTGGATTAGTCGAAATTTCAAACTTAAATCTGTTATTTCTTTCAAAGTGAATTAATTGCCGAGAACTCCAGTTTATTACATACTACGAACATACAGCTATCATACAAGACCTAACTGAAGCCTAAATCTCTTGAAAATGTTTCAGAATAGCACACCTGTATTGTGGCTAAAACGAAATTTCAAACTTAATATTTATTACGCTTTTAAAGTGTATCAGTTGCCGGGAACTCCGGAGTTTTAAATACAACAGACAGACAGCTATCGTACAAGACCAAATTCAAGTATTATATCCTGAAAATGTTTCAGCATAGCACACCTGTAGTTTGGAATAATTTGGATTAGTCGAAATTTCATACTTAATTTTGTAATTTCTTTCATAGTGAATCAATTGCCGAGAACTCCACTTTTTTACATACTACGAACATACAGCTATCAAACAAGACCTAATTGAAGCCTAAATCTCCTGAAAATTTTTCAGCATAGCACACCTGTAATGTGGCTAAAACGAAAAATCAAACTTAATTTTTATTTCTCTTTCAATGTGTTCCAATTGCCGGGAACTCCGCTGTTTAAAATATAACAGACAGACAGCTACCGTAAAAGACTAAATTCAAGAATCATATCCTGAAAATGTTTCAGCATAGCACACCCGTAGTTTGGAAAAATTTGGATAAGTCGAAATTTTAAACTTAATTTTTATTTCTCTTTCAAAGTGTATCAATTGCCGGGAACTCCACTGTTTTAAATACTACATAAACACAGCTATCATACAAAATTAAATTTAGGTATTATATCCTGAAAATGTTTCAGCATAGCACACCTGTTGTTTGGATAAATTTGGAGAAGACGATATTTTAAACTTTATTTTTATTTCTCTTTCAAAGTGTATAAATATCCGGGAACTCCGCTGTTTTAAATAGAACAGACACACAGCTACCATACAACACCAAATTCAAGTATTATATCCTGAAAATGTTTCAGCATAGCACACCTGTACTTTGGAATAATTTGGATTAGTCGAAATTTCAAACTTAAATTTGTTATTTCTTTCAAAGTGAATTAATTGCCGAGAACTCCACTTTTTTACATACTACCAACATACAGCTATCATACAAGACCTAATTGAAGCCTAAATCTACTGAAAATGTTTCAGCATAGCACACCTGTTATGTGGCTTAAACGAAATTTCAAACTTAATTTTTATTTCTCTTTCAAAGTGTATCAATTGCCGGGAACTCCGCTGTTTTAAATAGAACAGACGCGCAGCTATCGTAGAAGACCAAATTTAAGTATTATATCCTTATCATGTTTCAGCATAGCACACATGTTGTTTGGATAAATTTGGATAAGACGATATTTTAAACTTAATTTTTATTTCTCTTTCAAAGTGTATAAATATCCGGGAACTCCGCTGTTTTAAATAGAACAGACACACAGCTACCGTACAAGACCAAATTCAAGTATTATATCCTGAAAATGTTTCAGCATAGCACACCTGTACTTTGGAATAATTTGGATTAGTCGAAATTTCAAACTTTAATCTGTTATTTCTTTCAAAGTGAATTAATTGCCGAGAACTCCAGTTTTTTACATACTACGAAAATACAGCTATCATACACGACCTAATTGAAGCCTAAATCTCCTGAAAATATTTCAGAATAGCACAGCTGTAATGTGGCTAAAACGAAATTTCAAACTTAATATTTATTACGCTTTTAAAGTGTATCAATTGCCGGGAACTCCGGTGTTTTAAATACAACAGACACACAGCTATCGTACAAGACCAAATTCAACTATTATATCCTGAAAATGTTTCAGCATAGCACACCTGTAGTTTGGAATAATTTGGATTAGTCGAAATTTCATACTTAATTTTGTAATTTCTTTCATAGTGAATCAATTGCCGAGAACTCCACTTTTTTACATACTACGAACATACAGCTATGATACAAGACCTAATTGAAGCCTAAATCTCCTGAAAATTTTTCAGCATAGCACACCTGTAATGTGGCTAAAACGAAAAATCAAACTTAATTTTTATTTCTCTTTCATTGTGTATCAATTGCCAGGAACTCCGCTGTTTAAAATAGAACAGACGAACAGCTATCGTAGAAGACCAAATTTAAGTATTATATCCTGAACATTTTTCAGCATAGCACACATGTTGTTTGGATAAATTTGGATAAGACGATATTTTAAACTTAATTTTTATTTCTCTTTCAAAGTGTATTAATATCCGGGAACTCCGCTGTTTTAAATAGAACAGACACACAGCTACCGTACAAGACCAAATTCAAGTATTATATCCTGAAATTGTTTCAGCATAGCACACCTGTACTTTGGAATAATTTGGATTAGTCGAAATTTCAAACTTAAATTTGTTATTTCTTTCAAAGTGAATTAATTGCCGAGAACTCCAGTTTTTTATATACTACGAACATACAGCTATCATACAAGACCTAACTGAAGCCTAAATCTCCTGAAAATGTTTCAGAATAGCACAGCTGTAATGTGGCTAAAACGAAATTTCAAACTTAATATTTATTACGCTTTTAAAGTGTATCAATTGCCGGGAACTCCGGTGTTTTAAATACAACAGACACACAGCTATCGTACAAGACCAAATTTAAGTATTATATCCTAAAAATGTTTCAGCATAGCACACCTGTAGTTTGGAATAATTTGGATTAGTCGAAATTTCAAACTTAAATTTGTTATTTCTTTCAAAGTGAATCAATTGCCGAGAACTCCAGTTTTTTACATACTCCGAACATACAGCTATCATACAAGACCTAATTGAAGCCTAAATCTCCTGAAAATGTTTCAGCATAGCACACCTGTATTGTGGCTAAAACGAAATTTCAAACTTAATTTTTATTTCTCTTTCAATGTGTATCAATTGCCGGGAACTCCGCTGTTTTGAATAGAACAGACACACAGCTATCGTACAAGACGAAATTTAAGTATTATATCCTAAACATGTTTCAGCATAGCACACATGTTTTTTGGATAAATTTGGATAAGACGATATTTTAAACTTAATTTTTATTTCTCTTTCAAAGTTTATCAATTGCCGGGAACTCCGCTGTTTTAGATACTATATACACACAGCTATAGTGTAAGACGAAATTCAAGTATTATATCCTGAAAATGCTTCAGCATAGCACACCTGTAATTTGGAATAATTTGGATAAGTCGAAATTTTAAACTTATATATTATTTCTCTTTCAAAGTGTATCAATTGCCGGCAACTCCGTTGTTTTAAATACTATATACACACAGCTATCGTACAAGATCAAATTTAGGTATCATATCCTGAAAATGTTTCAGCATAGCACACCTGTAATTTGGAAAAATTTAGATAAGTCGAAATTTTAAACATAATTTTTATTTCTCTTTCAAAGTGTATCAATATCCGGGAACTCCGCTGTTTTAAAAACATAAGATACACAGCTATCGTACAAGCTCAAATTTAGGTATTATATCCTGAAAATGTTTCAGCATAGCACACCTGTACTTTGGAATAATTTGGAGAAGACGATATTTTAAACTTAATTTTTATTTCTCTTTCAAAGTGCATCAATATCCGGGAACTCCGCTGTTTTAAATAGAACAGACACACAGCTACCGTACAAGACCAAATTCAAGTATTATATCCTGAAAATGTTTCAGCATAGCACACCTGTACTTTGGAATAATTTGGATTAGTCGAAATTTCAAACTTAAATCTGTTATTTCTTTCAAAGTGAATTACTTGCCGAGAACTCCAGTTTATTACATACTACGAACATACAGCTATCATACAAGACCTAACTGAAGCCTAAATCTCTTGAAAATGTTTCAGAATAGCACACCTGTATTGTGGCTAAAACGAAATTTCAAACTTAATATTTATTACGCTTTTAAAGTGTATCAATTGCCGGGAACTCCGGAGTTTTAAATACAACAGACACACAGCTATCGTACAAGACCAAATTCAAGTATTATATCCTGAAAATGTTTCAGCATAGCACACCTGTAGTTTGGAATAATTTGGATTAGTCGAAATTTCATACTTAATTTTGTAATTTCTTTCATAATGAATCAATTACTGAGAACTCCACTTTTTTACATACTACGAACATACAGCTATCAAACAAGACCTAATTGAAGCCTAAATCTCCTGAAAATTTTTCAGCATAGCACACCTGTAATGTGGCTAAAACGAAAAATCAAACTTAATTTTTATTTCTCTTTAAATGTGTATCAATTGCCGGGAACTCCGCTGTTTAAAATATAACAGACAGACACCTACCGTAAAAGACTAAATTCAAGAATCATATCCTGAAAATATTTCAGCATAGCACACCTGTAATTTGGAATAATTTGGATTATTCGAAACTTCATACTTAATTTTGTAATTTCTTTCAAAGTGAATCAATTGCCGAGAACTCCACTTTTTCCATACTACGAACATACAGCTATCAAACAAGACCTAATTGAAGCCTAAATCTTCTGAAAATGTTTCAGCATAGCACACCTGTAATGTGGCTAAAACGAAATTTCAAACTTAATTTTTTTTTTCCTTTCAAAGTGTATTAATTGCCGGGAACTCCGCTGTTTTGAATAGAACATACACACAGCTATCGTACAAGACCAAATTTAAGTATTATATCCTAAACATGTTTCAGCATAGCACACATGTTTTTTGGATAAATTTGGATAAGACGATATTTTAAACTTAATTTTTATTTCCCTTTCAAAGTTTATCAATTGCCGGGAACTCCGCTGTTTTAAATACTATATACACACAGCTATCGTACAAGACCAAATTCAAGTATTATATCCTGAAAATGCTTCAGCATAGCACACCTGTAATTTGGAATAATTTGGATTAGTCGAAATTTTAAACTTATTTTTTATTTCTCTTTCAAAGTGTATCAATTGCCGAGAACTCCGTTGTTTTAAATACTACATTCACACATCTATCGTACAAAATCAAATTTAGGTATTATATCCTGAAAATGTTTCAGCATAGCACACCTGTAATTTGGAAAAATTTAGATAAGTCGGAATTTTAAACTTAATTTTTATTTCTCTTTCAAAGTGTTTCAATATCCGGGAACTCCGCTGTTTTAAATACGTAAGATACACAGCTATCGTACAAGTTCAAATTTAGGTATTATATCCTGAAAATGTTTCAGCATAGCACACCTGTTATTTAGATAAATTTGGAGAAGACGATATTTTAAACTTAATTTTTATTTCTCTTTCAAAGTGCATCAACATCCGGGAACTCCGCTGTTTTAAATAGAACAGACACACAGCTACCGTACAAGACCAAATTTAAGTATTATATCCTGAAAATGTTTCATCATAGCACACCTGTACTTTGGAATAATTTGGATTAGTCGAAATTTTAAACTTAATTTTGTCATGTCTTTAAAAGTAAATCAATTGCCGAGAACTCCACTTTTTTACATACTACGAACATACAGCTATAATACAAGACCTAATTGAAGCCTAAATCTCCTGAAAATGTTTCAGCATAGCACACCTGTAATGTGGCTTAAACGAAATTTCAAACTTAATTTTTATTTCTCTTTCAAAGTGTATCAATTGCCGGGAACTCCGCTGTTTTAAATAGAACAGACGCGCAGCTATCGTAGAAGACCAAATTTAAGTATTATATCCTGAACATGTTTCAGCATAGCACACATGTTGTTTGGATAAATTAGGATAAGACGATATTTTAAACTTAATTTTTATTTCTCTTTCAAAGTGTATCAATATCCAGGAAATCCGCTGTTTTAAATAGAACAGACACACAGCTACCGTAAAAGACCAAATTCAAGTATTATATCCTGAAAATGTTTCAGCATAGCACACCTGTACTTTGGAATAATTTGGAATAGTCGAAATTTCAAACTTTAATCTGTTATTTCTTTCAAAGTGAATTAATTGCCGAGACCTCCAGTTTTTTACATACTACGAACATACAGCTATCATACAAGACCTAATTGAAGCCTAAATCTCCTAAAAATGTTTTTGAATAGCACAGCTGTAATGTGGCTAAAACGAAATTTCAAACTTAATATTTATTACGCTTTTAAAGTGTATCAATTGCCGGGGACTCCGATGTTTTAAATACAACAGACACACAGCTATCGTACAAGACCAAATTCAAGTATTATATCCTGAAAATGTTTCAGCATAGCACACCTGTAGTTTGGAATAATTTGGATTAGTCGAAATTTCAAACTTAAATCTGTTATTTCTTTCAAAGTGAATCAAATGCTGAGAACTCCAGTTTTTTACATACTACAAACATACAGCTATCATACAAGACCTAATTGCAGCCTAAATCTCCTGAAAATGTTTCAGCATAGCACACCTGTATTGTGGCTAAAACGAAATTTCAAACTTAATTTTTATTTCTCTTTCAATGTGTATCAATTGCGGGGAACTCCGCTGTTTTGTATAGAACAGACAAACAGCTATCGTACAAGACCAAATTTAAGTATTATATCCTGAAAATGCTTCAGCATAGCACACCTGTAATTTGGAATAATTTGGATAAGTCGAAATTTTAAACTTATTTATTATTTCTCTTTCAAAGTGTATCAATTGCCGGGAACTCCGTTGTTTTAAATACTATATACACACAGCTATCGTACAAGATCAAATTTAGGTATTATATCCTGAAAATGTTTCAGCATAGCACACCTGTAATTTGGAAAAATTTAGATAAGTCGCAATTTTAAACTTAATTTTTATTTCTCTTTCAAAGTGTATCAATATCCGGGAACTCCGCTGTTTTAAATACATAAGATACACAGCTATCGTACAAGATCAAATTTAGGTATTATATCCTGAAAATGTTTCAGCATAGCACACCTGTACTTTGGAATAATTTGGAGAAGACGATATTTTAAACTTAATTTTTATTTCTCTTTCAAAGTGCATCAATATCCGGGAACTCCGCTGTTTTAAATAGAACAGACACACAGCTACCGTACGAAACCAAATTCAAGTATTATACCCAGAAAATGTTTCAGCATAGCACTTTACTTAACTACGTACTTTGGAATAATTTGGATTAGTCGAAATTTCAAACTTAAATCTGTTATTTCTTTCAAAGTGAATTAATTGCCGAGAACTCCAGTTTATTACATACTACGAACATACAGCTATCATACAAGACCTAACTGAAGCCTAAATCTCTTGAAAATGTTTCAGAATAGCACACCTGTATTGTGGCTAAAACGAAATTTCAAACTTAATATTTATTACGCTTTTAAAGTGTATCAATTGCCGGGAACTCCGGAGTTTTAAATACAACAGACAGACAGCTATCGTACAAGACCAAATTCAAGTATTATATCCTGAAAATGTTTCAGCATAGCACACCTGTAGTTTGGAATAATTTGGATTAGTCGAAATTTCATACTTAATTTTGTAATTTCTTTCATAGTGAATCAATTGCCGAGAACTCCACTTTTTTACATACTACGAACATACAGCTATCAAACAAGACCTAATTGGAGCCTAAATCTCCTGAAAATTTTTCAGCATAGCACACCTGTAATGTGGCTAAAACGAAAAATCAAACTTAATTTTTATTTCTCTTTCAATGTGTTCCAATTGCCGGGAACTCCGCTGTTTAAAATATAACAGACAGACAGCTACCGTAAAAGACTAAATTCAAGAATCATATCCTGAAAATGTTTCAGCATAGCACACCCGTAGTTTGGAAAAATTTGGATAAGTCGAAATTTTAAACTTAATTTTTATTTCTCTTTCAAAGTGTATCAATTGCCGGGAACTCCACTGTTTTAAATACTACATAAACACAGCTATCATACAAAATTAAATTTAGGTATTATATCCTGAAAATGTTTCAGCATAGCACACCTGTTGTTTGGATAAATTTGGAGAAGACGATATTTTAAACTTTATTTTTATTTCTCTTTCAAAGTGTATAAATATCCGGGAACTCCGCTGTTTTAAATAGAACAGACACACAGCTACCGTACAACACCAAATTCAAGTATTATATCCTGAAAATGTTTCAGCATAGCACACCTGTACTTTGGAATAATTTGGATTAGTCGAAATTTCAAACTTAAATTTGTTATTTCTTTCAAAGTGAATTAATTGCCGAGAACTCCACTTTTTTACATACTACCAACATACAGCTATCATACAAGACCTAATTGAAGCCTAAATCTACTGAAAATGTTTCAGAATATCACACCTGTAATGTGGCTAAAACGAAATTTCAAACTTAATTTTTATTACGCTTTCAAAGTATATCAATTGCCGGGAACTCCGGTGTTTTAAATACAACAGACACACAGCTATCGTACAAGACCAAATTCAAGTATTATATCCTGAAAATATTTCAGCATAGCACACCTGTAATTTGAAATAATTTGGATTAGTCGAAACTTCATACTTAATTTTGTAATTTCTTTCAAAGTGAATCAATTGGCGAGAACTCCACTTTTTTACATACTACGAACATACAGCTATCAAACAAGACCTAATTGAAGCCTAAATCTCCTGAAAATGTTTCAGCATAGCACACCTGTAATGTTGCTAAAACGAAATTTCAAACTTAATTTTTATTTCTCTTTCAATGTGTATCAATTGCCGGGAACTCCGCTGTTTTGAATAGAACATACACACAGCTATCGTACAAGACCAAATTTAAGTATTATATCCTAAACATGTTTCAGCATAGCACACATGTTTTTTGGATAAATTTGGATAAGACGATATTTTAAACTTAATTTTTATTTCTCTTTCAAAGTTTATCAATTGCCGGGAACTCCGCTGTTTTAAATACTATATACACACAGCTATCGTACAAGACCAAATACAAGTATTATATCCTGAAAATGCTTCAGCATAGCACACCTGTAATTTGGAATAATTTGGATTAGTCGAAATTTTAAACTTATTTTTTATTTCTCTTTCAAAGTGTATCAATTGCCGGGAACTCCATTGTTTTAAATACTACTTACACACAGCTATCGTACAAGATCAAATTTAGGTATTATATCCTGAAAATGTTTCAGCATAGCACACCTGTAATTTGGAAAAATTTAGATAAGTCGAAATTTTAAACTTAATTTTTATTTCTCTTTCAAAGTGTATCTATATCCGGGAACTCCGCTGTTTTAAATACATAATATACACAGCTATCGTACAAGATCAAATTTAGGTATTATATCCTGAACATGTTTCAGCATAGCACACCTGTTTTTTGGAGACATTTGGAGAAGACGATATTTTAAACTTAATTTTTATTTCTCTTTCAAAGTGTATCAATATCCGGAAACTCCGCTGTTTTAAATAGAACAGACACACAGCTACCGTACAAGACCAAATTTAAGTATTATATCCTGAAAATGCTTCAGCATAGCACACCTGTACTTTGGAATAATTTGGATTAGTCGAAATTTTAAACTTAATTTTGTCATGTCTTTCAAAGTGAATCAATTGCCGAGAACTCCACTTTTTTACATACTACGAACATACAGCTATCATATAAGACCTAATTGAAGCCTAAATCTCCTGAAAATGTTTCAGCATAGCACACCTGTAATGTGGCTTAAACGAAATTTCAAACTTAATTTTTATTTCTCTTTCAAAGTGTATCAATTGCCGGGAACTCCGCTGTTTTAAATAGAACAGACGCACAGCTATCGTAGAAGACCAAATTTAAGTATTATATCCTGAACATGTTTCAGCATAGCACACATGATGTTTGGATAAATTTGGATAAGACGATATTTTAAACTTAATTTTTATTTCTCTTTCAAAGTTTATCAATTGCCGGGAACTCCACTGTTTTAAATAGAACAGACACACAGCTGCCGTACAAGACCAAATTTAAGTATTATATCCTGAAAATGTTTCAGCATAGCACACCTGTACTTTGGAATAATTTGGATTAGTCGAAATTTTAAACAGTATTTTGTCATTTCTTTCAAAGTGTTTCAATTGCCTAGAACTCCACTTTTTTACATACTACGAACATAAAGCTATCATATAAGACCTAATTGAAGCCAAAATCTCCTGAAAATATTTCAGCATAGCACACCTGTAATGTGGCTAAAACGAAATTTCAAACTTAATTTTTTTTTCCCTTTCAAAGTGTATTAATTGCCGGGAACTCCAATGTTTTAAATAGAACAGACACACAGCTATCGTACAAGACCAAATTTACGTATTATATCCTGAACATGTTTCAGCATAGCACACATGTTTTTTGGATAAATTTGGATAAGACGATATTTTAAACTTAATTTTTATTTCTCTTTCAAAGTTTATCGATTGCCGGGAACTCCGCTGTTTTAAATACTATATACACACAGCTATCATACAAGATGAAAGTCAAGTATTATATCCTGAAAATGTTTCAGCATAGCACACCTTAATGTGGAATAATTTGGATAAGTCAAAATTTTAAACTTAATTTTTATTTCTTTTTCAAAGTGTATCAATATCCGGGAACTCCGCTGTTTTAAATACATAAGACACACAGCTATCATAGAAGATTAAATTTAGGTATTATATCCTGAAAATGTTTCAGCATAGCACACCTGTTATTTGGATAAATTTGGAGAAGACGATATTTTAAACTTAATTTTTATTTCTCTTTCAAAGTGTATCAATATCCGGGAACTCCGCTGTTTTAAATATAACAGACACAGAGCTACCGTACAAGACCAAATTCAAGTATTATATGTTGAAAATGTTTCAGCATAGCTCACCTGTACTTTGGAATAATTTGGATTAGTCGAAATTTCAAACTTAATTTTGTCATTTAATTCAAAGTGAATCAATTGCCGAGAACTCCACTTTTTTATATACTACGAACATACAGCTATCATACAAGACCTAATTGAAGCCTAAATCTCCTGAAAATGTTTCAGCATAGCACACCTGTAATTTGGAAGAATTTAGATAAGTCGAAATTGTAAACTAAATTTTTATTTATCTTTCAATGTGTATCAGTATCCGGGAACTCCACTGTTTTAAATACAACAGACACACAGCTATTATACAAGATCAAGTTTATGTATTATATCCTGAAAATGTTTCAGCATAGCACACCTGTTATTTGGAATAATGTGGATAAGTCCAAACTTCAAACAAAATTTTTGTTTCTCTTTCAACGTATATCAATTGCCGGGAACTCCGCTGTTTTAAATACAACAGACACACAGCTATCGTACAAGACCAAATTAAAGTATTATATCCTGTAATTGTTTCAGCATAGTACACATGTTATTTGGATAAATTGAAATTTCAAACTTAATTTTTATTTACATTTCAATGTGTATCTACTGCCAGGAACTCCGCTGTTTAATATACTACGAACAAACAGCTATCATACCAGACCAAATTCAAGCTTAAATCTCCTGAAAATATTTCAGCATAGCACGCATGTGTTTTGGCAAAATCGACATTTCAACCTTAATTTTTATTTACATTTCAATGTGTATCTACTGCCAGGAACTCCGCTGTTTAATATACTACGAACAAACAGCTATCATACCAGACCAAATTCAAGCTTAAATCTCCTGAAAATATTTCAGCATAGCACGCATGTGTTTTGGCAAAATCGACATTTCAACCTTAACATTTAATTTCTTTCAAAGTGAATGAATTCCCGGGAATTCCTCTGTTTAATATACTACGAACATACAGCTATCATACAAGACCTAATTGAAACCTAAATATCTTGAAAATGTTTCAGCATAGCACACCTGTAATGTGGCTAAAACGAAATTTCAAACTTAATTTTTATTTCGCTTTCAATGTTTATCAATTGCCGGGAACTCCGCTGTTTTAATACTACAGACACACAGTTATCATACAAGAGCAAATTCAAGCCTAAGTCTCCTGAAAATATTTTAGCAATTTATGTCTCTATATTGAAAAATGTCAAAATTTCAAAGAAAATGGTTTTCTACACTTTAACTGTCACACTAGGGCCAGGCACTCTTAAGTTCTGTATACATTAAATACACAGCTATCATTTTAGATTAAAAATACGCTTAGAACTTTTAAAAATATTTTTGTATATAGAACGTGTAATTTTTAAATTTGAATTTTATGAAAGTTATGTTTTTTTTGCTTCCTCGCTTGATTTAAAACCGAGAACTCCTAAGTTCTGTAATCAATAGAGCAAGAGCTTTCGTTTGGAACCAAATATACGTCTGTGCGTTGTTAAATAACCTCAGCATAGCACGTGTGAACTTAGCATATCACATAATTACACAAATAGATAAAATTTGTAGTTAATGTTCTCAGAGATGCTTTTTTTGTGTCAGGAACTCTTTGTTACTACGTGTCGAGGCTAGGATATTTTTTTTATCCCATTAGTAACAAAATGATATGCTAGTGTGTGAACTTAGCATATCATTTTGTGAAATTCCATAGAATTGGTTTTTACGATAAAAACGCCAGAACTATTGCTAAAAAGTATCAGGAACTCTAGAACTATGGTGCATGCTAATAGAACTCTAAAAAAAACGTGATCTGCTGGACTTTGATATGCCAACTTCACAGACATGATTATATCGAGAACAATTTTATTCAGTTAGGGGCTTGAAGCTTCGTAGGTTGTAAAAGACAAGTATCATGCGTTGTAATATTAATAATTAACAAATGATTAACCGTCTTACTGCGATCTTTTGCTGCATAATGTTCTAAGCTAATGTAGAATATATAACCACCAATATACAAATCCACGCGTACGAAGTCGCGGGCAACAGCTAGTGTTTGTATATATTTATATAAATGTGTATATACCTATAATTTTGGTTAAGTACATTTTCCTATGTAACTAGTCCAACTCGGTTCGGCCATATTCGGATATTCGGCGGTATCTAAGTATTAGTTTAGTATTACATGTATGTTATAATATGTCAAACACAACCCTTCTTGTTTGGGTTCGCCGCACTTGGGTAAAAACCTTCTTTCAGGATTAGTGGCATTTTTATTATGCGAAGGCCTACGATCCTGTTAATAATTGCATCCGTAATATCTGCTCATAAGAATTCCGTTACACACAAGAAATCCCTTCTTACGCTAAGACGCATCCGTGGGATGTAAGACGATTCTTAACACAATGTCCTTCTAACAGATATTTTTCAAGAAAACTCAACCGAAAACATTTTCTTTAGCAAACGTCAAGTTTTACAAGGGTAAAGAATTTTAAAGGCCTTTACATTTCTTACAGTCACAGGCGGAGATAAAAAACGATCCCTCGTGTTTCAAATGCAAAGAAAGCATTATTTTCTCATTTCTCTGGGATATCTCGAAAACATTTATTTTTGGAAATTACTCGATTCTGATTTAGAGCACTGCATTGTTATTAGTTTCATGAATGTTTACATGAAATTTCAACTAACTTAACACGTTCACTGTCCCGTGCCCCACATATGGGTCACGGCAAGCCTCTATTAAAAAGCCGTAAGGTTGACAGTTAACAGTTGGGACAGTTAACATGTTAAAACAAGTTTTCCGGGAACATTCTGTTGCTGTAAATAAAATAAACTTTTAGTAGGTAGGTATTACGTAACAAATCATGCGTAATGTACTCTTGTGTCTAAGATTTAATTAAAATAATATAGGTACTAATATTTATTTAAAAAAAAAGCAAAACAAGCGCTGGTGGCCTAGCGGTAAGAGCGTGCGACTTGCAATCCCGAGGTCGCGGGTTCAAACCCCGGCTCGTACCAATGAGTTTTTCGGAACTTGTGTACGAAATATCATTTGATATTTACCAGTGGCTTTTCGGTGAAGGAAAACATCGTGAGGAAACCGGACTAATCCCAATACGGGCCTAGTTTACCCTCTGGGTTGGAAGGTCAGATGGCAGTCGCTTTCGTAAAGACTAGTGCCCACGCCAATTCCTGGGATTAGTTGCCAAGCGGACCCCAGGCTACCATGAGCCGAAGCAAAATGCCGGAACAACGCGAGGATGATGATGACTAATATTTATTTAAATATCATCTCATCAGGTTCCGTTATTATGACAGAAGATTAATGTTGCTGTTTGTAAATTTATTTATGAACGTGAACAAAGTTCCACAGCGAATGTTCGTATCGCGTACACGAAACAAATATACCTATATTTTTTGTAATGACAATTTAATCCTGTACCTATGTAGGTAAATAATTTTTTTCACAGCTGCATCACAGAATAAATAATAGTACTAAGTACAGAAGACTCACTCTAACAAAACGCGTCTGTTACGATCAGCACAGATATGGCCGCTAGGTGGCGACAGCGCCACGCGCGGCTTATGGCTTTCCCCAAAATTGGGGCGGAACGGATGTACTTTTAGCTACCTGTAGCAAAGCGACGAAATCGCGGAGTGAGCCACGCCTGGCTGCATGGGAAATCCCGCATGTTCCTGTAAAAAAATAAATCCTATTAAGAACAGTTGGAAACATTGCTCTAATACCGTCTGCAGGCGTTCTTACTGTATCTTTTTTAGGGTTCCGTACCCAAAGGGTAAAAACGGGACCCTATTACTAAGATTCCGCTGTTCGTCCGTCCGTCCGGCCGTCCGTCTGTCACCAGGTATCTGTATCTCACGAACCGTGATAGCTAGATGAAATTTTCACAGATGATGTATTCTGTTGCCGCTATAACAACAAATATTAAAAACAGAATTTAAAAATAAAGATTTAAGTGGGGCTCCCATACAACAAACGTGATTTTTGACCGAAGTTAAGCAACGTCGGGCGGGG
Organism: Cydia amplana; assembly: GCF_948474715.1. Taxonomy (NCBI): domain Eukaryota; kingdom Metazoa; phylum Arthropoda; class Insecta; order Lepidoptera; family Tortricidae; genus Cydia; species Cydia amplana. The sequence goes on along the minus strand of NC_086074.1, from coordinate 15,718,722 downwards.
TCAGTACTTGGATGAGTGACCGTTTTTTTGCTTGTTTTTTTTTGCTTGTTTTGCTCTATTTTTTGTTGATGGTGCGGAACCCTCCGTGCGCGAGTCCGACTCGCACTTGGCCGGTTTTTTTAAAGTGAGTCGCTTGAGATTATTTATATTTTTAACCGACTTCAATTTCATAGAAGGAGGAGGTTCTGGGTTCGGTTGTGGTATTTTTTTTTTTCTATGTACGTTCACCGATTACTCTGACATCCGTAGTCCGATTTGAGTAATTCTTTTTTATTTGAAAGGAGCTACCTCTGAGTTAGTCCCATATTAATTTGGTTCTATTCTGATAATGGGATTCATGGGATCCATGAGGAATTGAGGGAACTCCTCAATTTTTAAAGGCATATGCATGGTGATTTGGGTATTTTCTTAAGCAACTCAAGCATTTTCTCCCGAAAACCACCAATTTGATGAAGTAGACCTGATGATGATGATTGTTTTGATGATAATGATGATGATTTTTTTTAAATGTAGTATGTTCAGCGATTACTCCGAGACCCGTGGTCCGATTTGAGCAATTATCTTTTTGTTTAAAGGAAACTGCCTCCAAGGGCGTCCCACATTAATCTGGTTCTGTTCTGATGATGGGATGAATGAAGAACTGAGGGAACTCCTCAATTTTTAAAGGCACATGTATGGTGATTTGATTTGGGTATTGTCTTAAGCAAATCAAGCATCTCCTCCCGAAAATCACCAATTTCATGAAGTACAACTGTAGCCTTACCACGAGTTTGACACTACATATTCGCTAACGTCTTCGTAACTTACTTTCTATACATCTCGCTCGCACTAAAAGGGTGCCAGTATGAGCGAGGCGCATAGAAAGTAAGTTACGCACACGCTAGCGAATGTCAGTCTTAGACTTATGGTAAGGCTACTGAGGAGTTGGGAAATGGCGGTTGAAGGGTTGGTGGTTCAGGATTCAGGGTCGAGGCGTTCCGTGATCAGGGGTTGATGTGCCGTGAGGTTGAGTTATCGGGGTGGTTGAGGGATTGGGTCAGTGGCGGGGCGGAGGATGGATTTTGTGTTTGTGTAGTGACAGGAATGATTTCGAATTTAGTGATACGCATTATTACGCTTTTCATTCATGCGTCACGCGTCACTCATAAGCTTTTAACAGTGCCTTAAAACTAAAAATGGAAAAATAAAAACTTTTACAAAAAAAGATAACCGACTTCAAAAAGGATAAAATAAAATATTATCCGGTTTTCAGTATATGCGTTACCAACTGATATGTTTGAAGTCGGTGCCAAGACAAATACAATACCGGTCAAAAATAATCAGCTTTATGTCTATAAATCACATTACAACTGTACTAATATTATAATGGTGAAAGTAATTCTGTCTCTTAGTCACCTTTTCGGCTAAACAACTGCCATGTAAACTGGTGAAATTTGCCATGCAGGTAAAAAGTTAAAGCCCTGTAGATGGTCCTTGAATTGTTTTATATTTTGAAATCAAGTTCTCTGGATAAGAGGCGGGAAATAACTCAGTCCCAATTCCACACCTGAGTTCTATGGACAGTTCGAAAATTAGTAAAAAATACTCTTTAAAAACATGTCGGCAATCGCATTGGTTTTATACTATTAGTACCGACAAACATGGTACGGACTGCGCCAAGGTGGATTGACAGTGTGTTCTTAGGTATCTACAGAAAGTACATATGATCATTGCTGTCTTGTAAGAGGCAATCCAACGTACATACATAGGTATACCCACATTCTTATTCAATCGCCTTAAAATCATGGTATGCTTCAAATTTGGCTTGGCACCGACTTCAAACATATCAGTGGGTAACGCATATACTGAAAACCGGATAATATTTTATTTTATCCTTTTTGAAGTCGGTTTTTTATAAATGACTGTAAAATAATAGGCACTGGTAAGGAGAAAACAAAATGTATTCTGATAAATAATAAATAGACAAAAAGTATCAAAACCATAAACATAATAAAAAAGGTAAATTTATAGAAAAGGTTGTGCGATCTTGCACACGGTTTTCTTTTTTTTTTTTTAAGTTTTTTATATTTTACGTAAGTTGTTTATTCTGTAGGTAGCTGGGTCATATTTAGATTTAGGTTCGAAAATATTTTTGGAAATTGTGATGGGTCTATATTATGTATTGTAAAGTGAGTTGGGGACTAGGGTAAGATTGAAAGGGTTTTTCATAAGATCAATAGTCGCTCGTAATAGTCGTAATCCTTTGGTATACGAACCGCTTTTGAGTTACCCCTCAAGAAAATCATCCCCAATTAAGATATTACCCCAATGCACCTTAGAGAAAATAATAATTATTACTTAGTACACATACAGTTTAGAAGACAGTGAAGTAAAAATTTGTGAAAATACCTGCTTACTGTATTTTAAAAATAAAATTGTCTCAATAGGACGTAAATGTGGTCTGATCATAATCTATTGAATTTAGAAAAAGTACCTAATTAAGTATCTCACAAAATACCTTTTATCTTGTGCCCATAGCTAAATTTAAATGCTTAAATTTAAATTATTTTCATTTAGATCGATGGGAGTAAGGTTACCAATAAGTTTTTGGCAAAAATTTCATTTTTGGTACAAGCTTTTATCGCTGACTGTACTTTTCTTACGACAGACAACTAATACTCATCGAGACAATTCTAAAAACCCCTAACACAATTAGGTTGCGTTGTTTCATCACATAGTTCCTATGGCCACCTGTCTCCATCATCATATCAGTTCGACAGTACCATATTATTGTATTGTCATCAGAACTACATACAGCTGCCAATTTTCATGACGCTACGATCCTTGGAAGATGGTTAAATTAGTTACCTTAGATTCCATTACATGTTAGTTATATACAGGTCGAGAGTTCCTATGGCCACCTCCTGTCTCCATCATCAGATCAGTTCGACAGTACCATATTATTGTATTGTCATCAGAACTACATACAGCTGCCAATTTTCATGACGCTACGATCCTTTGAAGATGGTTAAATTAGTTACCTTTAGATTCCATTACATAGTTACATACAGGTCGACCTAATAAAAGTTTGTTAAAAAATCTTACTGTTTTAATAAACAGGGAAACTATTTTGATGACGTCGTGAATAAAGCATAGCTCATCACGCACGGCGTGACGTTGACAGTTGACAGTTTAGTCTAGCGTAATTTGCGCGCACAAAGGTAAGCCTTAATTAGTAGGTACACTGAATGTTTTAACTAAATAATATCACGGGAATTTAACACGTGTTCACTTGATTACCATAGAATATTAGTTTCATTAGAAGTTGAAGGAATACCTTTCTACGACAATGACTTTAGGTAAGTTCTTTACATTATGTATCTGGGGGCAGGGCAGTGCCTCCGCCAAGTCGAGCTAAGTACTTTTTACAGGATGTGCTAAAATAATGACTATAATGGGCAATAATGGTAAGAAATAATGTTCACCTAGCATTTACAAACGAGGTACGAGGAGTATAGGTACCTACTTTATAGTTATCAGTAAATTATATTTGTATGAACTAAAGCAAAATAATTGTATTTTTGCTAATAAGAACACATGCTGATTTCTAATTCTATTTATTCATACCGGCCTGCGTAATTTGAGCTTATTAAACCGTCCATCATATCCAATATATATGTATATTCACGTCTCAATAAAAAACCAGACCGAAATGATCTCAAACTTCAAATGCCTACTGTAGTACCTACTACTCAAATGACCTATCGAACTTTCATGCATTTAAATGACGGAAAACAAAAAAGGACAAATTGGCATCTTAATTAATCAAATTAATCAAACTAGGTACATTAATTAATGAACCCAACTCGCTTATACTTCCGAAACATTTACACATTACACTAAACTTGACAACCACATGATTGGAACAACCAGTTTATCGTACAGCAAGGGAGCTGCGTACGTCAACAAATAGGGTAGGGTTGTCGGTCGTCGACAACCGGTGATGCCCACAAGATACCGATAAGCCGAATATCCACCTTGATTGATGAATCCTGTCTTTCACCGCTGCGTTATCCAACTTTGACAGTTCGATTGGAGATTAGATAGAGTGGTTAAATTTACAGGATGCCTTGGACCTAACTAGTGTATAAATGCTTTATTAGATAAGGATTTTGTTCAATTGTTGTTAAAGACATTGTTTTGTTTTAGAATTTAGAATTAGCGTTACACTATTAAGATTAAAAATAATTTCTATGAATTGTTAAAACTAAGGTAGCCAAGGGACTTTTTTTTTAATAAATTATTTAACCGGCCAGTGTTTTAGAAAAAAAAAGATTTTACTGCATTTTTTTAATCTGTGGAAACGTCTACAGTAAGCGGTAGAGATAACTAACCGCCCTGCATGGACACTTGTTTGCAGGAGGGGGGAGGGGTCAGTTATCTCTGCAGCTTACTCTTCCTTCATACTTCTTGAAGTGTGAATGGGTACCCATAACCATTAAAATGAATAAACAAATAGTGTAAATTAATGAATTATTATTACTCTATATAAATACTATAGGGGGATATTGAACAACACGACAACAAACCGGTATAGTTTGGGCTTTTAGTACGAAATACCGATATCAGCCCTTGGCGATGCTATCTGCAGACGCTACTTGTTGAATACTCGTATAACAATGAATATCTGGGAGACCGAGCTTTGCTCGGAAAACATAATATAAAATCTCAAAAATTAGCGTTTTCCCAGAGAAAAACGAAGACCTAGCTAGATCAATTTTTCGCCCCCGAAAACCCCCATATACCAAATTTCATCGAAATCATTAGAGCCGTTTCCGAGATCCCCGAAAAAAATATAAATAAATAAATAAATAAATATGCAAGAATTGCTCGTTTAAAGGTATTAGATTGGTTACTACGGGCCTGTTTTGTTTCCCAATCGTATCGTTGTTTATTGAGGTCGTGATATCTAATAAAACTGAAATAAAAATGTCGCAAGTTAAAATACAGCACAATCTGCAATTAATGGCCAAATTTTTTTACGTGACTCAAAATGTAGGTAACTGAAGACCGACAATGAGTCTTACACATTATCTACACCTACAGTACATTTTTGAGTATATTTTTTTCGTTGCTCAATATTATATTTTTACACGATTTAGGGACAGTCCCTAGTCACTATAGTCTAAAGTCCAAATTAGCTACATAATTTGCCTACCTATAAGTAGGCAACTTAAAAATAAATAATAATGTTAAAAGAAAAAAGGTTCAAAGTGTAGTAATTTTCTCAAGTGCCTATGTAAATTAAATCGTTGTTCTAATGCATTTGCATATTTTAACATAAACCCACGGTATAACCGGTGAAATCAGATTTGTTCGGCTCATTTTTACCATAAAGTTGATTATAAAGAGTAAAATAAACTTTGTAGCAGCTGAAACTCATCACACAACTTACATTTTCGAGGATCGAGTTATGACTGAACTTCTTTGTTAATAAGGTTTCTCTAAATATCATTAAGAAGCTACCAAATGAGTACCTAAGCATGTAAAATGTACCTATATATTCTTTGTCAACATATCGACCCGTTTTTTCTGTGTTAATAAAAGAGGCATGGGTAGTCTATCTCGCCGCGAGATACTGTCGCGCCAATCATGTGCTAGCCCGGCAGGTAACGTAAGACCTTAGTATAGTTAAATATAGTTAAGTATAGTTAAAAAAAATAGTATAGTCAAGTCTCTCAAGTGTCTCAAGGAAGTTTTGTTAGATTAGTTTAACTAGTTATAATATAATGTATATTTATTTATGCGATTGACATTTCCTACCCTATATTCTATTACTTTTCCTGGGAATGGCTACAAAGGCTTTTTTCTACTCCAGCACTTAAATGTGTCAATTAAATGACTGACAGTGATATCTAAAGCAATGTCATTTGAATGCTTTGTCTATAGGCTCATAAGATGACTGCTAGCAGTCATCTTATGAGTATAATACAACTGCTTTATTTTTTTTAAAGATACAAGTTCCGATCATCTTGATTGAAAGAGGTATGTTTTCATTTACAATAATAACTCTTTTTTTTTTAAATAATAACTCAATTTTTTTTAAATAATAACTCTTTTTTTTAATAATAACTCTTTTTTTTTTTTTTTTTTTGCTGCAGCTGTCATAGAAAAAGTAATGTATGCAACAGCTCATAATTGGTTCTTAAAATTCAAGGGTCGAAGTTACAAAACTCGACTACGTCTCGTTTTGTAACTTCGACCCTTGAATTTTAAGAACCCTTATTATATCACTGTTGCATAAACTACTTTCTGTTAGTCCTGCGTTTGATCGTCGCCTTCTATCAATATGAACAGGTTTCGTAAAAACACACACGAATTCCACATCTTACAAATCAAAATATCAGGGAAATATGTAGAACTTTTTTTGTGAAAGTAATTTCTAATATAAAATTATATTTATTTACACACAACAGAACGGAGACGGTAAATACTTATACACTCATGGACAAATTTAGAGGAACGCAAAAAAATTGAATTACAAATTTTTAAATACGTAATTTAGGTGTTGTAATCCAGTACCTAAACCTTTTTTTTTTGCGTTTATTAAATTCTACCTATATTTTGACCGATCTAGATTTTTTTGTAAAGGATTGTGGTAAGGTATTTTTATCAATTAACAATTGTATCGTTAAGATCTCAGGAACTAGGTAAATGAGCAAACAGGAACTGGGTGAATAAACAATTCGCAAGTAGGGTTTTAGTAGATAGAACAGTTAAAACAAAACATACCTAGTGAGTACTTACTGGCCAGCATTTTTTATACTCATCGTGGACAATACACATTCAATTGTAGTTTCACAGAATGGGGGATCCATAATGTATAAGTTATTAGTCACAAATAATGGACTTTATATACGTTTGATCGCTTTGCATAAGCGTAAATGACCTTCTTGTTTTCATAGTATTATGCTTGTTTAAAATTCTGAGCGTGCGATGCACTCCGAGTCTGGCTCTATCCTATCGTAAAGCGGCGAGTCTCGTGAGCATTTGTCTTTAACGAACAAAAATACTAGTGGCACTGTGAGTAGGTACCTATGAAAAGTTTTCAAACGACGTCTTATTACCAGAAATATATGTAAATAAAGTGGAATTTTAACGATCCAGTTATCGGTAGGGTCAAGTGGGGTTATAATCAAGATATATTACATCAAAATAATTTAATATACGTACATTTAATATGCGGCCAGCCTTCTGGGCCTACCGAATGACCACGACATAGGCCAAATGTTAGGCCAATTATGTTTTGAAAATAAATAATATAGATAAATATTTTATGTATACGTTAATATGCATACAATATAATCCATAATGATGTGGCTTTTATACATGAGTTATTCATATACGAGTAGGGTATATAACTGTACAGTATTCGGTTACGTCTTATTTTTACCCAGGTCTTATTTTTACCACTTGACCCTAGTAGATGTGACAAGTACTTTAAGTCTAATAAAAAAACTTGTATCTCCTAGTTTGATTCAGCTATCAAACTAAGAGCCACGATGGCGTAGATTTAAGTAATTTCGATAGTCATTGTGTTTGAATAAAAGCAGGAAAACCATTTTTAGTCATTTAACAAAATCTTTTTTTTTTTTGTGAGCCTGGTTTAGTGTCCCACTGCTGGGCAAAGGCCTCCCCTCCCTTCCTCCACTCAACCCTGTCGTTTGCATTTTCCCGCCAATCCGGATAAAATGCGTCCAAGTCGTCCCGCCATCTCCTCTTTGGTCTGCCTGAACCCCGGCCTACACCATCGATGGTGTTCCGTGGGTCCCACTCGGTAACCATTTTGGCCCACCTTTCATGGTGCATGCGGCAGACATGTCTTGCCCAGTCCCACTTAAGCTTAGCGGTCTCAAGACCATGGCACCTACATCTACAACTCGAGTTCTGGAGCGCAGTTCCGTGTTTCTGATTCGATCAGTTCTGCGAACACCTAGTATACTGCGCTCCATCGCTCGCTGGCATACCTTGAGTTTGGACTTTAGAGCCTCCGTTAATGACCAAGTTTGAGCGCCATAGGATAGCCATAGGTTAGGATAGGCAGAATCTACAAGAAACAAAATCTACTTCAAATTATTCCTAGCTATCAATGTACCTATAATAATAATCGTGTTTGTGTTAGTGGTGATAAAGCCAGTGTACTTGAGATGATTATGTAACAGTTCGGTGCCCCACTTACTGATCAGGAAACTTACTCCACTAAGTCTATGTCGGTCATAAGTTTGACCAACTTTCGGGTATTCACTGCAACTTGTAAGGGCTTGTCTATATCTGGAATACAAAGTAAATGTTGCAAGCTATGTGCATACAGAGCTTGAAAATATTCACAGTTTTTAACATGTACATGTACATGTTTGCAAATAAATATCTTTTATCTTTTATCTTTATCTTTACCTATAGGTACAGTTTTAACCTTACGGTTTAGTTTAGGCGGAGTAGTAATGTCACTTTTTTAGGACGTCACTTTCAAGATAAACTCAGAATGTGACGTCCTCAGAACGTGACCTCCTAAGAAAGTGACATACTACGCCTAAACCTACGGTTTTGCTACTAACTTATAAATGTTGTGCTAAACTTCATATACATAAATAACTTCTTCTCAAATTCGTATCCAGTGTGTAAGTTTTAAATAGACGTTTCTAGATAATATTGTAAAATTAACTCAGTTTGCGACGTAATTATTGTAATCACATGATCTGAATATAGTTCAATGTTGTGACACTTATGTTAAACGTTAACATAACTATCAAACGTTTAACATAACTATTAAAATGGTCCTACTTATGTTAAGGTTTAACTAATTAAGTAATAACAACATAAATACAAATTATAAAGACAATTACAATACGAGTACCTGAGTGACTGGGTGTAAAATCCATGTTACAGTAAATCCTTAAAATTGAAAAGAAAGTTAACAACTTTTTGGGCGTCTGGAAAGAGACGGCAACTATAAGTATTCAATTGCAATTTATTATCTATTTTTCAATATCCTTTGAGGTTCGTAAATAGTGTAGGTATCTTATAGTGACTAAATACATAGACTTCATTCTGGTGCATATAAATTAATAACATTAACGTTAAAAGAGTGTGTTGCTAAACATATTTCGTAACAGCGATGCGGAAGGTACCTTTTGTGCCTAATTGAAGTATGGCCGCGAATCGTAACCCATTTGTGTCAGTTACCGATCTGTGTCTCTTGGGACTTGTAGCATTGATACCGTAACATAAAGGTAGTCTTTCTAGCGAAAACATTTTAAATAAGTTCTTCTAATACTTTGAAAACGTTTTCTAATCATTCAAAAAAAATTGGCTACTTTGTCAGTCACTTTATGGGATATTATAAACAGTTTCGATATTTAAATACCTAATGTATTATTTTTTTGTATACTTAACACTTTTCTTATTAGTTTAACTACTATGATTCTCACATATTTAACTGAAATAAATTTATTTATTGAATAAATTAGGAAATTTTACTATTTTGAGAAAACTTAGTGAAAAACTTCGTAAAAAATGGAACTGTTTGAATTTGAAATCAAAGAACAATGAAAATCTAATTTGGATAACTGATACGAGATTTCATCATCGTGAATCCTGTAAAAATGCTTATTTTAAATATCAGAATCAGAAAATATCTTTCGTATAATCATTGAATAACTAAAGCGAGCTGCAAAAGTGTATACTTACACACTTTTATGAATGAGTTCCATTCATAAAAGTGTATACTGACACACTTTTATAAATAAATGAGTTCCATTCATAAGTGTATACTTACACACTTTTATGAATGGGTTCCATTCATCAAGTGGGTATGCACTTTTGTCTGCATTGCAATGGCTCAACAATACATTTTGGTGCTATAAGGAATAAATGAAACCGAGTTTGTCGATATCTGCAGTATTACAAAAACAGAATGGAGTAATATACATCAGACTTCATTGAACGTACGCCTTTTACTGTTTAGCGGAAGCGGTAGTATTGGGTCAAACTAATTAATAAATGTGAACTTTATGTCCTATAACGCCGTGATTAGTAAAAGATAAATCTGCAGAAAAAAATTGCCAGTTATATTTATTGCTAATTTCATGACAGTTATGTCGTTAATTAAAAATTACCTAAACGATTTCAAAAATACAGAATACCGACCGACGACTAAAATGTTTAATGCAAAAAACAGAGGATGATGTACACATAGGTACCTACTTACTACATAATACACTTTTAGTGAGTCCTTCTATATATATTAAAATAACTTGATGATATAAAATATTTTTAATATCATACGTTTAGTAATTGCCATAGAAAACCACCTTTTAGTATAATGAACCGTGTACTTTTTTGTTAGTTAATGATATATCTAACTAATAATCTTTCCTAACACACGTGAAGCATGATGACAGCGTTGTTGGGCAACCATCGGCCAACCATCAAAATTGCACCCAACATTAATTAACGTCGAAGACCATTCACTCCCATACCTCTGTAATTAGCAGCTAATACTAAAAGCGAATATGTCGCTTGCATTATATAGGAATTTGGTATGAAATGAAGTAATTCAAGAGACTAAACGTGTAGGAAATTTGAAAAACTAGATTCAAACTAAAGTTAGCTTGGGCTTCTCAAAAGAGTATAATATTCCTTACAGAGAAGGATTTGTTCTCGGTAGTAAAGTTATCAAAACAAAACAAAAATACACAAAAATATTTTATTTACGTATTTACACAAGAAACTTAACTTAAGAATATTATCTAATGGCACTGTGCATTGCAGCGTATCCAAAGCTTGACAAAATCGACTGTCAGGATAGCTCACTGCAAACAGATTTGGAACTTATTACACGCTCAACCAACAGTGTTAAAGAGACTCACGCTAAAACCGTCCGTGTCTGAGCTGAGGCGTCCGTCACTTCGTTTTCTTTGACGGATGATTGGTGATCACCTGAAGCTTTCTATAGAAAACTGAAGTGTGAGATGCCTCGGCCCGGACCCGTACCCTTCTAGCTCAGTCATTTTTAGTATTTAATTAAGATAACCAAATTATATAATACACAGAAACCGACAATTTGTAGAAGAAATATTATTGAGAAGATGAAGCATAATATATCTGATTAATTAAAGAATTTCTAAGTACAAAAAGGCCAATCGAATAATTTACTTAGTGTTCGGAAGATTTACATCGCGTGTTCTAGCACTGTGCATCCTGTAATCGTCTCGCTTAAGAAACTATACTTAACGTATCATTGTTCGAAACTAATAGGTGAACTTGTTATCACAAGGTTATCACTTCCAATGACGCAAAAGTCACCGGGGGCAGTTTTTGTCACTTTTATGTCGCAAGCATATCATCAACAAATGGTTTAAAAACCACTTAAATTTAGTAATAAACTGTAGCATGGGTCGGATCTCAATCAAATCGCTGAAGACTTGGTATGGGCATTTTTAATCTTAGAAATTGTAGTCTTCACAGACCAGTTACCACGTAGTGGCTATGTGTACTTTGTCTATTCCATTTTTTTTTGTACGTCAAGGTGGTTCTAATTTGAGATCAACCCATCCTCATAATGTTTCGGCGCCGTAGCAACCGCTCCATTGCGTAGAACACGCGATCCGTCCCTCAGTATGGACACACTACTCCTGATCTTCCAGGCACTCCTGATATGGAATCTGGGAAATGGACCTTACAAATGTCCTTCCATGATTTGTCTGCTTGCTTCCTCGGATGTCTTTCCACGTTCCCGTACCCATTATATCCGTTGTATCCGTAGCCGGGATATTGGTTCTGGTAGCCGTAACTCGGGTTCCCATAACCACTGTAGCCATAAGATCTTCTTCCGTTGCCGTTGATGGCATCGTAGAGAGCGTCGAAGAATGGGGCACTATCGATAGACGAAGCTGCTAGAAGCAGAACGACTGGGAGGACCAAGAGACGTATGGAAGACATTGCGGAAGGATCGCAAGTGGCAATTGTGTCAATTCAGTTCGCGGTCAACGTGACCTCGATCCACGGAAGCTCGCGGCGGGGCTGTGCAGTTGCGAATGGTGTCGGGTATACCCGCCGCCGGTTTATATACCGGCCTCGACTCATCCGACGGCGGCGAGCAGGCGCGTGCGCCGGGTTCACGGTCCCTACCCTGGAATCGCATTGAAGTGTTGACAGTTTACAGATTACAGAGGTTAGGTTACTACGTCTGGTAAGATAACCTTACGTCATTACTTAGTACGACGTTATTAGCAATAACAAGACGTCAATGATTTTATTTAACTTCTTGCGACACTGACGAAATTTAACAACAAACATTACAATTACAACTTTTGTATGATTTAGATTAATAGGTGTACCGTATTTCCACTAAGTAGTTGTATTTTGAACGTGACAAATGCTCCAGGTGCTCGGACTTTCCTGTTATCGGTTATATCACAGTTAAGGTGTTCTTAGACGCAATGTTAAGGTAAGTCAAGTTCAGCGCCGCTGTACGTTCACCTCTGGCCGTGAGAAGCATTTCTTGATGACCAAGCCGGCCCCGGTCTTTTTGCTCGAATAATTTATTACTGTTTTTAAACTTTATGAGTTTATTCATCGCCCTTGTAGTAAACGTTTATTTATACACGGTAACGAAATTAACATTATAGTAGGTACATTCTTTTTTAATGGATCTCGAATAAATTCGTCCTCGGTTTTCGACAAAGGCTTAAAAAAAATCACTGAAATCCCAACGAAAGGTTATTTTAAGCACCTGTAGTCGACTCTGTTCACCCAGCTCAAATCACCTGGGTTAATTAAGTAAACTAAAAATACACTTATTCTAAGCACATGTTTTCCCTACTACATATTTTTGGGATTTCTAAAATTTTAATATTCAATTTCACATACCTATAAATATTTGACATATTATATAAATAGGCATATAAGGTACGAGTAATCATTTGATGCTGAATGAATAACATAATTATCTTTTAATTCTGTAGCATTGAAGCAACCTTAATCAATCCTTAGTCATGCCCTTTACCTATGACTGTGACTAAAGTTTCTTGTAATTCTATTCCCTATGTAACGTTTTTCTTTACACCTAATTTACGTGAAAATAGAACAAATAAATAAATAAAATAGTATAAGACTATAAATATTGCCATTAAAATCAAGGTTAATGGTTAGGCTTATTGTGACCTTCAGTATGATTAAAGCCAGACGCTACTACATTGTCAATACGCATTGATATATTTAAATCCAATTATTGTATGGTTCCTACGTGTCTGTTGGAAATCATGCCCTTTGTCCTTCGTGAATGGCTTCACTCAGCCAGAATGCTAACAAGACACGGCAAATAGGATACCTAATAACAAGCCCTAATTGAATCGCGTGCAACCACATACAGTTCATTGACATGTCTAGTTATATGCAAGTTATACATATATGGAGACTTTACGATTTTTGAAAAATATACACACGGGACCAATCCGGGACAAGTAGGAGGCAAAAAACAGATAGATTACAATTTTTACGTTTTAGGGCTCAGTTAGACGGTGCGAGAACTCGCATGCGAGTTTCATTACATTGCGTCATTTAATCGGTCGGCTGAATTGATCTAACTTCAATAAAATCGCATACGAGTTCGCGCGCCGTCTAAATTATTAGCCGTTATGTAGAGAATTTGAAATTATGACTAGCGCTTGTGTATAGGTAGTTATTAGGTGTAAAAATACAGGTTACTAACACAAGTTACTAACAAATATGTTCTGTCTTCATTCGCCGATATAAGACTTATATTAATCTGTCAGCTCCCAGCGGCTCATATTGAGACATATTTTTCAGCAAATTGTTTCCATCAAATTTTTTGTACTTTGAACACTTTTGAAACACCATAACTATGAAACTTTATATCAAGCTCAGACACATTTCTTTAATTTGATAGGTGTAGGACCGGCCTTACTTTACTAACCTCTTGCTTTGAGAATGTTGAATATTTATAAAGGATGACTCACGTTAGACCGGGCCGTATCCGGGCTGGAGCTTCCGGCGCTTACTTTTCTATGACAGATGACGGTGATCACGTGATGCTTTCCATAGAAAACGAAGCTCCGGAAGCTCCGGCCCGGACACGGTCCGGTCTAACGTGAGTCATCCTTTAATGTGTAGGTCGGTACTGAAAGTCTGATGTGAACTAAGTATAAATATTGAACATCCGACTGTGGTTATCGATTTCCCAGAAGAACCATATTGAAGAAAACCAAATAAAACTAGACAAATACTCTAAGCCAATTACAATGTAGGAATGCTTTATTTTATACTCTGTGAACGAATTGTTGATGAACAAATGAAACTAGCGAATATGTGCTTCGCAAACGTTTTCCAATCGAAATGTTCAAAGTCTGGCGAAATACCGGCGAACGGGCAATAATGGCTAGTGATAGGCTCGGTACTGGAATTTAATAGGCTTAGCTTTGTACACAATGGTTATACCAAGTTATGGCGTTTAAGTTAGACAATTTGCGCATAGTGTCTAAGTGAGTACGAAGGTGCATATACTAAAGGCATCATACCTAAGGTTGGAATGGGATGCAAGCAACCCCAGCAGACGTATTACCTAGATCTTAGCGCGCTTAATTATCACGCTTAAAATGGCGCTGGCGTGACGACTCCTTAGCAAGTAAGAGACGGATAGGTACTTGTCAAGGCATGCCCATTAAGCGTGACCATAAAACACTAAACTTACCTGCGATGCGACATAAAGCTTAGAGCTTTGCTTGAAAATACGGGTTAGCACGATTTGTTTGCTTGCAGAATCTAATTTCAATTATCAACCTTGTTTGTATTTTTTTTAGTGAAAACTTCTTTAGCGGCGCTGTGCACTTTTTGTGATGGGGAAAAAATGTTAAACTCGCGACAGGTAAGATTCGTAAGACGTAAGACGGACACGTGACCTGATCGAAAAACTGTTAAGTACAATGTCATTGAGTTTTTCTTTATTGATTTAAATGATATCTAGTGAGTTTCCCTCTAACTGGTACTTATATAACTCGAGTACTAACAGTGATGTGCTTAGGGGTTTCAAGTAATGCGACGAAATAACGCTAGATGGCGTTAACCTCAATTATACATAAGTAGTGCTGCAGACATTTTGCACTAGTCATTGAGTTTTCACTTCTGCCGGCACTCCCGGAGTGCAACCCGTTGTTTTTTTATGTCTATTAATGTGCATACGTTTTGTTTTAGATTGTATGGTTTGACATGTATTGACACATTGGAATAGTAAAAAATTATTAAACAGGAAGAATTGATATAGATTATCAACCTTAGTTAAAGGATGTTGGAGGACTATACAAACGTTTCCCCATATTCCTCTATGGATTTATTGACATAATGGAAATATTTTTACACAATTTGATGTATATTAACCTATAACCATAGGTGTGCCCCCTTTTCGTCTTGGTCGATTTTTTATCAATACACGCGAAACCCAAATTCCATATAAATATTTGGTAGTATGGTAACTCTTATTAAAAAAAATCGAAACATCAAGTTATCTACTACACTTCACGCCGTCGTTGTTTACTCATATTGCACTTTTCCTGCAAAATGTTGCAGTCATCATTTAGTTTCTAATAGTACCATCTAATTGGTAATGTTACTGGGGTCAAACGTTATGTTTAAATAAACAAATCTTCCCATGCATCTCTAGCCTTACCTTCCCGTTATTGTACAATGCAGTTTAATAAAGCACGGTGCCCCTTGCACTTTATAGGGCAAAGCGTCTTAGATGACGGGGCCAGCACCATAGAAAGCATTCCACTAACTCTCCCTTTGTAGGGTAACTACATTCGAAATTAATGTAAACTGGTATACTTATTATTTATGATTAATAGACAAAGAGAGAACTTGTTGTGTAAAAATGTGTACGTTTTAAGTTATCTTTTCTGTGGGATAAAAAGAATGGTAAGTAAATATATTTGTCAAAAAAACGTACTTGGGCTATGCTTTGGGAACCTAATACCTACTGCCTAATACAGCAATATTATACCTATTACCTAGCCACTGTTCAGGTGAGTAACGCAAGGGCTGATGCAGATGTAAATAAGTTCACTTTCATGATTACATTATTAAACGCGCATTTACCTAATTTAATGCGCGGTCACTCGTTTCTTCACCTACCTAAAAGTTCTCAATTTAATTTTAACACTTTTATAGAAATGTTTGTCTGAAATAATGTTTGTCAACAAACAATTAACTAAGAAATATAGGTACTTCATTTCAGAATGAGATGAAATTTCGGAGTAGATTGTCTATTAGGGGACATTTCAACTCAGACAGGTATAGAGACTGAACAGCGACAAAATACAGAAATGGCGCTGTTGTAACGCGATGCCGTTATGTCAAACACAACTGTCGAGCGTAGACTGTAGCTTTTTTCTTTATATTTGTTCTCCGAAGTGAAGAAACGCAGTCAGGAACGCGCCGGCCGCTATGTTGCCCAGAAGTCCGCTTTACCTCCAATTTACCACCAATTACCGGGATGTGTTTAAGTGAAATAAAAACACATATTTAACTTTAATAATACTGGAGAGTGTTCAAGCAAAGTGCTTGGGTGGGTGAGTAAAACTCTCTGAATAAGCAACCAAGATCGGGGTTTATATAGGCAGAATATCCCGTCGTAGGTACTTTTCCAGCAACTAGGGAGTGTTACATGGAGAGTCAGTTTTATTTATTTCGACCAATCACCTTAATCTAATACATTTTATTAAATACAGTGATACAAGACTTAAAACTAGGCACATAACATTCCACACAATACATTAACATGATATAAACGGTAAAAAACACATAAAAGTAAAATTACACGAAATTACACGTAAAATCAAGATTAAACTAAAACATGCATGATTAAGAGCTATTCACGACAGTCTCCCCCACGTGTGCCAACACCGTCTTCATGTGAGGAGTGGATGGGTATAAGCCGGGAAACTGGGCGGCGGATGTCACCTGCGCGGGTGCGAACAATGGCCACTCTTACATGGCCATCCGGGCCGGAAAAGAGCTGGACGATTACGCCTCTGGGCCACGTTCCTCGTGGCATGGACCAGTCGCTTATTATGACGCTGTCGCCTACGTGAAATCTCTGTATGTTGTGATGAGCGTCGGGTATATTCGTAGCTGCAGCGGTAGATGATAGTGGATTCGTTCGAGGCCTTTCTAATGGTAAGTCGCCCACGGGAACCTTGAGGTTGGCCCCGCGACAGGTTCGACACCATTGGCGCTTACCTGATCGATAACGAATACTACCGCGCAGTCCGACTATGTGATATTTTTGTTTTAACTCGCTTATCACTGTCGAGTGGTTGCCGTTGTACAGAGTGTGAAAATGATGAATTAGCAGCTTGGCGAAGTCTTCTTTAGCGCGTAGGACGGGTACTTGCTTATTTCCACCGTCTGTCACGATGACTCCGTATTCGTCAAGTTTTACTGCTATTCTGCGTAGCGGAGATTTTTTCGGTAGCGCATGCCCAGTTTCCAGGGACTTTACTTCCTCTGGATAGGCTTCATATTGGCTCCGTTTGATTAGCGATATCTCAGCTAAAATCAAATTCCCCTTGATCATTTCTGTGTCTGTATTCTTATACGGCAACTTGGCGTTATTTGCCTCGGTGGCAACCAGAACTCTAGCCGTGGCCCTAACTAAATGCGTATATTCGGAAAAACTGTTTACCTTAGGTAGGTACTCGAATTTACTTTTAGTTTTCTTATTTGAGCGCACGGATTTTGACGCGCGTCGTCGTGTATGACACGTCGCGGCGTTGTCGGCGACGGGCGCGAGCGTTACAATTATTGACGATCGCGGCTTATGGTCGCTTTTAGGTTCGGGTTCTACAGCCCACCGGGAGGTTGCTCCTACTTGAGCAGGTTTGCCTCGGTCAAACGTCGACGCGGGCCGCGTTGTGGCCAATATCTGCGCGGTGGGCACGTCTTTGGGCGGGCTTAGAGAGCTTTCGCTCCCCCCGACGAAAGACGTGTTGCCTTTTCTACCTACGCTAGATGTTATCGCGGACTTGTTTGACGTGAAGCTAACTGTGTTTACGGCTCGTGCCCAGCTAACCTTAGTAGCAGACGAGGCCGTGTGCAATCCGTGCAGCAGTCTATGATGACTTGCTTCGCATTCGCCTACGCCGCATGCTACGTATTTGCATGTATTCGGCTGATGAGGCGCGGATTTTAAACACTTAAAACACAGCCGCGCACCCTTCGCTAGTTCCCATCTATCAGAAATCGTTGCCGCAGTAAACTGTGCGCACGTGCTAACGAAGTGATGCTCATTACAAATGGGGCACGTATTGCGCGGCGGGACAGAGATGGACGATTCCTGATCGAATCTAGCTCCGGTTGGTGCGGGTTTTTTTCTACTATTACTATCGCGGTGCTTTACCTGTGCGATAGTAGACTTACTGCGCGAACTACTTTTCGAATCACGTGAGTAAGTTTCGTGGGAATCCGTGCTAGAGTCGCGGGAGGACGCGGGGGTGCGGGACCTAGCGAGAGCTTTGCTCGATCGTCTGGGTTCGCGCTCAGAAGAAACCGTGTTCCCTACATTTCGCGATCTATTTCCCGTATCACGTGTGTATGTTTCGTGGGAATCTGACTCCGAATCCGAACTATATTCACGGTAGAACGCGGGGGCGCGAGACCTAGAGAGAGCACGGCTCGATCGTCTCGGTTCGCGCACAGAGGAAACCGCATTCACTGCAATCCGTGATTTCGAATCCGACCTATAGTCACGGTAGAACGCGGGGGCACGAGACCCAGAAGAGAACAGGTCGATCGTCTCGGTTCGCGCACAGAGGAAACCGCATTCACTGCATTCCGTGATTTCGAATCCGACCTATAGTCACGGTATCTAGAACGCGGGGGCACGAGACCCAGAGAGAGCACGGCTCGATCGTCTCGGTTCGCGCACAGAGGAAACCGCATTCACTGCATTCCGTGATCTATTGGACGGCTTATGTCGGTTTACGCGCTTGGCCGCAGTGCTAATTTCGTTAAGAAACTCGGATATCGCAACTAACCCGGGTGATTCTACGTTAGACTGCCTGTATTTGGCCCATTCATAGCGCACTATCAGATTCAACTTATCCACGATTTTATTTACAAGCTCAGGCGCGTGTAAATAGTTTTCTTGACGCAACGATCGAATGGTGGCGACGGCGTTCGCGATATGCGCGGCAAATGAGGCGATATTCGCATTGTCTTCGGACAAACGCGGCATGCGTTTGATGTTATGTATTTCTGTAAGAACAATTTCCTCAGGATCGCCGAACTGCCGTTCTAGCGCTTCCATTATTTCGTACGGATCCTGAACCGTGTACATGATTGATTTTACGGCGGTCCGAGCTTCGCCCTTAAGCGCGCGCCTAATCCGACTCACGTTATTGACGGCACTAAACATGGGCGACGTATCCTCGAACTCTGCCCTAAATGATATCCACTCGGTGATATCTCCGCCGAATGCGGGTAATTCTGGCGGTTTATGGTACATTGGCGCGTAGGTACCGTGCGGTACCTCTAAAAAGCGCGGTTGAGGTCTGCTAGCCCGATCGGCGGCTGCACGCGGCGCGGTCTCTTTCGGCGGCGGGATTTTAACGTTTTCACTCGCGATCTCGCGCTGTAACCTAGCTTGTCGTTCTACCCAACTTCTAGTCCGTTCTTCGACGGTCGCGTCACTGCTGCCGACAGACTGCGCCTTCAGTTGCGCAACCTGCAGCCTTAACTTTGCAGTGTCGGACTCTGCCTTAGCAACGGTTAGAGTGGCTTTATGAACCTCGAGCTCGGCCATTAGCACGGCTAATTTATTATCGCGTTCCCTATTTACCGATTCGCGATTTCTCTTTGACGATTCGCGATCAGACGGCGCCCGCGGCGGCGGCGCGACATCGGTGTCTTTATTCACTAGCGTATTTGACCTACTGCGAACTACTACCGTATTGTCGAACGCTTCCGAGTGTACCGACTCGTTCTCACCGGTAGTGTTCCGGTTGCCACTGGTGCCCTTGCTCCACGTATTGGTCTCGCCGGACGTAGTCTTTCCGGACGAGGGGGTAGGGGTGTCCATGTTCGGTGCGGGGGCAGGCTGGCCCCTGGTGCGCGAGCGAAGGCTTCGTGCTCCCTTTTCGGACATCTTCTTCTTGGAACCACTTCACTTTACACTTTACACACGCGGGGGGTCCCTAACTATATACCTGCCTACGCCTATGATCTGACGTTACAGAGCGCAACGTCGATGCCCTAAGCGTGGATCCCTCGTGGCACTGAGTCTCCCGCAATGGCAAAGTGCAATGCCTAGAGCGTTTGAAAGCAGTGTGTTGGTATCAACCATGTGACACATGCAACGAAAGTTGCCAGGACACGTGAGTGGAGGTAAACCTACGACACTGCACGGTCCGTCCGGCAAGCCGGTAATTGGGGTATGGAAAGGTTGTTGGGGTAGGGTCTGAACCGAAGCGAACTTCTAGGCTCAGCGCGTACTTTATTCTTTCTTGCCGTCTGAGTTAAGCAATAGTTCGCTTGAAATTCAGCGCGTACGTGTTTCTTTCTTCATTCGGCAGCGAAGGACCAAACTGTCGAGCGTACTGTAGCTTTTTTCTTTATATTTGTTCTCCGAAGTGAAGAAACGCAGTCAGGAACGCGCCGGCCGCTATGTTGCCCAGAAGTCCGCTTTACCTCCAATTTACCACCAATTACCGGGATGTGTTTAAGTGAAATAAAAACACATATTTAACTTTAATAATACTGGAGAGTGTTCAAGCAAAGTGCTTGGGTGGGTGAGTAAAACTCTCTGAATAAGCAACCAAGATCGGGGTTTATATAGGCAGAATATCCCGTCGTAGGTACTTTTCCAGCAACTAGGGAGTGTTACATGGAGAGTCAGTTTTATTTATTTCGACCAATCACCTTAATCTAATACATTTTATTAAATACAGTGATACAAGACTTAAAACTAGGCACATAACATTCCACACAATACATTAACATGATATAAACGGTAAAAAACACATAAAAGTAAAATTACACGAAATTACACGTAAAATCAAGATTAAACTAAAACATGCATGATTAAGAGCTATTCACGACAACAACATTATTTTCCAAACAGTATGCCAATAATTAAAGTTATAAGGAAATACTCTTTGACACGAATCAGATTCTCATTAAAAATTGTAGACCTGTGTTTAGATTGGGGTCTACATCTACATATTTTAAGTATTGTCAAAAAATATTACATAATAAAAATAGCAATTTATAAAAGCATGTTAAGGTCAGGTGGGCTAAGAGGAATACTTAATAACCTGGGTTCGATTATTTTAAATACAATCAAATACCCTATTGTGCAAAGGCCGATACAAGTTTAGTTAATCTTGAAACGTCATTCTTATAAAAAAAAATCTACCTTTACCTAAGTGATTCATATAATAAATTGTTCAAAAGATATAATTATGTAAAATTCTGTAATGCATTTTACCTGCCCGTCTCATAAAACTAAAAAGTATCCTACAGTCTGATATATGATTATTTGGATACTGGTTTTGCATTTAAGTCTGTGGGTTTTGCTGACACTATTCTGTGTGATATGGTAGAGATTTTCCAAGATCAGACGAAATGAAACTTTACGACAAAGCCGGGACAGAAGACACGATACAATAAAATATATACGTATTTGTAGTAAGACAGTGAAGCAAGAACTTAATAATACGAATAGGACAAATTAGCTAATCTAATCTTAATGCACAAAATTTTACGGAAGGCAAATTCACAAGTAACTAGTCAAGTTCTTGAGAGGGGTAATTTTAGACAGAATTAAGTATAACTTAGATTTTTATAATCTTTTCCTGTTATCTGTATATCATAATTAATATTATAATGGATGAGCTTACCCGTTGTTACTAATAGTATATTAAATATCCACGTTATTACGACGATACGTCAGTAAAGGACAACACTGCCATGATTATTGAAAAGAAAATTGTATTCTATTAGTTTCAGATTTTCGCAAAACAATAGAATATCAATTTGGATATCATTAAAGACAGGTGCCATTTTCAAAATAGTCACTTGTATTCATAAGTTGTACTGAAATTGTTGCGACGTAAAATCTAAGCAATTATTATTTTATTTACCACATTCACTAACTCAGGTGCCAGCTTAGAGTTAATAAACCAAAACTAGGTCAAAATCATAAGATCCAGTCCAGTTTCTTTATAACTCCGTGTAACATAAACGAGAAGACTCTTTATAGCCTGTATTTTCAAACAACTCCCTAGCCGGCATTGGAGTCATATTTGCTTAGGACCAGCTTACCTTCTAACTTATTGATTTAAATGTTTACCCGACGGGTTGACTGCCTCCTAATGACTATCGATAGTGCAAATTCGTGACTATTTTTGGATAGTTTGTGCAGGTGTTGGGTTTGTTTGGATTTGCGTTTTTTTCTTAATTTTTCTTTTAAAGGTTTGGTTAATTATGGGCACGTAAAAGAGTCCTGTACATGATACTGAGCGTTTTTACTCTCCCAGAATACATACTTTGGCAGAAAAGAGTGGAATGTCATCAAGGTTCACTAGACTTATATCCACCGGGATATGAACCGTGATCAGATACCTTTTATAGGTATTGTTTTCGAGCTCCCGATATTTCGACGCAGTAACATGCATCTTGTTCACGGGTGTATATGTCTAGTGAAACTAAACGTGAATCATTTTAAAATGTCATCAAGTTTATTTAGAAGCCTTTGCTACTGGGTAATCACCTCCACCTTCCTCGAAGGCCGTAACTATAATAAAATTACTACTCTGTACCAATATGAGTGTGTATGTATTGTTCTTTGTAGTGAGTTGGTTACTATGTTGTCTCACTGGTCACTGGTTACTTCCCAAGGAATCAGACGGCAAACCTATGAGGGTAAACAGGTCCAACTTTTGCCTGTCCGTTACTAACAATTTTTCATTCTGGTACTGTAAGTGCCAATACGCTAGTCTGTGTACGATCAGATCGGGCCCGTAAGTGTGTATAATATGACACCGCAAGATTGTAAACCCGTTAATTTACAATCTAACGTAGGTTAGGTTAGGTTAGTTTCTGTGCTCGGTCCCCCATACTGTTGAGCATGTTTACGGCTACCGAGTGACCAACCAAACTCGTCAGGCGTATTTTTATTGCAACTGGTTTTAAATCTTGTTATGTTTAGTCATAAAAAGGTTTGTTTTAATGCTGCTGTTGCCTTTGTTTGATAAATACAGTGAAACCTGGTTAAGTGGGACCTGGATAAGTGAGAAACCTCTATAGCTGGGACTCATGGTGCGGTCCCGACACTTTAGCACTGAATTACCTCTGTTAGTGAGATAAAACGAACCTCTATAACTGGGATTAGCTGTTGTGATTTTATAGTCACATTTACCTCTATAAGTGAGACAGAGAGTGTATTTTACCTCTTTTACTGAGACTATATTTATAAGATTACATTTTCCTAATTGTTTTTTTAGAATTGTATAGGAATTGACCTCTGTATCTGAGATAACGTCAATGTATGACCTCTCTAACTTGGACTTTATTGATCAATTTCCTTATTCTTAGTATTCTTACTCTTAGTCTATGCACAAATTCCGCATTTGCTTGTGTCTAAACGACTTCAAGTTTCATTTAGTTACTTTATGTAAGTAGTTAAAACTATCGAAACGAAAGCTGAAATTTTGATAAGTAACACGAATAAACAGATTTTCATTTAATACATTTCTAAGACGCAATGAAGTCCGTATCAAATTTAATTGAAAAATCTATCCTTTGGAGAATCACACAAAATAAATTCAAAGAAATATTTAAACAGACTTAAAAATATTTAGGGACAAGGATTATTTTACCTTATTTATTTTTAAAGAACAAAATACCTTATTAACCACCTCTATAACTGAAATATATCCTCTATTCTCACCTCTATTAATGGAACCCTCTGTAAATGAGACAGACATTTATTTGTACCTGGCTAACTGAGAGCCTGGGTAAGTGAAATACCTCTTTAAGTGAGACAAATCTGCTCGTCCCTTGAAGTCTCACTTATCCAGGTTTCACTGTATTAGTTATATTATTTCGTACTAGCGACCCGCCCCGGCTTCGCACGGGTTTACAAATTATACTTAAACCTTCCTCTTGAATCACTATCTATTAAAAAAAATCGCATCAATATCCGTTGCGTAGTTTTAAAGATCTAAGCATACATACAGACAGCGGGAAGCGACTTTGTTTTGTACTATGTTATGTACTGATAACATATATAGGCGAATGAAGGATGGTAAAAGCTCGCTAGTGGGTAATAACTTAGCCTGGCATCAAATCTAGACTAAGTAAAGAATCTAGTTGAAAATGAAATAAAACATTTTATTACAAGCTTAATTATGTAATCAAAAAAGTTATATCATCTTCACCCGTGTTAAAACAAGAGTTATTTTACAAAGTTATACTAATTTATGAAAATGAAATATCGTAATTGCATTATTCAAATGCATCTCATACAAATCACCTCCATAACATCAGTGTAATTGAATCATTCATGATATAATCTTGCAATAAAGTGTAGTAGGAAGAGAATCTTTTATTACGTTCATAAATATGTCATAATTACAATACATTACTCATAAATAGAAGACGAGTATATTACCAATATCTTTACAAAAAAGAGATACCTAATAGAAATAAATTTACCGAATCCAAGAATCGTATTTATGTAAACATCGCAGTGTATTTATGATTTTAAGATTTAATAAAAAATATCAAATCAAAAATATATCATTTATTGCCAGGCAACTAAGGTCCATAGATAGACATACCTTACAAACTATTAACACATACAATATTATTATTTCGGCGACACGGTGGTTTTCTGGTGTGTCGCATGTTCCGGTGTAGGATTAGGCAGATTCCCACGGAACCGACGAAACACCACGCCCTTCGGCCAGAAATATCCTGACGTTCGAAAAATCACTGTCGCAGTAATCTAAACAAAGGTGAAAGGGTATAGCCGGGTAAGCATGGCCAAACTGCCCTTAGCGAAATAACAATTTCCTTTTACTGGATTATTAACCTATGTATATGTAGTGCTTTCACCAAATATTAAGCCTGAAATGCTTCAGATTTAAAAAAAAAATGCAAAAAAAGAAAAATCATTTTTATTTTATTACAGCCAAAGTACTAATCCGATTTCTTTGTAATTTGGGTATGTTGTATATACAATTAAGGTCGCTTTCTGAAAAAAATAATATTGAATTATCTCTTAAAATAATAGTAAAAAATTTAGATGAAAATTTTCAGAAAAATAAAAAAAATACGTGCGAGATAGCGACAGTTACCAAATTTACATATTTTATGTAGAATTTAATAATGTTTAACATATATTTTTTTCAAAAATTAAAACCGGGATTAACAGTGTGAAAAACTGGAATTTGTAACATCCCATAATACTCTCTCTTCATACAAGCAAAGCTAAGTAGTCATAAACGAATGAAGTATATTGTGAACGCAGTCTTTACGAATTTGAATTTAGAATGTGACGTATTTTATTCATCAAAGGAACAGACATTTTTCAATCGTTAACGCTCTGTATAAAATTCTTGCCTATTTTCCTGTTCCCGCGCTTTTTTTAGGGTTCCGTAGCTAAATGGCAAAAAACGGAACCCTTATAGATTCGTCATGTCTGTCTGTCTGTCCGTCTGTCTGTCCGTCCGTATGTCACAGCCACTTTTCTCCGAAACTATAAGAACTATACTGTTGAAACTTGGTAAGTAGATGTATTCTGTGAACCGCATTAAGATTTTCACACAAAAATAGAAAAAAAAAACAATAAATTTTTGGGGTTCCCCATACTTCGAACTGAAACTCAAAAAAAATTTTTTCATCAAACCCATACGTGTGGGGTATCTATGGATAGGTCTTCAAAAATGATATTGAGGTTTCTAATATCATTTTTTTCTAAACTGAATAGTTTGCGCGAGAGACACTTCCAAAGTGGTAAAATGTGTGTGTGTCCCCCCCCCCCCTGTAACTTCTAAAATAAGAGAATGATAAAACTAAAAAAAATATATGATGTACATTACCATGTAACCTTCCACCGAAAATTGGTTTGAACGAGATCTAGTAAGTAGTTTTTTTTTATACGTCATAAATCGCCTAAATACGGAACCCTTCATGGGCGAGTCCGACTCGCACTTGGCCGCTTTTTAAATCTCTGAATGCCGTTCGCCCTAGCCGCATACAGCCACGGAGTTTAAGGTCCGCGCTCAGCGAAATAAGTCGCGTTCTAAATTCAAATTGCGTTGGGAATATAACTTTCTAGTATAACGTACAAGTTATTTTGTATGAAGAGAAGGTATTATGGGATGTTACAAATTCGAGTTTTTAACACTGTTAATCCCGATTTTAATTTTTGAAAAAAATATATGTTAAACATTATTAAATTCTACATGAAATATGTAAATTTGATAACTGTCGCTATCTCGCATGTATTTTTTTTATTTTTCTGAAAATTTTCATCTAAATTTTTTACTATTATTTTAAGAGATAATTCAATATTATTTTTTTCAGAAAGCGACCTTAATTGTATATACAACATACCCAAATTACAAAGAAATCGGATTAGTACTTTGGCTGTAATAAAATAAAAATTATTTTTCTTTTATTGCATTTTTTTTTTAAATTTGAAGCATTTAAGGCTTCATATTTGGTGAAAGCACTACATATACATAGGTTAATAATCCAGTAAAAGGAAATTGTTTTTTTCGCTAAGGGCAGTTTGGCCATGCTTACCCGGCTATACCCTTTTAACAAACTCATTTTGGTTGTGCGCCGTAGTGTGTTGCCGGCTTCTTAATCGATATACCTAGTATTTTGTACATATATACAATTCAGCCCTGTACACAAAAGAAATCTTACATATTTTTAGGATGGAAGAGGAGGAGGATATAATTTAGATAGATAGATTTTAGGTAGGTTTAGTACCTACCTAAAATCTATTCGGTGATAATTGATTATGGAAAATACCTACAGCCACTTTCCATGTTATACAACTATAATACAACCCACAGTTTTTGTGTACTTTAAATGAGATTTAAACCTCAAACGGTACGGCTATTAATAAGTATTATATTTAAAAAAACAAGAATAGCTTTAAAATTGTACTCCGGATGTCGATGGTGGAATACTCCAAATGGCCTCTTAAAGGGAAGTGGTGGCCGTGCATTATGGAACATAAAACCGTTATACCTGCCCAGATGGATAGACCTAGCTTTTACTTTCATGGCGTTGCGATAATAGAGGTAGTGTTTATTGGCTGAGTTCAGGGCAAGCCGTGTAGTTATTAACGTGGCTTATCAAGAGTAGTCGAGTTGAATTCTTAGGAAAACCTGTGTGAATATGACTTCGAGGTCCGCAGCAACAGTGTGTTATCACGAAACGCGTCACGTTAGACTTCGACTTGAACATAGATTAGAATATTATCTACCGTATTCACAACATATTTTTGGCGGTTGTGATTTCGTCCACTATGGACTTTACCTTGATCTCTATATGCAACTACGCGTTCTCTGGAATTATACCTGTATCTACCCGTCTCTTGAGGAAATACGTTTTACGTAAAAGAGGTGAGAACAGGAAGAACTACTTAAAGTTTCGTTAACATTACTTAACTTACCCAATACTGCTGTCCACACTTACCCAATTTGTGAAAATAAATCTGTTTTGATTAAAGGACATGATTACATTATAATGTAGTTTTTATGCGACGTGAATCTTAAAGTAAACAGAGCCATTATTTACATCTTAGTAGGTACTCGTATTTACAAATCATGCACGTCTTCCGCTACCTATTTAGTAAATCTACCTTTAATTCTTCAAACAATGTTTTCGTTCGTTAACTTAGGACGAATGATTCACTATTTTTAGAATAAACAAAACAAACGATCCGCATTAGATGGTGCAAAAAATACTACTAAAGTAGGTATAAAACTCAATCTCATGATGATGATAACAACATACCTACACAGACGCTCTTCGTAGTTAGTTAATTGCAAGCAAATAATGACTCTAAAATATCGCAGAGAGACTTTACTTATAATCGTATGTATCTTAAGTCGGTTACCTAACAGCGATCAAATAAAAATTCTAGGTATCTTACGAAGCAAAATAAGTTCTCAGTTGGCGAACCTTACAATGACAGGCTACCAAGCAATTGACTTGAGTGTGTTAATGATCAAAAGAAAAGGAACAAGCTTAATCGAAACCGATCCAGTTAGTTACATTACCTTAATGTCTGAAGATGGATGGAGATATGAAATTTTGCTAATTATAATTAAAACATCGCTGTCGCCGCTGGGGGTTGTGTAAACGAAACCAAACTGACTGTGACAAATTGCAAGAAGGGTGATACAGAAAAAGCTACGGAGCCGGCATTTAAAAAAAATACAAAATAAAATATATTTAAATAATTACTAAATAAAATATATTTAAAAATAAGCGCTAAAAATAAGTGCCCTTTTGTAAAGAAGTTTGAAACAGCCCAAATTACATAAATATGGATTTCTATAAGAAAAGTAGTACAAAAACCCAAACAATATAATACCTAAGTAGGGAAAAAACTTAGTAACTTACTAAGACACTTCATGCAATAAATATTATACTGAAGAGGCCCGATAGCTTAACGGTCAGTGTTCTTTATGAGAACACCATTCTTCCACAAATTGTGTCATTAAAGACCCTTTCGTTGCTATTACTCCCTATCGCAGAATTTACGATGATCTTAGGAAATATAAATTCATTCTTATACCTTCATTAGTATCCTCCGGGAGTGCCGATAGAAGTGAAAACTCACCTCACTATGTTACCGACGCCCGGTAACACGATACATACGTTTAGCGGAGGTATTCTATTTAAGCTTAGAATAAATTTAAATCTTATTATTCTAGTATTCTATTTATTTATTATATATCATTATCATTCTCAAATAAGATCACACTTTTTCATTGACACGTTTATTTACATACTGCCATGACAACGTCAAATTATTAGAACATAGGTAAAGAGTCTTGAAAAGGAGTCCGCAACATAAATGTCAAATAACATTGAGTTTTTCTTTATTGATTTCAATGCCATTTAAATTATGAGTGGCCACCTTACGGGGCTTACGGTCACGTGATCGCCTTACGCCCCTTACGGTCACGTGATCGCCTTACGCTGTCTCGAGTTTATCATTTTTTCCCCACCTCAAAAAGTGCCCAGCGCCGTTAAAGAAGTTTTCACTTCAAAAACATACAACCGAATTGATAACCTCCTCGTTTTAGATTTGGAAGTCGGTTAAAAATATAAATATTTGAAATATAGACAATATTAAATAATTGGCAGTTATACATATATTTTGGCCATTGGTTCTTGAAGTTTTTTAAATGACACAGCCAATTTATTGTGACTTTTGAAATAATTTCATAATAAAAATCGATCACATTATCTGACCTACATTCGTCGCGTCGCGTCGAGTACTTACACCTACTTAGCTTAAAATAAATGCCCTTTTAATGGACAAACAGAAATTTCCTGTCTAAGTAGGTATATACTTACTCCATCTTGACCGTCTCTCTTCACAAAGCCCATGATGCTTTGTAGCCATGATGCTTTGTAGCCATGATGCTTTGTAAGTTAGTTACATTTTAAAGAAAATACCACTCATTCAGTTGGCCGATTAAATGAAACAGCAACATTTTAATTTATCTTGTTATTCCTAATCGACTCCTCGGACTTCCTGTTATACTTTACCTACATTTTAGAGGGAATATTTTACAGTTAATGCTGGTGTCAGTTCCCGATCTGACGTACTTACTTGTTAACGGGATTAGCGCTTCCCGACTGTCTTGAGAACTTAAATGAGGAATTGCTGTGTATTTTTTACTTTGAAGTCCGCATTTAGCATGGAGTTTAAAAACTTAAGAAGACTCTTTGACTTAGTTATAACATTCTAAGAGGCCTGGTGCCACGCGCCAGTATTCAGGAATGATTATATTTACTACTTATTATCATATATCGGGTGTTTGTCAATTAAGAAATAAAGAATAAAATTTTAGTTTTCTTACATGTATACAGTGTTGTAATGAAAAAGTCTTATGCTATCCGTATCACGTCCTTATCATCAAGTCGAATAGGCACGAAATTCACCTAATTTTGGTAATAAAAATGGAAATTAAATTTTTAAAATTTACGGGAGCCTGATACCTACCAAAGTAGGTATTTACCTACACTTTCAACGCGGTTCACTCTCACGGACACCAATCAAATTAATATCAAGATTTTGATCACTGTAATATTTATAACCAAAATATTTCACCAAATGCCCTACACATACACGTATATTTAACAAAAGAACTTTGTTAAAACTAATTATGACAAAGAAAACGTTGTAAATCCAAGTAATTGAGGAAAAGTTATTTGAATCATGTTATTTAAATGCCCTGCCATTCTATTATCTCGAGTAGACTCAGCGATATAAGTGATATAACTGACCTCGCGCAAGTTCACTGCCAGTGCGCATCGCGCTTAGTTAGATACGCGTAGGAATTCATGCGGATCACCGCTAAAAATACTGAACAATAAAAATGCTTACTTACTTTAAGAGCCAACAGGAGTGGTCATTTCTCCATACAAACATACTCGACTGTTTCCTCCGTGGGTTTTGAAGCTAGAGCAATGATTTTTTCAACACAGATTAATATTGTCAATATTTGTGTCGGACCGTTTTGCTTTATTTGATATTTTTATTTTTTAAGGCGCTAGAGCCCTTCAAAAATGGCCAAAATGGCCTAATTGACTATGCCGCAATGAGAGGCGTGGTATTCAAAACTGATATCAATTAGCCAAAAAATCGAAACGGTCCGATACAGATAATTTCATAATCATTTAGATTTTAAAATTTGGTTACGACTGGTTAAGTTTTGGAGGAGGAAACAGTCGAGTACGAAACCTAAATTTTTACGCAGGATTTTTCGCCTTGTCCTTGTCGCACTAGTTTTAGGAGCCGCTTCCGTTAGCGAGACGGATATATTTACCTAAAATATTTAAATTTCAGTTCCTGTTTCGTCTTAAGCGTGCAATGTAAAGTTGCAATAAATACCTACGCTTGAGCAGCCAGCGCGTGAAATGCGCGCGCCGTGCGTAAGTATAGGTATGTGGCGCATTTAGGCAATCTGGATGCGACTAAGAAAATAAACGGGCATTAGAATAATCATACTTACGCTTTTTCATACATATGTATATGTTAGAGCCAGTTAAAATTTTTGCTTACAAGATCATTTATTTTATGTTTACTTTTCTAAACCATGATTATGATTTATAATATTGAAGGAACTATAAAGCGTATTATGATTGTTAAAATTTTTGGATATTTTTCAATGAAATAAATTTTATCTTATCTTATATGTATGTGTTATGTGTATCACGATGGTTACAAATGGTTACGGTCTGTTTGTTGGAAATCTGAGGCCGTAACCTATGAACAACTTAAGATGTGTTCCATATTCTTTTCCTTTTTGACTACTCCCTATTAGCCCACAATAAAATCGTCACTCGTTGGAAACTGTTTACTTCCACAGCCACACGTGTATCTATTAAAATACTATATATCAAGTTATATTATGGAAATTAAAATTAACAAAAATACATTAAACGAATAACTAAACATACTAAACTAAAACTACTTACCTAAAAAGTAAAAACCTACAAATAAAAAATTGGCCCCAAGTCTGTGCCGTCCGATAGGGTGCCCAGAAGGCTGGCGGCGTTGCCGCGCTGAACGGCAACGCCAATGCGTTGGGCGAGGTATGCTGGACCTTCCGGTCACCCGTTGCGTCTATAAGGCGCTAATACTATTGTTAAGCTTTTATATGGATTTTTTAATGAATAGGTACTTAATTTAATTAGAGTCTGTGCGGAAAGAGAAGAGTCGTAGAATATATTGGATCCCATACATTTCACGACACTTCTCCTTCCGCACAGACCCTAGTCGGGTAAACATTGTTTTACTATTTACTAGATTCTGAAAAAAATATTTATATACGAGTGAATCGCTGAGTAAATGTCGTGCACTTTGAGCACGACTAATACCTACGCAGTATGTGTAAGTAAATATTAGCCTGTTCTAGATTTCTCATACCTAAGGTCTAACATATTATGTTATTGCCATTGACCTTAATAGGGCTTTGCAAAAGTGACAAAGATTTATTTATATTCCACTATGTTATACTTAGTATCAACTGTGTAGATATGTGTTAAATTGTACAGAATACAAAAAACATCAGTTCTGTATTCTCTCTATTGTATTTCAACTTAGATAATAAAAAATATATTTTCTCTAGTACAATTTTAGGATCCGCTGTTATTATAGCTGGTCAATCAGATCTTGTCAGTAGAAAAAGGCGGCAAATTTGAAAAAAGTAGGCGCGAAGGTCGTCCCATAGAAAATTTGAATTTCGCGCCTTTTTTTACTGACAAGATTTGCTTGACCAGCTATAGATACCTATAATGAGAAAAAAATAAGCCACACAATATGATAAACTTCAAATTTAATTTAAATAAGTACTTAATTACAACGTATCCCACAGTTGGTTTATATTCTACTTTGAATTAAATATTTGAGTTAGCTAGAACAAAGAGTTTCTTTACAATCGTGGTTAATATTTTAATAATATAAGAAAGTAAATGTTGTCCAAAATAAACAATATTTACTCTGAAACATTTTGGTCTGGTCGCACAGTACAATAATAATAAGGTTATTTCTATTTTGGTGCAAACTATATTATCTTTGAATAAATTTGCCCGTATGCTCATTAAGTTATCAAATAAAAAAAGGAATACAATTTATTTAAATATCCATTACTAACTCCAGGAAGCGCAAATAAACATGACCTTGTTACCCATAGAAGATTATCACAATATTTGACCTAGATTATCTAACTGCTGCAGTTATGGCCCCTCCCGAAATAAATCACAATAACATCAACAGTATGTCATCGTTAGATTTATGTCATATCTTATTTTGGGGCAAAATTAATCAGTATATTGTTCTCTCTCAAGTTTACTATGTACATAATCTATGAACGCAAATATTTTTGCTATTTATAATTAAACTGAAATTATCGGTATTATTTTCCTGTCTTATTGGCGCATGTCCAGCAATAACAAAGGATCAAGGAGAATTTCAAAGAATTTGGGCGATTGTGCACTACAATGAATTTTACTGTCCGGCAGTTCGAGTTGTTACGGTCCGATATGGCACGCCATTAAATGTATATAGTAGCTTGTGCACTAGACGTAATTTTACCGTCCGACATTTTACTTTTCCCCATTCCGGACAGTTTTTTTCCGGTCCGAGATGACAGCCATGAAAAACGTGTTTATGCTTGTGCACTGCGTCTGGAATTAAATTAATTTTATTCATGACTTGGCCGAGCGGGGGCGGGCCTCTCTTTTAGTGAAAAGACGGACAAGTGCACAAGCCAATCATCCGTTTTTTTTCATGCCACAGCGCCGCACCTGCGAGTAAAATGACGGACAAGTGCACAAGCCAATCATCCGTTTTTTTCATGCCATATCGGACCATGAAAACTCGGACTGCCGGACAGTAAAATTCATTGTAGTGCACAATCGCCCTTTGTCTCGCAAATGTTATTCGGCCTCCACCCGTCGGCATTGGACGACAATTACGACAATATTTGTCGGCCGGTTGAAAGGCCGGAGAGATTACAGGCAAATTCGGCTCGTAATAGTTCGGAGGTCGTTCCGTGTTATGACGCGCGGAAGAATTGCAAGACCTTAAGGTCTCGAGATTCCTATGACATTGGGATAGTTTAAGATGTAAAGGTCGGAGGATTTTGAACTGATTGATTGGTGATGGTTAAGGTAATTTGACTGGTACCGTTACCGTTGCTAGCCGGTGATCGTTGATCGTAACAATAGAATCAACAGATGGACGCCAAATCGGAAAGAATGCTTGAATGCAAATTTTACTTGTTTTACTAGTCCAGTTGAAATGTACACATTTAAAACTCTGCGAGGTCTGCACAATGCCAATGTCCTAGCTTTCCAGTATTTTTTTCAAATTAATAATGATATTATCATTAAACTTGGTTCCATCGTTGGTTTTACAAATAAACAACATGATACATTCTTGCCCAACTTCTGCGATTAAAATTATAACAAGAGCTGCTACGCAGTTTGTTTATTCATAAGCCATTTTTCATTCCAGTAATTGTTGTTTACTCAAGTATTGATAAATAGGCTTTTGTCGTTGTAAGACGGAAGGACAGTTTTTGTAAATAAGGATATCTAGGCACATTTTTTAATTAATTTTCCAAGAAAGGAGTATGTAAATGAATAATTTAAGGTACATACAATAAACGCTTATGGAAGTTATATTGACATAGACGCAGATGAGTTTCATATCCCTGAATCTACAGAAAGTGATTTTAATGTTTGTCTTTTAGCATATTCGTGTTTCAAAAGACGACACCTTAATCATGATGAGAGTAAATAGGAAATTGTTCTATTATAGGTTTTTGGAACTCAACATTTGTCCTATTTAATTTAAATCAACAGAGTTTGAGTTGAGTTAAGTTTTGATCTGGTCGCATAATTTATCAAACATCAATAATGGTGTACTATTTGGCATATTGCCCAATATCTTATCAGATTTTGTTAAAATATGTTTCCCAATTTTGGTGCCAACAACAACATGCATATTCATATTGCACATGACATACGTGCCACATCAACAACAGTGATTCGATAATACACATTGTTATCTAACACCAACGATTGGATGCTGCAATATGCAGCTCCGTGACATTGAATTCGAGTGTATAATGCACTACCGTGTGCCATCACTTGTTCGCTGTCTATCAGACAATATTGGTGTGAGAACGCGGAATGCAACCGGTTATCCTGGTCGAGTATATTCTCATTGCGTGAACGCCAGCGAGTTATTGGCAAAAATAGTCGGTGAGCTGTTATGTAGACCTCACGAACCCTCACATGTCCGCCATTTTGAAAAAGTTTTAAAACTGAATTGACTAAAACATGAGAAAACGACCTATAGGTACGTAGTACTTACTAGCTAGATAGCCGGACATATGAAGGCATTTTGGCTGCAGCTAAACGGAAAAAAATATTTATAGTTGGGAATGTAGTAGCTACAAAAATAAAGATGAAAACTAATGATTTCGGATATAGATTATTTGAAAAATGTATACATGCCTACTTAATGATTAGTTTTTATGTCCACTTGACGAAACCTGGGTCGCTGAACAGTAACTAATAATATGGATTGACGACTTGTTCAATTTTACTTAAGTAATTTTATACCTGAGTAAACTTCATTAATAATGATCGGACGTAATACTCTTATACCTTTAAACGAGCAATTAGTCATTACGTTGGACGTCAAAATGACATAAAATGCTACCGGTGTCCGATCATTATTTATTAACATACCTATTTAAATTTCATAATATTTGAAAATATCGTAAATCATTTTAGCTCAATCAAAGTTATACAAGTCATTCGCAAGGCATATTAAAACAAAACACTGTTTTATGAATGCCAGTTCACACTCAAAATTTAAACGAATATCAAAAATTAATGATGTAGGTGCTGAAAATGTCTCTTTGAAATGGTTCGTCTGAAGGGATACGTTCACGTTATAACAACCGTGCGCCGACGCACCGCATATATGCGCAGTGCCATTCCCGGAACAATATGCGTGATGATTTCCGTCGTTTAGAAAATGCCCTGCAACTAGGATTGATATGTCTGAAGCCTATAAAAATAATAGCCTGGGAATAGTTGGGTACATAGATGCATAAATGCAATAGGTATGATGAGTAGGTAAGGAGTGTTTGTAGATTATACTCAACTTCTTATTTTATAAGTCTGATGTTAAATTTCGGTAGCATTATTAGTTTTTGCGTCGGAAACGATTTTAATAACCCACATCACCAGTACTCACATAACATAGTTATGTAGCACTGAAATAGGTAATCGGGAACATAGTAGATACATTTTTAGGGTCGCCGTTGCCGATTACGGCATGGATAGCTATATATACTATATACATTTCTAGCCCTAATTTGAGATATTAATGTTCAAATTACTATAAATATACCTTATTGGCACTTTAACAAATTTTATTTAAATATAATGTACGCAATTTAATTTCCAAATAAAAATTCACAAAGCGTTCTTTAAGCGGCGTAGCTATGTTTCAAGGTTCTTATAAATACGATGAATATGGAACATATGAAACATACGACAAAACGCCAGGGGAATCACGGAGTACACCAATAATAATCATACATGAATCATTCATAGGTACCTACCGAACTTTAAAATATAGGTATTGAGTAAAAGTGTTGGATTTTTGTAACGGTCACAAATCTCTATTCCGAAAAGAAAAAAATGCCAGCTTTTGAAAAAAAATATTCAGATGAATGAAAATTCAGCAGGTTCTTATACATAATAGTAGATTGTGCCACAAGGGAGCAAAATGGAATATTTACGGCGTGGGCGTAGATTGAATCCTGAAAGAAGCAAAGGATTCTATTTTAGATCCTGAGCGTAGTGAGGGATTCAAGTGTAAATAATTTTGCTACCATGTGACATATAGTTACTACTTTTTTTTACATATCACCTATGAAGAAATTATTATGTTTCAAAACATTATTTAAGCTAAAAATAGTATGCAAAAAAGTAAATAATAGTGTACTAGAACAGAAAAGTGCCTCTTTGATGTCCTTGAAGGATCAAGGAAGGATCCTTGCAGGAAAAAAAGTATTTTTCCGAATAGGTGATGTAAAAAAAATCTTTTCCATTTCTTATGCTCTGAAAGAGGGTCATTGTTGTTCTAATAGGTATGCAGAAAATGACATGTTTCTGCACTAGAGCATTTTACGTTCCAAGTACGATTTTATGTATTTTTTTTTACGATAAGCAACTGAAATGTGGGTTTAAATGGATTTGTTATACAATTTACATTCTGACATTTAACTTCCTATTCCATAAATAACGATATTGTTAAATTGTTAATTGAAAGTACCCTCAAGATTTACTATACAATTTTATACTTAGTCATGTTTAAAAAAAAACACATGCATTTTACTTTCCTCGTATTCGAAATGAAAAGTAGAGCGTTTAACTCGGGTGAAAGGCATCATTTCAGCCTCGGACTATTGGCGCTCTCACTGCGTTCGAGCACCAAACTACCTCGGCAGAGATGAGTGCCTTTCATCCCTTGGTTAACAATCTACTATTCTCAAATTTGTACATAATTTCTTTCGTACATATATGTTTGAGGTCCTTTGACCCTGCATTTTTGCGTAACAGCAGTAGCATAATAAATCTTCAAACCACGTATGCTTAAAACTAGATTGTGTTCAAACGTGGGTCGAGAGATAAACAAATTGACCTTTTTGTCGAGTCCGCTATAAAAAATGGGACTCGATAAATTGGTTACCTACTTAAGAAACAGTTTTGTTTACGCCTATTCTTTTCTTTTAGACAACTTAAACGACGTAAATCTAATAAAAAATTTACATCAAGTTATTGTTTCTGGTCATTAATTAATTATTATTTATATTTTGACATTATATTTAGATTTTATTCTTGATTTTATTTTACTTTTTAGTTCTGGTTGTTGTTTTAGCTATAATTTGTAAATAAAATTGTATTTAATAAAATAATGTAAATTTAGGCTAGCTTGTAAGATTTGCATGCTGTGCATGGACGACTAAAAGGACGGACTTAAATAACGTACCAACTTTTTTTTTGTAACTAAAATATTATGAATTATGAATTATTATTATGAATTATTTAGAGATTTTTTGTCGAATAAGGATGTTATACAACAGTTATGAAATGTCTGCGGAAACGAAAGTTAGACTCTTCTCTTTCCGCACAGACTATTCGATCTTATTTTATTTGTTACTCGAACGTTTCTCAAAAGACTTTTCAATTTAATTGGGTCATCATCATCTTCCTCGCGTTGTCCCGGCATTTTGCCACGGCTCACGGTCCGCTTGTCCACTAATCCCAGGAATTGGCGTGGGCACTAGTTTTTACGAAAGCGACTGCCATCTGACCTTCCAACCCAGAGGGTAAACTAGGCCTTATTGGGATTAACGAATGGTAAACATTAAATGATATTTCTTACATAAGTTCTGAAAAACTCATTGCTACGAGCCGCGGTTTGAACCCGTGACCTCCGGATTGCAAGACGCACGCTTTTACCGCTAGGCCACCAGCGCTTTCAATTTAATTGGGTATTTCATTAAAACTTAAATAACCTTAACTGCAGAAAAATACTTACAAGTGGATGATCACTCTTCACTCAAAATTAAAAGAAGTTATTTTTAGAAATTTTCCTTTGCTCCATTTTTATGGAGTTATTGCTTATATTGACCAGCCCTAGTAGCACGGTCGCATTTTTATCGTTTATCACCATGCCTGTCACGTTCTAACAAGTATGTAAGTGCGAAAGTGACGGGCATAGTGATAGTCGATAAAAATGGAACCGTGCTGAGCCCGCAGGTATACTGGTAAGTATATTGTTACTTCATACCCGGCAACATTGCAAACAGCGGTTATTTTCTCAATCAAACTGAATAGATCAACTCTTAAGTAGAACAAAATAGTGGATAGGATTTTATAATCAACGAATATCTCACTAACTACTATTATTGTGACAGGAAACAGGTTATTTTATTGCAATGAACCAGAACTGTTGAATTTATATGTAGGTACTTAGCCAGTCTATTGCTACCTTATATTGTTATTAAATAATATGGAATGGGGAAGGCCTGGTTAGGGTACATGGAACAAATATTTAAGTATCCGACCATGCTAAGTTTGCACAGACTTGGCAGTGACAGTGCATACGTAGGTATCCCATACCCTCCTAAGTTTGCACAGACTTGGCAGTGACAGTGCATACGTAGGTATCCCCAGTGGCGTAACTAGGGGGGGGGGGGCTGGGGGGGGCACGTGCCCCGGGCGCCGTCCAAGGGGGGGCGCCAAAAGGACCTCCCATAGAAAATAGACCAGCCAAAATGTAGGAAACAGTCAAATTTTTTTTTCACGACTTAGGGGTTGGTCTCATTGTAAAAATTGCTCAGTATAATCCCAAAGCCTCCCTGGCAACGGAAATGCAGTTATTTTTTAGCCACCGTGTATACAGGGTGGTCCAAACCTTGACGTCCAAAAAATTTTTTTAGAATCCTCATCAGAGTCTATAGATGGATAGAGTCTTTGGTTATCAGAATATACCCCATGTATGTTAGCCGATTTTTCGTAGAATTCGAGTTTAACTTTTGTTAAGAAATTCCGGGGTGAAGCTTTGCGTTGCTTTTATGCCTTCTAATAATTGTTCGTGGTATTTGCACTGATAACATGAAATAGCGATGGGGAAGTGACCCCATAAAATAATAGTAGAAATAACAATAGAGGATTTTTGTAATGAATTACTAATTTGGAAGCTTTGCAGCTCCAGTTCCTTTGACCGGCGACTCTGACAAATTATGACTATTAAGTATCACTGCGCCGTTTGTGAAGGATTATGTTACAAAAAGAAATATTCAAAAAAGTTCAATAGTTTTTTTTTTATAAATAATTGCTTCACCCCGAAATTTCTCAACAAAAGTTAAAAGAAATAAAAAATATACCTAATTCGAAAACTACGAAAAGTCGGCTAACATACATATTCTGATAGCCCACAGCGTGAGGAATCTAAAAAAAATTTTATGACGGCAAGGTTTGGACCAACCTATATAACACATGCCGTGCCAACATCGCTCGTTCTGTGATACTAGAATGCCGTGAAAAACCTGTGTCAGGTATTGAGAGCATTCTATCTAGAGTTACGGTGTGGGATCGGGAGAATTTAGTCCAATTCAATCCCACCAAGGCTCAATTTTGCGCGTTTACCGCTAAGAAAACCTCATTTTTCAAAGCACAACCCTTCCCATGTCAGGGAGTATTGGGAGCTTCGGTGTTGACATCTCCATCAGTGACGTCCAATTTCGTAGCCACCTTGCTGGGTAGGCTGCGCTCGTATCCAAAAAACTCGGTGTGCTCAATAACGGGAGCCGATACTTTACTCTGGGGCAGACAGATCCATAGGCGTACCCACGGTGAGGCAAGGTGGGACAGTTGTCCCACCCTGGTCTCTGACCATAAGCTAAGAATCTCTGTTTCAACCGTACCCTGTTACAACGTCCCCAGCCTCCCCTACTTCTGCCCCACCCCTTAAAAAATGCTGCGTACGACCATGGACAGATCCCATATAATGAGTACTGCTGTCACCTTTGGGCAGGAGCACCTAGATGCCACCTTGGTCCCTTCCAATCAGTCCAAAGGCGCGCTATGAATAGTCTACGATCCCAAACTTACAAGCGAACTTTCAAGTCTAAGGAGATCTCGAAAAAAGAAGTGTATAAGTTTTAAAATGGTCGGCAACGCGCATGTAACGCCCCTGGAGTGTAGACGTCCATAGGATGCGGTGACCGCTTACCATCAGGTGAGTCGTAAGCTTGTTAGCCACCGATGGACTAAAAAAACACTTATTTGTCTAAATCAAAAGTAAACTTTAATAAGTAAAAAGTAACCCTTTCGTTAGTTCATTTCGTTTGGGAGGGGGGGGGGGGGAGAGGCGCAAATTTGGTGCCTGCCCCGGGCGCCATATCCTCTAGCTACGCCACTGCGGTATCCCATACCCTCCTAAGTTTGCACAGACTTGGCAGTGACAGTGCATACGTAGGTATCCCATACCCTCCTAAGTTTGCACAGACTTGGCAGTGACAGTGCATACGTAGGTATCCCATACCCTCCTAAGGCCCAGCCATACAAACGAAACATCCAAAATTTGCCACTGAAATTTTTACCTCAATTGTAGGAAATTGATTTAGCTTTGTTTAAAAATTGAACAAAACAAAGCAAAAGCGACTCTGTTCCAATTGAACATGGTTTAAATTACATCGAACTGAATAGGTACTATATTATTATGTAGGACCTTGGGCCTTAGGAGGATACTGAATAGTTAGCAGGCCCTAAGATGCCTCTGTACCTACACTATGTCTAAATTGGAGTAATTACTTTTAAATAGCGCCAATCTTATTAATTTGATGATACGGGAAAGTTCTCATTTAAAGTACCTACCTACTAGGGGCCGGTATAGACGGACTGTAACCCGACCGCAACTTGTATGGAAGCTGCACGCCGACGTTGCAGTTGGCGTGCAGTCGGCGTGCAGTCGGCGTGCAGTCGGCGTGCAGTCGGCGTGCAGTTCCCATACAAATAGCAGTCTGGTTGCAATTCGTCTGTATGATAACTTGGTGGCCATCTTTTGACAATTGCTGGGATCACTGGTTACCCTTCCCTACTCCCAGTCGTTCTACCTTTGAGCCCACAAAGTTTGCGTCATATCGTATAGATGGCGTCACGTGTTCCTATTTTCATAAACAAACTCTTTGAATGCTTGCGAGGTGAGGTGGATGTGTCGGACGTGTATTGAATCTATCTATCTATCTATCTATCTAATCTAATACCTTTAAAGGAGCAATTCTTGTTTATTTATATATATATATATTTCGGGGATCTCGGAAACGGCTCTAACGATTTCGATGAAATTTGCTATATGGGGGTTTTTGGGGGCGAAAAATCGATCTAGCTAGGTCTTATCTCTGGGAAAACGCGCATTTTCGAGTTTTTTTATGTTTTCCGAGCGAAGCTCGGTCACCCAGATATTAAACTTAAAAATAGATAGACTAAACTTGTATACCTATATTTAAAGTCTATTTTTTTATTCGGTAGACTGAAATGACAGTTCATAGTATGAACATAAAATGTTATTTCATATTATGAAATGTCATTTTGGTCTACCGAATAAAAAAATAGACTTTAGGTGTCGGAAAGAGAGTAGAGGCACGCACACAACAACAAATCATGTAATAACAGTGATATTTTTAAATTAGTGTTCTTTTTCCGTACCGATAGCAAGTTGAACAATGAACAGCTAATTGCAAGATGGACCAAGAAGTTTCCTTAGGTTTTTGTAGCTTAATATCGTACTTTAAGTCACATTAACTCATTGCATAGGCGAGTAGAGTCTGTGCGGACAGAGAGGAGTCGTAGAATGTACTGGATCCCGCATACATTTCACGACTCTTCTCTTTCCGCACAGACTCTATGTAGAAGTACCTAATAAAATGGCTTGTATAGAAATAACAAGACACAGATCATGCAATAAATAATTTATTTCAAAAACTTCTTATTTATCATCATTTAACTCTTCGTAATCAATGTTTTGAACATGAAATTAGGTATCTCTTTAGCTATTATCCATCATTATTGTCATCCAGGATGAACCTGATGCGGCTTAAGGATGACTCACGCTAGACCGGGCCATGCCCGGGCCGGGGTGTCCGACATGTCATTTTCTATGACGGCTGATC
Source organism: Cydia amplana (assembly GCF_948474715.1). Lineage (NCBI taxonomy): Eukaryota > Metazoa > Arthropoda > Insecta > Lepidoptera > Tortricidae > Cydia > Cydia amplana. The sequence goes on along the minus strand of NC_086074.1, from coordinate 15,676,132 downwards.
GGTGATCACATGGTACTTTCCATACCTAGTAAATGAAGCTCCGGAAGCTCTGGCCCGGCCCCGGCCCGTTCTAGCGTGAGTCATCCTTTATCTTCCATTATAATGTCGATTTGTAAAGTTACCATTATAATGACCGTGCTGTCTCTCTGTGAAACATTTCGGGTTTTAGATTTCATATACTTAGGAAATTGGGTAAAAACTGATAATTTAATGGCTCTAAACGGGGTGACAAAAGCTAATCGATTCTGCCATTATGAGAATGGGTCCTAAGCATCAATTGTCGCTGATTAAAATTAATATTTATTATTCTCTTTCGTAGGCAGGGCAGGTTCACTACCTACCGACTAGGCTCATTGCGAGAAATCGCATGCGAGTTTCATTACATTACATTGGGTCGTTTGATCGGTCGGCTGAATTGATGTAACCTCAATGGTCCTCAATGTAACTAAAATCGTTTACGAGTTCGCGCGCCGTCTAAATCAGCCCTAAGAGGCTGCTAGAAAGATTTGCGCTTTCATTATTACGGTTTTTACCATTTGAGACCTCAGAAAATCACGTTAGCTTTTATCATTAGATTTGTCTGTAGTTGTCTGTCTGTAGCAATCTGCTATTTAGTTCTACCTCATTGGAACAATAACATCGATAAACAGGGGCCAGTTCCACAGAACCTTGTAACTTGAGAACTATCAGTAATCCATTAAGAAGAAACTTTCTGGTATTACTAATAGAATACATGAAAAGGACACCAAGTGGTGGAACGGTAAGTGGTAAGTAGGGTTTGCACGACGGATCCGAAATGTACGGGAAGATCCGCGGATACGGATACAGATCCGGATAAATTCATACATTCCAGATCCGGATTGCAAACCCTAGTGGTGAGTAATTTAGGGAAAAGGAACCAATCCACAAAAATCTGTCAATTCAATTTGAACTTTCTGTCAAAAAGAAAAGTTATTTATTTAAATAATTAATCGCTAAACTATGTCAAAATGCCGTAGACCGGTGAGATTCCCGCCTTGGGCGCTCGAAGCCATGAATTTATTTCTTTAGTATATGATATCTATTTTAAATTATAGTTTAGGTGAAGGGAAAACAAACCGGAATTCTCATACATTATGGAAGACGATACAAACATTTTCTAAATCCAGTGTCACTATAATTTCTTAATTAATAAATTCACTAGCTTATTTTTAGGATACCTAAACCGAAATAATTGAAAATAGCATAACAAAGCGGGTTTCAAATATTTTAAATATTAAACTCATTTTCTGAATCAAATAGCTAATAACTTTGTAATATTTTCTTTATGATTCTCTATCTAAAATTTTCAAATTGTTATTCGGATTTCTAATTGCATTTCCAACTAAATATTTAAATAAGTAATCAACGTTTTTTTTTTGTTTTTGTTTCAGCGTTATCATTTAGATGAATAAGTTTGCTAAATTTTTTTTTTCACTAATAGTTAACCGCGATATCGTAAAATTTATGACTTTCCCTGGGAAACAAACAATATCACTTTAATACATTTCTAAGATATGAATAGTCTTAGTTATATTTACACCGTTTCCAATACAATAGGATATTTCATGAATTACAATATTAGGTCTTCTACATTATGAATGATTTTTCAAGATGGTAATAATTGGAATATTCGTAAGTAGGTACAGTAAATGACGCTAGAACAATATTTGACATCCAAAACGAATTACAAAAACAAACGAGTCACAAATAAATTTCATAATATTCATAACGACATACGAACAATATTTTATATAAAAATGGCAGTTTTATATCACGTATACGAATACTACTTAAGTTACTCAGAACACAGGGTATGATTTCGATTGCACCAATCAAACAACTTTAAATAAAATTATTGCCGTAACGATATCATATTAATCCTAAACCACCGATTACATAATGCTACATCAGACACACCAGACAAAAAAACACGTTTTTGAATTATTACTATCACACCGTCTTCGATCCATGTCTCATAACATAATATTGACGCTTGAAATGTTTTTTGAAAGTGGTGTATTTCAATTCAACAGTGGTTACTCAAATGAGTACGTCTGAATGTCTGTCAAGTTAAACCAGTTTGACAGCACTGGCTTCCCTCGAATGCGGCTGACCCATTTGCTGTAGTGTTATGTAAGTAACTGTGCCTAAACATTAACGAATGAGAACAATACTTGCTACGAATTCACTTTTTATGTACAAATGTTGCAATAATCACAATAACTCGTAACTCAAATTGTGCCAGAGTCGATCGGCCACTCACCCAGAATCATACATTGTGCGTTAAATGTTATCTGTTTTGAATGTATTTACCCTTGTACATATTTTTTTTGTTAAGTTGTATTAAAAACACATAGTTACTGAAAAATTTAATTTAATTGCTCTTGAGTTTATTTAAGTATTTAATATAAATAGATAATTCATCAACATACTTTCTTAGATTTTTTTACTTGTTTAAAATATTTTATGACTTTTCTTGGTTTGTACCATAAATTTTCGTTGACTTATTGTTTTCCTCTTGCGTAAACTGCTCAAATAAAAAGCATCCGGGATTTGAACAATTAATTATAAATTTATATTAAGTTACAAACACCGATCGACTGCACTTGGTCCAAAATTTAAGAACATTCTCATTTTTAAATCCCAACCGTATTTACATTTCTAAAAACTTCGACTCTGAACCAGCTGTGAGGACTCGACACTTCAATTTTAAAAACACTGCCCATTATCATTACTAATAAATATCAATTGAGATCGTCTATTATTTATAATCCAATAATTTGGCTGCATACGAAAAGTGCTCAAAATGCGAACACTTTTTCACACAACCATTAATCCTATCAACAAGTCGTACTTTAATCGCTTCGCGTCTAATCCTCTAAGAATACCAACCAACACTTTTATTGCATTAGCGATTTACCCAATATCTTTTTACTTACAATAAAATCAGTAAGGAACACCGCAAAAGTGAAGAAACTAGGCAGACGCTACTTGTTTTTTGGTGACATTAAATAAATAGGTTCCGTTGTTCTACCTATTGGATGGAGCTTATTAAGACAACTCGCAGTCATCTCAATTTACTAATTTAGTAAAGTTTTGGTTAGGCTCCTGGACTAATTTAGTACAGGTACGCGAATACTTATTTCAGTTGCGTCCGTGTTCATTACGTGTAATCATGTAAATTGTTTTAAAAAATGAGTTTTATTGTCATAATCTGTGTGTACTCGGGCTGTTGTAGTGCGCAAGAAAAATGATGTAGGATGCCTCAGTACGTAGTGCTGATCGCACCAGGGTAGAAAGTTAGAAACAAGAAAATATTGCAGCTATGTGTGGTCACCTCGCACTATTTATAAGCGTTTTAAAATACTGTATGTACCTGTAAAGACAATCTTTGAAACTATCTAGACAAATAAAACCATTCATTAATATTGAGCGTTATATGCTTTAGTGCCTTTGCGTGTTCTTAACTGACCCTCATGCGAACAAAGTTCCTCAACAACAGTACATTTCCATCCTCAGAGCTGGTGATTTGGAAAGTGAAACAACATGTGCCCATAAGGACTCCGCGCGGGAAGCACGTCACACGGTGGTGACGCGGTCTACTTCCACGTATCGCACGGAGTCCTCGCTTGGTCAGCAAATCACTTCTTTTTCGTCGAAGATGGCGGTGTCCGAGGAGAGGCTCTTCAGGCGCTGCTGGAGCGCGGAGCGGCGCCGTCGGCAGTTGCGCGCTACAGCCAACTGTAACCAAAATGAACTATTGTTTATACAAGAAAAAGAGAATAGTAAACAGCATATAAATAAATAAATATTGGGGGACATCTTACACAGATCAACCTAGCCCCAAACTAAGCAAAGCTATGCTATGGGTGCTAGGCGACGATATACATACTTACCTATATCGTGTCCAGATCATAGAATTTGATCAAGAAATGCCATTATAATTGATTAGTTCATGATAAGGCTGTTAGGTTTGACTTTCTCATGATGTGGCCAACCGATCATTTCATACAATTATTACCACATCATAAAATTAAGAATTTTAAAATCTGGCTACGACATCTGCAGAACACAAACTAAAGTATGTGTTGCATAGCATAGCTTAAATTAGTCCAAGAAGTGGATAAAACTTGTACAACAATCTCTGCAAGTTAGAATACTGCATCATGCTGCCTCACAATACATCGTCAGCATTATCAGTCGTAGCCTGTATCAGTACTGTTGGATATAGGCCTCCTCGGTGGCAAGTCATTGAGCTTGACTTTCAGCACATCAGCCTCAGCCTCATCCACTTATACTGAATAAGTAGTAATAAGTATCAGATATCACACACTTTGTAGACTTGCGGAAACTGCCCAGAATAACTAACTAATTAGGTATATGTAAATACTCACCACCGCGGTAGCCGCCAACACCGCGAACGCCAACATAGCAGCAGCGTAGTGCGCCGGGACTCGCAACAACGCGGAACATTGAGCCAGGCGCTCGTCTTCCCCGTGCGGGCACTGCGCGATCCCGTCACACCACAACGTGGGTTCTATGCAGGCGTCTAGAGATGCGCAGCGGTACTCACAGTCGCCAGACATGGCGAACACACCGCCACGTTCGCTGGCGTGTCTGGAAAAGGAAGTATATTTGTTATGTAAAGCAGAATCATTCTTCTACGGAATATAAAAAAGTATAAAGCACAAGCGCCCCAAAGATGAACTAGCAACCTTGGCTTTCAGAGCCTCGTAAATTATACAGAGCTATCAAATCTTTCAACCAACACTACGCCTTCAAAGGGCTCACAGCGACATCTATCGCAAGAAAGAGGTACACAGTTTAAACGGCACTGACTTGTTGAAAATCGCCAGCACGCCGTGTGAGCATGACTTGATTTCTACTTTAAAATTATACTATCTTGTATACAGTCAACGGAACGATCGTACTTAAATCTTATTGCAGCTATAATGTATCGTGAAGCAAACCACCTTCCTCTTACCTTCTAGAAAGTTCCAGCCAGGACACGTAGTAAGAGCCGTGTTCCACCGCAATAAGCTCCACTGATAGGGACCTTGGCCAGTCCAGGTCGAAGCGGTCCGGCGACGGCGGCGGGCCCAGTACGTGACGCGCTAGACCGTCTACTTCTTTCGACCAGCCTTCGGAGAATATCTCTACGACCTCCTCCCACTGAAATTATAACTTATTTTAATAGGTATCAGACTCCTACTGATGTATGTGCTAAACTAGGATCTAAACTACAAGTTACAAGTATATAATATAGTTTAAAAATACAACTACCGCTTAATAAAAACTTAAATTGGATTCCACGCTCACTTTTATTAAACATTTAGGTATGTATTTAAATAACCAGAACGAATCGTCGCTCGATGTTTCTGTCGATCAGTTGGCAATATGGAGATTATAAGATCCCTTTATAGAAATTGCGGTTTTAACTTTCTTTCCTGATACTCACAGTCATAGGTAACCAAAAGTTGAGTTTCTTAATTGTATCTCACTGAGCAATGACCGTTTAATGTAATGGTTGTCTGATAAAAATGTTAATTGATATGTTTTTGTTTATTGTTATATTTTAAACAAGTAATAATTTATTTACCTGTTCTTCAGGGGGTTGTGGACAAATGAAGATAGGTGATAATCCACCAGCATGCACCGCTATTCTGTTCTGCGTCCTGCACAAATGTCGCAAGTCGGGAGCCACTGTGATGTTGTTCAGAAGTGTGAAGTTGTCTAGCTCTGGTTCTTTTATGATGCTTCCTTGAATCTGCAGGTACAGGTAACGGCCTGGTGACGGGTCGATTAGCCACGGACGATGTTCACAGTGTTCCTGTAATGTGAAAGCAGTTTTAGTAACGAGAAAAATGATCTGAATATAGGTGAAATATTCTCAGGTATCAAAAAGTCCGTTTGATTTGAGTATGTACATAATTATAGATTCCATAATTTTTAGGGGAATTGTTGATTAATTATTTTTGAATTTTTTATTCAAACGAACAACAAAAATATTTATAAGAGCTTTTATCAATAAAAATTCCATCTAAAAGTTAATTTTTTAGGGATAAAAGAGCTTTCTATAAAATTTCACCACATGTATTGTGATGGAATATATATTTTTAATAAACGAACTCTCATAAGAGTCATAAGGATTCTTTATAACATGTAACCTGATACTGATGATGTGATAAGCAATAAAATGTTTAGTGGTAGCAGATCATGAACTTATGTTGTTGTTCTCTCAATAAATGAGATTGATCGGAAGTAAGGTTTAAGAAGGTTCTTACCTATTAAATAGTAGGTTCTTAGTTATTTCGAATAACCAAAACGGACACTACCGAATTTCCTTCAGCACATGAGCATTGCAGGAAAATAGGTGTCAAACAAAAACTTTACTAGACTTGAAAATTGGAAGAGATAATCCTACCGCTTCAGATGCCGGGTGCATAGCCGCCAGTCTCAGCTCGCCACTGGCGCCATGCACCTTATGCGAGCTCTCGCACACCGTATCCAGCCTGATAAATTCCACCGACGCCTCGAAACCGAAGGACCTGAAGTCGTCCACAGCGGACATGTTTACTACATCGAATTTGAGCTCCGCGATTGTCGAGGTCGATGTGAATTCGTAGTCGTTGATGTCACTGGAAATTCGAAGCAAAACGTATGTTAAGACTTTATTGTAGGTAGAGTGTGCGGATGAAGTGAATAAGCGGATAAGGTGTTGAATGAACTAAACACACGTTTATTTTCGGGGGATTAAAAGATTACGATCTCTCTAGACTGTATTAATTTTACTTATTCTCCATATGCGTAGGTACTTAATACGTAAGTACCTACCTATGAGTTGATTATTTTGTTTATAAATTTAGTATTAGTTTTGATAGAAAGGTTAGGTTAGCGGTGGACGTGCGGTCCTCGTGGTCTTAAGAATGTATTTTTTACCACCTATTCGACAGCCTACTACAAGTTGTACCGCACTTTCTATTTTTGTTCGTTTTCCTAGACTTACAGATTTTTGGTATGTTAAAATAAATGTTTCATGAGTATATCTATTTAATATGGTAATAGAAATATTTGTTACCTGCACAAGCAATCCCTTGGCACCCCCGGCCCGCTATCTCTCCACAGTCTATCAAAGATCCTGACAGCCGCAGTCGGGTCTCCTGCGCAACGATACCAGGGCGAATGCGCGGAATGGACCGAGCGGCAAAGGCGGCCACCACTGCGGACGCCCCACACCCGGAGACGAATCACCTCGCCTGGATTGGCCTCGAAACGGTAGGTGCAACTGAAACGAGAATACCGATATCTTTACCAACAAGTTCAAAATATTATGCTCCACCATTAATTTTCCGATTGCTTGGTTCCGATGCTTATTTTAACACAACTCATAGAATTAAAAAATAAAGATGTCTAGACATAAAATTTTATTATGAGTGTAACAAATCCAAATATAATATTTCTAAATATATGCACTTTCAAATATCCTAAAGCTTATAGATCACAGGCAAGTGAAAAAGTATCAAACGAAAACTAATGAGAATTAAATCCCCTGATTATACTGCATAAGGCATAAGGGCTTTAATTATTGTAATAATTATACTTGTATGAGCAGATCTTACCTTATATTTCTTGAGCCACCGCGACCATACAGGAAGACATCTCTAGGCGAGGAGAACGTGACAGGTGGATCTGGAGGTGCCTCAGGAAAAGATCGGGAAGAAAACCTTCTAGAACACGGACCGCGTCCCCACGGCTCACCGTCTTGATGGAGGTCGACGAACTCGTACAGAGCTTTGAAGAATATTGGCCTGGAATAAAAGAAAACGAAACGAAATTAGCAAAATAAAGTACTTATTAGGTAATACTTGATTAAGTTAAACATATTTTCTATCACATGCAACAACACGCTGTTTTACATGCATGCATTTAACATTATATTAAGGTACGAATATTCGTACATGAACAATACAGGTTACGGTATATTGTGCAAAAATAAAATCAGGATCAGGATAATCTGCTTTTATAGAAGCGATTGGACTTATTACAGAAGCGTTCTTCTTTATTTATCCTTAGTAACTAAACGTGAGTGAGAGACAATCGAGACTCTGAGCGCGTAAGTCATAGATTTCCTTACACAATGTCCTGGGTGCCTGCTAGTGGCAGAACCGTTCTAAGAGCTCTGACGATTACAGGCGAAACCTTTTAAAGGCTGATTAACTTACTTTAGAGCTGTTCCCTGTGTCAACTTCAGTTCCAACGTGAGCGAGTCTCCTTTCGACAGGAAGCTCTCTGTGCGCGCGCAAGTCCTGGATCTTCTCAAGATGGCGTGCTCACAGGTCCGGGGCGCTCGCTCGCGGCAGAACCGAGCGATGAGCGTGGCATTTGTGGGCGGTCGACCAACGATCACCGATTGAGCTGATGTAGCGCGGGACATTTGGACTGAGCGGTCTTTATCACTGACATATAAGTAAAATATTAAATAATATTATTTTCTCAATTGACGACATTATTTCGATTACAAACTCACTTTTTAAATTTCGTTGGATCATTTGTTTCAAAATTTTGTTCGTAATTAAGAAACGAGCACAAAAGATATTAGGTACTTGAACAATATTAATTATTTATTACTTATTCACTTCATAATAAAATAAAAAAATTACATTAAAATCAACTATAGGTACCTACTCTTAAAACTTGAACACGATCCAATTGTATCTAAACCGAGGAAATTTATTTACAATTAATTACTGATTAAAAGGAATTTTGCTCCACCAGACTTTAGATTTTTAGGATTAATCCCGTGAGAGGCATTAGGTATTTAGACATATAAAGTAGGACGACGGACTTACCAAAAAATATCGCTGCATCCAGGTGATATTCTCATAGGACCGTCCCAAATATTTAAATGACTTCCGCAGTACTCGTCTTCGGGCAAATTGGGATTAAGCGCATTAATTACGTAGAATTTTAATACGGAGAACCACACTCTGAATCTAGGGGCAGAAAATGAAGGCCTTCTGTATATAAGGTTCCGCCCTGACGGCCCAGATGTGTCAATTCCCTGCATATGATAAAGACATGTTGTGTTCGGTGGCAGAGAATGCTGTGGGTGTTCCAAAATCCCCCTTCCCGTGCCTCTGATCCAGAACTCACAAGCTCTTTTGTTCTTAGCATATGTCGGCGACTGTTGATCGACGAATCTAACCTGAAACAGATTAATTACATGAACACAAACGGAAGGCAATCGTTAATCAAAGCCAATGATGTGAAAACGGCGTTCGAGGAATCTGATTGTTTTGTCAGTATACAACTATCTATACATGTTTGGCTAAAAGGGCAACTGGAGTGATCATTTCTCCATAAAAACGTACTCGACAGTTTCCTCCGTGGTTTTTGAAGCTAGAGCAATGATTTTTTCAGCACATATTATTATTATTAATGTCTGTGTCGGACTGTTTTGCTTTTTTTTGGTATATTCATTTTTTAAGGCGCTAGAGCACTTCAAATATTCGCAAAAACGGTCTAATTTACTATCCGCAAAGAGAAGCATGGTATTCAAAACTGACATCGATTAGCGTAAAAAGCAAAACTGTCCGACACATATCACACATATCATTTAATTTCATTTCATTTTCATTTAGATCTCAAAGTTTCGATACATTTGTTTAAGTTTTGGAGGAGGAAACAGACGAGTACGAAACCTCGTTTTTTGAGAATTTTAGGCAGGATTTTTCGCCTTGTCCTTATCGCACTAGTTTTAGGAGCCGCTTCCGTTAGCGAGACGGGTATATTTATTTACCTAAAATATTTAAATCTCAGCTCCCGTATCCTCTTAAGTTTGTGTTGGAGTAGAATAACATGGCCTCCAGTATTTGCTTTTAAGTTTCATTGCAAAAAGGGGGACGCGTCCTAATTTCGTAGTTGAAACAATGTGCGGATACAGTTTGGTCGCTGCCCCATTATGTGCTCGGGCCTTCGGTACTAATTACACTTTGGCCGGAGCCCAAGCGGGGTCTCTAGGGCACTTCTTGATTTATTACCGTTCACCCAAAACGAAACATTTTAAATAACTCTGCACAATATATACTTGTATGCTATCGTTAACCCCTTTTAGTAACATATCAGACGGTCTAGCATGAGTTGCGTTCTCGCGCGCGACTCCATACATCAAGCGCGACTTCAAGTATGGACTCGCGCGCGAGAACGCAACTTATGCTAGACTGCCAGATACGAATACACTCAAACAACAGATATTAGAAAACACATCGAACTATACAGCAAGGTTCGAAATTGCATGGACCCATTAAAAATATAACACATTCATACAGTAGATTTGCAATTAAGCGGCTCGATTATACATAATAAAATTGCATGGGAATTAAAAAAAAAAACAAAGGATTAGCCGTTCGCGGCCAGCTACAAATGAAAGACTATACAGATGAACAAATATCGTAAATCATTTCAGGGTTTCTATTCTAAAATTAATGTAAAATGGTCCACATGGATACCATCGCTATTAGGCTGGGAGGATATAATCAAACGGAGACGCCATGTCTGTAATTTTCTGTACAAAACAGTCTGCCGATTTTTGCGGGGGAGGGGAACGTCAAATGTATGCGTAACGTAAAAATAGCCATGTCAGATAAACGTCAGTCCATACATTGTGTATGACCGTTGGCCGCCTATTTTCGACAGAGGGGAAAGCCTGTTAATGGCTACTCCGTTTAGTTGTATCCTCCAAGCTATTAGGTATAGACAGCTCTAATGAATGGAAATGATTATTTAGAGGTAATATTAATGATATGTCTCCGAGCATGTTAAATAAATTTGGATTATTTCAGGATTTCGATTGTACGATACATGGATTGATTTATAAGCAGTATTCGTATTGTAGGAAAGGACATTGAGTATTTTAATCTTTTTATTTTAAATATGCTACACGCATAAAGTTAAAAGTTATTCATTGTTATTTATTTATTATATCGTGCAAGTCAGAATCTTCTAAACATAAAGCTGAATCTATAATAGCCATATGAGCTTCTAAATTACCTAATATGGATTCTAAAATCACAAAGATGATTCTTATCGTAGCTAATGATCATTAATGAACATTATCTAGAATCAACTTTTCGCTTAATTGCAATTTGGCGAGGATCCAAACCAGCTCCAGAAACCGCTTTAAAATTGTTTAAAAACAAGTCACCGTTAAAATCGTATTACAGCGACGATAAAGTACTAGTACCTATTCACATTGAAACATAAAAGCAGAATTTAACTGAACCGTACATAAATTTGTATTATAATATCGTTAGGATTATAACATTAAACTATTTCAAAGTATAATTTGCATTTACAGTGAATGGTTATAGTTTTGGAGCCACCGACGACGCTGCGACGGAATTTGCATTTATTATACGAGGTAGAGCAAACGCTGACACTTAGATAACTTTTTCAGTCGTTTTGCAAATGAAGTTCCAGATTTGTATAAAAAAGTACTTTACTTAGTCGGGATCTTTAAATCTTACCTCAACTTCCAGCTGAAATCCGTGTAATGACTGCAAAGTCGCCGGCTGCAAGAATGTTCCAAAAGGTGATGTAGTGAATTCAACTAATAATTCGGGTCCGCTCGATATCGCTTCAGGGACGGCGACCCCGCCGCCGCAAAACTTCAAAATAACAGGATCTCTCGTCGTATAACCGTCGTATACGGTAACATAGTCTTGCACTTCGTCGCATTGTTGCCAGACTTTCAGCTCCCGCCCATTGTTTCCTCGCTCTTGTTGAGACGCGGCGTACAATGCCTTCTGACTTCTAATTGAGACGAGCTGACCATTCGGCTGTTTTACCACAATTAAAGCGTGTTTTCCTTGAGGCACTTCGTGTTGTCGCACGGCGTAGTAACAGGTCAAGTTTCTGGGGTAAACGCCTGGGAAATTCGGCGACTGGAGCCTACAGTTTTTACGATCGCAGTCGCTGAAGATCCGCGAGCAATATGTCCCAGAGATCAAATCCCCGAGGTAATACTCGGTTTTTGTCGTTCTAGCGACGTTTGTATCTTCACCCCGTGATATGTTTACGGGATAAGGCAGAGGCCTGAGCTTGAAAAAAGGACGTTCTGAAACGAGAAATTGTTATGAGATATGTGAACGCTTTTTGTAGCCTATTTCTTTTGTTTTTCCCGTAAGAAAGTAATATCTCTGTGTGGCGTTTTATTTATTACACGGTTTATGGTTCTAGCTGAATGTACAGCATAAAAGAGACGTATGTAATTGGCAAATACGACATAATACTAGGAGACTAATGCGAATATGTTTAAATTAAAGTTACCTGATGGAGGCGTTCCTCCAAATCGTACTGTAGCATATTCTCTTCTTAACACTTTGTACGCCATACGGAAATCAAAATTGTAATTGTTCTGATCTTTGGACAAGTGTAGTAAGCGTATAATAAGCGTAATGGATTTTGTTTCACTGTAGTATATGGACGGGCCCCACGAGGTCCCGCACCAGGAGCCGCCGACTTGGGGCCTACTGGCCTCTTGGATCTGCATGTAGCCATCGGGACATCCATCTTCTGTGAAGGATGTGAAGCGACCGAGAGTGAAACTGTCGAATAACACCTGTAAAGGTAAAAAAAAGTTTTATCCTCCTTGTAATCTTCAAAATAAGGTCTTTAAACTAGGTAATCCATTTTTTTTAAACTTATAGATAAAAAATATCCAAGACTCGGGAACAAACTATTCGTGTTCATCACATAAATACCGATATGCACTTAATGCAAAATCTATTTTTGAATAATAGGTAGGTACATATAAATTGAAATTCTTCTTTTTGTTTGTATTATTGTACATAGGTACATATTTAAAATAATGTCGAATATAAATTAAGTCATCAAAGCTGATACCAAAAATCCTGGTATTATTCAACTCATTTCGGCAAACGCAAACACTTGAAATATGTTGTAATTCCGAATATGCAAGAATTTCTTTTGCCACAAAAGCTCGGTTTGTGGCCAGAAAGGGTTGAGGAATTTACCTAAGCAACGTTTTATATGATACTTGTACGTAATGTACGTGGGACCGAGCACCTTTTTTATTAGTACAACCCTTAAACAGTGTACCTACCTACATATTTAATTTTGCAAGGCATGCATGATACAATACTAACTACAATGAATTGTTAATGATATACTTCTTCTAAGCTTGGTTATAAAGCGATTATATTATAATTATTGTAGAAACATTATTCGTACTTCTTTAATGGTTTTTCGTTGATAATGCATCTTAAGTATTTAAAATCTTAAGCAGGCCACTCACACACCTGCCGCAGGGGCAATATTGGAATTGGACCCTTAATTGCCTCCTTAATTGTGATGTGTGTAGAGAAGCAGGGGCAATTTTTAGATTGGGCCTGCAGCAGGGCGGCAGGGGCGCAAGACATTCCTAGCTCCCTAGATTGTATCTACCGCCCTGCTAGGTTGTTACATGTGTAGTACGATTGGGGCAATTCCAGTCAGTTCATTGGCGGCTTTGATAACACAGGAGCCATTCTCGTCGACGTGCGTTCAGCGGGACTATCACTTGCACACTGAGTGGCAGGCTAGTGTGTAGAAAATAGCCTAAAATTGCTCCGACCGCCGTGCGACCGGTATTGTCCCTGCGGCAAGTGTGTGAGTGGTGCGCTTTATGCGGCACTACGTTAGGAAAAATTTGAGAATCATTCTAAACCAAATGAATCCCTTTTCTTAATAGTATATTACGACTATCGTGCATGGTGGGGCAGTGCAGTTATACAGGAAATATGCTCAATTTTATTTCAAAACACTACTTTTTAAACATTTACTTTCCGGAGATATCTCTGCGTCAACATGCTAAGTCATTTTAAATTTCAGCAAAACCCAGAGATGCCTTAACGCGAAAAACCAACATCCATCTTATACCCTAAATAAACCTCTACTGAATCCACAATTTACTAGATTTGTTTTACGTTGAAGTTACAGTTTAATGTACAGAGCTCCGAGGCAGTTGACCAAAATAGAACTAGGCAAAGCGGAAAACGCAATTTGAGGGTGCAAATTGCATCCCGCCTGTATCTACTGGATAAAGTGTCGATAAGGATTCGACTCCGTTGAGGATTTATGCTTGACTGCAACAAAGAGAGGACAAATTTTATAGCGGGCTCCTGCGGCCCGGACCGATTGAATATATTTTAGCAACGATTGCTCAGAGATTTTTTGCAGATGCTTTTGCTTTTATACAATAGCTTCCTGAATTTTAAAAGAAATAAGATATTTAAGCAATGGCATTTTAAAGGAATGCACCTGCATTTAAAATAATTTTATCTTGGACTATCAGGGTTGTTTTTTTACCTGTCTAATTACTATCTTACTTTCTTACTAGAGATAATAGTTTTCCTCTTAGTCTTGAGTAGTTCTCAGTCTTCCTCTTTTCAATGTACCTACCGCATCAAGATTCGCCAACTTGAAATATGAAAATGTAAGAACAAAGTAGGTAGGTAATAAATAAATAATCTAGTAATAATGATGATTCATATCATAGTCTGTTATAAATATGTATTATGTATATGATGTGTAATTCAGAAATGTCTAGGTGTACTCTTTATGTTATTCTTAGTCGTATCATCATTGTCATCAAAGCCGATAGGATCCGAGATAGGATCCAAATATATTCCAAAGTAAGCAAGATGAAGCAAAAAGAATCTGACATTTATAAACAAAACGTGAAGAGAACGAAATTGTACTCGACGCCTTTCGACATACACGCGTTATTCGCGTGGAAAATACAATTTCATGTCGCGAGACATGGTTCTCGCGAGTCTTTGATGAAATTTAAATGTGCTACCGCCAAGGAAAACACGTCGTGGCATTTCAATTTCCGTGCCGAGTGTACACACGTGGTATAAGCAGGTTACGACCTAAGTTAGATTGCAGTCTAGACTTAAATTTGCCATATGTACCAAACAAGATGGAATTCTATTACAATTTTGCTGGTGTGAATGAGATTTTGATATTGCTTAGAAGGATTGGTCGTATTATTTTTCAGGCAAAAATAACCCTTTTACCTTATCACGTCTAATGGCCTCAGTGGAAACTGTATTGGCAAATGGATCTCAATTTTTATTTGCGATTTCCTAATCGAATAAATAGTTAAGTACTTCAGTAGTCAGTTTAATCACTCAATAAAATTAGATCGTTAAAGTAATCCAAAGAGCATATTCTTCTTTCTTTCTCGGCAGCTGACTACACGCATGAAATATTTACATAGCAAAACATAGCCAGGAAGGAAAAACTATTGACTGTGTCAGTGTCAGTTTGCAAGAAGACTTCGAATTGCAGCGAGTTTCACATGAGTTTTACCATTTTTTTTTCTTTTTACATAGATTGGTTATGATTACAACAAAACTACCTACTTTTCCGAGTAAGAGGCATTCAGGGTCTTTTTTCTGAATAGCAACGAGCAACAAGCACATTAAACTACAAGTATCTATCTCACTATCTGGACGCTCGCTGACATTAAAAATCCACCTATTCGATACATTGCTGCTCCAACAAGTAAACATTAACGCGATATACCATCGTTACTTAACGACCCAGAAATGTGCAGGAAATGGTCTATCACGGTGCACCCATACCGCAGTTCAGTTTTACAGAGCAACTGTGGAGCAACACTGTGCAACAGTAAGTAATAGGTAAGTTACACATTAGCACGTGATGAACAGTTTGCTCTACAAAAGATAACTGCAGAGTGGATCAAGTTTGTGAAATACGGCCCTGATGTGTTGCCTTACCTTCTAGAAGATAAACATTTTACGCTTCGATAACCATAGGAGATAACTTCTGACTTTAGCAACTTGTGCACATAGAACTGTTTCTAACTATGAATAGACTACGAGTTGCTTTCAAAGTTAAGAGCTGCGACACACGAAGTTCACCCAACTTTGCTTGCATCGCCAGAAAACTAGACGGAGAAAAATCAACACGATTTTCTACATTAATAAAATGTAGATATCCGTGAGTAAACATGTTTTTCGCTTGAAAACATGTCTTCATACATTTTCATCTGAACTGTGATTTCACGTTTCACTGGCATTGATCCGCCAAAATAAAAATTAAAGAAAGTTTTTTCACACAATGCCAATAGCTATGTATTATGCTTAGATATTTGTATAAAATATTTTGATTTATTTTGTTATTTAATCTCTCTTATTAAAATAAACTTCCATCAATCTTTGTGTAAGTTGACTAGATTTGCATAGGTATTCATTTTTGATAGCATTTAGGATGCTAAACGTCAAAATTAAAACAAAATCCTTATTTATCAAATAATTTACAGCAAACAATATGGAATAATGCATAAAGTGGGTATGCACTTTTGCAGTTGTGTGTTCATCACGATGTTGATGGAAAGTTTTTTTTGCGTGTGTGTTTTATTTAGGTTTCCAAATTTGAAACAGTAAAATAAAATATATAGGTACCTACGAAAACATGAAACCCTGGATTCAATTTGACTATACTGTTAAACGCAGATGTACCTTCTGGTCTCAGTCTACTAAGTCTACAAACCAACAGAAGTCTTTCCATAAGCAAGTTACACACATCAGTTTACTCATTAGCTCCACAAGCCTGCGAATCCCTACTAGACCAATTAACGAGGCACTTGTCTGACATAATTCAATCTGTATTCAGCATTTTAACGGTGTCGGTGAAGATTTTCGTAAGTAATAAAGAAAGTAGAGGGCTTTTTCGTTTGAATTTGGAGCCAGATTCAGATTTAACAATTTATTTTGGTTTTGATCTTATTTTGATATGATCTTGAATCGCTTGAATTGATATGAATTGTGATCGCTCACGGTGAATTGGTGCATACTCGTACGAAATGAAGTGAAACGCCATGCAGCTTGCACGTCAAATGCCAAGATGATCATCAAGGTCGTATCAAAACCAGTTCAAACCCGTTAGAAACTACACAACATGGGGAACAAATCAAATTATTTTATTATAAACTGTTAAATCTGAATCGGGATCTTGGATTTAAAATAATAAATATTAAAAAATATTATAGGACATTCTTACACAGATTGACTAAGTCCCACAGTAAGTTCAAGAAGGCTTGTGTTGTGGGTAGGTACTCAGATAGGGATATTTTATGAGGATAATACAAATACATAGAAAACGCCCAAGACTCAGGACCAAATATCTGTTTTCATTGCACAGATAAATGCCCTTACCGGGTCTTCAACCCAGTACCGCGGCTTCACAGGCAGGGTCACTAGTCACTACCCACTAGGCCAGACCAGTCGTCATCGATATAATGGATATGATCTGTCAGCAATCAACAGACACATTTCTGGTTGAGGAAAAGAATCCTTATTTACCGGAGTACACTGCGGCTGCCTCGGCCGCATTCCCACTGAAGTGGCCGCCTTTGTCTACATGCTGGAATAATTCTACTTATTTCGCGTTTCTCGTTAATAATATAACAATGAAGCTTTTAAAAGAGCAGTCCTGAATTTTTCGCGCGTTCTGCATGCTTGGAATCTGAGTTGTTGTACAATAGCTATGTATTATATATATTTATTTTTAAATGAATATATATTTTTTTCTTTTTTGTGTTATTGTTTCAGTTCAGTTCAGCTTCAATGAATATAATTAAGTTTATTCTGAACGACATACGATAATTATTTTTGAGCGTATCAAAACGATTGTGACAGCACTGAAATGATGAAATGAAATAAATTACCTAATCGGATTATATAAATATACCTAATTATAACGCGTAAAATGAATTTAAAATACATCCCGACGTTTTGAACACTTCACTCGTGGTCAACGAGCCAATGGACGGGGATTTTTTAATTAATTATAATAATAAATAAGTAACCGAAGTTAAGATTATTTAAGTTTTAATGAAATACCCAATTAAATTGAAAGCGCTGGTGGCCTAGCGGTAAGAGCGTGCGACTTGCAATCCGGAGGTCGCGGGTTCAAACCCCGGCCAGTACCAAAGAGTTTTTCGGAACTTATGTACGAAATATCATTTGATATTTACCAGTCGCTTTTCGGTGAAGGAAAACATCGTGAGGAAACCGGACTAATCCATGGCAGTCGCTTTCGTAAAAACTAGTGCCCACGCCAACTACTGGGATTAGTTGCCAAGCGGACCCCAGGCTCCAATGAGCCGTGGCAAAATGCCGGGACAACGCGAGGAAGATGAATAATTAAGTAACCGAAAGAAACATTTCCCAAGATCAATTTTGTTTAATTTTCGTCGCAATCGAATTTAAAAACAGTATACGAGAACTTATATAAACCTCGCATAAATACCCATTTTATTCCCAACTTACATCTACCCTGGCCAAACCCCTCGGCCCGGTTAAATTACTTTGAATGAAATAAATTTACAGTGCATATGGTGCTTTTTTACCGCACTAGTGCGATCATTGGCACATTACGAGACTATGTCGAAAATATAAAGGGCCATATGGACTGTAAAACGTATACGGTACGATATATTTCCGAGTAAGTAATTCGCAACTCATCGTAACGAATTTCCTATTTTTCGCACTCGTTTCGTAATGTAGACACTGTTTTATGATCTCGTTTTATTCTTTATAATCTACAATATCTACTATTATTATATAGTTAATGGCCCTACTCCACTTCACCGTAAGGGGAGATATCTTTATCCCAACCGTCCCATTGTGCTATTCAGGCTTTTTTTAAATCACTTCACGCTTCTATGGCCACCCTTCACCGCCCTCCACGCAATTTGCCATAGCTCTAATAAAACCCTGTTCATATACTACCGTTCTTTAGACTCCGTACTATGAAGCATTTAGGCCCTGGTCTCCTATAAACGCCATCGGCCGCTTACAGCGTCTGCGTCACGATGCTTACTATAGAGATGTACTGTTGTGGTCTGTTTTAGACGTCGACGTCAGCG
The DNA here is from genome assembly GCF_948474715.1 of Cydia amplana. NCBI lineage: Eukaryota > Metazoa > Arthropoda > Insecta > Lepidoptera > Tortricidae > Cydia > Cydia amplana. The sequence continues at coordinate 15,657,150 of NC_086074.1, read as the reverse complement.
TCTTTTTTGTTCAAAAACGTTGACGCTGACGCCAGACGCCGCGTACAGCATAAAATAGGAGACCAGGGCCTTAAGAAAATCGTGGTCACCGCTTACCACTCACGCACATAGACGCATTTGTGTGTACCTATACCTACTTGTAAATTACTATAGCACACAATTTAATTCTACATCACTTTATACTCGTACTACCTAAAGTAAGTACTATACTCTACTAAGCCTAGTAAGTGGCAAGGCAAAAAGGTAGGTCTGGCTAAGTTATTTGTAGTTCATTATATGATCATAAAATTGGACACACAAAATATGGTTGCTATGCTAAATTAGTAGAGAAGCCCATTTGAATTCTATCAAAAAGATTGTAGCGATAGTAAGTTGTATTGTATGTAGATGCCTGTATTTCATAGTATTTAAGTAGAACTTGACAGTTACTAACAGATTTTCTTATAACTCATCAATAATAACTGCCAAGTGTTACGAGATACTGACAGTTTATGCTTGATCAACACTGAAAAAATACGTGAACTCAATGAGTAGTTAAAAAAACTGAACTTAAGTAATAAAGAAATAAATTTCTATGAATATCCTAATAAAACCAGTTTTGTTGTTTCAGAGTGACGTGTTGGCCAATGTACCTACTAAACACATACCTAGTTCGCAAGTCCCAATGTTTGTGTAAGTGCAAAATATGTTGTAGTAGTAGTAGTAGTAGTAGTAAACTCTTTATTGTACAAAAAGACATATTAAAAATAACATACAAGTAGTGAGAAGTACAAAAGCGAACTTATCCCTATGAGGGATCTCTTCCAGTTAACCTTTGAGTAGATGAGAGGAGAAAGTGAAAAGAGGGTGACGAATGCAGCAAAATGTTGTTACTGTTATGCAAATATTTCTTTCAGTATCATTAAGTAAAATGATCTCTGAATAAACCCCTGCCTAACACAAGCTGAAGCTCACAATATAAAAAGGTCACGTTTTTGAAGAGGAGACACGTATGAAACGCCAAGCGCCGGCGTATGAAGTCTCTTAGCATTCCAATTTTATTTCTGACATTACATTTTCTAGCGAGATTTTATGCATTACTATTTGATAGAGAAGTTATATTTTTCAAATCTTGATGCTGGACATATTTTATCGTCGTGGCTTTTGATATTTATATTACGTATTTGGTAGAGAGTCGTTAGCAAATTGGAAATTTCTACCTATAAATCAAATCAAAATCAAATCAAATCACATATCATTTATTATCAGGCAACTAAGGCCCATACCTTACAAACTAACATACATACAATAATAAAAATCTTACAAGCTAAAAAATATTTTTTTTTTCTCATTTGGACACCGTGTTTACTTCATCGACCAGGTTACTCCGTCGCTATGGCATATGACACCTTCACGCCTTAATTAGTTACATGAGTCTGTGTAACTAGCAGTGACTATCCAAAAAAAATGAATAATGTTGCCGTGTGGATTATAAAAATGTGACGTTTAGCTTAGACTAACCTGTATTATGATTATTGATTACCAACAACTTAACGGGACCCTATATGCAGTCACGTTTACATTTTTGATTACAGATATTGCAGTCTCCTGTACATTTCTGATGCCATGATTCATCATAATACCTACATTGTGAAAAAATGTCTTACGTACATCATTCCAAAAAGTGACGGCATCGTTAGCCGCTCTATTAGATATCATTGTTGCGTTCTGCCCTAGTAGCACGGTCGTATTTTTGTCGTTTATCACCATGCCTGTCACATTCTAACAAGTATGTAAGTGCGAAAGTGACGGGCATACTGATAGTCGATAAAAATGGAACCGTGCTGAGCCCGCTGAATAGAGCACTTGAAATTGCCGCAACAGGGTCGTCGTCAAAAATTAATATACGTGTTTCGCCTTATTACAATGGCATAAAGCGCAAAACTGGTAACATATCTTTGACACCGACTCAAATATCCTTCTATCTTCTTTCCTCTCTAGTTACAAAATGTGAGTAAACGAGACCACAAGATCACGGTTAGATTGAATTATTTGCGTGTCTGAGGTGCAGGAGATTGAGATGGATCCTTTTAAAAAGAGATTTTGATAGAAATTCGTGATCACGGTCTTGGTAGGAGGAATAAAGAGTGACATTGTTATAAGATTGAAGACTTATCAACCTTGCATGTAAAAATAATCCATTCATAATTCATAATAATTCATAATTCGTTTATTGTCTGTAGAACATGGGTATATACAATGATGGAACATTAAAATATAGAATCACCATGGTCTTGCCATTAGGCGTACAAACAGTCAAACTTATAACTATAACTACTTATTACTACTTAATACATAAGTCATGCAGAATACAATATTCTTAGTACATTATTAGTTAACAAAAGCGGTCTCATATGTTAAAATGTATCACAGAGGTACTCTTGAATGACTTTTTAAAGGTTTTGCGTATATTTCTCCTTGATGTCTAATGCTATTAAGTTTTGTATATTGACCGATGTTAAGTTAAGTTAATCCTCGGAAAATATCTACTTTATAACAATTAAGTTCAACACGAATTACAAACCATTAGATTTACCTATTTGTGATTATTCTTGTGAACATCCATATTCCTTATCCACCAGATTAACCCACATACTTTTCCGAAATTTACTACGCCCACGAAACAAAAATATTTTGTGCCTAAGACATTTGAAGTAAACCCTTTACAGATAATTCATCCCAAATTTTAACATAAATAAGCACAGTACGTAGGTAGGCTATACAAACATACCAACGCAATTAAATTCATATTCCCTTAGACACATAACGTGGGAGCTCACATTACATTATTCGCAACACAAACAAATGAGAGCTGCCATATTCTCCTCGTCTAAAACCTTTGAGATCCCGCTACATATAATTTGCCGTAGATGAAGCATGTTTGACGACTTCAAGACGCATTAGTACTGCTTATAAATATATTAATTTAATTTTACAAGCAGAAACGTCTGCGACCGATGCTATAAAGCTTAGAATAAATTTAAAAGTGGAAAACCCATAATATGGTGGAAAGATTTGCTGGCTATGGATGAGGGCTTGGTGGCTCAGATGGCAGAGCGCTGGAATATCGATCCAGAGGCCGTGAGTTCAAGTGTCACCCAAGACAGTAAGTTTTCACTTATAAATTTATTCTAAGCTTAATAATATATTAATTTAGTACAAAACGTTTGTCAGTTGCGTCCATATTTACGACATGTAGAACAACACCTTTACGTCTTTACGTATTATTATTATTGTAATAATACGGACGCTTATCACAGACGGCACACCAGTTGCGTGACGCACGCGTGCGTGGTGCGTGGACATCTACTCACACGCCACCCGGTGTGATCTGACGTTATGTATTTATGAGCAAACATAGTTCGAAAATGGTATAGGTCACCTGCACACAGAAAAATAATTATTTATAACTTATCGTTTGAACTCGAGTGCTTTCAACAGACGCAGCTGACTGATAAAAAAGGGTCAGTGCAAAAAGAACGCTCGTTATAGTTTATTGCCAGATTGTCCACGAACCACCGACGTAAAAGACATTTTAACGAGCCTTATCGTGGGATAATTTCATATCAAAGATACCATACGCGAGTAGTCTGTGATAAAATTCTGCAATCACCTTTTTATTGAGTTATCTAAAACGGTTGATTTGAACAGTGTTGTTTATCGGAAAGTAAAAGATGGCCGCTTGTGATATAAAAATTTCAGCAAATATTGAAGACAAAATATTTGTGGTGACCGGCGGTGCTGTTGGGGTTGGTGCTGGAGTTGTCAGGGCACTGTTAGCAGAAAATGCCAGGGTAAATAACATTTTGATAATAATTACATTTTGAATAATGATAAAACACCTACGTGAGATTTTGGACTTAGTGTGAATTGTAAACGTACATATCTGAGATGATGAAGCGAAAATAATGTCACTATCACGGTGAAACAAATTTAATTATTTTAATTTGACTGAGTTTTATTGGTGCTCTCTAAAACATAACAATTTAACACAAAGCTGACACCGTTTACAACACTCAAAACCCCTACTCCTAACAGTTAATATAACAAGTAATTTCCCCAATATTGCAGCACGTCGCTTACCTCGATATAAGAGAGCACGAGGGCGCGGCGCTCGAAGCCGAACTCTCCAGCAAGTTTGGCGCCCTGAGAGCCAAGTTCATAAAATGCGATATTGCCGACGAGCGTCAGCTCAACTCGGCGTTCACGCAAGTTATAGACAAATATCGTCGGCTAGACGGTGTCGTTAATAACGCCGCCGTTTTGAACACTGACGAGACGCAGTACTTTAAGAAAATCATTGACGTTAACTTTGTAAGTATTATTGAACAATCTTTTTTAATCGTGATTATTAAATCGTGACTTTTGAGGAATTAAGTATAATTAAGTACTTTTATAATTTAGAAGGAGTACTCTTAAGTATTCTGTGAATTCTTGCGAACCATAATAATGTTTTTTCTATAATCATCCCAGTCAATATCGCAAGTCAATCAATCTCATTCAACCTCAAAATCTGTACCAATTAATTACAACATCATTTTGTCAAAGAACATTCTGTCTTAGCAATATTTTCTTAATCTGTACGTATTGCTTCCGTTACTGACATTAATTTTCCCCTTGTGTAATAATCACACTTTCCTGCTTCATGTTATGTTTAGACAGCCACAATCCAAAGTTCGTTAGTGGCATTAGAGTTAATGCGGGCCGACAAAGGAGGCGCGGGTGGCGCAATCCTCAATATTTCTTCCTTATGGGCTCTCAGAGGTGACAGTCAGCTACCTGTGTACGCTGCCACAAAAACCGCGGTGCTTCATTTCAGCAATTCCATTGGGGTGAGTTCTACAAACTGCATTATCGAAGTTTCTACACGTTTATTTTATCAGTACTTGAGGCAAACTTTGCTCTTTGCTCAGTTTCAACTCGATAGTTATGAATATATAGTTTTTTTATTTGCGTGTATTATTGTTTGTTTATTTGCTAAATAGACGTTCGTTTGCATTTGGTTAGAATAAAATCATAAATTATAAATATCTTTACAGGGAAAACGGTACAATAAAAAAACAAATGTGAGAGTTATGGCTGTTTGCCTTGGTCCCACTGATACTGCAATCCTTCACAGAAACAGCTTGATAGAAGATAAAGACTCCGCGTTCACATCACATGCAGATGAAAGACAAAGGTAAAAAAATATATATGTAAATTTTGTACGCAAAAGATGCGATCATAACGAAATAATAAGGATCAACTTAAAAACCAAACCCCGTTGCAAACAATTAAATTAATATTAACTAGTCATGAACTGAAGCGAATTTCGCTGTTCCTCATGAGTTTTCCTCCTATTCACATAATCCTCAATCCTGATGGATGCAACGTAACAACGGTTTTCTCGCGATTAGGCAGCTGTTGTTTCATTTTCCCCGAGAAAAATCGGATTTATGCCGTAAAGTCCCCGCCGCCTTAAGTGGGGTTCATAAACATTTTTTTATGAGTTTTTCTTTGTAGGGTCGAGTCGGCTGTCACTGGCATTATAGAAGTCATCCGTGGAGGCCAAAGTGGAACTACGTGGATGGTTTCCAATGACAATCCAGCTGTGGACATCACAAAAAACGTCAACGAAAGCTACGAAGTTCTTTCCAAAGGTGTCAATGATCTGTTATTGGGACCATGAATGTATTAGTTAAACACTCTATCTATGCTTCGACGTTACTATATAGTATATACAGTCAAAATAAAACTGCTTCATTTTCTCATTTTACCTAAAGAAAAAAGACATTTCAGGAAAACGTATCGATGAACTTGGAACGGTTATTTAAACGTTCCTTGAATGTTAATATTGGTTCTTCTTTTGAAAGAGCGATCGACTTCAATCAATCGGATGTTAAATTTCTACTTCCGTTTTACCATTTTCGTTTATATTTATTTTGTATTATTAGGGGTGGGAGATTGTTAAAATGTTAGGGTATGATTTATAATATGAATTCACGTGTTTTGATCAACGTTTATTAATCAAAGATTTATTGACACAAAAAAATGGAGTTCTTTTTCTATCGCTTCAGATGTAACCTTGTAAATGTTGAGGGTTATTCATAGTACTCGAGTAATTGCTCTTCGTATAAATATGGAGAATAAACTCGCTGCAAATTTGTAGGCAAGTATGCAAAAGCGCAGTAAGTCGGATAAAGATCTTGGAATACCAAACTCAAACACGCATCGCAATGAGGCATATCGCAATCGTCAAAGCAATTAAGCGCCGGTGTTCTAACTGGGGACGTGGAGTTGGCAGCAAAGTGCAGTTGTCGCTCCTCCCTCCAAGATCTGGTTAATTTATGATCTAGAATTAGCCTTAATCTAGACCGCTGCGCTTCCAGGCGGAGCGACACAAAAAGGGACAATCTCGTTGTCCAACAACTGTGCGCTGAATTCTGGTGTAAAAAGTTCTTTTTTATTAAATTCAAATGTAATTCGCTCAGGTTTTAGTGGATTAACGGTGCGCAACACAGGAGAAAAATATTCAATCAATGGATAGTTTTATTTTTACCCACGCTACTGTTTTATACCTTTTTTTTATAAAACGTTACCTACATTAATTTACACTTGAATAATTTACAAATTATCTTTATTGGAAAAGTTACCAATGTTTTTATTTACCTTAATGTCTAGATTTTAATCGAATATGAAGTTTAACTTTTTTATAAACATAAAATGGGGTCGTTTTGTTTCCCATAAAGTTTTGTCATAATGATTGTTTGTCATATTAGGTATCATCATCAATCATAAAACTGAAACCGTTAACTTTTCAGGATTTTCGTAAGGTTATCCTATGGATAGGCTAGGTTAGGTTAGGTTTGTTTTATGGCAATTCTGAAAAGTGACGCGTTTCTCAACCAAATGAATTATGACTAACGAAAAATGTGGGCAAACGAAAACGAAATTATGACTTAAAACTTTTTGGGAAACATAAAATACATACAGATTAGGGGTCACAAACCCGGTTTCACCGAAATCGAAAAAACCGGGTTTTCAGCCAATTACAAGAACCGGGTTTTAACTATGATAAAACCGGCTTTTTCGAGTTTTTCGATTTTACAGTTTTATTTACGTACATAATAATACATAGTTTAATTATTTTGATGAGCAACAATTACAGTTGCAGATAGACTGCTTAGGTGCTTCTTGAAGTTGTGGCTTTTCTATCCAGGGTGATTTCGAGATATTTAGGAGGTTATGGCTGATAAGATTACCCTGAGTTTTACTCTCAACTCCTTGGCCTAGCTTGCTCCTCGGCTCCTTGGCCAGTTTGTTGTACAGGTGAAAACAGGACACCTCGGTCTTAGAAGTGCGGGGACACAAACGCCACCGGCAGAGAAAGTCGTGTAATAGATCCAGGTCCTTTTCCAAGGTATGTTGTCCCTTTTCAAGCTATATTCTTGTGTCACTTGTGGCCAGGTCATCAGCATAAGCAAATTTCCGCGTTCCGCGAGGTGGTGTTAGGTAGGATACGACTCAACCATCGGAATTTTCAGACCTATGACAACTAATACTCGCCCAGTGTTGAGAATGTGGGAAATCTACAGAATTCACTACCTAGCACATATAGTTCGGCGGCCACTGGAGAACCGTCCACTACTCTTGTTGTGAAGACTAGGTCCAGGTGGGGGTCACTTCTCCATCCAGTAGATTAAAAAAATATTTTTTATTTATTTTTATTTTATTGGTATTCAGGACAACAACAGCCGTAAATATAACTAAGACATATTAATGCTTACATAAAAATAAGGCCAATAACAGTCATCCATTGAATTACATTGTATAACGATTAAAAATAGCAAAGATAAGAAAACAACGAGAATGTACAATACACACAAATGCTCGATACGCTAGAAATACTATAAACCGGTTGTACAAAGTTTAAGTAATGTAGTTAAAATACCTACTTTTGATACAAAACAAAACCATGACATTGCATCAGTTGTAAATCAGACACCAGCAGACATTCACAAAAAATATTAAGACATTAAACACCGTAATGTAAATGTAACTCAAACTGAAGTTTTATTGTAAGTTAGAATTATTAGGAGTTAGAATTTAGAAAGGTACCTACCTATAACGTACAACTAATTGCATAACCCTGGCACCCAGGAGCACATAGCTAGAAAAAGTTATGATGTAAAGAGATATTGTAATAAGATGTACATATTTACTTTTTTATTTAAGGAGCAATTATTACCAGTACTGAAATTAAATGTAAAATTACAATAATAATAAAAACAGAAACTGATTTTATATTAATTTTCTTTGAACAAAATGGAATATATTGATTTTTTGAATTTATTTTTTGAATATATTTGAACGTTCCTTTGTCTTTGTTAGAATCGGCTAAGAAAGTGTTGTTCCTATCTGCCCAGTCCATGATCGCCTTCCTCATCAGATTTCCTAAATCATCAGCTGATGTAGTAGCCGCTACCAAATCAAATCCCGGTAGGTAATTTACCTCGTTTAGCGAGTTGGGTATTGGGTATCATCAGCGGTGTGTGTTTCCTGAAGGAGGACTATGTTCAACACTGTTGTCACGTAATATTTTGTGTAATATTTTACAAATTATGCGTAAATTTGAGATAACCGAAAAAACCGGAAACCCGGTTTTGCTGTTTCACAAAAACCGAAAAACCGGCTTTCTCAAAATACGCGCGGTTTTGTGACCCCTAATACAGATGTAGTGCAAAATTATTTTCCTTCGTATTTTTACCGAAACGTACGAACGTGTCTTGCTATTTCAGTCAGTCTCGGTATAAAAAGTACTGAGGTTGATTGAAGTAGCATGACAAACACGAACGTTTCCGATAAAATACGAAGGAAAACAATTATGCACTAGGTACATCTTTACGTAGCTCTATGGCAAAATGTTTATAAATTTATAAAACCAAGTTAAAAGTTGTGCTTTTAAACTTCCGTAAAGATTTTAAGTAAACTTTCACTGATGATACTTACAGTGAGTGGATCATTTAGAAGTTGGAAGATGAGTATTTTGACGGTGTAAGCGGACTCATTTTTGCGTTGTGTTAAGAGTCCGCAGCAAGCTCGGTTCTCCACACAAAAGTAGTTACGCTCTCATTTTAAAACCACAAGCTAGATAAAAAAAAATCATCATCATCATCATCATTCTCTTGCCCTTGTCCCATTCACTTGGGGTCGGCGCAGCACGTCTTTCTCTTCCATACCTCAAAACAATAAAAAAAAAGATAAAAAAAGATTATATACCTATTCTAAAAATTTGGATGACGGTACTAAATAAACCCTTTATGTTCGAGTCCTACTTGCACTTGAACGTTTTTTTTAAAGTTTAGTCTTCAAAACAAATCAGTGTTTACATGATTTTCGGTACACTACTAGTAATTAATTTGAATGTCGTTATACTTATCTATCAAATCTTGTTATGTAAACATTCACTGAATATACCTTTTTTTGTTAGCCTGGATTAGTGTCCCACAGCTGGGCAAAGGCCTCCCCTCATTTCCTCCACTCAACCCTGTAGTTTGAATATGCCTAAATAAAAAATATGCTCACCGCTAACAGTAAACTGCAAGAAACTTTGATACTTACTTTACTTTTGTATCGTAACACGGCCCATTTACGGAGGCTTCGGGCCCGAAAATTACGTCAAAGTGGGCCTTCGAACCGTAACCTAAAAGGCTGTCCTTAAATTATAGTAAATGATGACAAGCTCTAGTTTAACAAGTCTATTGTTTTCAAAATTGCGTGTTGGTTTAACCGTAAGTTGATTGATCGTTGTAGGTACGACATTCTTACTTTAAATATTCACATCGGCACATCACACATAATTTATTTAACAGTTAATAATCAGCATTAAGATGATGTTATCGCAAAGCAATTTACATACGTTTTATGACAGTCGCGAAATTAGGCATATTATCTCAATGAAATGCGGATTATTTAATTGTATGCTTACTTTTTCTTACGATTCTCAAGAAATTGGGCAAGAACGAGTAAAAATTTTGCGGGTGCGATTTTTTCTCGCATTTTTAAACAAATATGAATACCAGACATATATGTATTGTTACTTGAATTTTCATGCCAAAACATTTCGATTTAAATTGAGAACGTAACCTCGACTCCATCTGAATTTCTGAAATGACTCTTAAAATAAATGGTCTCTAACACTGATTTAAACTTTCACGATTTTTACACATTATTAAATTGTACAACAGGACTTAATCGCGTATATAAGTTTTAAGATTTACGTCCGACGTTTCGAGGACGGCGTTGTCCCCGTGGTCTCGGAGAAGACTGGCTTAACAACGCCGTCCGCGAAACGTCGGAGGTAAATCTTAAAACTTATATACGCGATTAAGTCCCGTTGTACAATTTAATAAATGGTCTCTGTTAATTTCACTACAACGTCTGCAACACATCGCACCCTTTCAGCACAATAGCCGCCGCAGTAATGGCATTGGTCTAATGAGTCCGGCCTGAATAGCACTGTATCAATGTGACGCAAACGACGATTGACCCAGTTCCAGAGGGCCTACCGCGAACCACGTTCGACGTGTTGCCTCCCTGTCTCACTTACGTACAAATTTACAAGTGCGACAGAGAGGCAACACGTCGAACGTGGTTCGCGGTAGGCCCTCAGATTCGACGGAACCAAGGCACGACAGGTTAGTACACGTACAGGCTTTGTGGAGCTTGTTGCTTGGAAAATGGTTATTACATTTAATAACAATTTGCTGGGAAACTAAATATCTTTTTTAAAAAAAAGGGAACCGCCTTCAAAAAACCAACCCACTGAAAAGTACAAAATAATTTTTATATGGCACCCCTTTACGTGTCCAGTCCCTATCCCACGGCGTAAAGCAAATTTTTGCCAAACCAAAAAGTAATTAATACCTAATAATAAGAAAATTAATAATCATCCGGGTAATTACTTAGTTTTTGAAGTCGGTGCCAAACCAAAATTTTTGAGAACCGATATCTTATACAACGAAGAACGCTGCACTTACTTGCATTATAAATACATACTTAGTTTACTCATTAATTTAGTTCTTGTAGGTTAAGTACTACGTACTCGTATTGTTTTTCTGATTGGTAGTAAAGGGGATAGGGACTGGACACGTAAAGGGGTGCCATATAAAAATTATTTTGTACTTTTCAGTGGGTTGGTTTTTTGAAGGCGGTTCCCTTTTTTTTAAAAGATATTATATTAAGTTATTTTATTTTTGTTTATTTTTAATTTTTTAATTATTTTTAATTTATTTTATTTTATTTTTTACTTTTTAGTGATAGGTAGGTACTTCATTTATTTTAGGTTTTGGGCTAAAATACTAGTTTGTTAGGCTCTCTATTTAGTCTACTAATGTTGGTGATGGCCTAATTCGATGATAATCGCGACACACATAATATGACGTTTTGGTGCTAAACGATTTGTATGTATATTGCTCCCACTCCCACTCCCATTCCCAGTCCCAGTCCGAGTCCGACTCCCACTCCCACTATTTTATCTAAATCGGTTTTGCAACATAAATTTGTTGGTAGGTATACCGAATACCGATAGCATGGCCACCTACCGGGTCCAATTGGTTTTTCAAACCATCCATGTACTGTACACTAAAACCTTCTCCAGAATGTAACAAACACTTTTCTGAAAACCGCATCAAAATCGGTTCAGCCAAACGCGAGATAATCACGAACAAATATACACACATACATACGTACATACATACGGGTCAAACTGAGAACGTCCTTTTTTTAAAGGCAGTTAGAAAAAAGTTCATCGACCCACCTAGTGGACCTCTGCAACATAGGCAAACGACGACAAGTCGGTTAACCAAAACAAAGTGTGCCTATGTTGCACCAAACCTAAGTTCCACTAGATACAGCAAGGGTTTAGCATCAGCTCTATCTTGGGTACTGCTCTTCCAAGTGCTCATCAAGATGTGACAGATTACCAAAATAGCGTGGGCCTATGTTGCATCAAACCTGAGTTCCACTAGGTACAGCAAGGGTCAGCATCAGCTCCATCTTGGGTACTGCTCTCCCAAGTGCTCATCAAGATGTGACGGATGGCCAAAATAGCGTTGGCCTATGTTGCACCAAACCTGAGTTCCACTAAGTACAGCCAGGGTTCAGCATCAGTTCTATCTTGGGTACTGCTCTCCCAAGTGCTCATCAAGATGTGACGGATGACCAAAATAGCGTGGGCCTATGTTGCACCAAACTTGAGTTCCACTAGGTACAGCCAGGGTGAACCCTGCCAGCCAGGGTGGTTTGGTGCATCAGTTCTATCTTGGGTACTGCTCTCCCAAGTGCTCATCAAGATGTGCCGGATGACCAAAATAGCGTGGGCCTATGTTGCACCAAACTTGAGTTCCACTAGGTACAGCCAGGGTGAACCCTGCCAGCCAGGGTGGTTTGGTGCATCAGCTCTATCTTGGGTACTGCTCTCCCAAGTGCTCATCAAGATGTGACGGATAGCCAAAATAGCGTTGGCCTATGTTGCACCAAACCTGAGTTCCACTAGGTACAGCCAGGGTTCAGCATCAGCTCTATCTTGGATACTGCTCTCCCAAGTGCTCATCAAGATGAGACGGATGACCAAAACAGCGTGGGCCTATGTTGCACCAAACCTGAGTTCCACTAGGTACATCCCGAGTTCCACTAGGTACATCCAGGGTTCAGCATGAGCCCTTATCTTGGGTACTGCTCTCCCAAGTGCTCATCAAGGCGTGTCGGATGACCAAAACAGCGTGAGCCTATGTTGCACCAAACCTGAGTTCCACTAGGTACAGCCAGGGTTCAGCATCAGCTCAGATCTATGTATACTAAAACCTTCTCCAGAATGTAAGAAACACTTTTCTGAAAACCGCATCAAAATCGGTTCAGCCAAACGCGAGATAATCGCGAACAAATATACATACATACATACATACATACGGGTCAAACTGAGAACCTCCTTTTTTTTTTTGAAGGCGGTTAATAATAAAAACAAATGAAGAAATGGAACCTGCGGCAAGACTGACCAATCGCTGTACAGCCATCGTGATGCCGCATTGGTCAAAATTGTTCACTCTGTGCAAAGGAAGATCAGTATTTACACTTTTTAATTAAACAAAGAGACTAAACAAGACACTAAATAATAAAAAGAAGATATGCATACATTATTCTCTATTTTATTAATGACTAGCGACCCGCCCCGGCTTTGCACGGGTTAACAATTATACATAAACCTTCCTCTTGAATCACTCTATCTATTAAAAAAAAACCGCATCTAAATCCGTTGCGTAGGTAGTTTTAAAGATCTAAGCATACCTACATAGGGACAGACAGACAGCGGGAAGTGACTTTGTTTTATACTATGTAGTGATTTTATACTAGGTACCGTATAAACGTTTGTTGTTGATGAATAAAAACCTTAGCGACGGCTAACCAGATACCGTTGCCCTATGTGCCTAGTTATGACAAATTACTATCACGCCGCAAAAACTATTACAATGATATCACAGTGGAGGAAAACAGCAAAAAATCCATCAATATTATTCCTCAATCAAGCACATTATACAGTTTAGCACTGCTTATTGAACCACATCCTACTGGGGGGAGAAACAAACACAATTTCCGGTCACTGCGTGGACCGCCTGACCTGTTTACTACGGTGCCTTACTTTTATGTAACTTACTACGGGACCCAGATGTGTTAGATAGTGCATAGGTTTTCTGTAGGTATAGGTAAGTACATATGTATAACATTTAAAACTTTCGCGTTTTGAACACATATTAAAAACATATTTACAGCGAGTCTATCGCTAATTTATGCACTTATTTTTATTTCAGATGTTCTGACGCAGGTTCTCTTCTCGTGGTCGTGGATATAAGTATACCCTAATGTACATGTATATATTATTCAGTAAGTCCGTTTTATTTAATTTTACTTTCTAGGTACTTCGTAGGTACAGTTTTTTTAATAGTTTGTACTTGTTTTCGATGCAAGATGTAGTTTCAACCGGTCTGTTATTTTACGACACATCTGCTAGAAACTTTTATGAAATTTAGAATAATAATGGACATTCTATACCTATATTTAATAGACAAATTATTTAATAATAAATAATATAGAATTTACATTTACTCCTTTATGATATACATCCAAAGATCTACGTAGACAAGTCTAAAGTTATCACATAAAAAATCATGAACAGGATTAAAGAAAATGAGAAAGAGTGAAGACAATGTACACAAAAAAAGGCTGCCTTAATCCTTAAATCGCTACATCCATTCTAATGTACATAACATAAAAGTACCGGAACAAAGACGCGAAAGAAAAGTTTCCCGAGTTACTGCAAAGTCTGTCTAATTGCATGCAAATTAAAGGATACAGTTCTAACAGACAACTCAGTGGAAATTAAACAGACAAATGGGTAATGAACGAGAAACGAACTCGAAAACAAAACGTTGCTAGAATGTTAATGAAACAAATTGGTTACCTTAAGCTGGTAATTCTTTCCAAACGGTAAATTCTTATGTAGCCACATTTAGGGCGTTGTGTTCAGCAAGACACGATAAAATACCTACCTGTACAATATTGCAGCACATGAAATATCCTCGCAAGTACCCACCTACTTGCTTATTAGTAGAGATGCCACGAATATTCGGCAACTATTCGGTATTCGGCCTATTCGGCCACTTTGCCGATTATTCGGTATTCGGCCGAATGTTGCCTACTATTCGGCTGAATACCGAAAATCTGTTGCACTTACTTAAAAAGAAAAATTGCACAGTAAAAATAACCAAAAACTATGTAGGTAAGTATATATTTAGAATGTGTTCTTGGAAAGATGTTAAATACGAAGACCCTTTTTTGAGCATTTGTTGATTAAAAAACATTTTATTTTTATCATGGGTCTCTTTTGTTTCACTCTATTCATTAGTGCTGTTCAACAAAAATATATCTTAGCTAACGTCATCTAACTTTGAGCTTTGTTAGCGATCAGTTTTCATAATAATTGTGACTCAAAATATTCGCATGTCATGCCGAATATTCGGTCGCCGAATATTCGGTATTTGGCCGAGAGAGGGGCCGAATATTCGGTATTCGCCCAAAACCACTATTCGGGGCATCTCTACTTATTAGAACAAATAATAAGATTAATAAGTCTTCGATTTCAGAGCAGTTACTATCAACATAAAGCAGCCGTATCGGCCGTCGAATTGATCATCAAGGGTGAAGTTTCTATAAAACTTCTAGATAAAATAGCTACTAGAGAAAATGGGTAAAATGGCATAAATGGGCCAATTCAAAAGTTAGCCATCGTTTTCAATACACACGTCTGGGTTCGGGTCCGACCTATTTAGGTTTTTGAGCACGTTTCATGCTAGCATTATCAAAGATCAGCTCGAAGGAACTATTTAATTGCCTTAAATCATAAAAAATATATTTGGTTTGTACAAGTACAAGGCGAATTCAATATTCCTATTCACGGGCGTGAGGTCAATAATTGAACTCAAACTCAAATGAAAAATGCTGTAGATAGGTAATTACTTTTATAATTATCTAATAACTACAATTGACATTTATAATAGCAGAAGATACTTTTAATTCGAAGCGTTAACTACACAACTTAGGGTAACATTCAATTTCTTTATTATTTTTATTTTATTTGTTATTATTAATACATGAATACTTATAATCTAATACAGTTCCCTGCAAAACTGTTTGCACAGTTTGACTGCACCGCAGCTGCACTACTGGTACTGAACGCGCCGCTGTTACTGTCAATTTCCATAGTACCTACTTGAGATTAAGTAAAATATTGTAGAAAATATCAAATCCTGAAGCAAATTCTCGATGTTCTATTTGGTGTCAAAGCGTTTATATATCTGTTTTGTGAGCCCGTGTCCCTCCACGTGGAAACTACAGAACCAATCGACCTGAAATGCTGCATGTCGACCGTGTAAAGGCAAAAAGAAGGGTTCTAGCATTTTTGCAACTGGCACAAAGGGAATATGTGGGTACTGTATCAGTTTGATTAGAAGTAGAACCGTAAGGTCGGGGTACTTTAGCCCCCAAGGTTACTTTGTTCACCCATGAAAACCTATTTTATTGAATTGATAGATTCTTAAAAACGACATTATGAAATGAGATTATGATGAGATTAATAATACAGTAATTTTATACATTTTGCGTTTGCGTCAAATCCGGTAGTTCTGATTTTTTGCAGACTTGTTTATGATGTTGGCTTAATGACTAATCCAAGTTTGTGACCTCGAGCGCCGAACGCAACAACAAAACCGCGAAAATTTCGGTTTTTTTTTTTAGTTTTGGGCGATTCTAACCCTAAAGGACTAGTTTTTGATAGTACCTTCCTTAGACGTTTTTAAAGAAGACTAAATTTGCTACAATACGAGATTAGAACTGTCTCTGTAGATTGAATCGTTTTTTTTTGTATAAGTATATGAATTGACTCACTAAATTATATTTGCATATGCCAATCTCATTACCCATGTAAATAATGTAAAAAAAAAATGTATATAGTTAGATAATAAGAAATTATTTCGTACGCCAAAAGGCACATCATGGCTGTTCCTTAGAATATTAAGTTATCATCTATTTATGTACCTGTGATGAACGAATAAAGAATTGAATTGAATTGAATTGAATTGAATTGAACAGTTTCCGAGATAAAGGCTTTCAAAATTTATATTTTTTTTAAATTGAGCTCGTATGCACTTTTGAATCAGCCGATGCCGCTTGGCACGATTGTTCCTAAGGTCAAACAAAGCTGATTTAGCCCAGTAGCTACGAGATCGTACCGTGCTTACCCCCCCAAAAAGGGAGGGAAAGGTCGGATCTCCAGGTCCAATCTTTGCTATATTTCTTTCTACTCTTAGCAACTAGGGTAAGTTATATATCATTTTCATATGCACCGGAACAAGCAAGATTAAATATTGTATACCTACTCGTAAATTTATATGTTGTTACTCGTATTTCCCGCTTTGGGAGCGAAGTTTGTGGCTAGCGGCTGTACCAAAACGTAAGATTAGCGGACTGGAAAATACGAAAAGCTGTATTCAGGGGATACGTTGGGTGTTTATATCTTGGATTATACTGTTACAAAAGCACATGTTATTTCTGAATTCAATCCAATCCTATGACGGCTATGACACTAGCATTGACGTATAATATCTAAGGACGGGCTAATGTTGTACTATTAAAAATCGTACTAGTTCAGCGGTGTTACTCACGAATTTCAGCCAATCGTGCAGTCTAACGCAACTAGTAGCGACCAATAGCGCGCGTAATGCGAACTCGTCAACCAATTGCGCGCGTGATTCGAACTCATCAACCAATCGCGTTGTAGCGATTTCACACCGCTGTACTGGCCCCTGTCATGCCTCATTTTTATTGCCCGTAAAGCCAGTCCCTAGATATCTATGTCAATGGACACTAGACATCATTCCGATTTCGGTCGCTCTTTTGATATTTTGATAGGCAAGCTTGTACATTGTAGATCTGTGATAACTAATTAAGTAGGTATATAGGTACTATAAAGGATGACTCACGTTAAACCGAACCGTCTCCGGGCCGGAGCTTCCGGAGCATCGTTTTCTATGGCAGATGGTGATCACGTGCGTAATCAGGCCCGGACACGGCCCGGTCTAACGTGAGTCATCCTTAATATAGCAAAGTATGGGATACGAACTCAAAAATAAAACACCTCTAAATTCATACAATTCAAAAATATGTTTTATATTTTATTAGGTTTTTATCTAGTTGTAAATGTATTTTTAAGTTTGTCGTTGTATTTTTAATGAACAGTTAATGATGGTTCAATGGGTTTCGTAATTTCGTTTGTGCTGAAACCCATCTGAGACCCAGTGTTGCCAGATCTACTGATTAAGCAGTAAATCTATCTGATTTTAAAAATATCTACTGATCTACTGCTTTTTGCTGGTGAGCTACTGATTTTTCGAAAACGAGGGGTAAAATTTATAAAACCATCATAAGACCTGTCGTCATGTATGGATGGAATGTTGGGCTCTAAAGGTCACGGATGAGAAGAGATTGCATGTAGCGGAAATGAGAATGTTAAGATGGATGTGTGGTGTGACAAGAATGGATAGGATATAAGGAATGGTATATAAGAGGAAGCCTGAAAGTTGCACCCATAGTAGAAAAAGTAAAAGCGAATCGCCTAGCGTGGTATGGGTATGTGATGCGGAGGGATGAAAGTCATGTGACGAGAAAGGTATTACGAATGAATGTGGAGAGAATTAACGGGAGAGGAAAACCGAGGAAAAGATGGATGGACTGAGTCATGTGACGAGAAAGGTATTACGAATGAATGTGGAGGGAATTAACGGGAGAGGAAAACCGAGGAAAAGGTGGCTGGACTGTGTGAGAGATGATATGAAACGAACGCAAGTGAATGATGAAATGACGATGACGGGCGAGAGAGAGGTATGGAAGAAAAAAACATGCTGCGCCGACCCCAAATGAATGGGATAAGGGCAAGCGAATGATGAGTAGAAAAAAAACTTGTGCTCATTTATTAATTATAATAACAGAAGTAAGAGACAGAATGATACTCTTCATTTTACTGTTACTGACAATTTGATTTGCCAGCTATACTCAATTACTCAATCACGCCCAGTTTGTCAGCAGAAAAAGGAAAAATAAAACAAATTTTCTATGGGAGGTTGGTGTCTGAGGGTCTACCGCAAATCACGTTCGACGTGTTACCTCCCTGTCACACGTACAAATTTACAAGTGCGACAGAGAGGCAACACGTCGAAAGTGGTTCGCGGTAGGCCGTCAGGTCAGAGCATTTTTTTTTTTTCAATTTTACCTATTGCAGACATCACTTTTTAAATCTACTGCTTTTTTCCCCTATCTACTGCTAAAACGATTTTTTTTCTACTGAATATTGCAGATTTCATCTGGCAACACTGCTGAGACCTTATTAAAAAACAAAAAAAATACCAATTTAATATGCTTATCATCACTATCAGCTTAGGGCGCGTGTGGTGGGTATATATGTGGTTGTAGACAAGCAGCGAGTGTATTAGAAGCAATTTATTTTTGATACAATTTTGATGCGTTATTGAAAATACGTCCTCTGAATCATTGGAACTGAAAATCACAAATCAAACGAAATTAAATTTGGGTGGTTTCATTAGTTTCTATTCTCTTGGATGTCTTTCGATTGTTTTCCCGCCAGGATATTGAATTAAATTTCCTGAATGTTATTCAATGAATATCATATTTGGCGTTAATTTATATTATTGTCATTTGTTACATTCTGTGTGTATTTAATTTGTCAACTTATAAAATAGTGCAGTTATGCAGGTTAATAATATATTATACTCTTCTGCGAGAGAGAGAGAGAGAGAGAGAAAGAGAGCGAATATATCTAATACTTTTAAACGAGCAATTCTTGCATATTTATTTATATATATGTATATATTTCGGGGATCTCGGAACTGGCTCTAACGATTTCGATGAAATTTGGTATATGGGGGTTTTCGGGGGCGAAAAATCGATCTAGCTAGGTCTTATCTCTGGGAAACGCTAATTTTTGAGATTTTATATGTTTTCCGGGCAAAGCTCGGTCTCCCAGATATTCATTTTTAACCAATATAATATCAGACACATAGTGACATAGTAGGTACATATGAAAATTATAAGTTACTACATCTACATAAATTGATCAACCAAAGTTCAACGTTTCAGCTTCGGCAAAAATGTAGTCTCCATTTAGGTATCTCTCCGCGTTCCACTTTTCTCTTAACCTGTTTTTACGATGCGTGCAAGCAATGTTAGGATCTCGTGACACACGCCACATTTGCATGGGACCAGCAAAGTCTACGTGCAATGCACTGCATGTATGCTGACGTCGGAAAATTGTAGACAATTTAGGTGACATGTTTATGATTAACATTATTGAACTAGCAAGTAAATATGTAAACACATTATTGTGCGTAAGACAGATTAAAAATGTATACTTTATTTTTGGTTACCTATCTCATCTCCGAATATTATAAATCCGCTTATTAAAATCCAGAAATTTTCATTTAACTGAACGAGTTTTATTAAACCGTTGTATTTTTAGAAGGGTCGCCAATCTAACCTAAGCTAACCTCTAGGGGATACCCCTAAGTTCAGATATGTTACCTTATTTTGGCATTTTAACTTTATTTACAAGACTTATTGAAATAAAACAGGCATCAGTTATCTAATAAACTTCTATATAGTATTTATTTTTTGGTCCTCAACAGAATATAAGTGTTTTTATACTATTATAGTATATTATAGTATCGGATATCATAATCACCTATCTACCGCAAAACTGGGTGAGTAGGTTTCGCGGGGAGAGGTGGGTTATGAATGGGGAGAGAAGGTTTGAGAGGGGGGTGAGAAGGGATTTTAAGGCTACTGCTACAAAAATAATGTATTCCAATTTAAAATGGAGCTATAGTATTAACGCATAATAAAAAAAAATCGATCCAACAATCTTCCAAGATCACCTTTGTATGAAAACCCCTCTCAACCCAAATACGAGGCACTACGGAGTGAGATGGGTTTTCCTCTTTATCGTCAAAGTTATGAAATGGAACTACCCAAAATAAAATAAAAACTAAAATACAAACATCCGGAACACTTATTATATACACCATTCAGTTTTCATATGTAAAAATAAAATGTTATCGAGGTTTGACCCTCAGTTTCAGTTTTGACCCTACTCACCCCATTTGACGGTACAGGGAGTCCTCCATATTTTCTATATAGGAATACATATTAGGTAATTTTTACCCATACAATTGCTACCGATTCCAATTGTTCATTGACTACATCAAATATAGCTTTACCTCCTACATTTTCATACAAAGCATCATCGAACGTCCGGATATTATGTCAAAGGGTTGGATTGAAACAAGCCGACCTCGGGCCAGTGCAGTCTGCTTGATTCTACCATAGAGAAAAAAATACATAGAGTGCTCATTCTATACATCAGTTTTAGTACCAAAAAGACTATTAGCATCTAGCATCGAGTAGCGGAACTATCAGTACTACTACTAGTATGCTGTTGAGATAAGACTTTCCGGTCGGTGCTACATCTATTGTCAAGTAGCAGTACTGATAGTTCGGCTACTCTATGCTAGATGTAGACACTGAAATTAATAGTCTGAACTGATGTATGGAGTGAGCACTCTTGTCTTTAATTCTCTATGATTCTACATAGTAGATACAGTTATAGAATTGTAAAGCCCGTTACATACAAGTGAATGTTCTATTAACTGAACGATTATGTTTCCTGAATGAGTCTCTGGGCGAGTCTTAAGACATGCTTCGGTTCCGAAATTACTGTTTCAAAGCGCCAATTGTGAAAAGGAAAGGATGCGTGATTTCGTATATATATATATATATATATATCTTTTAAGCAAGTAAAAAACAACGGATAAACGGCTGGCACTCACGAATGAAATGATATTTAAATACTCAAAATATCATTTCATTCGTGAGTGCCAGCCCTATATAAGTGCGGTAAGAAACGACTTTTCTGACAGCACATTTTTCATATTCCTCCATTTGGTGCCCGTGAGCGGTCCACTATATTTCCCTTCATATTCCGGAGATCCGGGAAGATTTACCCACGGGCGGATTTGACTTGCCGATAGTTTGGTCTATTTTCGGTGCATATAACATCACTTCGCGTAGCGTTTTTAGTAAGTTTTAAAATTATAGCTTACAGAAAAGGATGTTATAAACCTAATTCAAAAGGATATGGATATCAACCGAAATATGGACACTTATTACATTGAGCGTCACAGAAAAAGTATTAAAGAAAGTATTTAATTCCATCATAATTAGGAATAATTGCAATTTGCCCAATCTGCGAAATCAATCACATTACGATGAGGGGTTTTGCGAAAGAATATATTGCAATATATTATTTCCGAAAACCCTTAATCCTTTTCCAATACACAGGTCGTAGCTCTAAGCTACAAATAGGCGGTCGCTTGACAAATGACGCGCCACGTTTATTCATTAGTGTCTAAGGTCGCCTGTGTCGCAATCAATAATAGCCGAAAAGCAATTTGCTGGATATTCATGACTTTTCTGTAGACAAACACGTAGTCCACGTCCACATCGGGACATTTGAGACAAGCGAAAAGAGATTAATGATGTTTTTACACGCACAAATTCATTCATTCCGCTTCTCAATCACAATTACCTCACGTAATATAAGATTACTTGATTCTGGATGTAGGTAGTGGAGTGCGCATGTATAGGCTGATTGTTTCACCTAATTATTTTTCATGTCTGACATAGCGCATACTTCTAATGCAGGGAAAACCGGTCAAAGCGGTGCTGAAACGGTTATTAGGAGAGGGAACTATAAAACGTAATTAGTAAAAAGCTTTATTTCTTAAGGCGAGAGAACTACCGGACCAATTAAATAAGCATAATAAAACTTTAACTTATTAAATTGGTCCGGTAGTTACATTAGTTTTTGGTCTTTAAATCAAATTCTGGTAAAGGTATTATGAACACGAATATGTCGTCCTGACGTATTTCATCTATTTATAAAAACATGTAATAATAATATGTCATCGCACAGCATCATAGAGAAGTTTCAAACTTCAGATAGCTTAGCATGAATTGCGTTGTTGCACGCTAGTCCATACGACTTGAAATTGCGCGTGAAAACGTAAGTCATGATCAGCGGTCAGATTACGATTTAAGTCAATGTCTCTAAACATTTATTATTTTTATTAATTTATTTCTTACCTGAACCAAATCCCCATGCACGCCTCCAGGCGCTGTGATGGTAAGGAGACACACGTACGGTACGAGATCCTCGCGCGGTCGGTGGAGCTCCAACTCGTACGTACGGCCAATGTCCCCGTAGTAAGTTTTGTTGCAACCTGGTGACAAGGAAAACGTTTGTGAGACATATACTAGAATAAATTTAGAAAATAGATTAACAATAGTCTTATTATACGAGTATATTATTACAAAGATATACCTAGTAAACCAACATTTTCTGTTTACGTTGGTATCATAGTCATAAATATTTAAAACTAAAACCATTTTTTCAACAAAATGGTAAGACAAAAAACTTAATTAGGTACTTTGATGTTTGTCCGCCAGTTAGCTTCATTGTATTCGCATACCAAACACGCGTATAATCAAAGTTGGAACTTCAATACATATTATAAAACAAAGTCCCCTGCCGCGTATGTCTATCTATATGTTGTTATGTTCTGTATGTTCGCGATAAACTCAAAAACTACTGAACAATTTTCATGCGGTTTTCATCTATTAATAGAGTGATTCTGGAGGAAGGTTTTGGTGTATAATTTGTAAAGGTTTTGTGTAAATTCGTTGAACTACCCGTGGGAAGCCGGGGCGGGTCGCTAGTTAAATATAAAAGCAAACTACTTAGATTAGACTTGTTTTGTAGTATATTTATATGGTTCACATTTTATCTTAAGACTTTCACATATATGAATAAAGACAAAAATAACGTACCTCATATTGCTTTTTTCGTTATTCAATTATTTTCGATTTACTCGTACTAGTAAAATGTACTAGTATACAGTGTGGAAAGATAAGTCGGGCCCTGGAGGGAAACTACCTTAAATCCTTAAGCTGGCTCATTTTACTTAAAGGAGACATTCCTTTATTTTTCAATAGAGACAAAACTGCATTCATAGATTTTCTAAAACTCGCTTGCCTCGCCCGGGACTCGAACCAACTAAAATTAAAAAAAAAAAAAAAAAACTCTCCCTATTTTATTATACTAATTGATAGTATAATAATTCAGAATAAAATTTCTCTAACAAACATTTGGTCTTAAAAATAAAAAAATGATCGTTAAATGTAACATTAACTTTATTTTAAACTTAATTAATTCCAGACAAACAAGAAGTCCAGACCTGACGCCCATGGACTTCTTTTTATGGGGTCATGTATAAAATGTTATTTATGAAACTTGCTATGAAACCGTTCAAGGGCTAAGGGTTGCGGTAGAAAATGTTAGTAGGGGCACAGATCATAAGGGGCATACACCACAACACTTTGCTGAAGGCTACAAAAAATGAATTTCAACGGCAACTAATTTTGTGTAGCCGGAACGAGGGGGCTCATTTCGAACAATTTATCAGTTAAATAATTTAAGTGTAACAAATTGATAGTAACATAAAGTTAATGTTAAATTTAACGATCATTTTTATTTTTAAGACCAAATGTTTGTTAGATAAATTTTTACCGGAATAATAATACTATCGATTAGTATAATAAAATAGGGAATGTTTGTTTTTTTTTTTCATTTTAGTTGGTTCGAGTTCCGGGCGAGGCAAGCGAGTTTTAGAAAATCTTTGAATGCAGTTTTGTTCCTTTAAAAAAATAAAGGAATGTCTCCTTTAAGTAAAATGAGCCAGCTTAAGGGTTTAAGGTAGTTTCCCTCCAGGGCCCGACTTATCTTTCCACACTGTATACCATATTCTGAACCAATTAATCACTCGTTCCATGACATCTTTATCTTTCCCCGAACCGTTTGGGGTAATTTACATCATTTCGTCGTTTGGACCAAAGCTAAAATTGACGTCGGATTTAAATACGAGAAATCCGGAATAACTTTATTGTAATGAGCCTGACGATATCGTAAGAACGACTTTGTTTTTTAATTAAATAATAAAGAAAACAATTTATAGCCAAGATATTGTTAAACAACAGTTTTTACAATGACTTGCCCCGTTAGTAAATATGTATGTTATTTTGTGAGTGTAGGTCAAATCTTGGAAGCTAAATTTGAGCCACTTTACGATTTCAGATTGAGCTGAAATTTTGCATATATATGTAAATCGGATAGCAATGCAACATTATGATGACGTGGAACTGATCTAATGATGAAGAAAAAAGGAGGCCATGGAAACTCTGTGATAAAACAATGAAAACTAATTGAGTTTGAGGCGATAAAAGCTTGTAATAATAATGACATTTTTGCCAAAACTTAAGTATTTTTCTTCACAGTGAGAGCAATACCATAATTTTAATTTAAACATTTTATATGAACGAAATGTTTTATGTGCCCAAGAAGTAAGTTTTATATTTACAGAAGCTGTAGAACAAACTTGTGCCATGCATGAACACAATCCAATGAAAATATTTGCGACGCCGCCTTAGAAACAAACGACCTGCATCTCCAGATAAAGCAAAGTTCTCTTTAGGAGCGGAACTGTTACTGGCACTACAGGGGACATCATTTAAGCAGTAGGTAAGATGAAATAAATAAATAATATGAGTACTAAATTGTACAACGGGACTTAATCGCGTATCTAAGTTTTAAGATTTACCTCCGACGTTTCGAGGACGGCGTTGTCCCCGTGGTCTCGGAGAAGACTTTAATAATGTGTATAAGTCGTGAAAGTTTAAATCAGTGTTAATAATATGATTTATGATCACCTGCAACACATTATTGAGTTTTACTAACTTAAAGTCGAAATTTATTCGTTAGTAAAACGGTTGATCAGCTTAATACAATCCTCAATATATTAATTACTTAATTATAGATATTTTGCTCAGTCTTAAGCTAATGATCTGATTGTATGTGAAGTATATTATTGTGTTATGTACTGTGGATGGTACAAAACATATGCTTCATAATCATATTGTTTGCAGAAAGTTTGATGAAAAACTCTCTACCTTCCAGCTAAGTAAAAAAATTGGACCAGAATCTCAAATTAATCTTACTTCATCTAGCGAAGTGAGGCCTTAATGGTTAACCTCTTTTGTGTTTGTAATTATGATATACCTTGAAAATCAATTTCACTGTTATTGATACAATTTAAAATTTGTCAAAAACAAAATTGTTTAAACATCAGGGATAGGGGCTGGAAACTAAATAAAAAGCTATTGGCATAAAAAAAATACAAAATAAGTTCCCTGACAATATTTTTGTTCATCGTCGTTACATGAACCGCAACGCAACTTCGTGTTGCAACTTTTGTAATAATTGGGTACTTTCCTCTACTTAAAATAAATTATTTCGCACCGTGCACGAAATAAAGCACCAGATAATTGTTAGAAAAACATAGATATAAGTTATTTTTAAACACAATTTATATTTAATAAATCAGATAGAAATATAAAAAGCGGCCAAGTGCGAGCCGGACTCGCCCATGAAGGGTTCCGTATTTAGGCGATTTATGACGTATAAAAAAAAAACTACTTACTAGATCTCGTTCAAACCAATTTTCGGTGGAAGTTTACATGGTAATGTACATCATATATTTTTTTTAGTTTTATCATTCTCTTATTTTAGAAGTTACAGGGGGGGGGGGGCACACATTTTGCCACTTTGGAAGTGTCTCTCGCGCAAACTATTCAGTTTAGAAAAAAATGATATTAGAAACGTCAATATCATTTTTGAAGACCTATCCATAGATACCCCACACGTATGGGTTTGATGAAAAAAAAATTTTTGAGTTTCAGTTCGAAGTATGGGGAACCCCAAAAATTTATTGTTTTTTTTCTATTTTTGTGTGAAAATCTTAATGCGGTTCACAGAATACATCTACTTATCAAGTTTCAACAGTATAGTTCTTATAGTTTCGGAGAAAAGTGGCTGTGACATACGGACGGACAGACAGACGGACAGACAGACAGACATGACGAATCTATAAGGGTTCCGTTTTTTGCCATTTGGCTACGGAACCCTAAAAAGTAGGCGAGTTGACCGTGACGTCACTACACACGTTTTCATATAAATCCCATATTGGCAAATCGTTTTGACAGTTCTAAAAAGGTAGCTGATTTGACTAGTAGGAAAGTACCCAATTAATTACATTGTACTGACAATGAAAGCTCTACTATGCCTATACTTTGCTCACACGTACATCAAAGTATACAAAGTTGTACTTGCCTCTTCTTCGCCGCTCTAGAGTGCTTTCAGGCTGATTGGCCGAACAATAAATAAGTGTCTGTTGTCTGTATGGGGCTCATTTTTCTTCACACTTTCACGTAGGTTACACATGCGATTTTAATATTTGAGTAGCGTTATATTTTATATATGTTATGAAAATATTTATGCTTTTATATTTCTGACATATTCAGGTGCTGGGAACAAAATTTGCTACTTAAAAAGAAAAGTGGTATTCTTTTGATTATAGTGGTAATATTAAAGCAGGTATTAAATATGTCCATAGAGCGAATTAGGAACCAAATAAAATAGTCTTTAAAATGCGCCATTGGCTTGCTTATTGATCAGTTATATAAATCGATTGATTTTATTCTAATTATTGTATTTAAAACACATACTAAATTTACCATAAATTGTTATTACCGTTATAACCATTCATTTGCTGAACTTTATAAACCTTTGATATGTCTACGTTTTTGAGTTGCACAAACCATTTTCAACATCAATATGGATGAGTATAAACTTATTTCAATCGCCGCGCCATATATTTGCTTCATATTCTGTCTGTGCCAAATATTTTGCTTTTGTTAGTTTCGTCTGGTAATATTTTTAAGCTCTTGTCGAGTAAATATTTCGATTTATTTCTACAGATTAAAATATGGTTGTGCGTAGTGCAATATAGACCTTACATTATTTGCTCGACGTTTTCAATTAATTGTGTATATAACTACCACCAACCTACCTACCTTTTAATTGTGTACCTTTATAACAGGCTTTATTGGGTCATCTTAAAACTAGCCAACATTTGTGTAATAATCTATGTAATAATTATTTAAACTAGCGATAATTAATCTTCATACTTACACGATTAGAGATTAAGTTTATCATTAGCAGGTACCTATTTTAATTTCATCTATCAGTGAACAAAAATGCATACGATCAATGTTTACTTACTGATACTAAAATACACAATCACAGTAAAAGATTTAACATTTTGTTACACGAACTCAAGTTTCAAGTAAACAAAACTATCTATTTCAATATATCGTACGTTTGAACAAAGTCCTATACTGTAATAAAACTCCTGATAGCGGCGCGTTTGCATTGGGCAATCGTGTCGGACTTGTCGGCAAACACTTCACATGCAGTCCAATAGCACTGTAATAGATGGCCAAAACGCAAACAGTGGCCCTCACATGGAATACACACATTGCTCTTTCAAGCGTATTATTAGTTGGCCAACTTTGGTGGAAGCGGGTTAATTTTCAGCATGAAAACTCGCTAAATATAAGCAGCTTTGTTGGAACAGTTTTAGTTGCAGCGTCGAGCAATATTTCTAGGTTTAATTTGAGGTTGCTTGTGGTTTATTGTTAAAATGTTATGCTTTTCCATGAAGTTTAGGAGAATAATAATAATGGGTAACTTACTTCCTATACTGAGAGAATCAGAGAACATTAATTTAAATGTTACGAAAACTTTTTCGATGTTTCAGTAAGTATTTAATATAAGCCATCGTCTCAAAATCGCTATTGCAAAGGAACACAGGAAATGAAAAAAATAAGTTAGTGCAGTGAAAATAAAAATAAAACTTAAATATCATCAAAAATCTTTATCGACGCTATCCAAAACACCTTTTGATTTTTTATTTTATTACATTCAGGATACCTCGCGTTGTCCGCAACGCTCACTTTTAAGTCCTATTTCGATCGTCTGGTTAATGTTGACTCAAAGGCAAAGCTCCATATCAGGAAGCACGACTTTGCTTTCCCGAGCTCCAAAATGCATCAACTGGAGGGCTCTTTCCTGCCAAGTGGCTGCGTCGCGTCCCATGTACTCGTGCGATGTGAGATCTTACTAACCTGATGTTTGCAAGTGCATCACAGCGCAGGACCTATTCGCAAATCTTACATGACACACAAAATTATTCTAGTTAGTTAAAAATAAAAATATTCTGTTAAAGGGCCTTTCGGATCCTCAGAAATCAGTTTCATTATGAGAGGGACAAAAATCAATAAATTCAAGATGGCGGCCGTTTATTTTATATATTTTACTTCGAATTTATATTAAGGATCCTTTCGAATCCTCA
The DNA here is from genome assembly GCF_948474715.1 of Cydia amplana. Taxonomy (NCBI): domain Eukaryota; kingdom Metazoa; phylum Arthropoda; class Insecta; order Lepidoptera; family Tortricidae; genus Cydia; species Cydia amplana. The sequence continues at coordinate 15,628,090 of NC_086074.1, read as the reverse complement.
GATAATTATAATTATAACGCCTGTAAAAGAGTCTTTAAGACCAAGTTCGGCCTGGCCAGCCACGTTCGGGCCCATAATAGACGTAATCCATAACAACTGAGGTCGCCGTCATCGAAACCGATGAGGAGGACTATATATAATTATAATATTATAAATACGGATACTGCTATTTACGTAGATTTTAATTAGAACAAATATGAAACACAAAAACACAAATAAGTATGGTACTTACAGAGCCGAACTGAATAATAAAACTTCACTAAAATAAATATTTTCTATTGCTCTGCGTTCCTCTCTCGCCCTCATTCTACGATTTTCTCGAAGTTTTCAAAATGCATCGTGTCCCAAGTATTAGTATCTTAGCAATCTACGAGAGAGCTCTCAGTGGGGCATCCGAAAGTTATGTGTGTCGCCGCTTTGTTCCAAGGAGTTTGAATCGGGCCAGTGGAATTGAGATGGGCCTCTGAATGATGAATATAAAGATATAACCAAAACAGTTTTTCTTTAAATAGGTGTGGAGAAAGTTTCGAGATAATTTTATTGAAATTTTTATGTGACACTTTATTTTCACGGTTCTGTAGGGCTATGATGGTCGACTGTATAAATGATATAGTTGTATAAATGATGATAAAACTGACATTTTATCCAGTTTTTATTGATTTGTCGTCTTTTCCACTTTTGGCAGCGATAGTCGTTAAACGATTAACTGCATAACATGCTCGTTGGATAATATGTCACTTGTCTACTTTTCCAACTTAAACTTAGTTGATAAGTGGATAAGTTAAATGATATAAAAGACACTTGTCTAGATTTATACATTTTTATAACATTCATACCGTTTTGTCCACTTTGACAGCGATAGACGGTAAATGGCTACGTTTGTTGGATAGTTAGACATATAGTCGATTTTTGACGGCTAGCCTTTGATTAATTTATCGTGGTGCTCACTGGGCACGATAAGGTGCTCTCATGGTATAGAAGTGGTGAAAAATACAATTTTTAGGGTTCACTCGTGCGTCTGTCTGTCCGTCTGTCACAGCCTATTTTCACGGAAACGACTAGACCAATTAAGTTGAAATTTAGTACACATATGTAAATTAGTGACCCCTCACCCAAAGACGGACATGGCTTCCTCGCGTTGTCCCGGAATTTTGCCACGGCTCATGGGAGCCTGGGCAGCTTGGCAGCTAATCCCAGGAACTGGCGTGGGCACTAGTTTTTACGAAAGCAACTGCCATCTGACCTTCCAACCCAGAGGGTAAACTAGGCCCGTATTGGGATTAGTCCGGTTTCCTCACGATGTTTTCCTTCTCCGAAAAGGGACTGGTAAATATCAAATGATATTTCGTACATAAGTTCCGAAAAACTCATTGGTACGAGCCGGGGTTTGAACCCGCGACCTCTGGATTGCAAGTCGCACGCTCTTACCGCTAGGCTACCAGCGATTTTTTTAAGTACAATAAATCAGCAATAAATAGGTTAGAAGTTATTTAAGAAAATAGCCAAAAAATTACCCCCTCCCCCCCACCTTTATCTCCGAAATTACTGGGTCTAAAATTTTGGACTCGCACTTGGCCGGTATAGTTTTTTTTTTTTCAAATATAATATATACTATTTGAACTCCATTTGTATTCATATAAGAATATCATTACATTATTTGTAGGGATGGCAAAGATATCATTTCTTCTTGGCAGCTGCTGCCATGGAAGAAAAGCATCAACAAAGAAAAATTCAACGACGTGCCATAAGGGATACATGGAACCCTTTTGATATGCCCAACGAGGAGTTTCGGCACATATACAGTGCTCAAAGACTTGGCACTCTATTTGTGTGCCGACCTAGACGCCGACCTCAAACTCAACATGGCGACGGATTGCCGGCACATCTTAAAGTACTTAACTAAAGATATAATGTAGCACTGAGGACGTCACTTTCTGAGAACGCCACTTTCTGAGGACGTCACATTTGGAGTTCGTCACTTTTTTAGCATAGGTTAGGTACGATTTAACAGTATAAAATACCAGCACGAAAGATGTATGTAATTGTAGAGAATTCCATTTGGCAAAACGTCCTATGTTTCGTGCAATAAAGTGAAAATAGAGAGATTAATAATAATAAAAAAACAATCTAATTATGTTTAAATCAGAGTATTTAATTCAGAATACTTAAAAACTACAAGCACCAAAACATTTAGCCACAGATTGGAGTTAGACCGGAAACAGCTTCGATTCCATACACATAAGGGCGCGTGTACACGGTGCAGCCTCCGAGCCGCCGCCGCGCCGCCGCCGCACCTTCGCGCTATGTACACGAGACGCGTAAAGCCCGCCGCCGCGCCGCCGCTGCGCCGCCGCTGCACCTTCGCGCTATGTACACGAGACAAGTATAGTCTGCCGCCGCGGGTTTTACGCGTCTCGTGTACATAGCGCGAAGGTGCGGCGGCGGCGCGGAGGCGGCACCGTGTACACGCGCCCTAAATGTTTCGCACAGTAGGAACCATGATTTTATCATACGCCGCTGTGATTAGCTCGTGAAGGTATCACGGCAAGCTCGCTGACACCAGTTGAAGATCATTCCAACATATTTACATTTAAACGGACTGCCGCTCCTTTTGTGACAACATATTCTTCAGCATACCGCGTCTTCTGTCATGTCTCCATAAACTCTAACGTCTTTTTTATCTGCGTATAAAATCAGCTCTTGCAGTTTTTTTTTTCAGACAATATTTCCTCTCGTGTCACCTGTGGAGAATAGGCGTCCAAGGATTTTTTCTTCATAGCGTTGCCGAATTTCAGAATATATGTTCAGCCATCAATCACTTCTGCCTATGGAGTGATCCATACTCTCATAGTTCTCATGTTCTGCATATATTTAATGCAATTTATTTGTTTGTTTTCTTCCTATAGGTATAGGTTATGCAATGAATTTTTAAATTAATATTACATTGTACTTTTAGCCTGACTGACAATGAAAATCTATCATGTCGCCGATTTGACATCGCTGACCACAGACCTGTCATTGTCGCGCTCGCGCTTGACAGACAGCTGAAGTGTGCGAAAGGGAAGCCATCACGTATATGAACATCGCATGAGTGCGAAAGAGTCAGACTACAAATGAGAAAACGTGACCATTTTTGAGTTTGACGACGGCCGCGGACGGCCAAGAGCGTATCACCGTAATTTTCAATTTGAAAAATATACACAAATTCGGAAGAAAACTATTTGATAAACTAATACAATGAAGATAGTGTCTTGTAGTGTACCGGATTTCAGTGTCACGGGGCCAAATAAACCTAGCAAATACTCATTTCAGAGGAATAATGATATTCCGAGCGAAATTTTCTTAACGATATTTTGTCAAATTAACAGCATAAAAAGTGTAAGAAGCCGGTTTATACAGTTGATTATAAGTTTTTCTTCCTTTGTGTGCTAATATTTTATCATATTACTCAATAATTTAAAATATTTTCTGTAAAAACATAAACTGTTACTTTACGCTAGGGCTTGACAAAATGTTCAGATAACAGTATCGATAACTTGTCGGTATATTAATAGCTATGTAATCATTTCTTCACAAGACATAATTAAGATATTAACCTTTATAACCGACTTCAAATAATAACGATTGCTATACCTTTTTGAAGGTGCAGATGTTTAGCAGTAAATTTAAACTTCACTTTCCAACACAGTAAGAGTTAGACTAAGATAAGGCTGTAACGATTTTGATAGCACACGCAGTGCAGGTGTTATTTTATACATCATAATGTCGTAGAATTTTTACGTTTAAAATAACACATTTGAAAAAGTAGTCGATAAAGCAATCAAACACCGACAGATTATTAATATGTTGTAACATGACATCACTATTTTTGATCTCACATAGACAATTTACGCACACACTTGCATTTCATTTTTGGTCGCACTTTTGAAGATTGACAGTTGTTCTTGTCTATTCTAATTCTATGTCGCTGACAGTCTGGCGAAAGTCTCCTTATAAAAATCGTTGTATGAAGTTTAAGCTAGCTGGTATGGCGGATATACATATCTTGCTCTAACAGCGGCATCCCTTTCTCACTTACCTTCACATCCGCCATTGTCCGCCATGATTTATGTTTACTGTTCGCCGGGCTTTTTGAATCGTGCATTTTTGTGTTTAAAATCTGTTGATATTTACTGATTTGACGTAACAGTTACGACCATAACTTGGTTTGAGCCCGTGAATGTGTACCTATTATGTGATCTAAAGCAAATATGCACTACAAAACGTGTGAGATTTGCGGTTTAAAGGCCGGTCGTGTTGTTGGTTGGTGGTCAAAAACGAACATTTATGGCTAAATTTCCATTGGATGAAGATAGGTAAGTTCAAAAATCTATTTGTTTTTCTACATAAAACACATAACGCATGTTTCTTTAGAAATTAAAATAAATTCTGGAATAAAATAATATCATTGTAAAAGTTAGTGCGGTAAGTACCCAGATAATATTGATATTTTTTCTGAACAGCTCTTAGGTCCATGTTATTGAAAAATGTTTTGGTTTCCCTTGCCATGGGTATATATAAATAGAAAGAGACGAGCAAAAACACTACTTGACTTTTAATAATCCGAGTATAATATCTTTCTATTAATATCGAAAAAAATTGCTCCTGTCCAGGTGTAAAAGATGGGTTCAAGTGACGGGTAATGAAGATTTAGCCTATGTGCCTATTGAAAATCAAGCAACCATGACTGACCAACTGCTGAGGCGACTAAGCCTCTTATTAATCAGAAACGAATGCCGAATTAAAAATAGATCTTTCGCGGAATTAGAAGACCCCTTAGTAGACACTGTAAAAAAAGGTCAACAACAGGGTATATCAAATTAGTAAATATTATTTTAAAAGATCTAATAGAATTAATAAATTAAAAAGAAAACTGTTGTTATCATTTATTACAATCATACTTTTTGTAACTTCTAAGAAAAAAAATAGTAGTTACGAAAAGTACTTATTGCGAAAGTTTAATAATTAGTCTAAAAGCAACGCATTTTTTTTTCAAATTATCGATATCGATAAAAATATCTAACAGTGTGTGAAGCACATCCCTTTTTGTTGCTCATGTTGGCAGCAGTGCCGTCCACATCTGCTGTCATCGAGCTGTCATAATTTCTGTCCTATTGGTACAGGATTCTAGCATACCTACGCTTCATACTACTCAGAATTTCAGGTGGCTAGTATGGAAGTCCCGTCTCTTAAAACGTAGTGATTATATTCTCTTTGATCGCTGATTTTTTTTCTATAGATGGTCAACCAAACCTTGTCAGTAGAAAAAGGCGCGAAATTCAAATTTTCTATGGGACGATATCCCTTCGCGCCTACATTTTTCAAATTTGCCGCCTTTTTCCTCTGACAAGATCTGGTTGACCAAGTATATTTAAAATGCGAAACTACAAATAGGTTATATCGTTTGTCAAAGCACTGTCTCATTTCAATTCAAACATAGACAGAGAGAGTCATACTATCTTTGTCTTACACTAGTACTAGCACCCAAAAGAAAAGGATGAGTATAGTTTATATTGTTCTTATTTAATGACAAATTGGTTTGACCAACTATACTTACAAGAATGCACTTCGTTTTTCGGGTAAAATGGGACGTAATCGCGTAATAGAAAATGACAGCGTCGTACTAATTTAGTTCATAGAATTAGAATAGACAAGAACAACTGTCAATCTTCAAAAGTGCGACCAAAAATGAAATGCAAGTGTGTGCGTAAATTGTCTATGTGAGATCAAAAATAGTGATGTCATGTTACAACATATTAATAATCTGTCGGTGTTTGATTGCTTTATCGACTACTTTTTCAAATGTGTTATTTTAAACGTAAAAATTCTACGACATTATGATGTATAAAATAACACCTGCACTGCGTGTGCTATCAAAATCGTTACAGCCTTATCTTAGTCTAACTCTTACTGTGTTGGAAAGTGAAGTTTAAATTTACTGCTAAACATCTGCACCTTCAAAAAGGTATAGCAATCGTTATTATTTGAAGTCGGTTATAAAGGTTAATATCTTAATTATGTCTTGTGAAGAAATGATTACATAGCTATTAATATACCGACAAGTTATCGATACTGTTATCTGAACATTTTGTCAAGCCCTAGCGTAAAGTAACAGTTTATGTTTTTACAGAAAATATTTTAAATTATTGAGTAATATGATAAAATATTAGCACACAAAGGAAGAAAAACTTATAATCAACTGTATAAACCGGCTTCTTACACTTTTTATGCTGTTAATTTGACAAAATATCGTTAAGAAAATTTCGCTCGGAATATCATTATTCCTCTGAAATGAGTATTTGCTAGGTTTATTTGGCCCCGTGACACTGAAATCCGGTACACTACAAGACACTATCTTCATTGTATTAGTTTATCAAATAGTTTTCTTCCGAATTTGTGCATATTTTTCAAATTGAAAATTACGGTGATACGCTCTTGGCCGTCCGCGGCCGTCGTCAAACTCAAAAATGGTCACGTTTTCTCATTTGTAGTCTGACTCTTTCGCACTCATGCGATGTTCATATACGTGATGGCTTCCCTTTCGCACACTTCAGCTGTCTGTCAAGCGCGAGCGCGACAATGACAGGTCTGTGATTTAGTTGCAATCCAACACTCAAACCATACAGGATGGTCTATACCACAACGTTCAAATTTTTTTTTAGTTTCCTCATATCGTGGGCTATTAGGCGATTCTCAGAGATGACGTTTGGTGCCTGACTTCGGTGCCGAATTTTATTTTTTACTTCTTTGATACACAACTTTATTTCCTAAAATCTAGCCTTAATATAAAAAAATATTGGTAGTAGCCCACGTAGTGATAAAATAAAAAAAAAATGTTGGACATCGAGGTTTGTACCACCCTGTATAGAGTAGTTAATAGAGTCAGACCGAGAAAAGTCTGCAGCGATTTTGATAGCCCACGCAGTGCAAGCGTCATTTTAAACGTCAAATTTCTATGAATTTATGACGGGTAAATCGAGCGCGAAAATGACAAGTCTGTGATATAGCTGGTCAACCAAATCTTGTCAGTAAAAAAAGGCGTGAAATTCAAATTTTCTATGGAACGATATCTCTTCGCGCCTACATTTTTCAAATTTGCCGCCTTTTTCTACTGTCAAGATCTGGTTGACCAAGTATAACACTTGCACTGCGTGGGCTATCAATATCGCTGCAGACTTTACGAGTAGCAAGGACCTAGGACCGCCTTAGATTGCGATGGACAGTCTTTGCATCAGGAACAATCCCGAGCGGGGGTCAAGGCCCCTTTCAAACAGGCGAGGTTCCCGGCTCCCGGAGCATCCCGAAGTCTCGACACCGAGGGAGACGAATAAATACCCGCTCAGCGCCGAGTATTTATCTTTTTAGGGTTTCAGGAAAAACGGGACCCTATTACTAAGACTCCGCTGTCCGTCGGTCTGTCTGTCTATTTAGATGATATATTTCTGTTGCCAACAACAAATAATATGTACTAACAACAAAATAAAATAAATATTTAAGTGGAGCTCCCATACAACAAACGTGATTTTGTTGCCGTTTTTTGCGTACCTAATGGTACGGAACCCTTCGTGCGCGAGTCCGACTCGCACTTGGCCGGTTTTTAAGAGACGCCGCATGCTCAGCAGCCGCTCCTGCCGACCGCATTGTACGACTAAGATGCGGGGCGGCAAAAGTACTGACGCACGTGGCGTCCCACAGTAAGCACTTACCTCTTTCCCACGGCACCAGGGTCTAGCCGTCAGGCCTTATGCCGTCCGATCGGCTAAAGCCTGGCGGCTCAAGCATACATGGGATATTAGGTAACTCTGACACTAAGGTTCTCCTAACGATGTCATTAAGAACATGGTGCCGTGGGAACCTCCCAGCGCAACGGCAGCAGCTCAAGACATGGTGGCCGTTGCTCCCCACAGTGGAACCGTAGATGCATTGGTGGGGTTGGCATACCCATGGCAACCTATTAGGCGGAGAGCAACGGCCAAATGCATCGAGCAGTTGTCTTAGTAAGGTGGCTAAGTTTGGGAAGGGCCTACAATTTAGTTGATTTTGACAGATGGTTTGACGTATAAAATTCACCGTATTTGAGGTTAATAAGGTCTACTGTCCTTAAAATTTTGTATGAATTTACAAGCAAATATGAGCCTTCGTTAATTAAGTATTGCAGCCGGTTCTACCTTAATTCGATAATGTAGCTTATTTCAAAGACTATAAACTCTAAGTACTTAGAAATAAAGCTTCAAAAGCTTTAACCTTGGATAACTTTTAACTATCAACGTCACATGTGGATAAGTGGTGATAGGATGTCATTAATTAAAATACGCTTTAAGTCAACTTGTTTAGAATTGATTTTTCAAAAGCTCAAACCACGGATGATTTTTATCAGTCAATGGCAAAAGTAGATAAGTGGTGGAATGTGATTAATCTGATTAAGTAATCTATTCTTTAAAATAGGCCTTAAGTCATCGAGATTAAAATTGATTTTTCAAAAGCTCAAATCATGTCACGCTATCATTAGTCACTTGTACTTTATCCTCGCGTCTTTTTACCAAATTTAATCACTTATCAGGTATTTCACATATCACGCAATAAATGATTAATGATTTGGTGACAAAGCATCATAGCCCTCCTGGTGATTTAAGGCACAGAAAGTCTATAGATTTAAAATTATAAGGACGTTGTTCTCAAGATTAAGAATTCCATTATATTTAATACCTTGTTTCAATCAAAACCATCGTGTTTCATTTCCGGTAGCCAAAAATCCATTATTTTTTTTATTTGCTCCAGCTGCTTACTACAAATAAAATAGGTAAGCCTTCTTTGCAAATGCCAAAATAAAAAGAGTTTAGATCTTCTAATCTAGTAATATCCGCTTTCATTTCAAAGTTCCCTATAAAACGCCTATTCAAAGCGTGCCGCTAAACCAATTGCATTTTATAGTCACAATATTGAAATGAAATGGTTGAATTGACGTACTTAGTGTGCGTACCTACGTAGCTGTGTGGTGAAATAACAACGCACATTATGGAACTTCCTACGGAGCTACTCGCAAGAAAATTATGAAAAGTACCACCGTAACGTGCATGGCTGAACTCGTTTGCGTGACCTGAAAACTGATATATCTAGGGTTGGTCCAGAATGAAAAGTAAGGTTCTATATAGGTTTTTCAGTGGTTTTAGGAAACTATCTGTAATTTAAAGTGTAGTTGTCAATAATGACGTACAAACAAATATAAGTAGGTACTTACTGTAAAAAATAGTCCCTAAAAGATATTTTTACTTACGTTTCAATAATCGATATCACCCTAGAATAATACTCAATTGAATTTTCTTATAGTTTTCTAAGTGATCCTTCATTTACTTTGATTTTATTTTATTTGCATGTTATTTTGAGTGCATGGTCAATTATTCACGCTTTTATCAATGAAATGATTGATTATTTTTAGCTTTATAAACTTATCTATCTGTACATCCTGGCATGGCAATGTAACAAAATAATCGTGAGTATTTTTTTTAAATAATTATAATAAATACTATGTTGATTGACTAACTAATCAGAATCACGTACTTACCTACTGGTGCGACCCCGATTTTATGGTTGAAAGGAAGACACTGAGATTCGGAAGTACCAGGGCGACATGAATGTAAAGGAGCCACAAATCATTAAGTTAGGACGTGACACACTTCCTTGCCAGCCCATCGTTAATCATGCGCAGACACAAAGACCGTCGATTCTTTATTTAAATGGCTCTTGTAAAATGGAGATGGGCAGAAATGAAAGTAAATTATTTTATTACTAGCAGTACGTATTAATAAATAGCTTGAGAAATCGTTCCGAATGCGCCCTAACATTATATTTAACAAAAATATGTATCGCGATTTTAATTTACGTTTCCAAATAATACAGAACACAACCATGAATTACGCGCAAATTGTTAAATAGGTATGCGTATTGCGTAAGCCTTGAAAGATTCTCCAGTATAATACGGGTTTACGCGACCACGTAAAGTGAAACACTCGATACGCATTTTACGTTCCCGCCGGCTATTCTTCTTATCTCGGACGGTTTACTACCGAACCCCGGTAATGGTGTTTGCGAACGAAGACTGGTATCCACAAGTTCAGGACTTTTATTTATTTTTACAAAGCAGATTCCGCCATTGGTCCCTTCTGTTTATTTGCGTGAAAACCTTGAACGTTTTAATTTTATTATTGTTCCTAACTTAACTTTCCCTTTTTACTTGGTTCATCTGAGCAGATTTCGTTTTTAATTCTCGCTTTCGCTACAGAAATATAAAGGTCCACAGAGGAGAGGAGAAGTAAATAAATAACAATAATACCTACGGTAGCAAGGTAAACACTATCTCGGAATGTTGTTTATTGTTCGAGAAAAGCCAAGCCAAAAGGTTTTTAGGGTTCCGTAGCCAAATGGCAAAAAACGGAACCCTTATAGATTCGTCATGTCTGTCTGTCTGTCTGTCTGTCCGTCTGTCCGTCTGTCCGTCTGTCTGTCCGTCCGTATGTCACAGCCACTTTTCTCCGAAACTATAAGAACTATACTGTTGAAACTTGGTAAGTAGATGTATTCTGTGAACCGCATTAAGATTTTCATACAAAAATAGAAAAAAAACAATAAATTTTTGGGGTTCCCTATACTTCAAACTGAAACTCAAAAATTTTTTTTTCATCAAACCCATACATGTGGGGTATCTATGGATAGGTCTTCAAAAATGATATTGAGGTTTCTAATATCATTTTTTTTCTAAACTGAATAGTTTGCGCGAGAGACACTTCCAAAGTGGTAAAATGTGTGTCCCCCCCCCCCTGTAACTTCTAAAATAAAAGAATGATAAAACTAAAAAAAATATATGATGTACATTACCATGTAAACTTCCACCGAAAATTGGTTTGAACGAGATCTAGTAAGTAGTTTTTTTTTATACGTCATAAATTGCCTAAATACGGAACCCTTCATGGGCGAGTCCGACTCGCACTTGGCCGCTTTTCTTTATTAACGCTGCTACACAATTTTATGAAGCTTTAAGTACCCTTTTGGTTGGCGGCCTAGAGTGACGAACAGATAGCAACGTTGGTACCGACCGACCATACCGATGCATACCGATGCATCGTTATCATTAGGTATGAATTAACGAGGACATATCAGGCTTTAATAATATAAATGTATACAGTATACATATATTATACTTATGACAAATTAGTAGGTAACCCAATATTGTGTGTTAATTTTTTCATGTCTACTAAGCTTGTATACAATATATACTCGATAAGAAAAAATATGTATCGTGTTCCAATATACTAACAAAACAATGTCCAACATAAGAGTCCTTTAATGTATGTCAACCCCACTTGGGCCCGCGGCTATCCTGCGACAAAAACGCTCAATCTTTTATTTCGGGATAATGTTGCGTAAATATTGTTGTTGTATTTATTCTCAACAACATGCTACATTTCAATCAATATTGGTGAGGATGGTTTTGTTCCAATGATTGAGTACGTTTGTAATTTAACCGTCACTATACGTTATCCTACAATAAGTAGCAAAATCATTTATTCATCCAGCTGGTGTATGTGCCATAAAATCGATGATGACGGAATGAGCCTTCATTTTAGGTTAAGCTTGAGTTTAACAGAAAATGAAAGCACGTTTTCGTCTACTCATAATATTAACTCTCGACTTTGATTTTAGTAATAAAATAGAATAAACAAAACATGCTGACCGCCGCTTGTTGGGATATGCAAAGTACTGTTGCCTGCGCGCGTTAAGGCTGCGTTGTAAATACAGCGGTGTTATTCAATATTTACGTTCGATGCAAACAGAGTAGGTACCGTAACATGGGGTGAGTAGGGTTCGCGGGGAGAGTCGGGTTATGGATGGGGAGAGAAGGGATGAAAGGGGGGTGAGATGGGATTTTAAGGCTACTGCTACAAAAATAATGTACTCCAATTTAAAATGGAGCTATAGTAATACTCATAATAAAAAAAATCGATCCAACAATCTTCCAAAATCACCTTTGTATGAAATCCCATCTCACCCCAATTACGAGGGACTACGGTGGAATTAGGTGGGACTAGGTAGGATTTCCTGTTTACCGTCAAAGTTATGAAATGGAACTACGCAAAATAAAATAAAAACTACAATACAAACGTCTGGAACACTTATTATATGCACCATTCAGTTTGCATATGTAAAAATAAAATGTTATCGAGGTTTGAATGTCAGTATTGACCCTACTCACCCCATTTTACGGAAGCGGATTCATGCAGTCAAAATTGCCTTGAAATATTAGATTTTGACCGTTCCCTTTTAAACACTTGTTCATAATGCCGTTCGCGTCATTGTCGCGCGACATATATCATATATGTATATTACAAGATTAATATTACTAGATACTCTTTATGAATTGATTATTTTGTACAATTATAATTGTTTTTAATGACACAACTGCAAATTATTGTTTAGTTACAGTGCATGTCATGCTAAAAATCAGAAAATGCAGCTAAAAATTTGAAGTAGGTAGTAGGTACCACACAATAATATGAATTTCTACATTTCATGTTTGTCACAAAATCTCAATCTTGTACACAATCACGTACTTAAAAACAAATTATTACTTAGATAGCAACCAGCGGCCAAAAACAATCTTCAACAACTGACGCAGCGTTTACGTAAATAAGTGCACAACGCCGCAAGAGTGCTGACTTCGCGGCGGTTTGTTTGCCGTTTATGGCCCCCGCTTCACATAAAGTTTACTTTGCTTCATTGATGAGCTTATGTGAAACGTTTCGTGTTTGAATGGAATATTAATGATACTTTTAATCCGGTTTTAAAGCTTTTGTCTGTAGGTAAAATGATTAAATTTTCAGTTAAAATATTTTTTGTAGGTTTACACTTTACAAAACAATTCCAATAATAAGTTTATTTTATGTGTTCTACTTTCGATCGATCAACTTGCATACTATCACCGTAAAAATATTGATGCTTCACATTTTTTTTTAAGTTTTCACAATTTTTTTAACACCCATTACATTTCCAATTTTATTTTTCGAATTTAAACTGTTGTGAGACATACTAACATTGAATAATTTGCGTGCCGCAGTACGCGACACACAGCCGTCGTGAACGCTGCTCGCACTGTTAGTGCTTGAGAAAGGAGACCTAGGCTCTCCGAAACATGTCGCGCGAGTGACTTAAAACAAGTGAGTCTAAACCGTAAAATTATTCAATATTTTTTTCTTCTAAATTAACGCACCGCAACCATTTTCATGCTCAATAGTATTTTCCAAGTCCGTAACAAACGAGGGCTGCGGGCAAAATAAAAGAAAGAAGCCGACTTCAAATAACAAAACCTCGTTAACCTACCCTTAACGATGCGATGAGTTTTCACCCTGCACCTATGTAAAGTTCAGAGAGCACAATAAAAAACTCTCTCTCTTTCATCCCTGAACAAACACAATTGGCGAAACAAGGCTCGCAAATTTGAGCCAAAAGTTTCGAATATACTTTTTTCCTCTTAAACATTCTCGTGTTCTGTACCTACCTATTGGCATAGGTCTTTTGAAATTTCAATTTAACTTATAATAAGTTTGGCAAGTTGTCGAAATTAGAGGGGCGTACTTTTACAAGTTGACTGAAATGTAGGAGTGCTCGCAATACCGAGGCTGCTATAAATCGTTTTTTTTTTCGTTTTAACTAAATCAGGGCCGTAAAACTTTATAAATAAGGTGGATCGTCAGTATTGAACTTATTTAAATAAACAATGAAAAATTAATTCAAAACTCAGTTAAAAAAGAGTTAGATAGGTACATAATACGTCCGTGTCTAGTAATAATTGAAAAGCTTTTAACCAGTCCGCAAACTTTGCGCTCCGAAATTGTAAGTACCTAAAAGAAAGCAACCAAGTTCCGCAAATACACAAAACGCTTGCCCGTTTGTGTGAAGCCGGCCAGCTGCTCATACGGACCCATTGTTTTTAGCTGCTCCATTTGGAATGTTCCATTTAAATTCTCCACGCTTCTAGAATGTATGCATGAAAATTACGAATATTCCAAACACTTTTCCAGTTACTTGTACGAAATGAAGAAATACTAAATTGTTTGCCCCTATTCTCCCGACAGATGCTGAACAATATGTACCTATTGAGCAAAGTTTAGTTTTTTTATAGCGTCATCTCTGTACATTGTAAGCAATCAAATGATGCAGATCCTTAATCATGAAAAGCAAAAGTTTCCAGAATTTGGTACCTACCGGTGTTTTATTCATGAGTATAATAATGTATCATTATTATTCTCATGAATAAAACACCTCGATATATTCACTACTTACTTGTCATTGGCATAGAAAAATCTTAGTTGACCAAAAAGATTTGCTTTGGATTTTGTTCACCTGATGCTAGTTTTACGAGGGCAGTGCCGCATGAAAATGGGGTCGGGTTGGATTTAGTGGAGCAGTTTTTTGTTTCAGCACTGACAGCTTGTTACGGGGCCCTGGATAAATCATGTCACGTGGCTTTAATCTTTATGGTTCTGGTATCCTGTGATATAAAATAAAAAATTCTATGAATAGTCCATTTAGAAAACACAGCATACTCAAGTAAAAATAAACATAAGGCCAAATACAGCTGTTGTACACAAATAGCTCCCAATAAACTATTTAATTACTCATTTTATAACGAAGCCGTGAATTTTAACAAGCTACTGTAGCCTGTTAATATCGCTAGGGATCACTGTAAGCGGATAACGATACATGGGATGATTAAAACTGAATGCACGATTAAACCCTCCATTACCAGTTATATCCAGGGATGTCATTCTAGTTGAGAATGGATGAATCGAAAACTGGAAAACCAGAATTAAGTAGGTACCTATGCCTAGAGGTCGGGTATGAGGCAATGATTCGTGATAGATGAATATCGAGTTTCAGTTATACTGGTTTACACAAGAACTCAACTCTCTTGCGCACAATCAGTAGCAAAAATTACATGGCCAGTATACAAGATAGATATTTTAAATGGGGCATCACTGAAGGCAGCTACGAGATCCCGTGTTGCTACGCTAATATTAGTATTAAGAGACCATATTTTTATAAATGATTATTGACATTTATATATTTTGGGATAAAGTACAGTCAGCGACAGCATACAATTTTAGGCCAACCGATTCCACTTCTGTCATGGATCAAAAATGTTGAGACCAACCTTGATGAAAGAAAATGTTTTTCATTCATTTAGAACCTACATATACCAAATTTTATATTAAAGGAAAAAATGGAAAAAATACGCTTCCGGCAGGACTTGAACCCGCAACCTCCGCAATCCGTGCGTTAGCTCTGCCAATTGAGCTACGGAAGCCTACCAGAATCTTGCGAATTTTTCCATTCCTACATATACCGTCAAACGTGGCAACTTTACCTTCTATATAGTGTTAGGTCTCTAAGCTATTCCTATTAAGTAATACCATACGGTAATAAAGTTACCACGTTTGACGGTATATAAAATTTGATTAAGATTGGACTAGGATTAAAAATTGTGGTCTGTACCCAAAAAATGTATGAGGTTGCGATTCTTGTTCTGGATCGTATCTGGTTCAGCAGGTCACAATTGCAGTTCAGTGGGGAAGCGCAGCGGGAATGGAAACTTTTCACCCAAGTACTATAATCAGTATAGGTTATTTTTTGACCGCTGCTAAACTGTAGTTTGGTTTCAAATATTCTCTAAATTATGTAGCCCTCAAATCGCGCCTGTAATGATTTACAAGCATTGATCCAGGTCACGGGTTTACCTCCCGAGAGTAATTGGATTGATGCGAGAGCGTCGAAAGGTGAACGCAGAGCACTTTGTTGCTCGCTCCGTCGCGTGTCCTGAACTAATTCAATTATGATCAGCAACTGACCTAATGAGCCCGTTGCCAGTAACCCCCCATTGTGGAGGACTATTTATGTTGAGAAATTAACATTTTATGAAATGAAGTGTTGCAAAGCGCATACTAAGATGTACTCGTATTGTGTGTTTTTTACAACTCCTCTTTAAATCAACTAAGGCACCTACTTACAACAGTTTCCAATGTTATTATCACTTTTGTAATTGGTATGATTACTGTCGTCTAAGCTACAGATATTCGTTTACAGAATGGATTCGCGGATTTAACTTTTTGGTTATCGTTCCATAATGTGATGCTAAATCAGTTTAATTACATTCATAACTTTAGTCGAACGAAAGCTTCTAGATGAAAGGTTTCTCTGATTAATATGATAGGATTGAAAACGTTGATAGGAAAGGATAGTCGGTGCTATCTTATTTAGATTGACTTTGTGTGATGCCTTTTAAAGTTAAGTAAATATTTTCCGGTACCTACATGTATGTTTCTTTTCTTTACATAAGTTAGCTTCTTACTCTTCAAGCCTATCGCAATAGGCTATTCCACTTGTCGTGGCAGTGTGTTCAGTAGGATGGAGAACCATGAGTCCATGACACCATCATCTGTAGCTCTTTGAACTCCCAGTCTCTCTCCAATAGCTCTTTTGTATTGTAAATACCGTAAAATGGGGTGAGTAGGGGCAAAACTGACATTCAAACCTCGATAACATTTTATTTGCATAAGTGTTCCGGACGTTTGTATTTTAGTTTTTATTTTATTTTGGGTAGTTCCATTTCATAACTTTGACGATAAACAGGAAATCCCACCCCACCCCGTAGTCCCTCGTAATTGGGGTGAGATAGAATTTCATACAAAGGTGATTTTGAAAGATTGTTGGATCGTTTTTTTATTGTGTATTACATTAGCTCCATTTTAAATTGGAATACATTATTTTTGTAGCAGTAGCCTTAAAATCCAATTTCACCCCCCTTTCATCCCTTTTCTCCCCATTCACAACCCAACTCTCCCCGCGAACCCCACTCACCCCATTTTACGGTACGTGTAGTTTAATGAGTAAATAATTTCCCAGCTCATATGTCGATTGAGCTAGTGGTGCGAGCTAAGTGAGCACTGATGAGCGGCCGCGGCGCGGCTAAGCGACCCATCGGACGTGTTTAAACTGCCGTAATGGCCGATGTTCCTAGGCAATTTGCGTGCATGGTTTGGTAATTTACTCGGCCATTTTATATTTCAGCCGCGTTTGATCGCACCTCTGTGGAAAATTGTTGATGGATAGGAAAAGGCTTTATATTAAACGAAAGTGTAGCCTGGACTTCCGACAACATTTTATCAAACGATTGTTAAATATTTTTTGTTTTATCCGTTAACGAACGTTAGCTTATTGATTTAAATTTTACAGTTTTTTACATGTAATTAAAAACCAGAATCTTTTTATTAATTAAAATGATTAAAACACTTGATTAAATCCCGCTTTATTGCCATAATTAAATGTGAATATTATTTTAAGCTGATGATGTGTCGACTGAACTTTATTCAAAGGATAACTTAACGTTGCCACGAGAGGTAACATTCTGTGAATAAGTTATTACTTTGAGCACACCTAAGATGTGACGAGCTCCTGAAAAAGGATTAGGAAAGCCTTCCTTCTTGGGTTGACTGTAAATGTGAGCAGAGTTACATTTACAATCAACATAACGTTATAAATACTGTTCTTAAAAATATCAGCTGCCAAATGATGTGCCGTTTCAGAAACTTCTCAAAATTATATTATATGTATGGGACTAGAAATTTTCTATTCTGCGTGATGAAACACCTCTCAAAGGCGGTAGATGACACAATTCAGTTATTCTCCGACATATATATATATGTACATATACTTGACGTAGACCGTACATGTTGCAGTTATTACCTCGGCAGCACCCCGCCCCCGTAACTAAAACTAATGGGCTTTAAGAGCTTCCTGTTAAGAATATACAAATGGGCTGGAAACGATCCATTTTATGGGAAGGTATAATGGGCGTCTATGGCTTTCAGACATACGAGGTCGTAGGTATTAAGTAGTCTTAATCTTCAACGTAAGTATGTAATTTAATATATATAGGTACTTATGCCTCGTTTTTAGTGATTGCATTATAAAACAGAATAGATGTAGCTGTTTTATAGGCTATGTCTTATAGGTAAAAAGTAAAAAGAGATTTTCGCTAAAACATGTATAAGTTGTCAAGTGAACTATTTATTTGTTGTAGTTGTGAATTCAGTGGTAGTAAGTAAAACGTTATTCAATGGAAGTAATAGAACGTTTTTTATCGTATTGCGAATGTAAAAATCGAATTGCAAACTTTAATCGTTACTAATCCGAAAGAAAAATGTACCAAGTAAAGAAAATCAATACCCATAATAATACTGCACGAGAAATTATTTAAGGTTTAATTAAGATTCCAATATATACAATTTTTACATGCTTCTACAAACTACGTAAACACAATCAACAACAAACAACGTACAGACAAACATAAATTCATTATTATTGGAATGTTGTAATTACGTACATCAACATATATATCATATTTCCGTTACATAATGTAGTAATAAGAAGCCTTTAAGATAAGGAAACGGATCAGAAGAAGAAAGTTTCGTTACATAAATCAGGGATATCTCATGTTTACACGTGAAAACACGTGTAAGCCCGGATTTCTACAGATACTGTGGGTTAAGAGGACTCCTCTTTGTACTAAGGTGTCTTCTAATATGTATTCAAATACATACTGTCGCGTGACTTTACTGAAATACTACATGTATATATCTTGAATTGCTCATGTACGTAACTAAGTGGCTTTGTAAGCATTGTTTCTTCGCGAAACTGATTTTGAATAGCTTAAAGCTGAATAAATGTATGCTCATCTACGATTAATTAAAAATCTGTTACATGTATCTGTCTGTAAACGGTATAAGTATATATGATGTTGATGAAAATAAACAGTCATGTTTTTGAAAATCCATCCTGAGTGGAGGGTAAGGATATAAAACAGGTCGAATCCCACGTGGCAACTGGGCACAGCTAGCAGGCTCTAACAGTTTCACGTATCTATATATGTAACGGGTCTGGGTAAGATATCTCTTTAACAAAATGCTATCGATGAACAAAAATATAAATAAACCTGTCTTTAATAAAATTAATAAAGATTCAGGTCGGCAAAACACGACAGCTATAACTAAAAATAGTCTAGAGACATGTGGTAACATCAACAGTAAGATGTACGTAATTAAATCTTACTTACTCGCGTAAGTTTTAAAATTAATAATACCATAACTTTATCGCACGAACAAGAAACTAAACGTACAAGAGACGAACTTAATGCCATTATCTTTGTACATGAATATCAATCTAGCCTCATTGTCTCAGCACAGTAAAGGTACCTTTGTAAAATGTAGCTTAATTTAATGACGGAGCAGTGAGGAGCCGAGCTATAAAGTGGTGGTTTTATCGGAGGCTCCCCAGCTTCCGGTTGGAGCACGGGATAAGGTTGTTACATAATACCTCGTTACTGGGTTGGTGTAAAAATGTATAATTTTGTACAGGTCGATCGAATGTGGTGTGATATATTTTATATTATTGAGATTGGATCGAAAATGTATTAGAGGCGCATATTGAAGCGTAATGTACTCGTATTAAAAAAAAATCAGTATCTGTACTTACATCGTGCTTGACGAGTGATATATCGCCATCATATTACCCGTAAGCAGGCGTGGCTCACTCCGCGATTTCATCGCTTTGCTACATGTAGCTAAAAGTACATCCGTTCCACACCAATTTTGGCGGCTAGCCATAAGCCGCGCGTGGCGCCTAGCGGCCATATCTGTGCTGATCGTAACAGACGCGTTTTGTTAGAGAGTGGGTCTTCTGTACCTAGTACTATTATTTATTCTGTGCCGTAAGACGATTGCTGTTAGACTTAAGCGTCATCCAAGAATTTGAGGAATCTGTGGATTGGTTAGAATAATTTTTGCTTGGGCTACATATGTAAGTATAAGTACCTACATAACACAGAGAAATTTCCCAGAGATCCAGAAGTATTCTTTACAATTTCGCAAGTCGTCCGATAATAACCCATAACTCTTAATAATCACAATGGAATAAGAAATACTTCAAGCTATAAAACTCTTCTAAGAGCCCTTTGATAGACCTTTGAGTAAATCTAAAATGAAATTTCTGTTAGTATATTTTTTTCACTACGGTTTTACGAATACGGTCGGTCGTAAAAACTGATGTCTGACACACACACACAAACGATAGTTTAATTGTCTAGCTAGAACTCTTGATATGGAAGTATTTGTTGGTAAACTTGATACTAGAGTTAGAACAAATATGAAATACGAATTCGGGAGTATTTCTTTATATATCGGTATAATATACAGGGTGCCATTTGAGTCGTGATCAGTAATATGTTTTTTTAACTCCATAAACAACGAGCAATCTAATGCCCCTACTCTTACTAAAATCAGACAAGATTTTTTTTTATTTTTTTGTTTATTTTTTGTCATTAATTTTACTTTTACTTTTTAAGTGGCAATGTGGTATTTAAATAGCTTTGTAAGATATTTCAAATGAAAAATTAAGTAAATTTTATTTCTAACAGGGACAAATGTCAAAATTGATGTCAATGACAGTTCCGATTTAAAGAGGCGATTCAATTTACTAATTTAAATATCTTAATAAGCCGTTGTAATATCCTAAATCCACTTATAAAAGTAAAATAAATGACAAAAAATAAACAAACAATAAAAAAAATCTTGCCTGATTTTAGTAAGAGTAGGGGCATTAAATTGCTCGTTGTTTATGGAGTTAGAAAAACATATTACTGATCACGACTCAAATGGCACCCTGTATATTCAAACCCTCTTTACTTTCATTCCCCTTTTCCTTTGAACATATCTTTGCTAGCATTCTTATATGCTATAATAATATATCGATATAAAGATCATAGCCTTTTGATTATGTGGGCCAGATTCATATTCAGATTCAGATGTTTTATTGATATCATTTTAGAAGTCAATATTATAAGGGTGAGTTTTGCTTATTATTTACATTAAATGTAATCAGAAATAATAAATTAACTTGAAATATATGCATATATGAATTGAAGCTCTTCTATTAATAATTAAGACACTTACAATAATTTACTAGGTACCTACTAACTATTAGGTAATTGCTGTTTTCTCTGTGCCTATTTTTATTTTCTTAAGGTGAGCCAATAGATAACACTTTATCGTATAGGTACATCATTTGTTTAAGTATTCATGAGCAATAATGAACATTAAACATTGGCAAAATCATTTTCACCAAATATTCTGCTACGATTATAATTTGCGTTCGAAAGAGAACTGAAACTTTAAAGTTTAATATCAAATTGAAGCAAGTTGCTTAATACTTTATTTTTCAATATAACTCCTGACTATCGCGCTGTAAACTGGCTCAGTTCTTAAACACCGATTTATGAATAAAGTTGATGATGAAAATCTGAAGAATAAAGGCTCTTGGCTCACTGGCAGCGAGCCAGCGGCGATTACTCCTGGCCGCAGAATTCTCATAGCTCACCGGGTGCATGCGAGTAGAATGCTCATGTGGACCAGTATAAGTGACATCCGATTGCGCTTAGTTGCAACCAATCTCAAGGCCCAAGTTAGAATGGTTTGCCAGAACGTTCACCTAGCCCGCCCTTGGTAAACAATGGTAGTATAAGGCCTGGGTATTCATCGCGATCCTTGCCAAACATTCGCTTTAGGAAAACCAATACAAGTGTGCCCTGGGAACACGCATTATTATTACATTTATTACAGATTACGAGCTCCAATTTTAAATTTGGCGTTGTAAAATATTTTTTCATAAATAAATGTAGCAAATGGGAATCAGCCGTGACTTCTAGCCGGAGGATTCGGATACGATTTTAATTTCGATTAATGTTGTCAGCAGTTTTAATAACTTAGTGCCTTGGAAAGTGAGTGAAATTACAGCGTCTGTATTTTGAAATCCATGGTTTCAATTTTTTATTTTATAAAAGTTTAGATGAAAAGTTATCCGAGTATTTTTGCACGACAGGAAAAATAAATTATTCTCGATGGGATCGCATTTCAAAAACCTATTTCGCACCAAATTACTCGTGAAATAAGCACGAGGGAAAACGATATTAATACGAACAAAACCGTTCAAAACAACCACAAAACCAAGATTAAAATCGCTAATTTCAAAGTTAACCGAACTGTTCAAACGAACACCACAAAATTAAAAAGTTTGCGTTTGGGAATAAACCTACAGGCGTATTTTGAGACGAGCAACGATATCAAAAGGGATATTGTTGAATTTGACATGGTAATTTATTTTACATCATCATCATCATCATTTACTTAAGAGCAGAGCTCTTGCTGCTAAAGCAATATCCTATTTATTTTCTTAGCCTTTTCCTTGACGGCCAGGTTGCGTAGCCAACGTGCAATCGTTAACGCTCCGTAGCAAACGAAACGCAACTGTCACTGTCGCACTAGTATGGAAGAGTGATAGAGCGGATGACTACTTTGTTTTTATTAGAGTCTGTTTGGAAAGAGAAGAGTCGTGGAATGTATTAGGCCCCATACATTCCACGACTCTTCTCTTTCCGCATAGACTAAAAAGCTACACATATTGACATCGTTTTGACAGTTTGAAAATTTGACTCACACCTTTATTGAACTCCTTTATAATACGAGTATATGTTACTCTTCTGCACTCCCACATATGTAAATTGTTTAACTAAAGGCAGCTCACATTAGAAGTGTTTTTATATAAGTAATTTTAATACGTAAAGCCGCATTCCCAAGAATTGATGGCTAAAGTTGTTTCGCAACAAGTTTCATATTTATACCTGCCGACACCTCTGAAGGAAATTGAACATGGGAACTTTGCCTTTATCTGCACGCCACAGTTTGAAATCTAATCAACGATAACCTAAGCTAAAGTGAGTGTTGTTTGTTCTTGCTGAATACTATCGTGGCTTGTTTTTAACAGCTTTAAACAAAGTGCTTAAGTTTTCCTTAGTTTGCTAATCTACTAGTTTACTTTTTCTACCAGCTTGTGCTCACTTGGTTATAAATGTTATAATCCGTATGTATTATATAGCAGTCGTTACTCGCATAACTTGAATACATTATCTAAATAAAAGTAACGAACTATATGGATTCTAATGATCTTAAATAAAGGATTATATAATTTCGTATTTAATTCATATCATTTACCATTACTATCGATGCGCAAACTCAAACGACAGAAGTCCTTTGTCGTGTGTTTTTAAGTTTTCTACAAAGGTTAAATACATTCCAGAATTTTCTTCTAGAAAAAAATAGGTAGCAATTTATCGTTGACTTTACTTCACTTTTTGCTTGATTACACAGTTTCTCTTTACCTTTATATTGTATCCCGAGAATATAAAGTATTTAGCTTCTAAGACTTATTTAATACTCTTTAGAGTAAAACCGTTCTTTAATTAAAGTTATAGCAGTCACCCTATACAATAAATTATATTTTTATTATTAAATATTATAAATATTTAGTATTAAAAGTTAATCAGAATTAATAAACTTAATATACCTATTTCAAACATTCAAAATGCTGTTTAGACGGCAACGGTTTCACTCACTTGAATTTTTAGTCGCTATTGGCGACATGTTTCGGGCCCTTCGGGGGGTGCTTCCTCATGCTCGAGTGCTCAAAACAGTTTCAAATATGTCTCACGAAAGTTTAAAACCTATCGATTCAAAATGCTATTCTAATCAAATCAAATAATTATAAACTATGACGCTGGCTTCAATATTGTAATTACATAACATAATTCAAAGTAACATTAACTATAGTAGCAAGACCATCGCTAACATTAGCCTTCCTTCATTAGGTGAGACCTGATTGTAAATTCAGGCTCGCGCCAACTCTTGTACGAGGCTTCGGTGTCCTAACTAAGCTTTACTAGGAGCCGAGAAAACCTTATCTTTAAGGGGTTTAGTTGGCCACTTAGGCGAGGAGAAAAGATTTTAAATTCCAGACTGAAGTTTTCTTCATTATTCTTAGAACAAATAATGTATGGTATTAAGGAATACAGACAGATTACATGTTGGGTTTTCGCGGCATTCGACTGGTATAAGAATGCAGAAGTGTGTGCTTTGTAGGTAAATATGCACTAGACAGGATTCCTACCATTACATTACAATTCCTAGCCACTCCATATTAAGTTCCTACTCGGTGGCAGTACGGATGCCAGGCTCCAACTAATTTGCATACACTGTTAGTCCCTATTAGTAAACCATCCGCTGTCGAGTTTACACATTTACAATGGAGATGCTATGTAAAAATTCTACCTAGAATTAGCATGTTACAATTGCTAAGGAATTTGAAGGGATTGGCGGGGGTAAGGTATATAGATATTATCTATCTATGAGTCATATCTATTTTACATTACAGTTACTTACAGATAATAAACATATTAAAGCAAGAAGCAGATAAAAATGAGCCTGGTTATCTAAACAGCTTCGTAAAGCCAATTGAGGTAAAGGGTGAAATAATTACCAGATCGCTAAGTGTCGAATTTAATTAAGGCCCTGAAATAAATGAGGGCTTACAACTTAATCCCCAAGGAGATATCACTGCTAACCTCGTTCATCTCGATAAAACATCCTACCCGTGTCCTACCCCCATTTCGTTTTGAATCCTCAATAGACGTGGGTCACCACACATCAATACCTGATACCTGATAATGGATCGGATACACATCGATCAAGAGGGAAAGGCCTAATAGGCAATCTATGAAAATAGGAATTTGATTAGTTATACGTCACGTATCTGTGAATAGTGCAAAAAATAGCAAGTATCTTTAAAAATGTTTTTGAAATATCAAAATATTCAATGAAAATACAATTATTTACAAGAAAAATGATTCTTATTATAAATCTCAGGAGTCTACAAAAGTAAATAGTAAATACTCATTTTATGTCGAGCGCTAAAAATTTTACAACAAAGAGGTATATTACTAAAATTTAATTTAAGTGGAAATGTATCTAAACAGTGAATCTCAACAATTTTTAAAGCACGCTAGCTAGTTGCAAAGTCAACCATGCTACATTGTGCATTCCATTACTTTTCCTCTGCCGTCCAAACTGCTGTAAAACCAAAAGCTTGTATCTAAATACGAGTTTCAGAACGACTTACGACATTTTTCTGTTAGTGGCTTGTAGGTAAATTAAAGGATTTATGTTGAATACAGCTTGAACACGCATAGTTTCTTTCTCTTTCAAAGCAGTTACGAATTGATGCATTGTAAACAAGTTGAGAACTCCCGCTAGTAAAGTTCTAAATTAACTCCCTACCATACGACTAGCACGGTGGGTATTTAGTACACTGAAATTATATTACTCTGAGGTCTTGGTGTGACAGAGTGGGTGCGGAAGAGCGGGTAATGTAGGTGCTAGTTCAATGTGCAGACATAATTGGATATAACACCATAATTTTATCTTGTTAACAATCGCAGAGTACTTTAGACGGATAGAATTTTAGATTGCGCGCCGTATTTTCTGTAAAAGTTAAATGAGCAACAATGGAAACAAACGCAGAGGCTTATTTTTCTTAATAAATCAACGAAGTTTTAGGGACTGGACCAATATCAGAAACAATATGTAAATAAAAAAAATGTTACTTAATTATTTAATTTTACAAAACGAACTTATAGCTAGTCATGACATGTGCGGGTGCGGGTTCGCGATGAATGTTAAAAGTCGAGAGAAAGTAGAGAAAATGTTTATTAATGTTAAAATGTTAATAGTTATATGATTGTTAAAAGTTATGTTATGAAATGTTATAGTGATCGAATGCACCCGGCCGCGATGGTTCCGAAAAGTACACTGAATTTAGGTTAATGCAAATTATTGGTTAACGCGTCTTTTGCTGACAGGGCGCGCTCGCGCCGCACGAGGCTTAAAACGTGTTAAAGGTGCATTGCACCGAACATCTTGCGGGGGGCAAACGATGAGATGAGATGGGAATGTTAAAAGAATGATACAAGGTGATTGTACAATCAACTTAAAACTAGAATATTATTCATTGAATGATATTTTTCTTAAAATTGGGGAGCTTCCCCTGTCCATATGTGTTGATCCACTCATCTCCGGTGTCTGACATGTAAGCACTTTCACTCGCGCACTATTTATTTCTCCTTCACTCACACTTTTCGCTCGATATCGCGCACTAACACTACACTTGTCGTCACTACAAATGTCACCGGTGCTGGTGCGCCGTGCACTGCAGGGCGTGGAGGCCGCGCTCGCGCTCGCTCGGGGCGGCGGCGGCGGCGGCTGGTTCGGTCGGCGTCTCTCGAACATGTTGTCCGATGCTGCTGGTTCCTCTGGATTTGTTGGGGTTGCCGGAGCTCCTAGAAGTTTCCATTGGCAATGTTTTTTCCGGCAAATTAGTATAATTGCCATTATGATAATTGAGATCCAAAGGCAGTATATGGCAGTGTAGTGGTGTACATCATGTATAGAATAGTCGTTCTCGTCGGGTAGTTGACTTTCCTTTAGCGCTTTTATTTTTTCTTGTATGTTTTTATCTTCATTCCTTTCCATAAAATTTAAGCTGTTGTTTTCGAATTTTTCGACTGTAATGTTTATTATGTGGTTAATTGGGTCGATTTCTGGTGTAGGTATGCTGTCTTTTAAATCTGTTCCACTTTGCATATTCATGTGCGTGTGAATTGCAAAGTTATCTGTTTTTACAATGCAATTCTCCTCGATATAAATAATATTAGCGCGTGCCAATGTTTGTGCCGTAACTCGATCTGAGCATATTGTTCGAAACTGACACCGATCGCAACAAAAATATAAGTAATAATTTGGCTTTGACAGGCTAATCCACTTGTTCTGGCACGCGGCTATGCTTGTTTTGCATTTTAAATTCTGCTTTTCTTCCTTTATACACAAATCCTGGTCGGTGTTCATTTTGTATATAGGGACCTTAAGCGGGCACATATACGTAAACGTGTCTCGTATGATACAAACTTCAAGATCTCTTTCTTGCAATGGCATGTATGCGTCCTTTTGAAGGTTCATTGCTACGTATTTTTCTATGGGGATAACAGATATCATATTTATGTTTGAGCTATGCGGGACCGGAATAATGTTGTAAAGATCGTAACGATCACGAGTTATTAATGGAATGCGAATCTCAAATATCATATATTGGTCAGTCATTCTTGCTTTAACTTTTAATACTTGGTAGATGTTTTGAAGGTGTGTTTGTGTGTTGTCGATTGGTAGGGTAAGGTCGCTTAGAAGTTGACCAGATATAGTGTTCAATTCTTTCTGTAGTTGCTCGGGGCTAATAATATGTATGTTCATTTTATCATTGTAAATGTTAGTTATAGTCTCTAATAACATGTCTTGGATTGTTTTAAGGTGGCTTAATAAATTATTTGCAGCCATAGCTACGACTGTAAATTGAGATATGCTCTCTGCAGCTGTGATTTCTTTCTCCATTGCAGTGGTGTCCTTTTCTAAAGAAAGTAAATGTTGATGTATTAACTTGTGTTGCTTTTGTATTGTGTCTTTGGTTCTCAAGAGCATGTTATATTCGGCTTCTACGATTGATGTTTGATTTTTCCACATTGTGACGATGTGTTTTTCATTTGTTCTTATAAGACTTATGTCCTTTTGATATTGTTGAGCGAATCTATCATCTAAGACTCCGAATAAAGTATTCGCTAGGTTCCCGACACCGTTGACAAATCCCCGTCTCTTGCGTGTCTGCTGTTTCAGCTGATGTCTGGATAATACTTTATTGTAATGTTGCAGCTCATCGTACGAATGCCGTAGTTGTAGAAGGATGACGTCACAGTGTGAGAGGCTTCTTACTTGTTTACAAATAGTTTCCAATTGTTCGTTGTACTTTCTGTATGCAGATACCCCTTCCCAGAAAGGGCTCATGTCGTAGTACGCAACTAGTTTCCACTCGTCTCTAACTAGCTGCATTGTTCCCAGTTTATCGAAGTACAATCCTTGACCTTCGTTGATAGGCGTCATTTTGACGCAATTTCCGGCTGCTAAAAATGTTAGGAAATAAAATAGCATCATCAACATGGATGCCATGCATCCCCGTTTGGCTGTTTTTTTTGTTTTTGATTGTTTCAGGGTGTTTTGTTCGGCGGGTTGTTTTTCTGGTTTAGGCTTTTCCAGGGGCAAGACAGATAGTTTTACTATGGGTCTTTTGAGTATTCCCTTTTCTGTTTTTAATGTTACTACTCTTACATATCCGTCCTGACCTGCGTGCACGTCGATTACTCGCCCTAGCGCCCATTTTCCTGCCGGCAAATTATCTTCGTGTATGACCACTATGTCGCCTATTTCAAGGTTTTTCTGAGGATCGCACCATTTCTGTCTTGCTGTGAGTAGGCTTAAGTACTCAGACTTCCACCTTTTCCAAATGTCACTGAATATTTTTTGTGTTAAACTCCATTTCGTGCGTGCGTCCTCGTATGTTTCCATTATAGTGACTCCTGCTCTACCTTGCAAGAAATGGGCTGGAGTCAGTGTATTTAAGTCATCAATGTTTTCTGTTAGGGGGCATAGTGGGCGGGAATTTAGACATGCTTCCAGTTGGGCCAAAACTGTTGCGTACTGTTCGTAAGTAAGTTTTTGTTCACCCACTACCCGTTTCAAATGGTGTTTTAGGCTTCTGACTGCTCTTTCCCAGAGCCCGCCAGCGCTGGGCCAGGACGGGGCATTAAAATGCCATTCGATGTCCATTTCGGCGATTTCTGCTAAGAAGTTATCATCTAATGTGTTTTGAATTTCCTTCCACTGTTGTTTCAAAATGTTATTCGCGCCTACGAAGTTGGTTCTTTGATCTGAGTATAGGTGCTTTGGGGCTCCTTTTCTGGCGGCCATCCTCCTTAGAGCTGCCAGGAATGCTGAGCTTGTTAGTTCAGTTACAAGCTCTAAGTGTACTGCTTTTGTGACCATGCAGATGAAAACGGCAATGTAACCTTTCAACGTTTTGCTTCCACGCGCCTTGCTTGCTTTTATGTCAACAAATCCCGTGTAATCGACTCCGGTGTGAAAAAATGGTTTTGCTTCGTTAACACGGGCGGCAGGAAGATCTCCCATCAGCTGATATTGTTTTTTCCCATCAATTTTTTGGCACTTGACGCATTTTCGAACTTGTTGTTTGACCCTATTGTTTCCACCCATTACCCAGTACTCTTCTCGCAGCTTGCTTGAAGTGATCTTGGCACCTCCGTGAAGTGTCATCAGGTGTGCGTGTTCTATGAGTAACGTAGCAAGACGTGACTCCTTCGGAATGATTTTTGGATGTTTCATCTCGTAAGATAAATGCGCTTCTTCGAGGCGACCTCCCACTCGAAGGATACCGCTGTTGTCCATGAAAGGGTATAATGTGAAAAGCTTGCTTCTTGTTTCGACTTTATTTTGCGTACGTAAATGTTCGATATCTTCTCCTAATTCGTTGTTTTGCACACATTTAATTATAGCCAATTTAGCTTTTCTCAACTCTTGTAATGTGAGATAGCTTGGTAAGCGTTGTCGCTTTAAAGTGAATGCCCTCAATATGTAGGCTACGATTCGTGTTACTTTTGTAATAGAATTATATTTCTCTAGTAAATTGTATATGACATCATGTTTGTTATTGTTTTGCGCTACATTCGATGCATATGATTTTTTCTCTTCTTCTGTTGTAGTATATGTTGGTTTTTGAGAACATTCAAGTTCTGACTGGAAATCAGCTAACCAAGTTGGCCCTGACCACCATAGGGAGTTGTCTTTTAATTGAGATGCTGTCTGTCCTCTGCTTGCAGCATCCGCGGGGTTCTCTGATGATTTTACATAGCGCCATTGTTCTTCGGGCATCACCTGCTTTATTTGTTCTACGCGATTTGCGACAAATGGCTTCCAACGGCTTGGTTGACCTTGCAACCATCCAAGGACGATTTTAGAATCACACCAGCCAAATGTCTCCACTGTATGCTGTTGTAAAGATGTTTTTATTTTTGCCATTAGCTTCGAAAGAAGATGTGCTCCACTTAATTCGAGCTTTGGAAGTGTTAATTGTTTCTTGTGTGGGACGACTTTTGTTTTCGCTGCGACGAGAATTGGTTTTGTTTGATGTTTAATCCGTGCATATACTACACAGGCGTAGGCTTCCATTGATGCGTCACAGTACCCGTGCAGTTGAATCACGTCATTTTGTTTACATAATAGCCATCTGGGTATTTTACATTCATTAATTAGGTGAATGTCTTCCTGTATTTTGGACCATTCCCTGTATATTTCCTCTGGTATAGGTTGATCCCATTGAACGGTCTGTTTCCACACTTTTTGGAATAAAATTTTGAGTTTGGTGCTAAGCGGGGCAAGCCAGCCTAGTGGGTCAAAAAGTTTGGAGATGTCAGATAGGAGAGTTCTTTTTGTTGGTTTGTTTTTCTGTTTTTCAATTTTACATTGAAAGGTAAAAATGTCTTCTGCTGGATTCCAACTTAAACCGAGTGTTTTAGATATGTCATCTTGTTTAAAATTGATTAGTAGGTTTTGATTTTCTTGGTTGTCTTGTATATGTTCCAATACTTCTTGTTTGTTTGAGGACCATTTCCGCAAATTGAATCCTGCTGTTTTTAATAGAACTGTTATGTCGTTGATTAATTTTATAGATTGTTTTATGGAGTGCGCACCGTGTACTAGGTCATCCATGTAGAATGATTCTTCCAAAATTTTCGAGGCTTCTGGGTAGTTTTCTCGTTCGTCACGGGCTAGCTTCTTTAGCGTCATCATGGCTAAAAAGCTTGCACTTTTTGTTCCGTATGTAACTGTTGTAAGCTGAAATGATTGTAGTGTCCCGTGCTCGTCTCTCCAGATGATTTTTTGAAGGGGTTGGTCGTCCTCATGTACTAGGATCTGACGGAACATTTTTTCTAGGTCAGCGCAGAACACAAACTCGTACTGCCTCCATTTTAGTAACAGTGTTTGTAAATCTTTTTGTAAATTTGGGCCCCTGTACATTAAGTCGTTTAGTGAGTATCCTGTTGATGTTTTGCTGGAAGCATTATACACGACTCTATACTTGGTAGAAAGTGATTCTGCGCGTTCCACAATGTGATGAGGATAGTAGCACTCCACCTTGTTGTTGCCCACGGCAGGTTTCATATGTCCTAAGTCGCTGTATTCTTTCATGAAGGCTTTGTACGCTTCAGCTAGTTTGCTTTGTTTCTGGAGCTTCTTTTCCATGTGCTTGAATTGAGCTATCGCTTTTGTTTTAGAGTCTCCTAACTTTTCTTGAAAGTTTGGTTTCATGGGAATACGCACTTCGTATCTGCCGTCCACTGTTCGTTTTGTGTTTTCTTCATAATGTTTTATGCATTCTAAATCTTCCTGTGATAGATTTCCTTCTTCCATTATGTCTTCCACTTCCCAAAACTGTTGTATCTCTTCTAAGTTGTTTATGATAATGTTACAATGGTAGGTCTCCAGTTCTTCTTCGTCGTTTCCGCTTAAAAGCCATCCGAGTTGGCTCTCTTGCGCGAGAGGCTGCAACTCATTTTCACCCTTAATTTTACCATCTAAAATTATCTGAGCGTTTACAACTGATCCTAGAAGCAGATCTACTGGACGACTAACGTTGAAGTCTGGATCGGCCAGGTTAAGATTCTGTATCATGGACCACGAAGGTTTCGAAAATGTTTCGCCTGGTAGGCATTTCACAACTTTGTTCATGATAAAAACTTTCGCATTAAATGTGAAATCATTGTACATCGACATACATTGTATTTTCAGTTTGCCCTTACAGTCGTTTTCTTTTTCTCCCAATCCATAGATGACCCCAGAACACTTATCTCGTTTTAAGTTAAGTATCTGAGCGGCCCGTTCTGTTATAAGTGAAATTTGGCTTCCTGGGTCTACCAGGGCCCGGAAGGTGTGGTAGGTGCCATCTGCTGCCTGCACTTTCAGTATGGCGGTAGCTAGTAAAGTTTCACAGAATGAAGTCTGTGAAATGTTTGTTACGTATTCCATCTGTTTATTCGAAGTAATTGCATTCGTTGCATAAGTTGAGGTCGATGACTGAGTTGCTGTTGCTGCACTTTTTACACATGCTTCGTGTAATAATGTGTTATGTTGACCTGAGCATTTCTGGCATGTTTTATTTGAATTGCAAGCATTTCCATTATGACTAAATAGGCAATTTATGCATAACGCGAGTTTATTGACCGTTTGGAATCGTTTTTCCATTGGCATTTGCAAAAATTGTCGACAACTGTAGATTCCGTGTGGAAACTTGCACAACGGACATTTGATACTTGAAACGTGCATAGTTTTTGCAATAGTTACATTTCCATTGCTTTTGTTGGCTCCACTATTGCTGTTGTAATAAGGACGATTATTGTATGATTGCATAGGCTTCTTCGTGTTGGAGGTCGATGACTGTTGAGAGTTTGTTCTGTTGATTAGAGGTTCCTGCTTTCGGCGAGATGTTTCGAGACTTGTAAACTTTCCTTCTAAGAAATCGAAGAAATCTTTTAGTACCGGCAATTCTCTTGAGTTTTTCAATGACTCTATGTAGTCTTTATGTGTTTCAGAGTCGAGCTTTTGAGTTAAAATATAAACTACCAATGGATCCCACGTACTAATATTTACCCCTAAATTCTTAACCGCATGCAGGCTCTCTGTCGCCGTGTCATGTAGTTTCTTTATTTGGGCTAAAGTCTGCTGCTGCATGATAGGGAGCCCAAATAGTATGTTCATGTGCGAGTTAAATATTAGCTTAGTGTTATTGTACCGATTGTTGAGAATCTCCCAGCAAACTACATAATTATCCGAACTTATCTGAAGATGTTGAATTAGACGCTCTGCTTCTCCTTTTACTTTTGACTTCAAAAACTGCATTTTTTGAGCGTTTGATAAGGACGAATTATTGTGAATTGCTTCACTGAATAAATCTTTAAAAGAGACCCAAGAATTATAATTTCCGTAAAACGTAGGGATGTCTAAAACTGGTGTAGATTTAACTTTATGCTTTACAGACCATACTTTTTTTTATTAATGTTTTTCTTCATCATGTTGTAGGTTTTTTCGTGTTTGTTGAACATATCTTCATACGCCGAATCACTTTGGGAGTCCTCGCTTTCCATTTCCCAATGCAAAGTATCGATAACTGACCAACGAGCCTCCAATGTTTTGAGAGCGTCCTCGAGCTCCCATTTCTCTGTTAATAGGTCAATCTGAATGTTGTTCACGGTCCGCGCAAAGGCTTTTATGTTAGCCTGTTGCTTTCGCATCATTTCGTCCATCTTACTTTCTGTTCCCCTTTGCTTCAGTGACGGATGTTGGTTTATCATCCTTCGCAGATGCTTCTGCCCGGTCCTTGTTGAGAGTTGTAGACGTCTTCGTTTCTGACGGGTTGAGGTCGATCTTAGATTCAATGCTCTTCTCAAACAATGCTTGATACCCTGCTGTTAGCTTCGCGTGGAAAGTAGAATACGTTTCCTTAGCGCTCTCATAAATCCTGTTAGTAAAGTACGAATTAGACCGACTCTCTACCATACTTATCTGTTCATGGTTAAACTGGAACTCGCTCCATAATTCGTTTAACGTATCTAAACGCGTTTTAAAATATTCAAGCTTCGTCTTCCTGTCCGAACTATCTTTTTTAAAGTTCGAGAAAGACGCCTCAATAAGCCGCTGAATCTCTCCTTGACGTTGAATGTAAGCCATCTTGACCGACGACGGTTAAGTATAATAAGGAAAGATCTTACTTGAATATCTCTTAGCGCTGCTCTGTTACTGCCAATACCACCACTGTTGCTGTTGAGACTCTGCTACTCCTCTCCTTCAAACGCTGCAACCCTCACTCGTTGAGTTTAAAAGTTCGTTCACCTCACACGGCTATCAACCACAGTATCAAAACGCGCGAGATCCGGTTCGAAGGACCATGTGCGGGTGCGGGTTCGCGATGAATGTTAAAAGTCGAGAGAAAGTAGAGAAAATGTTTATTAATGTTAAAATGTTAATAGTTATATGATTGTTAAAAGTTATGTTATGAAATGTTATAGTGATCGAATGCACCCGGCCGCGATGGTTCCGAAAAGTACACTGAATTTAGGTTAATGCAAATTATTGGTTAACGCGTCTTTTGCTGACAGGGCGCGCTCGCGCCGCACGAGGCTTAAAACGTGTTAAAGGTGCATTGCACCGAACACTAGTCATGACTAGTAAAAACGAAACGCTGTCGAAAGCTGCCAAAAATTTTAACAATTGATACACGGGAGTCACCATACGTTATTAACTTTAACTTAAATTTAGTATTTATAGGTTTATGGTTTGGAGAAAAAAAACATGTTAAATTACGAGTATTCACCGTGTCTGATTTTCATCACCTACGTCGTTTTGACTTTTGGATAAAAGGGGTTCGTTCAGGCGTAATCGTTTTCAAATGTTGACCTACTCTAACCTCTACGCTTGAACTGTTACTAAGTTCGCTACCTACTTGAAAGTGGAACGTAGAACGTACGTTAAGACGAAATTTCGTCCTCCACGTTCTTTGAGAGTTTGTGAGATGTTATTAGTTGCGTTACGTGTACATTACTCCATTAAATCGAGTTACGACTCTGAGGTAACTTCTAGTTTAACGTGAAAATGATTGCTTGCGTCAACATTAATGTAGTTATTTCTACGTGAAATTGGATACATAAATAAGTATATATATCGTAGCCAAATCTTAGGATTAATCAATTGTAGCAATAACTTTCATAAAATAATCGGTTGACCACATCATGAAAAGGTCAATCCTAACCTAACCATACCTATGTCAGTAGTTATAGTAGGCACCGTCTATGCAAACTACGAATAGTTGATAAAAACAGTTGAACAATCTAAAAAAAGATCCTCCAGAAAATATTTTGTAGTTACATCGAACAATGAAACCGATTGCTTTTTAATCTCACTAGCAAGCTATAAACATTAGTAAACATTGCAGCAGGCGCAGTTCAACCAGCAATTTATAGAGCTCAGCAAGGCACAGAAATAGCTCAATTGAAAACTAATAATTGTCGATTTAACGGCAGACTGGAATGGCGCGCTGGACGTTAATGTGGAACATTCGGAGTTTACTGAAAACCATTCGGTGTATATTGAAAATATAGGTAATTTACTAATTTATGTACAATGTACACCCAGCTGCAAAAGTGCATGGCCATTCTTTGAGTGAATGAATGGTTGTCACCAGATTTTTGTCACGTATTCTGATATCACTTTTGATACATACGTGAACGGCGGTTTCCTACGTACATAATGTACTCTTTTGAATTATTTTCCATAGGTCTATTCTTACCCCAACATAATATATTTTATTTGTATTTCACGACGACGTGAACAAACACAGTAACAATCTATCCCAAAAGCCACCCATTAAGATGTATTGTCCAATCTTTTGTTGTGTTGTACCTTCATTCATTTCAATTTTATTCATGTTTAATTTCAGTCGTCTCGAGATAACATTGCCCTCGGTGGACCAGATTGCGTTCGCGGTTATATATCTTATCACAAGTGAAACAGAACCCATTATCCTTTGTTTATCGCCCCGAGGCCTGGCATTGTAGCCGACGTCATTAAAACTTAATAATGGTGGATTGAATCCGCTGTAGCCTAGGTTATTCACATCGTAAGCAGAACGCAGCTAAGCAATGGTCCCACGGGAACCAGTTTAAAGTGTGACCATGATCACGCACTGTTGGTATGGATATTGATATTATATTTAGACTGGATAGCGCAACGCGAACGCTTGGTTATATTCGGTAATATAGGACCTGCGTTTTACCGTCCAACGACCATGTGTTTATTGTGAAAAGAGGAGGAAAAACTGTCCTTGATTGGAGCTTGCCGAGTTTTGGGATGTGACTGATCGAATTTTCAAGTAATTGCGGTAATATGTGTGGATATTTCGCTCTTAGATAAAGAAAGTATTCTAGGTATTGTTGCATATGTATGCGTGTATGTGGGTTAAGTCATGGTGTTTTTTTTGTACCACAGATAACATATTCTGATTAGAATTGCACTCTAAAATTTCATATTACAAATTATTTTACACTTTTTACAAACATGAAGCTAGTAGAGAGTACGAAACATGATTTAAGGACACCCACCAATATTAGCCGAAAAGTTTGAAATTCAAGCAAAAATAAAATAGCTAACTTTCACTCTCCGATCGCAATTTGAGGAACTTAGCAAAGTAAAATACGGAAATTGCGTAACTCTAAATCAGGATGAAGTTAAAATTGGCTTTATCTTACAAAAGACGCAATGGCTTACAATTCAATTAAAGTTAAACATTTTCGTAAAATAGCCACGCAGCGGCTGGCAAATTAAAGAACCACGGGATCTTATTAGGCACCTCTCTAGCCATTAGTGATGTGCCGTAATTTAAAAAATAGCCAAAATTATTTTGAAATTTTGTAAACAATTCATATAACAAGTGTTTTTCATATTATACATGAATAATTTTTGAAGGTACTTAAATAAAATGAACAACTAAAAGTTTCATGAAAATATTTTATTGCTTTTGATTTTCAACAGAATATCATATTATTGGGTTTACTAAAATCAAATAATAGTTCTTAAGATCAATCTTCATAATGACTAATTAGTAAAATAAAATGAAATAATTAACTTCATATCCTATATATTTTGTAACAATTAATAGGTATATAAAAATAAAACAAAGGATTGGAATATTTTAGCATACATAAAGCTTATTTTTAGGGTTCCGTAGCCAAATGGCAAAAAACGGAACCCTTATAGATTCGTCATGTCTGTCTGTCTGTCTGTCTGTCTGTCTGTCTGTCTGTCCGTCTGTCCGTCTGTCCGTCTGTCTGTCCGTCCGTATGTCACAGCCACTTTTCTCCGAAACTATAAGAACTATACTGTTGAAACTTGGTAAGTAGATGTATTCTGTGAACCGCATTAAGATTTTCACACAAAAATAGAAAAAAAACAATAATTTTTTGGGGTTCCCCATACTTCGAACTGAAACTCAAAAATTTTTTTTTCATCAAACCCATACGTGTGGGGTATCTGTGGATAGGTCTTCAAAAATGATATTGAGGTTTCTAATATCATTTTTTTCTAAACTGAATAGTTTGCGCGAGAGACACTTCCAAAGTGGTAAAATGTGTGTGCCCCCCCCCCCCTGTAACTTCTAAAATAATAGAATGATAAAACTAAAAAAAATATATGATGTACATTACCATGTAAACTTCCACCGAAAATTGGTTTGAACGAGATCTCGTAAGTAGTTTTTTTTTAATACGTCATAAATCGCCTAAATACGGAACCCTTCATGGGCGAGTCCGACTCGCACTTGGCCGCTTTTTTATTATGTTCCTATAACTACCTATCAATGTACCCTTATTTTGTTAATATTCCTGAAAATAGGAATATTTACTACACACATATCCCTACTCCAGGCAGACGGTATAATATTGTGCTTTGCCTGTACAAATTTAATAATGGCAACCTCAATAGAACTATATTCTGCTGGTTGTACGAATTTTAAACTGGCATCCCGGTAAACGGGTGTTATAATTTTGGATTTAAATAGCTCGTAAAGTAAATTAAGATTTTAATTTAGCTTTAAACGGCGTAAATACGCTGGCTTTTAGAAAGGGAGCCGGGGTTTATTAATGCAAACTTCCAAGAAATAAGGAGCTTCTTAATTTGAAACCATTTTTTTTTTCAATTTTACCTGATAGCTCTTTAACTAATTAACCTTTTTTATTCGAACACTGGTGAATAAATAGATCCGTAATTATATATCTATAAATAGAACCATAAAAGCTAATAGTGTTTCTTAACCCTTAGACAGGCCTGACGATTTTTTTACTTTTGATTACTGATTCGGGTAGATAATAGCGTTAAAAGAAAAGTAATTTCTTGTTTTTTTTTTAGTATCATTAATTCAATAAAAAAAACCCGGTGGTTTTTATATGCCCTCTGCCCGTTAAAAATGGTGCTGCGTGGCACATATATGGCCACTGCCTTGTTAGCCATACAGAGTAAGTAAGTCACGTCTTCACGTGTAATCGATAAAATAATAAAACCACTATTTAATTAAGAAAATAGAGTTCGCGCGGATATCGTGGCTCGTAAGATTAATCGTTGAATAAATATTTAATTTAAAAACCAAAGGAAAATAGAATATTATCGCGATATATTTCTCTTAGTTTATGACTTTTGTACTATGAGGGTTCATTCATAGTAATGAATCTTACCCTTAAATGACATGTAAACTCCCTGCAGGGCAGAGGCCACTTATAAACCACTCGAACGTGCCCCAGGCGAGCAGAGGGTTCATACGAACCACAAACCTTTAGATCGAATATTTTATCAGAAAACAATAAGTTAAGTTATGACTTACTACACATACATTATTTAATAATCTATCATAAAAATACAAAACAAAATACTTACAGTACTTATTTTAGGCGTAGCGAACTTATACAGTGGGAGAAACGTACAAAAACTGCCATTTGTTGTCGATTTGAACTTGACAACTAAATTGTGTAGTATATAAGAATTAATGTAATTGTAGTGGATAAAAATGAAAAGTTTGGGATGTGGCGGCGATGGCCGAATAGTTGTGATATGTTAAAATTATGCTTTCAATACTTTTAAATGCTCAACAATAGATGCCGGATAAGGCTCGCAGCAAGACACTGAACCATTGAAATACAAGGACCTCTTGTTGCCTTAACCTGGTTATGAGAGTAGGGCAAGGGTGCTATAAAGAATAAGGCCAAATATGTAACATGCAATTTAATTTACTAATCGGTGACGGACCCTACATACATGGCACTTCGCCAGAGGCGGGCGCTGGGAAACAGACAATGCCCTGACCGCTGAGGGGCCGGCGTTAATACGGTCTTAGAGTCTTAAAAGTACGGTCGCGAGATAAGACGGGACGCGAGATTTTGGCCAAAATCTAACATTAAAGTTTGGTGCACTCACGAATCCGGCGCAAGGTCGTTATCCGGGGAAACACTGCTGCTGGCGGATGTGGTCGGGGGGCGGCGGCCGTTCATCTAACCTTAACTTCTTTAAGCCAAGGCGAGAACGGTCCGCGGCAGCCGGTACCTTTGCGAGTGGGACCGCATGAAGAGCCTCGGGATCGTCAAGCGGCGCTCTGGGCCGCCTGACGCACGGTCTGCAGGTCGGGGCCGTGCCCTACGGCTAAGGGACGGCGCTGGTACGCCGCGCCGTGGAGTTCGATGGTGAGCGCGGGGGCGTGTGAAGACATCTTGGGGCCGTCGAACGGCTGGTAGCGCCATCCGGCACGCTGCCCAAGAGCCGAAGCAGCGCCCTGCGGTGGGGAGCGGCGTCGATGCGTCGCGCCGCCAAGCTGGCGGCGCCAAGCTGGCGGCGCGAGGAGACGTAACAATTTTCCAAAAACCAATCTAGAACAAGCTTCCAGCTCACATCGTCCCCAAAACCCAAGTGTCATCCTCCTTCCGAATCTCTGCCTACCTGTCAATTGCGTTTCGATTCACATCAATGCATTAAACGTCAAACCAAATCGAGCATTTTTTAAATCTAGAGATTCTTGTAAAATACAAATGTTCGTTAATACTTGTAGTATTTTAAGCTGTTAACAATAATAATGAATAATTACATCTCTTATTACTGTTTCCTACATTGTTTCATTCGGAGTATCTTCCCTGCCTAGGCAGTAACGAAACGTTCGTTTATTTTGACGTTTCCTATGTCGAACAATGAAGGACCCACATATTTATGATTTATAATTTTAAGCAATTTTATAAATGATTCTAAAATACTAATTAGATTAGGATGTGACCTATTTGAGCAGTTAGAGTGGATCACGAGGATCATTTTGATATGCGCAAAGCCAGGTTCAGTCCAGTAATTTCAGCACAACCTGGGTGACAAGTTCCGTTCAAGTGGCATTCTCTTTGGACTTGTTTCCTCGAATCTAGCCAGCCAGGAGGCGGGGTACTTTGATCAGCCTACAGCTGAGAAGGTATACTACAGTTTTACATAAGTGTCGTACTTTGGTATATGTTATTTTGTCGGAAATGCGACACTCATTCTTTGCAGGTTGTGTAGTATGTTTTTAGTATGGGAAACCGTGTAGCATCGCTACAATTGTCAAAGAAATTTGTTTTGACACCTGTCATTTTTTTACGTTCCGATATCACCCACTTAATAGACTTTACGGCAATGACATTTTGCGGCCGTTGTATTTACTCAGCTCGTCAAAAAAAAACATTTGCTATGTGGTACTTATAGATACACAACCTGTTTAAGGGTTAAATCCAGATTCCATGAAAAAAGTAGTAACAGAAAATATAGTTTATTTTTAAACCACTTCTAGTTAAATACTTATTTCAGGATGATATCAAAATAAACAACTAGCCACTTGTGTCTTCACCTCGGTTTTCTAGAAAACAAACAAATATTTTATTTAAGTATCCTTTTAATATTTAATCTAACTCCAACTAACAAGAAATACGAGTAAAGAACGATTAATTTATTAACTATATGTATAATCGTGAAAATGCTTATTGAAAATACTGTAAGTAACTGAATTGTCTTACTTATAGTTATCGATGTTTTCATTTTAAACACTAAAAAGTAAAATCTCTTCCCATTTCTTAAATTTATCGCCAAGCATATACCTAACTTTCCAAGCAAAATAATGAAAAAAAAAGATTATTTTATAAAATATAGTGTCCAGGATACAGAAGATAATTTAACTAAAAAACTCGGAAGATCAGACAAGACACAATGGCCATAAATATGGAGCAGCTTCAAAACTTTGTTCATAAACACGTCGCCGGGCAAGTTAAAATTAGTTCCTAGGTAGTCTATTGACGGAATCTAGGTCAACATAAGAACTGTACTAAGTATACACATGAAAGAAAACAGACTTTAAAATTTCCAATATTGATTAAGACTGTTCGTTTTGGACATGAAAACAAATGTTTGTGAGTAAAACTTTTAAGAACAAACAAATTATCGTACGAAACGTCACATATTAAAGTTTATTGTAACATACAAATCCTACTCACATAGAACCAATGTTAGTTGTCACTATTACATCCACCAACTCTTCATTCCTCATTTCCACG
The DNA here is from genome assembly GCF_948474715.1 of Cydia amplana. Classification (NCBI taxonomy): domain Eukaryota; kingdom Metazoa; phylum Arthropoda; class Insecta; order Lepidoptera; family Tortricidae; genus Cydia; species Cydia amplana. The sequence goes on along the minus strand of NC_086074.1, from coordinate 15,586,962 downwards.
AAATGTCAAAGTTCAAGGTTTAAAGGGTTACATAATGTCTGTAGGTATATTATAGGTATATACTAAAAGGCGGTATCGTAATTTAGCGGTCTTCACATCATTACAATAACCGGAATGCGACAGCACTTTGACGTCTGTCATCTAGAGAGATCGGTTTTTGCGCGTGATCAGCGTCGCGTATTACCTAAGTCCAAAACTCTGATTATTATTGTGATTCCCTAATAAATATTGTTTAAAATGGTGCTCTGGTGTTTTTATCCTTACAGCTTCAGAAGTGCGATAGTGGATTCCCGCCTACTACGATATAATTTGTCGAAATTGACATTACGAAATTTACCGCGCGTAGTCCTTCCTTGTTTCATTGTTCTGATCGTTAATCTGATTGTAATGAGTAAATGCACCAACACCACTCATCAGTTAGGGACTTAAATATACAAAGTCCAAGATTGGTGTCAAAATCATACCTACAAGAATAGCCTTCAAAACTAACCTGTGCCGGCTATTGGCTGGCGTATCGTACCTTTGCCGTGTGTTTTGTGTGTTTTGTGTTTGATTTCAGATACCTATTTCAGTTTATGTACACCAATGATCATGACTGTCAAAAATAAAACATATTGACAGTGCAATAAAGCTGCTGGCATGTATGTATTACAATATTCACAGCAGAAGATCACAAGACATAAGCTGACAGATACCATTAGGTACAATTGAATTTTGATATTGGTATGAATGAAATAAATCCTTGGGATTATAGAGTAACTCAGGTAAAAGTTAACTCAGGTAAGAAGTCTGTCGATCCAACACCTAACAGTGCTCCGGGCCATAGTGGTAAATGCTGCCTCACTTATATGTTGTGTTATTTTTGTAATCTATGTGCTTTCAGATACATAACATAATGTGATTAAGTATGTCTACATGACATATTAAAAAAAAAAATGCTATGAACATTTTCTAAAGTTTGTGTCATGGTGAAATTTACATTCAAGTAAAAAGCATATTACAAAACAAGTTTGGTAATGTAAACTTAGCCTTGATTGATACTATATGTATGTTGGTATTATACTTTCATGATTAACAATGAGTGCTATTTAATACTTTATCCTTTCAGTCAAATTAAAATAGATTTCATGTTTTCAAAAACACTGGAACAACGACAATGAGGAGAAATTACTTGTTGTTTCATATGTGTGTGTGTGTGATATTACACATGCTTATTGCAACTGAAATAATGCTTTGTTGGTATGTTTTTGGTCTGTGTAATTTCCAGAAATTTGACAGCATTGATTCTTGAATTGAACGACCATACCGTTGTTGAACGCACTAGAGTGACTATCGGGTCAGGCCTCTATAATGAACCCGGATGGACATGGCTAATATTTCAAATTAGTTGGTTATGGATGCCAGGTATATTATGTCCTAGTGCTCATAATTCATTATATGGAGAAAATATGTTGATACCTAATCTCCGATGTCATGGAAAATGAGGTATTTATTTAGAAATAAAATGTTTGTTCATGTTGTACATGTATACTAACGGTCAGTATGTGTTACATTGACTGTGTGTGGTTAGTAAAATGCGCTTTGTGAATAAGCGAAAGGTGACATTCATTTCAAGCTGGTTAGTAGTATCTGTGACAAATGTAGTCACTCCATGTATCCGGAGCCTCCTCGGACTGAATATTTTAAAAGACAGTTCATTTCATATATAACCTCCTGCATCTTTGCAATTAACATTAAGCTGCAGACATACTGATAAACAAGGCAGTAAATCATTTGAGATGTTGAGAAAATTTCTGTCTGTACATATTATTGATTGGTTCTATGTATGAAAAATCTTATGAATGTTTATACAAATTAATTGCATACAGCTTATAGTATGTTGTGGTTGTTGTTTTGTTCATTGGGATGTTGGTTAAAGTTTGCATTGCAAATATTTTTCACAAAATGTCATGTTATAAAATGAACCAAAGACATATATTTAAACAGACTTACCAAACTAATGAAAGTTTTATTGGCATGACATTGTCAAGTGTTTGAGTTATTGACAATGATAATCATTTGTGTTCTAACAGTATGTTTCAGATGCATTTCATTATAACAAAACTTTATTACTGATGAAGTTTGATGAATTTCCAAGGTTAACATCTTGTCAAAGAGATGGACATATTGAACAAGATATTTACTGAGCTGAGTATGACACTGGTAAAGCAGGTTGTTGCTAATGGTAAGCGAGGTAAATACTTTCAGGAGTCAATATGGATATTGACGGTCTACATGATACATGTCTTTTACATACAAGTGCGACTGGACTCTAAACGTTCCAGTCCGATAAGTGTTTTATGGGTGAATATTAAACGAAGGTAAATAGCTTGGTTAAAGCTTTCCAAATAACTATTTTAACCCATTCACTGCTAATGAACATTGACCGAAGAATATCATGTCATGAGCTACTGTTTGAAGTTATTGACGGTTTTCGTCTGAACTTGTAGTGTGTTATGGTACCGTTTGCATTAATAAACAGTACACTTTTATTACTTCTGGGTTTCATAAATCAGAAGTTATAAATAATAATATGTTTCACAAATTTTGTGGGTTCACTAAGTATGTATTTCATTGTTTTGAAAAATGCATAAATTGTGGTTTATTATGTTATGAACTCATTTATCTTACAATGTGTGCTTGCATGGCATTTAACAAAATTATTTAGTTTTGTGCAGGTATAAGTTAACCTGGATGATGATGTGTTGAGTTATCTACACATAAAATGCACATGCACAGCTGGAGAAAATCAACCATGTGTGTCTTGGGATTGGAAGCTTTATGGTTTAAGCATATGTGCCATGATTTGACTGATTGGTCATTATCAATATACACTTCATGATGGTTGAAAAATACAATTTGTGAAACCTCGATAAGGCGAACCTGGGTAAGAGAGGAACCTCGATAACATGAACTTCTGTTCAGGCTCTACTGTAGTTCAATGTGGTATAGTAAGAGTGTTGCCTTTATTTAGGGGCACGGAAGAGGCAAGCCAAGTTGCACATGATCATTTACAATTGGTTGCATAGTAGCAACTGCTTATTATTTAATATTTCCCATGTTAAGGGCAAATGCTGTTATTTCAGGTACCGTTTTCAGATTAAGAACTGACTACGAGTATATTCTCAGATTAGGAACTGAGATATAATTTTATGAGACACTCGGATTGAGAACTGAGTGATTATTTTATTTATATTACTTACTCTCGAGTTCGGAATCGAGTTGTGATTTTGTTTTATCCCAGATTTAGAACTGGGTTACTGTTGTCATACTTATGTGTTTTGTTAACAGGTTTGCCGACTAAAATAAACACATTGTGCTTGATTAATTTTATTAGACACTCGGATTGAGAACTGAGTGATTATTTTATTTATATTACTTACTCTCGAGTTTGGAATCGAGTTGTGATTTTGTTTATCCCAGATTTAGAACTGGGTTACTGTTGTCATACTTATGTGTTTTGTTAACAGGTTTGCCGACTAAAATAAACACATTGTGCTTGATTAATTTTATTAGACACTCGGATTGAGAACTGAGTGATTATTTTATTTATATTACTTACTCTCGAGTTTGGAATCGAGTTGTGATTTTGTTTATCCCAGATTTAGAACTGGGTTACTGTTGTCATACTTATGTGTTTTGTTAACAGGTTTGGCGACTAAAATAAACACGTTGTGCTTGATTAATTTTATTAGACACTCGGATTGAGAACTGAGTGATTATTTTATTTATATTACTTACTCTCGAGTTTGGAATCGAGTTGTGATTTTGTTTTATCCCAGATTTAGAACTGGGGTACTGTTGTCATACTTATGTGTTTTGTTAACAGGTTTGGCGACTAAAATAAACACATTGTGCTTGATTAATTTTATTAGACACTCGGATTGAGAACTGAGTGATTATTTTATTTATATTACTTACTCTCGAGTTTGGAATCGAGTTGTGATTTTGTTTTATCCCAGATTTAGAACTGGGTTACTGTTGTCATACTTATGTGTTTTGTTAACGGGTTTGCCGACTAAAATAAACACATTGTGCTTGATTAATTTTATTAGACACTCGGATTGAGAACTGAGTGATTATTTTATTTATATTACTTACTCTCTTCAATGTCTGCTATAGAGCTTTAATTATTATGTGCTCTTTAAGAAGGGCTGTTACTTTAGTCTTGGCAAGGGATGCTATCCTTAATAGGCTACTTCCTGGCGCCGGTAATCGCAACAGAGGCTTTAAGGAGCGGCCTGTTGCTTGTCACTATCCTTGAGAGGGTGGTTGTTGCTGATATTTGCAGTGTAGGCCTTAAGAGGCGGACCATTGCATGTGATATAAGACTATCCTTCAGAGGATGGTTGTTACTGGTATTCGCAGTGTAGGCTTTAAGAAGCGGACCATTGCATGTGATATAAGACTATCCTTAAGAGGATGGTTGTTTACTGGTATTTGCAGTGTAGGCTTTAAGAGGCGGACCATTGCATTCCTTAAGAGGATGGTTGTTTACTGGTATTTGCAGTGTAGGCTTTAAGAGGCGGACCATTGCATGTCATATAAGACTATCTTTAAGAGGATGGTTGTTACTGGTATTTGCTGCAATGCAGGCCTTAAAAGGCGGACCGTTGCATGTGAGCTTAGATTATCCTTAATAGGCTAATTTTGTTACTGGTATATTTGCAGTGTAGGCCTTAAGAGGCGGACCATTGCATGTGATATAAGACTATCCTTCAGAGGATGGTTGTTACTGGTATTCGCAGTGTAGGCTTTAAGAAGCGGACCATTGCATGTGATATAAGACTATCCTTAAGAGGATGGTTGTTTACTGGTATTTGCAGTGTAGGCTTTAAGAGGCGGACCATTGCATTCCTTAAGAGGATGGTTGTTTACTGGTATTTGCAGTGTAGGCTTTAAGAGGCGGACCATTGCATGTCATATAAGACTATCTTTAAGAGGATGGTTGTTACTGGTAATTGCTGCAATGCAGGCCTTAAAAGGCGGACCGTTGCATGTGAGCTTAGATTATCCTTAATAGGCTAATTTTGTTACTGGTATATCTGCAGTGCAGGCCTTAAGCGGCGGACCATTGCATGTGATATAAGACTATCCTTAAGAGGATGGTTGTTTACTGGTATTTGCAGTGTAGGCTTTAAGAGGCGGACCATTGCATGTCATATAAGACTATCTTTAAGAGGATGGTTGTTACTGGTGTTTGCAGTGTAGGCCTTAAGAGGCGGACCATTGCATGTGATATAAGACTTTCCTTAAGAGGATGGTTGTTACTGGTATTTGCAGTGTAGGCCTTAAGAGGTGGACCATTGCATGTGATATAAGACTATCCTTAAGAGGATGGTTGTTACTGGTATTTGCTGCAATGCAGGCCTTAAAAGGCGGACCGTTGCATGTGAGCTTAGATTATCCTTAATAGGCTAATTTTGTTACTGGTATATCTGCAGTGCAGGCCTTAAGCGGCGGACCATTGCATGTGATATAAGACTATCCTTAAGAGGATGGTTGTTTACTGGTATTTGCAGTGTAGGCTTTAAGAGGCGGACCATTGCATGTCATATAAGACTATCTTTAAGAGGATGGTTGTTACTGGTGTTTGCAGTGTAGGCCTTAAGAGGCGGACCATTGCATGTGATATAAGACTTTCCTTAAGAGGATGGTTGTTACTGGTATTTGCAGTGTAGGCCTTAAGAGGTGGACCATTGCATGTGATATAAGACTATCCTTAAGAGGATGGTTGTTACTGGTATTTGCTGCAATGCAGGCCTTAAAAGGCGGACCGTTGCATGTGAGCTTAGATTATCCTTAATAGGCTAATTTTGTTACTGGTATATCTGCAGTGCAGGCCTTAAGAGGCGGACCATTGCATGTGATACAAGACTATCTTTAACAGGCTAGTTTGTTCCTGGTATCTGCAGTGCAGGCTTTAAGAGGCGGACCATTGCATGCGATATGATATTATCCTTAAGAGGACCATTATTTCTACTACCGATAAATGTTTTATCTATATCGTATCGTACTATTTGTTGTTGACCTTGAGAGGTTGGCTTGAGACCTTGTTTACAAAAGGATATTTTAATGACCTTAAGACTGATGATCTCAAGGTTACCTTGAAAGGGTTGCTCGCACTTATACCTTCTAGGGATCGCTGGCGAAGTACCGGATCCAGTAGAGTTGGAGGGAGTGCCTGTTCGAAATACCCAGTTGGAGCGAGTGCGTGCACCGGGCTCCGTGACAACCTTATCGTGAAGGGCTGACTTCTACGGTCGTTGCGCCTACAAGGGCAGTGGTGTCCTAGCCTAGGCAGCTCCGCACATGCATGAGACGTGTCCCATGTTAGCCTCTCACGAGTTGTACGCATTTGTGTGCGTGCATGCGAGGGAGTGCATCCTACAACGGAGAAGCCAATTAATAATGAACTGGTGGAGGCTACCTCCACCTGGTGAAGACCCAGCTTGCTGCGACTGCGTTGGCTGTGGCAGCCTTCAGTGGCTGCGCTGATGACAGTGACCTTCGGGGCGCCGGTTGGGTCAGGCGATGGCCGAGCTAAAAGGCGGTATCGTAATTTAGCGGTCTTCACATCATTACAATAACCGGAATGCGACAGCACTTTGACGTCTGTCATCTAGAGAGATCGGTTTTTGCGCGTGATCAGCGTCGCGTATTACCTAAGTCCAAAACTCTGATTATTATTGTGATTCCCTAATAAATATTGTTTAAAATGGTGCTCTGGTGTTTTTATCCTTACAATACTAATATCACGTTATGCCATCGCAATAAAAGAAAATGCCGACCGAAGGATGGCATCAGAAATGCGGATGATAAATTGCATTTCTGCTACGTTAAACCTCGCACCTGTGCACCTGGGGCGTATGCCGCGTATGGAAGGTTGAGAAAAATCAGGGAAACAACGGGCTTTACCCAAAAACGAGTAAGGGAGAGTAATGTTTTCCAAATGTTATGCTTGCATGATAAATGTTGTATGCCTACACCTCGTCATCTTAGGCACATAATAAGTAGGTAGGTATCACACCTATAAGTAGTCACCCACTACAGCCTAACCGGCATGCAAATCAAACGTGATAGCATAATATGGTATCTTAGTCGCGGAAGTGATTTTTAATATATTTTTCAATGGTACCTATGTATGTTTGAGGGATAGTCTTCAGTTTAATAGAAAAAAGATACAACGATGTTGTAAAAGTTAGCAGTATATTTCGATCATAAATGGAAAGTTTAATACCTTTCCATATGACCGTTGGTTGACTTCATTTCGTCGAATTTAATGATTAAATAACGGCGTCGACGATTTTACCCACCCGTACCTATATAGCAAAAGATCTTTAGTAATACATTTACAATTAATTCAATCCCATTGTCTGAAGACGGAAGAGCGATCAGAGAGCAAATCCATTTTTCTGAGATGGAAACTAAATCGAATTGAAGCGAACTCGTGTCCCCGCATTGTCTAACATGATTATTATCAGTTTCCTGTCTTATTATAGGGACTATAGATGTGTCTTTGTTACAAAGTAAGTTATCTCTGTTTATTAAATATTAGCAAGCTAATTAGTTAATAGTTTTATTTTGCGTATCTCGTGTTTCGTTTCGTCGAAAGTGTGAAGTCTTAACACTGTTAGCTTATCCTATGTCACATGACCGGTGACCCAAATCTCTTACAAATTCTTCAACTTCCATACCACACAAGGTCCTCTGGTTTCTATCTCTGGTGAACAAATAAATTTCTCCAACACACTCTCTGGGCCCGATTCTGATTTTGAAATAGACATCTACTTACTAGATATCTTTTAGACATCACCAAAGATACGATAACGATTTTGAAACGATCTGTAGACGATAATTTAACGTAAAAGTGACATTGGTTGCCCGAATTGAGCTGCAAAAGATATCTAGTTGAAATCTAAACTAGTTGGTATCTAGTACACATCGTATCGTTCTCTTCTCTAGAACAGATCTTGTTTTCCGAATACCGCGGTCTGTCTCTCTATCTCTCTTTCTCTTCTACTTAAGTAATTTTTTCAGCACATCGTGCAGTCATTACAAGACTTATGCTAAAATAAAGTTACCATTCGCTAAAAAACAATGGCTGCCAGTAATCTGGCCATGTATTCCCGTTGACTGTGCGAGTGTTAGTAAGTTGAGATCTTGCGCAAACTAGTTTATCGTGACCTTACAGAACCAAAGAAACTCTGTGTAATAAAAGAAGGTGCTTATACTAGCTAATGTGAGCCATTCACTTACCCATATTTGGTAGGCGAAAGGAATAACACTCTAGGACTAAGCAAAATAATTTGGCTTCTAAGTCAATGGAATTAGTTCGGAGTCTCAATTTTGCCAGCAGCGGGAAACTTGGCCTCAATGTTGCACGCTAGCCCATTACCAAATTATGGTTTTTGCATTTTGCGCCCGGAAAATGTAGCTGAATTTCCTGATCCACGTTTAATTACATTAGCTTTAACTTTTATGACTAAAACATATTTCTGCCTTAAGCTAATAATTATAATGTACCTACAGTGAAAGAATTTAATTTCCTACCCATTTTGTACCTTATCACAGTGACAATAGTATGAGGCCTCAGGCGACTTTCATGTTGATTGTCACTGTGACAAGGTACGAAATGGGTCGGAAATTAAATTCTTTGGCTGTACTTAATAAAAACTCAGGTGTAAAAATCAACTTAGTAATTTGAACAGTAGGATATAAGTCCGGCACAAATATATAATATTTAAAACCTTCGCGTTTTGAACACATATTAACTCACATCTATAGACGGGTCTAACGCGAAATTTATTCAATTACCTTTATATACCGACGTTTCGACACAGGTTTCACTGGTCAATTAACATTATGTGTAGTGGGTGGCATGAACCTATAATATTACGGACAGAGTTTCGCTTACAACACAACTGTGATTGCAACATCCACCAGTTTCTAAGTATTTACGCGTGACACACACACATTGACAGCCCACATCCACCAGTTTGCCGTCAGACGAATCGAAACGTCATTGAAGTAAACATGTCGAAGAAAAATATAAAATATGCCGGCATGCGTAGCTAAATCCTGCTAGAATAGTACCGACCGAAAGAAAAAAAGTCACGGAATAACTTTTCATACTTAAGTTTATCAATTAGCACGTAAAATCACGATAATTTGTTGTTTATAAATTATCAAAATGCAAAACAGGAGTGTGACCAGTAACATGAATAGGGTAATTTCCCGAAAGTAGGGTAATTGATACCCTTCTTATTAAATCATTATATATTAAGAGATCATTTAGGTAAATGGTTAAATTATTGATTATGCATTTCAAACTAGGTCGCTATGGAAATTTCCCGATACTAAGGAGCGATACTTAACGTTTGTTTGTTATTGATAAATAAAAGACGGCGTGTGCGGAGTAGTACGTATATTTCTAGACAGATCGGCCTAGCTTCGACCCACCCTCAAGTACAATTCTATTAATTTGTATATACCCCCATATTCAATACCCAACACCTCCACCCTTATTTTCTAACTTATGCCAACTAAGTTAATAAGTACATCTATGTATAGATATAGTATTGACTGTTAGTTTACTTTGGTTGCAGGTGCCAAACAATACGGTTAAGTTATTAAGTTTTCCTTAAGGCTAAAGCAAGTTTACAGTTGGAATAGGTACCTACATGTTTTAATTGAAAACAAAGACTAATACTATTATACATCTTATAAACATAGCATGCATACCAAAGACGTACAATCGTGTTCAAGGAATATTTATAAATTGAACTTTTTACAGTAAGGCACAACCGTTTCCTACAAGTATAATGAAACATAATTCTTACATGCTTAGGCGAAATTAAAACTTATTTTAATAACGACAAGGAACGTATACATGTTTGCATGTAAGACAAAGCTAGGTATAACAGTAGGTACACAGGTGCTAGGCAGCAACTTATTTATCTATTATTAATGCTCATTAGAAATACATGTATATTAGGTATAATGAGCAAACATTAGAAAGTCTCTAGATACAAAAATATGAAACATCACTAAAAGATGTCCTCGAAACCGAAACGTCTAGGAGGATTCACCATGGGTCTCAAACGCTCGGCCCGCGTGCGTTCAGCGGCGGCGTCCGGGTCGGGACGCTGCGCCAGCTCCGGGTTTGACTCCGGCTCTGCCCGCGCGCCCCCTGGTGGATTGTTTACCTCGCGACTGACACTCTCCGCCGACCCTGAACTCGACGCCTCCTCGCTTGGGACCAACAAGGGCGTCCGAGCCGGTGGATAACTCAATGCCATATTACGCGGTCTAGGCTCCCGGACTTCCCCATTTGAATCGCGTTTTCTTAGTTGATTTATATGCCGATGTGTAACTCCTAAAGAACTAGCTATTGTGTAATCGGTTTCCCCTATCCGTTCCAATACCTGTCCAGCTTCCCACTTGCCCTGTGAGTTCCCTACATTGTACCGTCTATACCATACCAAGTCGCCTACGTTGAGTGCTCGCTGCGTTCCTCCCGCCGCGTCCCGCTGGCGGCGTTGAAGATCGGTAACCCTCTGTTCTCGATCGGGTTTAAGACAATCTAACCGGGTGCGCACCGCACGCCCTAACAGAACCTTAGCCGGACTCTCGCCCGTGGTATTATGGGGGGTGTTACGATACATTAATAGGAATCTATTTAAGGCCGTCTCTGTATTCATATTCTGCATTATCGCTTTTTTAATTACACGCTTACACAACTTGACCGCGTTTTCAGCTGCACCATTAGAGGCCGGGTGGTATGGTGCTGAAAACAATTGTTCGATTTTATTATTTGAACAAAAAACTCTAAACTCCTCACTCGAAAACGGAGGTCCATTATCACTCACTATCTGTTTAGGCAAGCCGAACCTAGCAAAGTAGTCTCGTAGTTTTTGAATTAATATTTTAGCCGTTGAACACGACATTTCTGCTATTTCTATCCATTTAGAATACGCATCTATAAGTACCAAGTACTTTGTTCCAGCTATTGGACCTAAGAAATCTAAATGAATCCTAGCCCAAGGACGACTGGGGTATGGCCAGGGGCAGGGTGCGTGGCGCGGGGGCGCCGCCGCTACCGCGGCGCACACGGGGCAGGCGCGGCACATATCCTCCACGGCCTCGTCCAGGCCGGGCCACCACACATAGCTACGCGCCAGCGCTTTAGTCTTCACGATCCCCATGTGCGAATCGTGCATCTCTCGCAAAACTCGCTCGCGACATGCCGTCGGCACCACCACCCTATGACCCCACATGACGCAATCAAGCTCAGTATATAATTCTGATTTACGATTAAAAAAAGGTTTTAATTCTTTTATGTCTGTATCTTGGGGCCAACCGTCCCGGATATAACTAAGAATTCTACCTAGCAATACGTCGTTACGAGTTTCTTTACTTATCGCATTATAATCCAAAAGCATCGCGTCAGTCGCAAAATGTAAATAAGTTTGTTCCGGACCGTCCTCATCTACGGAACCCGTCAACTTGTGTGCCGCTATGAGTCGCGAAAGGGCGTCCGCGGTGTTATCATCCGATTTTACATATTCTATATCAAAGTCGTATGCCGATAAAATTAAGGCCCAACGCTGCAAACGGCTCGCAGTCATACTAGGTATACCATAACCTGGTCCAAATATGCTCACGAGAGGCTTGTGGTCGGTTTTCAACGTGAACCGCCTACCGTAAAGGAACTGGTGAAACTTTTTTACTGAAAATATAATAGCAAGTGCCTCTTTGTGTATTTGACTGTAGTTGCGCTCGGCCGGTGTGAGCGCTCGTGAGGCGTAGGCGATGACAGTGTCGGGCGCCCCGCGCGCGCGCCCGCGCATGGCCAGCACGGCGCCCACGCCGTAGGGTCCCGCGTCACAGGTGACAACCAGTTCCCGTTCCGCGTCGTAATGTCCTAAAACCGGCGCCTCGCTCAACAATTTTTTTATCGTGTTAAATGCCCTATCCTGATCGACCGACCACGTCCACTTCCTTTGTTTCTTTAATAATTCATATAACGGAGCTAAAATTTCGCTCAGGTTTTGTATGAACTTTCCATAAAAAATTATCATACCGATAAACGACTTAAGTTCGGAAACATTCCTAGGTCGGGACATTGTTAGAATTGGTGTAACTTTGTCTTCGTCTACCCTAACCCCATTTTTGTCAATCACAAATCCCAGGTATTTAACCTCTGGTACCAGAAAGGAACACTTTTGTTTTTTTATCTTTAATCCATTTTTACTTAATCTTTGTAATACCCGCCGAAGGCTACATAAATGTGAATCTAAAGTATCCCCCGTTATCAAAATGTCATCTAAAAAAAAAGTCACGTTAGGGATATCTTTCAAAAGATTGCTCATGATTCTTTGGAATATACCCGGGCTAGATGCGAGACCGTATACTAAACGCTTATACCTAAACAATCCCCGGTGCGTATTAATTACCGTTAACTCTCTAGAACCGTCGTCTTCCAATATAATTTGATTGTAGGCTTGTGATAAATCTAACTTAGTAAAATACCTACTACCGCTAAGCTGGGAAAACAGGTCTTCAATTTTAGGAATCGGAAATTTATCTACTAACAAAACGCGATTCAATGTGGATTTGTAATCCGCGCACAACCGTAACGATCCGTCCGGTTTATTTACGATTACCAATGGCGTGGCCCAGTCCGAGTGCTCCACCGGCTCGATGACGTCGGCGCGCAGCATGGCGTCGAGCTCAGCGTCGACGCGGCCCTTCAGGGCGTAGGGCAGGGGGCGCGCGCGGCAGAACACGGGCGCCGCGTCCGGCCGGACGCGCAGCCGAGCCCGCCCGCCGGTGAACGCACCCAAGGTCCCATCGAATATCTCTTTATGCCTGGAAATTACATCGGATATTTTATCATCACATATTACATCATTCGTAAGAACATTTTCGCATGAAGACAGCTTAGGTATTGCAATATCTAATTCGGCTAACCATTGCCGCCCTAATAAACTAGTCGTACCTCTCTGATGGACATATAAATTCAAATTTTTATCTATGTTTTTGTACTGCACATTGCCTACAATAAAACCTAATAACGGTTTCGTTACGGTACCATCATAAAACTTTAAAGACATATTACATGGCTGTAACGGTACATCTTTAAACAAGGTGTCATACGTCTGTTTACTTATACATGTTAAGGCTGTACCCGTATCAATTTCAAAGGTCATTAACTTATTATTAACCATAACTTGTATCCTTACCGGTTTGTATTTGTCGAGGCTCATTTGGTAAATGGGCTCCTCGCTTCCTTCGTTTACCCCGAACGGTATCTCCTCCTGGTCCAGCTGGCCATCTTCAATCACCCAGTGCACCCGCGAGTTTCCCCAGCTGTTTCTAGCGCGACCACCGCGCGCTCCGCTGCCGCCGGGCGTGGCCGCTGTTCCCGGCCCACGGGTGGCTCCGCTTCGGCCATAACCGGCTGAAGCCCTTGTCCCGCCACCCCTAGCACTACTTCTAGGCGAAGAAGAGGCCTGTTCGCGTATTCCGTTGGCCATGGTTGGACACATGCGACGCAAATGCCCCTTTACATTACACCGACTACACACGTAACTGTTAAATTTGCAGTGAGCCTGTTCATGACGGAAATCACCGCACGCCATGCATCCCGCCGCTGCCGAACGAACATTATGTACTGCTGCAGTCTCTGTTGTCGAGCCACTTGCGGCTGCCCCGCCGCCTCCCCCCTCGACCGCTACCGAATCCCGCTCGGCCGCTTCCAGAGATAACGCTAATGACACTGATTTCGCAAAATTTATTTCACCTTCCGCAAACAATCGCTGCCTTATAAGATCACTTGACAACCCGCACACAAACTGATCACGCATATTATCGTCTAACGTCGTTTTGAAATCACAAAACCGTGCCATCTTTTTTAACTCCGCCACGTACTGCGCCACTGTTTGACCTTTGACCTGTCGGTACTGACGAAATCTGAACCGTTCTGCTAGCACCGAAGGAGTTGGTTGCAGATGTTTTTCCATTACCTCCACAACTTGTTTAAAGGTCAGCTCGGCCGGCTTCTTAGGGCTACACAAATTCACCATTAATTCGTAAGCTGTCTCACCGACTACCGAAATCAATGTCGGTAACTTCCGCTCATCTTTCACGTCGTTGACGACAAAGTAGCTCTCCAGCCTGTCACAGTATGATCTCCAGCTACCACTTTGGACGTCGAACTCCCTGATTTTCCCCACCGACATTTTGATTTAAATAATATCCTCGTCAGCCACTGATAAATAAAAGACGGCGTGTGCGGAGTAGTACGTATATTTCTAGACAGATCGGCCTAGCTTCGACCCACCCTCAAGTACAATTCTATTAATTTGTATATACCCCCATATTCAATACCCAACAGTTATGTATTATATTTTTTCTGTTGAAAACCAGATATGTTTCAAGTTAAATGTATAAATTAAAAAAACATGACGAACTGATTTCATTACGATGCTAAATATCATTAGGTATTGAAAATAATGTTTGCACAAAGTAATTGTGCAATATTGCGCATTTTTAAGACCTATAAAATCAGATACGTACACACCTTTTTTATTGTCTAACATAAAACTGTCCTAATTATTTTATTTGAAAACAAGGACGATATTAAAAATAATTGTTTCACCATTAGGGGAGAATTTGTGTTACATGGTAACACTCGTCTACACGCACACATTCAAACCGTCCGCCATTGCAGTGTCACAGTTTGTCTTAGGTGACAGTCCGTCCGTAATATTCTAGGTCCATGGTGGGTGGTTTAAAATGTGATGTCTACCCCAAACTTTTTCATACACTTTTCGTCGGGTAGTTGCACAAATCTCTGTTTTGACATTTTGCTGAGACTTTAGTTGGCCGCGACCATGACCTGAAACCTGTGAAACCTGTGTCGAAACGTCGGTATATAAAGGTAATTGAATAAATTTCGCGTTAGACCCGTCTATAAATGTGAGTTAATACTTAATATAAATATATAAACCATACACTATATATTTTTTTATTCGTCCGTCGTCTGATATAAAAACAGAGATTAAAAAAAGCGGCCAAGTGCGAGTCGGACTCGCCCATGAAGGGTTCCGTATTTAGGCGATTTATGACGTATAAAAAAAATCTACTTACTAGATCTCGTTCAAACCAATTTTCGGTGGAAGTTTACATGGTAATCTACATCATATATTTTTTTTAGTTTTATCATTCTCTTATTTTAGAAGTTACAGGGGGGGACACACATTTTACCACTTTGGAAGTGTCTCTCGCGCAAACTATTCAGTTTAGAAAAAAATGATATTAGAAACCTCAATATCATTTTTGAAGACCTATCCATAGATATCCCACACGTATGGGTTCGATGAAAAAAAAATTTTTGAGTTTCAGTTCGAAGTATGGGGAACCCCAAAAATTTATTGTTTTTTTTCTATTTTTGTGTGAAAATCTTAATGCGGTTCACAGAATACATCTACTTACCAAGTTTCAACAGTATAGTTCTTATAGTTTCCGAGAAAAGTGGCTGTGACATACGGACGGACAGACAGACGGACAGACAGACAGACATGACGAATCTATAAGGGTTCCGTTTTTTGCGATTTGGCTACGGAACCCTAAAAAGGCACACAAAATTGTTCCTATAAACTCAAATATTCTGGTTACCTGTAAACATCTTTAAGATTATCAAACCAGAAGGAAACCCACAAAAGCCTACAGTGTTCGTGACTTCACTTTCTTATTCCATCGTAATCCATAGAGACAGATAGCTTGGTTTCTGGAATAAAACATGAGACTATCAGGCGCTAGACGTATACATTTATAAATGTATATATACAGGATAACTGAATTTCCGAACAAGCGAAAGCAGTAAAACTTAATACCTGGCAAAAAGAGCCATTGAGTGAAAATAACGCTAAACGCTTAGAAAATTTACTTATCAATAACTAAAGTACCTACTACTACTGAATAGTCTTATTAATTATGTACGTGAAACTGTCAGCATACTCCTTGTAACTACGCACTGATAAATATTTCATCACGGGACATAGTGAGTAAAACTTGTCCAAGGAGTAAAACCAGGAATTAATTTTATAGCTTAATTATTATGTTTAGTGTTTACCACGCCAAACGCTACAAGTACCTATTACAAGTTATAAAATTACAACATTTTGCATACTTAGTTGAATCGAGAGTTTAATATTTAAAATTTCAACAATAGGAATATTTAAATGAGGCTTATATTTTAGCACTCATACAGCGAAGCACTCAGGGTATGCTAAATCACACGCTCACAGTGGCACTTAGCAGTAACGCCCGGTTTCCTCATTTGGAGCATCTGTCGCTGGCGCCCCAAGATCTACGAGCCCAAGAGGCGTTTTCAGGAATGAATAGCTGAAATTACATTAGGCATTTCGTGTGCTTTTTCAATAAAGGGGGGGATAAAGAGAGCCATTACTCTCGCCGATCGAAGGGTCGAGGTCGACTCGATCAGAGGTATACGGGTAAAGGTTAGACGTTCATGCGTCAGGATATGTTTACGCGTGGCGGCGGCAATAATTTATCAAAGCAACCTACCTACCTAAGGTAGCAACCAACTTTAGATAACTTCAAAATTACTTATCGTATTACTAAGTACTCAGAATTTGTATGTTTGTATTTATAAAAAAAGATTTTAGTAGTTACATCAATTTTGATTTCTTCGGAGGTAGAAACATTACTAATTTTTATTGTTCTTATCTAGCCTTTTGGCGGCTGCAATGTTGTTTTGCTGATGTGATCTAGGTAAGTGACTTATAAAAAACATCTTAGCCTCTAGATTACTTTTAAATCCTCCAGACCGCCTACGAATTATTTGATCCATTTAAATCCGTTCTGAATACGAAATTAAACACAACTTTTCCATCCATAGGCTCGGTAGAGAAAGTGAAAATAATTTTCTATTATGCTTGTCACAAGGGACCCGAAGTTGACGGGCAGCGGACGCAAACACACTCCAACGGGATAATTTTAACCTTTAAAGTTGGGAGAGGAAATCGGTATTATATTTTTTGCTCGTTTAATTGCTACCCCATACAAAAATATTTGGGGCATTTATTCCCAACTTAACTTTTTATCCCTACCTAATGTGAAGAACGCCATAAGGTCACATTATACTAGTTCGCCACACTCGCTCAACCAATGGAATACATAGCCTGTTCCAATTTGGACTCGTTAAATATGTCCGGGGACGCTCTTTACCGACGGGACCTGTATTATGGGTCTTTATGCAAATTGGAATGCAGTTTGCTCAACTGAACAAAATGGGAATGCATCCCTGCCATCATGATTGAATGCGGGTTACGTTAACACAACAGCTTTAAGTACTCTCCGCCTTTACTTTATATTAGTGGAATAAAACTTGATTGTGATTATCATCTCAGCTACTGTACCGGCAAGCAGATTAGGCCTACAAAACTCTTGCTAATTAACCCACCAAAGGGAACATGACCAAAAGGATTAAAACTCGTACGCCAGTTTAATCACAGTATGTACCTACCTCATCCTTAATTAGGTATATTATACTTACTTTTTTTAAATCAAACATCTAATGAGAATGTAGGTTGTCGATTTTTAGTCTCTAAGACAGATTTAACGTAGGACTTTATTTCCTCGATTTTCTATAGGATAAATTAAATAAACAAAATATTTTTCATAAGTCAAGCCCCTTATTTGATGTAAGATCAACAAATTTAAAATATTTATTTGAATTTTAATGCAGCTAATGAGCGTTTCGTAAAGCTGTAATGCGTATTCATTATTGACCGGGCATTTGGCCTCGCACAGAGCCAGGCTCGGAGTCGTGCCAATTCAGGCACTCCTCGTATCGACCCACCTGGAACGTTATTCTTTCCACTTACAGTATTCTCTTCTCACAAAGAACCAGCGTAAGTTTGATCTTTGATTACGCGTAGTTCTTACAGGAATTAAGTTAGATTTAAATTCGTTCACTGGGAGCGAGTGTTTAGTAAGTATTGGGAACTACAATCCTGTCCGACGACCTACTTAAGCCGATTATTTTTTCTCATTTGCGGACACTTGCGGTTGTAAGTGTTCTTGCTTAGTTAGATGCTGATTAGCTGTTTAGATTTTTAGCCACGATGGAAAAACAATACGGATTTTTTTTGCTTATATTTTTATTCAAAATTTTGGATATACGTAATATGCATCGTCTGCAAATCCATCGGAAACCATTGTATTTTTTCTTTTGTACCAATAATCTACAATACGTTGTAATTTACGATGTTGCAGGAACAGGAACATTTTTTAGGTTACCGTATATTAAACGTAGAATTTACATAATTTCATCTGCTTATTTTAATACTTAGCATTGTTAATCCATGCAAATAATTTTACTAATCTAACAACGGGCAAGGAAAGGATATCTATCAATTTTACTTTTTTCGGAATTTGGCAACTGCTGGGCGCAGTAATTCAATTTTATTTCCGTAGAACTTGGCCTAAATCTAAAATAATGAATCCGTAAAAAGAGTCATATTTCTCCGTAAAAGTAGCCAGCTGGAATAAGATTAGTATTCATTTTATTACGCCTGAATTACAATCCATATCGAATCTCTCTACATATAAGTTACCTGAAAAGGTTGCTTTTCTCGATATGGGACTAAATTCAAAACCACTTTGGCTTAAAGTCAAATAAAATATAAGTAACTTACGTGTGCAGTGCCTGGGTTCATCCGACGAATCCCCGCAGTCGTTACTACCGTCGCAGAATCGGTTTATCGGTATGCATTTCTTATTAGTACATTGGTACTCCGAGATACGACATCTAGTATCGTTACCCGTTAGTACAGGCAGGCTCTCTGGCTCTGGTATGTCTTTTATGGAGTACGAGTCTCTTTGAAATCCGGTGATAATGCCATTAGGAGGTTCGGTGACGACATCGCAGTCGGTCAGTTTGATTGTAATGATGAAGATTATTTTGACAGCGATGTGGTATTCTGAAACAAGTAATGATAAGGTTGATTTTTTACAAGTAAGCAATGCTTTATTGGTAACTTTAAAACAGCGAAATCAATACGTTTGCACTTAACTACTTTGGAATAATTTAGAAACCCTTAATGATAAAAACTTTCTTTACGGAACGGGTGTTATACGTTACACGGAAGTGTCGTTCCAATTAGCTTGTAAAGCAAACAGAAAACCAGTAGGTATAAGAGCAAACAAATCTCGATGTAATAATAAATTGAATCTTCCGTTCTTATAAAACGCTACCGTGGCTAGGGTTTGCACGACGGATCTGAAATGTACGGGAAGATCTGCGGATCCGGATCCAGATCCGGATAATTTCATACATTTCGGATCCGGATTGCAAACCCTAACCGTGGCTAAAGAGCACACAGCAAGGTCCCACAACACACAAACCTTACAATAAACAGACAGTAAACAAAGCCAAGGTAACCTGAGAGCCGCTTGATTAGAAACGTACAGTAAACAAGGTACTTCCCCGTCATGTTTGCTTTTAATTTCGTTTCGTTTATTTGGGGAACCACCAAGGGTACTTGATTCGATTCGCTGTTGGTCGGATTTTTCTCCTTTCAATAACTTTTTTCCATCCATTGTGCAATTTGTGAATACCATGTATAGTATGTGCGAAAACAGAGTCGTGAAATGTATTGGGCCCCATTACATTCCACGACTCTTCTCTTTTCGCACAGACTCTAATTCATTTTATGTTGTTCAACATATATTTTTTTTAATTTCTCTTTATTTCTTGTAGGTCCTTACTTTTCTTCCTATAATATGTATTTTTTATTTGCATTTACACGCTTTTTTATTGATTTTACTTGTCTCTTCCCTTCAGACATTTAATCATTGCCAAAATCTCTCAATCTGTAAGTTACATTAAGCCACATTAATGGGAACAGTCCAATTTCCTTGGCATCGAATTTATTATTCCCCGAGCTCCAGAATTAACTACGTGAGGCACCTGCAATCTATTTGAATTCAGAACAGCTCATCAATATGGATTCATTTGGCCCCATGATCATACTGCGTGCTTTGAATCGTGTACTAGGAATGCAATAAAGCAGTTACAATATAGTAATTTTTTTTTTGTCACGTTCAGCCTTACGTCTGCAATGTTCGTATTAGAATTGTGTTATTTTTTTACGTAGCCATAAAAAAATGAGCCAGAATGTGCACTCAGTGTCCGCTGTATTAAAAAAAAGTAAGTTTATTTATTAAAATTGGAATATAACAATGCGATAGCATAAACTATGCTATAAATATTAAAGTCTTCAGCCAGCCTATTATGGATAGCTTTATCCATCTTTATCCACGTGATAAAATAACTGTCACTGTTTAACACCGTGGGAAAGAAAGTGACGGACACCGTTTTATCACGCTGTCACGTAGACAAGAACGACCATCATATCCGTACAGAAGACTAACAACAATAACAATCTACTGCAAACATTGCCATGTTATTCTTATTATTCCTCCTTGTATGTAAGAAAAAACAACAATATTGGCAACCTTCTTCAGGATTACGTTCAATCGCTGGCATATGTTTTATGCATCTTAAGTATAAATAACATCACATTTTTCCACCCCATACATTACACAGCTCTATGAAGATAATTTCCAACGCGCAAGTACAGCAATGAATGGGGAATAATTTTCAATAAGTAAGGGAATCCAGCTCATCTCTGCAATAACTACGAGGCGCAAACTTTTATTCGCGAGCTCAATATGAATGGATATATTTGAGAGAAACTGTCATCAATCTTTCCGGGCTGCGGCGATGACACCCTTTCATGCTTCTTCTTTGTATTGGAGCATTAATAGGCTGGTCAAAGATAAATCTTTTAAGCTCGGAGTGGGAGCCGTCAGTTGGCGCCCGATCAAGGTGCGGTGAATATTTTGTTACAAATTGTGTGCTGACGGGTTTCTTTTCCAGCTCTTCTCTGCATTTTAAAGATTGACGTTGGAGAAAAAATTCACTATTTGAGTAAACATAGCACCGTAAGATACTCACCCCGTAGGGTTCCCGGGGAGAGTTGGGTTATGAATGGGGAGAGAAGGGATGAAAGGGGAGTGAGATGGGATTTTAAGGCTACTGCTACAAAAATAATGTATTCCAATTTAAAATGGAGCTATAGTAATACTCATAATAAAAAAAATCGATCCAACAATCTTCCAAAATCACTTTTGTATGAAATCCCATCTCACCCCAATTACGAGGGACTACGGGGTGAGACGGAATTTCCTGTTTATCGTCAAAGTTATGAAATGGAACTACCCAAAATAAAATAAAAACTAGAATACAAACGTCCGGAACACTTATTATATAGGTACACCATTCAATTTGCATATGTAAAAATAAAATGTTATCGAGGTTTGAATATCAGTTTTGCCCCTACTCACCCCATTTTACGGTAGGCAATCAGTGTTTTTGGTTACAAAAGGTAAACGGTTGACTATATTCATCTTTGAAGTTATTCAATTAAAATTTATTACCGTCTCATGTAGCGTGTACGAGTATATTACAAACTTTAAAAAAAGTTTACCTAAATTGTTTTAAAATTCTATAAAAGGTTCTGTAAAAATGATGAAGAGTATATCCACATGTGTAGACTGTGTGTAAACTGAACGCTTTTCCTTATTGTTGCACGAACTCTGAATTCCGCAAATTCTTAACAACTATTAAAACTTAATTATTATTCGCTATTGTAGACCCGAGCTCACAATTACACCGAATAAATGAATCATTAAAACAATATTCGTCTCAGAATCTTCTAAAATTCCTGTGTACCCTTTGAGTTTTCAACAAACTTTTATGAGCAAATTGTCTCAGAAGTAGCGAGAAATTCCATTGTTTATATCGCGGTTGTTGAAAGTTGGGTTAACTTTGCCTCGGGTTCTAGAAGGGTTGTTATTGTTGCACAAAAACAGTATAAATGCTACCCCCGGTTACACGTATTTACTACATGCCTCGAGGTCACAGTTGCACTGATTTTGTGAGAGTTAGACTTACATACAATTGGAATGCGAAGACAGTTCAAATTCCGCAACGTAGGCAATAAATTGTACTCTCACGTAGATATGTGGGTAAGTTATTAACAACTTTGACAAGATTGTCTGTGTGTAGACTTTTGCTATTGTTCTTAGTTCACAAAGTAAAAGACATAAACTTGTCACGAAATTTGTTGTAATGTGCTCAATTTTCCGACAATAATAAATATATCTAATATTAAATTAAATACTTTAAATAATTTGGTATCAAACCAAAGAGTAGATAATGCTACGCTCCTAGTAGATATTACATTCTTTGATACTACGACGTAGCACATGTTGGTTGCTACGGCTTAAATTCGTACGCTGAATTCAGTCTATTTATTTTGTTGACAATTTTTTCTTCACATTTCGATAAAAGTTGGTGAATACATAGAGTTCCCTTTTCTGTACTTAGAATATGATTTTTGTAACTCAACGGGAAATGTATTATATAATATTATAATATTATATAATAAACTTCAAATTCCGCCTCATTTCGCACCAATCAAAGCATTTCAACCCAGTCAAATAATAAATAAATACGAGTGTGACTAGTTTAATCAGGCGTTCAAAACATACATAATGTATGAAATACAAATAGTATGTCATTTAGTCATGCTGTCGGAACACTGTCTCAAATGCCAATTGGATTATTGGGTATTATTAATGGGACATTACGGCTAATTATGTTAGATTAGTGTCGTGTTCTAATTCGTGATTTATCATGTAATATTTAACGAACTACATTCCCACAGGTTTCATTTTATATGTATAGATAACGTTAAAGTCGGCATCAAATAAATAGTGACGGCTAAAGTGGCCAAATATATCAGGACACATTCTTATTTCTATGGTAACAACGGTGTATAATGATATAGTCCCAACACTCAGCTATTACCTACTACTATTTACATGAAAATCGCCGCGTAACTTGTTTGCCAACCGTCTGTCATAAGTGGTACACCTATATAGCATTAAAGTGACACCGCGATTATAATCACACACCCGTTACAACATTTTGATATTGAACTCCAAGTACAGTAGTCACTATACCGTCACGTAATAACTTGCCACGTCACCTGTAAATAGATTCAAAGGATCCGAAACCTGACGCGCGCTTTCATCTCACATAATACCTACAGATCGCGGCCAACTTATCACTCCTTCGATCTGACAAGGGGCTATAAATAGACTAAAGCAGTGAAAATAGGTTATATTGTACAAATACTGTATGCAAAGTGATCCGTGCTCATTGCTCCTAGATATGCGGTATTTTACATGTCATCTGTGCCGTTAAACATATACATATAGATGAGCGGTGGCACCGTGAAGTCCCAGACGTCGTTATCAGGTTGCGTTGACGTTGTAACGATTATCGAATAAAATGTGCTTATAAATAATTTTCTTCTGAGTTCAGAGTAAGTATTTTGTATTTTCTAGTCTTATTTAGTTATGAATTACTATGCAATAGGTAGGAGTAGGATAGGATAGCTTTAAACTAAACTAGATTTAAAGTATAATTATAATTATCGATTTTTAAGTTGAAATACTTATCCAAAAAGGAACCATATTATTTATAAGTTCAAGTGTATGGTGTAGTTACATTCGATTTAGACTAACAATAGTAAAAACTGATTGTAAAAAACCAAATGACACAAATGTTAATGTTAAATGTTCGTAACGAAACCAATTAAATCTGCAATAAAATTGCTAGTTCATTTGTATGCGAAATTAATTACGGAATGAATTCGGGTGTCCTAAAAAATTCCCGAAAACAAAGAATATACAATTGTACTGAATTCGTCAGCTAATACGAAACTGTTAAAATTAAAACTAGATATGCAGACAAAGGTTTCCAAAATTTTATACAGCGAGGATTGAAAATAATTACGTTTATTTATCTATTTATTAAAACTTTATTGCACAAAATTAAAACTTATCGTACAAAAGGTGGACTTAATGCCAAAATAATTCTCTACCAGTCAACCTTAAGGCAAAGCAGAGAGAATGTGAGCGCAGAGAATAATGTTCACAACATTGAAATTTGAGTGTACCCACCTAATACTTTGAAGCGTAACAGGAATAATCCCGCTGAATAAAATGTTAAAATGTAAAGTGTAAAGTGGCATAACGAGTTGAATATAACGAGTTGGATTTAACGCGTTAGGCTCGTATTAACGGCATTTAAGCAAATTGGATGCTAATTCGACGCCAGGCCAGATGGAAATTACAGCGACACACGGGAAGTGAACCAGATCGCACTATTTCAGGGACTTTGTAACTAAGTGGGCAGTTGAAGAAAATTGGAGGTGTAGATAGCATTTGCATTGGCAATTCATGAACATACGTTTATAGGTTTACTAGCTTTTGCACGCGACTTCGTCTGCATGGAATGATGATGGTCATTGATAAAAACTACCCTATTTCCTTTCCTGGGCCTCAAACTATCACCATTCCATACTTTATTCAAATTAGTTCAGCGGGTAAGAGTAAAGAGGTGACAGACAGACAGAGTTATTATCACATTCATAATATTAAGTAGGTACTCCTACTTAATATCGACTGTATAAAAGTGCCGATGTAGTAACACTTAATTAATGTTTACTTATTTAAGGTATTGTAATTAACCTGTTTAACCACTACCTAGTAATTCTAGTTCCCACCAAGACACTTTGTAAAAATAGTTTTGAGGACCTACAAGAAGAAGCTCAAACTAGTTTTTATCTAAACATTTAGGAACTGGTTAGTTTTGACTAGGAAAATGTGTTATATTTTAACCGTGAATTATTTCTTAGTTATAACAAATACATTATGTCCATCGAATAAATGCCAGTTAATGAGTATCATAATTTTATGAGCATATTGTATTTCTTTCTTGACTTGAGTAATATTTTTTACTAGTGATGACTTTTTTATCCAGTGGATAAAATGAGAACAACGAAATTAATTTACATTTCAAAAAACATGCTATTTTTATTTATTCAACCTTCAAATCCGCGTGAAGAGCAATTTCCAAATCAACACCTAGCCCGTAGAGGCCGGCCTTACAGAAATACAGACTCCCAGAGGAAATTAAGCATTTCGACAATAGAGATTGTCTTCTGCACAAAACTCATTTACATATTTTTATCTTTCTTCACATTTGGATTTACTGGCAAAATTGCCAGACTAAGATTGAATAATCAAAATGCCTGGGAGACTTATGCATGGCAACTTTTTCTTAAAGATCCTTGTAGTAGTAGTAGTGAAAGTGTTTGGCGTCATTTTTCATTTGGTTTTTCCCTGGTTGTAGAAATAGTAAAATAGATAGGTATATAATTATTTAATAATAGGAGCATAATAGGACTTCATTGGGGATTGAAAAATGAGCGGTTTTGAGACTCTAATCTCAGGACCATTATTTTGTTCTGTTTTATTTTAAAACGTCTTTAATTATTAAAATAAAATAATTATGATCATATCACCTTGAATTTTATGGAGTTATTTGTAATTTATGATATAATCTATAATTTTCTCAATTTAAAACCATTCATTATTTAGTAATTTTCCTACAAGTGCCTTTTATTGTATTTTTTACTGATGTCGTGTCGTGTTAATATAAAGTTAACATTGTTATTACAATAGTATGGGTACAAAACAAAATTAAATAGATAAAACACCTAGTTGTCCAGCTGTATTGGAGATAAATATTATATACATCTAAAATCATTCAATATTCACCTTATCTCGTGTTCTATACAATTCCCCAATTTATCGTTAACAGATCTCCTAGACCCGTCTCCTAGAGACGACTCGGTTCCTTATTGGAAACTTGTCAGCGCGTGACGGCGCGGAAATGTCATCTGCGCTGACATCTGCCGCTGACTGCCCCAGAAGCCCAGAACGCTTTCATGTCACATCCGTTGGGTGAGTAAGAATCCGTTCTTCTGGTTTCATTCTACATTGTAGTTTGTTAGTTTCGAATGCTTTCGTAAATAAGAAATAAAAAAGTACATGCTAGTGATGGGATTTGTTTAAAAAATAACTTGTTGCAAGTGTTATTACGTATTATTTAGTTAAGTATGCATGCAATTTATATTTTTTGAGAACAGAAGCGTTGCTGTGGAAGGTTTATATTTATTTATTGAAAACTATAATTACAATATCCAATATTAAACAGTTATATGAAACGACGAAAATATAACACTACTTGTACACATATATGTCTTCGTTAGTATGACGAAGATGCGACTAAATTACAATCTCTAAATCCTTGACTCTTTGAACCAGCGACGTTCAGCTGATATTAGCATGCATAGCTTCATCCATGAATAGGAATGCTGATTAGCGGCAAGCATTTGCAGGCTTAGGATACCACGAATGCTTCAATGGTTACAATACGGAGTTCAGACAGCTCAGTCAATGTGCACTGTGCTAAAGTAATAAGCATAATAAACTGTCCTAATCATATTCATTATTCATTCATCATCATTTTTAAATAGGACTCATGTTTTTTGCCAAACCACTATGACGGCACTCCTTTGCCACTAACAAAGGCTCTTTGTGATGATGTGCTAGAGATGTATGCCAAGTGGTCCGCAGTTGATGAGATATATATGCCGCCGTCGCTATCGTTAAATTAATAACCAAAAATGGTTGTTGAATAAAGACTAGACAGAGACACTAGAGTTTTGCTTAAAGGGATAATGTAAACTAGCAACCATTTAATATCTGTTGTTCGAAATTCACTTAGTTCTAGAAACTGTAAGTGCAGGGTCAAGCACATAATGGACCATCTCGAAACTTGCCTCAGTAATCATTCATAACTATGAAAGTCATTTAGAATAAGTGTTATTTATTCAGATTGATGTCTCGGAGATAGGGTCTATTTAAAATTGCGTTCGCATTACAGTAAAAATACTAATGTCAAATTGCGCAAACATTTTAACAAGACCGTTGTCGCAACTTTCTAGGTGCATGAAAGTTTTATGAAACCATGGCATAAAATGAAGAAAATTTCAATCTAAATAAGCACACGCCACGTTATTAAAACCACACACAATATATCCGTGCGAGTATTAAAACAACGCCAAGTACGCAGAGGCAAATAGCATGAAATTTGAATACCGAGCGAGGGCAAGGCCGACAAATATTACATTCGAAATAAAACGCGTGCTACATATAGGGCGGGCACGTAATGTAAACAAATGTATTCGTAGGAATGCACCTTGATTTTCTTCCGTGAGAGGAAAGTTAAGGGAGTAGGGCCCTGCGGACGTGTGATGGTCGCGGTTAGCGACGTTGATAGAGCAAACGTTAATTTTTAACACAGTGCGAAAGGAACAGGTAAAACCTGTCATTATTAATAACGCTACCAAGTCAAGGATCGTCGTTGTCGGATACGACATGGACTATATACCACGTCGATGATCGGACAGTCATGAGTTCATGTAGGTAACTTAATCGAATAGTACCTAAAGATAAAGATACAAGATACAAGGTGTTATTAATACTTATAGTCGTAGATTTACATGTTTAACTTGGTAACTAATAAAAACTAATATTTTACAGACAGTTAAATGAAGTACCAGGATTACATCAATTCAAATCATAATTATATAATGTTGTCATTTGGCGTAATAAAGTATACGATAAAAAATAAAAACATGAATTAATTGATGGCAACTAATATTAATAGCGTGCGAAGTAAAAAATATCTTATACCAGATAAGTAATATTTGAAACCGTTTGTAGCTACTTGAGTACACATAAGCTTGATTCGGCAACCTACTCCTGAGGGTTTAATTTACAATAGACCCTTAACGTTTCCTTCCCAAACTTTGGGCCTAAATACCAATAATCGGCAAGCACACTTCAGGGACGTTGGGATTTTGACCGAGATCACACACCGTTGTAAGTGCTGTCTTCACCTGAGCTCAGAGAATATATAGTTTGATAGTGCAGATCCTATTGCTAAGTAACTTAAGCTACAAGAATGAAATTGATAACAAATACGTAGCTATCACCTACAAAATATGTAGAAAATGGCAGGAACACAACTATGCTCTATGGCTATGCTCTAGATCTAGAGTGGCATCCGCTGTGCTTTGCCCTAACCACACAAAGCGAGATAACACTCACAGTGCCCATATACATCTTTTATCTCTTTTGGACGTAGTTTAAGGACTTATAGCAGGGTCCTTATCTAATAAAAAAACCTATAAAAAGTCATTTAAAAAAATCCTCAAATTATAATTATTCGTCAGTTGATTTATTTGATTACATTTTTTCTACAGAAACAAATGGCGTTGAATTGCCCTAATATTTGTTTCAATTAATTTCTATGTATCTTATATTAAAAAAAAACCTTGTCGACAAAGATTATACTTTATATTTTTGATCACCTTATTTTCCCCAAGACACAATGCCCTACCTACACTTATGCAAGTCAATTGGTGAACTATTTAATAGATTATAGATTTCAGTTATGTAAGAGTTGTATAAAATATTTTAAATCCAAAAATACTAAAAGTAACGCAACTCATACAACATAACAACAGAAGTCCTCATTATTGTATAAATGGCATATATGGACCACTGGTTAGTAACGCAAAGCATCACATAAAACGAAACATATTTATGGCCTTCACCTTCGGTTCGGGCTACAAACACCTGCGATCTGGAACATTCACGAATTCACCTCCTCCTCCTCCTCCAGGTATGTAATGTACTATTATCGTAATTTAATCATTTTCAATAGGTACTTTTAAATCGAGTGGGTCACCTTTGTAAGCCGATACCAACATCAAAGACCGGAATTCCAAATTTCATCCCCTCTCAGTTTACAATGATATTTTAAGTTCGAAGCGTAGCCATCTAATTCGAAGATCGAGTTTATCGACTATCAGGAATTAGGTCAGACTGAAAGTTAAGAATAAGTTCGTGCCAACAGATTTGCGAAGATACCCAGTTGCCTAGTTAAATTAAATGGGTCGTAACTTCGATTGCTTCTAGTGCATTTGATCCGATGGGTACAACATTAACAAGTAAGTTGTAACTGTAAGATTAACAAGTTTACATGTAGCGGCGTTAGTATATTTTGTATTAGATTCCATCAACATTGCTATGTAACAACATCAGTTAATAAAAGTAATGAAAATATCTGTTAAGTTATTTAGTGTTACTCATTCTTAGGTTTATTTTAGTTTATAATTTGTATGTTTACTTAATTGTTACACTTCTTTGATGAATAAACAATGCTAATTATCTAATTAGAAAGGTATAAGCACATATCTACAGTGTATTTAAGTACAAAATTGCCCGTCAAAAGTGCTACCGATACCGGAATAATGTGAATTAAATAAAAATATCATGACACAACTGGGCTTGACGTAATTTATCGTCAAAAATGTTTCTATTAATATACCTATTTATGGCAGGAAGTTTAATCTAGAACTTGAAACATAGATTTAAAAAAAAACTTAATGTACAAAAGGTCAACCTAAAGCCATGAGACATTCTCTATCAGTCAACCTGATGGCAAAGGAGAGAGGATTGTACTTAGCAATAGGATGTGATGCAACTTCTGAATTCACCTCCGAGCTAAATAGCTACTTCTGTTACATCATTAATTAGATCCATAACTGAAAACCCCACCACCTCTACCAGAGTAAACAAGTCAACACTTCAATATATTTACTCATCGCAACGCCATCTTGGTCGCTTTATTTAGATTAGCGTGGCTGCCATCTCAGTATTCATGACGTCATGACTCGAAGGGTTTCAAATTCAGAATTACGTATAATTCCACAATGAGTTTCCGCATAATCATGCTTTTGTCGAGTCTTTTGGAGCTAAAATTTTGCTCATACCCACAGTCTCGTGTGATATATTATGATAACAGAGGGTGTTATAAGTTCACATGTTGTTGGGTACTTGTTTACTGTGCTGGTATGTTATGCAATATACTTATTAATAGTATTGTTTGAGTGTATGTGTGTATATTACACACGAGTTTTATAACTTTAATCAAGTAAGTTTCAAGCTACATTTAAAAATTATAAGCCTAAACCCAATGCATATTGCACACTACAAGTAACTTCTTAATTAGAATATCGGTATCTAAAAAAAACTTATTGATAACATCATCTACATAGTTTATGTAAGTATGTAGTTAAAACAAAATACATACCTACCTACTTGAAAACAATATGCAATGTTATTTTTTATTTTAACTTATTTTTCATAGTTACATCAATTTCTTACCTTACCTTCTAAAGGTTAATTTTATATGAGAAATAGAGCATGCAAATAATAGACATCTCAGCGAAAATACAGCATTTATAATTGTTCAAAACGGTATAATGTATCTTTTTCAAAATACTGCTGATGTAATGTTGACTGACCTGGGTTGCGTGAACGGTGAATTCATACGGAACGCTTCGAGTCCCGCAGGGAAATGTGCTGTTTTACTAAACGACATATCTGAATCTCGTGTTTTATTGGAATGTGAAGCGTATCTTGTACGCAGCAAAGACTGTTTTGCAATAATAGAAATTGACCGCGATAAGAGTTTCTGGAAGTAAGAATGAAAATGTGAGACTCGCTCCATTAATATCAGTCGCGTTTGGATTACTCGTGTTTTAAGGACAATTTCTTTATGCGAGAGCAGCTGTCGCGAAGGTTACTTTAATCACTCGATAAAATTGAATAGAATGTTTGGAATCCTTTTTACAGGCGTTGCATTTACTAGTACAAGTAGGTATAATGACAGGATCTTTCGACTCTTGAGACTGTAGCTGTTTTCTTTTTTGTTTTAGTCGCAGTGGTCGAGAAAGGAAATCAATATTAAGACAGAATCCAAGTTTTTCGGTTTTGAATTTGAAACTTTCTTTTATGTATATCTAGAAGAGTTCGTAACTCGAATGTAATTTGTAAGTGTCATGTACAAGTGCGCTTAAATAAATGCGCGCGGGACTTACGAGGTTGAGGTCTTTCTGCAAAAGAACAAAGTACTAAATAAGCAAAGCAAGTGACACAAACGGGGCTCATAATATTGTTCCAACCCTCGATTTAACGGCAATGTGTTCCCATACGCTCTCAATGTCAAAACATCCTTCAAGTTGATCAATGTTGGCTCTGAAGCCTGATGCTTAATCAAACGTGTGTAGGCAAACAACAGTGGGGAGGTACTTGTAATTCTGAGCATGTTGCTTATATTGTGGTTCATCTCACGAGTTTCTATGCTATATATGTACCTACTTATGTTCACCTTTATCCCTCACAATAAAGTTTTGCATTTGGAACATGTTTTTTTCACTTAGTGTAAGAATGTCCATATAAGTAATATTTATTTAGGTATTTATTTAATTCTTATTTGTTCAACATTTTCTTTCTTCGGACGATAGTCAACCTACGTACGTAAAAACAAAGCATTTTGTGATATACATTAAACTGATAGTAGAAGGTTTGAAAGTTATATACAGTAGAGTCCGATTAGTACGACTTCGCATATAACAACCAACCGCTTATAGCGACGTAAGTATAGGCACTTGTTTGGTTTTAGTATGAGCTACTATGAAAATACAACCGTTTATTACGACTCCGCTTATAACGACCGATAGCTTTTAACGACGGAAATTTACTCAAAATCCGTCCCTCGAGTCCGGTTACAACGACGAGCGACGTAGTTTTTACAAATAAATAGGTAATTGGTTAGAAGCTTACTCCGTCCCGCGCACCTAACTCCCCTCTCCCTTTTGCGTATACGCAGCAAGATGAAATAGTCATGTGACTTTTCGTAATCTTGCAAACTAAATAAAACCCAATTCCCATTATTCAATCGAGCTTAAACTTCACATACATAATTATGTACATAAGTTGGGTACAATGCAATATTTTGGTAGGTACCTTCGAGCTGATCTGATGATGAACACAGGAGATGGCCATAGGAACTGTGTGATAAAACAACGTCAGATCCCCAAGAATTACGACTTTTTATTTTACGGGATTCGAGTAATTTGCGGATGACGAGTGACTTGACTACGCGTACCTTAAAAAGTGTGGCTTCTTCTAAACACACAATTCTCTCCATTTAAGACAAAGTGTTGTAATACTAACGTAAATAAATATTTTAAAGGAAATGTTTTTTTTTTCTTTGATTGTCGCATAAGTATTAATAAATACAAAATGACGTAATTATTTTGATTAAAAAAATATATTAAAATTGGCAGTTCGTTTTGTACGACGTCCGGGTAGTACGACGGAATATCAACGGTCCCTTGGGCGTCGTTATAACCGGACTCTACTGTACATGTAAATTCTTACAAGAACAATGTGATTTTTAGTACCTACGTTTTTTTTAACTCCTCGGCTAGATAATCATCTAGTTGCCAATGTTGTAGGTGAAGTGTGATCCAAGAAAGTGACCACAATTTTCGATGACTGTACCGCAAATAGGTTATAATTATGTTTAGGTACCTATTGTAAATTTAACCGAACATAAATCACATTTTTAATTGCTAGGAAAAATAAATTCCTTAGAATTAATGTACCCCGCTCAATAATACTCATAAAATATACCTTTCGAGACGTAATCTCACCTGCAAAACACCAATGAAAGGTATTCCAAATATCCGCAAAATGAAACGAATGCCTTTACGAGGGTTTTCTTTTTTAAGCAGCCCGATATTAAACCCCCAGATATTCTGGGAACAATTCATTGCGGTCCAATTCACAAAGCTGTAAGTGACGTCATAGACAGTAGAAGCTAACCAAAATGTATCTTATGTTTGAATGTTATTGTTATTGCTTATAAAATATACGAAGTTCAAAAAAAATGTTTAGTGCTTAGTAAACACATTCAATAACAGCCAAAACAATTGTGATCAGTTAAGCCGTTTTTGAGTTATCGCTAAAAGTCTTTTCTTCTTATTTTATTAAAAAGCCTGGCAACCCTTATTTGTGACCGGATTTTCGCAGGCAACCCTAAAAAAAAAAAGAAAAAAAATGTTTATTAATATGTAGCTAGTTTATTTTTTTAACTAAGTGTGTCATGACACTCATAGAGACAAACCAAAGAAAGTCTGCAGCGCTAGATTAAAAGTAGTTTTTAAAAATCAGTATGCGACAACACCACAGAAAATGGATTAAATAGTCTTGATACTTGTGAAATTTCTACCATATTTACCGTCTATGAAAAAATTAAGCTGTATGCACAGCTTAATTTTTATGGTAAAATAAATTTCATTCCAACAATAGATGTCACTATTAATATGTAGACATATACTAATATTGATAAATAATATTGGGAGAATGTGACATTTGGCTTCATCAAAATTAATAAGCTTTTGTAATATCCGCGACAGCGGTAAATAGGTACAGAGGGCCTACCGCAAACACCGAAGTTCTCAATATGCGAGCATCTTTCTCTTTTACTCCCATTAAGGCGTAATTAGATTGACAGAGAAATTGCCCGCAATTTGCGAACTAAAGTTTTCGGAAAAACGAAATAAACCATTAAAACAATAAACATATATTAAAAATTAATTTTAGCTTTAACTAGTAGGTACCCATGCCGTGAGCATAAGCATGGAGGTTGTGGGTTCGAGCTCAAAACCCGGCTAGTACCAATGAGTTTCTCGAAATGTTAGAGGAAGTTCATAAGTATGCCTATACCTATTAGGTGTCTTCAATTTGCTGTGAAACCTTAGTCTAAACCAATATTATATTATCTAAGTAGGTACATATGGTGAAGTATTAAGATGTTTCATTCCACTTACCCGTCATCA
This sequence comes from Cydia amplana, assembly GCF_948474715.1. Taxonomy (NCBI): domain Eukaryota; kingdom Metazoa; phylum Arthropoda; class Insecta; order Lepidoptera; family Tortricidae; genus Cydia; species Cydia amplana. Next base: position 15,553,081 of record NC_086074.1, on the reverse strand, counting down.
ACTCCAAATTTTGTAAACATTGTCGTTTTTCAGCTTGAATCGCCTCGTGCTGACTTTTTACAAGTGTAAAATTATTCGTCATGCGGAAAAGTAACTCCCGCACGCCGGTTTTGTAAGGTTTCACCATGTTTATTCCGTTCATCACAAAACACAATGAATATTTAAACGATTTTGACAAACACATACCATAGTGCATGACGTTTACTGACTGCTTAAAAAACATTGCCATATGTAGTTTTTTAATTCGATGTCAAATTATTGCGCTGCAGACTTTCTTTGGTTTGTCTCTATGACTCACTAAAAATGTAATTTTTTCCGGTAAATTCTAATAGTCTTGTGTTGGAACTACCGCCCAAACTCTATTACAATGAGACGAGACATACCTATGGCCCCTGTTATCAATGCTGACAATTCTCCATAATTGCTGATCCAACAAGTGTATATTGACTTGTTCCCTATGAAGTTTGCGGGAATACATAACCTCGGTCTAATTTCAAAGCGTGATAAATAAAAACCGAAGCGAGGACTGGATTACTCTTTTTATGTTTATGTGCCTATAAAACCGTCAGCCGTTATTATTGCATTTTAAACCCTTGAAATATGTAATGAAAACCGGCCGGCGTATAATTTAGGCCTTAAGCTCCGTCGACTGTTTTATTTCGGTTTCAGCAGTAAATAATTAAATATGTTACAATATAATGTTTCTCTAATAAATTGTGCTTACTGCACTGACCTTGTTGATAGCGTATTCAGAAATTTAAAATATGATAAATACCAGTTATATTTCAATGTCATGCGTCATGCGTTACGCTCCTAACACGACTGGTTGTCCTGTATACATGTAATTTTATACTAAGTATATTTGCGAGACACAGAATATTACATATAAACTTTTTATAATATACTTATTTAGATAGAAAGAATTTAAAATAGAAAGCCATTGAAAGAATTGTCGATACAATTATCATAATCCCAACGCCGAGACATTGGTCTGACAATCTTAAAACTTCGTCGTGTAGCTTGACCCAAACTCCATTCCGTTCCTCATAGAATTTTATTAAAAAGACCGTAAACAAGTTCTTACATATTCCTTAATTCTGACTTATATAAAAATTGTTTCAAAGTTAGGTAGGTACCTACCGTGAGTATTTATTTACTTGTGAGCAACACAGCTCTCTATAAATAAATATCTTCAGCAAAACGTTACAAATTAAATAAATACTTGTTTAATACGAGACGCCGCTTCACAACTAATTTCTTTGAACAAACAAAATATCAAAGGAATTTTAGTAACGTTTAAAACTTTTCAAACATTTTCTCATTTGCTTAGTACCAAAGAAAACCTAATGGAGTGGAAATTAAAGAATAATAAAATGCTTTTGAAAGTTTGTGTTACATGAATGTTCATTTATAAGTATAATCTTTCGAGGTTTAATGTGAGAAAAACCTTGAAAGCATAGGCTTGAGCCTAGTAAATACAGACGTATAATCTGTATTTACACATCACGAGGTAGGCTCTATTGTAATATTTGTAATACACAATAAATAAGTAACGCAATATACATATAAAATGTTGGTGGATCAATACAACAAAAACTTACTTTACAATAACAATAAACATCGTAAATAAAGAAAAGAAAAATCATGTTGGTAAAATTACGTACTTTGAAAATTATTTGCCAACCATGCGTCGTCGAAACGGCATTTTCAATGGTAAGTATTTAATATGAGGCAAAATTCCCGAGGTTTTACTTACTTGGATATAATATAATTCACCTTCAGTGGCTTGTCATAACTCACGCCGATCTGACGCTGAATTAGGTCTAAACCGATGTCCTTCGATTACTTGGTTAATGAAATATGAACTTTAAGTATTTGAGAACTTGATTGATTTTACAATGATATTGTTGAGTGATATAAATATAAATGTAACTTATAATAGGGATCGTAGTAGAAAGCCACGGCTACATGAGGTAAACATTTCCTATTAGATGTTTGATGTTGTTGATTAGCTGGCAAAGTATTTGGTATTGGTGTAACGAAACGTCAAATACCACATTAACTTATTTATACGGGGGGAGGACATATTCCATATAGAACTATTGACAGCGGTGACAGAAACGTTTTTGAATAGCAAACACGTGCCGAAAGACCCAAAGTGGGAAGGACAACGTAGGTACACTAATGACCTGTTTAAGATTGAAGTTTAGATGTGCGCACAACACTAATGCGTAGGTAGGTAATTAATAATGTGTAAAATAAAATTTTAATAGATATAACATTTTATACTACTATAGTTTAGATGTAATACCTGTATTAACATAAAACGTTATTAGGGAAACACGTGACAACTCAAACCATACCTCCCGTTCTAAACACGAGTTTAATTACGAAACTTGTGTCATATATGGCTTGTCAAACTTTTAGCTTAACATAATAATAGTTAACACAATTCCACAGACTTACGTAGTTATGAAATGTAATGTAGAACTTTTACTTACTAAGTAACATTGTTAATGAATCTCTCTCGAGTTAAGGTTACGTAAAGGAGACGGGTTCATAGCCCGCTGAAAACATTAGGCATCCCTTTTTCGTTCATTCGTTTATGAGTAAGGCTAGTCGCACATTGAATACAATTTTAAATCATAGGTGGGGATAAAAACAAACTATCTAAAACTGCCATTTCCAAGATCGTTACATTTCACGTTCAGATCATCACAAAATTTTGCATATAAAGTATTTTGTCTATTACTAAGGTTACCAATTTATTCTGATGAGATAAAAAAAGTATTTTGATTTTTTTTTATCTTGATTTCTTTATTTTAATTCATTTTTTAGATGAAACGGACACAATTTGTGAGTTCGAATCGGCTCAGCGCCTTAGTATCGCGGCTGCTTCAGTGAATGTCAAAGATAATATATCTAAATCGTCAAGTGACAAGCAAAAGTCACTAATTACTATAAAATATTTAAACAAAAATCAACCTTCTTTTCGTACTAATATGGTTCACTATGGCTATGAACTTGTGGAGGTACTTAGTGACTTTTGCTTGTCACCTGACGAAATATGAATGCGATAAAAATGTGAAAACATACTGGTCCTGTGCAATTAATATATTTGACTCGACTTCATCAAATGTGTACCGTGTATTGCTGAATTTGCACCATACCAATGTTTTACAAATTAAACTTAAATCACTCGCATTAGAAAAATCGTATAAAAAGTCTACAATGTGCAACCGCCTAACAAGTCTAGCAACAGAGTTCGGGGCGTAACAAAAGCCGGTGTGCGACCTTTGAGAGTCTATAAGCTAGGAGACACGAGTTTAAGGTTGAATACGTACCTACCTGTACGTATAATATATTATTATACGTACCTGTTTTGTGGATGACCTAAAATAAAGCGTAGGTGACTTTGATACAACTCATTCACTGGAGCAAGGTTTGTGCACGGGAGAATTTAATTAAGGATTTATTATTGGAGTTAAACCTTTACAGTTGACTTGTTTTCTACATAATATTTTATTCTTTATTTGGGGATGTAATGCCTTAAAAGTTATCGAGTTTATTATAATACAAGTCGCAACCATAATAGTAAGCTTATTAAATACAGAATGATATAAGTTTTGCGTCTCAGAACAGTATTTAATAAATTTAATGAAAAATCTCGGCCACGTTTCAAATTCTCTTTCAAAACTGCGTGAAAATGTGGTACTTATTTCGTCCCAGCTGTCGAGCGTTGTAGATTGTCCTTTATTTTTATCGTTCTCGCCGTACTAAGTTTGAATTGCTTCTTGCGACAAAGCTTTTAAAGGATTATTCTTTTTATACTCGCGTAAATGTCGATGTTGGTGGCTGAAATAAGTCAACTTAAACAAGTTTACTGAGCCTCTATGTCATATAACGGGGACTCAATGGTTAACATCCACCTGTATGTTAATCTTTCTTAAGTAAATTAATTATTGGGGTGGTGTATTTTTTTAGTTGTACATTTTACCAGTGCTTGGTATTTCTTTCTGTACATGTAACTCAATTTAAATAGTACCTATATGTAAACCTTACTACTGTTTATATAAGTTTTGTTGACATCTCGTCCCTCTAGCGTTATATTTTAACTGTATGTTCCTATACTTCTGTGTACACATGTTTGGAGTTATAGCCCAGATCGAAACGGTAAGCTTATTAATGTAATTCCTGTAATCTGTAACTTGTTTTGTGAGCCAAATAAATAAAATAAATAAAAAATGTACGCCTTCATGTTGCTTTTCGATAAAAGTTATAAAAATACACTTACTTATTAACAATGACAAGAGACCTTGAAGAGACCTAGTGATGACACTTAAAGATTGATTATTCCCCCTACTTTAATGCCTTTATTAAATCCATATCCATACTAATATTGTAAATGTGAAAGTGTGTCTGTCTGTCTGTCTGTTACCTCTTCACGCTTAAACCGCTGAACCGATTTAGTTGAAATTTGGTCTGGAGATAGTTTGAGTCCCGGGGAAGGACATAGGGTAGTTTTTATCCCAAAAATCACCCTTTAATGGGGTGAAAGGGGGGGTGGAAGTTTGTATGGGGAATCGTTAAAAAGCAGATTGGGTAAAAATAAGCTACCCAAATTACTAACTCCACGCAGACGAAGTCGCGGGCAAAAGCTAGTTTTATATATTTCTAACAAACACAAATATCAAAATAAGGGATGTTTGCGTGGAGATGGGTCACTGTGGGACTTGAGTGTCTGAGGTTTCGTAATGGTACGCCATTTGTGTGTGACGACCCGTGGTGACGACGGCGTATGCTAATTTCAGTATTTTTTAATATTATTTTAGTTTCTCGATCGGTGTATTGGTAAACCAAAATATTTTAATATATTTTTAATATTTCAGACTCAGAGGTAACAACTAATAGTTTTAATAGTTACCTACTGTTTGTCTGTTACCTCTTCACGCTTAAGCCGCTGAACATATATTCAGATGAAATTTGGTATGATTATAATGATGACGATTTATAAATAATACCCTTGTTCCTTCATCATCACCTAGGGACTACCCTAGGTGATGATGATGAAGGAATTTTATAAATCATCATCATCATCATAATTTTATTTTAGTCTACATGTCTAGAGTCTAATTAATCGTATTTTCTACATGTATTTTTGGTTTGCCCTATATGTCGCTACGGATTATCACTCTACGGCGTAGCAATTGTTAACTACAAATCTATTTACCGCGATGGTCATTACTATTAATTTATTTCCCCTCACGTTGGCAAATAGGGGCCAGGAACATGCGGTAATGTCCCATATACAGCACGTGGATTAATTGAAGGCTAAATTACTTATCGTAACAAATTGCCTAGCTGCAAGCGTTGATTTAATGCTGTTAGAGCTCAATTATAGGGTTAATATTTACGTCAAATTAATACTTTAAATTATACCCAATAAATCACTTGAATTAAACAACTGCAAAAAAATTACTTACTAGGAAAACAAATAATTGAATAGTTACATTATACTTATCTAATTTTGTTGATATCAATGTAGGATTCTAAAAGAATACTAAAGATGACATTGACATTAAATGAACCACTTTTTTGTTACCTTCATGTTTTTTTATCAAATTGGTAAACATGGATTTATCTTGCTTACCTTTATAAATTCGCATTTTGGCAGCACCGTACCGCTTTCTTCTTAGAATAGGTCACAAAAATGTCATGTTTCCATATAATTTTGCAACATTCTACTGCTTTAGAATTACGATATCATTTAAACCTACGTCACACATTACTGCTAAAATCTACAATTTACTGGTTTATTTATACAGTTTATTATGAGAAAGTTGATGTTAATTATAAGGCTCTCTCTTTTACTGAAGTGCAACTGAAAACAAGAGGCAACTTCGCGCGGGAAACGTGTCAAGGTTATGTTCTGCCACACTGCACTCACATACGTAACTACTAAAAGCCTCAAACTATTCCAACTTATCTTCTTAAACACCGAAACTTAACCTAAACACAACACTCAGGTTAGCTAAGCCTGGCAAACGACGGTCGGTAACCACGTCGTTCCATTTTCGAACTATGACATTTTTAAAATTAGTGCCATCCCGAGCAGTTGAAGCGACGCGACGCACCGCCTCTGCCCCGGGGTGCCTGCGGACTGGTACTGCCGGCAGAGGCCGCTGCCCGCGAAATTGGCGCAATTTCGACGCATGCGCGGTGTATTTGCGAACCGGCGGGAGCTCCGGTGGGGTTGCCAGCCGTGTCGCTTTCCCCGGACAACGCTGCAATCGTTTCTTAAGCCTATAAACTTATCGCTTTCCCAAGGCACACAGGAAAACTTGTTAAGTGCATTGACGGAAAGTTTGGATGGGATTCGCTGGGGTACGGATACGAACTTAAATATTATCAAGTATCTTATATAGGTGATGTCTTTGTTCGCTTTTTAATTTCCGTTGTATGTTATGTAACCAAAATTTTGTAACGGTTAGGTACGCTAAGATTTAACAATGGTATTTATTATCCCTCTGTATCTAAGAGTAGTAGTAAAGGACAGCAACAACAACTTAATACTTTACTATAAAGGTCTCTACCCATTACACGGTATCATCTCAGCATGGCCGGACTATGAACATATCAGGCACGGACTACTATGCCCACTAGAACGTTTTCACATCGTTTCATATCTACGCATAAATAAAATGAAGGTAACTTTAGCAACAAGAAAGGCAAACTTAGCCCTAATGTCGCAACAGTAATGCAGCTGCAGTTGCAATCCGGATGTCACCTTAAGACACTGGTGTTCAAAAACATAATAAAACTACTCTAAGCATGAAATCAAGACGAGTGTTCGTAAATACGTAATCAGAGGCCGTCCCGATTTAACTAAGCAATCATGGTAACCCCCCAACGTCCCTGACTTGATAGGGAAACCGAGAAACGTGACGTCAAACTCTCGTTCATAAATAAATGTAGGTTAATCGGACCAAAACAATCCGTTACACTACGTCATAAGGATAAAGATTTAATCCACGAAAGTTGATTAAAATATGATGCAAATATTTATTTTATTACGAGTACATACATACTAGCCTCCGCTCATGACTAAGCTCGCGTAAAATTGGTTAAAAACTTTGAATCCCATTTTTACCCCTAAAAATCTCAAAAATATCCTTACAAGTATTCAAATTTAAAGGAATGGCTGTTTTATAAGATGTACATTCGGGAGTATAGCTAATACCTGGATTCGTTATATGTATACAGCGTGTATTTTTAATATTACCTCAAACCGTAACCAAACGTAGGTTTTAGTACTATGAGCCGATATTGCAAGGTAATTTTAAGTCAGTCTTAACCACTAAAGCGTAATTAATTTTTGAAAATTTATCGAGTAGCAATGTATTGCGTACACTTATTTGACACATGGAAGAAAAGGGTCTAGTATTGTTTAGTTATTATCGTTACGTATTTCCTACATGAGACTGCTTGGCAGCCAAAACCGAATCCTTATTGCGTTTAAACATTTTTTTATGTTAATAATATTAACTAGCCAAATTAAAGGCAAAGAATTCTTATTTGAAAACAATCATGACAATACTTACCATTTTATTACAACGTTGTCTTGCAACGAGCAAATCACATACTTAATGTTTCATCTCATACTACTTTTTTTTTTTTAATTCTTGTGAAATTGCTATGAAACCAATGATTCTACTATTAAATTAGCATTATTTTAAATTACTAAGCACTGTAAAGAAGATAGTAAATAATCAACAATCGGTTGACAAGTCAACGTCAATGCCACACTTCAATCCGATACCTACCACAGAAATAGCTACCTACTTGAATAAAAAGTTTGTTCTAGGAGTGTTCACTTCATTCAAAATTAAAGTAAAGTATTAATACAAACTACCAACCTAAAGATAACTAATTTCAGCAAACTCGACAGACTACGCATTACTGTTTAGGTACTGGCTGGTAAGATATGATTAGGGATTGCAAATATTCGAAACTTTCAGATATTCGAATATTCGACTTTTTCTGACGACATATTCGAATATTCAAATAATTATTCGAATATTCGAATAATTATTCGAATATTATAAAAAATAACAATAGGGACGAGAAATCGGTTTATTATCGTTTTATTCAAAATCTTTTTTCACATATTGCTAAAACTAATGATATTTTACAGAAATCCACTTAATCTAGTCATTTTATCATCCTACTATGAGATGCCCACATTTATAAAAACAAGTAAAACGCCAAAATTAGACGTACCTACTTATTCAATATTTCTAGATAAAACTTTTATTATAAATGCGTCGTTGCGTGAAATAATATAACTTTAACCATCTAGAGACAAACCAAAGAAAGTCTGCAGCGCTAGATTAAAAGTAGTTTTTAAAAATCAGTATGCGACAACACCACAGAAAATGGGTTAAATAGTCTTGATACTTGTGAAATTTCTAAGCGCTGGTGGCCTAGCGGTAAGAGCGTGCGACTTGCAATCCGGAGGTCGCGGGTTCGAACCCCGGCTCGTACCAATGAGTTTTTCGGAACTTATGTACGAAATATCATTTGATATTTACCAGTCGCTTTTCGGTGAAGGAAAACATCGTGAGGAAACCGGACTAATCCCAATACGGGCCTAGTTTACCCTCTGGGTTGGAAGGTCAGATGGCAGTCGCTTTCGTAAAAACTAGTGCCCACGCCAATTACTAGGATTAGTTGCCAAGCGGACCCCAGGCTCCCATGAGCCGTGGCAAAATGCCGGGACAACGCGAGGAAGATGATGATACTTGTGAAATTTCTACCATATTTACCGTCTATGAAAAAATTAAGCTGTATGCACAGCTTAATTTTTATGGTAAAATAAATTTCATTCCAACAATAGATGTCACTATTAATATGTAGACATATACTAATATTGATAAATAATATTGGGAGAATGTGACATTTGGCTTCATCAAAATTAATAAGCTTTTGTAATATCCGCGACGGCGGTAAATAGGTACAGAGGGCCTACCGCGAACACCGAAGTTCTCAATATGCGAGCATCTTTCTCTTTTACTCCCATTAAGGCGTAATTAGATTGACAGAGAAATTGCCCGCAATTTGCGAACTAAAGTTTTCGGAAAAACGAAATAAACCATTAAAACAATAAACATATATTAAAAATTAATTTTAGCTTTAACTAGTAGGTACCCATGCCGTGAGCATAAGCATGGAGGTTGTGGGTTCGAGCTCAAAACCCGGCTAGACCAATATTATATTATCTAAGTAGGTACATATGGTGATTTATTAAGATGTTTCATTCCACTTACCCGTCATCAACTCCAAATTTTGTAAACATTGTCGTTTTTCAGCTTGAATCGCCTCGTGCTGACTTTTTACAAGTGTAAAATTATTCGTCATGCGGAAAAGTAACTCCCGCACGCCGGTTTTGTAAGGTTTCACCATGTTTATTCCGTTCATCACAAAACACAATGAATATTTAAACGATTTTGACAAACACATACCATAGTGCATGACGTTTACTGACTGCTTAAAAAACATTGTCATATGTAGTTTTTTAATTCAATGTCAAATTATTGCGCTGCAGACTTTCTTTGGTTTGTCTCTAAACACCTAGGTATGTAAGATATATTTTTAGTAGGTAATTATTTTCCGATTTAAATTAACTTGTAGTCACTCAGAGGCCTGTAAAAAGGCCTTTAGTTCCATTGTATTTTGAATTTTTATTGACTTTATTTGTTTTGGCAAGTTTTTATTCCTAATTAATGGTCGGCTAATTATATAATATTGTAATATTTAAGGGAAAAAGTTAGTTGACTACTGGGTGGATTATTCGTCAGCTAAAGGTGCATTGTTAGATTACCTAGTTGGGCAGGTTTGGTGTATGATCAAATTGGAGAATTGCGATAAGTGGCAAGGTTTAGACTTCAAAAATTCGCTTAACGTACGCTTGTACTTAATAAACTGACTCTTTAACTTAAAACTTATGCACCGTAAAAATAACATCCTTTTTGATTTCGTCTTCTTTGAAATTGAGTTACGTTTCACTGTATTCACGAAGTCTATCAAGAGGAATGTATTACTGTAGTAAAACTATTATTTCCTTCGTGTTTGGGTACCTACCGTTCCTCATTCACTGTAAATACCCGGAAAACACACAGAAACTGTAACTACAGCGGATGAAAAGGATTTTTTATAGTAATAAAAAATATTCGAATATTCGAAACCTGAGCGGCCGAATATTCGAATATCAAAACAGGTCGGATATTCGACAAATTCGAATATTCGAATGTTCGAATTGCAAGCCCTAGATATGATGCTATAAGCACAAAAAAGAAAATAATTTGTTTTGACGTAGATTGTCTTGTAAATCGGTGTCGATAACTTCCGCACACCATTCCAAGACCATCAATATTAGTTCTCAGGAACTAGCTGAAATGATTTTAATTTATGGCGAAACTGGACGAAGTGGGCGGCGAGCCATAGCTTTACAGGCAGCGATTTCCAGATAGTAGGGTACGTTTACAAAGTTATACCAAACTCAATGTCGGCTATTATTGACAGCAGTTAAAAATTCTGTTATCAGTTGTGACGTCACGCCAGTAAGGCAAAGTAGCGATACATTACGTGCTGAATTATTTTGTATGGAAAAAAAAAAAAATAGTTAACGAGTTTTTTTCTTGCAATATCGGTTCATAGCACGAACGCCTACGTCTGGTTAAAATTTGAGGTAATATTAAAAATACACGCTGTATACCTAACTACGGGTATATATTTTATTCATTTAATAAGCCTTGATATCTCATATACCTACCTACCAAAGTTTCGTTCAAAAATAGGGTCCTGTATCCTATTTTTTGCAACCGACGCCGTGTGTCCGTACCTCTTACCCTACCCTTATGATTTATCCTGACCGGGACGTTATATGCTTCATTGGTCGAATAATGCTGTAAGTGGAAGTAAAACCTTAGGTGAATGTGACATTGTCCTCCTGAGCACTTATTTTGGGCGAAAAACAAATGCTCTTTCTTAACGCCGCGTATTGTTTTGAATATTCGGCTTAAGTGTTGTCCTAATCAGTGTCCTAATTGAGATTATTATGCGCGAAGTGGGTCGTTGAGCGATTGGTTGTTGTTGTTTTCTTTCTGTCCACGTTTCACAGGTCAAAAATATCACGATCGTCATTTTCACCTGTATACAAATGTATTCAGGCGTTACGTATCTAATAAAGATATCAAAGCCGTAACTGTCATTTTGTCTCATAATGATTGTAATAAATAGATCAATTAATTATACACATGGAATCATTAATGAGTTAAATTTAAACAGCGGGTAGGTTCCTATAGGTACCTATTAGGTATGCGTTTTTCGTGGGTGTGTAATGTTTTATATTATTATATTAGACAAAACCTATTTTCTTAACAATAACTGTAGCTTTTAACTCCTACTAAATTCACACAAGAATAATAATATTTTATGCAACCGTTGTTTAAGAGAGGTCAAAAAAGGCGAGTGGCGTGAGTAACAATTTGAGGCGAAGCCGAAAATTGTTAATAAAGAGGCCACGAGTATTTTTTGACTCAGTTAAACAACGTTGCATACAATACTTTTTCTACGACCAGGCACTTTGAAAAAAAATTGTAAATTTAACAAATAATTTTAATTCAAGAAGTAGCAAAAATGGAGGGTACGGGCGGGAAAAGAATGAATGAATCAATGAAATTAAAAAAAAAAACATGTCTATGGTTCACTTATTTGTCAGAGATGTCATTTAAAATAAGGTTGGCAACAGTGTATTTCATTCAATATTTTTTAAGTGGTCATTACACGAAGTATCGTAAAATCGCCAAAAAGATACTGCGTGTATGCACAAATTCTTTTTTGGGGAATAGACTAGAGACTTGTCTTGACAACTATAAGGTAGGGTTTTAAAGGTGTGTGCACGACCCTTTAAATGACAAATAAAAGTACGGGAGTAGTCAGAATATTTCCAAGAGAAAGAAATCATACATAGGTATATAATTTAATTTGTTAGTTAAATTCCACGTGCAAACTTAATTAATAATAGCCGTTTACAAGTCATTTGTCGTTAATCGTTATAAATTCTAGCTTACCTAATTTTGAATAAGTTTGAATCAGACTATCAGAGAATAATCTATCTGTACCTAAGCGTAAGGTTTAAGGTTAACTTTTCAATTAGTAAATGTATATTCTGATCCAATTTAGATAACATAATTTTTTTGTTTACTCAACAACGACATAAGTGGGTTCTGTCATAACCCCACAGTTGTTGTTTCGCGTTGAAATGTAAACATATCCGTCGATGCCCCAATACTGTCCATACGAGTTCCTGATGATCCAGTATGATTCACCGTCTTTTTCTCCGTAACCAACCAAGGTCACTTCATGGTTCAGATCATCTGCTGAGGATTTACTGGAATAAAATTTATTTATATAATATTATTAACTTTGAATAAATTTAATTTATTTCAGTTTATACAATTCTATTTGATTCCGAACCAAAACCAAAAATTTGAGGATTATAATGATATGCGTAAAACGGGTATGCGTCATTAATTGAAATTAAACTCGCAAACTGAGATGTATTAATATGTACTAATTCATTAGATGTTACCACTTAGTGTCGTATAAAATTCCTCCATCGTAATGCATGAAAGCATCTTCAGCGTCAAGGGAAACCGACAAAGGCCCGTGATTTATAAGTGCAATCTGTAAAATTAATAAAACAATTAATTAACATTTTGTATAAAAATGAAATAAATGATAGAAGTAATTGATAATTAGGTAACATAAAAAGATGCTTCAAACGACGGGTTTGTAATGTTTTAAATATAAAAACATATTTTCATTTTGCATACAAACGGCTTGCATAATTTCATTTGATCAATTTGCATAAAAAATAAATGCATCAAAATATTTTTTTCCTAAAGTCCTAAAGTATACCTATGTGCATAACGTTTAGTTGTATAGCCAACTATCGGTATAATAGTCAAAATATAACAAGTTTATGTTTACAAATTCAGTTAGGCCCCGCCAAAAACCTGACGAAGCACCGCGTTGCGGAGCTTCTACTTCCACTTTCAGTGAAAAGAGACAACTAACAAACCTACCTCGGTAAAGCGCTGGTAATTTTATACTTGCAAATCTTATGTACCTATACAATATAAGATATATTTTAGACTTTAATCATAATGAGCAATGTAGGTACTTATGCTATGACATAACAGTAGACATTAGTCAAAATAAACGATATGACATGACATGAAAAATTAGTAAAATTACATTTGAACATTATGCTTTTGTATTTTGTTTTATGCAAATCGTTCATTATGCATTTTTAATGTCTAATACTTGAAATTATGCATTTCGTTTATATAAAAATTTAACCACCTTCAAACATATTCGTTGCTAGCTAGCGCTAGCACATATAAATGGGATAATGATTTATTTTATTTTATCCTTTTAGAAGTCAGTTTTCTTTTTTTTAAGTTTATTCAAACTACAATTAATTATAGTAGAAAAATAAAAATATACACCACAAACCATATCTAAATAATAATAAAATTGTCAAAATGAGCGAGTGTGTTTAAAATACCTCATTAATAAATAAAGTTTCATTCCATGACACCACAAAAAAGGATTCATCTTAGTATTCCCTTACCTTCAGAGCTTGTTCACTTAATGGAGTCACATCAGTCCAACCACGAATTTTGTAAGTGGTTGTCATGTTTTGGATGTTACAATACCCGTCCTGTAACACATTTCAGTTAACCTTAATATTTTTTATATATTTAAATACGATATTATTTGTTATTGAAACAAAAGAAAACTTTATACAAATACCAATTTAATTTAATTTACGCAAAACGTATAACTTCACATCAAATCAGGATCGGGTTTCACGCTGATAGTTTTTAAATGTATAGATCTAAAATAAATGCTGGTAACAAAACAGTTTTAACCTTATCTATCTGTTACCTCTTTAGGTTTAAACTGCTGAAGCAATTTAGATGAAATTTAATATGAAGTTAAATGAGCCCCAACAACAGCATTGGATAGTTTTCATAACATACAGTATCACTCTAGTAGCTATTATATTTGATATGTTAAAACACCATTGGAGTATTTTTTGTAATCTCGCCTTTAACTAAAGTATTTACTAAAGGATGACTCACGTTAGACCGGGCCGTGTCCGGGCCGGAGCTTCCGGAACTACGTTTTCTATGGAAAGCATCACGTGATCACCGTCATCTGTCATAGAAAAGTAAGCCCGGAAGTTCCGGCCCGGTCTAATTAACGCTCTTGCTCCCTCTAACGCATTAATGCGTTAGAGGGAGCAAGTGATATTGCTATCTCATTCTACCGCATGGCTGCGTCCCTTGGAGTGGCCGGCGTTGGCCCATCGTGTAGAGGAGCCATAACGTGAGTTTACTCGTATCTACTTATATTTACCTGTTTGCTATATGGTCCATATTCCGCTACCGTAGGCAAGCCATGCTTCATTATCCATTTATAGGCAGAAATATCATCTCCACCATCACAGCCAGAATTTCCCATTCTAAATGAAAATAATAATGGTTATTTAGTTAATTGTACTTACTTCCTTTATCTACTTTTTGGATTTTTAAGCCTTGTTTGATCTCATGCTGCTACCCGCAAATGGTCTTTGGGGACCTTTCCTAACTTTTTTCAATTGAATTTACAGACCTTATAAATAATGTAAGATGTACTTAATACCTACAGCTCAGCGACATAAATTCCATTAAGTTGTATCTTATTTTTTTAAAGTTTTTATACATAAACAAATATATTTACCCCCAAGAACAATCCAAAAGAGCCTGATTACTTAGCGATATCAGCATGCCACCATTGCTCCTTGCCAAGGCTCCTTCGACAGCAGCGGTCGTGCCAAAAGTCCAACATGAGCCGCAACTATCTTGATCTAGGTCATAATTTTGTTTATTAGTAGGTGTTGGCAATCATAATCCCAATATCGAAATCAGGATGTTATGGGCTAGCCAAAACAAACAATAAACAACCTTTTAAAATATCCATACAGTACTCGTTGGGAAATCTTAAACAAGACCTAAATTGTAGGTATAATTGAATTATTCATTCATTCATTCATTCGTTCACAAGGACTAGACACTTTTTTATCGAGATATTTCAAAAATCGACACAAGAAGGTCGTAATTTCAAACCTTCTCGATGCTCAATAGTTTTAGGAGAAAAATACGAAAATGGACATTGTTTTGGACATTGTCGAGTTAAATTAAAATAAAACCGGCCAAGTGTGAGTCGGACTCGCGTTCCAAGGGTTCCGTACATTAAGTCCGACTCACGCTTGACTGCACATTTCTAATAGGTCTTCCTGTCATCTATAGGTAAAGAACTATTTTGTGTATTTTTTTTTTCAAAATTTTAGACCTAGTATTTTCGGAGATAAGGGGGGGAATGGTAATTTTTTGCCTATTTTCTTTTAATCCTAAAATTAAAAAATATATAGATTTGAGATCCTTACAATGAGCTTTTTTATTTGATATGTAACATGATATAGGTACATAGTTTGAAAAACTTTTTTTTTTAATTTTCTCATTTAACCCCAATAAATGGCCTCCATATTTAAAATTCATTTATTTATGTTACACATCCATCTTTGGGTCACAAACTTACATATGTGTGCCAAATTTAAACTTAATTGGTCCAGTAGTTTCGGAGAAAATAGGCTGTGACAGACGGACGGACAGACAGACTGATACACGAGTGATCCTATTAGGGTTCCGTTTTTTCCTTTTGAGGTCCGGACCCCTAAAAAGTATAATAGTTTAATGTACATAGACAGATGTAGTAAGCAACTTACCTAGAACCGGACCAACGACTCCTTCAAGCCTTAAATCGTAGTGCGATGGCAACGTTTCCGATATTTTCTTAATTTCTTCGTGTGAATATGGGAATCGTATGTTGCCAACTGATCTTGGTTTATCTCTGCGTAATCCTTTGTATCGTTTCAGTTCCTTTTTTGTACGATCAGACATTTTGTTCAACGCTAACGTGTAACTCAAATTTTTGCGATTTGTCTCCTTAACCAATCTAGTAACATCAAACATAAATCAAAAATCTTAGCTGTGTAAGAGTTTGCAGGATGATCAATATTCATTTATACACTATAGAAAATAGTTCAAACGACTAAAGTAACCACTGAAATTGAATATTCAAGTCCTATAAATGACAATAATTTTGGTGAGTAAACTATGCAAAAAAGAGTCGAAATTTGTGTTGTTTATAAACGTTTCTAAACTATTACGTTGCTTGATAAAGGGTTAATAGATTTTATGTTACATCTTATAAACATCGAATACATTGGTATCGAAGATATTATTTACATGTTGTAATAAAAAAAATGTCTATATCTAACCTCCATTTTTTATGAAATATACTTTTTCTCATTTCGTGTTCTGCCTGGTGGGTGTACTGCTTGTTAAATTTCTGCTTATATCTGTAAGAACACACACTTGTTATTTAATTGTCAATCGTATGTAATTAAATAAATTAATTAACAAGTAATTGTACATTAAAAAAGAAATAAACTAACTTAACTAAATAAAACTAAATTAAAACTAAAAACTAATAAAGTGAGGTCGACGAATTAGGACACCACGGGTTATCCTGCCAAAAAAGTGCAGGCCGCTTTTCAAGACACGCTGCTCTGAATGACATAATCCGCCGGTCTCTTGCATCCGTCAACGTGCCAACTCTACTGGAACCAACTGGCATAGCCAGAGACGACGGCAAGAGACCGGACGGTATGTCCTTGGTTCCTTGGGGTTTGGGAAGGGTGCTAGTGTGGGACGCCACCTGTGTAGACACACTGGCCCCTTCCCACCTCACCGGAACCAGTAACCAAGCTGGTGCGGCGGCTAAAGCGGCCGAAAAGCTTAAAACGCATAAGTACAGGGGTCTCGGCCCCGAGTATATTTTTATGCCATTTGAGGTTGAGACCCTTGGCCCGTGGGGGTCCTAGTGCCCTACAACTTTATAAAGATCTGGCAAAAAGACTGATCGACCTCACTGGTGACCAAAGAGCTGGAAGCTTTCTCGCGCAGCGTATTAGCCTCGCTATACAGCGGGGAAATGCTGCCAGCGTTCTCGGCACCATGCCAAAGGGGTCCAATTTTTTAGATTTATTTTAATTTTATTTAGTATTAGTTTATTTAATTTAATTTAAATTGACCTTTTTCAAACAGCTTCAATGTATAAACTTGTAACAAATACTTAATACAAACGCATAACCATAACACTTACGCAGCAAAAGCTTCATCAAATTCTTTTTTTTCTTCTGCTGTCATTGATTCAATATGATTGGAATTAGGTAATTTTTCGTTATCGTCATCGTTACCATTTTCTTTACATGTATCTGAAAATAAGTAATCATAATAATTTAATTTCTATGTTTGTTAATGAAACTGAACTAAAACAAAAACTCAGCCTTCTCCGAGACCACGACAACGACGTCCTCGAAACGTCGGAGGTAAATTTTAAAACTTAAATACGCGATTAAGTCCCGTTTTACAATTTAATAATGTGTAACAATCGTGAAAGTTTAAATCGGTGTTATAACTATATTATATTATTATTGTATTTTACACAAGGGTTATTTGTAAATGATTTATTTCTTGCATTTTGAATGACTATGTAAAAGTATCGTATGTCGCATACTGTACTTCAAGTGTTTTCATAATAACTATATACATTTCAATTTTACGAATGACTTGATAAATGAAAATAACAAATTAAAATATTCATTTCAAGTATTAATAATCTATTGTATTTTTATTTAATTTACCAGTTACTTTGGTTGTGCAACATACTCGTTTGTTAACGAAGTTATAAAATAATATTATGATTATGTACTTTCCTTTTTTTTTACCAAATTTGTAAGGAAATCTGGTAACAAAAAAGGAATGTTTCTTAGAAACTTTCTGGGATATTTTGGAAAATGTGGTGGAAGTTGTTCAGCTTCATGTATTTTACCAGCATACCAATTTTTAAAGAAATCTAAGATGTGATCGAAATGTACAAACTTTTTGAGAATTGCTCACTTACAATTTTTGAATAGGAAGAATACTCCTTTAATAACTTCGGGGGAAAATTTGAAATAATCGACGATCTGATGGTCCTTGAGATAGCCATGGCGAGTGTCGCTCGTACGTGTTTCGTACCTTAAAAACATATCAAATATCAATTTATTAAAAACTTTTTAATTTTTATGTGCTCTTTATAGAGAATTTATTTCATTTATTGGTGGATTTTATATATGTGCAATACGAATTGAACATGCAAAATTAAGCTCAGATGGGATTGCAATCGTTAAAAAGTTAACTTTCTTCTTTATGTTATGCACGTTACGAACTCCTATGTCAAAATATAATTTTCATCCGACAAAGAAGAATAGCGGCGTTTACCACGCCCACTGCATGCCAAAGAAAAATAAGAAAATGGCAAATCTTCGGTTTTTTTAGAACGACAGAAAATGAAGTAATTAAAGTGGTTTACCTGACTGGAACCCAAGCTTTAGCGGAATGGTTATAATAGGCCCACAATTCTTCATTTGTCACCTCATTTTCACCATAACTTCCAGTAAACTTGACACATTCCATGCCCTTCATATTTTCTTTTCCTTTAACAATAATATCCAAAGTTATAAGCTGCGGTTAAAGGTCAAGTAATGTATCTTAACTCATATTTAAAATTCGAAAAAGAAAAAGACCGCAGTTTTGAAAAAAAATGATACATTACACAGGTATATTTACTCGTATGTAAAAAAAAATATTGACATGATATGCATATTAGTAGAACCAAAATTAGATACATTTTTACATTTAATACAGGTAATAAAAATAAAAACATACACATTCGCATTCAAACTGTACCAGCGTCACTAATTAAGTATTGCGGTAAGTACAGCAATGCCTAGTTGGCAGTAGGCAATTTTGCGGTGCAAAATTTATTTACTTAAGAATATGATTAAACGCTCTTACCAACTTCTTCTAAGTTACTGGTTATTGGGAGAAAATCTATAGGTTCTTCTAGTTCATCTGGATCAGTATCTGAATCCTTAACCCGATAACAAACCTTCTCGTTTGTTTCTTCTTCAGTAGTTTCAGGATGAATCTGTGGAATGAAATCTAAAGTTCTAGAGCTATTTACATAATTTACTTTGATACACGGCCCAATTCGAGCTTTAAGATACGTCAGTTATTAGATCTAGAAAAGATATGGATTAGATATGTCAGTGTCAAATGTGACATTTCTTCAAACAATAACGTCACTTTTGACACTGACATATCTAATCCATATCTTTTCTAGATCTATTAACTGACGTATCTTAAAGTTCGAATTGGGCCGAGTCAAATAAGCGAACAAATCATATAGACAAGCAAACTGCATTGAATATGATACTTGTATACAGATTACGGAATTATTATAATTTTAAGTATGCCTAAGTTGACGTTGCATTGTATCACCACTCTTTTAGTCTTTTAACTTTTTGCCACCATGTCAATAAAGTAATAATGTGTCATCAACGCCATGTCAAACATTGCTATTAAAGAACCCCTAAGTATTATTTTTGTTGGCCTCGTAGCGACTCAGTATCAGACATGTGTTACTATAGATCAATAGGATTAAAATTGCTTTACATCAATTTGTTGTATGGTGGGCGTTCGACGGGTTAAGGGAGTCAGAGTATGTTCATATCAGTTTGAACTCCTCACCCGTCACTGTAAAAACATTCAAATACTCATATAAGTAATTTTTATTGCACACCTTACTAACAGAAAACATATTTAGGGCGCCTGTACACGGTGCCATGCCGCCGCAGCGCCGCCGCCGCGCCGCCGCCGCACCTTCGCGCTATGTACACGAGACGTCTCGTGTACATAGCGCGGAGGTGCGGCGGCGGTGCGGCGGCGGTGCGGTGTCGGCGCGGAGGCGGTACCGTGTACACGAGCCCGTGCGGCGGCGGCGCGGTATCGGCGCGGAGGCGGCACCGTGTACACGCGCCCTTAGAGAGAAAATAATCAGGCAACAGGGCGGTCTTAACTATATTTTCCAGACGCAATTTGGGTAGCCTTTGTGGAACTTTTTTATTTACCTCATAATCGAGTTTGTAACCCTCCTCGATTTTTGGTATTCTTATTTGTGTGACTGCTCCATCGTTGGCATCGAGTCTAGAGAGACTATTAAACCGCCTGAAAAAAAAACAGTTATCACAAACGGAGCCCGATTCAGAGTAGAGGGCCTACCGCGCATACCGATGTTCGCAAATTGCGGCATCTTTCTCTTTTACTCCAATTAAGGTGTAGTTAGAGTTACAGATAAAGATGCCCGCAACTTCGGCGTTCGCGGTGAGCGTGCATCTCACGCATGGCTTTTAATTCAACTCGTTTCGCAAGCACCTAACAGGGAAAATTAAAATTAGGTAAAATCCGTAACAAGTTGTTAAATCTCCTAGTTAACAGAGTTTAGCTCATGTATAATTATTATTAGGAAGCTGAAATTCAGTAGTTCCTAAAATAAAATCATCAAGACATCTTAAAATAAAAATAGACAAAAAAATTTAAGGTACGGTACCCCTGCGGGTACTGTATGCGTTAAAATGCTGATTCCAATGTGTACTGACATTTGACGTATCACGTATGCAAGCGATATTACAACTATTTATCGGAAATCGGGCATGCGACTGTTGTGCCAGTTGTCAGCGTTACACTGAAAGAAATTAAAAGGTCTTACCAATATTTAAAATGTTCAGTCCAACCCGATGTCAAGTACAGTTTTGTTGCTTCTATGCTGTATCTGGTGGGCCATTCTAGAGGCGGGTACTCGTCGTTTTTAATTGGCACTGTTTAAAAATATAACAAATATTTCATTTCGTAAGGAATCATTAGAAAACGCCATTTACTTATAGTATAAAAATGATGAGTTTATGATGAACACGGAAATTGGGAAAATCACGCATAATATCAAAACATATTTTTTTTTACTGTTCATAATGGTTGCCCTAATAAAATCTAAGTATAAAATTAATTTTCATAGTGCATTTTTCTGGTCAAGTTTTTGGAACAACAAAACATGAAAAAGATTAAACATGAAATAAATTAACATAATATGTTTATTTTTTGTACCGTTTTTGCCAGAAACCGCGTATGTCAGACAAAACAAAATAGGCGTTTTCACAATCATATTTATCCGGTTGTGAACAAGCCTCTCCAGTGTCAATATTTATATATGCTGTCGACAGTTTTATCAAATTACTATATTATAATTAATGGTTTTTTGATAAAAATACCTATATTACCCAATCAATAACGTTTATGTACTAATTATATATTGTTTTAATTACCTGTTCATTATTTTAATGTGAAATTCTCGTTATTACAATTGAGATAAGCTTTTCAATATTACATTTAATGTGATTAGATTGATTAGGTATATAACATGTATAGAAATGTATATATATACAGTTTAAAAATAATAATCTGACAGTAAGCTTAGTAGTAGTAAGAAGCTTTCTCATTATTTACTTAATTCGATTAAAATTAAGTAATCAACAGTATAATTTGTTTTGGTCGCCATCACCCTAGCAGCAACCAATTGTTGACAAATAATTCAGAACAATTAATTAGTGACTACCTACTAACTAACGTATCAATGAACCATATTATTATTTAAACATTGATATAGTATAAAGAACTGGATACCCAATCAGCCGCCAAAAATGGCCCCACAAAAGTGATGTCAAAACAGATCATGCATTACTTTTTCGTTTAGTCTTGTTTGAAACGCTCAAATGTGAAGTTGTCAACAATTACGAAATGTGCCGTTAAAATATGTAAAAATAACAATGATAAAACAAGGAAAAAGGATGGAATGTATTTCTTTCGGTTAGTTCTTTGGATAGCATTACATAATTTATGTAATCTGGTGGTAATTATATGGTTTTGAATAAATTAATTTGTTAGTATCAAACAAGGGATGTCAAGGAACAAAAATCTAATGAGTCAATGTGAGGTCAATATTTTTTTATATTTTTATATGGAATTCATAAGGAATAATATTATGTTTAAATTCAAGATTTCCAAGAAAACCTATGCCACGTGCAAAGTGCACTGCTATTTAATTATAGCAAGAGATAGGGGTGATGCAGTTTTAAACAAGGCAAAACGGCACTTGTGTGTTCGGCCCATTTCCCTGTTTCCGACATATACACCACCAATAAGGGCTTATATCGACTAACTGTAAATGCTAAACCTGTCTGAACACAGTGACAACCACAGGATTTTTTTTTGTAAAGACTTAGATTAGACTTAGAGGTAGACTTTATAAAAAAAATCCAATCAGTACCTAAATGTCCCCGTGCACCCGTGCTATGAGTAAATCTTAAATACACAGTTATTTAATAAGTAGAATTTATTTCAAGGAAATTCGTATTTAAGAACGTATACCTACTTACGAATTAAAAAAATAATTTGTTTGAATTTGAACCACGAATTAATTTTATTTGAGCTCTCGATTAAATTAAATTTGTTTTATTTATTACTTCAATTGGTTTTCCTGTAATACATACAGGGTTGGGCAAAATACTGGCTTCCACGTATTTGAAATACAAATTACAAAATACATTTTTAAAAGTATTTGAAATACAAAATACAAACTACTTTGGTGACGGGTATTTGAAATACAAAATACAAATTACAGTGTTTAAAATAATGTATTTCAATTACAAAATATACCTTTATTTATGTTTTTGTTTAGCATTTAGTTTTAACGTTAACGAATATCCTTTCATATAAACTTATAGGGTCATTGCGCTAGTTTTCGTCCAACTCTAGTTTACGTCCACTTGACGAAATTTGAATATATACCTACATTCCTGCACAAATTTGGACTGATTTCAATCCTTATGTCTAAGGCGTCTAAGCAATATATCTGTCTACATATAACAATGATATTTCGCAAAAAGGAAGCGCTGGTGGCCTAGCGGTAAGAGCGTGCGACTTGCAATCCGGAGGTCGCGAGTTCGAACCCCGGCTCGAACCAATGAGTTTTTCGGAACTATGTACGAAATATCATTTGATATTTACCAGTCGCTTTTCGGTGAAGGAAAACATCGTGAGGAAACCGGACTAATTCCAATTACGGCCCTAGTTTACCCTCTGGGTTGGAAGGTCAGATGGCAGTCGCTATCGTAAAAACTAGTGCCAACGCCAATTACTGGGATTAGTTTCCAAGCGGACCCCAGGCTCCCATGAGCCGTGGCAAAATGCCGGGACAACGCGACGAAGATGAAGATTTCGCAAAAAGTAGTAAATTAAAAATGAAATATATATTTGATAATCCGTCAAGTCGTCGAAAACTAGTGCATGGACGGAAACTACTGCAATGACCCTATCCCCTAGATTTAAACGAAAAGTTCCACGCAGAAGTTGACCTAATATAAATCCAGTATCCAGCCAATGAAAATTGTATCTCGGCTGGATCGGAGGTTCGCGGTCGGCTCACAGCTTGTGCGAGAGATTAGACATTTTAGGATTATAGAATTTAATAAAATGTATTTATAGAAATGTATTTTGAAGCTTGAAGTATTTGAAATACAAAATACTAAATACATGTGAGTGCAGTATTTGAAATACCAAATACAAAATACTTTTGAGGTAGTATTTGAAATACAAATACAAAATACTAATTTGTATTTCAAATACGTATTTCAAATACATGTAATTGAAATACTGCCCAACCCTGAATACATACATATTAAAGTGTACCAAAGTGACTCCATTCGTTCATTATTCTCGTTTGACGTTGTTTGACGTAAATACGTTACGTTTAGTGCCATCGGACTAAATTTATTAACAGTGTTGGTACTTATGTTTGCAAATTTGACACTTAATGCTTACGACATTAAGCTCTTTTCTGTACGAAACATTTATCTTGACTCAAAATTTACGTAAGCGTTTTTATCATCAATGCAAATGGTGCGAAACGTCATTGGGATCCACATTTGTTGACGTTTTTGTTCTGCTTTGTGTGTCTATTTCTTTTATATTAAGTCAGTGTATTTAAAAGTTTTTTAAATGTATAGAATTAGAATATACTCGTAGTTGATTACCTATATACGCGATAACATATTTTTAGAAAATTTGGAAAATAATGCGTATATTAAAAACCGGCCAAGTGCGAGTCGGACTCGCGCACGGAGGGTTCCGCACCATCAACAAAAAATAGAGAAAAACAAGCAAAAAAACGGTCACCCATCCAAGTACTGACCCCGCCCGACGTTGCTTAACTTCGGTCAAAAATCACGTTTGTTGTATGGGAGCCCCACTTAAATCTTTATTTTATTCTGTTTTTAGTATTTGTTGTTATAGCGACAACAGAAATACATCATCTGTGAAAATTTCAACTGTCTAGCTATCACGGTTCGTGAGATACAGCCTGGTGACAGACGGACGGACGGACGGACGGACGGACGGACGGACGGACAGCGGAGTCTTAGTAATAGGGTCCCGTTTTTACCCTTTGGGTACGGAACCCTAAAAAAGATCTTAAAAGGGATAAATCGATTGTTTCAACCTCAAAGTAAGTATGTGCCTCTGACTGACTGGTAGTAATTTATAGTTTTATATATAGGTATAGTACCTAACTAAAATGAGTCGATGA
Organism: Cydia amplana; assembly: GCF_948474715.1. Classification (NCBI taxonomy): domain Eukaryota; kingdom Metazoa; phylum Arthropoda; class Insecta; order Lepidoptera; family Tortricidae; genus Cydia; species Cydia amplana. The sequence goes on along the minus strand of NC_086074.1, from coordinate 15,528,325 downwards.
AAAGGACCGATGGTGATGACTTGATGACCTACCGAATTGTATAATATATAGTTCTCTAATGCTTATTACACGATTGTACATACATTTTACACAAGTTAGAAATACAGATAAATAAACATTAATATTCATACTAATAAAACGTTTTTCAACCCGTGAATCGTTACCAGGTTGTTCAATATTGGTTCTCTTCTTAATTTTCTCCAGGACATTGCCAGTCGATCTTGATTTATGTCCGCTCGTTTCGAGGTTTTGGGGGATTTTATCCATTTTCGACCTGCAAAACATTGATAATTTTATTTATCACAGAGTATAAATTAATTAAGGTAAGCATATCTATTTTAGGTTAAGTGGTTTAAGTTTAAGCGATCTATTAAGAAAACGAATCTAAACCGCTCTATTATTTTAGCCATTTTGTTAATAAAATTAATTGTTTGTTAATATTTCAGGCAAGGTAACAATCATTTTCAAAAGGGTATTTTGACATACTTCGAAAAGATTATTTTACATACTTCGAAATGTCATTAATAAGTCCTTCACCATGGTTAGTCTTAATCGTTTCATCTATTATTGACTCTATCAAATCGCTTTCGGTATTTTCACTAGTCCAAATGCCTGCGTTCTTACATGTGTCTGAAAATAAACAATTATTGACTTTCTACAAAACTTGCATCATGTCAAAAGGTTTTAATATTCGTTTTCCAGTGACCCTATCCAATGTGTAAATATTCGACTAAATATGTAATATGTCTACGTAACTTTAAACTCTGCTTCCCTCTCTTGCACGCACAGCTTTACTAGGTTTTAAACCGTTTCAAATGCGCTTGAACGGCCCCTCCGCCACAGAATAAGTAAATAATAGTATTATCATACGTACCACCCTGCCCCGACTCGCATTACCTCGCCCCGCGACATGAATCTGGCGGACTCCAGGCCCCTATTTCACCACGCCGACATTTGTCAGTGACATATGTCGAGTGACAATTGTCAAGTGACAGGTGACAAGTGACAACTTCGTAAACTGTTTTTGTATAGAAGTGCTTATAAACATGACAGGCATTTAGTTACAATTGTCCATCTTTCATTTGATTTTGATGTATGGCGTGTCCGCCCCGTGCCTCCGCTCCCATGCCGCGAAGAAGCGCCCCTTTACAGCAAATTTACAAAATAATTGTAGGTATTTTGAAACTTACACTTTTTATATATGTTGAAAACTTCTCTATTGACGATGGTTTTAAAGTTGAAATAGTCGTAGATCACATGATCGTTAAGAATCCCATGTTTAGTGTCATTCGATCGCCGTTTGTATCTGAAATATGATTCAATTTACGCGTGTATTATTTACCTACAAGCGTTTTAATCCTAAACAAAACGATACAAAAATTTTACAGATACCTGATAGGAACCCAAATTTTGCTTGCGTTATTACTGTAAGCCCATAATATATTTTTATCAATTTTCTTGGTTTTTTCAGTAAACTTCACACAACGCACGCCCTTTATAGTTTCGTAACCTGAAAGATTGCACTTTATTTTATTTTTTAATAGCGACTCGCCCCGTCTTCGCACGGGTCAACAAATTATACAAAACCTTCCTCTTGAATCAGTCTATCTATTAAAAAAACCGAATCAAAATCCGTTGCGTAGTTTTTTTTATACTATGTGATTCAATATGGGACTTTCCCAATCCCATATTGTCCCAATCGAGGTGAAACAGACACGCCCATTTCTGAATTAAAGTGACATTTTGATTTTGATTTTGGCATTAATGGATGGATTTAACCAGTAGTTGTTTATTCTTACCAGTTGCTTTGAAGTCATTAAAGGACTGCAACCATTTATTAATTCTAACGGGTTTATTGCGAGTTCCAGTCTCTTTGTCACAACTAGTTTTGTTTTTTTTATACCAGATCTGAAAAAAAGTCAATCGAGTTCAAGGTTATTGTTGTTTGTTAGATTTTATGAAAAAACCGGCCAAGTGAGAGTCGGACTCGCGCACGGAGGGTTCCGCACCATCAACAAAAAATAGAGTAAAACAAGCAAAAAAACGGTCACCCATCCAAGTACTGACCCCGCCCGACGTTGCTTAACTTCGGTCAAAAATCACGTTTGTTGTTTGGGAGCCCCACTTAAATCTTTATTTTATTCTGTTTTTAGTATTTGTTGTTATAGCGGCAACAGAAATACATCATCTGTGAAAATTTCAAGTATCTAGCTATCACGGTTCGTGAGATACAGCCTGGTGACAGACGGACGGACGGACGGACGGACAGCGGAGTCTTAGTAATAGGGTCCCGTTTTACCCTTTGGGTACGGAACCCTAAAAAACAATTTGACAAGGAATCCCTTAAAAGGCACACAATAACGAACCAAGGAGTACTTATATATAAAGACTAAAAAGTATTTTCTAACTTCGCTTAGTCTCGACTTAACCGCTTGCTAGGTACTACGAAAAGCAAGTACTAATGAGAGATTTTTTGCAAACGAGTGTTTATCTTTAAAAAGTTCTAGTTGCCAGTCAGCGATTAATAACAATGCATCTCATTTTTAAACGGGGAAGCCATTACTTACATCTCTAAAACACGATCTCTAAGAAGGCAAGTTCGTATTAACGTAGGTACATAAGTAAAGTAATTAAAACCCTTTTTTGCTTGTATTAGTTATAGTTAGTTACATTTTCAGCTACGGGCTTATAGTACCATATAAAACATATTTGATTACCTCGTATCTCGTTCCAAAGCCATGTCCAACAAAAATTCTTGAGACGTCATCGTCAACATCAAGTCTAGTGTACATGTCAATGGATCGCCTAAAAGTACCAAAAGGTGAAAAAAAAACATAAACATAACATAACATAACAAATAAAAATAAAAGGAGGCTAATGCAAAAGTTTTATATTGCATTTGTACACTGTAAGTACCTAAGATGCATTTTCAAGGGCTCCAGCGAAACTTAAAAGGGTTAAAGTTATCCAACTTTATCGTTAGATCGATATAAAAATCACGAAAACATGTCTAATTTTAATTTATTATCTACTAGCTGTTGCCCGCGACTTCGTACGCGTGGATTTGTATATTGGTGATTATATATTCTACATTATGCAGCAAAAGATAGCAGTAGGGGCTGTTAATTATTATACACAACCTGGCTACGAAGTTTCAAGCCCCTAACTGAATAAAATTGTTCTCGATATAATCCCTCTTAACCCCCAGCATATTTTCAAGTCCACTATTTAGTAAAACCTACTACCTAACTACCTATTTACGAAGTTTGAAGTTCCTAGCTTTAAATAAAATTTGAACTCTCTACCAACTTTCAACCCCTTTTTAACCCTGTTAGGGGATGAATTTTTAAAAACGTTGAAATTACTTTTCTTGTATTTGAATAATATGCAAATATACAAAGTTTCAAGTCCCGCAGTAAAAAAAATGTTGATCCCCATACAAACTTTCAACCCCTTTTTCACCACCTTAGGGGACGAATTTTCAAAAACTCTGAAATTAGTTTTCTTGTATTTTAATAATATATCTTTTAGCGAAGTTTCTAGTTCCTCACTTAAAATAAAATTTGAACCCCATACAAACTTTCAACCCCTTTTCAACCCACTTTGGGGTTGAATTTCTCAAAATCGCTTCTTATCTCTGGTACACTTTATAAATGCAACTTAGTGTGCAAATTTCAACTTTCTAGCTTTTGTAGTTTCGGCTCTGCGTTGATGAATCAGTCAGTCAGGACACGTGCATTTATATATATAGATTGTAAATATATGCGTTACCCTGCATACCGCAGTAGTATATAATAGTAAATATAGTTGGTCATACCAATTTGTCAGTAAATAAGACCAAAAAAACTATACTCATCCTTTTCTTTTGGGTGCTAGTACTAGTGTAAGACAATGATAGTATGATTATCTCTGTCTATGTTTGAAATAAGACAGTCCTTTGACAAATTATATAAATGAGATTGCTGAGGAATTTGGCCAATATGTATCGTTTTTTATACACTATTATATTATAAAATTAAGCGCGAAAAAATAAATCTTACCAGTATTTTAGGTGTGACGTAAAACCCGTTGACACAAACCGTTTCGTTCCTTCCAGGCTGTATTCCGTAGGCCATCTAAGGGGTGGGGATTTATTTCCGTTGTCTGTAAAAAGTGTAAAGGTATTTTAACTTTGACGAATTGAAACGCTTTGGGCTGTCTGTAAATTTGGTTGGTTTTCTTTGACATCATGAAACAGCAAATCATTTATTTTATTTTACTTATTAACATAGAAGGTAGGATCCTATAGATGTGGTATACGCGTGCCTCCGCGAGGGACAAAACATAGGCAATGCGACACTATGATTGGTCGAATTTATTTATTGCCCACCATAACCCATACTAATTTATGGTGGGGAATAAAAAAAATGTGAGACTGTGACAAGGACAAACAATAATAGCGCTTTCGCTGCTACTCCTACTGAAAGATACATAAGACTACCCCGCTCGCTCATTTCCCCCACCCATCATGCCTTATCCAGTTAAAAGTTAAAATACTAGATTCATGCTTGTTAAGTACTTGTACTTAATGCATAAAGATAATTTTTAGAAGTTACTCAAGCTTAAAGTTTAGTTTTCTTACCATGATCGCCAGAGACTGTGTACGCCAGGCACAGCAAAAGGGTGACTTTGACAACCATCGCACGTTTGTGAGCAAATGCTCAACATACTTTACTTTTATAGGACCTTCTTATCTTCTTTTAATTTTTATTTTTATCAAAATAACATTGTTAATTAGAATAATTAATATAGATAACGCGTTATTTAAATTAAATAAATGCAGTTTATGTTATACATAATATCGCTTGCACTAATTACTAATTAGATTTTGACATTTTAACTAAACAAGGATAATGTCTGTGAAGTTGGCATATCAAAGTCCAGCAGATCACGTTTTTTTTTGGAGTTCTATTAGCATGCACCATAGTTCTAGAGTTCCTGATAAGGGGGGCCCGGGCAAAACGCGTATGTTAAGGGAAATAACAAAATAAAATAAAAGTATGTAATAAATATTACTCTTTTTACTTTTAATTTGCACGCTGTTTCATAAACTTTGGAAACAGCTATTAAAAAAATAAAAACTTTACCAATTTCTTCTATTAAAACCACTGAAATCAAAAAGTGTCTATTATCCTTTTTGCCCGCAGGGGTTGGGCAAAACGGATATGCCACTAGGGCAAAAAGGATAACTCAAAAACAACAGTCAGCCTTGGCATTAGGCACAACAGCCAAGCACCTACAACTACTTATGATGTGCAATTTTCATACGCCCAATTTTAGCATTTAAGATACTTCCTAATTTTAAGTAACGTTGCAAGGTAAGAAATGGAATCACAAACGTTTTCGCGGCAGAATTTATAGATTTTCCTTCTTCTTTTACTGATTTTACCGCTCGCTCTTAAGATTTTTCCGACCACGATGCCCTCTCACGCTTTCTTTTGTAATTTAAAACCATAGAAAAAACATCTGTAATAAAACAGTCTATAATAATTATCCGTCTTGCCCATATTCGTTTTGCCCATAATACCAATATTAGATCGATAAACAAAATAAAAATGTTATTTGTAGACTATGAAAAAAACTAGTATCTCATATTATATTTAAATAAATATGCCATTGAACAAATAAAACTTATAATTATATACTACATACACTGTAAAAAAGTTGATGCACAAACCTTTGCGAAAATCGTAACGAAACAGTACAAATTCTTTTATTTTCTCCTCACAATAAACGAGCGCTTACATTGTTTTGGTCAAACTGTCATGGCGTCGCCGAACACATGCCGAATCATGGTGGCAAGTGTCAAAGCTCTATCCATTACCGTTTTTTAGAAAAATCGGATATTCTTCTTACCCACATTATGCGTGTAGTACGCATAATGTGGGTAAGAAGAAGAGGGCTTCCCCTACTTTTTAGCAATAGTTCTGGCGTTTTTATTATAAAAACCAATTCTATGGAATTTCACAAAATTATATGCTAAGTTCACACACTAGCATATCATTTTGTTACTAACGGGATAAAAAAAAATCCTAGCCTCGACACGTAGTAACAAAGAGTTCCTGACACAAAAAAAGACATGACATCCAAGGATATGCATTATTTTAGATACAACTAGGGAACAAATCAAATTATTCCACCACCGGCTACCGGTTAAGTTGGTCACTTTTCCTTAGGTATGATATCTATTTCAGTTTGCTGTTATGGTTAGTTTTATATAAAAAAGGCCACCGCGTGTCTACAAGCTTCACCGTAGGTAAACATAACCGTAATAAAGTGAAATATTGTATTTATAAAGTAAGCATCTACTTGAAAATACTACGTTTACTTTGTACGTCTTTTGGCGGGCGATGTCCGCAGTTAATTTTAATAAAGAACTCCTCGTACTCGAATGATATAAATAAACAGACCTCAGTCAAGGATAGAATGGCAAACGGTAAATCAAACTACCCCCATTTTGACAACTGACGATGATGTTTATCAATGAGACCGTCTAGCATGAGTCGCGAGTCCATACTATAAACTGAAGTCGCGCAAGATGTATGAGTTGCGCGCGAGAACGCTACTCATGCTAGCAGGTCAGATACAGGATATAATCCTCAAGGGTTCACAATAGTGTAGATTGTTCCGTAAATAAGAAAGATATCGTAACAGTACGCCCAATGTGTAACATCGCATCAATTATATTCTTAATAAAATGTGGTATATCCAAAATATTAAGGTTAAACAATAGAATGTCAATCTATGACACAACAAAGACCTCACTTCGAGCAACTGTAAACAAAAAATAATAATTACGTCCTCATAAATAAATGTACTTTTTAATTTTATAAAAAAAATAGGTTTATTACTTTACTACTGATTAATCATGTAACAATGTATCATAATTCTATCTCTTATTGTAGATATTGTGTCCTGCTTATAATGTTATTGGTTTTTAACGCCAATTATGAACTTAAATTTGGTAATTTATAATTATTATAAAAAAATCCGTGCAATTAATTAAACCACTTAACAAAGGTCGTACTAAATGTATGGGGGCGTTTGAATTTGAACACTTAACAAAAGTCGTACTAAATGTATGGGGGCGTTTGAATTTGAACTATTTAAAAATAAAATAAAATATTTTGAATATTTCTAGTCTTATTTAAAAAAAGTTATCGATACAATTTACTTACTGGGTAACATACTTTCGATGTCTGTTTAAAGACTTATTTTTTTAAATAATATGATGTAAGTATACTTTATTGGGACATAAAAAGACAAACTATAAACAAAAAATAAAAACCGGTCAAGTGCGAGTCGGACTCGCGCACGGAGGGTTCCGCACCATCAACAAAAAATAGAGCAAATAAAGCAAAAAAAAAAACAAACAAAAAAACGGTCACCCATCCAAGTACTGACCCCGCCCGACGTTGCTTAACTTCGGTCAAAAATCACGTTTGTTGTATGGGAGCCCCACTTAAATCTTTATTTTATTCTGTTTTTAGTATTTGTTGTTATAGCGGCAACAGAAATACATCATGTGTGAAAATTTCAACTGTCTAGCTATCACGGTTCGTGAGATACAGCCTGGTGACAGACGGACGGACGGACGGACGGACGGACGGACGGACGGACGGACGGACGGACGGACGGACGGACGGACGGACGGACGGAAGGACGGACGGATGGCCGGAGGGACAGCCGAGTCTTAGTAATAGGGTCCCGTTTTTACCCTTTGGGTACGGAACCCTAAAAACTACATGCATTATAAAACTTAATATAATCTTATGAATAAACTTAGTTTTTTAATGTCAGTCATATTTACGGAATAATTAAATCTGCGTGGAATGATTTCCGTCACAAAAACTCTCCTGGACTGAAATTATATCTACACATCTCTTATCTGAATCGTTTCAGCGTTTTAATCACAGACTTGTCATTCTCGCGCTCGCGCTTGACAGACAGCTGAAGTGTGCGAAAGGGAAGTCATCACGTATATGAACATCGCATGAGTGCGAAAGAGTCAGACTACAAATGAGAAAACGTGACCATTTTGACAACGGCCGCGGACGGCCAAGAGCGTATCACCGTAATTTTCAATTTGAAAAATATACACAAATTCGGAAGAAAACTATTTGATAAAGTAATACAATGAAGATAGTGTCTTGTAGTGTACCGGATTTCAGTGTCACAGGGCCAAATAAACCTAGCAAATACTCATTTCAGAGGAATAATGATATTCCGAGCGAAATTTTCTTAACGATATTTTGTCAAATTAACAGCATAAAATGTGTAAGAAGCCGGTTTATACAATTGATTATAAGTTTTTCTTCCTTTGTGTGCTAATATTTTATCATATTACTCAATAATTTAAAATATTTTGTGTAAAAACATAACCTGTTACTTTACGCTAGGGCTTGACAAAATGTTCAGATGACAGTATCGATAACTTGTCGGTATATTAATAGCTATGTAATCATTTCTTCACAAGACATAATTAAGATATTAACCTTTATAACCGACTTCAAATAATAACGATTGTTATACCCTTTTTGAAGGTGCAGATGTTTAGCAGTAAATTTAAACTTCACTTTCCAACACAGTACCTAAGAGTTAGACTACGATAAGGCTGTAACGATTTTGATAGCACATGCAGTGCAGGTGTTATTTTATACATCATAATGTCGTAGAATTTTAACGTTTAAAATAACACATTTGAAAAAGTAATAGTCGATAAAGCAATCAAACACCGACAGATTATTAATATGTTGTAACATGACATCACTATTTTTGATCTCACATAGACAATTTACGCACACACTTGCATTTCATTTTTGGTCGCACTTTTGAAGATTGACAGTTGTTCTTGTCTATTCTAATTCTATGGTTTTAATCGTGAAGAGGTAACAGATTTACTTGCGCATATATAATATTAGTAAGCCTAAGGGTAAGGGTAAGGGTATTAGTAGTAGGGATAAGTTCGCCTTTGTACTTCTCACTACTTGTATGTTATTTTTAATATGTCTTTTTGTACAATACTACTACTACTACTTGGCAACTGCGGCCATCACTGGTATAAATGGGGCTGGAGCTCCTCTCCTGCCTGTAACTGCGGGCACCCAGATCAGACCATCAACCACATCATTCTGGAATGCCCCCTTACTAGATACACAGGCCAAGTAGACGATTTTAAGACCCTGTCAGATGAAGCAGTCGCGTACCTGGGAAGGGCGAAATTCTAACTAAGATTTTCTTACAACCTTAACTTTGACATTGTAATCCAGTGACATGTACATATGCCATACGATAAATAAATAACTACTACTACTATTAGTTGGGATAGTAGAGATAGTATGAAAAGGGGAATAGTTATTTTATATTACATTTCTGAGTTTATAGAAAAAATAATAAAAAGCAACAATAAAATGCTATAATAAGTAGGTATATTTTCATTTGCTTAACCTAGTTACATTCCACGTGTATTAATATAATATTATCATCTAATCTAAGCAACCTCGGTAAACTCATAGAGAAGTTTAGTCGTTAGATTATGTTTTTGGTTGTTTTTTTATGCGATAGCATAAGTAGCTTCATTCATTACGCCGCAGTTATTATCTCTAGCAGATATGTAGACATAACCGTCGATACCCCAGTATGGACTGTTAGACTCTTTGAGGATCCAGAATGTATCGCCGTCTTTTTCACCATAACCAACTAAGGTCATAGGGATCTTTACTTCTTTATCATCTTTGTCACTGAAATGAAATTTAGAGAAGATTAATTTCAATATTGAAACATTACATCATCAATAATGTCATCCTGAGCCAGAGACTAGACTACTTTCTATTTAAGAATAATTCCATAAAATAAAACTATTAAAACGCATTATATCGCTTATATTTCATGTATCATCCGTTGACCACGAACGCTGTAAAGGGTTTGAAACGTCGGGATGGAGAATAAATTCAATATACGCGATATAATCTGTTTTAATAGTTTTATTTCATGAGTAACTATCGCGGTAACCGAAGACAATATTAATAATTCCATAATTATTATGGACATCATTGGATTAGCTGCGTAAACTGGAGACGCCGGTTCGCATCAAGCCACGTACGTTTTTAACGATTTCATTGTTCCGAAAGATCAAATTCATTTCAAAGGTAAGACTATAGACATTTCAAATTACTATGACGCTAGGTCATTTTCTGTATTATCCCATACTATTTATTTATTTATTATTATATCGGGAAATAAATATCTAGACATTAAAGCACTCTAAATGTAAGTTGTTTGCGGGAGGGGGGGGGGGGGGGGGGGGGTAACTATTTCTGCAGCTTCCCAACTTTTACGTGTTAGATGAGAAGACTAAAGGTGTATTTACCAGGTTTCATCGTAAAGAATGCCTCCATCATACATCATCAAGCCGTAGCCACCTTTTACATTAACCGATATAGGGCCGTGGTTGATCAAAGCGATCTGTAACAATTATTAGAACAATACCTACAGTAAACGATAACAACAATACCATAACACAACATGCATGCAATGCATGCATAATAATAATACAGTATAATATACAGTAGAAGTATAAAACTTAGCCCTTTAACATAAATTTGCCCACCGCGTCACAGTTTAGTAAAGCGAAATAACTTAAAAGTAGTTACAGATACACTTTCTGAAGAAAGTGAACTGTGACGCTGTGGGCTAAGTTATGTTAAAGGACAAAGTTTTATAAATCTTACGGTATTATGCCATTCATATGTTTACGGTGAATAGGCGTTGGCAACATTGATTCTTAATGACTAATTATTATGTTAGGATAAAATTTCGTTTTTCCAGAATCTGGATTCAAAGGAGACAAAGTATTCTCTGCCTTACGAAAAGCCGCTGCCGAAATATGACTTCTGTGTTCGTGTGTAACCGCAGTTGCACTACTGGTACTGAACGCATCGCTGTTTCTGTCAATTTTCATAGTAAAATGAACAGTAGTGCAGCTGCGGTTGGAAATGGACGGTTACCTTAATTGTCAGACCAATAGTTACAGGCCTTTAAAACCCTGAGTACTTAGGCTACCGTAAAAGTATAAACTTTGCCATTTACCATATCTTCACTTTCTTTAGAAAGTGTATCTAACTACTTTTAAGTTATTATGCTTTTAGTGAACTGTGACGCGGCGGGCAAAGATATGTTTAAAGGGCAAAGCTTTATATTTTTACGGTATCACTTTTCTTAGTTTTTTATTCAAGTTGCCATCCAGCAGATAGTAAATTAGTTAATCACTATGAATGATACAAACATAAATATAACAAATGAGGTACCTTGAGAGCATCGACACTGTTAGGAATTACATTCGTGTATCCTTTGATTTTGAACGTCTTCGTCATATTTTGCAAATTACAAAATCCATTCTGAAACAAAGAAAATAAATTTAAAACGTAAAGCATAAAAAAATTCAAAGACGGTTGCCGGTTTCCTTATATTAGCGTACCTTACAAGTACTGATCATGACATGACTATCAAAAGAGTTGCTAATAGATTTGTCAGTAATATCGTGTAAGGTGTCCAAAGGACCCAAACACAAACCCATGCACGAGAGAAGAAAAAATATGCAAAAATATGTCCCGTAGATTATTTCACATTTGTATGTATAGGTACCTTATTAGTGTATTGGCCATATTCCTGTTGTAAGGGTAATCCATGCTTCATTATCCACGAGTAAGACTTCGTAGGACTTCCACCCTTACAACCTTTATTTCCGTATCTGTGAAATTAGAAAATAGTATTTTTTATGATCAAAATATATTTGTGCAATACGCTTTATAAGTAGACATGAAAGATTTAGAGTCAAAATTAACTTACCCCCAAGAGCAATCTATGAGAGCTTGTTCACTTAGTTTCATCCAAGTACCTCCGTTGCTCCGAGCCAGGGCACCTTCCACGACAGCCGTAACAGCAAAGGCCCAATTAGACTCGCATCCTTCATTTAACGCATCTGAAATTCATTCGTCTTTCAGTTATAGGGTGACTGCTATAGTAATACCTACCTATATATTTAATTACACTACATAACACACACTACACTGGCCGCTCTTAACAATAAGGTTTCAATTGGCTTGTTTCTTTCTGATTTGTTGGGAAAGGCCATTTACTATATAGTGGCCAATAACATTCAGTTTCATGTGTTTTATACTTGTGGTTGCAAATAAATAAATTGAACTAAATTGAAACGAGCCGATATGCAAGTCATTTCATTATGTAACTCTCACATAAACTACCATTAGGTTGTTGAGTGTATTTGATGTAATTTTTCTAGCTGTGGGGTTCATTCAGCAACTTACCCGACACAGGACCTACAAGGCCTTCCACCCTCAAATCGTACTCCTTAGGTACAGTGTTTGCTATTTTTTTAATTTCCTCTTCTGAGTAAGGAAAAGGTATGTTTCCGGTTTTAGGTTTGTCACTTTTTGGACTTCTGTACTTCGAAATTTCTTCGTCAATACGATCGGACAATTTATTTAGTGCTAATTTATAGCCCATATTTTTATTATTTGTACTAGTTACTAGCCTGGAAAAGAAGTTTAGCATAAGTTTAGTTTAAAGATATAATAGTATGAAATTTTAAAGTGGTACATTTTGCAAAAGCCCAACGAATGTTTCAGAAATAACTATATAATATACATACTATTATAATTTACAAATAATTAAATCTATTTATCAATATACCGACACAGTACCTAACTTATTTTCAAATGTTACGTTACCTCCAGCTTTTGTAGAAATTACGTTTTCTCATTTCACGTTCTTCCTTATTGGCATATTGTTTTCCAAACTGCCGCATATACCTAGGAAATTCAAGAATACATATTAAATTAACCCATTATGCAACATTTATTGTATATACAAATCTAATTCAAGTCCATTGTACTTACTCTATTATTCAGTCATTGTTCTGTAGGTAAAAAAAATCACTACCGTAAAACGGGGTGAGTAGGTTTCGCGGGGAGAGGTGGGTTATGAATGGGGAGAGAAGGTTTGAGAGGCGGGTGAGAAGGGATTTTAAGGCTACTGCTACAAAAATAATGTATTCCAATTCAAAATGGAGCTATATTAATACGCATAATAAAAAAAAATCGATCCAACAATCTTCCAAAATCACCTTTGTATGAAAACCCCTCACACCCCAAATACGAGGCACTACGGGGTGAGGTGGGTTTTCCTCTTTATCGTCAAAGTTATGAAATGGAACTACCCAAAATAAAATAAAAACTAAAATACAAACGTCTGGAACACTTATTATATACACCATTCAGTTTTCAAATATAAAAATAGAATGTTATCGAGGATTGAATTTCAGTTTTGACCCTACTCACCCCATTTTACGGTACCATAGTATCTAGGTTATTTATAACATAAAATAGTCCTTACGTAGAAAATGCATCATCAAATATCTTAATTTCTTCGGCATTTAAAGTTAGGAGATAGTTATCGCTGGATTTACTCGCAGCTTTTTTACGCAGTTTTATGGTTGTACAATTATCTGTAAAATAAACGGTACAAGTTTTCGGCACCGCAATGGTAGTTTAAAGAAAACATTGTGGATATCTATTAAAATATATTACTTAGTAACGAATAAAAATATATTATATACATATTTCTAGTACTTATACAAGAAATATCTATATATATAAACGTGAAAGACCTGACTGACTGACTGACTTAAATCAACGCACAGCCCAAACCGCTAGGACTAGAAAGTCCAAATTTGGCAAATAGGTTCCTTATAAGATCGAGGGGTCCACTAAGAAAGGATTTTTCAAAATTCATCCCCTAAAGGGCTGAAATGGGGGTCCAAAGTTTGTATGGGGAAACAAGATTAGTTAGACTATTTTATTCCAAATTTCACAGGAGTATTCCTAAAGATAAATAAGTAAACACGTGTTTCAGATTTTTTGAAAATTCAACCCCTAAGAGGGGGAAAAGTCCCCAATAGGGTTGATATCTCAAAATATCAATATGGGTATCGTTTTCATAGTATTTTGAGACGCTAATTACAAAAAATGGCATCAAAATTAATTATAACGTAGCCGAAGTGAACAATCATCCCCCTGGTGGGGGTGCAATGGTGTTGAAATCTCAAAATATCAATATGGGTATCGTTTCCATGGTTTTGTGAGACGCTAATTACAAAAATGGGATCAAAATTAAAATATAACGTAGCCGACGCGACGTGAACTATGTAGCCGTAGCCTGGTGGGAAATGCTAATTACGAAGATAGCATAGATTTTGAAATTGAACGGTTGTAACATACACGCTGATTTACAGCCACACGTGATCCAGACTTTTGAGAATGCGATCCCTTAAATTCAACCCCTAAGGGGGTTAAAAAGGGGATGAAAGTTTGTACGGGGTTCAAGTTTTATTTTAAGCTAGGAATTTTAAACTTCGTAAAAAGATATATTATAAAAATACCAGAAAACAGGTTTCAGCTTTTTTGCAAATTCATCCCCAAAGGTGGTGAAAAAGGGGTTGAAAAATGTTATGGAGATCGAAAAAAATTTTGAGTGCGGGACTTGAAACTTTGTATATAGGCATATTATTAAAATACAAGAAAAGTAATTTCAATTTTAAAAATTCATCCCCTAGCAGGGTTAAAAAGGGGTTGAGATGGAATCCATTACAAATTCTTTGAAACTTCTTATGTTTCGCGTAACATAAAATAACAAATTAACATTAATTGAACATTATTAAAAATTCAACCCCTAAGAGGGTTAAAAAGGGGATGAAAGTTTGTTTTGGGGTTCAAATTTTATTGTAAGCTAGGAACTTGAAACTTCGTAAAAAGGTATTATAATAAAAGAGAAGAAAACTAATTTCAGAGTTCTAGAAAATTCATCCCCCAAGGTGGTGAAAAAGGGGTTGAAAGTTTGTATGCACATCAAATATTTTTTTGAGTGCGCGATTTAAATCTTTGTATAAGGGCATGTTATAAGACTAGAAAAAAAGTAATTTCAGCGTTTTTAAAATTCATCCCTTAAAAGGGTTAAATAAGGGTTGAAAGTTTGTATGGAGACCAAACATTTTTTTGAGTGCGGGACTTGAATCTTTGTACAAAGGCATATTATTAGAATACAAGAAAAGTAATTTCAGTGTTTTTGAAAAATCATCCCCCAAGGTGGTGAAAAAGGGGTTGAAAATTTGTATGCACATCAAATATTTTAT
The DNA here is from genome assembly GCF_948474715.1 of Cydia amplana. Classification (NCBI taxonomy): domain Eukaryota; kingdom Metazoa; phylum Arthropoda; class Insecta; order Lepidoptera; family Tortricidae; genus Cydia; species Cydia amplana. The sequence continues at coordinate 15,513,078 of NC_086074.1, read as the reverse complement.
TGAGTGCGGGACTTGAATCTTTGTATAAAGGCATATTATTAGAATACAAGAAAAGTAATTAAGGCATTTTTGAAAATTCATTACTCAAGTTGGTAAAAAAGGGGTTGAAAATTTGTATGGAAGTCAAACATTTATTTGAGTGCGGGACTTGAATCGTTGTATAAAGGCATATTATTAGAATAAATGAAAAGTAATTTCAGCTTTTTTAAAACTTCATCCCCTAAAGGGTTTAAGAAGGGGTTGAAAGTTGGTAGAGAGTTCAAATTTTATTTGAAGCTAGGAACTTCAAACTTTGTAAATAGGTAGTTAGGTAGTAGATTTTACTAAATAGTGGACTTGAAATAATGCAATAGAGGGTAATTATATCGAGAACAATTTTATTCAGTTAGGGGCTTGAAACTTCGTAGCCAGGTTGTGTATAATAATTAACAAATGATTAACAGTCCCTACTGCTATCTTTTGCTGCATAATGTTCTAAGCTAATGTAGAATATATAACCACCAATATACATATCCACGCGTACGAAGTCGCGGGCAGAAGCTAGTTTATATATATTTGACGTAGATACAAATGTTGTTAAATGTTCTAATTTACGTCAACTTACACGTCAGTTTAAAAACATCCAAATCAATGTCTTTGTTAAAGTTATAAAAATCCCAAATCTCGTAATTGTTTAAATATCCATGCCAATCATCAACCTCCTTGGTTTTGTATCTAAAATCATAAAGAAGAACAACAATAATTATTTTTAACTATCTCTGCAGTGCTTTTAACCACCTAACAAATGAGTTTCAAAATTTGCAGCTACGAGTATATGCTTGAACTCTGTTAAATTGTCAAAAAGTCAAGTTATTAGGACTTGCACTATCCACTTTATTCATAAAACTTAGCAACCTCTTACAAACCTCTGTTAAATTGTTTCTAAGAGATAAAAGTTTATGAATAATGCCGCTACGTAGGACGTGCGTTGTCAGGATTTTAAAATGCTTTCTCATTTAGCTATTATTACTATAGGGAAGCCATACCAAACAATGAAATTGTCGCAATCGCAAACTATACCACGCGACCAAAACATCGTAAGCGCCGTTTAATTGATGGTGATTACGCGTTTAGGTCGCAAGGTTGTCAAAACAACAATTCATGGCGCAAAATACTGATTCTCTGTGCCGGTTCTATACGTAGTAAAAATAGTTCAATGTGCTTGGTATCTATGAGTTTACAGTAAATATTAAAGTAGGATGATATCCAATTTAAAGTAAATCCATCAATGTAGGTAAGGCATTTTTACCTTACGGGAATCCAATAGTCGGTGCAATTTTCAAAGTAGGCCCATAATGTCTTCTCAACTAGTGGTCTCGTTTCCCCTTCATTTGTGAATTTGACGCAATCGATGCCTTTTATGTTTTCAGAACCTTGTAAAACAAATATATGATATTAGGAATATACATTATGTATGGTCAATAGTGTGACTGCTACAGTTATTGGCCACTACTACAATACATAGTAATCGGCCACAACAATAAGACGAAGTGGCCAATTACTATGAAGTGGTCAATAAGTGTAGCCGTCACCCTATCATAAATAATATTATAATAGTATTTTATGCAACCGTTGTTTAAGAGAGGTCAAAAAAGGCGAGTGGCGTGAGTAAATAAATAAATAATGCTTCCAAGGCAAAAAAGGCTGAACATGAAAATCAAAAGTTCCTCTAACCTTGCTCACTGAGATCACGTATTGCGGGTAAAAAATCTTCTGGTCTAAAAGCCATTGGCTCGTATTTAGTACAAACCATATTGTTGGTCTCTTCCTCTGTTGTCTCAGGATGAATCTGTGTAGGAGGAAAAAAAACTAGAAATTAAAACTTAAGTTTTTTTGTTCCTTGTAGAATTTAATTTACATCAATAATATAAGGAAGTTTCAAATTAACTTGAGATTTTAGACACTACTATTACCTACTTTTATTACATACTTGTATTAATTAGACGTAAACTCTATGATATGATTTATACCTCGTATTTTCCTCTGCCCTTTCTAGAACCTATTGTGATTTTAATTGCTGCCCCATTATTGGCTTCCAAGCGCGACTTCGTAGATGATCTCCTGTTAATAAATAACAATATATAAATATATTTTTCGCCTCAGCAGCTCGAACAAGGGTACTTTGCTACTTAAAAACAGTGAGCAAAATCGCATTTTGCTCACTGTTTTTAAGTAGCAAAGTACCCTTGTTCGAGCTGCTGAGGTGAAAACTTAATTGTTGGTATACCTTAAGAAAACATGAGTGAATAGGTAAGTGATGAAGAAGGAATACATTTTTCAGGTTGTCTAATATGTTCTGGCTGCTGAGGTGAAAAGTTTTGTGAACTACACGAGATCAAAGTTATTTACATCTCGTGCGCTTTTGAGTCCCTTACTACGCTCAAGATTCTAAATTAGATTCACTCGCTACGCTCGTGAATCTAGTATAGAATCTTTCGCTTGCACGGGACTCAAAATAAGCACTCGAAGAAATATCAAACTTTGATCTCTTGTTGTACAAATAACTATTTTAATGTATTCCGTTATAATTGAAAAATTAGAAGGTGTCCTAGTTTCACTGCTCTTTCTAAGTGTTATTATTCCAAGATTATTCTTCTTGTGGTGTGAAGGGATCGAATAATATTTTGCTAATATCTTGTCACCTCTAACAAATAAAAAAATAAAGAAATCGTACTTGGAACATAAAATGCTCTAGATCAGAAACGTATCATTGTCTGCACACCTTTTAAAACAGAGCTTCTTTCAGAGCATGAGAAATGAAAACATTATTTATGTATACTTATAAGTATAACTTATACAATGTGGAAAGATAAGTCGGGCCCTGGAGGGAAACTACCTTAAATCCTTAAGCTGGCTCATTTTACTTAAAGGAGACATTCCTTTATTTTTAAAAAGAAACAAAACTGCATTCAAAGATTTTCTAAAACTCGCTTGCCTCGGCCGGGACTCGAACCGACTAAAAATTCCAAAAAATAAAAACCAGCAATTTTATTCTACTAGTCGATACAGTTAATGTTAATGATAACATTTCTCCAAGAAACATTAGGTCTTAAACTCGTCTGTCGTACAAAATATCCATAAAATGTAATTTTAGTACTCAAGATTTGTTTAGACAAGCCATATCGAAGAAAACAAGAAAAATACTTTGAATGCAGTTTTGTTTCTTTTTAAAAATAAAGGAATAACTCCATTAAGTAAAATGAGCCAGCTTAAGGATTTAAGGTAGTTTCCCTCCAGGGCCCGACTTATCTTTCCACACTGTAGATATAATATTTATGGTACATATTTACAACTACTAAAATTGCTATAGTACTAATATTTATATGTGGGAAGTGGCCTGTAACAGGAGTAATGAATTAAACTGTAGATTGTACTATTTAAACAGAAAATAATTTGTTCACGTCAGCGACTTTTAAGTACTGTAGTAGCCTGTTTTGATTTTTGTAAACTAACGCAATGTTATTACAAAATTTATTTTGTTTGTAGCATGTCAAAGCGACCTCAGTTATACTGATGATAGCGTACATTGAAAATACCTAATATGTAATTTGCACGAAAAAGTGAAAATCTACAGACTTCATAATTTTTACAAGTTCTCGGATAAAAGTTTTATCGTTTGATGAGTACAATCAATGTTTAAATTATTTGCTCTTGTTACCGGCGAAACCCGGTAGACCTAGGTCGATATAAGTAGTTATTTTTGCGACACTTTAATATTACAAACTATTTGTATAGGTAACTATTCTATACTTAAATACCAACGAACGCGCAAAAAAATATATAATATACAGTATATAACTGAACGAAAAGCAATTAATTACTCAAACCGGTTAATGTTTAGGTCATACTAAGCAACTTTTACTACGGGACCAACCCCATAGCATAGTAAAAGTTGCTCAGTATGACCTTAAAAGGTTTGAGTAATTGCTTTTCGTTCAGTTACATACTGTATAATTCATAAAAATTATAATCTTACCAGTATTTAAAGTTTTCGATCAAACCAGATGACATATAATATTTTGTTGCTTCGACAGAGTACGTAGCCGGCCATTTCAGTGTGACTGGGAAGACTTCATCTATTTGTACTGCAATATTAACCACTTTGTTAAATTACACAATTACAGTAAGTGAATTGTTGTTATTCGGTTTAAAGATATTTATTTCTCAAAAGAATTGTATGGTTTTGCGATTGCATTAATGCTTACGCTCACTAGTTTAGATTTAAGCTTAGATTAAGTACCATAGCTAAGTTACGCATGTAAATGTTTTCTTTTCTCAAGTAAGTGAATTATTGTTATTATTTTCAGAAATAAAGATCTTTAAACCGAATAACAATAATTCACTTACTACATATTTAAAAATAAACAAGGATATTGAAAGTTACCACGATTTCCTTCCCTTTAAACCCTTACCAGAAAGTTTTATATTACGATTAGTTTATCTCGGCTATGAAAGCACGAAAACTTATTATTAAAAAAACTGTATTTTGACAAGTATCAAAACTACAACAAAAATCTAGATTCACACAGTGTTTTCCTAATCGATATTAAACTTTCGTGAGACATATTTTAAACTGCTTAGACGACAACGGTTTACAACGGAGCACTCGAGCCCGAGGAAGGACCCCCGAAGGGCCCGAAACTTGTCGCCAATAGCGACTAAAAATTCAAGTGAGTGAAACCGTTGTCGTCCAAACAGTTTAGTGTTTTCCTAAGTTAAAGTTTTCTTACCGTGTCTTCCAGCAGTCACATAAACTGAGCAAAACAGCAATAAGACTTTCAAGATCATTTTAACGTTACAAAATGCCTGAAATACGACCGCCATGCTTTTATATACGGACTGATAAACACAATCATTAATTAATAATATCACATTTTTGATAAACAATGTGATATTTAGAAATAATAATTTATATAGGTATGTTATATAGGTATACAATAGGTATGATAATTTATTTTACATTTCATTACCTACTTAAGCTTAAATTGCTTACCGTAAACCTGCCAAAAATACAATAAGAAATAGGAGAGGCATGATGGTATAGGACACCTGATACGGCATGACAAGTTTTTCCTGAACATCTTGGAAGGCAGGATTGAAAAGATAAGAGAAGAAGGGAAACCTAGAATAACTTATCTTAGCCAAATAAAAAATGATAGGTACATCGTATGAGGAAATTAAAAGACTGGCACAAGAAAGGAATGATTGGCGATTACTCGACCGACAAGAGCAAAGCTCTTAAGTTATGATGATGATGATGATGATGATGAAACCTGCCAAATAGATACAATTTGAGTAAATTTTTTGGTTTATTCAGCTATTTGCAGTATTTACTACAACGATACAATTATGTCAATTTTCGTCTAAAAACAGACATGTAGCTCGATCCAATCAATTTATTATGGATTTGAACTGGTTTTGATACGAGCTTGAAGATCGCTCATGCTCGTCGAAACGTCTTAATCGCGCGTGAGATGCGCGCCAATATTACATTTTGGTATCAGGTAGATCATTATTAGGCATCTCACACGCACCAAAAAGTGCGTACGAGATGTCTAATGGGACGATTGCTGATTGCATTTATTTTATACGAGCAATAATCAGTATTAGCCGCTAAAGCATTTACGAGTCGTTATTTTTTGTGAAATAAATCACAATTAAAACAATAAATAACCTCTGTATGTACACACAGCTGCACAAGTGCATGAATTCATTCATAACGTGGGTATGGCCTTTTGCAGCTCGCTGTAGTACCTACAGTCGACTGCGGAAATAGTTGACCGGGCCTGGGTGAGGGAGGGGGTCAACAAATTTGTACTTAAATATTTAGGGGGAGGCGGGTTGTTCGGTTATCTCTGGCGCTGAAATGAAAATAATCCATATGGTGCTAAATTAAAAATAATTGCTAACTAACTCACCATAATCATGCTAACATGCTACAGTAAATTTGATTGACATACATATTTTAATAACAAAACTTCCGTGAGACAAAGACATAGTAAATATATTAAAAACGGGTCACCGTAAACGCAAGCTCCTGATGACACTTCTCGGTACGAAGTGAAACATGTCGAGCGTTTTTCGACTTAAAATACGTGAGTGACCCGTTTTTAATATATTTACTATGACATACATATTTAATTAGAATTACAGCTTTTCTCATAATTAGGTAGGTAGGTAAGTATGTTATCAACGGAAACACAAATTTGCCGATATATATTTTTTTATAAAATGAAACAGTTGCTATAACTTCATTTTATTATTCAAACTGAGATAAACCCTAGTTTCACCGGCGTCGAGGCTAATAATGCAGAGCTACTAAAATTATTAGCCAAGAACGCGTAGAATCCTAATCCAGAAAGCCTAAATCGACTTTCTTTGGACACGTTATTTTAGATTATTTTTCTAAACAGGCCATAATATTTATCCAAACATAGGGTGGAGTGTTTTTAATAAAACAATAAATAGGTAATAAAACGTCATCGCTTTCCCTACTACTTTACCAAAGGCCGGGCCGTATGGATAAATAATAGGATTCTGGTAAACACCTACATAAATATTTCCTGACAAAAACAGTCCTTCGTTGTTATCGTTGACTAAGGGTTTTTAAGACTTTTTTTTTAATTTATTTAGAATACAAACAGTCAAATGGATTTTTAGTACAATGTAGTGTACTTAACATACTTAAGAAACAGACCTGGAGGTTTATTAATGAGTACATAATGTTAACATACATAATAACCGCAGAAAGAAAAAGAAATTTGAAATTATGAGCCATACCTACTTAAATTATATTTACCAGTCTTCAAAACAAACAGTATTGGGGTTTTGATCCTTCTTTCTTATAAACCCTAAACCCCTATTATTTCTTTCTCGCCGCCCAAGCTAACTTTTCGATTAACACCCACTTTGGGTAAATCATTTTACCCAAAGTGGTGTAACTAAATTAAATAAATATTAATGCTCGGTCAAGAAGAAAATTTACGTAAGTTATGGTCAGAACTACTGTTTCAACCATATAATTTTGTTTACTTCGTATAATTGCAATATGTACCTAAACAACATACTATAATATAGTCGTGTGTTGTAAACGGGGGCATGTTAGTTCATTTAAAACGCTATAAACGCCATAGTTCAATTACTGCATACAGGGTGATTCATGAGACGTGAGCAGGAATAAGCCTACACAATCAGTAAATGTAAAAGAAGAAAGAAATGTGTTTTACTTAAATATTGTGGTGAACGATTCTTTTGCCGTGATTGTTTTAATCACGCTTTTTTCTGTTGTTATACTTTTTGGTGAGGATAAACTCAATTATCTACAATAATGCATACCCTTATACCCTACAACATTTAATTAACAAAGATAAAACCTTTTTAACCGTTATGACAGTACTTTGAGTTTGAAGAAAATAAAATGTCGCACTTGAGTGAGATACGATTTTTCAAAAGTAACCAGACTCCGATGACATTCAATTTGGCGCTTGTTATGGATAAAACAAAGAGTGTGACCATAAATTTCGTAAATAAATTAAAACTTTTTTTAACAGTACCTACAAAATAAATTAAAGTTAATCTCATAAATACTGGTACAAAACGGTTGTTCATAACTTACTGTATGCGTAAGCTTGATCCTGCTCACGTCTCCTGAATCACCCTGTATATTCCGGTAGTGATAGGTTTATGCCTCCCACGCGGTCCCTTGGGCCGCGATAAATAAGAGATTAGCTGACGCGTCCAAGTTCTCTGCTTCGGTAATTAAATTTTATTACGACTCCCTAAGTAAAATCAATGAGTTTGAAACTAATTACTAAAGTAAGAGGAATTCAAATTAATTCTTGTTTGATGTTTAGAGAAGATTGTTCAACTCTGAAACGGTATTCAAGATATCGGGATCATGGCCACTTTTGTATTCGTTAAAACCACACTTTTTTTTAATGCCACGTCGGTGGCATACAGGCCGCCTGATGGCAAGCAGTCACCGTAGCCTGTGGACGCCTGCAACAACATGAACGTTGCAGTCCCTTTAAAAACCTGTACACTCCTTTTTTGAAAAACTTCATACTGTATCCCCCCGGGAAAATCTCGGGATCACTCTTCTAATTACATATAAATCTACCAAACACTGTCTTATATAGGAAAGTTTTAGACGAATAGACGAACGGTCAACTAACTAATGTTCCGTTTGCCTCCGTTTGTTGTCCCTACAAAATCACTGGTGATATAGTTATTCGAAGTTGGATAAAAGGAAAAAAGGTTCAGTAGGGGAGATTGGCGTTTCATTGTACTTAACTTAATTACTAATTAATTACTAATAATTAGGTAGGTAATCAAGTATCGAAAAACTAAATTTATTTGTATAATATTGGTGTAGGCACCGCATAACAAATATAGAATTCGGCAAAATCACTTATAAAGTGTGCTTCCTGTAACAGGAGCAATAAATTAAACTAAAGGCTGTACTCCTCAAACTGACCAACATTTGGTCAGCAACTTTTAAAAATTATGAATCCTTTAGACTTCCTCTTTTTCATACAAAATAAATATTACCTTCAATGTACGCTGACATCAGTGTGTTTGACGTTGCTTGTCACGCTTTAAACATAACAAAATTTGCAATACATTGCGTCTTAGAATAATCTTTAAAGTGTAATAAAAATCAAAACATGAGTTATTTTCAAAAGTTGCTGAACAAATGTTGGTCAGTTTGAGGAGTACAGCCTACAGTTTAATTTATTGCTCCTATTACAGGAAGCATCCTGTATATGACCTCAATGACCTATTACAAAATATAATCGATTCGAACATATTTATTTGTCAAATAGTTAAAAGTGGTAGAGACATTAGCATTACTCTGGCAAGTGAGTAAAAAAAACTTATTTAAACTAGGTTAAATCTTAAATCTAAGCTAGGCTACCACCTACGCATCTGTCTACTTAACTGTCATCGTCTTGAGTAGGGCAGATATAATTTAATTGCTAGTACAAAACACTCAAAGTTTGAGCTGGGATTATATCAAAGAGTAACCAATTATTTATTAACAGCAAATGTTCCCAGATGTGAACAAATTGCTTTAGTGTTTTTAGTAGGCGTTTGATGCTTACAAAGTCCATTGCTCATTATAGTTCGTTTTTTTTAGCTTTAGAAAAAAGGTAAACAATCTTGATGTGTCTTTTAGATGAAAAACACGTTTTAAAAATAAGTCACGGCAAATATGTAACAATTATGAATCTAATACGATCATTTATATTCTTCTGCTTTCATAAGTAATAGTTACTGATTTTTAAAATGCGTTTCTCAATTAAAAGACATGTCAAGATCGCTTACCTTCTTTCTAATGCTAAAAAAAACGAACTATAATGTTAGATTAAACCTTCTAAAACGATTATTTTTGTAAGCAAGTAGGTCGATAAAAAATAAATTTATTTTAACCGTAAAGGTTATTTTTGTGCAATATATTAAAGTGCAATTTTATGATAGTGTGCCTACACTCAATTGAAATAAATTAGACCATACAAATAAATTACGAATTTTTGTTTTCAAGTGCTTTTGAAATATAAAAAAAGCAAAATAGGCTATGTGTAAAAACAGATACAAATAAATAGCATAATTTAGTAAAGTTCAAAGTTCAAAATATACTTTATTCATGTAGGCCTAGCAACAAGCACTTATGAATCGTAACATATATGTCGGAGCGAGACACCAGAAAGACGTATTGCAGCATTACAGTTCATAGTTAGACGCCTGTATAAAATCTATTAGCAATGTTTGGCTACGTAATACTTGCTTGTAACTAAATAATAAAGTTACGCAGAGAGTATAACACCATCTATTGGCGTATTGATGAACTAAGATGACAGGTAGAAGGCTTTGGAACGTCAAGAGGGGTATCTTGAGTTAACGTAGGCACGAGCAGGCATTTTTGTCGTTATGTTGGTAGACTGGTCAGGCAGGTTTACCAACTTGAATTGGAGGCGGGAGCGGTTGGCTCCGCCGCTGGGACTGGCTTCCTTCTTCTTGATCGGACCGCGCTAGAGATTGGACGTTAGCCAAGCTCGTGCCTAATTCGCTACGTTCCTGAAGGCTTACACCTGAAGGATTATTCTGAAAGCTTATAGATTCTCACGTTGTTTAACCGTTTAGCTAAGTGTTTTATTCCAAGTGTTATTTTGATTTCTTATGTGCCATTAGAAGCTTACTTTTGTAAAATAAAGATTTGAACGGTTTCATGTGATCTTTTTATTTTGATTCAAATAATTTTGGAATAGTGATTGGTCGTTTTGATTATTTAGTACTAAAATATAGTAGGCACTAGTATGGGTAACGAGTCTGAATGTTTATTTCATGCGTTGGTAGCATACCTACTATTTTGGCTGTGAAGTAATACATCTAGGTACTACCCCCACGCGCCCACCGCCATCGGGACCATCCGTCGCCGACATCAGCAAGTGGGATAGATGCGGAGTTTCATGTATTGCTTACACAGCCACCTGGGAGCGTGGTGTATTTCTGGTGACCTACATTCCATAATCTGGACACTTTGTAATGGTAAGCTCACGTGTCTAACCTTGATTGAATGGTGAGTGTAATTCATTGTTATTTGGTGAGAATTATTGTGAAATTGTGAATTATGATTGAGGCAGTCGAGCATAGCGGGCGGTCGTTACGTGACGTCATCTCTGGTATCGCCGCGTTTCTTTACAATTAATTTTTGTAATCCATTTAGATCGAGGCGATCTCGAGTTATTTTGATTTGAAATCCATACTGTTAATTAAAACCAAGTATTAGCTATCACGACGTGATATTATTTCATCGCTCACTTGTGAATCTACCCTCAATAATTGATTTGAAAATACAATTAATTTTTAAAATCCATTTAAATCTAAGTGATCTTAAGTTATTTTGGTATGAAATCCATATTGTTAATTAAAATCAAATATTGGCTGTCGCGACGTGATATTATTTCATCGCTCACTTGTGCATCTACCCTCAAAAAATATTTTTTTCATTAAAATACAATGCACCGTTAGAAATTGATCCTGCTGATTTGCCAATGCAAGGATTATGTAATCTTTACCCTGTAACGTTTAGTAAATAATAAAATTGTGACAAATTATTGCTCGTAATGCCGTGATAGATCACAAATCGTGCATACTATGGAATCATGAGCTACGCATATGAAAATTAATGTTACAGTGTCCTGCAGCCAGAGCCGAGCGAACTTGCAGACATCATACCATTACACCCGTGACACAGAAGCAGCTGTGCAGTATCTTCTGTGCTGGAGATTTGGAAATAAAAGGACAGGTTTCGTTCTAATTGTTTATTAGTGAATTTTATTTTGAGTGTAATGGCGAAGCATAACAGTCGAAAGTAACTAATAAGCTGTCACTTTTCGTATTGGGCCATTTTACCGTGTTACTTATTTTTGGAACACGTGTTTGTTTGTTCATAGAATGAAATAAAACACACTCATTGAAGTTTAAATTTTATTCTGAGATTTTTGAAGTCCCGTATACATTGGAAACATGTTTTTTGTGTCTGCTACCTTGCATTTCATAAACCTTTTGAGTTTAGCCTGCATACATGATAAACCTGGTACCGTGCAAATGATGATTTCAGTAACAGCCAGCTATGTTGAACCACATCGTGTCTCTCGCAATCTGCCGCAGCAACGGCAACGGCAAGCGGAAAGGATCAGTCTCCGTGCTTGGGTTGGACCTCACCACCACCACCTTTAACTTGGTCGCGTGCATCATACTTTATTAAGCTGGTGAGCAGTTCCCATTTCGTTGGGATTATTTTGAGATGTTTTACTTCTGCATGGAAGTCTTTGAGCGAGTTTCTGTTGTTAAAGCTAAAGAAGAAAGCTATCTTTAGTGATTTTGATCAGTAATGTTCAGTTTCAGTTGATCAGTTGACGCTGATAGTGCCAATGGTTCTGAGTAGCATGCGTTAAAGACCTGTTTTTAATTTCTTTTTTTTTTGGAATTCACTGTTAACATTGTTTTGCTTTCGACGGACTGAAAGCTTGTACTTTTGTAGGACTGAAATTACGCCCGATGGACTGGGCACTACTGTTTTGCTTTCGATAGACTGAAGGCACGTCCGATGGACTGGGCAATACTGTCATGCTTTCGATGGACTGAAGGCACGCCCGATGGACTGGGCAATACTGGTTTGCTTTCGATGGACTGAAAGTATGCCCGATGGACTGGGTATTGTTTAGTGACCGCATCAGAAGTGCCGGAGCATGTAAGAGGTGCACGTGGTCTGCTTTTTATGTGCAGAATGCTCTTTGCGAGGAGTAGCACTTACGCGGCTGAGATGGTTACTTCTGACGAGGGTCTGGTATCTGCCGAAGGACTGGCAATGCACCGAAGGACTGGTGTTGTTTTGTTAAAAATGAATTCCTGTTTATGTACTGTGTTCATATGAGTAAAATTGGAACTATCAATTCAGAATGTTATTTATTTTAAGATGTCTTACAAATATTTAGATCACATATGACCAATTTTTTTTTTAATGCCAGATTACTTCCCCGTAAATTGATATTGATGACAATAGTAGTGATACTGTCGAGCAATGAATTAGAGCTGTTGTAATTTGTGTTTTTGATGTTTGGGATTGTTCTGTTTTCACATAAATTTGAGAGTATCCGCCAGATGGAGGCGATGATTATTGGAGTGTATCCGTTAGATAGCGGCGATGATTACTGATGATTATTTTTATTTAGTCGTTGCTCGATGGACTATTTTTGACTAGAGAATTGAGGATTGTTAAAGTAATTTTGAACAATTATTTTTTCTGGTTTGATTGATAACAAAGTTTGATTTTAATAGTAATTTGAGTGAGACCCAAATTGTTGGTCAGGAATGACCGAGCGATGAGATACTGTGCTGTATGTTTTGTTTCAGTATCAAATGCATACATCCACACACGAGGACGTGTGTAACGCAGGACGGCCGTGTCGGAGCGAGACACCAGAAAGACGTATTGCAGCATTACAGTTCATAGTTAGACGCCTGTATAAAATCCATTAGCAATGTTTGGCTACGTAATACTTGCTTGTAACTAAATAATAAAGTTGCGTAGAGAGTATAACACCATCTATTGGCGTATTGATGAACTAAGATGACAGGTAGAAGGCTTTGGAACGTCAAGAGGGGTATCTTGAGTGAACGTAGGCACGAGCAGGCATTTTTGTCGTTATGTTGGTAGACTGGTCAGGCAGGTTTACCAACTTGAATTGGAGGCGGGAGCGGTTGGCTCCGCCGCTGGGACTGGCTTCCTTCTTCTTGATCGGACCGCGCTAGAGATCGGACGTTAGCCAAGCTCGTGCCTAATTCGCTACGTTCCTGAAGGCTTACACCTGAAGGATTATTCTGAAAGCGTATAGATTCTCACGTTGTTTAACCGTTTAGCTAAGTGTTTTATTCCAAGTGTTATTTTGATTTCTTATGTGCCATTAGAAGCTTACTTTTGTAAAATAAAGATTTGAACGGTTTCATGTGATCTTTTTATTTTGATTCAAATAATTTTGGAATAGTGATTGGTCGTTTTGATTATTTAGTACTAAAATATAGTAGGCACTAGTATGGGTAACGAGTCCGAATGTTTATTTCATGCGTTGGTAGCATACCTACTATTTTGGCTGTGAAGTAATACATCTAGGTACTACCCCCACGCGCCCACCGCCGTTAGGATCATCCTTCGCCGACATATATATTATCTTAAGCTAATTATCAGAGCAATTTATTGATGTTATTATTCCATAATAATATTGGATTATTATACAAATCAAATTTAACACAAAATTAAGAATATCACAAAAGGATCGTCAAACATGAAGAAAAAAATTGTATAAAAAATACTAGTCTAGAATATGTCTAGAATAAAATAAAAAGTCGGACTTTTCGTCGAATATAAAGGGGATATGATTAAGGTTTATTCGGGTAATTCCGGAAATCGGGTAATCCCGAAAATCATTGTAAAATCACTCATATTCCGTTGTAGTAAGAGTCGGCTTTCGGAATTATCCGCTACTTTCGTTCATTCGGAAATACCAGAATACACTATACAGAGAATTTATAATTTATAAACAAATATAATGTATGAACTCGTGACCTGTAGATAATTACTAATTAAGACGAAACAGGAGCTGAGATTTAAATATTTTAGGTAAATATACCCGTCTCGCTAACGGGAGCGGCTCCTAAAACTAGTGCGATAAGGACAAGGCGAAAAATCCTGCGTAAAAATCTCAAAAATCGAGGTTTCGTACTCGACTGTTTCCTCCTCCAAAACTTAACCAATCGTAACCAAATTTGGAAATTTAAATGATTATGAAATTATCTGTGTCGGACCGTTTTGCTTTTTTGGCTAATTAATATCAGTTTGAATATCACTTCCCTCATTGCGGCATAGTCAATTAGGCCATTATGGCCATATTTGAAGGGCTCTAGCGCCTAAAAAACAAAAATATCAAAAAAGGCAAAACGGTCCGACACAGATATTGACAATATTAATCTGTGTTGAAAAAATCATTGCCCTAGCTTCAAAACCCACGAAGGAAACAGTCGAGTACCTTTGTATGGAGAAATGACCACTCCTGTTGGCTCTTAATATTCACACTCTATTCGCATGGATATACATATTTTTAATGTTGACTTTTTGGATTTTAAAACCACGGTATGCTGAGAAAATTCCCAAGCCATATTAGTTTTCCTTTAGTCAATGTAACCTACTCGTAGGTTAAGGTTATACAAAAAAATAGGATATAATAGCATTGGTCCTGCCTATACGGCTTACCATCAGTTTGGCACTAACATAAACGCCGTCGAGAACGTAATTTACTTTCTATACATCTCGCTCCTACTCGCATATTTGTGCAAACGAGATGTACCTATAGAAAGTAAATTACGTTCTCGATAGCGTAAATGTCAGTTTTGACACTGTCAGTGACTCATGCTACGGGCTCTAGAGGACAAATTTAAAGGGTTAGGGATAATAGAAGGAATTCCTGTGGGCGTTACCCACGGTTTCCAGCCAAATAAATCTTAGGCCGCCCACAAAAAAACACAGATCTTTTAATGAAGATGAATCTCTACCTATTCCTTTTCTTTGTTTTTATCAGCTCTCACTTTGGTTTATTTGCTTGATATTTAGATGTTTAAGAATTGTAAAATATCGCGAAGCCGGTGAGCTCTTTGAATAGAATAGAATAGAATAGAAATAATTTTATTCGTGAGCACATACACAAAATAGAAAATTATACATAACAGAGAATAAAAGGATAAAGTGCCACGAAATGGTATCACCTCAGCATGTTGCTGGCGACTTCCAGCGCTGATCTTCCGATGAGACCATCCGGTGAAACAATCACGACAAGTAACATTAATACAAAACAAAATGTATGCATGATGTATGTATGTTACAGAAACAACAGAGTAAAAGGTGTAAGTGTATGTGCGAACTTATCCCTAATAGCGATCTCTTCCAGCTAACCTTTGAGAAAATGAGAGAGGAACAAACACTAAAAGGTGAAAGACAACTAAAAATGAACATATAACTGTATTAAAATTTTGGGTATTTGTATTAAAATTTAAAGCTTTGATAAGCATGTCTTATTAGAATTATCCTGGATTATTCGGAACCAGTTGCTTTATGAATTATTCTTCCTGGCTCATTTAGTTAAAAAATTTATTCCAAAATGGCATTTAGATAGAAAATGCAATTATTTTACTGTATATGATATGAATTAAAATATTGCCACTTTATAGCTTTTTATCGTATAATAGCTTCCGCCCATATACTAATACTATCTGTTGCAGACTCTATCTATACCATTTATTTATAAAACTTAGAAAACCTCTGTTCGACTCTGTCTAGCAAACACAAATGTCTAAATGATGGATAAAGACAAACGATTATCAAGAGCTTGTTATACTTGACAGGCGTTTATGAGTAACGCCAAAAGTCTCCAACTCTCTACGTTACCTATGTCATCATAAGCAATACAATTTAAAACAGTCCGCCGGACGATATCGGCCTGTCAGTTAGAACAAAAAGTTGACAGGTCCGAACAACTGACAGGCCAATATCGTCTGATTGTTAGTCCGCCGGTCGGTATCGGCCTGTCAGTTAGAACAAAAATTTGACAGTTCCGAACAACTGACAGGCCTGATACCGTCCGGCGGACTGTTAATCAGTACGGATATGATGGTCGTTCTTGTCTACGTGACAGCGTGATAAAACGGTGTCCGTCACTTTCTTTCCCACGGTGTTAAACAGTGACAGTTATTTTATCACGTGGATAAAGATGGATAAAGCTATCCATAATAGGCTGGCAGTGCACCACTTTAGGGCTCATTTAGACGGTGCGAGAACTCGCATGCAAGTTTCATTACATTGCGTCATTTGATCGGTCGGCTGAATTGATGTAACCTCAATGGTCCGCAATGTAACTAAAATCGTATACGAGTTCGCGCGCTGTCTAAATGAGCCCTAAAGACTCAAAAACAACAAAACAAATCACAACCGACTTTTAATAGCCTTAAAATTAATTGCATGTAACTGAATACAAACAGATAAAATAGGCAACAACTGAGATCCCACAGAGTACACGTCTAATTGATTTGCGTCAGGAAAGTTTATCTCCACAGGCAGTCTACCTCTAACGTCGTTTCTCAGTGAGGCAGCTATTAATATTTCGGCTATGGCCATTTGTTTAGCTGTCTGCAAGCCACAGTGCGCTATTGTTTTATGTTTTATGGCATATTAAATGGTTTTGTCGGTATTCCCAGAGTTAAATGGGGCAGCAAATATAATTCGAGTTTAAAAAATATTATCGTAATTCGACGTTTACTCTCAGTTCTTATAATATTATAAAAAAATATATTTTGGTAGTTTGACGTGATAAGGTCTTAAATCGCTGAACACCGGTAGGTGTCACGTTGTGGACAGATCTCCATGGTAACGTATAAAAGTATGCAATTTTTTATCAATGTTTTCTTATAACTCTTATGACGTAATCACGCAAAATTATCGTCCGTAAACCGACTTTACAACCATTTTTTTAGATACTAAACATAAGTACGTAATGTACCGTTTAGTTAATCTATAAGTAGGTACATAACCAAAACTATCCCAATAGGTTAAGTCATCCATAGAAGGTTTGTCATATTCATAACCTCCACAATAGGCTTCCTTATATTTATTAACGACACGTCACGCGTGACCCAATAGAGCTTGTTCAAAAGAAGTCATGCCTTACTCGTACCTACTATGAATGACACAATACTAAATTAGTACAATTGTGTATCTCGATCTTTAGGACTCATTTAGACGGCGCGCGAACTCGTATACGATTTTAGTTACATTGCGGACCATTGAGGTTACGTCAATTCAGCCGACTGATCAAATGACGCAATGTAATGAAACTCGCATGCGAGTTCTCACACCGTCTAAATGAGCCCTTAGTGTATAAATACTTACATAGTCCAAGTCAGTTACATGGGGTCATTAATGCACGACATTTTCTAGGTACGAGACTACGCTATAAACTAAATAATCGCTTAATTAATAATTTCAACATTCTTATAAATATCTACGATATATTGTTTATCACTTCATAAAGCAAAAGGCGTCATGCTCACCTTACATACCTAATAATATATTTAATTTATCCTTAAAAATATCGGAACATTATTTGTTAACTCATGTACTGAACTATTTATTTTATACACCCATAATTATTTTCCATAAGACCGACAACATTTAAATAATCCTCACTCAAACGAAGTTATTTGAGTTTTGGACTATAGCTAGGTGTTAGGTGGGGTTAAAATATAGTCTCATTACTAAGACGTGTGAGGTGTAGTCCCAACAGCATTCTAAGAGAAATTGCTGATAGGTATGATTGTCCGATGCTAAAGCATTGGACCGAGCAGATTAAAGGTGTAGCGCAGTTTGTAGTGTAGGTGCCTGCTATGCTGTAGTAGTGTAGGTAGGTATCTATACTAGTGGCTCTGTGAGCTGTAGACCTCGCGAGCAGAGCTTAAAACTGAATAAATGTATGGCAAAAATATTTATTAAAATATAGGTATAGTACATGTAATACAAACAAAAAATTAAAAACTACATAATGCTACAAACAAAAATTAAACGAATACGCTTAACCCGCGCTTGATAAATAAAAAATACGAAATTTTTAATTTTTTCAAAACAAAAAATAAAATAAAAAACAACTATACGAAATTTAACTATAAAAAAAATACAAAAAGTTATGTAGCAATATACAATTACTGGGGATGGAAACAAAAAAAAGCGAACGTTTGCAAAATACGCCATTATAGTTCTTACTAAAGCTGACGAAATTTAGCTACTCATTCTCAAGTAAAAACTAAATATCTAAATACCGCCAAAACCAGCGATACAAATTTTCTGAATTTTTGGCCATTTAATCTATAAACATATCTCAAAAAGAAAAAACTCTTATGATACCGATACGACTATTTGTTTAGGCGGGAGCTATCACGACTCAGCCATTTTGAAAAAAATTCCAAAAACCGGATCGACAAAAAAAATTTATTTAGTAATTGAATTCGGTCACAAAATTTCACGAAAATCGGTTAAGAATTGCGACCTGTAGAGGAGAACATCCGGACATACAAAAGCAAAATGCCCGAGTCAAAACGTAGACCTTCGCTACGCTTCGGTCAATTATAGATTAGCCGAACATAAATGTTTATAATGTAAATAAACTAACACTAGATTAAGAAATTTGCTTGTATTACACTTACACTCTATGGATACTGTTGTTTGTCCGAAATAAAGAAATTATTATACTCTTTATTCATCATCGCTTATTATTATGATTACAGTAGCAGTTCAGATATATCAAGAGATCACCGAAACCTTTCCGGCCCTTTTATTATTAAACGTGAATTGAACGAGACAATGGGAATTAAGGGATACTCCTAAGTTCCTGATAAAGGTCATTAATCCATCACTGGATTGAAACGGCGGAAAAGGGTTCGGAAAGTCAACTAAAGTTACCGGAGCAACTGAAGTTCAATTTAATCTGCTTATTACCCTGATTTTAAGACGAAACAGGAGCTGAGATTTAAATATTTTAGGTAAATATACCCGTCTCGCTAACGGAAGCGGCTCCTAAAACTAGTGCGATAAGGACAAGGCGAAAAATCCTGGGTAAAAATCTCAAAAATCGAGGTTTCGTACTCGACTGTTTCCTCCTCCAAAACTTAACCAACCGTAACTAAATTTGGAAATTTAAATGATTATGAAAGTATCTGTGTCGGACCGTTTTGCTTTTTTGGCTAATTGATATCAGTTTTGAATACCACGCCTCTCATTGCGGCATAGTCAATTAGGCCATTTTGGCCATTTTTGAAGGGTTCTAACGCCTTAAAAACAGAAATACTTATCAAAAAAATCAAAACAGTCCGACACAGATATTGACAATATTAATCTGTGTTGAAAAAATCATTGCTCTAGCTTCAAAACCCACAGAGGAAACAGTCGAGTACGTTTGTATGGAGAAATGACCACTCCTGTTGGCTCTTAATGAGGTACAGGAGTTTAAACTTTTGCCGGAACCCAGTGATTGTAATTGAGCAGGACACAATGGTGTGTGGGCGTTGTTTTTTTAAGTTGTCCCCTACACTTTTTTTTTCAAATTTGGGATTTCTTATGTTATTTCTACTCAGAATCACGAGCTCTTTCTATCCTAATAGGAGGAAAAAAGTGTCCCAGAATTTTCATACATTTTTCGATCTTTCCATTCCGCGACCGCCATACAAAGTCTATGAAATGGTGACGGAATGAAAAAAAAACCTTAGGACTTTTTTTCTCCTATTAGGATAGAAAGAGTTCGTGATTCTGAGTAGAAATAACATAAAAAATCCCGAATTTGAAAAAAAAAGTGTAGGGGACGACTTTAAAAAAAAACGCCCGATTACGCTGATTACTTACATAGCGTAAAGGGTTAATGGGTGAATCAACGTTTTCTTGTGACACGTTGCAATGGTTTTGGTCTTCTGGGTCACTCTTTAAAACCTACTGTTTGCCATTTAATATGATTATACATATTATACTAATAATTTCCCATTTTGATGGTTATCTGCCTCCGTCCGAACTGACAGTATAAACATCAAAGTGCAATCACTGTAGTAGAACTAAAAAAAAATACTTTATATTAATTTAATTATGCTTCAATCCGTTTTAATCGTATCAGAGCCAATACCAGACAAAACCTGCGTGTATCGAAATAAACGTATTAAGAACACTCAATTTAATCCGAACGATATCCTGTCACATCACGCGTCGACTTACGTCGGTTTATCTATTATCCTCTTATACAGTCGACCACAAAACTTGTTTTGAATAGACTAGTGCTTAAAATAAGCAACTGGATTTTAATTTGTTTGGGTTGCCCAGTATACTAAGCTACAAGTCTGACTGGGTTTCGGTTTCAGAATTATTGAACTGGCTTAAATGTTTTAATACTTAAAACACGACATAACGTGTTTAATTTTATGTCAATTGCACAAATATTTATTGTGTTGTATGATAGAATAAACACTTCATATTGAGTAAATACAGAAATCTAATTTGATAACTGTGACCTAAGTAATGGGTTATAAAAGAGAGTTGACCTAGTGATTAAGGAAAAAAATCTTTCTTTGTAGGTTGACCATTACTTAATTATTAGATAAGTAGTTTTAATGTATCAAATTATAGTTTATTTTGTAAAAATACGAGTATACAGCGTGTATGTTTGATTCTACCACATACTACCTATACGGTAGTTAGTACCTATAGGTATATAGGCCCTAATAAATAAACTTTCACATGTTTTACTAAAAATACGACTTTATTTTCTTTATAAGATAATTCAGCATGCAATGTATCACTACTGTGTTTTTATTCAAAACGTGATGTGTGTATGTATGTATATGTGTATAGCCGCTCGAACCATTATCAAAAATTAATTGCTCTCGATTCTTTTAAAATCGTTCCATAGCACTAAAACCAACGGCTCGTTTCGATTTGCGGTTGTATTGAAAATACACGCTCTATTTAGTACCAAAATAATACATAATATTTCAGTCGGTAAAAATTAATGAAATGATACGGAATCGCAAATGTATAATTGTTCTCAATATATACAACCAAATCAAATCAATTCTCCCTGTGTATAATCGGAATATAGTACCGTAAAACAGGGTGAGTAGGTTTCGCGGAGAGAGGTGGGTTATGAATGGGGAGAGAAGGTTTGAAAGGGGGGTGAGAAGGGATTTTAAGGCTACTGCTACTAAAATAATGTATTCCAATTTAAAATGGAGCTATAGTAATACGCATAATAAAAAAAATCGATCCAACAATCTTCCAAAATCACCTTTGTATGAAAACCCCTCTCACCCCAAATACGAGGCACTACGGGGTGAGGTGGGTTTTCCTCTTTATCGTCAAAGTTATGAAATGGAACTACCCAAAATAAAATAAAAACTAAAATACAAACGTCCGGAACACTTATTATATACACCATTCAGTTTTCATATGTAAAAATAAAATGTTATCGAGGTTTGAATTTCAGTTTTGACCCTACTCACCCCATTTTACGGTAATTTTAGTCCACGATACAGCAAGCCACCTTCATAAATAACGAGTCTTGTTCCCAACTTCACAATCCTTTCCCTCCGTATCAACGCGCGTAGTAAATGAATTTAAATTGGATAATGGCCGTGTCGGCTGCGCCCGGACGTCACCAATCTGTTCACTTGCTGCTACCGAAACTGTAATAAATACGGCGTTTATTGTATTAAACCGCTTTCTGCGGGATAATGTGCCCTTGTTAAGACGGTGTTCATATTGGACATTTATATATAACACTATTGATACTCGGATCAGGGTATACCTATGAATACCCTGACCTGAGAGTGGCAGCCCAACTCAAAACGAGAAGTTGGCAAACTAATACGTCGGCGATGGCGAGACGAGCTAGACTCCTTTAAAGGAATGGCCAGAGATTGCACAGGATCGGGAAGACTGGAAAAAGTGGGGGAGGTATTTGCCCAGCAGTGGGACATTATTAGTGGGCTCCTAATAAAAATAAATAAATAATAAATATACCCTGACCACGCTAACTATGCACAAACTTGGCAGTAAGAATGCATACATATCGCTATAAGTTCCATAGAGTCTGTGCGGAAAGAGAAGAGTCGTGTGGAATGTATTGGGCACCATACATTCCACGACTCTTCACTTTCCGCACAGAATCTACCTGACGTAGCAATAGTGTTCCAACACGTAGACGCCCTTTTGACACGTTAATGTCATGTAAGTGATACACCGAGCGGATGCTGTCCTTGCTCGTGTCATTATGGGACGTACGCAGAGACAGCACCCACCGGGGTGTAAAATAGTAGTTTATGCAACAGTGATATAATAAGGGTTCTTAAAATTCAAGGGTCGAAGTTACAAAACGAGACGTAGTCGAGTTTTGTAAAAAAAGACCCGAGAATTTTAAGAACCAATTATGAGCTGTTGCATACATTACTTTTTCTATGACAGCAAAAAAAAGAGTTATTATTAAAAAAAAAGAGTTATTATTAAAAAAAAGAGTTATTATTTTAAAAAAATTGAGTTATTATTTAAAAAAAAAAAGAGTTATTATTGTAAATGAAAACATACCTCTTTCAATCAAGATGATCGGAACTTGTATATTTAAAAAAAATAAAGCAGTTGTATTATACTCATAAGATGACTGCTAGCAGTCATCTTATGAGCCTATAGACAAAGCATTCAAATGACATTGCTTTAGATATCACTGTCAGTCATTTAATTGACACATTTAAGTGCTGGAGTAGAAAAACTATATATTAATTGATATTGTTAAATTTTACGGTTCATATATAATTTTTAGCAAACAGTCCCCACCTACTGATACTTCGTATTTATATTGTTTTCTACAATAATTTTAATACACCTTATCACACAAAACATCACATAAAACACACTTGTCTTATAAACAAAGGCACATATAAAATCTCGATGTTTCTTAATAACCTGCAATTTAGCTCTTAGACGTGCTGTACAAAAGTCTGGTAGGTACCTAATTATTTAGCTTGCAATCACCATAATTTATTCACACAACCGCCCGCCACTTTAACCTGAGACATGTCGCAACTATAATTGCTCTGTGCTAATTGTATTTGCAATTTAATTATTAAAGTATTCAGCTACGAAAATAAGATAAATTGTAAGAAAAAGAAGAATTAAGATAGAAGTAGTAGGTATAATAAGCTGCATTTGTGGGTTTTGGTTTTGGGCAAACATTCATTGTATGTATCTGGATTGATATGCGAGCTGCAAAACTGAAGGGACACATGACACATTATGAATCACTGCATAGTATATACAGTGTGTAAATCCAATACGGGCGAATATTTAAACGGTGGTTAGCATAGGACCTAAAAAGTATATTTAGATAGATTTTACTTAGAAATGCATTGAAAATTTTAACCATACAAAATAATTCGGCCCGCAATGTAATACACCACACACGTTACGGGATACGAGCTTTTTAAAGTAACTGTCAACGCTTGTTGGCAGTTACTATGAAAAGCTCGTATCTCGTAATGTCATTATCATCTTCTGTTTCTTAATGTTTACAGTACATTGCTGCTCGGTACATGTGGAAAAAATTTATCACGGGGTCATAATTAAGTGTAACTTAAAAAAACATCTTAATTAATGATAAGACGGGTAAATTCTATATCTGGTTTAATTTATTGCCCGTATTTGACTTACACACTGTATAACAAACAAGGTTGCTTCCCGCTGTCTGCCTGTCCCTATGTATGCTTAAATCAAAACTACCTACGGAACGGATTTTGATGCGGTTTTTATTAATAGATAGAGTGATTCAAGAGGAAGGTTTATGTGTAATTTGTTAACCCGTGCGAAGCCGGGGCGGGTCTCTAGTTAGGTATAAAATGATTACCTACCTACATTTTACATACTTTCTTTGGTCATATAATTTATATGGCTTTGGATCGGGCTCGGCATTAACCATGTTGTAAGCGTAGCGAATGCTGAGGGTATCAAGATACGGACTTAAGTTTTGCAAACATACAACGGTAAGAGCGGTTTCGCATTACGGCCGATCCGAATCCGATCCGAATCTGTGAAAATATGGTCCGAAGTAGCCGTAGAACTATTTCTATGGTACTCTATATACGTACGGTATGGTATGGTCTGGTATGGTATTTCTATGGTATGGCACTAGATCCATCTGATTTCTTTCCGAAATCGGATGACGGGGCGAGTAAATTACCATAGAAATAGTTCTACGGCTACTTCGGACCATATTTTCACGGATTCGGATCAGATTCAGATCGGACGTAGTGCAAAACCGCTTTAACTGTACCTAAGCAAAGTATTGGTGGTCTACCATTAGACACGATGAAATAACGGGATGTAATCGCGGCATTATGAAAGCCGAACTATCCCATCACTAATTGCGGGAGCTAAGCCCATAATGAGCTGCGCACACGCCAATACCGAACCATTAAGAGAAGACGTAAGTGTAAACAAATTATTGATGTTGTTGGGCTTTTATAGAATAGGGTATTCCAGCCATAACCGTGGGAATGAGCAGTAACAATGAATGTTTAGTTGATAATGGTGCCGAATTAGAATGAATCATTTTCTACTCCATTAATCGACACGGAACTTGGGGCTCTAATATTTTTTGAGGAATATTTCATTTATTTTATTTATCAGGGGGCCAAGATGACATTAAAAATCAGTAATTTTAGAGCACTGAAAGCTAGTAAAAGTACGGCCCGGATCTAATAAAAGGAAAAATTTACTCAAAAAGTACAATTTCATCGTTTATGCCAAAACAAAGTATTTAAAGCATAAAAAAAATTTAGACATTCAACGGGGTAGGTGAACCTAAATGAATGCAATCAAATACAATAAATTATTTATCTATCTATCAAAACAAATTAAGACGCATTTCTCATCACTGCGAGACAAATAGATAATTGTAAAATTAGCTGCGTGAATCAATTCATTCTTGTTCTTTCTCTCGGAACTTTAACTTTCGAAAATCATGCTGTTTATCTCGGGTAGGCAATTTCATCTTTTATTATCTCATTTGAGCGGAATTTAACGCAACAATGACTGGCTCTTAATTTCATTACCACCCACGGATGGACTGAGGGTATCGTTTGACATGCGTGAAAGATGAAAGGTAGTAAGAGTAGTACCCAAAGGGTAAAAATATTACTAAGACTCCGCTGTCCGTCCGTCCGTCCGTCCGTCCATCTGTCACCAGGCTGTATCTCACGAATCGTGATAGCTAGACAGTTGAAATTTTCATAGATGATGTATTTCTGTTGCCGCTATAACAACAAATACTAAAAATAGAATAAAATAAAGATTTAAGTGGTGCTCCCATAAAACAACCGTCATTTTTGACCGAAGTTAAGCAACGTCGGACGGGGTCAGTACTTGGATGGGTGACCGTTTTTTTGCTTGTTTTGCTCTATTTTTTGTTGATGGTGCGGAACCCTCCGTGCGCGAGTCCGACTCGCACTTGGCCGGTTTTTTAAGTCAGGCAACACTATGGTGGGTAGTCATCGCTGTCGGACGAACAATGATGTTTTGTTGGAAACAAATTAGCGCTATGATGAAGTGAAATATGAGCGAACACTTAAGAAAGCATCCAAATTTGCAAATGTAGGACAGTGTTTTCTTTTCCTCGAGAATTATTTTTTTACGTCGTCTTTACACTGTTCACTATATTATATATTATAATATATGTCCACTACGCTCTACAATTCTTTTTCTAGTGGAAGAACGTCTTTGATAAAGACTTTTTATTTTATTTTATTTTTAGTGCTTCGTACAAAACTTTGTTCACGAAGCAGTTATGGGATCATTCTGGTTGGAACACGGTTAAATTCGTTTTTCTTGGAGACCGTTTGACATAGACAAGCTAAAATTTGAAACAATTATAGCAGCTACTACCACAAATACTATGCATTAATGAAAACCGCTGATTTTAATGGGAAATTTAGGAAATTGAGGGATGAGAGGGGTAAACTGAATTTAATTTTCATTTGTAAGAATTGTGTGAACCATTTAAAGTTGCAAGATTTCATACACACATTATCACCGCTGTCCACGCGATTTTCACGAGAAGCTGACTATACAATAACAAACGAAACCAATCATGGAAACGGCGGGAAAATAATCATAACCATATTTATCTTTAATAATATTACGACTGCAGCCTGATCTTAGGTTACTTAGGTACATAGGTATCTAAGTAACCTAAGATTAGAGCCCGTACCATGAGTCACTGATAGTGTCAAAACTGACATATAGGTACGCTATCGAGAACATATTTACTTTCTATACATCTCGTTCGCACTAATTATGCGAGTACGAGCGAGATGTACCGAAAGTAAATTACGTTCTCGATGGCGTTTCTGTCAGTGCCAAACTGATGGCAGCCGTACTTACATAGACTGCAGTCGTAAAATAATTACGCAATTAAGTCTAAGTCTCAATTTTAAAATGCTTAAAAATACAACCTTATGTAGTTAGCATTAAGGTTAAATTTTCAACGGGTTTTTTTACAAGTTTAAGTAATTTACTAAGTTTGTTATTGTCATTTATCTCAATTAAACACCCTTGAAATTTTCATAGCTTAACAACAAATCTGCCACACGCGAGTAACTCGTAGGTACTAAAACGTAGATAAAATATGAGTCAAAAAATAAAGTAATATCTGGGTGACCGAGCTTCGCTCGGAAAACATAAAAAAACTCGAAAATGCGCGTTTTCCCAGAGATAAAACCTAGCTAGATCGATTTTTCGCCCCAAAAACCCCCATATAGCAAATTTCATCGAAATCGTTAGAGCCGTTTCCGAGATCCCCGATATATATATATAATATCTGGGTCACCGAGCTTCGCTCGGAAAACATATAAAAACTCGAAAATGCGCGTTTTCCCAGAGATAAGACCTAGCTAGATCGATTTTTCGCCCCCGAAAACCACCGTATAGCAAATTTCATCGAAATCGTTAGAGCCGTTTCCGAGATCGCCGAAATATACCTATATATATATATAAATAAATAAACAAGAATTGCTCGTTTAAAGGTATTAGATAGATAGATTAGATTATTTATAGATTTTTCCTTTTTGAGTAGCGCCCAGTCTACAATTTCCAAATACAACAATTGCGTCTATACTGGGTCAACCAAATCTTGTCAGTAAATAGGAACAAAAAAAACTATACTCATCCTTATCTTTTGGGTGCTAGTACTAGTGCTAAAATTAGCTGCGTGAATCAATTCATTCTTGTTCTTTCTCTCGGAACTTTAACTTTCGAAAATCATGCTGTTAATCTCGGGTAGGCAATTTCATCTTTTATTATCTCATTTGAGCGGAATTTAACGCAACAATGACTGGCTCTTAATTTCATTACCACCCACGGATGGACTGAGGGTATCGTTTGACATGCGTGAAAGATGAAAGGTAGTAAGAGTAGTACCCAAAGGGTAAAAATATTACTAAGACTCCGCTGTCCGTCCGTCCGTCCGTCCGTCCGTCTGTCACCAGGCTGTATCTCACGAACCGTGATAGCTAGACAGTTGAAATTTTCATAGATGATGTATTTCTGTTGCGGCTATAACAACAAATACTAAAAATAGAATAAAATAAAGATTTAAGTGGTGCTCCCATAAAACAACCGTCATTTTTGACCGAAGTTAAGCAACGTCGGACGGGGTCAGTACTTGGATGGGTGACCGTTTTTTTGCTTGTTTTGCTCTATTTTTTGTTGATGGTGCGGAACCCTCCGTGCGCGAGTCCGACTCGCACTTGGCCGGTTTTTTAAGTCACGCAACACTATGGTGGGTAGTCATCGCTGTCGGACGAACAATGATGTTTTGTTGGAAACAAATTAGCGCTATGATGAAGTGAAATATGAGCGAACACTTAAGAAAGCATCCAAATTTGCAAATGTAGGACAGTGTTTTCTTTTCCTCGAGAATTATTTTTTTACGTCGTCTTTACACTGTTCACTATATTATATATTATAATATATGTCCACTACGCTCTACAATTCTTTTTCTAGTGGAAGAACGTCTTTGATAAAGACTTTTTATTTTATTTTATTTTTAGTGCTTCGTACAAAACTTTGTTCACGAAGCAGTTATGGGATCATTCTGGTTAGAACACGGTTAAATTCGTTTTTCTTGGAGACCGTTTGACATAGACAAGCTAAAATTTTAAACAATTATAGCAGCTACTACCACAAATACTATGCATTAATGAAAACCGCTGATTTTAATGGGAAATTTAGGAAATTGAGGGATGAGAGGGGTAAACTGAATTTAATTTTCATTTGTAAGAATTGTGTGAACCATTTAAAGTTGCAAGATTTCATACACACATTATCACCGCTGTCCACGCGATTTTCACGAGAAGCTGACTATACAATAACAAACGAAACCAATCATGGAAACGGCGGGAAAATAACCATAACCATAACCATATTTATCTTTAATAATATTACGACTGCAGCCTGATCTTAGGTTACTTAGGTACATAGGTATCTAAGTAACCTAAGATTAGAGCCCGTACCATGAGTCACTGATAGTGTCAAAACTGACATATAGGTACGCTATCGAGAACATATTTACTTTCTATACATCTCGTTCGCACTAATTATGCGAGTACGAGCGAGATGTACCGAAAGTAAATTACGTTCGCGATGGCGTTTCTGTCAGTGCCAAACTGATGGCAGCCGTACTTACATAGACTGCAGTCGTAAAATAATTACGCAATTAAGTCTAAGTCTCAATTTTAAAATGCTTAAAAATACAACCTTATGTAGTTAGCATTAAGGTTAAATTTTCAACGGGTTTTTTTACAAGTTTAAGTAATTTACTAAGTTTGTTATTGTCATTTATCTCAATTAAACACCCTTGAAATTTTCATAGCTTAACAACAAATCTGCCACACGCGAGTAACTCGTAGGTACTAAAACGTAGATAAAATATGAGTCAAAAAATAAAGTAATATCTGGGTGACCGAGCTTCGCTCGGAAAACATAAAAAAACTCGAAAATGCGCGTTTTCCCAGAGATAAAACCTAGCTAGATCGATTTTTCGCCCCCAAAAACCCCCATATAGCAAATTTCATCGAAATCGTTAGAGCCGTTTCCGAGATCCCCGATATATATATATAATATCTAGGTCACCGAGCTTCGCTCGGAAAACATATAAAAACTCGAAAATGCGCGTTTTCCCAGAGATAAGACCTAGCTAGATCGATTTTTCGCCCCCGAAAACCACCGTATAGCAAATTTCATCGAAATCGTTAGAGCCGTTTCCGAGATCGCCGAAATATACCTATATATATATATAAATAAATAAATAAATAAACAAGAATTGCTCGTTTAAAGGTATTAGATAGATAGATTAGATTATTTATAGATTTTTCCTTTTTGAGTAGCGCCCAGTCTACAATTTCCAAATACAACAATTGCGTCTATACTGGGTCAACCAAATCTTGTCAGTAAATAGGAACAAAAAAAACTATACTCATCCTTATCTTTTGGGTGCTAGTACTAGTGTTAGACAAAGATAGTATGATTCTCTCTGTCTATGTTTGAAATCAAACAGACCTTTGACACAATATATGTAATAGAGTCAGACCAAGAAAAGTCTGCAGCGGATTTGATAGCCCACGCAGTGCAAGTGTTATTTTAAACGTCAAACTTCTATGAAATTATGACGTATAAATAACACTTTCACTGTGTGGGCTATCAAATCCGCTGCAGACATTTATTGGTCCGACTCTACATAATATTATAGATTGCCATTAAAAATACTGTTTTCGTAGTAGATCCGAGCAAAACAAGTTTATCGTGTTGAGGTTGTATTCCTAGTGTTTTTGACGAATTTAGTTTTTCATGCTCGAAGTTGTCGTGGTGCTTGTCAACTCTAACGTATTTGTCATTGTTGTAAATATTTTGATGTTGGATAATAAGATTCAACATTTTCAGATAAGTCCAAGAATATTTAATATCTCAATATTATGTTGGATGCTAGCAAGGTGTAAAAACAGTTTAGATTAGTGGAATTACCTTTTACGGAATGATTTGTAAAAGTGTCTTTACTTACAATTATACAGAGACATTCAGAATAGTTTGCTTCTAATAGAAATGTGCCTTCAAACAATTCAAACTGCTTCGCCAATAAAATTATATTGGATGCCTTCGAATTGCATTTTATAATACATACAATACTCTTTATTGCACAACTCTAGGTGAGACTAGGTGAGGTTTATTTTTCTTATTGTTCGAAATAATTTTTAGTAATATTTTTTTTTGTGTTTCTGTAATCTGTAGAAGCTTTATAACTTCTGGATTACCTGAAGCCCAGGTGTTGTTTTGATATTACCAGTACATATATCTATTGCATGTCTTTGCAAGTTTTGTTTGCCGGTGGCTAGCAGCTACTCCTAGCTAGGCAAATGCCTAAAATTTAATCCGTCAGATCAGAACGATTCGTACGATAGTACGAAGCACTATCACCGGTGTCGTGACCCGCGGGCTTATCCACTTTCTTAGTTATAAGGAATCCTTATTAAGGATCACTTGTATTCGTGTGCATCAAACGACTACCTACTACGTTTACGTTACACAATGCACCAGTAAAGTGTATGTATTAAGATGATTCTAACAAAGGCTTATTGTTGGTTGTTTATACCGCCAGTACAAGAGTACGAGCAAGGTTCAAAGTTGTCGATATTATAGGCGTCAATTACTCCAGCCATTGACACAGGAGTAGCTGCCGGCGGTGCAAGGGTTGCTAATCCCATCACTTACTAGCACATGCCTCAATCAAACCAGGATAGTATGATTACTGATTACCCTCAGTAATTGTGGATCTCGAGGTCACACTGATACTGGTTTTCTACCGGAGTGTACGGAAAGAGATGGGAACAGGAGGTCGGCCGGCGCGCGCGCAGGTAGTTCAGCCCCAAGCGGCGCCGCACATCCGATCTCTCGCTCGCACCACGTGGTGGGGCGGCTGCGCGGAGGCGCGGGCATGTTCGAAGCCCTGTGCTACATTTTTATTAGTTTGTAACCGTTCTTTGACTCGGCACCACAGCTTTTTCCTTGCGTGCTGTTTATCAATAACATTTAGGTAAATAAAGTCCAACAGATGAGTGACGAGACGGCGAAGCTTTTTGAAGCTCATGAGCGCTTTGGCGTCATTCCGCTTGGGCATGGCGAGCCGCAAGCTGATTAAAGTTGCCGCGATCATCGCTTTCTTGTACTGCACCCTGTTGGTGTACCAGGGCGGTGTTTCCAACTTCCAAGAACCTCGAGTGCAAGTGCAAGACCTGACCCAGATAGTACCCAGTAGTAGTAGTGACTTGATAGACTCAGTGACTAAATCTAGTGTTAATGACAGTGATACGGCAAAAAAGATAACATTGGACGATTTGTTTATAAGTGTTAAAACTACAAAATATTATGAAAATACAAGACTGCCCGTAATATTGAAGACATGGTTTCAATTGGCAAAAAACCAGGTAAACATTTTGTATTTTTCCGTTTAATTAGTTAAGTGTTCAAGATAGACGTCAGGCCGAATGACAAACTTGTTTGTTTAAGACAACTGTCAGGTATCCCGGCAAAGTTCTTATAAAGATGTCAAAACAAGTTAACCAACAAGATTATTCAAATGAGATAAAGTGAGTAGGTACCTACTCGTACCTTGTTAGTGGTCAACAATATTTATTTTTACAAGAGCTATCATCCGCCAGCATCTTAATTACCGTTCCGAAGTTGCAGTGGAAGAATTTGTATGTAGATATATACCTACTGAGCGAGGCAAAAAATATTTTTACAGTACATATGGGGCTACTTTTCCGTACTAGTGCGTAAAATAGCACTTTTCGTGCGTATGTCGAAAGTCGAAACTTTAAAGTGTCATATGTACCTACTGTAAAACGTTGTTCGATACACGTGCGAATAGGTAATTCGCAACTCGTGTCGATTTAAAACACTCCCTTCGGTCGTGTTTTAAATTTATCGCCACTCGTTTCGAATTTCCTCTTTTTCGCACTTGTATCGAAAATAACTATTTTGCACTGGCTATTGTCAACAACACAGTACATATACCACTATTCATATTTTCTTGATTGTTTTGTTGTCTGTTTAGAAGTGAAAAACAATGATTAACTTAATTTATAAGAGTGGCAGTTTTTCATTGAAAATCGGTCTTCCAGACAATTGATCCTTGAGTAGTTTGGGATTTTTGTTTTTAACAAGTCTGATATGATTGTAGCAGAATATAAAACATGGCAATACATATTAAAATTAGTATGTGACATTCAATTACCTTGTAACAATAAATTACCAATTACTTCAAATTCATATAACTGTAACAACACTGCTTAACGATACTTATTAAAAAAAAAGAAAGTTTTTTTTTATTTTTCACCGACCTTAAGAAAAACGATTAGAATGAGTATGAAATAATTTTCCTTGGTAGAAAATTATGTTAAACGTAACATTTTTTATTGTATAATTGGTATAGCTATACATATTTGCAGTTACTGATAGCTTTTGGCAAAACTATGCAAACTATACCAATATTTATGAACACTTTCGTTCAGTACCTAGGAGGTAACATAACATAATATGTAGCAATAAAAAGACAGATTAGATTAGATTTATTTAATGAAATAGATTAGACAACCCGCAGAGTTAACTTTCAATACTAGGGTGATAAATGCACTAGAAAGATCGCAGCAGGCAGTGTCTTCACCAGGTCAATATTGCCATTTCCATCGGAATTGCTTATAAAACAACGACTTAATCTTCTTCTCTCAGCATGGATACGCAATGAATCTTAAACAAGCTGAAAAGCACCAGCTCTTATAATAAACTCGTTTGAATTTCCAACACATTATTATTCCATGAGCATGTACAGGACCGACACAACATTATTATGCAAACATTTTTGGTGATTCCATTTATCACTCAGGCCGAGTATAGCATGTGATTTGGGAATTCCCGAAGCGAAATATTGTCTATGTTGTTGTGTTATGATCGTGGATATAACAAACAATAGAGAACGGTCCAGATTCAGTCGTGCCCTCTTTCAACTTGCATTTCCTGTATGGAACGTGCATAATCGACCGTTAATCCGGCTCGAAGGACCAGCATTATATATTGTCAATTGTGCGGGCGCTGCGCCCGCGCGTGGCCAAGGCGCGCGCCGGCCACGTGACCCGATTGTGATGTTACATTAGCCCTTTTGTATCGAAAGCTCGTGGCCGATCGCATTTCGAATCGTGTTCTCGTTTAGAAACTGTTTTACATTATGTTTTGTTGCTAACTGTACCGTCGTCGGATTGCTTTCAATCGAGTTCTTATTGTTTAATTAAAGGCCCCAATAATTGGATTTCTGATGGGTAAATTTATCAATTGTATTAAAAGTTACATACCTATATAATTTATTAAAAAAATATGTAGGTATGGAACAGCAGTATTGATTCAGTTTGTATTGTTAACCATTACTAGGCCAATTATTAGATAGAGATAGGTACCTACAGAATCATAATTCCGTCTAACGAAAGGTTATACGTAAGTAAAAAATAAAAAACAGTTTCAACCGTTCTGGAATTATTTCTGCATAAGTATCTAAACGTATTTACAGTCCATAAATTCACCATGATTTGTATGTAGCAGCGATACACTACTATCTCTGTAAATTCAGTTAGCATTTCTAACATTTTAGCATATTAACGTAAAAGGAACATTTGTTATAGGTACATTGAACGTTTGATAGTTCCCAGGTATCGAGTCTCACTAGTCTCGGCAATACACATCTATAAGTATAAAACTCACAACCACAGACAAGACATCCTCTAGATTGAGCATAGTAACGGGTAGGTAGTTTTACTCCATATTCGAATCAATCCCGTGCCGTGATTGGTCCGCGTCTTTGAACGGACCAATCACGGCACGGGATTCGCTCACCTCGTCACCCCCGCACCCGCGTATTTTTGGCAGCATCGGTTTCATGAAATAATTGCTCTAAACTCCGTCTAGAGGATTCCTAGTCTACGCTCACAATCCACCCAGGTAATGACAACAGCGCTTAGCTGTTTGCCGACGGACGTCGAAATGTTTCCGGCTATCGTGTTTCTTTAGGTTATCTGCGTTATTTTGAAATTGTAGCACGCACCTTAGCCAAGTTCTGAGAACTGATGTTTATCTCGTGTTATATTATATGTTACTGAGACGGGTATTTTGTTAACAAGTTTACACTCATGACCTCATGATAACTAATAAGGACCTAATGTTAAGGTAGAAACACCTATTTTCGAATGACAGCCATTGATACTTTGCATAGGTAAGTTTTTTAATGTACATAGATTAATAGTAACAATACAATAGTTCCAATATATATTGGTAAAAGTGTAATGTTGACTACTGGCAATGCTTTGAGATTATAGAACTTGGCTATGTTTTAATTGGATGCGATACTTACATAGTTTTCCTTTGTAACACCTAAATATAATATAAGTGACGTATAATCTTATGATTTTTATATCATGACAAAAAATGATACCTACATTTCTATCCTTAAACGTTCATTTAAAGAATTAAACTAAACTTTTAACAGTGCTTAGCGTAATTAGCTAACAAAATTAATAGTTCAAAGAAACTCTCATTTAAAGATCTCAAGTAAAAACTCATTAAAAATTAATTAGTTATTCTCAAAGCATTCGAAACGACAAAGTCCCCTAAAGTCATTGCGATTGTTTTGTCTTCTTGCGGAAAAGTATTTTTAATTTAAAAGTGTCACTGACACGGAGTTATAAATAATTTGAGTATGTCTGTCGTTGAACTAGAGAAAATTGCATATAAATAGGACCGCAAAATATTCCCTAAACTAACCTAAACAATTTTTAAACTGGGAGTGGTATTCATAGCAGGTACCATTGTCCAAACTGTTAACTGACAGTAAACCTTAAATCTTATTACAAATTTGTAATAACTGGTTACGGAATAAAAAGGCTTTTTATTTTATTTTTTATTTATTACAAAAGGTAAGTAAGTAAATAATCTTGTCTATCTTAATCTTAATCTAACGAGCTCACACATATTAGGGGTCATCCATTAATTACATCACACGTTTAGGGGGAGGGAGGGGGTTCAAGAAAATGTGACATATTGTGACATGGGGGAGGGGGGGAGACACAAACTTTGTGACGTCACTTTAACTTCATCAGTAACCGAAAATTTATTTAAATTATTTTATTCGCTGTACATTTAAATAACAAGGTTTTAAAACGATAATCGTTTTTATTCGTTTAATTTTCTTTCCTAAGCAGTTTTGGGTTATAAAATTAGGTACTAATATTTATATCGTCAAAAATATTTTGATAAAATATTAATAATACTTAGGTACTTACTTAATTCGATTTAATTCGACGAAAATGTGACGTCACACTAGGGTTTAGTAGTGGGTTTGCCAAATGTGATCAAGTGTGACAAGGAGGGGGGAGGGGTCAAAAAACCTAGAAATTCGTGTGACGTAATTAATGGATGACCCCTTAAAATAGACATACCTGACCCAGACTCGAAAAATATGACCCTACTACTGTAAAGGTGGGCGAAACGTTCGCAGAAATGAATCAAGATTACTTATCAAGAACATACGAATCCAACACAGCTGTAACTAAATCACCAACATTGTTTTCTGAAGATCATTGACCACCTGGAGTAAACCTTTGGTAACCTTTATCCACAGACAAGACATCCTCTAGACCGAGCATAGTAGCGCTACCCCCTCTGCCATAAATATACTGTAGTTTTACTCCATCTTCGAGTCAAAGTGGCTTTGTGTGATGTCCGTGTCTTTGAACGGACCAATCACGACACGGGACTCGCTCACCTCGTCCCCCGCACCCCAGTATTTTTGGCAGCATCGGTTTCATGAAATAATTGCTCTAAACTCCGTCTAGAGGATTCCTAGTCTATGACCTTTGATAACCTTTATCATGTACAAATAGTAACACTCTTCATCCATCGATGGACCTTATGCCTTTTGTAATAAGGTTTACGAACTGTCGGTTAACAGTGAGGGCGATGGTACACCACCTTGGCAAACATGTCGTGAGCTAACCGGTGTGTGTCTAATGCTATTAGCAGAATTTAGAGAGTTATTTTCACTGGAAGATACCAATAAATTACTTGTAGTTATTATTAACTACGTTTGGCAGTACACATTTACCTATGTTGTAGTGTTATTGTTCAAAACAAAGTAAAAGCAAAGTGTTAACAAAGGGAAATTCATTTAGTTTTTTAGGAGTAGGGATTTTTAGTTTTCATGTTTTAATGCGACCGTAAATAAGATAACACAGAAAGTGCTCTTTAAACCACCAACATTGTTTGTACTTGG
This sequence comes from Cydia amplana, assembly GCF_948474715.1. Taxonomy (NCBI): domain Eukaryota; kingdom Metazoa; phylum Arthropoda; class Insecta; order Lepidoptera; family Tortricidae; genus Cydia; species Cydia amplana. Next base: position 15,476,494 of record NC_086074.1, on the reverse strand, counting down.
TACATATATTTTCACCACACCAGCTCGTAAAGGCTACTTATTCTTCAAAACTGATAAGTAAGTTGCATTTTCTACAAAAGAGTTACAAAGTAAGTTGATGATTGAAATTTTAAGTTTTTCCTATGTGGATGGGGTTTCGTTGGTGTGGTGATAAATCTCGGTAACAAAGTTTGTTTAACCCTCGTGCATTGAAACCCTCGCAAGGCTCAAGACTCTAATTTAAGAATTTTATTTCACTTGCTCGGGTATGAATATTAGCACGCTGGGTTAAACAACAACTTTGCACCCTCGTAAAACGAATCACTATTGTGGTCTTTGAAAATATCCTTCCAAAACGAAAAAAACTAGCAATGACTAAATATATATCGCTAATAATAATATATGTTGTTCATAAATAAAAGCGACAAAACATACGATTTTTTTTGCAGTGCACATCCATCTAAAGTCATATTTCCGTAAACATCTGCCCCATGTGTAAATCTTATCAGTGTCACAATAAATCACCAGTTTAAGCCACAATCCGCTTACATTTTGCATAGGTAAGTAACTTGTATTTTATATCTCTGCGAAAATACTTTCAAGTCATGAATATTTTTAAAACAAATATATCAGACTAAAATTGTTTCCTGTTTTTAGGTTCGTCAATCCGTGTCAATTTTGAAATACAAAGGTACATATATTTATTGCCTCAAGATAATTGCTTGATTTATTTTTTTCCAAGTCATAAAATATTAAAATACAAAACATAATAAATTTGCATTATTCGCCGTTCAGTTACTTTAATTGCCATGGAATTGTTCACACTAGGCATATATAAATACGTTGTTATACGTTAATTAGTTAAAAGCGTGACAATTTTGAGTAATTAATCATATTGTATGCGCTTCTGTTACTAGGCAATTATACAATTTATGTTTAAGATAACATTCGTTTTTGTACTTAAACTAACCGAATGTATCTTGTACACATTTTACTTTACTAAAAACGTTTATTTGGACATTAACGTCATTAACCGTACCAGGGATGTTGCGGATATTCGCATCCGCATCCGCATCCGCGGAACATCCGCATTATTTTCAACATCCGCATCTGCATCCGCATCCGCATAAAATCGATGCGGAGCTCATGCGGATGTCGACCAAGTCGGTAACAGGAACGTCTTACCGGCGGCGTAAGGCTAGGTAATTTCGTCGTCAGTGTGTTTGACGTTGCTTGTCACGCTTTAAACATAACAAAATTTGCAATACATTGCGTCTTAGAATAAACTTAAAAGTGTAATAAAAATCAAAACATGAGTTGTTTTTAAAAGTTGCTGAACAAATGTTGGTCAGTTTGAGGAGTACATCCTACAATTCCTACAGTTTAATTTATTGCTCCTGTTACAGGAAGCACCCTGTATAATAACGAAATCGTCTAGATCCCGAAAAGTCGACCAAGTTACTATTTATTAAATAAAACGCACCTATATTTGTGTTTTCACTGTCGGATCTTAATGATGTTTATCTATACTATAAGGATATTTATACTGAAGCAGGTTGAATTTGAAAGTTATATTTTTGTCGATATTTAAAATTTGGTGTTTGAGGTCAAATGATCCCATTTCGTAGGCGTAAAATGATCCCTGGAATAATTTTACCCCCTAAGTAATTTACTATGAGCATTTCCTGTACAGGCCATAACATCATGTCGCGAATTTATGTGCGCAAAGCCACTTACTTCCGAAAATCAACCTTAGGAAGAAATGCTAAGGGCTCTATGCGATTAAATTATGGATTGCCTTTTAAAATAGCAAGCAAAATCTGTGCCCTCTAAAAAGAAGGCCAAAAAAGAAAAAATAGCACTCATCTTCTGAAAATAAAGAAACGCTGGAATCGACTGACTTAAATGATTAAGACGAAGAAATCTTGATATTACAAAGGAATCATCTGTGATTATTTTAACTCTACCCTAGGGATCGTTTTATACATACCTCATAAAATGATCCTTTACTAAACCTTTAGAAAACATAACATAATTATTTAAATATATAAAAAACATGAGAAATAAGTATGCAGTTACTTAGTTAAGTAAATGGACTATTCATAAAGACCTAAATCTTGTGTTTTTGTCTCCAACTGTGAACACAGTAAAGTTTCTCCCTTAAGGGGATCATTATACCCACATCTCCCCTATAGACAAGTAGCTATATAATATATGTGTCCGCGGCGGCAAAACGTCCCACTTTGTCGCTTGCTATAAGGAATCCTTGACAGGTTACATTCGTAATATAAAGATACAAGCAAATCTCGTCCTTGTGTCCTACTTCGACACATAACTATTACCTATATGAGTCGCTTAACTTCAAACTCGGGTAAATCCATTTATCAGATATTGCGATTTTGGTATTACGAAAAGGTAATAGGGTAGATATTTTCTGAGAGGGTCGAATGGATTTACCCGAGTTTGAAGAGGGGGCAAGCGAAGTGAAGTGACATTTGATGATTGTGATAAATTCCCAAATATAATTATGTTATTAAACTGCGTGTCATTGTTGTTGCAGACATGGTTTTTCACCGACAGAGATAATCAAGCTCATCAAATCCAAACAAGTAAGTTTGTATCTCACAAAAATTTATAATTTAATTTTGATCGGCATTCACATTTTTTATTATGAATAGGTACGTACCTACTAAACATTGTTTCTTACCTACTTATTTGTTAATTTTATTATGTTTTAGTTAAAAATTCAATGCATATTAAATAACATTTACAATCAGGTCTAATGCGAATTTATTTTGTTACCTTTATTTACTGACGTTTCGTCACAGGTTTCGCTGGTCATGGTCATGGAGCCGATTGTACGTGTGATTAAACATGTGTTCAAAACGAGAAAGTTTTAAAATTAAATGTCTCTGAATATCTAAATATCATATGCTAAAGCAAATTATTTTGTTGACAGATGGCCACATGGTGAACACCAAATGTTCTCCAACTCACTCAAGAAATGCACTTTGCTGCAAAATGGCAGTTGAATACGATCGCTATTTAGAAAGTAATAAAAAGTGAGTAATCATTTCATTCTACAAAAATACTTCTGCTTTGCGACACTTTCTTTATTTGACAGGACGTTGGGATGTTAAAGAAGCGTGCGCTTTTTAACAACAGGTAATTATGCAAAGACTCAATAAGAATAAATCGTAAGTGTGTTTCTGATGAAGAGAATAGATCTTTTTTCCGATTCGAAACTATAGAAATCATAGAAAATTTAAAAGAAGCAAAATGTCTTATGTTGCGCCAGAACATTAATATCGAGAATTGTCATACACTCAAAGACTACAATTTAGAAAAAAAAACATGAATGACGTCAACACCAATGAGACCAGAGCGCCTACCGCGAACCACGTTCGACGTGTTGCCTCTCTGTCGCACTTGTAAATTCGTACGTAAGTGTGACAGGGAGGTAACACGTCGAACGTGGTTCGCGGTAGGCCCTCAGACATCAATACAGCACATCACTCATCCAATACAACCGAGCAATTATAATGCAATCAAAGTAGAATCTCACATACTGACACTATTAATCTGTATAATTATACCAATGCCTGCAATTAGCTTTACAAGCTTATAAATAAAATTGCGTGTACGTCAATCTGGATCAAACGGAAATTGAGGGTTATTTAAAAAAAGGCGGGGCCTGTCGTGAGATTAATGAGAAAAGCACACTACACTATATTCATAGTTCATGATTTTTTATTGTTCTGATATGAAACAAAGAGTTTTAAACCAACAGTAATGATACTTTTAAGTCGCTTTGAAACTGGGAACGTACCTAGGTGTATTTTGTGGGCCGCTACCTAAGCTCCGCCGCTTTCCACCAATTTTTGAGTGGCGAAATCGAGCGATCAAAATTCAATAATCGCTCCCCAGGCCACTTTTTTACACGACTGCCCCAAAAAAGGAGTGTATTGTTTTTTAACAATAATGTCATATAGATCTATAGATCGTCTCGATATGCGTCTATAGATCTTATAGCCCGATCAACCGTTGATACTATGAAGCTATACGGATGGTGTAAAATTGAATGCAACAAACAAAACCCGGTTAGAGCAAATTACACACCCCACCGATCTCATTCGCAAATTGAATTTCATATTAAGTTACTATCGCTGCAATTAATTTTGAAATCATTTCTCGTTATCTCAACAAACTTTGGCTAGCTTAAATATCATGGTGGTTTGCACTGCGTACACATAATACCCATGGAGATCGTTTTTGTTTTTATTAAAAACAAGACGCTCTTAACTTCTGTTTTTAGAAGCTGTGCGGGTAAATATTGGGTTTCCGTTTTGTTTGTAAGGTATAATGAACGTTTGATGAGTCTTAGTCACTTTCGTATGCACAGACCCCGCATTAGGTTATCGACAGCAAATGTGTAGAGAAATCAGAATAAAAATAAGCACTTAAAGCTTTTAAAGTAAATAATTTGTTTGTTTTGTTTGATTTATAAAAAAAAAAACAAAATCTTTTTTGATCTCTCTAATTTTGAAGTGTTTAACGTAAATCGAAACAAAAATTTATAATGCCTTTGTGTGTAGTAATTTGTGAATCGCCAAAAAATATTTTTTGTGCTCAAATATTTTCGTCATCCATCGTATAATCAAGAATATTTAAATCACTCTCGCTTTTTAAACATCGTCAAACGCCTGCCGAGTCAACTTAAATATCAAAGGATCTTAATGGACATCTTATTACACCATCGGTGTCTCCAAAATTTGTTTAGTGACCACCATCCAAGGCTTTTTACCTATGATGGTTCAAACATTAATCCGCGGTCTCATCTCGAACCTCAGTGTTCAAACACACAACAAACGTTAATGGTTTTTGGAGAGCAAGTCCAATATTATTTTGGGCTCACAATAATTTTCACGCGTTGACACAGCGGCGACGGGTATTTTTATTGGGTTTGTTTTTCCGCAAAAGTCACAAACTGGGTTTTTAGTTCATATTAAACCGATGAAATCAGTACTTAGTTAAATAGATTTCAATTTATATATGTTGGGGACTTGGCTAATAGGTACTCATTTCATTTTTTTTTCAGTATTTTGACATAGTATTTTGTTTTTTTTTTTCTGCAGATGCATAATGCAAATAAAAAATATACCTATAACACATTTTTCACCAAACATAGCTAAGTACATACCAATTTTTTGACAAACATAGTTCTGTTTAAAATAACCACGAAAAAATCGGTTTAATAGTTTGAGAGCGACACTTCGTTAAACAACTCTTTTTTATTGTCTTCGGTTACCGCGACTGTTCCTTATGAAATAATATATAATTAAAACGGATTATATCGCGTATATTAAATGTATCTACCTATCTATTTACATCCCGACGTTTCGAACCCTTGACAGCTTTTCTCTCTTTTTACTCCGAGTGTTAAAATTAAAGTCACTTATGGATTAGTCCTATAGTTAACTTTCAAATTGTAAACGTATGCACATTAAAAAATGATAAATTTGAACTGTTTATTATAACAAAAATTACAAATGTCACAGACAGAATAATTACATTGTTATAAATTGTTAGCTAAGAAGTATGAATTAATTATTGTAACTGTGTAACGTCCCCAAAGCTATAAAATTGGGTAAGCCATCAAAAGCTACCGTGTAACCCTAACGATCAAATTTAAGACCTCATAAACCCCAGTAAACCCATAATGGCATTTTAGGATATTTTAAGAAATCCCGGTGCCATTTGCTCTCGTGCGGATCGCGGCAGGATTTAAGAAAGTGGACGACCGTCCATACAAACGTCGTCCCCATTTTCCTCTCAGGATTTTAAGATGAAGTATTTTAAAAACACGATTTGATGTTAACTAATTAACCATAGTTATGCCTCTTCGCTAGATGTTGTTACAATTTAGTCAAGATTTAAAATAAATATGTTCGTATTTATTTTCTGCTCCAAACTATAATAATAATTTAAAAATTGATAAATGTCAAATGAAGAGGCAAAGCTATGGTTAATATACATCAAATTTTGTAAAAATATTTTCCATCAAATTGGTTTGTAGACGTAGGTATCTGTTTGATTTAAAAAGGTTTATTTTGCATTTAAATGTCAATAATCAGAGAATATAGGGACTACGTTTATATGAAAAGCGGTATCCACTTTCCTCTTAAGAATGGCCACTAGTTGGCGCAGAACGATCTTTTTAGGGTTCCGTACCCAAAGGGTAAAAACGGGACCCTATTACTATGACTCCGCTGTCCGTCCGTCCGTCCGTCCGTCTGTCACCAGGCTGTATCTCACGAACCGTGATAGCTAGACAGTTGAAATTTTCAAAGATGATGTATTTCTGTTGCCGCTATAACAACAAATACTAAAAACAGAATAAAATAAAGATTTAAGTGGGGCTCCCATACAACAAACGGGATTTTTGACCGAAGTTAAGCAACGTCGGGCGGGGTCAGTACTTGGATGGGTGACCGTTTTTTTGCTTGTTTTGCTCTATTTTTTGTTGATCGTACGGAACCCTCCGTGCGCGAGTCCGACTCGCACTTGGCCGGTTTTATTGGACCCAGGTGGCTGGTGTAATAGGATTATGTGCCTTGAACAGCGAGCTAAATATATCTGGAATATCTAGATGGTTTTACGGGTTTACTTGAAGGCAGATGTTTTTTTCTCGTACTCATTAAATCTATTTTTTAAGTGTCTAAAATTAATGCTTCAGTCAGAATTATAAATTTTAATTAAGAAATAAATGGACATTGCCAGTTCGCGTACGTTATGTATTATTTATCTTATTTTAGTTAGTTACTTAAAATTTATGTAGTTAATTGAAATAACTGACGTGTGTGAAATGAGTAGTGAAGAAGTTCTTTTTTAATTTGTTTTTTTTTTTTTAATTATAAGGTAAAAAAATATGTTTATCCATTGCCTGCTTTATGAACCTCGGATACCCATAAGTCGATAAGAATTTATGTTATTGCCCATTCATAATTGACTTAACTCTGACCCCCTTATTCATAAAACTTAGCAAACTTCTGTTAAATTTTGTCCCTTTCTAACAAATACAAATGTCAAAATGACGAATAAGAACAAGCAATTATAAAGAGCTTGTTAGACTTGACAGGCGTTTATAAATAACGCCATCTATAACTTACTCGTGGAGCCAGAATAATATAAATTTCAAACTATTCATAATAACTGATTGTTCTAACCTTAGTATTTCACCATCTGTCAATCAATTAATTCTGTTCCTCGCCTTTAGTTCCGTGTTTGGCCACTTAAACGTGCCTTGCCTGGCCGTAGGATCGCTTGTCCGACACCTAATCTCCCCCGGCATTTACGGCCTCCGCTTTGACTTTAACTGGAGTTTCGCTTAGATTCAATATTCATGCGTAAATATATACCGTACATGAACGCTACGTAGGCAGGACTAAGTTAGTTATTATAATACCTAAAATCGGGTAGGCTTTTCTTATAAATTACTTTAAAATGAATAAAAACTTTCATAATCCTTTAGCAATATCTGAATTTTCGCGCAATATAAATAGGTTTTTAAATTGATAACATCCTCCATTTTAAAAATCGATCGATAATTAACACAGCCCGAAATATAAATAATATTTACAGTACATATAGGGCTACTTTTCCGCACTCGTGCGTAAAATAGCACTTTTCGTGCGTATCTCGAAACTTTAAAGTGCCTGTACCTACTGTAAAACGTTGTTCGATACACTTACACACTCGTGTCGATTTAAAACACTCCCTTCGGTCGTGTTTTAATTTATCGCCACTCGTTTCGAATTTCCTCTTTTTCGCTTGTACTTGTATCGAAAATAACTATTCCTGGAACAATCGGGTGAATGAAATAGGTAGGTAGGTACATTTTATGACAGTAACTTTACAAACACTCACTTTTCATATTAAATTGACAGAACGAACAAAATGAATGATCTTTAATAATGTGTCTCCTTTCGTTAAACATCTGTCTCGCCGTTTATGCTTCATCGGTTCAACCACTGCAACCAGTTCGATCGAAACATATTATTTTTTCAAACTCGTATCTCTATTTTTCCTTATTTTGGAATATTAACCCTATTAGTAAGGAGCAAGGTTGCCTTTTCCATGCGGTGATTTAGAAAGGTTGTGTATTAACAAAGTAATCAATGTACAAGAAACCTGATCGTGATTATAAAGATAGCGGCAAAGCCGTTTGTCGTACGCCTTGCAATCATGTGGTCTCGCATGGTAACAGTGCACAGAATTTAACAGTTTTAAAATATTGTTCCTTCGCAGTTTGAGTTCATTCTGTGCCTTTATGTTAAAAAATAAATAAAACACTCCAATAATTATAATAAAATTATAGGTAAGCTGTTTATCTAAATCAATTGATTTAATTTAATTCTTGTTACACCCTTATAAAAGTTTCTGTTTGTTAAAACTATGAACTATGTATATAAGTACCCATTAGGTAGAGTATGTGTGGAAAGAGAAGAGTCATGTCATATAAAATGTATTGGTTCCCTTGTATTCCACGATTCTTCTTTTTCCGAGCAGATTCTATCTTACTAATCTTTTATTTCATCTCAAGTGATCCTATTTACAAAAAAACAAAAATGGATTTGATGACCTTTTTTGAGTTATTACTAATGCCTTACTGTCTGTGTGTGTGTAATCTGAGTACTGCGGCTGCGCCAGCGCAGCTCCTGTTATTTGCGTCGGCGTAATGCCACTAAATTATACCGCACTAATTACACACACTGGACGCAATTCTGCCACGCTTACACAAAAACGCTTATTTCAATTGCAAACTTACGTCACTTATGACATTCTAAAACTATAGAACCTAAAGGCACCATTCAAGGTTAGCAGAATTGTATCCCAGAACCCTATAGCCTTTTATATCGTAATCACAATTAAGTACTTGTGAGACTTGATGTTATTTTTAGTGTTAGTAAATTGGTATGGGCGCCGTATAAGTATAGAATCAAGTAAGCCGACAGGTCTAGTCTATTTGTCCTAGAGTGGCTTAAGCTAGTCGTTAAAGTTCCCTATGTACTTATACTGAATGCTGCGTTACAATTCTCATAATAATTCTGCCTTTTGTACGAATGTATTTTCATATGTGCAATAAATATTAGGTAAATAGATAAATCATACAAAAAACCCGACTGGTTAATCTTGAATAAGTATACAAACTTTATATGTATTGTGGTTTCAACAAACAAATATGGCTAATGTACAAGGCTAATTGCCTTTTTACATAAAAAGACACCATAACAAAACCAAAGAATAGGTAGGTACTTGATAAAATAATAAAAAGCGGCCAAGTGCGAGTCGGACTCGCCCATGAAGGGTTCCGTATTTAGGCGATTTATGACGTATAAAAAAAAACTACTTACTAGATCTCGTTCAAACCAATTTTTTGGTGGAAGTTTACATGGTAATGTACATCATATTTTTTTTTAGTTTTATCATTCTCTTATTTTAGAAGTTACAGGGGGGGGGGACACACATTTTACCACTTTGGAAGTGTCTCTTGCGCAAACTATTCAGTTTAGAAAAAAATGATATTAGAAACCTCAATATCATTTTTGAAGACCTATCCATAGATACCCCACACGTATGGGTTTGATGAAAAAAAATATTTTGAGTTTCAGTTCGAACCCCAAAAATTTGTTGTTTTTTTTTCTATTTTTGTGTGAAAATCTTAATGCGGTTCACAGAATACATCTACTTACCAAGTTTCAACAGTATAGTTCTTATAGTTTCGGAGAAAAGTGGCTGTGACATACGGACGGACAGACAGACGGACAGACAGACAGACATGACGAATCTATAAGTGTTCCGTTTTTTGCCATTTGGCTACGGAACCCTAAAAATGGTAAACTTTGTACTGAATGTAATCTACAGTCGAGTTCAAGAACATATTTACAAGCCAACGTTCCAAATAGACCTATAGGTATGTGTGCATACGCCTCTAAGACACTGAAAATATTAAGGATGGGTAAATATATTATTGGAAAATTGTTGTGTAAAGATCTTTATGAACTCGAATGTACGAACTATTCCCATTTTTTTCCTTTGCCGTAACAAATAATTATTGTTGCAGATGGTTCTGCCACTTCGACGACGACAACTACGTGAACGTACCACGCCTAGTCGAAGTCCTTCAAAGGTACGACTACAAAGAGGACTGGTACCTCGGCCGGACCTCGGTCTACAAGCCAGTGCGGATCTATCAGAAGTCGAAGAAGAGCAAAAAAATGAAGGTTGGCAGTTTAGAAGTTAGCATACTGTTTTTAAATTGTGTATTGTTTTCAATTAATATACCTACTGTTATCCCTATCACAACACTTTATAAAACAAAGTCCTCCGCCGCGTCTGTCTGTTTTTGTGTATGTACGTTCGCGACAAATTCAAAAACTACTATCAATAGAGTGATTATTGAGGAAGGTTTAAGTATATAATTTTTTAACGTTTTGTGTAACCCGTGCGAAGCCGGGGCGGGTCGCTAGTAGTCGCAAATTAAATAGGTAAGTTAATACGGTTACGTACGGCTGCGAGGTAAGTAGCAAAATGTATGAATTAACAATAAACATTAATCAATGTTTAAATAAGCCCCATTGTGATGCTCAGCCACACTTATCCCGCAGACACATTTACCCGTATTGACCTTACCTACATATCCAAATACTTATCTGTAGGTATCATAAGGAAGTGTACCTACTGTTGAATTAACACACTAGTTTTTTGTTAGTTTTTAGAAGTTGAAGTAACAATGTTTTTTTTTATATTGTAAATTACTGATTGATAGTAAAACTAACAATAAATATTTGTTCCAGTTAAAATATTCTTTTTGGTTCGGCACGGGCGGTGCTGGAGTATGCTTGAGCCGAAGTTTGGCTTTAAAAATGTTACCTTTTGCGAGGTGAGTCAATAAATGTACCTTCTTTGTTTACATGATCGTTGCCGCGTTCATAAAAATGCAATTCACTCATTTTATAGTCTAATTTAGGCTCATAATTCGAATCGTATTAGAAGATCGTGACAACCCCTCAGTAAATAAAATAACATAATGGTGAAGTAAAGTTTTGTGCAAAAATCCATTACCATGAACAAATTAAGTCAGTAAGCAACATTATTTAAAGAGGAATACAAAGCGTTTTGCAATGTCACGCCACGCATTATCAGAATACAATGGGATTTGACAGCCACAATTTGTCTATAATTTTAAAGTCAAAATATGTGAAAATGTGTTCCGCAACATGATGAAGCTAAATTGCACTGAGTAGATTTAAAAAATATTATTTTATTAAAAAGAATCAATTTGAGGTTTAAATTTCATACTTTGACAACCTTGTTCACATTCTGTATGTTTAATAATGTTACCTATTAAAATTGCTAAAACGAAACGATTGCTAAAATGACAATTGTGAGGTTTGGTTGTTATGAAGTGCAAATTATAGTGACATTACCTAGTTCCGTATGGCCAGTAATCAAAAAATTATAAATCCATATCTGCCTGCTTTCTATTTTTACGTTTATTGGTTAAGTTATAGCTTATTAAAATTTGCCGATTGGTAAAATAAAGTCCTATTGTTATTAGTCGATACTCTTTTGTGATACTCTAGTGTTCTCGGACAGTCAAGTGGTCGTACAACTGCCGGACATTCAAGCCAAGCAAGCGTGTAGCAAGGACTTTACACGATTACTTTCATCTCTGTCGTGTAGTACGCTTGAACGTGCCCAAGGGCTATTACTTTGGCCATTGGCTATAATACAACAAAGCAGAAAATTGATATGATGTCAGTTTTGAATAGTAAAACATTAAATTCTAAGCTGCCGCAAATAATTAATCGATGTCAGAATGCCAAGGTTGTTAAAGTTTCTGACCACGTTGCATTCCAATCCAATAACAGCAGAGCTACGTGTTTATAATTTACTGTAACCAAGTACGGCTTGACCTGCAATTTATGTGTCATATTAGGTATATAATTTTATATTATGTTGCAATTTGCCTGATTTAAACTTGTGTACTTAATACAGATTTGTACAAATGTTGAAATTATATTTTATCTTTTAATTGACTCTGAGTTTAAAACATAAGTAGGCGGCGTCAACATACGGAACCTTGATACAAAACTTGTTATTATTTATCTTGACATTCGTTTCTCATGACGTGGGCTTAAGGTAAATGTTTAACACGTAACTTTCTTTCCAGTGGTGGGCGGTTCATCAGTTTTTGTGATAACGTTAGGTTTCCTGACGACGTATCCCTTGGATATCTTATAGGTAAGGACCTACTATTAAGACTTATTTTCAATTAATAGGCGTTGCCTTGTTTCCCACTATTTTTTTCCGTACCCAGAGTTTATTTAAAATGCAGTACACTAAATAATCTACAGTTAAAATTAAATTTAAATTCCAACTCTGTTGTCAAACTAACAAACATTTGGTGTAAAATTTGAAACTTGCCGTGGCCAGTTCTAGAATTTGTAGACGCAGAGCAATTTGGGACTTCCGTAGAATTTGAATTAGTTAGTTCCTAATTTGTGGCCAACATGATAAAGTTTCCATATTGTTTGTGCCCTTATTTCCGGACAAAAATTATTTGTGAAACAATTTTTTTTTCCCATTCCATTGGCACGTCTTATTTAGACATTTGATCATATATTTAGATCCCAAAATAATATAATTGCACTGCTTTAAACTTACGTTATATTTATATCTTTTACTAGAAAGTAAATATATAATAATCTAGATTTCTCCACAAGAATATTGATAGCGCGATTCAGGGAACGCCTTCTAGCTTGCGATAATTAGCAATAAGTACCATTAAATACACTAAATAGTTAAAAAAAATTCAGAACGGAAAAACTTATCATAATTGCCTCCCCTTTGTCCACAGAAAACATAATGCATATAAATCTGACGGTGATACCCGAGTTTCACTCACATTTGGAGCAGATGAAGCTCCTGGACACAGAGACCTTGAAGGATCAGGTGTCATTCGGCTACAGCGTATACAACAACGAGTGGAATGTAGTCGACGTGCCGGTTTTCGACACGTCCTATGATCCTACTAGGTGAGTAAAGTTCTGAAGTGAGTGAAGTGGTGAATCTTCTGCACCTAAAAGATATTACTCTGCACTAAAAAAACATTGTACTTGGTAGTATGTAAGGTCAAAACTGGGAAGATTAGCTGGCCTTCACATTGGGGCCGGTTCACACATTGATTAGTGTTATGCGACTTTATACTATCGCACTAAACACTAGTCAATGTGTAACCAGGCCCCAATGTGAAGGATGGCCAGCATACCTTACTAATATTTATCTTAATTAAACTTATATTTTTGTCTTAAAATGTTTGTAACAAGAGTAACAGTTATAAAATCTATAACTGCACTGTTAAGAAATACGCCAGCCATTAAAATAACAATATATATCTTATCTAATGATCTTCGTGGGCTAACTTTTTTGAGGAAAACCTCGTTTCCTGTAACGTGAAGATAAAAGCGAATTACGACTTGCCTCCATTGTTGCAGGTTCCTGTCTCTGCATTGTTTCCTGTTCCCGCATTTCAAGTTCTGTCCGAGATAGCCAACGTGTTACACCTGTGTGGAAAGCTAGTTTATCTAATTTATCTCTGCAACTAGGGAACATATCAATTTATTTTATGGAATATTTTTTTGAAATGTTTTTTTTTAAGTAGTCACACTACTATATATACATTTTTTTAAATTGAAATAGATACCATACACCAAAGAAAAAGTGACCAAGTCTACCGATGGCCGAGGCGGGAATCGATCACTTCTTCAGCTTACGCGGCTAACGTCTTGACCACTAGACCACCCGGCCACGGCGGTAGCCATTCCAAATTCTTTCTTTGGTGTACGATATTTATTTCAGTTTATAATGTATCTCTGGTTGCCTGATATAGTTTTGAAGTATTTTTTGTTTTCTTTTTGTTTATGGCTTGATTTTAACGTAAGTATTCCAATTATTTTATTACATTTTTTTTTCTTAAAAATATTTTATTTTATTATTAGGATATTTAAAATATTTAAATAGAGATGCCTCGAATAATGGTTTTTGGCCGATAACCGAATACCGAATATTCGGCCTTTCTCTCGGCCGAAGCGCCGAATATTCGGCATGACATGCGAACATTTTGAGTCACAATTATTATGAAAACTGTTGGCCAACAAAGCACAACGTTTGCTAAGATATTATTTTTTGTTGAATATAGTTAGGATCAATTAAATAAGACTCATCATAAAAATAAAATATTTTGTAATTAACAAATGTTCAAAAAAGGGTCTTCGTATTTAACAACTTTCCAAGAATACATTTTAAATATATATATACCGAATAGTAGCCGAATATTCGTGGCATCTCTATATTTAAATCGATTTTAGAGATGATGCGTTTTTAATTATTTTTTTCTATTGTCATTATAATATTTTGTTAGTAATAACTACTATGTTAAATTGCTTTAATTAGAAAAAGTCAACCTAATAATGGAAAATTATAATTTATCTATATTTTGTTTAAAATTAATCATACCTTTTACATAAACATAAAGAGTTGTAAAAGTGCAATTGATAAAACTAATATCACTGAAATTCGCACACTTCCATTTTGTTAATAATCTTGTTTTCTTTTTGTTAAATAACTTTTATTTTCAAATTATTTAACTGGTAAAATTATTTATAAAATGTAATATAACTTGTTTCTCATTTAGCTGTGAAACATTAGGTAGGTAATGTATGTAGCTTATCACTGAGCCGATCACACTCATAAATGGTAAATAACCTATCATAAATAGTTCTATATATCTACCGCAATAACTACTTTTTAAAGCTCATAAACTTTTGGTCATGTAAAGTACAGAATAAAATAAATAGTAGATTGCGCCTATATTCTAAGCGCGGCCATAGAGAAAAAAAATACATAGAGTGCTCACTCCATACATCAGTTTTAGTACCAAAAAGACTATTAGCATCTAGCATCGAGTAGCGGAACTATCAGTACTGCTACTTGACAATAGATGTAGCACCGACCGGAAAGTCTTATCTCAACAGCATAAGACTTTCCGGTCGGTGCTACATCTATTGTCAAGTAGCAGTACTGATAGTTCCGCTACTCGATGCTAGATGTAGGCACTGAAATTAATAGTCTGAACGGATGTATGGAGTGAGCACTCTTGTCTTACTTATTTCTCTATGGCGCGGCTGAATGATTTCTATCAAAGACATCACTGTTTAAAAGAATAAAAATGTCACGAATTCAAAACCTACGTGGGTGATGTAAAAATTGTTGTCTTTAAGAAAAGTCTGTGATATTAGCTGATAATTGTAAGTAGACGCAAAATGTGCTATTAAAATGTTATTTAAAATCTCTCTCAAGTCATGTTATGATATTGTTTATAAAATAATTATTTGTTTATAAAATAAACAATTTCAGAATTACAATTATTTTATTTTCAGAATATTTAGTTATACTTATCAATTGTCAACAGCCTTTGGCATCATGTCATTTTATCTATAACTTCAATCCCTAAGTCAATATAAGAACCGATAACGAGAAGAGACCTGTGAGAACCGTTCTTAATAAACATTTTGGCGACGTTTTTTCCCATAAGCGACTTCCTTTTCCAATGAAGAAATGCGTTAGACTTTTAATTGACGTTTATTTTAACGTTATAGCATTTTTATAGTCGCCACATATTCATCGTCTCGGGTTAAGTTACTGAGACATCTGCGAGTTATGCGTAGGTACCTACTTATATACCTACTTTCGATATTTGAAAAGCCACCGAACTTATCTCGGCTCACACCAAATTCGACGTAACAGAGTTGCAACTAGTATGAAATTTCGACAGAGGTATTAATTAACTTAATGCATTTTGCTTTTGAAGATATTGTGTGTTTGGAAGTGTGGGCGGCAATAATCCGTCTGCCTCCACCCGCCGTGTATGGTCAGTTGATACGGTATTTATTTTATTTTAGCCTTTGCTCTCTTGGTCAGTATTTTGATCCTTAAGATTTGAGACACCTATGGTAGGAACTATTTTTAGAGACCGGGTGCACATTCTGGTAGTATTCTTAGGCGTCTCACCGCGTCTTTGGCTATAATATTGTATAGCCCCACTATTCATGTCCAGAGATACATTTTAGTAAAAAGTTATTTTATGAAAATATTAAGTAAAGTAAACATAAAATGATGATCCCTTGCGATTTTTAAATCAAATCTTAAAACATATTATCTGTCCCTTCCTTAGTATGCCTGTTCGCGTTACTGGTTATCACTTTTGGCAAGAATTATAGTATTGTATATATGTATTATAATATATGTATATGTGTTGTGTATATGTATGTAGGTATAAATAATTTTAGTAGTATGTATGTTTATGTATTGTATTATTGTTGTAGAATTAAAATTTAAAGGTATTCTTTCTAGTTTAAATTTAGTTTTTTTGCACCTCCTAATTATATCATTTTTCATTTCTCCACTACTTATAGGTTGTCTGGAAGAGATCGCTCTTTAGCGATAAGACCGCCTGTTGTTTAACTCTGTCTTCATGTATTATTTGTGTTTCCATGTACATTTATTCTGAGGTTGTGCAATAAAGAGGATTTGTATTGTATTGTAATGATGAATATCATAAGCTAAACAAACCTGGTTTGTATTTGTACAAATAAATACATAAGTAGGAGAGGCGAATTAATTACAGAACCAACACTGCGCTAGTTTGTCTTGCACTTGGTCAGGTTTCTAGACCAATGTCGTCCATAAATTAGGCAAAGCCCAAAGACAAGATCCCTAGAAGGCCAGAAAGACGCTTGAATAGAACATTAAGCATGAAAAGACACCTCTTAACACCTTCGATAAGTATTCACTGAGCACGATCTGTGAGCCGTAATCGGACAGAGCCACCGAACTTGGCTGACAGACCGCCGTGTTTTGCGATACAAATGCAAATGATTCAATGTTTAGCGAAAGGTGTGCCGCTTAGGGGCAGAAGGCAAAACATACAGAGCTATCATTTCAATTGCTTACCGAAGTCATAAACTTAAGCGAACCAGTATAAGTGTGATTTTAGACTGCGCATAGTCGTTACGGATCTCGAGGTCACGTTAAATTGGTACGCCTAAGAACTTCATGCGACCACGTTAGCGTAGCCAATGGGAAATATACAAAAAGGTGAAGCAAGCGTTAAAGTCGGAAACGTGCACCATTCACCCTTTCCTAGTAAGGAAGTGATATGATATTTCACGTTTAAAAACCTAAAAGTGGATAACGAATATTCGCTGCGCAGTTGAATATATATGTAATGAATGTTTTAAAAGACGCTTACTGTCTCTTTATCAGACGTCTGGTTAACACAAGACGATAAAGAAATTAAAAATATTAGTCACATATTCAATTCCATTTAAATTACCTATTTAATAACTAAAATATACACACTGATGACTGAATATTTAATCTAAGTAAAATATAAGGTAAAATAAACGGTGTAGTGATAAATATGTAATTACTTGTAGCCGTGTCCCAACTCCCATTACAGTCGCAACTCTTGGGAGAGAAACGTAATGGGTAATTTTATTTATACTTTTCGCTTACTGGGAAGCCTAAGAATATACGTAATAATACAAATTATATAATAAGTCACAAGAAAACATAAATGTACACTCTTTTTGTACACCACAAAAAAATTAAGAAGCTCAGTACAAGTTACAAATAATTATTTTTGTATTTATATGGCCTGCCGGTGGCAGTAAAATGTTGTATACCTACATTGTTATTTTTAAGGCCGAAATAACGGCAATCTCCTTCAAACAAACAATTCTTACCATTCCGGGATTCATAGCTAAAGAGTTGCAACTGACTGGTCAACAATTTAGTTAAACAGAAGCTGTTTTCAAATCTTGTATGCACAACAATGCATACAATACGTTACATTTGACCATTTCCCTGCGAATATAATATAGTATTTATGTGCCATTGTGTCAACCAGTCTGCGCCTATTTAAAACGTGAACGGAATAAATAAACATATTTTATTCTTGATAGATGCCTATCTAGAATACATATACAGGGGAAGCGATTGCGTGTACGAGCACGTTTTTGTAAGACTTCAATTACCTAAACAATGTTAGTTTTCATTAGGCTCTTGGTTCAGTTCAGTGTATTTTTTTTATTTGGAAAGAAAAATATGTTTGTATACGTGCATCATCATCAATAACCAAATAAAACCCAGATTGCGCCGGTAGCAATTTTATTTTGAATTATATCCACTGGTAGCGCGGCCTTATTTTTTATTTATTTAATCAGTTATCAGGTATGATCTGATTGTAAAGTACCTTAAACTCCTCTTTACTTCTCGCATATTCCCTACTATAACTTGATTGTTCTTGCATTGCGATAATGTTACAAGTAAAAATCTGATCGAAACATTTTTTAACATAAAAAGCCACTGGCTCTTAATGACCCCTTACGCTGAAGATGCCATAAAATAAATGTTGAAGTGGTTGTAAAGTGGAGTTATTGCAGTGTTCGTAAGCTGTTAAGGATTACCCCCACTTGAAACGGACGGTAAGCGGCTTATACTTGTAAACGTTGCCGACGTAGATTTGAGCATTGTTATTAAATGCGATTGTTTAGACGATTTAACAGGAATAGTCATGATTCAAACGTCCAGAACAAAAAATTAAGCAAAGTTTTACAGAATTTGGTTAAAATCTGCCACCTGGGCAAGTCTCCCAGTCTCCCCCTAAAACAATGTTGCGATAAATAAAGAGATAGTCCAAATTAAAAAACTTGTTTGACATATTGACCTCACACGGAGCAAACATTGTACATTCTGGCCAGTTGTGGCTGGCATCAAATCGCTAATACAATTAAAACCATATTATCCAAACAACTAAAGGTGTCACATTGCAATTGGAGTCATTGGAATGTTTATTCAGCTTTTATAGTGTGATAAAAGTCTGTTGACTCAATCATTTCAACGGTTATGTAGAATCAACTTCAACAGCAAATTCAACAGCTTATAAAATAGTTGAAACTCCATTCCTCCTTGAACGTTTTTGAATGCGCGAATGACATATCAACTGACTGACTGATAGGTTGACTGGAAGAGATCCCTTATAGGGATAAGTTCGCCTTTGTACATTGTATACTTTCTTTTAATTGTATCTTAACCTGTCTTATGTACAATAAAGTGTTTAAGTAACTAAGCGTTTTTCGGTATAATTTGTTCATACATATACAAATTATACCGAAAACGTATTGATTACCAGGGCTCGCTAACGAGTTGATATTAATATTGAGTTGGCACCACATTAATATTCGATTTCCTTTTCTAAATAGGACACTATATTGATAGTTTCCTATAGATTGTTGCGACTGTATCGAATGACTTTACAATAAATGTAGGGGTTAATGAGTGTTAAGACAGGAGTAAAGTTAAAGGCGAATGCATCATGTAACAGAATACTTTAGTGTTTAATCTTTTGTATCTTACGTTAAAGATATAAGTGCACTTAGACCCTATCACTTTTATCTTCTCAAGATGGATATTACAAATATAAAGTTTATTACTTTTACATTATGCAGATGCAATTCGTTTATTTAGCCACGTTGTTTTAAATAAACTACTTATTATACACTTAATGTTGACACGTTGTTTAGATACTTACCTACCTACTGTTTTCGACCGCACGGAGCTGTTACCTTTTGAATGGAAGTCATCATAGTGTAAACGTGACCTTACTTTACTAGTTGGGAAATTGTATATTTGATTGTATGTAGTTTGCAAAAAACATATATAAAGTACGACCTATTATGACCTCGACATCTTTACTAGGTATATGGTACGTATAAGGCGAAGCGAATGCGAAAAATATGACAGAGGTTTTACTTGTATTTTTTTTATCTATTGCGCTAAGTTTACGTATTGGTTAGTAGACAAGTACCTATTAGTAGTCTAACTGCCTTCTCATCTTTCTACCTGTTTGACTTTTTTCAAGCAACTTATTAGTCGAATTAGTTTTAAACGAATTTCCTTAGATGCTTGAATGATTAATTAAAGCGATTGTCACGACGATTCGTCTCACGGCGGTGGGTAAGAAGCACCTGGCATTCGGTAACATAGTTTTTTAAATCGATTATTAGTGCAGAGTCACTTCGAGTAATTGGAATCCGTCCAAAATTCCGAATTTAGAAACTATAGGGCGTAAGTGCCAGGTACTAGAAATATACTTTCAACTTATTTGATTTGGGGAGGAAATTTGTTCTGCACAAAGAGGTGGTGCAACGAGCGGATCTGGACCGATTAGAGTCATTACATGGGCGATTGTGGTGAATGATGTTTTTGTTTGATAATTTTATAACTTTTCCTTTAATCAACTTTAACTGCTTAACTAATAACTGGATTTCCTAATTGGGTGCACGTAAACCTTATTCAATTACGAACATGGATAGTAACGTTCTAATTTTTGCCTTAACATTCAGTGATATTGAAATCGTTCCAAATAAAAAGCAGTGCCTTGCATTAAATACGGGTCGCCTCGTGTCAATTCTAAGTTTATGGCCTCAAATGCGAGGCATTGTAGTAATTGAAACAACATGCAAACTCCAACAATATCAAAGACTCAGTCAGATAAATCACTATACTTTGTTCCATATGTTAGACTAGCAAAAGTACTAGACTTGCAAAAGTCCCCGTGATCCTATTCCAATCAATATTTTTTCTCAATTGGTCTACTTGTCAAACCAATAATCCCTGTTATTCCTCTTGATCTAGTACTATTATTTATTCTGTGCCTTGATCAAAAGATCTGTCTTCCTAATCAGTAAGTACATTACCTATTTCATAAAGTTGAGGTATAGTTTTTTCTCAAGTCACGATTTTATCGATACCTACAAACAGTGAGTTAAATAATAAGTACCTACTAATATATTAGGTAGGTAGTCACTGCGACTTATCTAATAGAAACGTTTTACCGTCACTTACGCATCAAATCGAAGCGTCATTTTACAAAAATGGCTCTTTATCTGTAATGCTGGACATAATACATTTGCCTACTCACTCATGCCCATAAAATAAAGAGAAGACATTATCCAATCATTATATAGTTTATGGCCTCAAATGTGAGGCATTGTAGTAATTGAAACAACAAACTCCAACAATATCAAAGACTCAGTCAGATAAATCACTATACTTTGTTCCATATGTTAGACTAGCAAAAGTACTAGACTTGCAAAAGTCCCCGTGATCCTGTTCCAATCAATATTTTTTCTCAATTGGTCTACTTGTCAAACCAATAATCCCTGTTATTCCCCTTGATCTAGTACTATTATTTATTCTGTGCCTTGATCAAAAGATCTGTCTTCCTAATCATTAAGTACATTACCTATTTCATAAAGTTGAGGTATAGTTTTTTCTCAAGTCACGATTTTATCAATACCTACAAACAGTGAGTTAAATAATAGGTACTAATATATTAGGTAGGTAGTCACTGCGACTTATCTAATAGAAACGTTTTACCGTCACTTACGCATCAAATCGAAGCGTCATTCTACAAAAATGTCTCTTTATCTGTAATGCTGGACATAATACATTTGCCTACTCACTCATACCCATAAAATAAAGAGACATTATCCCCTTAACTCAAGTCTAAAAGGCACTACCACTATCACTTAAAAAGTTTTCTATGTATCCATCCATAAACGTATCGATTAAACGGACTGGTTCCAGAATTAATGAGTAAGTATAAACATAATTAAGCTTTCAAACGAGCAGCAATTGATCCCAGCTGCTTATTACCATTTCAGTAGCTCCTCAAAATTGAATTTAAGTAATTAAAACATACGGCGTAATTTAGAAGTTCGAAAGATCAGTTGAAGAAGAACATCGATCTTTTAATAGGATTAGTTTAAGAATTACGTTCAATTAATGGATCCGTTTACTAATTTTTTTTTTTGCTGTCGCGTCTTATTTTTAAAGGAGACGGAGTTTTTTTTTTCTTTTAAAGTTGACACAGCACACACTCTTTGAGTCGAGAATCTGTACAATCTGTAGGTATTTCCAAACGGTTTTATTATTTAACTTCTAAAGCATTGTTAGTAATTCAAGAAAGATATATTCTCTTTTGCTTTACTCGTATGTGAATAATTGCTGGCACAAGATCTCTTTTATTGGACTTGAACTTGAAAAACAAAGCCCATATGTATGCACATTTACCTTTTGTTTTCAATAAACAACCAACCTAAACTTTTTAACCACCGTAATCTACAGGTAATACACATGATTAAACAATTCGTCTCCTAGAATCCTGACTATAAATTGCTAAACACTTAATTAAATAATCTAGAAAAGGTTGGTCGCTTAGCTTACTGAAGACTTAATTAGGTTTTATTGGATTTACTTTTACTATTAAATTACTTCGACCAACCCATTTAAGGAGCCGACGTTAAGTCAAACGGCCATATTCGAACTTTAAGATACGTCAAATACTAGAGATTGAAACGATATGGAATGGATATGTCAGTGTCAAACAAGTGTCGAAAGAAACAGAAAAAAATAAGATACAAATTAAATCACAACTAAAGCTTAGCCGAAAGTGACGTTTCTTCAAACAAACGCGTCATTTTTGACACTTGTTTGACACTGACATATCCATTCCATATCGTTTCAATCTCTTGTATTTGACGTATCTTAAAGTTCGAATATGGCCGATAGTTCAAAGATTATACTCGTTTTGGTTGAGCAATTCAGCGTAGGCTGAAGTTTAGATACCTATAGAAATAATTAACAGAAATAGACAAAGAAGCAACTGAAACTAATGATTCAATGGTGTTTACATTATCAAATAGTTATTGAATGCGGCTCCGAAGATTATGCGGTAACTCTGCCATCTAGTTCAGCATTCAAATTCGAGACAATTTTTTTTAGACTACAACTCTAATACTCTAGTAATCTATGCTCCGTAGTACTGAAAATAATTATGTATAATAATTGAAAAGATATCAAAAGAAATACTTTCGTAATCATTGATCAACTACTAATTCGAACTACCATAGACTGAATAATGAACTGAACTTTTACTGATTATAATCAAATCAATTCTAATGTAATGGAGACTTGCTACACTGATTGAGGACAGAAATGTACTTAACACAAGCTTTGACTTTTTATCGATTAATCAACGTTATCGGTGGAGTTAGTTGAAATTCATGATTCTCTGCGCCTTCTAGTCACAATCATAATATTGTAACCAGTATTTGGATTACCAAAGTATTAGTAGTGATTTGTATTAACAAATTCACATTTCATGCTCCCCGTGTACAAGCCGCATCCTTCAGATAATTATTTAGATATTTGAAATGATTTATAAGATATATCCATTATATTTTTTACTATAGTCATTACTATTATTCCTTTTTTTTGACAAATACATTATCAGAGTTTTAAATGTATATGTCTCTTACAAATGTAAAAATAATTAATGCATTCATTATTAGATTTACCACATCAAATACAGTTTTTCCTATGACAAATTGATAATTATCTTAGTTATTATACTGTTTCATCTTATTCTCGTGGCAGTTGCTTAATCTACGTAGACACGCGCCAGATTTCTTGTTCAAACTTCCGCTACATTTGTTGTTGATTCATAATTATTAACCTATACTAAACCTATTAAATACCTATTACTAATTTGCTTGTCTTGTTGTGTTGTGTTGTGTTGTTGTGTGTTGTTTGTTGTTGTTTGTTGTATTTACGTCTCAATGTTTTTATTTAGGTACTTATAAGGGACATTGGGGTGACTTCGAAAGCGGGGCAGTTTTGAAAATTGCCAATGTCTATAAAACCAGAGCATTAGCAACACTTACGCTACTGCAACGATAATTATCCTAGTGCACGCTACGGATCTTCAGCGTTTTTTAATTGTCTCATACCTGTACTTAATTAAGTGAATATGTAGCAGTACCTGCTGGGCGTTTAACAATTTTGGATATTTATTATCAATCAGTTATTTATAGTTATAGCTTCATTTAGAAAAATCATTGCTAAATAACAGCTTCTAAATTCAATTTAAAAAATCTAATTTACTCCAAAATAGAGCTCTGGAGTCTGGATGGCTATGGTTAAGCATAAATAATATTTAAAATTATTTCCACAAGCAAACGAACCTTTTTACCTTCATAACTTAGCATAATCAGTGCACAACGGACAAGGATTTAAAGCCGACATAATTATATACCTACATAACAGTTTATCTAATTGAAGTATTTGTATCCTTTCACTAGCAGCGGACAATGTGCAGGAGTGCCGTTCTTATTGCTTACCGGACTCATACCTAGAACGTGTCATTAGGTATAAGACCTCGGAATTTTTCAACTTTAAGCAAAACTATGTCCTTGTTTTTACTACCTCACAGAAGCCTTAAAGGGGTTTTTGCGCAAATTGCGCATTTTTATTGCTAGTTGCAAGTGAATTGGGTAGCATCTCGTAAAATCGTAACTCTTAAGAGCGTTAAGAGTAATTGGCAGACTTTTTGTGGGTAAGTTGAATCAATGAAAGCCCAAAAGTCTTACTATATACCCATCCCCAAATTCGGGAGGCACGCTTCAAGCTTTTTAAATGGTAAAAGAAGATATCGACTATATTTGTATTCGTTTTCTCCCGTATCTATCTATGTACTTATCATCCCTGCTAAGCGCATTTGCTAGTCTAGGAAGAAAAGGTCAGAGATTAGCATGGTCAACGTGAAGCAATGTCTCAGTAAGCTATAGCAATATCAGACCAGGGTGCAGTCGTGACCCGCCACGCCCGCACTACCGGCACAGATTGCCAATCTCCACCGACCATTTTGTTTAGATATGACGGCTTGTGCCAGAGCGTTTCTAAATGCAGTGTCACGTTTGTGTTGGGTGTTTTCCAGAACAGGTGTGTAGTTAGAATCGCCAAACTGCTATAAAAATATTAATATGGTATATTACGATCTGCGCCATGCGGGCAATAATAGGATTTTCTGTAATTAATATTTATCTCATAGCAATATATGTATATCTTCCGATTCATTGTCTGTGGCATTGAAATATAATACCTACCGGACCTACCAGTTTACTCCTACAAAGTCAAACAATGAACTTAGACAAAACATGATCCAATAACAATGTTATCTAATATCGACGCCATTTTTTCTCCTCGAGCCGAGTGTCAAGTCAATTCGTATCCATTGAACGCTGACCTTCCATCAATAACGCTAGTCCTTACCAAAATAAGGAAGAACAGAAAGGTAAAACGTTCCCGAGTTTCCTTTGTCAAGTTCCATAAGAGGCATTTTGTCTGTGAATTATTAGGTATAAATGCATAAAAAGAACACTAGATAATTAACAAGGATATATAGGTATTAAGATTTACTTATTCATTTATTAAATTCAAACTAAAAATATAAGTAACTGTTACCTAAATCTAAAAATGGCACCCGCGGCATAGTTTGCACTAAACATTTGCCAAGAGTTAGTAAAATAGTTTCCGGGTCGAGTAATTTAAAATAATCTTAACCTAAGGTCTCGTGCAGGTAAAGTACAGGTAAGAACGTTAACCATTAATTACCTCGAAACCTGCCCGACTTTAAAGGTTGAACTGACACAAATTCACGCCAATTTCCTAGGCTGTTAACAGTTTCTTACCAAGCTTTCGCTTATCCGAAGTTGACGCAAATATGCTTCTACGACTATTTTCCAGTATTACGTTACGGAGAACAACGTTTTATCGCCCATATAAATCTGAATTAAGTAGTTCGTTTAATATTGGATATGTATTATAGGAAAAATAATGATGATGCTCTCCTGACCCATTTCGGCCACAGCGACTGTGTGCTCTGCGAACATGTTGCGTAGAATAACAGTGACAGCGGACATTTGACGTGGTCGTCATTTTGATATTGTCGCAGTTGCGTTATTAACAAATTTAGTAGATCTTAAAATCAAGCATCAAAAGCATGTTATAAAATTACCTTCTGTCTTCATTTGTTTTGTGGCCCGGTCCTTACCCACGTCCCTCTCATTTTTCAGGCGATATTCTTAGAGCAGCCTAAGTATAAGGCCTGAGTGCACGCTCGGAGCGGAGCGTTCGGCGGGGCGTGCAGCGGGGCGGGCGAGCGTGAGATAGAGCGTCCAGAGACTGGCCTCAGTGCACGCTCACTGCTCGTGTGAATCGGACGCATCCACTATGACGTCGATGTCAGACGATTTTCTTGACTTCTTTTTAGAAGAGAATTTATGGCTCAAAATGAGTTGTTTTTCTACAAAAAAAGGTCCTAGTGTCGTAGTGAAGCAAAGAAGACAGTTTGGAGAGTTTTCCACTTTATACGAAACCTTAAGATGCAATGAAGGCAAATTCCGTGAATACACAAGAATGACTGTAACCACATTTGACTACATATTGAAGAAAATTGAGCCAATATTAAAACTAAATAGTACCAATTTCCATGCTGCAGATTATATTACTCCAGCACAGAGAAATAAATAAAAAATCCTCGTCGTTTTTCATTTTTTCGTTATCTTGACTATCTTTCATTCGCGTCTCTATTAATGCTATTTTTTTCTTTTCTATCTCCAACATATCACTATTGATGTCTATTTTACGTTTTTTGGCTGACGACGACAATTGGGAATCGTTCGTTCGTACTGGTACAGGATCGCCAGATCCCGGTGGCGAAGGTACTGAAGGTTATTTCTACAAAGCATACTACCATCTATGAAGAAATTAAATGACTTGCAAAAATTAAGATTCCGTGGGAAAATTAATAACTGGCTACTTGAAGCCCTTATCGAAAATGAACGTGCTTCGCAGTATAGTTATTATAACTTTCCTAATTCAAATGGATCTAATCGCGGTTACTATACTCAGAGTTCAGATGAAATTACTCAAAATACTAGTGTCGATAAGTAGAGATATAGTTTTGTTGACAAAGTCTTCTTCTTATTAATAAATATATCCTTGATACAAACATAAAGTCGATGTATTATTAACTTACCTCAGAGTTACAATTAATTTCTGTGCTGGAGTAATATAATCTGCAGCATGGAAATTGGTACTATTTAGTTTTAATATTGGCTCAATTTTCTTCAAACTGTAGTCAAATGTGGTTACAGTCCTTCTTGTGTATTCACGGAATTTGCCTTCATTGCATCTTAAGGTTTCGTATAAAGTGGAAAACTCTCCAAACTGTCTTCTTTGCTTCACTACGACACTAGGACCTTTTTTTGTAGAAAAACAACTCATTTTGAGCCATAAATTCTCTTCTAAAAAGAAGTCAAGAAAATCGTCTGACATCGACGTCATAGTGGATGCGTCCGATTCACACGAGCAGTGAGCGTGCACTGAGGCCAGTCTCTGGACGCTCTATCTCACGCTCGCCCGCCCCGCTGCACGCCCCGCCGAACGCTCCGCTCCGAGCGTGCACTCAGGCCTTACACTAAGTGTAAGGCCTGAGTGGACGCTCGAGTTGGGCGTGCATCGGGGCGGGGCGTGCGGCATGCAGGTTAAACAAATGCAAACGTATAGGAGCGGCCTTAGTGCACGCTGCTCAAATCACTTATGAGCCCGACGCCACGCTGCACGCCCCGCCGAACGCTCCGCTTCGAGCGTCCACTCAGGCCTTACACTAAGTGTAGGTACAGCCGTACTTAAGTAGCGGTAGTATCCGCAGTGCAGTTTTCTGAATTCGTGTCGCTTTAAAATTTACCATACACGTGTTTAATATGTTAGGACATTTTCTTTAGCTATACTTGGTCAGCTAGCAACGAATCTATTTCAACCATGACCAAATATTAATTTGTAGGGAGAGCCCAGACCGGCTATCATGGTCGCATTTTTATCACCTGTCATGCCATATGTCACTTTTGCACTTACATATTTTTTAAAACGTGACAGCCATGGTGACCAATGATAAACTGTCGGCCATCTTAGCCCTACAGGAGGCTTGCGGTTGGAGACTTATAAAATGATTGTCTATAAATAAAATGCCAAAATCAAATCATTTATTTTATCAGCACTCCCATATAACATAACGTTACCTACTCGGGTTTATCTTTAGGTAAACTTTAGGTAAATTCACAAACACGTATCACCCACTCTTAGCGGAATAAATGGAGGGTTATTTGAATAGTGTACATAATTATATGACAGTCATTCAAATATTTTCACTAATATGTCACCATACCAACGATGACAACACACGATGAATCAGACGGCAACAAACTCAGACGAAAGCCATTTATGAATGCAGATTCAATAAACGATCGTCAAGAGCGCAATGCCACAAAGTACTACAACACGTAGCTTTACAATCGGACGAGTATTGTGCTTTCTCAATTACGACCATGTCGTTTTAACTTTGTAGGGTCCCCAGAGCATTGTCGCTACGTTTAAATGAACTGTCGTATAAAAGAGCAGAAAGGGGCTGTTATAAGCTCTTCTCGATTTGAGTGACAGCTTGCATTGCCACCTTGCCTCGCCTACTGGCGAATACAAATAATATGTGCATGACATTCGTATTCAAATACATTGGAACCATAATTAATTACTCTTTGCACGTCAACATTGGACGAATGTATATTTGCATATTAATAATAACTGTAGTACAGTCAATTACAATCTAGGACTTCTAGGTACATGAGTTTAAAGCTGGAGTTATAGGTACTAGTACGCCCGGGCAAATGGAAGGGCATTACATTTATGACATCTTCGTTTACAAATCTGCGGGCTATATAATTCATAATTAATTGCTTTTTGAGGCTTGGGGATAGTTATATAATTAATAATTAATTGCTTTGTAACCCGATTGACGATGAAAAAAAAGATTTAAACACAAAAAAATATTATATTCTCTTTCAATGAGAATTATTAGGTACTTACTAGTTACTCTAGTTAAGTAGTATGAGTACGTCATGCCAATTGAACCCAAGTGAATGAAATTAACTTCTGTTTCTGAGAAGCTCTATAAACATTCCGAGAATGGAATGAAGCAGAAACCTACTAAACTTTGTTCGATTTGCATTTCGCTGATATGTAAGCGAAACTAATGCTAAATTTGGTAAAGAATTTAATATTGTGCTGTTAGTGTGTTATTCTTAGAAGAGTATATTATTTTTTGTGTACATTTGTGTATTACATTGGCTAAATTCCAAGGACCCGACTGCGCATCGCGTAATGCATACATAATGTACATAATGATAATTATAACACATACAGCCAGAATTTGTATTTAGGTAAATGGTTATAATAGGCTAGGTTGGTCCTATATTTCGAAAAATAAAAAATGGGAGCTCAGATCAGACTAATACAAAAGTTTTTATCAATATAAGCATATATGGTGGAAAGATTTGCTGGCTATGGATGAGGTCTTGGTGGCTCAGATGGCAGAGCGCTGGAGTATCGATCCAGAGGCCGTGAGTTCAAGTCTCACCCAAGACAGTAATTTTTCCACTTTTAAATTTATTCTAAGCTTAATAGCATCGTTCGCAGACGTTTCTGCTTGTTAAAAAATAAAAATAAAATAAGCATGACGAATTGACGATCGTGCCCTTCGCCAAAGGGTGATACGACCACGAGTTGTCTTACATGTGCTCCATTTATAATGTTCAAAACCAGTTTACAGAATTAAATTTATCATTAAGTTCTGTATCTTAACTTAGGTCTAAATTGTCTAAAGTAATAGATATAAGCATAGATTACTAACATGCGTAACTAAAGCGCCTAGACATTTAATAACTTTAGTCTGGAAATAAATTGGTCAATTTCCAAGCAGCTAGGCTTCATTAATAATATCTATCGTCCTGCTACCGTTATATTAATGGTCCAAAGTGCTATTATAGAACCTAAATCATACCTGGCTGTGGTCAGACTAGAGTAAGCGAAAACCTGACTATACAATTTCAGATATCGAATAAATGATGTAGTGTTGTGAGTATACTGACTGGCAATAAATTTAATGCTTAACCAAGAGATATTGTATGAGAAGGTAAGGTTGAAAGGAGTGGTTGTCCACGATTGGTAAGGAACTAAAAGTAAAAATTGACTACTAAGCCCTGCTTAATCCAGCGGGAGTCCTAAACTCTATAAGACAAGATATTACAATTTATATATTTTTTTAAATAGATACACCCCATGACCCCAGTAAATTCAACTAAGTACCTATCAGAAAATATACCTGCCCAGTAAATAAAAGCCAGTAATAAAAGCTGCTGCAATAAAAGCTTGCACATTTTTGACACTTCTGCTACTTGTTTATCGTACCTATCGGAGCTCGATGCTTGTTTCAGGAATGGTATATAATTGTATATTCACCTAATAATATAAGTTTAGGAACGATCAATATGTATAGACTACAATTGGCTATAAAATACATAGAGGTGAGGTAGGTATTCCTCCGATATGCCTAAAACTGTCTAACAATGGAGCGAAAAAAATCACTGCATTTCACGCAATTTCACACACCAAATTGTACACAACCATTTTAGTAATGTTAATGTGACTGTAAACTTACATAGCCAGAGTTATAGCAATTTGTGTTGCTAATTCCAACCAAGGTGTGTCCAGCCAAGGCTACGATTGTCATTTGGCGCACCTACTGTACAATAAAGCGCGGAATTTACTGTACAGTCGGCTTTTAAATATGGCCAGAGCTCTCAGGCCTGTGAACCGGATTAAAATACATTAGAAGTAGGTCCACAGTACTTGTAATATAATTTCAATTGCAGTCGAGTCAAGTGTTTCTTAGGCGAACTAGTAAAAGTTTATTTTATTACGCATAAGGGTCCCAATAATCTTCTAGTTCTATCTATTTCGAGTATATAAATGATGTGATCTGATTTGTCAATTTCCGTCAATGTAAAGTCACAATTTTCATTATCTAACGCTCGCTCCACATAATCCCTTTGCTGCCTGCGTCCAAACTTTTTTTTATCGTGAAGTAAACTAGCCCTTATTACACAGGAATCGGCCACTTTCAATAAAGAGCAGATCGCTTCAGTAAAAGTGGATGCGATTCAATAGTGGTTTTTGTAAATTACCAGTAAAATCTTCATCAAAGTCACAGTTAAGAATATACTGGACAACCAGGGCGTCCGACTCGCATGGGCTTAGTAGGCAACCAGAAGATCACTAGTTATTTAAATCTTGAATTAATGTGGCGGAACCTCTGGTTAGCGGGTGTGGCGTTATTATAACGAGTCCGTCCACTTGTTCGATTAATTAACTTGTTCAATTTACAGATCCAATTTATCCTGCAGATGATTATCACGCTGAATTACATTGGGATCACGTTGTTCATAATAATAAACTGCACCAATTTGCGAACCTGTTAAATATTTTTGAAATAATGTCATGTCATAAAATATCGTCAGGTGACAAGCAAAAGTCACTAATTAATAAAATATTTAAACAAAAATCAACCTTATTTTCGTACTAATAGGGTTCACTATGGCTATGAACTTGTGGTGGTACTTAGTGACTTTTGCTTGTCACCTGACGATATATAACTTATAGTTTATTGACTAGTGCAGTCAGAATCAATATTAGCGTATGAAACGACGCACCAAAAGTATCTGCCACCCTAAAATACTTTTCCAACCCAAATAGAGATATAGAACTATATCTACAGTTCGCGTTCGCTGACTGTACCTACAATACAATTTTGTACCAGCGTCACTAAACCAAAAAAATTGAAAATATCTGATTCTCTTTCAACTGTGTCTGGCCGCTTCTTTCAAGTGAGTTTTTTTTTCTAAAGCTTCGAAAGGGAACACGTATGTAATACTTATACTTATAAAAACATATATATGTAACATATGTATGTAGGTAGTTACATATATATGTATGTAACTACCTACAGCTAAACATTTTTGTTAACAAAACGAAGGAAAAAAACTATGAACACTCAAGTGACTCACGAATTTCATTACATTTTTGCGCCCTGCACTGCATTCTCTACAGCAAAGTGCAATTATACCGAGACGGACCGAGATTTTAAATTGTAGAATTTCATAATCGTCTTGGAAATTAAACTTCAAAATTAGTTGCATTCCATTGTTTTGCAGAATGCATTAGAACAACATGCTACTGAATATAAAATAAAATTGGAAATTAATGACAAAATTATAAGCCAACCCCGAGAAATAGCGAATATATTTAATGACTAGCTGTTGCCCGCGACTTCGTACGCGTGGATTTGTATATTCATATTCATAATCATATTCATATTTTATTGATAACGTTAATTACATGTTAGGAGTAAGTACATAAAATAAAATTACATTTCACTAAATGTAAACATGCTTAACAACAAATAAAAGCAGAACAGAAATACATATGTCGTGTCGATCATAATTATAAACTTAAAACTAAAATAATTCCATGTTTCGTTAAATAATTTTAAATAGTTACATTAAGGCTTTCTAATAATCCATATTAAAATATCTAAATTAAAAATTACATTTTACAGTGAAAGTAATGTCCCATCATGGTCCCATCGAAACAGTGATTTAGACTTTCACATTGTGTGTATGGATCAATGACACCCTGTCGAAGAATTCGTCGATCGTGTAGCAGGCCATCTCCAATAACATTTTTTTAATCTTTCTAGTAAATGTGACATCACTAAGGACATCTCTGATTTCAGCAGGTAACGTGTTGAACAGTCTGACGCCTAAAACACCAAGGGATTTCTTAGCTTTAGCGGTAGTATGGGCCGGTACCAGAATGAGACTTCCACCGCGCGTGCTTCTACCCGACTGCTGCTCACGGGTTTTATAAGATTACGGGGATTAAAAGATAGCAGTAGGGACGGTTAATCATTTGTTAATTATTATACAACGCATGAGATTTGTTTTTCACAACCTGGCTACGAAGTTTCAAGCGCCTAACTGAATAAAATTGTTCTCAATATAGTCCACTATTTAATAAAACCTCTACTACCTAACTACCTATTTACGAAGTTTGAAGTTCCTAGCTTTAAATAAAATTTGAACCCTCTACCAACTCTCAACCCCTGTTTAAACTTTTAGGGGATGAATTTTTAAAAACGCTGAAATTACTTTTCTTGTATTGTAATAATATGCCTTTATACAACGATTCAAGTCCCACACTCAAGTAAATATTTGGGTTCCATACAAATTTTCGACCCCCTTCACCACCTTGGGGGATGAATTATCAAAGACTCTGAAATTAGTTTTCTTTTCTCTTAATAAAATATTTTTTACGAAACTTCAAGTTCCTAGCTTTAAATAAAATTATAACCTATACAATCTTTCAACCCCTTTTTAACCCTGTTATGGGATGAATTTTTAAAAACGCTGAAATTAGTTTTCTTATGTTCTAATAATATGGCTTTATACAAAGATTTAAGTCCCGCACTCTCAAAAATATTTGATCTCCATACAAACTTTCAACCCCTTTTTCACCTCCTCGGGGGATGAATTTTTAAAAACGCTGAATAGGTTTTTTTGTTTTTTTTAATAAAATACCTTTTTACGAAGTTTCAAGTTCCTAGATTTAAATAAAATTTGAACCCTATACAAACTTTCAACCCCTTTTGGACCCTTATAGGGGATGAATTTTTAAAAACGCTGAAATTACTTTTCTCGTATTCTAATAATATGTCATTATACAAAGATTCAAGTCCCGTACTTACAAAAAATGTTGACCTCCATACAAATTTTCAACCCCTTTTTCACTACCTTAAATGTTGAATTTTGAAAAACGCTGACAATAGTTTTCTTCTCTTTTAATGAAATAACTTTTTACGTAGTTACAAATTCGTAGCTTAAAATAAAGTTTAAACCCTATACAATCTTTTAACCCCTTTTTAACCATTTTAAGGGATGAATCTTTGAAAACGCTGAAATTACTTTTCTTGAGATCTAATAATATGGCTTTATACAAAGATTCAAGTCCCGCACTCTAAAAAATATTTGATCTCCATACAAACTTTCAACCCCTTTTTCACCACCTTGGGGGATGAATTTTCGAAAACGCTGAAATTAGTTTTCTTATTTTTTTATATAATACATTTTTACAAAGTTTCAAATTCCTAGCTTAAAATAAATCTTGAACCCCATACAACC
Organism: Cydia amplana; assembly: GCF_948474715.1. Classification (NCBI taxonomy): domain Eukaryota; kingdom Metazoa; phylum Arthropoda; class Insecta; order Lepidoptera; family Tortricidae; genus Cydia; species Cydia amplana. Next base: position 15,442,355 of record NC_086074.1, on the reverse strand, counting down.
TTTCATCCCCTTTTTAACCCTTTTAAGGGATGAATTTTTAAAAACGCTGAAATTACTTTTCTTGAGTTCTAATAATATGGCTTTTTACAAAGACTCAAGTCCCGCACTCTCAATCATATTTGATCTCCGTACAAACTTTCAACCCCTTTTTCACCACCTCGGGGGATGAATTTTTAAAAACGCTAAAATAAGTTTTCTTGTTTTTTAATTTAATACTTTTTTGCAAATTTTCAAGGTCCTAGCTTAAAATAAAATTTGCACCCCAAGACAAAGTTTCATCCCCTTTTTTACCCCCTTAGGGGTTGAATTTCCTAAAACGTCGCATTTACTTTATTTTGTAATCGGCTATTATGCCTTTCTAAGAAGTTTCAAAGCATTTGTAATGGATTCAAACTTTCAACCCATTTTTAACCCTGTTAGGGGATGAAGTTTCAAAAACGCTGAAATGACTTTTCCTGTCTTATAATAATATACCCATATGCAAAGTTTCAAGTCCCACACTCACAAAAATATTTGATCTCTATACAAACATTCAACCCCTTTTTCACCACCTTGGGGGATGAATTTTCGAAAACGCTGAAATTAGTTTTCTTATTTTTTTATATAATATATTTTCACAAAGTTTCAAATTCCTAGCTTAAAATAAATCTTGAACACCATACAACCTTTCATCCCCTTTTTAACCCTTTTAAGGGATGAATTTTTAAAAACGCTGAAATTACTTTTCTTGAGTTCTAATAATATGGCTTTATACAAAGACTCAAGTCCCGCACCCTCAATAATATTTGATCTCCGTACAAACTTTCAACCCCTTTTTCACCACCTCGGGGGATGAATTTTTAAAAACGCTGAAATTAGTTTTCTTGTTTTTTAATTTAATACTTTTTTGCAAAGTTTCAAGGTCGTAGCTTATAATAAAATTTGCACCCCAAGACAAAGTTTCATCCCGTTTTTTACCCCCTTAGGGGTGGAATTTCCTAAAATGTCGCAATTACTTTATTTTGTAATCGGCTATTATGTCTTTCTAAGAAGTTTCAAAGCATTTGTAATGGATTCAAACTTTCAACCCCTTTTTAACCCTGTTAGGGGATGAAGTTTCAAAAACTCTGAAATTACTTTTCCTGTCTTATAATAATATACCCATATGCAAAGTTTCAAGTCCCACACCCACAAAAATATTTGATCTCTATACAAACATTCAACCCCTTTTTCACCACCTTGGAGGATGAATTTTCGAAAACGCTGAAATTAGTTTTCTTATTTTTTTATATAATATATTTTCACAAAGGTACAAATTCCTAGCTTAAAATAAATCTTGAACCCCATACAACCTTTCATCCCCTTTTTAACCCTTTTAAGGGATGAATTTTTAAAAACGCTGAAATTACTTTTCTTGAGTTCTAATAATATGGCTTTATACAAAGACTCAAGTCCCGCACCCTCAATAATATTTGATCTCCGTACAAACTTTCAACCCCTTTTTCACCACCTCGGGGGATGAATTTTTAAAAACGCTGAAATTAGTTTTCTTGTTTTTTAATTTAATACCTTTTTGCAAAGTTTCAAGGTCCTAGCTTAAAATAAAATTTGCACCCCAAGACAAAATTTCATCCCCTTTTTTACCCCCTTAGGGGTTGAATTTCCTAAAACGTCGCAATTACTTTGTTTTGTAATCGGCTATTATGCCTTTCTAAGAAGTTTCAACGCATTTGTAATGGATTCTAACTTTCAACCCCTTTTTAACCCTGTTAGGGGATGAATTTTCAAAAACGCTGAAATTACTTTTCCTGTCTTATAATAATATACCCACATACAAAGTTTCAAGTCCCACACTCACAAAAATATTTGATCTCCATACAAACTTTCAACCCCTTTTTCACCACCTTGGGGGATGAATTTTCGAAAACGCTGAAATTAGTTTTCTTGTTTTTTAATATAATACATTTTCACAAAGTTTTAAATTCCTAGCTTAAACTAAAACTTGAACCCCATACAACCTTTCATCCCCTTTTTAACCCCCTTAGGGGTTGAATTTTTCAAAATCGCTTCTTATCTCTTGTACACTTTACAAATGCAACCTATTGTGCAAATTTCAACTTTCTAGCTTTTGTAGTTTCGGCTCTGCGTTGATGAATCAGTCAGTCAGTCAGTCAGTCAGTCAGTCAGTCAGGACACTTGCATTTATATATATAGATTTCTTTATATCTGTGGGAAAAATACAAAAAAATAACATACCCAAAGGTCGCCCGGTAATTTCACCTTTGAATAACTCTATGTATTTATACCCAACAAATGAGCGAGAAATTGAAAAAATAATTATTAAACTTAAAAATAAAATTACTTCTGGCTTCGATGAGATACCCCCGACCCTAGTAAAATACTGTAAAAATGAATTAACAGGACCTCTATCAGATTTAATTAACCAGTCTTTTAGAGAGGGCACCTTTCCAGACTTATTAAAGATATCAATAATAAAACCTATACCTAAACTAAAAAATGCAAATCATCCTCAGCAGTATAGACCAATATCTTTGTTGTCCATTTTTTCGAAAATATTTGAACAGGCAATGGCACAGCGTTTAAATTCGTTTTGTGAGAAATTCGAAATTTATGATAACAATCAAAATGGTTTCAGAAAAAAAAGGTCCACTATAACGGCTCTTTATGACTTTATAAACGAAGTTCTCAGAGTGATTAATAATCGGAAATATGCAATAGCCATGATGTTGGATATGAGCAAAGCATACGATAAAGTTTCACATGAAATTCTTAAACAAAAGCTTTATGGTATAGGTGTTCGTGGATTAGCTCTCAATTGGTTTTCCTCTTATTTGAAAAGTAGAGTACAATACGTAGAAATTTACCACCATGATTATAAAAATAAACGCATGATTAAAATTAGGTCTGAGAAACTGAATGTACAAAATTCCATCCCACAGGGCAGTGTTTTGGGCTGTATCCTATTCGTAATTTACATTAATGATTTGTCTAAAATCTTAAGTACAAAGGCCGTGCTATACGCCGACGACATCTCCGTAATATTAGAATGCAACGATATTGAGGACCTAAACAATAAACTACATTGTACTTTTAAATTAATATTAGATTGGCTGAATGATCATAATCTCCAATTGAATATTTCTAAAACTAAAATCATGCAGATAAAACCTTATCAGAAGCCAGCAATTGATATGAACCCTTGCTATAATAATGAATCATTGGCGGTTGTTGAGTCATGTTCTTTGCTAGGTGTCGAAATAGACTCCTGCATAAATTGGAAGGCACATGTTGATAAAATCTCGATAAAATTATCCAAATTTACATATGCCCTCTCCATGTTGAAGAAATGTACAGACTTAAAAGCTGCAACTAATGCCTATTATGCCTATGCCCATTCTTGGTTATCGTATGGTATCATTTTATGGGGGAATAGCACGAACGTAGAGTCGTTGTTCTTGCTACAAAAAAAGTGTATAAGAATACTAGCAAATATAAATGACATGGAGAGTTGCCTCCCTTATTTCAAAAAAATGAAAATATTAACGTTAACTTCACTGTACATTTTTGAATTGTGTAAATTAGTTAAAAAACAAAAACATTTATTTGAGCGAACAAGAGATAACTTTCCAAGGAATCAAAATCTGCGGAAAAGAAACAAATTAGCTAGCACTTTCACAAATCTAAAAATAGTGAATTCCGGTCCTTACCATATGGCAGTTACAGTATATAACAACATACCGTTAGAACTAAAACATATAGAGAAAGATTCAACATTCTTTAAAAAACTAAAAAAGTTCTTGGTTGAAAACTCATTTTACAATATAAAGGAGTATCTTAATTATAAGTCTTACTAATGTTAATTGCTAGTGTGTGCTAGTTTTATAAGTATTAGTTTTTAAGTGTTTATGTATATTGCTGTGCCCCAACGGGGTTTATGCTGGAACATGTAAATACTATAAAATCTTGTAAAACCCATAAAAGCAATAAATAAATTATGAATTATGAATTATGAATTTTAGTTCTACATAAACTCTGTGAAATGAAATAAAACTTTAAAGTAACTTTTGATTTTGATACTTATTCAACATTTTCGTTAGACAAATACTTGAAATCAAAAAAAAAAATTTAACGGTGCCGGTGCGATATTAGAGTAGGTAGGTATGTACCTATATATGTATACACATTAATAGAATAAGTACAAATAAATAAGTAGGTATTGTACCTATACGTCGTCTTTCAAAGGAAATGTATACTCTAACATAATTTTGGCCGCTTACTTGACTAGAGAGAGAGAGAGACTTGTAAAGCTTCAACATTCAGTTTTATAAGGGGAGGAGTAAGGTAGAGACGCAAAAAGTTGTAAGTATCATTTTTTCATTCGAACTCTATTTCAGATTTGTCTTCTTTATCTTTTTGTTAGGTATGGTTTTCTTGTATTACTACCGACCTTACTATAGTTACTCGTAAATAAATATAAATAATAAGTATACAAACAAATATGTACTACTACAACTAATTATAAGCAATTGTTCACGATCAAAAATTACTAAATCCGCCTACCAAGTAGACTTCATACGACCAAAATCTGACCCACCGGACTAACTCTCATTGCCATTTCTGATATTCCCATAATTATCTTTAATTAAAAAGTTGAATCGAATGATATTTTAAATAAAATGAACACAGGTTATTATATTATGCAGCCTAGAAACTGGAACAGGGCGCACCTGTCTGTCCTATCTGTTTGCACGTAGTTTAGTGGACACGATTATTAACCACTACTAAAATAATATTATGCTTTATATTATACGTTAAATAAGTACATATTCTACTTTATATAATACGTAGGTACCTACGTATTAACCGTTCCGAATGAAAATGAGACGTCGTAAAATTTCACATCATAGTTTTTATTACCTGTTTTTGTAATTAACGTTTTTTAAGTAAATGCATTTAAAACATCCACTTGGGGTAGTTCATTATGTAATATTGGTTTCATTATAGTGACTATACTACTGGATGCTCTCTTATATTTTCTCTTTACCTCATAGGAGCGATTTTTTAAAATCTAGAATACAAGAGAGAGTCTGGTAGTCCATTTCGTGTTATGTTATATTCGGTTCTGGTTGAACCAATACTGTGTATTCGATGTATGTGGTTGGCCACACCGTTTACTAAATAATAATACTTCAGAGACAACGAATCACCAATATAAGGTAACAATTTGATAGGTGATATCGGTAAATCAAAATTAATATTCCATGACCAATCAGATGAATGTAGACCTGCAATCTGCATAATATCGGACGTTAATAATTCGTTTATGGGCCCGATTCGGATTTTGAAATAGACATCCATAAGATATCTTTTAGACATCACCAAGATACGATAACGATAATTTTAGGATCTAACCTATCAAATTTGACATTTCCGCGATTCTGGAGATACTCTTGAACGATTTCCACAAGACATGACTTATAGATCCAATTCACATCTAATAGATATCTAACTCTATCTAACGTAAAAGTGACATTGGTTGCCCGAATTGCGCTGCAAAAGAGAACTAGTTGAAATCTAAACTATAACGTATCTAGAATGGATCTAGTACGTGTCGTCTCTTGTGAATATCTTGAAGTTCGAATACGGCAGTATGACGCGTCGAATCGTGGTTTGATTTATTCCAATCCAATGGGCTTAGTGCGATAAACAGAGCTAAGACCAATTTATATTAATAAACAATTAAATTGTATATGGAGTGTCATTATCGTTTAATAATGACACTCCATCACTTTGTTCTGCTCAAGCCGGTACAAAGTGAGCTTAGACGGTAAAAAACGATAATCGATGTAAAATCGAATCGAAACTACTACAAGCGAACCTGAACAAAACTCCATTTAAGTCATTTAGAACGAAGTTATGAGCAAAGTTAACGCACTTTGCACGTGCACAAGTTAAATTTAATTAAAACTAGAAACTAACACATCTATTTATTCACTATTTTAGTTAGGGTAAACTTTACTTTGCTTTGTGGGTGCAAACCCCGACTCGTATCAATGAGTTTCTCGGGACTTACCCGATATTTACCGGTTGCTTTAAAAAGGAAAACATTGCGAGAAAACCTGCTTACCTGCGAAGAAATTCAAAAGTGTGTGTTACTTAAACCTACATATTTCAAATTTACATGTTGATGTTTTTAATACTTCTACTTTTACATTCGTATGTTTTATGTGATTATTTTATATATTTTATAACATAACACATAATTTTTTTTACCAAACTTTTCTATCAAATCTGAATGTATTAACATCTCTTGATTTAATAATAGCTTTTACTACGAATTTTACTCAAGAATTAAGTATATGATGGCTCCAAAATGTGCGATATTTTACAATTAAATTTAATGTTACTGCACCGTTCCACATATTATATAATTAAAAAGAAAAAGATACATTAGCTCATAAGGTATTTTATCTTTATCAACTGGAAATACAGCGTCTTTGAAAAATACAGTGTATCTGGTTGACCACAGGCGGTATTTTAACCTAGGCTGCACTAGATAGACCGGTCTAGATTACTACCACTATTTTACTCATTTAAATGAAAAAAGAGCGTATTTGTCACTGGAATGTGTATGCAGTTATGCTCTTTGGAGTTTAGTAAGGTTACTCAAACTGCATATTATTACACGCGGTTGCAAATTAAAATAAGTAGGGACTAGCGACGTTGGGTCTGTCATAATGTTGATGCAGTGTTCATAATACTTTATGATCTATAACGATTAATCGTTGGCCACAAAAGTAGTCCGCTTTGTTTGAAGCTTGATACAGCTGGCGTCTGAATATTTAAAAACATTAAAATTAAACGTGTTTCATAACAGATGATGCATCAAGCTAATAGCACGAAATAAGAATGGTGCCCTTTTATTTTTAATAATTTAATTAGATACGATAGACTACAATAAACAGGTCGATGTACCAAAACTCTTTCACCTAGTATTGTCCCAGCTATTTCATCCTGCATCTGATAGGCAACCCAATCCCAAGATTGTCGATTCCGAAAGTTGTCAATGACTATAAAAGTGACTAATAAATAGACGGACATAAATATGTAAGAATTCCTTGTATTTATCAATATCAATTAGGGCTTGCATTCCGGAATTCCGGAATTTCGAAATTCCGGAATCTCGGACTAATTTTCCGATATTACAATTCCGGAATTGAGACCACTGAATATCGAAAATTCCGGAATTAGATTTAAGTACTTTTATTAGATTTTAATACGTATACTACTGAAAATTTCCAAGAAACCTACAATATGCTGGTGTTATTAGCCGTCACTGATAAAAATCTGAAGTCTAGCAGCATATGCCCCGTTAACGTAACCATATTTTTTTGACTTTTGATACTTGAAGCAAAGCCATATATTTACTTGCCCAGAATCCTACCAACGCGAAACTTTTGATTTAAAATTTATAAACATTTGTATATTTTATTCTCAATTCAGAAAGAAGTTTCCTCGATGGAATTTTTGGATCCTGTAGAAGCTTATATTCTGAATTAGGAATTTAGGAACTAGTAAGGAAAAAACCATACTTAAAAAGCGTAATCTCAATAAGGCTGGCGTTTTTGGCACTAGTCGGCAATGCATAAAGGTAATATGTACCTATAGCTGAATACTCAGAAACAAATAATCGTCATAGCACAATAAATGACCTTACCGAGGTCGGAACCCCAGGACCTTCATCTTCGTAAACAGGGCCACTTCCTACATACCTACTAGGCTACGAAGCCAGGCTAGAATATAAAATTGGGCATGTAACCAATTTCTAGCATCCGTAGTTTCCCCAAATAAATACACCGTATCATTGAAGTGAATAAAAGTGACCATAGTAATAAGGTGCAAAGACGGCACTAAGTACTCAATTTATTGATATTTTTCGATTAATAATACGTCAGATTAAATTTCTCTAAAACAATACTTTCTTTAATAAACGTCTAGTATCAGTATTTCGTATTTTTTGTTGTTTTTGATTAAAAAAATCTAATAAAAATATGATAAACCCTAATTCCGGAACCAGTTCCGGAATTCCGGAATTGGGAACGAATATCGAAAATCAGTTCCGGAATTGGAAATCGTCCGATATTGCAAGCCCTAATATCAATATTGTTTGCTTTGGAGCGCTTTTGGATTGCTTAGAAGCGCTGGTGGCCTAGCGGTAAGAGCGTGCGACTTGCAATCCGGAGGTCGCGGGTTCGAACCCCGGCTCGTACCAATGAGTTTTTCGGAACTTATGTACGAAATATCATTTGATATTTACCAGTCGCCTTTCGGTGAAGGAAAACATCGTGAGGAAACCGGACTAATCCCAATTCGGGCCTAGTTTACCCTCTGGGTTGGAAGGTCAGATGGCAGTCGCTTTCGTAAAAACTAGTGCCCACGCCAATTACTGGGATTAGTTGCCAAGCGGACCCCGGGAAAATGCCGGGACAACGCGAGGAAGATGAATGAATATTGTTTGCTTTAATTGTACGTTAGCCTTTCTGCCAGACTATTGTTAGGAGGTTTAACGTTCCTTGCATTTCAAGAGTAGGTACTCTTTCGTCGGTGTGAATAAAAAAATCGCCATGTATTTTTTAGCTACTTTACAGGAGACGAAAAAAACTGTTTATTTTCGTGTTTGTAATATATTTCTTGCACCTGTATTTTTTTTCTGGTAGATCAATGGTTTTTGCATGATGCTTATGCAGAAAATAAACAGTTTTATTCGTAAATTTTTACAATATAAATTATTTTAACCAGAATTTTGCTACATAGCGACTTAAATTTGGTTCACTTAAAATCGTCATGTGTAAAGTTTACACATAGCGATTTGTTGCCAAAGTAACGTAGCACGAGAAATGATACATAGCGGATTTTAGGGTCAATAAATCGCCATGTGCAACATTATCGCCATCACCCTCGACGGAAAACAAGGCATTTAATTTCGTTATGTGCAAAAAAAAACACATAGCTATTTTTTTGTACAAATTTTGTTAGTTATTTTCAAAACTAATATAGATATAAAAAAATATTGATATAGGTCGTCGGGAAATTGAAAAAGGAATTAAAATATGCCAAAATCAAAAAATCGTAAAAAAAACACATAGGGATTTTTTTATTCGCACCGACGCTTTGTCTCATAGTTGCAACTGCCCCGATTGAACCTACCTAACTGAGTGTTCTAAGAATGTCCGTATTTAGTCCGCGACAAAGGCCACTGGACTGGTTTTAACACCGAAAGCCCACATTAACCTTCCAAGACAATAATTATTGGCCCAACCTATCGCTAGTATCGCTACACGACACCGGCGTTATGGTAATGTCACAGATCACTTATCCACTAGACGGAGCGCTGAAGACGAGTTAGACGAGTTGTGCTCGCAAAGAATTGGTGTAAGAGGGTGCTAACGCCAAATTGTAGTTTTATATTGAATTTTTAATGATAATATCAAGGGCAAATACCATGAAAAATTTCTTTAGAACTTACCTAGGTACTTACTCTAAATAACGTATGACAGCACAACCGCTCATTATTACGTTAATACGTCCACATTACGATTTTTGCCATGTCCATCCATCCATCTTAAATATGTCTGATTCTGAAATTTGTATGAATAATTTCATCTGTACCTACTTAATATAAAATGGTGTGAGTTTCTGCGAAAAATATATATGCCTGTTTCCGTATATTTTCACTTGGCAATGCGGAGTCTGTTAGACCTAGTCAAAGCTAAGAACAGCGCTGACCAGGGAAATTATTAAGCACATTAGTTTAATGTGCCACGACTCGTTTTCAAACAAAACGACCATTTAGCGGCCATTTACATAAACATGTATTCTAATAGTTCGATTGTAATTTAAATACTGCTGCGACGGTGGGCACATTCTTGCTACGTGAGATATTTAGAGAGCAGTAGAGTTCGCATGTGTGCTTTAACCATTATAAATTCCCTTAGGAACTCTTGGAACTCTATGTACACTTGGTGCCCACCTGCAGGAATAGTACAAACTATTCCTAGCCAAGCGTGAATTCATGTCAGATATAGCCCGATATTATTGTCAAACGCTTAACAGCGCTCTTAGGTACCAGATATTATTGTAAGTAGCACTGTTTCTACAAAGTATCAAGTATGTGTCCTACCTATCGCATTTTGTTTAAAGTAACTTTATAAATAAATAGACAACATTTACTGCTTAACAACATTTTAAAATTTACGTGTTGGCTATTTTTAAACAGACTGAAATAAAAGTACGGATCATTAAAAAGCAATGAAGCTTTTAGTGACTATTTTCTTTGAGCTATGTTTATACATACAATTAACTACACTGAAAGGCTTTCAGCAACGTTTGATTATATTTAAATGCGGAGGATTTTGTTTTAAAATACATGTAGCCGTGTACAGGGATACCATAATGAAAATAAACCACGTAAAATAAGAAAACGGTCACACAACCACAACACTTAGTGAACTCAACGGTCAATTTAACCTCGCTATCAATATCATTTCCTAAAAGGCATTATAGGAAACCACATTCTATAATAAAGTCATTGACCCTTACGATGCTATTATTAAAGAGAATTTCACCTTTTATCAATGTTCAATGGACAAAAAGCAAGTCTTTGGAGCTTGAAATTGCCGAGGCGCGGCCCGTTCGAAAACCACAGCACTTGTCCGGCACAAAATATAATTTTCAGTATACTGACTTTTCAGAATCCAAAGGATACCTAATTTGTAGTTTTTCATGGAAAGTTTACGTTTATAATGGCATTTCTGCACTCTCTCATTTGCAAAATTAGTGAGAGAGCTTGGTTCGATTTTATATGACTTGTGCTCTGATAGGTACGGATTAACATTATTTCTCTAAAATTAAACCTTGAAAGTATATATTAAGTATATAATAAGTATAAGTATAAATAGAGAAATATAGTAAGACAAGAGTGCTGATAGTTCCGCTACTCGATGCTAGATGTACATAGACACTGAAATTAATAGTCTTTTTGGTCCAAAACTGATGTATGGAGTGAGCAATCCATGTATTTTTTTCTCTATGGTTATAGCTACATCAGGATAATGATCATTGTTGACTGCGCTAGTATTTTTGAACCAGGCGACAGCCAAAATACGGCCTATTTCTTTAGATAAGTAATTCTATTTAACATAGCTTACGCTTTTCAGTTAAGTAAGTTTTTAATTAAGTTGATTGTGTTATTCATAAGTAAGCGAGCTGTATGGTGTATGATGATTTTATAATGTTTGATGTATTTTCACGTATCTGTCAATGAAAAGTTAAGACACTGTTTACATATTTTGTGTATTCCTTGAATCCTTTCATTTAAAATCTTTTATCTTACCACATCTTTGGAAGTTCGTCTAAAAGCCACTAATAGGCGGTGCGGTTTTGAGCTCCGCTATTTCGTTCAAAAGTGTTGAAATACTTTTATAAAGCGTTCGATACGCTTCAACATTTTGCGGTTTTATATTATATCTATTATGGCCAACTTTGTATTAAAAGCTTTAAGTTATTAGAGCTTCAATTAAATGGGTTTAGCTGACTGATTACCTATAATACGTTCGTTTTTTTTATAACGTCCCAAGAAAAATAAGACTAGAAATGTCACAGAAAAATCTTGTGTACCAGTTTCTGTATGGTCAAAAGTGCTCGGCAGACTGTTACAAAAATACCTACAGAATCTAATTGTATCATACCTACGTCTCATTCATATACAGTATAGTCAATATAGTCATGTCAACCTAACAGAGCTCAGAGTCGACTGAAAAACCTACCCTCATTTTGGTGTAGGCGCTAGTCCTAGCGCAAGGCTTTCCCCCTATAGTGGTACTAGTTACCAAAGGATTTTTTGTAGTACGAGTAGATAGTTATTTGTTCATATTCTTGTATTTGTGATTAGTTTTAATTGAATTTTCTATATAGACTTCAGTATGTACGAACTAATTATCCTTTGAAACATAAAGTTTACTAAATCTAATTAGCTTTTTCAGTACAATAAAGTGTCATTTATCACTAGCACCCAGTTTATTGCCTCGTTGTTTCATGCAATTTGCGTGCTCCACTATCCCAGTCGTGTGGGGTCCGGCTTTCTCCAGATAAATGTTCTAGTTGCTCGAAAGCTACGTCTGGTTTGCATAAAAATGATAACGATTCAGTCGTTCAAACACCAAAGGACGTAAATGATGGTATTGTTTTGGTAAAATTCTTCGTTTTGACTTTAAGGGCTGGGCGGGTAATTAACTAGTGCCTTCTAGAAAATTAACATCAGTTTATTTAAGCGCTAGGTGGACTGTTTCTACTTACGTAAACAAACTGCGTTAGATTCGGCTAGGATTTATTTATTAAACCTACCTATAATTACATAATTAAAAGAACTTACCTGTAAGTGAAGTTCCATTTGTATTATACGATATGCCTAGTATCGTATAATAAATAACTACTAAAAACAACACTCTTTACTGGCTATACTAAAAATAATTAAGCACAACCGAAATTAGAAATCAGGGCTTATTAATCTTATTAGTACATATTAAGTCGTTCTCCTTACACGCATCCGTATGAGGTAGATATTAGCGGAGATGAGAGTCGACGTGCGAGAACTAACCCAGAGCACTGGTGATAATCCACATTTCTTCTCCACTCAGCTGGATTAGGCACGTCTCCTTTCATCTTCGCTTTTCTTCGTCTTAGTGGACATGCAGCTTTACGTGTAGAAAGAGTGGTTAAAATTAAAAGAGCCGAGGTGGGGCCATCACGCCAATTCTAACAAACTTTGTTTTACGTGGGAATTCGACCGTTAGGGAATACCACACTTGTTTATTAACGAATGCATCTTGCAAGAGTGAGCAAGCTAGGCATAGTTTTAACGGTTTTATTTTAAGGCGCGAAATGCAGCGTCGCACAGAGGCCGCGAGACGGTCTCTGCCAATTACGGGCTTGTTATGACCGAACCTTCTCGCGACCGCCGCCAATTAGGGGAGTGTCCGCGTTGCGGCCTCTGCCACGCAGAGGCATATTTTAAAAAATGGCCGCGCCAGTTCTCTTACCGTTCAACCGAAGGTGCTGCCACCCGAAGGGATAATAAGAGTAGCAACTATTTCTGGATTAAAAGCTTATTCAATTACTTCGATCTTATATCAGCTGCTAGAGTGCTAGCTCTATTCGTGTCGGATAATCACATTGCGTTATTGTTTTCAAAAGCTCTAACACTAATATTCCATTAATTTAATATCACGCTGAGCTGCGGACAAAATAATGGATGATGAAAGGAATCCATACAACCCATCATTAAGATCATTATGATCAAAGACCAATGGCTAACAATGACTAATGATAGGCACAGGGACTTAGGAATTAATTATAGGGCTCTGTGTAGACGTAAGGTTACAATTCAATGTCAGCTGCCGACAAGTTTTTGTAATAGGTAGGTACGTAAGAAGTAGGTACATACTTACCCCCTTATTCATAAACGTCTACTAAAGTTGACAAGCCGCTAATAATTATTTGTCCCTTTCCGACGTATTAGCATGATACCAAATAATACAAATTATTGAAACTTCATTTCTTGGGCACCCAGCTTTACTCCATTCTAAATTACGGTTAAGCTTTACTCAATTTACTCGTAATATTTTTTTTAGGAAATAACAATGTAGTTTTTGAATACAGAACAACTGTTGCTGCGGCTGCTTTGTTTTTAGGGTTCCATAGCCAAATGGCAAAAAACGGAACCCTTATAGATTCGTCATGTCTGTCTGTCCGTCTGTCCGTCTGTCCGTCTGTCCGTCTGTCTGTCCGTCCGTATGTCACAGCCACTTTTCTCCGAAACTATAAGAACTATACTGTTGAAACTTGGTAAGTAGATGTATTCTGTGAACCGCATTAAGATTTTCCCACAAAAATAGAAACAAAAACAATACATGTTTGGGGTTCCCCATACTTCGAACTGAAACTCAAAATTTTTTTTCATCAAACCCATACGTGTGGGGTATATTCTTCAAAAATGATATTGAGGTTTCTAATATCATTTTTTCTAAACTGAATAGTTTGCGCGAGAGACACTTCCAAAGTGGTAAAATGTGTGTCCCCCCCCCCCCTGTAACTTCTAAAATAAGAGAATGATAAAACTAAAAAAAATATATGATGTACATTACCATGTAAACTTCCACCGAAAATTGGTTTGAACGAGATCTAGTAAGTAGTTTTTTTTTTATACGTCATAAATCGCCTAAATACGGAACCCTTCATGGGCGAGTCCGACTCGCACTTGGCCGCTTTTTATTTATTGCTTTACTCTTTATAGCTTTCCTATATTACAAGCCTTCACTATCTAACGCTGCATAAATAAAAGCATACTAGAGAGATTGGATATAATCAGCTCCATAAGTTTAGATTTCAGCTTTTGCTAATCAACTGCAATAACCCATTGCAGTAAAGTAATGGTTACAAATATGACCCGACATTAAATTTTTCGCACACGATTTCGCACTTTGCACAGCTCGGTACAGTTAATGGAATAAAATTGTTTTTCTTTAATTAAATTATTACATTACTGCGAAAATGATTATGGTGAATCAACTTTTTCTTGTCACTCGTTGCCATGGTTACGTTCTCCCTTTCACGTGTCACTCTTTAAAACCTGATTTTTAGGCATTTAAATTCACCAAACACGCTTTTTTGTGATATTCATAAACCCTTTTCATTGAGGGTCGTCTACCAAGCGTGTCAGAAGAAGGTGGTGTACAATGTCTTCTAACAAACGATGCTACTATTGTCTCTTGGCTGACCGGACAAAAAAACAACAAGAAATAGTTGATCCACCCAAATACATCATTCAAAGATAATCTTTACTGTGTTTAATTCCGGTCCAACAGTAATATTTAACTCCCTAAAGAGTCTGATTGGTAATAAAACGTCAGGTGACAAGCAAGTCACTAATTACTATAAAATATTTAAACTAAAATCAAACTTCTTTTCGTACTAATATGGTTCACTATGGCTATGAACTTCTGGAGGTACTTAGTGAGTTTTGCTTGTCACCTGACGAAATATTTCTATAAAAAGTCATATATGTAGTGAAGTGTCAAGTCAAGTGTAAGTGTCATAAAAGAAGTGAGAGGCCAGCCACCTACCACGACAATTTTACGACGCTTTATTTCAAAGTCGCAGTAAAAGGTTAAATCAATTGTTTGGAAATTGAGTTTTATGACGTAATTAACTGGCTCTTGTCTAGATCTATTCAGCGTGTATTTTGACACAAACATATAGGTACTACTTATTTATGATTATAAAGACAGTTCAACGTCTTTTAAACTAGATTCAGCGAACACCTGGGGACTAACGCCATTAGGTTCCAAGAATTAGCATGATCTTTTAGATCTTAATGTTCATAATTTAAAATGTTAATTTTTAACATAAAAAATATTGCGACGAGTCCATTACAGAATTGTATGATATAAGTTTATGAAATATATTCACATTAATTTACCTTTACCTACATATTATTTAAAAATCATTTTGTATTTCGTCGTTTACTTTCGTCATGAGCTCGTCAAAAAATAAGAACGCGCGCATTTCTAGCCTAGCGCCCAATGTACATTAGGATTTACACTTTGATTCAATGAAATGTCAACCTACATTTAAATAAACAAAGTAGCAATTCTTTTGTCTCGTAAGTAACAAAAGAAATTCAATTGAAAAACTATGTAGATTCAAACTTCTTTTGCTGTAATTTTGTATGGTGGGCCGCACGAGGCTAGATGTGATGACTAGTGAAGTAGAAATATACGAAAAGTTTACTGGAACCAATAATGCCTACGTATAAGTAAAATAAAGTCATATTTTGCTGACAAGTTCTACCTCCCATATGGCACCAACTTGGAGGATATAATCAAACGGAGACGCCATGTCTGTAATTTTCTGTACAAAACCGTCTGCCGATTTTTGCGGGGGAGGGGAACGTCAAATGTATGCGTAACGTAAAAATAGCCATGTCAGATAAACGTCAGTCCATACATTGTGTATGACCGTTGGCCGCCTATTTTCGACAGAGGGGAAAGCCTGTTAATGGCTACTCCGTTTAGTTGTATCCTCCAAGGGCACCAAGGGTGGACATTCATTTGAATTTCAAATTTTTATACAACACCGGCCATTTGTTAGAATTTAAATTATTCTCTCACGATATGCTAATAAATAGGTATTTAAACAGAGAATATTAGTGGTAAGAATAACATTTACACTTCTGGAATGGGCAGTATCTTATTTCAAACCAGTTGAAATAAAAGTTTGGGCGTTTTCAACCAATTAACATGTCTATAAAATATACCTTTTTGTTATAAACGAAAGGTGAACTGACGCGTCGAGCACCCCGTATTCGGTTTCCAGGTCCTACTAATTTATGACTGATACCCAATTAGTTGTACATGTGAAATTGTAAATTATGGCAACATTAAAGAGGTGTTAAGATTTCATAAAGACTGGCTCGATCATTACCGCTTTAGTTCGGTCTATTAATTTTGTTTTAATACTTGGCGTGTCGTCATTAGAATTTTATTAAAGTAAAACATATGTGAGATGGTAGAAAAATAAGATTATGATGTGTAGGTATATGATTGTAGTTATATTTGCTGTTGTTATGCTTTAAATGCTTTTGTGCGCCAAAAGACCAGGAAAGTCGGTTTTACATTTAGAAGTCAGAAATACAGATTTTATACATAAAATGGAATAAAAGTAAAAAGGTACGCGAGGTACCCGGTGTTGTATGGAGATTGTCCGTCTTGAAAATGTACTAATCTTTGTTTATACCTAAAGATTATCAGTATTGCATGTACAGCTACAGAGAGCATCAATGGTAGCGGATCAGACTGCCCCTCAAAAGTTTCTATAATTTTCTAATAACTTAGCAAAAAGATAAATCTCTGTGTGTAGAACAATAAGACTGTTCTTCAGAAATTCTACTGATGCTGACTTTATCTACCTCAAACAAAAACAATAAGATGGTACAGTCACCATCAGATATACCAGAGCGGCCAAGGCACTCACAAATATCTGAACACGCCTCTATTGAAGTCTATTGGCAAGGCGTTAAAGTGCTTGTTCAGATATTTTTAGCACCTTGGACGCTCCGATACATCTGATAGCGACTGTATAATAATTAAATCAAGTTACAATTCTTAAAACAACTTGTAAATAGAGCAGTAAAAATAACGCACAAGTTAAAAATAGGTAGAGGTAAATAAAAGACGATAAACTTGTTTATAGTAAAGAAAGAAGTGAAACTGGGAGCTAGAGGCAGGTGGCAATGGGCGCTGAACAAGTCGTTGCAAGTTGCAATTACGGTGTAAAAAACTAAAAAGCTTATACGTTTGGATCGAAATATAAAAGCAGTTCCTAATGCCGTAGGTAATATGGTGTACGTGTGTTTATATGGTTAAAACATGTTTTATCATTAATTGAATTGTAAAACGGACCATAATAGCCTTTGCTTTCCTCGCACGTAGTTATTTATTAAGTTTTTATTATAAACGGAAATAGATATCGTATATACTATAGGTACTAAATAATAAGCTATCAAGGCTTCCCGGCCTCGGGTATATTTATTTCAGTTAAAACATTTTTAAATTGTGGGATATCTACATTTGAACAACACATAGGTAATAAATGTATATTATAGATAATAATAGTTCTTATGAACTATGAAATGTCAATGACATTTCAAAACGCATAATTTATCTATGCCTCAAAAAAGGCGAAATATTGACTAAAGTGACTTAACTAAATCTTTAAATTTTGATCGCGTTTTAAAGTGTGTCCCGTTCTTAATTTTTAACCGACTTCCAAATCTAAAAGGAGGAGGTTATCAATTCGGTTGTATGTTTATTTTCTTTTTTATTTTTTATTTTTTTATTTTTTTATGTTTGTTACTCCATATCTCCGTCATTACTGGACCGATTTTGAAAATTATTTTTTTGATTGTATGTATATGCATACAGATTGGTCCCTTTTTTGTCAAAACCCAGTTCTGATGATGGGATCCATGAGGAATCGAGGGAACTCCTCAAATCTTAAAGGCACACATATAGTGATTTTTGTATTTTTATCAACAAATCAAGCATATACATTCAAAAAAGTGACATTTGATGAAGTGGAACTGCTGATGATGATCAGAACGGAACTCTTCAACGATGCATAGCACACGTCTGACGATTTGTCCTCTTCGTTATGTTTGTTAAGCAAGTTAAGTTTTTAAGCTACATTTTTGTCAAGCTCGAGTGCTGATGATGGGATCCATGAGGAATCGAGGGAACTCCTCAAATCTTAAAGGCATGTGTATAGAGATTTTTGTATTTTCATCAACAAATCAACCATATACATAAAAAAAAGTGACATTTGATGAAGTGGAACTGCTGATGATGATCAGAACAGAACTCTTCAACGACGCATAGTTCACGTTTGGCGATTTGTCCTCTTCGTTATGTTTGTTAAGCAAGTTAAGTTTTTAAGCCACAATTTTGTCAAGCTCGAGTTCTGGTGTGTATCAGGATGGCGGGTGTACATCAACAAATGGAGCTGCTGTATACGTCAGGAGTTAGTGCTAGCAATGTGCCAAATGTGCGCCAAAATTGGAGCAATGTGCTCTTTAAACTCCAGAGATATTTAAGAAATAGATGACGCCCGCCATCCTGACGTCAGGTTGGCGGGTGCATTTCCAGATCCAGCTAACGGCTGCCTACTCAGGGGTGAAAGTACTGCCTAAGGTTAGTGCTCGCAATGTGCTTCCACATGTATGAAGCACAATCAAATTCAGAGAGCGGTTAAAGAGAAATATGGAATTGAATAAATATATATATAGACGCCTGCGCATTTTAAATAGCAATATTACATCTTCATTGCAGGCAGTTTATCAGGCGCACACAAAACATGCAGGCGCTTTACACAAAAAGTCTTTTAATTTATTTTTTCAATAGACGTGTTACTTACTTATTGAACTTGTGAGAAACACGCAAAAAACTCGTTTAGGTACCGTAAAAACGAACACTCGGTAAAATATTTATATTACTCTACGACCAACTATTACACACATTAAGTGTTACTATTGCTTGAAACTACAACATTTTCTACAAATGTGTCTACGTTAACCCATTCAAAGCCAGCGACTCTGCGTATGTGGGTATTAGTCGAGTGTGCTCAGAGCATAAAAAGGTCAATAGCGCTGGCGGTACACCGCGAAAATCAGTACAATCCTGCAAATGGTGTTAAAGGTATGAAAATCGGTACGATTGATCTTTAGGACATTTGAAACAATTTGACCCGAAGCACCAACAAATTAAAAAAAAACGAGAGGAGTTATGACGTCATCTTTTTTTGTATGGAATTAAAAAAAAATGTTCAGAAACGCGTGTGGTATTAACCCTAAACTTGGCAGGATTTTTTTGCTCGAATTTAGTGTTTTTATCCTAAAAAAAGGGATATTAAGGGTTGGTATAAAGGGTAGAAAAATAATAAAAAAAATCTTAGTCTTTTAGTTTCTTATTTATACCTACAACGTATCTTTAAATGCACTCTGCCAAGTATGCACAAATTAACATTTAATTAGGTATGTATCCTAGGAGAGACACTGCCAGGTTCACTGTAAGGTGAGTTATGTATCTTTAAAGATTCATTGCCAGGTTGAGGTTGCAGAATATTTACTGTCCTACTAAGAAATTATTAGGATTTTAGGACAAATTACGATATTCTATTTATTAAAACTATTTAACTATATTACTCAAGTGCCACAGATATTACAAATAAGGCTACATCAACAAAATAGAGCTCGCAATCTGGTTGCTCTTGTTCCTCACCCCCGGGTCAGATGTCAGATCAGAAATAGACAGCAGCAGTTGCCTTCATCTTTACCATCTTCTCTAGAGAACCTAGACTTGTTATCAGACAGCGATCATGAAACAACAGATAGCGACCCCAGCCCAGCGACCACTGCTATCTATGACCAGCATGCCACCATCGCCAAATCAGGTAACATTGCTATAGTACGGCTCTTCTGAGGTGAACTTTTCGCTTCGAACCTTAATCTTTCAAACAAAGGCCATTGTCTCTATTATCGCAAAACCGCTTGCTCCCCAGTTAGCACGTGCCAGTACAACATTCATATTGAAAAACAACCGGTATCGTCATAGTATTAAGGTTCAAATTTAATGTCACTGATATTCTAGATATTACGTTTTGGTAGTGTAGGACGATAAACCGCCCCGAAGCGATACGGCGGCGGCGCTCATATTATTTTGATACTTAGTGTGGTGTTAAAAATGAAACGTGGTTATTTATTATATTGTTTTATTTAAATTATTAGCTTGCGGTGGTAAATGTAATAATTTACAAAGGTGCAGCTGCAAGCATTGTTATTTTTATTACGCATAGTAACAATAAAAACACTGATAAGGCAAACGTGGAGCTTTGAAGCGTACAGCTTTTCTAACAAAACATCACGTGTCAACGGTCAGAAGAAAGGTCGGTTATAATATAAGAAAGAAATTGATTATACCTATCTGGTTTTATATACCTACACGGAAAAATGTTGATTATACCTATGTTAAACTTATTAATCTTAAATTTACATTGTTACCTTAGATTTTGTTATATAACAAATATACAACGCTTTATCATAAATAACCGTGTTTCATTTTTAACACCACACTAAGTATCAAAATAATATGAGTGCCGTATCGCTTCGGGGCGGTCTATCGTCCTTCACCACCAAAACGTAATATATAGAATATCAGTGACATTAAATTTGAACCTTAATACTATGACGATACCGGTTGTTTTTCAATATGAATGTTGTACTGGCACGTGCTAAGTCGGGAGCAAGCGGTTTTGCGATAATAGAGACAATGGCCTTTGTTTGAAAGATTAAGGTTCGAAGCGAAAAGTTCACCTCAGAAGAGCCGTACTATAGTACATCTTCAGAGTGAGTCTTCTAGTACAAGACAAACAGTAAGTCTGTCTGAACAAGCAAATGCGAATGCCACAACACCATCCCATAATCCTATACTATCGCCATTTTCAGGTTTATCATTCAGCTTCAGTGCTCCTTCCCCTGCAACAGCTACTTTTTATTTGGCTTATTTTTTACATATTTTCTGTGACTACTGGCCTTTCGAAAACCTCTGCTCAATTTTGACTGGCGCAATTCCGGTAAATCGCTACATTTCCAATACAGTGTGAGAGGTTTTGATTGGACTGGCTCCTTTTTAGTCACAATTATAGTTTTAGTTTTTTTGATCGAGTAGCTACTGCAAGGGAAGGAACACTGAAACTGCAGAGTAGTAGGATGTAGGATGATAAACCTGAAAATGGCGATGGTATAGGATTATGGGATGATGTTGGAGCATTCGCATTTGCTTGTTCAGAGTGGCTTACTGTTTGTCTCGTAGTTGGAGATTCACTCTGAATGTACTAGCAATGTTATCTGATTTGGCGATGGTGGTGGTGGCATGCTGGTCATGGCTAGCAGTGGTCGCTGGACTGAGGTCGCTATCTGTTGTTCCATGATCGCTGTTTGATAACAGGTGTAGGTGCTCTAGAGAAGATGGTAAAGATGAAGGCAACTGCTGCTGTCTATTTCTGATCTGACCCAGGGGTGAGGAACAAGAGCAACCAGATTGCGAGCTCTATTTTGTTGATGTAGCCTTAACCTTATCTGTAATATTTGTGGCACTTGAGTAATATAGTTAAATACTTTTAATAAATAGAATGTCGTAATTTGTCATAAAATCCCGCACCAATGTGGATAAGGAGGGATTCACACTGGTGGAAAGGAAGAACAAGGCGCGCAGGGCGCCTCGTAAGACTCTGTGTGGCATTGCGGAGCCGGTTAATTAATTCTGGTCTACGGATAGCGATACCGATTAAGGCGCTCTACGTGTCTCGCCTGCATTACTCCGCCGTGGCCGACGAGGTGGTGGAGTACGTCCGTCGGAAGTCTGGCTACACGCTGAGGGTGCACCAGCTACAGTCGCGTCACTATGTGCACTTCAGTTCATTTGTGGTGCGCGTGCCGCGGCCGCTGCAGGCCGAACTGCGGCTGACTTCTGGCCGAAGGGGGTGGTGTTTCGACGGTTCCGGGGCAACCTGCCGAACCCTACGCCGAGTCAGACGACGCAACGGAGCCACGCTGTTATGTTGTCGCCCAAATCTAACATTTAATTTGTTGTCTTGTTTTGTAGTTTCACAGTGCATTGGTTTTACTGTAATGCTGTGTCACTTATTTTAGTAATAAATAAATAAATAAAATTCTAATAATTTCATAGTAAGACAGTAAATATTCTGCAACCTCAACCTGGCAGTGTTCCTTTAAAGATACATTTAAACTAGTGGCTCTGTGAGCTGTAGACCTCGCGAGCATAGCTTATTGGGACCGTGCACGATGACAGCGCCACACAGCGGTTTGATCAATCAACAATACAAATATTTTAATTTATTTAAAAAAATACGAAGAATAACTGAAAAAAAAAAATACAAAAAGTTATGTCTTACTGGGGATCGAACCCAGACTTTCCGTGTGCAAACAAAAAAAGCGATTGTTTACAAAATGCGCCATGATAGTTCTTAGCTAGAGTCTGGCTAGTGAAAGTTGAGCCTGAGGTAACGCGGGAATTTCAATAAAAACCGCACCTGGCAAGAAAATTACTATGAAATGAAATGACAGCTTGAAACTGACAGCTTATTTGATAGGAAAAAAAGTTGCCATAAAAAAGTTTTAAATAAATCTCAGGGTCAACTTTCATTAGCCAGACTCTAAGCTGACGAAATTCGGCTACTCATTCTCGAGTACAAACTAAATATCTAAATACCGCCTAAACCAGCAATACAATTTTTCTGCATTTTTTGCCATTTACTATGTAAATATGTCTCAAAAAATAAAATACTCTTATGATATCGATACGACTATTTGTTTAAGCGCGAGGTATCACAACTCCTCCATTTTTGAAAATTTCCAAAAACGGGATCGACAAAAAAAAAAATTTACTCATAGAATCTGGTCACAACATTTCACAAGAATCGGTTGATAATTGTGACCTGTAGAGGAGAACATCCGGACATACAAAAGCAAAATGCCCGAGTCAAAACGTAGACCTTCGCTACGCTTCGGTCAAAAAGCATGTTGTTAGTAGAGAGGCTGGCGGTGTGCATTTGTAGATACATACAATAAAACGAGTTCATGCTATCTATAACAATAATGCAATGACTAATAAAAATACGTTATTGTATAGAATATATATTACAATCACAAATCATAAATAGACCGAAATCTAAAAGTAAAACACTAAAAAGTACCACTTTTCCCATACGATGCGTAGACGCAGCTTTGCATAAGAATGCACAGTGTCAAGTTTAGGGTACGAAAGGGCTTTCTGAGCCAATTCTAAAAATATATCACATCATTTCATTTCAGATTTTTTTTTAAATTATAATAAAAATAATTTTCAAAACATACCAAGTTTGGGCTTCTCCAGATACAATACCGTTCAATATTTTTTGTAAAATATACCTCAAATTATAGCTAATAGCTAATATATATTTAGAATTGGCTCAGAAAGCCCTTTCGTTTAATACCACACACGATAGGTTTCTAAACATTTTTTTAAAATTCCATACAAAAAAAAAGATGACGTCATAATTTCTCTCGTTTTTTTTATTTGTTGTTGCTTCGGGTCAAATTGTTTCAAATGTCCTAAAGATCAATCGTACCGTTTTTCATACCTTTAACACCATTTGCAGCGTTTTTTGGTGAACCGCCAGCGCTACAACTACGGCGTTGCGTGAACAAGAGATTTCCTTTCGCAGGATTGGTCCTTAGGACCCAAGGATGGATTTAAAAAGTGGAGCCACCCAGATTTTTGGTGTAAAATTTTAGGGGGAGGGGGGGGGCTCAAAATTAATCTAGTTATCTATATTATTTAAGCTACTAGGCTAAGTTTGGTATCGTTTTCTATAAATCGGGGATGCGGAATTCATTTATGATATCATATTTCTACCATTCCGTAGTAAAACACATAAAATATGAAGAATTTTTATTTAAATTCCTCTTGACGTTTAAACCGCTAAACCAATTTAGTTGAAAATTGGTATAGACATGACTTGACTCCCAGGGAAGAACAAAGATACTTTTAATCTCAAAAATAATCCCTTAAGGGTGTAAAAAAGGGAGGTGGAAATTTGTGTGGGGATTCAATAACCGCTGAACCGATTTAGATAAAATTTGGTATAGAGATAGTTTGAGTCTCGTGGAAAAGCATAGGATAGTTTTTATCTCGAAAAAATCCCTTAAAATGAAAGGTAAGGTGTAGGGTTGTATGGGGAATCAATAAACGCTAAACCGATTTGGATGAAATATATGTCTACATCTCTGATTTAGTTGAAAATGATACTAAACTTGACTTAGAACCTAAACTTATTAACCTCAGACGTCGCAGACGCTTAAAACCCTCCCCACCCCCATCTGCATCAAAAATCTGGGTTGCTCCTCTTCTTAAATCCATCCTTGGGTCCTAAGGACCAATCCTGCCAAAGGAAATCTCTTGTTCACGCAACGCCGTAGTTGACCTTTTTATGCTCTGAGCACACTCGACTAATACCTACATACGCAGAGTCGCTGGCCTTGAATGGGTTAACGTAGACATGTGTCTAGAAATGCAAATGTTTGTAGAAAATGTTGTAGCTTCAAGCAATAGTAATACCTACTTAATGTGTGTAATAGTTGGTCGTAGAGTAATATAAATATTTTACCGAGTGTTCGTTTTCACGGTACCTAAACGAGTTTTTTGTGTGTTTCTCACAAGTTCAATAAGTAACACGTCTATTGAAAAAATAAAATAAGACCTTTTGTGTACAGCGCCTGCATGTTTTGTGTGCGCCTGATGAACTGCCTGCAATGAAGATGTAATATTGCTATTTAAAATGAGCAGGCGTCTATATATATATATATTTATTCAATTCCATATTTCTCTTTAACCGCTCTCTGGATTTGATTGTGCTTCATACATGTGGAAGCACATTGCGAGCACTAACCTTAGGCAGTACTTTCACCCCTGAGTAGGCAGCCGTTAGCTGGATCTGGAAATGCACCCGCCAACCTGACGTCAGGATGGCGGGCGTCATCTATTTCTTAAATATCTCTGGAGTTTAAAGAGCACATTGCTCCAATTTTGGCGCACATTTGGCACATTGCTAGCACTAACTCCTGACGTATACCGCAGCTCCATTTGTTGATGTACACCCGCCATCCTGATACACACGAGTTCTGATGATGGGATCCACGAGGAATCGAGGGAACTCCTCCAATCTTAAAGGCATGCGTATAGAGATTTTTGTATTTTCATCAGAAAATCGAGCATTTTCATTAAAAACTGTCGCATTTGATGAAGTGGAACTGCTGATGATGATCATAACGGAACTCTTCAACGACGCATAGCTCGCATTTGGCGATTTGTCCTTTTCGTTATGTTTGTTAAGCAAGTTAGGTTTTTAGGCACATTTATGTCAATCTCAAGTCCTGAACATGGTATCCATGAGGAATCGAGGGAACTTCTCAAATCTTAAAGGCATCCGTATAGAATTTTATATATTTTCATCAGAAAATCAAGCATTTACATTAAAAACTGTGGCATTTGATGAAGTGGAACTGCTGATGATGATCAGAACAGAACTCCTCAACGACGCATAGTACACGTTTTGTGATTTTCAATTTCGATTTTGACTTGGATTGGGCCCCGGACTCCGGACTCGGACCCGTACTCGGACTCGGACCCAGACCCGGACCTTGACCCGGAAAACCACTATGATACCTAAACTAAATCAACCACTATGATTACCATAAAATGTATACATATTACCAAATAAAGTATAAGCACCGTTAAGTGGGTTAGGCTAGTAGTTAGAGAAGTCGGTTTTTTTCTATTAAAGATTATTTTCGTACAGCTTGTATATTTTTTGTTCCTTTTTGTTTGAAAATAGATTAAAACGAATCTACTCTGGATATGCGGACTAATTACACTCCACATTACCCAGCAAAGAGAATTGAAAAACAATTGAGAGTTTAATGAAAACGTGGCAGAGATCGCCGTTGCGAGACCGCGAGCAAGTAGCAATTACATGCGCATAAATTGAGGGTGGCGGTCGGACGTGTAAACTTGCAAGCAAACTTACTAGTGGGGGGGAAACTGGTTACATATTCCTGCAAGTATTTTCCTAAGGGAGGTAATTTGAATATATTATTAATTTAATATTCAGTACCTACTGGCATATGTAGTGATCCACACAAACGTTTGTTTAAGTTTATAGCTTTACCAGGCCCCGTAGACAATATGTCAATCGCTAACGCTACGTAGCGAACGGACCGCAACTGCCACTATCACACTTATATGGAAGAGTGATAAAGATACACAAAGGGATGGCGAAGGGCAAGCAATTGTCACCTTGGCTAGGCCGCCTACCAAGACTACATCTAATCACGTTATTTCTAGGCAAGAGTGGCTGTGCTACAATGACTTTCTAATGTCATAATTTCGTACATAACTAGGTACGTGTAATTTTATTAAAATAGGTGCGTTATAGCTTCCAATTAATGACTATTTGCGATATAGTTAACTTAAACCAACTTTCCTCAAAGTTTAAATAAGATCGATCTCAAGACGCAATAAACGTCTAATAAAATCAAGAAACGATCTCGTTATACATAAGTACTCTTGTATTATTATAATAACGTTAACCACTTTTGAAAATGTAATTATTTTCGATGGAAATACGATACCGACATAAAATATAAGGTTGCTCTTAAATTTGTAAAATTAAAAGCAAAATGGTGCGTGAATGATGCGTGTTAAAATTACGTGTTCATTATTAATCAGAACTTGAAAATATTCTACATTATTTTCACAATTTGGCAGGTTTAATGACGATAAAACTTTATGCGAGCCTTTAAATGAAGATTTTTTTTCATTTAATTTCAATAATGGACACGGATACCTGTTCCAAATACTTTGGCACCTGTAAACCTTAAAAGACAAAATATCCTTTGTCGCGTGTCCTGAGAGCCTACCGCGAAACACGTTCGACGTATTGCCTTCCTGTCACACTTACGTACGAATTTACAAGTGCGACAGAGAGGCAACACGTGAAACGTGGTTCGCGTGGTTCAGGTTACCTCACTGCCAACACCACAATCGCACTAATTGGCCTTCTCGAACCTTCATGTTTATTTATTTTGGCCGGAGACAAAACGTGCCAGGCTGATAAACTACTACTTACCGCCCGTGGTTGGTAACCGAGTGCTTTTCCGGAACATTTTACTCGACTAATGGGATATATGTGTGTTTGCTTGTTTAGTCTGCGTAGATAAATTACTAAATCAGGATAAAAGTAGTAAGGGTCGTAGTGATAGAATATTTACAGGAAAACAAAACAATGCTACACTGTAACTAGTTGTAAGAAGTAATAACTATATCAGTTATCACAACTGTAAGTACATTTTTATTTTACTCTTAACAGTAGATATAGCTACGAATAATAGCGAAAAATCTCAGCAAATAGTAATAAAATAGCCGCAGCATACGTTATAAAAGATGCTTGGTTCGATATTAGCGCCCTATTCCTACTAACTGATTACATTGATAATGCACTATCTTGATGAACCATGACATGGTGTCAAACGGAGCGATAACTATCATAATCCTGTCCAGACACCACAGATTACTTAACTTTAGATGGACCATATCGTTATAAATACATTAAATAGGTCTTGCGGTCACCATGCCTTGGTGCTCACAGAGGCGAAGCGTGTCCGTTTCAGCTTGGGCAAAAATGAAATTTTGTGAGTAGTTATTTTTAGTCGATTTAGTTTCAGTTTTTTTCTTTTTCAAAACGGCGGAGCCATACATATACCTAGGGTTTGCAATCCGGATCCGAAATGTATGAAATTATCCGGATCTGGATCCGGATCCGCGGATATTCCCATACATTTCGGATCCGTCGTGCAAACCGAATACGAGTATACAGTGTGGAAAGATAAGTCGGGCCCTGGAGGGAAACTACCTTAAATCCTTAAGCTAGCTTATTTTACTTAAAGGAGACATTCCTTTATTTTTAAAAACAAAACTGCATTCAAAGATTTTCTAAAACCCGCTTGCCTCGCCCGGGACTCGAACCGACTAAAAATTCCAAAAAATAAAAACTCGCAATTTTATTCTACTAGTCGATACAGTTAATGTTAATGATAACATTTCTCCAAGAAACATTAGGTCTTAAACTCATCTGTCGTACAAAATATCCATAAAATGTAATATTTAGTACTCAAGATTTTTTAGACAAGCCAAATTGAAAAAAAAAAAGAAAAATACTTTGAATGCAGTTTTGTTTCTTTTTAAAAATAAAGGAATGTTTCCATTAAGTAAAATGAGCCAGCTTAAGGATTTAAGGTAGTTTCCCTCCAGGGCCCGACTTATCTTCCCACACTGTATACTCGTATTCGGTTTTAAACTAAGTTCGCGAGGTCAACAGTTCACAGAGCCACTAGTGCGACCACATGAGCCATTAGAATAAAACATGATGTTGTGTTAACTATAAGAGCGCTAAGTGTGCTTGAATGCAAGTCTTCACAATGCGTAGTCTAGGGGAGGTAGTTTGTATACTCACATAATATGGAACCAACACAACAATGTCAATAAAGCTCAAATCTCAACGCAATAACACTGATCTGTCACCTTATTGGTTACGTCAGTTAAGTAAGCTCTCTTACAATCTTAATGACCAATCAAAGTAGACTGACGTGATGAAAAGATTAACTAGTTAATAAATAAGTATTATCGAGTTAGTGGATCTTTAGTTTATAAATTGTCTTTTAAATGGTGACATATGAAGTACTTAATTGGGTTTATCTGGATGTGCGTTTCAACATAGCCATTTATGTCTACTTACTTGGCTATTGGATTTTTTTGCTACTTGATACCGCGTTGGGATTTTAAATTTAATTAATATTTCAATCAACGGTTATTTTATATTTTGTGCGGGAATATGTTTATTTCATATTCTAGACACATTCTAAACAAATCCTCCTCCTATATGATTTCTGATGATTCTTCGATATCAGATTCTATTTCAAACACACATTCAGGCTTTAATTAATATGGTAGGTACTTTCGATAGTTAATGAGGCGGTGTTATCATAAGGATCCAATTAAAAATTTATAAATATTATACCTTTTCCTGAAAACCTTGCATTTACATTATGTACCCTCGTTCTATGTTTAGCTTTAAACCTTTAACGTATTCTGTCCCACAAATAACATATCAAATAACGTTGAAACCTTTAATAATTTTATCTTCAACATACCTCGATCGATATTGAACTTAGTATGACAAGCACGTAAGCTTGAACAAAATGGGACGGGGAAGCCTTATTTTTACGAGATTTATTTCCCCACAAGTCTAGGCCACAAATCGACGTTTTGCTGTTAAAGAATCGTATCTTAACCAATTCAGCCCTTGAAAGTGGACCTTTTTTCGCTTGAGTTAAGTTTCAGTTTTGAACAAAAATTTTATCATGAAGGTACTTTGAGCAATTTAGTCGTATAAATGTTTGTACACACAGGTAATAAATAGTCCTACTCTGGACATGTTTTATTAAACTATGTCAGCGGATTGGATCTCGGCTTATGACTCGGCCCGGCTGAGGTTATAGCAGAATGTTCGTTTCATTTTAACATTTTACATTTCGCCGTAATTTGTGGAGTATTTTTTTTTTGATAATCGTAAACTTTACTATATTTGGACAATTTGTTTTCTTCTATTACTTATGTTTTACCGGACTAAACCAAGGCAAAATGAAGGGTTCTGATTTTAGCAGTCAGTCTAAATATCACACACAAATATCACAGTTATTTATGCAACGAATACGCATTATGTTTTCGTCATAATAATTATTAAATTTAAATTCTAAATTGTTCATTGCACTCGTGTCAAATTTATATCAGGTATTAGATTATTTAGGTATATATCATGAATAGCATGTCATATTGTACTGTGAGAAGTAGGTAGTTACTTAAAAATCTAAGTGTTTGATTTACCTCTCAACTCAGCACATTACACGCGGGAAACGTATTTCAGATATTTAATTTGAATATTGAACCTACTTGATACTTTCTTACCTAATAGGAAAGTGTAGGTAGCACGGAATGAAGACACATCAAATTTTTCCAATTCACCCACTGATCGTTTAGCGACATTATCCCTATTAAGGTATTATTTTCGACATATAAACGACTTTTTATATTGGCCCTGTATAGTAATTTGGCCTTTGAGATTAATTCGGTGCAGGTTATACAGCTACTCGTATATTGCATTGAAATCATGCCACATTGTCATAATATAACAATAACAATAACAATATTTTTATTCATAATTAAAGTTTAGCAGGAAGGTTACATTGAACCCCGCACTAGGCATGGCCTGTAACGCGGGGGACATGATCAACACGAGTTACCAGAAATAAAATAACATAAGAATAGGAATTATTTAGGAAAGAGAGAGGAGTGTGTACTTGTATATGTGTAAGATATAATATGTTTTAGCTAACCACCCATATATATATTTTTAATAGACCCTTCTATTTACGGTTTATATTCGGTTTAGTTAAAGTAACACAATATGTAAAAAGGTAAATATACATAATATACCTACTAAGAATAGTAAGTTACCTAGAAGTACCTAGGGATACATTATAAAAACTAATTATTATAATAATGATTACATTCACTCATTGTTTCTAAGTATAGTTTCGAAACACCGTTCACTATTACAAATTTTTGATGTTATCAACATCAAACCTTATTCTCAAATGTCCATATGGGCATAAAAATTATATCGAAAACGAAATTACTTAGAGTACACGATGGCACGTCATCAGTGGCAGCGATAAAGTTTTTCATTAAATCATAGCTAAGGCGGTCTTCACATTGAATGCGGATTCGCACGCCATCCCGGTGTGCGAGAGAGACATCGCTATACACCCGCATTCACGCTCAATGACATGTAAAACTAGAGCGACGTGCAAATCAGCTTCCAAAGATGCACTGACCGTGAAGGACTAGCCATTATTGTCCCTTACTCTGTCAATAGAGTAAGAACTCGTACAAATACGAATAAAGAATCTGCAAGTTGTATATACGCGTTACAATCGTCATGGCTGCGATGTTCGCATACTACCAAACCAGGCGTTATTTTCAAACCAATCGTTGTGAGCTATCATCGCACTTCTGAGAGTGCGCAGCCAGAGCGAACGCGAACTTTGATAAATGTTCATGTTAAATATGTAGTTGGTATTATACTGGCATTCAATTTTAGTTTCTGAATATCGTTTTTTGCGGCTGTTCGCTCGATTGAATTCTAATCAAGCGCATGATATGCGAAACTTTTGACGAGCGTTTGATATATTGCGGTCGCAACCACCGTCCAAACGAAACTATCTTAAACTCTAGAAATTCTGTACGACGTATATTGTAATGTAATGTATATTGAAATTAGCATTGGACCTGAAAGTTAATGGGTTCGAATTTTGGTAAAAATAAACGAAACAAATTATCCCTACAAAATAATTCGGCAATGCTACACTCAATGGACGGACTAATTTTAGCTATCCCAGAGGATTTCACTCAACATTTTAGATACCTATTTATATAAATTCGCTACCTACCTACCGTTAACTGTAACGTTTGTTGCATACACATTGCAACATTTTAATATTTATTGGGCTCTAAACTTAGTTAGTCTTATAGCTTAAAAGTAGCCCCATTGGTTCCAATAACCTTAAGCTGTTATCTAATACCTCTTTTCGGCTATCTCGGAAACGGCTCTAACGATTTCGATGAAATTTGGTATATGGGGGTCTTCGGGGGCGAAAAATCGATCTAGCTAGGTCTTATCTGTGGGAAAATGCTAATTTTTGAGATTTTATATGTTTTCCGAGCAAAGCTCGGTCTCCCAGATATTATATAATTATAGTAGAAGTGTAGCACCGTCGCTTTTAATGAAATAGTAACTAGGCATAATTATAACTGCGACTCGCAAAGCTGTTCCTATTCCTGTTCTTTACATGCTACAAAGAGAATGTTTTACTTAGCTAACAATGCTGGTACCTGTTTATTTTTTTATGTTAATTAATATCCATACAGAAATGTAGATTTCTAACATCATAATGATGCTTCCCACGTTATGCAAGCGTGACTATCCGTGGTACATCGCGAATGCATTACTGTTTGTAGAAAATGAAAAAACCTGTTATATGCGAGCGGTTTCTCCAATTAAGTACAAAAGATTTTTTTAAATATCCGTTCATAATGGATATTTCCTGTTTATAAGTTTAAAAAAATATTACTTATTAATTCGAGTAGAGAGTAAGTTAGTCATGTAAAATTAAATTTACGCTGGCATACAGAGGTTGAACATACTCGTACATATTTAATATAATCCAGGCCATATTCATTATACATTCAATACATTTTACGTAGTTTACCACAGAGGTTGCTGTTGGTAGGTGCATTTTTGTAGTTAAGCACTTAGGTATATTGTCAGAATCTCGCATAGCGCGCCACAACAGTGAAATATGACAATACATTTTCACTACTTTGAGGCCGGAGGATGCACCTCTTTACTATTTTTCCTATTTCAATTGTAACTTAAATAATATATCGCACCACATAGCAGTGATTCCCATGTTTTTTTTTACCAACAGAAATCTCAAGTGTAAAAAACCCTAAAAAAATTGTTGGTAAAGTTTACCCAAACACGGGAAGCAGCCAACTATAGAGATAATAATATTAGCTCAGCACTCCAAAAACCATTACCAATCTTGTACAACTATTTGCTTATTCACGGGACATTAGTATGTGGGAAACCACTGGACTTAAAGAAAGGATTTCGGGCCCTGAAAGCTTGTTTGCTTACGGACATTTTAAATAAAAGATCGAGAATTGAATAGAAGACCTTAAAGGTTTAAAATAGAGTTGGATTTTGATTGATTGCTTGGACAGTCACTGATTTGTCTGCACATTCTTGAAACACAAAGCCGCCAACGCAATATTGATAACTTAAACTGAAATTATAAATGTAGATGAGGAGATCACCTGCACAAGGTACCGTAAAATGGGGTGAGTAGGGTCAAAACTGAAATTCAAACCTCGATAACATTTAATTTTTACATATGAAAACTGAATGGTGCATATAATAAGTGTTCCGGACGTTTGTAATTTAGTTTTTATTTTATTTTGGGAAGTTCCATTTCATAACTTTGACGATAAAGAGGAAAACCCACCTCACCCCGTAGTGCCTCGTATTTGGGGTGACAGGGGTTTTCATACAAAGGTGATTTTGGAAGATTGTTGGATCGATTTTTTTTTATTATGCGTATTACTTATAGCTCCATTTTAAATTGGAATACATTATTTTTGTAGCAGTAGCCTTAAAATCCCTTCTCACCCCCCTCTCAAACCTTCTCTCCCATTTCATAACCCACCTCTCCTCGCGAAACCTACTCACCCCGTTTTACGGTAGCCCAAAAATATGTTGATAAATAATTTTTAGTAATGTTGTGTCGTGTACCTACTGAATATTGGAAGAAATTACAACCGAATTTCGCGAAATCAGCTTATTCGTGCGTCAATACGCTGACGACCCAATGCGATCAATTTGCCTGATTGGGGAACTAGTGTCTAAATTATCGCATCTAGTACAATTGCTGCCTATAATACTTAGTCTAAACCAGATTGAACCTATTGTCAATTATTGAAGACCCTACCATTATTACCTTTGGTTCGATATAGGTGAGTAAACAAGTGAACATAACGTTTTTACCATGTAACAAAATAAATAAAGTCATTTTAGATTATTAAACTGATCAATGAAAAACAAGTTAATAGGATATTATTTAATAGGATTGTACCTAAAACTGCAAACCTCTAAAACCTATCCTACGAATCTGCTATGTCTTTTAAATTCTGTTAAGAATTTGATACTGATGATACGATTTGTCGCGCTGATTAATGCGCGCAAAATGCATTGCGAGTCGTTTTATTGGGCATCTTGCTCGCACTTATTCGATATAAGTGTCAAGCTCAAAGAATAACAATAAAAAATCTTATACCTTTAAACGAGCAATTCTTGTTTATTTATTTATTTATTTGTATATATATTTCGGGGATCTCGGAAACGGCTCTAACGATTTCGATGAAATTTGCTTTATGGGGGTTTTTGGGGGCGAAAAATCGTTTTAGCTAGGTCTTATCCCTGGGAAAACACGCATTTTTGAGTTTTTATATGTTTTCCGAGCTTTGCTCGGTCTCCCAGATATTAAATTTAAAACGAGAATACCGCTCATAGTTTCTTTTAGCATGTGTAATAATAATAAAAAAATAAATTCATTTATTTGCGACCAACTTGGATCAATTCAATATGTATTAGTGACAGTACTTAAATATTTTAAGGCTAATGTTAGTATAATATACAAAATGATCTACTATATACAAAAAAAATTGTTTCTCATAAATAAATAAATAAGCAGACTCTCTCAAAGAGCAGTATAAAGAAAATCCTAATAACTCATATCCTAATATAGTAATGACTCATTAAACTACGAATACTGACAGGAAGTACCAAATGACCGTAAAGAATTGACTATTGAAACTCAGCCGTCAATTGTTATAATTGAAGCAATTTGGTTTGATGCGGATGACTTTCAGACAGATTTATTATGTGGTCTGATAGTACAACTTATAATTTAATAGTCTCAGTGTAACCTCGGGTGACAACCCACAAAAGCGTTGATGTGCATCGAATTAGAGTCATTAAGTTTTTTTTACGATTGCTTCTAATCGAGCATGTATGTTTTTAATTCCGAAACTGATTCTGAAACTTAGTATATAATTATTCTACATTATGTATAAAACGTTTGTGGCATCTGCAAGTAACTGACTTATATCACGATAAATAAACGTTAATCCGTTTGTCAAAATCTTTGTTTTTTTTTTAATCTTAGTGACACTTAAGACAGTACCCAGATTCAGCGATAGTTTAAATTTTAATTCTAAATAAATTATAATTAGGCTTTATTTAAAAAAGCGGCCAAGTGCGAGTCGGACTCGCCCATGAAGGGTTCCGTATTTAGGCGATTTAAGACGTATAAAAAAAAAACTACTTACTAGATCTCGTTCAAACCAATTTTCGGTGGAAGTTTACATGGTAATGTACATCATATATTTTTTTTAGTTTTATCATTCTCTTATTTTAGAAGTTACAGGGGGGGGGACACACATTTTACCACTTTGGAAGTGTCTCTCGCGCAAACTATTCAGTTTAGAAAAAAATGATATTAGAAACCTCAATATCATTTTTGAAGACCTATCCACCACACGTATGGGTTTGATGAAAAAAAAATTTTTGAGTTTCAGTTCGAAGTATGGGGAACCCCAAAAATTTATTGTTTTTTTTCTATTTTTGTGTGAAAATCTTAATGCGGTTCACAGAATACATCTACTTACCAAGTTTCAACAGTATAGTTCTTATAGTTTCGGAGAAAAGTGGCTGTGACATACGGACGGACAGACAGACGGACAGACGGACAGACGGACAGACAGACAGACATGACGAATCTATAAGGGTTCCGTTTTTTGCCATTTGGCTACGGAACCCTAAAAAGTACCTGTTGCACATTAATAATGAAGAAACTGTCAAGAGACACTGTTATTAGATTCCAATCGATTTGGAGACGTGGCGTGGGCAGCTACGAGTATATGTTAAGAGGCAACAGGAGTGGTCATTTCTCCATACAAACGTACTCGACTGTTTCCTCCGTGGGTTTTGAAGCTAGAGCAATGATTTTTTCAACA
Source organism: Cydia amplana (assembly GCF_948474715.1). Lineage (NCBI taxonomy): Eukaryota > Metazoa > Arthropoda > Insecta > Lepidoptera > Tortricidae > Cydia > Cydia amplana. The sequence goes on along the minus strand of NC_086074.1, from coordinate 15,406,377 downwards.
CAGATTAATATTGTCAATATCTGTGTCGGACCGTTTTGCTTTTTTTGATATTATTGTTTTTTAAGACGCTAGAGCCATTCAAAAATGGTCAAAATGGCCTAATTGACTATGCCGCAATGAGAGGCGTGGTATTCAAAACTGATATCAATTAGCCAAAAAAAGCAAAACGGTCCGACACAGATAATTTCATAATCATTTAGATTTCCAAACTTGGTTACGATTGGTTAAGTTTTGGAGGAGGAAACAGTCGAGTACGAAACCTCGATTTTTGAGATTTTTACGCAGGATTTTTCGTCTTGTCCTTATCGCACTAGTTTTAGGAGCCGCTTCCGTTAGCGAGACTGGTACATTTACCTAAAATATTTAAATCTCAGCTCCTGTTTCGTCTTAATCGCCATCGCAAATTACAACGTTCGAAGTCAGTAGTTTATCATAGTTTGAAATAATTGTTAGGTGTCATTTGGTAGGTAGTCAAGCGCGCAGACTTATTGGTAAACTATAGTTTATAATTTATAATGACATATTAATTTACACCAGTATGAAAGCCACCATCCATTAACCATTAAAATTTTAAGAGTAAACTTAATTGGGCTTATAAATGTATTTTTAGATTTGCTTCAGTTTCAAACACCAAAATTTTCGACTCTGTAACAATTGATTATAATCAGCACATACACTATTTTAAATATATAACTGAATAATTATGCTCTATAGCTTTTAATCTAAATATATTTATTCTGGAACACTTTCAAATATAGCAACAGAAATTTACATATTTATAACTAAATATATTTAAAAAAAATAACTATAATATGCTAGGGTCGATAGGTACCCGAGTCTTTGAACGGCCAGCGAAAGAATGCTGGACTAAATAATAAAATAATATGCGGCGGACCTGGGGTCGCCGCTTTTTTTGTTCTTAGTTAATAAAATTAAATTTAATAAAACTAATTGCATTATTGAAAATACTAAGACATTAAAACATGCTTTACATTGCCAAATGAAAGTGAAGTAAAAAAATGCTAATTTCGAATATTTTCATCCACCTAGGCCTTGGTATATTTTAATTATTTTCTTTCTCTATGATACTGTAGTCTGTGATAATTATTAAATTACGCGTATTTACTTCTTTTACGCGTACTTTTAATATAGTACTCAACAAGCTTGAAAACTTAGCAAGAGCAATGAAGTACTTCGTTTATTACACTGATATTTATAATATAAGTTTCTCTTTTGAAGACATCCAGACTGGCTTCAAAAGGACACGGAGACACAAAGAACTCATCGTCCTTTCCGCGCACGCAAAGGGGAAGGCAAACACTCGTGTCATTGTATCATTCTAAAGCGTTGATATTAAACTTTCTTTCCTACTTTTATTCCTCCTGTACTGTCTGCCTTGTACCATTTTATTTCTTTGGAGCATTTTTTTATTATCGTGTTCCCCCTGTACTATCTGACTTCTACTATTTTTAACCCCCGACGCAAAGAGAGGGGTGTTATACATTTAACGTGTCTCTCTGTGGTATCGTAGCTCTCTAACGGATGAACCGATTTTCGTTTAGTTTTTTTTGTGTCATAGATGATTTTATCCCGAGTGTTCTTAGCCATGTTTCATGAAAATCTGTTCAGCCGTTTGAAGATCATCAGCTCTTATAATCTTATAGTCGGAGGTTTTTTTAATCTTTAATTTCGGTTATATTACTTAAAATTATTTTTATTTATTTATTCATAGAGTATGACGGATTTTTCAGGATGATAAACATTGATAACTGGTAATGGTTTAAAAGTGGCTGGCTATTTTTTCTAATTTAATGTCATAATATGTATCTGGGAGACCGAGCTTTTTTACCCCCGAAAACCCCCATATACCAAATTTCATTGAAATCGTTAGAGCCGTTTCCGAGATCGCCGAAATATATATATAAATAAAGGCTACAAATATAATGACCACCAAAAAATATTTTGGTACCCTAAATAAAAAAATCATGCTTACCAAAAAAAATTACTGAACACCAAAAAAATAAGGCCTAAAATTACAAAACTACCACCGTTTTAATTACGACTGCACTTCAAATTGTATTCAAATACCAAATATATTGAACGATTACCAAAAATCATTAATGATCAGGATCACCAAATCTTGAAGACCAAATTAATGCGATATTTTCACCTAATTAAACCACTATGATTACCAAAAAATGTATTACATATTACCAAATAAAATAAAATGATGCCAAAATTACTAGCCCCTGTCTGTCTGTCTGGCTGTCTTGGTCTTACAAAAAAGAAATGCTACTAGAAAAGTGGGTTAGGTTAGGTTTGAACTGCGACCCTTACAGAAAAGAAATGCTACTAGAAAAGTGGGTTAGGTTAGGTTTGAACTGCGACCCTTACGGAAACGAAATGCTACAAGAAAAGTGGGTTAGGTTAGGTTTGAACTGCGACCCTTTCAGAAAAGAAATGCTACTAGAAAAGTGGGTTAGGTTAGGTTTGAACTGCGACTCTTGCAGAAAAGAAATGCTACTAGAAAAGTGGGTTAGGTTAGGTTTGAACTGCGACCCTTACAGAAATAAAATGCTACTACAAAAAGGTGACGAAGTGGATTAATTAATTTTTCAGTGACACAAAATGAGCAAAATGCGATTTTGCTCCCTCAGTGAGCAAAACGCGATTTTGCTCACTGTTTTTAAGTAGCAAAGTATCCTTGTTCGAGCTGCTGAGGTGAAAATTTTATTGTTGGTATATCTTAAGAAAACATGAGTGAATAGAGGTAAGTGATGAAGAAGGAATACATTTTTTGGGTTCTCTAATATGTTCTCACTGCTGAGGTGAAAAGTTTTGTGAACTACACGAGATCAAAGTTATTTACATCTCGTGCGCTTTTGAGTCCCTTACTACGCTCAAGATTCTAAATTAGATTCACGAGCGTAGCGAGTGAATCTAGTATAGAATCTTTCGCTTGCACGGGACTCAAAATAAGCACTCGAAGAAATATCAAACTTTGATCTCTTGTTGTACAAATAACTATTTTCTACTCCCGTACCTTTATTTGTCATTTAAAAGGTCGTACACACACCTTTAAACCCCTATGTTATAGTTGTCAAGACAAGTCTTTAGTCTATTCCCCAAAAAAGTATTTGTGCATACACGCAGTATCTTTTTGGTACTTTTACGATACTTCGTGTAATCACCACTTAAAAAATATTGTATGAAATACATTGTTGCCAACCTAATTTTAATTGTCATCTCTGACAGATGAGTACTAAGTGCATTGCTACCAATTTACAAAATATTCATTAGGTTCTATAGTAGAAACAATAAAATTGCTTCAGAAGTCAGAAACGAGCATGTGACACCTGTAATATAGCAAGATCCATAGACTACGAACACCGCTTAGCGTTGCTTGTTAGTCTCCATAGGCTACTGTGGCCAAAATCGAGAAAAAAACTATCCAAAATTATAATTTAACTAAGAGGAAGTACCAGGGCCTCATGAGTTACAAGAAGGTGTCGCTGACCAACCGGCCGTAGGGCGCGGGGCGCGGTTGGCCAAAATCGAGAAAAAAAGTATCCAAAATTGTAATTTAACTAAGAGCAAGTACCAGGGCCTCATGAGTTACAAGAAGGTGTAGCTGACCAACCGGCCGTGGGGCGCGGGGCGCGGTGGCCGGGTTTGGTTTGTTTGCCTACATATATGTCCTATATGATTCCACTTGTTTAATGTATTATTTTTGTTGAATGAAAAATATTTGTTAATTTACAATTTATTTTTCAAAGTAAGTGCTTGGTCGTAGAAAAAGTATTGTATGCAACGTTGTTTAACTGAGTCAAAAAATACTCGTGGCGTCTTTATTAACAATTTTCGGCTTCGCCTCAAATTGTTACTCACGCCACTCACCTTTTTTGACCCCTCTTAAACAACGGTTGCATAAAATACTATAATAGGATAACGATATATTAAATATTTGCACATTTTTAGGGTTCCGTAGCCAAATGGCAAAAAACGAAACCCTTATAGATTCGTCATGTCTGTCTGTCTGTCCGTCTGTCCGTCTGTCCGTCTGTCCGTCTGTCTGTCCGTCCGTATGTCACAGCCACTTTTCTCCGAAACTATAAGAACTATACTGTTGAAACTTGGTAAGTAGATGTATTCTGTGAACCGCATTAAGATTTTCACACAAAAATAGAAAAAAAACAATACATTTTTGGGGTTCCCCATACTTCGAACTGAAACTCAAAAATTTTTTTTTCATCAAACCCATACGTGTGGGGTATCTATGGATAGGTCTTCAAAAATGATATTGAGGTTTATAATATAATTTTTTTCTAAACTGAATAGTTTGCGCGAGAGACACTTCCAAAGTGGTAAAATGTGTCCCCCCCCCCCCTGTAACTTCTAAAATAAGAGAATGATAAAACTAAAAAAAATATATGATGTACATTACCATGTAAACTTCCACCGAAAATTGGTTTGAACGAGATCTAGTAAGTAGTTTTTTTTAATACGTCATAAATCGCCTAAATACGGAACCCTTCATGGGCGAGTCCGACTCGCACTTGGCCGCTTTTTTAATTAAAATGTGGTTACGATTTTGGTGCTCATTTACTATTTTTGGGTTTACAATGTTTATTTTGGAGTCATTTGCTTTAATAGGATAGCAAGATTTAAAAATTTGGTTATAATTTTACATTAAAATGGGGTCTAATTTTGGTGGTCATTTATTATTTTTGGGTTTACAATGATTATTTTGGTGTCATTTTCTTTAATAGGATAGCAAGATGTAAAAATTCGGTTATCATTTCACATTAAAATGGGATTTGAAATTTGGTAATCATTTACTATTTTTGGGTTAATAATGATTAGTTTGGTGTCTTTTCCTTTAATAGGATAGTAAAATGTAATAAAATTGGTAATCATTTCACATTAAAATGGAGTTATAATTTTGGTGATCATTTATTTATTTAGGGTGGTAAAATACATTTTTTTGGTATTAAATTTTACGAAATCTGGTGATCAGTTAAATAGCAGCCATAAATAAATAAATAAATACCTAAACAAAAATTTTTTTAAGCCGCTGAGGTCTTGTTAATATACTGAGATACAGAAGATATTTACTATACTGTACTGTACAGTAATTGAAGCTTTTACCCGGTGCAACTGTAGTTGAAACGTTAATGTAAACTATGCGATTAGTGAGGTAAGGAAAAAGCTGGCATTATTTCCTCAGACTTGCAATTTGTTTCGCTTAGAGATTCCTCTTTTACAAGTAAAATGGCGAGCAGCTGCGGTAGGATAGTGTGATTCCAATATTGTTGAGAGAGTGGGGGTGTGGTGAAATCTCGGGAGAACTAGTATACTTAACGTGAATTGAAATAAGCCACCAGTATTTGTGGACTTGAACTTAACTCTTTAACATTCGCGGTTGACGCCGTACTCCGTAGGCAACCTGCCCTAGTAGCACGGTCGCATTTTTATCATTTATCACCATGCCTGTCACGTTCTACCAACTATGTTAGTGCGAAAGTGACAGGCATAGTGATAGTCGATAAAAATGGAACCGTGCGTGGGCTTTCCGATTTCCTGACAATATGCAATATTAGTGTTTAACGCTGCCAGTCTTCTGGGCACTATAACACATGACAGCGACCTGGGGAGTATTTTTTATTTATAAGATTATTATAAGTTTTATAATGGATGTAGTTTAGTTTTATTGTTTAGTTTGTATGTTTATGTCCCAATAATGGATTACTTACTAATTTAGATAAATGGAACCTTTACCAAAGCTTTGACTACCTGTGTTTATGTTATACATGTAGAGTAGTGTAATATGTAGTATATATTTGATTAGATTTGATAGGCTTTGGCCATCCTCTAAAAGCCAGCTGTACATAGTATGGCATTTGTTTTTGTAAAAACTATGTAGAGTTAGCGTAAAATTTTTAGACACATTAAATATTTTTAATGCATATTTGATTTATGTTTTCGTAGTATACAACGGCAGTGTATCATAATTCATAACCTCGAGAGCCGTAACTATTTATGTATTTTAGGTACCTAACCGCACAAAACACGTGCGCTGGTTTTCCCGAGCCTTTAACTAACCAGTGCTTAGTTAGCGATTTGAATTACTTGAGCATCCTAACAAGATAAAGTAAGGTACTTGAGTGTGAGTATTCCTCTTTCCTCTAATAACAATAATATATTGCGATGTGTCCGTGTTTTCCTACCTGCGCTCTATGACACTGATGAATAATCTTATATATTACTTTTGTAGGATTTATTTATTAGTGTATTTTTTTTCTGCTATCTTTCTTTCTATCTTTATCTGATAGCAATATTATTTCGTGATAATCCCCAGGTAATCCCTACTTATATTATAAATGCGGAAACAACCCTGTATGATTTAAGTACCAAAAAAATTATATACTTACAGATAAGTTGAGTCCTAGGACAGGACAGAAGATTTTTTTTTACGGAAATCCTCAATCAACTCAGACAATAAAAGCTAGTATGTAATTACATAAACGGGCTAGAACTAGTTTACTAAAAACTTTAAACAATTATACATATAGGTACATAATTATTTCCATTTTATAAACACATGGTTCCTACGCACATTGTGCCTATGTGGATAAACAGCAGCCAGAGGGCGCCGTGCGCGGCCCCGCCCGCGCCGCGCATAAATAAACAACCGTGTAAATCCAGGCGAGGTGCGCGTGCGACGCTAAGGGCTAGTACTGAGGTCCGTTCCTGACGAATACCCGCAGCACGATATATTAAACCCGGCTTACATATTTTTACGAAGTCATGTATTTTAGAATAGGTACTTTACGAGTCAATTGCTGCCGATGATTTCATTTTTAACGGCTTGCTTGTTGCGTTAATTTTAAGTGAAGCGACGATTTCAATGGACACAATGTCAAAACCAAAGTTTTGTTCCCAAGATTTTTTGCCTGCGCTCATAAAATGGTGCACTGCGGTCTTGAATCTATCATTGGAGACTTTCGTGCTGCAATTACCATTCAAGAGCCATTCTGCCCTAGCGGTCATCGGTTCTACTAGCAATGTGCTCCGCCCACAATAAAATAACATACAGATTGAACACAAGGTCCCAGGAAACAAAGAGTCACCCGTCAGCCCGCTTTACAACCGAAGCACATACCCTCCCGCTTTCTCAAGCCCCGAATACATGGTTTTCGTGTTCGAAATGTATATTTCGAATTTTTCGAAAAGTATTTCGAGTTGCAGACCGGAATAGCCCCAGCCTCCACGCAGGCACAGCTGCTCGGGCAGTGGTCATGCTAGATGGATAAATGATAGCGGCCGCCGCCAGATTAAACTCGGTCTACTTTACCTCACAGATTTATGAAATATCGCAATAAATATCATCGATTGTTCGTATTTACGGTATCAGCGTAATTCGTCCCATTCGTTTTTGTTCATTTCTTATGTCCGTCTCATTCTGTGTTCGTCACTCATTCTTTATTCATCTCGATCGCTATATGTCCCTATCGTCTTAAGTACAATTATGTAACCTGTCTCTTTCTTAACAAGTCTTTTTCGTTTTTCGTCACGGTCTTCCTAGGACTATGTCTTTGTTTGTGCCTCTCTTTTTTGGTACCATTCGTCGACCGTGATGAAAAACGAAAAAGACTTGTTAAGAAAGAGACAGGTTACATAATTGTACTTAAGACGATAGGGACATATAGCGATCGAGACGAATAAAGAATGAGTGACGAACACAGAATGAGACGGACATAAGAAATGAACGAAAAACGAATGGGACGAATTACGCTGATACCGTATTTACTGGTATATTATATATGTTTATTTTCTACATATCAACTCTTACCTTATGGTACGATATATGTTTATTTTCTACATATCAACTCTTACCTTATGGTACGATATACCCACTCAACGTTTTAAAAATTGCAAATAATTAAAATATTGATTTTAAAAACATCTTACAAGTATCTTCCAATGGAATTTGCTTTATTTTTATGATGTTTTCTAGAAATTTGTTTTCGTCCACCTTTTTTTGGAAACATACGGAATGTTTCTTAATCTTAGGGCCTGTTTTCTTGAAAGTCCATTCAGTACCTACGTCACATTTTAGTAGGTAAGTACAGACTTTTTATTCTGTGCGTTATTGACGCCAAACGAACCTCTAAACTCCTGCTGTGCGTAAATTAAGTTTAAGCCATTGAAATAATTAATTAATTTATTTTTTGTGCGCAGCAGCTATCACTCGGAATCATACGCGTTAATTAATATCGATGTCTCGGCTTCAAAGGCGGGAACGCTGTACAGTCCCTAACAAATATATCGACATTGACAGAGCGTCAAAACTATCTGAATTGAACTTTATTACATCAGTCATAAGATCAATTTTACTACATTTTGAGAACCATTCATGGCCAAACCTATTTAAAGCCGATACGTGTTGATGGATGGGGAAAGGCTTAATCTCATTAAACAAAATGAAGCCTTGGTCAATTTATCGGATCCAGATTTCGGGAGTTGGTCCGATTCGATCAATCGATGCACGCGTGGGTGGCAAGTTATCGATTTATTTAATAAGAGCATTCTATCTAATCGCTTAATGGCCTAAGATTGATGACTACACGAGACAATAACGTTTGTTTTTATATCTCCCTAAGTCGGGGCATTAAAAAATGGAGCGTGAATGAAACTTTATCGAACTTTGTTGGAATTACTACTTCATAAACCAGAACTAAACAGAAAAACCTTTGGTTATACTAAGTACCTATACCAAAAAAGGATTTTTTTTGCATACGCACTTAGATCCTATCACACTACACCAATATAATGTATTGAAACATTTACCTAACGATCAGTAGCGTAGCTTAAATACTAAGTAATCGTTTTAACTGTAGGTATCATGTGTAAAATGTATCTAACATTAAGCATGCATCAAAATGCGCTAACTCAACAAACTATGAATGAATAATCGCAGTGAGTTATGTTAAAGTTTGTCTGAGTTACGTTCCGAGATACCTTGCAGTAAACACGTACAAAGGTCGACAACAATTTTCGCATACTGAACATTGTTGGAAATTGAAAGGCTCACCACGTCATGAGAATAATCGACTTCTGCCATCGGACAATCTACCTTCGACGAACATAGCAAAGGTGAGAATCCCATGATTTACATTTTATTTGGATCAAGGAATAGCCACGCTCTAAGAATCCTAATAATGTACATCACGGAGTGCGCTCAAATACGCTTGCTCCATTTCAGATGTCATGACATAATCCTATGAATCTACATAATATATTTTCTTTGTATCTTCCTGTCCTGTATTGCAATGCTTTAATTCCCTTTTTGTTTAACGCCCCATATCAGAAGTAGGTCAAAGAAACATTAAGAACACGGCATATCCGAATACTGATCTAAACGAGATTATGTTGCTGAAACTTTTAAGTCAAACGACACAATCCGCATAACTTATATATAGGTACCTATATTGATTCAAAACATTAAGAGTGTTTTCACCATAAAAGTTTGTCTATCAAAATTATGTATTTTGAATATTGGGACGAGCCTTGTAGGTATATTGTCCCGAAGCATTTAGCAACTTCCAACTACCTATCGATAACTAAACCGTACCAACTTCTGACATTTCCTTGCAAATTATCTCAATGCAATCATACTCAGAACCGCCCCAGTTGGATTCGAAGCGACGCTGTAGATTTGAAATCAGCATTTTATGGCCACATTACACGAAATTGGTCGGAGCTACAGCACACAACCCTCTCTTTATATTCACGGACATTCGCATAGTGCCGGAAACGCTTACTTGGTAATACTACCTAGATAAACATTCTTACAGTTGCGTTTATAACACCGGAGAAAAAAAAATAGGGCTGTCAATCCTCATAAACAGTCCTATTTCTCATCATTTCACAGAAATCTTACGATAATAGATGGCGTTACAATGATAAATAATACGAGTTCAAGTACCATAAAAATATTTGGAACTGGCATCTCGATAAAGTTACTCAATCTACCTACAACAATGATGAGCATAAATCGGGGTTTTCGGTGCGGGAATGCTTTACACTAGCCAAATAATAGGTAAAAACTGTAAAAAAACGATACTAATTTAACATTTCTAAGCACATTTGGACCTTACCTACGTTTCATTCATAGTTTGGTAATTATTTTACAATAAACAAAGTTATAAATACACGAAATCATTCCCGCACCGAAAACCCCGATGATGTATGATGATGAGCAACGCGTATGGAGTCATTGGTCTATATTTTTAACTTGTCTTTGATAAAACCGACTTCACGCTTTTATTGGCAAACAATAGGACCAACGGGAACAATATAAAAGTTAATTGACTAGTAATTTTGATAAGGTCTCGCATATCCTATTGTCTTTCAGCTGGCTAGATATGATATGATAATTTTCACCGCCTCCAGCATCTCATATTGACTGAACAATGGATTGGATTCACTTACAATCCATCTTGTGCTTTCTAAAACAGATTATTTTCTAGTATGGTATTGTTTCGTGGGTTGTAATTGAAAATTTATACCAACTGAATTTGTAGGTACAAAGGTATAATAAAATCACATATCCCTTCCTCTACTTATAGCTATCAAAAATGAGCTATTTAAATAGAAATTTAATGGCTCCTCTACACGATGGGCCAGCGCCGGCCACTCCAAGGGACGCATTTATGCGTTAGAGGGAGCAAGTGATATTGCTATCTCATTCTACCGCATGGCTGCGTCCCTTGGAGATGGCCGGCGCTGGCCCATCGTGTAGAGGAGCTATAAAATTGCACACTACACAGTGACAGAAAGCAAATTCGGGTATTGCCAAGTGCAAATGCAAATGATATTTATATTTTAGTTACCTTTCTATTAGGTGATAATGAGACGTAATCAAAGCCGATTTTTCCAGTTATTGATGTGACATAAAAAGCGTAATATTCTCCTAAATTTGCCGGAATAAGTTAGCCGAAAATAGAAGTCTTAGAAACAAATTCAACCTTTTGGCCAAAATCGGTAACTGGCTGACTCACGTAATTTATATGAACGAGCCTCACGGAACAATGATCTCTTTTTATACCCTAGCTTGATCAGTGTCCGAATAACATTATTCGGAGACTGATCAAGCTTGGCTAGGCTCGTGTACATAAACGAGTATGAAAATTGTCCTATGAGCAGATATCCCGACGATCATCAGCCAGAATTGAAGAGTTTCAACAAACAACCATTCATTCATCACACATAATATAAATATATCGTATCCCATTGTAGCCTTAGTGATCAAATTTAATAAGTTGGACATGTTCAAACCGTTGAATGGCGATTTTGGCGCCCAAGTATAGATTTTAAATGAAGTTTAGTAATCGTGTTACTTTTATTATAGTCAGTTAAAGTTTCGAAATAGCGAAAACTACAATGATGATTTACTTATAAAATTTGGATCCAAACATTGCATTTGGCTCGTTACATCTCGTACCTATTTCGATTAGATCCTTCTTAGACAAAAGTCACGTACTTTTCAACACATAACTAATGATTTAAAAAATAACCATTTTGAAAATTATATGAGATCTACAGCCTAAGCATTGTAATTTTCTTGAGCTAGAAACATAGTTCTACTTGCCGTCAGTCAAACAAATTGTTGACGATCCTTTTCATGTTGCTGCCTTTTTCAGTATTACAAGTCAGTTTGACTTCACCGGCAGTGGGACAGCTGCCATAAAAAAGAAATATACGATGGTAGTAAACATTACCTCAATTTGGGTCCACGTCTTCGTGAAAACAAATATATACTTTCGATCCAAGAAAGTTATTACAGAATTTACGAGAAGCTTTCAAAGTTAAGTAACCCCCCCCCCCCCCCTGCATATAAGTTTGTTTGCATGGGGGGTCATTTAACTCTGCAGTTAACTCTAGGTACCTACATTATAATTTCATACGGACACCCTGTTTTGTTTTAACGAAAATAATTCATTTCATTTGTACAACTAATGCACTTATTTATTTTGTATAACTGATGCACTTATCTATTTTGTATAACATTGTAAACTAAAACTTAATAATTTGTGCACCACCAGTTCCACCCTGTATTCTGTATATCAACATTATCCTTGGTTCACTTTCGCCATTAGTACGTTCACTAATGAAGTAATGACAGCCTCGCCCGACTGCGGCGTGTCGAACACACCCGTCTGATTGTCTTGTACGGAATTAATTTCAATGGAACCTGGGACTCGTTAAAAAGCTTGCCGAGCAAGTGTCTCGTCAGTACATGTGTAAAAAGTTGGGAACCCAATACTACAGGCAAAGCCATGTATCAGGTTGTAAGTACCTGCTTGATGAGTCTTTAAATGATTTGACCAATACTAACCTACATTCTAAATAAGTACGCTAATAAAATAAAATATGTAAATTTAAAAACTTTACTCACAAGCAATTTCGTACCCCACAACACTTAATTAAAAGCGTTTTTAGCACAAATGGGCCTGAGAACCTAGATGTCATTTTAAATTGGTATAATGTTCATTGCTTTTCTCGCGCGCACATGCGAAACCAATCAGAACAACAGCCCGCGCAACTGTGCCGGCATTAGAACAGATTATTTTGATTGCTGGAAATGTAGCAACTAATTAGAATTAGTTGTTAGGACTTGGTTAGTAGGTACACTGTACAGTAAGCTGCAAAGATAACTGACCCACCTTGCATAGAAACTTATTTGTAGGGGGGTAAGTTATCTCTGCTTAAGTAATAGGTTCTGCATTGTCAGGTGGGTGATAAAGCTAATATATCTCCCTAAATTAGGCAGGTAGCATTTGATGAAGAAGAACATAATATTGAAAAAAAAAAACAACCAAAATTGTCTGGTTTCCGCTCAGACTCCGAGGTATTATTTTAGGATGCAAGCGAAAAAGCGCTAGCTAGGGGAGTAGAAAATTTCATATTTACCACAAATTTTAAAATGTTCATATGTAGTAGTAGTTTATAACTTACTGTATGCGTGGGCTTGATCCTGCTCACGTCTCGTGAATCACCCTGTATACAGTTTTAGTGACGAGTGGGTGAGTTTATTCTTAAGTGCTTACAAATATCTATGCTCTAATTTACCTTAACAATAAAACCGTGTTTAGATGTTTGTGAGTACGATGGGCGTCCTGATATATAAATATATCACTGTATGATGGCAAATATATCACAACTTTTAAAGCTCAACTAAATCGTAACCAATGATTTATAACTCAAGATATAGGCGTTCCAAAATTGAAGCGCTTAACTTGTGACAAATTGTACAAGTTGCCTTTAGACGCGGTTCAACAAGCGAGAAATATGCACGTGCTAACGAGCTCCGGCACACCGAAAGAGAAAGAGACGACCTTATGTTTAACAACGAGTGTGACAAAGATGGATGGAATGAGAAAATTAATCAAAAATAATAGATTTCTTCTTAGGCACAGAAATAAATATGGAAGTAATTTTTGTGGTCCTCAAGTATGAGTATAACCTATCTATGGTTATATAATATCATTGATTGTAACCCAATAACATAAAGGCGAGGGACAGTAACTTATTGCACCTATCCAATTTCGGTCATAAAATAATTTTCTCTGGATCATTGCCGCGTCTCCCAAGTATCATGAGCTAGCCATATTTTAGTCCCTATGCCTTGGCATTAAGGTCTCTAAAAGCAAAGAGCAAGGTATGCAAGACGCGGAACGCCGTAAAATTGTTGATGCGTGCCACCAAGAGCTCAAAAGAATAAGATAGTAAGACACTGTAATTCTATCTTCTCTTGTTATTTTAGTTCTTTGGTTTTCAAGGCAAATTGCGAATCGCTGGGCTATTACGTTACTTTGAGCTTGGTCGGCTCGTGTGGTCTTGCTACCATCTTGTCGCTAAGTATTTTTCACACCACCTATTCGGAAAAGAGCTTTTTCTTCCCTTCTAGGAGGGATCAAAGTGGCACTTTTCCTCCCTGCTAGGAGGGATCAAAGTAACACTTTTCTGTTCTATCACACTATTTTTATTCTTTTTTGCACATTATTTTTTTAGCTTAAATAATCTGTTTAAGCATCAGATTGTGTCAACACTAAGATTTTTTTATTTTCCTCATATTAGTTGATGTGAAAAGCAGCCAGCCTATTATGGATAGCTTTATCCATCTTTATCCACGTGATAAAATAACTGTCACTGTTTAACACCGTGGGAAAGAAAGTGACGGACACCGTTTTATCACGCTGTCACGTAGACAAGAACGACCATCATATCCGTACAGTACTATATATGTGTCACACGGTATCAAAATTATTTCGTCTTGGGCGTTAACACCTGAATCCCTCATTACGCTCAGGATTTAATGTACGCCCTTGACGGAAATATATCATTTTGATCCCTTGTAACACAAACTACTATTGAACTTCTAACTATAGTATTACGTTTGACAAACCGCAAAAGAAAACTGAGTGTCCTTTAATACACATCGACTTTAAACAAGAGTTCTGAAGAAGTTAGATATTTCAAACAATTTTTTCAATATTACCTACCGTAAAACGACCTGATTATAGTCAAATATTACAACTATGGTCCACAAGTATCAAAACCTATGTTCTTTATCGTATTTTCCGAGTTATTTCTCTCATTTATGAAAATATTTTGCCTCAGAAATGCGTCATTCAAATAATAGTCACATCTAAATATAAGTATTCGATTTCATTTTAGACCATATTTCAGACATTTTGAACTATAGTTATGTGCTTTTACGGTATATAATTCACCACGCAGTATAAGTGTGTCTAATCAACAACTTGCTTTACACAAATACTTTACGCTTATCGAATTCGATCATAAAACTGCACTCAACAGTCATTTATCAAACATTTTCTTGGCAAATCATCAACATCCACGGTAATATACTCTCACATAAACATTTTACGAGCTTGTATTACCTTTGAGCTTCACTTTACTGAAACTTAGCAATAGTAAAAATGCTGTGCACTGTTTTGCGTTTATTTTGAACCTTGGGAACTTGAAAATAAGGGTATAAATCGTTTGTTCTATGGAATTTTGTTGGTTAGTAGTGTTTGCCGCAGCATCTCACCACGGACGTGGTGGGTTACCCGTCTGGGGATTAGGAAGTGCGCGTAATTTTATATTTTAAGTGATTGATATAGGCTCTCAGGTGCATTTCAAATTACATTAATTTTGGGGGATGAGAAACCCATCAAATGATTTTCATACGTACAGTCAATGTTTATAAGTAAGTACTTACTAAATAATGTTTAGTTTCAATTTCACAATAAGTTGTATCCAATTTTCCATAATTTGTGCTTCCTATTGAAATGTATTCCAGGGTAGCAGAATACTTTTGATGCGTTGTTTCATCCGCGAGGTAGGTACTATGTATATTGATGATGACTGTATAAATTTTTGGCACTTTGCTCGTGACGATATTTAATACCTTAACTGTATGTTCAAATATGTTACAAATAAAGTCCACCTTACTAAATAAGGGCTAATAACAAAAATGTTTAAAAATCTCCAATCCCATACTATACATACATAGACCCTGTAACTTGCCAGCGTACACCAACGATAACCTAAAACGCTCACGTCTCATTTCACTTAGCAAAGGTAGCAGTGTGAAGTGGTGTAACTCAAAATTGCCAATTTATCCCAGCGGGTCACACCGACCGGCTAAGCCAGATAATGTACGCTCCGGCCGAAATAACTCCCATAAATTGAGTTTAGTAACTATCACAGTTGGCCTCTATTTCTATCCCTAACAAAAAGTCGGCTAACTTTTGCCGCTGGCAATTTTAGTCAGTGTATTGGTTTTATAGACTATAGGGAGCTGTAATTGGATTTGAGCAATGTGTTAGAAAAAGTTTTATATCGTTTCGCATGAATAGCTGGTACTTAAACTAGATTGACTACTGTAAAATCACATAACTATAGTCCAATAACTACTGCAACTATGGTACACAAGTTCAATACGTATTTTTTGTTTTTTCTCCCATTTATAAAATTATTTTGCCCTAGAACTTTGACAGTAAAATACCAGTCACACCGCTTCTTCTTCCTCCTCGCATTATCCCGGCATTTATGCCACGGCCCATGAAAGCCTGGGGTCCGCTTGACAACTAATCCCAAGAATTGGCGTAGGCACTCGTTTTTACGAAAGCGACTGCCATCTGACCTTCTAACCCAGAGGGCGAACTAGGCCTTATCGGGATTAGTCCGGTTTTCTCACGATGTTTTTCTTCACCGAAAAGCGAATGGTAAATATCAAATGATAGTTCTTACATGAGTTCCGAAAAACTCATTGGTATGAGCCGGGGTTTGAACCTGCGACCTTCGGATTTACCGCACGCTTTTACCGCTACGCCACCAGCGCTCCAAAATAATAATAAATCCCTAATAAGATTTTCGAGTTATTTTGGACCATAGGACCATAGGGACCATCTATATATAGATTATGCAGTTGGGTGGTTTTATGGTCTCTCTCTCTCTCTCTCTCTCCTCTCTCTCTCTCTCTCTCTCTCTTTCTCTCTCGCTCTCGCTCGTACTCAGACGATACTCTTAAATTATTTGTTTCAAGAGGTATCACAAATATATGTACTTTTAACTGTATTCGATGCAATAAATTTATAATGTTGATGACATAAATTATAAATAAACAAACCAGTATCTATAAAAAGCAACCAATCAGACTCGAGTACCATTGACATCCTCACCATGAATGGGATTTAAAATATATCATCGTACCTGTCTTTATTAATTTGCCCCCCATCGAAATATATCGCAACAGTGAGCATAACGAGCTGTCATTGACTGGATTATTTACTTCTGATTTGGATTTATTGCCTTCAATAACTGGAGTAGGGGATAACAAGTCCCTTGCACGTAACAAGGTAGTACAACTAGCAACAAAGATAACATGAAAATCACCTCTATAAACGTGTAAACACGGTTCATGAAAACGACCAATGTAGGTTGCCCTCCGTACGAAACTATCGCATGTCTTGGACGTTTTTATCACGTTGACACTTCGACATCTTTTATTTTACTTTCACGGAGATCAGGGGTTGGGTTTTCATATTAATAAAGAAGGATCGGATCTACGTGTGTCAAGAATATTAGATTACGATTATTGGTTCTAAATAAAACAGACAGAATAGGTACTTTCCTTTGTATAAAAATTAGGCGGCATGAGTCACTGTCACAAGTTGTTGAATTGTGTACAACTACAAGACCGGGCCGTGTCCGAGCCGCTTACTTTGATATGACAGATGACAGGTGATCACGTGATGCTTTCCATAGAAAACGAAGCTCCGCAAGCTCCGGCCCGGACACGGCCCGGTCTAACGTGAGTCATCCTTAAGAATAAGATAAAGCGGAGTGAATATATACAGTGCACGCAAATGACTGAACTAAACACTTAAATCAAGGTTTTAAACAATGTTCACTAATGTTATTGTTGTTGGTGAAACTACCTACCTATGGAAAACCCACGTATACTTACGCCTACCTAAAACCAAAACAAGAACGGAACCTTCTAAAATCTCTAAACCAACAAATTACGGAGAATAACAGAATATGCAAATCACCAATTATTCTCAATCAAAGGCCGCTCAAAACCGATTAAAGGCTATTGAAGTAGATATAGAGAAATATAATCTATTGAGGGTAATATAAGAATATAACCAATCAGGTGTTGGGCAGCATTCGGAAACTGTAATTTAATACCAATTCGATATGAGTATAAGTTCATTGCGCTCGGGCTCATATATAACACGAGCATGCTAAGATTTTGGAATACTTGAGAAATATTAGGTTATGACCTAAATGAGAGGTCATGAATGACCAAATCATAGCTGTGAGGTATCCACAAATGCGAAAGAGATGTAGGTTCACTCTGCTGTTCTGTACAATCTGTACTTACTTATATAAAGTGGCACATCACTTACTGGTAGATATATCCCAGTGCTGGTTTTTATTTGTATAGAAAATACAGTACTGAAACCTGGAATTCCTAGTTCTTCCCCAACATTAGTAGCAGGAACATTCTCTGGTGATCACATAATACCCACATATAAATACATAAGTATAAGAGCGTCAAACCGATTCCAAATCAATTGCCATCGTATTCACAGTCGTGAATTTGCCCCTGCATAGATAAATATGCCCGCATATCGGCGTCATGCGCGGTGGGAACCAAACACGTGTTCCTGGCTGTGAACGGTGCACAAGAGGCATTGTTTAGACATGAACATGTAGGTTTATTGTGGAAAAAGCGTGAGAATGGCGTAGGTGAGATCGTTTTTACAATCTACACAGTTTTACAGGCAATTACACCTATGCAATGAAACCGTTAGAAATCCTTTACTCGTAGAAGCTACTACTGCCCGTGTTTCGGAATCAATTACTTTCACACATTATCATCTCAGTCTACACACATATGCATATGCAATTATGCATCCCACTACACGGAAACTTCTCTCTTGTAGGGGTGCATTTTCAACCTAACCTAACTGTAACGGCTACCTACACTTGGGGTTAATTTAAAACCTCATCAATAATTCATATTTATTAAGTAAAGTTTGTTTAACTTTGTCGATAAGTTGATACCAAAGAAGGTAACTAAGTAAAACCTTCATAAAATCGAGCTAAGTGTAGTGTAACCCTACACTTACTTTAACATTACCATTACTATAATCTTTACGCGTTTGTTCCATTCCGCTAATCTACAAATTCTCGATTACCTCAAGCCTAGGTGCAACATCAGTAAAGCAAATTGCACTACAACTTATCAGGAGCATACCGCAAAGGCTTCCTTGTAACCATTAGAGCTTGCTGGGGAACTCTTGTTATCGCTTACAAACACAAGCGAACCAGTAAAGGTACCGTTCGGATACCTACCTCGGAAGAAAATATACTGCTGCAACCCTACTGCCTATAAACTGCTAGTGCACTGCACAAGAGTACTTATTTTTAAATCGAAGATTGCTCGACTTGTTTGCACGATAACGAGAAGCTTCAACGGAAGCACGCATAATATTAAATTACGTGAGTGACCCGTTTTAATAAATCTAATATTTCTGTTTCGCGAGAGGTTTGTTTTTAAAACGATAGAGTTTTCGAATTTCACATGTTTGTTATACGTATTGACAGTATACTGGTTAGGATGAGGAGATGCTCTCGATAACCGACGGTAACACGGTTCGCTTTATACCTACGTGTCGATAAGCTCGGAGCCGAAGGCGCGTGTTCGCTTCCTCGAGCTAGGTCCTTGTAAACAGCTGATAAATCGAAACTGATTTGCCAGGCAAATATGAAGTCTTGATGTGGTTGTTGTGAAAACTACTTGTAAAAAGTAATTTATGAGTTGCTTGAATTTGCAGCTATATAATTTCAAGACTTTTCTATTCGTCACTATAGTAGTAATTCGTGTTTTAACAGTTGTCAACTTGTCACTCATGTTTTTTTTGAAATAACTTAAAATAGTTCAATGGACTTAGTGAAATAGATTCTTATTATGTTACAGTGGCTATATGAAAGAATAAAATAAATACATTAACACATGAACCGACATAAACTAGTAGTTCGCCCCGAACTGAGAACTCGCGGTTCGCCAAAAATATCATTTGAATGCAGTCGTCAAAGGATCGAAAACCACGTATGATTTATTACAAGGTCTGTGGAGCCCTGATACTGTATCTGTGGTAAGCCGAAATATTTTCTGTCAAATGTCAAATACCTATATTATGTTTATTTTATTTTATTTTTATCTTGCTAATTATTACAAAATGGTAAAAACGATATTATACAAGTGTAAGCCGAGCACTTTCATTTGATACCAAACTCGACCATACTTTCTTGCAAATAAAATGACCAGAATAGCAAGACACCTCACAAACAGCTTTTTGGCCTTCTAAGCTCTTCTAGCTCAATAACCCCTTGATCGAGCCTGCTCATAATTTAATGACTAAAATATTATGCCCTCGACTACACGTTTACCCAATTTTATTAAAATTAGAACAAATTGACTTAAGTTATTGTGTATCAAACTATCTTCTGACAATTCAGCTTAAAAACATCGAAATGCCGGGACGTGCCGCTAGCCAGCCGCGTGTTCAAAGTTGAATGTAAGAACTTCGCTTCGCTTCGCTCGCTCGTTCGAAAACAGAAACATAACACGTACTCGTAATGCATATAAAACAAATACGATTTCAAATATATTTTTTTTGCTCTTAATTATATGATTTATAAGACTTTTTATACCATATCAGTGACAAGCAAATTGCGGCTGAATTGCTAAATCATTGCGTTGGGCTTTTAGGTTTTTTAACGCCTTTAATGTCTTTTTAATGGAGATAAGTTTACTGTGCCGCGGTCGCCAGATTGAGCTAAATTTGTAAAGCAAATGTTTAAGACACAACACATTTATACAGCTGGTATATATTTTGTCGCTAAGCACATCTCCTGCTGTGTGACATCGAGTGCTAGACATGTTTCTCAGGAAATTTTTATGTTCATAAATTTCATTTCATGAATGTTGTTTTCGTATAGGAATAGCATTCACCTTAGGTATGCTTATTTAAAATAGTTGTGTATAACACTTAAATGGTACCTATCACACTTTCGTCGCCGTAACACGAATGCCTTACTAGCGCCAAAATTACTTATCGGCAATCGACTTCAGAGATAGCCGTGTAAGGCTTTTTAAATTTCCCTCCTTTACCTTCTATTTAGCAGCACAGTTATTATAATTACATCAGCCTTTTCACGATACATCCTTGTCGTGCTTATTAATGTACTACCTGTAACATTTTTACAGGAACAATTCGTGGTCCCTATAACTCCTACCTCTATAACGTATACATACTTTACTTATTTATAGAATTGTAAAGGTGGACTTAACTAATAAATAGACCACTTGAGTTTTTTGCTTTCATTTCAAGTTAAAGTATGGAAGAGGCGTTTTACGTACACCGTCTGTTGGATAAAAGTGATCTATGAAAACCATAGTGAAATGGCGGTGTCATTTGTTTCCCATACGTGAACGGAACGTATTAAAATTCCGCTAGAGGCCGCGTCATCTGCGACGTCGACGGTTGCTGTTGGTTTGCATTCGTCCTGCTGTCACAGGGTTGAATTGCAGAAGTCGAATGCAGCGAACGTGCATAATTTTTCATTTTTTAACTGTCAGACTAGTATCAAACAAGCATATTGAATTGAATTGAATTGAATCGAATTGAATATAACAACAAAGACATGTGTGTTTGTTCGTTATTGTGTTTTTTTGTTATTTTTTATATACTTTTCCTCGCAAATATGGAAGACCAAAAATGGTTTTTAGTGTCGATATCGATGTTCGAGGATGGTCGTGTAATACTTCTAGAAGCATTCCATAAAAGAAAATAATAATAATAATACATAATTTCAATATTTAATTCTGGTAGATTTTAATAATAAGTTCAAAAAGTAAAATTGATATACATAGTATGTGTCTGTGAGGAAAGAGAAGAGTCGTGGAATGTAAGGTAAGTTATACATTCTACGATTCATATTTTCTTTCCGACTCTATAGTTATGTAAACTGTATTTTTCCCTGATACGAAAACTGTTTAAAAAAAATCAATATTAGACTTCTGCATATTAAAAGTACTGTGGCAGTATACTAATGTTTTTATCTCGACAGGGCATTAGGGAATACAAACGAGCAGCGATACAAGACTCTACTTTTGTTTCTGCTTTGTAATTGTATGTGTCGCGGAATTTCACTCCCGAGAGATATGATACAACGCAATTTTTTACTGAATTACCCACATAACTATGTCCTTCTTTTGTTATAAAACTGATATTTTTTACGAGCCTTATATTGAATTTACTGTTTGCGAGTTAGTAACTGCAAAATTTATTTCATTGAAAAAGACAGTAAAAAGACAAATAAACTTATGAACTAAATATATCTATGAATAATACTAAATTAAAACTAAATAACCCTAAATATATCTAAAATAAAACAAGGAATATAAAAACTACTGAAAGAGGCCTCCCCGCGCTACCCCCGGTGCAAAGGTGCCCATCACACTAGCTGCGTTACCGTGTTGAATAGCGATGGACAGCCGTTGCACCAGGAAAGACCCGGAGCGCGGGTCAAGGTAACAAGGTAAATTAGTAACTAAAGGGGCCCACTGATTACCAGTCCGCCGGACGATATCGGCCTGTCAGTTAGAACAAAAAGTTGACAGCTCCGAACAACTGAGAGGCCGATACCGTCCGGCGGACTGGTAATAAGTGGGCCCTTTTAACCCTATTTCGAGTCTTGAAACTCCGAGGCATCAATACTTAAATACCTACGAGTGAGTTTTGACGAAAAACTTAACTTGATGTGTTTATTGTTGAGAACAGCTCAACTCTTACAGCCATATTCTAACTTTAAGATACGTCAAATATTAGATATCTAAACAATATTGATCGGATATAACAGTGTTAAAAGTGAAGTTTTTGTTTGAAGAGACGTCATTGTTGACACTTGTTTGACACTGGCATATCCGATCCATATCGTTTAGTTGAGATATCTAATATTTGACGTATCTTAAAGTTCTAATATGGCTGTTAAACTCGAAAAAAAGCCTCTTATCTATTAACATACATACTTATATGTTTTACGTATCTTATAATTGAAAGATACTTAGATGAAATAAGTGTTATCAACGGGGTAGTATATGTATCTCCGCTTTACAGCAGACCACAGTCGTAACAATACTAACTACTTTTTTGTAGATAAGTATTGTTATTAAATATTATTCCCTGATACTGCTAGAGGAACTGTGTACCTAACTCTCAGTTTTTTCTCGCGTTAGAAAGTGACAAATCACGAATTCTTGACGACATGACATTATTTCCGCAATTAGATATTGATAAAAATGCTCGTTTATTTGACGATTGCGGAGAAAGTTGTTTGATTTATCAAATGTTGTTAATTGCTCTGACAACCAATTTCAATCTCGTTGGTATGTTGACAAACTATTACGTTTAGGTGGGTACATGTTTGACAACATACTTTCTTGGTACCGGTTACATTAAAGAGCTTACTTATACACATTTGATTGATTTTACTTTTTGATAATTTTTGATAATTCAACTAGACCATAAAGCTTAAAATAGTAACTAGGGTCTAGTGAAATGGTAGGAATTGTTTGAAAGCTTTGTTTAAGTTTTTTTCAACGCTCTGTCTTAGTCTTATCTCAACATCTAAACCATGCCAATTTATAGAATTACTTACCGAATTGCCCAGAAATATTTCTCCCTTCGAATCCACACCTATTTGGTTGGGTTAGAATGTCGGAATGTAACGGCAGTGGAAGAGAAATGGGCTCAGTTGGGCTTTATTGACTGTGTACGTAGATTGTACTCCGGGTGGAATAACGAGAGCTGATATTTTGTGCGACATGAAACATCACAGTGGTTAAGGAACAGTACGAGTACATTTATGTAAATTAGCTACTACTCTTACAGAATCCCTTACTAGATTCTGTTGAAAACAGTGTCGTATGTCGTGTAGAGATCTCCAAAAGTTATTAAACTTTTTTTATTGTAAAATGGGAGCATGTATGAGAGCCGTTCCTCGATTTTATTAATTAACGTAACCCCGTGCCCCGGTGTCTTGCCACAGATCAGCCTGGAGTCTGCTCGGCAACCTAATTTGAAGAATTGGCACAGGCACTAGATTTTACTTAAGCGACTGCCATCTGATTTTCCAACCCAGAGGGCCTATTGGGCCTCTGTATCATGTGCTTTATTTCATTTGCTAGTTCAGTTAGTTATAAATTTGGGAGCAATTGTAAAATTGGGGAAATGTCAGGTATAAGAAAATTCTGGTTGTACCAGACTGGTAGGGCTATCTAATAATAAATAGCTATCATACTGATTATCTATACAACTATGACATAGCCACTCCTTGTGTAACGGCTTTCGTTTCAATCGCATGCAAGCAATGGGTTCGATGACCGATAGCGGCTGCGCTTAGCCTGTTCCTTATCACAGCACAGATCAACGCGAACGTGGAAACCGAACGTTTATCAAATGGCCTTTTATATAAGCTCATGGTAATGAGTGATGATGACTTGGTATAGGGACCGTGTGCGTAGGAGGGCCTGGTGACCTGAATCGAAAACTTTGATAAATAACGGCTACAGTATTGTTGCCCCCTACAGATCACGCACGCTCCTTTGCGTCTTTCTAGCGGCCTAAAACAAAAACTTAAACTTGACATAATACTTCATGGCATTAAACAGCGGGATCCTGTTCTGCCCCCTCCAGTTAAAAGGACAGCTACTTCTTATGTCCTAAAAATAATACCTGTCTTTATATTTTACGTCAGCCATTATCAAAGTGTGTTCCGCGGAACCCTAGGGTTCCGCGACACCCCTGCAGGGGTTCCGCAAGAATTTAGAATAATTTAGAATAATAAAATAAGCATAATTATTATGCTTATTAATAAAAAAATACACTTCTAAAAACTATTGTTTTATTGTAGGGTTCCATCAAGTATTTCGCTTTCCAAAAGGGTTCCGTCAAAAAAAAGATTGAGAACCGCTGTTTTACGTACATGTCCTGAAATGTTAATCCGTAGATGCGTAGACTTGATGTCATCTAGATATTTATTCACCAAAATAAATGGGCCTTGTTATTAAATTGAAACCACATGTTATTTTAACCACAAAATATGTAGGTCAAATAAACTTGACAGTTTGTTATTATTTATGATGCTATAAAATGTGAAGGCTATTTTTAGATAGGTCACAGAAGCACAATCTAGGTCGGCAAGGGTAAATAAAAAAGCAAAGTAGCAAAATAACATGTGCGACGTACGGTGAAAAAATGATAATCTTCACATATTCGTTTTTAAACACAGAATTTTTAAAGAGTTCATAAAACTTTTAAGTATCATGATATGGTTGATGATTATTAGTTATTTCTAAACTTACGGACATAATTTAATGAATACATAATAATTAGTCATCATATACATATATTTGTATAGGTAGGTAGGTGTAGCAGTATATTTAGGTCGGTTTCATAAACATGCGTAGCTTTGTTAGTTACGAAGTTACTGTGATGACACGTTAATTTTTTATATGCCTACTAGTTCATAAGAAAAAAATCGTCATGTGAAAAACACAATTCAAGCTTAATACGTCTCTTTTTACACATAGTATCCTAGTGCTGAACCGATACTAACATACCTACAAGCTTTTATATCTATTCATTTCGGATATTTTAGTTCTAAGTGATAAATATATTCGATATGTTGGTAGATTGTCAACCGCGGATAGAATTATTTAGGTAGTCACCTCAAATAATTTCAACGATTCCTGCCCAAGTTTTCAAAAACCGGCCAAGTGCGAGTCGGACTCGCGCACGGAGGGTTCCGCACCATCAACAAAAAATAGAGCAATAAAATCGTGTTTGTTGTATGGGAGCCCCCCTTAAATATTTATTTTATTTTATTTTTAGTATTTGTTGTTATAGCGGCAACAGAGATACATCATTTGTGAAAATTTCAACTGTCTAGCTATCGCGGTTCATGAGATACAGCCTGGTGACAGACGGACGGACAGCGAAGTCTTAGTAATAGGGTCCCGTTTTTTACCCTTTGGGTACGGAACCCTAACAACACCACATATTTAAGAACTTATGTCACTAACCGTCTTTTATATTATTTATCGGCCGTAACTTGGTATTAAACTCCTAGATTATGCGCCGATGAGGTTCGATACGACAGAATTAACATCTAAATTGAACTAATATCGGATTGACACCCATTTAATGTGGCCTATTTAAGAAGTTGTGAAATTCGAGAGCCCTACGATATACGATATAATAATTTTAGAAACCGAGCGGCGTATATATGCCGCTGGATCATTTTGTTTGGCAATTCGAAGTAGGTACCTATAAACTCCACCCGTCTGTTTATTACTCTTTACTATAAAAAGTAGATACATAGTAGCCTGGTTACGCGATTTTCTTTTTCCTTGTTTGCACTTTACTGAGTCTCCACTCTGATACATTTATCTGCAATATTTATTCCGTGTTTAGTTACTTATTATATTTAGTTTGATTCTTAATTACCTACGTTTCGCGTGCACTTAATGTTGATTGTACTACGGCAAACTTCTGCTAAAGTTGTAATTAATAAAGACTCATTCTTCTAAAGTCTCAAGTCTAAAGTTAATAAAGTCTCATACATTACAAAACGAAATTGATGGTATACATTGTAATCTAAACTTTTCATTTTGCTAAAGAAATTGAGATAAAACTCCCAATTTCATCGCCATCAATCAGATCGGGGGTAAAGCTCACGTCATCGTCACGCAGCGTTGCGTAAACTCCGAACAACTCGAAAATTCTCATGGTACCTACCTGCTACGACATTTATAGAGTCATCCTTTTCCCACTCGCACATATTGAGAATGATAAAGTGAGTAAGTATGAGTTATTGCCTGTAATATATGGATGGTACGCGCTTTAGATACTAACGAACGACGTGTATCGCACGTTAATAAATTGAAAACGAATTGCTCATTTGTACAGCTGATACTCACATTTTCGTTATAAAATGATGACATCCGGTAAAGCTTAAAAAAGTGTTGAATTCCTGAAAATAATGTTGTGTTTGGACATAAGTTAATGACGTAATTATGAAGTCGTATCATCCATAAGAGACCTTCTATTGGACAATCCAACGTACAAATTCCTAATTATCTTTGAAAAATATGTAATCAAATTACTTTCCATATCCTGTTCTGCTTAATTAAATACTATAGTATAAGAATAA
Source organism: Cydia amplana (assembly GCF_948474715.1). Lineage (NCBI taxonomy): Eukaryota > Metazoa > Arthropoda > Insecta > Lepidoptera > Tortricidae > Cydia > Cydia amplana. The sequence goes on along the minus strand of NC_086074.1, from coordinate 15,379,509 downwards.
AACATGTTCAATGCAGTTATACCTAATACTGTATATAATTTTAGTGGAGCAGACTATTAAACTATAGTTATACATAAGTACTAAGACCGACCTTGGAGCTTGGTCAGTCCAGATTCAAGGAATAACGGTCCCACGGACCGGTCGGTATGACGGACGAATTGTGCACGATCTTGCGACATGTCCTATTTAGGACGACTTAACTAATCGAGCGTATCCAATTCCGCCCATCAGCTCAATTACTCCTAATACAGGATTGCTCATGCCGAAATACGAAGCGATTTTTTAATTGCACCCATCCAGCTAGGAGCGTTGAACGTAATTAATTGGTCCCGGTCGACGTTGAATTTTAAAACGCCGAATTCTTGTATTAATATGCTTCAGCCGTGGAAGACCACCTCGGAGACAATTTCTTCAATTACCTTGTCATTATTTTAAGCCAAGACATCATCAATCGGGGAAATTACAGCTAAATAACTATATAAGACGCAAATTCGTCTCAGCTCGTTTTTCTCGTTTCTCTTTTTTTAATATTGCGTTGTGAGTCGCGTACTTTATCCTTCTCTTCTGTTTCCTTGCATAATTTTTAACAGCTGCACTAATTTAACACGGTCCAACTGTTTAATTTATTTCAGTTGAGGATCTTTTTTATTTTAGAGATACTTAGCCGTTGTTATGTAGGTTTTACTTTGGAAAATGACCAAATATCATGGCACATTTTCTAAATAAGTCTAAATACTAAATACTTAAGTACTAGCTATTTAAAAAATTTGCAATTACTTCTCCAATGGGTCAGGCATTTTCAATCATCCAGGTTTTATCGTAAATTTTCATTTTATTTAAGTAATTTCTAAAATACTCGTAAGTTCAAATGTTTGTAGGTGTATAATTGTTTTTCTTAGCCCATCCAAACCCGTACTTATTTCATATTTATCTTAACACTTATTATTCAGTACATTTCATTTCTCTGTCAGCATCAAGGACGCAATCGATTTTATTTTTTGTCCCATCGGCCGATTCCGAAGAACACGTTCTGCTTAACCGGTGGCGCGGGTTTCTTCTTACGTCGAGCCGATGTGTTTATATCTCCGCAAACTAGTATTTAGATCACTAGAGTTTGTATTCACAGACGTTTTAATCAAGGCTTGCTGAAGAAACATGCTCCCATTACCGGTCGTAGTCGCAATTACCGTACTATGTAATCGTTAGAAGTTCATGTTTAATTAATGCATTTTCATCTGCAAGTATGCCCTGAAAATTTCAGGCTAAAATAACTCCATCAACTACATTCATTATCTAATTTATATATGCATAATTATGCCGTGTTTTGCATGAGAAGCAGCTACGTGTACCCAATAAGAGTTTTAATTAAAATTCTTTCGATAAAAGGTCGAGAAATAAAGAAAACAAAGTTATGGGAAGACTAAATATTTCGGGATTTGTAATCTGCGAAACGCGTGGACGAGAATGCTTTAATGAGATTAATTGGATACTGATGTTGGAAATAAAACTACGCGCAAAACATCTCGACGTTAATGAGAATATACAGCTTCTAATAAAATAGACTGGTAGCGTCGAAGTTTGGGAACAATGGTATAAGGCGTGTTACTTTATACATATAATACTGGGACTTGTTCGGAAAAAGATTTTGAGCCTGATTGTTATTGTTTGTATTCTTTTGTTTTATTGGAATTACATCGAGTCAAGTAGGGAGTAGGGACCAGAAAATGTGGTGTTAAGTGATGCGATGTATGTATTTATACGAGCAATATTAATAATTCCTATTACCTTTTGTAATATTTAAATATGTGGTTCAAGGTATGAGCCTAAATACTTAGCCAAGATAATCGTACATAGTCAAACGCCAAGAGAAAACATGTATCAGAATGACAGATGCTACGAAAAGTCACGTGACTATTTCCATAACATTATTTAAATTTCGAAACATTGTCATCTTAGCTACATAGTTAGTTTTTAGGGTTCCGTACCCAAAGGGTAAAAACGGGACCCTATTACTAAGACTCCGCTGTCCGTCCGTCCGTCCGTCCGTCCGTCCGTCTGTCACCAGGCTGTATCTCACGAACCGTGATAGCTAGACAGTTGAAATTTTCACAGATGATGTATTTCTGTTGCCGCTATAACAACAAATACTAAAAACAGAATAAAATAAAGATTTAAGTGGGGCTCCCATACAACAAACGTGATTTTTGACCGAAGTTAAGCAACGTCGGGAGAGGTCAGTACTTGGATGGGTGACCGTTTTTAGGGTTCCGTACCCAAAGGGTAAAAACGGGACCCTATTACTAAGACTCCGCTGTCCGTCCGTCCGTCCGTCCGTCCGTCCGTCCGTCTGTCACCAGGCTGTATCTCACGAACCGTGATAGCTAGACAGTTGAAATTTTCACAGATGATGTATTTCTGTTGCCACTATAACAACAAATACTAAAAACAGAATAAAATAAAGATTTAAGTGGGGCTCCCATACAACTAACGTCGGGAGAGGTCAGTACTTGGATGGGTGACCGTTTTTTTGCTTGTTTTGCTCTATTTTTTGTTGATGGTGCGGAACCCTCCGTGCGCGAGTCCGACTCGCACTTGGCCGGTTTTTTATCAGTTTTTTGCCTCTTCTGTCAGAGCAATATTTACTGTATGTCATATTTCTTCCTGATATGTACATTGCTGTTTATTTTGCACAAGTTATAAAAGCGGTACATATTACACGTAACTTTCCAAACATTCTGATCAATCCAATTGACCAGTACGAGTACAACGCCATAAAAGTAATATTTCTTAAAATGTTGTTACTAGTTACTTTTCTCGCAATATACAGAGCCAAGCAATAGTCTAGTCTAGAATATCCGTGCAAGTGAAAGCAAAACATTTACTAGTCTATCAAAAGCGTGTTTAAAAAGAAATATAGAAGCTTTATATTTTTCTTTTTCTTTTCTTGGATTAGGTACCTACAATTAGATAAAAGATACCTATCGGGTTTGTTTCTGTATTATTTACCTACTTACATTGCGAAATAAACCTATTTACAAGAATAAAAGAAAAACAAAAAACCGTTTGTTATTTCGTTCCAGTTAATTATCAATGTCTATTTTTAATTTTCAGTCAGTTGTTCTGAGGTTCATCCTTCAAATGTCGTGACACAGACGTGATTATATCCACCATAACTATTTATGTAATTGACGCATATCGATTCATACAATTTTATAGTCTGTCTGTGACAGCACTATTCTAGTTTTCACAAAAGTATCCACAGATAGTACCCAAACTTTCACTAAAACAAGTACCTAGAATTGGCTTCCAAGTCAGAGTAATGCTTATATAGGTTTTTCTTTGTAGTTGCCACCATCAAGACACAAAGTGGACGTAAGAAGCTGACACTATAGATATAGCCACGATAACAACCCCAAACTATACGCGTTGCCAACCCTATGTAAGTATTAGATTAGAGGATACCTTATGTTGACAGATTGGGACAAATGTAAATCTATGTCAGCTCGGCGCATAGACTAGGAATCCTCTAGACGGTGTTTAGAGCAATTATTTCATGAAACCGATGCTGCCAAAAATACTGGGGTGCGGGGGACGAGGTGAGCGAGTCCCGTGGCGTGATTGGTCCGTTCAAAGACACGGACGTCACACAAAGACACTGACTCGAAAATGGAGTAAAACTAACGTATATTTGTAGCCTAGGGGGTAGCGCTACTATGCTCAGTCTGGAGGATGTCTTGTCTGTGGCTCGGCGTGTTAACAGCCTAGCTCGAGCCACTGAGCATGAATCATTGTCTGAGGCGCAGCCACCTGCACTGATTACGAGTATGACACGTGTTCTAACATCGCTAGGTAGTAGGTCATATTCAATCTAATGGAATAGGTATTTATCTATAGAAAATAATATTTTGCGAATTTATATCTCTTAAATGTTATTGAAAATTTAGCTATTTACCTGACGAAATAAAATGATAGCTCAAATTAATTATTTTAGGTTGTATAGTAGAAACAATTGCTTCATAAGTCAGAAACGCGCATGTGACACCCTTCATATAGCAACATTCATAGACTACGAAAACCGCTTAGCGTTGCTTGTTAGTCTCCATAGGTTACGGCGGCCAAAATCGAGAAAAAAGCTGTCCAAAAATTGAATTTAGCGTGGAGCAAGTACCAGGGCCTCATGAGTTACGAGAAGGTGTCGTTGACCAACCGGCCGGGGGGCGCGGGAACCGGGTCGCGTACGAGTATGAAGGTATCGCGACTGCTCGCGCATCTTACCTGTATACTTTTGGTTTTTTTACCTACATATATGATTCTTCTACTAGTTTTAAGTATTTTTTTTTGTTGACTCGTAGAAAAAGTACTGTATACAATAGTGATATAATCAAGCTTTTCAATCTCGTACCTTACTTAGGCAACTCAGCAAGCTTCGTTGCCTAAATACGGTACTCGACTGAAAAGCTCTCCATTATTTTACGATTGTATAAAATACTATTGTGAGCAGCTTTTTACTCCGATTTCGATACTACACCAGTTTGGTGGAAAGCTTATAGTAAATCAAAACCGTATGTAACATTGTAAAATGACATGTAATATGAATTATTATTAATATACGAATATGAATATGAATATGTATGAGGTAATCAACACTAACTATTCACCACATATCTTGCATATTTCTAAGTTTCGCCATTGATTGCCATTCACACTCACTAAATCAACTTAACAGAATGAAAACAAAAGAACGATATTCTTGTTACTACGCGCGTCAACATCTGGCCTCGCGTTCCTATTGCTTGAAGATCGGCGATTGTGATCTCGAGCAATCCAGTGTAACTTGGAATCAGGGATGTTGTGAATATCCGCATCCGCAACCGCGGAACTTCCGCATTATTTTCAACATCCGCATCCACATCCGCATAAAATCGATGCGGATTTAATGCGGATGCGGATGTGGAACAGGTCGGTACAGGAACGTCTTAGCATCGGCGTAAGTGCTAGACTGCTAGGTAATTTAGTCATTAACCAAAAAACCTATTAGAAATGAGCAGTCAAGCGTGAGTGGGACTTAATGTACGGAACCCTTGGAAGTACTTGGAACACGAGTCCGACTCGCACTTGGCCGGTTTTTTGAAATAAAAATTACTAAAATGTAATATTTGACTTTTTTATGGTTACTATCTTGACATCCGCATCCGCGGATGTGAGCCTTTAAAAATCCGCATCCGCATCCGCATCCGCGGATGTCAAAAAATCGGCATCCGCAACATCCCTGCTTGGAATCATTGAAACCCGTGGAAATTCAAACACTGTTTATCTCCATCATTATCACATTGGAGTGAGCTCTGTCACTGATATAGGTAACGTGGACGAGCGTCCACGGCTCTGCACTCCGAGGGGCCCACATGCTCGAAAAGGTTATTCGAAAGAGAAGGACAGCAATAAGAAGTAGAAAACATAACTTTGTAAAAGATCCCTGTTAAAGTGTTTGTTTTACTATTTGCTATTACGGGAGCGCTCTCATACTTTTCTAAGTCTTATTGTTTCGCCCGTGCTCGGAAAGCTTTTGGAATGACACATGAATGGTGGCGGCCGATCCCACGGTCATCGAACATATCTTTTTCTGCAGATGCCCGTACTGCGATAGATATGGTGCCCTTAATTAACGCATTAACCGTAAGAGCGAGTCTTATCTAATTCTATATCCACTTTGAGTGACTGTTACTTTACGGCGAGTCATTGACATAATAATTTTAATTGAACTCGACCTACTTCGTGCAATTATGCTTTGTGCATTACATTTTCAAGATATTTACTTACCTACTTACTTATTAAGTTACGAGCTCAACTGTATATTCAGCTTGCTTCTCTCATGCTCATAAATGAAGGCTGAATATCTATCTATCTATCTATTAAGTAGGGGGTAGTTTGTTTAAAATATGTTTTCATACTTCATTTAAAGTTGACTTCCTTATTTCATTAATAAAACACGCACTGGTAACCCCTGGAAAAGTACATAGTTGATCAGAAACGTTCTCCCGGAACTAAAAGCTTTTGTTTGTCCCGTCATAGTTCATTGCCGGTGACAGACGCGGGTGGGATAAACCAGGGCTGCCAAAAGTCATTCAATCGTAAACTTTTGATAAGAAAGGTAGCCGGCTGTTTTGAAATTCTTAATAAAATGTATCCAAATCGTTAACTATTGTATTTGCCACAGGAAATATGCCTGATTTCTAGAACGGTTTTGACTCAACATACTACCCTTAAGCTGGAAACAAATTATCGGACGCGGCTGACGGACGCGGCTCACAGCCGCGACTTATAGGTATCTAGATAATGAATATACACTGAACTGTGCAAACTATCGGAGGTAAGCCGTGGACGTAACCTTGAGCCTTCGGACATCCGACAGAAATCTGGCGCGCTGGATGTTCCTGACTGTGCACACTTTTATGTCGCGCGCGTCAGCCGCGTCCGTCAGCCGCGTCCGATAATTTGTTTCCGGCTTTAACCCTTTATAGGACACACTTAAATCTTATGGCAAAAATAACCCCTTTAATCTTTTTATGCAGAATTTTTAGGAACTTGAAAGAGGCGATGGGGCTTGAATCGTGTATTTTTTTAATCTGGACCGTATAAGGGCTAAACATTTGTCAACCCTATTAGAAAATGCCTAAACACGCTGCTCACATGCACGTGTTTGCGCGGCTAAGCCCGGTATTGCATTGGCAGACACGGAGCACACTCCTCGCATAATTGCTACTCGTATCTCAGGCTTTAAATATACTACAATACAAATATTCTATAAATAATCTTAACTCGGCGGTTGCCTACATACGAGTATGCATAAAGTCTATTTTTTTATTCGGTAGACTAAAATGACATTTCATAGTATGAACATCATGTGTCATTTCATACTATGAAATGTAATTTTAGTCTACCGAATAAAAAAATAGACTTTAGTTATTTCTACTTGTATAAAGTCACACACTGGCAGCTTCTTTTAAACCCTTAGGGACACCGATAGGCGATATCCCATCAAAAACATTACATGTAAAAAGATACAAGTCTCGCAACGCTTTTACTACAAAAAAGTTTTGAGATGTAATGTGAAACCATGTCGGTTATTTTAATCAGTGCCAGGGGGTGTTAAAACCGTATCAATAAGTATGCTAGAAGTATGAGATCGAGTATGATGATCGGTGAGTGAGTGCATGAGTGAGTGTGTCAGTGTCGAAACTAAGGAACTTTGACGTACAATAATTCTTAAACTACAAGTTCAGATTTAATGTTTTTGAGAATATATCTAAAACATGTTAAGCCCTATATGTCACTGAAAATTCAGGGTTCTAACTTCAGCCAGCACAAAATTACAGGACGTCGAAAATGGCCTGAATCGCTTCGAGAAAAGCATGGTACGGCCGTGCCTCTTTGTTTTGCTCGACTTGGCGGGGGCACTGCCGTGCCCCCAGATATCATACAAATATTGAGCTCTGTTAGATACATACTTGCTTTAACTCATAAAGAGTTTTATGTGTCGGTCAGACTCGGTCGCAAGTAGACGATATTGTAGTTACGTTGTAGGCAATGTAGGTATATCGCTACTTTACGATGTGATTAATAATTTAAGTAGTGAGATTGATAATTTAAACGTCATTTAAATCGTAGTTGTATTTAATCCTATTGTGCAATTATTTTGACATAGGTATTGTTTACAATTAGGTACGTGACCTCTATTGTTCGGACTAGTTTATGTTACAGTTTTTTATAAGTTATCGTGACTAAAACTAGTTGTAATGATTAAATTATAATCACACGACTTATTTGACGAACTACAAGCATAATAAAACGAATAATTCAACCTAGCAGTAGGATAGTTATAAAACAAGCTATAAAAGAAAATCTCTTAACTGTAAAACCTTACTATTTGTTCAAGGTTTTCGTCTAGGTATTTAATTCTTCTGAGCCCGTACCACGAGTCACTGACAGACGACAGTGTCAAAACTGACATATACGCTATCGAGAACGTAATTTACTTTCTATACATCTCGTTCGCACTAATATGCGAGTATGAGCGAGATGTATATAGGAAGTAAATTACGTTCTCGATGGTGTTTATGTCAGTGCCAAACTGACGGTAGCCGTACTGTTATTTTATTTGTTATCATATGACATGGTTGATCATTGGCAAGAAGCCAGGTACGCATATCCCATTGTTCAACTTAAAGTAGATGAAATTAGAGCGAAAGATCAAAAAAATAATATAGACGACGATTAAACATATTATGTGGGATATAGGATATATGTACATTTTATTATTGCCGCTAGTGACATAACAATAAAATATTTTACTGCATATTTAGTGATATCGACTAAACACTGCCAGAAATAATGAGGTTTTCAGAATGTGTCAAGTCGAATGCTTGTCTTAATTAAAGAACGCCCACACTTGAAATGGAGCTACAGTAATAATTCTATTCGTTATTTTACATAAACTGAATACGATTTTGAATAATATTGCACTTATAATAATATTCGGACCATCGGCGTCCCACCGTGATGCAATGATCAAAGCTAAAAGATAAAATAACTAACAATATCGCTTTTAAAAACCGCTTGGGATTGACCTTAAAAAAGCAATCATCTTTCACACTTTCGCTACTGTGAGAACTCTGCCGCGCACATAATTCGTGTTCACGGGTCGGTGTACCGGTCGTATGAAACAATGAACATTTGTGGATAGACGGCATACGCGAACACTCCATAGCAAATCGTCGGAACGAACGAGGCGGTTCCTGTCATTGTCTACCGCTCCACTACCGTGAATCTTCGCTTGCCTTCGTGACGCGCAACACCGCGGTTCCCACGCACAAGCATCACTAAGTGCTGTATACGTCTGCAAATTGCTATAAGAACGGACAGACGCTTATATATGTAGAAAGTCTGTTTATACAAGCTTTTAAAGATTCGATAAAGATTAAACCGAGAACCACTTGTCCTGAGACAAATCAGACAGCGCTTTTACTCAAGTGCCTTTACTCAATGCGTGTAGTCAGCCATGTAAGCACATGTTGTGTATCGTAAAAGGGCGATTGAAATTGAATGAATGAATACGAATGAGTTACCGAAGCGTAGTCAATCAAGAGGTCAGAGAGCCGGATCAATGCTTCGTCACAAAACATTGTTATTTATTCCACCCAAATGCCAATCATGCCCGTATGGATCCATGCCGCGCGTTATTGAACCTTTGTGCGGCTTATTTTAGCCACGAGCCCAATCGGGCGCATCCGCTCGTCCTTTTGTCTCGAAAAAGGTAAACCAAAATGCCAAAACGCGGCTAGCGCCGACAATTTTAGCATTTTCATTGTGTCATTATAATTTAAATGCAACCGGGACGGGACCTGAAATATAAAATCACTTGCTGCCGGGATCCTCGATCAATTGAGAACCTAATCTCTATGAACGCAAACGTTACTTTTCTTTCGAAGCTATTGACGTTCACTTCAAGTTTCGGTTAAATAGGGAGATAATTCCAGCGTTTGCTGCTGAATAATTTTGACTTCTCTTGTCCTCGCTTAAAATAGCTTTTGCACACTTTGCTTAACTGTAAGTTGATTTTTTTACCGGACAATAGTAGTAGTAAGATTAGACAAAAGAGCAACAGCATGTCAACACAGACCATTCTGTGTTGTATTGTTCACGAAAGCCTTTCACTTCTAAAGAAGGGGCCAAAGTTAAGAAGCAGTTAGCTGAAAAGAAAACGTTTTCAGCTTTTCAAAAGCGCTCTGTTAAAAGTTAGTTTAAATGGTACTCGCTATCTTTACAAATTCTTTGCTCGAGAGATTCTTAGTTGATCATAATACTGGTTTATATGCGTCCATAATGTACTTGGGACAGTATTTTTTAGGCTAATTCGTCTGTTTTGTTCCGCGGCATTAGGACAAGTCAGCGGTCATGGGACATCATCACCCACGAATCGGTCACGGTCATGATTGTCAGTCACGATTTCAATACAAAACGTCACTATGATGACTAATGAAATTACGAGCTAACAGAACGTATTATAGTGCTAATAAGAAACGCGTTCTTCCCACGGCATGAAATTGAAATTAAATGTATTAGAGAGATTTCGTAGTTGTACTTGTGGTTAAAGAATTTTTTTTGTGGTTAAAGAATTTTATTGATCTCAAAAGAAATTTACATTTCACTTAATGAGATACATGCACTAATTTATTATATTATTCTATGTTAGTTTGCGCCCGTGAGCGACAATTTGATTCAATTTACAAAGTATATACAAGTATCGGAAGTAACAATAACAAATTACCAAAAGTTGTGTTAAGTCACAGTTCAGTGGGTAGAAGTAAGTTAAAATACATACTTAAGTTAAATTCATACGCGCACCGCTGTCCAACTGCACTGAGTTAGTGGTCAGCGGTAACTCGCCAGGGCCGTATTTAGGTTTGGATTATAGGGATGTTATTCACAATATAAGTTTTTAGGTTAGTTTTAAAAATGCTCATGGTGTGAGATTCTTTTATATGTTTTGGTATCTTATTATAGATCCGTGCCCCTTCAAACTTTATATTTTTGGTGCCAAAATTTTTAGTGCGGGGAAACTGTACTACTAGATGGTCTGCGTTGCGAAGTCTACATCGTCCTTTTTCTCTGTTAGTGAAAAATACTGTTTCACAGTGAATCTGTTTTTTAATTATCTTTCTTATTAACATGCATGTCTTAAAGTTATATATTTGATTAAGAGATAGGATCTTAGTTTCCGCATATACTTGTTTAGTAGGTGTCAGGAAATCGTAGTGGAAAAGTACCTTAATAATCTTATTTTGTATCACTTGAAGATCCTTTAGAGTCGTTTTCGGAGCGTGTCCCCATAATTCAATTAAATGATCCAGATGAGATTTGACAAGTGAATTATAAATATTATATCTAATTTGGCGCGGAAGACATTTTACAATACCACGAAGTGATCCCAATAGGGATGATAACTTTGATCGCATTTTAGCAATGTGAGGTTTCCATGTGAGATTACTATCCAAAATCAATCCTAGATATTTTTCTTCAGAAGAATGTTTTAGTTTTGTATTATTTATGCATAAATCTACATTGTTATAAATTTTCTTATTTTTGGGTTTAAAGATGATGTAAGAAGTTTTGGATATGTTAACTGTAAGTAAATTACACTGAAACCATCTGTGTATATTATCAAGGTCTTCTTGAGCGAGTGCTAAAATGTTTTCCAGCGAATGGCCAAAGTAAAAAATGCATGTGTCGTCTGCGTATAATGAAATTTCGCCGTGTAGTTTAAGTTCACTGATATTATTTACGTAAATTAAATATAATAATGGCCCCAGTATAGATCCCTGCGGAACACCGTAATTTAAGAATCGTGATGTGCTTTGGTAGCTTCCTATCTTGACTCTTTTGACGCCGATTTGCTAGATACGATTTAATCAGTTCATGAGCTTTGCCAGTAATTCCAATATCTTCTAGTTTGCTTAATAGTATAGAGTGGCTGACGGTGTCGAATGCCTTTTTTAGATCTATAAATATTCCAAGGCCAATGTTCCTAGAGTCGATGTTGGATTTTATTTTAGTTACTAAATCTATTGTGACCGAAAGAGTACTACATTGTTTACGGAAGCCATATTGTCGCGCGAATAAGTAATTAATTTCAGTTAGATAGTTATTAAGTCTAGTATATATGACTTTCTCGAATACCTTTGAGATTACGGGCAACACTGTTGTACTTCGTATAAGTAAGTAGTAAATACCTATTTAGTTACTTTTAAATAAATAGTTAAAGAGGAATGTCTTAACGTTGAGCAAATTATAAGAGGACTTTTATGGATACGAATAAAATTCTGGCCTCATGGCAGATATAAATATAACTCTCACTTTACTGGACAAACAGTCATATAGTAAATAAAACTTGAATGAAATATTTGCGACACTTCGTTACCGCATCCAATATTGAGAAAAACCTGTATCGCAATTTCACCGCAAGCTTTTCACATTCTTTCGTACTAATTAAAAATAATTGAAGACATCCATTAAGAGTCCGTGATCAAAGACGATTTCTAACGCAAAAACTATTATTGACAATAATTACTTTTAATTGCGGCATACAAGAGCTAAACTGAACATATTTTCAAGCAATACAAACCTTACACCCTTAGTAATACGCCTTAATTTAGTTCGCGAATAGCTTCGACTAAAGAAGCTTTAAATGTTTAAAATGGGTGCAAAAGCTCTTTACTTCACATGACATATTTACCTCATTCTAAAACTGTAATCATTTTAAGGTACTTTAAATCTGTTTAAAATAAAGTACTTAAATTTTGTTCTAGCCCCCAGATGAAAGTGTAATCAACATAAAAGGATATCTCGTCCTGTGTTGCATGTATTTTATGTAGGTATATTGAAATATTATGTAGATTAGATGTACGTTTTGCTGCTGTAATTAAAATTAATACAGTCTTTTGTAACAGTCCTTGGACAATAAAGTTTTGAAACGTGTATACAAATTACATACCTATGGGATCGCAGAAATCGTAATGTAATTTGTGATTAAGATTTTTTGCAATTAGGTACCTAAACATCAGCATTGACACATCAGCCGACAGAACCACTAATGGACGAACCCCAATTCCTAGGACCTTCACAATGACCGGTCAGATGAGATGTTGCCGATAGTGCAGTTTTCCTGCAAATATACTACGTATCTACAATCTTTCAACTATAAATTTAAATAATAATCAACGTAGTTTTCTCTTACTAAAAAGACGTCACACCTTCACACATAAGTACCTGAACATACAAACACGTGTCCGCAGTCCTGCTGGAACAAGTCAATTATAATGATTATCCCTGAACCGCCGACCTTTACGCAGCTGTTTTTTTAGCTGAACTACACTACGCGAACCATCCTCTTCAAAGGGTAACATGCATCGTTGACGCTATTTATAAACGTTCCGCTTTAGTTTTTGGGTTCCGTAAATTTTGTCATAGGCTTCCAACTTAATTAAATGAATGTTTTTCTTATATTTATGAAAGGATCATAATATACTTATTTAGATTATAATTTATCTTTCCTATTTCTTTTAGTACATAGGTACAGGGTATAACTTTAGACCAGTTATAGGCTCCCTTTTTCTTAACTTTCAGGGACAAAAAGAACATTTGTTTTTCTGCATGTGTATGACTTAGAATGTTCGAACGATAATGTAATACCTCGTACAATTATAATATTAGATCCCAAACAAAAACGGATCACAGACCGAAGGTAGACCTTCTTCACAGTCTGGTCCAAGTAACCATGTGATCCACGTAAGTACAGTCAGCTGCCGAGATAACTGACCCCGCCCCTGCATAGAAATTTGTTTGCAGGGGGATCAACTATCACTGCTGCTGACTGTACATGTTTTAATTCACGTTTGATAGACATAGTATAAAATATTTTTGGCGGAACCCTAGCAAGCTTGGTCTCGCACTTGGCAGCATGTTGTTTTTTTCCCGACTCCTGCGCACCGGAGCGCGCACCTGCCCCCGTCCTCGCGACTGATTGGTCGGCGCACGAGTCAATAACCAAGACACTCATTCAGCCCACCCTGGACTTGAACCCTTATCTCGTCTGATGAGTACGTACTATGGTTTTCGTTCAAGGACGAAAGGGAATCTGTTTTTAAATAGGTGGTTTGGGTTTGACGATTTCAATATAATGTTTACGTAGGTATATGAACTTTAACTTCACACAACAACATTCGAATATAAATAACACGCACGAACGTATTCTTCTAAGAAACTCCTAAGAATCTTCCAGTACACCTTTAAGCGGCTGACCTGGAAGACGTAGCACATAATGCCAGATAAAAAATATGAATGCTTCCGCCTTATGAAGGAAAATATAATAATGTTACAAGTAAGCGCGCGGGTAAAAACTGTAGGTAGGCAGGTAGGTACATTAACAAGCACATTTTTTGCATGGCCATAAAAATATCGGTAGAGGACATTGGAGTCTTATATATGAAATGAAATGAAATGAAATCGTTTATTTCAGGCAACTAGTGGCCCATATATGCCGCCTTTTATAATCTGAAGTTATATATAATTGGTTTATTTTCTCAGTCCAAGCTTATGTTGTGCGTAGGTAGAAGCTTCGACTCTAGCGTCAAATATGTGGCCACAATATTAATTCTTCAAGATTATAATCTTTTAAATACCCATTCTTATCTGCTATTAATACACTCAATGGAATTAAAAGCCGCACCATAAACGTTAGAAGATAGACCACGATTTATATACGACAGAGTTCCGAATCCGACACAACAGAACATTTATCCCGACCGACACATTACTCTCCAAGCGCGCATATCACTTGAATCTCCAACTTGGAATTCCGTATGTACAAATAGAATATTATTTAAAAAACTATGCTAACGGTACGGACTGCTACTCTTGAAGCGATTGACAAGCAGATAACATTTATCCGGCTACCACGTCTATAGCAGGCCATTAAACAAATAGACAGCTTACGAAGGCAAATTGATTGTTGTGATAAGTCACTTTGACTACAACAACAAAGGTAAGAGCCGTGATTAAAGTCGTTTTGGGAACGCCGATATTATATTAGGCGTTGATAAGATATGGTTAACTAGCCATTATTACAGCGAGAACCAATTTCGCAGCATCCGGCATTTGTAATAATTGTATCGGGCTTTCCGAAGTAATCTAAATCCTATTTCTGATTTATTTGAGCTATTCATTAAAATGAACATCTAAGTTTTATTTAGCGGTTGCTACCGCAGTATACAGTAGTTTTCTTTTTTCCTTTCGAGAAACTCTATAAAAGGCACAGAACCTACATTGACTTTCATTTCACAACGTTATTGAGGAAACAAAGCTAGTACCGCAATCAGTAGCAATAACTACCGACTTCGATACCTGATGTGAACACGTATCTAAAGATCAGGAAATCATTGCACAACAAAGGCTCACTATTCATAATTCCGTGCCACTTTCCCGTCGAACTTATTTGACGTGGTACATAAATATTTATTCACCATTTGTAATTCCATGATCTGGCAGCTCTCCTGTCGGCGACGGCACAAAGTACCGAGACGGTGGCATAAAAACCAGTAACATGGAATATCTACGGGAAAACATTCCTTGGGCCGACTGTCGCCTGTCAGTGACTCGATAGCATCAAACGGGAAACGCCTGGCTTTCAAATTGACCGGCAAATCGGCTTGCGTGCGCTGACAGAGAAAAATACGGAAAATATTGCTTGCAAATTGACTCCAATTTGTACAGAAGGAAGCGAAAAGAAAATTTATTTTAACAAGGAGTATGAATAAAGTCAGTTCAATACGCATGTAGACTTTTATTAATTGTGATGTACAGATTTAAAAGGTAAACATTAATTAACATACTTAATACTTAGCGAATGATTTTTACTTTGTATTTTATTCAAAATTTGCATTTAACCTACATTTAGGTACTGTCAATTTCTAGCACATTGATACGAAAAAAAAATCTGATCAAGATGCATGCCTTATAGGTACGCCGATTGTTAATCGTATAAACTACGGCTTATTGTTACAACTCGAAGCTATAAATTATTTCATTATTGTTTCTTACTATCACGTTGCGCGCGTTTATTACATATCTCTAATAATACGTCAGCATAGAGAACCTATGGGGCCATTTAATTGTTGGTATCATGATATAAGTACGTAATTTAAATTTAGAAGCTATTGTTTCCGATATCTTAGGCTTTACGTTTACAAACAATGTGCTTAATCGATTTTGAAGATTGTTGAAACTAGTAGGAACAATAGCTTATTGTGAAATAATACGACTAAACCCACAAATTCAGACAGAGAATATTTCTCGCAGTTACATTGTATTCTAATCTCTAAACTTTACTCAATTATTACTTTGTTAATCTTTACTTATTGTACTTTTTTCATTCTATGTAATTGATTCATAAGGCATAATAATAGTGTCATCTTATGAAGCCTTTTTAAGTTTTCATCACGGTTTCAATTTATTTCTCGATTGCAACCAAAACAAAATTTCAAAAATAAATTATATTACTTTAAAAGAGTCCCATTATTTTGTTGCCTCAAGCGCTACTATAACCGCGTGAAACGTTATCCTTTTACACAAACATTTTCTTAAAAATAAAATTTGCATTTTAAAAACGAGTGGCGTTGTGACTGCTCATATTATAATGGCTCCCACATAAAGAAGAATATTTAAATAAGTGCTACATTCTACCTATTTCCTTTGAGTTGGTCGATAAGCTGTGTATTTCTCGCCGGACCGGAGCTTTGCCTTTCACTTGCAATCGTAATTACAAATGCACTTTGTAACGGAATAAAAAATATATACCAATGTACAAAGGATTAGGAATGCTTTGTACGGTTTATTGGATTTCACGTTCTGCTGTATTTGCAACACAATCCCTGTGTCCATGAACAGTATTGTCCAGCGAAAATTTTTCTTTGAGAATCCTATAATTTACAATTTGCCCAAAAATTGCAAGGAATGAAAGAGTTAGGTTTTATGATTTTTATAAAAATATCGAATGCACGGAATCATATCTGATAAATTTTCACTCACGTTTTCGAACCTTCAGACAATTGCCCATAAGAAGAATAATTAATATCCTAGTAATTTACGATCTGTCAAGCACTAATACAGATTTTGAAACCACTACAGAAAACACCAAGCCTGTAGTCAAATTCTCCAATCCCGGTACAAAAAAGATTGTATCGCTGCGGCCCCTGTGTATATTTATAGTCCATAAATAAATTGCGAATTGCCTTCTTAATTAGGTTCAAGAAACCAGTTTCGAGTCCATTTTCAATTTGGCTCTCTTAAAAGGCGTTTAGTCTCATCAAGACAGTCGAGGCATTAGTGATTCCTTTAATGCATTAAAATTATATTATTTTTAATTAATTTTAATACCTATGCTGATACACAGAAACAGTCAACTTTATAATGAAGTATTATGTTTTTTTGTTCGTATTTATTCATCAAGTGATGATTTTGAAGGATGAACATTTTCCTCGTGTTCATCGTGATCAAGAGCATAAAGATGAATATATAATTAATATTAAAATATGTATGGTCTGTTGATGACATTAAATATCCCACCCAGAATCTTTAATAGGTACCTGTATATTATAGTTACTTAATTTCTTGAGGTGAAATTAGTGATAGCTATCCATATGTACAGAAAGTCTCAAGATTAACACATTCGGTGCGGCAGCGCAAAACCCAAACTTACTGCCAGTGCTTTACCAGTCATATACTTCCCGTATTGAGAAATCCAAATTTGCGGCACGACCTCCATTTTCCCGTACCATGTCCTGACTTTAAAGGTCCCTACAGACCTGGAATATCATCGATTTGAACTAAAAGTCATTCTGATCAATAGACTATATCCTTGTGTATATACAGCTGCCGTCGCCCGCGGATCTGTATAAAATTCCAAAAGGTATAGGCATTTTTCAAAACCCTTAATTTTACGGGAATATACTTCCCTTGCCGCACAGGCCGTATATAACACTAGTGATGGGATACTAAAGAATCGATTACGGCTTTTATAATCGACAAATTATTTATTATCGTCATCGTGTCTATACGTGTTCAAAACAAATATTATTCATCCTCATATAATTATAAAAAGGGGTCGGACTTTTAGAGTAGGTAATTTTCAATATAGATGTCATAATTTTAATTTTTAACAAGCAGAAACGTCTGCGAATGATGCTATTAAGCTTAGAATAAATTTAAAAGTGGAAAAAAATCATAGATAAAAAATCATAAAATAATATCATAAATGCCATAGTCTTGAATTGTTGCATTAATAAAATGTCGTATCGATGCGGCAACGTGAACAATGCGCAGCACTATACCCAATATGAGCGCTGCGTAGTGCGTACCCGCCTTTCGGTGCGGTACGGGGTGATGGAGTACGGATAAATAGCACCCGTGCCGCGTTTAAGAAAAAAAAATACCTTTCAGTGCGTTACGCAAAAATACTTCCCGTACATTTTTTCTTTTGAAATAGAATATACTTGAAGTAAGAATATCGGGACTATAGTCATCTTTTTCTTACTCACACGAGAACATAGAAAAACCACCGCCGCACCGGGGGTAAGACAAGCGCAGATAGCTGCCGCACCGGCTTGCTTCCCGTAACGCAGCGAATGTGTTAAGCACACAGTGTTTTCTTTCTTCTAACATTTCATTATCACCTATCCACACTGTCGGATGATAAATTAATTTTCAAACCAGATTCGAAATGATATGTTAGTTATTCAAAGTTCAAGACAATTTATTATTTTATTTCACTCAATCAATCATCACCTGTAGAATGTCTTCTAACATTTGAACTATTCCGTATCTTATCGCAATGTTAGAACTTTCTGTACTCATAAATATTAGTGAACTAAAATGGTGGGTGTTAATAATTATACTAATCTAAATGTTCAAAAAGGCGGCCGTAAAAATACCTCTATGTTTGTTTATTAGCGGTTCCACGGTAGCCCATATTTCTATCGGTCGATAATATCTAATGATGAATATGGGCGTACGTAAGTACTTTTGCCTAGTCCGTTGGATAACTTAATTATAAACTTAGGAGTTATAAGGAAAATTGAAAAAGACATTAAGGAGTTTACAAGGTTTCGTTGACTTAGAGTGATGGCTGTTTTGGATTAATGCTGTTTGTCAAAATTTGTGAATTCTACTTAATGTCAACGGGGTATTGAGTAATTAAATTACGGTTGATTATTGTCTTGATAATAAAAGTACGGTACCATAAAAGGATTTCTTCCGCTGATTATTTTTTTAGGATCTTAAGGAGGACGGAGAATGTACCTATGTAAAGTTAAAAAAATCGAAATGATCCCATAAGTTCTCCATGAACAAGGTTTCGCACGGAGCACTAAAAATCAGATGTAGTTTTCTTTGTCACAATTGGCTTGACTGGTCCCTGAAAATCTTTTCTCAAAAGACATCAATATTGCGATCTTAATGACAGGAATATAGAGGTGTTAAAATGGGACAGGACACACTTGTTCACCATTGTTAACCAATTACTCGTAATTAATGATTTAAAGTAGATACGATGTCGTTTAACTATGTTTGCTTCCAATGTGAATGTTAGACCAAATGGGTATTTTACAATTATATCACGATGCAATTTACCTAAATATATGAGAGTTCAACGAACAGAGCTTTCTATATCAACTTCGGCATCCTGTCGTCTCACCTTTTTACCGTCCACTTTTTGTTGACAGTCGACAATATGCGGCGCGTGACAGCTCGCGGGTGCCCTGCGCCTATCTCTATAAAACACCTACCATTCATGGCAAAAACTTCCATGACACAACCAGAAGTCAACTTTATCATCTCCACTTAAGTCTTCATTTTGACCGTTGAATTCAAATGAATCATGAATGATAAGCAAGACTGTAATAGTTCGTGAGTTTTGAGATTTTAAACTTTAAGTTGATGTTGTAAGTTTGATTTTTGCTTAAGGTGTGTAAAGGATTTGTTTTGGTGTAACGAAATAATCGGGCGCCCGCGTTCGTAATAAAACGACA
Organism: Cydia amplana; assembly: GCF_948474715.1. Classification (NCBI taxonomy): domain Eukaryota; kingdom Metazoa; phylum Arthropoda; class Insecta; order Lepidoptera; family Tortricidae; genus Cydia; species Cydia amplana. The sequence continues at coordinate 15,359,875 of NC_086074.1, read as the reverse complement.
CAAAGGAACGGTCAATGTGTCTCGTGCCACGATTTCTGTCCGACCCAGGAACGCTTGTTTTTACCTTAGTATTGTATAACGGTTTTTTACGTCTTCAATATCATGAAATAAAATTACAAAAACTTATAATGGACTTTCAGATAAGTTGATGTGTGAAAGCTTAAGGTGGACTGTATGAGGTAAGATGACATGATAAGAACACGTATTAAAATTACTTATTTTAATAAATACGAGTATAAAAGCAAGAAAATATAAAGCACAGCTTATCGATCGGTGACAAGGGCAGACTGACAATAATCACGGGACATAAACAAATCAGTATAAAAAAAATCATTAATGTTTCCAAAGAGAAAGTCATTACGTATAGAGTCTGTTCGAAAAGAGAAGAGTCGTGGAATGTATTGCTTTAAAAAATAGGGTACCTAGTACCTACTCTTAAAAGGCGTGTCACAAACCAACTCGATAAAATACTTAAAGAAGTAGCTCAAACATTTTATAAGCTAAATAATATAACATTTGCCTCATTGTTATTTAAAGGGCGTCGAAAACCCTTCATTGAGGGGCAATTCTATTATCTTTTATCGTTACTGGCGCCGCTGTTCAGTTTATTCAAACAAATGAATTTAATCGAATTCGTATTTATTTCAGTAGAAAATTAAATAATGTAATTTAAAAAAACTGGCCAACTTCGAGTCGGACTAGCGCACAAAGGGTCCCGTACCATTATATATTGTTTTTAGTATTTGTTGTTATAGGCTATAACAACTGTTGCCGCTATAGCTTATAGCGGCAACAGAAATACATAATCTGTGATTAGAATTGTTGATATGGGCAGGTACATGGTTAATATTGAAACGAAACGCACCCGTTTGACCCATTCTCTGTGACTCATGGCATTGGAACTTACTAAGTTAATACCATTTCCAATACTAGAGTATTAAATTGGTCGGTATGAATGCTCTAATGAGTTTAAACTGCAGCCAATCGCATAAAACATCTAATCGTCGGTCAATGATTAAGGTTCTACGTGGGAACAGACACCGGTAGCGACTAATCAACATTTTTCCGTCAATAATTGACTAACTATCAAAGAGTTAGCGCAACAAAAAACACTCGTACTCGTATACCTACGTATGACACAACGTACCTATGTATATTGAGCGGTATTTAAAATTTAATCGTTTGTTGTTTTTTGTTTTATATGTAATATTTTACGCCAAATGCCAAATAAATATTTTCTAGCTTTCTACTTCCATTTTTCTATATCCATTATCCAACCTATCTTCACATAGATTATATGTGATAACACTGATAACTATCCATCTATGGGCAAACTGGCCTGAAATAAATTAATTTATTATTATAATTATAAGTTATTTAAAGCTACGAGAGAAAACAATCAGCCTTCTAAGAGCAAGAGATGCAAATACTGCAGATATTTCTGTAGGGACACATCTATTTTACTGTCCACAAACTGACGAGGGCTACGGCTAGTTCCTGACTGCAAAACTAGCTAGTAGGTATATTATATTCACTGCCGTATTCGAACTTCAAGATAATCACAAGAGATGACACGTACTAGATCCATTCTAGATACGTTATAGTTTAGATTTCAACTAGTTATCTTTTGCAGCGCAATTCGAGCAACTAATGTCACTTTACGTTAGATAGAGTTAGATATCTATTAGATGTGAATTGGATCTCTAAGCCATATCTTGTGGAAATCGTTCAAGAGCATCTCCAGAATCGCGCAAATGTCAAATTTGACAGGTTAGATCTTAAACATATCGTTATAGTATCTTGGCGATGTCTAAAAGATATCTAACAGATGTATATTTCAAAATCCGAATCGGGCCCTCAGTTATTCTCATGGACGGCGGACGGTTGAAATGAAAGGTCGGTTTATGTAATAAAAAGTAACATCTTAATTAATAAATTAATCAAATCAATGATATGATTGATATGGTTCAAAGAATATCTTAGGTACTTACATAAAATCGGATATTTTCTTTCTTTCAAACAGTAGGTACACTTATTGTATTTGACAATAAATTAACCCTTCTGTATTTACAAAAAACATAATTTACGTAGTAAATAATGTTACATTTTACTCACAATATTGCAATACACTCCATAAATATTGTCAGGTGGGTGGTACAGTTGAGCCGGATATTTCTAAAACGATATAAGACACCACCAACTCGATACAACTAAAGTTGTATTTTAAACGATCGATTCAATTCCTTGATTAACTTTACCGGCGGGAAATATTTTAATGATCCAGTTCAGATTTATATCTCGATTACGCTTGGTATATTAGTACGGCTTGAGGCTACAAATTGTAGCAGTAGCGAACACGCGTATCGGTACACTTCAATATGTTTTAAATTTTTAACCAGTAAGTACCAATAAGTTATGGTTACAAATTGTTATGTTCTGGGAAATATTAGCTATAATTAACATTTTTCTCGTATTTCCGTCACATACATAAGTAATCACATTTTTATTTTTTATTGAACCTTGGTAAAATATAAAATAACATTTTTAACAAAATAGTTTATGTCATATCACCTTAAGACATATGGATAAAAACCTGGCAAGTGTTTCTAGTGTTTTTTAATTAAACTGCTACGAAGATGATTTACTAAACATATAAGTAATAAAGTTCCAACTAAGTAAGTTCAATGGTAAACATTATAAGCGTGCATTTCGACGTAAAACGATACAAAGATAACTATGAATAGGATCCCAATATCTTCACCAACTTTCGAATCAAGATCATTTCAGGACCACTCGAACCGCATCTATATCAACATGTATCTGTTCAACAACTGTTCGTTCCGGCAGGTAACAAGGCCTTCAAAATAATGCATTTCGTCTGTCAAAACACATCGTGTCATAATTTGGATCATAGAAATATGAGCCTACTGATAGTTGCCCGAACGTTTACTGTACTATTATTAGTTACGTGAGTCGAGTTGGAAGACAAACCAGTGTAAAATGACCTAGAGATCCATCACGAGAATGCATTAACGGGCAGCGAACTTATACTGGCTCTTAAGCTTTTGACTCGCTAAGCAATTGGAGTGTCTCCTCGATTCTCATCGCTTTTCATCCTCACTATAGCTACTAAGCGCTTGTCTATGAAAACCAGTACAAGTGAACTCTGATTACACCTAGTCGTAAAAGGTGTTACAGTTACTGTTATACTAGCTCGTGAGTTTAATACTGTGCCTGCTAAGAATATAGAACCAGATATGGATATCAAACGGGTAGCCATTACCCGTAATAAACTGCTCTGGTTTTATAATACACTTTCTATCGGAGCTTAATTAGCTGGTCGGTTGGGTAATAAATAACACAGTAATCGAACCGACTAACCGCTGGCTATCTGTCCTAACATGTAGCCTACGGGTTGGATAGGAATAACTGAAGACGCACATTGCGTAGACCAGTTAAATTACGCCCTTTGATTTATTTATTTTCCTATGCATATTTTATTCCATTTTCTTCCACAAATAGCGTAAGACAGCTATTATTTTTAATTATTTTAAATGTGATTTTAGCTTTAAATACTTGACCTATATGTATACAAGCACACATATATATATACACGTATTGGTTTATTTCGTAATTTCGTACGACCCCTTAATTTGCGTGTTGCATGATGCAAATAAGAACTCATTTTATTACATTCTATATCAAATTATTATCACTGGCAAGGCAATGTTGAATATTTTATATTAAATTCACCGCTTTATTAATTCTTGCATATGAATAGAATTCATATATGAAGCGAAATTGTGAAAGAATTTTCGTAAATAACTTTCATATGCGAAAGAATATTTAGAATACAATTTCAAACTCGTTACAAAAACTCTGTAATTTTTAGTGACGAGCCCTGTACGGATATGATGGTCGTTCTTGTCTACGTGACAGCGTGATAAAACGGTGTCCGTCACTTTCTTTCCCACGGTGTTAAACAGTGACAGTTATTTTATCACGTGGATAAAGATGGATAAAGCTATCCATAATAGGCTGGCTGATAACTATTAATAGAAATAGTTTGAAAATGCAGTAAAGAATAGTTTTAATTTTAAGTAAAAATAATACTAAATTATACTATACTGTATTTAATGCTTTGGTGTTTATTATGATGTTTTGCACTGTTTCTTTGAATTAACTGGCATTAGAGACTATTATTTTTGTGTTAAAATCAACACGTATCAACATTTTTTTAATAAAAATACTTAACTATTTGCATATGTATAAATTTCGATTCGGGTTTTTATAATTTGACAATACATTTTCTTCTTGTGATAATACTAGTAAATATCATTTTTATTGTAATTCAGAGCTAGCTAAGCAAACAAACCTCAGCTTAAAATACCCAGCCAACTTTAGTTAGTGTCAAGTGTACGGTTTGCAACGCGCTCTTACATATTCAATTGATACGGAGTCAAACAGATGAACGAAGTAATTCGCGGTAGGCCCTCTGCTGCTGACTGTACACATCCTTATATGTACCGCAGTAAACAGAGTGCGTATCGTAGATAATACAGTAATTATAAAGATGCATCTATCCTTGTCTTGGCCCGGTTTAATTAAAATAGCCATCAATTACGGGATCGGGTTAATTAACCCTATATTGGCTCGCGGGCTCGAGTGCCAACCAGAGAACGAGAAGGAAATGGTATGCATGTGACAAGAAAACTTTGTTGGCGTAAATGCCGCTTCTATTTATTGTGATACTCATGAAAGAACGTAAGAAACTTAAGTAAGTAAGGACTTAATTAACATCTTATAACTATCAAAGAAAGCAAGCGATTACCGCAAATTAACAATTTTTTGTGATACTTATGTGAAAATAATTAGATTGCCGAATCTACTACCTAATCTGTCTCTCATTTTGTACTAAAATGATAACCGGATTGGGCAGATTCGTTATTAGATTAGGATATCAAACTGTCACTTCAGTTCAGTATGTGGGATTAAAACAGAATTAAGTAACATGTTTAAAAATCATCAAACAAAACAATGCCACCTATAACGGCTACAACGTAAATATAAGTACTCAGGATTTAAGATAGCACTTCTGTAAACCATAAATAAAACCTCAAAACATGCAGCAACAACACGTAATGGAATTTCAACAATATATCATGTGACTGCATTGCGTCAAACGGGACAAACGTATCAGTTTGCCCAATCCTAAAATTTTAAACCTTCCCCCCTCAAGCTTAAGAGCTATGCTGTTTTTAGATTTTCTCAAATTGTATTTTGTCCTCACGTAGAAAAGAGCTACAGAATACACAATGTGGACAACTTGGCACACAAAAAGCCAACAAAAAATAACATTTATTGCCCGACACCAAACCAATACCTCTGGAGATTGCCTGTGCCTGGCCACTGTCTGCACTACACACAACAAATTCAAGTAGACAAACAGTTCCAGTTTCGAAACAAAGTTCTGTTCTAGTCATTTATTTGAAAGCAAATCGACCAAGTTAAATGTTCAGCAGTTTTGAAGTTATCCGTTAATGTACTACGCGCATCTTCAGTTAGTTCTGTAAACAAGTTACTACTATCAGATAACCCAGAGAGAACAAGAAATTTAATTAACTATTGGCTGACCTGTAACTCAAACACAATTTATGTTCCACTCGAGTACAATTCTCTCAATAATAAATCAGACACGTCACTCTTTGAATTCGAACGTCCGGAAACAAAAGAATGCTCGCAAACGGTGAAAAACGACTTATTGGTAATAAAGGCCACCTGCCGGGCGATCTCAGTGTTAAAATATATTACGAAGAGCTCCGCAGGAGCCTGTCTCATCGGCTTAACGTGAAGCTGCTTATGATGTATCTTTTACTGCCATCTCGTTTTGAAAAATGAACTCTCCTTCATTAAAGCAGTGCAGTTAACTTCGCCGCTTGGCATTATGCGCAGTTTAAACGAGTAATTGTTTAAGGGTGCAGTATTTTAAAATATTCGACATATGTATATGTACAGTCAGCATCAAAAGTTGCGAATGTGACTACGCATCAAAAGTAGCTATCACTCTTTAATAACAACACAAACAAAAAAAGATATGTATGTTACTTATCTATATGCTGAACAATTAGATTGGTTACAACACCTTTAAACGCGAACTGTAGAGATATCTCTATTTTGAACTTTTATATTTCATGTTTTAAAGTGGAATATTTCGCAAATTTAATATTATTAAATATCGAGACTCAGTAGACTTTGAACCTGCTGACTTGTTATTTTGCATCGCTGCGCTGCGAGCGCGGGCGATCTAAGGTCCAGACATTGAGAATCCTAGTCACCTTAAGGCATCGCAGCTTGCTGTTTAACATCTCCAATTCATATTGTTCGCATTTAAACGAGAATTGTTTTAAATGTAAAGCGCACGGTTTAGTGGTCATAAAAGTGCGCACCGATGACGAGGCACGTAGAACATAACCCATGTTTTACGTGCCAGTGCGCATATGCTCAATGAGCTGGTCGCGTCTGATTGGGTGCGCGAGCGCGGGGTAGTCGAATTCTCAGGACAACCAACGGAATGTGATATTTAAAACCTTCGCGTTTTGAACACATATTAACTCACATTTATAGACGGGTCTAACGCGAAACTTATTCAATTACCTTTATATACCGACGTTTCGACACAGCCAACGTAATGTGACCGTACGTTGGAAGGTCTTCGCCTTCATGGAGATGGGGTGGTGGTTGGTCGCTATCCCGTTTTCACGCAAAATGGGCACAATAGGGATGATGACACATGTTGAATTTTATAAGAAAATCTAGTAAAATAGATAGCAAATGAGCAATTTGTCACAATAATGTGGATATTAAAATTATACATATATGGAAATTATACAAAAATACATGACCTGAAAGTTTCAAAATTTAAGTTTCCAAAAAGTAAATAAGTAAGGGTACCATTCGATTCCTTACATTTTATAAAAAAAAAGATTGTATAGCAACTATATACATAAACGCAATATTTCACTGACAAACATGCAAATTTCTTGTTTTGTCCATATTTCAAGATGGGCTCTCAGTGACCTTCACATATGAATTTGTTAGGAGCGTTTCGCGAGTGAAGTATCGTCTGTCAGACTTTGTATTGCTTTTAATGCAGTGGGTCCCATATAGACATTTGATCCCAAAAACAAACCTGATCGATTTATACCATTAATGAAAATTTGTCATGTAGCCTATGTCGACTGCAAAAAATTCCCAGAAAAACTACCCAGGTGTAAGTGTAAGCTGCTTACATGAGCGTTAGAAGGTCTGCCATCTTGTGGCCTAAATCGGTACTAATAACTTGACAATTAAAACTTTTCAAATCTTATACTACCTACATGTATAACCTCTATTATGGACCACCGCACCGTGGTTTTGGGTCTGTTACAGGGAGCGCTCTTGTACTGGTTTACTCGAACGATTAACTAACCTGAGATTGACTTGTAGGAATGGTACCATGAAGCACATGTTATCAATTTACGACATGGTGTATTACGAGTACATCTTTGCAAATTTCCAACTGATACCTTAATATTAATCACCTTTACTTGGCTATAATTCACATTATATTTATTTACATATTTAAATTATTTTTTCAGACAAGTACAGTCAAGTGGCTATACGGCCACTATAGTAGTAGATACATAAGGCCTCGTTGCTGCATAATAAAGGTGCATCCACACTGCCGGTTAACTTTTGCGGCGCAACGTTAAACAGTACTGTGCAACAGTAAGTAAGGTAAGTTACCTAATATTACCTACTTTTTTGCAGTGGTGCTCAAGGTGGTTCCACTGCGGTGTGGATGGGATGCACTTTAAGATCAAAATTCATAGGACATATATTATATACCTATATCTATATCTACGGAACAGAGAAGAATTAGGATCGGAGGTTTTTTCAGGCCGGTAATTCTATTGAAAGGGATATCCCCACCCCACACCACACCGACATTTAAAATATATACATATTATTTTGGTATTAATCTTTCTCTTGGTGTAGAAACACAGATTATAATTTTAAATTTTCAATTGTTACAGGCGTTCTTGCCTATTTTTACTAAATTGCTAGATGTAACAATTGAGAATTATACTTAGGGCATACTGAAAATTCCTGGACTGGCCACTTAGAAAAAACAAGTCGTCTCATACTTATATCAGAATCCAGAAACTTTCAGTATGGCCCACGTAAGATGTTAATTAAGTTTAGTAGTAGTAGTAGATATAGGTACTTCCAATACTTCCCATGCTCGAACTTTAATAAAAGTCTGATGATAGAGAAATTACTATAAATTTGTCTATCAAAGTACAATATCAAAATTGGCTAAATTTGGCTCATCACCTTTTAGAAATATATGCGCTAAGTTAGATTAATAGGAGTTTAAGCACTGCTTCAATTTCAACAATTTGCAAATCCTCGCAACCCCGAACTGGCAATTTCGAACAAGTTCACGCGACAGCGGTTAGTCCAATTGTCCAGTAGTTTAGTTCGTGCCAGAGACAAGTAAGTAAGAACAACCGTCAACTAATAATAAGTACTGTGCGATCAGTAGCACAGGATTTCTTCCTGAAATCTGGGTATTTTCTTTAATTTGAAGTATTAATACCACAGAACATATTAAAGAGTTAGAATGGCTATCGCGCGCAGTTAGTATCGGAACCGGTGTCGCCGCTCGTTCCTCTCCACATTTACTAACACTCGCGCAACGGTAGTAAAAACTTGTGTGCGTGGTGAATGGATAGGCCTATTAGGCCTCCTTTAGACAGATTTGATGTCTGGCTTCTTAATCTGAAGGTTATTGTGGCGCAAAAGGCATGTTTACTTCGTTTTTCGGTCAGCGCGGACGAGTAGCATGCGAGCGTTTGCTCAAAACCGGCGGCGACACGTACCCTGCTCGCATCGCCATTCTAACTTGTTCTAAGATTAATACCCACAACACAATTCGTCAAGAAATTCTAATTTCTTATTTTACTTTATGAACAGATTTTGATATGACTTTGACGATCGTCTTAATGATTGGCGCGCATTTCATGCAACAATCCGCGTCAGCGATCTTTATTAAGGTCGTATCAAAATAAGATGAATACCGCAACAAGTTGTTAAAGTTGAATCAGGCTCAAGGACGACGAAAGTATTATCGTATTATCGTATCTTTAATTTTTAGTGGTCGGAGGTACAATTGTACGGTAGTTTAGTCTGTACGTAATAACGTGCCTTGTTTGCTCGCGGTGTTTTACGAGCTGAAGCCGCAGGGCTGCATTTTGAGAGTTGCGATGTATGACATTTTCTCGTTTGCATATTGTTAAATAAGTTATTTGAATATTATTCATTAATGAGCGGTGGTTGGAGGGATTTAAGTGTAGTATAATTACATATCAAATTATGATAGGATGAAACATCGCCCCCAAAGTATCTGCCACTCTGGAGTACTCTTCCAAATAGAGACATATGCCTACAGTTCGCGTTAAAATTATTTGTCACACTACTTATAATTGTTCTACAGAATGGTTGATATTTTTAAGAAGTAGTCATCATCCATTACTATTTATGCTGACTGTACAATGTCTTTGACACAACAAATTCTTTTCTCTTATCGGCTTATAAAGTAAACCAGTATTGCAATAAAGTAAGGATGATGGTTTTATACCGGAAAATGCTCTTCCAGGCCAGCAATTTCACGCCCATAAATATTATGAGTTTAATAGAAAACGTCGCGGCCTCATAAAGTGTACCGACTCCACCAATAAGCGTATGTCATCATCTCTACACGCAGCTTATATTTCAATGAATAATTTCATAAATTATTAAGTTAAATGTTTGTTTTGCTTCTTCAAATTGTATTACACTTATCGCATAAAATGTGAAAAAATACTATACCATTTTATACTTCGTCTTCTTACATTAAAGTCGAAAACGGATAATATATTGTAATTGTCTCCATAGGGCGGTAATGTATAAGCAGTTTAATCGTTTTTACATTACTTTGGAGACTTTTATGCCACTATTTGCGTTGAGTAGCTTTCGTAAATGGTTGAATGAGATATCAAGTTAAATACTTGCAGTAAAATCCAACTGTTAATGTTGGTGAAGTAAGCCGCTTTTATTTAATAGTTTCGAGTCTTTCGTTTACTATGAATAAGTCGAAACTTTAAAATATATATTACCATAATTTAGGTGAACAGAATGTATAAATAGCTACAGATAACTTTAAAAAAGATATTTTAAACGGATGTTCGAAACATATTCATTTTCTTCCTTTTAGTGTAATTCTCATTATAAAAAATCGATTCTAGTTAGAAAGAATGTACACTCTAGCTTCAATGTTTTACAATGGTAGGTAGTTTGCTGACATGAGCTAACTAACACAAACACAAAAGCAAGTCGACAAATAAGAAATGAAACGATTAACAAATTATTTAGTCTATTACGTAACCTCCATAAAAATTATTAAGCGGACAGGCCAAATTGATGGTCGTTTAATTCATCACACTACATACCAAGTGTCATAGGCGTTTTAAAAGTTGTTTCCTTGGCCTGAGGCAGCAATTAAAACCAAAGCTTACCTTAGACATTTTAAAAGTATAACGAAACATTATCGCCTAAGGCGCCAGTGCAGTCAAGTACCGTGGTTTTATTGTTATTAATATGTCTTTACATATTAATAACAATAAAACCACGGTAACATTTAAACATTTTCCGTCTTACCTACAAAATGAGCACATACTCGTATATAAATATAAACGAACTATAGTATTCCGGGTTATATCGATAATGACTCTTTGGACGCAAGATATAAGGATGATCGACGCTGGTGTGGAGTTTATAACTTCTGATGACTTGGACTACCACCGAAGATCGGGCAAGGACCTACGATCATCACCACTTTGTGAAGAGGTAGGGTACCGACTGAGAAAAATAAATTATACCTACGTATATAATAGTTACTTATAGTTATTTTACATACTATTTTTTTTAGGAATTCTTTTTGAAACATTTTGTTATGCCTCACGTACGCCGTACGGCTTTACGCTACATTTAGATTATTTTTTCTTTGTTGAATTGGTAAATCTCCAAACCGATTTGATCCCTACTCATCTGAACCAACCCATGGGAAAAGAAAACTTGGCGCGTACTCGTAGCATAAACATCTGCTAATGGATCTAATTGCTCCCTTATCTGATCTGATACGTCGACTACAAACGAGAAAGTGGAAGCAACAACGTTTCAACTGTTATTACCTATCCGAGAGCTTTCACCGCTGGTACAGGCGACTGGTTCGCATTGCCGATCTGATACGTCCAGCAATTTATAGTTTGTTGTACTGACAGATTGACCGCTTATCGATCAATATATTGGCGGGGGGTGGGCGCTACGACTTACGACACTATTAGAAACCGCCTGGTATCGTATGATATACGGTACGATATTATATATTCTACGTGAACAAAGTCGCCGGTAAAATCTAATATATTAGTAATGGTATATGTTTGGTAAGTAACCTCAGAAACTAGTCAATGTAACTTATCGTTTCTTTATCTTTCCCCAGTGTATCTAAGAAGCTGCTAGGCAAACCTTATGTGTTATGGAACAAGGCTCAAATTTGTATACATTTAATGGTTTGTAAACTTGACCGTAGGTAAGTACCGCTAGTTGCAATAGCCCAGCTATCGAGATGCAAGTAGATCTAGGAGAGTTGTGGTTGTCATTAGCGCTCCACCGGGACCGCAGTTGTGGGCACGCGACGTCGATATCCTCCTTTGAAAGCAATACATTTCTGGGGGGTCATTACCATTTTAGACTATACAGGGTGCTTCCTGTAACAGGAGCAATAAATTAAACTGTATGCTGTACTACTCAAACTGACCAACATTTGTTAAGCAACTTTTGAAAATAACTCATGTTTTGATTTTTATTACACTTTAAAGTTTATTCTAAGACGTAATGTATTGCAAATTTTGTTATGTTTAAAGCGTGACAAGCAACGTCAAACACACTGATGTCAGCGTACATTGAAGGCAATATTTATTTTGTATGAAAAAGAGGAAGTCTAAAGGATTCATAATTTTTAAAAGTTGCTGAACAAATGTTGATCAGTTTGAGGAGTACAGCCTTTAGTTTAATTTATTGCTCCTGTTACAGGAAGCACCCTGTATATTGTATCCACGGTTGCGGAATGTTATGTGTACCTAAAAGTTGTTTTGTAATAGAGGAGACAGCTCTTCGAGGTTGTTTGACATAAAATTACGGTGAGTTTTAGAAGGGAACTTGAAAACCAAAAGGATTGTTTTACAAGTATAAAGTGATATCCAGTAATACATTAAATAAGTTAAATGACACTACCAAGCGGGGACTTTCGCTCTCGAGATCTTTTTTACTATTTTTTTCGAGTATTCAGCTCACCAGCGCGTCAGCGATTCACATCAAATGACTGAAGTCAGGGTGCATCTTTTAAGAGAAACTTTCGGATATTTAACTTTCTATACAGTAAATATAAGGCTCAATGTGCCTCGCGACCGTGACTCTCCGCGGTCACAGGCACTGTCATTTAAATATGCGACGTAATTATTATATATAAGGTTCAACTTTGATTGCCTCAAGAAAATACATCCCGACTCCAGCCCGGTTGATCTGCATCGTACATAATAGAAATACATGGCTTAGACAGACGACACTGACGTCGCGTGCGCAATGCAGTTCCCTGTGGAATCGCTAATGATGGCTACAACTCTCGCGGATCTAGTTGCTCTACAATCTTGATAGCTGGACTCTTGCCTTTGCTTACGAAATGCGGCGCTTCAGTCAAACCAGAGGGGCTACCGCGAAAACCTAAATTCGCAAATTGCGGGGATCTTTCTCTTTTACTCCATTGCAGGCGTAATTGGAGTGCATGACAGCGAAAAATGACCGTAATTTGCTAAATACGATTTTCGCGGTTATAGCCCAGTACGGATATGATGGTCGTTCTTGTCTACGTGACAGCGTGATAAAACGGTGTCCGTCACTTTCTTTCCCACGGTGTTAAACAGTGACAGTTATTTTATCACGTGGATAAAGATGGATAAAGCTATCCATAATAGGCTGGCAGGATGCACATGCTACGCTGAATTTATTAGACTTTTAGGGTTAGAATTTAGGTAATTAAAGAAGCAGTAGTCTTCAACCTGTTATTAGATATGTAGTACCTATGTGAAAGGATATTAACAATTTTGATCACATTCACTTTCACAAATGGCACCCGTTTAAGTATAACAGATTTAACAACATGTAATCCTGCCACAAAGTTGCCTGTAATAACAATTATTATTTATACAGCCCAGTAAAAAGCTACCTCTATAGCACAATAAAGGGGCTCATTCACATAAACTCGCAAATAAATGCAGGTGCGGTTGTAAAACTTTACCATGTTAACATGAAAAACCTAACTATCCTGAACCGGGATAGATTATACGTCGTTTTGAATCAGGATAGCGATGCGAGCATGCGGTCGTCACATTCTGCGGTTAGTGCATTCGCGATACGGACCGCAAAGCAGTGGCTGAAGTGTACTCTGCTGAACTCTGCCTTTGAGCTTTGTACGCGAATGTATGTAGATACAGTCGTTACAGTCGAAATCAATGATATAATGAATTTATATAATGGATAAAGCATTTATTTGTGGAACTAAATAGAAGAAGAAGAAAATAAATTTATTCAGGACGCTTACAATAAATCTATTATTACACGTTTTTTAATATAAAGCATGAACTTCACTAATTCGGCTATAAAAGATAGATACTATGGAAATCAAAAAACTTTCGTTATGGCAAGTAATAAAATATGTTGACTCGTCATACCTTTTCAGTATTTTACTAATGATATGATGCTAATATATTTATATTGGTTTTGTAATTTACTAATATAATTACAACAACAACAGCAGGGTAGCTACAAATTTAAATATTTACCATTCAATTTTGAAATACGCGTAACAATTTCATAGTACAATTTAACGATGCACCGTTGCATTTACATCGGTGGCGTACAACCGATCGCTAACTGTTAATACGTCAATAAATGTCGAGTTTCATCGACCGATTGATTTCATTTGCCTCGCAATTGATGACTGGCTGCCATTCGTCATTGGAATCATCAAATTACAGTTTCAAGCTGTTCAGCTTTACACAAAATATGTGTGCACATATTTTGTAACGCCCAGGAGCTCGATTCTGTTTTAAATTTTTTATTCGGAAAATGTTATGGTTTTATCTGTCAGCTATCAACACCAACAGTAACAGAATTGGTCTCTAGAGGTGCGTATTCACACACGCGCACGCTTTGCTTGTAATGAGTTGTAACGCATATCTATGCGGTACAACCAGTGCGTAATGTCATATGTAGGTAAATGTTATGAGCTGCCTCTAAAGCTGTTTTAATGGGATTATTTATAGCGTGATGAAAATGTAGCATTGAATGGAACTTGACGAAGTTAAAACTCATTTAGACGGTGCGAGAACTCGCATGCGAGTTTCATTATATTGCGGTATTTACTTAGTCGGCTGAATTAGATGTAAGTAACTTCAATAGTTAGCAATGTAACTAAAATCGCATACGTATTCGCGCACCGTCTAAATGAGCCTTTATGCTAGTTGATTTTTAATTTCCCCGTATTATTCACCTTGCCAGAATGTTAATGAACCTATTATTTCTAAATAAACTAGTAGAATCGGACCAAGTTAACTTTGCATGCCATGTGGCAATGTCATCATTAATGTCAAATTTCTATGAAAATATGACGTTTATAGTGAAATTGAGTTAAAGGTACCTCCCATTCTGGAAATGTTTATGAATGGGAGTTACAAGTAACTCTCATTCATAAACATTTCCAGTAAATTCAAACTTTACGCAAATTAATAAAATCGTGTAATGTAACCCTTCAATTTATCTAATACAGTGTACAGTGTAATACAGTAAGAACATAACAAATTGCACTCATCTTTCACCGAGGTCATTAGTCCCACTGACCATTATAATGTAAACCTTTTCATTGCTTGCTTTAAATATGCGTGGTTGCATATGAAAAGGTCATGTTAGGGTGGTCGGTCTGTCACAACGGAGTAAAAATACAAAATGTCCCGACTGACGTCCTGTAGCCTCGGATTACGAAGTAATGATGTGAAATGTACAGGTCAAAGACAAAGCACGATGTGTATTATGTATATATATTCTGCGTAATATAAAACGTAAACCAGCGGGCTCAGCACGGTTCCATTTTTATCGACTATCACTATGCCCGTCACTTTCGCACTTGCATACTTGTTAGAACGTGATAGGCATGGTGACAAACGATAAAAATGCGACCGTGCTACTAGGGCAGCGATAAAATGAGGAGCTACCCATGTCCCATTAGTGCACTTATGCCTAAATACATATGTTTATCAATTTTTATGTTTACAGGTTGATCATAATATTAATTATAAATTAACAATTTTTTCCCAAAATAGAGCTTTCACCGGAGTGCCAAGAAGTTACTTTAAGAATTTAAATAATATATTTTGACCTACCTACATTATATCAACGTTATGTATACCTTAGGGACGTATTTTGAAGCACTCAAATATAATTAAATTATAAAAAAAAATACCTAAATAACAATACTTCTCAATATTTTAGTCTCTCATTATTATGGTATATTTTGTAATAACATCATTAAATCCAACTTAAATAACTATACTTCTTAATTAACAAATTTGATATTTAGCACACTCCAACAAGGAAATTTCTAAACGTATGTTCAAAAATGTTATGTTATATTTATTGTGTGCGCGAAATGTCATGCAAATCATATTTTTGCCACATCGATTACAACCATTGTTTCTAGTGCCACCACTATGCACTTCGCACATATAGCCATACAAAGATGTCTTGAACGTATAGCACAAATTCCCCAAGCATCATTTTCGCTACCGTTAAACATTTAGCGTCAACATTTTTCATAAAAGAGAAATCTTTTTCGCTTAATCATTTTTATCGTGCACCGAGTTGCTAGAACTTTTGGAGTATTCTTTTGATATTGAGAAAGGAAAATGGTGGAGCTAGTTCGCGTTAATTATCTTTCGTGTGAAAGGTTTCATTGAGCTTAGAGCTGTCTAGACCTAAGCCCTACTTCGCAAGATTACGACTGAGAGATTGAAAAATAATAGGTACGTACACGTTCATTTTCTAAATATGATTTTGTACTTATTTAATTTTTTTAAAGAAAATAAGAATATTACTCCTACAAACATTTTAACTATTTACCTACCCATATAATCCTGAGTCTAGGGTCTAGTGCTGAGATAGCGATACTTTTATCCAGTAGAGTAAACGTTCAGATAAACATGATGATGAATGAAATTCATCATCATACTTAAGTAAAAAAATCCTAAAGTAACTGGGCATATTTAACATGAAGCGGAGGTATTGTCTGGAAACGAATTCAATATACGATCGAAGTTACTGGCATAATTTAGTAAGTACTTACCTAATAGAAATATGAAAGGCTATTTGTAAACTTATCGTATAGGTATTAACGAATAACTAAAGTTACTTAAGTATACACAGTTGGAAGCATAAAAGTTACGTTTAAAAGACATAACGGGTTAGGTACCTAAATAGCTGCTCTAGGACCGCTGCCTGCGAACAAATGAAGCAGTTATCTCAAGCCATTATAACGAGAAGTGAGCGACCGAGGCAGGGTAAACTATCGGAATTTACCCGAGTTACGCCGGGGAAAACTCGAATACAAGTTTTTGACAAAATTGGATCAATACGGAGTTTTTATACGAGTATACGATACTTAAGCACCTTATCAAGGCGACAAATGCGAGATAGCGACGTGACGCGAACGCGATTAAGAAAGCGATCACCTTGACATTTTTCTATTTGGCCCTATAGTTGATTGGTAGAGAATGCCACGAGGCATTAAGTCCGCCCTTCGTAGTTTTTTTATATGCCGTTGTCACATAGTTTTGTTGCTAGTATCAATTAAGTAATGTTTCACGTCCCTCTCCAATAATAAATACGCGTATATTGTATAAGGATAATGAGGATACATTTCGCTACATGCTGAAATACTCGTAATATTCTTGCCTTCGGATATAGACTTTCAACACTCATGACTCATGAGACTTTTGCTCATGTAGAAACAGTCAATTCTGTTTGCTAGAAATGTGACCTAATAAATAAAACTACTAAAACTAAACTACTGAAGCTAAATCTACGGAACTAGTTAATCCCATCCGTGAGACGTGCCTTGCCTGCCTCTTGTGGAGCATCAGTCTCTGCAAATCCCGACATCGTTTATTTGAAGATGCACGGGGATTAGCGTATGTGGCATATAAATATAACTTCAAAATTATATTTTAAATGATATGTCGCGTTTTAGTCTAAAAATGAATGGTTCTTTTGTTAGTTTCAGAAAAAGCGCCCGGCGCGGCGGCGCTATCTACGGCGCTTCTATTCGTAACGCATGCACATCAGACTAAGTAATTAACTGGATACTGGAAAAACTTAGTTCACAAACATGCAGTAAGTAATTATTTTTAATCTAATACCTAAAAAACTGGAGTGAACTAATAACAAGCAATAGGCATGGTAAAAGCTAAACGGAAAAATTATCTTTTCGCCACACTTCTCAGTGTAAATAGTTGGTTTAAGCAAAGAGAATTTGAAATAGAGGGCGATTGTCAAAGTAAATTATGTAGTCACGGTAAATTTACTGCCATCTTTCGACAGATGTTTAAAACTTTTAGAACCCCATTTGACATTGATCCTTATTCTTTCACTGAAATGTGTTTTTGTTAAATATCAAAAAGTGTCGACATCTACTCGAGACTAGGCCGAAGGTATGATGGTTCCATCTTTTCTTTTCTAGCGATGGCGCCATACCTTTGGCCTAGTAGCCGTAAAGTCACAGTGACTACAAATATACTATGACAATAACTCTCTATACACTCTATTGTCTTTGGTTTTAGTGATTCGACTCGTACGAGTACCATAGAGCTGAATTAACATGCGAACACTGTTGGTGGAAACAATGCATGTTTGATTTGTAGAGAGCAGATGATAATGCGACCAAAGTTGTTCCTTTAGACTGTATTTGGCTTTGTTGGTTGTAGTTGTAGCATGTAGCTAGTCGTTTTAAAACTCCTTCATTTTATTGTACTTAACTTATTTTATTGAAACGCGCAATTTTTCGGATGCCAAAAAACCGCTACTGGTAAAAAAATATTTAGAATTAAGAAATAAATAAAATAAATTGAATATAAATTTTGTAAATGGACTAAAAACTCTCCGTGGTTGGGGTTCGAGTTTTCCCTTGCAAATATATTGTATATTCCGTGAAATTTTTATTAGTTATCGCATTCGCCTATGTAAAAATATCTAACAATTAAATACAAAAACTACAATTTTACGTTAGCCCGCTAGCGCTCTCAATTTCATCTTTATTTTCGTTTTTCCTCCTCTTCCACATTAAGCCCAAGTAAAGGAATCTCGAATAGTAACGAGAATAAAAAATAGCAGCTAGCTCAAAGCAGATGGTCTACAATATAAGTAGAGCGAGCGGGCAGCGACTGAGCCGCGTAGATAATACGTTTGCGCCTGTCTTCATATCACGAGATTGCAGGCTCGGCACCGCGGGCCCAGGGCAGCCTTGCACAGACTTTAGACATCAGACTAGACACATCCGAAACAAATGTAGGGTGGCCGACTGTAGATAATCGTCTGTCTTCATAACATTAAATCCCAGGCTAGACTTTAGACACAGACTGGACATTTCTAACACGATAAACGCAACATAGTGTGTGCGAAAGTGAATAATACGGCTGTGCTTGTCTACATAATACAACAATTCAGGCTCGGCCGCGACACCTCTAGCCTCGAAAAACCCTCGTTTCTAAAAGATCTCCCTCTTACTTATACCTTTAAATTTCCCATACATAACCATTATTCTTGCTCACCCTGAAGTTATATGGTTCGTCGGTTTAGAACCTTTCAAACAAGGGTTGAGTGTACCTACACCGACTGAGTTTTTAAATTAAATTAAATTAAATAAGCCTTTAATCCATATAAGAGACACTTGTAAATACAGATTTAGATATTTGGTTTGTGAGATATACATTGATTAAATTATAGGATGTCTCTTAGTGTGGTGTGCCTGTCGGCATAGGCCTCTTCCAACTCTTTCCAGTGCTGTCTGTCCAGGGCTACTCTGGTCCAGTTGGGTCCTAGAGTAAGTTGGATGTCATCTTCCCATCTGGTTATTTGTTTGGCTTTGCTTACAGCCTAGTGACTGACTGAGTTTAGTAAATGTAAAATTCATGCCTAAATTAATCCATTGGGTGAAAACTGTATTTTTATTTTACGATTACCCATTTGTTATTTTTGAGTGATCTACACACAGCCCATTCTCGATTCATCCATCAGCCACAAAAGGCCGGTATATCAAGCCGTTTGATTGTACCCGTTATGTAGGCATTCATAAAACGCTTGACACTTTTATATCCAGTACGTCCACTCTGTTAGGCTTAGTACAATTAGAAATGTAGTGTTAACAGATCACTTTACTTTTAACTTATTATTAACAATAGATACTTAACATAAATAACAGTTTTGTATAATTTGAAGCACCACCCAAAGTGTGAGAAACTTATGTTTATATGTGCAGAGCCCATAAAATGTTTTATTATTTATCTGTAAAACTATTTAGCAGAACACAATAGTAGCCTGAGACAACGGACAAGGAACATACAAAACTATAAGGTTTCTGTATTTACTACTTTGGTTATATCTAGAACCCTAAATCCTTTCCCTATTATGCGTAGCAAGTAAACACCCTCCTGTACATCTATATCTCATTTTGCAAATATAACTATGGTCGCGTCTCTTTCTCTAAACCTGAAATCCACAACACGTAACACACAATGACGTAAACAAAGAAGGTAAATTTACTTGTTTATGAGTAACACTCCGATATCAAGTGCACCTTCTACATCGCTTTCCTTATTCATCTTACGCAGATGCTCTAATTCTACCCCGTCATTCACTCGAAGCGTAATAATGAACGCCTTTGGGAGTCTAGTGTTGTGTAGTTAAATTCAGAATGAAATTAGTTTAATCTCGGCTGTTTCGCTATGCCGTACTGTTGAGCAGAACAGAATTACCAGTTTAGGATCTAAGCTTAGAGCTGTGTATGTCTTAGACACAGACGTTCTACGTTTATCTTCAAAATAGTTTCTGGTTGACGGAGCAAGTTCTTGAGCAAGAAATGTATGATTAGCCTTAATCACTGCTTGTTTACTGCCAGCGAGAACTTTTTCTAGGCCGAAATGTTTGCACGCAAAAATAAACATTGCTACTCCCTTCTCGTTTATTGTCAGTATTGGGACATCTGACTTAATTTTGTGCTCTCCGAGGTATTCGACTAACCTGTTCGCAATAAGCAATCTAAATACAGGGTTTAGTCATTAATTAAGTATCGGATAACCATCAATGGACACTCCGCAACGTCGAGCGTCATCAAGTTTTTAATTCAGCGCGAAATTAAAAAATATCAACCTGTTTATCGAAGCTCACATCTCCCTTCGCATATCCTTGAAAATGTATCCTAATAACCAAGTTATAAGGTTGTATTTTAAGTATTCAAGGTAGTACCATACGAGGAAGGACATATGTAGACATGTTACAGTAATTATGAAATGATTACTCCTGTAGCACAAGCACTCCGCTGATGAAATCCGTCTGAAATCTAGTAAAATATATTACGTTAGCTGCAGTGCGGTGCAGAGAATGCATTAGAAATTTTAAAATTATAGCTCCTGACATGGTGGCCAATTTAATAATAATAATCATAATCATTTATTTGTTGCAACCTTTAAACCATGTATTATGGGAGTTGTCAATTTTCATTATGCTATTTAAATTCACTAACTGTTTCAGTTAAGTGGATGTGTTTAATTTTCATAAAGGGTAAAAGTGGGAAAGTAAGTTGTTGGTTTACCATAATTAATATTGATCAGTAACTAAAATCGGACATTAAATAATTTAAAGGCATTTTATTTATAAGCCGCTTTGCTACCTATGCCTACTTAATTTCGCTACCGATACGCTAAATCAATGAAGATTTTGCATATATATACACATACAAAGGGACCGCAAAAAACGGAAATCGAAATTTAGTTTTTCGTGGTAGCCCTAAGGTCAATAGCATACAAAAAAGAAGCATTCAACCAGCAATATTTACATAGCAATGAAAAAATCCATTTAAAAATCCTAAATCCAATACAGCATCGAACAGTCCACGCCCGTCTGACGTAACAGGGTAAACAAAATAACAGTCCCATTTACCCGAAGGGCAGCTTCCTGTGGGAGAGATCCCTCTACTCCTGCAGCACTATACAATGTCGTAAATACAATTAAAAAATATTCAGATGTGAACCATGTTATATTAGAACAAGGTTCAAAATAGAATAAGTTTTCAAATGTAGATACGACAGATGGGAGAGCTCCACCCGGCACGCGAGCATTGTGACGTCACAATGGTACATTTTGTTTTGCTCGCCCGCCCTCGTGCCTTTCCATTGTACGGGGGGAAGTCAGGGGTGCAATTCTCACGGCTATTTATATCAATTGTTGTTGTCATTGAGGATAGTTTATTGCAATTGGAATGGGTTTTTGATATAAAGCTGTTACAAAATGCCTCAAGGGCCTGTTTTAGATTTAAGCTAGTTTTTAATTTCTTTTAGTAATACCACTGTATATATCTTGTTTGTAAATAAATGATTATCTCAAGCTGTTTTGATTTGAAAGGTTTTACAATTTGTGTTTAAGAGCCCCTAGGTCTTTTTCTATCAGACATGTTACATTAATATACGTATTGTTCTACATACTTGCTTTAGATTTTAGCTGATACCTACTACCTAAGATTTTATCTCTTTTCATTATATTTAGTTTATGTAAATCCATTGCATATACTAGCGGGTATGAAGAACATGATGATCATAAATATCAGCCACCACTCCTCAACCATCAACGTCGCCTTTCATCCGTTTTCTGAGATCTTGACCAGATTTGTCGTTGTGTTGATTACACTGCGTCGTTCACCTAATGCGGTCGCCGAATTCATTTTAAACTACTTAGGCCAACAAACGTCGTCTTCACATTAGTCTGTCCGCCTACTACGGCGACCGCATGACTCTTGAATGGATTCGTTCAACGAACGTCGTCTTTACACTAGTCTGTCCGCCTAATGCGGTGGCCGAAAAAGCATGCACGTCTGACGTTTGTTATTTGTGACAACTTCAAATATAAGTGGCCAATGCCAACGATATAATGAGTACATTTGCATAGAGGTTTTACTTTATCAAATGATCTGCGGTCGCCGCTGTCGGTGACCTAATAAGGCGGACAGATGTCGTATTTACACTGCTTCGGTCACCTTATAAGCGTTGGCAGCTGTCGATCGCCGAATGCGATCGACTAACGTGTTCTTTACAATTTTGCGGTCGCCGCGTGCAGCATGCGGCGAACGACGAAGTGTAATTGCCGCTTTAGCTTATACATAAGTATCTACTATATTTATGTCCATTAAAATAATGCACATACGAGAACGTAGGTAAAACTGAAATATTTATTACAAGTGCATCACAGTAGGTACACCTGGTTTGATTAATCAAACATTTCAACACCGCCGCGCCAATTTCGACGGAACGAAATTCACAAAAATATTGATACCAACTCCATTACCAATAGCGAATGTACAGTCAGGTACAAACGTTTTATTTTTCTGAAAACAGAGTCGAGTCTGAAATCATTTCTTCGTGGTCTTTTATGATAGGTAGGTTTCTAACCTTTTGTGATTCGAACCTTTCTCGGGAAAATAATATTTAAGTAACCCATGCCAATTTTGAAGTGATAAAAAAATATTTATGGGTTGCGTTTGTTGGTAAAGCTTTCCACGTACGCCTCACTGCTTAAGTAAGGCGTGTTTTCGACACGTTGTAGCTGAGTATTCTTCTGCATATTTATTCTGCAGCGAACTGTATCTGCATTGGTATCGTCCCAGCCCATCACAAATACCGTGTCTGTTCAATTAATTAAATCCGTAATAACGATCGGATTTTTCGAATAACAGTCGATTTTTTGCCATGAGTATACGAATATTTAAACACGTCGTGGTGTCTAAAAGTTGTGTTCATATTGAATTACTTGAAAATAAATGTTTTTGTCATCATATCAGACGTTAAGACGACTCGCTACTGGCTATTGGCCTCCCTTAAAGATCTTCATAATGACCAGACGCCTCATGCAAACGGTTCCCTGCGATCTTAATCGGACAAAATTTTACTCGGTACAAAATAACCGAGCAAAAAAGCGACTTAAGACGCAAAATTGTTGTCTCTTTCAAATTGTATCTATTATCTCTGACTCACGATTCTTGACTGTTATAACAGAACGAGCGTTCTCAAATAGCTCTATATGGTGGCAATGACTGTAGAATATATCAATCGTTCAGATTACTGTATGATCTGTGAAATGATACCTACCCGTCAGAAATATGGTCGCGATTGGAACCAGTCCGTTTAATTAAATTCCGAATAACGATCGGAGTGTTCGCAAACTGCGGATATTAAAGCACCATCGGTTGCAATTTCGCTTTGGCGATTTTGAAGTGCGAGATTTTGATTCCGACAGCGGGCGATAGCGAGCCGTTGTAACGCAATTTTGACGTGACTATGCATACATTTTTTATATACCTATAATGTCTCCCATGTCCACACATTTTTTTTAAACTCTAATACAGATAACTGGATAACTGTCGTCGTCAGAGCATCATTGTATGATACCTACCGATAATAAAGACTAGATAATTTAAAATCAAGCACTTACTTTATTTAATAAAGTACTTACTTAACAATCGGTATGTCCACGAATGTAGGCAATTTTACGTGCGATTTGGTATTCGGTAAATTTCCATACATATGTATTTGTAGGCCGAAGACTTTTTTTTTATTATTTAGAAACTTACTTATTTTGGAATTTTGGATAACGTTATAAATAATGACACGATATCCTAGAAAATACTGCTTAAGTTACCTTATACTTCATGCTGAAACAATGCTTGTGTGCCAATTTCAACTCATCAAATTCGAAGTAACTTAAAATTTGTGTGAAAACTTCCAATGCAAATTCATCACTTCTTCGTTCTTCGGGCAACTTCCGCAATCATTTCGCTGCGCATTCGTAAATCTGGAGTAAAGGCGGTGATAGATATCGGATGAGTGTTTGCTCTTTAATGGCTCTAAAACCTTTATCGCTGCTAAGTATGTCAATCAGCCGTTAACTTGGCGATCATTTGATTATTTTGTTACTTTTAATATCCTCACAAATGTAGGTGCCGAGACTACTTATCAGTAATCAACCTGTCATCCGAAAGACGACTAAAGCTAGCCAGCCAAGGGCGTACTCTAAAGTTTTTTACAATGCACTTCGAACTCGATTTCGAGAGCATCTTTTGATGGTACCTTGTACTTAGTTGCAAATGTGTAGATAAGTTATCGGGCATGAATCATGAACAGTAACCCTTGAGACTCCTTCGGACTAGAAGTATCGCGTAGAGAGCCAACAGTTAATTAAACATAGGTATAATTACGATAACTTAGTTTCATCTCAAGAATTCCCTCTGTAATCGTAGATAAATGTGCCCTCTGTGAACATTTATTCCGATGCTAGATAAAAGCAATGTTTACCTGCTTGAGAAATGTACCAGCACCGACAGCCAGTTTACTTTGTTGTACCGTAATGTCGCCAATCCATTATACGTAACAGGCGGGAGCAAAGCGCAAATATCTCGACATCAGAATAATTCCATTTATAATACTCTATTGAATTAAACGGAGACTTAAGTCCGGGTATAAATTATCTTTCTAGAACAGAGGACTTGTTCAGATTGTAGAAGCGGGAAAAGGTTCGGATATTATAATGAGAATTGACTTATGACTTGTTCTGGTTTTCCTCTACTCCAATAAGTGAAAAGGGGAAGGCTATGAATGTTAAATTTTAAATTTACTTAAATAATGTGTATTGAAAAAATCTTAAGCGGTATATAAAGCCCGCTCGGTAAATACTATTACCACTATTTTCTTTTACGGCCAACCCAACATCTCTCCGTGTCAATCCAAAGCAAATTACGAATATTTTTCGCTGCTATTTTCAGTCGCGTCCAACAAAAAGTTGCGGCTGTCTGGCGCAAACATTAATTTTGTTCACGTTCTTATATTTTTCTTTGACCGAGTCGTCGTGGAACTGACCTTTAATAAATAGAGTATAGCCTTCACCTACTTGAGTATCCTTGGGCGGTATCGGATAATTCTCTCTAGATTTTGCTAGGCTTTGGCCCTTGGAGCGATAGAGTTGTACGGGATTTAATAATACGGCTCGAATACGCCACCAAAGGAAATGTGGTTTCTTGATATTTTGGCTGCGGTATATGGACATTTTCGTTAATGCCTTTATGTTGATTTTGCTCGTTTAGGTGTTCGTTTTTAGATTTTAGTATTAACAGTATGGCTTTGCTATAATTATTTTTTGTTCTTTAAGCTGCAATAAACGACCTTCTGGCGGTCTGCGAATATTCAAAACTGAATGTCTACGGTGACAGGCTCATTTTTAAATATGCCCAATACCGGTCAAAACATAGATAATTTTAAATAATATAGCCTAATGACTATATACTTCATGTATTGAGTTTAATTTTGGCCCCGCGTTACCTTGTCACAGGATTTTGTTTGCACTCCACCTGAAAATTTTTGCTTTTTTAAACTGTCACCTTAAACGTCGCTGTGCGAGCTTATCCACGGTTTACCAATTGCAATCCTTAACAAGTACAAGACAGCACAACTGCGACCTCTGTCGGTCGATAAGCCACAGGTTCGTGCTCCTGCAATATTAACTGGACACTCGATACAATCTGCCGGCCTCGCACATTTGTATAAAACATGCAAACGCGTTGTGGTGGTGCATTTGTTTTTATTACTCTTGGTCAATTGCGGCAAAGACGGGTGAATAAAAATAAATGATAAAACTTACACAAGATAAAGCTAGTTCCATTGTAATAAAGTGTTTGTTGTAAAGAGAGAGAGAGAGAGAGAGAGAGAGAGATTCTTTATTTGTGAAAACACAGGTAGGTACAATGATTGATCTTACTTAGGTTTCGTAGGCTCACCATGCTCTGCTATTAGTGGCGTACAAATACTATACAACAATAAACATAAAACATCCATTATTTCAAAATGTACAATTTGTAAATTAAAATTACTCGTCTACTTAGAACATACGTAGTCACAAAAATTATACTTAAGAACGACTTAAGAATAAACTTAAGAATAAAATTTATATATAGGTACAGGTGCGGAGACATAAAAATACTAGGTACTGTCGAGAGGATACTTCAACAAGATCCACAAGGAAAAGGAAACGAAGTGTTATCTCCATTCCAAAAACAAAGTCTGCATATGCTAGAAGACAGTATGTCGCTCTATCTGCAAAATTATATAACCGTATAGATAATGCCATTGATTTATATCCTTCTACGTATAAAGAATGTAAAAATAAGATATTAAACTGGCTAAAAACAAAAAACTACACAGAAGTAGAAGATTTATTAGTAACAATCACGTAACCTCTCTTCAATCCTACAATTCTTCTATCAGCTTTCATCCAATTTAATTATACCGTCTTATGTTAACCATACCGGTTTATGTTAACACATACACTTCACGCATCCGTGCGCGCACACACACACACACACACACACACACACACACACACACACACACACACACACACACACACACACACACACACACACACACACACACACACACACACACACACATACATACACACAAGTGGCTCATAGATATCTAGCTTAGATATCTCTTTTCTGTTTAAGTTACATGTTACGCTAATTTAAATGTAATTTTAATCTTAAGTTCTAATTCTATTTTTGTTTCTTTCAACCGTTGCTCTGTTATTGTACTAAGTAAACCAGTAAGGAAGAGCGGTGTCTCTTGAAACAGGTATCTTGTATGCTTAAAAAGAGACACCAACCTGCATATTGTTAAGCTACTATGTTACTGAATAAATCATTTTTTTTTTATTATTATTATTTTTATTTAAATGATAAGACTGCTATAGGTACTGGACCCTCCATAGTTAATAACACTGATTTAAACGTTCACGATTTTTACACATTATTAAATTAAGACCACGGGGACAACGCCGTCCTCGAAACGTCGGAGGTAAATCTTAAAACTTAAATACGCGATTAAGTCCTCCATAGTTAATTGGCCACTTTCTGCCTTACTATCGAGTGGCCAATTAATATGGAGGGGCTAATAACTATAGCAGTCACACAAATTTAAAGCGGAGATCAATTTTGCCGCATATAGTCAACATGTCTGACTATAGATGTATCTAGAAGCAATCTTAGTATGCAGTGCTGCGAGTCCAATGTGGCACTGGCACTGCAGTTCATCCAATATTCCGGTCCATGTGGTGCTCGATTTCAGTGGCGTAACTAGGGGGGGGCTGGGGGGGGCACGTGCCCCGGGCGCCGTCCAAGGGGGGGCGCCAAAATGGGCAAAAGACCTCCCATAGAAAATGGACCAGCCAAAATGTAGGAAACAGTCAAATTTTTTTTTCGCGACTTAGGGGTTGGTCTCATAGTAAAAATTGCTCAGTATAATCCCAAAACCTCCCTGGTAACGGAAATGCAGTTATTTTTTAGCCACCCTGTATACAGGGTGGTCCAAACCTTGACGTCCAAAAAATTTTTTTAGAATCCTCGTCGTTGGTTATCAGAATATACCCCATGTATGTTAGCCGATTTTTCGTAGTTTTCGAGTTTAACTTTTAACTTTTGTTAAAAATTCCGGGGTGAAGCTTTGCGTTGCTTTTATGCCTTCTAATAATTGTTCGTGGTATTTGCACTGATAACATGAAATAGCGATGGGGAAGTGACCCCATAAAATAATAGTAGAAATAACAAAAGAGGATTTTTGTAATGAATTACTAATTTGGAAGCTTTGCACCTCAGTTCCTTTGACGGCGACTCTGACAAATTATGACTATTAAGTATCACTTTTTTGACCTTTTAAAAAAACGTAGGGTCTAGCAGTTTCTAAAATGACCAAAAGTCCTTGAAATCGCTTGTATTTTTTATTGACCGAAGCGTAAGCGAAGGTCTACGTTTTGACTCGGGCATTTTGCTTTTGTATGTCCGGATGTTCTCCTCCACAGGTCACAATTCTCAACCGATTCTTGTGAAATTTTGTGACCAGATTCTATGAGTAAATAAAATTTTTTTGTCGATCCCGTTTTTGGAATTTTTTAAAAATGGAGTAGTAAAAAGTACCTCGCGCTTAAACAAATAGTCGTATCGATATCACAAGAGTATTTTCTTTTTGAGACATATTTACATAGTAAATGGAAAAAAATGCAGAAAAATTGTATTGCTGGTTTAGGCGGTATTTAGATATTTAGTTTGTACTCGAGAATGAGTAGCCGAATTTCGTCAGCTTAGCAAAGAACTATCATGGCGCATTTTGTAAACAGTCGCTTTTTTGTTTGCACACAGAAAGTCTGGGTTCGATCCCCAGTAAGACATAACTTTTTGTATTTTTTTTTTCACTAAAACTTCGTATTTTTTGAAATAAATTAAAATCTTTGTATTGTTGATTGATCAAACCACTGTGTGGCGCTGTCATCGTGCACGGTTCCAATAAGCTATGCTCGCGAGGTCTACAGCTCACAGAGCCCCTAGTTTATTTAGGAAAGGGCAACATCTAAGCTTGACATGCTTGAACGTAAAAGTTTGTCTTTTTTCCCAACTCAGCCAAGTGAGGATGCTGATTTTTTTTAGCAACTGCGCCGGTTGTGAAAGATTATGTTACAAAAAAAATATTCAAAAAAGTTCAATATTTTTTTTTAATAAATAATTGCTTCACCCCGACTGATTTCTCAACAAAAGTTAAAAGTAATAAAAATAAAAATCATAATTCGAAAACTACGAAAAGTCGGCTAACATACATATTCTGATAGCCCACAGCGTGAGAAATCTAAAAAAATTTTTGGACGGCAAGGTTTGGACCAACCTGTATAACACATGCCGTGCCAACATCGCTCGTTCTGTGATACTAGAATGCCGTGAAAAACCTGTGTCAGGTACTTATTGAGAGCATTCTATCCAGAGTTTCGATGTAGGATCGGGAGAATTTAGTCCAATTCAATCCCACCAAGGCTCAATTTTGCGCGTTTACCGCTAAGAAAACCTCATTTTTCAAGGCACAACCCTTCCCATGTCATGGAGTATTGGGAGCCTCGGTGTTGACATCTCCATCAGTGACGTCCAATCATTTCGTAGCCACCTTGCTGGGTAGGCTGCGCTCGTATCCAAAAAATTCGGTGTGCTCAATAAAGGGAGGCGATACTTTACTCTGGGGCAGACAGATCCATAGGCGTACCCACGGTGGGGAAAGGTGGGGCAGTTGTCCCACCCTGATCTCTGACCATAAGCTAAGAATCTCTGTTTCAACCGTACCCTGTTACAACGTCCCCAGCCTCCCCTACTTCTGCCCCACCCCTTAAAAAATGCTGCGTACGACCATGGACAGATCCCATATAATGAGTACTGCTGTCACCTTTGGGCAGGAGCACCTAGATGCCACCTTGGTCCCTTCAAATCAGTCCAAAGGCGCGCTATGAATAGTCTACGATCCCAAACTTACAAGCGATATTGAATCTTCAAGTCTAAGGAGATCTCCAAAAAAGAAGTGTATAAGTTTTAAAATGGTCGGCAACGCGCATGTAACGCCCCTGGAGTGTAGACTAGAGCTCCCGATACACGTGTTACACGCTGACACGGGTACCCGTGTTCTTAAGCCCGGCGGTACTAAGAACCCGAACTACACGAACCCGCCCGGATCCAGAAACGTTTACACGGGTACCCGTGTACCCGTGTACACGGGTACACGAAAGAACGGATCTTATTTACCCGCGGGTTCAACCGTTCATTTTCGTGTAGCAGAGATTCGTGCTATGAAGAGATACGGTGGAATATAAGAGAGATTAGGAAAGTTCGATTACTTTGCAGTTTAACGTGGTATTGATTGGTAATGTCAATAATAAAGTACTTAGACTTTGTTTCAATAATTCATATGTTTTGTTTTACTCTAATTAAATTAAAATTAACAATAACTTAGGTACCGTTGAGTTCATTTATATAATTTTCTTCATTGATGTAGTTTTTTGATAATGAAAGTAAACGTATTCTTTATTGTATTGTCATCTATAGTCATGCTCATTATACATCAGCTGTTATAATTTGAGGATGGTAGGTACATATATGACACCCTGTTAGGGCACTCCATATTTGTTAAGTCTAGGTAGGTACATGCATTTTATACGTATAGCAATGACATCTATATTTATAATTTAATATTTAACGACCTAAATGATTATCTAACTAA
The DNA here is from genome assembly GCF_948474715.1 of Cydia amplana. NCBI lineage: Eukaryota > Metazoa > Arthropoda > Insecta > Lepidoptera > Tortricidae > Cydia > Cydia amplana. The sequence goes on along the minus strand of NC_086074.1, from coordinate 15,329,294 downwards.
GACAAAAGTAGATAGTTATGCTTACTGAAACTACCACGAACGGGGTACTAACAAAATGAGATTAAGTATTTTAAATTGCCATATCGTGTGAAAAACAAAATACATGACATATGTAGATAATAAACAAAGTGCAGAAGTTTCATTCAATAGAACGTGTTGTTTTTACAACGTGCGTTGGTGCTTTTGGTCTTATCTCTTTGCAAAAAAATACAACAACTAATCTATCAGGTAGGATTATTCTATTGTTTTGTTACCGCGCGGCTCTTAAAAGCATTTTACTAGCAGTGTTGGCCGAAAGTTAACGCGAATTGAAAATGTTCGCCATTAACCATTATAAATTGAACCTTAAACCGTATCGGACGATTATAGATTACGATTCAATTTATAATGGTTAATGGCCAGCATTTTCAATTTGCATTAACTTTCGGCCAACACTGTTTACTAGTGACAGAGACAGCAAACAATGAATAATATCTATGCCTAAGATTTAAAAAGTATCTCATAGAACTTTAGTTAGACTCCAGTTCGCCTATTGGTCAGTTGGATACTAAAGTCTATCTACGTTAATCGTACTGTTTTGTTGTTTTATTAATAGTTTTTGTTTTGTTGTTCACTGTTAATTTTTGTTAAAAAAATGAGAAGAAGTTGGGTGTGCAACTTTGCCAGATCCGGTGACAAAGCCTATTGCTCTTTGTGCAATGAGCGGGCAAATAACGAGTTTTCGTGCCATGGTGGTTCAACAGGAGCCATAGGAAGACATTTGTTATCAATACATACCCTGCCTGTGAAGCCGCGGTCCTGGGTTCGAATCCCAGTAAGGGCATTTATTTGTGTGATGAGCACAGATATTTGTTCCTGAGTCATGGTTGTTTTCTATGTATTTAAGTATTTGTATATTATATATATCGTTGTCGTACCCACAACACAAGCTTTCTTGAGCTTACCGTGGGGCTTAGTCAATTTGTGTAATAATGTCCTATAATATTTATTTATTTATTATTTATACATCAAAAAACACCCACCATGACGACCCCTGAGTAAGTACATTTCTTCCTACTTCGTATAGTGAAACCAAAAACTGCGTTAAAATGAATGCGATTTTTTTACATTTATAACAGTTATAATTTATTAGAATGTTTAGTATATTTAAATAAACAGTTCTGTAGTATATTTGTAATTAAGGTATTGAAACAATAAGGGTCATAATGGGAATGAGGATGGGATTTAAAACTACCGTTCTTATTATTGTGTGGTATATGATATATAATGAAGTTTATATCAATCAATCAATCAATAAATCAACTAATGAAATCTTCACATTTTACTTGTAGATACTTTAAGTTTAAAGTAATCAATTCACAAAATATTATGCACCATAAACAGTCACTACATATTACAAATAATTTTGTGATTAATGGGTCTTTTCTATATGGAAACAAGCACTTTACCATTTGTGACAATTTGTAGAAAAACAATTTTTTATATCTTTGAAAATTACTGTTTAATTTAAAATAAGTTTTTGGCAAAAATTTCATTTTTGTTACACGCTTTTATCGCTGACTGTACTTTTCTTACGACAGACAACTAATACTCATCGAGACAATTCTAAAAACCCCTAACACAATTAGGTTGCGTTGTTTCATCACAGAGTTCCTATGGCCACCTCCTGTCTCCATCATCAGATCAGCTCGATGGTACCAAATTATTGCATTGTCACCCGACTTACATATGTATGCAAAATTTCAGCTCAACCGGAAACCGGGAAGTGGATCAAATTTAACTTGCAAGATTCCATTACAATTTAGTTACATACAGGTCGAGTTCCTATGGCCACCTCCTGTCTCCATCATCAGATCAGCTCGATGGTACCATAATATTGCATTGTCACCCGACTTACATGTGTATGCAAAATTTCAGCTCAATCGGAAACCGGGAAGTGGATCAAATTTAACTTGCAAGATTCCATTACAATTTAGTTACATACAGGTCGACCTAATAAAAGCGTGTTAAAAATGAGAACCGTTGTAAAGCATTTCACAGCCTGTGTCGAATAATAATAGCATTTATGTTTCTTTTTATAATACAATTTGATATTTTAACTAGTACACAAAAATAAATATTTTCATTTCTGTTCACTCTACCAATAACGGTGTCGTTTTTAGCAATTATTTGAAAGCTATATTAAGCGATTAAAATAAGCGGGTCCTGGAGTATTCAAATAAAGAATAAATAAGTTTTTGGCAAAACTTTCATTTTTGGTATGTACAAGATTTTATCGCTGACTGTACTTTTCTTTCCACGAGTATATTCTAAAAACCCCAAACACAATTCGGTTGTTATATCACAGAGTTCATATGGCCTCCTCCTGTCTCCATCATCAGTTCAGCTCCATTAATATTGCATTGTCACCCGACTTACACACGTATGGAAATTTTCAGCTTCATCGGAAGTGGGTCAAATATAACTTGCAAGTCCGAATTTGAAAATCCGATAAAACTGGTAAACAATCGGGGCTCCTGACCCTGAATCTGTGTTTTATTTAAAGCTATACATAACTTTAATCTCCGCTACACGTCAAGAACGGGTTAGACCCGCGTGTATTTAAGATCCGTTTCGCCGTGTACACGGGTACACGGGTACACGGATACACGGATCTTAATTACACGTGTACCCGTCTACACGTGTAGAACGGGTCAGAAAACCGTGTACGTGTAGTACGGAAACGGGTACCGAACACGTGTACACGAAACCCGGACACGACCGCGAACCCTAGTGTAGACGTCCGTAGGATGCGGTGACCGCTTACCATCAGGTGAGTCGTACGCTTGTTAGCCACCGATGGAAACACTTAAACTAACTAAAAAAACACTTCTTTGTCTAAATCAAAAGTAAACTTTAATAAGTAATAAAAAGTAACCCTTTCGTTAGTTCACTTCGTTTGGGGGGGGGGGGGGCGCAAATTTAGTACCTGCCCCGGGCGCCATATCCTCTAGCTACGCCACTGCTCGATTTATAATTCATATGCAATGAAACTTGCTGTGATCATTGCTGCACCTATCGATTCCAATCACTGTCATATTATTATTTGAATTCGTTCTATTGTCTATGGGGTGTTGTTAAGGTGCGTCCAAATCTGACGAGCGCGTCTCGTAGGGTACCAAAATATATGCACCTACAAAGAAAAACATACGGATAAGTAAATAAATTCCGATGGTTTGTACTTATTGTTATAACAAATCGAATGTTACAAAGGTGTACGAAAATTTTAAATTAGGCTGATTGCACTTAGAGTTTATAACTTCACATTAAAACAGAGCCCTCGTTGATATTAAATTCTTTAAATACAGAAAGTTCAATTATTTAGTTTATTAAAGCAATTTTCGCATAGTTGTTCTTTTCAGCCAGATATAAGCTGTCTAAGTGGCTTCAAATAAAAATGGCAGCAATTTTATCAGCTGACATTTCTTGCATTTTATCCGATGGAAAAATATGAAATGTTTTAAGATAAATGTCCCAAAAATGTCAGCAGAATTTTCGCTAAAGCGACGTGCATTTATTCCGTTTTCATATCAAATAATGAAATTGGTATATCTAAAAGTTCACCGGCTCGTGTCTTATAATTAGTGTCCGACCGAAGGTTCGGTTTCGGTTTCGGTTTCGGCCAGTTTCGGCCAAAAAATCATGTTTCGGCCGTAGTTTCGGTTTCGGCCAAAAAACGGCCGAACCTTTCGGCCGGGCCGAAACATACGCAATGGTACTTCGTTCTATGAAACTAAACTATGTGACAAAGACCAAAAGTTGTGGAACAAGTAGGACAACAATATTACAATATTAATACATATACTGATTGATGTATACAGAAATTAATCGGTTTATTATTAAACACAATTCCACTAATGATGAGCCCACTGAACGGTCGACGCAGTCTTAAGAGGCTGTCAATACCTAAAACGCGCACACTGTCTAATTGTATCGTAGTAAATGAGATAGCACTGACGCATGTTACTGGGCCTGGGCAGTGGGCAAGGGAATAATAAGATAACTCATCATCTTCCTCGCGTTATCCCAGCATTTTGGCCACGGCTCATGGGAGCATGGGGTCCACTTGACAACTAATCTCAAGAATTGGCGTCGGCACTAGTTTTTACGAAAGCGACTGCCATCAGACTGACCTTCCAATCCAGAGGGTAAACTAGGCTTTATCGGGCTAGTCCGGCTTCCTCAATGGTAAATATCAAATGATATTTCGTACATAAGTTCCGAAAAACTCATTGGTACGAGCCGGGGTTTGTAGTGTTTGTACCTGCGACCTTTGGATTGAAAGTCGCACGCTCTTACTCACCGTTGGGCCACCAGCGCTAAAGGGAATAATAAGAAAACTATTGAAATAAAAATAGCGGTTAAGGTATAAGTAAATGTTTTGACAAATTGATTTTAATTTCAGACACATAAGTCAAGAAATAAAGTCATTAGAACCGTTTCTTTGCAATTATTTTCTATCGAGCCGATGTCGTTCAATCATGTATTGAGTGCCGCCACGGTCTTAAAATGTAATAAATATTAACATAGGTATAAATATATTTTTTGCTTTACTAAATCAAATAGTTTTTCTTAAAAGGGGCTACCTGTGGTTTTCATCGATTTTTGACAAGTTTTGAATCGTATCTCCTACTTTTGCACTACAGATAGATTTTTATAAGACAAACGGCTATCGGTTCTTCAATATTTATTTCCATTATTGTCTACCGGATTTTGAAAGAAATTGATACTATTTTATGATTTTGCTAACATTGTCTAAAAGAAAACTTTTTCGTATGTAGATTGCTGTGAAGGATATTACTTAAGTATACGAAATCTACATATTTGGGTTCGTCTTTGACGTGTCGTAAAACGTCGGTTTTAATTTTAAACGAATTAACACAAAAGTTATGGCCAGAAAACCAGTTTTTTGGCCTTAAATTGTTCAACTTTGATGCCAAATATCTCGAAGACAATGAACTTTGAAGTAAATATGGAATACTATATTGCTTAAAGCCGTTGCTGTTAATATGATAAGCCACAAAAAACATAAGAAAACTAAGGGATTCAGATCGAAGGTCATTAGCGTGGCGGAGCCCCTTAAGTAACATAAATTTCAAGGACATTGGGTGTTGACAGCCCCTTAATATGAGTTTAAAAGCGGTTTTATGACATTTTTTCAACGATTTTAACAAATCTTCAAAAGTTTCGGTTTCGGTTTCGGTTTCGGCCGAAACTAGAGCCAAAGCCGAACATTCGGTTTCGGTTTCGGTTTCGGCAAAAAAACATGTTTCGGTCGGACACTACTTATAATACACGTAGGAACGTTTTAAAAATATTTATCCACCAATACTACCTGCAGCAAAGTTCCTCGAAACAAACGTAGGTACCTAATGTTTACACATATTCATATATGTATAACGAGCTTTGAAACAAAACACAAAGGAATGAATTTTAACTCATACCTTCACACAAATCATTATAATTTGAGCTGCATGGAATGAATTAACATATAAATGTATTTCTGAAGTTGCAGCAAGACAAAGAGCCAGTGTAACGGCCTCATTGGTAGACAATAAATTTGTTTTTATGGCTCACTGACTTGCGTTCATTAACTTTACAAAATCTAATAACCATTAAAAAGTAACTGTTTTGCACACCTACGCAACGTTTAGGCACAGCTTTAACATATCTCATAAAATAAACTCAAACGATCTTAAAAAAGACGAAAGAAGATGACGTCACGAGACAGATTCTCTACACAAACATAGTCCCTAATATTTCCCTCTCCATTATAGTAAATATTTTTACGCAATTTGATGTACCTATATGCCCCTTCAGATGGTACAGTCACTTCCAAAGGCGGTCAGAAGAGCATATCCCTAAAACCCTAAAACTAAAACTGCCAACCATTACACGCAACTCAGGCAGACCATCTCCTACCACCTGGTGGACGACGGTTGAAACATGCGTCAAGCTAGGCCTTCTCTCTCTGGCAAAACGCGCATTTTTGAGTTTTTGTATGTTTTCCGAGCAAAGCTCGGTCCCCCAGATATTACAACACAAGTAAAATAGACATACGCAAGCAATTAACCTTTTCTCATTATCACCTTTAATTTTCAATAAGGAGGTAGAGTGCATTGGGGTAAATCCGAAGACGGGGTAATTTTGAAAATGGCAAATATCTACTAAACTAGAAACACTTCATACTTTAGCAACACTTATGCCACTGCAACGCTTACATGACATCTTGCGTACTGTTGCTACATAGTAGAAAGCTTTTCTAGTTTAGTAGATATTTGCCATTTTCAAAATTACCCCGTCTTCGGATTTACCCCAATGCACCCTACTTAGTTATTGTTTTCACAAGTTCTTCGAAAATATGAATCTAGGGCCTGTACCTAATCACAATCAGCCAATGATTTGATTTTTGTTAATGGTCATATTTTTTAAACTTCACAAATTAATAAAAAATATAACACCAACTCAAGTTTATGTAAACAAGTGCCTTAATTCATTTAAAATTCATACAATCAGGCTCGAAGGCGCTCACTCACCAACACATCATAATGACCTCATGTTTACACGGCCACTTATGTTCCAAGCACCCAAAAGAGCGATTTTCACGAGTTTTTATCACAACTCTAATTAATTCCGTGGAAAATGGCTACCGGGCGTTGCGTGGGTGTGGGAATAGGCGATGTGATGAAATCACATCATGTAAGTATGCAATAATTTCACTCATTTGTCTCATTTTAAACGTGGGTGTGATTTGGCGATAATTTGTGATTTTGAATAGGTACTTCGGTACCTTAAGATTACATTTACATGCGTGTACATGCTTGCTTTTGTTTTTGATCCTTGTATGATATGAATGTATGATTGTACGTACCTATAGTACCCATTCCCCATGTTTCAACTATTAAACGCCAGCTAGGGATGCAATTTAGCCCGCTTTGTGAATACTCGGATTACCTTAAAGGCCGAATCTGGTCGGCCCCGAGATTCGGAAGCATCGTTTTAGGTGAATGGGATACAAAATGAATCGATTGGAGACAATGGAGACAATCGGAAACTATGTTAGAGGGAGAGGATAAATAATTGTCATTGTGATCGTATTTGAGGATTATGTATTCGATCGAAATTAAATCACTACATTCTGGATATTATAACGGTAAAAATAACTAAATGTTTATTTCAGAGATACAAGTATATTTTCATTTTAATAAATATCAAGATTTTGACTAATTTTACTAATTGGAAATCTTTAGTTCCCAGCTGGAAGTAAATTAATACACGCAATGTAAGGTGTGGCGTCAATGATACGACTGTTGGTGTCTAAATACGAATATATTCTGTTAAACTAACGCGTACATGCTATTATATACTACCACTACGTACGTGTGTGGGTGAGGCATAGTACACATACTACACCTCCCCCCTTGAAGAAAAAAAAATAATTAAAATATAAAACTTAATCTATTTTTTTTTTTACGTAAGCATTGAATACATTGTAGTAAAACAATGATTACAAAAAAAAGGATTGTACATGAAAACAATCAAAGCAGTAAGTAGATAAATTCAAATTTAAAAGAAAATTAGACACAGATGAAATTAATGTGCTTATTAAATCAAAACAATTTAACTTACAATCAAAACATACAATTGATAGCAAAATCATGGCATAAAAAATTATAATATAAGCAAATATTTATGAATGCCTTGATGACGAATCGAACCACTTTATTTTAATTACCGTTATATAACTTACTCTATGAAATATACCTACTTAAATACACAAAAATAACTTCATTTACTTATTTATAAAATATATATTAATTTTGTTAATGATAAACAAAATTTATTAATAAAAAAACTACTAATATATATGTTAACTCTAATAAAAATGAAAACACAAAAAAAAGATAAACACTTAAAAACTTCACTAGACATATTTACTGAACTAAATTCAAAAATTACAAGAACTATTTCCAAATTTGGAAGTGTATTCGTCAATACAATTCGTTTCTTCGTCCTTTTAAGTCTTACTTAGTTACAAACATAGGTTTGTTCCTCGTCATTGGTACCTTATAATATCATTTCTAATTTTTTATTGTACATTCCTTGCAAGTTATTTTATTATGACGTCATTCATTTAAATATATTTTCTTTGTTTTATTTTATTTTATTTATTCATTTATAGTGGCATATTTTATGCTTCACTGAAATCAAAGATCAAGGGTACGCAACGCTTTTACATATGTGGTCGGCCGACCTTACTATAATTATTTATTTATTTGCTCAGGATACAAGGATATTTATTTTTAAGCGCGCACACATACTATTTATTTATTCATACAGGCAGTTCTTTTAACACATCCATACATAATATCATTCCGTGTGTCCAAGGAGTCTCCACGATTGATACTCGACCGAATCATGGTCAGACCTCCAAGGATTCCGTGCCTGCCTTGTATCCTGGCGTACCCTTGCTAACCTAATCGCTCAAGGCCGCCTCTCGGGCCACCGAAGATGCGATAGGTACATATTTATTTTTCAATTAGGTACTTTCTTTCATTTCCCACTCAAAATAAACTATCACTCAAAATGCAGCCACATAATAACTCAAACACCATGAAAACTTTAACATATAAGAATTTCAGCAACTCTTAGTTGATCAGGCTAATCGTCCTTTGAAAAACTTACGTGTTTAAGTTTTCCCATACACTCACACCACTTTTCCAATAACATACAAATTCCATTTTACTAATAATACAATCGACAACCATGCTAACCATTATTTCACATTTCTTACCTTTCTTAAACTTACCACAAACATTCATTTACTAACATTTATACGAAACTTGCGCTCTTTAAAAACCAACGTTAAATCTTTTCTTAAACAAGCCCATACCTACAATACCACAGATCTTCTTTGCAATACCACTATTTACTTTAAAGTCATAATATCCATAATTATAATACTTCGTCATTATTTTCTTTGTTACATATGTCAGATCCGTGAATTAAAAAAAGTCTTGTCCGATACAATTGTAACTTGCTATCATAAAAAACACAATTCGAATTCTAATTAAAAATAAAGTACTTATGGTAAAAAGTCGGTACTGACATACTTTTATATTTTAAGATCTGAGATTTGAAATATTTTAACTATTACTTACTATTCTTTCAATTTAATATCATTACAATAATGTTTAAGTAATCTAAATCAGTGCACGAACTATGAAATTAGAGATGAAATAACAGACGCCGCATACCGATCCCTTTAAGGAGTGCACGCGCCGCCGTTATGTTATGTGCCATATTTGTAAGTTATAAGGAATAAAAGCATGTCATTTTACTAAGTATAAGATATATGAAATTTAATAAATCGAAACTATCACATGTATGTATTTTAGACCACCCATATATTATGGTTTTGTCATCAAGCGGCATAGTTATACTTACTAAAATAGGATTTTATTCAATAGTCTCATTAAAAAAACTAACATACGGACCTTTAATATACAGTCCAACAAAAACGTTAAAATGTAGGTATCTATTATTTAAAAAAAATTGAACTATGGAGCTAACATAAAAAAATAAACAATTAAAATAATTAAATGTCCCTTTTTGCACGGCACAGCACTAAACTACACTTATCACTTTATCGTTTTTCCACACACCAACCTACTCTTTCCTTGTAGTCCCTGGACCTCCAGACGCCACACTCGACCAAGGACACCAACAACTCCCTGCTGCAAACCATCATTATTAGCTTTGCCCCCGTCAGCATTTTACGAGTTTTTATTGGAGTCTTTCTGTTGAAGTATCAAAACTGTCCACTTTTACCGTTTTTATGATACTAATCCGCAATAAAGTCATCCACCAATGTTTTACAACAACCTCCCGCGTGTAAAGTTCGTTTTAAATAATATGTATCTAGTCCTGGCAATTACTGTCCAATTATGCACGATTTTAATATATTCACTTATCCCATTTTCACTTTGCTCTGATTTAATCACAAATGTCCGACACAATTTTGTTTAACATAGTCCTTCAGCTTAAAATTTTGATTTTTCTCCACGTCCTTGACTGGCAAGCGCAGCGCGCTGCCAGTGCAGCGCGAGGCCGCACTGGCAGGATCGCCATGTAAGGTGTGGCGTCAATGATACGACTGTTGGTGTCTAAATACGAATATATTCTGTTAAACTAACGCGTACATGCTATTATATACTACCACTACGTACGTGTGTGGGTGAGGCATAGTACACATACTACAGCAATTAATATATTCGATAAGTCTTAGCTAATTAGAAAACATTTTAAATGCAAATGTTATAAAATTTACTGGCCATTATTAATCAATAAACTTTTATGGCGTTATTCATAAGCGGCTGCTAACTTAATCAGTTGATGATCGTCGTTTGTCCCTATCTGTCGTTATGCCATAGAGAGGGACAAACGACGATCATCAGCTGATTAACTTAGCAGACATTTATGAATAACGCCATTAGTCTAGACTCTAGACACTATAACATTATTAATTTAAAAGAAAACACTTAATTAAATAAAGTGAATGTACACAAATTAATTCAGATCAGATGACGCCTTAAACATAAGGTGTCATTAATCAGTAACTTTATAGCAGATTTCTTTCGTGCAACGCACCTACCTTAAAGTACCTTGATTGATTTGATTTAAGGTACATTATGTTCCTAATTATTCTTATGCGTTCGCTATTATTTAGGAACATAGGTAACTATTGTTATTGTAAAATTAAAAGTGATTTAAAGTATAGAAAACTTAGGATAAAATTGTGTTTATATTATTTTAAAATCTTGTGTCTTGTTTCTACGTATGTATGTTTGTGACGAATGTTCCATCAATTTAAAATTCTTGTGAACCAATTTCACGGTGAATGAGGGTGAATTGCTTCATTATAAAGATACGGGTGACAGACAACATTTTTTACAGTCTTTAAAAAAGGAGTACCTATTTTACGAAAAATAATCTGATAAATCGTCTGAGTTTTTAAACCTTTTGTTTATTCCCAAAACATCTGTTAATGTGGCTCCTAACTGGCCTTTCACTGTAGACTGGTGAACATTTGGTTACATGCTTAACCGCAAAATTATGGCCTAGCCACGGTAGCGCCACGCTCGAAATGATACAAATTACATTGCGCTGCCACGGACGGTATTGTGTTAATAAATCACCAATAAGCAGAGTGGTTTAGTTGATTTAGCTCCGATATTCATAAATCTGATTATGGAAGGCTTCACAGATTCGTAATGTTACCTCAGACTTGTTTATTGTTTATTATTTAAGTTGACAAATGTACCTTAACAGCTAAAGCCACAGCGGCACAAATTGGGAGACAGTTATACATAGGGTCCACAAGTATTTACATAACAACATTATATAATACTACTTACAGGCATCTCTCGCTTTATCACTCTCTTAGACTTGCAACTAGTGAAATATTACTATAGTCTGTCGATTCGGAACTGGCCCCGAACGGCTTATCCGTTGTCTATTGTTAAATGAAACCGCACGTGCTTTTACCTGTCTAAAAAAATAGTTGGGCCATTTTTACCGGTTATTGAATTACCAATCTATAGAGATTGCAATAAGGTTCAAAATGAACAAATGGAAAAATAATTTGCCATTTCTTGTGTGGCAAGGACCACCCAAGAACTACGGTTACTGAGTGCCGGCTTACCCTCTTTTCGCAGGTAGCGGCACGTGCGGTTTCACTTAACAATAGACAAAGGATAAGCCGTTCGGGGCCAGTTCCGAATCGACGGACTATACCTAAGATACAGATTTGCACTTATGTGGGGCATTCAGAAAGTTGGTTACCTATACCAGAAGATGGACGTCATGTGCCAGTTTTGTAAGCGTTTCTGCAAATGCCTTGTGGCCTGCTTATAAGGTGCTAGCGTCGCTTTTTACAATGAAAACTAGGTATTTCCTCTATACAGATTTTTCATTTAATCCTTTAACGGACAAGACTGAAAAAAACCTCAATTCAAGCTCCTTCGCCAATCTATACATAGTCCTAAAAATGAAGTTACAAGATGATAGTTTTTGAGACCATTGCTATAGGTGTTATATGTATAAAGGTTTGGCAATAAAACATAAGTCAATAGGCTAGTTATAAGCAATATTAAGGGGGAACAAATACACATTAAAAATGAAAGGTTTTTATTTTCAGTTTTCACTTTACGGAAAACAAGGCGGTTACCGAATGGCGCCGAATTAGTTAAAACTATCATAGTCTATTTATAATACCCTCTCCCAATGTCAAAGAGTTTATCACCACATGTGCTCCCTGATTTCAACGAGAGGCCCAACACATGGCTTTGTTTGTAATAGAGACCAGTAAATTATAAAAACTGCAAGTTGCCATAGAAAGCTACTCACCATTGTAGACGCCATTAATTAACGATAAGAGAGATAATTAAGTATATAAGTTTATGTAGGTACTTAGGTGCTTTGACCCATTTATTTTAACTCTAATATGTATAACTTACTAAATAGTTAATGTAAAGTTTTCACCTTCTCATTGGCGCACTAACAACCCTTTTGTCATTTATGCTTGCGTAGGCATTTTTTACTTTGTTTATTACATTTATTAAACTTTATTAAATGTATTTATTTTTTCGTTTATGGGTTGAGCCGTGCACAAAATCTGAAACCCTAGTTAAATTGTTGAAGGTAGCGCCATCGCTACCTACAACAAAATCAGAACGAACGCAACATAGTCTTTATTTGTAACTTGTCTCCGGTTTATAATGACAAGCATGGGAACCGTGTTTGATTATTTCTTTACGGTCGGTGCTGAAAGTTGGGTTTAACATGATGGAAATATCGTTTTAACAGGGATTAAAAGTCTATTTACAGGCGTCGTGTTTCATGCACAGAGTTTACAACGTGTAATATGACGTAATGCGTTCATACAGCTTTTACGAGCTCACTTATTTGGCACTTAAATGTTTTCTTTTCATGTTTTACGCGATACAGTTTTGGTATAATCCTTATGTTTAAAAGAGTATTATAGTTTTAAAACTTTAGTGTTCGTACAGAATTTATGTAAAATGTAAAAGGGCTGACATCAAGGTAACTTCGTTTAAATCATAATAAAGTTTTAATGATGGTCACAACTACACAAGTCACAATATAGTGCGTCGCAGTATAACTATCTCCACTCTCCGTGTTCCTCTAAAACACATGTTTTATAAATCATTACCATGATAAAGTAGTATTTGAAAGTACTGTTTTTTTTAAACTTGTTTTGCTTAATATTATAGTCCGTTTGTATTTATAGTATTTATTTAAACTCACCCCACCACATCTATAACAACGCCTACCCAATATTAATAAGCCAACGCGTTAGTTAAAAAGTTAACCTTCACCAACTACCTGCCTTTTGACCATGCACCTGCGTACAAATAAACAAGTCTATCTGTTTGAGGCATCTATTGCACGGTCACTCCGCTTAATTGGTTTCTCCAATAAGACGATTATACGAAAGGGTATCCTTATCAAACGGGTTCCGTAATTGCGTGGTTAATAATCTCAGGAGACGCATTCGAAATTTTCAAAATAAGTTCTTACTTGCAGCGCTCGCGCCAATGCGTATAAATACGAGCGTAATGGATCGCGAGTGACCTCGTGTCTAAATAGCATCAAATTGACATTTGTAAGTTCAAATTGGCCTCCGGTTTTATAGTTCGTGATTGATAGCGTGATTAATACACACTAGAGCATAGAACTGATCTCAAAAGGGGGCGTTATTATTGCTCCATTATTTGTATTTTACCTATATTCAACCATGACACTTTGTTTTTTGTGACATAAATGACAATGTTCTGCTTTATTAAATTGTGTGTAAATTGTTTATTTTTTCACAAATCTGACGACGTCTTTTAGAAGGACTTTTTTGTGGCTAATTATATTCTGAAAAAATATAGAATATACAAAGTACCTACGAGTAAAATCCATCGAGAATGTAAAAATTTAATACGACATTTTTTTTAACATCAGTCATCTACTAAAATAATTCATTCTAGTAGATGACTGACGTTAAAATAAATCTCCGTACTGGAAAATGTAACAGGAATGTTTATACTTATTTGATTAGTTTGTTTCTATAGTTCTCTACCAGACAGCGCGTGGAACAAACTTACTGTTCTCTGTGCAAATCAATTGGAAATTCTACACGTACAGAACAAGGAATGCTATTCAATCAGTTTTGTACTATCTCGAAATGGATCAGTAGTTCCATGTATTCGCTTTCTCGATTGATTACTCGGCACAGATGTTAGCAGGCTTACGATCCGCCTGTTATTATTGGCAATAATAACAGTTCATTATCTCAGGAAGCTGTTTTAATCTTTAATTATTTTAAGTTTTAATGATTGAAAATATTCAATCAAAAGTTTAACTTGACTTTTTTCTGAGCCTTTTTTCTTTTTGCCAATAATTGGTCCTTTTCAGTGTCGGTAATGGTAAACCTAACCCTAGTTAGGAATTTTGTTCTTTTAAACAAAATGTAACCCATTTAATTTAAGTACCCTAGATCACCTACAACATTCAGAATATGTACGAAATAATTTGGGCTTACTTTTATGGAAATGAATGTATAAAAACAATTATGGAAAAAATAGGACAATGATTTACCTGTACTTAATAGCTTCTTTATTATTTTATGTTATGTTTACCCATGTGAATTGAATAACAATCCACATAATAGGAGAAAGCTAAGTCCACAAACCACGTTACCCAAATAGTAAAGCTAAGTTCTTACAAAAATGCGATAATAAAGACGCAGATTTCAAATTCTTGGGATGACCACCGGCAGCCGAAACTGCTTTGATCAGGCCGCCAATTAAAATACCAATCGAGCAACCCTCTGACGAAACTCGTATCAAAATAAACGATAACAAGCATTAGTACTCATTAGCTGACAAAAAGCTTATGAACTGTCTCGGAACAGCTGGTTACGAGGACGTTTCAGAAATATTAACAATATATGTACATACATTATCAATGAATAATAAATCGAAGAGTAGGTAATATTAAAATAGAACAATAATTTACGTAAATAGAAAGATAGAGGTATAATTGTTGCTTAAAATTTTAAGATTTTCTTTTTAATTATTAACTGACGAGTTTATTGTCAAATCGATCTGAATATTTTAGTACTTAAGTGGTTCATTGAATTGAAATGTATTGTAAGTTTATTAATTTCTAAGCATCCTTCTCATACCAATATGTAGGTAGGTATGTGTGAATGAAATACACTAAGAATTAATAGAAATCTACCTGTGTACATTTGCAGCTTACTACTGCATCATTCGCTAAACCTTAATTAAGTACAATTACCTATAAGTGCGTAAAGACACCCAACCACCCATCTTACATAACATCACGGTCAGGAATACCTTTGTACAAAATAGGCAACCGGCAAATTACCTGTAATTAATCAAGCCCTTTACCATTCCGATTAAGGGGACTATAAATTAATCTCGCTGTTGGGAACATTTTTTCAAGATTGTAAAGCGTAGGTAAAATTTAATTATTATTGTAGCTATTAGCCTTCAATATAGAAAGTATATGTGAAAACAAATTAATATGATACCGTAGGCACTTGAGCAGGTAACTGAAATGACAATTAAATGGAAAAAGGGTTTTAAATCCCTGTAAGGGTCTTTCATATTCGTATGTGTGTACGGGACAGACATTTTAGTCAAACTATTCCCACAAAATTGCAAAAATTGCAATATCTGCTCTTTTTTTAATTACTAAAAAGTAACAGTACCTATACATCTTTATACATATGGCGAACTTTTGATAGTGATATGCATAAAGGTCTGGCTACACGCTACAACTTGCTTGCACGAAATCAAATTCAATTAAATGGCAAGTAATTAAGAGAAGCTTACGACGGCAAGCTTAGAATGACTGTTCACCAAACAATTATCTTTTGAAGGACTACAAAAATTACAAAAAACCAGTGATGTACCGACTATGGTTTTGGCCGACTAGCCAACTAGTCGGCCAAGTTCATAATCGTTACTTCCCGATAAAGATTACATTCGTATGGCAACTGTAGTAGCTTTATTCAAGTTCGGGTACATTGGGAAAACAATTTTTTTTTTATCCTAGCGTCGTCGCGCTTTCAATATCAACTGAAAGATGTTCCGTGCTACTGCTACGATACACCTTCATAACTAGCTATATATGAATTTATTATGAACATAAGCACATTTTGTACCCTAAATACGTATTTGAGTAGAATGGTCATGTAACATTTGATTAATATTGGTTTGTTATTTTATTTATGTCCTGCTTTCTGTAATTAAAAATAGGCCGACTAATCGGCCTTTTTTGCTGACTAGTCGCCGACTAATCGCCGACTACAAATGTGGCCGGATAGTCGGCTTCCCCGACTAGTCGGCGACTAGTCGGTACATCCCTACAAAAAACGCATCTGAGGCGTTCCCCCAACTCGCATTCCATCCAGCGACGAATCGAGCGGTCTGGCCGAATTAATTGGCTCGGCATTTGACAACAGGAAAAGAAAACGAACTATTGTGACATTAATTAGGATTTATAGACGCGAACCCAGGTAGATGGGCGGTAAATAGCTGGGGCTGGGTAAATACCTGGGCCTCTATTTGACAGTTCGCATAGCTATAGCTCTGACTGACAGAGAACGCAAGTATGACTAAGCCCTAGCTTGTGGTCTATTACTCGGACACAATACTTTTTGCATTGTCAAAAATAGGTGTATCTCTATTTTAAAAAGGTATTCTGCGTGGCAAATACTACTGGCACGTTCTTTTCCGCTACTACTGATGCTCACTGTACGAAGTGGTACTGGAAATACAATGTCTGTAACACTTTTTTTAAAGCACCATCTTTGCAGAAACTTCTGCATTTAAGTTTACATTTTCAGTACCTATCGAGCCTAGCCTCAAAGAATCTATTTAAGTACTACTTATAATGTACTATTTTCATTGATTTCAAGTTTGAATTTGGAACGTAATAACTTAAACAAGAGAAGTTAAACGCGATAATCCGTTTATCCTGTTTACTCTGGTAGTAAGTTTACACACTCGCGCTTAGTTGACTAATTACGAAACACTCGAACACGTCACGTAAACTCAGTCGTATAATGTGTCACAGGTGTATCCCTGCTACTGCAACTTGTGTCGTTACACGTAAATAAGTGCACGGACGCTCCGGGCGTTTAAAGTGTTGAATTACAAATAATGTGTTGCAAATAATTAACAGCCATAACAAACTCTGCGTTAAATGTTTCGTGTTTAAATTGGATAGGCGCTTAATGGTTACAGCTGGTTTCAGGTTGCAATTCCACGAGCATCTCTTGTGGATTTGCAACCGACCGTACGCGGCATTCGAATTTTAAAAACCGTAACTAGACTTCATATATGGGTTTCCATCAGAGAAGGGTCCTTGTGCACATGAAGGATAAGGAAAATACCCTTCTCTATTGGAAAGCCACATATTTTAACCAATTTGAATAAAAAGAGGTCTATTCCAATTTAAGAATTTGTTATGGTTTTAACTGGTTTTGATGCGACCTTGAAGATTTTCTTGGTCTTAGCTTACAAATTGCTAAATGTAATCTGGCTCCTTCTATTTCACATAATCACTGCCAACGACCCGTTAGGCAGGTTCTCCGTTCGTATGCGCGTTTTGCTACAAAGCGGAAAAACGCGTTATCAGCCGCAAGCGTACAAGCGTAGAAAATATTTGTTTAAATATGTTTCAAAACGATTGAAAAAAAAACATCGGCTATGTTTCCTTGTTTTCTTTTCGAAATTTAGAATTAAGTACTTCAAGATTTCCTACTCGTCCGACTTTGACATTTTAATTGAACAAATTTTGCTGGTTTTAACGCTACTATTTCTTGAGTAAACTTGTATAAAATCTTACAGCTACACTCCAAATTGACCAATAAAAGCAACTTTTAAAATTTATTTTAAACGTAATATTAAAAAAAAATCCTAGGGAACTGAATTATAACAAGCAATATTTTATGCTATGAAAACAGAATGAATGTTTAAAAAGGGCGAATCCTTTTAACCCTGCTAACCATGTATTCTGCCGGGTACACGAGAGCGGGGAAATTGAGTTCTCTGTCGCCGGTATTATGTGGCCTCTATGTAGATCCGCTACAAACTCCTCCTCGCGTAAGGTTACCATAGGTCAGGATTTCCCTTGGCATGTCAGGATTTTTGACCCTTTGTCATCCTGCCGTCCATTTAGAGGGAACAACCATTTAACTTAGAGATGTTACGTAAAAACACGTGACTATTTCCATTCATTATCTAAGTTTCGATTGGCGTTTTCTATCAACGATTGGCATCTTGGCTAGGTCCCCTGGGCTACTAACTCGCGCGTTTCGAGTTACCGATTGCAATGACACTGAACTTTATTGCACAGACAACTCTTTGCTTTTATAAATAAACAGGCGCTGAACGAAAAGGCTTCGTTTAAAACAAACTAAAACAAACTTTTGAGAATATTATGCTTATCGTTCTTATTTTAATATGAACGAAAATATTAGAAAGACCTTGATCCATAGATCGTGGGTAACTTGAAATGAAATAATATAGGTACAATTTATTATAAAGGGCGCAAAATGTTGATAGGTATTGGGGATGCGGAAAAACTTACATGCACTGGTTCTGCGTTTTCCTCCTTATAGAGTCTCCAGTCTCCACTGATTCGGCGGCACTTTATTTTGTTGTATGTATACTTAATTATAGGGATCCCTTTGGTTTCATTTTCTTCAACACACAATATATCGAATCGAGTTTTATTTTACATGTATTGATGTGACATGTGACATTTTTTTCTCTTTTTATTATCGCCTTGCCGTCTATATTGAAAACCCGACAAGGAGGTCAGAATTCATAGGTTAAGTATTTAATACGTGGCGCAAACATTCCCCCGGCCTTGAAAGGAATAGCTTTCAAAAAGTTATTTAAAAATAAATCATTTACTACATAATAGCATCCTTATTGCTCAGAGAAAACTAAATTGACATAAACATATGAAGCCTCCATAACTTGAGAGAGATAACTAAATACTAATAGAAATATGAAATTATATTATTGAGAAGGCAAAGGACATAATTTGACCAAAGGTCTTTTAAGTGTGCCTGATTTTGTTTTAACCAAAGCAACTCTGGCAATACCGTCCTTGCCTGGAAAGAGTTGAGTTATAAGACCTAACGGCCAATGTAGAGGCATAACATTATCTTGAAGGATGACTACAACAGTTCCTTCCTTAATAGGCTGAGAAGGAGTATTCCATTTTTGTCTGGTTTGCAACGTGTGCAAATACTCATCGCGCCACCTCTTCCAAAATGATTGCGTTAAGCGATCTAATAATTGATATCTTTGCAAAAGATGATCAGATGTTACCTCCGCAACAGACGCAGCTGGAAGATATTTCAATGGAGTAACATTAAGAAAATGAGCTGGCGTCAATGCGGAAGGTTCAGCTGGATCAGAGCTTAACACGGATAGCGGTCTAGAATTTAATAAAGCCTCAATTTCACATAGAATTGTCATTAATTCCTGAAATGACAAGATTTGTTTACCTATCGTACGAAACAAATGTGATTTGACGCATTTAACGTTACTTTCCCAACATCCTCCAAAATGTGGAGCACTGGGGGGAATAAATCGCCAAATTATTTTATTGGCTGATAGTTCAGTTTCCCAAGCGTCTCGATACTCATTCGCAAGGAAATTATGAAGTTCTTGCAAATATGTATTGGCTCCCTGGAAGTTGGTTCCGTTATCGCTGTACATATATTTTACAGGACCACGTCTGGATAAAAACCGCTTAAATGCTGACATAAAGCTTGCTGTACTTAAGTCAGTTGCAAGTTCTAAATGAATTGCTCGCGTTGTGAGACATGTGAATAAGCACAAATAAACCTTTTGACTCTTCACGCCTCTTCGTCGAACAGGTGTACAATACAACGGACCAGCGTAATCACAGCCAGTATGTATAAAGGCTTTCTCAACTTGATTTACCCTGCACGCTGGTAAATCTGCCATCATTGGGGAGTTAGCCTTTGGCTTGGTCCGGAAGCAGTAATTGCATAAATGAATGCGATGACGAATAATACATCGAGCTGCTATGATCCAGAATCGATGTCGTATAATAGATATAAGAGTTTCAGGTCCTGCATGTAAATGGTGTCGATGATAATAATCGACCAGTAGGTTAATGATGTGATCACGACGTGGCAATAACAAAGGATGTTTATAATCGTAATCTTCATCAGAATTACTGAGACGTCCTCCGATGCGAAGGATTCCATCTTGAATAAATGGCTTCAGGCTTGCTAAAGCTTTTGTAAACCCTTTTTTCAGGGTCATATCTAAAATATGTTGACTGAAATAAACTCTTTGTAGAGCTCGTACGATTTCTAATTCGGCTGCTGTTAAGTCATCAGCACTAATAGGGCCTTTAGGTAATCGTTTTATAAATTTTAAGATATAGGCAACTGTGCGTACATATTTAACCCATGACGAGAACCGTTTAGACAAATCATAAATTAAGTTGTCGTTCGAATTGTCACAAGTCACTAAAGAAACCGTTTTTTCTTCAGGAACGTTGACTTCGTCTGGTATAAACGCCTGAATCGGCCATTCGTTTTTCGGGAGTTTCATCCATGGAGGGCCTGATAGCCATAGAGGATGGATCACCAGTTGAGCTGGAGTTAAGCCTCTAGACAGGCAGTCGCTTGGATTTTCTGTTCCCTTAATATGATAAAAATGATCGCTTGATAAGTTATCTTGGATCTTGGTAATTCGATTGGCCACAAAAGTTTGCCATCGATGAGGCGACGAATGAATCCAACAAAGTGTCACTGTTGAATCGGAGAAGGCCAACACAGAGTCGATTGGGTATCTGGTTGAGTAGGTATCAACCACCCTTTTTATAAGTTGTGACAATAGCAATGCTGCGCATAATTCCAGTCTTGCTAGGCTGACAACCTTCACGGGCGCTATCTTAGATTTAGCGCAAATTAAATTAATGACACCTCGGTCATCATTAGGAAAAGTGACGTAGGCATAAACCACTCCACCATAAGCTCTTTCACTAGCATCTGAAAAGCCGACTATAGTTAATGAACAGTTTTCAATGACACCAATATGTCTGGGAATGCTAATGTTAGATAGTAGCGGTAGTTCACCTTGGAACTGTTGCCATTGGCGTACAATATGATCAGGCGGCAATTCGTCCCAATCAATTTTCAAAAGCCAT
Source organism: Cydia amplana (assembly GCF_948474715.1). NCBI lineage: Eukaryota > Metazoa > Arthropoda > Insecta > Lepidoptera > Tortricidae > Cydia > Cydia amplana. Next base: position 15,307,946 of record NC_086074.1, on the reverse strand, counting down.
AACTCCTTTATTAGAAGCTTAGCGAACACAATTACAGGGGCAACTAGGCCCAGAACATCGAATAGTCGAGCTACCGATGAAAGAATGTTTCTTTTACTACACGGTCGATCGTCGGGACTAACCTGGAACTTGAATACATCTTCACCAGGATACCAACGCAGACCTAAAATCTTCAACGTTGTATCATCGTCGAAGGTGACACTTTGGGATAAATGTAGTCCTTTCGGTATTTCTTTCAGAACAGCTGCAGAATTTGACGACCACTTTGCCAGTTGGAATCCACCTTTCAAGAACAAATCCAGCAGTTGTTTAGTCGCTTGCATAGCTTGGTCTTCATCAATAACGGAACTGGCTACATCATCCATATAAATATCACGAGATGCAATTTCCTTTGCGAGTGGGTATTTATCACCTTCATCAGCTACTAACTGTTTAACAGTTCGCAGTGCCAGAAAAGGACTGCTACGTAGACCGAAGGCTACCCTATTATACTGAAATACCTTTATAGTTTCTTCAGGATTAAACCTATAAAGTATACGCTGATAAGGACGATCCTCCCCCCGTACGTCAATACACAGATACATTTGACGTACATCAGACGTGATAGCAATACCAAACAATCGTAAGTTTAGGAGAATGCAGAACAAGTCAGCTTGAAGACTTGGTCCTGCGTGAAGTATGTCATTTAACGATAAACCGCTTGTGGTCTGTGCACTAGCGTCCAGCACAATTCTAACCTTTGTGGTTATTCTGTCAATTTTGACAATTGCGTGGTGGGGTATGTGATAAGCATCATTTGACTTATCATTTGGAACCTCAGATAAATATTTTTTATCGATATGTTCACGGATAACTTCATCATAAGCTGGTTTTAATTCAGGTTGCTTGACGAATTTTCTTTCAAGCGCTAAAAATCTGCGTTCAGCAGTCTTGTAAGAATCGCCTAAATTGCTTGGGTCCAATTTAAACGGAAGTGCTACTTCATAACGTCCGTCTTCCAAACGATTGATTGTATTCTTGAAAATATCTTCAGCTTTTTTCTCGTCTGGACTATGAATCACTCCTCCATCCAAATCTTCAATTTCCCAGAATTTTTGCATTAAATTTCCGACATCAACCGAAGTAAAATACCCAGCTGCTGAGTAGGAAGCGTTAACTGCGGGAGCATCGCCTAGTATGATGTACCCCAGTGTAGTTTCTAAAGCGTCAGGCAAACCAGGCTCGTTTTCAATTTTATCTGACATTAACAATTTGGTGAATAACTTAACACCAAGAAGTACGTCAATTTCACCTGGAATCGCCCAAGAGTCATCTGCTAGATGTAAATTATCAAACAGATCAGTTGCAGATTGATCAATATGACAGGTCGGTAAATCAGGCGTGATCTCATCTAAAACAAGCGCTTCGATAGTATATTGATGTTTAGGATCATATCTTGACCTAAATGTTAAGTTGACATTTCCTCGGATGGGTTGTGTTATCGTTGTTCCACCTAATCCATTTATTGACGTCACTGGGCTGCTGTGTACAGGAAGACCTAAATTCTTGCAGCACTTCAATGTAACGTAATGTTTCTGTGATCCTGGATCCAGCAGACATCTCAAAACCTTGTCCTTGCCGTTACGCCCACTAGCGAGTACCTGAGCAGTGGCGAGAATTTCCGTCAAGGGTGATGTAGTCTGTCCCGATGCCGAATGAGTACATACAGAGGCACCGTTGTCCTTTACGGATGAACTTGTGCTAGCTTCACTATCATCCTTAGATGAAGACTTGGACTCGTTGTTATTCATTGCAGGTTTTGAGTTTTCGAAGTGTAACGTTGTATGATGTTTGCCTTTACATTTACGACAAGTTTTCTTCGAGGAACATTTCGATGCAGTATGATGCGTGTTCAGACAATTAGTGCACGCGTGAGTTTCCTTAACGAAATTAAATTTTTCGTTAGGCGTGAGTTTCATGAAATTATTGCAATTATAAAGTTGCGAGTGATCATTACTCTTGCACATAGCACATGAACTTCCGTTATCATGCCCTTGCGTGCTAACATACGCTTGGGGCGTGCGAGGGAGGGGAGCTCGCACGCTGCTAGTGTTGGCAGCGGAGCCGCTTTCAGCCTTAGTTGGCGTTCGTTGCGATGTCCGATATAAAATCTTCACTTGTTCCCTAACGAAACAAATGAATTCGTCATATGTAGGCATTGTAGAAGAATTCCGAATAGACATCTCGAAATTCTTTGTGGTATCTGAATCTAATAACTTAAGACCCAGGTGAATGAAAATAAAGTCACTTAAGTTTTCGAGCTTGAGTTGTCTTATTGCTGAAATAGTAGCAGCAAACGAATCAATTATTTTTTCTAAATTAGATGCCGAAGGACCGTTGATGTTGACAGGTTTCATCGAAAACAGCTGGTTTAAATATGACGTAGCTAATGCGCGTTTATCATCATATTTCGCGATCAATGCTTCCCAAACTGTGTTGTAATTTTCTGCGGCAGGTATAACTCCCGCACAGATCGACTTTGCCTTTCCTGTCAAATGACTAAACAAATAATGAACACGCTCAGAATCCGTAAGTTTTTTATTCTCATGTATGACACGCTTAAATGTTTCATAGAAGAATGGGAAGTTTTGAATATCTCCATCGAAAGAAGGAAGTTCAATCCGAGGGATTTTAATGGAGTCGTCCTTACATGAATGGCTCGAATCCCTGGATGTCGAAGGGCTCGGAGCAGGTGCATCAATTTTTGAAATTTGACATTTGATTACGCAGTAGAGATCTTCAAACGCATTCATTGCGTTGTAGTTGACGATGTACTCCGGGTCCAACTCCAAGTTCAGAAGATTGACTTCATCCATCAACTCTATAAATTCTTTTCTCAGTTGATCGACCAATCGAGCTTGCGCGATGAACTGCGAGAAAGCCTTCTTGTCACTGCTTAACTTTGGAATCATGTCATAAATATTTTGTAAACGCATGAAACATTGAGCACGTTTTGCTTCCGCGAGCTTAAGTCGCGTTGCCATGGTTACCTAGTTATTACTATGACAGCACGAAAAAATATGAACAATTTGTGCTAAGATGCACAAATAATTATAAATTATATTCAACTTGTATAATACCTTAATGCAAGTCGAAGGAAAATGAAGTAAATACGAACGTTACGCTTGTATAATACCTTAATACAAGTGTAACCTTCGCAATAGGTTAATTACAGTTTATGAAAAAACTGAGGCTTTTAGGAATAATTTACCCGTAGCTTTCAGTTTAGTAGAGTGTATTTAGTAACTTAAAATACACTGAAATTATATACTTAACGAATATGGTGTGCAAAAATGTTCCGTGAAAATTATGTCACAATATGACAGTTACAAAATACGAAATTTATTTGTAACGCATTTATAAGGTAGCGTGATGAATAATCCCACACGCTACGCGTAAATGAAATATGAAATAAAAATAACAGACAATAAGAATAAATTAATTTACTGACCGTACTTTGAAATAGAATTATGACGGGAACATTTTTTTGAAAATTAAGAAACCGAAAGGAAATCCGAAATTATATTTTGTACCTACGCGATTCAGTGAGCAACAAGGTTATTATGTAATATTTTTAAAGGTAAATTTGGAAACCGGTTCAAAGGCCAAAAAATGGGGATGCGGAAAAACTTACATGCACTGGTTCTGCGTTTTCCTCCTTATAGAGTCTCCAGTCTCCACTGATTCGGCGGCACTTTATTTTGTTGTATGTATACTTAATTATAGGGATCCCTTTGGTTTCATTTTCTTCAACACACAATATATCGAATCGAGTTTTATTTTACATGTATTGATGTGACATGTGACATTTTTTTCTCTTTTTATTATCGCCTTGCCGTCTATATTGAAAACCCGACAAGGAGGTCAGAATTCATAGGTTAAGTATTTAATACGTGGCGCAAACAGGTATTTTTAATTTTTTAGCTTTAGTTATCTTAATTGTAGTTAATTTTATAACACTTATTATACAATAAATGAGTTATTATTTATTATATCTGAATATTAAAACCACATGCATACCATAGATAGGTACCAAAACCACATAAGCATACTTATGACGGAGAAATTCAGAATGATTTTAGATTCATATTTAAACTTCCCCGTTAGCAAGGCCGAGTGCAATGTTTTGTTTGACTGTTCGAGTAGAATTCTACTATTTCTCTGTTAATGCACTAGCTATGTTCTACTTTTAAGGTGGGATTCCACCAGTGTGTGGTACTGTACGGCACAAGCATATTCAGTACCTACGAAAATGCTTGTGCCGCACAGTACCGCACGCTGGTGAATCCCGCCTTTATACGATTAAGTTGTTATACCGGATGTAATGGACCACGGGGCATTAAATGGCCATTCATAGAAAATATATTTTTTTCTTTACACATATCAAAAATCCTATTTGATGCATGAAGATAAACTGTTTTGTTACAACAAATTTCTGATTATTGATTTAGGTAAACATTAAAATTTCGAAATGGAAATGAAATATAGATAGTACTTTTTTAAACCTAGCAAAATAAATAAATTTAGCTACACATATAAAAAATACAATGTAATATAGGTACTAATTAGGAATTTCTATTGTGTGCTGTTATAAACTATAATGGGCGTGAAATTGTTGAAATATTACTGAACTCTGGTTTGTTTTAATTAGCAAAACCATTGTTTATTTACTCGTACCTACATGATTTAGTTCAAATTCTAAAATAGAAATAGCTATCTGTTTTCATATCCATATTGCTTAAACTACATTGGGAAAAGGTACGTAGCTAAAATCGAAAGATAGATACGCCTAGAAGGCTGAATTAGGTATTTTTTAGTCACTACCAAAAAATCTATAAAAGTAGAAAGCTAGTATCTAAGTAAATATTTGTAAATATGAACTGTTCAAATCATTTTATTTCATTGTTAATAAGATTGGCACCGCAACAGCATCAAAAGACCGAAATACGATTCGTGAATTGTCTTGAATAACTTTTTTGTCGTCTTATGCCATTACAAAGTCTGGTTATACCACTAGACCTAGACCAACTATGTCTCTGTCACTTCGAGGCCCCAGTGACAAGCATCGAGAAAGCGTCGCTTCCGAAGGTTTAAATCAATCTTGGTGCTTGCTGCTCGCAGTTTAAAATGCAGTGCATCTCATTAGGCGAGACACTGATTTATGTGGTACCAACGCTACGTAAGTATAGTGCTCTTTTGTAGAACCTGAGTGAAACTTAAAAATCCAGGCAGGAGCATTCAAAACATATTTCCAAACGATTGCTACTTTACTCTATTAAATTTACACTGTAAAGTAAGGTGTATTCGGGTATTTCCGAATGAACGATAGTGGCGGATAATTCCGAAAGCTGACTCTTACTACAACGGAATACGAGTGATTTTACAATGCTTTTCGGGATTACCCGATTTCCGGAATTACCCGAATAAACCTTAAGTATCAAATATGTGTATGGATGTAGAAATATCTACTCGATATTGCTAGCGAAAGCACAGGGAGCAATGTGTGTATGAATGTAGAAATACCTACTCGATATTTCTAGCGAAAGCGCAGGGAGCATTCGAAATTTATAAACTAAATCTGATCGTGATTTGATATTGGGTATCTTACTAGTACTTAACAACAAAATATCCAAATATGCGGTGTCTAAATGTGTGATTTATTTGAAATACTGGTAATATTCATATTCATATTTATTATTAATAATGTACACATACATTACAAGTCAAGTTTACAATGGGTGAAATAATAATAAAGCAATTTGCATCTAAATAATACATATGACAATTATTCACAAATGTGTTCGATAAAAAATATAAAAATAACAAATTAAAACGATAATTTTTACTATGTTTTACATTTCCAATATATCATTAACCCGTGGAGCGCCCTAACAAGACACGTGTGCTAGTAACTAGTATAGGAGTTCCATACTACGGTAATTCTGGGGCGCTCCAGGGGTTAATATCATAAAAGGCGTTGTCAATTAGCATTTATTTTATTATAAAACGAATTGTCATTTGATATAAAAAATAAATAAATAAATATACTTGGTCATCCAGATCTTGACAGTAGAAAAAGGCGGCAAATTTAAAAAATGTAGGCGCGAAGAGATATCGTCCCATAGAAAATTTGAATTTCGCGCCTTTTTTTACTGACAAGATTTGGTTGACCAGCTATATGTCTAAATAGATATGACTTAACGTGACATTACGAAGTATCCCAAAATCGCCGATGATATCGCAGACACGAAGAAATACTTTAACATCTGAAACAAAACGACACGCAATCAGTAAACAATACGCTGCAGGTGAGGAGTTGAGGATAGGATAGTCAACATTCAATTTGAAACAACCGCAATTTTAACCGTATACTCTCTACAGAATTCAACTAAAGCCCTATAGGTAAAGTTTGATTTGCAAACTTGCAAAGATACCTAATGTCGGAATGGCCCTAACCGGAGGTCAGCCTTCCGCTTGTAAAATTTTCATGCTAAATCTTTCGACTTTCGGCTTCCAAAAAATTTACGCTCTCCTTCGTTCGGGTCTTTAGTTCTTACGTTCACTTTTTAAGACTAATCTCGGTCCTCCATCAGCTTTAACCTCTCTTTCCATTAGTACATTAAGGCCACTTGGCTTTTAAATACCAAAAACTTATAAAACCAGCGGTTGCAAGTTCTTGTACAATATGCCGTACCTTGTCCTGCCACTCGCTTACGTACTGGCTGTAAGGCATGGTGCTGAAGATGACGAAGTTGTGGAACGGCGCCGGCTAGCTTTGTGGAGGCGTTACGATCGCCAAGTCACGCATCTACGAGTACAAAGCATCAGTCAACGGCATTCCGCTCCGCTGGTGGACGTTGGACCCGCGTGGAAGCACATCGCGCTCAGTGAGGTTTCAGGTCTTTAAAAATACCCCAAGCTGTCTTTGTGAGAGATGTGGTATCACTACTACTACTACACAAATAAAACAAATGTAATATGTAATATCGTCGCTATACTTACTCAACCTCATATCTGCAACAATCATTTGATGGAAATGTCGCTTTTCTTTCATTCGGAATACGGGTGTTTTTGTCATCAAATGAGTGTTGCAGATACGAGGTTGAGTAAGCATAGCGGCGATATGTACCTTGTCCTGCCACTCGCGGTTCTTGACGCACTGGCTGTAAGGCATGGTGGTGAAAGTGACGGAGTTGTAGAGCGGCACCCAGAAGTTGGGCACCAGCCAGAAGAGGAAATCATCCATGGCCTTGCGGAGGCGGTATGAGGGCCGAGTTACCAAGTCACGCATCTGAAACACATTAAAACTTCAATTAGGCAAAAACTTGAAAAGTTTATAAACCCTCGACAAAATACAGGTAACAATAATTGTGGACGCTTTTAATGGTATGTTCGGTATCGTGTTCCTGATTAGAAAAAAAATTTAAACACCGCTTTCGATTAAAAGAAAACGTTCCTAAATCGCTCATGCTCTTGAATTGGGGTTCTAGTATGCCACAGACAGACGCATCAGACAGGGGTTAAAAAAATAACTAGCGACATCCAGGGGGTAAGTAGGGCGTGTTGTACGGACAATATCAATATTACGTTAAGAATTCAACGATTTAAATGGTGCTTTTCTGTGTTACTAATCATAATAGGTCTTCAAAATGCAAGGGTTAACAAGTAGGTACAGATTCAACCAAAAGTAAAGCTAAAGGTAATTAGAATACTTACCATTTTGATATGTGCTAGTCAAGCCGGGTAAATAAATACAGTACCTATTTGAAATAAATAATATTTTCTCATTAAGCGTACTACGTTGATTTTTATTGCACAATTGAGCTTACTTTTATCATACTTAATTACCATTTCAAATACAATCCCATAATATTTCAGAACTGCTCCACCTTTGATAAACGGGACCATATATCTCGTTTAAAAACGCATTAAACGTTTAGATTAAACCCGTATTTCCTGATTTAGGCTGAACACAAAGTAAACAGGCGTGTAATTCCGAGCGTGGACGTGTTGATCGCTCAAGTAAGCCCAATATAAGAAAGTTTTTCAATACTTTCTATTAAAGATCTCTTGCCCGTTGATACAACAAATGCCTTTCCCAACACGATTGCTGGTCAACACACATTTATGCTCTCATGCTTCTAGGTAGCCTATGATTTTTACTCACTTCAAGGTCACAATACACTGGTTTCTGTAAAAACTCTAATCACCGATGCTTGCTTAGCCAATATGAATACATACAGGCACAAAGGACCATTGAAACGTTTGATAATAGGGGAATTAATATTTCATTGCTTTTATTCACAAATCCGACCGTTTCAGAGAATTAGGAATTAGGACAAGTATATAAATTTTATTAAATCCCGTTGTCCAAGGGACAATATTAGCACACTTTGTTCGAAAAGATGTGGCATGCTGTTCTATTAGCATGCTTAGTAGATGGTCCATTATGGAAATATAAAATCAGGATTTCAAGGGTCTTTGGTCCCCTGGACAACTAACCATGGCAACTGGAGTGCGACTAAAAAGTTGGTTCACCCATACTTACCTCGACATAGTTGTACATTGCCAGATCGCTGATCGCGTGCGTATCCTCCCACCTAGTCTGCGAGAACTCCTCCAGTATCTCCGCTAGGCCGTCGTGATGTTTTAGGAACAGTTTGTCCAGGAGCGTGCAGTCCTCAAAGCCGGCGTTCATGCCCTGCCCGTAGAACGGAACGACGGCGTGCGCTGCGTCGCCGATTATAAGGGCTTTGTCTTCTACGTGGTAGGGGCGGCACTGGAAAAAAGAATTGGCAGCTTGCAGTGTTGGAAGAGATTTTTTTTTAAGAAATGATACACGTGTTTTATTGAGATTGTGCAATAAAGAGGATTTGTATTGTATTATACACTTGCGGGCCGCGTGCAAAAACTGAAGTGGCAAAAATAACGAAATGTCCTAGAATACATATACAGTCGCCATTAGATATAGGTCTAATAAGCGGATAATAAGGTGCTTAAAATATCTGCTTCATTCTGATATTTGTAAAAACCTCGGCTGCTCCGATATATTTATGGCCACTGTAATACCTAATCATCATTCCTATAGGTATAGTACAGTCAGCATCAATAGTAGAGTAGTATACTATAGTATAGGAAACGAAAACACAAACACATCGGAAACACATCGTATAAAGTGCAGAGAAGTGCAGTGATGTTGAAGCTTCAGAGCGCAATATTGGTGTTAGAAACTCTAAAATCAACTAATAGCTTGCGCTGCATAAGCTCATATTCGTACCTACATAATGGCTATTAGTATCTGCAACAGCTAGATTTTATGCAAAATGTGCCTGCAGCAACGTTTGATATTCATGTGTATTAAACGCCTTTGTGGACATTAAGGCATCGCCTATGCCTACGCAAATTTCTCACCTCAAGGAATAGGTACCAATATAGTAGCCTAGTTCAGTTTGCACCTGACTCTAAAAATATATTTTCATTTAGACTTTAAGTTTCATCTTCGAGAAATGGAAGGTCACATAAAAACAGGCAAATCGTTTGCAAATGGCACACAGACCGTTTATCGTCTTGAAAAGGACAGGGCACTGTTTAGCACTAAATTCACCCATGAGGTCACAATTTAGTACGAGAGTACTAAAGGAGATAAAACAGGGGCAGATTTACTATTTCTACGCGAATCAAGAGAAAGCTAGTACAGGTAGACCTATACAGGTACCTTAATTAAAAATTAATTACCTTCACAGCAACTAAAGGAGACGGCGAACCACCAAAGAAGTCCTGTATCAACTTCTCCTTCCCAATGAAGGGAATGGAATCAGGGAAGTACTTCTCAAAGAACACAAGCAGTTTTGCCTCACTGTCGATAGTCTTGAAGTTGGTAAACGGCATGAAGAGAGTCACAGTCCAGGAGCAGTCTTGGTTGGGGAGCGCGATCATCATGAAGTTGCCTCTCGGCCATATGTGGAGGTAGTTCGGGGGCATCTGGAACTATAAGACGATCTTTAATTGTTGTTTTTTAAGTTATTCTGCTAAAGAAGACTAGCTATCCTATCTAAGGTGTAAGTGTAGCCATCATATGCATCTCCAGGTGCCAAGCGTAATATGTGCTTAATCACAAAAATGACCAGATACTGAGGTTAAAACTTATCTAAGTCAAGTTTCACCATCTTGTGGATCTACGACTAGCTACGACTGTTGGAAAAGCCTACAGCCTACCTACAGTTATATAACCCATTGTAACCCGTTTAAGAGCCCATCAACGTGCACACTAGCGCCACTGCTAAATAATCGTGATTATTTAAAATTAACGAAATATATTTAAAAAAGAGGGCCGCTACGTACTGTATCTTGTATTAAAGTACCCTTTGAATACATCAAACTAGTTTCTATTTTGCTGGATTCGTCAATCTAAGTATGCGTCCAAAGTTAAAACGGTCATTTTTGACCAACAACAAGCAACGTCGGGCGGGGTCAGTACTTGGATGGGTGACCGTTGTTTTGCTTGTTTTGCTCTATTTTTTGTTAATTGTGCGGAACCCTCCATGCGCGAGTCCGACTCGCACTTGGCCGGTTTTTTAAATATATTTCGTTAAATTTAAATAATCACGATTATTCAGCAGTGGCGCTAGTGTGCACGTTGATGGGCTCTTAAGAAATGGCCAGTAGTTTTTAGCAATTTTTTTTTCTGGCAAGTAATTTTAAACTTTAATGGAGGTCAACAAATACCTTCCTCTCCAAACACGTAATCCAGTAATAACGTTGCACTAAATATTGTATAAGTACCTACCTTATTCCATGGCCAACTCTCTGTTTATAATTTTAGTTTTTGTTCATTAACATCTAATGGTTTGGCCTTATTACTAATTAAGGCGTTATCATTGAATGATAGTAATGATAGCTATTAAAACAGCATAAAAACAACTTCATGATGCAATGGTACCATCATAACAGGAATCCTTGAGTGTTATTAAGAGTAGGTACAATATTGTGACAACGTATTTATCTCAAACCATCAACAATCTCTCATATCTACATATTTCTATGGCAACAGTATCATCTTCCTCGCGTTGTCCCGGCATTTTGCCACGGGTCATGGGAGCCTGGGGTCCGCTTGGCAACTAATCCCGGTAATTGGCGTGGGCACTATTTTTTACGAAAGCGACTGCCATCTGACCTTCCAACCCAGAGGGTAAACTAGGCCCGTATTGGGATTAGTCCGGTTTCCTCGCGATGTTTTCCTTCACCGAAAAGCGACTGGTAAATATCAAATGATATTGATATTTCGTACAATAAGTTCCGAAAAACTTATTGGTACGACCCGGGTTTCGAACTCGCGACCTCCGGATTGCAAGTCGCACCCTTTTACCGCTAGGCCACCAGCGCTTCCAATCTTTTCTTCAATCGCTTCTATGGCAACAGTACCTATGTTGTGTTTCTTATTACATATACTTCTTTGAAATATATTGTCTCAAAACGAAACCAAACAGCGATTTCCTTATTTAAACTATCCACAAGCAGAAAACCGGTTTAATCTATATATATAACTTACTCCACCACTTTCATCGGCCGGTATACACAGCTCCAAATATCCATGCTCAATGTACTTCTGGCTGTAGTCGAAGAGGGGCTGCTTCATCATAGATTTGCGGACGGCGGAAAACGCTCCGTCTGCGCCTATGATCAGGTCAGCTGTGACTTGGACGTTTTCTTTGCCTGGGCTGAAAAAGGCAGGGAAGCAAATTAGAAGATTTTGTGGTCATCATTTTGAAGCAAAAAATATAGAACTCATTAAAACTTTACTTTAAATAAACAAAGCCAATGTGGTGAGGACCGTATGTAAAGTAAGGCCGTCTATATACCAACGCTTTCGCTGCTATGCCTGCTATTAACTCTTCGTTTCTGACTGAGTGACTTAAGTATGCAAATATGAAAGTGCTTGCCCTATGACTTGATCTGTTCCCTGCAATAAATTTAAATGCGGGTCTTCCCCACATTGGCCTTATCTAAAAATACCGTTCAGGGCCTTTTAGAAAGGACTATTTCGCAAGTCTAAAAACAAAATGAGGACACGTTTATTTAGAACGGTCCAGAGGCTTCGTGGCCCCTTTCCATGCGAGAAATGAAACCTTTGTCCAAATGGGGAATTAATATCTATTTTACTGTTGTGTTGCAGGGAATACTGGGACTGAAGAGCACCATCATGGCATCGACGAATTCCATGTACTTACCAGCTTCCATGGGACTAATCATGTGAGACTGCTCACATCATGCTTAATAATCAGTGTTAGGTAAAGTTACCTACGACCTACTTAAACTAATAATGAAACGCTCTTTTGCCTTACATAAAGTAACGAACGCCGCTATAGTCGAACTCATATATCAGGTAAACTTTTTTTCCCTGTGCCAGCTCAAGCCGGAAAGTTCACCTAGGTATAAGTAGGTACCTATTTTATTACCCGACTTCAAAAAGGAGATTCTCAATTGACAACATCAAACACATATTGCGTCGTGATACTCACGTCTCGAATTTCAAGGATCCTTTTCGTAAATTGGCTTCGACCAATTTGTGGTTGAAATGCCTCTCGACATTCTCGTATTTCTCTGATTCTGAAAATTTTTAATGTGAAACATATTTGTTACTACGATTATCCTGTGCTTAAGCGTGAGGTACCTACCGTAGACAAAAATGGTGTTTTTATTTTTAAGATTTAAACTAATGACTGTTTTCAATTATAGGTTTGATACTCAATTATTTAACATTATAGAGAAATCAATTTACCTTGCAACAGAAGTCCATTGAGATAATTTCGGCCAACTGAGTATATGCACTGAAAACAGATGACAATCGTTAATGATAAATACCTAAGGATTTTTGATTATAGTTCGCTAAACAAATGAAAAATTGTTTTTGTAAAATAAAAAAATGTTTATTTCCTTTCTTATTTCCTTATCAATTTCATGTCGTTTTCATTTGTATGCTAGCCGATGGATCATATGAGCCCGCATCGCGATCCCGTTATGTTGGATTATTTACTTCTCTAACCTCAAATCTATAAGGAACGGTAAATCCTATAAGTGCCTACTGTGACAGCGCGTGGTATTAGCACCATATTTTAAGCAAACTTAATTAGTCCTAGCAGCAATCGTATGGTACGGTATCATATGAGCTTCTACGGTATCATATACCCTTGAGGGCCGTGCCTCCGCGTAGCGAAAACGCACGGTCACGTCATCATTTGTGAAATGAACATATATAAGCAAACCGTTTGTTCTGGCATCGTACGATATAGCGTACGTAGAGCCGTCGAGGCAATGGATCATACTAGCCCGCATTAAGACCCCGAGATAGCTCTACATCCTTGAGGATTATGAACCCACACAGCGATAACGTTTTGGGTCATTTTTGTAAAGTAGGTAATGAAAGCAAACCTGATTAGTTCTAGCATCGTACGGTATCGCGTACGTAGAGCCATCCAGACGATGGATCATACGGGCCCGCATGGGGATCCCGTGATGCTGGATCATCTGCTCCTCGAGACCAACATCCTTAAGCGCCGTGCGCCCGCGCACCGATAGCGCGAGGTTAATCGATCTGCCCCGAGCCAGCGGGGTTTTTCGTATATCTGTGAGAGTTTATAATTTATTACATACAGCCACAAGCAACTTCTCAATGTGTGTTTATATTTTCTGTTAACATGTTACAACAATGAGCACATCGGTTTAAACCATACATGCAGAGGGGGTGATTTTATTTGCTCGCTAAAGTATCAAGCAATCTAATAGTTTATCTGAGATTATTTACGAGACTCTAGTAAACTAGAGTAAGTGATAAAAAGAATTGTCTCCGTCAATATTGATAAGTAACGAAGTCAAAATTTGCAGCTCTTGCGTTTTTGCAAACTTTTATTTCAAAATTAGCCATAGCTACATACGTTATCTTCTATCAATATCTCCAGTTAAATAGGGACCCTAAATAGTGACACGTAAGCACCATTAGATTTTTATTTTCAGTCCTTCCAAACTTTCGGACATTATAAAATATTCTAACTATAGGTACACAATAAGTAACTATAAAAAAACCGTCTTACCTTCGCGGTATTCAAAAATGTGGACTCTGTGTCCTCTTTTTGCCAAGTACAAAGCTTCCAAGGATCCAACCTATAAAAAAACAATATTGCTTAACAAATGTGTCGCAATAATAAGGATTTAAATCCTTTTTACTGTAGGTTAAGTTCGCTTTTATTAACCCCGAAACTCGATGAAAGTTCAAATTAGCTCCATGGCCATAATAGGTGATGACCACAGTTACCTACCTACTTAATAGTGATTAGTTAATTCCCATAGAGTAGCTCAGTCTTGGCTTTAAATTGTATGTCGCACGTCCACTTTTTTATAGGTACCAGATTCAGCTGATAGGGTCACCGGAAATTGATTTTGAACTAAGGGGTCATCCATTAATTACGTCACACGTTTAGGGGGAGGGAGGGGGTCAAGAAAATGTGACATGTTGTGACATGGGGGAGGGGGGAGTCACAAACATTGTGATGTCACTTTAACTTCATCAGTAACCGAAAATTATTTTATATTTTTTTATTCGCTGTACCTACAGTTAAATAATAGTTATAAAATTACTAATATTTATATACGTATCAAAAATATTTTTTTGTTAAAAAAATAATGCCGAGTTAATATTGTCGATTTCGTTGAAAACAAAATTGCCTAAAATGTGACGTCATACCAGGGGGGGAGGGGTTTGCAAAATGTGACCAAGTGTGACCAAGTGTGTCCCCCCTCGGGAGGGGTAAAAAAACCTAGAAATTCGTGTGACGTAATTAATGGATGATTCCTAAACATACACACACTGCTAACACCGTATATACGCGCACAAATGTAAAATTGATAAATTAAAGTTTATGTATTGCCAGAGCCTCAATAATAATGGAATGTTAAAATAAAAATATACACAGCAAAGGGATACGGTGATATTTTGTAATCAAAATAACAACGTTCTAATGAAAAAAATGGTAACTGTAAATAAATTCGAAACACAGTTTAAAATAAATACCTATTCTCGTTACCAGCGGCAGCGGCAGCAACTCTTACAAGATATTTTATTTATTTTATTTTCTTTATTGGGGAAAAAACAGATACAGGCCAATAATATTTACAGGGAAAATTACAAAATGGTAGATATAGCCTACATCCTAAGACAATTCCCACTAGGAGGAGTGACAATAGTTTTAGGATAGCATTGTGATTGGAACTAAATAAACAGACTTATACTATACCATGTTTATTGAAAGAAATCACTAGGTACCTATAGAAAAGTATAGCCTAACCGCGAGTACCTAACCATGAACCTGGCCTACTGTAATCAATAATCATTTGTAAAAACACATAAATATGTATACCATACCTACAAATTATAATTACGCTAAAATATAGTTTACAAAAATATTGTAAAAAAAAAATATATAAAATTGAAGGGTACTCACTAAACCTCCGCCGACAATTGCAATTTCCAAATGTTTTTTCGAATGTCCATTTTGCAGCTGAGCCATCACCACTGTATTCATTAAACAACTAATATCACACAAAAGAAACAAAACTGTCGCAAAAATCAAAACTCAAATAAGATATGATTCATTTGATAAGTTATCAACTCAAAGTATGAAATTAGATGTTAATCTCGTATCGGTATTAGATCACTATTCACTGTTGATAACTAGCACCAGTGTCATCAAAGCTGGAAGGTTCGAACTCAACTAAAACTAATACCACACACACTACCTAATACATTTCTTTAAGGATAGTGGATCATTGAAAATTAGACTTAAACGACATAATAATAAGAGTCAATCGCAATTGATCAAACAATTTATCACTGGATACTTTTGCGTTAAAGCTATCCATTGAACAATTTACTTGCAAACTGTTTTTCCAAGTAGCATTTAAGGCAATAATGTACCCATTTACCTACTCTATGAATTTACTTACTTATATAACGTGATATAATATAACAAATATGTATGTAATAGATAGAGAAATGAAATGAAGATTTGACCTATTAGAGCTCTCGGGGTTTAATTTTATTAGTAGGTACGAGTAGGTATTTATCACAAAAATCTTGTCGCGTTGCGCAATGATACATACCTTGCTTGAGAATATTATTATAATAGGTAAATAATTAGTTACTAATAATACCATCTTCAGGTAATTATCTACTAATTAAGTACTTGATCAATTGATCAAGTAGGTAAGTCTACGTCAGACGTAGTTAACAACTGAGAAATAACTCATTTTACTTCAAACCACTAGGTAAATCGATGTTACAGACGACGTCAAAGATGTGTTACTTGGGTTAATCAACTTTTTCTTGTCACACGTTGCTATGGTTACGGTCTCCTGAGTCACTCTTAAAATTCTAGGTTATTCGTATTTAAATGAACCAAACTTGCATTTTATGGTAGTTATAAGACATTTCCATAATGAGACATCTACTGAGCATGTTAGTAAAACATGGTACAGCAGTTCTTCTAACAATCTATGCTACTATAGTGTCTCCCTCGTTGATGGGACAGAATAACAACAAGAAATAGTTGATTGACCCACTTAACACTTTTGCTCCCTGTATTTGTACCTTACTCCGTTGTCATAAGGCAAAAATGTAAACATCATTGACGTCGACTGTACCTTAGTGATAAAAGAAGCCATTCCCAGTGAACTTTTGACTTTAGAACCTAATATTATCGGGTCCGCTGTGAAGATACGGTGAACTTCATATATTTATCTAGTATAGTCTAGTAAGAAAACACAAGTCTGTGGTTAACCAAAAGGGGCCATTTTGGTCCTAGGGTAAATGCTCCTATGATGACATTCTATGCCGTATGTCGGTGGAAAAGAATGAGTATTTAACTACTTATTACTTACCAATCAATGGATGCATGGGCAAATGAATTTGTAGGTAGGTATATTATACCTAAAGCGATTCTTGTCTTACCGATTGATTGACATTTCGCCACATTTATATGCAATAAAATGCACATATGGATAATTACACTTATCCGGTAATGGGCGTTGGTAAAACCTCAGTTTTTTTTTTGTCCAAAATATAATACGGTTGCAAATTTCAGAAGTTAGGTACTATAGGTACCTACCTATTGTTTGAAAAAACGCTCGCGTACGGAATTGTCCCTATGACGGATTTTAAAATCAAATAAAACAATTTCAACTCTATTCTCCACAACCATTGGTTCAAATTGGACTGCCAATTTTTCTTGTATGGTGAGTCACTAGAGGATACCTACACTACAGGGCTATAACCGCGAAAATCGAAGTTCATCTCGATTCGAAGGCATTCTTCTCTGTCACTCTAATTACGTCTTAATGAAAGTAAAAGAGAAAGATCCCCGCAATTTGCGAATTTCGGTTTTCGCGGTTGACCCCCCGTACCTATTACCTATTCACGTTGTCACCGCGACAGTGCACCTAATAAATTTCAATCGATATGACATTCAATGCCGATCATTTAAGACACAATAGTTATTTGAGCCGCGTTATTCGATACTAAACCACTATCTTACATTACCTGGGGCGACATATTTTAAATGATAATTTACTTTATTTTCCAGATAATAAAATCCTAATTAGCATACCTTTCCTTTGCTTTCTCTATGGTTTCTTTAGGTTTAAGGCTGGAGTATAAAATCGATTCATATCGCTCTTAATTCGGTACAACCGCGAGTCTTTACAAGTCGACTGTATCGACACAATTTTCGCATGACTGAAATAGTTATTTTCGATACAAGTGCAAAAAAGAGGAAATTCGAAACGAGTGGCGATAAATTAAAACACGACCGAAGGGAGTGTTTTAAATCGACACGAGTTGCGAATTACCTATTCGCACGTGTATCGAACAACGTTTTACAGTACATATGGCCCTTTAAAGTTTAAACTTTTGACATCGCACGAAAAGTGCTATTTTACGCACTAGTGCGTGAAAATAGGGCCATATGTACTGTAAATAAACATTCATTATTTGACATGATGCCGTCACTGGATCAAAAACATACCTGCGACGGTAGCACAGTCGCATTTTTATCGCATGTCACCATGCATTTCACGTTCTATAGTTCGTTTTTTTTAGCATTACACAGTGTGTAATGTTCCCATAAAAGAAGTTTGTAGCCATAATTCTGCAAAAAAACTGCATAAAAAACACGGTACATTAAGACACAATTAAGGTTTTTACCAAATAGGAAAAATATTTTTTTTTGGGACAGTGCCTCAATGGTCGCATTTTATTTTTGAATGGACTGAATTTACACATAATAACATACTTATATATTAAATGCCAGCTCATAAAAATGAAGGGGTGACGAGATATGAATTTTTAAAATTTTTGTTTAGGGTTGTCACTGTTGTCACTAACTTTTCTATGGAAATTTAATTATCATGTTCAGTCATATTTATTGATTCTGCTCATAAATAACATCGTTAATTTTGGTTTATTATATTACTTATATCATTAAATCACTCATAACTTTTTAAAACCAAAAGGTCAAAACAAAATTTATTATGTTTGACTCTTAAAAAATTGTGCTACGCAAAAGAACCTTGGGTCATATCTTCGATGAAGAACATTGCGTGGTATTACGCTTAAACCCAATATCAATACTCAATGTCAGGAGAAGCGGGGGTGAGGCGTCATGGTGCAAAAATCATAGAATCTTACCCATTGGAATGGTCTCAGAACAAGCCGGTGAATCAAGGAACACATTTTGGCGTTATGATCGAGAGCACCATATACGCAAATTAGACCGTAAAACCACTGTCCTTGACTTGTTTCACCGAGCTTTGGAGTCTTCTGACCGTCTTTTGTCGACCAAGTCCGTTGGTGATAGACAAAAAAAAACGAAAACATTCTGCCATTCCAGAGAAAGTTCTGCAACTTTTAAAACCCACAATGGATAACGTACTTATCCATGATGACCCGTCACCGCAAAAATATTCTGCTGATACTTGTAGTGAATTTGAACGTGATACTGAGGATAACGAAGATAACAACATCGTCAATTCTTCAGATGATAATTCATCTGAAGAATTGAATTTATTAATGATGATTGATCATTAAGGGGCTACCCCACGCCAATGACCTTCGATCTGAATCCCTTAGTTTTCTAATGTTTTTTGTAGCTTATTATTTCATTTCATGTCATTTATTTACTGCAATCCATGGTACATGGATGGTATATAATCATTTAAATTGTAACAGCATGGACCCTGAATAGGGTAAAGCATGATAATCTTAAAAACTAAATACTTAAAATTACCTTAAAACATAACATAACATAATTTTGATTTCTACACTGAATAATCCAAATATACTTCCGATGACATTACAATACATTATCAATTAAAATAATAATAATAGTGTCAATTCATTTATAATAATAATTCATTTAATCATTCCATTACATTGAGACAAAGTTATTGGTTTTAGTAGAATTAATTCTCAGTCGTATCACTATTGTCAGATGCCATAAATTCATGATAAGAATAAAATGATTTAGCAATTAACCATGATTTCAGTTTATTTCGAAATATATTATAAGTTTCAACGTCTTCAATAGAATCAGGGATTTTGTTATATATTTTTATCGACTGGTAATGGGGCCCGTTTTTATACATAGTTAATTTAGGTTCAGGAAGAACTAGTTGTATATTATATTAACAGCAACGGCTTTAAGTAATATAATATCCCATGTTTACTTCAAAGTTCATTGTCTTCGAGATATTTGGCATCAAAGTTGAACAATTTTAGGCTAAAAAACTGGTTTTCTGGCTATAACTTTTTAAAAGACACGTTTTTCGACGTCAAGATACATATGTAGATTTCGTACATGTAAGATCCTTCACAGAAAACTAGATACGAAAAAAGTGTTTTTAAACAATGTTTAAAAGTCATAAAAAAATAAGTATTCATTTCTTTCAAAATCCGGTAGACAAAACCGGAGATAAAAGAATAAAGAACCGATAACCGTTTGTCTTAATTCTATCTGTAGTGCAAAAAAAGGAGATACGATTCAAAACTTGTCAAAAATCGACGAAAACCTCGGGTAGCCTTAAGCTAAATTTCATCTAAATCGGGTCAGCCGTTCTTGTGTGATCGAGCAACAAACATCCAAACATACAAGCTTTCACATTTATAATCTTTATAGGATTTATTTTTGTGGTTACTTTTGGATAACCCTATTTCCATAGAAATTTCTAAAATACTTAGAAACGCTAAATCTCTCTACCCCTTCTATTGTCGTGTGTAATTTTTTGGGACATAATAAATAACAATATTGTTCATATTTATAATGAAGAATAAAATGCGACCGACACAAGGTTAAATTAAAAATAAATAAAAAGTGAAAATAAGAAAATCTTAAATAATTCTTATAATACTAGAGCTACATTTCCTATTTTTTTTATACGAATAGATAATGCAATGTTACGTTACATAAGATACTAACAAAAATAGAAACAATTATATTTTAGCAGAAAAAAATTAATAATTTTTCCTTAAGGTCATTGACCTTTCACAAAAAAAATAATTTCTCCAAAAGTATACAGAAATTTACTATGGGAATTTTTATCAATTGTTTGCCATATCAAGCTCTTTCGAATAAACACATAAACTACACGTGGCCGCAGCCGGGCCAAAATTACACACTGTGCATTAGAAAGAACTTGCAAGAAGGTAAGCGACCTTGACATCGACATCGACAAGCGATCTTTTAATTGAAAAACGCTTTTTAAAAATCAAAAACTATTACTTATGAAAGCAGAAGAATATAAATGATCGTATTAGATTCATAATTGTTACATATTTGCCGTAACTTATTTTTAAAACGTGTTTTTTCAATTAAAAGACACATCAAGATTGTTTACCTTATTTCTAATGCTAAAAAAACGAACTATAACAAGTAAACTAAGTGCGAAAGTGACGGGCAAAGTGACAGGCGATAAAAAATGGAACCATGCTGCGCCCGCTGGTCTAAACAGCAAACAAAAATAAGCAAAACTACATATACTTACTTTACTCTTTCAGCAAAATTCTATTGTAAATTTAAAACGTCAAGGTTTTAGATGGCAAATATAGACACCTAGAAAAGATGACAATCATTGATAGAAAACGCCAATCGAAATTTAAATAACGTATGGAAATAGTCACGTTACATTTCGTAACATCTATTGGCAATGTGCGAAGTCGGTGTAGGGGGAGTGGCGCTGATCGTCATAAACACAGGTAATCTTATGGAATGCCCGATATTAATACTAGCGGCAGCCGCTTGAACAAATTTTACTCCATAAGATTTAACGTAGAAAGTCCGACAAAATGAGGGCAGCACCAGTCGTGCACGTAGTGAATTATCCCGTTACATTTTTTCTTTTCGTTTCGTTTGTCGATGTACGATTGTCACCTTGACTAGGCCCCTGGGAGTTCGGGCAAAGATTTATGTATGGGTTAAAGGGCTAAGATAAAAAAATCCTCAATGACATAAAAAATATATTTAAAATCAAAAATCTTACACATTTACCGCTTACTTCTAGTTAAGATCAATTTTACTTAATTTACGAATAATCTTTATCTTCATTCAATATTGCGAAATTCAACCTTGACGTCTTGTTTATAAGGTTGAATTTTCATCAATGTTTTTAAAAGCTCATATTACTGGGCATAGACGATATATCCTCGGAAGGGCTTTGACTTGAGCTGAATGAACTAAGCGTTTCCCGCGTCTCCTCTTTGATTTTGAGATGGTCAGTGCTCGAGGGGGGGCGGGGAGGGAAGCGGTCTCTGTCTCTATGGTCCTTGTCTTTGCCGGATTTGTCTTTGCTGCTGTGTTTGTGCTTGTGTTTGTGTTTGTGCTTCTTCTTTTCTTTCTTCTTTTTCTTTGCCTGTAACAAAAATGTATCGTAAGGTTAATAATTAAAACAATCTTATCCTTAGATCGCTTGTGGTCAACTCTTGCAAGTAAAACGATGGTCAATGGGGTCAATGAGATGGTCAATCTGGAATAATCTGGATGAGGGTTTGGTTACTAGCTGCACATGTCTAGGTCTTGTTTGGTACACTAAGGGTCATTGGAAACTGTAATTACGTTCTTTATAAGCTAAGTCGTTCGTCGGAAAGGTTAAAAACTTATACATATCTAAGAATGTTTCACCTAAAGGTGGCACTATGTCACTACATATGTAGTATAAAAGAAAGTCGCTTCCCGCTGTCTGTCTGTCCCTATGTATGCTTAGATCTTTAAAACTACGCAACGGATTTTTATGCGGTTTTTAATAGTTAGAGTGATTCAAGAGGAAGGTTTATGTATAATTTGTTAACCCGTGCGAATTCGGGGAGCGTTGCTAGTTAAGACTAATCACTCGATAGTTGTCGCCTTATCTTTTTAAAGTTTTAATTTTAAATTATCTTCCCATACTTCATGTAAGATAGTTGGATGGCGAACAATTTGACACCACTTGATAGGAAGAGAAGTAAAAGCAAGATGAACCAGAATCACCTTAGGAGCGCCCATGTCGTTGTCGCGGCGGAACATGCCGGGCTCGAAGCCGACGGGGCCCGACGAGCCGGGGATGCCGGGCAGCGGGGCTGCGTTGTCCGATATGAACTCCCGCTTTGAGTCCTCCTGTCAAAAAAAAAGCGGCCAAGTGCGAGTCGGACTCGCCCATGAAGGGTTCCGTATTTAGGCGATTTATGACGTATTAAAAAAAAAACTACTTGCTAGATCTCCTTCAAACCAATTTTCGGTGGAAGTTTACATGGTAATGTACATCATATATTTTTTTTAGTTTTATCATTCTCTTATTTTAGAAGTTAGGGGGGGGGACACACATTTTACCACTTTGGAAATGTCTCTCGCGCAAACTATTCAGTTTAGAAAAAAATGATATTAGAAACCTCAATATCATTTTTGAAGACCTATCCATAGATACCCCACACGTATGGGTTTGATGAAAAAAAAAGGGAGTGCCGGCAGAAGTGAAAACTCAATCACTATTGCAAAATGTCTGCAGCACTATGTATAATTGAGGTTCACGCCATCTAGCGTTATTTCGTCGCATTACTTGAAACCCCTAAGCAGATCACTGTTAGTACTCGAGTTATATTAATACCAGTTAGATCGAAACTCACCAGATGGCATTTAAATCAATAAAGAAAAACTCAATGACATTGAAGTTTTTCGATCAGGTCACGTGACCGTCTTACGTCTTACGGTCACGTGACACCTGTTACGAGTTTAACATTTTTTCCCCAACACAAAAAGTGCACAGCGCCGCTAAAGAAGTTTTCACTTCAAAAACAAATTTAATAAATCCTCCTTGGGGTTGGCATTATGAGTCATAATTTATGACGCCCGAGTTCAGGCTTTGAACCACGGTGGGTGGTTTTCATTGGTGTACTTGCAATTTCGACCTTACATCTTTATAAATAGGTAGTATTTTTGAAACTTACGCCACTGTACACCCTGGTGGTCATGTCATGGACCGAAGTGACGTCAATCTTGATGTCCTCCTTGATGTTCGAGAAAGGAACGTGCTAGTCGCTCTTGATAACTCCATAGCATTATGACGCCGGAGTTCAGGCTTGAGACCACGGTGGATGGTTTACATTGGTGTACTTGCAATTTCGACCTTACATCTTTATAAATAAGTAGTATTGTTGAAACTTACGCCACTGTACACCCTGATGGGCATGTCATGGACCGAAGTGACGTCAATCTTGATGTCTTCCTCCTTGATGTTGGCCAGAGGAACGGGCAGGTCGGTCTTGATGTCCAACTCCATTGGGGTTGGCATTATGATACTGGAGTCCAGACTTTGAACCACGGTGGGTGGTTTTCATTGGTGTACTTGCAATTTCGACCTTACATCTTTATAAATAAGTAGTATTTTTGAAACTTACGCCACTGTACACATGTCATGGACCGAAGTGACGTCAATCTTGATGTCTTCCTCCTTGATGTTGGCCAGAGGAACGGGCAAGTCGGTCTTGATGTCCAACTCCATTGGGGTCGGCATTATGATACTGGAGTCCAGACTTTGAACCACGGTGGGTGGTTTTCATTGGTGTACTTGCAATTTCGACCTTACATCTTTATAAATAAGTAGTATTTTTGAAACTTACGCCACTGTACACCCTGATGGGCATGTCATGGACCGAAGTGACGTCAATCTTGATGTCTTCTTCCTTGATGTTGGCTAGAGGAACGGGCAAGTCGGTCTTGATGTCCAACTCCATTGGGGTCGGCATTATGATACCAGAGTCCAGGCTTGGGACCACGGTGGATGGCTCCTCGGCTTCAAATTTAACCTGACAAAAAAAAAGCATAAAAGATGTATAAAGTCAAAGAAAAGTCACAACAGTCAGAGATGTTCTAGGCATCCCTGAGCTAGGTTGTGGAAGAACGGAAGCGCTGATGGGCTAGCGGTAAGAGCGTGCGACTTGCAATCCGGAGGTCGCGAGTTCAAACCCCGGCTCGTACCAATGAGTTTTTCGGAACTTATGTACGAAATATCATTCATTCGATATTTACCAGTCGCTTTTCGGTGAAGGAAAACATCGTGAGGAAACCGGACTAATCCCAATAAGGCCTAGTTAAGGAAGGTCAGATGGCAGTCGCTTTCGTAAAAACTAGTGCCTACGCCAATTCCTGGGATTAGTTGCCAAACGGACCCCAGGCTCCCATGAGCTGTGGCCACAATGCCGGGACAACGCGAGGAAGAAGACTACGATACTAAAGGTACTGTATAACAGATAAATTACCTCAGGAATTTCTTGCTTAATAACAGGTTTGTTCAACTCCATCTCTCTCAGCCTGTCCCTATCCTTCTCCCTGTCCTTTTCCCTCTCCAGCCTCTCTCGCTCTTTGTGCTGCATTTGTTTCATCATGGCCTGAATCTCAGGCAGAGGCACGCATATGGGCCGCTTGAGCCCATACAATGTGTAGTAGAGATCAACTAAGTCGCATCTGAGTCGTGCGTCGTTTGACAGGTGGCTGTTAATGTTGTTCCATAGTCTGAAAAAAAAAACAACGGGTTGCACTCCGGGAGTGCCGGCAGAAGTAAAAACTCAATGACTAGTGCAAAATGTCTGTATAATTGAGGTTAACGCCATCTAGCGTTATTTCGTCGCATTAGTTGAAACCCCTGAGCACATCACTGTTAGTACTCGAGTTATATTAATACCAGTTAGAGGGAAACTCACTAGATGGCATTTAAATCAATAAAGAAAAACTCAATGACATTGTAAGTTTTTCGATCAGGTCACGTGTCCGTCTTACGGTCACGTGATCTGTCGCGAGTTTAACATTTTTTCCCCACCTCAAAAAGTGCACAGCGCCGCTAAAGAAGTTTTCACTCCACAAACCAGAATATATCGATAGAATTAGAAAAAAAATACACGTCTTTGTATTATTTTGTCTATAATGATACTTAGCAAATACCTGTGCACAACCGCCTCCGTGTCCAACCTATGCCGCTGAGCCTTCTCGAAAGGCGGGTTGTTGACCAACATTCGGGCTAGGCCGTGTCGCACGTGTGGGTCGGGATCGCTTTCCACTGTGGTTAGTAGGGAACTGAGGTCTTCAGGCTTCCCGTCGACGCGGACGAAGTCAACAAGGCACTCGACGGCGGCTAGGCGTACGTCTAGAAATAGTACATTATTGTCGAGGTTCGGAAGTAGCTACTTGCAGGCTGAGGATTCGTTTTAAACGGACGACCTTGGGAGTCCGTTTAATTGAATCCGAAGCCAGCAAGTAGCCTTCCAGCCGAGTCATATATAGTGCTTTTCTCAAAAATGGTGCAAGAAATAGAAATATTTTACAGAACTTACAGAAGCAACGTTCTAATTTTCACAGAAAAAAATACAACTATTAAAAAAATTTGCTTGCCGCCTTTCAAAAAAAAAAGAAGTGTATTTTTCTGCTGAAATTACGCCAACCTATTTGAGACACCTAAATAGTCGCGGTACCAACATTAAGCCTGTAACAGACTATCGCACCGCACCGCGACCTTGGAGCGTCGCACCCATAAGTGAGAGCGAGAAAGAGATATCTGTTTCGCGCTCTCACTTATGGGTGCGACGCTCCAAGGTCGCGGTGCGGTGCGATAGTCTGTTATAGGCTTTATAATAATAAGTGCTGATCATCTGTTTGGCTGTTTAAGGGACCTATGCCTTCATTTGATATGGCCATTTAAAGTTTTAAAAAGTTTGGAACTCGCTAAATAATGGAATTTGTATGCGACATTGCAGTCCCGAAATCGAGACTGCAATGTTTTTAACTTTTTAATTTTTTGAATGACCATAAACTACGCACTTCGCGACCTATTTTTTAACCGGCAACGTCGACTTTGCCGTCCATTTTTGAGAAAATGTTATTAATGGTTATTGGAAGTGATTAAATTTAACGCATTCACTGCCAGGGGCCGTGGCCTAGGAACAAACTTTATGACGGTGGACGCACATGTGCGTCGGGGGAAGTGAATGTGTTAAGTTTGTTTCGTGACATTGAAACATAATTCTTTAGTAGAGAAGAAACGGAAAAAAATATCTCTTAATACATAAGTGATTGAGATAGAAGTATATTGAATAAAAGGGTGAATCAAGTTTCTTGTCGCTCGTTGCCATGGTTACGTTATCCTGGGTCACTCTTTAAAACCTGATTTATATGCATATAAATTCACCAAACACGCTTTTTTGTGATACTTATAAACCCTTTCCATTGAGGGTAGTCTACCAAGCGTGGCAGAAGAAGGTGGTGTACAATGTCTTCTAACAAACTATGCTGCGACTGTCTCTTGGCTGACCGGACAGAATAACAACAAGAAATAGTTGATCCACCCAAAAACTAAAAATATACCATTTTATTCAAGATAGACAGACAACAGGTGGTTGAAGTATGTTATTTTTTAGTTCTGACACTTAGAGACATTTACACCTCTAAATAAGTTTAGATTTTTTTTTTCCATGTAGGTATCTGTTTTGTTTTTATTTTAATATTACTATTATAGTTTTTTTATGTAATTCGACATTAAGAGACCTTATACATCTCTAAGTAATTGTATTACGTTAGTTTGATTTGGTAGTTGTAGTTGTATTTAATAATTGTTGATGTATTATTATTATTATTATGCTTGTATGTAAATTCAATGTTGACGTGTAAAAGTGCCCTTGTGGCCTATTTGCTGAATAAATGTTGAAGTTGAAGTTGAAGTTGAAGGGGTGGTGGAAACACTTACCAACATATTGCCCGTACTGGGCATAAGCCCTAAACACAGTGGGTATGCTCGGCAGATGTCCGCACTGCTGCAACCGCCTTATCGAGCGCAGACAACTGACGGTCACAGTGTTCTTGTAGCATGGCAACACTTTCTCTAAATTTAGGACACGGGTTATCTCTTCTAGAACCAGTTTTGTGTCCGCTGAGAGGGAGTCTGCTGTTATTGGGGCACCCTGTAAAAAAATGATTGAAAAATAGTACATTACTGCAGACGCCGGGAAAGAAGGGCTTGCCGGGTGAGTAGGTATAGCCGGCCGACCGTAGGGAGGCCGGATAGTGATACGAAGCCGGCAAAACCTTTTCACGGCTAGGCATGTATAGTGCTTTTCTCAAACAGGCAATGAAATAAAAAAATACACCACTCAAAAAAACAAATTTATAATCTTTATAATAAAAATCCAACTTCACAACAAACATTTTTTAATTTTCCTTCCAATCCCGCCATAATTGTTTTTTTTTTACGGATGTCGTCCGTATTTCGCGTGTGTAGTGTTCGAATAGACCTTATTAGGGCCATTATACACAATCTGATAATAAGAATCTCAATTTCTATAAATAAAATAAATGCAGAGGATTTTAAATATTGTCTATGGTCTCTGGTGACTTACGTATAGACTAAATTTTAAATTTATTCATCAACACATTGAATCATACAGATTCGTATTCTTAATATCAGTACGTTCGTGTATAAAAGGCGTTAACACGGATATTTTGGTCCGATAACCATTCATTCACCAAAAATAAAAAAAAAAATATAATTCGGCTGTTTAGTCTGTTCATGGACACAGCCCCCATGTTTACATTAGAATTAAAAAAAAAATTACTTCCCGGCCTAGGCCTTCAATTTCGTATGAAATTCCTTTACAGTTCTCTGAAGTTGCTCCGCCCTAAACGTGATACTTCGAAGCCTGATATAACGCCCGGAGCGACGACATTTCATTGCATGTTTGAGAAAATATATTTGAATTTGAATCCAGTTTGATAATCGAAATATGTAAATTAATGACGATGCTCACATGGTTCCAAAACTCAGGAAATAACACCCCAACTTTGCCATACAAGTATAAACAGTCAGACTATAAAGGACTGTCCCTTTTACCTGCCTAGGATGCTAAAAACGTACATAGTAATTAAAGTACTTACATAGTAACCTAGACGTTCTAAACTCAAGGTCAGGGTAGAAACCAGCTCGCACCAATGAGTTTTTCAGAACTGACGTGTGAAATATAATTTGACATCTAACATTCGCTTGTCAGTGAAGGAAAATATCATAAGGAAACCGGACTTATCTCAATAAGGTTTTGGTAAGTCAAATGGCAATCATTTTCTTGAAAGCCAAACATTTTTTGAAATTAAGTTGCCACGCAGACCCGAAGCTGTGGTAAAAAAAACGTCTGACGTAAAAAAACACGCTAAGAACATGATGGCTTACCGGTTGCAGCACAGATATGACGGGTGTGATGGTCGCCGTCAAAGCATCGACCAACGCCGCTTTATAATAGTTGTCAGAGAAGTGGTTCTTCGAGTTGTCGTTGTACTTGAAGAGGTCAAGGAGGAATCTCACCACCTCGGGCGGGCAGATGCCGTGGATGTTGCGAAGGCCTGGTGAAAGGAGTTTATATTTGAAGAAAAAAAACCGGCCAAGTGCGAGTCGGACTCGCGCACGGATGGTTCCGCACCATCATCAAAAAATAGAGCAAAACAAGCAAAAAAACGATCACCCATCCAAGTACTGACCCCGCCCGACGTTGCTTAACTTCGGTCAAAAATCACGTTTGTTGTATGGGAGCCCCACTTAAATCTTTATTTTATTCTGTTTTTAGTATTTGTTGTTATAGCGGCAACAGAAATACATCATCTGTGAAAATTTCGACTGTCTAGCTATCACGGTTCGTGAGATACAGCCTGGTGACAGACGGACGGACAGCGGAGTCTTAGTAATAGGGTCCCGTTTTTACCCTTTGGGTACGGAACCCTAAAAACTATAAAGTAAGGTAACTTCTATAAGATTTAAGACCACCGGCATACTGTGGCATGCCAATGACATGACGGACGATCCATGAAAAAATCTAACCATGTACGATCAAATTTAGGTGTAATAAATGACCTAGAAATAAATAGAGTCAGATGCAGATGCTTAAAGTGATCTCAAGACAACGTAGTTGTTAAGAAAATAAGGGTCGGTTGCACCAAACCGTAGGTCACCGTTAAAGTTTCATAGTTCACTGCTGAGTGACGTTAACCAGTCCGTCAAATGTAGTTGGTGCAACTGTATGAGCGTGTGCAGATCAAGACAGTTTGATAGCTTAGCCATTTGTGTTGCTAACTATACCTTACTACCATAAAAGGTTTTTTGTAAAAAAATAACTCTAAGGCATGCATCCATACTTAATATTATAAATGCGAAAGTGTGTCTGTCTGTCTGTCTGACTGTTATCCCTTCACGCTTAAACCGCTGAACCGATTTAGTAGGGTAGTTTTTATCCCAGAAATCATCCTCTAAGGGAGTGAAAAGGGTGGTTGAAGTTTGTATGAGGAATCGATAAAAAGTAGATTGGATAAAACATAAGTTACCCAAATTACTAACTCCACGCAGACGAAGTCACGGGCAAAAGCTAGTACAAAAATAAAAGTATATTTAAAAAAATACCTTCTAACAGAACGCCTACATTATTCAATGAGAAAGTACAGATATCAACATTGTCAATCTTACCTGCCATAGCGACCGGTATAGTCTTCTGCAAGAAGTAATGCTGCAGGTTGTCAAAATTGTTCTGTTTGATGATGTGCGGCGCCGAGAACGACCCGAACATCTTGCGGAATATCGTCAGCATGGCCGGTGGGCCCGCCCATGAGCTGATCATTGCATTTGCCACCTAGAAGCAAAAAAAAATAGCTGGAAGCAAATCTTGTCAGTAAAAAAAGGCGCGAAATTCAAATTTTCTATGGAAAGATATCCCTTCGCGCCTACATTTTTCAAATTTGCCGACTTTTTCTACTGACAAGATCTGCTTGACCAAGTATATATTTATAATAAGTTTTATTGCAAAACAAAACCATTTTTGATACAAGCTTTTATTGCTGACTGTACTTTTTTTTCAACAGGCCACTAATACTCATCGAAACAATTATAACAAACCCTAACATAACCAGGTTGCATTGTTTTATCACAGAGTTCCTATGGTATCGTCTTGGGTCGTCCCATTCGTTTTTCGTCAAGTTCTTAAATTAGTCCTATTCTGCTTTCGTCACGCATTCTACATTGAAAGCCCCCGACGATTGTAAAGAATGTAGAATGAGTGACGAAAACAGAATAGGACTAATTTAAGAACTTGACGAAAAACGAATGGGACAACCCAAGACGATACCGTTCCTATGGCTACCTCCAGCGTCCATCATCAGTTCCGCTCGATGGTACCATAATAATGAAACTCAACTTTATTTCCATAGTAATAAAACTCACCTTCGTCAAACAACGCACCGCCAGGCACCTTATTTTACAATAATGTCTCCCCTTTTTTTATATAGTATCTGTCGAAGCCTTTCTCGTGGCCGGTTAAACGTAATTATGTATAGCGTCGATGGCTTCACTCTGAGCTGTGACTTGTAAAATTCAACTTTATGTCAATAGTACTAATGCACACTTACCTTTGTCAAACAATGCGCCGCCCTACACCTGATCTTATAATAAATTTGTTCATTCTCTATAGTATCTGTAAGAGCTTTCCTTGTGGCCGGTTCAGGGTAGTTGTGTAAAGCGTCGATAGCTTCACTTTGGGCTGTGACGTCACGCTCGTGTCGGAGCTGGTACTGCCATTGGTAGTCAGGTTGAGATATGACGGTGCTTCGTAATAGGGACATCTCGGGGTCGAGACGGATCCAGAGTACTGGAGAGTCACTATAAAATAAAATTATTCAAATAAATTTATTTAAGCTGAGCCGCCTATGTAATACTCTTACGGCAAATGTTGCTAGAGTCTGTGCGGAAAGAGAAGAGTCGTAGAATGTATTGGATCCCATACATTTCTCGTTTTGCACAGACTCTACGCGATTCTGTAGGGTGTGTAGAATGAAGGAAAGGAAATTCATCGATGTTTAAAGTTTCGGTAGCTCAGTTGGATAGACCGACAGGACTGGTGTTCCAAAAAAATAGGTCATGACTTCTGGTGAACTTTTCTATAGTTCATTTAATTTTAAAATCAAAAATCATCGTGTCATATAGCTGGTCAAGCAGATCTGGTCAGTAGAAAAAGGCGGCAAAGTTGAAAAATGTAGGCGCATGGGAATAGAAAATTTGAATTTCGCGCCTTTTTTTACTGACAAGATTTGCTTGACCAGCTTTATTATCACTACATAGTATAAAACAAAGTCGCTTCCCGCTGTCTGTCTGTCTGTATGTATGCTTAGATCTTTAAACCTACGCAACGGATTTTGATGCGGTTTTTTATAATAGATAGAGTGATTGAAGAGGAGGGTTTATGTACCTATAATTTGTTAACCCGTGCGAAGCCGGGGCGGATCGCTAGTATACTAATAACTTTGAAATGAGAAATTCAATTTCATTGATTTAAGTTCTAGAGACTTTTAAATTGTAATATACTTTAAAAAGGATCGCCAGATAATGTTGCCCGCCTGCTCAATTTACTTTGTGAGCCACATTTATATAAAATAATAGAAACAGTGAACCACTTACTCCATAGCCGACAGATCCATATCAACCTCTTCCCCCGTACACAGCGGAATCTTCTTTTTCTTATTCCTCCTGCTCTTGCTGTGGCACGTGATATCCGCCTTGACCACCGTGTTCTCAATCTGAAGCGTGTGTTTGAATGTGCCGTCTAACTCTTGAAGTTGGACGAGGAGCGGCCCCACGTATTTGCGGATGCCCCGCTCGTGGACGCAGTCTTGGCGGATTTCGAGTTCCACTGTGTTTCTGTAGACAACAAATCAAAAACTGACTTCAGTCTTTATTAGGGCGTTTTCTAAAATAAATATTGAAAACCCGATTCTCCCAGATCCTGGTGTTTTTGGGTTCTTTCAACTCAGAATCACTAGCATATTCAATCCTGATGATAAAAAAAATTGTCCCAAAATTTTGTATGAAAATTGTACATTCCACTACGTCACGTTACATACAAGTGAAAAAATTTCTCATACTAAAAACGTGACGTAATGGAATGGACATTTTGGGACATCTTTTTTTAATGGTAGGATGGAGAGTGCTGTCGATTCTGCGTAGAATGAGCCCAAGAATGTCCAGATTTGAAAGAATCGGGTTTTCGATATTTATTTTAGAAAAAGCCCATTAACCTTTTAACCGCCGTAGACTGATATATAAGACATACAAAATCGGGCTCATTTCGCCGCTGTCTGATAAATAAGATAAAACTTCGTGTAACTTCGTACCCCCCGGCGACACGAGCACGCTCGATGACGTATTCTATGGCGGTTAAAAGGTTAAAGATTAAAACAATGTGTAACAAATAATAAAAAGCCTTAAAATAAAAATTACAAACTAAAATTAAAAACTAAGCTTAAAAACTGAGCATAGAAATAAACTATAGATAAAAAATTGCCCTAAATCGCCGTCTATTGGCAGCGTGCCCAGAAGGCTGGCAGCATTGCCAGGTTGTAGGACAATGCTGATCCGCTGAGCTAGATATGACCCAGCCCTCTGGTCACGCGTCAATTCAACTAACCTGCGGCTGCATTCGTTAAATACCCCGTGGGCGCTTTCCCCCCAAGCCCCATTGTCTCAACCGACTTTATATTATATCATTTCATCATTTTCATTATTTTATTTTCATTTTAACAGGTTAAAGCGCGACATAACCTTTAAACCGGAATAGAATTATTCTTCGATGGTACGAAGTTTTGTATTTACTCTACGGCGGTTAAAAAGAGTTGTGTTTAAGTCACGTCTAAGTGTAAGGCCCGAGTGGACGCTCGAAGCGGAGCGTTCGGCGGGGCGTGCAGCGTGGCGTCGGGGTCAGGAGTAATTTGAGCAGCGTGCACTAAGGCCGCTACTATACGTTTGCATTTGTTTAACATGCACGCCGCACGCCTTGCCCCGCTGCACGCCCAACTCGAGCGTCCACTCAGGCCTTACACTAACTATCACTTTCCTGGCAAAATTCATGGGTTTTTTTAACATTCCCCGTCAGTTTTGTGACGGTTGCTAGCCGACCGTTTTAATTCAGTCAAGTGAAAGCCCAGAAGTATTATACTGTAAAACACACTCACCGTTTCCTATTAAACACTGAGGTCAACTGAAACTTCGCATGTCCTCCTGTCCGGACCCATTGGTCCACAAATACCGCCATATCCTTCCCAGTCACCGTAAATATCGCTCTCACGAACAAATTCGTTGACAACAGGAGATGTCCCCATAACCCCCCTCCTATTTTAGTGTTGGCAGCGTTGGTAGCGAGGGATAGTTGCTTGTTGAATACTTGGAGTAGTAATTCTTGGCCGATGCGTTGTTCTAACATACGGAGCACTAGGTGGGATTTTTTACGCATCACCTGCAAAGTGGAAGAAATTTTTAGGTTTTTATTGTGACTAACAGAAAGTTCTAATGTCACAAAGGCAAAGGTTATCTTTGTAGGTTCCTAATTAACTAATTAAAAACCATATCTAAGTAATCAATCCAACACTGAATGAAAAGATTAAAAGAAGAATTGAACATTACATTAATAAATTTTTTCTACTCCAGCACTTAAATGTGTCAATTAAATGACTGACAGTGATATCTAAAGCAATGTCATTTGAATGATTTGTCTATAGGCTCATAAGATGACTGCTAGCAGTCATCTTATGAGTATAATACAACTGCTTTATTTTTTTTAAAGATACAAGTTCCGATCATCTTGATTGAAAGAGGTATGTTTTCATTTACAATAATAACTCTTTTTTTTTTAATAATAACTCAATTTTTTTTAAATAATAACTCTTTTTTTTTAATAATAACTCTTTTTTTTTTTTTGCTGCAGCTGTCATAGAAAAAGTAATGTATGCAACAGCTCATAATTGGTTCTTAAAATTCAAGGGTCTTTTTTTACAAAACTCGACTACGTCTCGTTTTGTAACTTCGACCCTTGAATTTTAAGAACCCTTATTATATCACTGTTGCATAAACTACTATAAGAATTATGTAAAGCGCAAACTTATTACTAAAGCGTATTATACCACACAAGACTACATGAATGATAAAACAACGTGGGATTAATTGTTATTCGAAATTATTATTTATTTATTAGGTATATTTGATTAATGATGAGGAAATTGATATTCCGATGTTTTTACTTCTTTTGTGTTTTTTATTTATTTATTTGACATTTAGATTTTATTTTTATTCATTCTAGATTAGTATTTTTATACAATTTTTTTTTCATGTTTGACGACATGTGAAATTCTTAAATTTGTGTTCAATTTGATTTGTATAATAATCCAATATTATTATGGAATAATAACATCAATAAATTGCTCTGATAATTAGCTTAAGATAATTTATAAGTATGTTACGATTCATAAGTGCTTGTTGCTAGGCCTACATGAATAAAGTGTATTTTGACTTGACTTGATTACCCTATTAACTCATTATAAGGCATAAGGGATTATGCAAAATGGAACCCTATCACTTTGAAATAAAGTTCAAAATCTGGTGGGATATAAATTCCCTCTGTCTGCCTTATAAAAGCTTAACAAGGTATACTTTTCCTTTGGGAGATACCGACGAGACAACTACAAGGACTTTCCTATGATAAATGTCGTTTGAAAGTCCTAAAATGACTGTCTTCATACTGTTTGTTGACTTACCTCAATATACCTCGGTGACATGGTGTGTACATTTCTGACTGGGAAGTAAAACATGTCTTTGGGATCAACGCGAGCTCCGCTCGCCGGCGGTTGCCATGGATCAAGAACGATACCACCATATTGCTCTTCGTATGTCACAACCTGTTTTATGACAAAAATAATTATGAATTGCAAAGTAGGTCAGCTAAATTAAATTATATATGTATTAATAAAAATTAAGCCCTTAGACATATGACAGACCAACCTTTTGAAAATTATAACAATGTGGTGTGTTGCTATGAAATATATTTAACGTATGGTTGAGTATTTTAGGCCTAACCTAAATTATGTGCCATGAGTCTGCCAGATAACTGATAAACAATTTTTTCCTAATATATGTCTCAAGTTTAAGCCGGGTACTCATTAGCGAGCCGTAACCGTAACATGCGTGATACAGTAACGAGGTTCTAGTGTGTACGCGTGTGCGTACGTTGTAAACGTCGGCTCGCTGCAAGTTGCTCGCGTACCGCTCGCAGCACGTTTGCGAACCACGTACACACTATAAATAAATAAATATTGGGGGACATCTTACACAGATCAACCTAGCCCCAAACTAAGCAAAGCTTGTACTATGGGTACTAGGCGATGATATACATACTTATATAGATAAATACATACTTATATACATAGAAAACATCCATGACTCCGGAACAAATATTAGTGTTCATCACACAAATAAATGCCCTTACCGGAATTCGAACCCAGGACCGTCGGCTTAGCAGGCAGGGTCACTACCCACTAGGCCAGACCGGTCGTCAAATGTTTATGTGTTTTTTTGGTTACAGTACATGCAACGGTTACGGTTACAGCTCGCTAATGAGTACCCGGCTTTAGAGATCGTAGTACCAACCTCTTGCAACTCCTGATGCGTCCAATACTTATACTCATTATTACCAAAGCACTTCTTAGAATACAATCCACACAGATAATCAGGAATGCCCTTGGCCAACCACAGATCCGACCAGTTCTGCATAGTGATGAAACAGCCGAAGAATTGTTCCGCTACGGCTTGAGCCATGGCTTTGCGGCTGATGTAGGTTTGGTCTATGATGGCTATTGAGTGGAGGAGGTGGACGCTCAGGATGGACATTGTGGTGTAGGCTGTCGCATCGTCTTCAGTCTAGAAATATGTGGAATTGATTAGAAATGTGGTGAAGCATGAAATGATAAAATAAATACTTATGGCTGAAATCATGTATAGAATCGTTAAATTTGAAGCTTTTGCTGAAGCTTGCAAAACAACTTTGTATCATTAGACTTACATCGACCGGGATATGAACCGTGATTACCTTTTGTATAAGATAAGATAAGACAAAAGATAGTTTATTCAAGTAGGCATAATTACAATGCGCTATTGCTATTGCTATGAGTATTGTTTTTGAGCTCCCGATATTTCGACCCAGTTACATGCATCTTGTTCACGGGTTACCCGTTACGTGAAACTAACCGTGAATCATTCAAAACTGTAACTTTGTATCATGTTTATTATAGATCAAAAAGTTACAGAAAAAACTTCTACTCACTGTATTTTCTTTGTATTACAAATTTTAGCAACGAAAACTAGTAGCAGACATAGATCTGTTACGTAAATAATTATGTAATTTATGCATGTCGTTTTAAATTGAGAATGTATGGGAGCGGCTTTTTGGCAGCGGGTTCGTGTGACTTAGGAGTTAGGGTGGTATTCCATCTGTCCAATATCTTGGTCCAATGTGTATTTGTATCTCACATTTTGCTTAATGAGAGAGTGAGAGGCAATGCACATTGGACAAAGAAATCGGACAAGTGGAATAACCCCCCTTAATGAAACTTACCTCATCAACAAAAACTTGTTTGTAGCACGGATATGGATACCTAGTGGATAAAGTCTCTTCATAGAATTCAAATGCTTCATGTAGGTATCGCACCGTGTTCTTAAGTATTTGCATCAGATTCGGTAAGCAGTAGTGAGTCACTTCATTCATGAATGGATCTACGAATGTCTCAAATGGTCTGAAAATTATAATGATATGGTCCATTCAATTAATTCGATTAAACTTCTAAAGGTTTACGAATTCGCCACCTACGAACTACTTGCGCGCATGTTAGCTTTAAGGTTGCGCGCCTAATTTATTAGCTCAGTTCATGCCATGAGTTCAGTGAGTACTCTTTGAAAACCGTAGAGCTTTTTTAGATCATAATATGGTAGACAAAAATATGAATAGACTTGGCTTTTGAATTTCTTGAGGCGTTTCTCTAGTAACTTCATAAATTCAAAACCTGATTAAACAATTTTTGCTCGATAGAAAAGAAATGAATGGAATGGTGATACAATCAAATTTGTGCCTCACCCAATAGCCAAAGCGATATTTGGTGCACAAGCCGGCGTATTCACTACATAATGGAATGTCTTCCGTCTATGATCAGGCGTGTACACAACATCGAGCAGCTCTCCACAGGAGACTGCAGTCAGGGACTCGTCGACAGTGAACTCTAGCTTCCATGTGCAGGGCTCAGCGAAACTGTCGACGCAGGGGAACCAGAGGCGAGCTGAGTGGCCGTAGGTGAACATGTGGGCTGATTTCTGCAAAAAAAAAAACTATATGTGTAGATCTCTTGATGGGCAACAGATAATAGCTGAATAGAATGTGACAATAATGGTAACATTGTGTAAATGAGGGGGACAAGGTCGTGAATTTAATGAGTTTACCAGAATATTGTATAAATCGAATTTTATTTTTTAATAAAATGACGCTGGAATTGTTTCTTTTTTCCTAAAATCACTGATCTTAAACTAAATCTGAATACCACTATAATTCTGGTAGCAAAACATATATCTTGATAAATAATTTAGGAGACTGATTTCTAAAAATGTCTAATACAAAAACCAGATTACTTACCTCAACCAGAGATCCCTCTCCTTCTGGCACCACAAAATGCATCCCGCCCTGTGGAGACTCCAAGGAGAACTCAATACCAATGCGGAGGCCTCGGCCCTCGCCCACCAGGTGAGCTGCATCGTCAGGGACTTGTATGTGGAGCTCTCCGGAGTTGTGATCTGGGTCAATCTTCTGAGCTGCTGCTAGGTGGCATTGTGAGAATACTTCGAGGGACCTCCTGTTGAGAAAATTAAATAAATAGATATTATTGCGAACAAAAATCTTAATATTGACATGGACATAATGGATATGACTCAAATTTTATACAGCAATTCGTTTGAAAAAGTAATTCTATTGAGTGTTCTTTTTAAAAAGATTATTGAAGAGTTTCTAAATAATATTGCTGCTGCTTATGTAAAAGATTAAATTGAGTGTCAACATAACTCAAACTAATTAATGATTTTGAATACCTCCTTAGCCTATGAATATTATGAATACTAGTTGATTTGTTTATAATACGTACGTGTTAGGGTCAGCTTGGCAGATATCCAGGAATGGGTCACAATATTGAAAGTTTGCTTCATATCGGTCATTCAGGCACACTCTATAGATACGACATTGCTTTGCATTGAGCCTTATGTATCGCAAGTTATCTTTCAATGGGACTACGGTCAGCTCGACAAAGCCCTGAAAACAAAGTTATGCAAAGCAATAAAATAACCTAAAAAAGGTTGATTTATTAACACAAATACACGTTATTATCCGTTATAGCTCACAATAATACTTCTCCTCTCAAAGCTTATCCCAGTCAAACTGAGAATTTGATGAGCTGTAAAGAAAAGAAACTGTTATTAGCAAAAACCCACTCAAACATAAAACAACAAACAAGATTAGCCCGATACTTATAATTTGAATGGGCGACAATTATCGCCAGTGCGCTCTTTCTTCATGGTATATAGTAATCATTCATATTTCTATTGAGATTAAAGAAAAATAGGATTTTTTTAATGCTCAAAACGACAAACACCACAAAAACAATCACTAATCATTGACTGCAAATTGACTGAAGCTGAAACGAAATGACAAGAGCAGGGTTGCCAACTCCAAATTTTTTTAACCCCTAGTCCTCAACTCAAAAACCCCTAAAACTGTACTATTGTTTTGGAAAACCCACTAAATAGAAAATAAAAGAAATTATGCGTTTAATTAATTCTTTATTCATACATTTTCCAGAATTTCGTACATTAAATCATTTTCAACCGGTTCGACATTTTTAAATAAAATAATAAAAAATTCGCACCGCATCGCGACCTAAGAGCGGTTCTAGGAATAGCTCGTACTGGCGTGGGCCTGGGCTTCCACACTATCGCACCGAACCGTCAAAACGGTGCGTTCCTAGTTTACATACTGCCGCACACGTGCGCGAGTGTTGCCAAGTGTCCAATATTTCCGTGTTTTTCAACGAATTTTTGCCATGGAATCCCTTAAGATTTAATTTAAATTATTGTGGGTCTGCTTTTTTAGAGGTAGATGAAGGGCCTGAGGTAATATAGCTAGTCAAGCAAATCTTGTCAGTAAAAAAAGGCGCGAAATTCAAATTTTCTATGGGACGATATCCCTTCGCGCCACATTTTTCAAATTTGTCCACATAATCTACTGTTATGCCTGAAAATCTTTGGGAATCTACGTCCATAAAGCACAGCTTCCGCATTTTTGCTATTTCATCAACTGGCTACATTGCCGTCCAGTTTGGCATTGACATATTCCACTATCATAATTTGAAAATGACAGCTGTCAATCGGTGCGATGCAGCCTACACACTAGGGAAATTGGTGCGGAGCGCACCAGTATTATTACGTGTCAGTTGGTGCGACGTGCATGCCCATCGCACCACTATTAATAGTAATTATGTGCGATGGAAGCTTACACACTATCGATACGTGCGTCTTACCGCACCACTGTTACTGTTACTACTTTAACGTGTGCACACCCGTCGTACTCAAGTTTGCCAACAAATCCAACAATCAACAACCACGACGCCACAGAGCCAAAATAGAGCGCTAATAGCTTATTCACACGACACTTTTGGTGGGGCCCAATACCTATATCAAGATTATCAAGCTTCTAGCCGTAACAGACTACCGCACGTATACCCTGCCTTGACCCTCCTTGCATCTCCCTGATCCGCCGTACCGTACTTGCTTTTTATTATTAGGCCGGAACATACGGACTTTCTATTCGTCTTCCGCATGAAATGGCATGTGCAAAGCAAACCAGACAGCTGTATGAATGTGTATAGCGAAGTTCCGTTCACACATCATCATCATCATCATGATCATTTCGTAAGGAAATTGGGTAAACATTCCGTATGTATGTGGCCGACCTAACACTGCCCGACCCGACAAGGGGGGCCTGACCAAAGGGATGGTCAGAGGGGCTACCGCGAACCACGTACGACGTGTTGCCTCCCTGTCACACTTACGTACGAATTTACAAGTGCGACAGAGAGGAAACACGTCGAACGTGGTTCGCGGTAGGCCCTCTGAACCACCTTTAAAGCGACGAAAGATCATACAATCACGTTACAATTCACTGTGTAGCGTAAATCGGAACGTTCAGCCGTGTATTTCTTTCTCAGTCGCACTTGCGAGTGCAAGCAACACAGAGTGGGATACACTATGATATCGAGAACGTTTCGTTTCCAGTATAGTATGTAGCTTCTCACATCGTGAACCCTTTTAGAAAAATCCCTAAAAAACCCACTAAAATATTTAGCCCCTAAAAAAACCACTAGCTGCATTTTTTTCCCCTAAATTTAGTGATAAAACCCCTAAGTTGGCACCCCTGGACAAGAGTACAATGACATCTTGACATTTTATGTTGACAGCTTGGTAAACGAAAACTAGTCATAAACAATAGAACATAAAGTGGAAGATACATAGTAGAAGGTATTTAGATAAAGAAAATTGAAATATTGTTTGGCAATATTTCCGTTAGTAGAAAAAGGAGGCAAATTGAAAACATGGAAGCGTGTAGAATAGGAAGCACAACCCTCTACGCCGTTTTTTTTTATTTGCCGCCTGTTTTTACTGACGGAAATTGCTTGTCAAACTATACTTATTGGTTCATTGGGAGTTGTGTATATGATGCCTTATTGTCTATGTTTTATCCGAAGAAACGTTCATAAACCATGCCATTACAAAATTTGAATTATTGTTTATTTAAGTTTCCTCCGATCATTAATTAAATATGCTACAATCAAATACAATTTCCTTAATAACATCGTAGATACATGATTTTTGATACGCATGATATACTAATAAATGTAAATTTTTGGCAAGTTTAAAATCACTTTCCCTTCTGGATTCCGAACGTTACAAATCGCTATTTATGCTTGTCAAAATAACGAGAAGGAAGAGAGATCTATTTCATTCGTAGTGATAAAATTACCAACTTCTCAATATTGTGACCCCAATATCTATTATTTCAGCCGAAAGTCCAATTCAAAACTAAATGAGAAAACAGTTTTCATGTTTTATCCCAGACTGAATGGTCGAAATGAGAGACCTACCATACTTTACTTGTTTGGTTCTGTACATATTTTCTTTCCAAATTATTGCTACGAATTCTCGTACATCTAACATTTGGAAACTTAATCCTGAAGAAGGTACAATAGTTGATGGCAATACGTTGACCCAGGTCAGTTAATTCTATTCTTAAATGGACTTTTATATAATCAATGCAAACAACATTTTTTAGCATCACGATATACGTTACAACCCTCGCCGTGTGCTCAACGTATTTTATTTTACTATAAGTCACGTGAATATGAACTTTTTACACCTACAAGTAGTAACTAGTTGTGGTGCAACTTTGTAGAAAATTCATTTGATTGCATATCAAGTTGTAGAAATAGTAGAAGCTTATTAATATTTCTAGATCCCTAAGCTAAGTTTTTATTACATTCGGTGTTCGTTGGAGTTTTACTACCTATATTACCAGTGTCTTACACACTAAAATATTGTCTACATGAGCAATTACACAACAGTAATACACTATAAGTGTTAATTTTATTGTTTACTATCAACTCTACTACTATACTCCATGTCATAACAGGATGACGCTGATAAGCAAAAAATGACTGAAGAAGACCCCATATTCAACATAATAACCTCCACTGTGTACTACGGGAACACTTGGACCAAGCATGGCTTCGACATGTTTTGTACTGACTGCCAAGCTTATGAACAGCAAAGGTAAATGTGGATGTTATGCATAAACTTTATAAAAAAATTCAAAATTATGGAATGCATTCAAGTAGGCCAAGAAGCATTGTGGTAATCACCCTAAAATCCAATTGTTTAATATATCGTCAGGTGACAAGCAAAAGTAACTAATTACTATAAAATATTTAAACAAAAATCAACCTTCTTTTCGCACTAATATGGTTCACTATGGCTATGAACTTGTGGTGGTACTTAGTGACTTTTGCTTGTCACCTGATGATATTTACGTTTGCTTTTATTAAATAGTTTGCTCCTTATTCATAAACATGTACCAAAAGTCTCAATTAGCTAATTATCGTTTGTCTTTATCTATCATTTTGAATTGTGTTTATAAGAAAGGGATAAAACATATGTTAACTAATTGAGGCTTGTATGCATAAAAAATAAATAAGGGGGTTTATCTCTGTAGTCATACATTTCTTTTGGCTCCTGTTCTCATAATTAAGGTTTTAAATTACTAATAAACAGACAGAGTTTATTTATTTATTACTCTTAACTACTGCAATAGTTAGGCAGAATATCTTACTATTAGTCAATGACAGTTTTCTATTCAGAAAAAAAAAACAAAAGAAACCTTGTAAACATATTACTAAGAGCCAGTAATATTACTTTCCTGTCACAGATCCGGTGTTGAAAACGGAGATGAGTCAACACTGACTGAGACTAATGGTGATGTTGACGATGAATACTTGGACTGTGGGAAGGCTGTCAACTTCACATACTATGACAACCTTGTGGGGGTGGCCAGGCGCCATAGACATCCAAATGTTCCTGAGCCACAGGTAATTTAAATAATCATTTTTACCGTAGTTTTTGCGTTTTTGCGGGCAATGCTGCCTACCTCATTCTTACATTAAATTTCTCCTCCTAATTCAATTTACACCCCTTTCTTGAGGGAGATTTTTAAAATCATGTTTTCCAGGT
Organism: Cydia amplana; assembly: GCF_948474715.1. NCBI lineage: Eukaryota > Metazoa > Arthropoda > Insecta > Lepidoptera > Tortricidae > Cydia > Cydia amplana. The sequence goes on along the minus strand of NC_086074.1, from coordinate 15,264,641 downwards.
TATAAACTGTCTGCTTAACTTTTTTAACCTAGATCCTCTTTTATCCAATGTGACTAGCAATTACACAGTGTTTAAAAAAAATATTGGAAGTAAATTGATCTTTACATGATATACAAATTAATTGTTATTTTAATAAGTTCAATTTCCTAACAATTTATACCGTGAGGCAGTTAGTGTTTATTTTAGATTTTACACACTAGATGGCCTTCAATATTAGGCAATGACCTTTCATTCTTGTATTAGAATTAATAAGAACAAGTTTATCTATTCATGAGTTACATGACCTAGTTACTTAATGCTGTCTTGTGGTGTAAGTGAGGAATAAATTGGAAACTAACACCTGGGCTAAGTAGGTATTGTAATGTTAGAATATTAGATATATATCAATGCGCTAGTTTTCGCCCAGCTCTAGTTTTCGTCCACTTGACAAAATTTGAAAAAAGAAATCTACATTGCTGCACAAAAATATTGCACTTATCCATCTATCTACATGAATGTCTAAATGATACTCCGCAAGTAGAAAATTAAAAATGAAACATTTTATTTGCTAATCCGTCAAGTGGACGAAAACTAGAGCAATATCCCTATCAAACCGTCGAATTTCCTACAATTTTCGCTTTACAGGTGGCTCTTATATTCACAAAAAAGAAGTCCTTTAAAAATGGTGTGACGGAGCTGGATATAAACGCTCTGGAGAAGCGTCTGAAGAAAGCTAAGAGAGAGAAACCAAAGTCGGTACAGCTGTACAACCAAATCGGCAACTTTTGGAGAATCAAGGGAGACACTAGACAGAGCATCGAGTGCTTCCGGCGAGCGTTGGCTGTGTCTCCTTATAATGCAGAAGTAAGTTACTTTTTTTTATAAATTAAACCAAATTATGTGTACTAAATTTCAACCTAATTGGTCCAGTAGTCTGTCTGTCTGTCACAGTCAATGTACTTCTACATTAACTGTGACAGATGGACAGACAGACACACGAGTTTAGTGATCTTGGGTTCCGTTTTTTACGGCTCCTCAAACTACCTCCATGTTTCATCTACCTAAATCGGTTTAGCCGTTTAAGCGTCAAGCGTTAAAGACACAAGAATGACTTTCGGATTTACAATATTAGTAAGGATAATAAAACTATAAATCATAATGAGCCAGTTCAAGAGTTCAAATACCTCAGGTTATGAAAATTAAAAATGTTTCTTTAAATATTGTGCTCGCTGTCATGTACCTTAAAATCTTAAGTTTCAAACAGGGGACTGTTATGGTGTAACTAGAAATAAAAATATCTCATAGCATTCACAATACTTTTTTGATATTCTAGAAAATCTAGAATAGTATTTAGATAAGGATAGTGATTGATCAGATTAGCTAAATTAAATCCAAAAATATACATTAAACAACCGTGATACCGAAATTGAATACCGGTTAATTTGTATAAAAGTATACCGGTATTCGGTCCCTGGTTTCAAACGTGGTGCTTAATATACTTACAATAACGTCTCAAATCCCAGGTGCTCCTGAACCTGGCGCGCGTGCTATTCACCCTTCAGTACCTCGACGACGCTATCTACCTGACGCGCCGCTCGCTCGAAGTCCAGCCGCCGGACCGCAGCGCGTGGCAGCAGTACTTCACGCTCGGGGAGATATTCAAAGCTTATGGACATTATCAGGTAACAATTCGACCTTACTGCAAAGACATAAGGTATACTTAAGGCCAATTAAGACTTGCTGTAAGTCACTGTAGTATTTAGACGACGCTAACCTGACGCGCCGCTCGCTCGAGGTCCAGCCGCCGGACCGCAGCGCGTGGCAGCAGTACTTCACGCTCGGGGAGATATTCAAAGCTTATGGACATTATCAGGTAACAATTCGACCTTACTGCAAAGACATAAGGTATACTTAAGGCCAATTAAGACTTGCTGTAAGTCACTGTAGTATTTAGACGACGCTATCTACCTGACGCGCCGCTCGCTCGAGGTCCAGCCGCCGGACCGCAGCGCGTGGCAGCAGTACTTCACGCTCGGGGAGATATTCAAAGCTTATGGACATTATCAGGTAACAAGAAGTAAACTTTACTGCAAAGACATAAGCTATATTTAAGGTCAGTTAAGACGCTGTAAGTCGCTGCAGTATTTAGACGACGCTATTTATCTGACGCGCCGCTCGCTCGAGGTCCAGCCGCCGGACCGCAGCGCGTGGCAGCAGTACTTCACGCTCGGGGAGATATTCAAAGCTTATGGACATTATCAGGTAACAATTCGACCTTACTGCAAAGACATAACGTATAGTTAAGGTCAGTTAAGACTTGCTGAAGTCGCTGCAGTATTTAGACAACGCTATTTATCTGACGCGCCGCTCGCTCGAGATTCAGCCGCCGGACCGCAGCGCGTGGCAGCAGTACTTCACGCTCGGGGAGATATTCAAAGCTTATGGACATTATCAGGTAACAATTCGACCTTACTGCAAAGACATAACGTATAGTTAAGGTCAGTTAAGACGTGCTGTAAGTCGCTGCAGTATTTAGACAACGCTATTTATCTGACGCGCCGCTCGCTCGAGGTCCAGCCGCCGGACCGCAGCGCGTAGCAGCAGTACTTCACGCTCAAGGAGATATTCAAAGCTTATGGACATTATCAGGAAACAATTCGACCTTACTGCAAAGACATAAAGTATACTTAAGGTCAGTTAAGACTTGCAGTACCTCGAGGACGCTATCTACCTGACGCGCCGGTCGCTCGAGGTCCAGCCGCCGGACCGCAGCGCGTGGCAGCAGTACTTCACGCTCGGGGAGATATTCAAAGCTTATGGACATTATCAGGTAACAATTCGTAGACCTTACTGCAAAGACATAAGGTATAGTTAAGGTCAGTTAAGACTTGCTGTAAGTCGCTGCAGTATTTAGACGATGCTATTTATCTGACTCGTCGCTCGTTCGAAGTTCAGCAGCGCGTGACAGCAATGCTTCACCCTAGGGGAGATATTCAAAGCTCATGGCCATTATCCGGTATGTTATACCCTTTTGCATCTGCTGTACCTGCCTTGTTCACACTGTACGAGGGGCGTTCAATATATAATGAGAATGAGATGTAAACTCTTTAAATATTAGGAAAGTAAATACTGGCCGGTAAAGCTAATCTACCTAGCTGATCGCCATGAAAAAAAAAACTAACTGTTTTTTGTTTAAAAAAAAATACGGCGATTTCTTTGCGATGCTATTGAGTACGTTAGCGAAAATGGAGAAAATTGAACTGCGCGCCGTTATCAAATACTTGTGTTTGAAAAATTTTTCTACGGACCAAGTCGATTTAGATTTACGGGACACTTTAAGGTCTAATGCTCCTCCGTATTCGACAGTCGCACGTTGGTGCGCCGAATTTAGACGTGCAAGAACATCGACCATGGATGACCCCCGCTCCGGACGCCCTACTACAGCAGTAACTGAAGAAATTGTGAAAAAAGTCGAAAACTTAGTTTTGGCGGATCGTCGTGTCACGGTTCGTTTTATTGCTGAAAATGTAAAGATTTCAACGGGGAGCGTGCATAATATTTTACATGAACGCTTGGGTATGAAAAAGGTATCAGCGCGTTGGGTACCCAGAATGCTTACTGACACGCAAAAACAAACTAGAGTCGAGATTTGTCAAGAAGGTTTGGACCTGATACAGCAAGACAGGGAACTTTTTTTGGCGCGATTTATAACAATGGACGAAACATGGCTCCATCATTACGACCCTGAAACGAAACCGCAGTCTATGACATGGAAAAGGCCATCATCTCCAACTCCGAAGAAATTCAAGGTGGGCCCATCTGCCGGTAAGGTCATGGGCTCTGTTTTTTGGGATGGTAAAGGGGTCGTAATGATTGAGTATCTCGAGCATGGAGCCACTATTACGGGCACTTTATATGCCAAACAAATAGCAACATTGCGCAATGAGATCCGTGAAAAACGGCGAGGTAAACTCTCGAAAATTGTGTTGTTCCATCAGGACAATACACCGGCACACAAGTCCGCCGTTGCAATGGCTGCAATACGTGATGCTGGGTTCGATATCCTTAAGCATCCTCCGTATTCACCAGACCTCGCCCCTAGTGATTTCTACCTATTTCCGAGATTGAAGGAATACCTGAGAGGCAAGAAATTTGAAGACGACGACGCGGTAGTCGCTCCAGTACAGGATTTTTTAAGTACTCAAGATGAAACCTTTTTTAGAAATGGAATTTTAAGTTTAGAAAAAAGATATACTAAGTGTATTATGCTAAAAGGTGACTATGTCGAAAAATAAAATAATATTTAATAAAAGTTGTATATAACATACTCATTCTCACTTTTTATTGAACGCCCCTCGTACCTATCTGACGCGCCTCTCGTAGGTATTTGTTTCCTGCTAATTGTGATTAATATAATATGATTGACCAGAACCTCGGTTAACTTTGTTAAAGGATGCGCACGGGTGGATGCAGCAAAAGAAGCCTTAATCTTTTGCCGTCGCCGCTTAAAAGTCACTAACTGGCAGTCAGAATATGCCACCTCGTAAGGAAATTTCCGCGCGCAGATGTTCGGTCTGTAAACATCCTCAGCCGAGACAAGGGCAAGCGCGGCCTCAATGCTTAGGACTCATTTAGACGGCGTTACACGCGGCGTATTACATTGCGTTATTTAAAAATTAAAATTAAACAAAATTAAAAAAAAAACGTAAAATATACACGTGTTTATAAAGTAGGAGATAGTGATCAGTCGGCTGAATTTTAGTAACCTCAATGGTCCGCAATGAAACTAAAATCGCATGCGAGTTCGGGCGCCGTCTAAATCAGCCATTAGGCGCGAAGCGTCTACACAGATTGAGCTGTTTCGTGCACCAATTTCCTCACGAGGCTTCGAGGGTCACCCTTCATTGTTCCGCCCACTCCACTGCCTTATAAACCTAGTATGTTACTTGTGTAATAAATTAATGTAATTTCGCAGGAAGCAGCGGTACACCTCAAGCACGCGTTAGATTTGAGACCGGACTTCGAACCGGCGCTGACGGCGCTTAAAGACATTGAAAACATACCGGAGGCAAACGTGCATGTGTACACGCTCCTTATTATTGTGTGTTTGGTGAGTGTATTGAATTACCCCCTTATTCATAGAACTTAGCAAACCTTTGTTAAATTGTCTAATCTATCAAACACAAATTTGTAAATGACAGGGCAAACTTACGCCTTGCGTTACTAAATGAAAAGGCTTTGTTGGTACAAAACTGTTGTCAATTGATCCGAGCAACACTCACGAAACTAATGTCATGTTTTGTGGCAACTTCACAGCCAGAATTACCGCAAAACAAAGATGGTACGATCCTAAAAGATGTGCTATAGGTACGCGTGCGTCCGTGTGGGGCAAAACATACGCAATGCGACACTATGATTGGTCGAATTTATTTGTTGCCCACCATAATCCATACTCAATTTACGGTGGGGAATAAAAAAAAAGTGAGATTGTGACAAGGACAAACAATAGCGCTTTCGCTGCTACTCATACTGAAAGATACATCGACTATCCCGTTCGGTCATTTCCCCCCACCCCTCATGCCTACATTAGCTGTCAAACTCGAAGCACGAATTTTTCTTCGAATTTACGCATTTTATTCAGTCGATGAATTTCCTGGTTGCAGCTTAAAGACTTTTTAAACAACTTTTTTTTTTTTTTTTTTTTTTTATAGCCTTATTTCAGAATACATTTTTTTTTTTTTATTATATCTACAGTTTTCCTTAATTTACTATGGCAACTGATTCTGTGTGCCTTCGGGCAAAGGCCTCCCCCAATCTTCTCCACTCTTCCTTATTATGAACTAATCTGGTCCATGTTTTTGTTTGATCTAGCACGGTTAGTGAGTATATAGTCAATTTCATTCTTATAACGTCCGTCAGGCGAGGACCATGTCCATCTTCTGTTTTGTTTTTTCTTGTAAAATGAATTCAAAATTACTAAGTGTTGTTCAAAGGCTAAATCTATTAATTTCTGTCCATTTCTTGTTCTTTTGCCTTGGTAGTGGGGTCCCATTATGATTTCCTCTCCGTCTCTCCTGTTCCCTATTTGGGCATTGAAGTCTCCCATCAGGATTAAATTTGTTGGACTTATTTCTGTTAATGTGTCATTTAGTTTTTTATAACTATTTAATGTTAAATCCTGTTCCCAGGTGATGGGCGTCCTCCTTGTAATCCTGTCGTCCGTGGACAACAACGGCGAAGCGGAGGAACACAAAACTCAGCGACACTTCAACCGCGCCATGGCGATGCGCTCCCTGCGAGGCGTGGCCTTACCCGGCTCGCGCGGCCGCAAGAAAGGCGGATCCTAAGCGGGATAGCGGAGACCCGGTCTAATGTCGATGGTTTTCTGCAGTTTCGAAGATGTACGTCACAGACAATCCAACCTCTAGACATAGCATAGTCGCGCTACCCCCTCTGCCACACATACGGTAGCGTTACTCCATCTTCGAGTCAATCCCGTGCCGTGATTGGTCCCGTGTCTTTGAACGGACCAATCACCCCCGTATTTTTGGCAGCATCGGTTTCATGAAAGAATTGGCCTAAGCTCAGTCTAGAGGTTGGATTGTCAGTGATGTACGTATTTTGTAGGGATGTAACGATACCGATACCGATACGAAATATCGGCCGATATATCGGCATCGCCGATTTAAATACACCCGATATCATAACAAAATGTAAACAACCCCCAGTAAAATATTTTATTGGGCAAGATTTTTTTTACCTTCATTTTAACTTGATGTGTCAAAACTTACGTAAGGTTTACTACGATATATTACTTAACTCAACGTAACAATGAAGCTACGATAATCGTGCTATTTTGCTAATAGGAATTGTATATCCATATTTTTATTTATCGGTTTTTCACACTTCTTAAAATCGAGTGTCTATTAACCATAAGTATGTTTCATGCATAAAAAGGATATAATTATTTATTTATTTGATTTATTAACTAACTACCAGGCTATCGATATCGGTATCGGTATCGCCGATTATTTACTTTAAATATCGGTATCAGTATCGTATCGGCAAAACCATGTATCGTTACATCCCTAGTATTTTGGATTTAAATTATTTGGACTTTGTTTATAATTTCTAGATGGCGGTCGAAACGTTTCGAAATATTTAACACAATTATTATATATCGAATATTGCCAGCTTGAGAAAATAAAGTAAATTAAACAAGTCATAAATCTGTCCAGCTTTTGGTATGAGCTTTTATTGCCGACTGTACTTTTCTTCGTACAGTCATCAACTACTAGATAGTTCAAAGTAGATAAGGTTATTTTGGTTTATTACAGTTCCTATTACCTTTTGTGTCTATTTATCATTAGAAAGGTACATAAGTTAAGTGTGTACTTAGTTATGCTCAACTTCATCGTAATTGGAATACTAGGAAGTGAAATTAATCGTGCAAATACCTATTTAAGAGTGTTGCAATAAGTCACAAGCAATGTGTTTTTAGTGTCTAGAAATTATAAACAGTAGGTTTTTTTTAAGTGAAGGAAATTAGTAATCTGATTTGGTTAATGCTCAGTTAGGAATTCTTAATTATTTTGGAGGTTGTGATTAAATTACTTAATTTTTATATCAAAGACATTAGACCGGAGGTGTTTATAACATTTTATCGCTTGATAATTACAAAATTGACAGCTAAAATGTTCCAGTATCGCTATTGATATCTATGAGTATGAGTAAGAAACCGATGTTGTGGTACTGTTTCGTGAAATATATTAAAAATAAAAATAGTGAGTAACTTGCATTTAAAGTTGAGTTGTGATTGTAACTAGAATTTTGCAGTGATGGGAAAATTTAGCCATATTTTATAATATGACGCAAAACTCTGCGTAGAGAGCGCCACTAGTACAGGCGCTCCTATCTGGAGCGCCCGAGGTGCTCAAAGAGGGGCAAAAATAGGCCAAATATGATCACATGATTTCTGGACGACCCCATACTGAAGGCCTACCGCTACCACGAAACACAAAATCGTAATTTCGTTATCTGCCTCTCCATCACTCTTGCATATTCGAGTGATAGAGAAGCAGATAGAGTCAGACCGAGAAAAGTCTGCAGCGATATCCCACGCAGTGCAAGTGTCATTTTAAACGTCAACTTCTATGAATTTATGATGTGTAAATAACACTTGCACTGCGTGGGCTATCAAAATCGCTGCCTTGGAGGATACAACTAAACGGAGTAGCCATTAACAGGCTTTCCCCTCTGTCGAAAATAGGCGGCCAACGGTCATACACAATGTATGGACTGACGTTTATCTGACATGGCTATTTTTACGTTACGCATACATTTGACGTTCCCCTCCCCCGCTAAAATCGGCAGACTGTTTTGTACAGAAAATTACAGACATGGCGTCTCCGTTTGATTATATCCTCCAAGATCGCTGCAGACTTTTCTTGGTCTAACTCTAACGAAATCTGGATTTTTGCGTTTTGCGATAGGCTCTCTGACCTCTCCGTAAACAAACCGCCTTGATACTTCTCAAAAAAACTGTATGTATAAGTATGGAGTACCATGGTGTAGAATATGTACTAGTGCTGCACTCTGGCGGCAGAACATTGCAGTAATATTACTATTCAATTGTCAGATTCCTATAATTTGACGAAACAGTGCGACAAAGAGAGGCTAATGTACAAAAGTGACCTAACCGGTCTTGCCATGTCTAATTTGATCTCTGCTTAGTAGTCTTCGTCACCTAATTGATAGTTCCCTAATGTGTCGTGTTTCCTTTTAGCGGTTTCGGTATATCGGACGGCTTATCAAATTTACAAATGTTAATCTACAAGAAAAACCTGGTTCTTGTCATAATGTATTTTATTCTAAGTCTTATTTAACTGCTAATGCTTGATAAGCAATAATGTTAATACATAACTACATGGAAGGAAATGGAATAAATAAACCTCGAATTTCGCCAAGTCATAATCAATAATAGTTATATTTTTGCAAGTTGTTACTCCTTCAAAATGCAGTATTATAAGGGATCTACATACATATAAAGCGCGATTTTGGTTTGAAGACTCGGGTCGGTTGTGGCGTGCAAGCCTTTGGAGCGTCAACTTTTGCAACCTAGTCATTCACTTAGACAAGTGGGCCTACAGGCCGCGTGTGTTTCGTTAGTAGTGCATGCAAATAACTTGTTAAGTGTTCGTAGTGTCTAAGGATTTAAAGGGAGGTGCGTCTTAAATTCTGAGATTGGTGAAATGTACCTGTTTTCAGTGTTTCTTTTGTTAATTTTTGACTATTTATTACTTAATACATGATTGTCTTAGCATCGACCTTCGTTTCCTTTATGGGCAGTTTCAGGCTAGCGTTTTATAAGCGTCTATAAGCTCGTTTTTGGAAGCGTAACCAAGTATAGCGCGTGTAAGCGCGTAACGCCGAAACGACTAAAACGCACAAAAAAACGCTAATGTGAAACCGCTCTATCTACTCATTTTCAGGTGATGTGCAAAAGAAAGGATGAGAAAATGAAACCTATTAAACGAAACAAAATGTTACAAAATTATAATGTATTTATTATAAAATGTATACACGTAACTGAAAATTACGCCCTTTCGAAGCTTTATTTTACATCTAAGCTGAAAACGACCATTTACTTAGAGGTTCTTAAATTTGAAAATTCACAATTGGGCAATTCATTTACTAGTTACTTACACCTAGATAACCAAAACAAGATGGACTTGCAGCGTGATGACAAATATTGAAAAATGTTGATCGACATTAAAATTGCAAAGTCGCGAGTCAAGCGAAAGGGACATTTGGCGTAATTCATAAAAACACCTTTAAAATTCACGAGACATACTCATTAAATTGGAGCGAATAGTGTCATGAAACTGTTTTTGATTTAAATATTATAGATGGTCAACCAAATCTTGTCAGTAGAAAAAGGTGCGAAATTCAAATTTTCTATGGGACGATATCCCTTCGCGCCTACATTTTTCAAATTGGCCGCCTTTTTCTACTGACAAGATCTGCTTGACCAAGTATATATCATTCGCTTCAATTGAACCAGTTGTCAACACATTCACAATTTAGTGTGCCATACAACGTACAGAACAATATATCTATAGGGTTCAATGGAATCTCTATGGAAGTTTATACATTGGACGCTCAGGATTGAAACGGGTTAGGCTAAAAGTGGATGTGGTAGTCTCTTCACATTGATTCGCGATGGACAGTCTATGATTTTAGGCGACATCGTGGATGCAGAGACGGAAAATGTCATGCTGAACGAAGAATGAGTCTCCAAGTGTTTTTAGTACAAACGTCTGCATGTAGGAGTGTGGTGGGTCGTCGTCACACTGAAAAGAAATAAGAAAATCTTTAGATATACATACAATATTTTGAATACCAAGAAAACCTTAAAGGTACCATGATTAGTGCGTGTGGCACCAAGAACATCTAGAAATGTCAAGGCTTAAGCTACCAAAGTAGCCTTCCCGCTTCCGGCTTCAAGTAAGTAAGGTTTATAATTGACAACATCTGCCAATGAAGTGGGCTTGTGTGTGACATTTTAGGGGAGACATACACAAAAATAATCAAGTCTTTTGAAGTGAACTTCTTTAGCGGCGCTGTGCAATTTTTGAGGTGGGGAAAAAATGTTAAACTCGCGAGAGATGACGTGACCGTAAGACGACACGTGACCGTAAGACGGACACGTGACCTGATCGAAAAACTGTATGTAATGTCATTGAGTTGGTCTTTATTGATTTAAATGCCATCTAGTGAGTTTAGCTCTAACTGGTATTAATATAACTCGAGTACTAACAGTGATGTGCTTAGGGGTTTCAAGTAATGCGACGAAATAACGCTAGATGGCGTTAACCTCAATTATACATAGTGCATTATGCACTAGTCATTGAGTTTTCACTTCTGCCAGCACTCCCCGAGTGCAACCCGTTGTTTATTTCTTTTGTTTTCTCATCTAACTCATCTCAATATTAGCCTTTTTGCATTTGATTGAAGCATGGAAGCAAGCATGTATTACAATCTATTAATTTTGACAACCCTACTTTAAATATAAATCTACAGTACTATTAAATAATCGTTTTTGTAATTTCCATCTAAGAATCCAATTGAATGTGTTATCTCACTTGCTGTTCAATAATTATAAACAAGCTAATAAGGTTAATGTCATTAGCAAAATGTCAATCACCTCTGCAAAGAGATAACATTATGATTATTCTGACGAACCTACTTTTCAGTCTTAACAATAAGACACAAAATGCATTACATTTTCTTACCGCAAAATCAACATTTTATGATTTGGGTTTTGAATGCATTTACATAATAATCCTATATATTGATAAACTGGTAGATGAAATTATTTGTACAGAATGAATGATTTATTTGCAGAAGAATATAGTTTTCAGTTTTCATTTATTTGCACTGCATGCTTATCTGAATATTTGTGTATTTATGAATATATGTATATACGAGACTGCTTAGCATGACTTGCGTTGTAAGAATGCAACTTTCAAGGGTATCGTCTTGGGTCGTCCCATTCGTTTTTCGTCAAGTTCTTAAATTAGTCCTATTCTGCTTTCGTCACCCATTCTACATTCGTCACAATCGTCGGTGGCTTTCAATGTAGAATGCGTGACGAAAGCAGAATAGGACTAATTTAAGAACTTGATGAAAAACGAATGGGACGACCCAAGACGATACCCTTTCAAGAACGATGTCGCGCGCGACAACTCAAGTCATGCTGAGTGGTCAGATGGTTCTAAGATCTGCAAATATAGAGAACAAAATATTCTTCAGTATTTGTTAATATAAAAATATAATGCTTACTTGCAACCTGCCAAGAACATTAATTAGAACACCACCATCAAACATAGGCTGTGAGTCAATTGATGTGATAAACCTGCCGATTTTTTGGAATCCCAAGGCCTGAAAATAAAAAGTAAAATTTATTAAATGTCCCCTAACAAATGTAAGAAGCAGCAAGGAGTAGAAGAACCCTATATTAATATTATCAAAAACATCTATGGCAAGAGCACAGGCCGAATAAAATTGGAATCTAAAGGCGAATCCTTTCCTATAAATAGAGGTGTGAGGCAAGGAGATCCCTTGTCTCCTAAACTGTTTAATGCAGTGCTTGAGAGTATATTCAGAAAATTAGACTGGTTTGATAGTGGCCTCAAAATAGACGGTAAACGACTGAATCATCTGAGATTTGCGGATGATATTATACTACTAGAGGAAGACCCTATGAAACTACAAGGCATGGTACAAACCCTGGCAACCAAAAGCAAGGAAGTGGGCCTTGAATTAAATGCGAGTAAGACAAAAATGATGACTAACACAAAAATCGTCGATATAACAATGGATGGCACCAGTTTCGAATATGTAAGCGAATATGTTTACTTGGGACAAATCATCTCGGTGGAGAATATGATGTCCAAGGAAATAAATAAAAGAATAGCCAGCGGGTGGAAAAAGTATTGGTCACTTAAAGAAATTATGAAGAGCAAAGATTTAAGCGTCAACATCAAAAAGAAAACATTCAACACCTGCGTTCTACCTTGCCTAACGTATGGCTGTGAGACCTGGTCTCTTACCGAAAACCATCGCGAGACACTTGCAAGGTGTCAAAGGGCAATGGAGCGTAGTATGTTAGGGATCAAACTATCAGATAAGATCAGAAACTCAGAAATAAGAAATAAAACAAAGATTACCGACATACTTGCTCGCATTGACCATCTAAAGTGGGGATGGACAGGCCACATGCTACGCTGCCCAATAGAAAAATGGAGCAAACAGATTACTCTATGGTACCCCAGAGGCTGTACTAGAAAGCAAGCACATCCATTCACAAGATGGAAAGACGACATCCGTCTGACTCTGGGGCCATACTGGATGAGGGTTGCTGCAGACAGATCCCAATGGAGACAGTTGGAGGAGGCCTATGCCTTACGGCACACCGAACTAAGAGATATATTATAAAAAATAAAAACATTTGTATATTCAATTGTAACTTGATATCGTTCGGAATAAATGGCTATATTATATTATATTATTATAAAAACAAATGTAAGACCATAGTCAGCTCAAATTACACATTTTTAAACTTTTTAGTCAAAAGACAAAGAAAATACCAACTACTATTGATACAAAAAGTGGGGTCAGTGTATAAAATGTATATATGCAGTCATATTTTTTATTATTTATAACATTGGTAGTATAACCTCTAGAGACCCACCATAAAAAATTAGGTTAGGTAACCCAGGTGTACCCAAGTAGATACAATGGGTGAGTAATGGCTACTAGGTTAAAACTGAACGAAACAAAAGCAACTCTGTTCCATTTAATAATGATTAAAATTTAATCGTATGTATAATTAGTTAGTACTAATCTTCTCTAGTGAGAAGGTGCATTATGTTTTGCAATAACAAAGTAGCAATTGTATTACTGACACAAATTGAGAACTTATTAATAAATACATAAATGGTTGCCATGCAGAGTGCAGCAATATTGTCTAAAGGTTGTAAAATCATATTGTTTGGCAGCTTGCCCAAATATCTTTGACTTAGCTAGAGCTCGTCTATACGTAAATAATCATTACTTTTCTTCTAAACACTTACATTTAATTTTTCCATAATTTTAACAGCACCTTGTAGTTGCACTCCTTCAAATGTCATAAAAGATGATTCTACCTGAAATAAGCAATGATTCAAAATTAGCAAGGATAGAACTATCAACATTTCCTTAGCTGATGAAATTGGTTCATCCATGGCCTGTTCATCTGACCTTAGGAATAATGGGTATAAAATTTTAATTAACAGTAAATTAGTAGTCTTTAAAAGTTAATGTTTTTTGTTACATAAGTTTGTTTACTCTTTCATATCCATAGCCATACTATTTGAAGATATGGTCAAACACTGCTACTTAGATGGGAACCTGGCCAAATCCGTACTTTCCAAATACCATTATTTAAACTGTAAATGTGTGGTGTGTGGGATGGTGCAGATGGACTGCAACTTGTATGGGAACTGCAAGCCAATTGCAATGTCAGTGTGCAGTACAAATTGCAGTCCATCTTAACGGTACTTAGTCAGGAAAATACACATGAAATCGGCACTGTTTCTTAGACAATTATGTTCTATTGTAAGTACCTAGTTCTCCTAAATGGCTCTAACCTGGAAGATGTCCTTAACATCAGAATCAGCCATTTACATAGAGATCATATGGAAACCCAAACTGCCCAGGACCACAACAAGTGCAATAATATGATTTAAGCCCTACAATTGAACAGAGGGTAAGATAATGAATAGGAGAGAGGATACCTTATGACAGTAGGTATAGACTGCAGTAGTTCCTAACCTGGGGGTAATTACCCCTGTGGGGGTAAAACTGGTATTTTGCGGGGGTAATAAGCTGACCTAATATGACAATACAACAAACATACATGTTTTCTTTTTTATTACCATTGGGAGGGGTAAAATCAGGTTCCCTAGTTAGTCATAGGGGTGACCCGACTGAAAAGTTTAGGAACCACAGGTATAGAGGATGGGTAGTTAGTAAATTCAATTGATCAAAAACTTGGTGCTTTCAACTCTGCTACAATATTGTTAATGTTAGTATAACAACTGACAGAGGCTAACATTTTAAAACACTTTTTTACCAGGTAGCAATATGTTGGTGTATAATTTTATTGTAATTGCCAATAACTGCACATTTTAAACATAAATATAAATGATAACCTAGTTGGTGTTGTAGCAGTATAACAAATAAGTTTGCGTTTGAGTACACTAGTATGTATCGGCATTAGCCACTTTCTAATGTTAACTACTTTTACTGCAGATATAGGACATCGCACCGAAAATCGTAATATTGCGTAGATGATTCATCTGTCTTATAAACAAACTATAGATATGACATCAGAACATCCCATAGAGAGGTTATTTGAAATGTTATGTGTGACAGAATGAAGCATTCGTCTCAATGAAATATAATAGCTGCAGCTCACAATGCAAAGAAGCACTCACGTTGTACAAATTTGCCAGATTTGGTCGCTGTGCCGGGTCGTCGAATAGCGCATAATATTGTTGAACAAATCCTTTTCCGATTGCATCGTATTGTGGATTTAGCGCCATTTAGACGATTTTTGGTTTCAAACTCACTGTAACGTCCACAAAATTGCCGAAAATGTAAATTTCAGGCTTTCGGCATGCCCCTTCCACAGAGAGCGAAAAATGGCAACCACCAGACCACCACACTGACGACACTGACCAACCGTTTTCAGTGTTACCAGTACTTACTTTTCGTTCAGAAATTAGAATGACATTATGCCGTGATGGCGGTAAAGGCAATAATCGGATAGCGATTGATGTCGATAAAATATACAATGTAGTACAACACTATACCACCATAGACAAATCTATTGTAAAAAAAAAACTTGACATTACATGACACATTGAATGACGATTTCGTACCGATTTGTGCGTGGTGTTGGTGGTTTTTTGTAGCAATTTGATAAAAGTACACCAATACTATAATTTTCATTCAGAAATAATTATAATTACTTAACCCGGTGCTTTAGCCACAACCATCTCTTACCATGTCTTTAGCGGATGAATTGCTCGCTGATTTGGAAGAAAACGACGATGGGGAACTGGAAGCTGCTATTGAAAACAAAACATCTAAAGATGCCGAACACGAATTCGCCGTACCCCATCCTGTTATTCCTATGGAGGAAGACATTAAAAGTGTCACTATAAGAGAATTAGCGAAATTGAGGCACTCGGACCGCCTTCAGAGGGTATGTTGGATTGCAATGTATTTTACAACCAAATAAATGTTATTCCTTCTTTTTGGCTCTCCTGTGATACTCAAGCCAGTTATTGAATGAGACCGCATACGGCATTTCTAAAGATTTCATTTACCATGCTTAAGATAGGACATTTCTAAGAGATTTCCACAACAAATACGTTATAATCTATCCAATACCTTTAAACGAGCAATTCTTGCATATTTATTTATATATTTATTTATTTATATGTATATATATTTCGGGGATCTCGGGAACGGCTCTAACAATTTCAATGAAATTTGCTATATGGGGGTTTTTGGGGGCGAAAAATCGATCTAGCTAGGTTTGGTCTCTGGGAAAACGCACATTTTCGAGTTTTTGTATGTTTTCCGAGCAAAGCTCGGTCTCCCAGATATTACTCTAGAAATGGGGTTTTAGTTGTTCAGTGGCTGTATTCTCTCCTTTTTTAAAGTATCGCCATAAAAACGGAGAATATTCACCCATCAGCATTTTTTATCACAGGTCATAGCAGAAATTCAGCAGAATGTTGGCAACAATCGTAAAAAGATTGAGGTGACAGGACTCATGGAATCTGACCCCGAATACCAACTGATCGTGGAAGCTAACAACATAGCTGTGGAAATTGATGGGGAAATTGGTAGGTTAATAATAAATTGTTTTATCAATTATTTTTTATAAGGACACAGTTATGCATAATACAACTAATTAGAGCAAGGGGTGAAAAATATTTTTTATTTAATTATACACCCGCTCCAAAAGCGAGCTGATCACAGTACTTGTGTTTCTTTTGCACTTATTAACATTCTAAAATATGTGTTTAGACTTTACAATTGCAATTTCACTGATTGTTACAGTAAATTGAAAAATTAAATTTATTTATCATCTAACATTGTATAACTACAATTATAACTTGTTGTATTAATGCAAAAGTGTCCAGCTTGTAAATAGGCAATCTTATTTTCCAGCTATTATCCACAGATTTGTCCGAGACAAGTACCAGAAACGTTTCCCGGAGCTGGATTCCTTGATTGTGACACCGCTGGAGTATATCCATACTGTGAAAGAACTTGGCAATGACCTGGATAAAGCCAAGAATAATGAAACTCTGCAGAGTTTTTTGACACAAGCCACCATTATGATTGTGTCTGTGACAGCTTCTACTACACAAGGGTATTTATTTATATTGATAATAATATGGAATTGTAAACCTTGTCGGAATGCACGAAAGGATATTGCACGCGTCAGTTCATGTCTTTAGTGGTCAAAGGATTAACACAAGCTTGTAAAAACTTACTAAGACCAGCCTTTTTGACAGCTTTTGTTAGAAAAGGACTTCCACTTGTATTACAAGTTACAAGTCACAAATGAAAGAATAGAAACTGTAAAAATTAAACACGAGAACTTACTATCTACAGATCATTTTTACTAATTGTTTTTTATTTGTAGGAAAATCTTGACAGAAAATGAACTAGCTGAAATTTACGAAGCTTGTGACATGGCCAGTGATTTAAATAATTTCAAATCAAGCATCTACGAGTATGTGGAAAGTAGAATGACGTTTATTGCGCCCAACATAACAGCTATTTTGGGTAAGTTATTTTTTTCTATTATTTATGGGTGACTTAACTTATGCTCTTCTATGACGACTACTGCAAATCATAACTTGGGTTTGTTGATGGCAGTAAGAGTTTATACTTTGCTCGACTAAGAACTTCTAATGAGAGCAAACTGCTTTGGGACAAGTGCAAACACTCTATTTTTCTTTAGCCTGTGCTGCCATTTTACCACCAACCACCAGTATATAATTTTTATTATTACAGCTCTATTCTCCACTTAACAATGTATTTTCAGTTTACAACTTTAACTATATCCTTGTCTTTGTTATTTGGCCCATCTAAGGGTAAAAGCCTCCTCCACTCTTTTCCATCTTTCCCAGACCTTTGCTGTATACATCCAACCAGTTGAAGGTCAGGGAAGGTTAGATTCTATATACTGGTTGGATAACCAGTATATAGAATCTGATTTAATTATATTTTTCAGGTGCATCGACAGCTGCAAAGATCCTCGGTGTGGCGGGTGGTCTGTCCAAGTTATCCAAAATGCCAGCCTGCAATGTACTGCCCCTAGGTCAGCAGAGGAAGACTTTATCTGGGTTCTCACAGGCTGCATCTCTGCCTCACACTGGTTTCATCTATTTCTCACAGATTGTTCAGGACACTACCCCTGTAAGTTTAGTTTAGTTTCAAGTTGTCTAGGTCTTATTGGATTAAAATAACTTATTGGAATAAAAAGAATAAGGACCCAGTTGCCTATTAAAAAACACAAACTAGATAGATCTCCTTGGTTTTAAAATCTAATCTAATATCCCTCTCAATATGTATAAGACAAGCCCCGAGCAAGTTGGCTTTCAAGCGGTTGCTACATAAGTATCTGCTGAAACAAGAGTTCGAGTAGCGTTCATCATTATATTATATATTATGAGTATGTATGAAATATGTAGTAGTATATTAATTATATATATTCTAGTGTTTTTATTTGTGAAATAGAAATAGAAATAGAAATTTATTTGCTAGAAATGTGGTAGGTACAGAAATTAGGTAGTAACATGCAATTTAGCGAGTTCAGCACATTTCGCCAATAATCTAGGCATGCAAATTATGTTTTGTTTTAACCTATATTGTACTATACATTATTTACAAACTATTTACATAATATCATAAACTCACCATCGCATTACAGTGGCAAATATCGCATTATAGTGTGTATTCTACATGTAGTTTATCATAATTATTAATTGTTTAGTTGTTTACTAAGTTCTAATAAGTAAATTCCTTTTTTCTCCTTGCATCAATTTTACATGTCTCTGTTTGGCCCGATGGTTGACTGGTAGAGAATGCCATTAGGCATTAAGTCCGCCATTTGTACAGTATTTTTGTGTATTGTGCAATAAAGTTTAAATAAATTAATAATATTACCAAATATATATCGTCATGCATAATAATAATCACCAGTCTTTGTATAGTCCCTCCGTTGGACACAAGCCTTCTCTTTGTTCTGCAGACCCAATTAATTTCTTCGCAAATCGCAGACTTATTGTACTCGCGCGATTTTATTATTTGCTAAAGAGCAACTAGTAAATAACCTCGATATCCAGTTTGAAAGCCGCACCTTACTGCTCGGCTACAAGTCAGATTAGAATTATACATGATCATCATCATCTACTCAAACGTTAACTGGAAGAGATCCCTCAAAGGGATAAGTTCGTCTTTGTACTTCTTACAATTTTTTTTGTTATTTTTAATATGTCTTTTTGTACAATAAAGAGTTTACTATTACTACATGATTGACATAATTTTAGGAACTGCGTTACAAGGCGGCTAAGCTAGTGTCCACGAAGCTGATATTGGCGGCGCGTGTCGATGCCTGCCACGAGAGTACAGACGGACACATCGGTCGGCAGCTTAGGGAAGGCATTGAGAAGAAACTGGACAAATTACAGGTATGAACCCCACCCCCCCGCCCCCCCCCGCCCCCCCCCCTTTATCTCCGAAACTATTGGGTCTAACATTTTGAAAAATACACAAAATAGTTCTTTACTATAGATGACAGGAAAACCAATAGAAATGTGCAGTCAAGCGTCAGTCGGACTTCATGTACGGAACCCTTGGAACGCGAGTCCGACCCGCACTTGACCGGTTTTTACTCTTCGTGGTATTATCATTTTTAGGGTTCCGTACCCAAAGGGTAAAAACGGGACCCTATTACTAAGACTCCGCTGTCCGTCCGTCCGTCCGTCCGTCCGTCCGTCCGTCCGTCCGTCCGTCTGTCACCAGGCTGTATCTCACGAACCGTGATAGTTAGACAGTTGAAATTTTCACAGATGATGTATTTCTGTTGCCGCTATAACAACAAATACTAAAAACAGAATAAAATAAAGATTTAAGTGGGGCTCCCATACAACAAACGTGATTTTTGACCGAAGTTAAGCAACGTCGGGCGGGGTCAGTACTTGGATGGGTGACCTTTTTGCTTGTTTTTTTGTTGATGGTGCGGAACCCTCCGTGCGCGAGTCCGACTCGCACTCTGTTTTTTTTTTGTTATTCATCCTACTTGAAAACAATTATTAACATACACCAAGGGATACTAATAAACATAAAGTAGTGCGCAATGTTGTAGCAACAAATTTAACAGCTAAGGTAGATGGCACTTTTCGGCCCCGTACATTATAGGTACGAAATATGTCAAGCGCAAATGTTTGTCAATCCTGTAAAATGTATGGCGCCGTACACCGCCATCTGATTCAGATACTAAATTTAGCTAGTGAAGGTACTATTTTGCACTAGGTACTTCACGCGTCCTCGTAATCGCTTATTTATGCTTAAACTAATATACATGTAGCTTTCAAATCTTTCCTTTATTGTGAGTTATAGGTACCTACATCAAACTTACGTATTGTAGACCGTGCGCGGTGAAAAAACATCACTGAAAAAATCCCTCTAGATAAAACCGAAACATATCATATCAATATTTGTTGGAAAAAAATTACTATAGTGTTGATCAGTTTTAAGTAAATATTATTATTCAATGTTAAATTATGGACAAATTTTATTGGTTTTTGACATATTGTAATTTTATCGTTCTATGTATTTTAATTACTTTTAAAAATAGGCTCAATTATGTATTATGACTATAGGTATTATTGTAAAATTGTAAATGAATATTTGTAAATTGTAAATAGGCATGATTTATTTAGATAATAATGTAACATTCAGACACAATTGTATTATTGTTTATGAATAAATGAAAAAAAAAAAATATGCGAGTCTAACCTTTTCTTTTTAACTTTTTCACACAGGAACCACCTCCAGTAAAGTTCCTGAAGCCTCTACCCAAGCCTATCGAGCAGAGCAGAAAGAAGCGCGGCGGCAAACGAGTTCGAAAAATGAAGGAACGCTACGCCATGACCGAGTTCCGCAAAAACGCCAACCGACTCAACTTCGCTGACGTGAGTGTAATGTATACAGGGGTTGAAAGGTGCTTATTGCTACACAGGGCGCTTAATTTAAGGCTAATTTAGACGGTGCGAGAACTCGCATGCGAGTTTCATTACATTGCATCATTTGATCGGTCGGCTGAATTGATGTAACCTCAATGGTCCGCAATGTAAGTAAAATCGTATACAAGTTCGCGCGCCGTCTAAATGAGCCCTTAGGGTCCAACTTCTGTAGCCTGTGGTATACAGGGTGTTTGGTACACCGTTTGCCAAATTAAAACGGCAGACAGGTTGAGTCATTTGCTATCTTATCATGCCTAGAAAAAAAAATGCGCACGTTTTTTTTTCAGCTCTATGCCAGGTTTTCAAATTGTTACTTGCGCAGTAGTAAAAAAAATCATGGCCAATTTTTTAAAATAATGTATTTTTTGTCGAACCATGTCAGCACTAATTGTTTTGGTTTACGACTTAAGATTTCTAATTCTAACAATGTTTACAGTCGGAAATTACTTTTTAATTCGTTGCGCACTAATTAAGTACACAGTTTAAGAGCTATCCAGGACGGAAAGCAACAATAAACGAACAGGAAACAACCTCATAATTTAAACTAAATATGAGCATTAATAATTTAATATTAATTAAATGCATCTACTTTTATTAATTTGGCCTGACGTCTCGAACGCTTGCCTGCTTGCGACTAAGGACGTAATGTTACGTTCAAAATTTCATTCCAAATAATAAAAAGCGGCCAAGTGCGAGTCGGACTCGCGCACGGAGGGTTCCGCACCATCAACAAAAAATAGAGCAAAAAAGTCGTGTTTGTTGTATGGGAGCCCCCCTTAAATATTTATTTTATTTTTAGTATTTGTTGTTATAGCGGCAACAGAGATACATCATTTGTGAAAATTTCAACTGTCATCGCGGTTCATGAGATACAGCCTGGTGACAGACGGACGGACGGACGGACGGACAGACAGCGAAGTCTTAGTAATAGGGTCCCGTTTTTACCCTTTGGGTACGGAACCCTAAAAATGAGGGCACCCGTTCCCGATTCAGTTTAAATTATGAGTGAAAATTGTTTTAAATTAATAGGAGAAACTACCCAACAGTTACCAGCTTAAATAAATTCACTCATAAATGTATCGCACTTAATTGTGATTACTGTGCGAGATCAATTATAAACCGAAGTCCGTATAATGAAAATTCCATGATTGCTGGAGAAAGCTATTTGAAAATTGGAACCAATTACAATGGCTCTCTTGTCATGTTCTGAGAAAATAGAGGTTTCTTAGCAAAAAGCGGACTAGCTGTTCGTTAATTGTTTTGGTAAATGTGATTTCATCGACTTCACTATTTACATTAAAAGATGCTCGGTTCACTCTGTGAATAATAAGTAACCATAATCTGCACGTACTTTAATAGTTAAATTGAACCACAAATTTCTTCAAAATTCGACCCAAGAAAAATTCTAAATTGCATACAATCCGGTCGGCGAAAATCAAGCGGAGGACTGATTGTGGCCCTTGGGTCACAAAGTTAGGAGACTGACCCACACTATGTTGATGCATAAATTTGCCGTGATTTTGCTGGAGAGGCTGAAAATATAAGGCAATAATAGCTTCATGAGACAGAGTCAAAGTTATAAAAATATCTATTAAAATTTTCTTTTGTTACCACGATTGTTTTTCGATAATTACAAAAAAAATCTATCATCAATCATAAAAATAAAATTGGTATGACTATTATAACTTTCCCCGCTATCCCCCTTCAAACGATTTCTTAAATCAATTAAGCTCTTTAACGAACGAACTATCATATATACTAATTACTTTTCCACCCATGTAAAATGTAAGCCCTCGCAATACAGTCAGCAGCAATAGTTACTAAGCGGCGAGGTGTTCAAAATTATCTTGACCCACTATTATTCTCTTAACAATAAAGTCGCTTCAAGATCATTTTGAACACATCGCCCGCTTGGCAACTTCTGCTGCTGACTGTACATCAAAGCTGTACATCCGCGTTGAACGTCAAACTAACCAAACATCGCTTTCCTCACGATCTTCTCATAACTAATTCCTAATTACCCTTAATTAGTAACCGATAAGCCAAACGATTAATCAGATTAGCATCTAACGTATTCCCAATTCGCAGAATCCTAAATGTGACGGCACGCTCGGCGAGCCGTGGGTGAATTTCAAGTAGACTAGACTGCATGTGGATCGTTTTTAGGGTTCCGTAGCCAAATGGCAAAAACACGGAACCCTTATGGATTCGTCATGTCTGTCTGTCCGTCTGTCTGTCCGTCCGTATGTCACAGCCACTTTTTTCCGAAACTATAAGAACTATACTGTTGAAACTTAGTAAGCAGATGTATTCTGTGAACCGCAATAAGATTTTCACACAAAAATAGAAAAAAAACAATAAATTTTGGGGGTTCCCCATACTTACAACTGAAACTCAAAAATTTTTTTTTATCAAACCCATACGTGTGAGGTATCTATGGATAGGTCTTCAAAAATGATATTGAGGTTTCTAATATAATTTTTTTCTCAACTGAATAGTTTGCGCGAGAGAGACTTCCAAAGTGGTAAAGTGGTAAAATGTGTGTCCCCCCCCCCCCCTGTAACTTCTAAAATAAGAGAATGATAAAACTAAAAAAAATATATGATGTACATTACCATGTAAACTTCCACCGAAAATTGGTTTGAACGAGATCTAGTAAGTAGTTTTTTTTTAATACGTCATAAATCCCCTAAATACGGAACCCTTCATGGGCGAGTCCGACACGCACTTGGCCGCTTTTTTCGCAAGTCAAATAGACCGGAACGCGACCCGCGGACGTCCGTGCCTGTGCGGTAGATACACACTGTTGTTGCCATTGTCAAACGCTTACTTTTGACTGAAATAACTTCTTGCCTCGGTTAAACGGTAGACTTATAAAGAAATGGTGGGATAGTGGATCTCTATTGTACGTAAACTTGTTAAATCGTCAGGTGACAACCAAAACTCACTAATTGCAAAAAAATATGTAAACAAAAATCAACTTTGTTTTATTACCTATGGCAATAATAATATTGGTATGCTGTTTTTATTTTGGCTCTAAACTTATGGGAGTGAATTTTTGTTATCACCTGACGAACATACAGGATTAAATATTCATAGGCAAACTATCAAGTACCTAAAACGTTAGAAGCTTTTGGAGAGAATAGAGCAAGAAAACGTAACTAATCTCAAAAATTTCATTACTTTTTAGCGTAATTTATATTTAAGTTTAATTTTTTTTATATAGTTCTGCTAAATTATTTGACAGCTTTCTCGACAGTGTGTTCCATTCGCAATAAATCTACCAAGCACAATCCTCTAGCATAATTGCACATCGTAACTCATTACAATTATATCAAACACTAACGATGGCTCATTTCATTTGAATCGAATGCTTTACAGGCATGTTATGATATGTTATACTAACTATACGATGAACAGTTAACGAGAGATCATTTCTACCAATTTGTTACACGCAATGTTCTTCCGCAGTCGACATGGTGTAGAACCATTTCTAGAATGCATTTTTCGTGATGGTAATTATGGGACTATGGGTGAATAACCTTCGTATAGTATAACAAAAACTTTTAGGTGACAACAAGCGTTTTTGTACAAAATATACAATTTAAAAGTTGTTTTTTGACGATATTCTTCCGTTATCAGACCCGAGTAAAAAGTACCTACTTAGATTTACTGTTTTGAAATACGTAATTTTTTGGCAGTCGCTTTTATAAAGCCTACTGCTTGCACCAATTATTATTGAACTAGGTGGTATATAGAATTAAGCCTTTTATAAAACGCCTAAAACTTACCACTTATATGAAGATGAGGAAAAAATATGTTTGTGTTTTCGCAACCAGATTTTGTACTTTTAAATTCGCGAAACATTGATATATACATTTTTCTGTACGCCATCCAAAACAAAGTTACGTAGGTATATTGCGTTTACTGATATAGCGATAATTCTTGCAGTCCCTTTATCTATTACGGTATTACTTCACTTAAGTACTTAACCATGTTGTTATGCATGACGGACCGTGCAATCTCTTTATTTGGACACAAGAACATGGTTTTGATTTAAACGATACTCATCGTTATGTAAGCGTCATCCCATATATAGTTATTCTTTTGTTTATACGGTAGTTGATCGTGCGTGCCAAAGTTTTTTATAACTCTTTCATCGCGCGAAATTGATTAATAACTTCTCTTTTCCATGATGTTCTTTAGGTTCAAAATCGGATGAGTTATTGTTCCAGAAGCACTAGACGTTTACTGTCGTAGCGTAACGATTTATAGCAGTTAATTGAGGGGAGAAATAGCTTAATAGTTGTTCGTAGTTATCGATTCGTTTCTTTAACACAGATGTTGTGATGAGATTGAGAACGTAGAAAACTGGGTCGATTGAGAGAAAAGAAGCGGAAAATATCGCGTGGTCCTCAAAATAAATACTCACATGAGAATGTTATCGAAAGTGTTTTTTTTTATATATCGCTTGAAATATCTCTTACATTTTACATTACAATAAAGACATCGACACACTAAGCACTACATCCTCTAATGATAACTATTGAATATCGACTCCATTAAATCGTTGTTCATCTGATTGTGACCTTACTGCATTTGGTATCCGAGAACCATTCATAATCACGACTATAACTAAGTATAAGGTCAACTATAATTAAAAAGCGGCCAAGTGCGAGTCGGACTCGCCCATGAAGGGTTCCGTATTTAGGGGATTTATGACGTATTAAAAAAACTACTTACTAGATCTCGTTCAAACCAATTTTCGGTGGAAGTTTGCATGGTAATGTACAGCATATTTTTTTTAGTTTTATCATTCTCTTATTTTAGAAGTTACAGGGGGGGGGGGCACAAATTTTACCACTTTGTAAGTGTCTCTCGCGCAAACTATTCAGTTTTGAAAAAAATGATATTAGAAACCTAAATATCATTTTTGAAGACCTATCCATAGATACCCCACACATATGGGTTTGATGAAAAAAAAATTATTGAGTTTCAGTTCTAAGTATGGGAAATCCCAAAATTTATCGTTTTTTTTCTATTTTTGTAAGAAAATCTTAATGCGGTTCACAGAATACATCTACTTACCAAGTTTCAACAGTATAGTTCTTATAGTTTCGGAAAAAAGTGGCTGTGACATACGGACGGACAGATAGACAGACAGACATGACGAATCCATAAGGGTTCCGTTTTTTGCCATTTGGCCACGGAACCCTAAAAATGGCATATTATTTCATTAATACCCACGCCACCACCGCCGCCGGAGCCACGCCATTTTGTCGACTAAATAACTAGTGTTTAGTTTTAAGTTTATAAAATACATATGTATGTTAGTCTGTAAGGTATTTGTAATATGGGCCTTGTTGCCTGATTTAAATTTCAAATAAATAAATATATAAATTAATTGGCTGATTATGCATGAAATATTCTAATTTAAGTTTTTTACAATTTACAAAAAGTAACTGTATTCAAACCTTTCATAATTACATTGTACCTACGGTAAATCGTATTATTTAAAAAAGTACGAGTAATTGCCTCTACCTGTAAGTGGATTGTATAAACTTTAAATTCTAACCATAATCCATTTATTGCCAAAGACGGTCACAGACCCACACAGTTACGGTGTATTCTACCTAATATAAATCTTCATACATTCCAATTAGGTTAATGATGGCGCGTATGGTGTTAAAAGGGGTAATAAAAAAGTATTCACTTGTTTTCACAACTAAACATCTTTCTTTCGTAGATCGAAGACGATGCCTACCAAGAAGACTTAGGCTACACGCGCGGCACAATCGGCAAGTCCAGCACCGGCCGAGTCCGTCTTCCTCAAGTAGACGAGAAGACCAAAGTGCGGATCAGCAAGACGCTGCAAAGGAATCTGCAGAAACAGAACCAGCAGTATGGAGGAGCGACGAGTATTAGAAGACAGGTGTCCGGTACTGCGTCGTCGGTCGCGTTCACACCTTTGCAGGTTAGTTTAAACTGCTGAATTAGGGTTAATGTAGGTAGATCGTCTTGAGAGGCAAAACGGAGATCTGTTAAGGGACCATCGGCAAGTTCTCATCTTCAATAAGTAGACGAGAAGACCAAAGTGCGGATCAGCAAGACGCTGCAAAGGAATCTGTAGAAACAGAACCAGCAGTATGGAGGAGCGACGGGTATCAGAAGACAGGTGTCGGGTACTGCGTCGTCGGTCGCGTTCACACCTTTGCAGGTTAGTGTCATCATGTAGATGTAGGTTTGTGTGAGTTAGCCTATACAGATACACATACAAGTATGTGGTGACGTCATAATCAGAAGTCAAGTCAAGCGTCCATTCAGGCGAAAAACAAAAAGAAAGTTGAGTATGGAGGTTGCCAACTTACTGCTCTCAAATCAGAGATGACAGGAGACAGCCATAAACGTGAACCACGGCATTCGTTAATTAGTCTCTTTGCCTCTCATTCGCTCTTGCATATTCGAGCGAAAGAGAGGCAAATAGACGTAATTT
This sequence comes from Cydia amplana, assembly GCF_948474715.1. Taxonomy (NCBI): domain Eukaryota; kingdom Metazoa; phylum Arthropoda; class Insecta; order Lepidoptera; family Tortricidae; genus Cydia; species Cydia amplana. Next base: position 15,237,287 of record NC_086074.1, on the reverse strand, counting down.
ATATTTTCTATGTTCGCGGTAAGCCCTCGGGTATCATAAGTCATATCTAGTACGACCACCATTCGTTTGATATATTCATTCGATAGACCTAGTAGAAACTCCGTACGTTCCCAGCCTTTCCCAATTGCAAAAAAAAGCGGCCAAGTGCGAGTCGGACTCGCCCATGAAGGGTTCCGTATTTAGGGGATTTTGACGTATTAAAAAAAAACTACTTACTAGATTTCGTTCAAACCAATTTTTGGTGGAAGTTTGCATGGTAATGTACATCATATATTTTTTTTAGTTTTATCATTCTCTTATTTTAGAAGTTACAGGGGGGGGGGGGGGGGGACACACATTTTACCACTTTGGAAGCGTCTCTCGCGCCAACTATTCAGTTTAGAAAAAAATGATATTAGAAACCTCAATATCATTTTTGAAGACCTATCCATAGATACCCCACACGTATGGGTTTGATGAAAAAAATTTTTTTTTGAGTTTCAGCTGTAAGTATGGGGTACCCCCAAAATTTATTGTTTTTTTTTTCTATTTTTGTATGAGAATCTTAATGCGGTACAGAATACATCTACTTACCAAGTTTCAACAGTATAGTTCTTATAGTTTCGGAAAAAAGTGGCTGTGACGTACGGATGGACAGACAGACGGACAGACAGACAGACAGACATGGCGAATCCATAAGGGTTCTGTTTTTTGCCATTTGGCTACGGAACCCTAAAAACGACTATAAAATTTAACGATGCCATATATCGCCATGTCGGCCATTATCTTAGTGGATCGGAAAGTGTCATCGGAGCGCTCTGTTTAATGGGACTGATGGATGCATTACCATCAATAAAGCTTTAATTGGCGCGTTTAGAGTGCCCTTTTCTTACATATATATTATTCTTGGCTATTTGTGTTAAGAGTCACGCGAACCTTGAAGTTACGCTTTCATTTTAAAACGACATGCTGTAACATATTTGGCGTCTCGGGGCCCGATTCGGATTTTGTAATAGACATCTATTAGATATCTTTTCGACATCGCCAAGATACGATAACGATATGTTTAAGATCTATCCTGTCAAATTTGACATTTCCGCGATTCTGGAGATACTCTAGAACGATTTCCACAAGATATTACTTAGAGATCTAATTCACGTCTAATAGATATCTAGCACGATCTATCGCAAAAGCATGTAAAAAAGAGTACTAGTTGAAATCTAAACTATAACGTATCTAGAATGGATCTAGTACGTGTCGTCTCTTGTGAATATCTTGAAGTTCGAATACGGCAGTCGGAAATCGCACACCTACGGATTTTGCTTTCAAGCGAATTAATAGCTCTTATCAAATTCATTAGGTATGCCTAATGATAGGTGTTCATATCATTTTAAAGCACGATGAATACGCTTTAAAACATGCATAGACCATTTTAGCAAAAAAAAAAACACGAAATAATGGCGTCCCTGAAAAACATCTAGACTACGCGTTGTAAGGTAGTTGCGTTATTCATATTCATATATGTATATTCATATTCAATCATTTATTTGCACAAAAAAACATATACGAATGCATGCAAATACAATTTTTAAAATCACATAAAATCTTACAATTTACCTCTTTGGAATCGTTCTCGATTCTTTACTACGTTGGTTATTTATAATATACACTGTGTGAAGATCTCAGAATAAGACCCTGAAACCATATTGTCTATGCACTCTTGATTAACGATCCTATCATCTATGTTTTCATCAAAGCTTATTGTAATGTTTCGTTGATCAAATCTTAATTAATACGATCGCTTCAGAGATAATTGTGACCAATTGTTGCTCTGAACGCGTGTGAAGACCTTGGAAATGGAAAACGACTAACGTAAGTTTATGCAAATTTCATAACAGATGCATTGCGGAACAAATGCTCCAGATACCAAGGTTCAGTTGTAAAATGTGACAAACGAAATCCTATACTCGCCTGTAGACAATCTAAAATTCGAACTCGCTTGGTAATTACATAAATGTGGGTTAGGTATCCTCATAGACTATCCTTATGTAGATTATGCATTATCTTTATTATGAATCATACATGAACAGTTGAGATCACCATTGGTAGTCCTACATGTATGGAGTCGTACATATCGTGCCTCCGAAGAATCATTGTCCTATGTTTCAGAAATACCATCATTCAAATGAAATTACACATAAGTATCGGAGAGAAATGCGTCGGAAAATTTATGCGTTAATCGCTACATAGTATAAAACAAAGTCGCTTCCCTGTCTGTCTGTCTGTCAATGGATTTTGATGCGGTTTTTTTAATAGATAGAATGATTCAAGAGGAAGGTTGATGTATAATTTGTTAACCCGTGCAAAGCCGGGGCGGGTCGCTAGTAAAATATAAATAAATAAACTATTCATAAACGCTAAAGACATACACAAAAAAAAACTATTCAAAAAAGCAAAACGTAGGAAGGAGAGAGTGCCAAATGGTCTTAGTCTTATCCAGAGATGTACAAAATGGTTTTAAAAAAGCATTTAAATACAAAATGCAAAATACTTTTCAGATTTACTATTTCAAATGCAAAATACCAAATAGTTTTGCGTTTTGTATTTCAAATGCTAAATGCAAAATAGGTATTTTCAAAATGCTTTTTCAAAATAAAATGCCTTTTGACCAAATCTCAGATATTTTTGTTTATTTTAGGTATTTATCATGAGAATAGCCATAGAATAGATAATGTTTGTCATTTTCGTTTCACATTGACACTAGTCAGACATAATAGTCGGTTTAGACTCTCGTGGCTCGCAAGCTCGTCGAGCTAATATAATTTAAACACTAACGGCACGGCATAAGGTTTATAACCGAATGACAAGCCGAATGCGAGTGTGTCGAGGCGAGCCACGAGACGCGCCGCGAGCCGAGCCGCGAGCCGCGAGTCCACCGCGAGTCTAAACGGCTATAAGGCGCGCACTCTGACCAAAGAAAAAATAATCTTTAATAGAAAAAAACCGACTTCTCTAACTACTAGCCTAACCCACTTAACGGTGCTTATACTTTATTTGGTAATATGTATACATTTTATGGTAATCATAGTGGTTGATTTAGTTTAGGTATCATAGTGGTTTTCCGGGTCAAGGTCCGGGTCTGGGTCCGAGTCCGAGTCCGAGTACGGGCCCGAGTCCGGAGTCCGGGGCCCAATCCAAGTCAAAATCGAAATTGAAAATCACAAAACGTGTACTATGCGTCGTTGAGGAGTTCTGTTCTGATCATCATCAGCAGTTCCACTTCATCAAATGCCACAGTTTTTAATGTAAATGCTTGATTTTCTGATGAAAATATATAAAATTCTATACGGATGCCTTTAAGATTTGAGAAGTTCCCTCGATTCCTCATGGATACCATGTTCAGGACTTGAGATTGACATAAATGTGCCTAAAAACCTAACTTGCTTAACAAACATAACGAAAAGGACAAATCGCCAAATGCGAGCTATGCGTCGTTGAAGAGTTCCGTTATGATCATCATCAGCAGTTCCACTTCATCAAATGCGACAGTTTTTAATGAAAATGCTCGATTTTCTGATGAAAATACAAAAATCTCTATACGCATGCCTTTAAGATTGGAGGAGTTCCCTCGATTCCTCGTGGATCCCATCATCAGAACTCGAGCTTGACAAAATTGTGGCTTAAAAACTTAACTTGCTTAACAAACATAACGAAGAGGACAAATCGCCAAACGTGAACTATGCGTCGTTGAAGAGTTCTGTTCTGATCATCATCAGCAGTTCCACTTCATCAAATGTCACTTTTTTTTATGTATATGCTTGATTTGTTAATGAAAATACAAAAATCTCTATACGCATGCCTTTAAGATTTGAGGAGTTCCCTCGATTCCTCATGGATCCCATCATCAGCACTCGAGCTTGACAAAAATGTAGCTTAAAAACTTAACTTGCTTAACAAACATAACGAAGAGGACAAATCGTCAGACGTGTGCTATGCATCGTTGAAGAGTTCCGTTCTGATCATCATCAGCAGTTCCACTTCATCAAATGTCACTTTTTTGAATGTATATGCTTGATTTGTTGATAAAAATACAAAAATCACTATATGTGTGCCTTTAAGATTTGAGGAGTTCCCTCGATTCCTCATGGATCCCATCATCAGAACTGGGTTTTGACAAAAGCGGGGCCAATCTGTATGCATATACATACAATCAAAAAAATAATTTTCAAAATCGGTCCAGTAATGACGGAGATATGGAGTAACAAACATAAAAAAAAAAAAAAAATAAATAAAAAAAAACATACAACCGAATTGATAACCTCCTCCTTTTAGATTTGGAAGTCGGTTAAAAAAACATACAACCGAATTGATAACCTCCTCCTTTTAGATTTGGAAGTCGGTTAAAAAGGGCGCGCATGGCTAGCAGACGCCTCTATCGGTCAAATTCGGCAATACAAGCGTCATTCGTTCATTTCATTTTGTTTGACTGGTAATGTTGGCTAAACTTAATCAAAAAGTATTTTGCATTTTGAAATGAATATTAAAAATGCAAAATACATCTCGAAAAGTATTTCAAATAAAATACAAAATGTTTTTTACTAAAAGGCATTTAAATGCAAAATACAAAATAGGTATTTTGCATTTTGTATTTGCATTTTAAATAGAAGTATTTCAAATAAATCGCATCTCTGGTCTTATCTCATTATGATGCAGCCGACTTCCAACTTCCAACGCTGGTCTTCCTATGAAACCATCAGGTCGTTAGCCATTCTTATTGCAGCTCATGTTTATCTCTGGGGCTAATTCTAGAATCTTTCTACGGTTTTTTTTACGTAACAGGCCGTAAACGCAAGACGCAACTGAAAAAGCGGTCACACACCGCTGCCTTTACTTTTATGGAACCAATGCTGAGCCCGAGTCTTACATGCTGCATCTAGCGATAGCGATCTGTCGGTATCCTCGAGAAAAAAACCGTGCCGATGTACTGAGTTAACAATTTACATTGTCGTCGTGCCGTAATCGTTGCTGTTATCTCACGTATTCACTCATGCGACCTTACATAGACATTATATTAATACGCTACCATCTTCCCATTGCAATTTGCAATTTTTTCATTCTTATCTAAACGTAATTACGTTCAATCGCACAATAGACTTGAACTGTTTAAAAAACAACAATTCTGTAATTCGACTATTAAAATTAAGTGGAACTTGTCCAATTTGAAGGACCTGTTTAACAGAGGTTTTAACGTTTTAAAATTATGCGCGTGTTGTAATATGAAAAGGCGCGTGTGTCTTGGCCTAGCTTATAGGTATAAGAACGTCTACATACCCAGTACGAGCGAGCGAGAGTTCAGAGTGTGCACGCCGCGCCTGTGCACTACACGTTTTCGTTAACGCTTCATGTATAATGCAGAGTCTATAGAAGGAAATCTATTTGAGCAATGCATCAAGTATGCCATCGCATTCTTGGCGTTCGCGGCGCATCGCGCACCGGCATTGTACTTTATGGTGGAGTAAAGACATTAGCGCTATCTAAGATCGTGCCCTTAAGGAACCGGCTTGATCTATCGCTGCTCGGACGATTTAGCACTTAGGCTCGAGTTCCCAATCTGTAGGGGCATGGAGATAGCAAGAAGGGCAAAATATCTAGAGGCTTTAACATTACCTACCTTACTAAATAAAAAAGCTTGAGGCACAAATTCACGTCTCTCGCCGTTAACACATCCTTCAGAGCTTTGGCAACCTTAGGGCTCATTTAGACGGCGCGCGAACTGGTATACGATTTTAGTTACATTGCGGACCATGGAGGTTACATCAATTCAGCCGACCGATCAAATGACGCAATGTAATTAAACTCGCATGCGAGTTCTCGCACCGTTTAAATGAACCCTTACTCTGAACCAAGAACATAATAACTACATCTAGACACTCTAGAGAGTAGCTATAATAACAATACAACCTATTAGTACATTCTTTTGTACGATAGAGAAACAGTCAAGAAATTTTAATTCTATACAATTTCGTACATTGTCTTAGTGACTATTAAAATAGAAGCCGCTATGCTAGGGATCTCATAGTATTGTCCCTGTGACAAGGTGCGAATTGACACGGAAATTAAATTCCTTCACTGTGCCTCTACCGACTTTCCGTTGTGCCCTACATATTATGCAATACAAGAAAAATTTCTTCAGGTTTTACCACGAAAATAATTAATCATGGGAAACTCCATGCAAAAACTTTGAAAACCGCTGATTTAGACAGGGCTTGCTTAGGCTATTAGACTTAGCCTTGACTATAGTCCTTCAGCCAAACGTCGCCTAGTAAACCCCATTGAGCGCACGGTAAGTTATGACAGTCATTCGTCACTGGATTGCGACGCCGCTAGGACTATAAACAAGTGACGCATAAGTTATGGTCATAAATAAATCGTTGGAAAGTTAAATAGGAGTGACAGTCCTTTTTGATGGCGGTCCTTTGCCGCGGGCGTTACTAAGCAGTTGGTTACTCAACTAAATCATTACTCAGTTGAGTAAAGACACACTGATGGCCGCTGATCAGCTGTGTGTCATGTTTTTAAATTAGGCTTAAAGAGGATTTTCTTCAATGTTGGGTTTGGGCGTTTTCTAAAATAAATATTGAAAACCCGATTCTCCCAGATCCTGGTGTTTTTGGGTTTTTTCAACTCAGAATCACTAGCATATTCAATCCTGATGATAAAAAAAGTTGTCCCAAAATTTTGTATGAAAATTGTACATTCCACTACGTCACGTTACATACAAATGAAGAAATTTCTCATACTAAAAACGTGACGTAATGGAATGGACATTTTGGGACATCTTTTTTTAATGGTAGGATGGAGAGTGCTGTCGATTCTGAGTAGAATGAGCCCAAGAATGTCCAGATTTGAAAGAATCGGGTTTTCGATATTTATTTTAGAAAAAGCCCGTTTACGTTGACGAGATCGCTTTAAATTGGTGTTGCGTTACTTTATTGCGCTTATACTCGTAGCAAGTACCTTAAGCACCAATTTCAACAAAATTGTAAGTGATCAAAGAAATAAAGCTCTACCACTTATCAGGAGGTTGGTAAAATAGTTGTGCGGCGATTTACTAGTAGAATGTAGTTGACTTTTGAGTTAATGTATTTCATTTTTATTTACTTAATTAAATTAAATTTAATTTCATGCAGCAAGGTTTTAACTAGTCATCTTACCAACCGTCTCAGTTAAACTTTAGAGATTTAATAAAGCTGGAGAGATTTTGAAAATAAAGTCGCGTTCAGATGGTTTTATTGTAAGTTTCTTGTCTAATCAAAAATAATTAAGCGCGACTATAGTCTATTTGTGTTCACTAATTATTCAAATGTATTATTACCTATAGTCTGTCTATGAGAATACCAGTAACTCATGTTAATCCTTCCATTGTGCCGGCATTCCCACACGGTTGACGATTTCATGTCGTCGTCCGCTGCCCAGCTTATCTAAATAAATTATGATATTTTTGTTTTTACCGTGGTAATGGAATATTATAGTCAACAATCAATGGCATGTCGTATCAGTAAATAGTACATTGTTGAAAAGAAAGCCGAGGGATGGAAAGAAAGGCATTTTCTGACGAGGTACCTAGATGCCAGGGCGATGTGGTAAAAGTCCGAGTCGGAAAATGTCTGTTTCCATTTCTCAAACTATGTAAGGAAATATTTCAATAATAAACCAAATTTAATAGAGGTGAGTGATTTGATATTAATGCCATGTTTAATCAGGATTGCAAATTTGAGCATAACAAATAGACGAATCACTACTTACTCGTCTTTTCGTGTACCTATCCCTACTTGAGTTTTCTGTTTTTAAAAACATGATATCCATTTAGTGCGTTTAATTGATTTAAATATGTACACATTTTTTACTATATATTATAGTACGGCCGTGTACTGCTAGGTCTACTAGGAGGAATGTGTACTATTAGAAATGGCTGACCCGGGAAATATATCTAGTAATTCCATGAGCTCTTTATCCCTTAACCATACCAACATCAAAACATTTATAGAAACTAAATTGACTATGTAATTACTTTCCCTTCGACGCGGGGTAATGTTTCATAGTCTGTCAACAACATTAACAAGTACACCAAATCTAATTTAACTGCCCGCCGTCTGCCCGTTAACTTACAAGGCATAGTCTACCACAGTAGACTCCGCTCATAGAGCGTTCACGCTGAACGCATAATTTCCGGTACGGATATGATGGCCGACATTTCGATTTGATTGTATGACTGTTATGTAAAATTCGCAAGAATATTCTTGTGACTCTTAACGACGTGACATCGTGATAATATCATTGTCAGTTTAATTGCGCGGTGTTAAAAAAGACGTTTGCTCTATAACGTTGATAACAATTTATATTATAGCCAAAAGTATCCACACTTAGACGCTATTTTACCTATACGTAGGCAAAGCCACTCCAACAGCCACCTAATTCAGTTGGAGGTTGGAGGCGACTCCATTTTACCTATAGTACAAATAATGTTTAACCCAATAACATTTTTATTTTCTTATTTTTATACATTAGTACCGATCGCAAACTCAGCAAAGTACATATCGTAAAATGAGTACGACACCAATGCCCTGAGACCGTGAGTTATGTACTCCATCTGTTACGTAAGTAATCTGTGTCACAAGTATAATTGCGCCTGAATACATTTCAGCCGGCCCTCAATTAACAGTATAGCAAACAGTCGTGAATTGAAAGTACTAGGGGAAAGTAGAGACACTAGAAACTCTGCCCATGGCCCTAACACAGTACAGGGACAGTGACAGCAACCTATCCCTGGTTAAGGAATTATCGTGATGTCACGTTCGATGTTCAACTCTCGAGCGTTCGTTGTGTCTTGTAGTACTAATTGCACTCAAATCCAGGCTAGTGTCTTTTCAGTTTGAATCTTATTAATAGTTTTATTTGAAAATATAAAAATCAGCATATTCCACACACATCACTTATAAACTAATTACATTTAATTTAAAAAAAAACCGGCCAAGTGCGAGTCGGACTCGCGCACGGAGGGTTCCGCACCATCAACAAAAAATAGAGCAAAAAAATCGTGTTTGTTGTATGGGAGCCCCCCTTAAATATTTATTTTATTTTTAGTATTTGTTGTTATAGCGGCACCAGAGATACATCATTTGTGAAAATTTCAACTGTCGGACGGACGGAAGGACGGACGGACAGCGAAGTCTTAGTAAGGGTCCCGTTTTTTACCCTTTGGGTACGGAACCCTAAAAACGAACTTGTAACCATCAAAAAAAGTCCCCCAGATCTGTTCCCTGCCGAAGGGTGCCCATAATGCTGGCTTCATTCCCCCGCTTAATGGCAATGCCGATTCTCTGGCCAAGGAATGAACCAGCCCTACCCTAGGTCTCTAGTGGCGTCGAGGAGTATCTGCTTTATCTTAATGCAACTATGAGCATCCCGACACCAAGGTCCCTAAGTCTCAATCGCAAACGTGACGCTCGTGCGAAGGCAAAATACTCTGAATAAGTCTACTTCGTTCCTTGTAGTTAGTGTTTATTTATTTTTACCCTAACATTTATTACAGGCGCATTATGTGTACTTTGCATGTGGGCGGGGAAAATTACCCATTGGTATTTCAGACGATCTGGTTAGGACTTTCACCGTTTAGGTGCATGGTATTTATGCCATCGGCGTTGCCCTCACGTTAGTGCATAGCTTGCATTGCAATTTACATAGTGTACGGACAACTTTATCAGAAATGGTGGTGTAGGTATTTTATTAAAATGTCGTAGTTACATTATAAGCTTCCCGTATAAGCTGAGTGATTTGATTAACCCCTGGAGCGCCCCAGAATTACCGTAGTATGGAACTCCTATACTAGTTACTAGCACACGTGTCTTGTTAGGGCGCTCCACGGGTTAAGTATACAGGCAAATGATTAGCAGTTACTAACTTGTTTAAAGTATATATTAGCTACTTAAAGAACTAGGCTTAGGCTATAGGGTAAACTGGGAAGACTTGATCCTAGGAGAGATTAGATCACCGAAATTATAAAATCATAATCTTAAAAGGGGCCCACTGATTAACAGTCCGCCGGACGGTTTCGGCCTGTCAGTTAGAACAAAACTTTAACAGTTCCGAACAACTGACATGCCGATACCGTCCGGCGGACAGTTAATCAGTGGGCCCCTTAAAAGTCGGATATTAGAACTCTTTGTGGAAGGTAAGTAGGTACTCGTATATGAATACATTCCAACCATTAGATTATGATCATATAAGTTAGAATTACTACTTCACTAAAACGCATATCCTTTTATCCTTACGTGGACTAGCCTTATATGTAATTTTATTAATATGATAACATATTACGAAATATATTTATACGATCCTCATTAGGAACTCGCAAGGCAAGAATTTAAGATAAGCACGAGAAATAAACTTATCTCACTGAAAATTATTTACGGAAACAAAGGCTTTGGTAAGAAAATACATATTAGAAACTTTCGAAGAGCGACTGAGAATTGTCCCTGGCAATATTAAGGGTAGCAAAATTAACAAGTTCAATGTCCCCATACAAAATGATGTAACAAATTAAAATCACACGGCCAAGCGTGCTTCCACTTTGAAGGAAAAAAAACATCATGACCCCATATTGGGACAGGGAACGTGTTAAAAAGATTAATTTGCTACATCTAGTCCAATAGTTTCAATGCGTACGCCTTATTCCTGTCCGTCATCCCACGATTATCATACTAATACGTCTAGCATTTGACACAAGCATCATCTATCAACTAGGTATTCAACATTTGTATGTTAAAGCACTTGTCTCGCCGGGACAGAATGAGCCACGAGCTTACGGTTAACCATAAGCACTATGGCTAATGAGCTCTCCCGTGTAATGGTATAATGTTTTGTTCTTTCAACTAACAGTCCTCTACTTTATTACGGAACTTACTTACAGCGGTTTGATAAAGTTCCGTTAAATGCAGGATAGATCAAGGCAGTTCAGTTTGAAGCTTGTAAATAAACATACAAATAAAATTAAAAAAGATTTTAAACCCCGTCTATTTTACGCATACATTGCTATACTTAACTCCATCATAGAACGTTTGGCTTACAAAGAGCGCCATAAAAATATGTTTAGCGTGCTGCAAAAGTGCATGACTACTTTATGAATGAATGCCATGCATAATGTGTCCATGCAATTTAGCAGATCTACACTTCTTTAGTCGAGTACCTACACTGAAATCTCACCAATATTTAGATAAAAGTATGCCAGCTTTTGCCTGTTTCTCCATGGATATTTTCTATTATATGATATCATACATTTCCGCTCCCAGGGTGTAGATACGTGAGAGATCATAACCGGTCCGAGCACTTATGTCATTCCTTCATATTCCACGTCAAGATAATTATCCTTTTCCCGCATTTAACACGACCACATCCCAACAATCCGACGTAAAACCCACGCTTATAACATATACCAATTCCGCCTTAATCGACCACAACCACACCTGTGGTGCAAACGACCAGTCTATTCACAAATCATTGTATCTGGACTCTATGAACGCGTTACTTATAATACACGTATTCACGTATGTACTTAGAACTTTGATAATTATCTCGTTTGGATTCTTGTCTTTTTCGTCCGGATTCGAGTATCAACACCGTTCTAAATTTTTTTTTAAATTGTAAATGGGCTTACTCATGGCCACAGACTAGCCGAGGCGAAGACGTGGCCTACGATGGAGCGAGCCTGCCCAGAAGGTGCCTGTTCACCCTTGATTTGAAGGTTGCCGGGTTATATGTGCTCGGAAATATAGACGCCGGCAAGGAATTCCATTCCTTGGCAGTGCGCATTTTCTGGATCAACATTAGCAACTTATTTCTTTTACTGTCGTCATTCAGGTGGTGGTCTTCCTGCTTCTCAGTTGTTCTGGCGGTGTGTTTCCCAACCTAACCACAGAATAACTAATAGTACTACCGTACAGAAAATTCACTCCTTCACAAAAGTCAGATTTAGGTATAAAATTACACCTATATCGCCGCCTGCAAGCAAATTTGAAACTTATAACCGCGCACGAACCGTGAATCTCCTTTGCGCGCCGCAGTTTTATGACCGAGCTGTGAGTGTCGGCACGGGGTTATCACTTGACAAGTTTTTATACCTAAAGTCTATTTTTTTATTCGGTAGACTAAAATGACATTTCATAGTATGGACATCATGTGTCATTTCATACTATGAAATGTCATTTTAGTCTACTGAATAAAAAAATAGACTATTACCCACTGATTTATTATTTTTAAGATAAATATGTAGGAATTACAAACGTTGATTATGTAAACATACATTTTTTATCCGGAGATAGTAGGTCTGATTCTCACGGAAGTAAGTTTCGAAGCCATTGTATTTTCAATTTTGCGCGAGCGCCACGTGACACGACACGACTCGTGCACGCCGAGCGGCAGCCCACAGCCATACGCCTGTCCGATGGGCGCGCCGGCCAAATGTACCTAAACTGCGGAGTGACACCCCCCTGACCTAACCCAAGAATCATCAACGGGATCGATTGTTCATTGTCATCTCAAGATGTCATATTCTTCAAAGACAAGAGGCAAGGCAAGAGACAAGGCATGCACAATTTAGGGAAATCACTCTCTCTCTCTCTTGGTTAATTTTGGAATTCATGTTCTAGCTAGGGTAATACCGTTGATAAACCTAATGAACAGTGAACACTTATTGGACAATTTTTTATTTATGACATGGCATTTTGCGCGGTCCGTGATTTGCGGCCTCTGGACCTATAGCGATGTATTTTTATACACATGCGCAAACCAATTTCAGAGAAGTAGATGTTTAGCACGATCTGTACTTTGTGAATGCTGTACCTAGCTGCAAACTGGGGGCTATTACTGCCCTCCGCCCAGCAACCGTTAACCGATGGCAATCAGCGAGATTGTGGCCGCCAGCGCCCGCTGATGTTCAGTGTGCGTCATATATACCTTCTGTACCTCAGTGTACAGTCGCCATCAGATATATCGGAGCGGCCAAGGTGCTCAAAAATATCTGAACACGCACTCTAACGCCTTGACAATAGAGGCGTGTTCAGATATTTGTGAGCACCTTGGTCGTTCCGATATATAATCTGATGGTGACTGTACCTACGTTTTATATAAAAATAATGCAAGATTACATATCTTAATCAGTTAATCATGGTAATCACCGAGTCCATCGGTCATATAGATTTTGTATGAGATAGGTTGACCGCGGTTAGGTCCGGTTACCTCAGCCTTCCTTGCACCTCCAAAATATATCAGGCGTCAGAATGCTGTATGGGTTAAAAAGTAAATCCCGATTAATAATGTATAATGGCATGCTTTTCTGTACTTCTATGTTACATACACTTACTTACGGTACCTTTTATAAAAACCTATTCGCCTGAGCTATCCTGAAAAAAAGTTGAGAAATAGTTACCGGTTAATAAGTCATATAACAGTGCGAAACGAATCTATAACGAAACGTAATATATATTATTATATAGTTGAATAGTTAGCTAAAATTAATAGTTTAATATTAACAGAAAGATGCTCCATTCATTTGGACATTACAAAAATAAACAAACTTAATTGTCTAGTTTTCAGCTCGATCGTTTTATATGGTCCGTTGCTAATGAGAGCAAATCGTCTTAATCATCTCAAGCGCTCATATAAAGTAACACATTTCGCGCTGACGCCACGCTTTCTTCGTCGATTTCACACTATTTTTGCAAAATGTCCAGCTGTTAAAAAAGGTTAACATTTTTAACCGACTTCCAAATCTAAAAGGAGGAGGTTATCAATTCGGTTGTATGTTTTTTTTTATTTTTTTTATTTTTTTTTATGTTTGTTACTCCATATCTCCGTCATTACTGGACCGATTTTGAAAATTATTTTTTTGATTGTATGTATATGCATACAGATTGGTCCCGTTTTTATCAAAACCCAGTTCTGATGATGGAATCCATGAGGAATCGAGGGAACTCCTCAAATCTTAAAGGCACACATATAGTGATTTTTGTATTTTTATCAACAAATCAAGCATATACATTCAAAAAAGTGACATTTGATGAAGTGGAACTGCTGATGATGATCAGAACAGAACTCTTCAACGACACATAGTTCACGTTTGGCGATTTGTCCTCTTCGTTATGTTTGTTAAGCAAGTTAAGTTTTTAAGCCACAATTTTGTCAAGCTCGAGTTCTGATGATGGGATCCACGAGGAATCGAGGGAACTCCTCCAATCTTAAAGGCATGCGTATAGAGATTTTTGTATTTTCATCAGAAAATCGAGCATTTTCATTAAAAACTGTCGCATTTGATGAAGTGGAACTGCTGATGATGATCATAACGGAACTCTTCAACGACGCATAGCTCGCATTTGGCGATTTGTCCTTTTCGTTATGTTTGTTAACCAAGTTAGGTTTTTAGGCATATTTATGTCAATCTCAAGTCCTGAACATGGTATCCATGAGGAATCGAGGGAACTTCTCAAATCTTAAAGGCATCCGTATAGAATTTTATATATTTTCATCAGAAAATCAAGCATTTACATTAAAAACTGTGGCATTTGATGAAGTGGAACTGCTGATGATGATCAGAACAGAACTCCTCAACGACGCATAGTACACGTTTTGTGATTTTCAATTTCGATTTTGACTTGGATTGGGCCCCGGACTCCGGACTCGGACCCGTACTCGGACTCGGACCCAGACCCGGACCTTGACCCGGAAAACCACTATGATACCTAAACTAAATCAACCACTATGATTACCATAAAATGTATACATATTACCAAATAAAGTATAAGCACCGTTAAGTGGGTTAGGCTAGTAGTTAGAGAAGTCGGTTTTTTTCTATTAAAGATTATATAATAATCAGTATTAAGAATGGGAGAGAACCGGACTGCCAAGAGGGCGTACCTGGGAAGACCGACTGGTGGCCGCCCGGTAGGTCTGCCCAGATACCGCTGGAGAGACAGTGTGGAAGCGGATCTGCGTCAGCTTCAAGCCGATAATTGGCAGGAAACGGCGCAGGATCAGGAAAAGTGGTGTGCTCTCGTTTCGGAGGCCAAGATCCTCTTTGGGTCGCTGAGCCGTAATAGTTAGTTAGTTTTATAATACACTGGGGTAATAACTAAAGACCTGTAATTCTCCCTCAAGCTCTCAATAGTGACACGTTTATTGTTGTAGGCGTTGCCCCGCCGGTGTTCTCTGGCTAGTCATATCGTATAGAGACGCGCGCGACAACACCAGGGGCTCTAGCCAACATGACAATCGTTGATGGAAAACGCCAATCGAAACTTGAATAATGTATGGAAATATCGATGTACGATTGTCGTCTTGCCTAGGTACCTGTAAGCGGTAGTAATGGGTCTGGATAAAACAAAGAAGACTAAGTGACAAATAAAAAGGTTAGCACTTTTAGCCATCTTACGGCATCTAGGTTAGATCGCGTGTCATGATAATTACTCAGTACAATATAATTAGCAAAAAACTGTCGTGCTGAGCGCGAATGAAGCGAGAAATTCACTAACCATTGTATTGAACCGGCTTACTTTACTTAATTCGATGTGATGATGGTAAATGCTCTGCCGTGTGGTCTGCCTTACAATCAGGCCGTGTGTTCTCAATGGAGCGCGAGCACGCGCATTGTCGTTTGCTCTTGTTCTAAGGTCTAAAGGGATCTTAATCTGTTTGGTTTATATATATTTTAAATATGTATAATTATGGTCAAAGAAATTTGAATGAGCAATAGGCGTTCATGGCAAATCACCGTAAACACTCATCTAAATCTACAAATTTTAATAACAAAGGAAAGCGGAAAAATTCACTGCTCCAGGCAAGAGTCGAACTTGCGACATTTCGAAAAACCGGTGCGATCGGTCTTAACCAGCTGGGCTACCGAAGATTTCCAGAAGCGTATGAATTTGTGTTCCAAGAGGTCATAAGTTCGTGTCTTGCCCGAAGTGGTGATTTTTTCCATTTTTATTTTACATTTGTAGTATAGCTTGCAGACGTACGACTCGTACGAGTATCTGCTTGATAAAAAATAGTTTGGCTTTTTTGACACCAGGCGCGCGGCATGTGAGAGCGATAACACCAAACAGGCTCCTACACTTGAAACAGGCGTTCCCATCAAGGCAATAAATTATATTTCCCATTTGGCGTGGCTCGCAGTATGCATGGGAGATGATGGTTTCTAATATGACCTGAAAACTTGAACGACTTGCGCCTGCATGACCCTAAAGGTTAACGCGCTTTGCGGAGGCATTTTCCTTAACCCAGAAACCTGGATGTATTTAGTCGTCAAATACTTATATTATTTCCTTATGCAGGTCCGGTTCGGAATAACATTACGAGTATTTAGGTGTTTGGCGCAAATACGAGAAGTTTTTCATATACTCGTACTACGTTTTTAAATATTGAAAACAATTTTGCCAATCATCACCGTTTAGACGACAACGGTTTCACTCACTTGAATTTTTAGTCGCTGTTTTTAGTGCACGAGTTGCAGTCGCCGCAAGCACTCGAGCCTGAAGAAGGACCCCCGAAGGGCCCGAAACATGTCGACAAGATAGCGACTAAAAATTCAAGTGAGTGAAACCGTTGTCGTCTAAACAGTTTAAAATATGTCTCACGAAAGTTTAATATCGATCAATCATCACCGTGTCTACACAATTTTGCCAATCATCATACTATGAACGATAGCTGATACTATACGGTGACCTTTGTGCTTCCAATTCCAGCGTAATTGGGTACATGCGTATGCGTATTGCCCGCTCGTATAAACATATTAAAATTCGCTGTTGGTACTCAACAACAATTTAAGACCTTGTTTTGGGCTTCTATAAATATCTCCTTTCCCCATAGTTCCGTTATTTCAACTTTGTTCAATAAATGATCGCTCAATGTATATTGTTGTCTTTGTTCTAGGGTTTGGAAATCGTGAATCCTCAAGCAGCAGAGACGCGTGTGAACGAAGCGAACGCCAAATACTTCTCGAACACATCGGGATTCTTATCGGTAGGAAAGAGGACAACGTGAGTTATGTCAATTTGATCTCAATGTGCTTTGCTATTAGGGTGAAAATGGAATACGCTCCTGGTCGATGTACAAACTTGTCATGAATAAAAGTATTTGGTAAGTTTATTTTAATTTTCTTTTTGAAATTTCCCCTAATGTATACCTAAATTAAATATTAAGAACCCATGGCTAAAAGAGTTGAGTATTCTTCCGTCTAGTCTCGTGCCAGATACCTAAACCTGGGCACTGAATACCTGAAATTAACATATAACTTAATTACGTATAGCTCAAATATTTAAGAATCCATTTTCAAATATGAAGATTAAAATTGTCTGTATGTTACAGTGAGGCTCCATTATTTAGTCCGTTGCGTTGCATTGTGTCGCGTATATATATATTTTTACGATATGTCACATTTATGCGTTGCGACGACACGACGCAACGCAACGCACTAATAGATCCTCACTCTTACAGAAGTTGCCGTTCCATATTTGTATTCAGACTTGAATTCTATCATCATTCATCCAATTCTGGGCTATAACCGCGAAAATCGAAGTTCGTCAATAGCGGGAATTTTTTTCTGTCACTAATTACGTCTTAATAAGAGTAAAAGAGAAAGATCCCCGCAAGTGCCGCTTACGAAGGGCACTTCTTTTTTGTTACCTTTACCTATGCCCCTGTTTAACGATGGGGTTAAAAATAGAAGATTTCATAAACACGTAACTGAAATGTATCAGGGTCAGCAGGAAAACTTGGCATACTTCATGTAAGCAGTTGATGGATACAAAGTAACACAAACCTACGGTTCCATTCGGCGGCGAACGATTTCATTCATATCCAATTCAATTTTGATTATAAATCCCAGCCGGGCTGACACATGATTGGCGCGATAGTATCTCGCGGCGAGATAGACTACCCGTCCCTCTTTTATTAACATAGTTAGAAAAAGACGGGTAGTCTATCTCGCCGCGAGATACTGTCGCGCCAATCATGTGCTAGGCCTTCAGACGGGGAGACCTCATATTAATCTTCGCATGACATTCTGAAATAACATGAAATTTGTCATGAACATAAAGTACCTTAGTTTTCGTTGCCAAAATGAGAGCGTAACTTGGATTGTTTGGGAGCGCCAAAAAGTGAAATGAGTGATTTGATGTGAGCGGGAATGACATACAGTCAACAGCATTCGTTGCTAAGCGGCTGAGGTGTTCAAAATGAACTTAACACAAATTAAGAGAACACTACTGTTAAGAAAATAAGAGCGTGCGCAGTTAATTTTGAACATCTTACCAGCTTAGTGAGCTTAGCTACTTTTTCTGCTGACTTTACAATAGCTATCAATACAATCCTTTTTAAAATTTAGCCGTACGAGAACTGAGTTCTAGAGCTTTATACGCAATCTATCTAGTAAAAATAAATATAATCTAACAATATCCACACCACGTGGCGCATAGTACACAATCGCGCCTTTTCTTATTTATTACTAGCGACCCGCCCCGGCTTCGCACGGGTTAACATACATTAATACACATAAACCTTCCTCTATCTATTAAAAAAAAACGCATCAAAATCCGTTGCGTAGTTTTAAAGATCTAAGCATACAGACAGACAGACAGGGAAGCGACTTTGTTTTATACTATGTAGTGATAGTGAAGAGTGAATAGGCTATTACTGAACCGGTGAGCTCCATCTTAGGCTCTGTTTTCACTTTCCATCAGGTGTGATTAGAGCCAATCGCCGATCAGTTAATTATAGAATAAAAATTGTACTGTACTTATGTACTTACTTAGTACTGTTTAAAAATATAGGTGTACCTATTATAAATAAATGATATAAGAAGAAAAAAAAGATAAGAAAAGAAAAAACGTCAACGTTGTTGTTCACCCCTCGTGCTAATATTGAGACCCGATCAAGCGAAATGAGATTCCAAAATGAAACCCCGAGCGTAGCAAGTAATTTTAAATAATATGTTGTGTCCATGTTGTGTCCTAGATAACTAAAGCCTAGATTTGGCAAAGCAGCAACTGTGTGTCGCAATGAGCATATAAATAAACTTAGAGATACATTTATCAAGTTGTGTGAGACATATGCCCATTTATGCTGGTTAAGGTAATAAACGTACCGTGAGAATGGTTACCGTTACACTCTAATATGAAACCTAGGTCCAACGTAGTCCCGTCAACGGGGAGTTTTGTAACAGCAATATTCTTCCCATTCGCACTTTTTTTTTTTGTAAATACATCCACTATCTTTACAGGTAACCCTTATACAACAGTGTATTAAATTAAAATAATTTATGATGATTAAATTGATGGATTACCTACGTAAAATAACATAATATAGTAAGGCTTTGCTCAGAATATAAAAAAGTCCTTAATTCAATGCTAATAAGAGTACGCCGGACTAAATGCGCTGTGTTTAAAATTACAAGATGGAAAAGTATAAAAACAGTTGTAAACCTTTAGGATAAATTATGCTCAGTTGGTACAAAATTAGCCAGCCGAGTTTGATGCACGTTCCGCATTGTTTCATAGCCTATCCATTTTCTTGTAGTTCTAGCAAAAAGGCACGGTGGGAGAAAGGTGTCTTCTTTGATCAGGGTTATACCACGGTCGCCAGTCTATTTGCTATAAAATGTACTCTGGTGTTCTTATCATCTCGAAACGCCTTTGTTGTGGTCGGTAAATTGAATAGCCGCGTTAACATCGTTAAAGCTGATCTCGGCTGTAATTCCAATCGAACGGATTCAAACGAACGAGACCGAACCAGTATTTAAGCTTCTGACGGTCTTGCTTGCAGTCTGGGTAGAGCAGGAAGCAGCCATGTGCTAGAGAGAGAGCCATATGTACCTAATATGTGGACATTACCATGACCAGTCGGCCATGTACAGAGCGTTATTTTTTTTGTACTAGGCAGTTGTCCCACCGCAAGCGATGAGCTATAAGCGAACGATAAACTAGAAACGAGTGGGCGAGCGGCGAGAAGCGAGTGTTAGCTTCAATAGTTTTGTCGCTCGGCTATAGGCGAGTGTTCGTGTGCGACGGGCTATTACTCGCTTCACTCGCTCGGACAGTGCAGCCGAACACGCAGACGTCGCAGATTGGTCTCGCAGCTTGAGTTCAACTACCAAGCGAGCATCGCCGAGCGAGTACCTACCGCTAGCTAGTTTTATCTCATCGCTCTTATCTCGGCGACAAACTATACTTCGTTTTTTTTAGGATTAGAAATTTGGTAAACAATCTTGATGTGTCTTTTAATTGAAAAACACTTTTTAAAAATCAATAACTATTACTTATGAAAGAAGAAGACTATAAAAGATCGTATTAGATTCATAATTGTTACATATTTACCGTAACTTATTTTTAAATTGTGTCTTTCAATTAAAAGACACATCAAGATTGTTTACCAAATTTCTAATCCTAAAAAAAACGAAGTATAGTAGAGCGAGTGTTCTCGCCGGCAGTGTGAACAGCCAGCGATGAACTATAAATATATGTATCTCTTTTACTAACACTGGATCCCTATCTTTTGTTCGTTTCTTGGGCGAGAAAATCGCCGACGCCGATAGCTAATCGCTTACTCGCTCTTGGTGGGACAACTGCCACAATCGCATTTATTTTAATATATGTAGTAATAAAAATCATAACAATCATATTACATAGGCAAGGGGGTAGATAATACATAGGTAGGGTAGGGTAGAAAAGGGGTTTCAATCGATGTGTGGAAGGGCGGCACCGTCGTCCAACCCAAGCCACAGAGCGTTAATTGTTGATTACGCGTAGTTGTTAGGGATAATAGTGTTCAATATATTCACCTTTGCTGTTTATGTCAATTACACGGTGTGTTATGAGACCAATATTTTTGTATCTTTGATATGCTTCTTTTCAATGGACAAGTTTACTCAATCCTTTACGCAACTATCCCGTTATTTCCTTTTCTCCGATGTGACTTTGGTGAAAAGATTAAAAGCAAATCACTTCCAATTACTAAATAAAACATTCAATTAAAAATGTTTCCAACCAAAATATTGAACTGCGTCCCAGTTGGCATTTCCTCGTATTTCGATGTATCTAAATTACGCAAAGAGATGCACTGGCCGCTTAGATCTATTACTAAACACACTTGCACACACTATGGTCTCACATTCCGACCATTTAGCTATTCGTTACGGCGCGGCGTTATGTTATGTTAGAAAGGGCTATGGACATTTAAGTCTAATAGTTATTATGTAACATGTTTTATCCAGGCAGGCATGTTTTGTGCCTTAGCACGGTGTGATAATCTTGAGAATAATGTTAAAGAACGATGCTACAAGACAGTTTAAAGTTGCATTAAATTATACTTACAATCATGGTGTGTATTTTTATAAAAGTTGAAATTAACTAATTTCGGAACCCAACCTTAAAAGTAAAATATAAATGCGACCACACATGTATAATAAAACCCGTATAAATTTTAACTCTATGATAGGTATCGTTCATCGACATTAACTTATCAAGTACACAACTGCGAGAACCGTGGATAAGTCTAACCATAGCCTTTTATGCCTTCTAGGGTTTTCTAAAGCGGTACAAAGATTCAACGTACTTATCTAGACTTTGTGATACTGATACCATAGAGCCGATAGGGCCTGCCATAGTTTTAAGTCAATAAACAACTTGATTGGTTGTGGTATAACTACATACTCGTAGTATAAAACAAAGTCGCTTCCCGCCGTCTGTCTGTCCCTATGTATGCTTAGATCTTTAAAAGTACGCAACGGATTTTGATGCGGTTTTTTTAATAGATAGTGATTCAAGAGGAAAGGTTTATGTATAATTTGTTAACCCGTGCGAAGCCGGGGCGGGCCGCTAGTGTATTATATTTATACACAGTGTGTGACTATGCAGATCATACTGGACAAATTTTACTATGCAAGTATGCAACTAAGCTCGAAAATGTTACTGTTCCATAAAAAAACATTGACATATGATTAGGCGAAATGTACGAGACAGCAGATATTTTTTATTGCATTCGGGGTTGGCCCCTTAGTAAAAGTTGTTCTGTATGACCAGACTATGTATGACACACATATTCAGCCCTCAGGGTATGGTCAAACATAACAAAATCACACTGTCTGTAAGAAATAAATAACCAACCATAGATGATTTAAACCCTCGGTATCGAACTGCAACCTTGATTGCAAATAATGCACAGCGCGGTGTTTTTCGAAGTGTTGATTGGTGTTTGTTATCAGATTACTATCTAGGTTCTAATTACTGGTTCTTGTTCTGCCGGCCGTTTATTTATACCGTGTACCGTGTCCGACTGATACTGTTTGTGAGTGTAAACTGTAGTACTTTGATTGATAATCGAGGTAGCTTTATCAAGGCTGCAACCTGTTTATTAGTGTCCATTGCGTTACAGTTAAAATAAATAACGATCGCCAACAAATTATGATTTATGACGTAGGTAGGTATATTATGAAGCACTTAATTCACATACTTAGGTAATAGATTTTACGGAACAAAATCGTATACGCCCAGCCGAAAAAAATCAAGGCCACCTTATGTATGAATTCATTCATTCATGTGAAATGCAATGAAATAAGCTCGCTGTACAGTCGCCATCAGATATATCGGAGCGGCCAAGGTGCTCAAAAATATTTGAACGTTCACTTCATAGGTAATAGTGGCTTTGTTCAGATATTTATATACCTTTTACGGCTCCGATATATCTATTATCTAATGGCGACTGAACAGGTAGGTATCAAAGTAAATGCTGGATGTATTAGCTCCGAATAACCCGACTTGTATGTCTTGGTTGGTGTATACAGAGCCGCTGCTATATCGAAACCCGAAATTACCCCAATTATTTGAAATTATCCCTCCTAAAGATCGTCATCAGTGAAATGCGTTGAGTTTCGCCAACGACAGGTCCGGCGCTCGCGCACGTTTCATAATAACGTCCGCGTAACTTCAGTTCAAGGACGTCGACCGTATTACGCCGCTTTTATCATATCTCGTGTGTCCACGAGTCGTTTATTGGGGTGTTTTAAAAAATGGAGAAAGTACAAATAAGACATTCTTATGTAATTATAGGTAGGTAGTAGATTAATTACTAATTAATAAAATATTGTAATAAAATTAACATAACTAGATAGTTAGCTAAATAGAAATGATAATTTTTATACGAGTATCGTAAATCGTGGTTATTCGTAGATAAATAATAACCCTTGTATCCGTAATATTAACTACGATTTATTAGATAACTATTGGGAGGTTATATTTTAAAGAAAATTTTGCTATTCTAAGTCCAACTGCTCACTCTAGTTAAGAAAGTTAATCCACCAGCCTAAATTATAGTTATACATATAATATAGGCACTATCTTCTTACTCCTCTACGTCCTCTACGTATCCTACTCTTATATACCCAGAAATAAGGCTTATTCTATAGTCCGAAATAAGTATCATATACGAAGGGAAAAATTACCAACGTGTCCAGAGCTGGAATCGAACGAGCGTCGCTCGTTTACCGGACAGGTCCCTGAACCACTTGGCTATCCGGTCACGGTGGCATTGGTCGAAATTTCCAAGTACCTATATAACAATTTGCTGAAGGCTTGTGGCGCCCCCTGGCTTTTGTGGCTTATTATATATAGTGCTGAGTTCCCGATCGCGCTATTAGTAAGGATATACTTTTTCTCTGCAAGTACATACCTATGCCACAACGTAACAGATAATGATACTTTCTTATTGCAAACTATCTGTAGGTATGAGATCACTACGCATACAATAGATTACGTCTACGTTTATCTCCTTGTATGGTGTATCACTTCAAATGTATCAAGGGTCGAAAGTCGCGACCTTTCAAACAAGAATAGGTATCTAAAATTCATTAATCAAAGCTTGCGTGACCGCTGCCAGCATTTACCTGCAATTGTGCTAAAATTACATGAGCTTGGGTGTTGTTACACTCTCTTACCGAGAACGGGTAACGGACCGGTATAAATCTATGTTATAAACTCAGCAATATTGCTAACTTTAGCAACTTTTGAAGCCATTTACCATCCCAAATTCACATCGATGGTTTTTTTTCCATACTTTTAAGCAACTTTTGGATATTTTCCTTGAAATCGTTTGGGACTAGTACGCTTAGTGGGAGTAATACGCTTTACATGAAATCATCTAAGTTTACCCTGGAGGATAAAAATCGCCACTTTCAAACACATAGGGACATAGGCTTATCACACACACATTAATTAGTGGCGAGTCCATACATTTGCCACTAATCTCAAGTAGTAAATGTATGAACTCGCATTAAACACTGACCAATGTGTAAACACCCTATGACAAGTCTGGACTTCCGACCATCAGTAAATATTACAAAACAATATCTTGGAACCGTTTCTCCTATAGGCGTGGTAACTAATTTTTAATCAGATATTATTCAACGTGAAAAAGTATTCATCACAGCAAATAATCATGGCATGAATAGTTGTTGTTACAAATATCGAGGCCACGCTACACTGGTTAGCCAGAGAACTCGATGCGCCCGCGCCCGCGCATCCAATAGAAATAATTACTTACAGAGCCTTGCCGGATGAAACTTTCTTAATAATTAAATTGTGCATTACTTTCGAGTCTAATGACGGATTGCTGTTATCCAAGCCGGAATAATACAATTAAGTGGATTCTGTTTCATCACAACGTTTTGTCGTGATCACATTACAGAGCAACAAACTGGGGTTACTTCAGACAGAAGTGGAGATACTTTGAAATATAAAAAAAAACAAAGCAGCCTTTTTATTTCAGACCTTTTTAATAGTTGAGTTGGGGACATATCGATTAAGTTCTTAAAATAGTTCGATAAAAAAGTGTTATGAAACTAAAAGGCTGAAGACTTCAAAAAGTAAATCGGCATGTTTGTCATATGTATAAAATATCTAGGAAAATTGAGACAAACTGAATACAGTAGAAATTATTAAGTTTGGTAGGGAGTTGAAGATTAATATATAATTTAGTTGTATTTTTAATAATGCATAAAGCTTCAGAGCCAAATGTTAAATCACAACGGCTGACAGGAACTTAGATATTATACCAACGTTATGGAAACTTGGCAGTTGGGCCAAAATGTTAACGGAGTGGTGGCCGCTTACAGACGAAAGGAGTGCCTGGCGTCCGTTGGGTCGTTGGGTAGACGATATTCGGAAGATTGCGGGTCACTTCTGGATGAGATTGGCTCAGGACCGGGATAAGTGGCGTACTCGAAGAGAGGCCTATGCTCAGCAGTGGGCGATAAAAGGCTGATATGATGATGATGATGATGATGATGATGATGATGATGATGATGATATGGAAACTTCTCACTACTTGCCTACTTTTCGTAAGTTATAATATTCGGAAACTGTAAACTTATCCCTTCGCCGTGCTTTAGTATACATTAACAAACGGATATATCTCCATTATTGTATAAATGTAGGTACTTAGTACCTCTTGCTGTTTGCTCACGGTCGGATAAGAAGTGTTAACTTTTATGATTAGAATAATTCTCTTGACAATTCTACTTCATTACAATACATTACCGACTGCTCTAACGTTTAGCAGAATATGTTTGAAAAAATTACATATCCTTCGTATGAGTGGGTATATGTCGTTAAAATGACTTGGTTTACCAACGCACAGGAAAACCGCCAATAATTACTTCAAGATCTATAACAATTTAGATCCTTTCTCGTTTGAATGCCGGTACACATAGACTTAAGTTTGCACTTGAAATGCGCGTGGGCTTGCATAAGCCTAAGGACGGCTCTAACGGCCGTTCTACGTGCCTCGAATTACAAAACGTGTTAAAAATGCCAAATAATAGCATTCCAAACTTAAAATAGGTACCTACCACTTAGACTTCGTAATAAAACGTTTATTGAAACAGTTTGGTTTTTAGGGCGTATTTGCATTAGGACACTGCTACTTTTGTTAATGAAATGGAGTCCTACCCACGTGTATAATATATTCAACGCTCTATCTTACCATTATTTAAGAACTGGTCTTTAAAATCTCATGATGACATGTCACTCTTGTCATAGTCGTCAGGCTCTGAAATGCAAATACGAAATATACAGTCCACGGTTTGGCGATAATGATGGCTACATATTATGAGGTACACTAAGTTTCAATAATACGTACATCATACAATTAGCTACAAAACAGTGGCATGCAGCCCTATTAACGGAATGATAATAAATAAATATCCTGTTCGACGGCGATCTCAGATTATCATAGCCACCAAGTAGTCAAATTCGATATCCTTTTAAAACCAAGATGGAACGCTTGGAATTCACAAACAAGATATTATCAAATGCAACCTGCAAACGATTCGCGAATCCGCTCCAATTCCTAACAATCACAACTGTTGTCCATTGTGTAGCTCAATGCAATATTACGTGATAGATAGATAAGACGACACACAAGAAAAAAAAAGTTTTAACGGTTCGGTTCATTGAAATCGAAAGAACTCTGAGCGCAGGAACTGGTTCCGAGCGGCATCCCGAGACACCCGCACGGTTGCCGCGCAGTGCTCTGCTGGCCGTTTGCGCGCGTGCGCGTACATTCGAAAATCGAACGCCCACACGAGATTGCCGCGGATTCCTTTTATTTATTTTTTTGAACTCTATAAATTTATGCGCAGTGTATATCCAGCCAGTACCGTTTTGTTTTTTTAATTGTACATTTCTAAACAACCAGTGTTGTAATCTAATTATTTTCAAATACCTGCTGACCTTAAGGACAGGTTGTGAACTGCAACTGGATGTGAACAAGTGTTAGTGCAAGCTGAATATTATGTTACTGAGTGGACTGGAAGTATAGCCGTAGCCATGGCCAGCTTCAACGACCTCTCCTTCGACTGGGAGTCGCTCTGCCAGGAGTGTCCTGAATGCTGGACCACATCAGGTAAGATAAGATAAACTGACTAACACGACGGTATTAGCGCAGGATCGTCTCAAACTATTTCGACAATGTTTTGAATATGCAACTACAGACGGTATACATATACATCGGCATTTTTTTTTGTGCATTGAAAAAACTACCCTCAAAATCGGTTAATTTTAAATCTGTATTTTTTTTACTCTTTTATATTATATGCAATATGCAATAGGTATTTCAGATAAGGGTAGGTATCTATATCTTAGATATGATTTTTAAATGTGTGTTCCTTTATCACAATTACCGTACATATGTATAGTATTATGTATGATATGATACAATCGTACTAAACACGGTAGAGGCACCAATGACGGACACTAATGGTATAATTAGTGGTGCAATTTGATTAGTTATCAATTACAAGCTGTCAAACGAAACATATACGTAAGTGCTTACCACGCACGATAGTGTAACAACAGGCATAAACATTCTGCGGTTGAAAATATTATGAAATATTAGCTTGCGCCCGCGACTTTTTCTGTATACACGCTAATTAGCTACGACTTCCATGGTAAATTGAAGTCACCTTTTCAACCCCTTAAGGGATGACTTCCGGGATAAAAACTTTTTGTCTATCGCCAGGACTCATAGGTATATTTACTATCTGCACATCAAATTTCATCTAAATTGGTTCAGTGGTTAAAGCGTGAAGAGGTAACAGACAGACATACAGACAGTTGGTTTCGCGTTTTTCAAATAATTTATAATCTATATAGATATTTATAATATTATATAGATATTATTTAATATAGATTAGGTATTCGTCAACGCCTACGAGTATGGAGAATTAGCGCAACTGGGTCATACGCGAAATTAGGATGCGATTTGCTAGCTGGCTGGCTCTCCGGTTCCTGTTAGTTCCGGGCTTGGAGCATTGATACCCACACATTTTGCACGTGCCACAACTTTTTCGGAAGTAAGTAAGCTATATGTATGTACAGCGAGCTGCAAAAGTGCCTACCCATTTTAATATGAATGAATTCCATTCATATTGTGTGTTGACCTTTTTTACAAAGTCTTATTTCAATTATTGTTTATTTATGTAGGAACTTACTTATTATTTTTTCGGGTGTAATCACGGTTTATTCGGTATTAACATTTTTTTTAATCCCAATTTTTCACCTTTTAAATAAGTTTGAATTAAACAGGTACAATTGAACGCCAACGATAATAATAACTAGGTAATTTTCTAGGTCTTTAACTTAAGCTAGAAATTGAACTGATAATACAACCTTCAAATTTACATTGAGTCAATTAATAAAGGTGAACTAGATAAATAATTCATATTTTCTTGAAGGTACAACCAAGTACAATGGAAGGTTCCTACAATGAAGTAACTGATTGCCTGCTAAATAGTACCTATTCAAGAATAAGAACTAACTTTCGTTGATGTCTTATACTTGAATACTTAGGTCAGTCTAAGCTAACTTTGTATCGACTTGAATATAACAAAGTGAAGTCGTGTCATATTTTAAGGCTCCGTTAACGATTTTAGAGCCAAAATGTAAAATTGATAGATTTAGTCGTTGAAATTGTACTCCTTTTGTCACTTAATATCTAAATAACAAGTATTGGTTTCTATTGACACGTCTTCTCATCTTGCCTTTTAATAATAAGGTCCCGAGCGTGCGTCACCGGCAATATATGACGAGCAGGGGCAGTTTTTAAAAATTCATCAAAAAATTATAGTTATAAATTATAAAAAATTATGTATAAGGACAGTTTCAGGAAATGTTGTAGATTGTTTAAGTATCAAAATTACGTTGAAATTAAGTCGATTTTCACGAAAAATGTTCACTTGTTATGAAGTAATTTCTGGTGAAAATTGATTTCGTCTAACTTTCATTTACTCTTGTTCAATATCATATAACAAAAATGTAGTCTATGCAAGTTGGAGTATAGGATATGTGTAATACATAATTACCATTTTTAGCAGTCCAAACTTTACGGAATTTACAAATAAGATCGACTAAATCAGTGCTTTACGCGCGTTTACCTAAACGTCCATCAGAAAAAAAAACATTACTAATTTAGTGAGTCAGTTTTCAAAAAAATGATCTGTACAAATGCAAGATAAGAAGACGTGCTAATACCAGTACTTGTTATTTCTATTACGTAACAGAAGGTGTACAATTTCATCGACTAAATCTATCAATTTTACATTTTTGCGCCTAAAATCGATACCGGCCTCTTAATAGAAAATATCAGGGAGACCGAGCAAAGCTCGGAAAACATAAAAAACATGAAAATGCGCGTTTTCCTAGAGATAAGACCAAGCTAGATCGATTATTCGCCTCGAAAACCCCCATATAGCAAATTTCATCGAAATCGTTAGAGCCGTTTCCGAGATCCCGAATAAATAATTAATAAATATACAAAAATTTCTCGTTTAAATGTATAAGATTTGTCATTTTCTTTGTTAATGCAATTGCTATGCAGAGTTGGCTTGGTCGGAGTCGGGCTATACTCGTGAGGCACACCCAGCATACTGAATAAACAAAAACTTCATAGACGGTTTAGTGTGTGACCTCATGGTGTATGTAATTTTAGTCACCTCACCAACCCTACGGTAATATGATACATAACATATATGTATGTATACTTGTTAAAATAACATAGGATAGTTATGTAATATGAAACCAATATGGGGTTAGATGGTTTGAATTGAACGCGACCGAAGCAAAAATTAAAATTACCCAGGTACTCATTTATTAAATGAAATGGGGTTACCTGTAACAATAAGTATGATGTTCTCGCCAAAATTTATCTGTTTCAAAGCTAGAATGCTGCTGTGTCGTTAACTTATTAAGATAAAAAATATATATCTGTTTATTGCTTATAAATGTTAGAGGTACAGTTACACTCAGTTACAATCTCTATATTTGGAGATTATCATAACTAAGTAAGTAAGATAGTTGTTTATGAAGTGAAAACTTCTTTAGCGGCGCTGTGCACTTTTTGAGGTGGGGAAAAAATGTTAAACTCGAGACAGCGTAAGACGATCACGTGACCGTAAGATTTAGATGGCCACTCATTTAGAATATTTAGATGGCATTTAATACAATAAAGAAAAACTCAATGACATTACATGAAAAACTGTTACATGTAATGTCATTGAGTTTTTCTTTATTGATTTAAATGCCATCTAGTGAGTTTCGCTCTAACTGGTATTAATATAACTCGAGTACTAACGGTTATGTGCTTAGGAGTTTCAAGTAATTAACGCTAACGCTAGATGGCGTTAACCTCAATTATACATAGTGCATTTTGCACTAGTCATTGAGTTTTCACTTCTGCCGGCACTCCCTGAGTGCAACCCGTTGTTTTTTAGGGTTCCGTACCCAAAGGGTAAAAACGGGACCCTATTACTAAGACTCCGCTGTCCGTCCGTCCGTCTGTCACCAGGCTGTATCTCACGAACCGTGATAGCTAGACAGTTGAAATTTTCACAGATGATGTATTTCTGTTGCCGCTATAACAACAAATACTAAAAACAGAATAAAATAAAGATTTAAGTGGGGCTCCCATACAACAAACCGTGATTTTTGACCGAAGTTAAGCAACGTCGGGCGGGGTCAGTACTTGGATGGGTGGCCGTTTTTTTGCTTGTTTTTTTTTTGCTTGTTTTGCTCTATTTTTTGTTGATGGTGCGGAACCCTCCGTGCGCGAGTCCGACTCGCACTTGGCCGGTTTTTTTTATTTATTGCAAGATTGTGTTAATACTTCTGACGATCCGAACTGTTTGGATTAAGTCTGTTAATGCAACTGACAAGTTCTATATTTGTAGTGTTTATCCGAAATCCGAAACAGTTACTCAAGTTAGTTCTAGAATCTTTATTTTCACCAGGTCTTTTAAAAAAGTTGGTGCGGAACTAAATATAAGTACCTATACATATTTGTCATAAACTTACCTCAGGATATTTCAAAATGACTACGATCTGTTAATTTAAAGTTTCCGGAAATATTGCACGTATTGGAGCCTTCTTTTGCTGTTGACTCTCCGATATATTAAAATTGTAATTTTTAATCTTAAAAATATATATCATATTTACCTACCTACTATTTGAAAATTAAATTTTTGACTTTTGCTTTTCTACTATTTTTGAATTTTGCCCTCAATATTATTTAGACACGGAAATCAGCTTTGTTTTTAATATTAACTCTAATTTTAAAATGTTTCTTAATTTTAATTTTAAACTTTTTCCAATTTTAATTCGACATGTAAATGGGCGTTTTTAGGGTTCCGTAGCCAAATGGCAAAAAACGGAACCCTTATAGATTCGTCATGTCTGTCTGTCTGTCTGTCCGTCTGTCTGTCCGTCCGTATGTCACAGACACTTTTCTCCGAAACTATAAGAACTATACTGTTGAAACTTGGTAAGTAGATGTATTCTGTGAACCGAACCGCATTAAGATTTTCACACAAAAATAGAAAAAAAAAACAATAAATTTTTGGGGTTCCCCATACTTTGAACTGAAACTCAAAAATTTTTTTTCGACAAACCCATACGTGTGGGGTATCTATGATAGGTCTTCAAAAATGATATTGAGGTTTCTAATATAATTTTTTTCAAAACTGAATAGTTTGCGCGAGAGACAGTTCCAAAGTGGTAAAATGTGTCCCCCCCCCCTGTAACTTCCAAAATAAGAGAATGATAAAACTAAAAAAAATATATGATGTACATTACCATGTAAACTTCCACCGAAAATTGGTTTGAACGAGATCTAGTAAGTAGTTTTTTTTAATACGTCATAAATCGCCTAAATACGGAACCCTTCATGGGCGAGTCCGACTCGCACTTGGCCGCTTTTTTTTTTGTTGTCCCCTACACTTTTTTTTTCAAATTTGGGTTTTTTTTATGTTATTTCTACTCAGAATCACGAGCTCTTTCTATCCTAATAGGAGAAAAAAAGTGTCCTAAGGTTTTTATTTCCATTACGTCACCATTTTTCATAGACTTTGTATGGCGGTCGCGGAATGGAAAGATCGAAAAATTTATGGAAATTTTGGGCCACTTTTTTTCTCCTATTAGGATAGAAAGAGCTCGTGATTCTGAGTAGAAATAACATAAAAAATCCCAAATTTAAAAAAAAAAGTGTAGGGGACAACAAAAAAAAAACGCCCAAATAAGATTTGTTTTAATTTTCGATTATGATTGTATATATAATTTTAAGTTTAAGTGTAACTGTATAATTCTAATTTAATTTGACATGTAAATTGGCTTTATGAATAAACGAGTATGAGTATGAGTATAGCGACCGCACTAGCTGTATACCGGTTATCCAATGCTTGCACTTGGTGTTGACTCGGACAGCCGGACACACTTTCGGGCAACGTTCGCTATCGGCCAGGCGGCCATGGATCATAAACTCTAGGATTTCATACTGTAAGATGTAGTGTTAGATTATTAAAATGTGTTTGTTTTGCTCATCTGAAAAAAACTGATCAAGCCCTCCGGTGGCGGAGGCCGGAATCGAACCAGCGTTTTTATCTAATTCGGCTAACGTCTTGACCACTAGACCACCCGGTCACTTTCCGTTCACTTTTTCTTTAATATGTAACATCTTTTTCAATTAATAATTTATACCTATATAGTAGTGTGACTACTTAAAATAAATAAATATTATAGGACAATTTTACACAGATCAACCTAGTCCCACACTAAGCTTAGTACCTAAGGCTTACTTAAGGGTAGGTACTAACCGAGTAACATTTATATATAAATACTATACCTACATAGAAAACATCCATAACTCGGGAACAAATATTTGTGATTAACACACAAATACGACTCCTTACCTTAAAATGTCCTTATCAGGAATCACCAAATCAAAAAATATTTAAGTTATAAAATAATTTGAACAACAGCAAAGTTGTACTCTGCTCTGATCATTTTGAAAACTTCGCCTGCCTTTGCAGCTGATTTTATTTTTCAACATAAGCATAAATATGCATCATAGTAATTATAGATGTTATGTTTATAAATTACACCGGAACGATTTCCTGCACTTGTTAAATTTATGATTTTAATTAATATCTTCGCGGTGAATTTCTTTGGCCATAAATGTAGCATCAACACATCGTTAGCTGAATAAAAGTGATTCAAGATAACTACATAAATACCAATTTAGAGGCGAAAGCCCCAAACTTTAGCTCTCACTGACTAATAGCTATTAAACTAAAACGATTTATCAAATTATAGTGATTTGGAATATTTGAAAAAATAGAAATTCATAGACTTCTCTTGACTTTTGGGTGACTTACAATAAATAGTTATTTGTACAACAAGTGATCAAAGTTTGATATTTCTTCGAGTGCTTATTTTGAGTCCCGTGCAAGCGAAAGATTCTATAACAAAATCGCATTTTGCTCACTGTTTTTAAGAATCAAAGTACCCTTGTTCGAGCTGCTGAGGTGAAAAAATAAATACTTTAGGCCTGAATACAATTCCATTGTGTTATCATATTTTTACTTACATGGTTATAAGTTTATTATTCTTAAAAAAATTACTACCTGGTCAAGCAGATCTTGTCAGTAGAAAAAGGCGGCAAATTTGAAAAATGTAGGCGCGAAGGGATATCGTCGCATAGAAAATTTGAATTTTGCGCCTTTTTTTACTGACAAGATTTGCTTGACCAGCTAATTATATTTATCCTTTCACATTACCCATTCAGATCCCAGGATCAAATGTTAATGAGAACAAAGAACAAGTCATGACCACTAGAGGTTTTAATAAATAAATCCGTTGAACATTCCGTATTAAAAAATCTATATACCTACTCATGACTTAATCTATGGTTGCGATTGCTCTGTTGATTAATCAATGGTTACCAATGGTACAAGTAGGCCTACGGCGTGTCCGGATACCATGCCGTGGGTGACCAAGGCTAACCAGAACCTATATTCAAATCTGAGGGAACCATGGTCTATCTATAGACATTTTCGAGTACGAATCCCTATGCGTGAATTAGAAACTAAAATAGATTTAAGAAAAAGCCACCGGATTCAACGAATGACGCGGAAAAATAAAAATAACAAATTAAATCGAAATACCTATTTGATAGGTTAAGTGTGGATGCGGGATAGGTCTTTTTTGGGCTTTTTAGGGCGATGTCCTGAGTCCAGACTTTTGTCAGGGTTATACATTTTTTCTTATGGCAACCCTACCTCCGGTAAACCCTGCACATAATTTATCATAAGTGTAGTCTCACACGGTAAATCGATCACCGGTTGTCCACAATCAGTGCAGCAATCATAAGGCCAAACAGGTTGGTCAAGTTATGATTTCGAAACGTTTGATTCGAACAAACTCCTACGGAGCACACTATTTATTATCTTTGTTTCATTGCCAGCAAACCTACGTGGTACAAAGCTGTAACATGAACATGACAACTGGAAAGCATAATATCTAACTGCTCAATGTTTAGTTTATAGAGGTTGATTAAGACAACATCTTAACATTTATAAGTGATTATATTCCGTAACATTCAATTTTATTTATAATTTTTATAAGCATTTTTTTTATAGGTTCACGATAATACTAAATTTATGTCTTCGGCTGATTACGATTATTTTATTCACCAGTAATTATTGTCATTATTTCTCTAAGACCTTGCAATCTACCCGCGTAAACCACGCTTAATTAAATAAAAATTACCTATTTTAATCGCGTAACAAAGTATTGTTCTAATCTACGCGTAATTTGGGTTATTAAACACTTGAACAGTTCCTATTAGTATTGAATGTAACGGTGAGTTCACACGACGCCTTCTCACGACTGCGTTTAATTAGTGCATCTGTCATTGACCCTCCAATCTCGACGTGATGCATGAGGAGTAGGTAACATTCGATTTATTCAACTATTGTAAAATTGAGTTTAGTTTTTGGGAGAAACGACATTTATAACGAGATCTCCGCATCTGTAAAGGGGCCACTGATTAACAGTCCGCCGGACGGTATCGGCCTGTCAGTTGTTCGGAACTGTCAACTTTTTGTTCTAACTGACAGGCCGTTACCGTCCGGTGGACTGTTAGTCAGTGGGCCCCTTTAGTAATAGCTCAGCCACGTTTAGCGTAATTTACGCGATTTATACTGGTTCAAACGATGAACTTCGAACAACATCCAAGTTCGTAATTTAATGGCCCTGATGATTATAAAATTCATATTTCGATTATGGCGATGGCGGTCACTGGAGAACCGGTACGGGCCGGGCGTGATTCATTTCGCGGATTTCCATTGTAAGCGGGTTTTCAACGGTTTTTGGTTTATTCAAATTAGCCTTGATGTTTCATTTATTGGTCAATTAGCTGAATCTTACATTAATATTATTGAAATATCCTGCATTATATTTGATTTTTTTGACAGCTCGTGAGATATCAAATGTAATGTAATATCATGTTATCACAACATCACATATTAGCCATTCGAAAAAGCGAATATCGAGTGATTAGCTTCGATCACGCTTCGATAATTCAATAGATGATATATATTAATTATATTATATGGTGAAAATATCTATCATAAGATAAGTAATACAATCACAACAGCATTACATAGATTAGGTAAACCTACTTAGCGTCACTCACAAACGCATTAATGCCACGACACAGCAATGATTATTGAAAATAAACATCAATACAACTAGTACAGTAAAAAGCTAACGGCAGCTAATGGGCGCATGTTTATAACATAAATAAAAGTCACTTGTCAAATAAAGTGGCATTTACGGTGTTTTATCACGTTGAGAGTAGTGATGTGCCGAAAGAGAATGTTTCGAACAGGAGAATAGTTAGAGTAAGGAACGAACGTAACAGTAAATTAGGTATGCTTCACTATAGGGACCTGCATTTTTCATATAAATCTACCTCTGCGTCTTTATTTCATACATAATTACTTGCCTTTATTTTATTATTAAATTAAGACATACTATTTTATGACTGAATTTTGCAATATTTGAATTCGTATATTTGAAGGTGCAAATGTAAATAAATAGCCAAGACAAATAGGTGACCTATAAAAATTCGTTATAGTCTGTACAGAAAGAGAAGAGTCGTGGAATATAAGGAACCTGTAGGTACATTTTATGAATCTTCTCTTTCCACAAAGACTATAAGAATATTTGTATTTTTTCTTATTGATGTTATATTTCTGAGAGAGGATGTTCATATTTCTCAGATCGCTTTAGAGTAGGTACATATGGTAAATTCATGTTTGCTAATGACTTACTTGTCTTGATAGTAAAATGACTTAAATTTCGGCTGTTTAGTAAAATTTTGATGGTGTCTTTAATTTATATATTTGAAGGGTACACGGAAAGAACATATCTAGTCACTTTGACAACATTTTGAGTAATCGCGGTTTGAAAGGAACGATGTATTTAATAATTAACCATACTATTTTCGTATATAGGTGTTTTAAAAGTGAGAAAAAAGTAGTTTTATTTATAATTACAGAGGTGACAGAAGCTGTAACTAATAGTTCATTGACAGCTCTACATTTTGAGATTAAAATCTCATTTTCCAAAAAAAGTGACTAGACATGTTTTTTCTGTGTACCCTTCATTTGCATTATTCTGTATCTTCGAAATTTCCCTAAGTAATGTCGATATTTTCGTGATCAGAACATCACTAGTTCCAACCTTACAAGTATACGCATGGCCGAGTAAATTGAAATAACTGTCCAATATGTCGCATGGGACTTTTGAGACCATAACGCCACCTGAATAATAAGGAACCTGACATGGTGAAAAGGCCGTTATGCGTCAGGAACTAGTTTTGGCAGCCGTGTTTGTGAGTCCAAATCAAGGGTCATCAAAATGCGAGTACCTACTTATGATATCAAAAAAAAGTCCCAATTCCACAATTCACAAGGAAACATTGCATATATAAGAAGATACAGACATAGACATCCTGTTTTTTATAAAAGAGTAAGCGATTATATAAAATGATTGCAATTAATGATGACTGTCTGATAATCAGTCATCTGTTTTCCTCTGATAACGATAACCAATCATTAAGATCGATAATTAGTTTAAATTGGAATAGATTAGATTTTTAATTATTACATATCTACATAGCAAACTTCTTTACTTATGCAGTCAGCAGTCAGACTCATATACATATTCAGTAACATACTTGCATCCGAAGTAAAAAAACTTCTTTAGCACGATCATAAACGAATAACGGTAGAATTATGCCAAATGCTTAGATACCTAGGGTCTGGCCAAAATAACTCAGCATGGCATTTGCAAAATTATGGTAATGTCATCATTAAGGTCAAATTTTTCTATAATATTTTGACTTTTTGATAAACAAATGCTGTTTTTCTATTTCAAAGTATGATCGCTGTCGTGGCAACGTTGTCTTCAGTATGTCGTCGATGAGATCCGCTAATTATTTTCTTGATATGATTTTAATCATTTGTTTCCTGTTTAAAAAGACACTACCACTTATTTCCAAGTTCGGTAAATAATGTTATTCACAAAGTAACATTTACGCACGACTTCACATTTAACGTTTGCTCAGAACATCTCAAGTAGGTAAGTAAGTTCACAGAACATGTTGATCGGTAGGTTGAGAGAAGCTAGAGATCCGTAAAAACGTATTTAGTACTGTAGCGTTCCTCAAGAAAAGTTACAAACTGCAAACAAAATTGCCAAAGCTATGTAATGTCACACAGCAGAACCATTTTACTTATAAAAATGTAAATGACATTTTAGTGGAATATTCTTTCAGGTGATTCGACTGAAACAATATATAAGTATATTGTTGTTCAGTACCTACTACCAGTAACAGTTGTGTTCAGAAGTTTTAAGGAACTTTTTTACAATGGGGAGAGAACAAATGTGTATTTGATATGTAGTTAATTTGCAGGACATCTGCAATTTACAAATTACAAGTCGCGAGAAGGAACACGCTCGCAAAATCAACGAGATTACACATTACACTACAATCACGTATCCTCTGTTAGTAGGTAGTGTATGCGCAATCATTCCTAATAATCCTATAGAAATAGAAATGGCACCTCGCCGCGCATCGCACATGTAATTTGAATAAGATTATTCCACCGCACGCTAACGATCGTTTTTGCCGGCATTTATGTTTTCTTTACGACTTTCCATGTGAGGAACATTTCTTTTCAAAAGCATTTAATTATTGATAAGAGTTCATATTAAACTGAACCTTCGTTTGTTCCGGATAAAGTCTAGTTTAGAAGCAACCTGAGGATGGATTTAGAACTTTTAAAAATTGAACTATTGACTGTGACTATGTTGTATTCATCCATATATTACGGGGAGGCTGAGACTGCAACCCATCCAAGCATTATAAAACAATTAATTTAGCCTATAAAATAAACGGTAAATCATAGTCGATAGAATAGTCGTTTTGTGTTTAACTACTATTTTATAGTCTATTTTTACTTTATTGTAATCTTATTGATTAATTGGATCAGTCCCAGATTAGAATTAAATAATAATATGCATAGCATATTAATTAGTATATCGTGTTTTAATACAGTGTGTCTTTTAACGTTTACACATCACTGGGGTGATCGTATTGAACATTATGTACCTACTATGAGAACGTCCTGAAACCGTAAAATAAATTCTTCAATATTGTAACAGTTGGCGTCTTGTCTCTTTGCGTTTCATTTCAACTTCGATAACAAGTATTTGTTCTATAAACTTTTGTGTATGTATGTGCAGGCATACCTATAATGAATTACACTTTGATACAATGACTCAAGGATAGTCGATGACAACAAATCTTGCAATACGCAATATGGCTTTTTTTTATTGTATCACTAGTTATATTTCCTCCTGAAACGGAAATAACTTTGAATTAAAGAATTTGCTCTTAAAACCTAAAATAAACCATTGTGTATACTTACACTTACCTATGCACATATAAAGCGAACTCTCTACAAAACCCTGCCTGTCTCGTTAAAATTGACTTAATACGAGATAGTGGGCCCGATTCGGATTTTGTAATAGACATCTATTAGACATCGCCAAGTTACGATAACGATATCTTTAAGATCTAACCTGTCAAATTTGACATTTCCGTGATTCTACAGATACTCTTGAACAATTTCCACAAGATATTACTTAGAGATCTAATTCACATCTAATAGATATCTAACACGATCTATCGTAAAAGTGACATTGGTTGCCCGAATTGCGCTGCATAAGAGAACTAGTTGAAATCTAAACTATAACGTATCTAGAATGGATCTAGTACGTGTCGTCTCTTGTGAATATTTTGAAGTTCGAATACGGCAGAGTGTCTAAAGAAAATTACAGCGATAATACACAAGAAAATAAAAATTGTGACAATGACATACATTATGTTCCAGTTTATACTTGTAAATTTTCTTTAGACACTATCTCGTATTAAGTCAATTTTAACGAGGCAGGCAGGGTTTTGTAGAGAGTTCGCTCTCATTTCTTAGACTGGTACGTAGTACGTACTACGTACCATTTTCACTGTCACCGAAATTTTGAATCGTACGAAACTAGTTTAATAATATTAGTCCAGCTACTATTAAGGTTACACCATAAAAACAATTGACGAAAGAATGGCCTGGTCTCAAACTACTATCAAGCCCTTAACATATTAAATTACATACGTGCCAATCCGGCTTTACAACAACAACCCTAAAACTATAATGGCAACCACAAAAACTGGTGTCCATTGTGGCAGTACTATTGTCTTAGGCAGGTTCCAAGCCTGTTGTTCTCCGAACTTACCGAGCAGCCGCTATTGAACCAGTATAAATGGCAACTTTTATTACGCACGGTGGGAACGGATCATAAGATCATTCTTATGTTGGTTATTTTGAAGTAAACTTTTGCCTTAGCTTAGTAATAAAGACCAAAGCATCTCCCATGAAGCTTTGCGTAACCCGACACATCGTGAGACACTCACGTGTGTTTTCAACCGAAGCTACGATACCAAAAGGAACTAAAAACATATGGCTTGCATGTACTTACTACATCTTGTTTCTGCGGACATCTTGCCGTATCTGTAGCACGTGTATCAAGCAATAATCGACCTTCAGCGAATGTAGTAAGAGCTTACATCTGAGATAAGTGGACCTGTATGTGAAACCCTGATGTCAATGGCCACTGAACGGCCACTACTACGAGCTTATTACGCTCGAATTGTATTTAATACATGGGTACTATATATATATATATATATATATATATATATATATATGCAAGCAAGTACATTATTAATTTTATATTATAAAACTAGCGACCCGCCCCGCAGGCTTCGCACGGGTTAACAAATTATACATAAACCTTCCTCTTGAATCACTCTATAAAAAAACCCGCATCAAAATCCGTTGTGTAGTTTTGTAGTCTTAAAGATCTAAGTAAATCTAAGATCTGTATGTATATACAGACAGACAGCGGGAAGCGACGACTATGTAGTGATAATAAACGAATTCAAGCTGACATCTGGTTATTCACTTTAAAACTTTAATTAATTTCGATGTCAGCTATCACAACATTTATGGCCCACACAGACAGCCATAGAGATTGAAAGCAACTCGTACGCTACAATTTCTTCCTGTATCACCTTAAATGTCTTATCAAATATGTACATGTATATACCTAAGTACATATGCTCAACGTTTCATTTACCTATCTAGAATATACAGTAGGTGCTCCGTGAGACAGGATGTCAGAGCGAGCGGTCGCGCCCAGGGTCAACAGCTAATCAGGAACCACATTCCGATATCGAATATTGCGATGCTAACTGATATTGCCTCAAATTTATGGGTTTAATTAAAGTGTAGAGAGCCTACTGCGAACCACTGCATTCGTTAGTTCGGATATGGACAATTGATAAGAAGATGCATTGTATTGCGATGCAATTTAGTATTGTCTAACGCGTGACAATCAACAAAATAATTAATTTGTATGCCAAATAGGAATTTTAAAGACTTCATATATAATTTAAAGTTGTTAAACAATAGTTCTATCGTTAATGTCATTATATTATAAATTATAACGCTAGGTGTCTCCCCCTTCTAATCTGCATCCTCGAGATACAATGAGATGTTAACTTTCATGTACAAACAGCATCAAATATATAGTGAGATCCAAAGTGGCTAAAACTAAGAAGATTTATTCCGATACTAAAAAAGGTTGCAATGCATTCGGCCACTTGCTCACTGCACCTAGTCATATCTGTAGGTACCCTACACTTAGTATTTATAATGTTTGCGACTGACGCAAATTCAAGAACATTTTCGAGGTCACCTGAACCTGTCATTAAGTTCATTTATCTACTTCCACGGAGCTACTCCTAAACCTGCCGGTTGTACCGCTTATAAACAACAACCTTAGGTAACTACAAGCTCGAAATATTATAATAGGTATATCAAAATACATAGATCATGTAATAAAACCGTAAATGTTCGTTGTTTTTAACTTTTCAGTTCATTTTAAACAAGCAATCGTGTTTTTAAATTTTTAATTATTTTGTTATCTATGCACATAATATATAGTTTCAATCTTACTCTACCAATCCGTACATAGTGAATTGTGAAACGTATGTTTTTGTGTTTCATGTTTCATAATCACCTCTACTTGCTTCCTTTGCTTCCTCGTTCAGAGTTCAAAAGTTATTGAGCAAAACAGATTCTAGGAGATTATCCTCATTACAGTTTATTGAGTGTACTTCAATTACTTCTCTCACTAGCAATTTATATAATATTTTCTTAGAAAACTTATGTCTATGTTTTTCATTTCCGTCACTTATGACAGCCCCCAGTAGGTTATTTGTGAGGCTTTAAATGTAAATACAAGTGGGCGATTCGAACTTTATAATCTCATTATGGCCTTCGAAGAGTAACATAATTATTGCAGGTGACTGTACTCTCGTACCCAAGAAGTAGGACGGGCTTATCGTATCGTAGGAAAGACGCTATCTATGGCGGCATAAACTCATCTATCTATTTAAAAACACCAGTGAAACGAAAGTACTAAAAGAACCGCTAAGTAGAAAAGGTGTATTAACACACTTACGTGCTAATCCATTTATTTTACAGTTTGCTTTCATTATCACAGACAATGCAATGGCACGAACGAGAACAAGTATTGTTCATCCGAAGCGTTTTGTTCTATCAGCAATCTTTAATTTTCATTGTCACTCATTTTTAACTGCAATAGTGTAGGTTATAAAGTAATCCATCTTCAAACGAACGAACGCGCGCGGGTGATGTGCAAAAACAAACTCTACCCAATAGAAACTGAAAATAATGCACCTATGGAATTGACTGTTCGATTGGCGTTCCTCGATTAAAGATTCTCATCTTCGCTACAGCCTCAAAGTAACACTAAGGCTATGAAGCTAACTTGAATTATGTAGTAGCGCACCAGTTGTTATGTCCAAGATTTAAAAGTGGAACTTAAATTTCAAAATGACTGGAGGTAGTTTACTGTTTTTGGTCCTTACACTGTAGCTACTATCTGTGTCACATTCTTTGAGATTCAGGTACATCGAGAATAATCGAGATAGTCATAAGGCAGACTAAATACTCTGACACATTCACACTAAAACA
The DNA here is from genome assembly GCF_948474715.1 of Cydia amplana. Lineage (NCBI taxonomy): Eukaryota > Metazoa > Arthropoda > Insecta > Lepidoptera > Tortricidae > Cydia > Cydia amplana. Next base: position 15,194,698 of record NC_086074.1, on the reverse strand, counting down.
ATACGTGTTCCATAATCATTTAATTAAGATATTGTCCACTGTTCTCACGACTATGTAACACTGATCGAATTACACCATAATTACAGACTAAATGCTGTAATTTTGAGACAATGTTAAATACCTGGTGTCTAGCCAATCAATATATCCAATTATGTATTAAAAACCATGTGAATTTATCTTGTAATGCAATGTAATTAAAATAAAATACCAATCCCAATTGTCAGTGAACTATTAGTTACAATAATTGAACACGGAAATACTTACCTACTGACCGCGGGAAAATATACTGCAAGTCAGTCGTCATTAGTTTAAATCCATCTATATAATCTTATCTTCATATTGACCAATCTTATAAGATCTTTACGTCTGTGCAGCGTCTTCTTTTTAACGTATTTCAGTCTTTATGTCATGTGGTATAAGGTTGATAATTTGCTAGTTAGTTAATGGATGGTTCTTAACGTTGTGGTCAGTAAGAATGCCGCATTAACTTGAACTTGTCTTTTGTTTGACGCCTCAGCACCTGACCAGCAATGTGGGTCAGTAATAAAGCAATTTGTGTCGCCAGGCGGAAACAAATGCCGATGATGCTTGGTACCAAATAAATGGCCTGTTTAGCTGATAATAAAGGTCACGGCATACGTAAGGATCGTGATTAAAAGTTGTATTTAAATTAAAGGTAATAAGGTAAAGGTAATAATTAAAGGTAAAGGTATAACATAAGAATTTCTCTGTCGAGCTAGCTGTTCCTCATTTTATAATTCTTTTTTTCAGCCTCGTTTTGGACTGTATGACTAAGTCACACTATCGTTATATTTTGCAGTTTATTTATTTAATTAGTTGTCTTTACTTTCTCTGACAGTTTCCAAATTCTGTGGTTAAATGCTTAATTTTGAGATATCATAACCAAATTCATCGTTGGTATAACTTAAAAAAATCTCCAATCACCCTTAGCCCGTAGAAGAATGTCTTTGTCTACACGTTTGCTTAAGCGATGAAAACATTCTTACAGTCTTTGTTGCAATAATATGCTTCGTTTTCAGGAATGCATTGTTCATGGAAAAGAAACATAACATGTGAGAAGTTAGAAATACAGCACCTACAATTGAATTAAACAAGTGCAGTGCAACTAATGACACAAACCGTTAGATGTTGATCGAGTCATAGTGTAATGGTGACGCGTCAATTTTAGTTTTATTATTACACTGTCATTGTGATAATGCTTTCATTGTCACCTGATTATCGCTTATAATATGTATACGAGCGAGTACACATATTGCGGAGTTAAAATGTGTTTCACTGATTAGCCATTCTTTGGGAGGTAAATATGTATGTAGGTACAGTTGTAGTTGACGAGTACAAATTGACCATGAGAGCTGATACACGTCAGTTCAGCTGATCAGCTCTCGATGTTTTCTATAGGATACCCCACCACATTGAAAACGTGTTATCTTTCATTAAATAATTTCACAATGTAGTACTTATGTACTCCAGGAATAATTGGCAGGGAGTGAAAATTCATATTATGCATTTTTAACTACTTATTACACGAGAAAACGGCAACTATTCGTCTGGTTAGTTAGTAAGTTAGTTAGGTTAGATTTAAGAACTTAGTTAAGAATTAGCTTTAGGTTTTTTTCTGGTTGGGGACTGAAAATCAGCGGTCTCGCTGAGTCTCATCCATTTTACTGCACAAATATTTGTAAATTCTACCTGTTTTTTTCAATGTACTTGCAATTCGTTGTATTTTTGTGTGTCGGTAAATAAATATCTTTTTATTTATTTTATTTATTTATTTATTATTATCCTGTTTATTTTCTAAGGTTATACCAGCTAATTGTGTAAGTAGGTAACATATTACTTAAACGCTTAGTTTTAATAACAGGAAATCACAATTTAAGGTCACCTAAGTCTAATGTAGGTGTACCCCGTTATGCCTTACAATGTCGATAATTTATATGCTCATTTGCTTTGTACACGCTACATTTGAACAGAACTGCAAAAACGTTGATAAATGGAATACATTTGAATTTTATTTCAATCTTTTGGAACGAGAGTTAGCTTGGAAAGGTAAAATAAGAACGCCTGTTCACATCTCTACCGCGCATAATTATATTGCTGTCTCGTCGATGATGCCGTAATATAATTATGCGAGTGCGATAGAGAGAGGAATAAGCGGGTCAACGTACGAAATTCTCCGTGCTTAGCGTCCTTACTTTATTACCTACACATCCATCACAGCAGTAAAATGTTTACTGCGCATATACTCGTACCACAGAAAGTACCACTGTCTCCTGCCTGAAAAGCTGATCTTTAACAGGCTGCCCTACTTATTCAGAATTACAGCGAATTATAACCGCTGAAATACTCCGAGCATTACAAGATTCGACTGATAGCTAAGCTAGCCCGGGCCGCTGTTGCAAGCGAAGCTGAAGAAAATTATTTCATAACGACCACGCCTCTGCATTGCTGATAAATATTTAGGAGATGTTCGGCAAATTGTTCTGCAACGCGAAGTGAGATTTCAATCTGTTACTCAACTGTTTGTACCTGTTGTTATACAAATGTCGCATCTCGAGTCTTTAGTCGATGGCTATCATTAGAAGCAGTTTTATCTCTCATTGTATTTAAATTCCAACGATCTTGAAGTCAAACGGAGTCGGGTCCTTTGTGTTATGTAAATTGTGATTGACGACAGCTGACCTACATTCGAGTCAAAGATCGCCATCATCATGCCGAGCTTTGATTAAAGTTTTTATATGAGTGTGGGCTGCATCGTGGACACATATATTATTTACGAAATCAATCATCGTCATCGTTTCAGCCAAGTGACGCACACTGATAAATAAGCTTATCCATATTCTTGATAGTACCTTTGGGCTTAGCCAAGATGACAATCATTGATATTAAAATGCCAATCGAACGTTAAATAATGTATGAAAATAGTCACACGACTTTTCGATGCTACGAATCGGTCATCCTAATTCATTTCTTTGAAGTTTTTCGGTGAAGGATTGTCATTTTTCCTAGGCCTCTAGGACCCTTGCCGCCATCTAGTACCTACTGCCACAAGTCCCACACTCTGCCAAGATCGTTATCTTATAGGTTTAATTACACCGTGTTTTTCATCCGTCTTACAAGTAATGCTAGTCACTATTAAAAATATAACTTCAAAAAATATGCATGACCATACCAACAAAGGGTTGGTAAGGTTGACACAGAGAGCACTCCAGCGGTATTATGAGTACTTATTGCGTAGGTACCTAATAAAATAAAACAAAGGAAACACTTTGGTACTCGATATTTCTATATTTTTATTTCAATAACAATACTTGGCAGTGTAGTAGCACTATCCTAGCCCTTGTCATTTTTACGCGGCTTTCTAATTTTCTTAGTAGGATGACCAAATGACAAATTTTCCTTTTCTTTGGAACGTTCTTTTTTACCTTTCGCTTTGATATCACGAGGTCCGTCCGCCAAATCGCGGCTACTAAGGGAAGCAAAAAGTTTTTTGGGCATGAATGAACTCCACAACTTTACCTTTTGTAGATCTCTATAGGTTATCGTATCTCTCTTCAGCATAGCGTTACATAAACCAAGATGCCGTATAGACAAATGTTCACTCTTCCTTGCCTTTTCCAATTCGCAGTTGTTCGCGTAGGACTGACCGTTTGAAGCACATATTGGATCCCATTCATGGCCTTCCTTTGGATCACAGAAACATGCTCCGTTTTCTATAATTTTTATCGTCGGATATTTTTCGAGAGCTTTTTGAAACTCGCATAGGTTTAAATATGTGACATCGTCGGAACCACACAAGAGAGTGTCGTGAGCGGATTCGCACTCGTCTTCGGACTCTTCGAGGGATTTTCGGTTTGGCATACCGTGCCCGGGAGCTAACCACAGTAAGGCTGTAGATAACAAACAATTTGCATACAATTTCTTTGATTCATTAATGCTATTCAATAGAAACATGGACAAAAGAAAACAAAATGTCTAAATAACTTATTAACCGACCTTATTAATCGAAAAATCATCTTCGTCTGTGTTATACCCAGATGTTTTTCCAATTAAAATCAATAATAAAATAGTAACTTACTAATCGCTAAGAACAGCAGAATCCCCCGTCTAGTTTCCATGGTGCGTCCAGTTTCTTCATCTAACTGCCTTCAGTTTCTTAGCATCAAATTATTAGGAAATTAAAATGACTTCTTAATATGGCTAATTCATATGCATAACCAAACACGGGTAAATTAATTAGGGTCTGAATTCGGCTCGAGAACTACAATTCCAATCAAATAATAAAACGAGTGTGTAAAACCAATTCTTACGATAGATAAGGAACCTAGTTGTTTACCTTCTCAGCGTGTGAGAAGAAACCAATAAAACTTAGATTTAATTTCATATCATCAATTTACAACCTCCATAATAGTGTCTTAAGGTGCATTAGTACTTTAAGCTGATGTAACATACTTTTAAATGAAATAATATGTAATCATTACTTAAGAATGGAAGTTTTAATATTGGTTGCTAATCGGCTGTCATGCCCCAGTGCTGTCAAATGTCTACTTAAGTATATAAATACGAAACTGTTTTAGGTACTTATAAGGCAAAATGGATGGTTGATATATATTATGTTCACGTTTATATAGGTAGGTATATTATTATCCTGAATACGATTCCTGTAATTCCGCTCACAATAAATAAACATACCGCTTCAACAGCACTTTAATTATCCTAAATAACAAAACTGAATGTAATAGGAGCCAGTTGAACTTCTTGACACATCAGAGGTGTTAATTTCATTTGTTTCGCAGTTCTATTGTTTAACTTCATGTAACTTTAGATGTGCCGACTGTGGTGCATTTTTTTGTAAACCTACTAAATAAAGCACCAAACGACAGACGCAACATGTGACATTGGATTATATTTCAGGAAATGAAGCCATTTCAACGCATATTTCCCAATGCTGCTTTTTTAGTTCATATAGTCAATCATACCTGCCAGCTGAGCCTTAAAATTTGAAAACAATAATATTTTTGTGTTAATATATATTAGGTACCTAATGATGACAATAAAACTAATTTTGTGACAGTATTTGAAAAGCTTCATTCGCCGATACAGCCATAAAATCTATTGGAGGTCTAGGAGGTATACGAGTATAAGTATTTGACAAAAGATAAAAGCTAGGCGGCAAACTAAATACTTAAATGTCTCACTAATTTTAATTATTATATTATCTTACCTGTATAAAAAGTTAAAACATATCCCGGTTTTCAAAGATTTGTTAGACTGTTTGTCAAATATTTAAGTATTATTCTGAATACAATGAATTAAACAAAATGCAACTTTCCGCATGGATATTTTATTCAGGAAAATTATACAGCTGATCGCGGTCTAAAGTCAATAAACGCCCTCGTCTCACATCCACAGATAGAGCCATCTTCTGAAAACATTGCCAGTCTGACATTCACATCGTCTTTTATGTAATTGCATAAGTTAGTGGGTCCGAAACAAACATCCTTCTTTTTGTTGGCTGAGCCGGTTCGCCGTCCTCGCCTGATTGCCGTACATTGGTCAGTGCAGAGCCACAAGGTGACTAAATAACAAAAGTAAAAACAATTTAGGTACCTACCGTAAAACCTGGATGGTTTGACCTGGAACCTGGATGGAACCGTGGTCTGAAATCTCCCAACTATGGTACAAACCTAACTCGCATATCTTCGTTTAGGTAATAACTATTATTTGAATCAAATAGTTCTAATGCAATATAGTTTCATAAATGGAATAAAAAAAAACATACAAAACTAAAAGGGAAAAATAACGTGGTTATTGATATAATTATAATTACGTATTGAACCTGTAGACTAGAGTTGCAGTATTGGACCATAGTGGGGTGGTTTTACTCGAATGCAATTGGTTACGGAAGGACTACAATAATTTGAAAAGCTCATCGACAGATATACTGAGGACTGAGGGGGCTTCCGCGAAAACCGAATTTCGCAAATTGGGGGCATTTTTCTCTGTCACTCTAATTACGCCTTCATTGGAGCAAAAGAGAAACATCCCCGCAATTTGGGTGAATCAACTTTTAGAACACTGATTTCGTGTTCCTAGACTCCCTAGCAAAGAAAAATCGATTTTCAAAAACCATGTTGATTTTTATACTTTTTTGTTTACGCGGGCATTATTAGATAACTAAATATTTAATTACCACAATAAATTAATAACTTGATCAGATAAAAGTTACATTTTGTGAGGTAACGCAGTAGAAAAAGGCAAAAATGTCGTGTCCCTGATTTTTGTATGGGAGATAACTTTTTTTCTCCTGCGTTACCGTACAAAATGTAACTTTTATCTGATCAAGTTGTTAATTTTAATGTGTTCTTAATTACTTATGGATCTAATAATGCCCGTGTAAACAAAAAAGTAGAAATATCGACATGGTTTTTTAAAAATCAATTTTGTCTTTGGTAGGGAGTCTAGGGACACGAATCTAAGTGTTCTAAAAGTTGATTCACCCATTTGCGAAATTCGGTTTTCGCGGTAGCCCCTCTGTATCAGAGTTTCGACCTTGCGTATAAAAAACTACGGAGCCACTTTGCGTTCCAACTTTAAAATTCTCTTATTAAAGTTAGTTTAGTAGCTACTTCTAAATACTGAATTAGGTATTATCATATCACATGACGTGGCTTAGGTACCTACGTATTTAAGTTCCCAATAACACATATATGAGTATATTTAAATTTTTGAAATATTAAACTTACCGATGGCTAGCAACATGAATGTCCTCAATTTATATGCTGAAATCCATCTCAATCACAAAATCATATGCGTGACGGAACATAACCGAATAATAATATTATTAATTCGTTTTATGTCCATTCATTCGCTATTTATTTATTGACTTGACGACAAATTGAAAATTATCGTTCAATCTTGCATACATCGCTATGCTTGACCATGTCATGGCTAAATACATACCTACATTACTATGTTAACTCAGTGCCTATAAAGGCTTAATATACTTAAGTATATTTTTTAACTAAATATGTATGTATGTAATGTACCTGTCCTGTTGCTATATTCCAATACATATATCTAATAAACAATATATCTGATGAACACAGATTATTTTCCTATTTTCTATGTATAGAAGTATGTATTTATCTATACAAGTATGTATATCGTCGCCTATATAGCACCCATAGTACAAGCTTTGCTTAGTTTGGGGCTAGGTCGATCTGTGGAAGATGTCCCTAATATTTATTTTATTTATTGACCGAAGCGTAGCGAAGGTCTACGCTTTGACTCGGGCATTTTGCTTTTGTATGTCCGGATGTTCTCCTCTACAGGTCGCAATTCTTAACCGATTTTCGTGAAATTTTGTGACCGAATTCTATGACTAAATAAAATTTTTTTGTCGATCCGGTTTTTGGAAATTTTTCAAAATGGCGGAGTCGTGATAGCTCCCGCCTAAACAAATAGTCGTATCGGTATCATAAGAGTTTTTTCTTTTTGAGATATATTTATAGATTAAATGGCCAAAAATTCAGAAAATTTGTATCGCTGGTTTTGGCGGTATTTAGATATTTAGTTTTTACTTGAGAATGAGTAGCTAAATTTCGTCAGCTTTAGTAAGAACTATAATGGCGTATTTTGCGAACGTTCGCTTTTTTTTGTTTGCATCGGCAGGTCCCTGGTTCCATCCCCAGGAATTGTATACTGCTACATAACTTTTTGTATTTTTTTTTATACTTAAATTTCGTATAGTTGTTTTTTATTATAATTTTTTTATTTTGAAAAAATTAAAAAAATCGTATTTTTTATTTATCAAGCGCGGGTTAAGCGTATTCATTTAATTTTTGTTCGTAGCTTTATGTAGTTTTTAATTTTTTGTTTATATTACATGTACTATACCTATATTTTAATAAATATTTTTGCCAGTTTTAAGCTCTGCTCGCGAGGTCTACAGCTCACAGAGCCACTAGTTAAACATATGTAACATCAATAGCCATGTGGCTGCTACTTTTCTCCGGAAAGCTTTCCATAGTTACACAACTTACATAGCATAGGTACAGTACATTGATACAATTCGACAATGTAACGACTCCTTTCCCAATGAAGGCCACCGCAAACCACCTTCCTTGTCTGTATGACATAACGACGGAGTCACGACAAATTAATGTCAAAACAAATACTTTTCTTTAAGTGACTAGACAAGATTCCGCAGCATGACGTACAAAACAAAACATAAACTGTCGGCGTGATACAATATGATTATTTCCAGTTGTTGGATAGGTTTTAAGTCCATTTCTAAGTCTTATAAACGTAAATAGGCACATTAAAATAACTACTTAGGATTAAATTTAACTGACAAGCCCAAAACAGAACAGCAATTTAGTTTTACACTGTAGGTAAGTACCTAAACATATCAAAACAATCGAAAAAAGCAATTGTTGTAACAACTGAAAACTTTTGTGGTTTTTTTAGGGTTCCGTACCCAAAGGGTAAAAACGGGACCCTATTACTAAGACTCCGCTGTCCGTCCGTCCGTCCGTCCGTCCGTCCGTCCGTCCGTCCGTCCGTCCGTCCGTCTGTCACCAGAGCGCCTACCGCGAACCACGTTCGACGTGTTATCTCTCTGTCGCACTTGTAAATTCGTACGTAAGTGTGACAGGGAGGTAACACGTCGAACGTGGTTCGCGGTAGGCCCTCAGGCTCTATCTCACGAACCGTGATAGCTAGACAGTTGAAATTTTCACAGATGATGTATTTCTGTTGCCGCTATAACAACAAATACTAAAAACAGAATAAAATAAAGATTTAAGTGGGGCCCCCATACAACAAACGTGATTTTTGACCGAAGTTAAGCAACGTCGGGCGGGGTCAGTACTTGGATGGGTGACCGTTTTTTTGCTTGTTTTGCTCTATTTTTTGTTGATGGTGCGGAACCCTCCGTGCGCGAGTCCGACTCGCACTTGGCCGGTTTTTATTTGAATAACTAAGTAAAAATGATTAAACAGCTGCTGGTAAATTAGAACATACCAGCAGTAGGCCTTTCATTAAACTTAGTCCTAATTACCATAGTTTTTATTATAATAATTGAAATTAAAATACGAACATCATTGTGTTGCCAAAGTCCAAATATCAAATGCGAGGTATTGACACCTTGATAAAATATTTAATTAATTTAAATAAAAAAGGTGTTATGTATATAGGTATGTAATTCCATTAAGTATTTCATAAAGATGGGCAGATAGATCACAAAGGCCATTTCTACGATACTACGATTTGACTACGACTGCAGTAACTCGTAAGTACATAATATTTTCCCTTCTTTCTTCTTCTTTCTTTTCGACGTTAAAGAAACCAAACACATTAAAATTAATTCGAATACGGGACATTGTGACATAAACATGTTTTGTTAGTCAGTGAACGTAAAAGTCTGAAGAAATGACAGGTTGAAAAAATTTCGCAAAAGGTGTAATTAATACCTATCGTAAGCATTCACCAAATCATAAAGTAGGTATGCAGCTTTATATTGCATTTACTGATCTAAACCCAGTCTGTTCCTATTTATTTGTTTCTATTTTTTTTACTTTTTGTTTTACTTTGACTACGTGATGGAAATCTAATCTAATCCCGGTCCTTACCTCTGTGATCAAGCGTGATATTTTGACTAATCCCCCCTAAACGAGTCTCGTAGTATGGTTCTTGTATTTAAGGTAGATCTAACTTTTGGCGGATAAACTAGTTTCTTAATGTATAATTAGCGGTAACCCACATTATCTCAGTATGGGTTTAAATCGATCTTGACGTCGATATCTATCAACCAAATATCCTATAACACGATCAGAAAGATTACGCAATTGAACGTGAGAAAAACGGACCTCCCAATCGTCGGCACCTGTTCCCGAACAATGGCGGCTGTTCATAATCTCGCGTTCACTTTCTGCGCCCACGCAACTAGTTAACATTTTCGAAAATCGAACGCGAATCGTGACCGGACCATCGCGGTTCCCTTTCAAACGTCACGAGCCGGCACCTAGTTATCGGGATTTGCGATTCGAATCCGTTGGGATGAATTTGTTACGAAACGGTCCTGTAATTTCCTGGGCGATGGTTCTGATCTAGGCCGGTTACTAAACTTTAAATTGTTCGAGAGCATCACATTATATCCTACAGTATATTTGTGTTTGGAATATAATAAAACACTATTTTGTGAATGTATGTGTAAAGTAATCTCTAAAAAATATATTGAGATTTTTGGAAAAAAAAAATTAAAAATTTAGTTTTAAAAAGATGTAAACATCAAATTCTACAGTAGCGATTTTTTGTTCAAAAGGCATAACTAAATATTTTACACTGTAAGTAAAATATGCACCACTTTTTTAGTGGTGCATACGTCACGAGCAATAAAAATGTTTGAAATAAATAATTACAATACAACATTAATTAAACACTTGGTGATTTTCCACTATATTGTTACGCCAATCATTTTACTCAATCTAAAAAAATAAAAAACCAGGGGATTTTATTTTTACTATTTTTTAAACAATTATAACGTATTTTACCCCACGCGCATTAATTCTACAGTATATTTTTTTAATGCACCATACAGCCTGTAATTAATGTTATCACAACGTCAAAGAATCTCCTATTAATACAATGAGCTTTTGTCACAATTGTAAAAATGGCTATCGTTAAATTATTTAAATGATCGGCGCGGGGCGGGAGGGGAAGCGATGGCGATACCTCAAGGCCGCACGGCCGCAAAGCAACGGATTGGATAGGATGAAGGTATCTTAGGGCGGTTACAGAGTAGCGTTTTATACGAGCGTACGCGTACAGTCACCAGCAATTAAATGTCTGCTAGTGCACGAAAATACTAACGACCTTTTTTCCTACGTCCAGTTGACCTAAGTTTAAAATGTATAAATTGCGAAACTTGTAACGACATGTGTCCCACGTTTAGCTGACCTAAGTTTAAAAAGTCTACCGTACCGCGAAGAAATTCAAAGGTGTATGTGAAGTCCCCAATCCGCATTGGGCTAGCGTGGGGACTACCGTACGAAACTGATAATTTTATTTAACATCACGATTTTTGGTCGTTCATGAACTGTCAAAAGTGACGTTTCTTCAAATAAAAACGTCACTTTTGACACTTGTATGGATGGGATATGTCAGTGTCAAACAAGTGACTAAAGTGACGTTTTTTTTTAGAAACGTCACTTGACACTTGTATGGATGGGATATGTCAGGGTCAAACAAGTGAGAAAGGTGACGTGTTTTTAAGAAACGTCACTCTTGACACTTGTATGGATGGGATATGTCAGTGTCAAACAAGTGACAAAAGTGACTTTTTTTTAGAAACGTCACTCTTGACACTTGTATGGATGGGCTATGTCAGTGTCAAACAAGTGACAAAAGTGACGTTTTTGAAGAAACGTCACTTTTGACATGTATGGATGGGCTATGGCAGTGTCAAACAAGTGACAAAAGTGACGTTTTTTTAGAAACGTCACTCTTGACACTTATAGGTATGGATGGGCTATGTCAGTGTCAAGTCAAACAAGTGACAAAAGTGACGTTTTTGAAGAAACGTCACTTTTGACATGTATGGATGGGCTATGGCAGTGTCAAACAAGTGACAAAAGTGACGTTTTTGAAGGAACGTCACTCTTGACACTTGTATGGATGGGATATGTCAGGGTCAAACAAGTGAGAAAGGTGACGTTTTTTTATTAATATTGACTTTCAAAGTATTGTCATTAGGCTTTTTGAACGTAGCTATTTTGAGCGTAGCAATTTTAAAAGTATTGGTCTCAAATTATTTGTTATTTATTTTGATTTCTCGCAAAGCACTTGTTATTATTCCAATATTTTTTTGATAACACGTGTTAAATAAACAGATAATTGTAGAAATATAAAATTTTCGAGTGTAGGATGAATAAACATATTTTTTAAGCATAAAATAAAAAATAAAAAATCATAATAAATAGATCTCACGGTATCCGAGTGGTGCAAATTTCCATATCAATTGAGATTAATATTATGACCTAATCATCAAATTTTCGAATTGTGTAGGAATTTTTAAGTTACATTTATATCGATTATTTAAAAAAAAACTATAGATTGAGCTTACTGTACACAGCTCACAGGAAACTCTCGGGATTTCTTTGTTATTAATCATGAACTAACTTAAGACATATAATTGATACATTATCCCGACTGTATGACTTAGTCTGTATAGTGTTCTAGATATTGACCCTAGGGTCATTAATTTCATGAAGAGCTCAATTACGGTACTGGAGATAATCGTATCGTGGGCATCTGTAAACCCTAAATATTGATTAGAAAAAGCTTTCGAAACTGTACGAATTAATGCAAGCAAAATTTTTTCTTCCCCGCCTAATCTGGTTTCACATTAATCTGGCTGCTAGCTGGCAGGGAAAACAAATGCTGTTAGTTTCGTAATGTTGACACATTGATGGTTACAGTCTGATCGTAAAGCTTGAAGCTCTTACACGATGCTTAGGTTTACATCGTTGTTTTAAGAAACTGATTGGTACTACTTATGTATAAGTAAATCTTGTTAAGTAGGTACCTAATGTTGGCGAAATTATTAGAGTTAATTAAGTCTACATATATGCCAACTAAGTTGTCACCAAAAAGCTCCGTTGCGGTTTCGACGTTACAAACGCAAAATACGATCGATTCGCTAAAACTGGCAAGAATTGAATAAACTACTACATACGCGTTGCATGGTTCCATTAATTTCTACTATAGATTTACTGTAAGTCTGTAATTGCAATATGGTATTAAAATATGTAGGCGGTACATGTACACTGTACAGGTACTTCATTTACGAATAAGCACTCGCTCTAATGAGATTATACAATCGCGATGTCTAAATAAGGTTTGGTTACCAAAACTAAACGTGCCACTTATTTGATAAACACTCACCTTTAAAAGTAAAATATATACAAAAATTCAAGCTTAAAACTCGTGACGCGGTTTTGCAATAAATCGGGTCTCATAAGCGTTCCTTTGCTCTCAATCTAAATTCTGTAACAACATGGCCTTTAAAGGCCGTGTACACAAACTGGATAAAGTAAAACATCGGGTCAATACGATAGTTATTTTAATAAGGTCATACAAGTACAAGTAGGGATCCAATATCACATTGATGAAACAGGGGCTAGGAAGCTACTAGCAGCTTCCTAGCCCCTGTTTCATCAATGTGATATTTGTCACCTGAAAATGACAATACTCCGCACATTGTTGATCCAACTAATTATATAGGTAAGTCTGAAAATCGGTCTGATAATCATAATACAGTCGCGCCTTATGGAGACTTGGTACGAATGGTAGGATGCACTGGGGGCTACTTTTTAGATTAGTTTTGTTTTAATTTTGTTATTGTTTCTTTTATAATTTTTCACATACACCCAGCTGCAAAAGTGCATACCTACTTTATGAATGAATTGGATTCAATAAATTCCTTCCACGGAGAGTGGACAATTGTATCTAGATTTTTTTTACATAGCCTCTACAGCTACACAATCATACAAATCATCACATACGAGGATATAGGTACCGATATATAATAGTAATCTTCTAATGCAGCGGGGAATTATGTAGCAAGCAGGTACGGTACTCTAGTCAAACCACGCCTAACATGTTCAGGGCAAATTCACAGTTAGGGTTAACTTTAAAGCCACGCCCTATCTCCGTATCTACATAGAAAGTCTGTGCTTCTATCTACGGCACTAAGCTCACTTAACAGTATCTTAACATGCAGTTCCGGAAGAAATGGACCACAAGCGTTTCCGCATTAGGGCTGCGCTGATAAATAAGAAAACCATGAAACAAATAAATCAAGATAACTACTTAATAGGTACTTTATGTAACAATCCTGAATGCACAGTGAAATCTAAATAAGGTAACGAAGAAATTTATTGTCTTACAGAATAATGCAATTATTTAAGGTGATCGTGTTGATATGTTTGTATGAGTTCCGTTTCATTGAAAATAACAGATCTTTTGATTAATATTCGCGACAGGTAGCGTGTTCCGAGAAGAGTTCGCAACATACTTAAGTGACCGTTGGACTCGCCACCCACACTCATTTTGGCACAAGTTTGGTATAATATGTGGACTCTCTTCGGTTGTAATAATGGATAATATAGCTTGAAGGTGTGCCAGCTAGTTGAATACGTGAGTGAGGTTTCAAATGGAGCGAATTTAGCCTAGAGCTTGAATTTAGAACTGCGGCTTACAAACTAACAGGAACACGGAACCAAAACATTCCTCAGTCAGATCTCTAAATACATTTCCAGTAGAATTAGCATAATCAGGTTGCATGAGTCAAGGTAGTCAAACTATTGTACTTGGTTACAGTTCGAGTAAAATCGACATTTAATTTATCAAATTTTTAAAATAAGGAAGTAGCAGGCATCAATAATAGCAGCGGATGAAAAACAACGCTCCAAACCTGCCAACCTGCAATTTTTTTTTTAAATAGAGGTATACGAGTATCTCTACAGTTCACGTTATAAAGTATATAATAGGATCTACATTACATCTTATCTTTTGTTAAGCTATTAGAGAATTGTAGATACTTTTGACGTGTAGTCTGATAAGTTACTTTTTATGCTGAGTGTATCTGCACATTCGCTTACAGAGATTATCAATATAAATTCAACGATAATGTAGGGATATTTACGATAATGTAAATTAGTTTTTTAAGAGACTGCCGTAACCGCTAAGGGATGAAACATTTTTATGTAAATGCCTGGATTCTACAAAACTAAACAATTATTATGTCAATGTTACAAACTTATCCCTAAAATAAGAATACCAGTCGGTAAAGTCGGTATTATGACAATAACGTAAAGTAAACCTGCATAATTGAAAGTGAATTTTATTCACAAGTGGCTTTAATAGTAAACATACAATTTCACCAATTTACATTCTTAAAAATTTCACTTTCATGCTTACGCTCGCTGTTAGCAGTTATTACGGTTTGTTCAAAAAATAAGCGCCGCACACCGAAATGTTTATGGGTATTTTATTTGACGCCCGTTCAATTTTAAAGTGACGAGTGACTGTTAGCCATGTGAGTAGGTATTTCGTTATCGTCATTTGAAATAGTGATGCCATATTATTATCCGAGTATGGTGCAGCTGATTTATTTGACCACGTCTGATATGACTGACTGCGAAAGCTAGACGTTGTTATTGTGATAACTTATGCAGTTTCACTTGCTTTCTTGTATAGGCTTAGGTATTATAAATCGAGCCAAACGTCGCCTGTATTGACGCTTAATGCGCAATGTGAAAGCAATTTTGAATAAGTTCTTGCAGACACCTGCAATATCTCGGGATTATCAGATCTTAAACGTTATGTAACCTAAGATCCTTATAAATAGGAAATGCTCAAATATATTTAGCTTTTATTTTAGTAAAGGTCCTATGTCCTCACTCTATGAGTGTGTGTTTGTGGCGAATTGTTTCTACTCCACTATGCATAATAACAGTACGAGTAAGTGTCATAACACAAAACCCATGCAATTTTTTACCGTATTATCGCACAATACAATTCAAGTTATAACTAATTTTTCACTAACGATCATGGTATAATAATATACTCCGCCTGGTACTCTCTTCCGAGATTCGCGAATGACCTAACTGTCACTTGCCTACGTCATCATGCTGTTTACAGGTTCTCAAACTTTAAAATGTGGGAGAATTTTAACCAACGGTGAAAATTATTTTAACGGCATTTGTTCTAAGTTATTCATGTAGAAACATAGTAAAATAAAACAAATCTATACTGCACTTTTCACTCCTACTCTTACAGTTCTGAATAGAGCAGCCAACCATTTTCGTAACAAAACATTAATTACCAAGCTTACGACGTGAAAAGTTTGGAAAACACTGCGACTGCTGACACTGAGCGAGAAGGAAATAACAATTAACACGCGTTCGACAAGGATGACGGTCAGGGACAAAATGGCGGATTGTCAAATGTGACAGCGCTATCCTGTGTTGCCAGTAGTGTAAACAGAATTACCCGAACGTCTGAAATTTCTTTCGTGAATCGGAAGATATTGCTAACGAATAATTAAAAATGACGTGTTATTGTAAAATTTAAGATGAAATACATATAAATGAAAATTATAAAATTATAAAGAAATATTTTAACTTATTAACCATAGATATAATGTACCCATGTAACAAGTTATGTTGAAATAAAGTGGCAATGTTATTGTGACGTAGGCAAGTGACACTCTGGGAAGAGAAGACCATGTTTTATTAGACCATGCTAACGATTGTTATACAGGTATAATCGTCCCTCTTATTCGATAGTAAAAAAATAAGAAGCCAGCGATGGGATTAGTAGAAATACGAAATTCAGCAACAAACAAACCTGATCCGATTTCCGTAATAATTGTGACAGATAAGAGTATAAGTAATATAAGTTCGTGTTGAATTAAATTAATAATAAAGTTTTCTAGGTGCGTATGTATTCATTTATTAATTTACTCATTTATGCAATAGCTACTAATGTTTAACACTAATCGTAATAGCACATTGATAGCTCCTCATAGATCATATATATCATGTTTATCGCTCTTATCAGCACATTACATCATTTAAGTCGACCATGTAATTTCGTGCGTATCTATGCATGCTAAGTCACCTCCCACATAATAGCATATTTTCTCTACCACCACCGTTTAGCCGCACGTCCTCTCAATTTGCATGTTTGCTAAACCGATACAGTTTTGTAATCAACTTATTTCACATCTTGTAACATGATATGATACTGTAATACCGTATAAGCGTTGCGATGTGATGAAATCGCACATTAGTGTTAAACCTAGGACGAAACTTTCCTATACCACTTACGATACGTATTGTGACTTTCGATGGCTTTTCGCTTATTATTTTGATAGACGGGACAATACGTACGTAGTTGTAGAAATAAATGGCCAATTGTAGTTAGGTCTTTGGCCGTCCTAACATGGCGAAGAAAGTCTAAAAGCAGTTGACCACGCCCGACTGAGGGCAATAACTCAAGCAGATCTGGAATCGACACATCGGATATTTATAGCGGCACGAGTTCATCGTGGGAGCGAACTTTAAGGGAAATTACCGGTAAAAGTCATCGGGGCAATAGCTGTTACAAGAAGCAATAAGTTTGAATGTTGACTTACCAACGATTAAACGATACTATAGAAACTGATAATTAATTTCTATTGTTTGCAAGCGCTGTTTACTTTCATATATTTTTTCCTGCGATGGATATTTTATTTATTTACTTACCTATGTAACTATGCCACGAATTTAATAATTCGGCAATTAACCAAAACATTTTTTTTGTTTTCAGGTACTTACTACTTTACCACTATCAGCCATCGGTTAACATGGTGTGTCAGGAGTTTAGGACATAACTAATTAACGCAGGTAAGAGGGGCCCCAATTGAATGCGTTGCGTCGCTCGACACTCTTCATTCATGCCAAATCCATAGGTTATACAAACAATGCTGAGCAAAAGATTTCAGTAATAAAAATAACAACTACGGTTTCTATGACAATGAGAGCCGAATTACAGCTCACAGTTTACCATCGAGTTGATCTTGTAATGGACACAGTAGGAGGTGGCCATAGTAACACTGTGATAAAACAACGCACCTTGATTGTGTTTGGGTTTGTTATAATTGTCTCGATGAGTATTATTTGTCTGTTGAAAGAAAAGTACAGTCAGCGATAAAAGATTGTATTAAAAAATGAAAATTTTGTCAAAAAACGTATAATTATTTTCAGTTTTTCAATGCAATCATAGATATGCCTTAAACCTTTATTAAAACAGCAGGCACCATAAAACAATCACTTCACTTTGGTTCCTAGATCACGCCTATTATATAAACTATTACCTATTGTTCTTACTATGAAAAAATATATAACATTACCTACTACAGTCATATTTTTATTGTTTTCGCACAATAGAACATTGAATTGGTCTATTTGATTTGATTTTAGGGGACAAAGGTTGGATACCATAATTATTATTTGTGATCATCTGATAAAATAAATGTTCATTGAATCGAATGATATATTATGCTTTAATAAACTACAATTTTATTTTAAGATTAAACGCCAATACTACTGAAATGCAAATTTACAAATAATATTAGGTAGGTACCAGAGAATTAAATCGGATATGTTTATCATATCATACGAGTAGATATCTCATTTATCTGTCAAATACCTGTTGCTAATGTGTATTTTCAAATTCAGTTCCTTAAAAACAGGTCCAAAATTCAGTAGAATATCTTCGTTCAGTACGGATATGATGGTCGTTCTTGTCTACGTGACAGCGTGATAAAACGGTGTCCGTCACTTTCTTTCCCACGGTGTTAAACAGTGACAGTTATTTTATCACGTGGATAAAGATGGATAAAGCTATCCATAATAGGCTGGCAGGTGTGATTAAGTATTTAAAATATTTAATGTCGTAGTTCTATGGGTTGACCATGTGTTATAATCGTATGTTGCAATGGAAGACAAAACGCACATTGTTATCAAATACTTTTTTTACTGAATCAAGGAAATATTTATTTCGAAACACCATAAATTACTCTTAAGTATAAATACAATTAAAACTACAAAAACACCTACTTAATTAATATTGAACCATTGTTGTAGTTCTGGACTAGTTGGTTGGTTTTACGGTTTAAAAAGTTGATCTGGCAAGTATCGCAATAAGTATCACAACAACCATATTACACGGTCATCAGCATCGTGAGAAGTGGTCAAAAACAATGTCCAGCTTCATTCAGATCATTCCGCGTGATTGATATTTTAAGAATGTACACCAAATACCGGCGTCTCGTACCTGACAGCGTAAATAATCGTAGCGTACGTTTCCGATACACATACGGCGGTTGTGCTATTAATCTTAGAAAGGCTGCTTTCTCCGGCTTCCTAGCTCGGACAGAAAAATTGCAACTAATCTGAAGGTTTGCGTAAAATGTTCTGCTTATTCGAATACGAGTATAATAATAACAAGTATAATTTACGAGTCTGGAGAACAGTTGTTAAGTTATAAGTGTAGGTAGACATAATGTAATGTATGATAACTATGGTAAGCACATACTATGATAACTATAGTACATACCTACTACATTTTAGTTTGTAATTTGTTACTTTTCCTATTTACGTAAAAATAAAATACCTGTTTTATGTATTGCATATTATTATTGTAGGTAATCAATCATTGCGGTTTGTTGCCTGGAGAGTGGAGAGCATATACTTTATTTTTAAGTTTTTATTATAGTTTAGTTTTCATTTTAATTATTAGTTTATTTTTATTTTTAGTACTTATAAGTATATGATAATTTTATACTAAATGCTAGGATATAGGTAATTATATATCTTATTATCTTATATAGCTTATCTTTACAATTTAATGTTGTTAGACCACTATTATACGAGTATTTTTAGCAAACTTGAAGTAGATATCCGTATACATCAATCTTCGCCTTTTATTTCCCAGAAGGTAAGTAAGTTGTTTTTTTATAATTTCTTAAGTTTCATAAGAGATCTGTGTATTGTTTCTGTTGTAAAATCAGAGCAACAATAGGTAATAATACTAATAATTATGGATTCTTTTCTACATTTGCCAGCAATTTTCCTATTTACCATATATTAATATCAATCGTCGCTTTCTACCATATCGTTTTTTATTTATAAATGAATGGTAGTTGAGTTCACGCACGCATAAAAGTGCACATCGGTCAAAGGTGCCTGTCTGGCAGCCGACGATTTTAGCACCGTCAGTCATTTTCTACAGTAAGTCTCATAATAAAATACAATACAATTTTTAAGAAACTTTTGAAGCGGCTTTTCGTCTCGGGCTGAACACTGAAGGTCATTGATTGGACAAAAAGCCTATGTCAACGCGTGACAGGTTTGCATTGACCAGTCAATTAACACCTTACATTTAATGCGCATCACATGAGCTTTAGATTTATATCTAACAAAAATCACGATAGACTGAGGCTTGCAAGTCTGCCTGTGTAAGATAAAGTAAGATAAATGTGCCGTAGATCTGCTATTGAAGTTTAAGCTCATCTTTAATGGCTTGGTAAAATTACAACCTATAAGTGGTATTGGGATGTGTCCCTGTGTTACTGTGGTAAAGGAGTGTTTCTACACAAACTAAAACCAGTTCTTTCGTTCCGTGAAGAATCGCAACCTATTTTAAATTGCGGACACTTGCTAAATGTCGGACACGTTAGATGTGGCAAATTTTGAATTATCTGTGAACATATAAACTGTGCTTAGGCTTAAGTATAATAATTTCGCCGAGCTTAACAAACCTACAGAATTAAGTACCACTACCTACATACATTTCTTAATTAAACATATTATATGGTGTCGTATACTCAAACAAAATGAGTGTAACAGATTTTAGTACCCCAAAGATAATCTTGACCTCCGACATGATTTATAAGAATTTAGAAATATTCCTAATAATATTCTGAATATGGAAATAAAGTTTATTTCTATATGTAGGTACATCATAGAATTTAATTTCTCGCAGACAGAGTAACAGTCACATTGTAAGTATTAAAGTTGGTACCGCTTAAATATTCCTTATTTATCGTAAAATATTTCTCTGGTAGACAACAAAACACATCGTCGGAGGATGCAGCCTACATTATTGCTAATAGAATTGATTTCACATAAGCACTCGATTAGATATCTAGCGAAGTGGAAGAAAGCAGGTGCGTCCTATCCTACGCATCTGTTGCTCAACCTGTCGAGCACAACCGGCGCTGCCCGACCCCAGGGGTTAGAATGATTTCTAGTGAATTACGGGTCAAATGTACGTAAGTACATACGTCAGGAAGTGTTTAGATTGTACAATTGTCAAGAAAGTGCCAGTGTACTAATTTCTAGTGAGTAGATATGCGATTAGATAGGTAAGTAGTTAAAGCAGGTATCATCAGGTAAAATCCTGCATTCCTGCCACAGACCAACCCCTATAGACCGACCTTATAGGACGACTCGCGGTCACCGCCCGTATGGTGTATAGGTCAAATATAAAATTGTTCGCGCACCGCTCCGATCAGTTGCGCCCAAGGTTACGACCTGTTAGCAGTATGCACGAGTCTAAGAAAATAAATCGTAAACTATTGAATTCATTGGGAAATCATGGGATATTGCAGCGTAAAATGGTGTGGCAAGTCATCTAAGACTTCTACTTACGAAACAGATGGAATAACATCCCACAGGAAAGTCAAATTCATTATTTCATTGAATAATGTTTCTTGTCCGCGGGGTTCATTTTATACTGGTCAGTAAGCAGAGGCGAAGTATGTCCGTCCCTTTTCGTCAACTTGAAAATGCAATGCGCTATCCCTTTCCCTTTCGTCTAGTGATGTGACGATGATGGTTTCGTCAGTTGCGGAAACTTCGTGCTTCGTCATACCGTATTGTACCATTTTAGACATAATATATAGGTAATATGTTGTGTAAGTTTTTTTAGAATCCTCTAGGCCAGCGGAGCAGTTAGGCCGCATGTCACGAGATGGACCTGATGATGAACTTCAAAGAAGTGCGAGGGATCGCGGTGTTGGTTTGTGATAGACATATGTTGGTGGTATAACTTTAGATTCTAAACTCCAGTGGGGTCCCCATATTGCTACTCTTTCGAATAGACTGAGTTCTGCAGCTTTTGCAGTGAGCAAAATCCGTCAGTTAACTGATGTGAAAACAGCTCGATTAGTATATTTTAGTTACTTCCATAGCATTATGGCATATGTTATTTTACTGTGGGGTGGTGCTTCAGAGATAAATACCATTTTTGTTCTGCAGAAGAGGGCTATTCGAGCAATATACAAAATGAACCATAGAGATTCACTTAGAGATAAATTTAAGGAAATTGACATAATGACAGTGCACTGTCAATACATTTATGAGAATATTCTGTATGTACATAAAAACATTATAATTTTAGAAAAAATTGTGAAATTCATAATATTAATACTAGAAATAAACATAAGCTCGCAGTGCCCTTCACTCGGCTCCATAAAATTAAAAAATCATTCATGGGTAATTGTGTGAGATTTTATAACAAACTTCCAAACCATATTACTGAATTATCTATTAATAAATTTAAGAATTATGCAAAGCGTAAACTTATTTCTAAAGCGTATTATACCACACAAGACTACATGAATGATTTAACAACGTGGGATTAATTGTTATTCGAAATGATTATTTTTTTAGGTATGATTGATTAATGATGAGGAAATTGATATTCCGATGGACATACTTCTTTTGTGTTTTTTATTTATTTATTTGACATTTAGATTTTATTCTAGAAACATTCTAGACTAGTGTTTTTTATACAGTTTTTTTTCATGTTTGACGATCCTTTTGTGAAATTCTTAATTTAATTTGTGTTTAATTTGATTTGTATAATAATCCAATATTCTTATGGAATAATAACATCAATAAATTGCTCTGATAATTAGCTTAAGATAATTTATAAGTATGTTACATACGATTCATAAGTGCTTGTTGCTAGGCCTACATGAATAAAGTATATTTTGACTATTGACTATTGACTATTGTATGGGTTTTTTATAATCCTCTAGGTGAGCAGTTAGGGTCTCATGTCACGAGACGGACCTGATGATGAACTTCAAGAAGTGCGAGGGAACTCGGTGTTGGTTTGTGATAGACATATGTTGTATGGGTTTTTTAGAACCCTCAAGGTGAGCAGTTAGGTCTCATGTCACGAGATGGACCTGATGATGAACTTCAAAGAAGTGCGAGAGGACTCAGAGTTGATTTGTAATAGGCATATGTTATTGGTCCTTTTGAATATGTTTTCAATACAACCTTCTATGACCTTAATAAAACGGACAAAAGAAAATAATTGTACCTATGAGATTTTGGCGACACTTTTTTCTCGTATCGAAAGAGATTGCGATTCTGAGTGGAAATAATTATAATAATTCTAAACTTTAAAATTCAAGTTCTGAGTACTTTAAACAGAAATGCCCTTATATGTTAAGTAAAAATTTCAGGTACATTGTTAAATTACTTAATGAAATATTAAATTAATCAATATAATTATTAAGTAAGTTTACTATAAGTATACTAAATTGGCATTAAATTGGTAACAATTTTACCACAATAAATTTCGGTATCACTGGTAGCAGTACCCACTACCTGTAATGAACATGTCCCATCCCTACGCGTACACGTGTTAGCGCGCCATGTTTGGAACGACCAATCGCAACGCCGTGAGCACCCCTCCCGCACCTCACAGTTTGGTGATTTGCGTCGGGAACAAAATGGCCAATATTAGGTTTCTATAGGCGGTGTTCTGTGATTCCTGCACATCAGTTACGCAAACTGTCTAGTAACTAGTTATAGTGTCGCGTGCGCAATATTTGCGTCGATTCGACTTCAGGAGTTATAAGGAATTATGGCCAGAGTAATAGAAGTGAAGAAAGGTATGTGATTTATAATTATTAAGTAAGAACATTGGCAAACATTAATTAAAATTAATAGGTTCGATTCATGTTCGATTGACACGCTAAGGTTTGAATGTCTGTTGGTATTTAGGTGATGATTATCAGTGATCGTTAATTTTCCAGCAATTTTGGTGCAGCATTGTTGGTTAAAAGCATCTGTATGCCCTACTCTAGGTGGAATAGATAATTAGGGTTAATAACAGTAATAATATTAACTAAAACCAATCCTCTTCCTAGAAAAAAAAGAAGAAAATCCTTTATTTTTACTATGCTGCACTAAAATTGCTGGAAAATTAACGATCACTGATGATTATCTATAACAGTAAACATATCCACCAGTGAGGCTTCGGACTTTTGTTTAATAGTCAGGTCCGATTACGTAATTTTAGGAATTCTAAAAGAGTTCATGTAGAATGCACACAAGCTATGACACCTTGGCATTTATGGCAATATCTAATTTGAGTCTTACCTTATCGACAACTAAGTAATGTAAATAACCAATACATCACGGCGGTTGAAGGGCTTTACCAAAGAGCAAACTTTCCGGTTTTAGTTATACCACTTTCCCTACTTACATTGGGTCATTACACCATCCTCATCAGGCGAAACATACCTGACCATCCTGGACGTTTCTGCGTATCCACTTATACTCGCACATTACTTGCATTTTATAGTAGGTCCATACATACACTTTCATTCCTTTCATTCCTGTAGATCTAGTCGAATGAGATTTATCCGAGGCAAGTTTCATCTCGAGATAAGTAGAGGTAACTAGGTGTTGGTGTTGGGAATGCTGGTCTATTACAAAAGGGGCTTGCGGTTAAATTCCTAAGTTGAGTTGTTTGTCGTTTAGTGGTTTTAGAAAATGATATAATTCACGACGACAACTATGGAGATGTTGAAGTTAAAATTGTCTAGTTGTCATCACTGCAGCATACTGGGCTTTCTTCGTTTAAAATGAGGAAAGTCTACAACCATACGTACATTTTCGTTAGTCGCGTTTATCGCGCGACGAAAATAAGGTAAAGTAGGACATTCATCGCGTTTTATCAGTATGTTATCCATTAACAAATTTAATGTAAATGTAAATTTCTCATTGTTAACACTTTATTTCAGTGCAATTTTTTCGATAAGTAAGGTGGTAGCATAAAGTCAGGCAAATAATCAAACAAACTGAAATGATAGCATATTCTAGCATAGAATCTATTTGAATAAGAGTCACATCTCCATAGGTACTCTTATTGACCCACTTCCATTCGTTGAGCGCTGCCGCTACATTCGCGCCTATCAGTACCTAGTACCCGCGAGTACCTACTACGCATCGTGCACGTGAGACCGGAGAAAAGCACGTCGTTTTGAGGGTTCTGTAGCCAAAATTGCAACATCGGAACTGTTATAGTTTTGTGCCTATCTTTTCTGTTCGTCCGCATATCCTAGTCATTACGAGTATACTCTATTACATTAATTACAAGCATTAATGCAACATCCTTACTCGTAGGTGTATTTTTCGTACTAGCTACCGCCACATCAATTTGTAGTTAAATTATAGAGATAATAATGTTTGTATTAGTGGACTGTCCCAATTTAAAGGAATACCTACTATTATCATAATGGTAAGTACTTCTATATTATACTAAATTACTTCTATCAATACACCTTATTAAAAATATCATTACTTATACAACTTACAATTGGCAAAGTAATACACTGTTGTTGAAATGTCTAAAAGTTTAATGAATTATTTTAGATAGTCCGTAACTGTAAACATATCTGTTTCCGACTGTACGCGAACTGTACAATCAGCCTAAGTATCTCAGCCTTAGGGAAAGTCTTGTTGTGGTCTGGAATCTATTTACATTGCAAGATGAACTTTAGCTAAGAGATAATTCCGTGGAACAATGATCTTTGGAATTAATTGTTTGATTTACTATCAGACTAACGGTACCTTATTTAGTTTGCTAAAGGTGTTTATCCTTTTTGGATCATCAGGAAAGGTTGTATTGGCACGAATTGTTATGTAGTACGAATAGTTTTTAATAGACCGTCACTACTTTGAAAAAATCTTGTATCTCGCACTGCTACTCAAAGTTAAAACGCAGTAGCTCTTCCTCATAATTAATTACCACATTTTTCTTTTGATTGACAGAAGAAGCTACGAGTTTTTTTCAAAGTAGTAACAATTATAAAATAAAAATAAACTCAAAAACAAACTAGGTACCTATGCCTACTATAAACGTATGTCCAACATCTATTACAACTGACAATCAAAATAGTCGACAGCTGAGAAGGGTTCTAACTCCAACACTTCAAGATGTCAAAAGAAGGACCGTTTAATGACTATTAACCGACCGACTGGTCGAAGGCATAAAGTAACTTATTTAAGCCACTTTTATGAGTTATGAGACTTGCGTATAAAATAGTGTGTTCTTACTAAATGTATTCGTTGCTAAAGTGACAGATTTTAATTTACTATTTTTCTCACAATTTTTTGGGTGAACAACGACACTATTGTAAATTACTTATACAAATCAGTTTAGTATGAAATTTCACATGTAATGTATATCATTTTATCAACCTTTTCCGTCCTAACGTCTCTTTCGATACATCGTACTTAATCCAGGGAAAGTTTCCCACGTTTGAGGGCACGATATGCACCGTTTATCTGACGACATTATCAAATGCAAAAACACATAACTAGCATATCAACTTACATAACTAGATGGTTGCTAAAGAGGTTAGTAGTCTAACTTAGCAAGTTTTAAGAGCTTTCAATCAAACGCTTGTTTAGATATTAATGCCAAAGGTATCGAAAAGGTTACGCAAAGTATAACTTAATTATTCATATGCATTTTATTTAGAACGGATAAGTGTTTGTGGCAAATTATGAACGAATATTCCATATTACATTAAACATCAACTGCCAAGATCAAGATATTAATCAAAACTTTAAATAAAAACAAGAGGGGCTATATTTTATTTTTGTTTACAATACCATTAAATAGACTACAAAAGACTATATCTAATCTAAGAACGCTTGGTGCTTGGCTCGGTAAAAATATCTATTCAAAATTAAATCAACACCGTCGAACGTCCAATTATGTATTTTTAAAGGTGGAACCATGACGATTCTTAACTTCAACGACATTACTCAGAGAGAAAATAAACATTTCCTTTCACAAATGCTGGCGCTCCGCTCATAAGCAAATATTGAGCAGGTACCTACCTACACGTGCAGTCGGTGCAGTCACAAGAAGGACTTCGTAAGTTCAATTTACTTTGTAAACGCCATAAACGTTATTTATAGCAATATCGATATTATAAGCAATCATTCATCATAACTAACGGTATTCGAAGAAGGGCCAATTACCATCACGATACAAGGTATCAATAAAACGAAGATGAGAACTGTCCCACTCTGCTGCACTTAGGAAGCGACAGTATCTGCATTTGAAAATTCAGCCAATTGTATACTTTGTTCTCATACGATAAGTTACACAATCGAACAAGTTTTCAAATGCACATACAGTCAATATGGTAGTACTGGGTACTTTTCTCCGTCACGGTAAAGCAATTCCTAGGCACAATATATATCCGTCACAAGATCAAAGGTACGAACATCCAGGGATGTTATTCTTATAATTTAGCGGGCTCATGCGAGAATTTGTCCAGGAAGATTCAACAAGTCTAAGAGTGGCATCTCAAGATCATACCGAACGAGCGATGTTGGAGATCTTATTATAATGGTCGTCTTGAGTGAAACACTCGGTAAGCTAAGCGAATATAGGACTAGAGTGGAACTAATCGGTTACCAATCGATCCCGTCACGATGTCTCGTCGTGCCGCCACGTTGAAAGCTCGATATATACGTTGGTGGCAGGGAAAGTTGTGGGAATCGATTCCGATGGAAGGATCGAGATTCTGTAGATACTGTGCCACCAATTGCCACCATTAGTACACTTACAACATGCTTCCTCAAGAGTATCAAGACTCATATAATCTGAAATAATAGAATATGGCAAATAACTGAAGGATAAAATTTACTTGTTTTAAATATCGCATTTTTTTAAGTTTTTTAAAGAAAATGCTTTGTTGAAGTGTATATTATTGATATCAAAGTAGATTGATAACTTAAAAGCATTTGTAGATCAATGAGAAAGAATTTGAAGAATTATAAGTCAATGGTGTTGAAATGACATTCTTACAATATGCCTGCCTCTACACACCCTAATAAACAAATTGTTTGCTAATATTGTAATTAAAAGGTTCACACTTCATAATTCTGAGCTATAGAGATAAGATAGAGGTTTCAATGTTTCGCAATAATGAGCCCAAAACCAAATGATTCTGGGCTACATATGATTTCAACAGCGACCATATAAATGCCAAAAAACCTCATAAAGCCCTACCTTATCTGCCCTAAGTAATGAAGTGTGAACCTTATTTCGTAATGTTTACACTGATAATTATCGAGATAATTCTGCCCGAATTGTAATGAGAAAATTATACAGAACGTCGCGACCTGTTGAATATTTAAACGTACAGTTACATTCAAAGATATATATGTATTCATTTTCGCCTTATTACCGTGGAATAAGGAGTGAAAAGACAATGCCTCGTAATCTAGATAACGTGTTGCGACCTTGTTACATCAGTTACTTCACGCGTTCAGGTCAGTTCACAAGAGCCGGCGCCGATTGTGTGTAAAAACACTGACAGATTTTACTTTACTACTACTTTAAGGCTAGGATTACCACTATCAGGAACGTTAAAAAAACTCGACTTTTCTTTCATAGCTTTTCTTAGGTTCAACCATAGACTAGGAATCCTCTAGGCGGAGTTTAGAGCAATTATTTCATGAAACCGATGCTGCCAAAAATACGGGGGTGCGGGGGGACGAGGTGAGCGAATCCCGTGCCGTGATTGGTCCGTTCAAAGACACGGACCAATCACGGCACGGGATTCTGACACTTTGACTCGAAGATGGAGTAAAACTACCGTATATAGTGGCAGAGGGGGTAGCGTTACTATGCTCATTCTAGAGGATGTATTGTCTGTGCGTTCAACGGAGCAAACACCCGAACAATGACAAGCTTTTCAAGTAATTTTTAGGACCTTATCAAGACCCTACTCGTATTATATACCTACCTAAAGCAAACTTTCCTGGGTCTCTAGGTTTATTATCAAATTTTATCTCAACCAGTTTCCGCTTGTTTAATTAAATGTAACCGGTATCTGCTGGTAATCTGAAGCTGCCATGTACAACATGGTCGGTACATTACTAACCTCGTTTCCTAACATAGTGATGAACTCCGGGGAGGCAATTACCCTATTATTAGGTTCTTTGCAGGTTAAACTATGCATTTTACTACCTACCGTATAGAAAATTTGGTGCATTATTACACTATGTACTTTTAACCTTATTGTTTCTAAAATATAAGATCCTAGTCTTGCGGTAGACCGACATCTCGCATCGTACCTTAGACCGATCATCGAAATCAGCCACCAAAATCCATAAATCGTCTGTAATAGACAAAACGGCCCATGAGAGAGTCCTGTATATTATTATAACCCGTACATTTATGGTAAATCTGATTTTTACTTCGATCGATTAAGATTAGGTAAGTTTTTTTAATCAGTGCGGTGAGGCACTTGTTTGAATGTTATGTTGAAATATTTAGCATTTTGAAAACGAAAGGTGATAGGTAACAGTCGTAAGTTTTTCCTTTTGTGTAATTATTTTTGCATTACTATAATGAAAGTAATAAGCAGGTGAATCGGTAGAAACGAAACGTAATAGCAATTGAAATGCTTAGCAGTTTTAAAACGGTTAGCCTTTGAAAGTGATTTTTAAGCACCTATTATTATGCTTTGGATTAAAACGTTTAAATAAAAGACATGGCGGCACGGTAACCGTTTATTTGTTACCTAGATTAATTTATAAATTATATTTTGTAGACATGGAAATAAATAAATTATCATACTATATTTTAAATATTGTCTTAATACATATAGATGCATACTTCATAAATACATGTAAGTACAATATAACTAAGTATTACTTCCCAATTTAAGAATTCAATGTAGGTTAATTTAAAAAAATGTACTTACTCCTATGTATGTCTTTACACTGTGTCACAAACATATATGACATATATTCCTCGAAAACAAAATACCAATCTGACGACATTTCACACAACATTAAAATTACGCAAAGTTGTATACCACTTAATAAAGTTTCCATAAACTGAGCTTTACTACGTGGCATTATAGTTGAAATTCCAAATAAACTAAACCACGGAAAGAATTTTACAAAGTAGGTATCTCACATATGGTTGTAGGGTGCTTACTGCTCAGCTCATATGGTGAACTGAACCGGGTTAATTACGTAAACTACCATTCAGGAGAAAAGAGTCTTAAGAATATTATGAAACTCACAGACTTTACTGCCTTTAATCGTTGATTAATTATTAACTCTTGCGTCCCGCTTATGGCCGACTGATTCGGGAAATGCTTTTGACAAGTTTTTCATGTTTTCCCTGAGCTAACGTAGCGTATATAGGTGTGTCGTGACATTAAGAAATTATGTGACACGCTACATAACTTTAAGCTGTAAATTAAGCACATGCCCCTAATTTAGTAATACCGGTTATGTGTTAGGTTATTAGATTAGGTATCCCACGCACGTCGCACAGGAGAATAATATCCTTAGGAAACATATGGGTACCAACCTAAACATAACTATTACTGAATTTCCTGTACAATTACTAAGAACACGCTGCGCTTCTTCAATCTTATTCTCTTGCATAATGAAAACTATAACAGTACGAGTACAAGAGTATTCATTTTTAATCATCAATACATGTCATATACTAAACCACAGTGTTTGAAATAGTGTGTTAACACTCAAGACCACATAGTCTTCACAAATACGATTTGACATATAAGTAATAATATGCGAAATTTTTGACGGTATGTTTTGGTGCGAACGAGTGCTTCCGTTGTGTCACTGAATGATTGGAATGAGACCTACATTTCTATTTGTGTGGCGTTGCACTGCTTAATAACTACTGTGTAGTTGTGTACTACATAACTATATCAAATTTAAGACGCTTATATGTATTGTGGCCATTGTGGGATAGTTTAAGATTTAATCTGTTTGGTTTTATAGGTTAGCATTTCGCTGAAGCGTCAAAAACCACACTAACCTACGTAGTGCCTCTAGTTTCTTTCACAACAGCTTGATGAGGAAGGTACACTGCTGCATCATATATATTCGTAGACTTTTTGGATTACCTATGTATAATTTAATTCGGTGGATGTAAATAAATTGACTATCTGTCACTTCCAAACAATTATTAGGCTTTAACTTAATCATAAAGTACTCGCTCTTAAGACAGCCAATAGTTATCTGTATCGTGAGTTTGTTTGAAATGTCAATGTCAACTCTAGAATGGCTTGTACAGGAACCGAAATTATCTTGAACTATTAAATAAAAAATAAACGTTTATTTATGATTGTAATCATTTTCTATCAACTAAAAGTCATAAAAAGTACAAATGCAACAAACAGGTAGATATGTGTATCTAACTAAAAATCATGAGCAGTAACTAAGTACTAAGGTATACGTGATTATTTAATTCGTAAGTTTTTTTTAAAGACCAAACGAGACCCAAATTTTGCTCGTGTCATTTATTCGTAAGACTACTTACGGTGATGATCTAAAACTGTTACGGCATAAGTACCACACACAATGCGTAATGTAATCGATTATAGATAACAATCAATTACGTCCAATCTGTGTCTCAATCGATGTAATTCGCTTGTGAATGAATGGTCCGGTAATGCGTATTGAAAACCGTCTAATTTCTATGACATTTGACAGTCTAGTTAGGCGCTTAAGCACTGCTATTTAGTACCGAGTTGGATTTCGTTGTCTATTTAATTAGGCACAGCAATAACTGTACCTACTCTCTATGGGTTAATTCTTCTTTTCCATGGCGAAATCTATCCACACATTAAGTAGTACCTTGTTTACGTATAGGCCCCTGGTAGGTATAAAAAAAATCTTTGCACTAAAAACACAGCCATACTGGGATAGTTTTGGGGTTATAGGGGTCGTGATCCTGAATGTCAAAAATGTGTTTACGAGTTTCACGTCGGTTCCGGAAACCATCTTAATACATTTTTAACATTCGGGATCACGACCCTACATTTAAAAATAATTGAAATGGATGGGATTTCATTCACAAGTCACTACTGGTTCCCCAAGTTAAATTAAATAAAACTAGAACAGAAAGTCAAATAAAATAAATCGCTAGTTGTTACTTAAAAGTGTAACCCATTAATCAATTCATTCGGACACGGTGTAGCGTGGCGTAATAATGTAATTATTTTGATGATTTTACGATGTATGTTAATGTTAAGACGATCAGCGAAATTCACAACGCTAACCCGAAATACAATTTAGCTTTTACCATGTACCAGTTAAGCTCTTAGGGCCCACCAAAAACATCAATAAAAATCCGGCCAAGTGCGAGTCGGACTCGCGCACGGAGGGTTCCGCACCATCAACAAAAAATAGAGCAAAACAAGCAAAAAAACGGTCACCCATCCAAGTACTGACCCCGCCCGACGTTGCTTAACTTCGGTCAAAAATCACGTGTGTTGTATGGGAGCCCCACTTAATCTTTATTTTATTCTGATTTTAGTATTTGTTGCTATAGCGGCAACAGAAATACATCATCTGTGAAAATTTCAACTGTCTAGCTATCACGGTTCGTAAGATACAGCCTGGTGACAGACGGACGGACGGACGGACGGACAGCGGAGTCTTAGTAATAGGGTCCCGTTTTTACCCTTTGGGTACGGAACCCTAAAAATGGAAATTTCGTTATCTGCCTCTCTATTGCTCTTGCTTGTTAGAGCGATAGAGAGGCAGATACCGAAACTGGAGGTCTCTAGGGTCAAGTTATGATAGGAACACGCACACAGTCAAATGCTAGTGCTAAATGAATAGCAGCCAAGGAAGATTAATAATTGTAAGTGGAAAGGCTGTTAATGCTCTTATGGGTTGCGTGTGAAGGTGTAATGTGTAACATGTGTAATATGCAACTTACTATTGGATTATTTAACAGAAATGAGAGCGTGCAATATTTATCATCCTAAGGAAATATGTGCAGCGACTTTTCGTGACTTTAGTGTAATACTGCAAATATTTTATGCAAAAATTTACAAAATATTATCTATTTTAAAGTACAGCCAATTAATTTAAATTATAGGCCTCGTTGTTACCTTTATAGCGCCTTAGCAAGTGACAACAGGTACCTAATATGAGATTTCTTGTGATTTTCAATGAATTACCTCTATGTCAACCTATGCGTACAAGCAACATGACCAATATATATTTGAAATTAGTAGATTAAATTCTGTGCGTAAAGAGAAGAGTCGTGAAATGTATGGGGTCCAAGTTCTACGACTCATCTCTTTCCGCACAGACTAGTAGGTTTATATTATGACATACATTCATAATATTTGCCAAAACCTAAAGTTCTGATCTTACGAAAATGAAAGAAATAATCAGTTTCATTAAGATCTCTTCAAATTGTTTGCTAAAACATTTGTTAAATAACATAGTGGTGTTATAATTTTATAAACGCCATTAACACTTTTAGCGCATTTTAATGGACCTTAACGGTTTCATGAAAGTGGATGTTATGTTTGTCTTCGACTTTCTGCACAGACTACTGACTTTTAAAACGCGTTTAAGTAGGTATCTTGCGAATGATCTTGCGTAACTTGGCATAATCTTCATTTTTCGGGTAAGCCCCTCTCAGCCCCCCATTTACCCCTAAAACAAGAAATAAACAGCTTTGCCTTATTTACAATATTAGTAGTGGTAATTGCTATTAGTTTTCCATGTAATGGTAACGGTCCAACGGTATTTATCTGAGAAAAACGCATTTTCCGATTTTCAAGACCGAAGTGATCCCAGCAAAGTTTTGTACGGAACACTAAAAATTAAGTTAAATCGCGAATTCGCAAAAAAAAAACAACATATCCGTTTGACTCAAGATAATATTTAGGTACTTACGAAAAGGAATATTTTATAAGCATAGCGCTTAAGTACATAATATTATACTAGCGCTAAATATATATACCTATATACTTACCTATAGGTACATAACAGAGAATAACACCACATTGTAGCAAATAGTTGTGACGGATCGTCTACGGAACTCGATTCCTATCGGCTTGCATAGAATTCAAACAGAGCAGTACAATTCAAGAAGAAAAGGAGAGCCAAATTAAGCCTAACTCGCCCACTTATGAAAATATTATTTGCCAAAAGCTAAAACGGCCACGACTTCTTACACAATAGCGTTTAACATCGCATATTACCTCCGCACTTTAACCGTAATCGCCTATCGTCTTTTATAAGAGGAAATCCGATCTGCTATTCTAGATATTGATGCAAGAGGGTGCTAAGACTGCTAAGTGACGCCTTCGATAACTTTCTTCATGTTGTAAACGTTTAATGTTTCGTCATAAATTTATGATCGAGAGTCAAGAAAGAAGCAAGTCGGAGTGTGTACGTTGATACAATTAATTGACATAGGTACAACATTAACTTTAGCACTGCCAAATACGATAATTATATTTACTTACTTAATGCCTTATTGTTCATTTTAACAAACCTTTTTAGTTTTTTCAGCTGCAGAGAAAAGGTAATCCATATAAGCATAGATGTATAGAAGTTTGTATGAATAGTATTGCAGACTGTACATGATAAATATTTTTAACAACTTGGAAAATTTGCAAGATATTAATGCAAGTGACCCTGTCAAAAATAATCAACTGAACCAAATAGTCGCGTGTCAGTAATACATTTAATAAGCTACCGGATATATGCAATATATGCATGTTATTATTAAAACCAAAAGTAATCACAACTAAAACCGAGTTACAAGCTAATTTAACACCAATGCATGTACGTGAAGGTTCTAATTCCAAAGAACTTGATAATTTACATAGTTCATTTTAATTACATTTCCGCGACCGATTGACGCGTATCTGACGAATCAATCACTTCCCACCAAACTTTCGTAGAGTGTATGTATGCATAAATCTATCATATCATAGATCGAACTTCGTATCGATTTCATCTTATTTATTTTTATTACTAACGGTAAATTAGTTAAGCGTTATCTGAACGAGATGACACTTTCTTCCTTCATATCAATATGTGACATGACACTGATGACAATGACAGAATCTTTGTCTAACGGAGTCGATATTTGACTTAGTTTTTGATAGCTGTGACATTGCCAGTGTTTAGACATGACATGGCCGTGACACCGAGACATTGTTCCTGAACCGATTAAACTTTCTGTGTGTGACTTCGCTACTGCTCTTTTGTATTTTTTGTCTAACATAGGTATACCTACTTGAAGCATTAGAGTCTGGCGAATGAAAGTTGAGACTGAGATTTATTTAAAACTTTTTATATGGCAACTTTTTTTCCTATCAAATAAGCTGTCAGTTTCAAGCTGTCATTTAATTTCATAGTAATTTTATTGCCAGCTGCGGTTTTTATTGAAATTCCCGCGTTTTTTTCGTGCCACGACACGCTGATCAGACTCTAGCATTATTAGGTCTGAAAAATCTAAGATTAGAAAACTTTTATCTATCTATTTAAATACTATACCTAATATTATTTTCACGGCATTACCAAGTGTAACGTATACAAGGAACTATTTCGCTCTTATAAGAAAAGTTTTTACGGCAACTGAGTTTTACTACATAACGGGTAAAACGATCCTTAACTTAAAAAAAATAATAGGCATATTCTACCCGAGGTTTGCTTGAGTAAAACGGTCCTTAATGGTCGTAAAGGTTCCTGTTACTAGATTTTGTTTACACCTTATACTTACGTCACGTCAGTACATATTAGATAAACGGGCGAAGTGTTCACAATTCAATACGTCTAATTAAGCATGAATACCAATGTTCGGTTTAGTTATAACTGGATTTTTTCTCCCATTCTCGAAAATATTTTATATTTTGCGTTATTACTACTTACACCAAAAATCTGACTCACGAACTATATACACCGGTCAACAGGTAGGTAAAAGCATAATCTATTTTAGGATATTAATCGAAATTTATATCTTTGTTCCCTAAGTTCAGGTATTTTTTAACATACTTCGCACTCAATGAGTTCAGCTAAGTATTGTGTCCAGAGTAAGAATCAAATAATATTTCGTTCAAAAGTTCTACAAAGCAAATCTTTGGTGCAAACCAATTTTTGAATCCGTGACCTGATTTTAAAGTTGCACGCACCATTCGGCTACCAAAGATCTTTATAATAACTAGTCGGAAGCTCATAGTGTGTGCAAAAAGTTTAAACAAATAGGCAGGAAACAGCCAATCCATAATCTACCGTGCCTAATTAAAAACTTTGTCCGATGCTACAGATAATTCATAATACTTACGCAACTAAGTCATTGCCACATTTTGGCTTAATACTTATCGATGATGAATGAGTCCATTGTGAGGTAATTACTTTCATTTAATCGATACACCTTACTGTTTGGTTAAAGCTTGAGCGTACAAGGGGCTCTGTTCCACATGGAATTATGACAAGTTATTATGACATCGCCGATTTTGTCTCGATAATATGAACATTATTATCTCCGTCTGTAGACATTTCTTATAATTTAAACGACGATATAGTAGTAGTGTAGTAGTAGTGCAGTGCGATGCGCGCTTGGAATCGGACGCGCTTCACTGCATAATATCGAATAATATATTTTTTCGCGATCGGCGTGACTTAGGTCGCTGCCCCGTATTTTTTCGCGATGGGTTCACAACAACTCATAGCGAATGAGTTACTGGCGTTTGTACAGAATGCCATAGACACCATGGACGAAGTCAGCATCAGGCAGATCTGCAAATCGAGTTTCAATGAAGACGACATTTGCAGTGGCAAGGCGCTGCTCTTCCAGACGCTCGGCAAAACTGACCAGATGCCATCCCGTCGGAGGGATGGGGGT
Source organism: Cydia amplana (assembly GCF_948474715.1). NCBI lineage: Eukaryota > Metazoa > Arthropoda > Insecta > Lepidoptera > Tortricidae > Cydia > Cydia amplana. The sequence continues at coordinate 15,158,080 of NC_086074.1, read as the reverse complement.
GTGAAGAGTCTCCAGGACATAATCAAACTGTTCAAGGAGACCGATCCAGACGACGTGCCTGCCTTCGTTGCGAAGCAGCTAGACCGGTTACCACCGGTTACCTTCGATCACGTCGACGTCACCAGGCTGCTGAAGGACATTACATTCCTGAAGACGAGTCTGGCAGAAGTGCAGGCTAAGTTAGAGGTATCTAATAATACCATCAGTGAGCTACGTTCCGAATTGGCATTATTACGTAGCGCAAGTTCGGAATGTAGGTCAGATACCTCTAACATAGCCGTGTGTCACGTGGCGCGGAATGTGTCCATCGGCGGTTTAAAACCCGCGAATTTGGATGCGTCGGCGATTGCTGACAAGGCGACCGCCAACCCGCGCCCCGCCGCCCGCCCGTCTACGTCACCGGAGACGCGCACGTCACGCGAGAGTACGTTAACCCCGGAACGTTCTTACGCTGATACTGCCGCTAAGCCGCCTGCTGTGTCCAAGCCTAAGCAGCGGCCGAAGAAAGGGGTGCAGAGCCTTCGTGAACATGTTCACAAGGACCAACAGCCGGCTCTAAGGGAGTCGCGATGCGACGAAGATGGTTTTAAAAAGGTGGAGAAGAGAAGGAAACCAGCTCGTCAGAACCAGTGCGGTACCGCACCGACCGGACCCAATCATTTGCTGCGTCCTGCAACACCGTCGACGCTGCTGTATGTGTCCCGTCTACACTACCTTACGAAGGTCGATGATATCGTAAAGTATGTGAAAGTAAAAACCGGATTCATCCTGAGGGTCGCGAAGTTGGAATCTCGACACAATGCGAATTTTAATTCGTTTGTGGTGATCGTTCCGACTGAACATCTAGCGACCTTCACCAAGGAGGAGTTTTGGCCGAAGGGTGTCAAGTTTCGGCGGTTCCGCGGCCGGTTCCCTGACACTGCGGGGTTGCGTAATGCATCGCAATCATAATGTGTTTTTTAGTGTTTAGTTATATTTTTATAGTATGTATGCTAGTTTTAAGGTATTTATGTATGGGCCACTAGTTGCCTGAAATAAACTATTTCATTTCATTTCATTTCATTTCAGTACCTAGTAAGGCTAGTGGCTAGTAAACTACCACATCGGCCCTACCCTACAGTCACTTCCCATTCGGTGAGACTATACGGTCAATCAAAATGGATTAAAAAATAAATAAAAAAATCAAATTCTACTAAATGAATACTCTACTCATATAACACCAGATGACCAGAATAACCTTTGAAGTACCGACTATTCGAGAGCTTTCATAAATAACCACAACAATATATTTAGAACAAATGGACCTTCAAGCACCGAAATAAGGACCATCAATAATTACAATATTGCGTCGCTGCGCTTGTAAATTCCGCTATTTGATCTGTCGAATTTAAAAAAGAAAACCTGATGTATAGTTTTCAGGGTTTAATTCAGTTTTCAAAAATCGAACACATGTCGGTATTTACAAGCGCAGCGACGATTGGCTATGTCACGAGCGGTTAGTAATAATTTGGAATAATGCTCAAGGACGTTGGGTAATGGAACGGATACCCTACCTGGCGGATTTCGTTTCGACATGCTGTGTGCTGTCAAAACTTCAGAGCTGACACTAATATGCAGATAGAGCAAAGTGGAAGGTGTCAGGTTGTCAGGTCAGGCCAAATGCATTTTGTCAGGTACCGTTTGCAAATTTTAATACTATACCTATCTATACCTTACGTACCTTCCTTACGTTCCTTAATAAGTACCTTCTCGCTCCAGTGGTGCCCGTGTTTACGTTCGACCTATTTACTATTAGTGATATCTTAAGCGCTATTAAAAACATAAAAAGGAAGCCTTCTATGGACGTTAATGACATGTCAACACACGTTTTAGATTACTATCCCCCAATTGCTGTGTCTATCCTACTTAATTTATTTAATCAGTGTGTTAACAGTGGAGTATACCCAAACCCACTGAAAATAGTAAAAGTGCAACCAATATATAAAGGAAAAGGTGACATGGACGCACTTAAATGCTATAGGCCTATTTCCATGATACCTATTATTTCTAAAGTATTAGAGCGGCTAATGAGCATGCAGTTAATGAAATATTTTAATGAAAACAAACTTATTAACCCCCAACAGTATGCATACCAGCCGGCGCGGGGCACGGTGGACGCGGCGCGTGACCTGACGCGGCGAGTGCTGGCCCACCTGGAGGGCGGGCGACAGGTCGCAGCCACGTTCTGCGACCTGTCGCGCGCCTTCGAGACCGTGGACCACGCACTACTGACCGCAAAGCTGTCACGGTACGGTGTAAATGGTAGTTTTTTAAAATCAATTAAATCTTTTTTGGCAGATCGTAAACAAAGTACTTTTGTTAATTCGTGTAAATCTAACCTAGAAGAAATAGGCTCAAGTGCGGTCCCACAGGGCTCATCGATGGGGAATACCTTGTTTTTGATTCTTGTGAATGATATCACCTCCGCCTCTGATCACTCGGAATATGTCATGTTCGCAGACGATACGTGCATTATAACATCAGCTGATAATTTCGCTGCCTTAAAAACTAAACTAGCTCGAACCTTACAAGATATTTCGAACTGGTTTTCTGTGAATGGCATGCTACTCAATATTGAGAAAACAAATGTAGTACACTTCCAACTTAGAAAAAACACAAAAGATAAACTTGATATATTCATGAATGACATTCCTGTGCCGCAGGTTAACGAGGTCAAGTACTTAGGATTTATTATAGACTCAGGACTATCATGGTCAACCCATATAGAAAATACATGTAATAGGCTCTCCTCGGCGTGTTATGCGTTATCCAGATTGACCCATAGCCTCTCTGAGGAGAACTTAAAAAAAGCGTACTTTGGGTATTTCCACTCCATACTAATATATGGAGTGGACCTATGGGGTACTGCTGCAGACCGCGATAAAATATTTAAGTTACAAAAACGTGCACTCCGCATAATGGCACAAAAACCTCAAGACCACCCGGCGGAGGAACTGTTCATTAAATTCGAAATATTAACGTTGCCTAGTGTATATATACTTGAAGCATGTAAACACATAAGACGGAACCTTGCCTCGCTGCCTACCAATGGGCAGATGACGGGCACTGTGACGCGCAGGCGTAACCAACTGCGGGTGCCCCCGCGCCGGCTCGCCAAGTCAAAAAAAACCCTGGACGTACTCGGGATTAAACTATATAACACATTGAATGATGATATAAAGCAAACACCAACTGATAAGATGTTTGTTAGGAAACTAAAGGCTATATTAATACAATTAGCTTGTTATAAAATTGATGATTTTTTTCTCCGACTACAAGTCATTGGCCCAATCATAAATTAGGAAATAAAAACTGACGTTATTTAATAACATGTTACTTAAGTTAAATTAAGTTTAAAGTGTTTACAACTTTGTATAATATCATAATGTACCTACTATGACGTGTAAATAACTATTTACCAATAAATCATTATTCATTATTCATTACGTCGTAACTGAGTAGGTACATAACAGCTCTGTTTTCCAAGTTTAGAGCGCTACTTATCTTGTAATACCTAAGTAGGTAACATATCCAATTTTTTACAGCAATTCCTATCAATATTAATAAACAAAGTGGTACCAACTGGCCCAAAATTTGTGATGAAAATGTAACAATATTTTCCGTCTTAAGTAAGGTAGTATGTAGTATGGGAGGCGCGGTAACAACCCCTGTCTTATAATTGCCCCACATACCATACTATGTTTTATAGTCCAGCCACCCTACGCGAACTAGTACATAAGGAATTACACGGATTACACCATTGTTACACAACTGTCCTCCCACATTTGGTTTTACGATTATCGCCACTCTCACCATTGCGCCCTGAGCTATAAGATTACAATAAATAACTATCACTCCGTTCTGACTGCCATTTGACTGTGATATACAGTCAGATATAATGAGACGATGACATAATTATAGGTACGCAAACGTACGATAGCCCGAAGCCGAAACGCTAAAGCGTTTGTATCAGTTGCTTAGTTGCTATCTCTATTTGGCTAATATATTCAATTCAATTCAATTTATTTATTTTAAAGACAACAATGGCCCATAATGGTTAGTAACAATTAAGATTAAAAACTAAGTGTTAGTGGAACAAAAACAGATAGCGATTTAAAACATAAACAGACACCAATAACAACCTATCACCTAGTAGCGGTTATGACACACTCAAAATGCCGCATTATAGGTGAGTCGTATCGGCCCGCTACAGTAGTCAGGATGGGGTTGGAGCTGGCACGCACTCTGCAGAGCAACTCTCTTTCGTATTACGGCATAGTAGTCATATAATTTACACATCACATGTTAATGTAAAAAGTGTAAATTATATGCCTATGTCTATCCGGTATTGGCAATGTGCACATAAACGGCAGCCAGCTTACCTAATGGTAGTATTAGTGTGGTATTTTACGAACCATAGAAAATCCATCTCATTTTGTGGTTACGTACGATTTGCGATGAAACGGGCCTGAAAACGATACACCTACACGAAGAGTTATCTAACAAGCATTGGTATTACATGGCATCAATCAAATTTAACTGAGGATTGAAAAGATTATAATCACCTAAATGGTTGCACAGGCGAGGGTTTATCAATGATTTCTAATTTGACATGACAACATTAAAATAAAATAAATAAATAAAATACACATTGTTTGTATAGTTTGACGGTGATCAAAAAGCATACGGTCCTCCTGACAATAAGCTTTTATACGCTCTTGGCTCTAGAGGTGTCAAATGTGCGTTGATAGCCTTATTGGTAACAGATGTACATTGGTATTCAATGACACGATTTTTACACTAACTATATAAAGCCAAGGTGTTATTTTACTATGTTGCATTCTGAATACTTACTACTTTGTACTCAATTACATCGTATTCATTATTTTCCGACAAAACAGGATAGGTCGTAAGAAAACCTGATCACTTCCTACATTAACGCTTTTCCCCATTTCCTGTACAACTCATTTCACTTTCCTCCATTTGGTTCTAATTCAGCTGTCATATTCATGTCATATGTACAACAACATAACAGTTGGCGGTGAGAATCCGCGGTAAATGTAGAACAATCGGGTTTTCTAGTCGCACGAGTATCGAGTCGATACTATCGACACGCCATAAGCAAAAAGCATTTAATGAAGTGCAATCATACTATCTTCCATTTGATCACAGTCGAATCGGAGGTTTTGTTTTATTTCTGTTTTTACACCTCTTTTAGTATAATCTCGTGTTTTAATTAGGACGCATAGGAGATAAGATCTTACTTATTACGAAACTGTAAAGAAGGTTTTCAATATGGGTGTTTTTTTATAAATAGCAGACATGGATGGAATAACTTTACTTGTAGAATTGTAGTTCCCAACAGTCTAATCTAACCTAATGGAGACTCGGAGAGAATCTATGTGGAAACATAAAATAAGAATTTCGTTTCAGTATAATCTTATACGTTCCTTCACATGCTAATGGCGTTACGTGAAAACATCTTAAATGAAACATGTACCTACATGTAAAGGGGGTCTAGCCAAAATTACAATCTAACGCTAAAGCTAATCGAAAAGTAAACATTTAAGGGGTAGAAAGGGACAAACGCCACGAAAAATTACGTGATCTTTTTTATTCGTTATTTTAGTTTCATTTGGCGTTTTTATATACTGTACGATTGTCACTTGGCTAGGCTTACTACTTAGGTATTGAACATGTAAAATATTTGTACACTTCGTAACATTTATGTTTAGATACGTTTAGATACGCTTTCAAACCTTGAACCTCTATACCTAGTGTAACCGGCAAAGTTACGTAAATGCCGCCAGCATGCCATTATTTCAAGTTCAGTAAGCTTTTGTTTTCCTTTGAAGGTGAGCTTTGAGCTTTTGATTATTGACGTAAATGCGTGACTTGCAAGATTAATTTAGGCATCTAATATCTAAACATGTTTGAAGTATCCTATTATTGACATCATATATTGTTCATTAACACATGCACAGGTATGTAGAGCTGTTTTAATGAAAAAATATAAACCGCTTAGGTAGAGTAGGTAACGTAATATCGTATTTATCGTCATATAGGGGTTAAAAATACTGGATTATACGAGTACCTATTCCGAATTCAAAGTCAATTTAGTTAAGTGGATAAAGCGGATATACTGACCATAATACATCAATCGCGCATGTCTGATCTATTTTTCTCCTTTCAACCTTGTTCATAAAACTTTTAGTAACCTCTTACAAACCTCTGTTAAATTTTGTTTCTTTGACACAAATGATTATCAACGGTTTGTTAGATTTAAGAATAACACAATTATCGTAGGACATTAAATAGTTTAAATCTTATAGCACTTTCTTAGTCCGGTAAACTTAACTGATTATAAACCTGCAAACATTGTATCTAGTTTTATTTACTCATAAAATATCAAATGGCAATGTTTCCTGGGTACAGTCGCAGAGAAACCCGCCGATAACAAACACTTTATGACTGTACAGATAGCCCGTGGCGTTCTGCAACCCTATAAACAATGTGTGTAGATCTGCTTGTTTATAGGCTCGCTTGTCACAGCGGGATTTTAACTGCGTTGCCAACGACCTTAATGTAAATTAGGAGGTTGACTGGTTGAGAAGTAGCTGTACACTTGGTTCTTCGTAAACATAGCTGCAGATTTAGTCAGTCGCGTAAATGGCATTGTTGGCGTAAAATGAAATATGTTCTTTAAGAATCACAATGGGCAGTTTAGATTAAATAAATATATGTAGTACCTTTAAATTTATATGTGTATGTAGAGACTCTTAATTGCAGGCAAACTGTAAATATAGTTTTGCTGGGATCGAATAAATAATATTATTATAAAATAATAGGTACGTAACAAAAATCGAGGTTAGTTACTTTATGTAATACCAACAAAGTCTATGTAACTGTCTATCCACAAAAGCAAACGTCACATTACTCTTTTAAAAGGTATTAAAATGAACATAGGACATAAAATATTTTAGTGCGTCTTGAAATAGTCGAAACATTAAAAGATAATTAAGGAAATAACAAGGTACTATTTAGAATGACTTAACTGCAATTTCTTGTCAAATCAAAGATTACTGCGTGTAGTTATCTAACAAATCGGCGTCGAATGAGTCAGATCAGCGATAACGATAACATTGTTCTAGTATTTATGGGGCAATTAAAACCGTGTGAAAATTTGTCTACATAAAGGCATTAGCCGTTATTGAGCACTGATTCTTGGCGCCTGTATCTAATAGTATTTTTGCTATGCCATTGATAACGTTATGTAAGTTATAAGTGTATTTATTGCTATGAAAATAGCAGTTAGCATTAGAATTTCAGTATGATTCATGTCTCCATTAGACGCCTAAGGCCGATAACTCAATTGGCCGATATTGCAGATATGATTCTGTATTTATATTTGTATAGTTTGTAGTTTTCTGTGTTCTGTATTTTAGGGTTTGGTTTTTATTATTACGCTCTGGATAGAGATGCAACCAAAATAGTTGGGTAGATATATAAGTTGACGTATTAAGTTGGTTAAATTGCTTTTTAAACGGGCTCCCTTATTTTCACTCAAAACGGGAGCCGTCCTTTTGATAGCCAATCCAGAAGAAGAAGAAGGCAGATTAGGGTCTAAGCTCAAAACCACACCACCTGAGTTAAGTTCGTACCGTATATGTACGTATGTATACCTACGCAGCGGCTACGCTACACGGATCAAGTTAGTTGCCGTGCCGGATTAAGATGTAGGCAATTTCATTGGCCTGATTGTTAATTTTATTAATGAGTTACAGTTTAACTACTCATTGTCCGAAGGAATGATGTAAGTTTTGTCATTAGGTCCATTAATTTGGCTTTAATAGTCGTTTAGTACTTACATAAGCTTTCGGCTGTAAAATAATGTAACTATTGTACGCCCGCGAGCACCTTTGTTGCTTCCCTGTGGGACGTAACAAATAGTCTGCCAAACTTTCATGCGATTAATTTCCACTTGTCACTTTGACAGTCTCGTATCTCATTTACTTTTATAAATTGAAAAGCAACCTTGTGCTGTGCAAGTTAAGTTGCGTATTTCAAATTAAACCAATGCAGAGTTATAAGAAGTTTGTTGTAAGAATTCGATTTGTCGTCCAAGAACCAATGGATTGTGTAATAGCGATTTTATCGTATCCAATAAGTGAGTATGAAACCCAAAGTGTAACGATGCAGTGTCTAATTAATTTATTAGCCTTCTTTGTTGTACCTACTGATTATAATCTTGTTTAAGATTTTTGTTCGCGAGAGAGAACTTATTGATGATCTAAGCTGGTTAATGACATGTTTTGAATATATCCGGTTAGAACATGTATTACAAGTTGTCAACCTTAATTTGATTTTTTTTTGTCCCAAATGTGGAATCAGAGTCTGAGTAGGTAGGCTCGTAGGTTTTGGTTCGTCCGAAAGGTTCGGCAATCAATGGTCTGGTTGAAACCGAACCTCTTGCCTAAACATTATTTTTATCCCGGAACCTGCCGAAATCGAAATTTCGGTCGAATACGAATCTTCTTCTTCTTCTCAGCATATTTGCGTCCACTGCTGAACATATGCCTCTTTCATGGATTTCCATGTTGTTCTGTACGCGGCGGTTTTATGCCAGGTCGGCCCTGCCGTCTTTCTAATGTCGTTCGACCATCTGGCTCGTGGTTTCTCGTCACTTCGGCTTCCCAGTCGAGGTCTCCAGAACAGTACTCGCTGGCCCCTTTGGTCGTCATCCCTTCGACAGATATGGCCGGCCCATTCCCACTTCAGTTGCGCAATTCTTTTGGCGATGTCGGTAACTTTCGTGCGTTTCGTCTAACTTCTACTTCGTCTTCGTCTAACTTTCGTGCGTTTCGACGTTTCGTCGAATACGAATATTAATACGAAATTAACATCCTTTTTTTAAAGTAGGCGCCCCTCTTTATAAGTAGTTACCTCCGGAATAAGCTTGACATCATCTTCTTGACAACAAGTTCCATGATGTCATGTTGTAACGTTTTTTGTCGCCTTTAAACTCGTTGATCAAAAATATCAAACATAACATTTACCTCATAATCATAACCAAGCACGAAATACAAATTAATATTTTCTGTGGTCTTAAATGCTTTTATTTTCAATAATAGCCTCGGCCTAACCACATTTTGAAACAACTCAATTATTCAAATAAATTTATTTTATCTCCACAAAATCTTTAATGTTACATATTTGACAACTAATTCTCTCCTTCCTGCTATTCAACTATTTTCTTATATAAAACAGACTCAACAGAAAAAATAAAAAACCTTAACAGTTTCAATATAGGTACATATTACTTATATTCGGTTACGAACACAATTTATATTTAAGTTTACCATTAAGTATATATGCTTAAAATAATATGTAGTCGAATAGGCCCCCTGAAGCTTAACGTTACCTAGGTTGGAATAAAAACATCAATTAAAAAAACAAATTGGGAACCTTCTATTTTTGGAAGATTTGGAGTGTTATATACTTAGAATGTAGGTAATTTTCACGTGATAGTGAAAAAAGTGAAGGAAAGGGTGAAGTTGGGGTAGTATAGATAGTTAACTGGTAACTGGTTATAATGTTAGCAATGTTACCAGAAGTTCATAGCGCCTGCACGATATAAAATAGCACGAACATTGGCAAAAGCTGCGCGAGAAACTGTAGGCGCTTTCAAGTTACTGCGGTTTAGTTTACTCAGTACTGACCAACTATTGCAAGCTTGAAGTGCAGTAAAAGTAAATCTGAACCTTATTCTAAAATACATACAGTTCACCGTTCACATTTGAAATCATATAATATTCTCAAAAACAACCCGGATCCAGTTAAACAAAGTCGTTCTTGTTTAACTGGAAATTTCATCGCAATCTTAGACCTTGATAAGGAACGCTGGCACCAATTAGTTAGCCCATTATCATCTATGATAGGCGGTCAATGGCGCTGGCGTCCCGTCGCCGCCATAGCGCGTCGATACCGGAGTCTCACGCATGCGTACATTCCCAAGGACTGACGCATGCCCGCGGCAGCGCAGAACAGACTCGACGCGGCCACTTGCGACACTCGACTCCTCTTTTCGCGGCCCTGTCGCATAATAAAATTGATTGTACAGTCGATTCGATACTGACATTGAACGGACAGTGCAAGCGACTCTTAATCAAGCCAGTTATTTGCGTTCATTTGCCGCGATAGCGCGTCGGTGGCGGCCGACCCCTCAATCAGCTGGCCGCTCTGACGCAGCGACGCCGCGTGTGCATGTGTTGTGTGCAAAATGCCGTAGTGTCTTTGTGATCAAACCATGGATATCGCGAAGGCCAAGTCAGGGGCGCTTGAGGACTTCGAAGAGGATGATCAGGCGTCACGCCGATGCATGCTCGACGGTGAGTCACATAAAACGAAAACATCATAAGAACTTAATTTGCAAATTGAGAAGACAAAGTACAAAGATCATGGTTCATATGACGCGACGTCAAAGTCTGTCTCGAGAGCGAGATGTTATTGATTTTCCCCAGATGACAGAAGGCTGCTGGCTGTTTACATGCGTACTTAACTACTATCGCGATTATTTATCTCTAACTACCTTCATATTCCCTAAAAGTAACTTTTGCACGAGTATTGTCCTTACTGGTTGAAGCTTATTACATTATGATATTGTTAATCTCTTACATAATTTTCAAGTTTTGATTTGACTCAATGAAATAAAGCAATCGCGACACGGATTGCTGTAGTTACTACCTACCTGCTTAGCATTGCGATAGGTTAATCATTGCTAAAAATAAATCCCGATTAGTGTCACTAACCAAGATGGAATGTCAAGCGATTTTATAACGAGCCACGAGTATAGCAATGATTTTTCCAATTATACAATTATTTGACGTGAATTTGAAGAAAGGAAGCGCTGTCGACCAACGAGAATCATTTTAAGTAGCCATGATTATTGTTTAATGGTTGCCGGGCTAAGGGGACAGTACCCAGTTTTGGCAAGTTAAGGTTTCGTATTGTGACCACCGCGTGCCGTCGCGAACATTCACCCCGGCTCCCCTAGCTACTTTGTAGGGTTTTAAAATCGATAAGTCTTTTAGCCAACCCAACCGGTTAAAAAGCGATTTATTCGCCCCTAATTTTTATTATTCCGGGCACCTTAAACTTCATTCATGTAATGTTCACTCTGATATCAATTTTCAATTTGACGCTCGTCCGTCTGTGTAACCTTTTCAACGCCGTGTCAAACACAAAAGCTGTCACGCTGACGCCACGTCACCGAAGTGTCAAAACTGAAATTGAACTTTATATGCATAAATGCATGCACGTGCAATGCTTTATATGCATGCACGTAGGTCTATGTTGCTCTGTGGTCTGTGACCGAATAATCGGTCTTTGGCGTTGAACCTACGGTGCGGATATATCGGTCATTGGCGTCCAAAAGGTTAACAGCTACTCGTTAGGTAAACTTTTTAGTTACATTCAGAAATATAGAAATATCGTTTAATAACCTCCCCTCCTTCCTGCCTGCGAAATTATTCAAAAGGTATCTAACCTTACGTAAAATCCCAGCCCAAACGGGCACAATCTAGATTCTAGGTAATCCACTCTCGCTTTTTTAGATCTCGTCTGTGCCTAACAATAGGACTTATTATAAAGGCCGAATTGAACTACCTTCCCGTCTAATTCATGGCATAATATTGTCAAAACGACGACTACACAACAAGTATACTATATAAGTATATTAATAGACTTAATTTATCTCAAACGATGAACTAGGGAATTCGATATTTACTTACTAATTCATCTAAAAATGGAAAGAATGGACATGTTATTTTTAATTATATATTTTTTTATAGTATGTCATTATAGTAAGTTATTAATTATGATACTCTGTGCATCAATGCACCTTCAAGGTTGGCAATAACATAAGACAATGGGTTTGTCTACACGTGCACTTCTTCAAGCGTGATTTTTTTATAAAAGAAAACTTTTTATTGAGATTGAGATATGATCAGGGTTGGGCAGTATTTCAATTACATGTATTTGAAATACGTATTTGAAATACAAATTAGTATTTTGTATTTGTATTTCAAATACTACCTCAAAAGTATTTTGTATTTGGTATTTCAAATACTGCACTCACATGTATTTAGTATTTTGTATTTCAAATACTTCAAGCTTCAAAATACATTTCTATAAATACATTTTATTAAATTCTATAATCCTAAAATGTCTAATCTCTCGCACAAGCTGTGAGCCGACCGCGAACCTCCGATCCAGCCGAGATACAATTTTCATTGGCTGGATACTGGATCTATATTAGGTCAACTTCTGCGTGGAACTTTTCGTTTAAATCTAGGGGATAGGGTCATTGCAGTAGTTTCCGTCCATGCACTAGTTTTCGACGACTTGACGGATTATCAAATATATATTTCATTTTTAATTTACTACTTTTTGCGAAATCTTCATCTTCCTCGCGTTGTCCCGGCATTTTGCCACGGCTCATGGGAGCCTGGGGTCCGCTTGGAAACTAATCCCAGTAATTGGCGTTGGCACTAGTTTTTACGATAGCGACTGCCATCTGACCTTCCAACCCAGAGGGTAAACTAGGGCCGTAATTGGAATTAGTCCGGTTTCCTCACGATGTTTTCCTTCACCGAAAAGTGACTGGTAAATATCAAATGATATTTCGTACATAGTTCCGAAAAACTCATTTGTTTGAGCCGGGGTTCGAACTCGCGACCTCCGGATTGCAAGTCGCACGCTCTTACCGCTAGGCCACCAGCGCTTCCTTTTTGCGAAATATCATTGTTATATGTAGACAGATATATTGCTTAGACGCCTTAGACATAAGGATTGAAATCAGTCCAAATTTGTGCAGGAATGTAGGTATATATTCAAATTTCGTCAAGTGGACGTAAACTAGAGCTGGACGAAAACTAGCGCAATGACCCTATAAGTTTATATGAAAGGATATTCGTTAACGTTAAAACTAAATGCTAAACAAAAAAATAAATAAAGGTATATTTTGTAATTGAAATACATTATTTTAAACACTGTAATTTGTATTTTGTATTTCAAATACCCGTCACCAAAGTAGTTTGTATTTTGTATTTCAAATACTTTTAAAAATGTATTTTGTAATTTGTATTTCAAATACGTGGAAGCCAGTATTTTGCCCAACCCTGGATATGATGAACTAGGGAATTCGATATTTACTTACTAATTCATCTAAAAATGGAAAGAATGGACATGTTATTTTTAATTATATATTTTTTTATAGTTATGTCATTATAGTAAGTTATTAATTATGATACTCTGTGCATCAATGCACCTTCAAGGTTGGCAATAACATAAGACAATGGGTTTGTCTACACGTGCACTTCTTCAAGCGTGATTTTTTTATAAAAGAAAACTTTTTATTGAGATAAAAAGTTTTCTTTTATAAAAAAAATCACATGAGTGCATGAGTGCAGAAATGTTAATTGTCGCTGTATATTCTTTATTTCTATTGATTACGATGGTTAAATGTATTTTGCTAACCATCTAATTTAATACGAATTTCGGATGTGATTAACAAACAAAAGAGGCTTAAAATAACTAGTTGTAGGTACTTATTCAAGTATGAACCTTGCATTAAAAGTTCAATATTAAATCGTCCTTCTAATTCATATTCATAATTCATATCTAGTCATGCTAAATTAACTGTGTCTAAAGTACCTATTACCTATACATTTATACATGCAGTAGGTATTACCTGTCTCTGAATAAGTGTACTGACCGAGACAGAATTAGGTAATCAATACATTTTATAAATAAATATTTAATTTATAGTTAGTTATTATATTAATAAATGTATAGGATTATTTGATAAATGTATAAATAAATATGATTTGGTACACAATTACCAATTAAATGTTAGAAGAGAGAATATTTAATCATATTGTCATTATTAAAATCCGGGTGTAAACGTGACTACTTTCTTTCAAATGCTAAAAGCATGTGATTACATTTCAGATACTACGTGAATAATTGACTCATGTGCGAAAGATTAATAAAATTTATAGCTAAGTAGATAAATCATCATCAACATTTGCATAATATCCGGTATCTTTACGTTTAATTAAACTCAGTAGATTTTTTGCAAACATAGTATACACCAGTAAATATAAAAGTTTTATTTTACGGTGTTTGTTTTGCATTTGTGTGCACAGGGATCGGATACCGGTATTTTTTGTATGGGAACGGAAACGGTATTTTTTCGTTCTTTGCTAATTACTTCATTTCTAATTGGGCAATCTAATAATACGAAGTCGTAACCTACAAACACAACTGAGTGCTACATTTCGAGTATAAAATAATTCGAAAAATATGGTTATTTCTATGTTTTTGCAAAAAACCGGTTCCGATCCCTGGACTGTGCACTGTTTTTACTCAGGTTTATATCATGCTCTTAATTGCCGATGCAAAAAGTGGTGTATTGAATTCCGAAGCCAATCATTTTATATGTTTGTACCTACCTTCGTAGAGAGCCTTAGGAAGACAGTCTAGGTATACCCCGGATCAACTGGTTTGAGTGCGGTTTTATTTATCAATTGACTGAACAAAACCCAGGGTAGGTACTTTTTGTAAAAATACATAACAATATTATTGGCTAGGTGCGAAGTCGGTGGAGGGGGAAGTGGCGCTGATCGTCACAAACACAGGTAATCTTATGGAATGTCCGTCATTAATACTAGCGGCAGCCGCTTGAACTAATTTTACTCCATAAGATTTAACGTAGAAAGTCCGCCAAAATGACGGCAGCACCAGTCGTGCACCTAGCGAATAAGTGATTGAAGCAACACTTTATTAACTAGGTAATTTTTCGTGTTTCATAAACTTGAAAGGCAAAGAAATATATTAGAATAAATAGGTAGGTACTATTACGACAGGTGTGTGACTTAATGGTTCAAGTTGAATTCAAGAAAAATATTGATGTCATCTTCTCAAATTGTTACGCGCAGAGAGCTAACAACCTGTTGTTAATTTATTTCTTATCTCAGAGCTGTAAAACTCACAATTTGGTTACAGATGGCTTGTAAAATGTCCAATAACATTGTTAGAACTTATTTAGTCATTTTCTCGAACCTTTTATGTCATGGAAAGTTAGCTTGTGGGTTTTGTTTTTAGTGTATCTTTTTTAGGGTTCCGTAGCCAAATGGCAAAAAACGGAACCCTTATAGATTCGTCATGTCTGTCTGTCTGTCCGTCCGTCTGTCCGTCTGTCCGTCTGTCCGTCCGTATGTCACAGCCACTTTTTTCCAAAACTATAAGAACTATACTGTTGAAACTTGGTAAGTAGATGTATTCTGTGAACCGCATTAAGATTTTCACACAAAAATAGAAAAAAAAATTTTTTTTTGGGGATTCCCCATACTTAGAACTGAAACTCAAAAATTTTTTTTTCATCAAACCCATACGTGTGGGGTATCTATGGATAGGTCTTCAAACATGATATTGAGGTTTCTAATATCATTTTTTTCTAAACTGAATAGTTTGCGCGAGAGACACTTCCAAAGTGGTAAAATGTGTGTCCCTCCCCCTGTAACTTCTAAAATAAGAGAATGATAAAACTAAAAAAATATATGATGTACATTACCATGCAAACTTCCACCGAAAATTGGTTTGAACGAGATCTAGTAAGCAGTTTTTTTTTGGGTTTCCCCATACTTAGAACTGAAACTCAATTTTTTTTTTTCATCAAACCCATACGTGTGGGGTATCTATGGATAGGGCTTCAAAAATGATATTGAGGTTTCTAATATCAGTTTTTTCTAAACTGAATACTTTGCGCGAGAGACACTTCCAAAGCGGTAAAATGTGTCCCCCCCCCCCCCCTGTAACTTCTAAAATAAGAGAATGATAAAACTAAAAAAAAATATATGATGTACATTCCACCGAAAATTGGTTTGAACAAGATCTAGTAAGTAGTTTTTTTTAATACGTCATAAATCCCCTAAATACGGAACCCTTCATGGGCGAGTCCGACTCGCACTTGGCCGCTTTTTATAACTAGTGAAGTAAGGTTAAATAATCACCGTATTCACAGTCAGCGCACGCTTTAAATGACGCCGGTGCCTGTGGCGTTTCTCAACTGTGTGCGCGACAGTAGCGCCCGCCTGGCGGTTACATATATGACACATTAGTTGATAGTTAACAAATGTGCCTTCGTGCCTAGCCCTCCTTAACCTAAGGCATGGCACCGCAGGGCGCCAATGACGCATTATCTTTCCTCAAAGCTAGGTTTAGACGAAGCCAGCGCTGGCTTGTTATTGGCCTCGTATAAACAGTTTTTTAAGACAAGCCAGCGCTGGCTGCCAGCACTGGCGGGTGCTGGCGGTAATAGAGCGCTTGTCTATTCGCACCAGTGCTGGCTTGTCTGAGGACTGGGGCCAGCGTTACCTACTGGCTTCATCTAAACCTAGCATAAGGCCATTATCATTAATATTTTTACTGCTCGGCGCAATGGTGACCCGAACACACCAGAACAATTGAGTGAAATACCACCAACGAAAGTCATTGTTGCCAACTGACACCAGTGACTGTCACCGAACATTATATATAGGTAAGTAAGAACATTATCCATTGTCTGACACGTCGCTATGCCAATATAACCTTTGCCAGTAAACGATGCATTACACAAGTTGACTAAGACAATATTGGAATTGATTGCTAAAGTGGCCATGGCTCAGTTAATTGTGTGTTAGAATTCTAGACAATAATATCATTATAAATCCCAATATCATTGGCTGATAAGGCAGCGAGTTAGGTAATCTATTTTGATTAGTTAAATTTACACCTATTAATTTGGCCTCTATCTACAGTACCTAAACATAATATTAATTTACCTACCGTGATTTCCCCGTAGTCGCGTTAAATTACTTTAAAAAGTCAGTAATTGAGTGTTTAGGTAGTTACTTAAATTCACTGAATTATATATTATTCAGTAAATGAGTTCCTATTTTTCTTAAATTATTTTATGAATACCTATTTAATTTATAGGTATAATCTGAAGTTATTATAGGGAAATTACTGGAGCAGTATATTATTAGGTACATATATTTAAACTATCACGAATTCCACATATTGTTTGTACAAAACTGGACGTTATCTGCCTTTCATCTTAATTGGAATCGGAATTGTGGGAAAATCGTGAAAGTTTAAACCAATATAGTATTGCTTGAGTACAGTCAGCAACATAAATAGCTTTATGTAGAATAACATTCAACATTAAAAAAAAAATAGTCTAATAGGTATTTAAATTTAGTGAACATTAACATCATTTCTTTTTAGCTTAGGTATTTAGATGGCGTCACGATGATATGGTGATAAGAGTTACGTACTTACCTATATATAAGCTATGTAAAACTACAAACATGTTTTTTATGAACATTGAAATTGATAAACTTTGCCCTACACTCTAATATTTAATAGTTGATTTCTGCATAATATATTATCTCCACCCGTTTTTTTTTATGTTTAATAAGTGGTATCGATTTACCAAACAACAGACGTTATTTGACTATACGTTACTTCCAATCGCAAAAGTATGTTTGAATATCAATAGGTAATGTGAGCCACAACACTCGGGGTGTCTAATTTCAGTCGCGGTTTATATTTCTTCACCGATAGGTACCAGTTTTATCCATAACTCCATAACGGCATGAGTTATGACATGCTTGATACATGCCTACTTATTTCATCTGAATAATCTTGATTATTTTTACGAATTGAAATTAGCGAATTCAGAACACTAGCACATCATCTAGCTAGTATGTATCCGCAATACAAGAGCGAGTAAGATTGTTCCATAAAACACATTTTATTTACTAATAATTCCCGCAGACACAGATATGCGATAAAATAAAGGTTCCTTGTTGACCTTGGATAGTAAAAAATCGGCCATGTGCGAGTCGGACTCGTGCACGGAGGGTTCCGCACCATCAACAAAAAATAGAGCAAAACAAGCAAAAAAACGGTCACCCATCCAAGTACTGACCCCGCCCGACGTTGCTTAACTTCGGTCAAAAATCACGTTTGTTGTATGGGAGCTAGGGTTGCCAACTATTTTTTGGTGGAATATAGTATTTTCCAGAATAAGGCATCAAAAATATAGTACATGTCAATAAATATAGTATTTTTAGATCAAATACTAAACATAAGTGTAATATACGAGTACGTTTAATCGGAAATATAGTATTTTAGCGTATTTTTCCAAAAGTATATAGTACAGAGAGCCAAAATATAGTACAATACTATATAATATAGTACGGTTGGCAACCCTAATGGGAGCCCCACTTAAATCTTTATTTTATTCTGTTTTATGTGTTTGCTGTTGCGGCAACAGAAATACATCATCTGTGAAAATTTCAACTGTCTAGCTATCACGGTTCGTGAGATACAGCCTGGTGACAGACGGACGGACGGACGGACGGACAGCGGAGTCTTAGTAATAGGGTCCCGTTTTTACCCTTTGGGTACGAAACCCTAAAAATCGAAGGAAATTCAACTTTAATAATACACAATTGTAATTACATTCGATAAAGATTCGGAAGCAATATCTACTATATCTTAACTCTACGAGTAAGTAGGTACGTTTTCGTTTTATTTAACGTTTTTCTGTAGTGTGCCGCTTATATCAGTGCGAAACTTATTTTCGTTGAGTTCCCCTTCAATAATGTACCTTACTAATTAGCAAAGATAGTAAGTAATCTGACAAAAATATTGCCAACCTTTAAGGTACTAAGTTGTACCTTTGTCACGGTGACTATTATTTTGAAGGCCACGCGAGTACTCTCATATTATATTCAAATTAGACGAGAGACGACTATACTTATACTTATACATGCGTCAAAAACCAGTTGCCCATGTTTTATACTAACATAAGTGTACAATTAGAAAACAACTTGTCAAGTCGGTGAGTGAAGAAGCTTGATAATACGAGAATATGCCGCAGTTTTACGACTTGACTATTCAAACCGTCCAGTCAACCGTCAGCGTTGCATTGAACGTTCATGATCATACCCTTGAACTGACAGGTTCCTGCTATACCGACCGGTTTTAGACTTATTTTTGCGTTTCACGATGTACAGTTAATGTGGACAAGCTCTGCTCAATCTGGGGGCACGGCAGTGCCCCCGCCAAGTCGAGCGCGAAGCAAACACTGCCGTACCATCCTTTACTGGAACCATTTCGCCGCATTTTCAGGCCCCTATTTGAGAACCTCTGGATAAGACTAGAACGCAGAAATTTTCGTCATCCAGTAAGCTATAATCACATACTTAAAATACAAAATTTCAAGTCTGTAGGTCATTTAGTTCCGAAGTTAAGCGAAAGCAAAGTTTCGCATTTATAACACTCACTCATCACTCACTCATGATCATTAGAGTAGAACTAGTACTTCCCATAAACTCAGAGAGCTGAAATTTGGTACAGAGTTAGGGTTTAATGGCCACATAAAGGGAAAACCTAAAAATATTGCAATATCAGTCACGTTTTAAAGATCTAAGAACTGCATAAGTAAGTTTGTAATCCCATATAAATATATGATATTACAAAGTTACTGTTGCAGTTCCTACAAATAGTAGGTAAAGGTACACTACGATGTACGATGTGAGTATGAATGAAGATATGTTTAGTTATGATATGTGTATACATAGTATGGGTATGAGTTCCCGAAAAGAAGGACTGCCTACAAAAAGAGATGAGATCCCATCAAAAACATTACATGTAAAAAGGTGCAAGTCTCGCAACGCTTTTATTACAAAAAAGTTTTGAGATGTAATGTGAAACCAAGTTGGTTATTTTAATCAGTGCCAGGGGGTGTTAAAACCGTATAAATAAGATATCTTTAATTTGTAATACATATAATGACTTGGCAATCGCACATAATGCTTTACTCGTACCGTACTCGTAAATATGTTTAATGCTCAAACTGCAATTAGCGCTAGCGTTATGTTCAATTAGAATTATTTTTTAATAGGTGACGATGATCCTTTTGTCATTATGCAGCCGTGCGATGGCCAAGTCATTATATGTATCACAAATTAAAGACATCTTCTTGATACGGTTTTAACACCCCCTGGCACTGATTAAAATAACCAACTTGGTTTCACATTACATGTCAAAACTTTTTTGTAGTAAAAGCGTTGCGAGACTTGCACCTTTTTACATGTAATGTTTTTGATGGGATTGAGTTTTCGTATTCGAATGATCCCTCCAGAAGTGAAAATGATTTTCTTTATTCAGGCGTATTTATGTACAAATATGATTCGGAAAGTAAATCAAAGTAATTTTAACTCATGTCGATTTACTCTTTCTAATTTTAGATATACGAGTATAGATGTTACGAACCTTGTTACGAACGTTTTGACATACGATGTACCTATACCTACTCAGTACGGCTTCGAAAATATAACATTACAGGACTGATTTCAGGTAAATCCCAGATTACTGTCATTCATTTCATGAACCTACTACATACGAAAAAGGAAAAGATTAAAGCCAACTTGTAGTATTATCCGTCTGTGTCTATAGGTATAAATCTCCCTATTGTATATTAGCTATGAATGCACTATATGTGCCTACTAACCGCCGTGCGACTAGGTCATTATCAAAAAGAATATAATAGATTTGTACCTAGTTGTCACCTAACGACGAGTTAGTATCTAAATCATAACAATACGGTTTGATAATGGCTTGTTTAACTATAATTAATTATCGTACTTGTTACTGTCGCTTAAGTTAATTGAGTTATTTTGTTGTTTAACTGATAAAGCAGCGGCGTTACTATTGATTCCATAATGATTAATTCATTTGTTTGCGCTTAAGTTGAAACTCAATACAGAATCTGACAAATACGTTTAGTAACTATAATACGTGCCAGTGCTACTAAATTATCCATAGCAATAACATATTAATGTAAGGTCATGACCTCATGACTGTAGGTGATTTTCTTATCGTTAGTGATACACTCTGTGTAACTGTAACTTATAGGTACCTAGGTATATACTATATATACACACTGATATTTTGGATACATAATTGCATGTGACAATATACGCATAGGTGTGCAAAACTGTAAAGCTAATGTAACATGTAACCTAGTAAAAGTCACATTTAATTAACTTTCTGATGTTTCTCTATATAAGTACAGCCGCAATATTAACCGCACTGTCCTTAGACCATAGATAGAAATAAATACGGATACCCGAGTGATGAATTAGCCAATTTCAAAGACAAAACGGTGCTCGGACTGCTCAGAGGGGGTGCGTATCATAATGAATACGCACTTTTGGTATAATTTC
The DNA here is from genome assembly GCF_948474715.1 of Cydia amplana. Taxonomy (NCBI): domain Eukaryota; kingdom Metazoa; phylum Arthropoda; class Insecta; order Lepidoptera; family Tortricidae; genus Cydia; species Cydia amplana. The sequence continues at coordinate 15,136,700 of NC_086074.1, read as the reverse complement.
AGTTTACAAACGTTCAAAACGTATACTAATCTTATGTATAATGCACTAAATCTATATTTTCAATAAGTATAACATAAAAATAATATAACATACAATATACATACCGCTGTTTGGTATAACATACAAATCAACTAATTATATTTAATATAACATTCATTATGCATATAAATTAAAAAAATATATATAACATCTCATATAAGTATCTGAACAAAACATCAGTAAAATTATTTGGATAGCTCAGTATTTCATAGGTCATCGAAACTAATTACTGTCAGAAAAGTAGGTTAGGTTAGGTTAGAACTTTGACTCCCCAGAAAAAGAAACTGCTACCAGAAAAGTAGGTTAGGTTAGGTTAGAACTGTGACTCACCAGAAAAAGAAACTGTTACCAGAAAAATAGGTTAGGTTAGAACTGTGACCCCTCAGAGAAAGAAACTGCTACCAGAAAAGTAGGTTAGGTTAGGTTAGAACTGTGACCCCTCAGAGAAAAAACTGCTACCAGAAAAGTAGGTTAGGTTAGGTTAGAATTGTTACCCCACAGAAAAAGAAACTGCTACCATAAAAATAGGTTAGGTTAGAACTATGACCCCCCCCCCCCCCACAGAAAAAACTGGTACCAGAAAAGTAGGTTAGGTTAGGTTCGAACTGTGACCCCTCAGAGAAAGAAACTGCTACCAGAAAAGTAGGTTAGGTTAGAACTGTTACCCCCCAGAAAATAAAAGGTTAGGTTTATTGCGTGGTATTTGTTTTGTATATTATATTATTTCAACGTTATACCTTTTTATACTTATCATAAACGATATTATATGTAAAGTTCATTATACATTATAAAATTATAGAATTCATTGTTATACGTATCGCACGTTATACTTATTGCACGTTATGCCATTCAAAATTATACTAATTGAATTTATATATTCTGAGCGATATGTTATATGTTTGTATACGTTCTATTACTTACCCTTCCAGCTTGTTCGTTCAGAGGTAGGTATAGTGTACTCTTGGTTTTATCGGCGACGTCGGTCGAATAAAACCATACGCAATAAATATAAAATATTTCTTATTTTTATGATCCACTCAGCCTTATGGTATATAAGCATGTATGGATTGAAATGAAACATGGTGCCCCACTTGGCTCTGTATCAACACAAACACAGATGTGCCTAACACGCAAGGCTGCCCTACTTAAATTATTTCAGGTTCAAAGGGCGCTCGGGAATAAATTTACTTATTTGGTCAGTTGAATAACGTATTAGAACACACTTTGTTGACTAAGAACTTGTTGCTATGTCTGACTACAAATATTATGCTGCCGCGTGAGGTTTAAAAGGGTTAGAGTTTTTTAGTCTTTATGGTGTGGTATGATGTTTACAGCTGTCCCTAGTTATCTTTGATTCATTCGACTTAAGATACGACGATAATACTCAGGTAACTTAGGTATCGTACATTCACGCCACCGTTAAGAGCCAACAGGAGTGGTCATTTCTCCATACAAACGTACTCGACTGTTTCGTCTTAACTTCCGTGATCATTTCGATTTTAAAACAGATTTATTGGGTTATTCCCACTAGTTACCACCAAGTTGTTACCAGTGGTAACTACTGGGAATTTTTTTCCCACCTTTTACCACTGGTAACTACTGGGAAAAATTATTCCCAGTAGTTACCACCAAGTTGGTTTAGTGGTAACTACTGGGAATTTTTATTCCCAGTAGTTACCACCAAAATTTTGTTAGAGTTAAATACTAATAAAAACAGTATAAAATAGTATAGTATAAATATAGAGTGATTTAATAAACAATTATAAGTCCATTAGTGTTTTAGTAAACTGCCTTAAACGTGACCAAGAATATTGAAATTGAAACAGTTTAAGGCGACGGTAGAGGTGGGTAAATTTTCAGATTCTGTCAATTTACCCCATTTCACACACAAGCGCACTTCACGCACACTACCCCACTTTACTGGGACAGGTCATTGACCCATCAAGTTTTTTTTAAGATAGCGTTTTGAGTTTAGTGGCCTCCTTTTAGGAAAAGCGTTCCATTGAAAGAAGAAAGAGAAACAATACATTTAATCTTGCTTTCCTTGTCTGTTCATGTCACACGTGACGTATTTAAATTCTAATAATTCATTTGGTTGTTGACAATTTTCTACATTATGGCTTTGTCGAGATACGCGTTTTCTAAAGTTAAACCGAATAAAACCAGATGTCATTAAGTCAGATGTAAAATTTTATTTACTACTCTATACGACTTAAAATCAAATTACTCTATATTTATACTATATACTATTTCTATACTGTTTTTATTAGTATTTAACTCTAACAAAATTTTGGTGGTAACTACTGGGAATTTAAACATAATACAGTAGTTACCAGTGGTAAAAGGTGGGAAAAAAATTCCCCGTAGTTACCACTGGTAACAACTTGGTGGTAACTAGTGGGAATAACCCGATTTATTTTGCAAACGGCCAGACCATAGACAATCTACTTTCTAAAACAAATTGATTCGACTTTCAACAAATTGCGCACGCGGCGCGATCCAGTGATGGCCTGACATTTCGAGGCATAAATATCATAAGCTCATATCTTCTTTCACGGTGTATTGCAAAATGCCACCCTATTACTTAAGTTTAAAGTACATTTTTAAGGTAACCCTGAAAGGTTATACGAGTTTGTGAAAATGATGTACAGAATTGTTGCGGCTAACTTGGCTTCCTTGTAAGAAAACTGTTTAACATTTTGTTGTGCTCTGCCTATTATTGCCTTACCCGGAAAATATCAGAGAGGGAAGCTCAGTAGTCGGTAGCAGACAGACCGACAGCGATAATATTTACTGCGGTTGTTTTACAGAGGCCGCACACTGCGTTCATGATTTGCACGTGTGGCCTTTAATCAACACAAGCGCTGAGTAACACGCGTGTTTTGTTTTTCTGTGAGCCAAAACTACCATATATTCAAGAATTATTGTGTCACTAAGGTCAGTTAAGCATTAATCTGTCCTATCCCAATGGCTCAAATAAAAGTCGTAATTATAAGGCGTCGAGAGGTCGTGGGATCGGAGAGGAAGCCGTATGAAACGAAATATGTATTACCATATTTTTCTTCAAAGCTTGGAAATAAATGAAAATGAAAAAATTCACTGTGTTCGAGCGAACACGCGACTCTGGATCACTAGCCCATCGCCTGCCTACTGAGCTACCGAGCCTTCGCTATACGCGCGTCCTGCTTTACGTCTACTATAGATATAGTAGGTACCTCTTACGTATAATGATTATAATGTCAAACTTGTCAATATTAAAAACTTTTTATATTACTAATAGACACACCCATACCTTGAAATTCGAACTAGAACCAGTTCGAGTAGGAAGTTGAACTAATGAATGGCGTCCCTTGTGAATGAAGCGTAGTGCGGCATAATTAGTGGCTATACTAATAGCTATATACTACATTGAAGGTACTCTATTTGAGCTCGCGGCATTTGATTTAATTACAGAGGGAATTGAAGTTCATTAAATCGAACTTCTATGTAGACCTAATTATTAGTTTCACAGATATATTTTCGGACAGACTTAGCAAACTCATACAACACTATTTTAGGATACATTCTTGCATGCATACGTCTAAATTTATATTATATGCACTTATTTGAAAAAAAAAATCAAGCGCAACGTAATATATTATGTAATAATAATATCACAAACAAGAAACCTAGTGTCAAGATTCATTAAAATAAGTATTCCGACCAATTGTACCAATTTCATAAGTTATGACTTATGAGTGATTATACCTTGCACTCTGCCACGCTTAGCATCTCAGCCGTATATAAAATCTAGTTCAAATACCTATATGCTTTATTCTTTGAGAGCAAGGTATACAATTGAATGAGTTTTCTTTTGCACATACAGTTGGTAGGTAACCTACACTAATACGGGTATTGAGCAAAATATTTTGAAACTTAGTTATGCAACTATAATATTTGCCGGGTCAAGCTAATCAATCCCATTAAATATGAATACAAAGCATAGAACCTAGGTAATCTTAAGAGTGATCTACTATTACAATCTAAGTACATAGGTATAAGTATAAACTTATAAAGAACCGCGAAAGCTGAGTACATAGTTCAGTACAAACACTAATAATAAGTTACTCAATAAATACTCAGTGGTTATAACTACAGCATTTACTTTTCCAAAGATATCTATTTCAAAGATATACCAAAAGTGACATAGGTAGTGAAGGAAATGTTATTAGTTCACAATAAAAGATAACAGTAAGAATAAGAAGGATCATTAATTTAAAGAAGTGTATTTATAAATTGTGTAAAAACTCGAACCAACGGAAGTACAGACATTATAGATGTCAAAAAGAACATACGCTTCAATTAACAAGAAAAAAACGTCAATATGTAAATTTTCGTTTTTCGCTCTAACCGAAGATTCACTTTTGTCAAAAGTAAACAATCGAATTGGTATTACACCAATCTCTGAATAAAGCTTCCCAATTAAAACGAAACGAAATGCCAGAACGTCACCAACACACATGCCACCAACTAAAAAACATAGACAATCAGCTCGTAAATGCACAGCACATTTTTTAAGCAGACTTTGGGAATTGAACCAATTACGAGTGGCGTGATGCGATGTGCGTGACACGGGACATGATTGAGATGGATGTTGTGTTGTGTCAACGATCCCGAAACGTGTGGATGTGGATTGGTGCAAGCGGACGCTGACACGGTATTGGGTAACTCGGTAACTGGTGTTTCGGTACCTGCATGCAATACGCACGCATGTGCTTGTTTACCTATGAGATGGTGATGTAGCAAAAACAGCTGTTAGAATTGGTTGGTAGCTATGTACCTACATATTTATACGTGTAATTTTTGTACCTACGTGTAATTTAAAAGTAACGTGATTAATTTACCATGCCTTCTGCTTTGAATGCACTATACATACAAAGACATGAAAGCAGCAAAGCAGTTTCGGTCCATACTTTGTCCAACAATAGGAGTCTCTTGGACAATAAGCAAAAGTTACTTTGACTAACTTAGCTAAAAGGATTTTGGAAGTAATTCTAAGACGAGGTGAATTAAATCATTCTGACCAAACGTTACAATTAAACACTGTAGGTAGAGGTAATAAATGAACCCGGAAATCAAGATATAGGTAATCCTCCTATTGATTAAAAATATCAATCACTAATCTAGCTGAGATACCGTATGATCCTTCTTTATATCAGTCCAGTAGGATTTTGCACGTCATTAATCGAAATGTCTTAAATCAGTAATGTTTCCTATTCTGATTCACAGTTCATTGAATAAGTCATTTACCTAATTGTTCTTTTCTTTGTGATTTTTTTATCTCTTGCATCGTTTACATCGTTGTTCCGTTTCATCGACCTTTGTGCGTACCGTCAGCGTCACAAGATATGCGCGCACGCACCCATCCGTTAAGCAGGTTCCAATAGATTAATTAACAAGAGCCGGCGCCGAATACCTGTATCTGATAATGCTTTTTGACAATGTAGCTTTAGCACTTAAGTATATTACTTGAAATGCAAATGCATATTTTGCTGAAATTCTTGTCAACTGCCAACACAAAGCATGATAACATTCATAACTGAAATTAAAGCACCACTTTTTGGCATAGACAATGGCAAAGAAAAAAGCTCTTAGGTACATACTTACTAAAAGACATGTCTAGATTAACAGATTATAGGGTATGTACAACAATAATTTAAGAAGGTCACTACTCCTTTTCGTGTCTAATATGACTCTCGATCTAGAGCCTCAGCTGATTGAATTGCGTATCTCATTGACCATACCAATAAAACTTGGCTGTATAGTTGATGTTGATGGCCATACACAGAGAGATTCAGGTCGTGTGCAGTCAGCCGTCAGGCGCGATCAGCCGTGGCGCGCACCTGTTTTGTCACCCGCCCTCCACCGGGATACCGCCATCTTGAAAATTATTCATTAGTTACAAAATTAATATTTTGCAGCTGCCGGCGAATCACCAAAGCTATATGTAGCATAAATGCATCTGCATTTAGACTGCAAGTTGAAGCAATCTCCTTTATCCAATTTATATTTTAATATCTGACGGGCCCTGTAAAGCAAAGAATGTCGAATGTTAGTTAATTTAATACAGACTCTAGGTTTACTTACACTGAGCTAATTATAGATAAACTGTAACGTCATTGACCTTCGCGAAAGTTTAAAGATAATCTGCATAATAAAGATCGAGCGATATCAATATACTCATAAAGACAGCATACCCATAATTTTGCACACATACCTACCAGCATCTTGATTGATCGCTTTAGCGCGAGACGAATCACTTTCTCCGAACCTGACTCGAGTTTTACTTTTTGTTCATTATGTTACATTAGTAAGATAACATTCGTTAATTTCTTGCTATCGGCGAGTAATCGAAAGAAATGAGATTGTGGATTGGGTTCCGTTGGCGTCGTAATTGCAATGCGGTGCGGTGTTTGTTCGCCGCTCAGTCTGTGTTGCGCCGCCGTGGAGGGCACGCCGCAGCCCGCTGTCAGTCAGACATGACAAAAAAAGCCAAGTAAAAAGTTGACGTTGACCTTGGTTCGCGTGTGTCCCATGGAAGATGAGCGAGGAACAGGAGCAGCCGGACTCGTTCAACTCCTGGGAGCTGAACGGGCTCAACTCCTTGGACCTGTGGGACTACACGGTGGAACTGGAGTGTCTGCAGGGGACCGAAGGTTAGTTGCGCAAGGCTGTGTGAGAGGCATTTACTGGCCGTTGCCCACGAAACGCCTTCAATTGTACCGTAAACCGGGGTGACTTTCAAATGCAGGGGCGACTTCGATATTTCAGTTTTTCAGCCGTTACATATTTTTATTCGGATTTTTTAGTAGTAGGTAAACAAGTATGTATAATAATCTAACTTGTTACGTACATGAACAGTTCGAGAAAATAATGAATAATGATAATTTAGTGGCAGTTTTAAAACTATCAAAGTATCCCCAAAATTTCCTAAAGTCACCTCGTTTTACGGTACCATGAAATTGTTCCACTGCGTTGGATATTATGGCTGATTCTTTCAACGGTGAATAAATTAGGGCCTTATCTCGTGGTCGGTTCTAGAATATTGCTTGAATTTGAGCCTAGTGTTTGTTTCAGCAAGTTTGAGCCGCATAATACCATAGTTGATAGTGAATAACACCCATATAAAAACTTTGCTTTTGGATTAGATTGATCTATACAAGTATGTCCCCAGGAATATTCAGGTAAATATTAGATTGGCTTGGCTGAAGCGTCGAGATTATAATCGTCCTTAGCTTACCTACTGTGTAAAACTACCATAATACTTCATGTGCTCATTAAAGTTTGCCACGTTTGGTTTTACACGATAATAATAGACAGTTTTGTTTTGTCTCAGCCACTTTTACCAGCAAAACGAGGTCTCTTCTATTGGTTTAATTGCATTTGTTAGGTTTAATTGAACATCCCGTATGGCCCTGTGCCGGGGCGTTAAGCAGTTAAGTGGCCTCATCTAAATTTGTATTCAGATATACATTATGTACCTATTCATAGCTCAAGTACATATTATAAGTATGTACTTATCTATTATCATAATAGGCACCTATCTGAGGCAATTCTTTTGTGAGTTACTCTCTCTCGCTCTCTTGCCATTCGTTATATTGGTAATTCATAATAATATAATGATGTGGTAGATACCTACGCTAAAAGATACGTCCAATATCATTTTTTATTGCATTTTTGTGGTGAAACTAGCCAGTCTTTATAGACCTTGTTCTATATTCTATGCAGATTTGTGATTCGGTACCAAAACCGAGGTTTTCTAGTTTGTCTTAAACCTACGATTACCGACTTGGTTGTTCTACCACCATTGCTAATATTTATAAAATCTATTATGTATCGCTTATCAGTAGATAAGAAACACAAAGCAGTTTATCAATTAGGTAGATACAAATCTATATGCCTTTGGATAAGTCGTTGCACTCCATATCATTCTTACGTTGAGGGCATTGTATTTATTTTAAGTAGGTAGGTAATAATTATTTTCAGTAACCTATGTCTTCACTAATTTGCATACAAACGAATGAAGTCAGACGAAACCCGTAGGTATGTTCTCCGTCTTTAAAAAAAACACGTGGCACAATCGTATTTTACACACAAAGTCTCATCTCAGTCATAACATAAAAAAGCAAATCTGTAATTAGGTAAATATCATAACATAAAGTTGAAATGGCAAAAACCGTACAGTGGCAGTTTGTCAGTGTGATTACATACAAATTACATGCTAGCTCCATTATTGTGGCTTCCGTATATCGAACGAGTTGTTCTAAACGCTCAAAAAATAATCTATTATAAATACAAGCTTTTCAGTAATAAATCTGAATAGCTATTTGTATGGAATTTAATAATTTCTTTGTTTCACGGCACAGTTACGTGCATAACGGCGCGACTGCAATTTGGTAAGGATTGAGATTGCGCTACAAACTAGCTATTTAATTTGACTACTAATTGTACCTACAGTTAAAATATTCGAAACAAGCATTAGGCATACTTTTGTGAAGTCGGGGTATGGGTATTGTAACATACCGAACCGACTGTTTTTTATCATTATGGTAGGTAGCATTACTTAATTAGTTTCTCTAATGATAATAACGAAACTAATACTTAAGTACCTATAGTAACGGCACCAGTCATGGGACATTTAAGAGGAAATTTGGAGTATTTGTGATATTTCCCTGATACATGTAAAAGTTCTACCGCTTAGCTTGTTAAAAGATGAATATCCTATCCTTCTCTCATGTTTCAGGCGTGTTGTATCAAAGATACTGCAGTTAGTTTCCACATAATTAATAAATTAAAAGTATGTTTTTTTTCTCCAGTCATGGACACCAAAGCTCCAGTAATGGAACCCCGGTAATGGACGTGGATCCAGTAATGGGCCCCCTATAATGGGCATACCCTATCAGTATAAGATATTGGAATAGGGAATAAGTTTTAGTCATTTTTGTCACCCGATTGCATTGTCATCCGATTTGCATACGTATCCAAAATTTCAACTCAATCGGAAATCCGAAAGTGGCTCAAATGCCATTTCCAAGATTTGAACCACACTAACTAATACAGGGTGGATTTTCTTTTTGGGTCAGTGAGGGCAGCTACCAGATCCCGTGCTGCTACGAGAAAACGGTCTTAGAAGACCTTCCCTCGATTTCAAATGAATGAAGATTGGCTTTTACAGATTTTGGAAAAAACATACAGGGTGCGAGGAAAAGGTAATTTTTGACAAACTTTTTTTTTTGATGCCAATCGATCCCATTCCTATTGAGGATCAAAAGCTTGTATGGAACAAAAAAAAATTCCGGCTAGAAAAGCCACAAATCGAGGAAAACATTTGCCATACAATTTGTATGAAAATGAAAACTTATATTTTTCACATGCTATTTTTGTATGCCAATCGATTCCATTCCTATCCAGTATCAATAGTTTTTTTGGGGTCAAAATTAAATTTCACATTTTCTCCATAGTAAATGTACCTATGGAAAAAGTTTTTATTAATTTGTGGCTTTTTAGTACATTATCGTAAGTTGACCCCAAAGAAACTATTGATACTAGATAAAAAGCGGCCAAGTGCGAGTCGGACTCGCCCATGAAGGGTTCCGTATTTAGGCGATTTATGACGTATAAAAAAAAAACTACTTACTAGATCTCGTTCAAACCAATTTTCGGTGGAAGTTTACATGGTAATGTACATCATATATTTTTTTTAGTTTTATCATTCTCTTATTTTAGAAGTTACAGGGGGGGGGGGACACACATTTTACCACTTTGGAAGTGCCTCTCGCGCAAACTATTCAGTTTAGAAAAAAATGATATTAGAAACCTCAATATCATTTTTGAAGACCTATCCATAGATACCCCACACGTATGGGTTTGATGAAAAAAAATTTTTTGAGTTTCAGTTCGAAGTATGGGAAACCCCAAAAAAATTTTTTTTTTTCTATTTTTGTGAGAAAATCTTAATGCGGTTCACAGAATACATCTACTTACCAAGTTTCAACAGTATAGTTCTTATAGTTTCGGAGAAAAGTGGCTGTGACATACGGACGGACAGACAGACGGACAGACGGACAGACAGACAGACATGACGAATCTATAAGGGTTCCGTTTTTTGCCATTTGGCTACGGAACCCTAAAAATGGAATCAATTGGCATAGAAAAATAGCATGTGAAAAATAAAAGTTTTAATTTTCATACAAATTGTATGGGAAAAGTTTTCCTCGATTTGTGGCTTTTCTAGCCGGAAATTTTTTTTTAGTTCCATACAAGCTTTTGATCCTCAATAGGAATGGGATCGATTGGCATCAAAAAAAAAGATTGTCAAAAATTACCTTTTTCTCGCACCCTGTATGTTTTTTCCGAAATCTGTAAAAGCCAATCTTCATTAATTTGAAATCGAGGGAAGGTTTTCTAAGACCGTTTTCTCGTCGCAGCACGGGATCTGGTAGCTGCCCTCACTGACCCAAAAAGAAAATCCACCCTGTATACAAACTAACAGGGCAAGTTAAATAAAATTTTGTAAAAACGATATTAATTTATCCGAAGTCCGAGAAGACCTCCTGACATAGTTCGTACGAGTAACTACATTATACTTCTGTATTGTTTAAACATGAAATTACGCCATGGCAAGCATCATTATGTAAATTATCCCATCATAGGAGGTATGCAGTTTTACAGCTCCTATAATGGGATTGGGCAAAATACCACTATTTTTTATACATCTCTAGAGTCACAACATAATGTGTTGTATACCTTATCTCATGGTAAATGCAATTAACAAAACACATTCTAGTTTACACCAAGTAATCATTAATTACAATTTAATATATGAACTCACCTCTCTTAGCGAAGTTGTTAAGAATTCTTACTGGTTATTTTTTCCAGTGACACGACAACTTTTGGGTTGGCGCCAATTTCTTAAAAATTAACCGAAATTAATAAAAAGTCAAACTTAAACAGCTCTATGACTCTTATTTATGGTAAAATGTTGCCAGTGTTTATAAACTACTTTTACATACTTATTTTAGAGGATTTGTGGTTTTATGTCCCATTACCGGTTCCACGTCCATTATAGGGTCCTTTACGTTACTTGTTTATTAAGGCCTGCTCTATTTGTTAACGAACATAATGAGTATAATGACAGTTAAATAATATTAATTAGCGTGATAATGATAACTCTAAAGCTTATTAATAATAATACCTATGTTCTGTGTCTAAGCACACTCGTTAGCGTTGTAAGTTGTTAGCTAAAAAGGTACGTACTACTAATGTTTACTGCAAGATAATTAATATTTTAATGTAGGAGGAATAACATTAACTAGTGAAATAATATTTTCAGTGTTTATAACATGCGTCTCTGCCTTATAGCAGTAGGTAGAAAAATGGTTGATAATGACATATACCTACAAATTAGTACATTTGGTAAAAAAATAGCCTCCGTCGTACTACGTACTACTTAACTTGTTACATACGAGACACTTTAATTGAATTGCACATTGTTTTCAGTTGCACATGATTCACATATATTTCGCGATTGCCACAGAAGTATTATTATTAGGAATTATAATGACTTCCTAATCACGTTATTAAACATAGCCATTTTCATGAACCACAGGTACATAAGTTGTTTACTGCAAATTAACTTCATTAGGCAACTGTAACGAATTCGAGCAATCACGTGTCACCAATAAAGGATTATAACAAAAAGACATCAACGTGCTACTGTTTAATGAATAAGAAGTGCGTTGGTGTCTTTTGTACTATATTTTTATCGACTGAGATACTTACACCTTATTTCGTTTAATTAGGTATTTAGGTTTTATAGTAAAAAGAGTATTATTTTAGTGGACTCGTAGAACAGTATGGTATACAATGGTGATATGGGTGTATAATTTTAAGGTACCTACCAACGTTTTAGATTCTTTTTTTATTTAGGTTCGGATTGTACTTTCAATACTCGTATAACTACATTTTTAAGAGAACAAAATACACAGGCATATAATTATGGAACAATGTTAAAGACGTTTCTTATGATTCAGGTGCTACGGTCCATACAAATACAATATACATTGTATACTATAAGGGTACAATTAGACCGGCAGCGCATCCGAATCATTAGACCAGCCTCGCCTGAGAAGCTAGAAAGTTATCATACTAACCTCCATAATATAGGTAGCCATAGAAACTGCCGCATTGTATGCTACAACACAGATCCGCGTATTTGAAAGTTACTTCGCAGATTTAAGCACATACCATGATAGGAATAATTTTATGTTTGATCCCACAATTTTGAGTAATGGATGAAAGTTGAATTATTTTGGCGTACACTAGCTTCAATAATAGGTAGGTACCTACAATAAGCCTCCAAAAACAAAAATAATTCTACAACTTCTTCCTAGAATGCTGACCTGGGTTTAGGATAACGTTTGTGTTGACCATTTATACATAGTATATACATACGTAATATCTATCAAAAGTAATTAGTTTTTCTACAAATTGGCCATAGGTAACGTTTCTACTACTTAGAAGCGCTGGTGACCTAGCGGTAAGAGCGTGCGACTTGCAATCCGGAGGTCGCGGGTTCAAACCCCGGCTCGTACCAATGAGTTTTTAGAAAAATACGAATGTACGAAATATCATTTGATATTTACCAGTCGCTTTTCGGTGAAAGAAAACATCGTGAGGAAACCGGACTAATCCAAATAAGGCCTAATTTTCCCTCTGGGTTGGAAGGTCAGATGGCAGTCGCTTTCGTAAAAACTAGTGGCCATGGCCACGCCAATTCCTGGGATTAGCTGCCGAGCAGGATGCAGGCTCCCATGAGCCGTGGCAAAATGCCGGGACAACGCGAGGAAGATGATGAGGTAACGTTTCTACTTAGTTGATTAAACAATTATAAAAATATATTTAAAACGGAGCTTCATACATATAAAGCATTTCCGTAACTTAGAAATCGTACTGTAAATCAGGAAGTTTAAATAAATGTTTCTTATCTGATTGCGTTGGTGCATATGCATAGCTAATGCTCGTAATAAAACTGCATATTGATGGATTCATCATGCATAACAGACACGTTTGTTTAGTAGACTGGCCGACAGACGTACAGGTAATAATTATGCGTTTAAATTTTTAGTGTCTGTTGTATAATTAAATTAATTAATGTTTTTAAATATTAGTCGTTTGACAAGCACTTTGATTTAAATTTGTAAACATTAAGACGAAACAGGAGCTGAGATTTAAATATTTTAGGTATATATACCCGTCTCGCTAACGGAAGCGGCTCCTAAAACTAGTGCGATAAGGACAAGGCGAAAAATCCTGCGTAAAATTCTCAAAATCGAGGTTCCGTACTCGACTGTTTCCTCCTCCAAAACTTAACCAATCGTAACCAAATTTGGAAATCTAAATGATTATGAAATTATCTGTGTCGGACCGCTTTGCTTTTTTGGCTAATTGATATCAGTTCTGAATACCACGTCTCTCATCGCGGCATAGTCAATTAGGCCATTTTGGCCATGTTTGAAGGGCTTATATCAAAGGGTTTATATCAAAAAAAAAACGGTCCGACACAGATATTGACAATATTAATCTGTGTTGAAAAAATCATTGCTCTAGCTTCAAAACCCACGGAGGAAACAGTCGAGTACGTTTGTATGGAGAAATGACCACTCCTGTTGGCTCTTAAGTAATCGAGTTTTCCATAGGTAAACATAGGAACTTCACCTTTGTCACATTGTATTTAAGTTCAAGTCACATTGTAACATTGTAGTTACACGTAAGTAAACCGCTTGAGCAGAGAGAATAACAATAACAATATTTTTATTGACAATAAAAGTTTAACAAAATTAAATGTATATTCTAACACTAAGTTACTGGTTCAAGATCACACGTGTTTTTTGTTAATATAACTCCTCTGCGTAACGTAGGTAGTGAAAGCAGATATAAAATTATGTGTACCGATCCAGACATCTAAATTAATAACACGTAAAGAATGTTCTTATATCTTTAAAAATAATGAGAATTTATTGTAGGCACATATTGCGCTACTTAAATTTACAAATGTTAGGCATAGCTTGCCCGCTTGCCGTCATAAACTGCAAATTGCTGATTTTTGGAGCGCAAGATATTTCCTTATACAAACTTACCTAACATCCGTTCTTAAAACTTTATTGGGTATGTACCATTGCCCGCCATAGATATATGTATGTATAGCAGAGGGTTTTACCACCAACATCGAAAAATAGAAAGGCTTTTGGGTGGTAGGCCCTCTGGTTACCGACTGGCTTATAAAATCGCGTTGTTTCAATATAATATAATTGCATAGCACATGTATAGTGCTTTTCTCAAACATGCAATGAAATAAAAAAATACACCACTAAAAAAAAACAAATTTATAATCTTTATAATAGAAATCCAACTTCACAACAAAAGTTTTTTAATTTTCCTTCCAATCCCGCCATAATTGTTTTTTTTTACGGAAGTCGTCCGTATTTCGCGTGTGTAGTGTTCGAATAGACCTTATTAGGGCCATTATACACAATCTGATAATAAGAATCTCAATTTCTATAAATAAAATAAATGCAGAGGATTTTAAATATTGTCTATGGTCTCTGGTGACTTACGTATAGACAAAATTTTAAATTTATTCATCAACACATTGAATCATACAGATTCGTATTCTTAATATCAGTACGTTCGTGTATAACAGGCGTTAATACGGATATTTTGGTCCGATAACCATTCATTCACTAAAAAAAATATATATATATAATTCGGCTGTTTAGCCTGTTCATGGACACAGACCCCATGTTTACATTAGAATTTAAAAAAAATTACTTCCCGGCCTAGGCCTTCAATTTCGTATGAAATTCCTTTACAGTTCTCTGGAGTCGCTCCGCCCTAAACGTGATACTTCGAAGCCTGATATAACGCCCGGAGCGACGACATTTCATTGCATGTTTGGGAAAAATATCATTGCGCTAGACACGACGCCTTGAAAACAAAACAGCGTATAGTGCGTTTACGGAATTTTAGGCGTAATTGGGAAGCGTTAGGGTTGAATTTAGTTAATAGTTTTCGCCTTTAGTTTTAAGTTGCGATTATCCGTGCTTCATCTGACTGTTGTAACCCGGGGCCTCGACTGCACTGGGGTTTTATTACAATCGCTTACCGAGTCGAAAGCTTAAGCGAACAAGTGCAAATACGCTTTCCGATTAATTGTTATGGACCTCGAGGTTCGAGTTACACTGGTTTTGAACCAATAAGCCTCGGTAAGCAGTGAAGATACCTCTTTAATGCTATTCCAATATAATTCGTTGTCTCAAGCATGTCTTTCACTGGCATGTTGGAGTCGCTCTCACCTTATTTATGCCGATTCGACATACCTTTTGAATCAGACTGGGTGGGCCTTGCAGTAGAGCATAGTCCGAATATTCTACGTTACTCGTACTTCAAATTTGTTGAGTAAATTTCATAGATCACGAGAGCTCTTGGGGGTCTAACGAATGAATCCCCATGCTCATATGGAGATAGCAGACTCTACATTTCATGTGTCGGCAAAGCAAATGTTTACCGGGGTTAACCGGTTAAACCTGGAGTTACCATGGTTACCAGTACAATTTGACACTGGGTTAAATGGTTTAACAGCGTAACCCCGGGTTAGTGGGATGGTGCAAGTGGCCCTTAAGATGCATTATACCCAAGCTAAAATTACCCTTTCACACCACCTATTCGGAAAAGAGCTTTTTCTTCCCTGCTAGGATCCCTCCTAGCAGGGAGGAAAAGTGGCATTTTTCCTCCCTGCTGGGAGGGATCAAAGTAACACTTTTCTGTTCTAGCACACTATTTTTACATTTTTTTGCGCATTATTTTTTTAGCTTAAATAATCTGTTCAACAGATCAGATCAGATTGTGTCAATACTAAGATATTTTATTTTCCTCATAGTTGATGTGAAAATGATTTCGTCTTGGGCGTTAACACTTAAATCCCTCATTACGCTCAGGATTCTACTTTAGAATCCATCGCTTCATTCAGGATTCAATGTATGCCCTTGACGGAAATATATCATTTTGATCCCTTGTATTTACCACCAGTCAGACTAATTGCGCTTATTTTTCAACATTGTTGTATTCGATAAAGGTTTTAACTCTTTTTTTTTTGCGTTGTTTCAGACTTGCAGCTCGCGGCAGAGCTCGGCAAGACCTTGTTGGAGAGGAACAAGGAGCTTGAGACCGCACTGCGACAGCACCAGAATGTTATCGAGGACCAGACGCAGGAGATCGAAGTAACACTTATTTTTTTAAATACTGGATTATTTTATTTCTAACTAGCGACCCGCCCCGGCTTCGCACGGGTTAACAAATTTTATACATACTTAAACCTTCCTCTTGAATCACTCTATCTATTTAAAAAAAACCGTCATATCCCGTTGCGTAGTTTTAAAGATCTAAGCATACATAGGGACAGACAGACAGTGGGAAGCGACTTTGTTTTATACTATTTAGTGATTTATTTATTCTATCCAACCTAAAAGTTAAACAAAAGGCTAACGTGACAATAAGTTATATAATATTTTTTTAACTTCACTTTTTACCCGACTCCGGCAAGGGTTATCTTATGAATTATGATTTAATATGTGGTTATGTTTGTGTCGTCTTTTATCGTATCGTCTGAACTACTAAGCCGATTTTGATGAGATGTCATACCTAAGCCTAGTTTAGAGACGTTTATGTGACGTGGTGGTCATAGGCTACAGCAGGGGTCACCAAATGGCGGACCGCGGTCCGCATCCGGACCGCTGACCTATTTTTTTGTTGCTTATTTAATAAACTCAAGGAGAAACAGACCGTGTTGGTCATTTTATTTTAAGAACCGGACCCCTGAAGAAACTAATTGGTGACCCCTGGGCTACAGTTAAAACCGTATTTGAATGTGTTACCGGCTTTTTAAAATCTTGTTACCAAACTAAGTAGGTACCTACATCATCCAGCCTATTATGGATAGCTTTATCCATCTTTATCCACGTGATAAAATAACTGTCACTGTTTAACACCGTGGGAAAGAAAGTGACGGACACCGTTTTATCACGCTGTCACGTAGACAAGAACGACCATCATATCCGTACATATTTGTACAACTATTGCTTAAAAGATTGTACTACGTACTACGCCGCGGAGACTATGTATAATAAACGACGATGGCTATTTAGTTTTTACGCCACGCGTAGACGTTACGTAAATGAGTTAGAGCCCGAGGACAGCGGCTTACGTTTATTACCCAGTAATTACTCTAAGCCGGCGTTTTGAAACAAACAAACAAGCATTCGATCCTCGTTTCCAACATGGCTGGATTATTTTAACTGCAAGATGTAAAAAAAACCTAGTATTTTTGCGACTCATGGTGAACCATCAGTTAGCCACAGTCTAGTGAAGGTTTAATTTAACACAGCTTCGTACTTAATTCTCATTTATTAGGCAATAATAAAAGGGCAATTTAAAAAGGTTTAGAGGTTACAACGATTACTTTATAGGTACTTGGTCAAGCAGATCTTGTCAGTAGAAAAAGGCGGCAAATTTGAAAAATGTAGGCGCGAAGGGATATCGTCCCATAGAAAATTTAAATTTCGCGCCTTTTTTTACTGACAAGTTTTGCTTGACCAGCTATAAGGTAACCTAAATTGTAGTATAGATTTAGACTAAAAGAATATTCACGTGCTGGCTGGTACAAATTTTGGACCAATTACGGAAGAACTTTGAATTAACGTTGAAAGAACTTTATATCACAACAAAAAAGAAATTTTCCCTGACTTAATGAGAAAATTATATACGAGAGTACTTCTCTAATTGAAATTTTTATAACCCCGACAAAAATACGACAACGCCTTTTAGTGAGTTAAAACCTAATATCTAAGTCACCTAAGTGCCATCGCTATCAATGTTACTTTTTAGGGTTCCGTACCCAAAGGGTAAAAACGGGACCCTATTACTAAGACTCCGCTGTCCATCCGTCCGTCCGTCCGTCCGTCCGTCTGTCACCAGGCTGTATCTCACGAACCGTGATAGCTAGACAGTTGAAATTTTCACAGATGATGTATTTCTGTTGCCGCTATAACAACAAATACTAAAAACAGAATAAAATAAAGATTTATGTGGGGCTCCCATACAACAAACGTGATTTTTGACCGAAGTTAAGCAACGTCGGGCGGGGTCAGTACTTGGATGGGTGACCGTTTTTTTGCTTGTTTTGCTCTATTTTTTGTTATGGTGCGGAACCCTCCGTGCGCGAGTCCAACTCGTACGTGGCCGGTTTTTTTTTCGAAAACCACAACTAAATCAGACAAGCCGTCAATCTTGCACCCATGGCACCTACATTTATAAGTTAGTGGATATTAATAATTACGTGTTAATAATTTCAGTACTTAACAAAACAAACGGTCGCCCTGCGCGAGGTGAACGACTCAAGACTGAGAATCTACGAGCAGCTCGAGGTCAGCATCCAGGACCTAGAACGCGCCAACCACCGCCTCGCCGTCGACCACGCCGGCGATAAGAAACACATTAAGACGTGAGTCACACGATAATACACTCTAAAATCTTTACAATAAGCATTATAAAGGCCTGCGCAAACCGGTGGAGCGCAGCGCAGATCAGGGAGGTAAAATCCCCCGCGATACCGCGAGCGCGGTGGCGGCTGGCGCACCAGGGAGCACTTCGGCGCAGGCCGGGGGATGCCGCGGCATGCCGCCGCGTGTAATCTATCACAAGGGATTAGTGACGTAGTGTGTACGAGTTCTCCCCCGTCGTCCCGGCGCTACTCCGGCGCACTCGGGAGGCCTCGGCGCATGGCGGGGGATGCCGCAGCATGCCGGCGCTTAGCGTGCTCCTCGATGCCGCGGAGTAACAATCCTCCGTGATGCTCCGAGGTCGGTCTCAAAGCATTTAAATTTATGCCTGAAGGTAATTGAAATAGGGAAGAAAATACATTGATAATTTTAAAGTGATCTGCGCTGTGCTCCGCCGGTTTGCGCAGGCCCGTCAACTCCCACGTGTGTGACGTCACCATAAGCGTTCTGGCTCAAATTTGAGCCCTTGGGATCTGACAGGTTAATGCAACTGATTCCTTACAAGCTAAAGAAGTCCAAGCGATTAACAACTCTAAAGTTTACACAATACATTTCAAAATTATAGGCACGACACGCAAGCTACCGTTATAAGTTGCTTTGTTTTTCTGCATTGAACACATTTCTCGCAATTATTTATGAATGCACATTAATCTCCTACACTCTACAGCATTAGTCTCGGCTTAGCGGAGAAACAAACGACTGTTGTGACACACCCACTTCCTATCATTACAGGTTGTGCGCGAACATCGAAACGCTCGAAGGGAAATGCGAGGACCTACAAAAGACTGTCGACGACCTTAACGCCCAACTGGAGATAGCGAGGCGGCGCGCGGAACGGAAGCCAGAGAGCACTGAAAAACCCAAAGAAAAAGAAATCAAACCAGAACAGACGCCAAACTCGAAAAAAATTGAAGCGAGTAGCACGCCTGTAAAAACCATCGCTCCCCTCCCAGAACTGACTAAGGAAGACGAGGATCTGCTTAGGTTAAGCGATGAGTTGCGAGAAAGTAAAGTTGCCTTCGCACAAGAGCAGAGACGAGTTACAGAGCTCGAGGAGCAGTTAGCGTCTATAGTGCAGGAGAACAACAGATTGCAAGATCAGTTGAGGAATTGGAACCTGAACAATGAGGAGCCCAAGTCGATGCACGAGGAATTCGCGATCTTGGAAGAAGTCAGGTATGAGTTAAAATCTTTCTGGGACTTTTGTGAATCCACGACCCGAGTGAATCCTTTACATCAGTATTTCTAAGCTTAGTCTGCACCGACGTGACGACAAGAGAGTGTGGCAGCGATAAACGACATGTCATATTTTCATAAGTAGGTTTTGTTACGTTTATGGCAGCGCTGGCTTCACTTTGTCTCTAGCATTTCAATGCAGGCTTGGCGAAGACAGATTTTACTAGTGTTTCAAACTTTTACACATCCAGAAAATGTAAAGCTAATCCTTGTGTAGCCACCGTAGCGAACGGTCGTATGCCACCAACACAATGGAGGTCAAAAAGTCATTGTAGTTATATGTCCTTTATTGCAGACAAGGTCAACTGTGCATCAGATGTCTACGGGGCGTCGAGCGGGGAGACGACATGTCCTCCATGCTAGACGGAGACGACGATGACCGATCAGTCATCAGCTCTCTCATTCTCTCCCCCTCAGTCCAAGACAGCCCCAGAGAAGAACGCGTTACAACGAAACTCATCAAGTTCGATGTAAGTATCTGTACAAAATCTTGTAAAATATCCCTTCTCTTTCTTTCTTGAGTCTATTATTTCTGTGTATAATTTTCTGTCCTATTAACTTTCTGTTTAAAGTCAATTCTTTGCATAATCAGTACCTATCTAACTGCACTTTTTCAAAATTATGAACAAAAGTAATTAACAATACTAACGGCTGGACTAATATTATGAAATGACAGCAACTTATGAAAATTAATTATTGAGTGTTTAGTCCATTTCAATATATCACGAGTCAGCTTTCACATTTAGAACGCATGCCATACATATGTACTACCGTGGCGTTGACAGATATATGTCTAAGTAGACAACGCAAACGAATCTACTTCGCGTGCCAATTACAATGCTCTGCTAAGCTGAATTTTTTATGCATCGGAGTCCAATTCAAACTTAATCCGATTTTATTTCACAACTTATTCGGAATATTATTTTCTATTTGGAGTTACTTATTTGCCTGTTGAGAAAATCCGAATTTGAATCAAAGCTCTTCAAAAGTAATTGTCAATAATTGTTAAATAAAATAATGTATTAATTCGTCCATGTATTTATTTGCCTGTTACTAAAATACCTACTTTAGACGACGTTCTTATACCTCACAAAAACATTAAAATTGGCACGCTTAGTTTAAGCATGAGATGCATGCGGTACACGCGACGTCTATCTAGATGTTTGTCTATCATAGCGTTTCCCTTCAAAATCTCATGTGAAATGTTTCACTCGTTTCTAGGCGACAATGCTTTTCGAACTGCCCCTGATGTTGTTGCTCACGCTTTGCATATGCATAATGAAGCGCATTTGCAGTAGTTTTCTTTGGATTTATCGTATGTAGTCAAAGGTACGTCCATTACTGACACGTTACTAGACTAAGCGATCAGGCGTGTTCCGATTGGTTGCGCGAGTGCGTGCGAGTAGTTCTCGGACGGACCAGTGTGACATGACCTCTACTTTTACCATGAGTTTATTGTAACTGCTAGCGACTTGTACAGCGCCTCTAGCGGTCACTTATAGAACTAAAGATCACTAGTTTGAGTCCATATTACTTGTAGATTTTTCGGTTGAACATAGGTTATATTTCTATGGATTGCAATTTGACTGTTTTCGATAAATACCGTATGGACTACTAGTAAAAGACTAAACTATTCAAAGCTTTTTTTTTGGCTTTTGTTGTAACAACGTAATGAGTTTCGATAGCAAATCATGACAAGGTGATCTGAAACAGCTGTGCGTAACCGGAGAGCGCTCTTATGCTGGTTCTTTCAAGTGGTGAACTCGCCCGCGCTTGGCAACCGATCAGAATTACACCCAGCACGAAATGGTGAAGGTACTTGTGACAGTATTGGGACGCACGAAAGTTGATTTTAAACTTCGGAAATGCATGGCCTTTCTCTTACCTTACTTAATACTTAACCAACTTAAACCGCGTATTTTTTTTAAATGATAATAGTAGATTTTAATCAATTGTCAATTGTGATGTGTCTAATGTTAAAAAGTGGAGTAATGGGTGTATGTTTGACTAATCATCTTCTAAATTAGAATTTAAGTATCATTATAGTTTGACTATACTCGTATCATTCATTTAAAATGACCTACATATTATGCAATGTTACTATGAACATTGACAACAATTTCTGTTACTTATTATTAATGATGGCTTCTTTATCTTTTATCATCGAATCAATTTTCAGTAATTATCATGGATTAGTAATCACTTCAATAACACGCATTATTCAACCAATTATCAAATTTGATCATCGAGCAGCTATAACAAATTTCATCATCATGAGGTATTTTACTAATAAAATAACACTAACTTGTCATCTCACCATAATTTTCCATGTTTCCTCAGAATGCGAAGGAAAAGCTACTTCAAGGCATTTGGGCTAATAACAAGGAGGATGGTCACGACAACCCGTACCGGGAGCTCGTGCAGAAGTACGAGGCGCTGCTGGAAGTGCAGCTGTCGCAGGTGAAGGGCATCCGCAAGAACAAGCCCGCGCCCTCCGGCCCCGTGTCGCTGCAGGACGAGCTGCAGGTCTCCGGCGACTTTAGCCACTTCAGCGTCAAGGACACGGACGAGGAGAGCGGACACGGAGAGGACGCCAAGGAAAAGAAACCTGAAACGCGCAAGAAATTCATCCAAACCCCAGACTTCTCTGAAGCGGAAACCTCCAGCTCTGGATTCTCCGATGAGACCAGTAACAAAGCCACGCAGACGGAACGCGAGCGCCCGGGCTCCTTCCTCTGCACCATCGCCGACGGGGAGGACTACCGCTTCAGCATCTACGACGACGTCAGCCCCATGGACAGTCGCTTCCGCAACCGACCGGAATACAGAGAACTCTTCAAAGAGATCTTCACAATTTTGAAGAAAGCGGCGGAAAACAAAGACGAGGGCGAACAACTCCCGCTCCTAGACGACACGGGAAAAGTTCCCCCCGTCACCCCCGCCAACGAGGAGCCCCCAGGAAACTTCACCGACGACACGCAGAGCGTACTTTCCTCTGTCATGTCTGAACAATCGATTCCAGTGTCCGATATTACCGCTCCGGAGACGCCGACGCTCAAAGAAAAGGTCCACGTGCTCGAACCCGCTAAGAAGGAAACCGAGAACAAGGAGAACAAACCAGTGGAGGAGACCGCCAAACCGAAAGAGAAACGAGAGCCCGAAAAAGCTGAGAAGGCAAACGAGAAAGAAAAGGAGAAGGAGCGAGTTTTGACTCCCCTGGTCCGCCAGCCTCTGGAGTACATAGCGGCCACTAGAAAGAAGTCCAGACATCGCAACAGGAAACACAGCCAGGAGCGACAGGGCGCCGACTCGCCGGTGTTCCCGTCGCCGCCTAAAATCACCTACCAGAAGTCGTCGAACAAGAAACGAAGAGACTACCGGCCTATCGAAGTCAGTCCGCTGGTGCGGCCGAGCGAGCCCGCCGACTGGAACGGGTCGACGCTGCAGTTCTACAACCGCAACTTGAACTCGCCGACGCCGAGCGCCAGCGGCCGCACCGGCAAGATCTACCAGGGCTGGAACCCCGAGACCGACTCGTGGGACATCAAACAGAGCACGGCCTCGCAGGAGATCCACAAACTGCGGAAACTAGAGCTCTCGTATGCGGAGGTCCTCAGGAACGCGGACAAAACTAAGCCGCGGCGCAAAAAGCACCAGTAATTTATTCGTTTTATTTTATTACGTCGACCCCTCTTACTCATCAGTAGGAGCCGAGTGATCCGAACGCCATTTGTCTTTGCCAACTGGACATATTAAATTTAATTTAAGAGTATTTGTTTGTGATCTGCTAGTGTTATTATTTTATTTTATTACTTGAACATTATTCGAAATCTTAATCGAAATTGCCATAATTAAACCGGTATATTGTTTGTATACCTCGCCGATACGTATACCTTTGTAAGTCTGTCATTCTGTATCAAATAGTAATAGTACTGCCCTCCGATATCCCGAACAGTACGTACGACAAAACGACCTTGCATTTATGTCAATAAAGTTGAATTTGGCTTGAATTGAGTACCCGCATTTGGAATGAATTAGGATTTTAGAATTTTAAAATGTTAACTGTTTCTGTTGCTATATTAGTCACTATTTTAATTGTATATTATGTATTCGATTTATAATTTGTAAATATTATTTTCGTTTAAGTTAATTATATTTTTTTAATTGCCATGGATATTTGAGAGTACTCAAGGTTTGTATGGAATCGGATGCTATTTAAAGAAGACAGGAAGGTTGAAGGTATAAATAAAAATTTGCATTAATAATATAATCAGCATTTCATTTCGTTCCTTACTGCGATATAAATATATGTAACATAAAGCGTAATAAATAATAAAACGCTGTAAGTATATTACAATAATATAATTTATGCATTTTTATACAGTCACTAAGTAGCATTCGTGTGAACGCCACGAGCGTCCAGTATCTTGCTTCGAACGCGGCATTGGCAGCAATGAACGATGTTTGATATAAAACTATTCATCCTAATGTAACGTATTGCTTTATGTCACATACAGGCGATACGGTGTAAGCCAAAGTGCTACTTGAACAATATAACAATTGCCACATGATTTTATCATGCATTGTCACCAAGTAATTTGTCTGCAACGAATCTTTTCAAAGCTAAAGTACTAGTCACTGTGTAGAGTGAACAGTTTAGTCATTATAAATAATGGTAATGTTGTCCTCTCGGTTCGTATACCTTATAAACATGCGTCAAAGTGAAGGTCGGGTGGCAATTGTCGTATTGTTAATACTGGAGTCCCGAAGAAGACATTTTTCCATTTAGACTTAGGTAAATAAAAGTTATACCAAACATATCGCACCTATTGGCAGCTGACGCGGACAGTTCGCGAGCTAAGGCCGATGAATCGTAGGGATTACCTACATATGTGCAAGTTAAGGGACGTTATTTAAACATTGGGATTGGGTGTCTCAAATCTCGGAAAGTTCATAAAAAAGGGTGTATTCCCATTTGTTTCCGGCTCATGTAAGGCGGTGATCACGTGGGGCGAGGACAAATAGTAATACACCAAAAAAAGGAAGTTTCCCAGGTTTTTGAGAAATGTTCCAACGCAACTTACACAATGCACATACGAGGTGTTTTTTTAACCCTTGGCCATATTTTGCGACATGAACATGTCCTCCTGACGACCGATGTTCCTACAACATGTAGTACAGTAGACCCCAATGAAATTTTGACTTTATCTATTTATTAGCCCCGTAGACAACATGCCAATCGCTAACGCTCCGAAGCGAACGAAACGCAACTGTCACTGTCACACTAATATGCAAGAGTGATAGAGAGACACAAAGCGATTCGATGGCGAAGCGCAAGCGATTGTCACCTAGGCTAGGCCGCCGGTTCAATTCAAACTACGAAATTTTGATACCCAGTCGTCAGGAGGATAAAGGTCATACTGAGCATCTCTTACCAACACCGAAATCGCGAAAAAAGTATCGGCTCCGCACCCTCCCTCAGACTTGGCGTGCGAACTGTCGCTGTCAACTGCTGAAGTCGTCATCGGGGTCCATAGACTAGGAATCCTCTAGACGGAGTTTAAAGCAATTATTTCATGAAACCGATGCTGCCAAAAATACGGGGGTGCGGGGGACGAGGTGAGCGAATCCCGTGCCGTGATTGGTCCGTTCAAAGACACGGACCAATCACGGCACGGGATTCTGACACTTGACTCGAAGATGGAGTAAAACTACCGTATATTTGTGGCAGAGGGGGTAGCGCTACTATGCTCAGTCTAGAGGATGTCTTGTCTGTGTCGGGGTGATTCTGCTATTTGTTCTGCTCGGCGAGCTCCCTCTCGACGATTTTGCGGTACTCGTCGAAGCCGCCCTCTATGCTGGTGACGGAGCCGTTGCCGCAGATCCACAGCTCTTTGCACACCACTCGTATTAGCCGCTCGTCGTGGGATACTAGGATCACGCCGCCCTGGGGAAATACGTATACATGTTGTTATGAGATTCAGGATTAATATCATAGACAACGAAAACATACATAGTCGAATTGGACACTTAATGGAGACTATAATAATATAAGGGCGGTCAATGTTAAATTTGGCGGCGGTAGCTGGCATCTCATACATTTTCAAACTTTTCATAGTAAGCATGTTGACAAGTGCCCCTATTACTGCTGCGTTCGACTTCGTGCTATACCTTCGTGCTATATGCTTCGTTTTATGGTACTATACCTAGTTTGTTTTTAGTGCTGACAGTACAAAACGATGAGACGATGTGGAAGGTCACACATGACTACTTTCTTCCTTTCCTGTTTGATAGAACAAGTAGAAAACTACTTCATTATGTTTCATTATTTGCACACAAAAAATCTACCGTATACTTGTTAATCGTCAATCAGCACAAGTTGGGGTTGCCCATGCACATGATGGCGATGGCCACTCGAGACTTCTGTCCACCGGAGAGACTGCCTATAATCTGATAAAAAAACAACAAAACTTACTGTATACTTGTTGATGCCCTTCCCCAGTGCCTCAATAGTCTCAATATCCAAGTGATTCGTCGGCTCATCGAGTACGAGGAAGTTGGGGTTGCCCATGCACATGATGGCGATGGCCACTCGAGACTTCTGTCCTCAGGAGAGACTGCCTATGGTTTGATATAATAACAACTAAACTTACTGTATACTTGTTGATGCCCTTGCCCAGCGCCTCAATAGTCTCAATATCCAAGTGATTCGTCGGCTCGTCGAGTACGAGGAAGTTGGGGTTGCCCATGCACATGATGGCGAAGGCCACCCGAGACTTCTGTCCTCCGGAGAGACTGCCTATGGTTTGTAACGCGAGGTCACCGCTGACACCGAAACTGCCTAGTTGCCGTCTATATTCTTCTATCGTTTTGCCTGTGAAAGTAGAGTAAGATATAAAATCGATCAAATAACAAGTTGGATTCGATAAATCATGCAGACGCAAGACCTAAATACAAATATAACTCATTTATTGTCAGAAAGTGAGTAATGGAAATGATGTTTACGTTAAATAAAGTGCCTGTAACTGTGTTGATTTAACTTGCCTGTTGCAGTAAACACATTGACGATAGGTATTGTGCATAATGTGTAAAGAGTCCAATATCGTCAGAAAAATCGTCTAACTTTAGAGTTAACTAATACTTAGGTATTAGTAGTAAAAGATACGGTTACACGGTGGGAACATCAGATATGAACACAGCTCATGTTTTTAAAAAAATTGTAAAACGTACGTACAAGACAAGACTAGCTGTTAAACTCAACAAACAACGTTCACCGAACCAGCGACCCAATGACCTAACCCCCTTATTCTTATGAATCCACCAAACAAACCTTTATACGTTTGCTAAATTAATCAGCTGATGATCATCGTTTCTCCCTATCTATGACATAACGACATTAGGGAGAAACGACGATCATCAACTGATTAAGTTAGCAGCCGTTTATGAATAACGCCATAAGGGCCAGTTGCACTAACCACATTTGACTGACTGATCAACGTCAGCCGGCGCGCCCCGGCTTTACTATGAAACTTTCCATACATACAAATTTAGCGAACGATATTTACGATACGAACAGTTTGATGCAACCGACCGTAAGTGTAAGGCCTGAGTGGACGCTCGAAGCGGAGCGTTGGGCGGGGCGTGCAGCGTGGCGTCGGGCTCACAAGTGATGTGAGCAGCGTGCACTAAGGCCGCTCCTATACGCTTGCATTTGTTTAACATGCACGCCGCACGCCCCGCCCCGCTGCACGCCCAACTCGAGCGTCCACTCAGGCCTTACACTATAACAGGGATGTTGCGAACATCCGCATCCGCATCCGCAACCGCGGAACTTCCGCATTATTTTCAACATCCGCATCTGCATCCGCATCCGCATAAAATCGATGCGGAGCTTATGCGGATGTCGAACAAGTCGGTACAGGAACGTCTTAGCGGCGGCGTAAGTGCTAGGTAGGTTCGTCATTACCTACAACGAAATCGTCTAGATCCAGAAAAGTCGGCCAAGTTACTGTTTATTAAATATAACGCATCTATATTCTTGCTCAAATACGTTTCGTTTTTTTTAAATAAAAAAATACTAAAAATATAATATTTGACGTTTTCTAAGTACCTAATCTTGACATCCGCATACGCATCCGCATCCGCGGATATGAGCCTTTAAATATCCGCATCCGCGGATGTCAAAAAATCTGCATCCGCAACATCCCTGCACTATAAGTACCTGGGTAGCTCTTCTGGAGTAGCTCGACCGAGTTGACGTTCATCTCGAGCTGGTCGACGTGGTGCTGCGAGAAGTAGCCGAACTTGAGGCCGCGGTGCACGTTGCGCGCGCCGCTCGTGGGGGAGAGGATGCCCATTATTATCTTTAGTAACGTCGTCTTACCGGCACCGTTGTCACCCACCTGCGATGAGAAAAAAAGGAGAAACTTAGTAAACGTACCTAAAAAATACGGTTGCCCCAAATACAACCGACTGACAGAATTTTAGCAGAAAACTATGAAAGTCCCCTGGTCAATCTGGCTAATAGGGAATATTACGCGGAAGTCTGCGTAGAGGGCGTCACTCCCACAATAAGTGACAATCTAAGGGTCTACCGCAAACGAGAGAGTCGACATTTTGATATCTAACCTCTCTGTCACTCTTCCATATTCGAGCGATAAAGAGGCAGACAGCTGAGTTTCGATTTCGCGTTTCCCGGTAGGCCCTTTGTAAACAGACCGCCTTGATGTATCAATGTCATATTTGATTGTCTGTGCAAACTTGTCAAAAAACAGTTTAAGTTACTAGCACTTAAGTCACTAGTGCTGCACTCTGGCGGCAAAACATTGTAGTAATACTCCCTATTCAGTCATATCCGGCTATTCCGTCCACGAGCGTATATTTCTTTGATTTATCAATCGTAGGAAAAAAACCATTTGCTTTTGATTGCTGAAACTAAAAGCAATCGCTGCTTTGTCGATGAATTTAACAATTTTGTTCCTTGTTCGAGAAAAACGCTAATGGACGGAATAGGTCCTATGACGGAAATAGCCACATTGACCTTACAAACAATTACAGCGCACGTTGTAACAACTGCAAAACTATTTGGTGTAACTCGAACTAAAAATTATAGTAGCATCAGAGGTGAGTACAATCTAATCCGTATCCATTATTCATTTTATACAATAAAGTTAATTTAATGGAAATAATAATTAAAAATTTCGGCTAAATTTCAGATTGAGAAAGTTATTTTGTGAGTTCACAGTATGGTAAAGCGATTAGTTGTAAAAAATACTAGATATATTTAAACACATTCACTGCCTGCCACTGCTAGCCGCTTTTCGCTACACACGGTTTTTCCCGTCTCATGGGCTACGCTACGCTCATAGCGCGTAGCTGGCGCTGGCACCGAATGTGTTAAACAATGCACTAATAATAAAGAAAGCATCTCATCTATTCTCATGGTACAATGAATAAAGATAAAACTGTAGAATGCCTAATAAACATAATTGTCCAATTATAAATTCGATTAGCTATGCTAACTAAAGTAACAAAAAATCATTATTCATCAATGTCGTTCTGTTTACTTTGTTTATATTTTCCCACGAGCTGATTGGTATTGAAAAATTGCATTAACCTTCACAAAGACGAATCATTTAGCACGTTTAGTCTCACAACCTTGCATTAAATAACGCAACAATTTAAACCTTCGATTGTTCTACTTAGTAACAACACACGATACAGTCAGCAGAAATAGTTGCTACGCGGGCGAGGTGTTCAAATTGATCTTGACACGACTTTATTGTTAAGAGAATAAGAGTGCGTCAAGGAAATTTTACCCAATGCAATTATGCCCAGAATAAATCAACAATTTAAATCACATTCGAGCCAACACCAAGTAATACAAGTAAATGTGAACTTAGTAACACTAGAAGAAATCAAAATTATACAGAATTTGCCATTCGTTCAACCAACGCGGCTATTGCATTTGAGAAATAATAAAGATCTTCGGGCGCAGCAATTATTGTTCGATCTTACAATTTTACGAATATGGAATGGACGCAGTAGAGGTGATTTAGCGTTAATAGCGGTAAGGCGTGAGGCTTTCAAGCCGGCGGTCGCGGGTAAATTCGTCTATTACAAATGAATTTCTAAGAAAACTTACGATACGAAATAGCGATGTGACGAGTCCACTTTTTTTCAATTCGAATCATTCGAATTGATTCGGCCGCTGATTCGAATTCAAAATCGAGTTGACTCGACTCGACGATTCGCGTGGTTCGCGACAAGGTCACAGGCACAGGCGCGGAGCGAGTTGAGACGGCGAGTTACGCGGCAGTTGTTGTAAAAAGAACCTTCAGGGAACGGAATTAAGGTTTATTTTTGAATGGCCATACTAGCAGTGAACTCGAGTTGGGATACTTGGAATGGCGAATCAAGCGGCAGTTGTTGTAAAATGAACCTTCGGGTCACGGAATTAAGGTTTATTTTTGAATGGTCATAGTACCAACTCGAGTTGAAACGGCGAATCGAGCGGCAGTTGTTGTAAAAAGAGCCTTCGGGCTACAGTATTAAGGTTTATTTTTGAATGGCCTTAGTAGCAGTGTGATAGCGTTGACTCGGCTCGGCGAGTTGTTCGCCGAGTTAGCTAGTGGTCGAGTTGATTCGAATTGCCCATAGTCTTAATTCGAATTAACTCATCTGTAGGCTGATTCGAATTATTCGAATCAGATAACTCGACTCGCCCATCGCTTTACGAAATATATATAACTTGATATTTAACAGGTTCTCTTTGGTGAAAAAAAGCATCATGAGGAAGTCGGACTAATCCCATTAAAACTAGGCTTTAATTTCCGTCAAGAGAAGTTCAGAAGGATGGTATTCCACCTGTCCAATTTTTTAACGCAGTAGCTTTCGTAAATTCCCGGACACCTTTATGGAAGCATTGCAAGCGGGAATGCGCTAACATAAGACATAAGGAGGAAGAAATAGTTATTTGTACAACAAGAGATCAAAGTTTGATATTTCTTCGAGTGCTTATTATGCGTATATGCGTAGTAAGGGACTCAAAAGCGCACGAGATGTAAATAACTTTGATCTCGTGTAGCACACAACATTTTTCACCTCAGCAGTGAGAACATATTAGAGAACCCGAAAAATGTATTCCTTCTTCATCACTTACCTCTATTCACTCATGTTTTCTTAAGATATACCAACAATTAAATTTTCACCTCAACAGCTCGAACAAGGGTACTTTGCTACTTAAAAACAGTGAGCAAAATCGGATCGCATTTTGCTCATTTTGTCTCACTCAGTGAGCAAAATGCGATTTTGCTCACTGTTTTTAAGTAGCAAAGTACCCTTGTTCGAGCTGCTGAGGTGAAAATACTTACAATACATATCCTAGACTCCAGCGTAGCGCCAAGGTTGACGTTGGTGAAGATAACCTTGTCCTTCGAGTAGTAAAAGCCGACCTCGTTCAACTGCAGAATGGGCGGAGAGAGGGGCTCCGTCTCCGGAAACCGGAGCACCACATCTATTTCCTTCTCTACCGGTTTTAACTCTGGACTGTAGAAGAGAAATATGGTTAGATTTATGTATACTAATACAGGGTGCTTCCTGTAACAGGAGCAATAAATTAAACTGTAGGCTGTACTCCTCAAACTGACCAACATTTGTTCAGCAACTTTTGAAAATAACTCAGGTTTCGATTTTTATTACACTTTTAAGTTTATTCTAAGACGCAATGTATTGCAAATGTTGTTATGTTTAAAGCGTGACAAGCAATGTCAAACACACTGATGTCAGCGTACATTGAAGGCAATACATATTTATTTTGTATGAAAAAGAGGAAGTCTAAAGGATTCATAATTTTAAAAAGTTGCTGAACAAATGTTGGTCAGTTTGAGGAGTACAGCCTTTAGTTTAATTTATTGCTCCTGTTACAGGAAGCAGCCTGTATAATAATGGAATCATACTATTGTTAATCTAGGCACACAAAGCAAAGCGACTATGCTCAGTTTTAAAGTAATCTTGTAGACGGTGGTTCGGCCCAAACGGCTGTTTGTTATAAAATGTTATATCATTGTATCGTATGACAGGGACAACAAAATAAAACACTATCAATATTATCATATTGTCCCTTTCACACGATGTTATATAACGTTATGTAACAGCCAATTGGGGCCCACCATAAAGCACATAAATAAAACAAAGTTCGGTTCTTTTAAAGTGTCCCCTGGGGAAGGGGAGTACAGTTTACAAATGGTTAATCTCTGACACATTTTATTCATATATGGCTGTGAATTACAGCCCGCTAGATGGTAAGCGGTTGCCATAGCCTGAGGGCGCCTCCAACTCCAAGGATGCCACACGCCGTTTTAAAGAAAACCCTTGTACATACCTTTTTTGAAGAACCACATATCTACTTCTCCTAGTTACCTCAAAAGAAAGTAGAGGTAAACAACAGGCGTAATTATCGCTAAAGAGGAATCTCTTCCAGACGGTACTCACAGTTTGTCCAACATCTTGATCTTGCTCTGCACGGAGGAGGCGCGGTTGGCGTTGTAGCGGAAGCGGTCAATGAACTCCTGCGTGTGAGCCCGGTGTTGCTGTTGCGCCTCCCATTCACGTTGCTGGTTCTTGTGCTTCTGTCTTTTTATAATGAAACTAACAGCACAGGCGGTCTTATCTCTTCCAGTACTCACAGTTTGTCCAACATCTTGATCTTGCTCTGCACGGAGGAGGCGCGGTTAGCGTTGTAGCGGAAGCGGTCAATGTACTCCTGCATGTGAGCCCGGTGTTGCTGTTGCGCCTCCCATTCACGTTGCTGGTTCTTGTGCTTCTGTCTTTGTATGATGAAACTAACAGCACAGGCGGTCTTATCTCTTCCAGTACTCACAGTTTGTCCAACATCTTGATCTTGCTCTGCACGGAAGATGCGCGGTTGGCGTTGTAGCGGAAGTGGTCAATGAACTCCTGCGTGTGAGCCCGGTGTTGCTGTTGCGCCTCCCATTCACGTTGCTGGTTCTTGTGCTTCTGTCTTTGTATAATGAAACTAACAGCACAGGTGGTCTTATCTCTTCCAGTACTCACAGTTTGTCCAACATCTTGATCTTGCTCTGCACGGAGGAGGCGCGGTTGGCGTTGTAGCGGAAGCGGTCAATGACCTCCTGCGTGTGAGCCCGGTGTTGCTGTTGCGCCTCCCATTCACGTTGCTGGTTCTTGTGCTTCTGTCTTGGTATAATGAAACTAACAGCACAGGTGGTCTTATCTCTTCCAGTACTCACAGTTTGTCCAACATCTTGATCTTGCTCTGCACGGAGGAGGCGCGGTTGGCGTTGTAGCGGAAGCGGTCAATGTACTCCTGCATGTGAGCCCGGTGTTGCTGTTGCGCCTCCCATTCACGTTGCTGGTTCTTGTGCTTCTGTCTTTGTATGATGAAACTAACAGCACAGGCGGTCTTATCTCTTCCAGTACTCACAGTTTGTCAACATCTTGATCTTGCTCTGCACGGAAGATGCGCGGTTGGCGTTGTAGCGGAAGTGGTCAATGAACTCCTGCGTGTGAGCCCGGTGTTGCTGTTGCGCCTCCCATTCACGTTGCTGGTTCTTGTGCTTCTGTCTTTGTATAATGAAACTAACAGCACAGGTGGTCTTATCTCTTCCAGTACTCACAGTTTGCCCAACATCTTGATCTTGCTCTGCACGGAGGAGGCGCGGTTGGCGTTGTAGCGGAAGCGGTCAATGACCTCCTGCGTGTGAGCCCGGTGTTGCTGTTGCGCCTCCCATTCACGTTGCTGGTTCTTGTGCTTCTGTCTTTGTATAATGAAACTAACAGCACAGGTGGTCTTATCTCTTCCAGTACTCACAGTTTGTCCAACATCTTGATCTTGCTCTGCACGGAGGAGGCGCGGTTGGCGTTGTAGCGGAAGCGGTCAATGAACTCCTGCGTGTGAGCCCGGTGTTGCTGTTGCGCCTCCCATTCACGTTGCTGGTTCTTATGTTTATCTGTCTTCGTTTTGTGGAACTGCTCGTAGTTTCCTCTGAAAAAAAAACCAATTAGAACGCTTGGAGTAACCAGCGCATTTTATTAAAAAAACCGGCCAAGTGCGAGTCGGACTCGCGCACGAAGGGTTCCGTACCATTACGCAAAAAACGGCGAGCCCCACTTAAATGTTTATTTTATTTTGTTTTTAGTATTTGTTGTTATAGCGGCCACAGAAATACATCAGCTGTGAAAATTTCAACTGTCTAGCTATCACGATTCATGAGTTACAAACTGGTGACAGACAGACAGACAGACAGCGGAGTCTTATTAATAGGGTCCCGTTTTTACCCTTCGGGTACGGAACCTTAAAAAGACTGACACAGTCACACTTATAGTAAAGTAAACTAACGTCATGGCACGGAATAAGTAATAGTAAAAATACAGAAGATTCTATCGCCTAATGTTCCTTATAACTACTCCAAGACCACAGAGCGCACGCTCCGAGCGTGCACTCTTGACGCTAACGCCGACCGCTACATACATTTATTTTAGCTTTTACCCACAGTTTGGTGCGACCGAGGCTTTAGTGGTCGTTTCGTAAGGCGTTCTTGCTGCGAAGAAACGAGCTTACACTGGGATTATCTCGTCAGGTAACAAGCAAAAGTCACTAAGTACCACCACACAAGTTCATAGCCATAGTGAGCCATATTAGTACGAAAAGAAGGTTGATTTTTGTTTAAATTTTATAGTAATTAGTGATCTAATTTAAACTGCTGTGAGACATACTAACATTGAATAATTTTACGGTTTAGACTCACTTATTTTATGTCACTCGCGCGACATGTTTCGGAGAGCCTAGGTCTCCTTTCTCAAGCACTAACAGTGCGAGCAGCGTTCACGACGGCCGTGTATCGCGTACTGCGGCACGCCGCGTCGCACAATTAGTGACTTTTGCTTGTCACCTGACGATCTGTCTATGATGCCTTGTGGGCTGGTCGAAGCTAGTTCTCAAGCCAACCTTTATGTCCAACTCGTGATATTACCTGTAAGACTCTATCCTCTGCGTGTGCAAGTGTAAGATGTCTGTGGGCACCGTGTCGAGGAAGTTTCTGTCGTGGGAGACCACTAGTAGCGTGGTGGACCAGTTCTGAAGGAAGTACTCAAGCCATCAAGCCATACAACTTGTAATATTACCTGTAAGACTCTATCCTCTGTGTGTGCAAGTGTAAGATGTCTGTGGGCACCGTGTCGAGGAAGTTTCTGTCGTGGGAGACCACTAGTAGCGTCGTGGGCCAATTCTGAAGGAAGTTCTCAAGCCATCCAACTTGTAATATTACCTGTAAGACTATCCTCTGTGTGTGCAAGTGTAAGATGTCTGTGGGCACCGTGTCGAGGAAGTTTCTGTCGTGGGAGACCACTAGTAGCGTCGTGGGCCAGTTCTGAAGGAAGTACTCAAGCCATCCAACTTGTAATATTACCTGTAAGACTCTATCCTCTGCGTGTGCAAGTGTAAGATGTCTGTGGGCACCGTGTCGAGGAAGTTTCTGTCGTGGGAGACCACTAGTAGCGTCGTGGACCAGTTCTGAAGGAAGCACTCAAGCCATCCAACTTGTAGTATTACCTGTAAGACTCTATCCTCTGCGTGTGCAAGTGTAAGATGTCTGTGGGCACCGTGTCGAGGAAGTTTCTGTCGTGAGAGACCACTAGTAGCGTCGTGGACCAGTTCTGAAGGAAGTACTCAAGCCATCCAACTTGTAATATTACCTGTAAGACTCTATCCTCTGCGTGTGCAAGTGTAAGATGTCTGTGGGCACCGTGTCTAGGAAGTTTCTGTCGTGGGAGACCACTAGTAACGTGGTGGGCCAGTTCTGAAGGAAGTACTCAAGCCATCCAACTTGTAATATTACCTGTAAGACTCTATCCTCTGCGTGTGCAAGTGTAAGATGTCTGTGGGCACCGTGTCTAGGAAGTTTCTGTCGTGGGAGACCACTAATAGCATCGTGGGCCAGTTTTGAAGGAAGTACTCAAGCCATCCAACTTGTAATATTACCTGTAAGACTCTATCCTCTGCGTGTGCAAGTGTAAGATGTCTGTGGGCACCGTGTCTAGGAAATTTCTGTCGTGGGAGACCATTAGTAACGTCGTGGGCCAGTTTTGAAGGAAGTACTCAAGCCATCCAACTTGTAATATTACCTGTAAGACTCTATCCTCTGCGTGTGCAAGTGTAAGATGTCTGTGGGCACCGTGTCGAGGAAGTTTCTGTCGTGGGAGACCACTAGTAGCGTCGTGGGCCAGTTTTGAAGGTAGTTCTCGAGCCAAATGATGGCTTTTATGTCCAACATGTTGGTGGGCTCGTCGAGCAATAGTAAGTCGGGTCTGAAACAAAAAAAAATTGATTAATTTTACGGTTTAGACTCACTTGTTTTAAGCCGCGTACGCGATACACGGCCGTCGTGAACGCTGCTCGCACTGTTAGTGCTTGAGAAAGGAGACCTAGGCTCTCCGAAACATGTCGCGCGAGTGACTTAAAACAAGTGAGTCTAAACCGTAAAATTATTCAATATTAGTATGTCTCACAACAGTTTAAATTAAAAAAAAAATTGAATAATTCAATCTGTGGCCTGTGGCCATGAACTCTTTGAAAATAGACAACGATCGTGAGGCAGTGCAACTAAGCAGTGGATAAAAAGTTCTGAAGCTGTTAATCTCGGTTGTTATCAGTAGCAGCAGTCATTAGATCTAGTTAAATAATTTTGATTAGAGAACTAGATGTTCAAAATGATCTGCACACGCTTTTATTCTCTTAGGCCGTCGTCACACCGTCTTAACAACATTGTGCTCCGATCATTTTGAACACCTCGCTGATTAGCTATTTCTGACTGTACATCTAACAGTTCGACGATGTCAGAGAGATGACTTCTGCAAAAAGTATAGCTTTCGACTATATTATAAAACCGGCTTAATCCCTAAAATCCTATCTTTGTAGTGTTTTAATATGTAGCTTTATGTATTATCTGTCGTGGCATCACCGAATGGGCCCTACGGAAGACCAGCGCTGGCTATACAGCTAGCATTACGCTGAGTTGGGTCCATCGGCACACTTATTAATTTCTTCTTTTCTTGCTGCTGTTGTTGTCTGTACATGTCCGTACATGTTTTGTGATCGTCACGAATAAAAATCTTTTATCTTTCTTTATCTTTAAAATAGCAATATCTTACTTTGAGAATAGCGCTCGGGCTAAGGCGAGCCTCATCCTCCACCCTCCGGAGAATGTTTTAGTGGCACGAGCCTGCATCTCCGGCGTGAAGCCCAGACCGCTAAGGATGATGGACGCCCGAGCGGGCGCCTTGTCCGCCTCGATCGCTTCTAGTTGTGCGTAGATCTCTGTCAACTCTGCTGATAGCGCTGGGTCTGTTGATCTGTGAGAAAGATGGCGTTATTCTTAAAGGGCTACTAACTTATCAGTTGATGATAGTCGTTTGTCCCTATCTGTCGTTATGCCATAGAGAGGGACAAACGATGATCATCAGCTGATTAACTTAGTAGACGTTTATGAATAACGCCGTAAAATAATTTCTGCGCTTCTGGACAGAGTTCAAAGTTAAGCTGGTTAAAGTTGGCAAACCAAGCACAATGACCCGATATCTACGGGCTAAGTGGGGATAAGGAGCCCTTAATCTATTAATCGCCAAAGACGCCAACTGACGCGCGCAGCTACATTCCAATATCAATCTTGGTGCATTCCGACTAGGTTCATAATGGCGCGCCGCGCGCCGTATACGATAGGCGTGGCGTTTAAGGGGTTAACAACCATTTTGGTATGGCAAGAACGTGTAAACAAGTTAAATTTTACTCTGTATAATTTAGGTTTTTAATTTTAAATCACAAAAAATTTTGGAATTTGGGTCGAGTCTAAGTTTAACATTCTTAATTCCAAGGTAAAAACTACAGGCACGTTATTTCTCAATACTCAATACATTTGCGTTCTAGATGGTTGATAAATTATTCATGTTGAATATGACTCCAGGTTTCTCTGTAATATTTCAAACTGTCATCTTATGAATTGTCATTGAGATACTTAAAGAAGAAATTCTATTGCTATTCTTAGTTCCATATTAAATCTTGTACAAAATGTCGTACAATTTACTTAGGACACCAACAAATAAGTATATCTCTATATCAACCTGTCAGTTTATAACTAATTTGCGAAAATTTATCTGAATTTGGTTTCGTTACTAGCCAAACTAGCCCCGGCTTGCCTATGGATATGTTTAACGCGCCGCCAATTAGCCTAAGGGTCCCTAAGAGTCATTGCTCCACATCCACCCAGTATAACTTATATATGAAACATAGGTAACATTTATAAGCGAATTACCCATTATTAATAGCCGCTGTAATCTCCCTCTCTCTCCGCAGCAGCCTGTCCCTCACAGTATCACACTCCAGCACGCTCTGTAGCGCCACCGTGTCGTCTCCAACCACCTCCTGTTCCACATGCAGTATGGAGATGTGTGACGGTATCTTTAGTTGCTTCGATGAGATCATGCGGAGCACTGTGGTCTTGCCGAGACCGTTCCGCCCTACCAGGCCGTAGCGCCGGCCGAATGCTAGTATGAGATCTGCGCCTTGTAATAAAACTCTGAAATAAAAAGGGACCTTAGGTAAAATTTTAGGGTGTAAACGGCTGGCGGCAATAGTTGCGAATGGTACTTGCTTTTTTGGGGGTTAGGCTTTAAAAAAAATATTCGTAGCTTTATAAATTTGGGTCCAACTCTTCTGTAATTTATGAGATCTTATTGTTGTTTATAAACAATGTACTACAGTGTCAAACAAGTGGAGGAAAATAGGTAGATTTTTTCTACATTCACTAAGTCTAAGCTGTTCATCTTTCAATTAATTTACTATCACCAATATAATAGATAGTAGAATATAATAATAGATTTTTCACACCTCCTATTCAGAAAATAGCTTTTTCTCCCCTGCTAGGAGGGATCAAAGTGGCACTTTTTCTCCCTGCTAGGAGGAAGCAAAGTAACACTTTTCTGTTCTAGCACACTATTTTTACATTTTTTTGCACATTTATTTTTTAGCTTAAATAATCTGTTTAAGCATCAGATTGTGTCAACACTAAGATTTTTTTATTTTCCTCATAGTTGATGTGAAAAGCAGTATGTGTCACACGTATCAAAATTATTTCGTCTTGAGCGTTAACACTTCAATCGCTCATTACGCTCAGGATTCAATGTACGCCCTTGACGGAAATATATCGTTTTGATCCCTTGTAACACAAACTACTATTTTAAGTTGTTTTATCAACCCCTACCCATACTCTGTCAGGTGAATAAACAATTAAACCACTTTCATTATGAGCCACCTCCAAAATTTCGAAAAAAATGTATGTAAATTTTCAGTTAAACCAATTAACATTAATTTGCGTGACAATGTGAGTAAGATTGACCATACCTGTCACCATAAGCGATATCAAAGTTCTCTATCCTAATATCCTGTGTCCGGTTATTGCCCTTGGCTTCAAGTTTGCTGTCCTTCTTGGATGTGACCTGCGAGGCGGTGGCAGTCTGCAGCACAGGGGCGGCCACCGGCACTTTAATGTCTTTCTGCTTATCCTTCTTTTGCTGTAACTTGGCCTCAGCTTTTTCTAACTTTTTTGCATCTACTTTCTGAAATTAAGGTTTCACATGTGATCAATTCATTTAGCTATAGAATCATGGATTTGTATTTGAAAAATCCACAATTCTATTTAGCATTGACGGCAAACCAGAACAGTAGTTAAATATTGTGTTCTCAAAGAGATTGTGTCACTTAACAGTAATAAAAAGATTGATTTAAACTTATACTAATTTTACAATTATTATTAACAATAACGGGACTTCGAAGGTAATTTTTAAACTGAATCATAAGTGTGGGAATAATCTGCCACCACCAATAAGAAATTGTACTCCAACAGCAACTTTTAGAAGTAAGATTAAAAAGTATTTAATTGATCTTCAAACTTACAACACATGAGCTGAAGTATCCAGTCTAACAGGATCAATTCTTCATGAGCTAGCCAATTTAATGGACCACCAGGTCAATATTTCCTCTCAAACAGTTTATAGATTTACATTATTAGTTACGTAAGTTTTTGTTTAGAAGAACTTTATAATTTGTTAAAGAAAACCAAGGCTTACCAAATTATCATCCCTAGTTTGAAGCCATATACTCTTAAGGTCCTCCGTGGGCTCTTGTTGTGACGTCATAGAGGCAAGGTGTATGGGCGCATCCAACACTTTCCGGGGTCCATTGCTTGCATTTGTCTTCTCCGGTTGCATCATGTGAAGGAGTATTTCACATATTTCTCTACAAATAAAAACATTTTAATATCAATTTCTTTTCATACATCATAATGGTTTACAAATAGCTGTAGGTTTAAAATTCAAGGTAAACAAATTAAAATCTTCTTGCCATACTTAGGATATGTACAGTCAGCAGCAGAAATTGCTAAGCGAGCAAGGTGTTCAAAATGATCTTGACGCGACTTAATTGTTAAAAGAATAAGAATGTATCAGGATAATTTTGAGCACCCCATCCGCTTAGCAACTTCTGCTGCTGATTGTACCTGGTAATTATGGCATTTAAAAATTATTTAAAACATCCAAGCAGTAGGAAGGGCCCATGCCCATAAGTAGGCGTGGCTCCGCGATTTCGTCGCTTTGCTACAGGTAGTTAAAAGTACATCTGTTCCACACCAATTTTGGTGGCTAGCCTTAAGCCGCTTGTGGCGCTGTCGCCAACTAGCGGCCATATCTGTGCTTTTCGTAACAGACGCGTTTTGTTAGAGAGTGAGTCTTCTGTATCTAGTACTATTATTTATTCTGTGCCATAAGCAACATTTGGATTTTACATTTTCTCAACTATACTCTACATTTAATAAAAGTAATTGAATAAGTTTTCAAATGGAGGCAGAACATACTAAGAGCAACTAGATTATCAGCATACAACTATGTTGTCAAGAATGTGCAACTGGTTTATTTACAAAGTATTGTAAGACTTATTCAAATGAGATTTATTTATGACGGAAAATCTGTTTGAATAATTAAATTAACATGTGTTTGTGATTGTGAAACTTTTGAAGGAGACCTAATTATTATTATTGTAATTTTTCTTTAACAAGTATTATTTATTGGTTTCCTCCCTTAACAATATACATTTAAAAAAGTAATGTTAATACAAGACTAATAATATAAAATTGATTGGCATCAGTTATTCTCATGTTCCCTCAGAAACACATTTACCTAATATCATCTTCAGATTTTTCGGAAATGCCTTGTAAAACTTCTCCGACGGCTTCGTACACCTCCTCTGTATCTTCAAACTCTCCAGCACTGTTGTCCAGGATATCTACAACAATTTAATCAATCTCAATTGGTACATATTCAACTTGGCACATTCAGTTATTTTAATGTCAATGACCGACACATGGCCAATGAAGCTGAAATAATTACCAAAACCAGTTCATATACATTAACCATACTATATAAATCGTCCATATTCACTGAACTTAGACAATAAGCAACAGCAGTGACTATAACCTCAGAATACACACCTTCGACATATTTCTTCAATTCTTCATCTATTAACGGGAATTGACTTTTGATGTATTCACCACAGCTGGCCATTTTCAGTGAATATATACTTGGTAATTACCAAGAGAATATTATTGCATTTATCATTTATTTATAAAAAAAACTTTTTTTTTTTTTTTTTTTGTTAGAATGGCTTAGTTAGAAACTTTAAATGCACGAACACGAACCGATGTCACGTCAGTCAGTCTACCAGCTGTCATGTCATTTTTATGAGATAGACAAGATAGAGTGAGAAATGTTTGAGACACTGATAAAAACGCTGCACAACACCACAATCTAGTATAAATTACATGTTCGCCAACATAAGAAAACTAATGTATCGATATCGATAGAAAAGCACTATGGAAAAGCATTAGAAAAGCTAGGTGTAGAGAGCCGGCACAGAAAATGGATTGACAATGACAATTGACAGAACACAAAAATTGTCTACTGTCTACTGAACACAGCGAATTGCGTGACATATTCTCATGGTTTGTGTCGACACCATGGCGACACAGAGAATATTGTTTCGATGGACTTCAGCGACACAGTGCAGCAAAAACTGACACAGAAGTATTCGTGGATAAACCCTGTGTGAGCTGCAAGCAAGCTGCAAGTTTCCAACTGGCACAATAGCAAGTTGAGCACGGTGCAGAGCTATATTTAATTTTGTCTTGTTGGAAAACTAATTTGGCAGACAAAATGGATGAGAATAATGTTGCCGTTTTGGCTATTTTAGATAATCAGTGTAAGTATTCATATGAACATTGTGAAAGATAAAAGTATTGTGTAAGATATATATTATATATTTGAATTTAGCTTTCAGTCCCACTTTTATCTTATTATGTTCACAATAACTATGGAAGTAAAAACATGGTAACTATATTAATGCATGTAAATATTTGATTTTATGTAAATGCCTTGATTGTAATTAACATATTTATAAACCTGCAATTTCTAGGTACCACATCAGTATCTCCATACAAACAGAACATGGGCATTCCTACCTACAATCAAGCACATACGATGACCAATTTGCCTCCTCATCCTCAAGAGGAACCAGATCCTAGTGAAGCTAATAAACAAAGTAAATCAGTAGTTACTAAAAAAATACCTATTATTACATGACTATAATTTATACCAAATTAACAGAATTGATTTTGTCTTTATTTTAGATGTAATTTGGACTAAGAATGCCACATTGATGCTTTTAAGTTTATATGAAACCAAAATGCATTGTATGGACAATCCAAAAAAGAAAACTAAAATGTGGAAATCTATAGCTGAAGAGTTGAGATCGCTGAATGTTGAGGTATGAAAAATATAATGAGAATAAAATAGAATAGAATATCATTTATTTCAGTATAAGTACACAGTTATACAATACAAACACAGAAAGAGTACACTATGCCGGATCCTACTGGATTAGTAGGTACCTGACGCTGGTCTTCCCTTCTTCATGAGCATGTTAAACCTAAATTTATAAAATTTTACGTTTTATTTTATCTTTAAAGGTCACCCCAGATCAAGTAAGATGGAAAATAAATGCCCTTACAAAAAAATACAAAGATTGCATAGAGAATGGTCAACAAATGTCTTTTAAATATTTCAATGAAATGCATCAAATTCTCGGGCGCTTCAGTGATGACAGTGTTACATATAGGTTAGCATCAGGAGTGATGCAGAATCAAGAAGACATGGACAGAGATCCATCATTATTCAAAAAAAGAAAAGCAGGTACACAATTTAGAAATTTACGGATGGAACAAAGAGCCAAAATACAATTAGATAAACAGTGGGTTGAGTATTTAAGAAGGCAAGAAGAACAGAAATTAATCAGGGATGAGAGGTATGAAAGAAGTTTAAAATTGAAAGAAGAAGAACTACAACTGAGGCGAAAAGAATTAGAAATGAAGCAAACATTAGCCTTAAAGCGGCTACAACTAAAAGAAAGAAAACAAGAGGAAATGTTAAGGATAGAGAGGGAAAAGTGTGATTTACTGAGAAAATTATTAGGTGATTAGTGAAAAAAATGCAATGAATGCATTTAGTTGCAAGACCGGTCCTTGAACTTTTTTTAATGATCCCATCATCCCACCTTGTTTATGAAGTTTTTTTTTCTTATCATTTCCTAACCTATCATAATCAGGTTCATTCATAGTATGTACTATGTACAAATAATAAAATTGTATTAAATTGTAGGTACCTAAGACATATATAATAAAAAATTACAAGAATAGTGTCATTCAACAAACTTACACTTTTCATATTTATTCTATACTACTTATATTAAGTAGAATAAAAGTATACTTCATCCTTGATTAACAGTCTTATTCATTTTCTTCAAGATGATCATTTTCATTTATACAGTAGTTATGTAGAATGCAAGCAGCAACAATGGTGTCTGTGATAAAAGCTATATTTCTATATACAGTAAAATGTTTTATCCTGCGAAATCTACCTTTGAGCAGATTAAAAGCTTTATCACTTATCTTCCTAGTAGATGCATGTATTGTATTATATTCTCTTTGTTGGGTTGTTAAACGCTTGTTCTCTCGAAAAGGCGGCACTAGCCATGGCAGAGCTGGATAACCCGAATGTCCAACAAGAAAAGTGTCATGTGGAAACAATGAATCTCTGCTAGACATTGCTGTATTATATAAAGGTGACTTCCTCAAAACCCGAGCACAATTTGATGATCCTGGCTCACCACAAAAAATATTTGTAAATCTCATATGGGAATCCACAGTTGCTTGCAAAATTATTGAATAATATCCTTTAGGGTTGCAGTAGTCTCTTGCATTTTTAGGTTTTTCTATTTTAATATTAGTGCAGTCAATAACTCCTATTGTGTTAGAAATCCCAGTCTTCAACTGAAAAGCATCGCAAATTGTTCTAAATTCAATATAGTTTTGTGGCCACTTGATGGCATCATTTAATTTTGTTAACATCCAAGCTACAACTCTTCTTATAACTCTGAAAGTTGATGATATGGAGATATCAAATTTAGTAGCTATAGGTGTTAGTGGCTCAGTATTTGCAATAAATGATAAGAAAATGTAGAAGCATAACTTAGGTTCCAACGGCTTCAGTCCAAATTTGTGTGATGCAATAAATCCTGATTTTTCTAAGTCATCTGAAACAAAAGCACAAAGTTTACTCCTAGGTATTGACTAATTGCATGAAAA
Source organism: Cydia amplana (assembly GCF_948474715.1). Taxonomy (NCBI): domain Eukaryota; kingdom Metazoa; phylum Arthropoda; class Insecta; order Lepidoptera; family Tortricidae; genus Cydia; species Cydia amplana. The sequence goes on along the minus strand of NC_086074.1, from coordinate 15,091,993 downwards.
TAGTAGTAAACTTCTAAAGAATTATACCAATAAGCCGGTAAGCTGTCTTTCGAGAAAGTCGCATGCGATTCTTGAATTCACCATCCGTCCACGAATCCACAATATGAAGATAATCATCGACTCTTCGACGTCTCAGTCTTATCAAATATTGCATTAATGGAAAAAATAGCGTATCTTCTTCTTCGCCCTGACTCTCGTATTCAGACGAATCACCTTCAGCTTTAAGGCTACACACATCACTCCAGCTGCCTGAATCACTGTCCTCGCTGCTATAAACTTTGGTCTCTGCTAAGAAGAGAATAGCTTTAGGGTCAGCCATTTAGCTTTTGAATGATTCTTTTACTATTTATGTTATTTACCATAACAAATCAAAACATAAATGTCAAATTTCTAATAGAATAACTGTCAAGTAGATCGATAACTCGATTAATTCGACTCGATATTACTACATCATAACATTTGAAATACTTAAGAAAATTTAACAGAAATACAATATCAGTTTTCATTAAAACTTTATTCTAATAATTAGCTACACGGCATTTAATTTTTAATAATAGGATATAATTATATGAGAATTATCGAATTTATCGATAGTGGAACAACTCAATGCAATTTGTAAAAAAAAATATAGAAATTGTCTTTGGTATATAAAAACTGTCACAGACACCACACACGGGTCCGGGTCGGTAGCCGCGACCACGGTCCGGTCCAAGGCCTGTTCGATTGTGTAAAAGGTAGTCAATCCGTCGAACTTACGTTAAAGACGCAGCTAAACTAAGAACGAAAAAGATAGAACACTTTAAACTCTCGCGTTTTGTACACATAATTAATGTCATTAATTGATGGGGAAGAAAGAGATATGCTGACTGGACTAAGGTCGCGGCTCGGTACGCCCGTCTGTGATGGCTATAAGTAATTAAGTATTTTAATTTTCTTTTCTTTTCTACATTTCTACACAGTAAACGTTTTAAGGTGTGTGTGTGTAGTTTTTAAGTAGTTAAGGTTCTTATATCAGTTTGTAATGTATTCAAAATGTAATTCATGTTTAAGCTGATGGCCGTGTTGCCAAAGCTTCAATAAATTAAAAAAAAAAAGTAAACGTCAAATTAATGTTTACATAAAGTAATATCTAATAAATGTATTTGTAAATAAGAAATGGACGGAAATAACGAGGACTTTGTTGAGGAAATACTACAGGAAAGTGAGTATTTGTATTTCTACAGTAAAATTTCTGATATTGTTATCGCCGTTGTTATGGAAGACAAAATTAATTTGTATTTATTCTTCCATCTTAAATTTGCAGATCAAAACACGGATTCAGAAGCAGCAGATATATCTAATTTACAACATATATCTAAGTTAACCAATAATATAAGTCAGGAAATAGAAAAGGATTGCTCAGGCGAAAGTTCGGATAAACATAGTAAGTCATTATACTATATTTTATACATGACTATTGTATAGCTTAATTATTATTTTTTTATTAAAACATCTAATACATAAATTCATATTCCAGGCGCAGCAGCAGTTTGGACTACCAGTGCCACATTGACACTATTGAAACTATATGAAGCGAATATAGAAATGGTTGAAACACCTAAAAAGAAAACTAGATTATGGGTTGCTATATCTGATAACTTAAAAAGTTACAACATAGAGGTAATGTTGCTTGAATAATATTTTTTATTCAAAATTAATCTTGGTAGAGTCTGTGCGGAAAGAGAAGAGTCATGGAATGTATGGGGCCCAATACATTCCATGACTCTTCTCTTTCCGAACACACTTTACTTAAGTAAATATGTTAAGCCTACTTTTAACATGTTGTTTTGTCCATATTTCTCATACTTTTAGATGACTCCAGATCAGGTTCGGTGGAAAATAAATGCACTTACAAAAAAATATAAACAGGCAGTAGATAGTGGGCAAAAAAGGTTTAAGTATTTCAAAGAAATGAATAATATTTTCGGCCAATGTGAAGATGAAGAAGATTCCATAAATTCGGAACATGTCCAGCGTAAAAAGCATTTCCGGAAAAATCATCTCAATATGTCCCTGAGTGAACCAAGTCATATGAGGGGTAGTTATGAAAGTAAAGCTACAATTGAACTTCGGAAGTTAAGATTGGCTAATCGTATTGAAGCTGACAGATCCCAAAGCAAAATAAATTTGGAAAGACAATGGTTAGAATACCTCAACAGACAAGAAGAACAAAGACAATGGAGGGACGAAATGTTTGAAAGGAGTTTAAGATTGAGAGAAAGAGAGTTAGAGTTAAGAAGAAAAGAATTGGAAATGAAAGAAGTCTTTGAATTGAAAAAACTGCAACTAAAAGAAAAGGAGCAAGAGGAACTGCTGAAAATTGAAAGGGATAAATGCAACATATTAAGTAGAATGGTGGATAAACAAAGGTTGCAAAATGTACAACAGTAAAATATACCATTACCATTGTAAATGAATACACCTACACATTGTGAAAAAAATATTTTTACCATTAAAATATTGTGCATTAACTTCTAATATGTATGTGTGTTTCATTACTTAAGTAGCATCTCGTAGCATAGAATCTATTTAAACAAACACAAGTTACTCTAAAGGCTTGGCCAAACACACGGCGCGACGCAGCGCTGCGTGATGCCGACGCGATGCCTGTTCAAACAGGGTGCGCGCGGATCGCGCTCTCATCACGCCCTCATCGCGCGCGCGAACGCGGCGCGGCCGCGCGCCACCGCTCGCTGCCTAACGTCCGATCCGACTGATGTGACCCAGCGCGACGCGGCAGGCCGCCGCGTGGACGCAAGGGGCCGCGCGGCGCGGGGCGCGAAAGAAACGGGGCGTGATACCGGCGGGACGCAGTCTGTTTGACGTCGGTAACCTGTTAGCATGTGCCGCGGTCGCGCGGCGCGACCGCGGCGCTGCGTCGCGCCGTCTGTTTGGCCAGGCCTTAAATCCATAATATAGTTAAGCCCTTGCTACACGGTCGCCGACAAGCCTTCTAACCGTCTGACCTTGGTCTGTCCTTGGTCAGTTTTGGTCAAATTTTGTTGGAAACAACTGTCTACACGGTCCGTCCAGACCAAGGCCGCGCGGTCTGAGGGGCTTGTCGGCGACCGTGTAGCAGGGGCTTTAGTGTTATCATTGTATAGGTGAACCAGGATCTATTGAGGGTGCGCCATGTTGCGGAATTTCACTGGAACTAATTTTTTCATACTACACTGAATTGTCACCCTATACATGAGAATAACAGCGCCCTCTTGACAATTATCATATATTACTGGTCAGGCTATAGCTGTTGAAACTGATTACTATGAGTAGACAATTCACAAAACTCATGTTCCTACTAACAGTAGTCCTGGAGACAGCTAGACCAAGTTAGACCAAGCTAGGTTGGCAGCGATTTTGATATCCCTGTAATTGCTAAAATGTTCTAGAGCCATCTCCACACTCGAGTTCGCGGCATCGGCGGCGATTTTGATAGCACTGCAAATTGTGTTATAGATGGTCAACCAAATCTTGTCAGTAGAAAAATGTAGGCGCGAAAGGATATCGTCCTATAGAAAATTTGAATTTCGAGCCTTTTTTTACTGACAAGATTTGGTTGACCAAGTATATTTTAAACGTCATCATTTCATAAGCCTCCTCCACACTCGTACGCGAATCGCGGCGCGACGCCGCGAATGCGAGTGTGGAGTCGATTTTCACAGACAGCGAAATCGACTCCAAACTCGCGTTCGCGGCTTCGCTCGCGATTCACGCACATAGTCTGGACTGGAGGGGGCTATAGAAATTTGATCTCCATGGGAATTGTTTTAGAGTCGGACCAAGAAAAGTCTGCAGCGGATTTGATAGCCCACGCAGGGCCATTGTTATTTTAAACGTCAAACTTCTATGAAATTATGACGTATAAATAACACTTGCACTGCGGGGGCTATCAAATCCGCTGCAGACTTTTCTTGGTCCGACTCTATATACTTGGTTAACCAGATCTTGACAGTAGAAAAAGGCAGCAAATTTGAAAAATGTCGGTGCGAAGGGATATCGTCCCATAGAAAATTTGAATTTAGCGCCTTTTTTTACTGACAAGATTTGGTTGACCAGCTATATTATCTCAAGTCTGCTGTCGCTGCAAAGTAAAATCGCATCTGAGTGAAAAGGACAGCCTGCAGCGATTAATGTAACTTCGTTATTTGCCTCTTTGTCGCTCTTGCACATTCGAGTTGATAAAGTGCCAAATGGACGAACTAACACGGCGTTTAAGTGTTTCGCGGTCAAAGCATAGCCTTTCCTTACTAATTTGGACAAATGGGACACGTGATATATTTTCAAATATAGACAGAGAGAATCATACTATCTTTATCTTACACTAGTACTAGAGTTTGTGCGGAAAGAGAAGAGTCGTGGATTCTATTGGGCCCCATACATTCCACGACTCTTCTCTTTCCGCACAGACTCTAGCACCCAAAAGAAAAGGATGAGTATAGTTTTTTTTTGTTCCTATTTACTGACAAGATTTGGTTGACCCAGTATAACGCTATGCGCGCACGAGCAACTTTGTCGCCGCGACTTTGTGTTTTGTCTCTGTCGCACTCAAGTGTCGAAGTCAAGTGCGACCGAGACAAAACACAAAGTCGCGGCGACAAAGTTGCTCGTGCGTGCATAGGATAAAAAGTATTTTTATTATAGTTGGTCAAACCAAATTGGCAGTAAATAAAAACAAAAAAAACTATACTCATCCTTTTCTTTTGAGTGCTAGTACTAGTGTAAGACAAAGCTAGTATGATTCTCTCTATGTTTGAAATGAGACAGTCCTTTGACAAACTATACTTATTTCATTATGTTTTTTAGGAAACAAATTAAATTATAAATAATGTAGTATCCAGACAAGACAATTTTTCGCCAATCTGATGAAATTCTCCGATCGAATCAGCAGGTGCGGACACATAAATGCCAATTTTCTAGTCAATTTCCATACTAATTATCTATGGAAAGAAAATTTGCTGATCAAATCGACTGATTTGATCAATCCCGTCTGGATACCACTTAATGTACAACCACATTATTATCAGAATGTTTTCAAGTTAGCCAACATAAGTAAGCAAATTGTGTTAGGACGCTGACATATTTAAATTAACTGTAATTTATTATCTGTGCCAGTGCCAGAACTGCCAACATTAGATACCCCGCGCTACGCAAAATTATATGGCGACTGTTGTATTAAAATAATTTTTAATTGTGTAAAAACAGTGATGACCGACTTAATATACAAACGTTATGAAAAATCTTTAGGTCTTCTTACGACACGATTCGTTTCATTATTACAAAAAGCCAAGGATGGGGTTTTGGACTTGAAAATCGTGAGTACAATGCTGGGTCCTGTCAAATCAATTTTGGCACGAAAATAAACATTTTGAATTAACAGTAGCATTATTCTGTAATGTTATTATTAATTTCAGGCTACCGATTTATTGGCTGTAAGACAAAAGCGACGGATATATGATATAACGAACGTATTAGAAGGTATTGGATTGATAGAAAAACGAAGTAAAAACAGCATACAATGGAAGTGAGTAAATGTCTTGTAGAATATCTTTATTGTTCATGAGTTTTTTATTGCTTCTGAATTTGTATCACGATGGTGACTAATTTTAAGGTTATATAATTCACAGGGGAGCAGGTCCAGATGGAAATGCTTCGGACATTGGAGAGAAAGTTATGCAGCTGCGGAGACAGATTGGACGGCTAGAGGAACATGAAGAATTGCTTGACAAGTATGTTTAGAACAAGTTTTTGGTAAAATCCTGTAGTCATATCTGGCTGTTAAACACCTTGTCACTAATGGTTAATAAGCTGCCCAATGAAGAAAAAGGATAGGTTAAGAAAAGCAACTAGGCACAGAATTGTTCAAATAATAATAGTAGAGGCTGTACAGTCTGCCATCAAATATATGGGAGTGGCCAAGGTGCTCATAAATATGTGCAAGTCTAAACAATCTTTTTAGTAAACTTCCATTTTTGTTTTACTAACTCTAGCTCAATAGCCAGGTCCACACAGAGCGAGCATACAAGCAAGGTAATTTCCTCGCGCATATGCTCGCTCTGTGTGGACCCCTAATGTAATTCGATTTTTGAGTGAAATATTGTACTTATGTTCAGTTTTACATAAATTATTTCCATCCAAATGGCTTGACAGGTTAATCATATTCTGTTGTTAGGTTGCCTAGTTTGTACTTCTCATTTGCACAATCCTATTATAATTTGCTTACCTAAGCTTTATAGGCATCTGACACCTGTTGTTTTGATCTAATTAGTGTGATTAAAGCACTTTTTTATTTCAAGTCTTATACAAAACGAAATAACTTGTATCTTATCTCATTACAGACAAATCCATTGGATAGAGCAGAGTATTAAAAATGTATTAGAAGATATTGATAATGAGCCCCTTGTTTACGTGAGAAAGAATGACATCGAGCAGTGCTATGAAGAGAGCCAGGTGCTCGTTTTGGAGGCCCCCATAGGGGCCAGCTTGGCTGTGGCATCTGTACCCAAGGTAAAGAAACATTAGTAATGTGCATTTTAGCATCTTTGATACAAAAGTTTTATATGATGGTATTTGGAATGGATTTAAATTTGGAAGTAATAAATAATACAATGTATGTTACCTGTGCATCTCCTACTTAAATATATAAAAGTATAGATATACTGTACATATACCAAAATGTGGCAATCAGGATTTCTTCATGTAAGTATTTTTTACATGTTAATGGTCAAAATTTAGTCCCAGTCTTAGTTTTTTAACTTCAGCAAACAACCTGCTATGAATTAATTTATCACTTTATTTTAAAATTGACTATTGCCTACAAAGTTATCATATTACTATCCCCTAACTAAACCCAGTCCTTTTTCAGATACTTGATGCTCACTAAGTCATTGTTGAAAGAGAGGTTCCCTTAAGATCTTATTCAGGGATTAGCATTCTTGCAATACTTACACCAGATTGGGATGGCGTACCTACAGGATGTTTACCCCACTAATTCTACTTTTGCATATTCATTAAATAGGATGTTTTTCCTGCAAGTTTCTAAATAAATATACCTGTTTATATGATAGTTTTTTTCAAACAGTGGTATTCAAGCTACAACCCTTAGTTTAGCCTGAGCAAAATAAGCGGTAGAGCCAAGGGCCACACAATCCAGCCCGCAAAAACTAATGGTGATAGCCGAAGGATTGGCCAGGACGATAATACTAAGCAAAATTTATTTTTCGAATTTCAGGGCAGAGAACAGCAATTCATTCTACACGTCAAATCTGATGATCCAGTTGGCGTAATCTTGTTATGTGACTCGGATAAAGAAAAGGTATTTATTTATTCAAAGCATACCAAATAAACAGTTATTTATTTAAAGTTTATTGCGCGAAATACGACAATGTAAATGAAAATAAATAAATAAATACATACCAGGAAAAAATAAGAAAAAGTAAGAATTGTTGGTAGTTTTCTAGTAGTAGGATTTGGTTTGTGTCCTTTACACTCCCTTCCTAGTTTGTATTTAAAAAAATAGTCCATTATTCTTAGCTTAAATCTAAAGAAAATTAGGTAGCGGTGGAAAGAATATAAAAACCGACAGAGTTACTTTTGCATTTGTAATATTTTGCTTTGTATAGAGATTGTGATAAATGTTAGGATGGTTGGCACTTAATATGGTTATCGTCTCTAAGTTTAAATCATGCGGGATCAACTATAAATTTCCTTACCCACATACATGATGCATTTGAAATTGTTTTTGTTTCAGGAAATTGAAGACGTAGCCATGCAGGACAGTGAGGTTCAAGACATTACAGACAACTTTGTTCATTCCATTGATAGTGATGGTAAGATTTGCACATTTCATAAAATAATTTCTTGTGATGTAATGAGAATTACATGTTTGATGCTTTTATCATTTTTTCAAATTAATTTACTACTGACTAGTTATAATGACATGAAATTAATAGACAACAGTTTTAGTTGTTTCTGAGAAACAAGACAATTTCTAGATTTCTACCTCTTTCTGAGGACGCTTATCGCGACGATAACGGTTACTACACTTACACGGTACCTAAACACGATTTTCCTTGTCATTGTCGTATTATAAGTGGTGAATTCAAGTTCTATTTCCGAAAGTAAGGATATTGGTATAGGCACATAATAAATATAAGTACTAAGTACAGAAGACACACTCTAACAAAACGCGTCTGTTACGATCAGCACAGATATGGCCGCTAGGTGGCGACAGCGCCACGCGCGGCTTATGGCTTTCCCCAAAATTGGGGCCGAACGGATGTACTTTTAGCTACCTGTAGCAAAGCGACGAAATCGCGGAGTGAGACACGCCTGGTATAGGCCTAAAATACATCTGGGGTCATTCATTATTATTTTTAAGAACGGAAGCAGATTTATTTTGGAACCTTCCGTTTTCGTGGGGCCACCGACGTCGTTAGCTGGCCTTATAACTTAATTACATTATGTCCTTACTAAATATATTTTTTGTTACAACTTTACTAAAGTAACATAATGTATACTTTTCAGATTATTTACTGCGATTGAGTCCTCCGGTGACCAAGCAAGACTTTTCGTTCTCCTTGCGGGATTCCGAAGGTTTATGTGATCTCTTTGATATTCCTTGTTAATTTAGAAACTGATCTCTACAGACTTTTTATGTAATATTTTCAGACATTTTATATTTTGTTCTCTACTTTGTGATCATGTTTAAATTGACGTATGTAAATAATTAATCATGTAAATAAAAATCAAGTTTTTATTGACAGTTATTTTAGGGTCGTAAAAATAAATTAGGTAAGTCAAGCTTACATTGTGTTTTATTTCTTATTCTTAGGGTTAGATACAAATCTATCCAGAACACCATAAGATATTTTCGATTTGGTTGGCTGCACTGGTGTTTCCAAGGCTTTTTGCGCTTCTATTGTTTCCTCAATATATTTCTGAAAACAAAAAATGGTGTGTTAATCAGTGTCTCAGGTATTGAGCGTATTCTTCTTTCATACTAACTAGTGCAAGGTGAAACTGTTCCCTATGTGGTGTTGGTCAATAATCGTTCTCGCAAAAAATGCAAAAAGATGACAAAAAATTCGGTCAGGAACCCTATCAAACATAGTAGGCAAGGGGTTAATTATTCTTAAACCTATGCCAGTGGTGCTGTCGGTAAAGTTACCCAATTCCTACTTAAGCATATGAGTTAAAACCGTATCGTTTTATTAACCGTAAACATTTATTTAATCAGACAAAGCTATTGCAGTTGAAAAATTTATAATTGTTATAAATGAATCAAGATGTTTGTTACCTTTCTTGACGTTTCTTTGATGATCTTCTTTCTTGCAATATTCGTTTTGCCTTTGTTCTTGCGTCGAGGAGTCAAGTCTACCTTTTTAGGTCTTACATACTGTAACGAAAAAAAGTAAGTTATTAATTTCCACAAGGTGATTCATCAGCATCACTCAATACGTAATTTTAATGCGAGATAAAAAAAGATAGGCATGATCACATTCTCCTACACTACGATAACGTCATACGATACTCGCAAAATACTCTTTTTTTCGCCACACCAGCTCGGAAAGGCTCTATTCTTCAAAAACAGATAGTAAAGTTGCATCCACAAGAGTGTCGAAGTAATTTGGAATCATTCGCTTTCTCGAGTTTCAATAATAACATGAGGTCTAAACCCTTCGTACCTATGTCTAAATACACCTTAGTGCGCATGAATTTTTAAAAATCTATAGAATAGGTTTAAATTCGTTCGCACTGATAAGTGCTTAGACAATACGAAGGGTTACAACACAACAACAGCCTTAGTTCTTTTGGGCCCTATTTCACCACGGTGACAGGTGCGACAATTGTCAACATCTGACGTCACAGGCCTCCATAGACTACGGTAACCGCTTACCAGCGGACGAGCGGTGTGCTTGTTTGTCACCAACATATTAATTAAAAAAACTCCATTATATCGCCAATAAATAAGTACTTATTTTGCGAAGCGAATGACAATTGTCACAAGAAACACGATAATTGTCACGAAATTCCGACACAACTCATTTTCTGTCAAGAATTACCGAAAGTTCTATTAAATCGTGTGACAATTGTCATCATCATCATAAACTTCGAAAGAGAAATACCTGTTTTTTGCCGATATAATAAAGTTCGTCTAAATAATGATGGTGGAAAACAGGAATACGGCTCCCCCGATAGTAAGCGGTAACCGTAGCCCATGGATGCCTGTGACGCCAGCATTTTCGGCAGCAGCATTTGTCGAATTGTCGCACCTGTCACCGTGGTAAAATAGGGGCCTATGATCCTAGCGAAAAACATCACCCTCAAGCTATGAGCTCTCCGTGTCCACCTTTAAAATTCACCTCCGTAAGTACATACTGGCCAAACAAAAATGCAACACTTAGGCAACCGTGCACACACACACACACACACCAATCACATAGACATTTACAAACATACAGAAGACTTATAGGCTAATTTCTATTGAGTAATTTGATTTGATTGTTAATGTTTAATTTTAGTTTTACTTAAGTTTTCCCTTATTTTTGTACATTGTGTCCATTACTGAGTGCCACCTAGTCCATCCACTGGGCCTTACTGAAAATCAGCGTCGCGGAGTGTGCCATGTGGCTCATACCGTGACACCTAGCTGAGTGAGGACCATTTAGCGCAACCTCTCATTTTGTGTTCTCTTTTGTTAGTTTTTAAGTTTGTTATTGTGCTAATAAATGCTTTTTCTTTCTTTCTTTCTTTCTCTCTTACCAGTAGTGTCTTTTTAGCCTCCATCTGCTCCGTCATGGTGGGCACGTCGACCTCGGCCACCTCGAAGGGGTTGAGCGTGATGAGCTCGGGCGGTATCTTCTCGAGGAGCGCCTTCACCTCGGCCTCCTTGCGCTGTTTCTTGGTCTGGAACGGATTGCTCTCTAGGGCGTCGAAGTTCGGCTCACCGCTGCCTGTGAAACAAGAAAGAAATTTTTGACACATTAGGTTAAAATTTAAAAAGACACATATCATAATTTGAATAGCACTTAAAAATCTATGTAATAACCAAATACTCTTTAGGTACACTATTCAGCACGTTTTTTCGCGACTGGTGCGACACATCGGGGCTCGCTTGATGTGTCAAGTCATGCGATTCTAAACATGGTAGACTACCTATTATATTACTTTACTCTTTGTGGTAGATTCTAGACATACAGGCACGGATACGTTGACTAGGGAGGGCATAACCCAAACCAAAATATTGATAGATACGCGAATGCAGCCAATACAAGTACCCATCAAATGAAGCGGCAGAGAGTAATGATTTTTGAGTGTATTTTTCTAAGTAATTTGTGTGCAAAGGCTAACGTAGGTCCCTTATTTCGAAATCTAACAGTTGTTGGAATTAAGCTTACCAGGTATAATGATGCTTGTGAACCCTTTGGTCGTGCCGATCCCCAGCACGTCCTCATACGGGCAGAACTTGAAATTGCAAATGTTCTTCCCCATCCTGTGTCTCATGTACGGTTTTACTGTCGTTTGTGTGCAGCAATTGCTAAAATAAGAACATATTTAAAATTAATATTTACAAACATCACCCTGAAAATAACCTAAACCTAACCTAATATGAGATTGGAAAAAAAAAGTAAGGTACCTGCGCCTTGTAAGGCCCATTTTTTGCAATAACTAAAAAATAAACAAATATTTCTGAAATCAAACTTTATTGAAATATTCCTTATTTATTTGCGAATACACTCAACATAAAAGTTAACATATAACATTAAATTTCTTAAAGAAAATTAATTTTTATAAACCTCGAATGTGGGCCTTTTTAGGAACATAGGCACTTATTATAGCCCAATTTTAAGCAAGTAATTTCTAAACGCTATCAAAACAAAAATTATCTTTATGCATTATAATTAATGTATTAAATGCGTTTCTTAGGTAATCAGTCTCTTATAATATACTTTTTGGTCATAATTGGACGGTGGGCCATCTTGGGCTTAGTAAAACTTAATCTATCAAAAAAACAAATAAAAACTTTATAAAACATTAAAACAAAATTTTTCCTCTGCTTATTCTAACATTTGTTTAAATTTAAACAACGAATAATCTTACAAATTTCAAACTTTTTTTTTAACAATTTTAGTGGGCCTTATTAGGAGTAAGTATAGAAAAAAAATCAGTGAAATAGGAACAAAAATAACTAACTTACGAGGGGTATTCAAAATATTCTCGGTATGAGAATGAAAACAAACAAGTACGAAAAGTTTGATATTTTTATTTTTCAATATACTCCCCCCCTATGTTCATACACTTAAAAGATCGATCAATCATTTTTTTTAATCCCTCGTAAAAATATTTTTTATCTTTCGTGTAAAAATGCTCCTCCACTGCCGCCTTCAATGCTTCATCGTCAGAAAAATTATTTCCACGCAGATCCTTTTTAAGATTGGGGAGCAAAAAGAAGTCGCTGGGGGCTAAGTCCGGACTATACGGTGGGTGAGTAACAGTTTTAAACCCACATTCAACAATAGCTGCCTTGGCAATATGAGCAGTATGGACGGGGGCGTTGTCATGCAGAAGCAGAATACCTTTGGTTAACTTTCCTCGCCTCTTTTCTTTAATTACATCCTTTAATTGACGTAGAATGTTAGCGTAGTACTGTCCTGTGATATTTACACCTTTTTCTTTATAATCGATTAGTAATACTCCTTCACAATCCCAAAATATCGTGGCCATGACCTTGCCAGCTGAAGGGATGACCTTCAACTTCTTGGGATGAGCTGAACCCTTAATGTGCCACTGCATGGACTCTTGTTTACTCTCTGGGTCATAATGATGAACCCAGGTTTCATCTCCAGTAACTATTCTTTGCAGCACCTCATCAGGATTTTCACCGCACAGGTCAATAAAATCGGAACAACAAGCTACACGCATGTCTTTTTGAAGCCGAGTCAGCATTCGCGGAACCCATCTTGCACTTACTTTTGACATATTAAGATGGTCATGTATAATATCATGTACGGTACCAATAGAGAGATTGGTTACTTGTGCTATAGATTTTACCTTCACTCGACCATCTTCCAATATAAGTTTTTCCACTTTATCAATATTTTCTTGTGAAGTAGCTACTACAGGCCGGCCAGGTCTAGGGTCATCTTCAATACTCTCCCTTCCGCGTTTAAACTCGCTTGACCACTTTTGAATGGTAGATAAAGAAGGAGCAGACTCACGGTAAACACAATCCATTTCCTCTTTTATGGTTTTTTGATTTTTACCCTGTTTTGTCAAGAATTTTATCACGCATCGATGTTCTAATTTAGTTAACATTGTCAATTCGCACAGGATGTTCATGTTTGTTCAGCAATTGCAGAAAAACAAAAGACTATCTCGGTTCGAATTATACTTTTTTTTAATGTCAATGAATAAACCTTAGCGGCCAGTAACGAAAGAAATTTTAGAAGAGGTCGTAAGATATCAATACCGAGAATATTTTGAACGCCCCTCGTAGGTATTTATATCTACGTAATTACACGTAACTAACAAAAATCAAATTTCTTGTAGGCCCTTTTAGCTGCATTCTGGACATAAGAAATCTTCTGCATCGTTCTTAGTTATCGGGTCGTCGGGCTATCTTGGGAGCCCGTGTGGTGGGCCTTTATAGGCACTTCTCTCGGCAGCTAGAAATATTTCTATAAAATGAAAATAAACATAAAATATAAACAACGCTTACCTTCATAGGAATGTCCTTGAATCTTAGCAACTTTGTATCAAAAAGGAATACTAAAACTGTTCGTTTTTTTTAAAGAAACACTAAAGTATGTGAGTGTGAGGTTATTAAACAGCAAGCCATTTGCGACGTGACTGACAAAGTGTCAACCACTACAAAGATGGCGGCATCTACCATTTAACGTGAACTTGCAGTTATGTCTATGGCACTAACCGAACATGGGCGCGAAATTTAAAATCATTCGAACGGTTGTAAGTATAAAATTATGAAAGCGGGCCATCTTAGGAACTGGGCCATCTTTGGCGGAGGTACCTTAGTCTAAATACGATCTCTTCCTTATTCACTCTGACTAGGGTTTGCACGACGGATCTGAAATGTATGGGAAGATCCGCGGATCCTGATCCAGATAATTTCATACATTTCGGATCCGGATTGCAAACCCTAACTCTGACTGATCATCGGTTGGCATCGTACCTGTGTATATCTGGAATTGAATGTGGCCACATGCAACACCTTCATTGCGCTTAACATCAGGAGGGCTGTATGCTTGGTGCACCTTTTATTGAATAAAAAAATACGCTTTTACATTTTGTGTTTCCATTAGTTAGGTCATCTTTGCCAGCGATAGCTGCGCGCTACGTTCGAAGCCGATAACACGTCTCTTCCACTTTGTAGCGAAAAATGTTTACGAACAGAAAACCTGCCTAGCGGGTCGCCAGCACTCTAAATAAGGCACCTAGGTACACAGTAAGTGTATGACTAGTTCTAGTTCCACAGCATCTACTTAGCATTTTGTTACTTACTTGTATACTTCAACGACGTCATCCAACCCCACCGCCAGCATGTCTTTCTGTGAGAACGTCAGATCTACGGGCGCGCATCTGAGCTTGTAGTGTTGCACGGGCCCGTCCAAGTTTCGGATGTCGTATATCTTCAGGCTACGGTCTACGCCTGATGTGGCCATGTACCTGGAATTCGATAACATGAATAGATGTAATGTAAAATAGAAAGAACAACCAAGTGGGCACAAATAAGTGGGTTAGAAATAATTTTATAGCGCTCTCTTATTTATTTTACCGTCGGCGACCAAAGCGACACGACTCCCTGTGAGTTGCCTATACACAGAGTGCCGTTATAATTATAAGGGTCCTGTGTCATGACCGAGGTTCGTCCAAGATTATTTGTAGTAGCTACTGTTACTTACATGCCTCTGTTATCCACAGCTATAGCCGTCAATGGCACAGTATCTTCGCCAAAGGATCCTTCACTGTCGGCGACCAAAGTGACACGACTCCCTGCGAGTTGCCTATACACAGAGTGCCGTTGTAGGGGTTCTGTGTCATGACCGAGGTTCGTCCTAGATTATTGTTGTAGTAGCTACTGTTACTTACATCCCTCTGTTATCCACAGCTATAGCCGTCAATGGAGATTTATGGCACAGTATCTTCGCCAAAGGATCCTTCCCTGTCGGCGACCAAAGCGACACGACTCCCTGCGAGTTGCCTATACACAGAGTGCCGTTGTAAGTTTGTAAGGGTTCTGTGTCATGACCGAGGTTCGTCCAAGATTATTTGTAGTTGCTACTGTTACTTACATTCCTCTGTTATCCACAGCTATAGCCGTCAATGGAGACTTATGGCACAGTATCTTCGCCAAAGGATCCTTCACTGTCGGCGACCAAAGCGACACGACTCCCTGCGAGTTGCCTATACACAGAGTGCCGTTATAAGGGTTCTGTGTCATGACCGAGGTTCGACCCAGGTGGTTGTTGTAGTGGCCTACGATCTCGCCTATGGAAACGTCCAGCCACGACATGAAGCCAAATTCATTCTGTAACAAGTGGACAGTTTAAAATATATAGTACTAGATTCTGCCTGTGACTTCGTCTGCGTGGGATGGTGATGATGAAATAAAAATATTAGGTACTTACAACACCAGCCAAGAGGAAGTGGTATGGCAGAAACTCCATCCTCATTATCTTGTCCATTCTTTTAACACAGTGAATTTCTATGCCGTTGTTATCATAAATATATAACCACTCCTTCTGGGCTACAGCCATCATTGTTTCTACGTGCAACCAACTGTAATATTAAATGGCGCAGTTTAAAATATACATAAGTTAAAAAGATCTTTTTCATAAGCAGTTAAAAGACTTATAATGATATCCGCAATTATTAGAGATTTTCTAACGTAAACAAAAAAAAAAATTAAATTTGCTTCCAATATTACAATGTATCAATGTATGTTTGCTACAATTTGGTCATTGTATTAATTTATGTGGTGATACTTACCTCACATCATGTATGGATTCCATAACATTGATCTCACAATGCAATTTCTTGGTGACCCAATCAAAAGCTGCCAAATGTCCCTTCTTGCCACCCACCAGCAGATGTCTCCCGTTACGGGTGTATTTCATTCTGTACGGACCAAAGTCCATATTTATGTCGAATATCTTGGTTGCTGCTGTGATGTCCACACTGCCTCTGATCAGGTCTTGTGTTATTTCTGTAGTTTTGCCATCATCCTCAACTTCAACATAACTGAAACATTAAGAATTAAATTGAAATTTTTGAGGAACTAGCTTTTGTTCTAAGTTGTGTATATTTACTGATTTTATTAAGAGCTTAGTTATATAAAAAAGAGTTTTATAAATTTATTAAAGCAGTTTTATATTTTACAATAATTATCTAAATGAACTTATTAATCTATGTCACATTTTTAATGCCTGAGCAAGATTAATGCAATAAAAATACTAGACTTAGTATTTAAATAGAATATTGTGTATGTAAATGTATATTTTTTTTACTCTTTACCCAACTTAGTATGTTACTGCATTGAACTGATAAAGAATGATGATATTTGCAATTTTTAATGCCTTTTATATGAATTACGTTTGTTTTTTTTATACTGATTTTTATTGAGGCTTTGGACACTCTAGGTGAACATGTCAGCCTTATGAATTACTTTTGTTACAGGTTCTAAAAACTTAAATGACTACAAGTTGCTCACCCTTGCTCTTCAGTCAACAATATTTCCGCCCTGGCCGCCTGCTCTTGAGCGTAATTGTATATCTTCTCCTTCTTCTTCAGTTTGAGCGCATACAGCGGATGCCGTACCCCCTTCCCCACCCCCTCGCCGCGGGAATGCTGCTCTAACTTGTGGGGTTTCACCGGAGCTTTACCAGGATATTTCCTTTTTGTATTTTTAACAGGCTTATTTGGAATTGGCTTGTTGCGCTGTGCATTATCATATTCTTCTTGTTTTTTCTAAGAAAAAGTGCCTATGTTAGTTACAGACTTACAATAGATCAACCATATGTAGTGTTCCATGCCTAAGGGGTTCCTATGCTCCATGGGCATGGGCATATACCAACAAAGAACAAAACAATTGTTTATTTACTGAAAGGAATAACTTTTATTCACATTAATAAGAAAAACTAATTTAGGTTTTAAGGAAATTAAAGTTACCTGTCTATGCTTTAGTTGGAACATCAACCGCTTGTTGAATTTAACATTATACACTTCTTCCTTTTGACTTCCAGTCTTTTCACTAGCATCATTTGCGTTGTTGACATTTGCATCTATTTCAAAATATCTTTTCTGTAACAAGAACAAAAGTACGTATTAGCTGTGTAAAATTAGTCCGGTTTGTTATGCTATTTGTGAAACCCTGCCTGTAAAGCCTGACTGGTCGGATGAGATTAGCCTGTAAGTAAATTAAACTCTTACCTCTTTAGTTAACTAATGAATATTTTAATTCATTAAGGGTTTCTTCCATGTTAATTAAATTTAAGACATGAATTTTTTTACGAACCATTTTAAAGTACATACATACCTTCTTTTCTTTTGGTTTCTGTATCATTGAGTTTTCCTTGTGTTTTGGTTTCATAGAATCAGGCTTCATAGCCTTGGGCTTCATTGTGCTCTTTTAATTAGCCGTTTACACAATTTATTAAATAACTTTGTACACCGTAAACACTAACATGTGTAAAGTTAGTGAATATAAAGAGGACAAAGAGGTTATCTTTTTGACATATTTTGAATTGTGACGTTTTTGACATGTAGTTAAAATGTTGCTATATTAAAATAATCCACGGACCTAGAATAATATTCAAAGTTACTAAAATTTCTACCATGTTAAATTTAAATGCTTTATTTGTTGTGCGCATGTTTGGTTTAATCAGTTAATAATATTGACATCATAATTATTTACACATTACTTAAAAGTTATCAGAACTATAATCTGAATATAGCACTAAAATTGTATAAGAAGGTAATTAATTTCAGTAGTATATTGATATGATTTCTACCACAGTGGTATCTTTTTAACATTGGCAACATTTGCGAGTGAGACACAGGGCTCTGGTTTTTCTATCTCAAGTGGACCGTTTTCTCTAGTCTGGTACGAACAACTTTCTGTCTCGGTGATAAGGTTCAAATTAGTATGGCAAAAAAAGTGACAATTCCCTCCAGTTTAAAACATTATAACTTCATGAAATAATCAGAGCGCCTACCGCGAACCACGTTCGACGTGTTGCCTCTCTGTCGCACTTGCATATTCGTACGTAAGTGTGACAGGGAGGTAACACGTCGGACGTGGTTCGCGGTAGGCCCTCTGAATTGTCTTAAAGTGATAACACACTATCGCACCGCGTCGCGACCTTGGTGCATTCTACCCATAAGTGAGAGCGAGAAAGAGATATCTCTTTCTTGCTCTCACTTATGGGTGCGCGCACCAAGGTCGCGGTGCGGTGCGATAGTGTGTTACCACTAGAAAGGTGGTCCGCCGTAGTCGCCGTACGTCCATTATAGTGATAACACACTATCGCACCGCACCACGACCTTGATGCGTCGCACCCATAAAGGCGTATCCAGATTAGTCAATTTTTTGCCAATCTGATTCAATTGCCCGATCGAATCAGGAGGTGTGGACGCAAAATTAAATACCAATTTGGCTCGCCGAATTCAACCGCCGATAATTACCGATATTACCGATAAAATGAGGTGCAGACGCAAGAACACCAATTTGTGAGGCCAGTATTTTCGTTCTGGGGCATTTTTTCAATTTAGAGGGCTCTATTAACACCATAAATCTAAAATTGGAGATTGACGCCAATTTCATTTCTGATCGAATCAACTGATTTCATCGGTCCCGTCTGGATACTACTTAAGTGAGAGCGATTAAGAGATATTATCTGTTTCTCGCTCAAAGACACACCCATTTCGTCAGTAGAAAAAGGCGCTAAATTCAAATTGTCTATGGGAAGATTATAGAAACGATATTCAGGGAATCATTGAAGTGTTTTAGAAATGGAAGTATATATATATAAGGAAAACGCCTAAAACATTCAAACTTTTCAATTACTTTGCCCATGACCACCACAGGAACGGAAGTCGGAAGAGGAAAAACAATGGGTAAACAAAAACTGAAGCGATAATCTTGTAGGTATTTATTATTTTTATTCTCTTTAACAACACATACTCAATATATTACAGAAACGTATATGACAATCAGAGTAGTAACATAGTAATAGGTTTTAGTATTTAAATGCGAATATAAGTAGGTAGTATCGATTTCAGTTTACCAATGTGGTTGCGTGAAATAAAGAACAACAAACAAGGAATCCGCATCATAAACAGAATTGTGTAAAAGACGTCACCTACTTACAATTGAAAAACAATGATTGCACACATGGTAAGCACAAATAAACGTACATCGCAAATTAACTAACTCGAGTCGAACAAGCTATCACATTCCGTAAGGTCGATAACAACAAATAAGTCGTAACACGTAACATAATCACAGTGAAGTGAACATTGGCTAACAAAGAAAGTATTAATTTAGTCCTAAAATTATCAATTAATGACTGAATTAACTTACCCGATCTAATGAGATCTTACGTCCTAGTGTAAACGTCTGGCGACGTAACAACTACATATTCACAATGTTATTTACAAAAAGTGACTAGAAGGTCCTTAAAGGAATAATTATTTCGTTCGATAGGTATCCGGGCGGGCGCTCCGCGGCTGAAGCATTTGGCACATCCCAGGGTGAGAACTTAAACAAATATTTAACACTTGTCCTTATCACCTACTAGGTTTATGATAAAAATCTGAGTCTGCTTATTCATAATTTTCACTAAACCCTGGCCGCTGACGGCAGCCTGTATCCATAGACGAATTAATCTTTGTTGAAAGTAGGTACAATATTTACATTATTGAAATCGTTATGTGTTTGTGGGGGTAAAATCGCTTACATACAATAGTATAAATTTCTTCCCTAACAATTACATTTATTTTACGCATATACGAGTAACGGTGGTTAAAATTCATTTATGTATGTAAGCTTATGTTAAAGTCCATCTTATCATTAAGTTAGAGCGTCTTCGTGATGAAGTCACCGAGAAGTCATCGTATACAACGGTTTACAAAACGAACAGACATCGTAGTTACCTAAGCGGAACACATCCGAGACTCGCGTGAGCGACACTGTACACAGTTCAATTCGGTCACGAATCGTCACTTAATCTACCGATTTAATTCGAACACTGTCCATCTTTGGCGCGTAGCGATCACAACATTAATCGCACATCCAATTGCACTAAGTCAGTTCAGTCGTATTAAGCGCTCGCCGGCTCACTGGCGCTCGGAGTCGGCGGCGCTCTGTGAACCTTAAATGGGCGTCGGGAGCACCGTGAAGTCCTGGAGCGCGTTTTTGACGGTCTCGTATATGGGGCGGTTCTCGTCGGGGCAGTAGCCGTCGGGCGAGCAGAGGGTCTGCAGCTTGGTGAGGTAGGAGTCGAAGTTGTCGTGCGCGGGCTTGTCGGGCGGCGGCGGCCCGCCGCCCGGCGCCGGCGCCGCCTCGCCGCCCGGCAGCTTCACGTGCCCCAGCAGCGTGATCACGTTGTTGCGCAGACTCTCGTAGTAGTCTGTGAGGTTATTGTTCCGTTGTGATATCAACTGGCTCTCCTGTAAACAGAAACAGCAGGAATTCAGTTTTTGATCACAGTCTATATAGATTTGACGGATCACAGTTTTTCAACACCAAATACTTATAGTTGGTTTTTTTAGCATTAGAAATAAGGTAAACAATCTTGATGTGTCTTTTAATTGAAAAACACATTTTAAAAATAAGTTACGGCAAATATGTAACAATTATGAATCTAATACGATCATTTATATGCTTCTGCTTTCATAAGTAATCGTTACTGATTTTTAAAAAGCGTTTTTCAATTAAAAGACATGTCTAGATCGCTTACCTTCTTTCAAATTTTTCTAATGCTAAAAAATACGAACTTAAATTAGTAAGATTTCTAATTCTGTGATAAATATGCTAAGCTAAAGCAATGAGGCTCTTATCTGACTTCCAGACCCGAGTGGCTACTAAATCGTTAAGTAATTTGATGGTACTCACAATGGTGTTAGTAGCACTCAAAGTTGGCTGTGTGACTTGTTTGGAGCCATGACACTACCATCTACGTTTACGGACAAAAATAATAATATTTTTAATCGAATCAACTGAAGAAGCAGGAAGCTAAGTATGTTACGGCACAATTACAGTAATCAAGGTCGTCTTATCCTACGCAGAGTTTATTTGATTCTAAAGTCCGGTCTACAAGATGATTATAAATTTATAATGCTTCAAACGGATTATCGTATATAAGACGACAGAACGGCTGTAATCGTACCTTTAATGGTAACATGAAATTGTTGTTACCCGTTCTCCGTGGCTGAGGTGTGTCTCCATAGCGTTGATATCAGACTTGAGACGCATCATCTGTGACTCCACCCGCGCATTCTCTCGCTGCAGCTCTGTGATCTCTTGCTCGAGGGTCATCAGGTCCTCACCATTCCCCGTCTGCATGTTCATCTCCATTCCTGGAAAAAATACAAGGGGGCGATATAATTTAATTGTTTTTACCTTTAATTCCGACGTTTCAGCTGAGTTGCACCAGCTGTGGTCACGGAAAGACTGCAACTCAGCAGCTGTGGTGCAACTCAGCTGAAACGTCGGAATTAAAGGTAAAAACAATTAAATTATATCGCGGTAGACCCGTTTGTGTAATTAAATATGTGTACAAAACGCGAGAGTTTAAAGTGTTATAAAATACAAGGGGTTCTTGAAAAAAAAAAATTAAAAACACTTTTTCCGTAACATCACCATTACACAACTATTTTTAGAGTTCCATAGTTGACTAGGAACCCTTATTAAGAAAGCAGGCAGGATTAAAATATGTTCAGGATGATGAAGGTATATACCTAGTTGCAAGCATTATTCTCGAAGCCAGAACCAATACTTCGTTGGAGTCAGATCTCGAGCGTGTCTAAGAGCGTGTCTGAGATGAAAATGGTATTGGTTAGTTACCTGAATATGGTTTGGGATACAGCGGCGTGATGTCATCAGGGTACTTTGGTTTCTTTGGTTGAGGTGTAGGGGTAGCGGCGCCCGCGACAGGGCACCCCGACAGCGAGCGATGCGTCAAAAACGACCCGTTGATATGCCCCGATCCGTCGCAGCCGGGGGTCGGGCAGTTGACGCCATCGAACTTGATGGCCGATGCCGCGGCCGCCACGGCCGCTTTGTGTTGTTCAACGGTTCCTCCGCTTTCTAGCACTCGCATCTTGTTGCGGTTCGCGATCGGGCAGCCCGAGGCACTGGAGGTAATGGACAAGATAAGTATGAGGGAAATTCAGTAAGTGATTGTTCAAACAGGTTGGGTTGCAGATACGTTGGCAACAGCGAAGTTTATAGCTAATTTAGTTGATGCCTGTCACTAGTCGTCTCGCTGGCCCACTAGCATACCATCACGTTAAAGGCTAGCTAAGTCAGAAAGGTTCTAGTGACTCGCATTCACTGAATGAACTTTTTCCCATTCTATATTACAATTTACAACAATATGTAAGGAAGTCGTGTGTTTCTACTTACGCTACAACTACGGTTACATCTATTAGGTACTACTTTCTATTTCGCGTTAAAATCTTACCTTCGATGCGATAAGAATTTCCCTGTAGCGTGTCCAGATCCATCACAGCCCGGTATAGGGCATCTAAGCAGCGTGCAAATAACCAATTGATCGTAAAAATAAATTACACAGGGATTCGTCACGGGGCGTAATTGCAAATCGAGGGAAACATCAGGTTTACAAAGTAGTCGACCGAGTTCTGTTGTTTTCGGTTCGGAATAATATTTTCATACTTTATAATGTAAACCATACATGAATAAATAATGGCTGAATGCTAAATAAACATTAGGTAGGTACGAGTCGGATACGGTCCAAGGCTCTCTTCTCAATTCATCGTGAATTTACGTCACAAGAACTAACATTGTAGACAGAATGAAATGATGTGTGTAAGTTAAGACATTTATTACGATAACACTTGCGACATAAAAAGGGTCAGAAAAAATTATAGGTGTTAATACGTTTCTAGTTTTTCCGATAGTTAATATGGGAGGGTTAGATATAAGATATAAGTCAAGACTATGTCGGGACAGTTTACTCCTAGACTAAGTATGTAATCAGAATTTATGTGTATTTATAAATGTACCTATTTAAATCTTCGGTGTACATACCTGCCCTAGTAGCACGGTCGCATTTTTATCATTTATCACCATGCCTGTCACGTTCTAACAAGTATGTAAGTGCGAAAGTGACGGGCTTAGTGATAGTGGATAAAAAATGGAACCGTGCTGAGCCCGCTGAAGTGTCTTTGCATCAATAAACTAAGTATTAAAGTGTTAACCAAATTACACCCTAACCCAAACCCATCACCAAAACACTCATTAGTTTAACCAGCTACTCGTACGTATAACCCAAACCCCTTAGCAGTAAAGGCATCAACTGACCTGAGTGGCTCGGAGTCCTGTCCGTCCCTGGGCTTGCTCTTGGGCTTGTTGGCCCTCGGGCAGCCCGACAGCGAGCGGTGTGACGAGTAGTTCCCTGTGACGTGGCCGGAACCATCGCAGCCGGGCGTGGGACATTTGAGCTCCTGCGAGTGAGGCTGCAGCTGGGAGCGGTCGGCTCGCGGACACCCCGATAGACTGCACATATAAAGACTGCTTACAATGGCGTGACGGGTAAGAGCGGAGATACGGGAGATGATTTGAATGGAGATATGGAATTTATTGGGTAAAGTGGTGATCAAGCTGCATTAGGCAGCCCAGGGCTTGTCAAGGCAGCTTTTTTAATCTGATTGTTATTTTCAGTGGAATATAACAAAATATACTTAAATGCAGTATAGACATCACGGTGGTGGTAAGTCCTCTGGCTTATGGTGACGATGATTTTTAAGTTTTGGGACGAAACAGTCATACATTAACCAGGCGAGAAAAGAGAAAGAAAGGGAGATATATCCACACAATTGCAGCCGTTGAACTTGGTGTTCTTAATATTAAGTCAATGTCACCCTTAAATCTAAACGTTTCTATAGGTAGGTACTTTTAGTAAGTTATCAAATTAAGACCAAAGTCGTAAAAAGTTTTCAAAATAATTGTATCTTACACGCATGAAAAGTGGGTTAATTAACTTTAATATCAACGGATAATTGGCATAAATTAATGACTAAAACTCTAGAAGTCTCTAATGAAACGTCCCAGTTTATTTGTATTAATTATCGCGACCCGAGCTAAGTAGCACTAGTTTTTAATGTTAATTACCTAAGTAGATATAGTAACTGTAGTATACAAGTATTTCTGTCGGCATCGGCAATGCACTTGGCGGTAAAAATAGGTGGTTCGATGAATGCATTGCATGTGCCGAGTTTTATGGGCAGGAACGCGCTAGTTTATATTAAGTTTATTTATAACTGAGATGAAACACTATTTAGAACACTTCCACATATATATTTGTTTACGTGAACGGGTTATAAATAGTATAAGTCTTACTGAAATTTGGCTCGTTTCTCTCAATGTTTTGTAAATAGAAAATGGCTAATAATGAATTGATTTGAATGATAAAAACAATACTGAAATTATAATAAGTTATGAACACATACAAAACGCGTCTCATTGTCTCACTCGTCATCTTGATAATACGCGCCACAAAAGTCAAGTTAGGTTAAGTTAGCCAAAGTGCAGGTTTTGCTAATGTGGAATATTCCTAATTTCTACCAACTGATAGGTATGTATTTAGCTACCTACCACATTACGCAGGTAGTAACTACGCATGTAGCAAGCAGATAACGTGGAAACCACAATAATACACGTATATAAGTGTCGTATAATAATATACGAAGGTATTGCAGAGCGTTAAGTTGGCTATTGGTTAGTAATAACGATCTGACATTAGGAAATATATTACTTAGGCATTTATATTTAGTGAAAATCCAAATTTGCAATATGTCCTGCAATCATTAGATGAAGGAGTACGAGCTTAGCTATCATAATTATATTGTAGGTATAGTAAGAAGTAGTACGCATGACTAAACATAGGTAGTCAGGCCTTGCTTTCATTCTCCCATTTTATCAACGCACTTACAAATCTGCCTTTATGTTTTGTTATCGGTGCGAAGTCATATACCTAGTAACTATAAGCCTTTCGAAGACAAAAACAAAAGTAAGTATGTGAGAAAACATGATATTGTTTAATTCTCATATTTTCATAACAGTGATGTAGGTTGGCAGTGAGCTAAATCGACACCAATCGGCAGCCTAGGCAATATCCGGGGAAAAAATGCAAAAGGAAGGAAATAATGACATTTATTGTAGTTACGGGCACTGATTACTTCGCATTTAATATTCTCTAGGTAAAACGAGAGACCAAGATCAGATCATATTATACCAGACGCATGAACTTGACATATATGAACATCTAAGGCACTAACTCCCCATTTCTAGCCCGACAGTTGCGGTTGCTGCACAAAATGTGCAACTAAATATGTGGGAATCACACAACAGCTTTTCAGGATGCGGTGAGTTTGCGGCTCAACCTTCTCTTCATCGAAACTGGGCTCCTAAAGGAGAGGAGGAGGAGACTACCTAAGTTTAATTTAAGAAAGGAAATCGGGCAGTTTGGCAGCTTTGTAAGTATATAGTCGGTTTGGTACAGGGCTGTTCTCATCGCGTCATACTACCAGTATATGAGTAACCTCGAGATCTGTGCCAATTACCCGCGCACAGAGATCTCACATATATTGGTGACAATATCTGCCCGGAAGAGGGGAGGTGCTGTTTAGCGGCTAGACGGTGTCATTTGCCTCGGCTGGATGCGCGGAAATGCGCAAATTGCCGTTGAGGGGCGCAATTGTCACTGCAGCGTGCACCGCGCTAATACAGTCATATTGCACTCCCAGAATATTGCCCTGGGGACTCAGAGAACACTGGCAATAACTAGATGTATAATCTAATTTCTAGCATGAGTTGGAAATGGAATAATTTCTGAATAGCGAACATTACAAAAATTACAATTAGGTACATACCTAGTTTGAAACTTTTTGCATAAATTAATAAGCCAATGTTCATACCAGTATTTGCCATACCTGCATAATTAGTACCTGCACTATTTGTTACACTAATCCAATGCAAAACACGTGGTGGTTAATATATCATAAGGTCTATAATCGCTTGAAAACTAAAGAGCTATTGTGAAAGTGTGAGGGCCACGTTTGTACAGAGGGGCTACTTTGATTCCCAGCCCTTCTCAGAAAGATGTAAGCTTCCATTCAAATAACGTTGTGACGTCACAGCATCGGCCAAACTAGGGTGGAGTGAAACGGTTTTTATTTCTATTGTAAAGGCCTGCTTCGTAAAAAGGGTCCCTATGTCGACTATTTAAAGTGTATCATCTCACTAGAGTTCGATTAAAACCCGAATACGACGAAGTGTATTTAACTGTTGAAAACTCCTGGAATTTTATTTGAATTAAAGTTGGCTTATCTTATCGGAATCGAGATAAAGAATTCTTAAGTATGTATTACACTACAAATTTATTAGGTGTGATTTCTTAATGACACAATAATTAAACTACACAATGTTATTGACATAGCAATGTTTATCATTTCAACGGCTAACGACAACAAAACATGCCTTATTTCTCACATCTGCGTTACGAAATACGTTCGATTCTCGACCAGTGCGAAAAAAGTACAAATAACAGACAGCATGTGAAGAGCAGGCAGACATAATGTAATGCAAGGAACGTGGTTTTGAGTTTCATCGTGGTTAATCACATGTCTATTGTCAGGTTGTCAGGTTACTATGCCACTCGTAATGTAACATAACCTAACAAAATATAGAATCGTATCATTATAAATATCCTTATCATTTTAATTATATTCTTCCCAAATACTGACTTTACAGAGACAAAACGTCGCCATGAGAAGAGTTTTCAAAAGTTTTAAACAAAGTTTATACGTAACGCGCGAAACTTTTAAAACTTTCTCAAACAAATTCTACATAGACAGTGGCGCCGCCAAAGATACAAACATAAAAACAAATGAAAAAGTAATAAATTATTAATGGCCCAGTAACGTCAGCTGTTCTTGGGTGCAAGTAACGCCAATTCTAGTTACGGCAATGTGTGCCGGCCGCTTGCCTGCGATGCGTCGCGAAGTTGCCAGAAATGTGCCCGGAGCCGTCGCAGTCTATGACGGGGCACTGGATTAGCTCCCTCTCCCGCGCCTCGGGACCCCGTATTCGGTAGCCCAGTTTACCGAAAAACTCCTCGTGAAGATAGCTAGCAAAACAACAACAACTTAACAAAACAAAAAGTAACAAAACTATTTAAAACTTGTATAAAACAAACAGAAAATGAAACATCTACTACGGTCGGCGAACTAACAAACAATAATGAACTAAAAAAAGTTCCACCGACGCATTGTTATGCGACCTTAACGTATCCAATTTTAGTAACTCAAGGCATTAACCTAGAACGCACGCTGTAAATCATAAATTAGCGTGAACTGGTCGCCATTAATAGCTAAATATACGATCACTATCAACGTGAAGCGTGTGTAAATGTTTACAAAAGTTTGTACGTCTTTTGTTAGTATAGTTTGAAAAGTTAGCAAAAGTTTTGGAAAGTTATGTAAAGTGTTGATATTGGCACATACCTGTTTCGTTGCATAGTTGTGTTCGGCGTAAAGTCTATAATGGCACGGATATTATTATTTGTGTATCTTATCGTTCAACTGGTTATCTAGCGCGCGGCGCACAGCGTGGTGCGCAGGCGCCGGTATATTTAGACTGATCCATCGACTGTGACTCGTACGCGTTCGGATACTTCGCGAACTTCACACTGCTGTCACGACACAAAACTTATTCAAACTGTTATTATATTGCGTAATTCAAACACCGATTCACTTGTTAATGTTTAGTAAGAAAAGTTTTATTTCTTCTACATATTAGTTTTTAATTAAAGTAGGTTTTACATAAAATTACCGTTATAAATTCAAACGTCATAACGCAACGTTCGCGCGTCTCAAATGCCAGCGGCGCGAGTATCGGGACGGCCACGATGCTTCGCGAGGGCTGCCCGCTTACGTCACTCGCGTCGTGCGTCGAGTCATTGATCAACAACACAGGAAAACTCGCAATTCAATTACAGAATATAATAGCGATAACGGCATTATTTTAAGTTTGAATTTGTTACTAATTCACAATGTCACAACTTTTTGCATTAGTTACAAAAGTTTCTAGTTGAAATAGTTTGTTTAACAGTTGTTTTAGCCGCTTTAAAAAGTATGATTAACACATTCGCAAGTCACGTTATCAAGGTGACTTGCCGACTTTTATAATTAGCCAGACTTTTATGGGATTCTTTTTAAATGTTTGCGAGTTCGCTAAAAGTTCTACCTGCTACTTTCGCCGAGTTAACGCTTGTATAACGCCATTTTAAATACCTCGAGGTGCCCTTCAAAGTGCACAAAAAGAAGGATGCGTGAGCTCGGACCAGCGTAAAATTCCATTCTTTGTTTATCGGGGATTTAACTCTAAAGTAACGGATAAAGAACACAAAGAAATAACTAGATAATATTTGTCCGATGTTCGACACCACAAACGTTTTCAAAGTTTTGAAGTATATCTATAATGAAGTATATATAATAGTATTTTATATCATTAGGTACCTATATAAAAACTTACTAAAAACTCGGCGACATGAATGGCAGTTTGATCACGTGTCAATTTGTTGATCATTATTAGGTACCTATTTATTGTAGATACGTACGTACTTAAAGTAAATAAAGATAAAAATTTTTTTGAAGCTATGTACTTTCTATGCTCATCAAATCAAAGGCATCATTGTATTTTTGATAACAATTTCGATCTAGTTATGCTTTTATGGTACCTAGTGTTAATTAGGTATAATTATTAGGTTTTTTTTATACCTACCTAGTTCAATTTTATTGTTATTGTTATTATTGTTGTTGTTGTTATTGTTACTGTAGGCCTATAGCATGGGATCCTTTCGGTTTTGCAAACCGGTTAATTTTCTCACTGTATCAATTAGAGAGGGACGGGAAGCTAGTCTAGCTCGCGAGCGAGATAAATACCAAGCTGTCGCGCCGCTCCTGCGCTAGGATAACTGTAAACTTGATCGTAACTATTTTCAATCTATATATGTAGGTATATAGTAGGTAAGAAAACTGGTAAGAAACGCAAATCATGGTTGACCTTAATATATTCAAATAAAAATTCCTTATCAGTACTTACCTACTTATATTTATAAGTATAAAGTACCTCTACCAATAACCCTGCTTAGATAAGTTTAAGTAGTATCGTTGGTAAAAGTAACACTTCCGCTTGATTTTCGATTATATTGTTATCGCTGTGTGTTGATGTTAAGTGTGATATATCCGGTACACTGACGTGTTCTGGATACTCAAATCAACATAGGTTTATTTTAACCATTTGGTACCTGATACAATACATTAGCCTTACCTACAGGTAACCCAATCTGTATAGGTAAGTAATTGTTTGCTGTAACTTGGACAACGTCTAACTTAGTTCAATTTACAACAACCTTTTAGCCTAGTCTAGACTCTAGCCGTATAATAGGTACATAAACTGGCATATAGGTAACTGGAAAGGGGTAAACTGTCAGTATCGACCTAACCTACACACCTATTGCGTACCAGTAGTTCAATCAAGGTACTCTTATTATAATTTAAATTAAGAGCACGCTCTCCTTATTGTTCCGAGCGAGGACAAGCGGAGGGCATGTTGATGCAACTTAAATAGGTCTAGGTACTAATAGAGGTACTAACTAACTGCTTAGTGACAATTGTAGTTAGTTACTACGTGATTACTATGAATAGGGGATATGGTAGGTAGGGTATTAAGGGAAGTCGGAAGGTAAACATTGTTTCTGCAATGTAGGTGCAAACTAAAGCCCCTTAGCGCCACTTGCACCATTCACTAACCCGGGGTTCTCATTTTCTGTCTATCTAACTAGATTTAGTTATAAAATTCAACATGTGCAACAACCCTATATATTGTGTTAAGTAGCTGTTCAGTCTGGTGTCTCCTTTCTTTCTCTTTTTACATGGTATATTACGCTAACGTCGCTAACAGAACTGAGGGCCTACCGCGAGCCACGTTCGACGTGTTGCCTCTCTCGCATTTGTAAATTCGTACGTAAATGTGACAGGGAGGCAACACATCGAACGTGGTTCGCGGTAGTGTGGGTGTGGGTATCTCACATCTCTCTTTTTTTTGGCCTCTGGGCGGCTAGAGGCTACATGTACTAAAAGCATACCTACATATACACGCTTACACAAGCCTGTGATATGGAATTGTAAGCTGTTATCTCGCATCTGTTGAGTGCCATATACGCTACGTGCACGACTGGTGCTGCCCTCATTTTGTCGGACTTTCTACGTTAAATCTTATGGGGTAAAATTAGTTCCAGCGGCTGCCGCTAGTATTAATATCGGACATTCCATAAGATTAATTACCTGTGTTTGTGACGATCAGCGCCACTTTCCCCTCCACCGACTTCGCACATTGCCAATACGCATCGGTCTGAGCCGTGCTGCGCATCTGTGTTGCCAGTAAGCAGAAGCAGTCCTTTAAATGTTGATGCAACCTGCACCGTGAACATGCAATATTCACCTGCTATCCTTAGGCTTGTCGTGCGGCGCGTGCGGCGGGGGCATGTAGCAGGGCGGCGAGTAGGGCGGCGCGTGCGGCGGGTACGCGGGCGGCGGGGGGTACGCGCCGCACTGGTACTGGTAGCCGCCGTAGCCGGCCGCCGCCGCCGCCGCCGCGTAGTCGGGCTGCCCGAGGCCGTAGCCGGCCACTGGGTGGGGGCTGACGCCGCCGTAACCTGCGGAAATGGTTTGTTTTCAGGACTTCAAATACCACGGGCTTAACGTCGCTAAGACAAAAGTGTGGCTCCATAACATCTAACTTTTGTCGTAGGTACTCACTACTCGAGTTGTTCAAACCACGTGTGTGTGAAATCGGCGTGCCATGGAGTCATAGCTCTCAGGGCGTAATACGATTTGGTGGCAAAACACCAGTCAGTAGTGTCCGACCGAAACATGATTTTTATGCCGAAACCGAAACATTCTTGGGACACTAGCCATGACCAAAAATAGGTACAGTCTTGTAAGGTTCGGCACGGCTGAAATTTTCGACAGTGTTTGGGCCGAAACCGAACCTTCCACGAAAAATGATTTTTGTGCCAAAACCAACCGAAACCGAAACTTCGGTCGGTCACTACAAATCAGTGCCTACTACAATGTGACTTTAACTGCTATTAAGTCTGCTACTATAAGTAATTGTAAGTTGTTTCGTAACATTAGGATGGAGTAAAAGAAACAACAGGAAAATGCATTATTTAGCTAATAAATTACGATACGGTTTTTCTTAACCTGGTACCTAAATCAATATTCATAAATGCAAATTTCTATCTTTAGTAAATATCTAGACTGCAGCATCGCGTTCTTTGTTTTTCGAACTGAACCCCATCCAAGTTTCTATTACATCATTAGTCGACGTAGAGAATAATTATAATTTAATTTTAAACACATGTGCACCCGATGGCAAAGTTGAACCGCGTCGTCGATCAGTTACCGCATGCTCTGTTTTCCTGTAACTTAGCAAGCGCAAGCGAGCAGCTGACTCAAGTAAACCGGTATAAAATAAACTGTAATCTACTACTTGCTATCTATGTGCCACATGTGGGTTTAGTAAATATACTGTGTCAAGATAATACAGGTATGTATTACCTACCTATAAATTATATACATACAGAAAATTGAAAGTTTTCGTTTTTATGATAACTGATTTCCGCATTCCGATGCGTCTTAAAGTGTGTTCATGGTGTGTTTAAAGAGTTTATATGTTACTTTTGCTTCATTCTGTACAAGATAGGGTATTGCCACAAATAAAACTTTAGTAAAAAAAGGAATTTAATACTTTCAGTTTGGCGAAATCATGTTTACAATGTTAAATATCGCGTGGGCGCCATGTTCAATGTACTTTTAAGGCCGACGATTCGCCATAATCGAAGATCATACTTATACTGGCTTGGAGCGAATGCTTGCTTCGGTAAGCTACAAGAATACCATTAACGGCAACGGCATGGCACAGCGCCTGCCAGCTAAGATTAGCAACATTATACCGCGTAGCGCGTTGCTCGCTACATGCCACAGGGTGTACGGGGAGTGATTATCGCGGTCGCGTTTTAATTTGTACGACGTGTTTTACGTGTGGAGGGCTCTAACCCCTTGTGGAGGGGGTGGAACATGAAATTTGGGAAGTTTGAGATGTAAAAATTTCTTTTCTCTGATGGTTTAGGTTGGGTTTAGGTACATAATCAAAATTTCTTAATTTAGGTAAGTACCTAGGTACTATGTATATAATATAATAAATAACGAACTGTATCAGTATCACAATGATTGGAATGAACTAAGGAATCTCCACAAGGGATTATTTTCATATTATATATTCAACGGCTAAATACTTAGGTATTTATCAAGTGCCTAGACTATCTGCCGCATACACATAATGAAGTAAATTATTAAATAAGTAAGTACCAAAATTTGTAATTAAGTGAAGAACTTAAATAGTACCTAGGTATTCTTTGTTGATACTAGGTACTTATTTTTTGTAGAAAAGTCAGCAATGTTGCCTTGAAATAAGGTTAAAGGCGCTAACAATACTGTATTTTGCGTAGTTTCAGCAGTTTCAGCTTCTCACAGCCTCTTATATCTTCAAAGGCTGCCAATTACCGAAGTAGGTACCTATTTAGCTTTACCGACGGAAGATATCGACTTACCGGCTGTATCTCTATGGTAGGCTTCTAGGTACGGATGGCTGCCTCCGCTGTCGGGCGTGGATTCCCTGCTGTACGACACGCCACCGGGGAAACTGCGACTGGTGACAAATCGCACCCATTAGATTAATTACTCCCAACTGATTAAGATATAATTAAGGGAGAATATTCTTCAGTCTAGTCGGCGTTTATTAGAGGAGGAAAATATTGGTGTATTGTGGTATAGTAACTTAATGAATGGTTTATACCTAACGAAAATATTATTTAATAAAATGAAAAGCACATGAGCGCCCTTATGTGAATACGTAAACGTTAAACATCATTGAAAATTTAAAGATTTCGAATCGATGGTAAGACTAACTCTAAAGGTCGTCTTAGAACTCAAGTTTAGTGAGACAGGTTTCCAGAATAAAATTGATTGTCCTAACTACTAGTACTAATTAAAAAAAAATCACGAATTTCTTGAACGAAAAAATAAGAACCGAAAACTGCTATGTTTAAAGCTGGAACAAAAAAATAACACAAAACCACAGATAACATATAGGTCAACCACTCGCTTGGCTGTATTTATAATTGCCATATAAATATGGCCTTCCACCTTTTATTTACTAAACAAAGAGATGCGACAGGAAGAGGAAAATACAGTTAAGCAAGGTGGCCTACAAAAAAGTTACACAAAATATTATCCTAAGAACTGAAAGCCTCACCTATGTGGTAAACGTGACACACTAAGGTCGAGGGTCTGCCCCTGGGGGCTCGGGACCTGGGGGCTCGCGGTCAGCTGCGGCGAGGCGCCCGGCTGCGGGCTGCCGCGGGCGCCGCCGGCGCTCGTGTACACGGGCGACGCGTACGGACCCTGGTGTAAACAAACTGTTAGTAAGTGTTAACTAAGGCAGTCTAATTACCAATAAGCGATCGTGCTCCTAGGTCAGTTCGTTTTAGGCCGAAAGACTATTGCGGCGCTCGGCTAACTTGCAATGCGCATAGATTTAAAATGACCGTCGATTATCGAACAACATCACAAAATTGAAACAATAGGCACACCAACAAGTCGCGTACCTATTTGAAGTTTAAGTACACCGCAATGGGGTTTTGTCTTTGTTAAAGGTTTATAGGTAAATTAAATGGCTTCTGGTCATGAAATTATTTGGTTTGTAATTATTACTGTATAAACGTGGCAGTACCTATATACTAGTAGCGTACATAAATTAGATGAACTGCTCTAACTTTCAGACTGTTAAAAGAAAAGTGATGGATGCTTCTTTTGATAAGCGCATTGCTGTTGCAAATTTGTAACCCATTGCCACTGACGGAGCTTTTATTTAGACCATGGGCACGATATCTCACCTGTGGACTACCGCTAGACGTAGAAAGATCTATGGCCGGACGAGGATCGCGCGGGTCGCGCTGGCTCGGACTGCGCGGCCGCTGAGCTTGCGCCGCCGCGATCTTGACCGACAGGTTGATCGCCGAGAAGCCCGGCGGCACTCCCGGCCCCATCGCGACCGCCCCGACGCCCCCCACTCCGCTACTCGCTTCGTAGTGGTACATTGGTCTAGGAAAGGGGGTTCAATGTCAATCATACCGAGGATTTTGACCCGATTCGATAGATATGTCTCGTTTACCACATAGTTGACCCTAACCTTATCTAGACATACCTGGGGTAGATGGGTCCGGAGTTGGTTTCCTGCTCGGACTGGTCAGTCTTCATGGGTGTGGGGAGGTGGGGGTCGTGGTAGCGTTCCTCCTCCCAGCCGTAGGGGCGTTGGGGACACTGCGCGGGGTCGTACCGCTCGAACGCGGGGACTCCGTCGTAACACCGCGATTCGTAACCGTACCGCGCTTCGTTCATTTGGCTAAGGAAAATTACAGATGCTAATATTGTCTGTAGAACTAAAAGGTACCTACCTAAAGCATGTCAACGGGGCAAACATTAGGGTATCTTTTAATGTTTGAGAAGATTTAAAGTTTGCCATTCAATTCATGTTCTGGGTTAGAAAATTATTTATACATACTCAATTAGGGAATGTCGATTAGTCATTCAGGGCTCGTAACATCTTTTAATACAGTTCAGTAGGTAATTAGTAGGCAACTCTCAGAAAAAACTTAATTCAACTTAAATAAATGGTAAGTACTTATTATACCCCAAGGAGAAAGCACGACTTACCTATAAGACCGGACGTGGTCGTCCGGCGGCCGCTCGTACGGCGACCTCTGGTCAGGCGGCGCGCCGTACCCGGCGTGGCGCGTCTCCATGCCGGGGGAGTCGCGCTCGGGCTCGGCGGCCTCGCGCTTGGGCACGATCAGCTCGGGCTCGCGCTTCACGGCGGGGCTGCGCGGCGACGCCGCTTCCGAGCGCTCCCGGGTCGGCGTGCTTTCTATCGTAATCGTTATTGGTGCTGGCGCTGGCACTGTGGGGAGACCTGAGAAAAATAATGAATAAAAATTAGAATAAGCTACATTTATTGCTTCACAAAAACTAAGATGCAAGATACATTATAAAAGATAACATTAACAATTGACATGCGTGAGGAACGGGCGCAGCATGAACTGCGTCAGCCATTTTTCATTGCAAAATGACCTTCAGTCGGTCCCTCCTTTCACTGAACCACAACTACATTGATAGGGATGCAGTCAAATAATGACCAGATGAAAAAGATTGATTTTAGTAGAAATAGTAGGTACCTTACTCTGGTTTGTGTTTAAATTTTTAGCATGTGGAGAGACTGGAGAGTTCTTTGTGGTCTGACCCTTTTAAGATTTATATAATATATAGATAGATATTACTGCACCCTAGATATTGATATTAGGCAATATGATATTGTGTTACTTATTACTCTTATTAGATAACTTCTTTTGAAAAGTGGCAGTGAACCTGTCCCAGGTTGGAGGACGAACAGTGATACGATACAAGAGCGGATAATGAAACGTTACCTCCGGCTCCGGCTCCGGCTGGTTTCAATGGAGTGTTGCTACCTAATAGGTAGAAGAGAATGTTACCAACTTACCAGTGAGTCTAGCGCGCTGGGATCTCGCAGCGGCCTTCCTCGCAGCAGCGGTCGGACAGCCTGACAGCGAGCGGTGAGTACTCCGGTTGGAGCTGACGTGGCCGCGCCCGTTGCACCCCGGCGTGGGGCACTTCAAGATCGTCTCGTGCAACGCCAATACTGATTTCGAAAAAATGATTGTTTATAGATAAACAGGTAAATTTAAATTTTCTATAACTCAAATCATGAAATAATCAAGAAAAAGGACTACAAAAACAATCAAGAAGTGTTAATGTAAAGTTGGAGATTTCACGAGTTGACCTTAAACAGAAGTTTGAAAACTTTTGAACAAGTTTTATTAAAGTTTTGAAGGTCGCATTCAAAGGGCTACTTTAAAAAGTTAGCTTACAAATCTATATCTATCATGAATTTGTACATTACAAAAGCAAGGTCAACGCGTCAAGACTACTTATTTGCATAAGGAAGGGTACTACTCATAATGTTAATGATGACACAATAGGCTACATGACTAATTTTCATTTATGGTATCAACCGATCGGGTTTGTTTTTAGGATCAAATGTCTTTATGGGACCCATTGCATTAAAGTAACACAAAAGTCAGAAATTGTAGTCAAAGGCCGACAGTTGCACTTCACTCGCGAAAGGCCCTATACAAAACGGCCAGGGGCCGTGACGTCATCGCCCATCTTGTAGTATGGACAAAACAAGAAAATTGCGTTTTTGTCGGTGAAATATTGCGTTTATGTATATAGTTGCTATACAATATTTTTTTGGATGAAATGTAAGGAATCGAATGGTACCCTTACTTTTATCGATTTGGAAGTTAAAAAAAAACTTAAATTTTGAAACTATCAGGTCCTATATTTTTGTACTTAAATTTTCAATATTTTAATATCCACATTATTGTGATAAATTGCTTGTTTGCTATCTATTTTACTAGATTTTGTTATAAAATTCAACATGTGTCAACATCCCTATTTATGTGCACGTATTACGAGTATATACCTACACGTATCGTTCGTGAGCTTGCGTGTATTCTATGGAACGTTGAATAAAAGAACATTGGTTATTGATAAGAGTATTTTAATTAAAAACATATGTTGCCGTGAATGGAGCGTCATCTGCTATTATTTATATATTGTTTTCGAAAGTATCCATTTTTATTCCACTTCTACAATATAGGTATCTAAACTAAAGTTAATTAGGCAAAACAAGGCTCGTTCTAGGCTGAGTAGAAATCTAATCTAGTACATATTATGCTACAGTTTTACTAAAACAACTAAGTAATAAGTAGCAAATAATCAATATTAACATAAAATAAGAAAGTGAAAGATCATACGAGTCTTAATAAGAAAACAAAACGTTAAAGAAAACTGAAGAAGCTCTATTTGCCATTAAAATCACATTACTTACTCTCCGGTGTAACTTTATCCTTTCTTGGACATCCTGACAGACTGGGGGAGTAAACAGTTTACAAATCAATATCGTGAAGACACGTTTTAGATCAGTTTAACTATTGCGTAATACGTAAACAGTACTAGACCCTTGGCCTTCAACTCTGAAGTTTAGCAGTTTACCAAGGTTAATTGTTATGAGCGAAGTTGTGTTCAGAACCAATGTAGTATTTTGTTTAACATGTTGCTGGGCAAATTACAGTAAAGTTACTATTGCAGTTACCTCGATGACTGAAATACATGATGATCATCGACTCACCTCCTGTGGTGTGTGTAGAGCCCGGTGACGTGGCCCTGCCCATTGCAGCCGGGTGTGGGACACTTGTTGCCTTCTGTGAACAAATCGACCGGTGCACAAATCAGTATTTCCCTAATCATCAGGGGGGCGTGGGTAGATCGATACGGGCAGGCGTGCCGGCCGGGGCGTACCTGCGCGGCGCCGCCCACCCGCCCGCTCCGACCCCTACCCCGTACAACACTTAAAAGAAAAAATAAAGAACGCCAGGCGGCTGCGCGGCGGACTCACAATTTTTCTTTCAGGAAAAACGGGGCGGCACGTAACCCCGCCCACCGCCTGCCTGACCGTTTTTATTGCGCGTCGCCCTAACGTAAACCCAGCTATCGCCCGACAATACGAGGAAAATATTTAACTGTCTTATATACTATATCCACGTAGGTGGGGGCTTCAATGTAACCGTCGCAGAGTAAATTATGAGAGGCATCTTACAAATGAAGGATGATTTGTTGCCAGCGTCTGTTGCGGACTGGCATCTGCTCGGACAGATGAGGATTGTTTTGAATGATAAAACCCATTTTGAGACCTCTCAGTTGGAACTACTATAATTTATACGGTAAGTAACAATAGATACTACATTCCATTCATAGAAGGCACATAAATCGTCTAGACAGTTTAGGAAAGACGGTTACAACGTAGAACATCAGGTTCCGCCGCGGGTAACGTTATGAGTTATCGAGCGACCTTGAAACAAACTTGGGCGAAGTTGATAGCGCGGAGTTCGACGTTATAGTAATGTCGTTAAGGAAGTTTTAGGTGTCGCTGGAGGTGGTTGTACCTCTGTTGACCGGCGGGGAAAGCGCGGCGAGCGGCCTGGAGTCGCGCGTCGGCGTGGCAGAGGGAACCGTCCGTGCCTCTTGTAGAGCTGTTGCTGCACGGGACCCCGCGCCCGCAGGTTGCAACACTGTGTACTGCTTCGAGCTCTTCCCCACGGAGCTCTTATCATGCTCGTTGGAATACCCTCCGAAGGGCTCGCTGGGAAATGTCGCTCCGTGTAGCCGATGCTTCACCTCCGCGGGTGGCTTGAACGCGGACTGCGTCGAATACGGCAACGCTGCTGTCGCAGCTTTGTAAGCGTTGTATAAAGACTGCTTATTGACCGACATCGTCTCACTTTTACGCTTTGGCTTAGTTTCTCTGTCATCATACTTATCGTCATGCCGGTCAGACATATCTATCTCAAGTTCATTGGAAGACGAATCTACTAGCTCATCAAAATTTGGCGCATCGTAGTGATTGGAATATTTTCCGTGTTTTTCATACTCATCGTCACTTTTGTCGCGTGCGACTTTCTTTATTTGTACTTCATTTTCAATGGAACCGTTTCTACTTTGTTCTTCTTTTCTGTGGCGCTGCGTGAAGCTCTTTTGCGAGCCATCTGCGCTGTCGGAAGACGGGGAGGGGGAAGACGGAAGCATATTGTGCGATTGTTTTTCTTCGAAGAGGTTTTCGAAGCCGTTAGCGTCGTCGTTTTCGTCGCCGCTGTAGTTTTGGGGTTGTTCTCTGGACCAGCTGCCGGAAAGTGTTTTGAGGGCCGCGTGTGTTTGTCTCAGTATTGTTTCGTCGTCGTCGTTTTGCGCAGGGCCGGGTCGGTACGGAAGGGTTCGGCGCCGGAGGTCGTCTTCCCGGCATTCGTCGTCTAATAGACGTCGCCTACGTTTGCCGGCCGCTTCCTCCTCGTCCATCGAGCCCTCACTACTGTTACGCTCCACTCTCCGGTCGGCCACCCTGAACGACTCTACATCCACCCCGAACTCCAGCCTCCTCTTGTTGATCTGCGCGAGCGACGACTGCGCGCTCAGCGGCGCCGTCCTGCAACAAACGGCTCCGTCAGACTCATCCCCGCGTCACGTGACACATTCACGTATATCAACATTAATATAATTAAAATATTGTACTTGCGATTCGATTTTCCATCCACAATCACAATATTTTTACGCGGAAATGATTCTAGGCGTTTCCCATCGACGTTGAAACACTTTAAGCACTTGTTTGTTATGTTTGGTTGCACAAAAATCGTTCCCACGTAAAAACCATTTCACTCAAGAGCTTTCAGACCAAAAATAATTTTACATGGTAGAAGAAGAATGTAGGTCAAAAAGTTTGAACTCGAGCATAAAAAGTTAAAAAAAGTTCATAAATTTTACACAATGTAAGCAAAAAGGAATTTGGTAATACAATATCGCGTCAAAAAGCAGTCAAACCGATTATTCCGTGCGATGTTCTTCCTAGAGCGCCCAACACGAGTTTGAAGTTAATGACCGAGGTTATACTTATTCTGTTAATTTGGTGAAAAACATTTGTACATACAGTCATTTCGTTGCGTAGTTATATTCAAAATGTGATTACTATGCGCATAATTAACGGGAAAAAACTTTTGCACAAAGGGTGAAACTTTTCAGGAAACTTTTTGAGATCTGTCAAACATAGTTCTTCAACTGGAACGGTATTTTTTTTCATGGTTTATCGGTTGCCATGATTTTTCGACCAGGTTTAACGAACCATTTATAGCATATCTCCGTGGAGGTCTATCTATCAAAAAGAAGGTTTACAAAAAGTCTGAAATTATTTAGTGTCAGTTTAGTGCTTGGAGGATACAACTAAACGGAGTAGCCATTAACAGGCTTTCCCCTCTGTCGAAAATAGGCGGCCAACGGTCATACACAATGTATGGACTGACGTTTATCTGACATGGCTATTTATACGTTACGCATACATTTGACGTTCCCCTCCCCCGCAAAAATCAGCAGACTGTTTTGTACAGAAAATTACAGACATGGCGTCTCCGTTTGATTATATCCTCCAAGGTTTAGTGTAGCTTTAAGAAGATATTTAAAATGGGTATGATTAAAAGAAAAACGATGATCAGCCAGAATGTCCGTATTACATATATTATGCTATAATAAAACATAGGTTAGCCGCCAAAATAATAATATTTTAAAGTTAGATTACGCCTTGAGTCTGGGGCCATTTTCGAATCTATAGGAATTTATCGGTTTTATTTAGGTACCTAATTTTGATTGTTTACTAGGATTTATCCGCGATTCGGAGTCTGTGCGGAATGAGAAGGGTCGTGAAATCTAAGGGAACCCATACATTCTACGACGTTTCTCTTTCCGCATAGACTCTAGGTCAGTGGTTCCTAACCTTTTCAGTCCGGTCACCCCTATGACTAACTAGGGAACCTGATTTTACCCCTCCTCCCAATGGTAATAAAAAATAAAACGTGTACGTTTGTTGTATTGTTATATTAGGTTAGCTTGTTACCCCCGTAAAATACCAGTTTTACCCCCACGGGGGTAATTATCCCCAGGTTAGGAACCACTGCTCTAGGTATTATTACATTATCAATGATATATTTTATATGATATTGATATGTTACTAATACTAGCTAATACACTCAAGTGACGATTGGTGTTTCTGGCAGACGTCTGCTCATAAAAGTTGACCCGTTGCCAGTCTTATTCGCAACAATTACAAATAACCACGTATTGATATAACGCTTACGACTTTTGTGTACCTATTAATTTAACGAATAAGGGTCTATAGCGTAGATACCTACACGTTTACCTGTATACATGTACAGTAGGCCAATTTAGTAAACATATCATCTAGTCAGACGGGACAATGTACAATCAAACAATCACATTGTCAATATGTTCAGAAATTTATTTTGTGTCAATCTCATCTAGCGTCCTCACATAGGTCTTTACACAATTTATCAATATATTACGAATTTTATATTTATGGGAATATGACAGTCGAGCGCTCAATACCAAAAATTGACCCCAAACGCTTCGAAAATATATATTTTTGCGTCTACACCATAGACCTAGAATATTACGGACGGACTGTCACCTAAGTTAAACTGTGACACTGCAATGGCGGA
This sequence comes from Cydia amplana, assembly GCF_948474715.1. NCBI lineage: Eukaryota > Metazoa > Arthropoda > Insecta > Lepidoptera > Tortricidae > Cydia > Cydia amplana. The sequence continues at coordinate 15,050,375 of NC_086074.1, read as the reverse complement.
CGGTTTGAATGTGTGCGTGTAGACGAGTGTTACCATGTAACACAAATTCTCCCCTGAGTGAAACAATTATTTTTAATATCGTCCTTGTTTTCAAATAAAAAAATTAGGACAGTTTTACGTTAGACAATAAAAAAGGTGTGTATGTATCTGATTTTATAGGTCTTGAATATGCGCAATATTGCACAATTACTTTGTGCAAACATTATTTTCAATACCTAATGATACGAGTACTTAGCATCGTAATGAAATCAGTTCGTCAAGTTTTTTTAATTTATACATTTAACTTGAAACATATCTGGTTTTCAACAAAAAAATTATAATACATAACAAACAAACGTTAACTATCAAACATGCATGTAAGCGTCTAATCTCCTTAGTATCGGGAAATTACCATACCGACCTAGTTTGAAATGCACAATCAATAATTTAACCATTTACCTAAATGATGTCTTAATACATAATGATTTAATAAGAAGGGCATCAATTACCCTACCTTTGGGAAATTACCCTATTCATGTTACTGGTCACACTCCTGTTTTGCAGTTTGATAATTTATAAACAACAAATTATCGTGATTTTACGTAGTAATTGATAAACTTAAGTGTGAAAAGTTATTCCGTGACTTTTTTTCTTTCGATCGGTACAATTCTAGCAGGATTTAACTACGCATGCCGGCATATTTTATATTTTTCTTCGACATGTTTACTTCAATGACGTTTCGATTCGTCTGACGGCAAACTGGTGGATGTGGGCTGTCAATGTGTGTGTGTCACGCGTAAATACTATGAAACTGGTGGATGTTGGAATCACAGTTGTGTTGTAAGCGAAACTCTGTCCGTAATATTATAGGTCCATGGTCTACACCTCCTAATTTGATCTGTAACCATCGAATCAAGTGCGATCGTACGAGCCAAATGTCCTTGAATTTCATTTTCACCTCAGCAGCTCGAACAAGGGTACTTTGTTACTTAAAAACACTGAGTGAGACAAAATGACATTCAAGTGACCTTAATATTCAAATGTCATTTTAACATGCGGGGTCTAATACAAGTTCGAAATACTTGGATTCTATTATCTGTCCTTTTCACGTCTTTAGCAAAAAGAAAGAGACAAAAAAAAGTTCAAACTACATTCAACGGTACATTGACGATTTATAATAGACCTCCGAAAAACGTAAGAACGCATCGTTCCAAAATACATACGAGTATGGATTCTTAATAATTAATTAATGAAAATAAAGTTTAAGATTTGATAAAAACTGATAAAAACACTATATTTTACGTAATTTATTGTACGATTAAAATAATGAACTCAAAAATACACAGAATATCACGTAAAATAAATAATTATAGTTTTAAGAATCTCTACTATAGTTTACAAATACTTAGTAAGTATCCGCAATTCGGACCGTATCTTACAATGTTTTTTTTTTTACGAAAAAAAAAGCTGTCGATTGAAGTGTCAATCAATTGATGGTCGTTGCAAGCACAGACATACAATTCGCGCTCGCGCTTGACAGACAGCTTAAGTGTGCGAAAGGGAAGCCATCACGTATATGAACATCCCATGAGTGCGAAAAAGTCAGACTACCAATGAGAAAACGTAACCACTTTTGAGTTTGACGACGGCCGCGGACGGCCAAGAGCGTATCACGGTAATTTTCAAATTGAAAAATATACACGGATTAGGACGAAAAGTATTAAATAAAGTAATTCAGTCAAGATGGTGTCTTGTAGTGTGCCGGATTTCAGTGTTACAGTGCCAAATAATCCAAGCAAATACTCATTTCAAAGGATTTATGATATTCCGAGCGAAATTTTCATAACGATATTTTGTCAAATTAACTGCATAAAAAGTGTAAGAAGCCGGTTTATAAAGTTCATTGTAAGTTTTTCTTCCTTTGTGTGCTAATATTTTATCATATTAGTCTATAATTGAAAATATTTTGTGTAAAAACATAACCTGTTACTTTACGCTAGGGCTTGACAAAATGTTCATATGACAGTGACAGTATCGATAACTTGTCGGTATATTAAATAGCTATGTAATTATTTCTTCACAAGACATCATTAAGATATTAGCTTTTATAACCGAATTCAAATAATAACGATTGTTATACCTTTTTGAAGGTGCTCATGTTTAGCGGTAAATTTAAACTTCACTTTCCAACACCCAGTAAGAGTTACATTAAGATAAGTCTGCAACGATCTTGATAGCACACGCAGTGCAGCCCTAGTAGCACGGTCGCATTTTTATCATATATCACCATGCCTGTCATGTTCTAACAAGTATGTAAGTGCGAAAGTGACGGGCTTAGTGATAGTGGATAAAAATGGAACCGTGCTGAGCCCGCAAGTGTTATTTATACGTCATAATGTCGCAGAATTTTAACGTTTAAAATAACACATTTGAAAAAGTAGTCTATAAAGCAATCAAACATCGACAGATTATTAATATGTTGTAACATGACATCACTATTTTTGATCTCACATAGACAATTTACGCACACACTTGCATCTAATTTTTGGTCGCACTTTTGAAGATTGACAGTTGTTCTAGTCATATTAATTCTATGGTGTGTGTGAGGCTACCGTGACAGATGGCTTACGCTCCATCTTTAAAAATAATACATCTATGGGTCGTTGTTTCCATATACAGGGAGCTTCCTGTAACAGGAGCAATAAATTAAACTAAAGGCTGTACTCCTCAAACTCATCAACATTTGTTCAGCAACTTTTAAAAATTATGAATCCTTTAGACTTCCTCTTTTTCATACAAAATAAATATTGCCTTCAATGTACGCTGACATCAGTGTGTTTGACGTTGCTTGTCACGCTTTAAACATAACAAAATTTGCAATACATTGCGTCTTAGAATAAACTTTAAAGTGTAATAAAAATCAAAACATGAGTTATTTTCAAAAGTTGCTGAACAAATGTTGGTCAGTTTGAGGAGTACAGCCTACAGTTTAATTTATTGCTCCTGTTACAGGAAGCACCCTGTATTACCTATTTTACTGAAATTTACTATGTTTTGTTTTTGTGTTTGATTGTGGTAATTGAACTTAGTTGTTAGTATATCTTAGGAAAGCATGACTGAATAGGTAAGTGATGGAGAAGGATTACTTTTTTCAGGTTGTCTAATATGTTCTCACTGCTGAGCAAAGAATATAATACTCACTAGGAGAAGAACGATAAACCATACAAAAAAATGACCCTTTCAAAAGTTCGTTTATACTACTAGCGCTGCTGAGGTGAAACGTTTTGTGAACTACACGAGATCAAAGTTATTTACATCTCGTGCGCTTATGAGTCCCGTGCAAGCGAAAGAATCTTGAGCGTAAATAAGCACTCGAGGAAATATCAAACTTTGATCTCTTGTTGTACAAATAACTATTTTGCATCCGCACCTCAGATCCTTTTTCCTTCCTTTTTCCTCAGAGAATTTTGGTACGCCTATAACCTATCTTTAGTTATTAATAATATAATTGGTTGTAAGCATAAAATCTGGAGATATACGGAGATAAATGTGGTATGTACCTGCCTACTTATAAAATTGTGTAAACGCCTAGAATTTACTGATAAACCAAGATAAGCCATTTTTGAATGAATGGCTCATTTCAAAAAAGTTCATTTCAGATGTCGAATTTCCCTCTAGATGTCGCTGTACCGTACCTAGTTCGCGGTGTTAAGATTTTTCCGGGAAACATGACCTCTGGCCGGTACCTTAGTATTTTCTGACATTTATGACAGTTGAATAGTTGTAGGTACCTTTATTCGATATACAGTGTGTAAATCCAATACCGGCAATAAGTTAATAAACCAGATATAGAATTAATTTACCCGTCTTATTATTAATTGAAGTTTTTTTAAGTTACACCATGTTACACTTAATTATGACCCCGTAGTTATTATTGTTTTAATTTGCCGAGCAGCAATGTACTGCAAACATTCAGAAACATAAGATGACATGACATTACGAGATACGAGCTTTCTATAGTAACTGCCAACAAGCGTTGACGGTTACTTTAAAAAGCTCATATCCCGTAACTTGTGTGGTGTTATTATACTTCTTAACCTATGCTTCCTATAGTTTAAATATTCGCCCGTATTGGATTTACACACTGTATTACATTATTATAATATGGGCAATAAGAGGCTTTATTACATTATCTATACAAACAAAACACCCGAGTGCGTATCGACCGGACCGAAGTTGGGGCTTATGCAATATGCTTCGAGATGGAATCGATGGTCCTTGACTCACCGGGTCACAGTTTACCTAAGTGTAAGGCCTGAGTGGACGCTCGAAGCGGAGCGTTCGGCGGGGCGTGCAGCGTGGCGTCGGGTTCACAAGTAATTTGAGCAGCGTGCACTAAGGCCGCTCCTATACGCTTGCATTTGTTTAACATGCACGCCGCACGCCGCGCCCCGCTGCACGCCCAACTCGAGCGTCCACTCAGGCCTTAGAGGCTTACACTAACGTGCGTACATGAAGGGACTAGTGATGAGCAGAGAAGTCGATTCCCACAGTTGTACTAATATTATTCTTGATAAAAAAAGAAGGAAATTTTATTAATACATTACTTAAAATATTTGAACTAAATCAATATATATTTGAACTAGTGTGAATTTGGAGACAATAATAAGAACTATGATAAAAAAATAAGGAAAAAATAAGGAAAATTAATATATACTTAAAATATTTACCTAAACTAGTGTGAATTTGTAAGCAATAATAAGAACCAATATAGATAGAATGGAGTACCTAGTGAGAGAAAATCAAAAACTAAAAGAGGGACCTTTTATTTTTACTAACCACTAGGCCGATTTTGGAGATAAGTATGGTATGTAATATGTAATAAAATTACACACTACCATAGAGAAATATAGTAAGACAAGAGTGCTCACTCCATACATCAGTTCAGACTATTAATTTCAGTGTCTACATCTAGCATTGAGTAGCGGATACTGCTACTTGACAATAGATGTAGCACCGACCGGAAAGTGATGTATGGAGTGAGCACTCTATGTATTTTTTTCTCTATGATACTACTATTCGGACAGGGTCGACATCGCGCGATCTTTACTTAATGTTTTCAAACATACGTAAGTACTATGTACAAATGTAAAAATGTATGCTAAGAAACTTAAATTTACTTTAGAAATACGCCAATTTGTCTAAATTTTTTAGGGTTCCGTACCTCAAAAGGAACCCGTACCTAAAAAACGGAACCCTTAATAGGATCACTCGTGCGTCTGTCTGTCTGTCAGTCTGTACGACCATTTCCTCCCCTTTATCTCCGAAACTACTGGGTCTATATTTTTGAAAAAAATACACAAAATAGTTCTTTACCTATAGATGACAGGAAACCTATTAGAAATGTGCAGTCAAGCGTGAGTCGGACTTAATGTACGGAACCCTTGGATTGCGAGTCCGACTCGCCTTGGGCCGGTTTTTTTTCTTGTAAGAGTTCAATTTTTTGAAGTGAAAACTTCTTTAGCGGCGCTGGGCACTTTTTGAGGAGGGGAAAAAATGATAAACTCGAGACAGCGTAAGGCGATCACGTGACCGTAAGCCCCGTAAGGTGGCCACTCATAATTTAAATGACATTTAAATCAATAAAGAAAAACTCAATGTTATTTGACATTTATGTTGCGGACTCCTTTTCAAGACTCTTTACCTATGTTCAAATAATTTGACGTTGTCATTGCAGTATGTAAATAAACATGTCAATGAAAATGTGTGATCTTATTTGAGAATGATAATAATATATAATAAATAAATAGAATACCTCCGCTAAACGTATGTATCGTGTTACCGGGCGTCGGTAACATAGTGAGGTGAGTTTTCACTCCCGGAGTGCAACCGTTGTTGCTTGTTAGGGTTCCGTAGCCAAATGGCAAAAAACGGAACCCTTATAGATTCGTCATGTCTGTCTGTCTGTCTGTCTGTCTGTCCGTCTGTCTGTCCGTCCGTATGTCACAGCCACTTTTCTCCGAAACTATAAGAACTATACTGTTGAAACTTGGTAAGTAGATGTATTCTGTGAACCGCATTAAGATTTTCACACAAAAATAGAAAAAAAACAATAAATTTTTGGGGTTCCCCATACTTCGAACTGAAACTCAAAAATTTTTTTTTCATCAAACCCATACGTGTGGGGTATCTATGGATAGGTCTTCAAAAATGATATTGAGGTTTCTAATATCATTTTTTTCTAAACTGAATAGTTTGCGCGAGAGACACTTCCAAAGTGGTAAAATGTGTGTCCCCCCCCCCCCTAACTTCTAAAATAAGAGAATGATAAAACTAAAAAAAATATATTATGTACATTACCATGTAAACTTCCACCGAAAATTGGTTTGAACGAGATCTAGCAAGTAGTTTTTTTTAATACGTCATAAATCGCCTAAATACGGAACCCTTCATGGGCGAGTCCGACTCGCACTTGGCCGCTTTTTTATTATCTTATATACTGTATTACCCTACTAAAGATTATGAGTCGGTTTAAGGTGCGCTAATGTTGTTTGCTTAAGCTTTGGATTCCTCCGAAAGCGGTGCCGTCATATAGCGGCCGTCTCCATACAAATACAACGACATCCATATTTAGCCGTATTATTTAGTATGGAGCCTGCCGCTATATGACGCTATCCTAGGAAAACCGACCTTTAGTATTCCATTGCCGACCAGTTTGGAAGTTGTGCAATATGCCTCGAGATGTAATCGATGGTCCTTGACGCACCGGAAGTGTGGGTACGCGTAGGTACGTGAGTAGGGTAGAGGAAACGGACTACCGGTAGGGTTGGCACGTGACTGTTTCCGTGAGGTTATATTTTGTTTATTAACCAACACAGTTGCAATACTTTTATATGAAATACATACCAGAGGAGAATATGCACATAGGTATATGGTCAAGCCGATCTTGTCAGTAGAAAAAGGCGGCTAATTTGAAAAATGTAGGCTCGAAGGGATATCGTCCCATAGAAAATTTGAATTACGCGCCTTTTTTTACTGACAAAATTTGCTTGACCAGCTTTATCCTGGTAAACCTGCTCGGTGTAGCCACCGCGCTCACTGGCCGGCGATAAAAAAATATGCTCTTGTCACTCGTCTTTTGTTTTTGTTGGTCAATTTTCTCGGCAATTTTACTGCAAATTGCACAACTTTTATTTATAAATAATATTCAAATTTGCTTATGTTTAAACCTGATCCAAGTCTTATTTATTTTGTACGTCAATGGGCTCCTAACAAAAATGAGGCTTGTAACAAGTTGCGAACCAATATAAACTAGGTACGATTATTCCAGTCCTTTCTTTTGGTTTTAATCTCAAGGTATAAGATTACTGATTTATTTACTGAGTTTTGCTGCTAAAGTTTTTCACTACGCCCTACACCTGTGATCAATATTCATCGTTCGGTTCCGTGAACAAAGATCAAGAATCATGGACGTTAAGGTCAGTGAAGATCTTTTATTAGTATACGTACGTACTTAGGGATATTTGTTATAAATATTATGTAGGTACATAGCCGGCTACAAATATTCAAATGAAGATATACTTTTAAGAGTTGACAATAACAACAGTGATTTTGAGATAAGACACATTTAGGTAAAGTAAATAATTAATAAGTATTGGAGTAGCCAAGATATAACGCTGGAAGAGGCATGATTATATAAATTAAAACTATAGTTCGTTTTTTTAGCATTAGAAAGAACTTGAAAGAAGGTAAGCGATCTTGACATGTCTTTTAATTGAAAAAAGCTTTTTAAAAATCAGTAACTATTACTTATGAAAGCAGAAGAATATAAATGATCGTATTAGTTTCGTAATTGTTACATATTTGCCGGAACTTATTTTTAAAATGTGGTTTTCAATTAAAAGACACATCAAGATTGTTTACCTTATTTTTAATGCTAAAAAAAACGAACTATAACGACAGTAAATAAACTAAATAAAAATAAAAGTATATATATATACCCATTTGGTCAGCGTAAACTGTCAACAGTACCTTGCAACGTAGAGTACAACAGAAATCAACGTCGGATCTTAAAACAAACTTGTAATAAAACGTAAGTTCACATGAATGATAACCTTTAAACCTTTTATTTACTTTTGAATAAGATGTCGTAATTTAATGGCGTAGGTAGTAAAAATGTGGAAATATAAACTTACAATAAAAACTGGATTTATATGCGCTTTGGATTTGGAGTTTAGGATTGATACAACTGTCTTACGTAATTTACTTTTTAATCACCTTTCGTCACCTACAAGGTTATTCGTAAACGTTTTTAAAATGTAACAAAATGTTGACAATAGTTTGTCCCTATCCGTGTTTTTGACACTTCTGTTGGATAGAAAGAGACAAAATTTAACAGAGGTAAAAGGTACTCGCAAGTTTGAATAATTTTGCTAGTATAAATTTTAACTGCATCAAACTCAGTCCAGGTGTCGCAACCCTACACGCGTGCCCGTGTTGGCGTAGGGTAATTAGATAAACCCTGAGGGCGGTGTAACCGGTTTAAACTAGTGCAGCCTATCGGCGGGTGGCGAGTGCGGGTTATCTCGGCCTGCGTTAATTGTAATGCCCCTAGATTACGCCTGATAGGGATTATGAGGACGCGAGGATATTGTCTTAGGAGGCCGAGATGTACATGTAGAGGTATACCTATTAATGAGGCTATAAAACACAGCATATTAGGCACACGCCTGTGTGTGTTAAATTTGGTAGTTTATAGTTGACGAAAAATATTTATTGGACGTTTAACTTGTCCAAAACAATAAGCAGCATTTACAATTACAACAGTAATGACGAAATGTCATAACTGTTGTAATTGCAGCAAGTAAACTTTAACTTTAGTACCTAAAAACGGAAAACGGAACAGTCAAGCAAGTACCTCCTACCACACAAGCAGACTAAGTAGATTTAAGAGTTCCTGCACAATCTCATTGCACAATTAAAGCTACACGACATAATTCCTCGGAAAATGAAAGGTAAGCCATAAGATCTGAGACCCTTTCCGCCCCGGGCAATAACAAACACGCGCTGCCCCCCTCTGAAATCGCGGCTTCAAATTCAAATTGCACCTTAGAATTCTTAATTATTGAAATCATAAATCAAAACGTGCCGTCTGCGCGGGCGACCATAAAATTGGAGGGGGTTTCGAGTGTGGTAGGATTAAGACATTATCACTTTTCTTTTGAGACGCCCTCGGGTTGGCTCGGCTCCTGTCGGGCATCTTCGGCTGTAAATCAGCGGGTAAATCCCGTGGATTAGATTCATAGAGTTGGCGCGGCCTGAGGATCGCGAGCGCGCGATAATAGCGTCGTGTGCTTGCGTGATTCTGCTTTTAAATCGACTCCGGGGAAAGATAAATGCTCTTCCAATTTGGGCCGAATTGAGTTTCCCGTTTAAATGGCTTTAGCGGGCTGAAGTTTATAGCTCAGTGGAACTGCCTGATAACTGGACATAATCTACCTTGCTGAGATGTTGTGTAAAGTTTTAGCGTAGGTTCTTAGCCCACTTGAGTGACTTGAGCCCGACAAGTCAGTGCCAAGAGCTGCTTTTGCGATAAAGTGAATTTGTTAAATACCTACTACATTAATTATTCTTATGAGGAACTCTGCTTGGGGTCAGGGCATGTTTAGATTTATTTGTGTTATGTGTCTTGAGATTATTACATTCTATGTTTTTTCAGGACTTTTTCTATAAAGAAGGAAGGAAAAAGATATATGTAATAGCTAAAAGGATGTTAGATTACTAATACCATCCGAGTTAGCATCCTATAACAGCAGTTTTCTGTTCCACTTAATATACTTAAAAAAGCTCCGCTACAAATAATATTATGCTTAAATAAAAAAAATCTGTTTCATAAATTTCATAATCGACATTCCTAGTTGATGTTTAGTGTAAAAGTATAAAATTTTTGTTAAAATTTCAATTATTGTCCAATATATCGTATATTATGAAACAGAAAGCTTCGCAATTAATTTCTTTATTAGTAATTGTTTAGAAAGTCACCTAAAAACGATAGATCTAATCGAATACCTACCCCGTAAGATAATAAAATAAATGACATCTATTTCTCTGGACTCTCTCTCACATTTATCTGAAAATTAAGTATATAAGTACAGTCAAGTGTAAAAAAATATGGGTGAATACAACTTACTCAAAAATATGTCCCATAGTTCTTAATTCACTGACATGGCTATTTTCAAAATAAAAAAAAATAAAAGAAGAGCTATGGGACATCGTTTTGAGTATGATGAGTGCACCCATATTTTTACACTTAGTCAAGTGTAGTGTGTACAATTGGTTTAGACAAAAAAGTTTAATATCAAACAATCTGCATTACGAGTACTTGCTTTTAAAAATGAACATATTTTGACAGGCAAACGTTGGTTTCGGTAATTTGTATTTTTTCAAGTTTTTTAACAACAAATCAGATAAGGTGACCTTATGACCACAAATTTAAATATCAGACAAACGATAAGTAACTTTAAAATCAATATACTAACGATTCCAATTATTTAAATAAAATAAAAAAATCAGACAGAAAAAGACAACGTATAAAAATAGGAAAAGTGTTACGGCGAAATCTGATGAAGTTTTTTATTTTAGAGACAAACCCTGAAAGTACCCTGGTCAAAAGTGCTTCCCCTGTTTCCCAGTTACTTTGCCAGATCTGAATAGTAGTATGTGTTTTTCAATGTCTAACCGCATGTAAAAATAAGAAAGCATAACAATATTCCTATTTGGAGCGCTTGTAATCAATCGAAATAATTTTTAGTTTTTTGTATAAAAATTCTTAAACTAGCTAAAGAACAGTCCTCTGGGCAGTCCCTTTTCTAGAATTGAGACTTTGAGATTTAATTTCAAGATATAATATAATTTTGTGCATACCGTTTATAAACAAAATTAGTTAGAGTCCGGTGGCCAACTGCATGAAACCCTACCTGATAAAAAAATAGATAATAGGTACTCTGTAGGGGTAGCTGACTTTAAGTAGCTTCAACTGCTCTTGGTCGGCTGCGGCTTAATTTGGCAAATTGTGAGCAAATGGCAAAAAGTGGTACAAAAATTCACCTAAAAAACATCGAAAAATAGGATGAAACTTGTATGTGAGGACATTTGAGGAAATTAAACAGTATGACTATAAGAATGCTAAGCCATTATATTAATATATTAATAAATTATTATAATTATGGTTTTGATATATTTGCAACAGTCCCCTTATTTCGAATAAAAACTAAAAATTCCATGGGCTTTCTATTACTTATCCTGTAAGGTGGCCTAGCGGTAAGAACGTGTGACTTTCAATCCGGAGGTCGCGGGTTCAAATGTATGGGCCACTAGTTGCCTGAAATAAAGATTTCATTCATTCATTCAAACCCCGGCTCGTACCAATACAAATGAGTTTTTTGGAACTTATGTACGAAATAGCATTTGATATTTACCAGTCGCTTTTCGGTGAAGGAAAACATTGTGAGGAAACCGGATTAATCATAATAAGGCCTTGTTTCCCCTTAGGGTTGGAAGGTCAGATGGCAGTCGCTTTCGTAAAAACTACTGCCTACGCCAATTCGCTCCCATGAACCGTGGCAAAATCGGATAACGCGAGGAAGATGAGGAGTATGAGTATGAAGTTTTAAATTTCGAATGTTTCCTACCGCAAGTTAGCGAATCTAGTAACAATTCTTTATTTATTTATCAACAAACTCGTATTATACAGTATTACGACTAGGCCCCAATCTCATGAATCTGACTTTATGTTCTGCCAGTGCAAGTGCAAAAATATGTTACATTATTGTAATATTTCTTTTCAAATATTATTGTACGTTAAGTAAGTTTGTCTATCTAATTCGATGTTTCCACTCAGTAACTCTCAGGTTAGCTGGAAGAGATGCCTTATAGGGATAAGTTCGCCTTTATGTGAATTTCATGTGAACCTGTTTTTGTACAATAAAGTGATTTACTACTACTACTACTTCAACGGTAAATAAATGTATTTTCTTTCTTTCTTTCTACAACAAATTGTGGTGAAATCGTTAGAGCCGTTTCCGAGATCCCCGAAATATATATATTTTTTGTTTTCTTTGTGGCGCAATAAAGAATAATTATTATTATCATTATACTCGTATATACATATAATTTACAAAAATTGCTCGTTTAAAAGTATAACATTTTATATATTTCTTTTTTTACATGCTCGCGTTGCCGTCATATTTTACTCTTATAGTGATCAAAATAGGTAACAGTTTCCAGCAAGTAAATACAAAAAGGTTGGTCGATAAAAATAGAAAATTCTAAGAGTACTTATTACTCGTATTATAATGGAAAGGACAATGGAAATTGAAACTGTAATAAAATAAATTCATTGAATATACCTACTGCGGTAGTTAAATATATTTTTAAACGAGACAAAAAACTCAAATCAGAAACTGTAAATTAAAACGAAGGACTAGAGCTCCCGAAGACAAAGTTTGACACTAAATGGCGGTTTTTGTGTTTGGTACGTATGTACTGTTTTGCCCATTAAACTCTCACTTCTGTACATTACATACTTAGGTTCAAATTGATAAAATATTTAAGTTAAATCATTTTTACAAATTATTTTCAAATCAAGGGTGAACAGGCACCTTCTGGGCAGGCTCGCTGCATCGTAGGCCACGTCTTCGCTTCGGCTAGTCTGTGGCCATGAGTAAGCCCATTTATAATATTAAAATAAAACATGTAATTTTTTAGGATAACCTAAAAACACTGACCGATTACCAGCATAATTGTATTCTTTATTATATTGCAGTCATGTTCTTAAAACATTAGGAGTAACAAGTTGAGAATGGTAAGGGCACTCAATCTTTTCTTAAATCTAAGACCCAAGTACATACGTTTTATACCCATAAAAATGAAATCTAGATGTCATCGACATTAAGCAATATAAAAGTATGCGTAATTTTTACCCGCAAAGGTATCGGTGTAGGTTTTAGATTCCTTTTGCAAATTCATTATAAAAAGTATCGACAAGATATTATGAGTTTATGAGACTTATCAGAATTAAAGTAGGTACCTACCCTCTTTATGAATAAACATAGGCACAGTAATTTCAGTTTCTCTAACACTTAACCGAAAGTATCTAAATAAAAACCTCATCGTAATCAGTACCACTACCACCAGTTTGGCACTGACATAAACGTCATCGAGAACGTAATTTAATTTCTATGCATCTCGGTCGTACTTGCATATTAGTGAAAGCGAAATGTATAGAAAGTAAATTACGTTCTCGAAAGCGTTTATGTCACTGTCAATGACTCATGATACGGGCTCTGATGTGAACTGTGTTTTCCACACTTGTAACACGAAAAAAATATTAGAAGCTAGTTTTAAACGATAAAAAGTTTCACAGACTAAATTAAACATTTGTATTGTTTTATTTTTACCTTAAGTAGGCCACGCAGGTAATGTTATATCAGAGTGTTCTTTAAACATGAATATACACAGTAATAGTGCTGGGAAAGCAGCGTGAATAAGTAACACGCAATACGTGTCCGGGCACGAGAGGGTCCGGCGCAACCCTCGCTGGGCCCGCGCTAGGGCTGTCGCGCGTTACACGATTACTGTGAGAAACGAATATCGAAATTTCGTTATCTGCCTCTCTATCGGTCTTGTACCTTTGAGTGATAGGGAGGTAGATAAAAAAAAAACAATTTTCGTTTTTCTCGGTAGGGTAGGTTCCAATCAAATGTTGTTTTAAATCACTACATTTATTGGATCTAATTTTGGGCGGGTACTTGGTTTCATTTAAATAAATACTTAAAAGATTAATTTTGCAAACTCGGAACATTTATAGATTTATTATTAAAAAGTAATGTTTGTTACCAGAAGAAGATATGATTTCTAAGTATGCATAAGTAACACCAAATTCGAAAACACTTTTGAAAGCATTGGCTCATAAAATTTCTCGGTAGAACAGCTGGGTGAAAGCGTTTATCAAGCTGAAACGGGAACATTTCGCGATCGGTCAGCTAGGTAATAAATCAGTCAAAATTGCTTACCGAATAGGTAGTAGGATTTAGGTTCTAGAATGAACCGTGTGGTTCAAAGAGAAAAATACAGTTACACCTGTCCTTTAGTTTCATGCAGCCATATAGAGATATAGGGGGTAACTTGCAAGAAGGAGGAAAACCTACACCTGTGTGTACCTATACTTTATGTTTCGCAATTTACGCATCACAAAAAGGCGCTAGTCTCAATAAGTTTAAATTTTACTTTAAGTAAATAAAAAAAATGGTCACTGGTCGAGACGTCCTTGTTCTCACAATCGAAAAGTAAAAAAAAAACATATTTTGTAGTTTTGTCATAGAAAATAATCTATAAACTACTATTCGATGCTATAATTCTAACTAGGAAATGAGTTCAGCATATATTTGTAGAATATTTTACATATACACATATATACATATCCACCAAATTTTGTGATATGACATAATTTATTTGTTTTTTTAATTTCAATAAATCTATTTTCAGATGAGAAAATTATGATATTATCAAATAATTTTGACCAAGGCGTCCCAAACTAAATCGCGAAAACAAAGAATAAAATATAACATATAATTTACAAAATCAAAACCAACAATAATTAAAAATCCGTTATGTAGGCAGCCCTATTGGCGAGCGTGGGCGTTTCGCGAGGGTGCAGCACAGTGCACGACCATTACCCCACTTACGCGAACGCGGAACTACTGCATATCGATTCTGCAGCCACTCACATGTTGCTCGTACCCCTTTGTTGCGAATAATCGATACGTTTGTTCGTACAAGTGTTTGTTTTTGATTTTAATCAAAATTTTGTATGTATTTGTTTACTTATTTGAACAAATATTGCACTGTTGAGCTATGAATTTTGCTTTAACGTTTGTTTTTGTAAGTATTAACAATGGTAAGGTAAGGTATAAAATATATGGTAACACTTATGCTTCTTATTTTCATTTATGTAACGGTCTCCTAGAGTAGTCGGTAGTGATCCTGCATATGAAGATGGAGGTTCCGGGTTCGAATTCCGGCAAGGTATTTACTTATACAATTTTATGGATGTGGTTTACCTACTTAAAAAAAAAATTGTATAAAAAGTTCAATGGCAACCATGCAGACCTGGTCGTAAACAGATGCTGAATATTGTTGTGTAATTCTTTATTATTTGGATCTTGTAGACTCGAATTAATTACAGTAATTAAAATTAATACATGTATGTATACGTATCTGAAATGCTTACTGTACTACGTGTATTTTTTTAAATGATTTGGGGTTTATAAGTTTCTATTTATGGATTTATAGCTCTAAATATGTGTAAACAAGTGAATTTATAAATTTAAAAGTAAAATAAAAATTAAATCATAATCAAACTCTTTGAATCAGCAAAAACTAAGGCAGCTTCTTTTTTACCTTTTAAAGGTACCTACTAATAAGGTAAATGTACTAGTGCTCGACATGCTAATGCCCAATAGATGACACCCTGTTGTCATCTCTATTGACAATGATTTAAGCTTCAAAATGACATGGACCGCGTCGAGCACCAGTACGTTTACCTTACAGTTGTCACATATACCGTTTTTATCATATTTACTCAATATGAATGGAAATAAATATGATGTCAAAAACAACGCTATTTTCAAATAATGTACTTTTTCTCCAATATGCTCGGAAATGTTCACCTTATTGTAGCAAAAATAGTACGGGAAGTTCTACGTTATTGTCAAACTCTAATTTAAAAAAATCAAACTATCGCTGTCCTGTTCTAGCGGACGGGAATGAAAAAAACACTACAGTAATAACTTATTACTGTAGTGTTTTTTACTTTTTAAAAATAAAAAACGCAAACAGCCAATTATTATAGCCGCGAGCCGCGTCTACACGACCCGATCAGCTATCATTTCAAACTATAGGATAGAGTGAGATAGTAAGATAAACGACCTTACTTGTCTCGTTCTTACAAGACCGTTAAGTGCTCGTGTATGATCGTGCAAATACTGCTTAATAAAATCAAAGATTATTTTTATATTTTTTTAAGGGTCTCATCCGTGTACATAAAGTTGATATAGTTTGTCAAAGGACTTTCTCATTTCAAACATAGACAGAGAGAATCATACTATCTTTGTCTTACACTAGTACTAGCACCCAAAAGAAAAGGATGGGTATAGTTTTCCTGGTTCTTACTGACTGACAAATTGGTTTAACCAACTATATTGCACAATTATATTGAATGGTACTGAATGGCTGGCGTCATTCTACACCAACATTATCGATACTGGAAAAATGCCACCCACGATGAAGTCATCAAAAATAATAGCCTTGCTTAAGCCAGAAAAGCCCGAAGACAGGGTAGACAGCTACCGCCCAATAGCGTTACTCAGCGTCATTTACAAATTACTAGAACGCCTAATCTATAACCGCATATCGAACACCATTCTCTCAGAAATTCCACAGGAGCAAGCTGGATTCAGGCCAAAACGAAACTGTTGTGATCAGCCAGCCTATTATGGATAGCTTTATCCATCTTTATCCACGTGATAAAATAACTGTCACTGTTTAACACCGTGGGAAAGAAAGTGACGGACACCGTTTTATCACGCTGTCACGTAGACAAGAACGACCATCATATCCGTACAGGTTTTAGCACTCGCAACACATATCGAGGCCGGCTTTCAGTCAGGAACAAAGTCTTCCGCGGTCTTTGTAGACCTCACGGCCGCCTACGACACAGTTTGGCGTCAGGGTCTGCTCTATAAACTGTTGAAAACTGTTCCATGCTTAAGAATATTTAAAGTGGTAGAAGATGCTCTAACAAATAGACCGTTTCAAGTATATCTGGGCCAACAATCTAGTAAAGTAAGAATTTTAAATAACGGCCTGCCCCAGGGTTCTGTGCTCGCTCCGCTCCTCTTCAACTTATACATCCACGACTTGCCTGCTACGACCTCACGCAAGTTTGGCTATGCTGATGATCTGGCCCTAGTAACTCAGAACAAAAGCATAGAAACAACAGAAGGTATATTAGAGAGAGACCTAGAGGCCATGGACGAGTATTTCAAGCAATGGCGCTTATGTCCTAATGCCAGCAAAACCGAGGTCTGTTGTTTCCATCTGTCCAACAGGTTAGCGAACAGAGAGCTAAAAGTGAGATTCAGAGGTACAGTTTTGCGTCACAATTTCTGCCCAAAATATCTGGGTGTAACCCTTGACAGAAGTTTGACGTACAAAAACCACCTTGACAAGTTGTCTGGAAAACTGAAGACTAGGAACAATATAGTTCAGAAGCTCACAGGAACGTCATGGGGTGCCAGCGCTGCCTGCCTAAAGACCACTGCTATGGCCCTCGTCTACTCGACGGCGGAATACTGTGCACCAGTATGGATGAACAGTGCACACGTGGCCAGGGTGGACGTGGAGCTTAATCACACGATGAGGATAATATCGGGCTGCATCATGCCAACGCCTACTTACTGGTTACCAGCCCTCAGCAACATTGCACCGCCGAATATCCGCAGAGAAAAATGCCTAGCACGGGAATTCACTAAAATGTCCGATAACACTCTACTGCCAATACACGAAGACATGGACAGCCTCAAAAACACCCGACTGAAGTCCCGAAACGCCCCAGCGAAATCCTTTCATACCCATGACCCGACATGGAAGGCCAGTCAAGCTTGGATGAGGGACTGGGAAGCCCAGCAGCACAAAAACGCAGCCAACCCCTTCTTTGAGCTCAGCACACAGGAGCGGCCCAAAGGGTTTAAAGAAAGCCGCCAAATATGGTGCAGGCTTAACCGTCTGAGAACCGGTGTGGGCAACTGTGCGTACCTCTGGCACAAATGGGGGTGGAGCGAGTCGGCGGCGTGCGACTGTGGAGATCCGGAACAGACCATACATCATATAGTTTTTGATTGCCCCATCACTAGATACAACGGATCTGTCGAAGATTTTAAAGAACTGACAAAGGACGCGAGTGTATATCTGCAAAACTGTAAATTTTAATTTGATGTAATCATTATTGTAAAAACCAGTGTGTAAACGCCATACGATAAATAAATAAATAATGGCAGAATAAGTTTGTGCCCTTAACTTTAAAAAAAATATTTTAGAGGGAAATTGTTTTTGACATTTTTGATGTGAAGGTTCGATTTGAGTGATGCTTGATGCTTAAATAATTATTATTTTACCTTATTTCCTCGCATGTTTGGAGAAAAGCACTATATATGCCTCGGCAGGAATAGCAATTCGTGGATTCGTCTTCTTTGTCGGACTCCGCTTCGCGTCGTCCGACAAAATCGAAACTCATCCACGAATTGCCCTTTCCCGGCCTCTGCAATAATGTACTAATGCTTAGAGTTCTATCTATAACATTATCTCAGTAAAACAGCAAATGCCATGATAAAAATAAAATACCTGCAGAAATAAGGACGGAAACATCCGATACAACATTCAAGCGTCGATTGAGAAACTTTTAACACATAACTGTATAATTTATAATCGTATACCTATTTTTGACATTGTTTTTGTTTATTATTGTTATTATTTGACGATCCTTCTTAGGTGTTTTTTTTCATATTATGAATTTATTTGGATTATCTTGCTATTATTTAAATGTATTTCTGACGATCACAATATAGATTCTTATAAATTGATATTAATGTAATTTGTACTGTAATCATATGTTGCAAAATAAATAAATCTAATCCAATCTAATCTAATAAAATAACCATGTTGTCAAAACATATGTCAACAAAAAACTGTTTATTCATGAATTTCATGATCGTTGTCACCGTTCATATAACCATAAATCTAAGCTTCCATATGCCACCCAAAGGTAAAGGCGGTATTTTCTCCCATTAAAGCATTAAGCTACCGTAAGTGTAAAATATACCACAATTACGCTCACAGCCGATCAGATAAGCGGGTTCAGCTGAAACAATTTGCTCCTTATCAAGATGGGCACGCTCGAACACTCCTACACCTGACGCTAAGGGTTACTTTGAGGTTGCTGTTTGATGTTTATATCAATTTGTGTACACATTTCTAAGTAGGTTTGACGAGATGGGATTCTTAAGGTTTTTGCTGATATGTTTACCGCGATAAATTCAAACTTGTTGAAAATGAGAACACTTTTATCCCACACTTTTCGTTAAGTGGTTGATAAAAAGCTTTTTCAAGTTTAAAACAATGGTGAGGCAGTTTAATAATTTTATTACGTATCTAGAATGTCTGAGACATACTCGTACTCGAGAGTACTCGTATTTACATTTGTTATTTATATTTATGGGAATAAAATATTCGCAACCACTAAAAGGAAAGCATATATACTTAGATATAAAAAATATATTATTAGAGTCAGACCGAGAAAAGTCTGCAGCGATTTTGATAGCCCACACAGTGCAAGTGTCATTTTAAACGTCAAACTTCTATAAATTTATGACGTGTAAATAACACTAGCACTGCGTGGTCAGACTTTTCTTGGTCTAACTCTACCTACAAGCCTCCACGTAATATTACCTATCGCGTGCAATAAATAATCTATTTCGATGTTTACTAACCTAAAAAAAAGTCTCAAGTCAATAGAGAGACTTTAATATAAAGGTTAATTTTTTGAAAGTTCTCTTTGATGATAACTGAAATTAAATATTAAATAAGTGGTTATATAAACGACTTTCCGAATCTGTATTTATAAACTAGGAACAGATTGGACAACTTCTCAATAAAAATATAAAAAACGCCAGCATGCAGGAGACTTGAGTCAGTGAAAGAGTTATAATCAAAGCATTTTTGATTCATGAAAGTAAACTAAAACACGGCAGAGAATCTTAACCGTAAAACATGTAGAGGTTTACTGATGGCTATATTAACTGCTTGTAGCAGAATCATGTCAATCAATTACGTATTCCGCATTCGCGTAATGTCGCGAGTCATTCGATTACGCGCCGCAACGCGAGCCGGGGAGGAATAATCAACCGCGAATGGCAAATACGAGTACGCCCAACTAATCCATATTTAACCCCTAATTAAACATCAAATACGCATAAATTAACCAGGTTAATCACCTCAATTTTCACATCAAAACAGATTGAAAGCATTTCGTGAAATGGTTTTACGAGCGTGGGATTTGTGCGCAAACGATTTCTTTATTTTTTATCTTGACACTTCTTCAGTTTTTCACCGTAGGACGCAACGCTGAAATAACAAACCGTTTTTGAAACCGCAAAAAACAATACACTAACGACGCAATTTTAAACAACAAACGCGCTCAACTATTCGCCTTGGTCGAAAGGAAATAGTTGACGGGTAGTGGGAAAATATCTGCGACTTACCAGACTGGTCGGACGAGAGCCGACATCGCTATAATACACGGGGCCACATCACACACTAAAGTTTACGGAACACTACGTCACTAAAAAAAGTTTATTCACTGCACTGAAGGCACATTAGTAGTGCGTTACAGACTTTTGCATGTCGAAGGCCTGCGCCTTCGTAGCACCGCGTAGCGCGTGGTAAAAGTTTGTGGTTGCGGCTCGTAGCGCACGTAGCCTCGTAGCGAGTGCGAGGAGCGAGGGCCGCGGCGATTTGTGGACTAGTCGAGTGCCGGGGCGAGGGCGAGCCCGCGGGCGCGCGGGGGCCTGCGCGCGCAAGCCTCGCCCACTCCGGCCCGCCCCACCCGCAACCTATTTATTTCTAGTTACGTAAAATTTACGCGCAATATCCAATACTGCAGCTTATGTTACAATCTATTTGGCAATACATAAAGCCTATGCAGGTATTCTCTTAACACGAAATTTCGTGCCAACATTTACCACACTTTCTGTGGCCAGTGTTTACTGTTTACTTTTCGTCTGCAAAAGCCAAGCGATTGTAAATTAAACGCCAATGAATGTTTTTACCCAAAGCCTATGACAGGTGAGGCGTGAACGAAAAAAGAAAACACCGAGGGGACGCGCCGTCAAATGCGGCAGACGAGTTTTTTGGCCGCAGTCGATGCTATCAATGTCACTTAAATAAATTGAATAAACGCGTCGAGTCCGAGGGCTGTTTACAGACCCTTCGTCACCTATGCGATTACTCACTAATAGACTGCAGACACCTTAGGTTGCTTGGGGATCTGTTTGAGCTCACGCACGTAGTGGCCAGTCGTTACGAGTCGTAAAGCAAAAGTTGGGAAGTGTGTCGTCACAATCAGCTGGCGCGCCAGCGCAACAGACAATGCGATTAAGATCTACGCAGGACAACTTTCGCCGGCGCCGAGCGGCAGTTAGTTGTTATGAAAGAGAGAAATTTGTAAATTGTTGGCGCCCGAGTTCACGAACTCCGTCGAACCGGAGTTTGTTTTAAGAGTCCAACCTTGAAACAAGAAGAAAAGTAGTCCTGTAAAACAAAGTTTTGCGGCCGCCGTCGCCGGCGCAAGCGGTTCAAGGATTGTGCCCGAACTGACTGTCTGTACAACTTTACCGATTAAAAGCTCAAAAGCTTCCAAAGTCATTTTAAAAGTTTATCTGCACGCGGAGGGGGCGCGGGCGGGATAGGCGCTCCGTTATCATCCCGCCGCCATGCTCTAGTTAAAGCTAGTTAAACTTGTTTTAAGAATCGATGGCGGTCGTCGGCCGGCTCCCGAATTAAACTGTCAAAGTTGAGGCGAGGGTCCGCGAGCGCGCGTCGCGGACACGTGGCCGCGCGAACTCGTACACACCAAGTTCCTAGACCCTTCGCTACTTTGTTTTACAGCTGTTCCACTTAGCGAACTATGCCTCGAGTTGGGCGCGAGTTCTTGCATGTGTATCGGCACACCCCCGCACCCGAATAGTTTCATAAACATAACCCAACTTAGTTTTGGACGACTTTTCAAAGTCAATGCATACTAACTTTCGATGTCTGCCAGTGCGATATTACGATTGGATCAGGTTTGCGGGTTGACTTTAATGCATTCGTTTGTTCGGAACTTTGTTTTATTGGATCAAACTTCGCGGGTTAAGTGTCTTCATTTGGTGTTTGTAGCTCGTCGAGGTCGGAACTAACTTTTTGGTGTTATAGTGAGATTAATTTTCGTCGAGTTTGCTCAAACTTCTTTGTTATTGTCGCGTCGCCTAACCCGAGGCGCAGGCATGCTGAAGTTAGGTAACTCTTTCTTTGCTAATTAGTTCATTGGACAGAAGTTGAGCCATTAACCGCCTGCGCGAGTCGAGTATGCTTTATTAATGACATGTAATATTATAATTTTAACATTTTCGCATTCAATGGTTCAAATTAGTGTCTCGTTTCCGTAGTCACGTTTGCGCAGGTATGGGATCTTTTAAGTACTCTATATACGTGGTAACTATAGTGGATACTATGGATAGTCTAGTTAACTGGATTCGTTGTCTACAGTTCAACTTAAGTAAGCAGTGCGTTAATCAGTAGGGTGCTACAGCGACAGCATACTATTATTTAATGATTTAATGTGTCCTGTTGTTATGCTTTGAAAATGTTAACATGCTTGTCTGTTTTCAAGCGCCGAGTTTAACAAATAACGACTAATTTAATTTCAGTAGAGATGGCTCAACAAATAGGCATTTTCACGAAATGCTGACAAGGTAAGTTTTTCCAACTTAAAATATGTAGGTGTACATGTACAGAGGTACATATTTAGTTGTAAATAATTTGTCTTGATTGTGACAGGCGCATAGGTGATATAAAATTTACTTGTTAAGCTGCCAGTTTAAAATTTTATTCCCATTCGTAACATATTTAAACGTACAAAATATGGACCTCATTTCCAGGAATACGATTTCCGCATGTCGGTAAAAGGAAATGGCGATATATTAAGTGCAAGAGCAACATATTCTCGTGATCAAAGTAAGACGCGGTTGGCCCGCGGCGGCTAACTTGTGAGCGTGGATGTAGTCTGGATGCAGAAATACATAGGACTGACTAACTGACAACTTACCTACAACTTAAACCACTAACAGAATTAGCAAGAAATGTTGCTTTTATAGTTTCTAATATGTGATAGAGAATTATTCTACCAAAATGTAATAAACGCAGCTTTATCCCTTAGATCTTTAAAAATTAAACGAATTCTTAGAGTATACACAATACATAGGTACATGTTGTCAACCCTACAAAAGACTAAGATGCCAGATATGCATTGTGTACAATGGTATCTAATTTCGATTCCCATTTCTTACTAAAATCCCCAGGGTCCATCGATAAATAGCGGCACGATTCTCATAATCAGCGTAATTAGCGAAATCTCAGTCGGAAAGTCACGACCAAGAGTCAAACGCGTAGATAAAGCTGCCACCGCTCCGAGCGGTAACGCCGTCACCAAAGCACCGTGACCTACCTCATCCCTCTTCCTTCTAACACAAGTAGAATTCAAAAGGGGCGGATCAGAAGCTTCGCGGGTCATTTCAAGCTGGTTAATGGCGTACGTGTTATCTTCCTTCGCCAATAAGTCACGCAATAATTGCCGCGAGTCGCGTCACGCGCACATATTTATGCGACACATAAATAAATGCGTAAATATCGTGCGACAATTGCAGGATGTTGCTAATTGCCCGCGGCGCAACTGTAACGTCGATGTTGCGACTTCGTGACTAGCGGATCGTCGAATGGAATTTATACTTACTATTGTACAACTTGTATTAATTTGCCTAGCAATAACGATTTAAATACGGAATCCTTTTAGGCACACCAGACTACACTTAATAGACTAAACTTTATTTATTTGACAGAATTTCCACTGTAAAATAAACGTAGTTAGTAAATTAAAATAACTTTGTATTTTTTTGTGGTAAGGCCAGTTAATTTCGTTAGTTTTTTGAGGCAAAAAGAAGCCTTTCTAAGGTTTAAAAAAAATTAAAATCCTAATCATTTTATGAAAGATTTTATCTGACATATCCTTATTACCTACGAGACATAAGAAATTCTCATTAGTATTTCTATAACAACTTTAAAAAATTACTTTGAAATATTTTGGTAACATGGTCAATATTGGTAGAAAGCTCTTGAGTTCCTATTTAGAATAAACATAAGTAAATGTGGATGAAAATCAAGAACATGCGGTATTTGAATCCCTTTGATTGGTACCTATTAATTAGGTTTAATTAAAAGTTTTCAGACTTCAAATTAGTAAACTTAGATGTATTCAAATAATTTCACAGTAAATTTGACCTTACTTGTCTTATGTTTTGGAAAACAATTTACCTTAAAATAATGCACCTAGTGAAAATATTTCATTTTAGTATTCAGTTTAGTGTTAAAGTTGCAAAAGTGTTTAAGTACTTGTAAAAATTATTTACACAAATAAGACAAGTAAAATTGATTGGTCTTTTATATCCTCAAAATACAGTATCAAACTGACCATTGCGGACAGCTCCTCTATATGGCAGTATTGAAGTACTTACTTATGAGAAGTGGACGGTCTAAAGCGTTTGTGTACTATCCCATCCTCCAGTTTCTGAAACAAAAACAACATTTTGGTTATTAGCTTTATCTGTCGTTGACTAAAGAAAAAAGGTACACTTAATAAATCTTAAGTACCCACGTCAACATAATAGCTGAGTAGAAAGTTGTATACATAAGTTGGATTATTAAGGTACATTAGGAAACTGACTGTACTTTACTCGTAAAATAGTGCGTGGTAGCAACTTTGAGGCCTCATATGAAGGCTCAAAAATTACTCGGAGGATAATGAACGAGCCGCATAGTATCGGTTTGGCTGGTCTGTTTTCGCGACATCGAATTTCAAAGGAAATCTGCAGGAAAACCAAAGTCGTGCACAAAGCTGACAATTTCCAGATTTCAGCGAGCACGTTTTGGATTCATAGCATGGGAAGCGGAAGCAACAAGATTGACCGTCTATTCACGATCACAGGAAACCTCCTAAAATCCTTGGAGATAGGGTTTTATTATTATTATTAGGAGCCGACAATGTCCCACTGCTGGGCAAAGGCCTCCCCTCACCTTTTCCAGTCTTAGTCAGATATAGGGTTAATCTGTATATTATTTCAGAGTGAAAAATGATTAATCAATATAATTATTAGTATAGCGAAATTGATATGATTTTTTTATAAATGGTATTTTTTATAAAGAAATGTTTAAGCCAGGAACAAATATGTAGCTACCGAATGTCAATACAATTACAAATACATTGTTAAACTCAATTTTAAACCTGTTGTAATCGTAATTGCGGCGTACGTTTCAATAGGCGCTGTTTGGACAAAGCGCAGTCGTGTAATAGTGGTATTAGTGTGGTATTAGAACTGGTATCGGATCGCGGGAAATTGTAGCATTACGTGTTGGACGACTCTAAATGCGATTTTAATTGATGTTACGCGACCGGAGTTCTTACGGGTAACGTTGGCACAGAAATGACATCAGATTTTCAGGTTTATAAGAGAACGGCTTTATAAAGGCTGTTTCTGAACAGGCAAGTAATTTTATTTATAAACGTAAATAAATTTGATTATAGGGCAATTTTTTATGCTTAATTTCTCGGTTCGGTTGGTTTCGATATAATTTGGGATTTCGTATTTATTCAGCTAAGAATGAATTAAAAAACCCTGTAGTCGAATACACTTTAGGTGTGGTAAGTGCTTCGCAGTTAAAGTACCCATTGGTTTTATTAATATCAATCGGTATTAATATTCACTGTAATTTCTGTTAATCTTCATAACAATTTGTATAAACATAATTATTTATGAATATTGACTGTGCACTGTTAAGAATAAACGCGGTCACATGCCGACATGGAAAGTCAAACAGGGTTTCGGAGCTGTCTGCTATCCGTACCGTGGGTCCACATGTCACCAAAGCTCCTCTGCTCCGTAAATTTGATTTTAATATTGAGCACGTAATGCCGTTTGCTTACGGCCAGTAATTGATACGCTCTTACCAATAATTCCCGTTATTATTTTACGATTGGCTTACCTACCGACGACAGTTAAGCGCCCCATTAAGTATTCCGAATTTGAATTAATTTAGCGGTGTTTTTGGTAGTTTGATAACGGTTTCGGTTTACGATCGTTAGTTTATTTTGTGTACTATTTTGGACTGCGATTAATTAATAAGACAGGTTCTTTAAATAGATAAATTATGAAATCAGCTGTTTAATTAAGACAATAAAAGTCGATGCGAGTTTTCTTATTTTTATCATATCTGATGGCTAATCCAGTGTATTACCAAATACTTGGAATATATTTCAACTACCTATTGTAAGTAGCCTAAATAAAACATATTCTACCGAAAGTAGCACTGGCTATTTTTCTTAAACTTTTTGTACTGATAAAGATAATACAGATGATGGAAATCTTTGTTAGAGATACATGGGTAATACTCAACAGCAATTTAAAATGTTGTATAGAAACACTGCAATTACTGTTAATTACTTGACTATGCTTATTTGGAGTATAAATTCCTGATTAAACAATTAATACAAGCCTCCTACATTTTCTTAGACCGCGCGTAAGAAACCCTCAACATAAGCCGGCAACCCACATGGCAGGTGAGCAGAGATTATGGCGGCGCCATCAAATATGCATAAAAGCCGTAAAATGCGCACTTTACCGCTCCCCGGCGCGCGTTGTCACCTGCAAGCGACCTGGTAAGGAATTAAGGTTCGACGCACACTGTCACGGTTCACCTTCATCGTTCACCTTCAAGATGTGCTGTTACATTTCTTACTGCTACGGGTTATTGTAACGTAGATAACACGTCTTTTTTGACAATGGTGACGACAAAAATTGGTGAAGTAACAACAACAAGACAACCCGAAACGTTATTTCTACTACATATTTATAACTAAAATAATTTGGGCAGTTGTGTGGGCTGAATAATTATTAGTCATAACATAGGCATTGCATGTACCTCATTATTACTGTTAGACAAGATTCAGATAGAGTAAGGCAGAAGAATAGACCACGACTAAGAACAATTAATGCATCATTATAAGGGAAATATACAGCTTCCTAACAGTGATACTTACAACTGAAATCCATCATACTTCAAAACTGATGATTGCTTTATTCTAATCTCTCGCGTCGAATAACGGTACAGTTCTTTCAAGTCTCTTAAGTTGATTGAAGATTTCTAAATACATTAATGTGTTTGTAGACATTCCAAAAAATATCTACGAACATTTTATATGACAGCTACTTCCATCTAAAAATGAATTGTCATATGGACGATCATTCGACGTGAGGTAGAGGTATAACAAAGTCATAAAACATAATCCCCACGTGCACAGCCAGCCTTAGGCCGTCACAACCGTCGCAGACAGATGCTCAGACACATCGGTAATTAAAAATCGCCTCCGCCTCATAAATTTGCATGAGACGCGACGTAAGGTACATGTGCGCGTATCGCGCGTGTCTTAGGAGACAGGCATTTGCTTTTAGAAATTGCGATCTTCCACTTGTAGGAATAATTTTACGGGGTACTTTTGTACAGAGAGGGAATTCTCTAGTAATATTAATGAAGACAATGTATGCGCAAGGCATAAACTAATGTTAATAGTTAAAAAAAAGTTAATTTTTAAGAATGTTGCATTTACAAGCCGTGATGGCGATATTGGCGATTACAGTAAAATCCTTAAATCCCAAATTAAACTAAGAAGTGATAAATCCATATGGCTAGCTATAGTCTCTCATTTAATTGGTATGACTCCTTCTAATTTGTCTATGTCCTGAAACAAAAAATGTCAAGCTTGTTTAAGTAGGGAAATCTAGTAGCAATAATTGTGTCAGTATCAATCGTTCGTTGCTTAATCCCTATTGAAGCCGTATTCAAATCACTACGTTAAGCAATGAGCATGAAGCGCGGTGTGTCGACACCTGTGCGTTAATATGGAAGGAGCTAATTGTGGATGTAGGAGGTAAACACATTTTGGGTACACAAGTGTGGAGGTAGCATTCTGTTGCGGTTTGAAGTGCTATATAGGTATTTATAATAGGTATAATTAATATATTTGGTTATAAACTAGTGTTGAGTCGCTCACTCGTGAGGCACCTCATTTGTACCACTCATTTTGTTAATTTGTCGCAGTACTTCGTACCGCAAAAATGTCTTACTTCACTATTCATTTTACTTGATTCTAAAATTATCTTTCTCCTAAAAGTTCTATTCTTAACCTCCAGAATTGCACTCCAATTAAATGTTACTTTTATTTATTTATAAAGGAAGTGATGAATACATAAATATGTATATACATTAAATATTTTTGTCGCCGTTGGAATTAATGGATAGTCGACGCTGAAAATATGCTAGTACCTCACCTCATTTGAAGTAAGACATTGTAACACCTCATTTTAGAAAATGAGGTACTCATACAAACTCATTTTAAATTGATGTCCTACCCATCACTATTATAAACTTTCAAAAACAAGTATTAGTACTCGTAATAGTTAGTAGAATATTTAGTACAACTCGTCTTCTAAAAGTGAGATTGTTATGTTTAGCAATCGGGTGAGTTTCTACACTCAAGTGTAATGAAAATAGATAACTAAAAATTTTTTTTATTGCGTTGAGTGTGTGTGCGTATGGTCGTTGCGAAGCGGCTAGACCGGTTACCGCCGGTTACCTTCGATCATGTCGACGTCACCAAGCTGCTGAAGGACATAACATTCCTGAAGACGAGTCTGGAAGAGGTGCAGTCTAAGTTAGAAGTCGCAAATAACACCATTTGTGAACTTCGTACCGAGGTGGTGACACTCCGTGACACTGTTTCGGTATGTAGGTCACACGAGGCCACTGACTTGGGCTCGTGTAGTGATGCGCGTACAAATGTGTGCAATGCTGGGTCAGCAACGAGCGATACGACGTCAGTACCCGCCGCCGGCCCGCCCCCCGCACCCCGCACGCCGCGTCTCGTCGTGCCGTCATCTGCTCCAGTTGGTGTATCAGCGACTCCTGGTCTCGATTACGCTGCTGCTGCAAAACGAAGAAAAGCACCTTCGAGGGTGCCTGAACGTGTTTCTCGTGATGAGAAGCCACCCCGCGCCGAAAAAGGATTCACACAGGCGTCGAAGGAGAGGAAGCCGCGCAAGGCGCCTCGCAAGAGCCAGTGTGGCACTGCGGAGCTAGATATTGCTTCTGGCCTGAGAGTTGCCACGCCGAATACGGCGCTATATGTATCGCGCCTGCACGTTTCCGCCACGGTTGACGATGTGGTGGAATATGTTCGCAAGAAGATCCGGTACGAGCTGAAAGTGTTCCAGCTGCGATCGCGCCATTACGTGCACTTCACCTCGTTCGTGGTGCGCGTGCCGCGGCCGCTGCTGGAAACCATCTCGAGCGCGGACTTCTGGCCGAAGGGTGTGGTATTTCGGCGGTTCCGTGGGAATCTGCCAAATCCTACACCTGAACATGCGACACAGCAGAAAACCTCAGTGTCGCCGAAATAATTTTTAGCTTGTAAGGTTATTATTATTGTATGTATGTTAGTTTGTAAGGTATGTATCTATGGGCCTTAGTTGCCTGACAATAAATGATATATTATTATTATTCTCTTTATTTACTTGAACTCTCTAGGCTAGGTGATTTATAATATGAATATAAAAGTAAAATATAAAAACACTTACAAAACAATAAAAAATACATATAAACACATTATAAAAAACCTAACCTAGGGTGCCGCCAGCAGCGGGGCAAGGCCCAAGCTGCCGGTGGTCAGGGCCGCAGAGAGAGGAACCGGCGGACTATCCGCGCCGTGTCCAAGATCATTATTATTATTATCTCTTTATTTATCTTTTCTCTTAAGTTAGGGTTTTTATAATATGAATATAAAAGTAAAATATAAAACACTTACAAAACAATAAAAAAAAACATATAAACACATTATAAAAAACCTAACCTAGAATGCCGCCGGCAGCGGGGCAGGGCCCAAGCTACCGGTGGTCAGGGCCGCAGAGAGAGGAACCGGCGGACTATCCGCGCCGTGTCCAAGATCAGATTATTATTATTATTATTCTCTTTATTTATTTATCATCTTAAGTTAGGTTAATTTATAATATGGATATAAAAATAAAATACAAAAACACTTACAAAAACAATACAAAATACTTATAAACATATTATAAAAAAACCTAACCTAGGGTGCCGCCAGCAGCGGGGCAAGGCCCAAGCTGCCGGTGGTCAGGGCTGCAGAGAGAGGAACCGACGGACTATCCGCGCCGTGTCCAAGATCACCGCCTTCTGCATCTGACTCTTGATCCAACCACCTAGCGAGAGTCTCTCAAGATGTTGGTCGAGACTCTTCGCTATTAGACCGTTCGCTGATACAACTATCGGGACAATGATCGTCGAATCAACATCCCACATGGCGGTTATCTCGTGAGCCAAGTCTAGGTACTTACTGGACTTGTCCTTCTCGGCTTTCACGAGATTCTCATCATGGGGGATGGTGATGTCAACGAGCACGGCCCGGCGTTGCGCTCGATCTATTATCACAATGTCAGGCTTATTGGCTACAATAGTCCTGTCAGTGATGATAGATCGATCCCAATAGAGCGTGGCACGACCATTCTCGAGAACTGGCGCAGGTGAATACTTGTAGTACGGTACTTCGCGGGCCACAAGGCCGTATAGAAGAGCAAGCTGCTGGTGAATAATCCTGGCTACGAGGTTATGTCTGTGCAAGTACTCGCCGTTAGCAAGATGAGAGCAACCGGAAATGATATGCCTGAGTGACTCTCCGGGACGGCGGCATGCCCGACAAATGTCGACCGTACCGTCCCTCAGGATATATTTCCGATAGTTGTTCGTCATCATTACTTCGTCCGCAATTGCACAGGCAAAACCCTCGGTTTCTCCGAAGAGGTCCCCGAATCGTAACCAGTTCACCGACGCGAGCAGGTCTACATCGGGTCCCGTGAGGGCCTTGTAAAACCGCCCGTGTAGCACCTTACTCTCCCATGCCGCCTTGCGATCCGCAGTACTTAGTACCACAGGTTTGCGCCAGTTCTCGTTTGCCAAGGAGAGAGGCGTGAGGTTCCTGTCTACTGCCACCACATCACGATGCATCCCACACTCGTTGTTAAGGAAATAATTCCTGAGATTGTACACCTCGCGGTTGTGGAGATCCTTGGCGTTTAGGAAGCCTCGGCCTCCACATTTCCGTGGGATGTACAATCTCATAACTGACGAGCGTGGGTGTAGCATGCGATGTGCGGTGAGCAGTGATCGGACCCTCCGATCCAGGGCGTCCAGCTCGATCTGTGTCCACCTTAGTATGCCAAAGGAGTATGTGAGTAGGGGCATTACCCAGGCGTTGAAGGCGCGCACTTTGTTGCCTCCTGACAAAAGACTGTTAAGAACTTTTGTGAGCCGACTGAAAAAGCGCTCCTTCACCGACCGTCTAATACCCTCGTCCTCAATACCCAACGACTGTGACATACCAAGGTATTTATAGGTTTCTGATTCAGAGATAGATCTGAAAGACATTGTCTCAGAAGGTTGTAAATTTGTTGAATTTACAACCTTCCCCCGCTGTACATGCATAACCGCACATTTATCGACACCAAACTCCATGTTGATGGCACTACTGAAGACTTCGGTGGTTTTCAGTAGCTCCTTCAAATCTTGGTTATTTGGTGCAAATAATTTGAGGTCATCCATGTACAGAAGGTGAGAAATGACTTCACCCTCTCTCCGAAGCCGACAACCTAGTCCCAAATCCTTCAGCAGGGTGCTGAGGGGATTCAGAGCTAGGCAGAACCATAGGGGACTCAGACTATCACCCTGAAATATTCCTCGCTCAATCCTTATAAATTCCTGCGGGCCAGGGCGGTCATCCCCGCCTCCTGGTTGACGAAGGACTGTGGTCCACTGCCTCATACACGCGCTTAGGAAGGCTCTCAAAGCTGTATCAACTTTATACAGCTCTAAGACCCTCCCCAGCCATGAATGAGGCACCGAATCATAGGCCTTCTTATAGTCAATCCAAGCGGCTGAGAGGGCACTCCTGTTCCGCCGGATTTGTTGGCAGATGGTCATGTCTATGAGGAGGAGCTCTTTAGTACCACGGGACCCAACCCTACATCCATTTTGAGCGGGGGCCAAAATATTGTTAGCGACAATGTGCGCGTTGATTTTTGTTCTCAAAATGGATGTAAGGAGCTTATAGAGTGTAGGCAAGCACGTGATGGGTCTGTAATTCTTCGCTTCCATGGTACTACCGGACTTATAGAGCAGGAAAGTGACACCAGTTGTTAAGGAAGGTGGGAGAGAACCAAGCTCGAAGGCTTGTTGAAATTGTGCTGCCAAGCACGAGTGCGAGCATCGGAACCATTTTAGCCAGAAGTTGTGCAATCCATCCGGCCCAGGGCTTTTCCAGTTCTGGGCCGTGCGGATGGCACAACTTACGTCATCGGGGGTGATAGTGACTACCCCCATAGGTTCGATGGACTCGCATTCACGTTCGACAACATTCATCCAACTCCCCTCGGTGTGTCCGACAGGCACCGACCAGATGCTACGCCAAAAGTCAGTCATGACAGTAGGATCCGGCGGCTGCGTGTCGGACTCACGAAGATTAGTTTCCTCCCACTTTCGGTACACCTTCCTTTGGTCACTCTGGAAAAGACGATTCTGCTGGAATCGATTCACACGCTCTCTGTAGCGGCGAATACGGTTTGCCCATGCATAGACTTTCTGCTTTAGAAAGTCGATGCGCTCCATAACGTTGGCCATGTAGTCGCGGGGCCTGATATCCGTCCCCGCGAACGCCTGGTTTACAAAGCGCATTACTCGGGGGCGATTGTTGCCCCCCCTGAAGCAGATCAGCTTTGCGATAAGAGTCCTAAAGGAGCTAATACGTCGCTCGATCCGTATTTGCCATGCGGGGGCACCCCCAGCGGTCCTAGGTGCACGTTCAGAGTCCGGAAACTTGACTCGTGCAACACGGCACGCCGCGATGGCTCCGCAATACATGATCGCGTGCGTATCATCTAAATCTTTACTAGTCCGTAGATATGGCTCTAGTTAAGCATTTAGGGCTCCCATTAGCGCTAGATTGCGTCTATTCATAGGCAAACGTGGTAATCGTGGCCTAGTGTTGGGAGTGGAGCGATACTGCGTAATCGCCTCATCCAGAGTCCTCCTCAGATGCTCATTGGCTGTACTACTCACACTCTGCGCGATCTCCTCCTCGTCGGCGTTGAGATCCACCCGCGGTACCCCCGGTGCCCGGTCGGGTGCGGGCACCGGATTCGGCGACGTCGCGGGCGGGTCCCGCGCCGAGGTGGAGGCCGCGCAAGCAGAGAGAGCCTCCAGGCGAAGCCGATCAAGTGTCGTGTCATCCAGCCGCTTTAGCCGCTGAATGACGCGCACCTGATCCGATAATCGCTGCTCCGACACGGTGATGGTGGGTTCAAGAGCCTTATTATTATTATTATTATTTGTTTCAATTTGTTTTTCTCTCCAGTCAGAGGTGATTTTACTTCCATATTCGCGGGCTTTTGGCCAAACGAATATAGAAGGATATGTAATACCCTAATTTTCTAAAGCTAAGAATTTGCGTACTATCCGACATGTGTTCAATATAACAGCTTTCTGAGCAAGAATGTAGGTGAGTGGGTGTATATCGAGGGTTTTTAGACTGGTATGCGGAGTGCGAGGGATAACACCGGTAGATGAAATTATTACTGGTATAGTCTTTACAGTATTCACCCGCCATTGGGTTTTTATCTCTATTGACAAGTCTGCGTATTTACTAATCTTTTCAGTGTGAGTTGGAGAGAGGTTATGCGTGTTGGGTATGGCTACGTCAATGAGATACACAGTTTTTGCACCTTTATCGTGGAGGGTAATGTCAGGTCTATTGTAATGTATTGTTTTGTCGGTGATGATAGTTCTGTCCCAGTAAAGTTTGTATTCGGTAGACTCTAAAATAATTTGTGGGGTGTATTTATAGTAAGGGGACCTGTTATTAATGAGGTGGTATTTAACTGCAAGATATTGGTGAATGATAGCTGCAACTTGGTCATGGCGGTGTTTGTAGTCGGTCTGGGCTATGGATCGGCATGCTCCTGTAATGTGTTGTATTGTCTCGGACGCAGCATGGCAGCGTCGGCACAAGTCAGTTTGTAAATTACGGTCGCGGATTATATATTTTATGTAATTCTTAGTATCTATTATTTGATCTTGAATGGCTATGATAAATCCTTCGGTTTCCGGAAACAACTCACCTCTCTTTAGCCACATATTGGAGGCCAGCTTGTCGACACTAGGGTTGATCAGGTCGAGTCGATGTCTACCGTGGAGTGACTTTTGGATCCAAGCTTGTTGTTTTTGCTGGTGATCTACTATTACCTCACTTTTCTGTGTCCTGGGGTCGCATAAGTTCAATGGAGTACATTTTTTATCGGCGGTTACAATAGCTTTATGTATGCCGGAATTAATAGAGCGGTTGTGAAAAAAATTCCTGAGTGAGCTTACCTGTCTGTTGTGAAGATTTTTAATATCAATTAAGCCCCTTCCGCCTTCAGATTTTGGTAGGGTCTGTCTCTGGATACAGCTTCGCGGGTGGTGCTTTCGATATTTTGTCATTAAAGTGTTAATTATTCGTTGAAGATTACAAAGGTCTGTTTGTGACCACTGTATAATACCAAAAGAGTAGGTTAGAATTGGAACGGCATATGTATTTATTGCCTTGATGGTGTTACGTGAATTAAGGTAAGAGTTGAGGATTTTGTGCAGCCTGCCTGTAAATTTCTGTTTAAGTGAACCTTTAGTTATTTTATGGTGAATTTGCTGTGTTTGTTGGTAACCGAGGTATTTGTAACCAGTTTCTTCGTCGACAGGATCTACTTGTTCTCCATTGTTGAGGGTGTAGCTGTTACGTTCTATGTTGCCACTTCGAACTGATTGGATTTTACACTTGTCAATGCCAAACTCCATGTGTATATCTGAAGAAAACGATTGTGTGATATCAGCGAGATTATAGATATTATATATATTATTACTATAGAGTTTGATGTCGTCCATATACATCAAATGCGATATGGTGTGCGAAGTATTTTCATAGCAGATTTTATATCCAGATTTGCTGTTGTTCAGTAAAGTGGATAGTGGGTTGAGCGCAAGACAGAACCAGAGCGGACTCAGGGCATCCCCTTGGAAAATTCCTCTACGGATGTTGATGGGTTCCGTTTCGACGTTAGTGGTATTGCTAATTATTTTCAGAACTGTTGACCAATGTAACATAGTATTTTTCAGGAACAGTATGATAGAGCTGTGTATTTTGTAGTGCTTAAGAATATAGATTAACCAAGTATGCGGTACTGAATCAAAGGCCTTTTTATAATCTATGTACATAGTGTAGATATCTTTCTTGTTACTCTTAGCTTGTTTGGAGATGACGGCGTCTATTGTAAGCTGTTCTTTGCAGCCCTGGCTGTTTTGTCGGCACCCTTTTTGCTGATCGGCTAATATACTGTGTGCTTCTATATGACGGTAAATAAGTTTGCTAATACATGATGTAATAATTTTATAGATGGTCTGTAAGCAGGTAATGGGTCTATATTTAGCGGGATTTGTTCTATCTGATTTGTCTTTAATTAACATATATGTTACGCCCTGTGTGATGTATTTCGGTAGTGTTTCTGGAGCATCAATGAATTCATTAATTTGTCTGAGCAGTATTGGGTGCAAATAAGTAAATTTTTTCAACCAGTAGTTGTGGATTTTATCTGAACCAGTGGCTTTCCAGTTATGCGTTTTACCTATTACTGATTGTAGTAAATCAATGCTAATCTGATCATAAACCATGTCAGGAACCGATTTTAAAAATTCTTTATCAGCCTCAATCCATTCGGCATTCCTATGTTCTACTGGCTTGGACCAGATCTCGGACCAGAAATGGTGCAAGTCTTCAGTAGTCGGGGATACGCAGTCAGGTCCTGAATTTTGTTCAGACTCGTTTGTATTGCTGTTCTGAAGATTTCTGTAAAATACTTTCTCATTGTTAATAAATTGTTTATTTTGTTTTTGGCGTAGGGTTGTAAGCTTATATCTACGGAGTCTACTTGTGAGTGCACTAAGTTTTTGCTTAAGGGTGTCTAAAAAATGAGATAGGTGTGTATTTTCGTGTTCGTGTCGGGAATGTAGTTTATACTGTCGCTTAACTGCATCTATATGTCTTAGAAGTCGCGGACTAGAGTTGCCGTTAATAAACTCTGTTACTCTACCTATTTTAGCTCTAAGATCCGTTATTCTATTTTGTAGTCTCTTTTGCCATAGGGGCGGTTGGTTACTGTGCTGGCGATTATTGTGAGAGTCATTAATCTTAGATCCATTTTGTGTGGCTGCAGCGAACGCTGCGCAGTAGAGGGTGCTATGTGTATTTTCAAAATTTGAGTCTTGGGGTAGATATTTCGGCAATATTACGTTATTAATGAAGTGAACAATAGAAGTAAATTTTTTTGATATTTTTTGTTTAGGTATACTGGGTCTGGCTATGGGGTCAGAATTTTGAAAGAGGCTTATAGCAGTCAGGAAAGTTTGTTCAATTTCCTCTTGAATTGCTGTCGGGAGCGAATATTGTGGTATCGACTGTTCACTATGGTCAGAATTATTAGATAGAGAGTCATGATTTATTTCAAAGAAATGTTCATTTATAGTTAAATCGTCAGTAGGGTCAGTCGGTAAGGACTCAGTTACATGGGGTAAATTGTTTCTGTTTTGTACATTATCTCCGTCTAGAGCTAAGCCTTGTGATATTTCAACCCTTATTTCCTGGAGTCTTTGTTCACTTATGTACTTATTGTTAATGATAACTCGCCGTTGGTCTGCTATTCTTTGTTCGGATACGTGAGATACTTGAGGATGCAATGCTATAATAGCTTGATGTAGTGGTTTTCTATACGCTGTTATGTTTGTTTCCAGTTGTGTTATTCGGTAGTATTCCTTTATTATCGCTTCGTTGATCTCGTTAGTCCAGATCATTCGCTGACTGTTATTATGTGTGTATGCGTGCTGGGAGGGTCTTGAGGAATTTTTTAGATCGTTTTCTGCTAGTTTCTTAATCTCTGCAATATCTTTATCGGAAAGTAGCTTGCTACGCATTATGGCCCTACGTTGATCACCTAATCGTTGTCTGCTAGCTTGATGAGTCGGGAATTTTTCGCTGAATTCAGCATGTAGCTGAGGCAAATATTTTCGGGTTTCAGTTTCAAGAGCTGTGATTCTAAAATATGCGCGCAAGATGAAAATGTTCATATCACGTGACCATTTCTTACGCGCATTTTGACGATCCGTGGCGGGTGCAGGTTGGTTGGCGGTACTTGCCTCCTGCACAACGTCCTCGGCCGTATTAAAAGAAGGTGAAGAGCACACTGATGTCCTCTCGGACCTTGAAATATTTAAGTAAGAGGCTGGTGATGACGGAACTGAAGAAAATAGAGACACTGTCGACGACGGAATTGAGGGACACAACGATGTAGGTGAGGATTCTCGAGTAGGGTGATTTTCGGCTGTAGTATATTCTTCGATGCGAGCCCGCCTGCTCAGCTCCACATCGCCGCTGGATCGCATGCTGTGGCACCCAGCAACGGCTCCAGGTGCGCCCCGACGATCGCCCTCGGGAAGCGGCCCGTCTGCGGCTGTAACAGATTGTTCGATGGGAGCCCGCCTGCTCAACTCCGCATCGCCGTTGGATCGCATGCTGTGGCATCCAGAAACGGCTCCAGATGCGCCCCGACGATTGCCCTCGGGTAGCGGCCCCGGACGTAAACTTCTTGATCGTAACTGCATATTTAATCTAGGGTAGCAAGAAAAAAAGAGAAAAGGAAGGAAGAAAGAAGAAAGGATAGGATAGTTGGGATCTTAGTTTGGGAAGGGTAAGCCTAGTTGATATTGGCACATATACATATTGTGTCTCCCTATAATTGGGGTGTGGTTCAGGTGTTTTGACCTTGCATTTATAGTATCACCAACCCGTAAGCCCGCCCACCACGACAAGGTGATCCCTTTGGGGGGTTATTATTATTATTAAATATACTTCTAGGGTCATTTGCAATTTTTTTGTACCTTAGTCTATTTTTTTCTTAACATTCTCAGTTTCGTAATGAAAATTAACCATACAAAAATGTTTCGTTACGAATGTTAGCTATAAAAATTTGCATTTTTGTATGGTTAATTTTCGTTACGAAACTGAGAATGATAAGAAAAAATTAGACAAAGGTACAATAAATTTGCAAATGACCCTTAACGTTTAGTATGTGGTCTTCATACGATCTGTATGTACAGATCAAAAGTCTCTGCTTCGAATAAACGACAAACATTAACAATTTATTGTGGCAGTTTAAGTAAACCTAATGAGCTAATTTTGCAGAAATTAAATTGACAAATTGAATCAGTATTCAAGTAAGCTTGACAGCAATCAACATTAATGTAAAGCCGTTTCGACACCTGCGGTAATCGGGCTAGGGGGTAATTGTGTGTCGCGGGTAAACGTCATACACGTAGTGAGCTAGCCTTATGCGATTGTGGTTTAGACTGAGTAATTAGATGCTCATATGGCAGGGGAGTTTGAGGAACTTGGCTATGCCGAATGTTACAAGGGAATTTAAATTTACACAAATCAAAATGGACACCTGTAAAGGATGGGAAACGACCGTGCTGTGGTGAGAGCATATGCCCAAATGAGAAACGTCCGGTTGGTCGCCTTAGATATCGCTGAAGTTATACAACCCGTAAAGATATGCTCAGAGTAGGAAAGAGTGGGGTTTTCTGGTATTCAAGGAGTGTTTGGTTCGCTTTGCTAACTAGTTTACCTACGCGAGTAGTTAAATATAATAATACCTTTTACTCGCCCTAATCAATCGCTAATAATAACAACAAATTATTATAGATTTGTTGAAAAATCGGAGCTCATACAAAATTGTAAACACCATAAAAGATTAGTGGCAGTAAAATCGGACGTAATCCACTAATTTTGAGCAGAAACAGCGCAAAAAGAAAGTGCAGTCAGTACGTGAACTTAAAGTTTTAACAAACATTGTTGTTACCCTGTTGTAAGAAGGATTAATTATTTTTAAGTACAATTTATGTATTGTTACATCAAATTTAGTTTATCACTCAGATAGTGTAAATTAAACCTACCTACAATTTTAACAATATGAAATATATATAATTATTCATGTTTAATTGCTTTCGTCGCAACTTTCGTAGCTCTAAAGCCACTATCTCCCCACACACTAACGTCAATCGGTATTCCACTGACTGGTTCCCGAATCCCGCGGAAGCGTACCTCCATGACTCCACTTACGCAATCACGCGTGATCACCGTCATTACATGTCTTCATGACAATTAATTATACGCATTTGACTTGATTTGATGGCAATTACAGTGTCTAATTACGTGAATGAAAATAGACGAATTATGTGAGTCCAATTTAGTTTTTTTACATTTTTATTATCGGTGCAGGTATTTGATCCATAAATAAATTGTTAGGTAGTTACATCGTGTTTCTTTTTGTGTTAGAATGTTGTTAATGTAATTTAGACAATAGTGTAAACTGTTGTTGCTACAGATCAAAATAAAAAAAAACTGTGTTGTTATTGTAGTTCACTTTTAATCACAGCTAATTTTTGGTTCGTAGTAAGAATATAGTTATAGTTTTAACTATTTTTTTATATTTTTACTCCAAATTGCATTGGCTAAAACGCCATTAATACATGTTATATAAAGATCAGATTGAAATAAATCTATAAAAAAATAATAAACCTTTGCCGATCTGCAGTGACTAAACGGCACCTATGCGTCACGATTTTACATTTTTATAGATTTCAAGTGTTGATTTAGTCATAAAATCCCAATAAAGCTAACAGTGGCGCGGGTTTACTGCCGCCCGTGGTACTTTATATGAGGGGAGATGTTTGACATGGAAACGTAGAACACGGGTCTGTATGAAAATCGGAGTTATGTTTTATAGTGGACGTGCAGCGAATAGGCGCCTTTTACTCGGGTGCCGGCTGCTTGCGACGATTTTCCAGAATTATTTGGGTTTTGAAGTACCAATCGCGACGAAAGATGCGTTCAGTTAACAAACAAAAGTAGTTAAGTATATAAATATCTAACTTATGTAAGGTACCTATGAAACGATTTTACAAATATTGCGGTCATGTTCCTAAGGTGTACTTACAGCAAGCTACAGAGATAATTGCATGAATGAATTCCAAGTTTTTATAGTTCTCCCCTTGCAAACCACAGACTAATTTTACAAAAGATTTTGGTAATTTTGCCTGCACAAAACGGATTTTTTTAATGTTCGTCGTTGGCGAATACATATTACATATCAGTACAATCATGTACAGTCGCCATCAGATATATCGGAACGACCAAGGTGTTCACAATATCTGAACACGCACTCTAACGCCCTCACAATAGAGGCGTGTTCAGATATTTGTGAGCGCCTTAGCCGCTATGATATATCTGATGGCGACTGTATATGCAATTTTTTCTCATGTCAAAGATTTTTCACCGTTCGTCGCAGCGAGTCATCGCTCGCGTCGCCTAGTCGTCGGCGTTCGGCAATTCTTTATTATTCATGGGGCGATCTCGCTCGCGGAGTGTTTTATATGAACGACAATCGAGTATCAATTTGTACCGAACGGCCCGTATTAGCATTTCCCGTGCTAGGCCTACATTGTTTTAGTACAAAGGGGAGCAAACCTTTTTCGTTAGTTTAAGACCGAACATAAAGTTGCCACGTTACGATCGGAATAAAATTTTGTATTATGTAGGTTGGTGTTTTTTAATAAATGTGTGGCGCTTGAAGTGCCTAGATTTTTATTTATTAACCTTTTGAACGCCAATGACCGATATATCCGCACCGTGAGTTCAACGCTAAAGACCGATTAATCGGTCACAGACCACAGAGCAACATCGACCTACGTGCATATACATAAAGTTCAACTTCAGTTTTGAGACTTCAATGATGTGGCGTCTGAGTGACAGCTTTTGTGTTTGACACGGCGTGGAAAAGGTTAACGAAAACTGACTGAGTGATCACGTGGGAAAATAACAATAATAGGCTACATGACTAATTTTATTAAATGATATCAATCGATCGGGTTTGTTTTTAGGATCAAATGTCTATATGGGACCTGCATTAAAGTAACACAAAAGTCAGAAATTGTAGTCAAAGGCCGACAGTCGCACTTCACTCGCGAAACGCCCTATACAAAACGGCCAAGGGCCGTGACGTCATCGCCCATCTTGTAGTATGGACAAAACAAGAAAATTGCGTTTTTGTCGGTGAAATATTGCGTTTATATATATAGTTGCTATACAATATTTTATTGCATGAAATGTAAGGAATCGAATGGTACCCTTACTTTTATCGTTTATGGAAGTTAAAAAAAACTTAAATTTTGAAACTTTCAGGGCCTGTATTTTTGTAATTTTTCAATATTTTATTTTAATATCCACATTATTGTGATAAATTGCTCGTTTGCTATCTATTTTACAAGATTTTGTTATAAAATTCAACATGTGTCATCATCCCTATTATTTATGGTTAGCGAAATGTCAAATTCAAAGTAGTACTGTCGCAGCGTTCGAAGCTGAAGCAGCCCAACTGATGAACTGGGGATATGTATATGTGCCTACATCTATGTAGTGTGGTGTTATATATTTTAATATGAATTTCGTTTTGATTATATAAATATTTTAATACTAGCTCTACCCGCGACATCGACTGCGTAGAATGATGATGATGATTGATAAAAATTAGGTACCCTATGTCCTACCCTGGAACTAATACTATCTCCATACCAATTTTCAGCTAAGTAGATTAAGCGGCTTAAGCGTGAAGAGCTAGCAGAGCAGAGAGACATTATATTCATATTCGTATGTCAGACATACATGGTTACTTTCGAATTAATTTTATAATAGCAGTAGGGATTTCAAACATCGTTTTAATAATTAAGAACCAGCTGACGATCGCGAGTACAAAACGCAAATCCCACAAAGCGCTAGGAGTCGCAGCGCTAGGTAACGTCTAACCAGCACAATACGTTAAGTAGTGTGTACGCTTATGAGTGTTCATTAAAGATACGATAAAGACGGCGGAGGCGACGGCTAAATTGGCTGTTTCTGTCTAGGTATTAAGATAGGGAGACGTTTTAAATGACAGCTGTATTAGGAATTTGGTTAGCGTGCCGTTTGATGCTGTAGGTTTCTATGTCGGCTTGTAGGATAAGCAAAACGAATTTGTTAATAAATATATATCTGTTTGTTATGTTATATTTATAAATGTTAAAATGTTGTATTATTATTTTTACTGGTTTTGTTGATGTGGAATAATTATTTGCTGAGTAATAGTGTAACGGAGCGGTGTTAAGTTGATTCCGGGCACCTATCTATTTTTTTTTCTTTTAACAAATGAGTATTTCTATGGAAATTCATACACATGACCAATATTTCCACAATGTCAGCGTTTTTATGACAACGCAAACTTATAATCCTATCTTCCCTAGGTTTTATTAAGTGTATATGAAGGAGTTTACCTATTTTGCCGGCAAGCTCAGTGTAACAATTTTTTTTATTGGATAAGTTTAAGTATTTGACCACATACAATCTCACCTGATGGTAATTTCCGATGCCGTCTAGGATGAAGCATGCTTACCTAAAAGACGTCTATTCACTCTAAGATTATTTACAAGATATTCCATTAAAAATATCCAAGTTATAATTAGGTTTCGATGTAAATTAAATTAAACAAATAACACTAGTATAAGATTTAATTTATTTTACATGACAATGGTAACGACCTTTGCTTCTAATAAAGTCGAATATCGCGTGCCTCACGAGTCTACTCAACAATAACAGCAACGCGACACTATTCCGATTTTCGCTTACGAAATGAGCATTCATTCGAGTACAGATGTAGTTCAGCTAACAAGGGGCTGTTAATTTAAATTTAGTATCTTAGAGCGTAATGAACGGGAAGGTGATTGTTATAATGGGATTGTGCGCCAAGAGTTAGTTATGTGTGAATGTAGCGTGTTTGCGTAAGCCGTGTTTACATTTCGGTGAATTACGAGTAAGTTGACAACACTGAGGTTCTTTTGTCAGGAGTTATGATGATATTATTGAGTTCCTGTTAATTACCAGCCTCGTAATTATTACGATTAAGGTTCTGAACTGAATGGCACTGA
Organism: Cydia amplana; assembly: GCF_948474715.1. Classification (NCBI taxonomy): domain Eukaryota; kingdom Metazoa; phylum Arthropoda; class Insecta; order Lepidoptera; family Tortricidae; genus Cydia; species Cydia amplana. The sequence continues at coordinate 15,007,202 of NC_086074.1, read as the reverse complement.
ACTTGGTAGCGTCAATAGTGAACTTGTCAAGCGAATAAAACATAAACCTAATCCGATTTGCACTTAAATCTCGCTAATTAAACATGCTCCTAATAAGCCTTCTGAAGGTCACTTTATATGAAATCATCCAAGTTGAAGACACCTTTCGCCACCTTACACATCCGTAAGACGCTACGGCCGCTACGCGCTACGTTTGTGCTACATCGTAGCACAGTGGGAATATATTGAGTATTAGCCCAATTCGAAGTTCGAACGTACACTGATATCAGAATGACATTTAACTGACATATTCAGTTGTCGTGCATTTCGCTCGTACTTGTCTGTATATCTATTGGCGCGGGCGAGACACACGATATATTAAGAAAGAGGACGAAGTCACGTAACCGCTTCTTCATACATACATAGTCCCTAATTTCCTAATACTATCCTCTTAATAAAATAGGAGCAACATTTTGTATTCTAATAAGTATACTATAGTTACTTTTTATGGGCCCGATTAGGATTTTGAAATAGACAAATACTAGATATCTTTTAGACGTCACCAAGATGCGATAACGATATGTTTAAGATCTAACCTGTCAAATTTGACATTTCCGCGATTCTGGAGATACTCTTGAACGATTTCCACAAGATATTACTTAGAGATCTAATTCTTATCTAATAGATATCTAACACGATCTATCGTAAAAGTGACATTGGTCCCGAATTGCGCTGCAAAAGAGAACTAGTTGAAATCTAAACTATAACGTATCTAGAATGGATCTAGTACGTGTCGTCTCTTGTGAATATCTTGAAGTTCGAATACGGCAGTGTGTTTACTTCATATTTTTATAGAGTTGTATGCAAATTTGACGTCGCATCTGAACAATTGCGGCGTTATCTTGGCGTGTAAAGACGCTGCATTCAACACGGCGCGGGAGGAAGCGGGAACAAAGCGTTGCCCGGCGACGAGGGCTTCTACCCGTGCTACAATATACTACTAATAAGTAGAATTTATTTTTAACTTAGAAATGTACCTACTACCTACTGATTTATTACGCGCAATATAGTCGCTCACTCAGCAGTCTATCAGGAGTAAATTTTAGAAAAAAACATATTCACGTTTATTATAAGTCCTGGCAATTGCTACGTAGAAGTTACCGCTATTAAAATAATATTTGTCATTATAGATTGATCAGGCCCTAATAATGATTATAATTTCATCTATAAATAAGTGTTCCGTGAACAAAGTTTTGTACGGAACGCTAAAATTAGTTCGGTAGGAGGTATTATCTAGATATGCTAGATGCTGTAGGAGCCTGAATCATGCTCTTTGATAAAAGAGTAAAATGTGTTTCAAAATAACTTTAAAATACCAATGGTACCTATTTATACCGCAACATACAATAAGATACTTATTTCAGTAAACAAGATTTATTAAAAGCACATGAAAACTGAAAATATAGTTTTACTTTTTCTTAGCTTTTTTTTTCTAAGCCAAGTTACCTACTATCGGCCATATTCGAACTTTAAGATACGTCAAATACTAGAGATTGAAACTATATGGAATGGATATGTCAGTGTCAAACAAGTGTCAAAAGTGACGTTTCTTCAAACAAACGCGTCACTTTTGACACTGACATATCCAATCCATATCGTTTCAATCTCTAGTATTTGACGTATCTTAAAGTTCGAATACAGCCGTATTTCTAAAAATAATGTAACTAAAACGGGCTTTACTACAGTTTCTTAACTCTACATTCGTCCTTAAACGTACCAAGAAGGTATTCAACCGTGCATCGGCACCACCAAAGAGCATAAAGATATTGAGCGCAGTCCGACTATTGTCGCCGCGATAGTGCCGTCGCTACCGGTCGCTTTCTCTAATTGTTACACCGACTACACCCTCCTATCCAAAAACGACGTATCTCCATATTAAACGTGAGCAAAAATGCCTTTTCGAAAAGCGGTATAGGACAATGCAGCAGAAACAAACGCACACTTGTTAGCAGGCTAAACGCCGTAATAACATGTCTTCAAACAATTGTTCATTTTCCAATACGTTAGGAAATTGCTTGGGTACCATGCGGGCTTTTGTTCAACAAATCGAATCGCTGCATACGATATTCGATTTAAATTCTGAATATTCTGATAAAAATCGACCATGACTGTAGCAAGATAAATAACTTACTTTCTTAAAAGAGGTTGGTATTATATGATCAGCAAAAAATACTAAACTAACCTAATAACGATATGCGCAGCAAAAAAAACGCTTCTGCTTTACAAAATCAGAATACAAATTAGAATATTTTGAAAGACGTATTTTTTTAGGTACGATTAAAAATATCTCCTTAAAAAACTAAGGTGCTTTAGCTAAGCTCTTAAATAATGTATGAATATATCTACACAGAAAGGACATTTAAGATCAAAATAAAGAGGTATTAAATTGGCCCCCAAACAGCGCTAATGATCCTAATTTTCGAATTTCAAAATCGACGTTTATTCGTTTTAAAATGTACAGCGGCGCGGCGGCCTGTCGCTCTATGGCATCAATCATTTTTAGAGGGCTTCGCTTATCCAAGTTCCTTCGTCCTCCACATCCAACTTTTGCATCGAATGATCTCGGCTAAACCAACAGCGTTCGGAGCTCCGTTGCCGTGTTTTGTATTATTTTTTGTGAATAAATAATATTATTTCTCGAGGGAAAGGGGGATTGGATTTCGTTAAATATGGTCTAGTAATTGAATTGAAATCTCTCAATGTCGACGTTCAATTAAGCTTTATATTTCGTGCTGCTTTGTTTCTTCCTGTATAATAATTTCATTTTACTTAAAGCCTTAGCGTTTATTTCGGTCGAATCTTTAAGGTGCGAACAGCGAACTACTGCCGTATTCGAACTTCAAGATATTCACAAGAGACGACACGTACTAGATCCATTCTAGATACGTTATAGTTTAGATTTCAACTAGTTCTCTTTTGCAGCGCAATTCGGGCAACCAATGTCACTTTTACATGCTTTTAGATAGATCGTGTTAGATATCTATTAGATGTGAATTAGATCTCTAAGTAATATCTTGTGGAAATCATTCAAAAGTATCTCCAGAATCGCGGAAATGTCAAACTTGACAGATTAGATCTTAAACATATCGTTATCGTATCTTGGCGATGTCTAATATATATCTATTACAAAATCCGAATCGGGCCCCTAGATACGTGCAAACGATCTTTATGAATGAATTCTATTTATAGCATGTGTATAAACTTTTGCACCTGTGTGTACATGGGTTGAATAGGTATCGTTGTATAGTTCTAGTAAAATAATTCAAATTCAAATGATAAATCATCGTCATTACTGAAACTAATTCTTACAATTAATTGCATTTAAGTAATTGTTGTACTCGTACGATATATAACCACAAAAAAAAAAACAAAATCACGCACATATTGGCGTGTCTTGTGGTAGGTACTAGGTATACATTATTCAACCATATGTTTACAAAGAAAGTTGCCAATGTTGCCATGGCAGTCTGTCTGAAAATCTTCGATGTCAAGAGCTGTCAAAAAACAACACATAAATACCGCTTTAGGATTACGTCATTCTCGCTGTAAGTGCACGTAATTACTTAATATCCATTACTAGACTGTCAAAAGTGATTAATGCTAATGTCGTGCGCAAGATTTTTAACTAAGTTAAGATTAAAATAGCTTACGGTATTGTAATCGGGCCCCGGGCGGATCCGTCATCTCCCCCTACAAATTATAATGACACATCCGCCGGGAGGTTTTAAGCCAATTCAACCTCCAAGATTTTCCATGCTTTTTCCCTAAGAAGGTTAATATTTTAAAGTTGAAATGGAATTTGTTTTTGGGTTTATATTTTAAGTGCGGTAAAGTGCGCTGGGTTTGGGGATTCGTTTAATTTTAAGTAGTTGAAAGGCGTGAGCTTAGTATCTATAAACTAAGCACTCAGACATAGTAATTAATCTTTATATTTAGCGTGAAAAAGACTTTAACAAGGTGATGGTTGGGTGAGAACAACGTATACCGGTAGTTTAGAAGATTTCTAGACATAGTGATAAGATTTGGTATTTTTTAATTTGTTAATTTTGTAATCTCCACTACACACTCTTCTACTTCTCTTGATAGATACCTTACCTTAAACCAATATACCTTAGATATTTCGAATAAATTACACAACTTTCGCATCAAAAATGTAAACAGCAATATCGCTATAGCACTCAGCGTAAAACAGAATCGTCGTCGACCGCCATCACAGGCAAATGAACCGCAAGTGCGCAGAATCGCTCGTAATTCCATTTTGTTCTTTCCAACGTACTAATTTAAGTTCCAAAGCAATTCCAATCCAAACAATATCGATTCAGGGGAGGAAAACAATTTGCGGTAAAAATCCGCAGTGATAGCGCGATATGAGCAATGCAGCGGGGAGATTTTTTACTTTTTTTTGCCACGGGGGAGTCGGCTGATCTTTGTTTTATGAGAACGATTAAGAAAAGCATATTTGAAGTGTGTACTCGGCTTTATTTGACGGAGGGTACGCGCTTCATTGATCTGTAATCGTTTTTCGCATTTTATTGCCACTGTGCTTTGGTTACTCGAGGGTTATGAGTGTAGGGAGTTCTTTATTTTGTCCAAATTAGCTGCCATTTATCATCGCGTACATACCTATATAGAATATCAATGGTGTATTTTTATCCATTAACTAGTAAGCAAGTTCTGTATTTTTTTGTAATTATAGTTTGCTATTTATACCACGTTCCTGGCAACCAAACATACGTCAGAAGGTGGCCATCGCTGCTTATTAATCTTTGAAACTCCAGGGGTGTCATACACGCGTCATCGATACATCACATGAGTAAACTCATTCCTGCATAGACAGACACTGCGAAAAGACTTGCTTAGGTACATTTCCACACTTGATAATGCCACAAATCTCCCACTGTTGAAATGTACTTACAAGCTAACAAATTTTTAGTAGGTAAAAATCAGGTATTATCTGATTTTCTATTATAATAATAAGAAATATGAGCCTTGAAATTCGAAGGTGCCGGACGTAAACGCTGTTTCGCAACATAATTTAGTGCGGCGTGGAGATCTTGTTATTTTCGCACTTAATTCGGGTAAGCGTCGTATTGTAGCGCGGGTGATTAGAATGCTAAGTACGCACAGAACGGGTTGCCTTAATTGTGTGGTGCTTGCGGACGAAGCCAAACATCGCTGGAATCAAGTGGTTGTGTTGGATGGAAATTATGTTTTTCTATTCAAAATTTGATGTAGGTAATATACAAAGTTAAAGCTTATAATTACTTGTTTGAATTAAGCAAACAAAGTAGAGTAAGAGTAATGAGCTAGCGAGCTAAAGCACGCATAAGTAATAAGCTAAAGAAGTCATGTGAAAATTGGAAATAAATGCAATGTTCCAAAAAATCTAATTAAAGAACTTTTTCTTAACTATTATAGTAGTTTATGCAACAGTGATATAATAAGGGTTCTTAAAATTCAAGGGTCGAAGTTACAAAACGAGACGTAGTCGAGTTTTGTAAAAAAAGACCCGAGATTATGTTTCACAGCTTCATTCTTTGCGATTTAAAGTTAACATAGTGTAGTAGCACCCCCAAGCATCAGCCTTGCACGGTTTTTAAAGTTTTGTACTGGCAACATTTAAAAAGAAAAAGTTATCCCTTCCACTAGTCCCACCTGGCGACGGTTGGAACCGCCATTTTTACTTCATTATTCATTCCCGTGCTCAAGCCTTCGCACGCGTACCTTCCACTTTAAACATGGGGAAACGGAAGAATGAAGAGGAGGAGATTAGGAGAAAAATTAAGAAACTGGAATCAAAATTGCCACGACGGACACGTGGCCGATCTAGAATTTTATATTCTTCAGATTCTAGTGAAACAGACGGTGAGTTATTATACTTATTATTTTTTCTAGCAATTTCTCATAAACTGATGAGGTTCTATCGGAAATGTGATGCGTTTTTGCTAATTGCGGGCATTAACTGTCACACATACGTTACTTTTGTAACAGCTTGAGGTCCAATTTTAGACCCATTTCAAGGACTGTGATGCGTATTTGCTAATTGCGGGCTCTTACTGTCACACTTATGTTACGTTTGTAACTGTTTGAGGTCAAATGGCCAGTTTTGAGGATTGTGATGCGTATTTGCTAATTACGGGCTCTTACTGTCACGATATTCCTTCCTGAGCAAAATACTGAACGAATGGTTCTTTTCAGACGACATGATAGTCGATTCTGAAGCACGCCAAGAGCGAAGCTCATCGCTGCGCAGCCACGTGGCGTCGCTGCCGCCGCCTCGCGCCGCACCGCCGTCGCCAACACCAGCGCCAGACTCGCCGAAGCAACCATCGTCCCAGCCCCCGATGCAACAAGAGCCGCCGCGACCAGCATCTCCACGCCCAGGACCGTCGTCTGCTCCAGATCTTCCAGATACTCAACCCCAGGTACCCCAGGTACTTTCGTCTTCCGTGGAGGATCAAGAACTCGATGACGACATCTTGTTAATGTTAGGCGATGCTCCAAAACCAGAACTGGCCTTAGGCGACAGCATACACAAGGACGTGGCCAGTAGGTGGCATGAAATCTTACTAAAAGGTTTACAAAAGGAGGTGAAAGAAAAGCTTTTTCAGGAATACCTTGTTCCCAGCAATTGTGACCTCTTAGTTGCTCCTACACTTAACGCCGAGGCTAAGGCGGCATTGACAGATAGTTCAATAAAAAGAGATCATGCCATAATGGAAAAACAGAAGCAATTAGGAATTGCTCTGTCTGCTCTCGCGCAGGCCATGGATTTATTGCTTAAACCAGATGCATCTGCGCAAAAAATCTTGAAACCAGTCAGTGATGCTTGTCGTATCTTGTGCGATAGCCATTACTTGGAAACAAAAATACGTCGCTACTTCGTAGTTTCGTCAATTAACACCGATCTTAAAGAGACGCTTATTAATACGGTTAGAGACGGTTTCCTTTTCGGAGATAATGTATCTGACAAATTAAAAGCCGCTCAATCTATTCAAAAGTCTGGTGAAACATTAAAACACACACCAAAACCGGTTAACAATCGTTTTAATAAAAATAACTTTGTACTTAACAAAAAGTCTCAGAAAAACAATTTAAACTTCAAACCCCTGCATCAAAGGACGCAGAGCAAGTACGATGCAGGGCACTACCGGCCGTCGCCGCGCTCCAGCCGCCCGAACAGCGCCCGCGCCGCCCCGCGCCGCCCGAGCTCGCCGCGCCGCCCGAGCTCGCCGCGCCGCCGCAGCTACCGGAGCTACAGGAGGTAGCTGAACACGAGGTACGGTACGCAGGACGATTACGTAACTATACCCATAAATGGGCACAGATCACTTCAGATCCTACGATCCTTGAATGGACTCAAGGGTATAAGATTCCTTTTACTTCTGTGCCTACCAGAAGAGATTGTCCTGCTGTTTATTCCAAGACAAGATCGGAAAGATCTCACTACGAAAAAGCTATCAATAAACTTTTAGAAATTAATGCCATTTCAATGTGTGAGCATGATCCCGACGAATTCATTTCTAGTATTTTTCTGGTACCTAAACCAAATGGCGAGAAAAGGTTCATTCTAAATTTAAAATGCCTCAATAAGTTTATCGAAACTCGCCATTTTAAAATGGAAGACTATAGAACCGCGTCTAAATTGATAACTCAGGATTGTTATATGGCTTCTATTGATATTAAAGATGCTTATCTTTTGATTCCTATATATAAACCACATAGAAAATATCTACGCTTTATGTTCAACGATACTTTATTTGAGTTTAATACTCTCCCGTTTGGTTTATGTACCTCGCCATACGTTTTCACAAAAATGCTAAAACCTATAGTCGAGTACTTAAGACTACACAACTATCTGTCGTGTATATATCTGGATGATATATTATGTGTGGGTAGATTTCATGATGAATGTCTTGCAAATGTCACTGCAACCAAATCTTTATTAGAAGATTTAGGATTTATTATTAATAGCGAAAAAAGTTGCTTTACACCAAGTACAAAATGTAAATTTTTAGGATTTATTTTTGACTCGAAAAGAATGACGTTAAGTTTACCTGACTCAAAAAGAGACAAAATAGAAGATAAGCTTAAGAAATTTATCCGAATCTATAAATGTAAATTACGCGAATTTGCTAGATTAATTGGTCTTTTAATATCTGCCTGCCCTGCTATACAATATTCTTGGTTATACACAAAGCTTTTAGAACGTCATAAATATCTCTGTTTACTTAAACATTCTAACTATGAGGCGTCAATCACAATATCATCTGAAATAAAGGATGACTTGTGTTGGTGGATTAAAAATATTGACAATGGTTTTTGTTCATTCAGATTTAATCAATTTCAATTAGAAATATTTTCTGATGCATCGAAATCCGGCTGGGGTGCATACTGTAATCATCAAAGAGCGTATGGTTACTGGAAAGAGAGTGAACGTTTGTTACATATTAATGAATTAGAGTTAAAAGCAGCTTTTTTGGCTTTAAGGACATTTGCAAACGAAATTCATAATTGTGAAATTCTTTTAAGAATCGACAACGTTACAGCCATCGCTTGCATAAACAGAATGGGTAGCGTCCAATTTCCTCACTTAAATCGTATTACAAAGGAAATCTGGCAGTGGTGTGAAAGACGTAAAATTATAATATTTGCATCATATATCAATACTAAGGAAAACTATGAGGCTGACAAATTATCGCGTACTAAATTTTCTGACACCGAGTGGGAGCTAAGTAATAATGCATTCGTACAAATTAAACAAACTTTTGGTATGCCTGAGGTCGATTTATTTGCAAGCCGTTGTAATACTAAGTGTTCTCTATACGTTACCTGGAAGAACGATCCAGATGCATGGACGATCGACGCTTTTACATTTTCCTGGAAAAATATAAGTTTTTACGCTTTTCCACCATTTTCGTTGATTTTAAAGGTCATACAAAAAATCATTAATGATAAAGCTGAGGGTATTCTTGTCGTTCCAAACTGGCCCACACAGCCATGGTTTCCTTTATTTTCGAAATTATTAATCGAAGAACCCATTTATTTTCGGCCAAGTGCTAATTTGCTAACGTCTCCTTGCAGATCGACTCACAACCTGCACCGGACCCTTTCGTTGATTGCCGCAAAATTATCAGGGACTCGTTATTAAATAGATCATTATCGCCCAGATCGGTTGAAATAATGTTATCTTCGCTCTCTGATAATACATACAAACAATATGGCCCATGTATTAAAGCTTATATTGATTATTGTAAAACCCATGGATATGATTATATGGAAATATCAATACCAATTATTATTGATTTTTTGACCCGTATTTTCGATACTGGCGCTAAGTATGGAACGATTAATAATTACAAATCGGCTATTTCATTATTATTAGGTTGTACTTTAAATGATGATCGAATCAAACGGTTCATGAAAGGCGTTTTCAAATTAAGACCGACATTACCCAAATATAATTTAACATGGAACCCGAGTACAGTTCTTAACCACTTGGGCCACAAATGGCCTAATGATCATCTTAGTTTGGAAACGCTTTCAAAGAAAACACTCACCTTGTTGGCATTATGCTCTGCACATCGAGTGCAAACCTTTTCATTAATAGAGTTGAGTAACGTAAACATGCAAACAGATTCAGAAATAGTTATCAAAATTCCAGCTTTAATTAAAACATCACGACCTTCGTCGTTCCAGCCAATTCTCAGACTGCCTTTTTTCAACGAACGTCCTGAAATTTGTCCAGCGAGGTGTCTTAAAACGTACATAAATAAAACAAAGACACTCCGCCATTCAAATAACCATTCTTTATTTATAAGTTACAAAAAACCGCACAATAAGGTCACATCTCAAACTCTAAGTTCTTGGATAAAAGCAACACTGCGCGATAGTGGAATAGACACTTCCATATTCACTGCACACAGCACTCGCCACTCTGCCACATCCACAGCCAACAAGATGGGTGTAAGTCTTGACCTGATCCGTAAGACAGCAGGATGGACTGATTCCTCATGTATATTCGCCAAATATTATCATAAGGAAATAATCACTGATTGTAATCAATTCGCTCGTTCAATTCTCTCTTCTGCCGGAGACCTGTAAATAAAACAGAAATATGGTTATTATTTGATATATAAATATATATATGATTGTTGTATAAAATGTTATGTTTAAAATAAACAATTAAAATAAATCTATAAAGGATGTCTGATTAAGTATAATGATAATAAGCGTGATATTTACAAATGTGAATAAATAAATGATCTCATATCATTAATGGTTATTACTTACCTAAGTAAATCCTTTCCGATCCTTCACGCTTTATTTCACATTGGCATGCTCTGAACATCCTACACTATGTTAACTTTAAATCGCAAAGAATGAAGCTGTGAAACATAATTGAAGATCAAACGAACTTACCAAGTGAAGTTCGATCGAAATTATGTGAACAGCTTCATTCGACGCGATTTATAACAACCCACCCTCTAATTATAAATATTGGGCACAATATTAACGCCCTACCCACATTAATGTAGATGTGAAATAAATGCGTTCAAATTAGGCTGTAAACAAATGAAGTAAAAATGGCGGTTCCAACCGTCGCCAGGTGGGACTAGTGGAAGGGATAACTTTTTCTTTTTAAATGTTGCCAGTACAAAACTTTAAAAACCGTGCAAGGCTGATGCTTGGGGGTGCTACTACACTATGTTAACTTTAAATCGCGTCGAATGAAGCTGTTCACATAATTTCGATCGAACTTCACTTGGTAAGTTCGTTTGATCTTCAAATTTTAAGAACCAATTATGAGCTGTTGCATACATTACTTTTTCTATGACAGCTGCAGCAAAAAAAAAAAAAAAAAAAAAAAAAAGTTATTATTAAAACAAAAAGAGATTATTAAAAAAAAAAGTTATTATTAAAAAAAAGAGTTGTTATTTAAAAAAACTTGAGTTATTATTTAAAAAAAAAAAAAAAGAGCCTATAGACAAAGCATTCAAATGACATTGCTTTAGATATCACTGTCAGTCATTTAATTGACACATTTGAGTGCTGGAGTAGAAAAAATTAATTTGTGTAAAAACAACGATAAAGCAATACAACATGTTAAATACAGTAAGGTAAATATCGATAAGTGTAGCATACGGGTAAGTGTGGTCGACTTTCACATTGGATTGGAACCTGTTTACATGTTTATTAGGGTTCATACATTTGCCAGTAAACGCAAGTAGCATATATAGAACTCGCCTCTGTGTGTATTCATTATATTTTCACGCCTTTGTTATTAATTGTAAAATACATCTTAAATAAACTGCCAAAATGGGAGATTCGCGGCTTTCAAACATCACAATTCATAAACGAAGGCGGTCCTTTTGTTTAGCCGCAGCATGGTGTAAAATAAAGGCATATTAATTATTCAACGCCACACTCGACGCAATCAGAATAAGTGCTGATGTTTCTGTCACCCGCGGAGGCTGCTGCGCATGATTAGAATTCTTAAGCCGCGCCGAAGGCTCTTGATTAGAGGAAATTAAAATCATTATACTCCGCCGCGCACCGCGCCGCGCCACAATGCCGCTACCCCGAGTAAAAATAAGGGAAACGCACATAAAGAAAGCCCGGCGGAAACGGAAGCGGCACCATCTTGGAGCCGCCGGGCGGGAAAACAATGGATTCGTTAATTAACATTTTCTTACGCCTCGCGGCTGTCGAACGAACGGTTTATCGGACAAAATATTTATGACGCAGACGCTATGGAAATTCCACCATGAAATTCCACAAGTGAATTCGGATCGTGGGAGTACTGAACTGGCCTGATACTTACTGCGCGTAGACAAGCATTCGCTTGAAGCGAACCAGTACCACTATGATCTCCGATTACGTACAGTTGTAATGAATCGCGAGGTTACCGTTATACTGTTCAACTTAATCGAACTCGATAAGTGGTTGGAACAACAATCCTGCGCTCGCGCCTTAATTACTTCCCAGACCCGTTTTAATTGCACCACAGTTTACGTTACCTATACGTAGATACATAAGATGGTCTTTGAATTAGAGCAATTTGTTTTAAATCAGCTCACGGAAAAACGTGGTCTGAATAAATTTGCAATTTTAAGTAAGCTCGTCGTATTTCAAGAGCGCTGCATCTGACTACCAATCTAAAATGCAGCTTCATTATATTTAGAAATCTATATCATCCCACCGAGCTTTAAGTACCTAAGTATTATCTAATCTCATTTATATATAATGAAACATCAAAAACAAAGAAACAAACTATACAAGACGATATGGAGCTAGTAACAGAAATGAAACGCAACAAGTGACGTCTCAATAAATGAAAGGAGGTGGTCCTTTGTATGTGTTTTAGCTGAATCATTTAACGTACAATAACGTACAACGTTTTGATTTGATGAATACCTACTGTAAAAAAAACTAAGTATTGGGAACTATAGCCTGTTAATTACTTCCGTGATGGGATGGATCGAAATACATTTTTTTAATATACAGGGTGCCCAGTAATTAATGGATAACCATCTAACCACCATCAGGGCACCTTAGGCTGGTCCAGAAAATACACTTATAGGTCTAGTAAAAGTTTCGTGATTTTCGAGATAACCGAACTTTTCTGTCTTTTTTAATAGCTAACAGTTACTAAAAGTGCGATTATCTCGAAAGACGCGAAACTTTTATTAGACTTATAAGTGCATTTTCTGGACCAGCCTAAGGTGCCCTGTCGGTGGTTAGAAGGTTATTCATTAATTACTGGGTACCCTGTATAAATATATCTTAATCATCATAATTAATAAAAATATCCGTATTTAACTTAAAACTAGACTCGTTAAAGCCGGTCATACTAACGTTTATAACACATTTATACACTATCATCATACCAACGTATCAAAACACCCTTCACACCGTAACTATTTGCAGAGCAAGCACCACTCTGACCGTTAAATCAACAGCGCCATTGAAACGCGTGTAGTGCACTGGAGCCCCGACAAATGATGGCACTCTGTCAAATGGCCAATGCGGTAATGGTCGATACGATACTCGTTTAGGTTATCAGAGATGAATTTACATGTAGGGATTTGGTTTGCTTTTTGGGTTCGTTGCGAGTTTTGTAAAATGGGTTTAATGTTAATTTAGTAAGTCGTAGGTAATATTGTTGAACAGTGGATTTGTGTATTTAACATATAACGATCGTAAAATAAAACTTTTCTTTAATTATAACATTACAATTTACACATTTTGTTGCATCTGTGTGACGTATTTTATGAACATTTTTATGTCTATCTTATATTATAAGTATTATTCTTGCAAATAAAATGCTTTTTTTCTACTCGTCGACTGCAATGCTTGAATTAAGACTTCGTATACCAAAGTGAAATCGCATACTTTTTTCACTATGGGACCCCAACTCAACTATAATATTTATTTCGATACTGTTTAGGCAACTATAATATTCATTTCGATACTGTTTCGGCAACTATAATATTCATTTCGATACTGTTTAGGCAACTATAATATTCATTTCGATACTGTTTAGGCAACTATAATGAAATTGACCAATCGAAAGCGCGGAGCAAGTACCAGGGCCTCATGAGTTACGAGAAGGTGTCGTTGACCAACCGGCCGGGGACGCGGGGCGCGGGGGCCGGGTCACGTACGAGTATGAAGGTATCGCGGCTGCTCGCGCATCTTAGTTGTATACTTTTGGTTTTTTTACCTACATATATGATTCTTCTACTAGTTTTAAGTATTTTTTTTTGTTGACTCGTAGAAAAAGTATTGTATACAATAGTGATATAATCAAGCTTTTCAATCTCGTACCTTCCTTAAGCAACTCAGCAAGCATCATTGCCTAAACACGGTACTCGACTGAAAAGCTCTCCATTATATCACGATTGTATAAAATACTATTTCAGCCACTTGGCACTTAGATACTTATCTAACCTCTTCTTTTTTCTCCAAAATATTGCAATATTTGTAACTACATAATATCTGCTTACCTAAATAGTATTAGTATCGTATATTTCTCATCTGTACACATTTTCCTTGGTACTGAGCAACACTTTTATCTACTTATCTATAACTATATAATTATTTAAATTTCCAATATTTGCACAAAGGCGATTCCGTTCATATACCCTCAAATTAATCAACATACTCCCGAAACAGTCGCCACAAAAAGCCACAGACCGTATTCATATGTCATATCAATTAATCACCATTCACAATCCCATGAATCAATCAGCCCCGAGCGCTGTACTGCGGGTTATTGATGGGGGCATTTTTCACCCACATTGCCTCTTCATGACCAAGTACCGGTCAGGGTATCGTTCCCATCGCTCATCTATCGAGGCAAGGCGAAGCCAGTACGGATAATCGTACTTGAATGGTCGTACCTACTTGGCTATGTGACAGTGGTAATGACAGTACCTATTCGTATTTTTCAGTCGTGGCATGTCCATGCAAATGTGACGTCTATTTTATCGCATGGATGACGCCATTAATTATTATGGATGTCTGCTGAAGTAAATCAGCATAGCACATAACACAACTGTTAGATCTTCAATCTCAGGAGTATTTTACGAAGTCCACTCAGTGTTACGAGACCAACCAAAACTGTGTTGTGAGTTGAGCACTTATTTGGGTATTCTTTAAGCGTGACTCACAAGCAACATTAGTGCCATTGCCAAAAAGTCAACTTGGATCGTATGTTAAGTTCTTCTGCCTGATTTTAACTAAGGCTAACGGGATAAAGACTGTTGTACAACAATGAATCAAGAGATATTTGATTTCATCCTCTAATTGGTCGTAATATGGCAACTAAGGCGAATTATTACCTAATGGTGCATTTACCTGGCATTTACAGACCATATAATATGTATATTATAGTACGTCAAATGGAACATTAATATAATCTGTCACGAAGTTTATGACTTAATGGGCATATCACGTCCTTAGAATGTAACCCTTAATGCAACATTAACATTCACCTAGTTGCCGCCTTAATTTGTTGCAACGACATTAAATCTTCATTAGCGACATTTAAAGGCGCAGGAAACCGTAAAACGGGTATTCAAGGTTTCTCAAACCAAGAGAGTATGCTTGTTTTAGAAGTGGTGGATTAGCCATTCCAAGCAAAAGCTTAACTATTTTTGGTAATAGTACCTAAGACAATCTAGGACCATTTCCGATCCATTTTTGTTAAGTATAACTAAGTATTTTGTAAGTTTACCTATTTTGTATATGTCATGCGTGAACTTAAATAATTGTATTTTATTGCAGCATCATTTAAGATCGTTT
Source organism: Cydia amplana (assembly GCF_948474715.1). Classification (NCBI taxonomy): domain Eukaryota; kingdom Metazoa; phylum Arthropoda; class Insecta; order Lepidoptera; family Tortricidae; genus Cydia; species Cydia amplana. The sequence goes on along the minus strand of NC_086074.1, from coordinate 14,991,854 downwards.
CGGGCGGTCTGGTCGATGTCGTATGCTTCAGTAAGTAACAAAGAAACACCAAATAAAGACACGATACTCCAGCCTCCTCGGCCGCCGCAGCCGCGTCCGCAATTGTCTCAATTATTATTAATTGTAATTTTTGACAGGCACCTGTCAATTTCGCAGCATTCAACCCTTCCCTAATCCTCCCCAAGACGCGAGGCGCCGGGACGTCTCCTTAGCCGGTCCCCTGGAATAAATTAGCTCTCTCCCGGCCACATCGGGATATAAAATTTTGAATATGAATGGAAAATTTTGCATTTGTAATAAACCGCTTTCCCTGTAACGCTGCAGATGCGTACTCGAGCACTGGATAAAGATGAGCTCCTACCCAGTGTCGCCGTTCCTCAGGTGGCTACCCATAAATATTTATTAATTATTTTTTCAATAATCTCTTCTCTCGTATCCTCCGAGGACGGAGGGATATCTCCTCCGTTAATTGCTTTTTGTTTCATTTGAATAAGTATTGTTTTTGACTGTTCGAGCGTGACGTCGAGTTTTATAAAATCTCAACGATGAATAATTTTGTTGAAACGAAGTTAATTGAATTACTGTTATTAGATTCTGTTTATTGATTGCTTAATCAATCTTGCTACTTCTCTTTTATATTACTTTCAAAATAAAGTATTTGTATTTGAAACTGCTCTAGATTGCAAACTAGCAGTCCCAATCAAAAACCTAGCTACTCCAAAAGTTTGAGTACCTATGCTTTACAGGTACATCCAAGGTATAAATAAGGTAGGTATAAGGTCCATACCTAGCCTCAGCTAGAAATATACATTATCTCATCTCACTTTATTTAATCTTATCCTTTCCTTGGGTATGTAAACTTAAACACCTGTGAAGTTTAGTTCGAGGCACAAAATATATATGTCAATCGATTCAAATTCGTAAGTCTTATGTTAGGCTTTCTTATTCAAATTAAAAGATGGTTATTAATGTTGTAAATAACAAAGACGTGGGTATTTTGAAAGCTACACAGTAGATAAAAAACCCCAGCCTTACTCGGCGGCGGTTCTACCCAATTGATTTTATAATTCGAGGGAAATTCTAAGAAAGTGTCTTGTCTGGTCACAAGTCACTGATAGAGCCGGGTGTGCTGATCACCAAACTTAATTTACCTACATTGGAAAATTATTACTATAGGATTGTTATTCTTATTACCTACATCTTGAGGTGTAACTTATTTCGAATTTTAAACAAACTGGCATTAATAATTTAGTGTTTTCAGATTAGATTTTTAACTTTCATGCAGTTTTTATGTTCTGTTGCAAGAAATACATTAGTAGAGTTCTTTCTTATATTCATAAAAAAAAAAAATTTCATAAAAATGGGTAGGTATACCTACACAACTTATGAATTCGCCTGATAATACAATAATAATAAATTATTCTATGATACGATATGCATGGTATTAAGTAACAAGGTTTTTCGACATGATTTACAACGTACGTCCGCCCTATATCTTTTGATTCCGATAAAAACGCAAATCGAGTAAATTAATGTGTTTGGACATATGATTTCACCACCGGGGGCACTTTATACCCTTAGACGAGAAATGACGTAAGTCGCTACTTAACTGATTGTCACATATTACGTTGTTCTTCCGTAGGTATCAGTTGAGCGATCGGAACAATTTGTCCGCGCAACGGTCACCCTCGACGAGTTAATTTTTTATTTGATCAAGACAGTTACTGACGGCGAGTACTTCCATAATAAAGCCAATTTTTTGTTAATGCCATACTTTTACGTATATTTTGAGCAGCTTGTAAGTAGGAAATTACGTAGCAAGGTATGTTATTTCAAAAACAATTTGTTTCCAATTTACCTCATTAAACTAGTATGAATTTGAAAATAAAAAATGCAGTTAACACTTGAGTATATTCTTGATTCATATCTACAATTCTTATTAAATGTTCTTATAGTACAAATCTCTTTATTTATTTTTTGTCTCAAGTTAGGTTAGGTTAGGTTTATAATATGAATATAAAAGTAAAATATAAAAACACTTACAAAGCAATAAAAAACACATATAAACACATTATAAAAAACCTAACCTAGGGTGCCGCCAGCAGCGGGGCAAGGCCCAAGCTACCGGTGGTCAGGGCTGCAGAGAGAGGAACCGGCGGACTATCCGCGCCGTGTCCAAGATCACCGCCTTCTACATCTGGCCCTTGATCCAACCACCTAGCGAGAGTCTTTCAAGATGTTGGTCGAGACTCTTTGCTATTAGACCGATCGCTGAAACAACTATCGGGACAATGATCGTCGAATCAACATCCCACATGGCGGTTATCTCGTGAGCCAAGTCTAGGTACTTACTGGACTTGTCCTTCTCGGCGTACAAATCTTATCATTATCTTATTATTGGAATAACTAGTTTTTTTTTTAAAGTAGGCAGTTTAAAACATTGACGAATAAGTATCATGTATTCCTATATATGTATAAATAGGTATACGCAAAGACATAGGTATATCTCAAACATTATGTAAATTCCAAGATCCATCCCCTAATATTTTACCCCCAACTAGTTAGCCTGTAATCATAGTTCTACCCGCAATTTGTCTCAGGGGCTGTGTTCAAATTGATAATCGATGGGCTCCTGTACGACCTTGCCAAACCGAAAAGGTCTAAACGCATTATATTTCCAACCGTCATAGAACTTTTCAAATTAGGGTGATAAAGGGGCCTAACGAGCTAAGCATTATCAATCTTGGTGTCCGCCTCGTCAAGGTCACGTCGGTGGATGATACAAAAGATTGCAATATTGCTGGTGTTGCGATGTCAGATGTTCTATGATTAATTTAATGGTCTCATTCATCACTTATCTGAGCCCTTAAAAGATTAGATAAAGAATAATCTTTTTTATGAACATCGTACGTAAGAATAGACTGCGCTAACAAGGTAATATTAATTTTAATATTGTATATCCAGTTTAGTATAAAAATAAATACCTAAAATAATCAATTTGAGCGAGTTTGTACTCAGATTTTTAATATAAGTATTTTTTGTAAATCTTTTTTCTATATAGTTTTTTTGTCTTTCATTCAGGTAGGTCAGGTAGGTTGCTACCGCAATTATTAACCAAAACAGAAAGATTGCATCCCAGCTGCAACTTATATGACGACTGCACAATTGTCATTTCATTACAGATACTGGTGAAAACAAGTTAGAGATTTAACAGGTTATTTAACTAAAAGTCAAAAAATTCCACAAACACCAATAAATATTCAGGACGGACGTTTTTCATGTCAAATTTGGCAAAACAAATTGATGGACATTGATGGAAATGGACCAACCTATCGAGAGGGCATGCTCAAACCCAGATAAACACGGGGGGTTACAAATTAGCCCGGGCCGTATCGCAACATCTACGCAACGTAACGATGTTAGATAATACTGCTGTATATGTATTTTTGATCAAATGATAATTTTTAAAGACGAGTGCGTTTGTGCACCAAAGTAAAACAGGATATTTTGAAGATAATTCTTTTTTAATATTTAAATGATTGTAATTTTAGTTTTGCAAGAAAAATAATCCCATAAATTATTTGTATTGTGTAAAGTACTTTTGGTCCAACCTGTAAATAGTTACAGTACAATATCTGGTCAATAATGGTTGGCGTCGGGAAACGCAGTCTATCGTAGAAGAAAATCATGGTTACATACTTAATATCCGTGATCGGACGGGGATTAAGAGTTTGGTTGAATTCTTTCGCCTCGCCGACGACAAGCTGGAGTATGCGGAGTTGACTGCCAACCTTCACTAAATTGAAGATACAAAGAAAAAGTAAAACGGATAAGCTACGAGGGCTGATTGAAAAGTTCGCGGCCTGACCATTAAAAAAAAAACTTTTTTCTGCCGCCATTTTGAACTGTCATTATTCAGTTGTCATCCCGCGAAATTTCAATTGTATGACATTGTAAAAATAAATTATACGTCTGATTTAAAAATAAGAGTCAACAGATTTTTCATAATGGACAATTTGGAGCAACGTGCTGTAATTAAATATCTTCATAAAAAAAGATTGACTCCAAAACAAATTATTGAAGATATGCAGTGTACATTGGGGCAATCCTGTCCATCATATACGACAGTAAAAAAGTGGGCAGCTGAATTCAAGCGGGGACGAGTCAATATCGCAGATGACCCTCGCCCTGGGAGACCCACCACTGCGACCAATCCACATAATGTGGCAATTATATGCGAGATGATAATGCAAGACCGACGATTACAAGTAAGGGAAATAGCTGACATCGTAGGCATCTCCTATGAAAGAACCCAAAACATTATAGTCAACGAATTAGGTTTTTCAAAGGTGTCGGCGAGATGGGTTCCGAAGCTCCTTTCAGTGGAACAAAAAATCACTCGTCTAACAATTTCACGCGACTGTCTCGACTTGTTTGAAGCTGACCCTCAAGACTTTTTGGACAGATATGTTACTATGGATGAGACATGGGTCCATCACTACACGCCCGAGACTAAACAGCAATCAAAGCAGTGGGTTCGTGCTGGATCTCCGCCACCCAAAAAGGCAAAGGCCATTTTGTCGGCGAACAAAGTCATGGCATCAGTCTTCTGGGACACAAAGGGAGTAATAATGGTTGACTATCTCCAGAAAGGTACCACTATAAACTCGGACTACTATTGCGACCTTTTACGCCGATTACGAGAAGATTTGAAAGTAAAAAGACCTGGATTGTTGACAAAAAAAGTTCTCTTTCACCAGGACAATGCACGTGTGCACACGTCAATAAAATCGATAGCAGAAATTCACAACTGTGGGTTTGAATTATTGCCCCACCCGCCTTATTCGCCTGATTTGGCACCATCGGACTTCCATCTATTTCCAAATTTAAAAAAACACATGGGCGGTAAGAAATTTTTTACCAATGACGAGGTCCAAGCAGAAGTGGACACCTATTTTGAAGGCCTGGAGCAAAGTTTCTTCAAAAGTGGTATAATGGCTTTGGAATCCAGATGGAACAAGTGCAAAGAGCTCGACGGGGACTACGTAGAGAAATAAAAATATTAAATAAAATCTTTGGATTTGATTTCATACTTAGGCCGTGAACTTTCCAATCACCCCTCGTATTATAAATAAATAAAAAAGTTGTAACAATGATTTCTCATATGTAATTACTAATTAGGCAATAGTCAATCAATATTGCAGCTATATAGGTAGTTTATATACTGAGTATTTTTCATCTTGCATTATCTGCTGACTTATGATTTTGGCTTTAAAATGTTTAAGGTTTAAGTTTATCGGACATATTTTAGGTAACAGGTTGTGAACTAAAGACAAGTTTTTAAATAATCTTTAAACTGAGTAAAAACTTCAAGTCTATGAAATTCATATAAAAAGCGCAATCCATTTTGATTCCTCGGATAAAATAGATTGTATCAAAAGAAGAAAAGACACAGAACTATTTATTCCCACTATCAACACGAATCGTCACCATGAGAACTCTGATTTCTCTAACGTTACACGTGTTTACAAACTTGCCACTTTGAAAATAAGGTCTTAATTCGCTTGGTTAGTGAGTAAGGGGTTTCAGCTTTAGATCTAATGCTCGGATCGCGTGAAATTGAACAATATTTACCGACGATTGACTCGGCTCAAAGGAAATGAATAGATTTCATTTTAGTGTCATTTGTAGAGCTAATGGCGCCTGTGGCGGTGAGCGGTGCGGCGCGGCGTGCCGGCACGGCGCTAATGTCCGTTGACAGATGATATCAATCTCACTGGTTATTAACTAATTTGTTTGTTTGTTCGAATAATTAGACACATATTATATGACACTCTGAATATGTCTTTTCTTGGATAATTTGAGTTTATTCCCCTAGTTCGATTCAGCATTATTTATAAATATAAATATGTAGGTAATAGGTCCTCCTCGAGGTCAGAGTACCTATAATAAACCTTAAAGACAATGTGTATTGAGTTTGATATAAATAAAAATTGGGAGGATATGTAAAAAAACAGGATTTGGGGAACATGGATGCCAACGGCGATATGATCAACGGTTCATATAGGTAATTAAATCTTTTATTTATATCAAGTTTTAGTTGAACTAAGTACCTAAGTATGTGGTATTTATTTATTAATAACTCTATGGAACTCTACTTTTAAGTGTGTACACAAGACTACTACTGATCTTAAAAATATTTCAAATGTTGGTGTTCTCATATTACAAGAAAAGCATGTTCTCACAAAACATTTTCATTGTCATAGAAAATTGCTGCAAATTGTAGCGTGTCCCAAAACGGCTCAATTATGTCACAATGTCTTTGTGCTTCCCCGAAAAAAACCTTCGTCGTAAATAATACCGTATGTCATTTCTCAGCACGTATGAAATTTATAACGTTATACCATCGGGCAATTTATTTGTAACTAACAATCGTGGGGTTCCGAAGGGCAGGGTATTGGGTAAGAGACTTGATATCGATAAAATAAGGCAAACGACGAAAGTTAATAATATTAACTTTCGCCGTATGTTCCTACAAATATGTGTATTAAGACATTTCGAATTTCATACAGATCCTTATATTTAATAATATATGGTTATCACAAATATTTATTATTTGATATTTGTGTATTATTGTGGGTACTTAACTACTTATCTACGGAATACCAAATAATATTTTGCTTTAAAAAATATTTCCATAAGATGAAGAGAAAAATATTTTCGAGAACATAATACTTTACTTTATTCTTCAAGCCAAAGTCTCGGAAAACAAGCAAGCTTATGCAAGAAAATGTTTATTTGTTATACATTTATATTTACATACATGTGCCTCAAGATTAGCGTTTCTTCTTTAATTAACTACTTTTATTTTTACTCTCAGTGTTTTTTTCACAAAACCAAGTTTGATAGGTATCAAATCGATCAAAACAAAAAAGTGCTTCAACGAATTTTAAGCAAGCTACAGTGCACATAAAGCAAATAAAGAAATCGATATATCTACAAGCGTTTTACCCAACCAAACAAGTAGAAAAACAGTGAAATTATAAAAATGCCCGGCCACCCTCGCGATTTGTGACTTAATCACTTTATTGGCAGCGGGGGAGCTTATCGGAAAGAAACGCTGATATATGGGTAAACACGCTTGCACTTTTGCGTGGCGACTTTTGCCTGGCGACTTTTGGCGGTCGCCGAGGCCATAAAGTCGTCGACGAAGTTTGGATTGCGCTTGTGGGGCCGGAGTGGCTTTTAAATGTTGTTCTTTTAGTTTTAAGCTTAGCGAATGTACTTGCCTTGTTAGCCTCTTCTTCATCGCAGTCACGTGCATCTGAAAGAGGAAAAAGCGGTTAGATGGGTGAGCTAACGAAGAAAAGGTACAAAAGTGGTCGGTAAAATTCCCAGTAGGTACGAGATTTTTTCTTTCACCTGTCTTTCACATGTTATGTAATCATTTTTATGTATCAACATTAGAAAATATGTAATATTTATACAAATATATCATGGGATTTATTATTGTCGTAAGACAAAGCATGCTCAGCTCAATATTGACAGGTAGTTACAGTCGAGTTCAAAAACATCTTTACATCATTCCAAAAATATTTTTACACTCTTCTAACGGCTGTATTCGAACTTTAAGATACGTTAAATACTAGAGATTGAAACGATATGGATTGGATATGTCAGTGTCAAACAAGTGTCAAAAGTGACGCGTTTGTTTGAAGAAACGTCACTTTTGACACTTGTTTGACACTGACATATCCATTCCATATCGTTTCAATCTCTAGTATTTGACGTATCTTAAAGTTCGAATATGACCGTTAGATACTGACAATGTGTTCGGAACGTTGACATGTAAATATGTTTGTGAACTCGATCGTACTTGCTACGGGCTACGGCGTAGCAGTGTCATTGCTACATCTCGATAGAATAACCGAGTAAAATCATCCTTAACTAGACTCAATACCAAAATACTGTCTTCCAGTTAATTAATCTAAACTCAAAAAAAAGCATCTCGGCTAACTCTCGATATAATCAATGCAAGACCATCTTGCTCACCAAACATACTCATAAATAATTAATATATTAATATTGCTCGAAGGGGTATAAGGCGGTGGGCACACAAGCCTGGTCCAGTGATTAGCTGCGCACGGGCCTAAATATGTTTGTACTTCGGCTTTAGCACATGCCTGATACAGCCTACTGGACAGATCTAAAACGGCATATAAACGTCACATTTTAAGTCTTTTTAAGACCTTCTAGAATTCATTACTCGATAGTCCCTACAGCCCAGCCTCTTACCGTTTGGCTGTTTTAATTAAAAACTTCTTGCATTAGCTATATGCCGGTACTTATCCCTTTAAAATATTATTTAATATCAGTGCTGAAGACTGATTTGTAATTAATTATGATGCAGATTTAAATTGCCGGTTTTGACAACCCTTCAACCCTCTTAAGACTGGACTGTGGTATGCTGAACTCATTTATATGTACGTAAACTTAAAAAGTAATTAAAAGGTAAGGGGGTAAAACTCATGGTAATCTCAGTTAACGGGATGTTAGAGACACCGAAACATATAGTTATTGGTTATGTTAACTTCGCTATCGTTCACGGGTTTCTTGTGGTCAAATGAGTCATAATTATAGAATAGAATAGAAGAGTTTTTTATTCGTAAACACACAGACAATACACATAATTACACAAAAAGAACATAGTGAAAATAAAGTGTCACGAAATGGCCCCATGGAAATGCCAGACAGAATTCCATAAGTAAATAGCGAATGTTTTTATTATACATACATAAGGTTACGGAAGTACAATAGGCTACATTCCTACTAGTCAAATCAGCTTCTTTTTTAGAACTGTCAAAACGATTTGCTAATATGGAATTTATATGAAAACGAATGTAGTGACGTCACAGTAAACTCACCTACTTTTTATATTTCAATCCGATTTATTAAATACAAATTGTGTTTAAAAATAGCTGCTGTCTATGTTTTTCTAATAATTATCTAGTGCTTTATTTCGTGCACGGTTTGAAATAATTTATTTTAAGTAAAGGAAACATCCCTATTCTAAAGCCAGATTTAGATTTTAAATGAATCATCAGCTTTCAAAACTTACATTTCTGGTACGTCACTGTTGACAGCTCAGGACATTCCGAAAAGGGCTCTTACCGCGGTATTCGGAAAACAAGATCCGTTCTAGTCTAGAGAACAATACGATATGTACTAGATACGTTGTAGTTTAGATTTCAACTAGTTCTCTTTTGCAGCTCAATTCGGGCAACAAATGTCACTTTTACGTTAAAATATCGCAATAATATCTTGTGGAAATTTGACAGGCAAGATCTTAAACATATCGTTGTCGTATCTTGGTGATGTCTAATAGACATCTAATAGATGTCTAGTTCAAAATCCGAATCGTGCCCTTAGTCTCTGTTACGTTACCTAATCTTCCACCGTTATTTTTTTGTACGAATAAAAAAGTACTTACCTATAAAACTAGGTTGAACTAGGTGAAGCCTAAACAAACAATACATCAGGCTCGCGGAGTCTTAGCCGTAATAAACATGGGCAGGTGCGGCGGGTGCGGCAACCGCTGTCCGGGCGACTTGCAAAGTATTCCTTAGCGTTCAAACATACCGGTCTCGTTAGGCATGCCTCGCTGGGTTTAATCACGGCGGCCCGGGGCCAACCTAATGTTTTCACTATGTATTTTTTAAGTACCGGCAACTTACTGGTATTTTGTTCGGCGTTCTTGTTCTGCGAGGGCGTTTCGGGAACGTTAATTGGATTTTATTTGGAAATTGTGCTGGTTTTTTGGTCGATGGGATTTGAATGGAATTGAAAATGGAAAAAGACTCTTTCGAAATTTTCCATTCTCATCAAATTTGAGGATTCGGGTTTTGAAATTTCGGTGCACAAACCGGCTTAGGTAGAAACAAAACAAAAGTTACAGGAGTGGCATTAGATTTTGTTTATTAAGACGAAAGTGGAGGACCCGCGCGAAGTCGCCTTTTCATACAAACGTAGTCCTCATTTTCCTCCCAGGATATGAACATTATTGAAAATATTGTAACACAATTTGTTGTATATCAACCACAGCTATGCCCCTACGTTTGATTATTTATGAATTTTTAATTATTTAAAAAAAATTATGAAATCTGTTTTTACAATAATCAAAAAATCTAAATAAGTCAAACATCTGCATGGCTATGGTAATATACCTCAAATTGTGTAAAAATGTTTTCAATAATGTCAATATCCAGAGAGGAAAATGGGTACTACTTTTCTATAGAGAAGCGACCGTCCCCTTTCCTCTTAACAGCACGTGACGTGACATTGACATTGACACTGACCGTATTGTAACAAAGGAGGCTTATTCTGATTGTAATAACAAGTTGTAATTTTTGATCTGAATTTTTTTAATAATACTACTATGATCTGTCAGTGGCCAAAGTGACGTTTCTGGAGTGTCAACTTCTTTGCATTCTAGTAGTTTTATTTAACTTTTATAAAATGTCAGAAGATTTTAAACGTTACCTATTTTAAACACTTGTCATCCTTTGGAATTGGATGAAAATGTATCCTATACATGTTTATGGCCGTGACTGTTACGACTACTACTTACTATCAAAGGATGTCATCTGAAGCAATACACGGCTAAAACAATCGGCTATTGATCTCCGCCCGCGTCCTAGAAGGCCAAACAACTATTAACACGGGACGGTCGCCCACATCCCAATTTTGGTCCATTATGTGCCGTGTCCAATATTGACACAGTCGCGATTGTGCGGACGACAGACCCGCGTCAACGAGCGGGACCCGGAGAGATGTCAGGTGCTCGAATCACAAGAGACCTTTGGGGTTCGACATTTAATGATACAATACAATACATCGCGAAAGAAAGGATTGACAAAGATTTTCCTAGTGATATTCCGAACTACATAAGTTGACAGCTGCTTTAAAAATATGTTTCTAACCGGGGTGAAAAACATATATAGGACTTTTCTAGAAAACAGTCAGCAAAATCTGATTGCAAGGGCGATATTACCAAAATTATTAACGGGTTTTTATGACTCACAACAACACAATTTACCTAGTTAATAAAAAAAAACACTTAAAAAGACAGGATTGGTACGCCCATTCTCAAACACCCACTGTTGAAAATGGTGTAATTTTTAATGTTGTTTAATTTATAATCCAATTTAATGTTCTTCTTAGTTAGTATTGCTCTGTATGTTTCTGTAAGCGTCGGTAGGTATATCTGAAACGTAATTAATCACGCAACACCCAATAGCGCTGGCCCACAATTTTGTTTGACTTGGCGAAAACTTGGCGAATCTTATTTATTTTTTATCAATTTCACTCGGTCGAGCCTTAAAAGCGTCGCCCCGTTTTATTATCAGGACGTGAATAAGCAAAAAGAGAATGGATTTTGGTTGTGATTATGTCAAAAATAATTAATTATTATCGATTCGGCGCGCAGGGGAGGACTGATGGAGCCCGGTCGCTCTTTAAAATTGGAAAGCTAATTACTCGGCTACGGCTGCGGGGACGACAAAGATTAGTGGGGAATTCTATTGCCTTAGCTTTATATTATTATATTTACCTTCTAATGTATTTTGCTGGCTTTAACGATAATTTGCGTTTTCTGCGTCGAGCCGAAACGTCAGCGGTCGGTGGATAATCTTTTATAGGCCATAAAAGCTATCTGTAATAAGGTTTTTGTTGTTCCCGTCTAGAATCACGTTCAATCATTAAAGCAGTGAGCATCTCCGAGTAGCACTTTACAATGTATGCGAGGGGCCGGCCGCTGCCGCCCCGGGCACGTGTGAGGGGCTCCACGGAATTTCTTCATTCATTAAGCCGCGCGGCTCGTGATCTGCCTGCCAAAGACTCGTCCACTGTACACATTGCTCGAGCTAAACTTTAATTTAGACCTACTACCTGCGACCACTCCGCTCATAATGAACGCACCCTCTATTTAGTTTGGGGCCAGTGTGTGACTGACATTTTATATACGCCCGTTTCCTGTTTCTAACGTATAGACAACGAAACCAATAAATCACGAGTCAAAAGTTTGAAAGAAAAATCACAGTCATGGGCCTCTTTTTAAATTAACGCCATTAGCTTTAAGATTTCCTTTTCGCAATAGAGTGCAAGAATTACCTCTCTTCGTTGGAGCGCCAAGTAATTAGTAACGCTCGAGTTTTATTTGTTGACGGTCATTATTCGTTAATTTTGAGCGTCTTGCGAGAGAAGGTGGGATGTGCTTTCCTTAAGGATAGAAAGAGAGGTTGTCGTTCAATCGTGAGGCTGCACCTGCCACCGCACGAATTTGCAATTTAAATTCCGAACGAATATTCTGAGAGGACCTCCTTAACACGACATCTGTTTAAATCGTCGACGATAGAGTGACTGCTGCGGTAGAACTCTTTGAGACTGCCGCTTAATTGAAATAAAACAAAATATTCGAGGGTGACTTGAATCAACTCACTCCAATCATTATTACTTATTTGCATTCGTGGGAGGAAATGCCAAATAGTCAAGCATATTAAAATATCTCACTTATTTCATAATCTGTCTACCTAATTTTGTATTTACGTTTCTGTCTTTTTTTATCGATAATTCGTCTAAATTCCTAATATCCAATATGTTACTCAGGCTATTTAAAAATATAGAACATATTTACTTCATATTAGATTCAATAAGAAAGGGGTGTGACAGTTTTCCGTCTCATAATAATTTGCTAAATTGATTGATATGCTACTGGAGAGATGATTAATTATCAGTGCCTAAATGTATGTCCGAGCCATGCGCTTAATATTTGAGTATACTCCAGCAGGCCAGCATTTACACTTCGAACAATAAATGAATGTATAATATATAACACATATGTATCATATCATATCATAAGACTATAGAGCTATATGTAGCTGGATAATTAAGTAAATGGTTCTAGCATAACAAAGTACTTTACACTCGCACTTTAGTGTTTTTTACAGACTCAACATAAATCTTGTGATACGCTAGCGATTCATTAAGTTACTATTTATATATTTGACTAAAGAAAATAAATTTTAAATACTCTTCAATAAATATGTTGGAAATTGTTCGAAATAAACAAAGGTACGAGAACTCTATCGAATGGCCTCTTTGTGTTATCAGAGTGGCTTTAATAAATCACGCCGTGCCTGGTGCATGCTCAACCGCCTGAGAACAGGAATTGGCCACTTTGCCCACCTTCGGAAAAAATGGGGTTGGAGCGACCAAGAATGCTGCGAATGCGGATGCCCTAAGCAAACCGTTTGGCATATCGTTCTGAGTGCCCACTAACAAAGTACGATGGCCCAGTGGAAGATTTTAAGACCATAACGAGAGCAGCCATTACTTACTTGGAAAAATGTAGATTTAGATTATAAACTATGTAACTATGTATGAATGAACAGTGTAAAATAAATGCCATACGATAAATAAATAAAAGTTTGTTTGGTAAGTATGTTATTTACTATTCTCAAGCAAAACTACTGTAACATATCTATTGTAGTTAATAGGTGTTAGTGGGTAAATAAAGAAGTCCCTGCGGCGGCGCACCATTAATAACTATCCACTTCATTAACGATCAATCACACGTCCCTGTCCTGTGCAGTGTAACCCCACGCTACCATTTTTTTGGGATTTGATTAATAATATCAACGTCATTTTCTTTCAGCCTTTCATTTAACTGGGAAAAAGTGAGCACAGTTATTCATTTTCTATTAAAAATAATTTAAAAAGAAGTTTCATTATTTAATTTTTGCCATCGATAAGTACTATTATATTTTAGTAACTCCAGAAAAATAGAGCCGTTCTGTTATGTGAATGGTTTCGTCAATTTAGTATTACTTTTTGGTGTGACATAAAAATACAAACTAAACTAAGTACATGCATTATAAAACTAAAAATAATCTTAGAAATAAACTTATAAATAAAAAATGCTCCCTAGCTCGCTGTCCTGAGTTATGGTGCCCAGAAGATTGGCAGCGTTACCTCTTTGAACGGCCAGACTTAGTCTCTGGCCGAAGTAGGCTGCCAGCCCTCTGGTCACCAGACGCATCTTTTTGGTTGATGTTAGTTACCTTAGGGTATTGTCATCTGTAAAAATCAAGCAAAGGCAAGGTAAATGATAAAAATATCAACAGTCCTATCGTAGTAAAGAAAGAGTTTGCCCTTATTTTTAATCTTTTGACATTTAACTGAGGTTCCTACAAAATGTATTATATATTACATAAAACAACATTAGGGTTTATTAAACAGTTAACATTATAAAATATGGTGCTATTACGTGATATGATGCTATATCAGTTTCTCACGAAAGTTTCTTGCTACTCTCTGCAAAAGAATGACTTGTCGGAAGGAGTTAATAATCTCGTTAATTTGTTCGTGTGTTAGCGGCGACTGCGCCCGACGTTCTTTGCGTAATTAATGGTAACACCTCATTTATTAAATTAGTTCAAGGGCCCGAGAATTTTCCTGCACGTGTGTACGAGATCACCAGTTTAACAAGATACTTTCTTAATCTTCCAAGTATAATAATTTCCTTGTAGCTGCAACACAACAAGGGCCTTACTGGCTGGTTATATGTCATAAATATTACCAACTTATCAAGACACCTTTTCACTCCACCGAGTCTAATAAACTTCTTGTTATTTGTGAAGCAATACAGGTCTTGAGTATGTGGTTGGGGTCATATGGAGTTAACACGATGTTGCTGGAAAAGAGCGAAGAAAATTAATTTATCAAAAGTGTAACGCTTGCTCTACAGTACGTGATGGATTATGTGGGCTAGGGTTACCCTTTGTGGTACATTTTGTTAATACTTGAGCATTATTTGGGTTGTAAATAACAAATAAATTTTAAGCATGATTCTTCTTCTTCTTCTTGTCCTTTTCCCATTATTTGGGGTCGGCTCTCCTAATTATGTTTCGCCAGGCTTCACGGTCCTGGGTCGTCTCAGGTGTGATTTGGGCTTCTTCCATATCCCTCTTGACTGTTGCCAGCCATGTCAGTCGGGGTCTTCCTCGTCGTGCAAGTGCAAATTTTAAGCATGATTGACGAAAGAAAAAAATAGCGTCATAATTTAGCTAAAAGTTTGAGAATTTGTGACTTAAATTTAATAAAACATTTTTTATGTGTCATTACAATTTCAGCCATCAATAACGATCAATTATAGGGCTAATAAATTATAGTTCAAACTATTCGCCTTGATCAATTACATTTTATTACACGCCTTAATTAAAGGGCCGTCAAACTGAAAGATTTATCGGAGGTTTATCATATAACCTTAGCCCGTTCAATGGAGCCCTTCTTGAGGCCAGGGCGATTAGAGGGCCATTGAAGTTTGAGGGCTTTATGATGTTTCACATCAGCGTAGTAAGGGCCTTGTAATGTGCTCACGTTGCTTGAACTGTCGTGTAGGTGTTATGCAATATTGTTATGTTATGAACGAATTCGTGTTATGATTTTCAGGTTAGTAAGGTAATGTTTTCACACTACAATTTTCTTATCCTAATCTATCAATTAAGTACCATGCATATTTGTGTTACCTCTATTCTTATCAAAAATAAGTTATATATTAGCAACAGTTTTGGATTGTTTAAACTGCAATTTATCTAGCAGTAAGGGTAGGTATATTTTTCCACACCGTTCCTATATACATACGTATATGTATATACTACGCAGGCAAAAGGGTTTCATATACTCATACCATTTATCTGAGTCCACAGATGAGTATAGTTCTGAAATTTAATGATGACTGAAGTGATATTAATCTGCGAGTAAGCGCAAAAGGATTGGGCTTAGTTCCAATCTCACGCATTATGAGCATGGGTCCCGTAACACGGCGCCCGATTATACTAGTGGCCCACAGACCGCTTACCAACTAGAAGGAGCATATGAGACATTTACGCGCCCTTTACGAATCAGTGCTTTTATACTGATTTAGTGTAAGAGCGCAGCCGCAAGTTGCGTCCAGGTTTACGGCATATTGGCAATAGGTATCTACAACAAAATATTCTTGAAATAAAAATAGATTGTTGTAGCATAATAATAGAGTAAAATACAACCGAGTGGCATAATGGTCACGAGTTCTTGACATGATTCATTATGAGAAGTCTATAGGAGGTAGTCTACGTAGTGGCCGCACTCACTTGGGCCCTTATCACACGTATTGCACATTGAAGTTTGACTCTTTCCAAAACCAACATAAGGTCCGTTTTGTATAAACTAGCTTGATCGTTTTTGATTGTAGATTGCTAGAGATTATACCTCCATTTATCAGAATACATGGACACGGTCATTGACATTAGTTTATAGTACACCCTATGTATTCGCCTTCCGTAGATATAATAAATGTCATTTATAGTTAGACGTAATCATTACGGTCGTCGTTATTTAGGTGTAGAAGTTATTTACATAGGACTTGCCTCGCTGTCTGATAAGTGTACCTGTGTAGCTCTATTAAAGATTACATTCAATAAAACATGAACTCAGATGGTTAAAAGGAGAGCATGTTTAGGGGATAGGTATGTTTTATATGTATTATATATTATAAATGGGCTTACTCATGGCCACAGACTAGCCGAGGTGAAGACGTGGCCTACAATGGAGCGAGCCTGCCCAGAAGGTGCCTTTTCACCCTTGATTTGAAGGTTGCCGGGTTATATGAGCTCGGAAATATAGACGCCGGCAAGGAATTTCATACTCCAAGGAATGATATCCTGATTTTCCAAGGAATGTCAGGAAAAATAAATCGTGTTGTACAGGTAATTACTGAAAGGCGACCAACTAACAAAGGGCAATTATACCGTGCTTACTTTGCAGACAATGCTCTAACACGGCGGTGATATATGCGCCGTAAATTCTAATGCCGCGGCCCCGCGAGGTGCCGCCGTAAAGCCCCGCCGAATACGGAATGATCATAATAAAGTATGATTTCTTGGTCGGGGACGCGGCCCTAACTCGGATAATCACTCCTCAGGCGTACCCATATAATTCCTTAGTGCATAATGAAAGTTGATTAACATTATACCCGCACGAGACTCGTGTGTGTGTGTCCGCCACAGATTCCGAGTCCTAATTAAGAGGGAGGGCGGGCCGGCCGCGGAGGCGGGTATCGATCATCGCCCGCCAAGGAATCGACGCAGGGACCCGCAAAAAAGGGGCCTTCATCCGAAAATCAACGGCGGCTAAGCCGTCCGCTCTCAGCACATGTGTTTTGATTTAAATGCCTGCTAAGGGTCAGTTTAATTCGTGTGCAGAAACGGCACGCTCCGGGCGCGATCCAACCCGATGTGAATAATTACGGGGCTTACCACCGCTTACCTACTGCCTTATAGTGATTTGCATATTTTCTTGTGGCTTTATGCCGGCTGTCCACGGGCTACAGGATCCACTCAATGGAGCATATACGCATAAATGCATATTCAGATGGATTAAAACATATTCTAATGGTCGAATAACATTTGACTGGAGAAAACATTATTATGTAGTTTCTAATTAACTTTTACTGTTGGTTCTAATTACCTATTGCATGTAGTATATATAGAATCAATTGAAAAAAAAAACCAATAGGTTGAGTTCTATTTCTTAATGATTTTTTTACTTCTTACTGCATATTAACCATTGCCTTGGAACCTCCCTAAGAGGGAAGGGTTCGAATTAAAGCCAATGCAATTAAGGGGAGCCTACGTATCGAAATGAATTCTACACATTTGTATAGAAATCATAGGTACCGTAAATTATAACCCACTAAAAGGGCTTTGTTTATTTCAATATTTATTTGGAATATTTGTAGGTATTTTAATAGGTTATTGCCAAGCCGAGACGTCAAAAATGCGCTCCAAAGTTGGAGGAGGTTGAAAAATGACTGTGCAGTGTTTCGGTATCCCGTCTGTATGGAGAGGGTTAATTTCTTCGCCGCCAAATCATATTAACCTGTCGAAACTGACGGCAGTAGATAGATGACTGGTCTTTCAATAAAAGTCCGACTTGTAAGACTTGGTGAAAAATTACTGCTCCCAATTTAAGAAGAATTATTCGAGGCGGTTCGTTACATCCATGTTGAATAAAACAATTTTATTTATCTGGCATTGTTTCTGTCCTGTTAAAGGATAGATAAGAAGGGCCGTCGATAAAAACAAAACACTAACAAAGCTGCTTATAAAAAACGTCGGAAAACACTTATCGCGCTCAAGTGCAAATCGTTGACTGTCACTTCAAATCCCTGGCCGGTGGCACGGCGGGAAAAGCTACAAAAATAACAATCAAATAGAGCATCCGAGGAAATGAGATCTGAAGGAATGATCACGCCCGACCCCGGGGACCGGTTGCCTCTTCAAAAAGGACTTAATCTCTCAATTCGCTAAGGAGTTAAGATTTAAAAAATATTTCCCCTCGGTTCGCGGCGGCGTCTTTGACACGTCGCCGGGTTTTTTCGCGAATCTCCGGGCGGGATGTCACTCACTTTGTATCGGCTTTGTTGTGAGAGGTTAAGCGGCGGTTTATTAGGCCTGGCTTCCCATCTGCAAACAGAGGGTTTCTTCTACAATACTTTAAGCAAATCACTCATCTTATTTTTATCAATAAGTGGATTTGTGAACAAAAGAACGAGGTCTTCGTCACATACAATTACACAATAGCAGGTATTACACGATTCTGTTTAAGAGCCAACAGGAGTGGTCATTTCTCCATACAAACGTACTCGACTGTTTCCTCCGTGGGTTTTGAAGCTAGAGCAATGATTTTTTCAACACAGATTAATATTGTCAATATCTGTGTCGGACCGTTTTGCTTTTTTTGATATTTTTGTTTTTTAAGGCGCTAGAGCCCTTCAAAAATGGCCAAAATGGCCTAATTGACTATGCCGCAATGAGAGGCGTGCTATTCAAAACTGACATCATCTAGTCAAAAAAGAAAAACGGTCCGACACAGATAATGTCATTATCATTTAGATTTCCAAATTTGGTTACGATTGGTTAAGTTTTGGAGGAGGAAACAGTCGAGTACGAAACCTCGATTTTTGAGATTTTTACGCAGGATTTTTCGCCTTGTCCTTATCGCACTAGTTTTAGGAGCCGCTTCCGTTAGCGAGACGGGTATATTTACCTAAAATATTTAAATCTTAGCTCCTGTTGGCTCTTAATTACTTGGTCAAATAAGTAACTAAAGAGAGACAAAAAGTGAAGCGCGTCTGGGTGGCATTATATATATTACATGTTTATATTTAAGCCAAAATACTGAGATGGTACGAGTAAATATAAAATCATTTTGAGATACAAAATGAACAGTGTAAAGCGATTTCCCTAATGAAAAGCTCACGCTACCGAACACGTACGTTGAACGCTTAACACGATGAACTTTCCCATACAGTATTAAAAATCATCGTCACAATACAGAAGCCCTTGCGCAATCAATACAAGTGACAAGCGGGGTAGCTTGGCAACGGCCGTTAATTAAGAATACGTGACAAAAGACGAGACATGCACACAAACACAAGTAGCGTCCAAAAAGGTCCGGATTATGTGACCCTTTGCGCTTTTGATTTTAGCGCGTCGCGGGCCGGACCGTCGTCTAATTTGAAAGGAGACGACAAATCTGGCTTCGGGCCCCCGCTAAAGCGTATCGGCTACACGTGACGCCATGAATGTTGATACAATGCAATAATAAGCGAAGGCGGTCGCTATGGCTACAGGAAGCCCTCGCACCACTTGAATAGTCCCTGATCATTTAGACAGGGTCAGCGCTTTGGCCGCTGACTCGACTCTGCACCGGGATAATTAGCAGGCAAACAAGGAACACCCGCACAACTTTCGACCATTCAGGTGCTCTGCAAACACCGCTGCAAGAAGTTTAACAGCAGTTTAATTGCGGGGCGAAAACAGAAGCGTACTGAAAACACTTTAGTTTCTGTGAAAAGAACCAGGTCGGTAATATTGGAGTAGCTGTTTGCTTAGTTGCTGAATTGGAAACGCGAATGTAGCGGGAATTATGAAGTGTTTAATAATTGCGTCCTGTTTAACATTTATAAACTGCAATCCAGATTTAATTTTATGATTTTCAGTAAACCTCAAATAATATAATGTCATGGGGTAAGAGAAACATAGGGCCCGATTCGGATTTTGTAATAGACATCTATTAGACATCGCCAAGATCCGATAACGATATATTTAAGAATTAACCTATCAAATTTGACATTTCCGCGATTCTGAAGATACTCTTAAACGATTTCCACAAGATATTACTTAGAGATCTAATTCACATCTAATAGATATCTAACACGACCTATCGTAAAAGTGACATTGGTTGCCCGAATTGCGCTGCAAAAGAGGACTAGTTGAAATCTAAAGTATAACGTACCTATCTAGAATGGATCTAGTACGTGTCGTCTCTTGTGAATATCTTGAAGTTCGAATACGGCAGTATTTCGCTCGGGAAAAGAAGAAAAACAGTATGAGATTTAACTACAAGTGTTGTCTTACCTCATCTAACCTTAGATCTATTAACACTGGAACACCCGCGACCCAGCGACCCGCTAGGCGGGTTCTCTGTTCGTAATCGCTTTTCGCTACGTATGGGTTTATGCATGTTAACGGCTACGCTCATAGCTCGTAGCACGCGCTGGCACTAAATGTGTTAATGTCGGGTAGTCTCACTGCTAACAGGCCAATTCGCGTTTTAGTTATTCGATCTGATTCCAATATGATACTGATCTGTCAGTATCAAAAGTGACGTTTTTGGTTGACACATACGGTTGTTACGAGTTGTATTTTCCACTAATTTTAATACTCAATTGATGAAAACATCATATTTAAATATTAAGCGAAGGCAAGCGAAATAAATGTAATAAATGGTCGAAAGCGCTTATTCAGAGATGTTTCTTAAATACGATATCACAGTTAAACCAAAGCAGTATAAAGGTCGGCCTTTATACTGCTTTGGTTTAACTGTGAAATCGTACAGACGTCCAATCCGTCAGGTTGCAGTCCATCTGTACCGGCCCTTACACATACCAGCCAGTAACTGGAAACCACACTATTTGTGTAAACTAGGCTCGCACATTACATTCACTCACACACGTCGCGGCCTAATTTATCGCCCCGTGTGTCCGCACCTTAACCCTCGGTGTCGCTGACAAGCCCGATTTATGGAGCGATGTACCGCCGCCCTAAACAAATCAACCACTGGTTACGGGTCACGTGCTGGGAATTTTAATACAGTCCAGATGACTAGGAGATTTGAGGAAGGATTGCTTTCTTGTTTCGGTGTTGGTTAGCGAAAGGGTTTGGTTCGAAAATGAGTAGGGAAATTCACATCATACCTAACATTTGTAACTATTCCGCTTTTATTGTTATTTTATTCAATAAGCAAGTGGCAAAATAGTCAATAAATAATATTCACTCAAGCAGGAGAGTCTGGCATGCTAATCGATGTGTGACCTACGAATCCAAATATTTTTGTGCCATAGTTTAATGACCTGAGCCTTGTAACTTTGTAGATCTTCTAGCTGTTACATGTCTTTCAGCACACCATTTTCTTTCTTTGTAAAAATCTAAAAATACTAATATAATAGGTGTATCTCGAAACCAATAGTTATTAAGGGTATTCACGTATCAAGGTGTAGGGTGAATAAATGCGCGAAGTATAACGTGGCTCACGCTTAAGACACGTAAATCTCTAATCCGGGTCGGCGTGCAAGTCGATATAGCCAAGTTTCGGCTTGAGCCGTGCGCTTACAATGCTGCCGAGATATTGAGGTCACGCACACAACATGCTATTGTAATGACAGCGGGATTTTAACATCATATTTTTTATGCACCGATAGCACGCTTAAAAACTTTCCGCCTAAATATTGTGCACTTAAATTGCATTAACTCGCGTATTTATTCAGTACCTTTTTTGCAGTTAATACTCTAATTAGCTGTGGCGTAATCATACCAATCATTCACCTCAACTCTCCTGTCAATACCCATACGTAATGAGTAATTCATTGTAAATATCATAATATTAGAATTAAGTTTTGTTATTCAATAAACTAATATAGGTAATGTAAAATGCCGATCATCATTTTGAGCCTGTAGTCGATTAGGCTATGAAGGGCGTTCTCTCGAATTAAATCAATATCACATTTACAAATGTTTTTTTTTTTTATTACATGAATTAGATTGACAATCGTGAAACAAATTTTAATAAGGCGTCCTGTGTATGTAACAAAATTACCCCATTATTTGGTATTTACTTGGTGTTCATTAATTTACTATATATACAATCGCACATGCATCCATACCAAACTACAGTTTTCTAATACAAAGGGCCTATAAGCTCCAATCATGAACCATGGATCCCTAAATACATTAATTTTCTCCATGTCCTTATACACAAAACAAGCGTAACTTTTCTTAAATCTCTCCGGCAGTGTAAGCGTATCATATACATAATTGGGACCAAATCCCTGTTGGAGGCGGAGGGACAGGTTTCTTAGCGCGTGTTCGGGGGAACTAATGAAATTTGCCGCCCACGCACTGCTGCTGGTCAATAAATAATAACCACATATTAACAATACTATTGACTGCCAAACTACTACTTCAGTTGTGTTGGCAACTACTTGTATAGGTACTTGGGCATGCATTCGCATTTTTTTAATGTCCGATTTATGAAGAATAGATATTCCACGATTAGTAATATTTCCGAATCGACATTGAGCTTTCCTTTACGAACTAAACCCGATGACTTGAAGAAAAAGACTAAATGTAAAAAAACAATAAGCAATAATGTATTCTAATATATGTAATTACTTACTGTACTTTTTGTAAAGCCTTATTTAAATAAGTATTAAATAAAATAAAATCTAAAGTCATATTAAAATAAAAATACTAATAAGTATAGAAAAAATCAAAAACTTAATTTTATTGATGCATAATGTTAGCTAGCAAAATAAAGAGCCCATAAAACTGCAAACAATCCTAAATGACATAATAACCCAACTAGGACTAGCAGTTACGATCTGCGGTACGAGTACTCGTAGCGTGCGGTGCTCCGTACCTCAGTATCGATCGCAGCGAGCGACAGAAAACTTTCTAGACAGCTTTTATATGCACCTCTTTGGCCTGTAAGTATAGCGGAGTATTGCGAAATGCGGCGCGTTCCCTACATTTCAACGTCACTTGTGTAAATATAAATACGCTTTACTCAAGCGTTGTTATAATTGCGATCGGCATAATGCTTTTTATATGCAACTTATTAAAGCATTTCGATAAGGCAAGTACATAACTTTCTTGATTTAATCCATACTAATATTATAAACGCGAAAGTGTGTCTGTCGGTCTGTCTGTCTGTTACCACTTCACGCTTAAACCGCTGAACCGATTTAGTTGAAATTTGGCATAGAGACACTTTGAGTTCCGGGAAAGAACATAGGATACTTTTTATCCCAGAACTCACCCCTCAAGGGGGTGAAAAGGGGGATGGAACTTTGTATGGGAAAATAATAACCGCTGAACCGATTTAGATGAAACTTGGTATGCGGATAGTATGAACATGTGGGGAGGGATATAGAACAGTTTTTATCCCCGAAATCATCCCTTTGGGGTGTAAAAAATGGGGTAAATATTTATAGAGTGCACCAATTTGGGGAAGAAAAAAAGGATGAATAAAAAGCAGATTTGTTTAAAAAGTAAGGTACCCAAATTACTTATTCCACGCAGACGAAGTCGCGGGCAAAAGCTAGTATGATATAAATCAACGTAATACTCGTTGCTATATCGACAGCGGACAGCGTAATATTAAGTTTTTAAATACATTACCCAACTTGTAACTACTGTATGTGTCTATTAAATCTACATACTATTGCTACTCTATGTGTATATATCTAAATGAATCACGACCTACAAACCAAACATTAAGTTTATCCATGAACGGTAATTACTTATCGTATGCTATTTACGTGTGTATCAAACACATCAATTTCAAAGTTTTGAACTGAATGTTCCATTAATATATCATATATAAAACGGTTTTGCTATTTATAAATAGTCAGGAAAAATATGTTTGATAATTTAGAGGAAAAAAAAAAGGTTTTAATGGAAGATTTCTAAACCATACATTTTCAAGAATTTAAAAGTGAATTTTAAAAATAAGCTTCGTTTGTATTACCTACTTAGTTATCTATAAGGTGGCATGTAAAATATACACTAGATTATAGTCCAATAGAATCTTGATGTTTCACTCATGTATAAATCCGTAGTTGGAGTGTTGCATGTCATCGTGTCAAATTGTGCTTAGACCGACCAACCTGCAATTGTACAATTACCTCGTAGACTCACAAACGAAGGTAGACAGCTGAAATTCATAACAGAACGTAGGTAATTAGGGTTCAATTAGTGTTCGGCTGAAAAACGCAACGTTTGGTAACGTTTCATTGCGGACGTCAAACGTGACGTGACGTCGACGTGCGACCGACAGATGATAGGGGTACGTGCGAGCGGCCTTATTGCGGAGCGAAGCGCGGTGGAGATGGGGAATTGGCGTTCGTGTGCAATGTATTTTTGAATTAAAATTAAACGAACACAATTTTCGTGTTGTCAAATAATAAATTACTGGATGAGAGCTAAATGCACTTTAAAATGGGCAGGTTATTCAGTCATCATTTATAGTATGTGAATGTAAAAAATATATTTTCCAGTAAGTATGTATACATATGTATATGTTTATGTACTTAATATATATAATATTCAAGGATTATTTGATATTTAAGTTTAGTTAGATTAGATTAAGTACCTACTGATGGTAAGTATAGGTAGTAGTAGGGCAACAAAATATCTCTAAACGCATTTTCATTTCAAAAATGTTCCTGTAACAAGTTAATGTTATGTTATGTACACCCAGCTGCAAAAGTGCATGGCCACTTTATGAATGAATTCAAATTTGCAGCTCGCTATACAAGTAAGTCAACATTGGCAAGTATGTGTGTCATACAATTTCTTGTCCCTCAAATATCAGCTTGTCATCATCAAATACTCCGAATAAGGCCGTCACGTCGAAAAGGCAGCATCCCACGTGGGGTAAGTCTAATCAGCTATGAAAATTAGGTTCCTGTGCGTATCTTCTGCTTTGTACCTACCGCTAATGTGGAATTTAATCACCATTTCGGCATTACGTTACGCCGTTTAGATGTGTAGGTACATTTTGGCTGGCTTGTGATCAATCTGCTGTCTAATTTGTGTAATAATTGCCGCATATAACTTACCGGTGTTCTTTTTTAGCAAATTAATGTTTAGCCGTGTTAATACTTTAAATCCGGTTACAACCAGCCGCAGAATGGCATGGTCTTTCTATAAATGAATTGTTTCATAATGTGTCCATGCAATTTTGCAGCTCGCTGTACCTATTTGACAGTTATGAGCTAAAGATAACTACATAACAATGATTACACTGCTGTTACTAGATTTAATATGCGATAATACAAAAGTAGATGTCAATGGCTTTGTGAAATGTAAAAAATCTACATTTACTGTACCTATTAATATTTTTATTGCGAACTTAATAGATACCTAGTTTATAGTAGGCGCATAGGTACTTTATACTGCCACTGCCGCAAGTCCAATTTAGAATTGACTCTAGTCTAGTAAGATACATCAGCAAACTATGCAGTCTTGGATCCCCGACCTGTTCATCCATCATCCAATTAGCCCCGCGATCAATCATCGGCCCGATCACTCCCTGGGCCACGCACCTCGACGATTTTTTCCCACTTTTTGTGTTCAACCACCGGGGGCTTGTTAATCACTGGGATACGTGTGTGTGTTGATAGATTATGATTTTGTTGATATCATTATTAGGGTATTGAAGGTATTTTGATTTATTGATTCGCCCTTCATGAGAGTTTTATTGAAATGGTATAGAATACATTTTTCACCATGTTACGTGTTTGTTACCTATTTAAAAAAACCAGCCAAGTGCGAGGAGCGCACGGAGGGTTCTGCCCCATCAACAAAAATAGAGCAAAACAAGTAAAAATACGGTCACCCATCCAAGTAGGTACTGACCCCGCCCGACGTTGCTTAACTTCGGTCAAAAATCACGTTTGTTGTATGGGAGCTTAAATCTATATTTTATTCTGTTTTTTAACCGACTTCCAAATCTAAAAAGAGGAGGTTATGAATTCGGTTGTATGTTTTTTTTTTTTTTTTTTGTTTGTTACTCCATATCTCCGTCATTACTGGACCGATTTTGAAATTTTTTTTTTGATTGTATGTATATGCATGCATGTATATGCAAAAGTAGTAAATTGGTTCAATGTTAATAATTTATTGTTAAATGAGAAAAAGACTAAATGTATTAAGTTTGTCACTAGTAGTAACGTTAGGCATGTGCAAACAAGTGTCATTGTGAAGGATGAGGAATTGGAATTAGTTGATAGTACAGTTTTTCTTGGTATAACTTTAGATTCTAAACTCCAGTGGGGTCCCCATATTGCTACTCTTTCGAATAGACTGAGTTCTGCAGCTTTTGCAGTGAGCAAAATCCGTCAGTTAACTGATGTGAAAACAGCTCGATTAGTATATTTTAGTTACTTCCATAGCATTATGGCATATGGTATTTTACTATGGGGTGGTGCTTCAGAGATAAATACCATTTTTGTTCTGCAGAAGAGGGCTATTCGAGCAATATACAAAATGAACCATAGAGACTCACTTAGAGATAAATTTAAGGAAATTGACATAATGACAGTGCACTGTCAATACATTTATGAGAATATTCTGTATGTACATAAAAATATTGTAAATTTTAGAAAAAATTGTGAAATTCATAATATTAATACTAGAAATAAACATAAGCTCGCAGTGCCCTTCACTCGGCTCCATAAAATTAAAAAATCATTCATGGGTAATTGTGTGAGATTTTATAATAAACTTCCAAACCATATTACTGAATTATCTATTAATAAATTTAAGAATTATGTAAAGCGTAAACTTATATCTAAAGCGTATTATACCACACAAGACTACATGAATGATAAAACAACGTGGGATTAATTGTTATTCGAAATGATTATTTATATATTAGGTATATTTGATTAATGATGAGGAAATTGATATTCCGAATATTCCGATGTTTGTACTTCTTTTGTGTTTTTTATTTATTTATTTGACATTTAGATTTTATTCTAGAAACATTCTAGACTAGTATTTTTTATACAATTTTTTTTTTCATGTTTGACGATCCTTTTGTGAAATTCTTAAATTTGTGTTAAATTTGATTTGTATAATAATCCAATATTATTATGGAATAATAACATCAATAAATTGCTCTGATAATTAGCTTATAGTAGTTTATGCAACAGTGATATAATAAGGGTTCTTAAAATTCAAGGGTCGAAGTTACAAAACGAGACGTAGTCGAGTTTTGTAAAAAAAGACCCGAGAATTTTAAGAACCAATTATGAGCTGTTGCATACATTACTTTTTCTATGACAGCTGCAGCAAAAAAAAAAAAAAAAAAAAAAAAAAAAAAAAAAAAAAAAAAAAAAAAAAAAAAAAAAAAAAAGTTATTATTAAAAAAAAGAGTTATTATTAAAAAAAAAAGAGTTATTATTTAAAAAAAATTGAGTTATTATTAAAAAAAAAAAAGAGTTATTATTGTAAATGAAAACATACCTCTTTCAATCAAGATGATCGGAACTTGTATCTTTAAAAAAAATAAAGCAGTTGTTTTATACTCATAAGATGACTGCTAGCAGTCATCTTATGAGCCTATAGACAAAGCATTCAAATGACATTGCTTTAGATATCACTGTCAGTCATTTAATTGACACATTTAAGTGCTGGAGTAGAAAAAGATAATTTATAAGTATGTTACGATTCATAAGTGCTTGTTGCTAGGCCTACATGAATAAAGATATTTTTGACTTGACTTGACTTGCATACAGATTGGTCCCGTTTTTGTCAAAACCCAGTTCTGATGATGGGATCCATGAGTAATCGAGGGAACTCCTCAAATCTTAAAGGCATACATATAGTGATTTTTGTGTTTTTATCAACAAATCAAGCATAAACATTTAAAAAAGTGACATTTGATGAAGTGGAACTGCTGATGATGATCAGAACGGAACTCTTCAACGACGCATAGTACACGTTTGGCGATTTGTCCTCTTCGTTATGTTTGTTAAGCAAGTTAAGTTTTTAAGCCACATTTTTGTCAAGCTCGAGTTCTGATGATGGGATCCATGAGGAATCGAGGGAACTCCTCAAATCTTAAAGGCATGCATATAGAGATTTTTGTATTTTCATCAAAAAATTAAGCATTTTCATTAAAAACTGTCGCATTTGATGCAGTGGAACTGCTGATGATGATCATAACGGAACTCTTCAACGACGCATAGCTCGCATTTGGCGATTTGTCCTTTTCGTTATGTTTGTTAAGCAAGTTAGGTTTTTAGGCACATTTATGTCAATCTCAAGTCCTGAACATGGGATCCATGAGGAATCAAGGGAACTCCTCAAATCTTAAAGGCATAAGTATAGAATTTTATATATTTTCATCAGAAAATCAAGCATTTACATTACAAACTGTGGCATTTGATGAAGCGGAACTGCTGATGATGATCAGAACAGAACTCTTCAACGACGCATAGTACACGTTTTGTGATTCTGAATTTCGATTTTGACTTGGACTGGGCCCCGGACTCCGGACTCGGACCCGTACTCGGACTCGAACCCGTACTCGGACTCGGACCCGGATCCGGACACGGACCCGGACCTTGATCCGGAAAACCACTATGATACCTAAACTAAACAAACCACTATGATTACCATAAAATGTATACATATTACCAAATAAAGTATAAGCGCCGTTAAGTGGGTCCAGGCTAGTAGTTAGAGAAGTCGGTTTTTTTCTATTAAAGATTATAGTATTTGTTGTTATAGCGGCAACAGAAATACATCACCTGTGAAAATTTCAACTGTCTAGCTATCACGGTTCGTGAGATACAGCCTGGTGACAGACGGACGGACGGACGGACGGACAGGGGACTCTTAGTAATAGGGTCCCGTTTTTACCCTTTGGGTACGGAACCCTAAAAACTAAACACAATAAATAATTTAGGAAGTAAAGAAGGTTAGTATTTAAGGCAGAAGACCTAGAAGAAAACGCTTCACGAGAGGGCTTGGTTAAGTAGCCGCCCCCTGTGGGTATTGCTGTCAGCATCATTCGTCACCAGGCGATTAAGTGCAACCGATAGACACAGCTGGTCAACAAGATCCAAAGAATCTAAGACTCTCAGTAGTAACGTATTCATTCGAATTTCGAGCCTTACTTTTATGAGTATGACTATTTCTGAGCATAACTTTCAATAAAAAGAAAATGAATGACGTGACACCGACAGCGCGAGTGTTTCAAATCGGCAGTCATTCAATCTCGCTAATATAAAACCCAACAAAACGTCTCGCTATAAAAAGATGAACAATAATTCTCTTTTATTACGCGCCAAAGTGGGAATCTCATTGTCGGCGAGGAAATAAATAATATCAGGAAGGAAAAGAAAAGGGAAATAATACAACATAAAATATTAAGATTCACCCAGGATTGGCATCATTCTGCGGTCGCCACGGATTTCTTTTAAGGGGGCGAAGATACCTACATCTTTGAATCTTAATGTTATTTGCATATCCGAAAAGTCATGAAATAAATCAGCCGAGACGGACAGCAGGGACGTTATTCATTAGGCCTTCTTTCTGTACGCAAGTAGCAATTAATGTAAAAATAGAACCTAATTTTGTATTCTTTACATTCCATATCCTTAGATGTTTGTTCTATAATTCAGGATAAAACTAACGTTAAAGTAAGCTAATAGATTCACCTCGTACCTTTCGAATTCAGCAAAATAAATTCTCCAAATCACAGTTTCCATTTGGAAATCCTTGTGCGCGTTGAGGGCACACTTATGGGGATAATGTCAGGATCCAGCATCAAATTGTGCTGCATTGTGCGGGAAATGCGAGAAAAACGGCGAAAGTGTTAGGGCAAATTTACATAAGTCGAGACAGAGGCTTGGAAGAATACGTAGGAAAATATTCAGAGGTGATGAGAGCCCTCCGGCCCGGCGGCCTCTATGCATAGCCTTTATGATGGGGAAAATATTTACAGCCGGCGCGAAAACGCAATATTTATGGAGCGACTGGAAATAGCGCAGCTATTCATGCGGGTTTTTAGCACATTCCTGCACTAAGCGGTTTATTGTTTCGCGGAGATAAAAAGAAAATTGTAAGTTATTATTGCTTTATTCTTCTGGTAATGTTTTTATCATGATCTATGCAAGGCTGTCACGAGTATATTGTTTGATTTATTCGATAAAGTAGGCAAGAAAAATATGATCATTGATTTTTATGAACTAGCACACTATCGCAGTCACACATCATCATCGTAGTTTGTCGTATACCTAAATACTTATATTTTTCAAGAAAATATATACCTATACGTTGTATAGTAAAAATCATTTACAAAGCGCAGATGTCAAAGCGCGTGGTTATTGTTTACAAACCAACTGCGACTGTTATCGATTGTGCAGGCGGCAAAGTTTTTATGAATTAACCGTTAAACAAGTAAAGAAGAACAATGAAAAAACAAACTCTCCAAACAAAAATCGATGACAATCTGGGCCAAAAACTTTGAGGAACTTTGCCGGCAAAAAGATTTATATACTTATAAAAAAGTGAGCGGGAAAGGAACTTTTCCAAAAACTTTAAATTGCAACCTTGAACTGGATGAACTCTGTTTTGGATTACTATTAGGGAAAGTTTTTAATGCCGAGTGGTTGATAACTTGATAACTCGACGCGAGTGTTCTTGTCGTTGGGGTTAAATATGATGGGGTAATTTTACTTTTGATTGGGGTTGCCCCTGTGTCTTGCATCGGAGAGAAGAGTGCGATGAACTGGATCGATCGCGCGCGCAGCACGCGCTCGCGGCTCCAAACTTTCGGGTCCGCTTTAATGAAACAATTCCGTCAGGCAACTTCACCGAATTTGGGTCATTGCGTACTCGTGTGCAGCTCTCATAGCCCGGGGATTTCATTTCGTGTTTCAATGTAAACATAAAAAGTATTATTAGTTTGCGAGCTAGCTTATTCCGGACGACTGTGTCCTAAGCGGTTACCGCTCCACTTGAGATGTTTGAGAACGTAGTCAGCTTGAAAGCAAAGATTTGTGTTATAATGTAAGTATCAAAGGGAAACTAAAAATGTAACAGATTTATAGTAAATACGGCAAAAATCGTGCTTGTAAGAACAATATGCCATTAACATTTCCATCTCAAAAGCATTTAAGAGACAAGCTCGTCAATTGAGAGCTCGTTTCCTTTATTAACTGTTAACTAGGCCCGGGTGTTTATGTAAATTGTTATTGCTTTTTTAAGAAAAATAAACTCGTTTGACACGTCGCGAGTTTCCCGTTATTACTGGAGGAAATCTCCGCTTAGCCCCACTCGGGACACAATGGGATTTTGAAGGTAAATAAGTCTTTAAAAAAAGGAATAAGTAAATTAGAAGAGACAAGATAAAAATCTCCCCTATTTTTTCCGAAGCTAGGGCGGCAAGAGGCGATCGCCGTGGGATGTGCGACTATGGAGAGATTTACGGCTCGCCTTGGTTTCGGAAGGTTAATCGAGATAACGATTTATGACCACATTTCTTCATTTGAAGTAAGAATTTACTTAATTAAGTCGTTGCAAGCATTGGTGCGATTTAAATCATTTGTTTAGTACATATAAACTGACTAAACATAACTCAAAATAATCTTTGCTCGGATAACCTAATTTTGTATTCATAAACTCTCTGCGACAAGATCCCATATTCTCATTCTCATAGCGTTCCTAATCTTCCAAATGTTTTAACAGCCTATTTACATAAGTAGAAGATAGAAAACTGCATCATCATCCAAGTTTTATCAATATCCTAAAAAAAACGAAAAGAAAATGTCCCCAAACATTAAAATTTAAAAGAATCTTTCTCCTCTCAATGTTAAAATTATTTTTTCGGCTGATTGCGCGACACTCTCGGCCGGTGTCATAACAGCTGCTCCGATACCTACTTATTAAGACATCGGCCACCTTGAGCACAAGCCCGGACCCCATTATATGGGGATGGTAGCGGGAGGATTACGGTAATAACGTTTTTTGCCATTAAAAAAGGCGACAGTAATTAGATTACGTATATTATACCTACCTACTTGTCATTTCATAAGTTTTTTTTTAACATGTTGCAAGAGAAACTTTGTTTAGAGGTGAGCAAAAAAAGTAACATACACGTAGTCAGGACCTACTGGTAACTAATGGTAGTGGCAGCACTAAATGAACGATTAAGCGGCTACCCCAACGTTAGTATTTTTTATATAAGGTGATAACTTATTTCAGTATTTTTTTTATATGATAATATAATCGAGTTTAGATTAAATGCCTCCGAACCCTCTTATTATCATTCAGAACTTTTATAAAATGAAATAGTGCCAGAATAGGCGAATTTGCCCAGAAGATGAACAATGTGCCCTAATTATGAACAATTTGGTCCTATAGGTTAAATCCGTACCTATAAATGTTATCCTCTCTTCTTCTTCCTCGCGTTGTCCCGGCATTTTGCCACGGCTCATGGGAGCCTGGGGTCCGCTTGGCAACTAATCCCAGTAATTTGCGTGGGCACTAGTTTTTACGAAAGCGACTGCCATCTGACCTTCCAACCTAGAGGGTAAACTAGGCCCGTATTGGGATTAGTCCGGTTTCCTCACGATGTTTTCCTTCACCGAAAAGCGACTGGTAAATATCAAATGATATTTCGTACATAAGTTCCGAAAAACTCATTGGTACAAGCCGGGGTTCGAACCCGCGACCTCCGGATTGCAAGTCGCACGCTCTTACCGCTAGGCCACCAGCGCTTCAAATGCGCTATAAATGTTATCCTCTAGTAGGTATAAAAATGTTACAAATCAATAATATAAAATGGTCTTATAGGTAGTCTTTAAAAGATAGCTTTTCATAGAGAAACGAATGATTTAAATTGCCAAAATAAAGCGATATAAGTAAAAAGTAAATTAATTAAAAACACACACTACTAATGACTGTTTACTTTCTACCATTATTAAGAACGTCAATTTCCCCGAATTCTGACAATGATCTTACTAAGTATGCTCATAGGTCCCATAGTCAGACTTTTACTGCTATGCAAATGTTATGGACGACAAAAAAGTTAATGTCGACGATAAGTGCTTGCCCAAGGGAACGATTTTCATTGACGTCTTTGTAGTCTTTAAAGGGCAGAATATTATTTTGTAAACATAATCTTACAGAATTACATTTAGAAAAAAAAAATTACAAATAATATCGTTATTTTCGTTGCACATGCACAAGTACGAGTATAGAACAAAAAAAATACATGAGTAATTAATTAAGTTCCGATTCTCACGAATAAGTAATTTTATCAGAGAGTATTTTATTTTTTATCTGTTTCGATGATATTTGATGACAATGAATTCCCTACGACTATAGTAGGGAATTGGCATACTTATATTCTATGTGAACATTTCCGCCCAACACTTATCCTTGCGGATATTTATAAAATATATTTTTTACAAACCTCCATTTTTTTACCGGGCCTGTTTGTTTTCTTTTAATACTGACCTTTCTAACAGCATCTTTAACATTTCATAAACAACCCTCTCAATCAAGCAGCCAAATTGAAGTCACCATTTTGCATCGGATTGTCCTCAAGGGCCTTGAAACGAGTGTAAAAAGTGGCAGTCGAGTAGCTGGAATTAGGAGGGGAGTCGTTAGGTGAGACTTGGTAATGCAGGTGTCTTAAGGCACCTCGGCGAGTCAACGAACTCGCGGCTAATAACTGTGGAAGTGTTTTGGTCTTAATTTTCTTTTATGCAGCGTTTAGTTTTTAAGTAGTTTGCTGTGCTATGCATTTTACAGTAAATCTGGGGTTGTTTCATAGCTTCATACATAATGTTGTAAAATTAAGAACTAGATATCGTCGGGTGACAAGTAAAAGTCACTAAGTACTACCTATCAAAAAATTAAAGTAACAATGCACTTTATTACACTTGTAACGCGGTTTATTGTCCAATAATTTCAATGGTGTTAGTTAGTGACTTTTGCTTGTCACCCGACGATATTTACTATTTTGCATATTTGAATTATAGTAGGTACTTACCTAAGCCAAATTCAAATCCAGAAAGAGCTCTTCAATTAGATTATATGAGTTTTTTCCCGACGGTAGGTACGTTTAGTAGTCAACAAATATCATAATACCATAAGCCTAACATAATATATTGATAACACAAAATTACTTTAGATTATTTTCATTCTGCTGAAACGTCTCATTTGACGTTAAATGACATTAT
Source organism: Cydia amplana (assembly GCF_948474715.1). Classification (NCBI taxonomy): domain Eukaryota; kingdom Metazoa; phylum Arthropoda; class Insecta; order Lepidoptera; family Tortricidae; genus Cydia; species Cydia amplana. The sequence goes on along the minus strand of NC_086074.1, from coordinate 14,957,431 downwards.
ATGTGAACAACAAGCATGTAGCACCATATTTTCGGTTACAAACATAACTGTCCATAGCAAAGTACCCAATGCACGTGTGCGTCTTCGTCGATCTTGAATGTGTTCAGTTCATATGTCAAAAATGGGTATCTGATTTTCATTTCGACAAAAGATCGTTTTATAATTTTGTTAAATATTTCGTATTACGTTGCGTATTATATTTAGTTGCAACGCTGTGCACCTTCATATTCTGTAGAGAAATGAAGTGCACACAGATAAGACAAGACGATGCCCGGGCCTCATCGATCCGCATCTTAACCAATCTTCCCAGAGTTCCGTAGGTGAAATTTTACATGCAAATGAATTAATTTCTTCGCCGTAGTGTGTTCGCGGTCGGTGCATCGGCGAGGCGATGCCTCGTTGCATTCATAATGCGGGTTCATTACCAGCCCTCGATGAGTCTGGCTCCAACTAATGGGTTCGGAAGAACGCGAGCTTCAATTATGAGTGTTATTAAATCGGTAGCTATCTATGCATTGTCTTTACACGGCGTTTTGGCAATGAAATTTGGATTTTGCCGCAATTTAGGTATTCAGATAAGTTCGTGTATTTGCATATTCTGTATGATCGACTTGGAGCAATGCTTTGCTATTTTGCCAATCATGAAATAAATAATGTTTGATGATATGTTAATCGAATCACAATTTTACAGTGTTGTATATTAAAGTTTAGTTCAGTCAGCTTTTTACAGCATAATAATAATTTGTGTTACCTGTTCACGATATTATTGTAAATTATGTTAAATTAAAACAAAAAACCTGTTTATAAAACTACATAGGCAACTTTATTGACTTGAGTTAACTTCATATTCTGAAAGAGGCAAAACATTACCAACACTTTGTATTGACTTGTATACCCTATTCCACTGAAGTCTGTTTTTTTATAATGTTTAAGTTCATTTCCTATTATTGCTGTGCGTTGTCGTTTATTATATTAGCTGCGTCGTAGTCCATAAACTGTTTGTTGCTTATACATACTTAAGCACATTTTGTTATAAAGAATTACCGACGCATATAAAATTTCTCTCAAAAATTCTTTGGTCGTTTTCTTTAAAATTTACAAAGCCGCAGCTCGGTAAACATATTTTCCTTGAGGCGTTGCGGGCGCGTGTGCATTTTTAATTTTTATCTCCGGGACGCGGATGACGCCTGAATTTTTACTGAACCAGCTCTATCTTATTAACGGGAGGGTTAATTATGAAACGAGCTTCACCGTGCTGAAGTGACGAATTACTTGAACCAGTTGACAGAGTTACAGGTGAAATACAAAATATTTTTTTGTGCTCATACCTCATCCTCTATGAACTTTGTTGAACAGTAGGAACTGCTAGTTAAGAATGAAAATAAGTCAAATATGAGATTTGTCGTACCCAAGTAGCCTTTATAATCGTTTTAATTAACCATCCGATTTAAGAATTATTTTTGGCATATCTATGTAATTCCATTCTTACCTGTAGCACCTGTGGGCTTAGCACGGTAGCAGTTATCACGCAATATGGTATAAAATATGTGAATAAAACGTTAGTTACCGACGATTTTATCATGCATACTATGGTAGCAGACGATATATGGAGTTATACACATTTGACAGCGGTAGATGACAGAAGACAATTTGCATAACATGGGGGTTGGATAATTTGACATATTATCCCATTTTGACAGTTCAACTTAGTTAATTTTATCTAAGTGCTTCTTAGGTGACGATAAGCCTTGTCGTGAAAGCAAAACTAGTGAATAAACCTATTACAAATACAAATTACAGGTAAATATCCGTTTTTCTATGATTATATTGAGAGTTATTAGTTACAATGTTCCGCTTTATATAATATAGTCAATATTTTATTTGCAGGGAAGTCAAATTTTATTATTCCTACTCGCGGCTGCTGTTGAAGAAACAAAGCGTCGAAAAATCTCGTGCATAGCTTTAAGAAACGCTTGCAACCCGTTTGATATGCCAGACAAAGAGTTTCGGCATATTTACAGAGTGTAAGGAGTGTGCAGTGCATTTATGTGCCGAACTTAACGCAGAGTCTCAAAACGGTGATGGATTACCAAAACACCTTAAAGGTAAAGCTTAATAAAATTGTAGTGTTTCTTTAAAGTTAATATGTATTCCATGTAAGACAGGCGTCTCAATGACAATGCTACTAAACTCTTAAATACTATCTCATATTATAATTGTAAAAATTAGTATGTTAAGATATTCTGTTGCACAATCTTATACTTACTAACAGAGGTTACTTATCTAAGCCACTTTTTACCTCAACATTCATATCCTAACCTAAAGGGGAAAGTCTACTTACCTAGGTACAAATATTACATCTATGTTCTTATTTGTTTTAGGTTTTAACAGTATTAGCTGTAATACTGGTAGCTGATGGCAACTACCAACGCGGGACTAGTCAAGATGATGGCTTGTCCATTGGCCAGACTACTGTAAGTCAATACCTTTCTCGAGCAACTTGCACACAGAAGGTAAGTTCTCTTGAGCACTGAATTAAGTACTTACTAGACATAAAAAACTGTGACGTTCCACTAGGCGTGTCTTAGTAACTTTTTTGAATAAGTATGAGTGTGGCTGTATTGTGCAATGAGATAGGTAACTATTGTTTGATAGTTATGTTAAGTAGTTACTGGGTCTAGGATACATACTGTTATTCTTCATATTCAATTATTCATTATGTGAAAAAAACTGACAATCACAATATAAATTCCTGAAAATCTACCATGTGTAATTTTAAGTGAAATTGTATATTGTGAGATAAATAAATCATATCATATCATATCATAATCTGGGAATGCATTTAAGGTTTAACTAAGGCATCCAGTTCTAGTTCTAATGTGCTGCATTGTTGACAAACATACTTAGTCATATTTTTATTCAAAAAAAATAATACAGGCCTATTGCTTGATGACTAGCGGAATGCGCAGCAAGCAGCAACCTCGAGTCTAGGACAAAACTTAACTTTCATATTTTTGGTGTGCATCAGTAAGCGTTCATATTGCTCTTCACGAGACTCCAATGGATAATACATATATATAAAAACTAGCGGATAATATATATAAAAACCAATGGATATTATTCCCCGAAATGGTCGTTCCCGTCGATTAGTTACTAGTAGCTATATTTTGGGTGCAAATAGCCTGCACTCATGTGAAAATATTTCATTCATAGCTGCCACATGAACCTGCTGTTACTTATTTCCTTATTTTTCTTCCAGAAAACTTCTCGTGGATACAGGGGGAAATTAAGGAAGGCGCTCCCCGAGGACTTCCTAAGCATCATGCACAAAACCGGCTGTTGTTAAGAGCCCATCAACCTGCACACTAGCGCCACTGCTAAGTAATCGTGATTATTTCAATTTAACATTTCGTTACATATTTAAAAAAGGGGGCCGCTACGCATTGTATCTTGTATTAAAGTACCTTTTGAATACTCGTACATCAAACTAGTTTCTATGTTGCTGGATTCGTCAATCTATGCGTCCAAGTTAAAACGGCCGTTTTTGTTTTGAGTTTATAGATTGACGAATTCAGCAACATAGAAACTAGTTTGATATATTCACAAGGTACTTTAATACAAGATACAGTACGTAGCGGCCCCCCTTTTTTAAATATCTTTCGTTAAATTGAAATAATCATGATTATTTAGCAGTGGCGCTAGTGTGCACGTTGATGGGCTCTTGAGAATGTGCGCGTGCGAGCCAGCTTAATAAATACTTATTTCGCCTATAACCAACTATGTTTTACTATCACACAAATACCTACCTAATCTATTTACCTATTTTTCTATGGTCAATCTTCATACAAAACAGCATTCCCCGCATGTAGGTGTCGCTTATTCTTATTTTTCATTTTAGCGTACAAAATCTGTCACTGTTACTACTTATAGCTTCTAAACGTATTTAATCCGACTTTCATATATATACACTATAGTATAATTAAAGCATTTTAAGCACGTTCTTATTTAAAGACGCATCTAGTTAGTCTGTGGCGGTCAAAAGGTTAAATAAGAATATTCCTAAATGCTCTATTATGCTATAAGTCTACCTACTTTAGTAACTATAACTACGGTCAGACAGAGTTTAATACTCTAATAATTAATGTTAAATTTTAAAAAACTATGTTAAATCCATTAACAACAATGTCAATATTCTCGCGGCGTTGGCACTGTTGTCAGTCTTCTATGTTTACTAGGTAAGTTAAGAGCCCGTCAACGTGCACACTAGCGCCACTGCTAAATAATCGTGATAATTTAAATTTAACGAAAGATTTTTTTAAAGGGGGCCGCTACGTATTGTATCTACATAGTATTAAAGTAACTTTTGAATACATCAAACTAGTTTTATGTTGCTGGATTCGCCGATCTATGAACTTAAAACAAAAACGGCCGTTTTAACTTTGGACGCATAGATTGAAGAATCCAGCAACATAAAAACTAGTTTGATGTATTCAAGAGGTACTTAAATGTGACGGAATCTATGAAAAGGGACCTTATTGTCGATGGCGCTTACGTCATTATTAAAGATGCTCCGATATAAATATAATGCCGCGCGATGTAAGCGCCATCGACAATAAGGTCCCTTTTCATAGATAATGCCCCAAATACAAAATACAGTACGTAGCGGCCCCCTTTTTTAAATACCTGACGTTAATTTGAAATAATCACGATTATTTAGCAGTGGCGCTAGTGTGCACGTTGATGGGCTCTTAACAATATCGGCTCTGTGCTGCTGGAGAGAATATTATAAATGGGTAAATAACACAACTATTGCCAAAAAGATAAACCAAGTTTATTTTCACATTAAATTATGGTATACAAACAAATCATTAATTGTCGTCCCCGGTGCGAAAGTGCCCATGATGCTAGCAACTTTTCAACGCTGGATTACTATGGGCAGCTTTTGCACCAGGAACGGCTCGGAGCGAGGGCCGTAATGTATAGGTATACATAGTAATGACCTGAAAAGGGAAAAAGTGTTTTGGTCTCAGACACACTCAGAGTACTCAGACAACGATATAACCGGAGAGTTAGCCACGGAAATAGGTACTCCCTCTAGTTAGTGTGCCATACTAACATTATTAATTAATCCGGTCGCCTGGCAGCAGTTCAGCGGTGGGTGTGAGAGTGGTTGGGCAACAACGGAGTTGTAAAATCAATTGAAGGTGTGCAATTTATAGAGCTCTGTGTTTGGTGTGATATTATAGCTAATTATGTATTTAATTCAAATATAACAATGCCAGGCGTTTTTGCTTTACGTATATAATCCACTCGTACTTTTCGCAATCGTACTTTTTGTACTCTGTCACAGAATAAATAATAGTACTACTCTGTTCGATTACGCCTAGGTATGTGTTAAGGAAAAGTAGAAGACATATACAACTATGCGTGAAGCAATTGTGAGTCAGGTAGAATTTGCTCATGGTCTTCCTGCAGGCGCTCAAGTGGTTTGTGTACTTTCATCACCTGACACTACTATTCCCCCAAATAAAACGCCTGGCATTGTTATATTTGAATTAAATATATAATTAGCTATGATATCATTTTACAACCCCTTTGTTGCCCATCCACTCACACACCCACCGCTGAACTGCTGCCATGCTGGATTAATTAATAATGATAGTATGGCCCACTAACTAGAGGGATTTCGTTGCTCTATAAATTGCATAAGTACCTATTTCCGTGGCTAGCTCTTAGACTAATATATATAATATACAAATACTTAAATACATAGAAAACATCCATGACTCGGGAACAAATATCTGTGCTCATCACACAAATTAATGCCCTTACCGGGATTCGAACCAGGACCGCGGCTTCACAGGCAGGGTGACTACCCATTAGACCAGACCGGTCGTCAAAACATATATATGTACTTACATAAGAGAATTTGGGACGTTAGCCGCGTACCCTGCCTCGTTTCCAGCCTTGGCCACCGGTGGACTTGATCACTTTATCTTTAGTGTATGACATATATTTCAATTTATAAGAACTGAAACAAACTACTAATGATGTCGCGGGGTAAACTATAAAAATACTAACGCGTTGGCCACATTGCGCGACTGGCTCCGGCTAAGGCAGGGAAGGCTAGATGGGAACGAAAGGTCCGATCGCTGTGTCTCGCTACAACCTATGGTTGTCGCCTTAGCCGAAGCCAGTCGAGCAATGTCATGGCCAAGCCGTAAGGCTAAAGGCTTCGTCACACAGGCGCGTTTTCCGGGCGGGGCGTTAGCGGGGCGCGCCGCTTTTACATATAAAACGCTCACGCCCCGCCCGGGAAACGCGCCTGTGTGACGGAAACTTAAGCGTATGCTGAGACGCAGGCGACGTAGGTCACGCAGCGCAGCACAGAGCGATTTTTGTAAAGTATAGAACGTCCTTTAGGTACGCACACTCCAGAGTAAGGACGTTCCATACTTTACAAAATCTGCTCTGTGCTGCGCTGCATGAACTGCGTCGCCTGCGTCTCATAATACGCTTAGCCTAGTGGCATTATTCATAAAAGTGTTACTGCCCTGAATTAGCTATGAATCGTTTGTCTTTATCTGTCATTTTGACTTAGATAAAGATAAGATAAAAGATAGTTTATTCAAGTAGGCATAATTACAATGCGCTTATGAACGTCAAATAAAGCTAGGTAGACCGGGTCCCTTATGTATTTGAAAGAAAGGGATAAAAAATTATTTAACTAAATCAGGTCCGTAAAGTTTTATGAATAAGGTGGTAAGTACATATCTTGTCAAATAAAAATGATATTTTTGATAAAAGTTTTTATTGCCGACTATAAAGGCCCCTGTACACAATGGGCCATCGCCGGCCAAACCAAGGGACGCAGCCATGCGGTAGAATGAGATAGCAATATCACTTGCTCCCTCTAACGCATAAATGCGTCCCCCAGAATGGCGCATTGTGTACTGGGGCCTTAACAGGCAATTAATACCTACTCATAAAAACAATTTCTAAGAAAGCCAAACACAAATTAGGTTGCTTTATATATATCAAAGAGTTTCTTTGCCCACATCCTGCGTCCATCATCAGATATTCGGTGGTACCATAATATTGCGTTATCAGTTATCACCCAACTTAAATAATGTATATTAAGTTTTAGCTCAATCGAATAAAGAGACGTGGGGTCTAATTTATCTTGTAATATGTACTTGATACATACATTGCAACTTAAAGGTTTGTTAGAAAAAACCTTTTAAATACCACTGTAATAGTTTCACCTACATATGCTTAACAAATAAACACTTTTACTATTGACTTCGAAATGCATGGACGTGCCTGCTGAGAAGTGTGTTCCAGGCAGAAAGTCAGAACTTTTTTTTGGCGCACTCTCTCGTTCTATAGCTAAATATTATGACTATCCCTTTTCTAAATAAGTCATTAAATAATTGAGGCTGCAGATTTTAGTTAATTTCTATCGTGTCCTCGATAACTTGAGTGTCCTCCAATATGTTATGACTGGAACAGAAACAAATAGATTAGATGAGGTCATGATTCTATAGTGGCGCAGGCTAGTACAGAGGTTCATTTGCAAATTATAAGAAATTAATGTCATTTTTAGAAAGCTGTCGTTTTTAAGTCAGGGGGATTTTATAGTTTCATTGGTCCGATTTCGTTTCGACTGAAAATAAATTAAATTTTGTTCCAGTAACTATTAATCCGTTATTTAAAGCATTTTTGTTATTATTATTTTATTAAAGAGTACCTATTATGTATTAAAGTGTAGTCTATGCCACCTGCGGCATAAAAACATACCAATGAACATCTTATTCAACAATATTTGTCTCAGTAGTTAAGCTTTTATGCTAGGGTAATACACGACACAAACATACCCACACACATACATACATACCTACATACATAGGCTGCTAAAATCATAATTCTTCCCATTGTCACGTATACAATCAAACCACTTAGGGTATTGCAAATGTAAACATTTAAAATAAGAGTACCTACTTAAATCTTTCAATTAAACTGCTGGCAATACACACTAGGCTATGCCTGCGCAGTTTAGCATGTACACTGTACAGTTCAACTGCACAGGTAAAGCCGGTTTGGAAACTGCAGTCGAATGCCTTTTTACCTGTGCAGTTAGACTGTACATAAAAATTAAATATTAATAATATTTTATCCTTATGTCTTAGATTCATGGCACAAAGTGTGGTGGTGTTTTTCTTTTGTCAATACACTTGAATTCTTACATACAAAACCAGCTTCTACAATATTCAGACAGGGTAAAAAAACAATTTTGAAAGTGAGGTCTACGGGTTCCAAAGTTTTTAATTGTTGTTACAATCATTATGACCTTTTTCTGCAGTGTGAAAAAAATGTCAATTGGTAGTTTAGTAGTGTATCTTTCAATGTTGTTAACTCTAGTTTACCAAAAACAAGTATAACAAACTAGAACTTTCTAGTTAGGTAATTAATCTACAGTTGGATCAACTTTTACAACATCCATTGTTGCCATGACAACTTCATGCAATTATAGTAGTCATAGAACAGTTTTTAACAAACTTTTGTCACTTAGTAGAACATAGTCATAGTAGAAGATCAGTGTCAATAGTTTTAAATGGCACAATAAACTCTTCATGATTTTAGTTTAAGAAAGGTGTACTTACATCTCCAATCCTTGATTCTTCTGGATCCATTTTAGACAAGCCAGTTCTCCCGGTAATTGGTTGATTTACCGCTCACTGCTAGCGGAGCCTGGGTTGCTGCCACATTGATTTTTCTAACTTTGCAGCTCAATTAACGACAAGTCTGACAATAAAAATAGAATTTATAGATAATTGACACATTTAACAGCTAAATTGTATTCAGTGATGACTTGATGACCCTACCTGCAACGGTAGTTAGAAACTGGATTTGGGCTAATATCAACAAGATAAACAACAAACATTAACACATTAACTGCCAGCGACTCACTAGGGGAGTTCACTGTTCGTAGGCGCTTTTTGCTACATACGGTTTTTCCCATGTTATCGGCTACACTCGTAGCGCGTAGCTCGCGCTGGCACTGAATGTTTTAAGTAATGCTAAGTTATGGATGTTTCTTGTGTCCATACTACAAACTTTGCTTAGTTTGAGATGAGGTTGATCTGTATTAATTATTAGCATAGTACTTACCGACTTCCATGCCTGCTGCCACTGATGCCACTGATCTGTACGGATCGTGCTCTCATAGAACTTGAATGCAGCACTGCACTTATCTCTGGCTTCCGAGAGGCTCATGGTCCTCCCTGTACTCCCTGTAGGCGAACAGGGGATGCTGAGTTATATATTTTGCTAGCATTTTCTTCTGCGTCAAAGAATCGACTGAAAAACATATTCATGACAAAATCAGTTATGATCAAACGAATTATAACTTTTTCTGTAAATAAATTATTGGTTTTTAGAGAAACTTACATTATGCGTGGCATTTTCTTTAGATTTCACAGCAAATCAGTATTTTTCTTCAACTTGGTTTGTATTCTGATATTTTCACTTTTCTGACATTTTTACGCGATGCTTGTCAATGTCAAATTATTGTCAATTGACTCAATTGTCAAACACGATTATCCGTGCATGTTATAATGTAGGTCAATTTGTATAAAGCTGTCACTCATTTAAACACTTTTCAATTTGGAAGTGTAGTAATAAAATTGACTATTCATGTTCAAACTATGTCCGACACACGTCCGACATATGAATAAGGGCAGCCATTGAATAGATTTTTCATAAGCTCTACGCATAGACAGTCGTGGTCACTATCGTATGATAGTCGATAACTTTATTCAATATCGACGTGGTAGGCTTATCGTAGCTCGGGGCCATGCTCAGCGATATGACAAATTTACCAATAACGTTAGAAGACAACGTATCATACCACGTGCAATATGATACGCCCGTGCTAAGCCCGCTGAAGTATTTATTTTATTTCATCTGTATAAGTTATAATTTATCAACTTTGTGCGTATACATAGTATTCATTACGTTGCGTCACGCACTATCGACCTCTCTTGCAACAAACTCCTTCAGACACTTTTCACGAGTAGATAAACGAACGTCTCTGCTAATAAAACATAACCCTTCCGATATGTTTATCGCGTCGGCCATGATTTAGCGCGACAGCCCCATTTCACGGCGTCCCGCGCGTTCTCAAATTGAATTGATATGTTTCCGCTAACGCGGCCGCATTTTTCAGAGCATATCGCGTATGACGCGGAAAACGAGCGGAAAACTGTAACGACAGCAGCCGAGGCGTTAGGTGTCGAATACCTTTTAGTTGCTGTATGAGGCAATGATTTATAACTCAAGATAGGTTATAGGCGTTCCAAAATTGAAGCTCGTAACTTGTGACAAATTGGACAAGTTGCCTTTAGACGTGGCTGGACAAGCGAGAAATGTGCACGTGCTAACGAGCTCCCGCACACCGAAAGAGAAAGACACGACCTTATGTTTAACAACGAGTGTAATAAAGATGGATGGAATGATAAAATTTATCAAAAATAACGGATTTCTTCGTAGGCACAGAAATAAATATGGAAGTATTTTTTGTGCTCCTCAAGTATGAGTATAACCTATCTATGGTTATATAATATCATTGGTATGAGGGCGCTTTTATGTTTGATCTGTTTGACATGTTGAAGCAAATTCGATGATTTTTAGGGTTCCGTACCCAAAGGGTAAAAACGGGACCCTATTACTAAGACTCCGCTGTCCGTCCGTCCGTCCGTCCGTCCGTCCGTCCGTCCGTCTGTCACCAGGCTGTATCTCACGAACCGTGATAGCTAGACAGTTGAAATGTTCACAGATGATGTATTTCTGTTGCCGCTATAACAACAAATACTAAAAACAGAATAAAATAAAGATTTAAGTGGGGCTCCCATACAACAAACGTGATTTTTGACCTAAGTTAAGCAACGTCGGGCGGGGTCAGTACTTGGATGGGTGACCGTTTTTTTGCTTGTTTTGCTCTATTTTTTGTTGATGGTGCGGAACCCTCTGTGCGCGAGTCCGACTCGCACTTGGCCGCTTTTTATATTATGATACATCTCTGAATTTACCTTTACTTGTAATGTTGGATGAATTGTAGACAAAAACCTTTACGCATTATAAATAATTCGCTTAATAAATATTATAACTTTATGATTTTTATGCTCTTAAAATAGTTTTTCATAATATATGTAACAATATGTTAGAAAAATAAATTATTTTAAACATACTAAACATTTATTACCTTGGTTGGTATGACATTTTTACTTTTTGATTTTCAGTGTTGTGTAGACGACTTGAATAATAATATAATCTACATACAAGAGACATCAGTCATGTAAAATTGAATCGTTATGGTTAGGACCAGAGGCCTGTTTCTCAAAAGCTTGTAACTTGTAATACTAGCAGATGTCACTTTTTGACAGCTTTTGTTAGAAAGGGTCTTCCACTTGTATTACAAGTTACAAGCTTTTAAAAAACGGGCCCCAGCTGTAGAATGATTCTTGTTGATTTTATGAGCATACATTATTAATTTTAAGCTGTAGAATGATTCTTGTTGATTTTATGAGCATACATTATTAATTTCAAGGTGTGTGAGTGTACTATTTCTTGCTTTGCGAACCATACGCGTGTTGTGAAGTATGAGACAGGGGTGTAGTAAAGAGTGCAAACGATCGGGTCCCGTGTCAGACGCGCTCTCAAACCATTGCCGATTGCGCATCTCATATTTAGCGGGAAATTTTGCAAGATATATGAAAAAGATAACGAAGGAAGGAAGTAAATATCAAAGGAAATAGACTTCTGAGTATAAGGACAGGTAAAAGCATCGGTTTTGTGTTGTTAAGCTGCAGTGGATTCAGCCAGCAGACTTTTTAGAAAATTGTAGCGTTCTTAAGTTGTCAAAAATATGGTTAGCAATCGTGAAGCCTATTTATAATAACTTCATCCTTTCGAAATCTGATTAAACAACTCTCGCTGGATATATAAAAAATCTTGAACTAGAGAAAGGCCTCAAGATGCTATCCATATTTTTGGCGACTATATTATGATCTGAAAAAGCGTTAATATTTTTCAAAAACTGCTGGCTGAACACACGGCACCTTAAATAATTTATTATGAAATCAAATATATCGACTCTCTATTGCTATCATGCTTACAACTAACAGCGCATCTAGATGTTCGGCTTTACTGTTCTATAGACAGCATAATGAATAAAGTAACTGAATATACTTCCATATCTACCTGAATATCAGACTAACTTAAATTTCCGGCTTGAATAAGATTTTAATGTTGATATTAAAATAAGTTAATGTGACTTGGCGAAGCGGACCCAATCTTCAAAACTTACAAACCGCTCAAACAAGTTAAGAAGCCGTCTCAGTCAACTATGCCCCCTGTCGCGCAAAAAACAGAAAAGGGCGCACCTTGCCCTACCAACTGTATCAAAATGATAAAAATGTAGAGATCCAATAACCATTCATCCATCAAGTGTCAAGATATAATCTTGGATGGCGCGACTAGCTTAGCCCTTGCGGGGCGAATATAAAAATGCTGGAGATTTACAGGCGCCGAGCAAGATATCGCTGATTTTGGCTGCATGGTGGCTTAGGTACAGGACTTGGGAGTTGGAGATTAAGGATTTATTTGAGTAAATATACCTATCCGTTTTCGTACTAATGTAAAATGTATATTAAATCCCTTGTAAATGCTATAAACTCTAGAAGTATAAGCCAAAACTTTACAGTAACAACGATTAGAGATTTAAAACAATGTGCTAAGACTAAATACTTGTCTGGACATAGGTCTAATGTTTAGTAGTTTCCTTAAATGCTAAAAGCGTTTGAGGGATTATACCGTCTGCTACAACTATTTGCTACTTTACTAGCTGTTGCATTTTTTTATATAGAATTAAATATTAGATATACAAAAAAAAGGGTTAAGTAATGAAATACGAATGTTAAATCTATCACTATTAATTATGATTTTTTTTAGACATGCTCATCTCATCAGAGACATAATAAAATACTCTAAGGCCCTTCTCTCACGAGGCTACTCTCAAGCGATTTGTGTTTCGTACGCGTATCCTACGCGTCGCTTGTGAGTACCCGCCATATTTATTTTTTCCTACGTTTCGCACACGACGAGACGCGTCGACGACGCGTTTGATATCAGTCGCACGCTACTGTCTTGCTGGTCGCACGCGACTCGAGTCGTATACGCGTTGTATACTCAAGATGGCGGCGGAACCAGTTTTTAATATAAATATCATTTAAGAGGTGGAAAATAACCATGTTTATATAATTATGTAAGATGCTGCCTGATTATGTAAGAAAAGATGTGACAGAAAAGGCGTGGCTTGAGATTGGAAAAAAAAATCAATTTGACAGGTCAGGAATTATATTTTTATTTCAATTAAATGTATACACAATAATTGGACGAATAAAGAATTGAGAATAGAGAAGAAGATTATCTTCATCGCTGGAGTTACTAGACATTGTCGTACGAATGTTGTTCCGCAAATGATACAAAATAGTCTCATTTGCGTAGCACCGTGTGCGGAAACGAGTAGCATACCAGTAGGCGATCATGGTTTGCATCTCAGTCGCGTAGCTTTTGAATAGTCTCGTGAGAGAAGGGCCTAAGAATTTTGCTCTATGTACAGTCGCCATCAGATATATCGGAGCGGCCAAGATGTTTACAATATCTGAACACGCACTCTAACGCCTTGACAATAGAGGCGTGTTCAGATATTTGTGAGCGCATTGACCGCTCCGATATATCTGATGGCGACTGTACCGATATTGTGTACCTACATAACTAATGAAGATACATTTTTTTCCTGTTTTTCCCGCCATAAAATTGTACCATGAAGTGGAAGCCGACTTTCATACTTCCACTTGTTTTCTATAAAATTTAAGATAGAGCTCAAACATTTATCTCAAAAGTACCGCAGAAAAAGTATTCCACTATCTTTTCCAAGATATTGCAGTGGCACCGTAAGAAATCTGTTTGTATCTGGCATTCCTGGCGCCCTCGAAACTCTTAAGCTCGCGGCCACTCGAGCTCTCACAAATCTTTCATAATCTCGCTGGTCTCTGGAGGGGCGTTTTTCATAGTGCGTCCTACAAGTCGAGGGCAAGCCAAATATGGCACGTTCTCTAAACTTTCGACTTCAAAATGGATCATAAATTTGGTTCATCGTATGTTTGCGGTGACAATCTAATTCACTAGGGTTTCTAGGATATTTGCTCGTAATTTCGGCACATACACGCCAGCACGCCTTTATGTCACGATCCCTGGAACAATGTTTTAATTTTATTTTTCCGTATCGTATCACATATTAATACCCAGCGGAACGTACCTGGTAGGTATTCATAAGCAAATACAAGGCGAGGGCCCCATAATTTTCGGTTTGCATTTTTCCATCGCGACCGCGAACTCGATTGCGCTCCCAGGGGCTAGCGGCCGCTCGGCCTCAAAAATATTAATGAAAATTTTTACATAAATTTATTCGAGAGAGGGGCCTGTGTCCCGAGAGCCGATGGGGTCCGCTTCTGTTTTTTATTTATTAATTTAATGGTATTTTCGGTCTAATTACCCGACTGAGGTATAATTCATTGGCTTTGTGTAACGAGTATTTGTGGCCTCATATGTGTTAAGAATGATGTGCTGAAAAGTGTTCAAATTTCCATTAAATAATAAATACAACGATACGTCATGGTTACTCTTATACTTAGACAATTTGAAAATCAATAAATATATCCTCCTAAAATTTTGCTCCACATATGTACTCATTGCCAACCCTTTCGGCCTCGCCCTCGGTTTATTGGACTTTTATAAAAAGCAAAGCATTCTTAGCTTAACCCTTCACCGGCGGCTTCAAAAGAACAAACGCAATATATCGGGGGTCGGCTTAATTTGCCGCTACCTAACTTTAATGCGAGTAGCCCGCCCAAATGCTCCAAATTACTTCGCGATATTTTTAACGTGCGGAATGCAACCGTTTTGGGTTTCGAACAATATTAGCAGAGTCCGTGAACACTGTAGGGTTAAGATGCCCAATAAACGGAAATTACGAACAACGGTATTTTCCAAAGAATTTCGCGCGTTTTAAACTACTCCAACTCATTTTAATATCTAATCTGTAGTTAAGGCGACTAATTGCATTTTTTACATAGTAATTTCTAAATAGAAACAAAACAGGGAAGTCTTTATGTTCTTATTTCTTGAAATGAATTTTCCATCTGGGGGACATTGGCTTCTTACCGTGTTTACAGAGCG
This sequence comes from Cydia amplana, assembly GCF_948474715.1. NCBI lineage: Eukaryota > Metazoa > Arthropoda > Insecta > Lepidoptera > Tortricidae > Cydia > Cydia amplana. Next base: position 14,942,131 of record NC_086074.1, on the reverse strand, counting down.
CTTGGAAGAATCCTACTTTGTTGTTTAATGAAATTATCGGTTTACCGAGTAAATGAACAAAGCCAGATTTCGCTTTCGACGGCTCGGTCAAAAACTGGAGGGGAGCGTGTTTTTGTTTTCCTCGGAGGTGGTCCGAATGGACTCCTTTGTGGCATTCCTCGGCGAGGAGCTGTACTTAATCAATTATGATCGATTCGTTAATTCGAGATGCAAAGGGGATTTAATGAACATTCGCAAACAAAAAGCAATTCTGTGGCCCTTCGCGCTCATAAAATGAGGGGGAATCTTATATTGTTTTATATGTTGCTACGAACAGGTTCACGTACGACACGAAACGGACGACACGGGCCAACTAATAGTCGCAATTAGAGTCGTTCGTGAAAGAATATAGCGACCCTTGCGAGTCCCTTCCGCGATGGCAGTTCCGCTTAATTATATAAAGTACTTAAGTAAATGATGGCTAATTCTGCCCGTGCCCGGCGCCCCGTAAACAAGAGGTGTGACTTTCCACCATTGTCGGCGATCTGTCACTTCCACTTCCGCAGCGGTCCCTTTTCTATCATTCTTTTTCTTATTGTTGCCTTTTACAGCGTAAAGAATTCTTTCTTTCTTTTTTGTCCGGCGCCTGCAATTGTCACCCTCCTAGTGTTTGTTGTGAGCGGCGTTGATTAAATACTGCTGTCAAATTTAGTTAATTTTTCTTTTCCGAGTACAAAGTTTAGATTTGTCGACAATACTGACGAAAAATACGAGGGTCCTACGGTTATATTAGTCTTTTTGTAATTTTATGAGATACCTGTTATGCCAGAATTAACAATTCTGATCAGTGGTTTATACAATTTTGAATTTTTCCTAGCATGCTATTTTTCTTATTAATATTTCTGCGTATTTGATGGCCCCGTCAAATATTTTGATTGTAAATTATTTTTTTCATCCGTGTCGTCGGCGTGTCGAAGGAAATTTACATTTAAATAGAACATCTGCGGGCAAGTCGACCCTCTTAAGGCTTCTATGGCGTTTTTCTTAACCGCTAATTTGTAAATCGTTCCGTAATATCGAAAAATTAAAATGCTGATGTCATATTTTAGTCGCTATTTATATGCTAATATATCAAAATTTTCGTCGAAGGGATGAATCTTGATTAAAATATCAATGGGCGAGTAATTTGTGAGGTGATAATTTAAGACATCCCGGCCAATAGACATAATTTTGCGAATCCGTGCAAGAAATATCAATTCGTTCTTATAAAACATTAGCATCGCGGCGTGGAAAGTGAAATGCCGCTATTACCTCGAACGCTAAATTTTCTTGGGCGTAACATCTCTGATGAGCTTTAATCTTGTCGGTTATCCCATTCCTCTCTGTAACATCACTGCAATTATTTGTAAGACGGAAGGGTTGAGGCGGGCGCAGTAAACCTAATGCCGCAATATTCGTAAATTAAGAGCTTTCGCTGGCGCCGGCGCGCGTAAATATTATTTTTTTATGTTAATAACTGTGCGATTGCGTTAATAAAGCCTTACAACTCGTAATTAGCCGCCATTGTCTGCGAGGCGGTGGAGCGGACTTGACGGATGAATTAAAATTATATCTCAGAGAAGGCTTGTCCGTGAGCTCCGCTGTCAGCTCGGATGATGTCTTGCTACCAAATCTATAAGGGCGCGTGTAAAATACGTTGGCGTGTAAATTTAAGTTTTTCGCTTAGTTCAAGCAACTTCAATGCGCCCGCATGCGATATTTGATTGAAATGGGGTAATCTGTACCGCTGAATACACAATCTTCATTACGTCACAGCCAGTGGGTCCATTAATTAATAAATTAAACAAAGGCGCTCTTAATTTTGCAGCGGTTTGCATGAGCCGTAGCGAAAATATTTGCCATGTATAAATTCTCTCGAGAATGATGAAGACAACCCTTCACCGCCGGGCCTTCTTTATAGCACTATTTGTGTATTTTAATTACTGTCATTATATGCTAATGACTACCATCCCTTTTTCTTATCCTCCTAAATGGGTTATTGCAGACTTATATCTATATCGCGCAGTTTTGTCGACTCATTTTGAAGATTTAAATAATAATAAAGGCATTCGCAGAGATGGAAGGATTGTTTCTTTAATTTTTTGCAACGGTTGAACGTTTTGATTAATTGTTTCGATGTTGCTAGGAGATTTTGTTTGTAATTTGTTTTGCGCTATTAACTTGACGGGAAAGTCGTTAACTGAGTTGGAAAATTAGCCTCTTTTATTATTTTACAGGACGATTATTTAGTTCGGTGAAATGCGTCTATTAAATTCTACCATCTAATATTTGAAACTTGATTTTTCCAGTGTCTCTATTCTTTTGAGTTTAGTACTTAAGACTAAAATGGTACATACTGTCGTTAGACAGCTGTTAATTTACGAGCTACGATGGGGCTACGACAAAGCAACTGTCGCCAAGCCGATCGGGAGATTAAACAAATGGCCTCATTTAACAACATCGAATAACGATCACATCTGTCGCAAAAACTCGCAAATTCTCTTTGTAATTAAAAATGGTCTTTACTTAGTTATTTTTTGTTTCGATTGGAATTTCATTAAAACTTGAATTAAATTTAGGGGTCACAGGAATTACGATGTATAGGTACGTATGATTTACAGGTATTGTTTGTTTTCATTAACTATCTTTTAATGAATTATGTACAATCTTTTTATTCAGAAACCTACTGCAAACAAAATAATCTGAAAGTCGGTTTAGTATTCATCAAAACATATAGCATCGTATCAATAGTTAATTTAACCTCATTATTTGACGACGGTTAAAAAAGACAATGATCTATGTTACGGCTTTTAAATTATCCCTAATTTATTCCACAACGCCATATAATACCGCCCAATACATTGCTTCAGCGTGAGAAAACACCCTTTGGACTGGTACAGATGCAAATCGGGTCTTAACGACACACATTTTCTTTCCCTCATACGCTAAATCTCGGAATTCTTTTACATAATCATGTGGTGAAAATATAACGGTTTTTAGAGAGGGGTGCTTGACAAACTCACAGTTGTATGCATACGAAAAATAATACTTTGTATTTTACATAATCTAGTACGCAAAGAAAATGTAACATACATATTTATCTTTAACACTCCTTTTAAAAGTTATGGCACTGAGTTAAAAAGAAAACGCTACGGTAAATTAAAACCGAATCTTTATTTTGTTTTTAGTGAATACTTATTTTTAGAACATGTATAATACTTTTCATAACATTCTTAAATGAATAAAAAATCTTATTATCATTTGAGTCATTCAGTATTAATATGGCTACGCTTCAATGTGGGATGCTATTCATGAACTCAAGCTTTTAGCATTTCACTGTTTTTCTACAAAAAATCGCTTAGCGGATTTGCATTACAATGCAGTGTAATCACATGATTACACTGCATTGTACATACTTTAAGTAAAGTACATACTTTATCGTGTGTTTTCAGAGCAAACATGTGTTTTTTAGCTCTTAACATATAAAATTGAATGTTAAGCACACGTTGTGTAAAGCATATTTTACTCCCCAAAATCATTATAGTTGCATGGTAAATGTGCTCACCGAAGACCTGCCCTAGTAGCACGGTCGCATTTTTATCGTTTATCACCATGCCTGTCACGTTCTAACAAGTATGTAAGTGCGAAAGTGACGGGCATAGTGATAGTCGATAAAAATGGAACCGTGCTGAGCCCGCTGTACGCTAGAGTAAACTGATTCTCGGGTTGTTACAAATTAGGTACCGTAAAATGGAGTGAGTAGGGTCAAAACTGAAATTCAAACCTCGATAACATTTTATTTTTACATATGAAAACTGAATGGTGTATATAATAAGTGTTCCGGACGTTTGTATTTTAGTTTTTATTTTATTTTGGATAGTTCCATTTCATAACTTTGACGAACCCCGTAGTGCCTCGTATTTGGGGTGAGAGGGGTTTTCATACAAAGGTGATTTTGGAAGATTGTTGGATCGATTTTTTTTTATTATGCGTTTTACTATAGCTCCATTTTAAATTGGAATACATTATTTTTGTAGCAGTAGCCTTATTATCCCTTCTCACCCCCCTCTCAAACCTTCTCTCCCCATTCATAACCCACCTCTCCCCGCAAAACCTACTCACCCCGTTTTACGGTATTCTAAAAGTCTGTTTGAAGAAGAGCATCAATAGGTAATCTGATTTCATAAATGAAAGCCAAAAAGTTCATTTAAATCTAGTAGGTTATTAGTTTGCAAAAGTCAGAAGGCTATACTTAGATCAATTTCTTAACACCGTAATCACCATTTTCCTGAGTAAGTATTCGTTTACTGTTACCAGCTTGTCTTCATCGCCTGTCGGTATTTACCGCGGTCGTAGCTTTTTACGCAGTCATTCTGCCATCTTTACAACGCGTCACGGTTTACTGTTATGTCACAGCAAAAAGGGGTTAATGTATTATTTTTCTATGGTTATAGGTAAGGCTTTAGCTGAATAGCTCCTTGTAAAGGGAAACATTTTTGAGATGCCATTTTGTTGATGCTTAATTTTCTATTTTGAAGCATTATATATTTTGTTTAAAAGGTATTTGATACGCAAAATAATCGAAAGAAGATCGGAAGAAGAAGAAGTTTTAAATAAGGACCATTATAAATTTCAACAACTTTCGCGTCCAAGCTAGCATTTTAACCTACATCACTAATTGTTGGAGATCAATTTAATCTGATGATGACTACGTTGGGCAGTTCAACGCAAATTGAGAGTATTTTGGCTCCTTCTTTATGTATTCATAAAGAAGGCGCCAAAATACTGCCACCTACCTAATAAATACGAAAGCACGGCGCTCGCTTACATATTTATTGCCATTGAAAATCCAGTTCTGAAAATGTATTCGGGCGTACGGCGCGGAGCATGTTTCCTTGTCGCATTAGGCATAAGTAGTGCTCTTTCCTCACCCTATTAACTGTGATATATGCGACAATTCTTTTCCCAAATCCTCGAAACAGAAGGGAAGCGGTGTCATATCGCGCGCGCCACTTACCATCGACGAGCGCGCAACGCGCTAATTCTCCGCTGATAAATGAATGTCTTCGAATATGCGAATGGGAAATTTTTAGGTGATTCGTCAGATGCTTCTAAGTTAGTAGGAATGTAGGGAAGTTTTGTAGGAAATGTTTGAGACGTGCACCTGCTCTAGATAGCTTAGCTAGCTTCTTAGTTATAACACAATTACACTATTTTACTTCTTACTATAATAAACGTTACAATTTGTCGGTAAAATAACATTTGAAATAATTCAAAGTGCAAATTAGGAGTCTTATAATCCTTAAGCATGAGGTGCCGGTGTTGATATTAAGACGGCTTTGATTTGGATAAATAAAGAGACACATGAGGGAAGTTTGTGTACATACGGAGGAACCCCGCAGGCGATTTGCGAAAAACCTTTACGCAATCCAGACTAATAAGAAGCGAACACGCACCGAACGCGATTCACGTGTTCAGACAAAAACGATGTTCCCCCAAGATGCGTGTGATGTATGCAAAAAGGGAATTGAATAAGGTGATTTCGTTCCGCGGGGTCGCTCCCGTAGGAAAAGAATCCGCTGCGGTAATGGCGAATACAATAAATTTTCATAAACAAATTGCAATTTGATGGCGGCATATCGGCGAGGCGCGCGTGTGCGCACTCCCAACAAGGATTGATAGGGAAACAATGTTGCAACACTGATTGAATGTCAATTTGAGGTGCGGCTGTCGCTGGAATAATTCGAGTAACGATCGCCTTAATACCTTCCTTACTTCACACGAAAATCTTTCATCCGTCACACTTGTACCAATACTGTGAGAGTAAGGCGAGGCATTTTTATGCGTGTTCTTGACTAGAATTTTGAGAGCTTTAACGACGTGAGGATGTTCCGAACCGATTCAGCGCTGTCGCCAAATCGATTATGGATTGATTGTTTTTCTTATGTATGGGGAGCATTACCGAGTCGGCGCACATAAGCTGTAACATATGGCAAAATAATATTCGAGTTCCCAAAATGTTGTGGGCAGTTCAAACAATACTTATTCTGAAGACTTATCAGATGAAGTGATTTACCGAAAGCATTAATTATTACGATACCCACTTAGAATAGGACACAAACGTTTTTCTGTCACTGAAAAGTTTTGCCGTAAGTATATTTATTTATATTACAGGCAATTTAAGAAGATTAGGATAGGGCATACCTACACATAAAAAAAAACAATTTAACAACTTCTGGACCTCAGTTTTAATGAAATTATTTTCTGGCTGGAGGTATTAAGTACGTTAATTATAAATTATAAAAAAGAAATGTATAAACGTGTGTAATGCAATGAAAAAACAACGTGTTATTCACTTACGTAAATTAATTACTATCTATACTTACCGTATACCCTTTTACTAATGCTCATTTATTGATTCCCAACCACCTTCAGTCTCAGGGCACTTTAGTTTCCTTAACGCTCACCTCCTGAACCGCGAATCAGTATTCATAAAGACTATAGATGATTTGGAAGTGTCGCACACGCCTGTCGCGGCACTTACGGGGGAGTGCCGGCGGTTTGACTTGCAAAGCAGCCTGGAGATTTTTCAGGGGCGTAATGACTGCTTGATGTGTTTCAGCTGCACGGTATGGAGACAGTTTTAAAGTTTAGTAAAGGTAATACTGAGGGCAGCTACCAGTTCCCGCGTTGCTACGTAAATCGGTGTTAGGAGACCTTCCCTAACTTTGAAATTTGAAACATAATTTATCAGCGACTAAATCGATAGTTTTAACAAAATATTTTTGTTACTGCCAATCGATTCTATTTCTATTCAGGACGACAAGCTTCTAAGAGACCAACCTATTAGGTTAGGGCACAAAAAAAATCTATTCACGGCATATAGATATGTAGATAATAAATCACAGGGGTCAATTTCAGTAACCTATAAAAGATAGGCTTTGTACAAACTCATGAGTCATATCAGTCAGTCATTGTATTGTATAAGTGCTTAACTTCGCAAGTGACGTAACGAATTCCTACTTACATCACATAAACCCAGGATCTTCATTAAACATTCAAATAACATTTCCTCACATGAGGAAACGGGATTGTCACAATCTGCATTGTTTCAGATGTCATAACACGGCCCTTTGACTCGGTATTTCCATACACAGCGATATCACAAAACGGCGTGAGAAAGGCGTCTCCACACTTGGGTAGCTCGCAGGAGCGTCACCTTTGATGCGCGTATGATTGCCCGCGCCCGCGACACATTGGATCTATATTGTTGTCTTTTTCAAGTTTCGTAATAAGGGATGAGGGTGTATTAAAGCCTTTTATCCGGCTCGTCACGCCGGCACGTGGGGTCGGGAAGGGGTTTAAGGTGTGCAAACATTAGCTCTTTTACATTTTTGCAATTTCATCGACGATGGCTGACGGCTGTTTGCCGTGGCTCAAGTTTGCCAGAAGCGGGCTGAGGGCTCGACTTCAACTCCGAAAGGGTTCGGGTGAGTAAACGAGTTTTTGTTTCGTTTACAGTTTTAAGGCAGGTGATGAGTGTGTCGTGGGCGTTCCCCTCGACCTACATGCGAAAGTGTTTTAAATTCCTTACAAGTGAGTAATGAATATTCTCAACAGTAAATCCTCTACAGCATCAACTCCCTTCCCAAATTAAAGCTCATATTAAGCCGCAGCCAGGCCCGCGGCCAAATCTCTCTGCTTGCAAATCTTGGCTGCATTCTCGAACATTCCAGAAGATGTAGCTCGGATTAAACGAGCCACTATATCCAACGATTACAGCGGCACTTCAGGTAAGACTGCATATTTCAAGAGCGAGACAATATTAACCGCGGAGCTCGGGCGGAAAACGAGACCGTTTTTGGTGCCTAATTTACAATGCCTGTAATGTGAGGGAGCAGGTTCGCATTTAGGTGCTCGCTGCTGGTAATGAACTAAACGGTGTGCAAATATGTGTGGGAGAATAATGCGGCTGTTTATTAATGTGCAGGTGAAAATAAACCACTATGAATATCAACACATCATGAAAAACATTAAGCAAAGAAACCATTTCTTTTTTAACAAGTTAAATCTTGTATACGTACGTACCTATTCATTCAAGACGTTTTGTGAATTTTCCTTTACACCCCTCGCTTCCTAAATTTACCACAGATAAGCATAAATGAACGGGACGACAAAGCGCGGCTGTTAATTGTCGTGAAAGAAGCAAGACGCCGCGGGCGACCAGCGCTGCACTCGCTCGTAACTCATGCGTAATCTCGTGCAGTTCCGTAAATTGCATATTGTGCTTCATTAGATCTCTTAGAGAGGGTTTTGAATAGCTAGGAGATCAAGAAGACACGCTACTCGTATTAAATATAATACTCATTTGCAGAAAAAAACCTTAAAATACTCGTAAGACTAGATATTTACATATTTCACGTTGAATCAAAAACACAAATCAAAACATGTTATAATACTTTTATTTGTTCCCTAGTTGTATGTAGTCAGGTCGTTATCGTTAGTTTGACAATGTGTGGTACCGTTAATTAGTAATATATATAAGGAAATCCAGTTAAAATAATGAGCAATGTAGGTACATATAAAGTTGTACAATCAATCTTTTGTAAATTAATGAAGGACAACATTAAACAACAGTTGTTCAATGTTGTCCTTTTGGTTTTAATCTGCATAAAAACATAACATCTGCATTTCAACTATTCTTACCTAATTTGTTTTTTTACAAGCAGAAACGTCTGCGACCGATGCTATTAAGCTTAGCGGTCCATTAATTCTAGCTAATTCCAGCGCTCTGCCATCACCCATAATATGGTGGAAAGATTTCCTGGCTATGGATGAGGTCTTGGTGGCTCAGATGGCAGAGCACTGGAATATCGATCCAGAGGCCGTGAGTTCAAGTCTCACCCAAGACAGTAATTTTTCCACTTTTAAATTTATTCTATACTTACCTACCTAGTAATCATAATAACGTTTCTAACAAGATGACACCTATATTGGTGACGGATTTGTGATGGAGCTTGAGTTTGGTCTGATTTCAGTGAAACTATAACATATTAGTAAGCAATGATGTACGCGTTCAAGATAGCAATTACTTGCAAAAGACGCACACATAATGTTAGATTGTCATAGCGACTTAGTTTTACAGAGCTCGTTAAATTATCGCCTGAAAGGGGTAAGACGCCGCGGGCTCGCGGCTGAGTCTGAATCATAACTCATGAGTAATCTGAGACTGCATTCGGCTACCAGTGATATGAACGCGGAATGTTACTTGCTTTAATTGCTTTGTGGTGCGCCTGATTAGGTGAGAGGATTGATGAACTGTGAAAAACATTTCCAAAAAGTGGAGAAATATTAATTTCCAGGGGAGTTTATCTTTCAAGCTATTCGTCAAATTTTAGCCTTACAAGTCTCTTCATTTTCTTTCATACTAATGTTTAGTTTTTAATAATTGTACAGGGCATAAGCATTTTAAGTGATTATAACCACACATTAGTAGGTGGAGTAATAATTTAACGGTTACCATAATAAAAGTCGATATTTCACGCAACATTAATGCTACATTGTACAACTTTATATCAAAACAAATGCCGTCATTAACGCACCTACCTCGTATTTAGCACATTATTCTAAAAGCACGTGAAGCACGAAGCCCCTGAAATTACATTCGAAACAGTGCTCTTTACCAACTTTCCCATAAGAGCCCATTATTTACGGAGCCACCGTACCATTAAGATTCTCCACGTATCTTCGAAAGGCGCGTTATGGTAATTACGGGTCGCCATTTTATCTTGCAACTCTTCGCGATTAGAACTCGCGTGCTCTCGCTCGGGCGCACGTAGAAATAACAAGTCCGCGAACTTGCTTCGTTTCTGGGTTCAGAAATTAATTCGGATGGAAGATATCGGGCGGCGCGATAGCGGGTCTTCCGCGCCATTTATTGCTCGTGTGGTGCGCCGAACGCCGAACCGCGTATCGGTGAAGGGGTAAAGAATATCAAGATGTAACGAGCACAGGCCGGAAGGCTCGCAAATGAGCTCCTCGACTTATCTGCGTTAATGTGGGCGAGGGTTAATTTCGTCTTACATGAGCAATTTGGAGATACCGCTCGTTCAGAACTCGCATTCGTGTTGCTACACGGCTGTAATTGTATCTGTTTTGCGCTACGTGTTTCATATACATTAACCCTTTAAATATTCGTTAAGATTTCGTCTAGACAAAAGGAAAATATGGTTGTCTGAGGAGTAAAACGAACGCTAGCGTGCAAACATGGAAGGATGGTGAGCAAATACGAGCAGTGTATTAGGAAATGAAATTAACTCTCGCAATCTCGTCATTGAATGTGTTTTCTAATGGAGCTCGAGCTGCGTTTAATAGACAATGCTAATGTATTCTCCTGCAGGCAGTCAGGAGCGCTATTGATAATATGAGAGCTGTTCACTCGAGAATTGTGGTCGATATGCTGCTACTAAAACAGAACTAGTTAGAAATGTCTATTGTACTTTTGGAAATTGCTTTTCAATAACGGTCTATGACCAAATTACAATATTTCGCATTTCTACACGATTGAACATAAACGTTATTCAGTTTTATGCATATAGAAGAGAATTCCCACGCTAAAATATTGAAGAAATCGGCAGAAGTTGGGCTCATGTAAAATGCAGCGAGCGGCCGGGATGCGGCAAACTGCATATTTTGTGAAGCCGCTTTGGCCAAGTTCGAGCGTGCTTACTAAGATGCTTTACCTAATACCTACATACTATTTTGTACCTATAGAATCATGTGCAGAATGGAATTGCGTACAACAAATTATGTTTTTTTTGTATGAACCATTGTATTAGACAACTTACAATGTTATCTGAAATTACCTACATAAAAATCACGTTTCGAATTATGGATATCAAGACACCGTGTTTCAGACCGGGATATATTTAGATACCGACACATACATTGAATATGAAAACTTTAATCTAACCTGAAACAAATTAGGCCATAAAGTAACGTTATAACTCGTAGAATAAATCTGTTATAAGTTCCATGCATGAGTCATGCACGCACTGGCCACTAAGAATTTCATATACATATCAAAATCGGAACAAATTTTCCCTTTACCAACCTTCATAAAGCTGTGTCCACAAACGTTTGCGGTCGTAGGTGCGAGCTCAAAGGGCTAGTTCACACGGGCAGGTTGCGGAGTCGCGTCAAAAGGATTGACCGAAACGTGTCTAGGGCGGGATATTCAGACCGCAGTCTAGTTGTGTCGGTAACCGCTTTGGTTGCAAAACATGGTTTTATCTTTGAGGCGATGAATAATATTTGGGGGACTAGTAAGGGGCAATTTTCAGGAAAACATTAGCAACTAATAGCTGTATTGATTGAGCAAAGACTGCCTACTTTTACATGAGGCATAGGTTTAATTTTAAATAGCTAAATATTGACCATTACGCGATCAAAACAATTGAATGAAGCCTATTAAGCCTACAAAGTAAAATGTAAACAACATGTTATGTGTAATTTGAATCCTATTTTTCATATATTGAGTAGAAACAGCTTAAATTCAATTGGCAAACTGTAAACACTCAAGCCCTCAGTCCTACTCGCCACTAGACAGCAAGCAAAAGGCAGCAAACGGAGCTGTTTACGTGAGGGCCGACTGCAAACACTGTAAACGCCTTTGCCTCCTGTTTATACTGGACAGTCACGGCTGCCGTGTACAATTAGCCACTAACGTCTCACCTGCACACCAACTTAATATCTGTAGTTGCACAAATGCAATCGCATTCAATTTTGTACCGTAAGGGCTCGTCTTTAAAGACGCATAACTTTAGAAAGGCTGTAAATAAAGAATGGCAGAATGGCGTCGGAACGTGCATGTGGCCTTTTGAGAGCGCTGTTTAGAACCTAGGTGGCCGTATTTGGGATTGTTGGATTTTAATGACGTTTACGATACGACCTGTGCTAATTATTGTTTTAGTTTAAGCACAGAATATGAGCTGTGAACGAAAAATATTATGTGAATTGTAAAAACACACACACTTTACCTAGTTCGTATTGAAGCATGAAGTATAATCAGAAGTTGGATAATCCAAATAAATCCCATTCACAAGCCAAGCTTCACATTTTCCTACTCGGCGCTAAGCCCTCTCCATCGCACGGTGTTGACTCGCTGAAATGACACGAGCTCTTGACTCGACATGATCATAATGCCGACCGACCCAACCCTTCTGCATCCATCCGGCAACAAATCTTGCCGAGCGTTCGGCATCTTTATAACTCGAGTAGAACGATCCTTTAACCCAACGTAATGGGTAGGTTTACTGGGAGGACCGTCGTAAAGTGGCCCGGTAGTCCCCACTACTAGGGGCCCTTGGAAATTTCACGAACTATTTGCCCTGCTGCCCCCGCTCAGCTTTTTTGCAGAGGTTTATTGTCCGGATTTTCCGCTCACCTTTATCGTTATTGTGTCCGCTCGACTTCATAAAGGACCGCCGCACTATTAAGACCTCATAACCGTGGGAAAATGTTGAACACTTGAGGTTCTAAGATTTTCCAAGTTTTCTCACGTTGTTGGAGTTAAGGACTGTTGAGTCGTTCATTGTTGAAGAAATTTATGATGTATTTTACAAGATCAATATGAAAAATTCATGCAATATATTTTAGGTACGCTCGTTCCACCTACATACTGTGTATGCGTAATTAAAAGGTATAATGGTTGGATGCACAAACAACAATATGTGACAATTAGCATATGCTCACCAAGGTCAAAAACGCACGCAGAGTTTAATTTATACGCATTTGATTTGTAAAAGGTGCAATATTTCATCATATTAACCCTTCGCACAATTTCCCACGGCCACTACACGCATCGCGAACTACAAATCGGTCAGGCACGGGCCACGGGCCGAATTACGCCGGCCCGTGAAAAATGTACACCACCTGTGGCGCGTAATCGTATGCGTTTATCCCTGCGGGCGTGCAGGCGTGTGTCCTCTTCACAGATGTCAGAACACGTTGGAACTAGATTTGGCTGGATTTTTGGAATGATATGAGAGTACATAATTCTAAAATATACTCGAAGAGTAAGAAATACAAGTGCCTAAATTTTTTATGGATTTTATAAAAACGTGTACGAGGGGCGTTCAAAATATTCTCGGTATTGATATCTTACGACCTCTTCTAAAATTTCTTTCGTTACTGGCCGCTAAGGTTTATTCATTGACATTAAAAAAAAGTATAATTCGAACCGAGATGGTCTTTTGTTTTTCTGCAATTGCTGAACAAACATGAACATCATGTGCGAATTGACAATGTTAACTAAATTAGAACATCGATGCGTGATAAAATTCTTGACAAAACAGGGTAAAAATCAAAAAACCATAAAAGAGGAAATGGATTGTGTTTACCGTGAGTCTGCTCCTTCTTTATCTACCATTCAAAAGTGGTCAAGCGAGTTTAAACGCGGAAGGGAGAGTATTGAAGATGACCCTAGACCTGGCCGGCCTGTAGTAGCTACTTCACAAGAAAATATTGATAAAGTGGAAAAACTTATATTGGAAGATGGTCGAGTGAAGGTAAAATCTATAGCACAAGTAACCAATCTCTCTATTGGTACCGTACATGATATTATACATGACCATCTTAATATGTCAAAAGTAAGTGCAAGATGGGTTCCGCGAATGCTGACTCGGCTTCAAAAAGACATGCGTGTAGCTTGTTGTTCCGATTTTATTGACCTGTGCGGTGAAAATCCTGATGAGGTGCTGCAAAGAATAGTTACTGGAGATGAAACCTGGGTTCATCATTATGACCCAGAGGGTAAACAAGAGTCCATGCAGTGGCACATTAAGGGTTCAGCTCATCCCAAGAAGTTCAAGGTCATCCCTTCAGCTGGCAAGGTCATGGCCACGATATTTTGGGATTGTGAAGGAGTATTACTAATCGATTATAAAGAAAAAGGTGTAAATATCACAGGACAGTACTACGCTAACATTCTACGTCAATTAAAGGATGTAATTAAAGAAAAGAGGCGAGGAAAGTTAACCAAAGGTATTCTGCTTCTGCATGACAACGCCCCCGTCCATACTGCTCATATTGCCAAGGCAGCTATTGTTGAATGTGGGTTTAAAACTGTTACTCACCCACCGTATAGTCCGGACTTAGCCCTCAGCGACTTCTTTTTGCTCCCCAATCTTAAAAAGGATCTGCGTGGAAATAAATTTTCTGACGATGAATTTTTAATTTAATTTTTTTTTTTTTTTTTTAATTTATTTAATACCACAAGCATTGAAGGCATGAAGCATTGAAGGCGGCAGTGGAGGAGCATTTTTACACGAAAGATAAAAAATATTTTTACGAGGGATTAAAAAAAATAATTGATCGATCTTTTAAGTGTATGAACATAGGGGGGGAGTATATTGAAAAATAAAAATATCAAACTTTTCGTACTTGTTTGTTTTCATTCTCATAACGAGAATATTTTGAATACCCCTCGTACCTGTACCTGTACCTACATCGTGAATCATACTTTATTGTAGGTAACAAATAACTATACAATTTTTAAAAGTATTAGGAGAAAAAAATCACGCATAAAAACTATGGCTAAGTCGGGCAATGTACCTACGATATATACTATTGTGGCCGGTGCAACCTGTTGACCGGCTGAACATGACTTTATAAACTTTATAACGTTGATAGTGTAGATAGGCTGGTCAATAAAAAAGCCCCAACATATGTGAGGGCACCGACTGTACATTACCCGATACGAACGTTGTGCAAACATCGTTTCCAGTGTTATTCTGACACCCACCTCCGTGTCCGTGCAGTCAATTCCACGCCGATATAGGCGATTCGGCGCCATTCCGCACTCGCCAATTATCATCCGCATGTCCACTCAGCAGCCCACACCGATACACCGAGACATTGCTGGCTTTCAACCCTTATACCATTGAGCAATAAGGCTATTATTGCTTGCCACGCAGCACAGATAAGTTGGTGGGCCTGAAGCCGATACAGCGCTCAATTAATACGCTTGGCGCATCACACCGCACCCAGCCCATCGGCCGATTTATTGACTGGAAATTTACGTCCGGTTTTTGAACGGATTTCCCTTTATTTTCTGAACATAAATTGGCCTAACCAGTATAATTGACTTCAAAAAAATTAAGATATATAAAACTAACTTTGTAAACTTTGAACCCTAGCTGAAAGGTCATAATCCAAAATATTTGTTATATGTTGTGCAACAGTATCTGAATAATTTTATAGAAACAATAAAAGTGTAAATCGCTTATTTCTGTTATTGTATTTTGTAGTATTTTACGAGTTTTCTTGAAAATGCATAACACGTTCGATATTTATAAAGTTTGGGGACATGCAACCATTTTTAACCTGTCTTATTTATTATACAATAAAGTGTTTACATACATTTTTCTAAATATATTAATATTCTTTACCAAATCGGAGCATATAGTATTCCGTTCACAGAGGAGGGGCTAAAATAATTATTGCTCACTTGACAAATTGCCGCAAAGCCTACGTGTCGTTGGAACAATTTGATACAATTTTCACCGCCTTTCCTCGCACGGGCCACATTTGCATATATGCGGGGGATTATGCAAATATTTTTTTACCTTGTTTACCCTACGGAAGGAAACAGCGGGTGCGCATTTTAAAAAGATTTACGCGCTTTGTCGGATCATTAAGTGTGGAACTAATTTGCTTACCTTTGAAATGTGCTGCTTTGTTCCGGCTATTACTGCCACCAGTCCCGTTACGTGATATGCGCATTTTGTCACTTGTTGGTTTTTCCCTTCGTCGGTCACTTTGCATTTGAGTGGGGACTTCTGCGTTAATTAGCTATATTAACAAACACTTTTACTTATCAATTAATGTCTTGTTTTATCTAAAAATAAACTACAAGAGAAGGTATGAAATAGTAAGCTTTTTTATAAAAATTTATTGGCACTGCCATTGGTTAATAATGGTCATCATTTGTTAATAATGACACTTAAGTATGGATTTGTATTGATACATCCGTGCAAATATTTTATTTAAACTTTCCCTTCAAAATAAATTTCGCGGAGGCGTTTTTAATTTGCGTGCAATTTCTTGGAGGGGGCAAGTTCTCAGCGATATTGAGCATGTGGGAATCGTTGAAATTAAATTTTCTTTGTTTTCGCTGAGGCTGGTTGGTGGTGGCGTTATTAAATTTCCTTGTGTTTTTTAACGGAGCCGTATCATTAGATTGAGGGTTTCCGTCAAGAGGAAATTGTGGCGAGGGGAGCGAGCACCTAAACATATTGAAAAAATAAAATCCGGGCTACTGACACCACTGACGTGCTTGGGCTACTCTACTTCGCACTTTATAGTCTAGGTTAGACATTAGCGCGTTTTCACGTACATAATTAAAGACCTATACAGTGTACCAAAATATAAAGTAAAAAAAAACCCTATAAGGTATTTAACCTAACTTATAGGAATTATTTAAATATATTTTTAGTGCACGTGACTAACATGTGTTCTTAATACAATGACATGTACACAACAACTTATAATCCAAGTATCTAAGAAGATCATTTCTGCCTTTTTTCATTAAGTGTAAAAACACAAGATATGATACCGAGAAAAGTCAAATATAGAAGTAACTATTTAGATAATTATAAATATGTATTAAACATTCTTTGCACATTTATTAACCCGAGTAAGTAGAGTGACTTCCCCCGTACGGCGCGCTCATCAGCGCAGCGGAAAGACGTTTGAAGTGGCGTCGTGTAATAAGTACCACGACTAAAACGCCGGCTTCGGGAATTTCACCTTAAATATACATATTACATTACGTGAAATTGCCCATTTTTTCCACTCTCCACCCCACCAATTAGGGTGGCTTGTGTATAAATATTGCACCGCCCTCATTAATGTGCGTGTACGTTTTAGTATATTTTTATGACTAGACTTGGACGGCGTCGTGGGATGCAATGAATAATTAAGATGTCTTACAAGGGAAGTGGTTTTTTGCGGACAAATAGGTTGTTTTTTTGGGTAAACGCGGCTTACCTTGGTCGGACGGCGAAGGCATTCGGTGCCGGAGGGATGCCTGAAACAAACACGATGTCATTAGTGTCAAGATCTTTTACTAGAAAAAGTAAGAATCAAAATTAAGTTCCGCAAGCAACATTGAAATTCATCGCGAAAAATATTTACAAATTCCATTAGCGGGCTTACAATCCCTGTCACTTAAACTGGAAACTTTCCCCAAATTAAAATATGACGCATTTGAATGATTAAAAAGTCCCGCTTCCGAGATTGCATTTCGACAATTAACGCATTAAGACTGTCGCTAATAAAGAGGCGCTCTTAATTAACGGGGAGAGTTAAAAATTGAGTACAAATTCGAGTAGCAGATCCCTCCATAGCCCCTCGGAGCTAGTGAATGGCCTGTAATATTTTAGTTTGGTTGAGACAAAAACGCTCAAACGCCGAGGGTCGAGCTGTCACGTAGACACAATAAGCCTTTTAATTCGATTCGTCAAGACGGCGGGACAAAGGAGCGGAGTTATCATTCAATGGGGCACTCCTACCTTTTCTTATTACTTCGAGTCGGTTTTCTTGTGAGGTGGACCGGGACACATGAGATGAAGGAAATGAAAGGAGTCGACCTTATAACTCTTTTTGGAGTGTACTCTAAATATGTTTACGGATGTTTTTATTGACTATGTAATTACTATATTTACTTCAGCCTTCAGGTGAGAAACGCACGGTTCAAAGTATATTTTATATTATTTTAAGTACCTAGATCTATGTAGATTAATTAAGCTAAATATTAGGCCTTTGAAGTTAAAAACACACGTATTTTTTAAAATTAGTAAGTGCCTTATATATCTGTAAAAATAGACTTGACTAACACATAGTAAACGAGGTAATACAAAAGGTAATTATTTATTCTTATTTCGATTTAAAGGCACCAAAAATAGGTATACTGCACATAATTACATATGACGGGCTACTTTGTCCGTTGCCAGCTACAGACACTAAGTAACATTCTTCTCAATCCACGGCGCTGCGCCTGATCCGTGGCGTGTCCCGACTGCCGATTCCGGCTAACAGCTTTATTTGTTGCCATTGCCACCGCTCTTTTAGACAAACCTCGTCCTATCTGATGGAGTATTGAAACGACTTAAACGATAACGATTGTTTGACAATAGTAATTTTTTGTTTGTGTTACTAGTTGTTTTATTTGGTTTCAATAATTAATGTTGTCTAAAGCATTAGTTACATTAGTAAAGAAACGATTACGGTTCTGCTCGTGGGAAAATTGATAATCTTCAATCACATAGGTATCATTATATGTATTTATGCAACCACTTCAGTTTTTAAAATAGACTATAAATTATTTATATATCTGTAGAAGTAGGTGTTGTAGAAAAAAATTAAGTACCTGGGTAATTCTTATTCTTATGTCATTTTTGTGTCACACGTAAGAAGCATCTATTTTTAAGAAAATAAGTAAACTCTATATCAATATACTTAGCAATTTACCTCTAGTTTTATGTCAACCTAAATTTATTGTCATAAGAGTATTAAAAACATATTAAAAAAAAATTACAAGTTTGAAATGTCACGGACCGTGTAGTGTGACTTCCCCAAATTTTGTGATATTATAATTTTTTTTTTAATATGAAGTGATTTTGCAAGAATGTATATCAAATACAAAACACTAATCCCTGTTCTACAAAACTGTTTAAAAATTGTATGGATATATAATGACTTTATATAATTTTAAACAACATAAATTTTGTGATCAGTTTTTGTGTCACCGCCGCGCGTGGTAATATAATATGTATCCCAACAAAAACATAAATGTGAAATGAAAGCCAAGTTCAATAGGTATTAAGAATATGTGTCGTTGTTGACTCGCCGACAAAATAATTGAGATCTATATATATGTGTGCCAAGTTCTGTGCTGTGTAGAAAATCCTGAAATTATAAAGGATTTGTCTTGGCTAGTTTTTACGTATAGGCATATAGGTAATATATATTTATCTATGTTATTTTTCAAAAATTTGGTTTGTTTTTAAAAACTAGCCAAGACAAATCCTTTATAATTTCAGGATTTTCTACACAGCACAGAACTTGGCAAACATATATATAGATCTCAATTCTTTTGTCGGCGAGTCAACAACGACACATATTCTTAATACCTATTGAACTTGGCTTTCATTTCACATTTATGTTTTTGTTGGGATATCATTACTTTTTGTACAGAAATTACTATAATATTCATCATGAAAGCAGTTTGCCTAACCTGAAAAGGAAACCCTCGCTAACGTGCGGTTAATTGTCAAAAAGTTTCAGTTTTCAGATTTTTCCCTCTATATGCACCTAATAGTCTACCTTCATGCCAAATATCAAGTTTCTAAGTCCTCTAGAAGTGGGTTAGGTTTTTGGTCTATAAGTATTAATTATTATTTTTCCATCGAAATATCAATAATTTCCAGTTTTCAGATTTTTCCCTCTATATGCACCTAATAGTCTACCTTCATGCCAATTATCAAGTTTCTAAGTGATCTAGAAGTGGGTTAGGTTTTTGGTCTATAAGTATTAATTATTTTTTTTTCCATCAAAATATCAATCATTTCCAGTTTTCACATTTTTCCCTCTATATACACCTAATAGTCTACCTTGATGCCAAATATCAAGTTTCTAAGTCATCTAGAAGTGGGTTACATTTTTGGTCTATAAGTATTAATAATTTTTTTCCATCGAAATATCAATAATTTCCAGTTTTCAGATTTTTCCCTCTATAAACACCTAATAGTCTACCTTTATGCCAAATTTCAAGTTTCTAGGTCATCTGGAAGTGGGTTAGGTTTTTGATCTATATGTCAGTCAGTCACAAAAATGCCGGTTTTTAAACGTTAATTTATCAATAACTGTTTGAGCTATGTTTATGAAATTTTGTATTTTGTACAAGCTAAGGGACTTGAATATATGTGCCAAATTTCATGTGTGTAGGTTAAGTAGGTTTCAAGTTGTGAAGGGGTCAAAAGTAGCTCGAAATGGTTCGTGTAATATTACACACGGTTGCTGCGTCGCCAGTTCCTTTTTCTTTGAACTTGGCTGGACACGCTACCGCGTGTCTAGATAAACATGCGGTACTCTGTAGAAAATTATCTTTACTACTGGCAGCCTTTTTCAAGTTTTTTAAGAACAACAACACTATGTTGTTGTCGGATTTGCAAATGGCTGATGGGAGAAGTTTTTTCGAAAATTATTTAAAATGGTCAACCTTAACGCGTCACCGCCGTGTTTGAAATTTTAAAAGAAGTACCAGTTTCACGTTATTATTTGTAACATAAGATATACGTCATACATTAAAGATTAAGCTAGTTATTTAACATTTGCAAAGTCAAAGGTATTTTTAGGTAATACCGAACATGTTCCAAAATGTCACGAACTCAAAAATCTGTCACCGCCACGAACTTTTGAGTCCACGTTTGTGACATATTAACACGTGGTCGTAAAATTCTTAATGTGTTTGATTAATTTAGAGGCATAATGTACTCGGAAATGGATTTTTATTAGCTATATACCATTTGCTATTATTGCCCGACTGCCAAGTAGCAGAAAAATGTCTTTCGCGTGTATGTATGATGTGTATCCACTTCTTTGTCACGCTCTACAGCCTTTATAGTTTGACGGATTTCAACGTATAAACTGTCATTAGGTTTGTCGTAGTCATGGTAGTAACTTAGGCGATGTCAAAATAATTATATAAATCAAAACAGTGAAGTTGGCTCCCAAAATGCTGAAATGTCACGACTGAGGGACACTTTGTCACAACCGTGTTTATGTACTAATTTTATTTACCTTTCCTGAAGGTATTAAGCTTGATATGCATTAAAAAATCATTTTGTATTTTCTTTTGACATATGTAACAATATATTAGGTGAAAAATAAAAACTTTTATGAAAAAAAAATTCAGGACATAATTTAAGAATCACCCACCGACAGTATACAAAATGTTTACTTATGTTGGTTTGGAAGGGAACTTGAGAAGGAAAGCCAAGTAGCAAATTAAGATGACGAAAAACTTTGTTTAGATTTCACAATTAAAGTCCAAGTTTCCGTTTCGACCGTATTCTATATCAAACAGCATAATATGTATAAAAAGTGCCTTGACAAGCTCACGTCGGGCCTACGGCCAGTGTTTTTTAGGGTTCCGTACCCAAAGGGTAAAAACGGGACCCTATTACTAAGACTCCACTGTCCGTCTGTCTGTCTGTCACCAAGCTGTATCTCATGAACCTTAATAGTTGAAATTTTCACAGATGATGTATTTCTGTTGCCGCTATATCAACAAATACTAAAAAGTACGGAACCCTCGGTGGACGAGTCCGACTCGCACTTGCCCGGTTTTTTTTCCTTAAGCTTAAACTTTAACTGAAACCATAAAAAAATCAAGGTTTAGTTGCGAGGCTTTTATGTAATTTTATGACTTTTAAGGCGTATTTAATCAAATGTAACTACTTATATAAAAGTAAGTAAATTCCTACACCGTGACCTTTTAATTTTTGCAATGCCATCTGCTCAATCCGGCGTCGTTTAATTAAGAACCCGCTATTAGCTGCTGCCCCCCGGTACTGGGATTCCTTAATTTCTGTTAATTCCTACCGTCTTGAAAATATACCTATCGACAACTTTTAAATTAAAATATATTCTTTTTTTAACTGATGTTTTGTTATGATTAAATAAACAAGACTAAAACAATTATGAATGAAAGTAAATAATTATCGTAATAAACGTAACAAATAAGAAACTTTTGTCAGTAAAACCACTCGTACTTACTGAGAAATTTCAGTTCTGGCAAATATCCTGCAGCTAGTTTATACACATTATTGTTGCAGTAACATAATATATTTTTTCTACTCCAGCACTTAAATGTGTCAATTAAATGACTGACAGTGATATCTAAAGCAATGTCATTTGAATGCTTTGTCTATAGGCTCATAAGATGACTGCTAGCAGTCATCTTATGAGTATAATACAACTGCTTTATTTTTTTTAAAGATACAAGTTCCGATCATCTTGATTGAAAGAGGTATGTTTTCATTTACAATAATAACTCTTTTTTTTTTTAAATAATAACTCAATTTTTTTTAAATAATAACTCTTTTTTTTAATAATAACTCTTTTTTTTTAATATTTTTTGCTGCAGCTGTCATAGAAAAAGTAATGTATGCAACAGCTCATAATTGGTTCTTAAAATTCTCGGGTCTTTTTTTACAAAACTCGACTACGTCTCGTTTTGTAACTTCGACCCTTGAATTTTAAGAACCCTTATTATATCACTGTTGCATAAACTACTATTGTATATTGGGATAATAGGGTTGACAAAAAACAATTATCCGATTGAATTATTTTATTGTTCCTAAAAATTGTTTACGACGAAAACGAAAGTTTAATTCTGGTTTTATTTACTTCATTCATATGTTTCGGTCTCATAGCACCAACTCTAAAGGGGCCCACTGATTAACAGTCCGCCGGACGATATCGGCCTGTCAGTGAGAACAAAAATTTGACAGTTCCGAACAACTGACAGGCCGATATCGTCCAGCGGACTGGTAATCAGTGGGCCCCTTTAAGTAATCTGGCGGTCTAGCATGAGTTGCGTTCTCGCGCGCGACTCCATACATCTTGCGCGACTTCAAGTATGGAGTCGCGCGCGAGAACGTAACTCATGCTAGACCGCCTGAGTTTTTTTACTTGTGATGAGTGATAACCTGTCAATACAAGGGCAAAACGACATACAATCACAGTAAATTTGTAATAAATCAAGTCTATCATTGAGCAATTGGATTAGGTACATTTATACTAAATTTAAGTAGTCTTGAAGACAACGCAGCATGCATAAATTTAAAAATGATCATCAACTAATTAGTCAAGCAGCACTTAAATATTTTTTCATAAGTTTTCAGTAAATAGTAATCTCTAATTGCAATCATAAATTTCTAAACAATCTTTCACATAATAAAATTAACAGCAAGTTGTCTTCATTACGCGAGTGACGAAATTCGCGTTAATCATACGATGTGAACACGAAAAGAGAACACTTTCATTACACTAATGGGAATGTTAATTAGAATAGAGTTTGCAGGCCATGAGCGGGATTGTCAATTATTTATATTATACAGTGTGTAAATCCAATACGGGCGAATATTTAAACGGTGGTTAGCATAGGACCTAAAAAGTATATTGAGATAGATTTTACTTAGAAATGCATTGAAAATTTTAACCATACAAAATAATTCGGCCCGCAATGTAATACACCACACAAGTTACGGGATACGAGCTTTTTAAAGTAACTGTCAACGCTTGTTGGCAGTTACTATAAAAAGCTCGTATCTAGTAATGTCATGTCATCTTCTGTTTCTTAATGTTTGCAGTACATTGCTGCTCGGTACATGTGGAAAAAATTTATCACGGGGTCATAATTAAGTGTAACTTAAAAAAACATTTTAATTAATGATAAGACGGGTAAATTCTATATCTGGTTTAATTTATTGCCCGTATTAGACTTACACACTGTATTGCTATTATGTTACGTGATTAGTCCAGTAACAAACAAGAAAAAATGTTTAATTGACTTATTATAGCCATAAGAGATTAAAATGTGTTTAGATATAGTTTTTTTAACAAAATTGATATTAAGTAATTTTAAAATGAAGGCAAACATATGTAATACAAATGCGTGACACATTAACTAGTGATATTGATTTTTATCACCTTAAAGATAAATCGCGAAAAAAAGGAAAAGCTTAAAATATCACATTAATTATAGTATAATTAAATGGCCATTAAATCACACTAATTGCGCTTTCAAAGCGGTTTTGTTTTTATTTAGCGGCCCAATTTTTTGTTCCAGCAAAAGGCTCCCGCTGAATGGAATTCCTTTATTTGCGGCACAAACAGCCTGTTTACTAACGGCGGTGACGACAAAGGATATTTAAAAATTATGCCCGCGATAAATCAGCGAGGAAATGAAAAATACATTTTATAGATGGAATGGAACGGGTGGAATATAAATAGATACAAAGACGGAACAATACAGAGGATCTAAAACGTTTTACGATCGGGCTATGCGAATAAGGATATTTAGAATAGAATAGAATTTCATAACCTCCAAGGGTGGGCATACTTAGGTAGGTACCTATATACTATCATAAACTAATATGTATAAAGTAATTGTATTCTGAATACGGCCTTTTCACAAATAACAATATACGACAAGTCACGATTATGTTCATGAAAATATTATTTAAAACAGTTTTGTGGATATAAGTGGTTTATGTTATAGGTATATCCTTGCGATTGGTGTATGGTAGTATTGAATAACGAATAGAAACATTCTCCTTAGCTAGATTAAATGAATGGCCACCATTCAGTTAGTCATTAAACAAACTGAAAAAGTATCCCTTTGATCGCGAGCAGGATGTGGCCGTCTCCGGGCCATTGTCGCCAGGACGCCGTGGTCACCCTACGGCTCATCTCCTTAATTGTTTTCTTTTCAAAAGCACTTACGCCACAATGGATAATGACACCAGCTTTGATCTGCTGCCGACTCGTGCGTATCAAAGTAAGAGTAACTTCACCTTTGACAACTGTGTTACATTATTCTGCTTTACTTTACCTAGCTAATTTTATTGTGGTATTGTCGACACGTGATATATTGAAAATGTAAGGCATCAAGTAGAAGAATTACAAGGCTACCGGCGCGGCTGTGTGCGACAGTGGGCTGATTGCGAGCTTGTGTGCGTGCTCCTGAATTAGACGCGAAACTTTCAAAGTTTTCCCAAATTTCTGCCCCCGCAGGGAGCGGGGGGCGGATCGATAGCGAGCGAGCGGCGCGAGACTCGTGTATCTGGCCTCACGAAAACGGACAACTACGCTCCAGGACTAACATGACGCTTTGTAGCGAGGATTTTAATGTTCAACGGGGTTTTAAAATGAAAACTGTGTTAGTTGAGAGCTCCAAAACAATACCATGTTTGGTAAAATTGTAATTAGTGTTTTAAAATGTGTTGCAACGCACGATGTTGTAAGCACATTGTTCGGCGCGATGTTTTTAGGCCCGTAAAAAAGTCGGTCACATTGTTTATTCAAATTTACGGTTTTTATAAGACAACATCCTGTAGGTGTTTAGTAAGTTGTTTGGGCGGAATAATGTAAGTCAACAGCTTTGGGAATAAGCGTCGCGTGAGAGGTTGACCCGTGCCAACTGTCACCGCGCAAAACGAGAGCGACAACTGAAAATTGGGCGCGTGAGGGCTGCCATTGTTTGTCATTAATTGAGGGCTTTGCGATGATCTTCGTGCTCGAGAGGCTGCGAGCCCGGGGCGGCACTCCTGGGAGATATCGGCTCGCCAATCGCGTTGACAGCGACCCTCCGGCCTCTAGTGGACAGCCGCCAGTCGAGGTGGGAAAAACTACCGGCTGACACTACTTAACGAACGGGGCAGCGCCCGGGAATTTTCTTGAGTGCTTGTTAATGTTTTATGGGCGGAACTTTTTCAAAGTAGTGCGTGGATTGACGCGCTAAGTGTACCTACATAATTTAACACGTTTCCCCCTGGACGTACCGTCCATCGATTCAGTTTCCATTTATAAACACGATAAACGCCCATTATGACGGTCGTACGTGATCACAATTAAATATAAATTCAATTCCGAGAGGGGCTATAAAAATCGCCGGCGAAAACTTTCCTGATTTATAACAATTAATATTTGAAATATTGACAATATTAAGGGAAATGGCCGACAGCCGACAAATCATATAAAAACCGCCCCGGAAGGCGGAAGTGCTGGCCCGCTGCTCTGGGACTTTATTTGGAAATGGAAAGTCTAAAAAATAAACGACAGGCGAGTGCGGGGGAGTGATTTATACGCAGTGGCGAGTGCGCACCGCTTCGATTATCGAGATGATATTTCTCGATATTAAAGTGTTGCCAAGAGAACTGCGGACAATATGACCCGAGGAAGATTTATCGGGCCATTCGATGACGTCGACGGCCGTTACGATTATTTCATTATATTGTCGGCGCCGTAAAAACGGTTAGCGTTTTATTTTATTGCTGGTTCGCGAGCGGATTTTTATTCGTATATTTTATTGCGTTGTAAAAACGATTGCAGTGAGTTTAGCTTTGACAATTTAGAGCGCATGCCGCCCCGTGAGGCCGAAGTTCGGGCATGTGAGCTAAATCTAACTCTACTGCTATTGAGCGAGACGGTTTTTGTTGAAAATGCATAACATGGGATATGAAAATAAAACTTCTCAATATATATGTTTGCTTATGATCCTCCCACACTGGATGTATTTAGCGTTATATATAGCTGCCAGTGTAGACCACCATTACACTCAACATTTTCTTCACGACTAATAATCTTCATTTTGAGCCACATTAATTATTAATAAATAATCCATCCATCCATCCAACATCCATCACAATCTTGCTATCGTTTCTTGCTATTCGTCTTAGCATTTTGCCACGGCTCACTTGAGGAGCCTTGAGTCCAACCAGCAAACAAATACAATTCTAAGAATTTACACAGACACTAGATTTTGTGAAAGCAATCTGTCCTTCCAACCAAAAGAGGAAAAAAGGCGTTATTGGGACTAATGCGGTTAAACACGAGGTTTTCCTTCACCGACACGATGATATTTCGTTCATAAGTTCCAAGAAACTTATAAAAGAAATAGATTACTATTATTACTATGGTTATCGAATTCATGCAATATACCATCATTTTGATACAATTATAAATATGTAAACTGGCCCAAATCACAAACACCCAAAAATGTGTGTAGTCACAAAGTAGGTACCTATTGGTGTAATGATACCTTTGAAATGCTCGAAGAATGACCTATTGGCGTATCGAATAGAGGTCGCAGCGTGTGTGCCGCATGTCGCATGATTTGTGCGTCTCGCCGCCGCCGGCGACCCGCGTCGATCGCACGTGCGCCGGCACACTGGGGACGACTATTTCAGCAGAATGTTTTTCCTGCTGACCCTTGTCGTCAAATATAATATGACATTGGAAAAAACGACGGTATTACTGACATTGATATGTGTGTTAAAAATATTTACATTGTTATTTATCATACATTTCGCATTTAGGACAAATTATTAGTATTATTTTAAACGCCTTGGCAAACGACAATATCATTTGAAAAAATATTTTGATTGCAATGTATATGTACACCAATACCTAATGCAGAAAACGCAATTAATTTGGCTCTATAGCTCTTTG
The DNA here is from genome assembly GCF_948474715.1 of Cydia amplana. Classification (NCBI taxonomy): domain Eukaryota; kingdom Metazoa; phylum Arthropoda; class Insecta; order Lepidoptera; family Tortricidae; genus Cydia; species Cydia amplana. The sequence goes on along the minus strand of NC_086074.1, from coordinate 14,914,813 downwards.
AAATGATTGTCAAAATCAAAAAAGATCCGAAAATGCAATGTTTTTTCAAGGATTTGACAATATCTCAAAAGGCTATCGAGATCACTAACTTGAAATTGTCATGAGAATTTACAATACAATTACAAATCATCTTTATTGCACAACCTCAATATAACATTTACAGCGAGACACACGTAATACATGAAGACAGAGGTAACAACAGGCGGTCAGAACTTCGTGACTATTAACATAAAAAAAAAACAGCCGACCCTTATTTAAAACGAGGTGAAATATAGCATTTCGATTGTCTAGTAGCCTTTACTAAAAAATAATTGGTAAAAGCGTAAAAAAAGAATAACATTGTAAAAGCAATATGATATGTATTGTACCTACTAGCTGTTGCCCGCGACTTCGTAAGCGTGGATTTGTATATTGGTGGGTATATATTCTACATTAGCTTAGAACATTATGCAGCAAAAGATTGCAGTAGGACGGTTGATCATTTGTTAATTATTAATATTATACAACGCATGAGACTTGTCTTTCACAACCTACGAAGTTTCAAGCCCCTAACTGAATAAAATTGTTCTCGATATAATCCCTCTCAACCCCCTTAGAAGATTTTCATGTCCTCTATTTAATAAAACCTACTACCTAACTACCTATTACGAAGTTTGAAGTTCCTAGCTTAAAATAAAATTCGAACCTTTTAACCCTGTTAGTGTAAAATGAATTTTACAAAACGCTGAAATTACTTTTCCTGTCTTCTAATAACATACCCCTAATACAAAGATTCAAGTCCCGCGCTCGAAAACATGTTTGATATCCATACAAACTTTCAACCCCTTTTTCACCACCTTAGGGGATGAATTTTCAAAAACGCTGTTTGTTTCCTTGTATTTTAATTTAATATCTTTTTGCAAAGTTTCAAGTTCCTAGCTTAAAATAAAATTCGCACCCCAAGACGAACTTTTATCTTCTTTTTAACCCCCTTAGGGGTTGAATTTCCAAAAACGTTGCAATTACTTCTTTTTGTAGTCGGCTATTATGCCTTTCTAAGACGTTTCAAAGCATTTGTAATGGATTCAAACTTTCAACCCTTTTTTAACCCTGTTAGGGGATGAATTTTACAAAACGCTGAAATTACTTTTCCTGTCTTTTAATAATATCTCCAAATACAAAGATTCAGGTCCCGCGTTCGAAAAAATGTTTGATATCCATACAAAATTTCAACCCCTTTTTCACCATCTTAGGGGATGAATTTTCAAAAACACTGAAATTACTTTTCTTATCTTCTAATAATATCCCCAAATACACAGATTCAAGTCCCGCGCTCGACAAAATGTTTGATATCCATACAAACTTTCAACCCTTTTTTCACCACCTTAGGAGATGAATTTTCAAAAACGCTGAAATTAGTTTTCTTGTATTTTAATTTAATACCTTTTTGCAAAGTTTCAAGTTCCTAGCTTAAAATAAAATTTGCACCCCAAGACGAACTTTCATCCTTCTTTAACCCCCTATTATGCCTTTCTAAAAAGTTTCAAAGCATTTGTAATGGATTAAAATTTTCAACCCCTTTTTAACCCTGTTAGGGGATGAATTTTACAAAACGCTGAAATTACTTTTCCTGTCTTTTAATAATATCTCCAAATACAAAGATTCAAGTCCCGCGTTCGAAAAAATGTTGGATATCCATACAAACTTTCAACCCCTTTTTCACCACCTTAGGGGATGAATTTTCAAAAACGCTGAAATTAGTTTTCTTGTATTTTAATAATATATCTTTTTACGAAGTTTCAAATTTCTAGCTTAAAATAAAACTTGAGCCCCATACAAACTTTCATCCCATTTTTAACCCCCTTAGAGGTTGAATTTCTCAAAATTGCTTCTTATCTCTTGTACACTTTATAAATGTAACCTGGTGCGCAAATTTCAACTTTCTATCTTTTGTAGTTTCGGCTCTGCGTTGATGAATCAGTCAGTCAGTCAGTCAGTCAGGACACTTGCATTTATATATATAGATAGATAGATTTACATCCTTGGAAAGTTATTTTCTATTTATTGAAAATACTAAATGTTCAACGGGAATCCAATTCGGTTTCGGATCAGCGGTGCGTGAAGACATTATACGTTTCAAACTAATAATCATGACAAAAGTGTCCAATGCTGCTTGTCGCGATAGCATTAGCGGGATAAAAAGCGTCCAAAACATTCCACAATAAACTAAAACATACCAACCAGTAAGTCAAAAGTATACCAATTTATAGATCATCTAAAGCATTTTTATGAGTAATGTACTTCTGTAATGTTTATAACATTGAGTGAGTGTGTTGTGTTGTGTAAGTGTGTGCAACCGTGTAAAATTTTTAAAAAGTAATAGGTACCTACATTGTTTATAAATCATTGTGCAACTGTCGTCTGCGACCTGAAGTAGGTATGAACAAAAATAGGTTTGAAAGGGTAAGCCAAGGCTAGCAACAGGTTCTAACGCAAATTCATGAAACTTACAAGGCTAATAAAATGTAAGTACCTACATTATTAAGGTTTCAGTAGGAAGGCCGATTCGAATCAATGATTCTGTGAATTAATGTAATTTTTATTTCAGTGTATTATCATGCGTCTCTCCTATCCATATCGCCCGTGGTTTGTTGCGAGTGATATGGTTTGTTGTCTCTAGTACAATAAATCCGTACCTATGTCGTAATTTAGTGCCGAAAAAGTAGCGAAGCGCACCTAAAGTCGAACATAAGCTTCAGGGATACAAAACTAAAACGTTTCAAACACCGAGACTTAGCCTACTGCTTCCAAAATATTCCAGCTATGACATCTTCATAGCGGAAAGCGCGGCGACGTCCCATCGCCGGACAAACGTATGGGGCTGTAGTGTATGGGATACAGGGGGCGCCGTGGACCGCGCCGGTGATTCATGCACTTATTCAATAAGCCGGGGTTTAGCTAAACAACCGCTGTTATGGCGAAGCATAAGAGTTTGAAATTTGGGATTTTTCAATTTGCGGAAAGTATTGGATTTCTTTTTTGCTGTAGCAATTTTACGCAAGGTTAGGCACTAATCATTTTTTGTAAGTTTTATTGAAAAAATCTTACCCCGGTCGAAATCTACCCCTTTCTTTGTGTGTCATGTGTCATGCCCAAATAGATATCCTTATAGGTGATATTGAAATGCTGAAAAATATGATTTAGATATTGGCACTTTTTTCTAATAAAATGGTTTAAGCTGAATGCACGTCTCCATGACTCTCAAATATGTACTATGTAATATTACAGACGAATTTATCACTTAGCTCCTCATATATATGTTATCTGACTTGGCATGTGTTCTTCAACTCTTAGCGCTATGTAGATAATGAATAAATCTACCTATCGCGTAAGGTACAATAAGTATGGAGGTACAAAACTCACATTCTGCATTCATGCTCGGTAAAACTTCAAAACACCAGTATCACGATAAGTAACCAATCGCTATTAACGAGCGAAGTTACCTTACAATCTAAAACCCGAGAGCCGTTGAAATTTTGTGCATAATACGAAATCAACTCACGATTCGCTCATTGTCAACTTGCGACTTATCACTGCATTCAGCCGGGCGCACACGCGAAACTTACACGCCGTTTGAATGGGTCCACATCAGCGTAGAATTTGTAAAGAGTAGACGTGTGTCGCATGCACGCGGCCGGCTTTATCTTGAGCTGGTGAAGTTTTCGTTGTCGTTCTGAATGGCGTGGACGCGGATGAGGCGACAAAGGCAGCCGAGCGCTGAGTGGAACACGTTGCCACTGTACTAATACGCATGAGAACACACTAATGTAGCTCCAATGTCGAATACATAAGTAAGGCATCTAGTTTTGAGTTACTATTGACCGGTTGGTTATTTCAACTACTTATTACATAACCCCTGGGGGTACAAAATTAGTTAATTCAATTTACGATAAATTGAAGATTTAGAACTTATTTCTATCTTATGAAATATTCCAATATATATATAATATCTTAAGAAACTGTCTACATCGATATAAAGTCAAACTTGAAGCTAATAATTTCAATGATCCCAAGGTGAAGGAGATCGGATAGCCTCAAATGAGTACTAACTTTCCAACGAAGGGTGTCCTGTCTAGAGGCTTGTCAGGGGACTCCTGTCTTAGCGTAGCCACATGACGAGCCAATTAATTAGGCATAGACTAACTTCCTCTACGGTACTATTCCGCCCGAGCCGACGCATTTATTTTTAGTCCAATCTCCAGTACATCTACAATTTATGCGCTTATTTAGAGGTTCCAAATCAATGGCACCACCCTAACAAAAGTGTGCGGAATTCGTAGGTACACACAGCAATACAAATGGACCCAAAACAGGACGGCGAAATAATTTGAATACGTAACGAATCGGAGGGTAACGTACGGCCGACCCATTCTTTAACTTACTCTCCTCCGGATAAAGAGCTAAACTTGTTTTTAAGGGATGACCGATCGCGAAAATTTATGTATCGGGAATTGTGCCGCCGGCCGGACCCCGGCAAAAAGAGGTTTCGCAAGGGTAGATACAGGAAGACGCGCGGAGGAAGAATTATACTCCCCGCAGGCTGATGACCGTGCAATTGTGAACTTTCCACGCCATGCAAATCGGACGACACGGCCGGATCCGGCCCGCGATACGACGCTTTTATTTTCACATCTGAATTGGCATATCCACAAATGCACCGCGACCGTATCAGGGGACCGGCACAATGCGACCGAACCGGGAATTGTTTTTTGTTTCCTACGACTGTATTCATGATCTATAACTTTATGTAGACTTCGATGAATACCATACCTAGTTCAATGTATTCAAATTGATTCATCGCGAACTTGATTGATGGACGAACGATTATAAATCGGGAAAATACGACTGAAAACATTGTAATAACAAGTTATTTAAATTGTAGGCGGTCGGTTGGCCTACTATCGATATCAGCTTCAGCTGTGTTTAGATAGGCTTAGTGGTGTTTTATTGAAATACAAATGAGTGCCGGAGGATCTCGACCCGCGGCGCGAGTGTGCCTCGAATAAAAGGGCCGCATTAGAATAATTTGCCTACCGAACGAGCACAATTCTTCACATGGAGAGGCCTTAAATTTCACTATTTTACATACTTGGGATTATCATATCTGCGCGGGTGTCGAGGGTCCCGCCTCGGCCCTACTTTTTGTTATCCGCACCCGACCTCTATCGGGCCGTCTCCGAAATATTTAGTTGTTACTTTTTGTTCGGCGGGACGTGAGGGAATTCTTAATCATAGTGGACTTTTTCGTTGCCCGGGGACGTGTCGTGTAAAATTCTGGTAAAAATTTAGAAGATTTAAACTTTTTACTGTTTTATATACGTTCATTTTCAGTGCAGCTTGGCATCATATTTATGTAAAACTGAAATTCAAATCAATATTTATGAAATAATTAATTGGCACCAATTCGTAAGTGTTTTACAAAAGATCGAGTCTCACCGCACTTCACTTAACCCGTTTGCTCCTGGACCCTAAGCCCCAGGGAGCTAATCGAAGGTGGGGCGAATTAGCCCAACTCGAAAACCTCAATTAAGTCTCGTCTAGCGCGCATTCAGACCGACCCCGTCCAATTATCGGCCGACCTTTGTTTCACATCGCAACCTGAGCTGTTTAGCTTACCAACCTGCAAATTCTAACAATACCTATGTTTGAACATTTACGGTTAACCGGAACATTATTTTTTCGTTTAATTGTTGAATTATCAATGGCCGCCGGGGCGGTTAACGAATTATTGAATCAATGCAAAAAGCCATACCACTAGAAATAAATGCGGAAAATGCACAAAGAGGTCAAAAATGAAATTAAGTACTATCTCTAAAGTAAACGTATCAACTTACATTATAATATTACTTAAGTACGATGTAAGTATCACGAGAAATAGATTAAATACATCAACAAATACTGACCTGGATTTTTTCAAACAATGAATTGAAATTCGTGTATGCGCGTGTGTGTATTCGTGTGTGTGTGTATGTGTGTTACCTATGTATGTATGTATGTATGTATGTATGCCTAGTAAATAAACTATAGGCCCCTTATGTCCCATTTAGACTGTTCAAGAACTTGCATGCAATAGTCAATAGTTACATTGCTAATTACAGAGTACAATAAATTCAGTTGATCGACCAAATACGGCAATGTATTGAATATTGAATGCAATTTCTTTTTAACAGTCTAAATGGGGCCTTAAGGTCTAACAAAAGTTGCAAGCAATGGGCGTGTAATAAGACAAATTTCTTTAAAATTAAGTAGAATTCCTTTGCATCTATTGAAAACTTTCCCAACTAACAGCTTGACTTAACCCTTGCGCGGCAGAAATCGCGACTCATCGTCGTATAATCAGTCACCCCGTTCACTCCGCGGGATGATCTTACAATTAGGAGTCAAGCAACAGAATTACATTTGTTAAGCGATGAGCGAGTGTAACGAATTATATTAATGATGTTTCTGAATTGGGTGCCTATGTAATTTCGCAACATTTTTGTTGTAGGTACTTGCCTTACTTTACTTCCTTACTGTAAGTACCATTAACTACTAAGTAGTACCATTATTAAATCGGCCCCCACGTCTGCTAAAACTTTAAAGGTGAGTAAGTATTTGTATTTTTCTAGTTGGAAATTCTGTCAGGAAATGTTTGATCTACTACTACTAGTATTTAGCCATTTAGATATACATTTTTTAGCGATTGCTGCAATTTTCTGCATGTAGAAATGTTAAGCTTACGCTATGGTCTCGAAAACCTAGTTTTTCATAGACCATTTTAGAGCCCGCTAGTTTCTCATCCCTTTCGTCCCACGCAAGCAAAGACGCCCTACGACAGTCGCTGCGATGACGGATGGCAGCGCGACAGTCATCGTCAAATTAACAAGCTAAGTGCCGAAATGTGTACACATTGTGACACTCGCGACATCGCGGCATAATAACGACCCTTATTACAGGATTTTCGTAATCTATCCTCTCTACAGCTTGTGTTGTTTGACTTATAGAGAAATCACGGAAAACGAGAACTGAGAATGCTTGACAAAGAAGCTTTTTTTATTAAGTAATCTATCCCTCCAAGCTCTTCATGTATGTATTATATGTCTTATATGCCTGTAGTATAGAAAAGCTTTACTTTGTCTAAAACAAAATTGAATTTTATTGGCGGTAAAAAGGTAGCCATGTAATTTACTAACGTCTCGCGGTACCAAAGATAATTAATTTAATTTTATCCCGGCGTGGTTCAGGAATTTCCTTATAATTGGGAAATTTATTGCACACCCGTGCACCGTGATGGTTCACTTTCCCGCGAATGATTTAGCGTCTTTGAAACAATTTTAATTGCGCGCCGTGACACGATGTAAACAACTATTCGATTAAGGTAATTCCGTTATTTGTAGGGCCATTTGTCTAATCGTGGATACATGCTGAATCGGCGTCAATGGAGGGCGGTTTACGGCAATTAATTTGGCAATTGATTTTGTACCGGTGCGTGGCTATGTTCGACGATTATTTATGCATATCTAAGTATTTCTAATTAATTTCGTTACTAGCTTCTGTCCGCGGCTTCGTCTGCGTAGAATTAGTATTTCCATATACCACTTCCATAGTAAATTCCACCCCCCTTTTCACCTCCTGCAACACTGCAAGCAAACTTAATTGCTTAGAGGCGTACATTATAAAATTTCCGTCGCAACCCTTTCAGCCTCAGTCCAGCAAAATAGAGATTTATTATGCCAAAATTCAAACCGCAAAAACAACAGCTTTGAGCATACGAGCATTAGTAATTATAATTTGCCCCGACCGCGGGCGATAAGATGTGCCATGGAGCATGAAATAAGGCACACACACGTCAAAGTACGAGCTTGGTCCATGCATGCTCACTGAGGCGCTTGAGAGCTGCTTGCAGTGACTGGTATGAAAGGCTGGCAGATTAAGATGGCCAATTAAAAAGGGTTAAAGTCATGTTGCTAAACGAAATGTAAAGGATAAGAACTTCAAGGCAAAAAGAAACCTTTTTACCAGTATGAAAATAAGTCGTAATAGCTTTGAGTCGGTTAATTTACAGGACAGTAGGTACGTATGTAATTTATGTCATGTATCTTCATTCGATTATTTAGTCGTATAAAATAGATATACTTAGGCAAACTAATAGACGAACGTGGATTTACTTGTTTAACATTCAATGTGTGTCAGTAAACATGTGTTTTTTTAAATAAATATTAAGTAGCTTAACCTGTCGAATCCCACGATATGACGTCACCATAAGCGTTCTGGCTCATATATGAGCCGTAGGAGCTGACAGATTAAACTATATCCTATATAGCATAGGCTATGAAAGACACAGATGTTAATTTTATACGAAGAAGACGTATAAACTAGCCGCGTATTAAATTTCCATGAAATCCGCCGTCTCATTACAGGCGGGCACAATCAATGGAATTAATTCCTCGCCGGCCGCAGACGCGCGATTAGGCCACGCCGCCGCGCCGCACCCGTCTTGCAGTATTTGCTAAGTAGACTGATACATTTCCGTTTAATCTGTCAGCTCCCACGGCTCATATATGAGCCAGAACGCTTATGGTGACGTCATATCGTGGGATTCGACAGGTTCATGTGTAGTTGCTATTATAATTTGCATATCATTTGATTCGACTATGGTATTTAGGCAGCAATTTTTTTGAATGCTCGTTTGGTCCTAAGGCTTTTTTATCATATGATTTTATCATAAGGTGGCGTGGCCGATTTAAGAAAAATTGGATTTGATACGAGCTTCAACAGGAATCGGTGGAGTGCGCTAAAATAAAATAAAAATGAATTATTGTTTATTAACAACTAAAAATTATATATGACAAAAAATATTTATCTAACTTGGTGTTTATTACTAATTCTTTTCCAAAAGTATTGTTAGCGATTCATGTTAATTATATACTAATAATTTTAGAATAAACTGGATAGGACTGACAATGGTACGCAGAAAGTATGACAGCTAAATTTATGCTTTGCAGCGATTATTTTAAAATGTAAATGAATTTAACGCGATCATGCGAAAGCTTCCGATTTTTCCAAAGGAAGAAGGCTCAATAAGACGGAAAACTCTAGCAATCTTGTCGTACCATATTAGATTCTGATTTATTCGCAGCCAGCCTGCTGGGGTGGACGGCACCGTTCCGGTCCAACCACCAGCTATCCGAGGTCTCCCCTGCCCCCGCCAGTTTTGATAAAAACAGTGAAAAACGGACTAGGTTATACAATTCCACGTGTCAACCGACATTGGTTGTCTTGCATAGCCTTAGGAAACAAAGATTGTTCCATTCGGCCGATGGAACACCTCCCTAAACTAACTTCCCTCCCATTTAACGCGAATCCGTGCAACAAAAGGATCTCCCGTGCGAAATAACAAAACTACAAATCCTTCGATTTCCGATGTGCGTTCAAATTGTGTGTGTTTGTTTATTGTTACGGTGCATTGGTGATGCAGGCTATGATACCAATATAAGGTGGAGCCATTCAAGTCACTTTTCAATAAAATTATCAAAGGCTTACATGCCAATTCGAACGTACACTGACATCAGAATGATATCTGAATAATGTCCTTTATCTATTGTGCATATCGCTCGTACTTTTCCGTACATGTATTGGCACGGACACGAGACGCACGATGCCCAAATGTACGTACATTTACATGACGGTGAATGTTCGAATGGGCCTGTTAGTCCCGATTATTTTACCATCATCTAGTCAAACCCTTAAAGATCAATCAAAACGATATTTATCAATATCATCAATTAAATAAAAATTGACTTTATTACATATTTATTCTAAACCGTTTTAAAATTTCGCATTAAGCCTAATATTCAGCTCGGACAAATCAAGCTTTAATCAAACAATGCATACTATGGTACAGTATTTACGTATGTACATTATACAAAAGCCTATTTACATATACCCAAAATTTCTAATAAAGTTGGGCAGCGTACGTATTTGCAATATTCTTAATAATTACTTGTTCCGATTTGTTTGCGAGGAGGGTGGGGTGAAGTGAATCCGGGGCGAATGAAGTCAATAAATAATAATACTAAATGCCCATCGGGTGACCGGGAGTGCTCCCGTTACGGATGTTGCATTGCGTTTGGGTGAAATCAATTTTTATTTTATTTGTCAATAAGTTAGTATAAATGTACAAAGGAATACTTAATGTTAAAATTGATAATATAAACATTTATATTCAGTATCGAAACCTCCATGTCATAGCTTTTCTTTTAATTTCGCTAAATCATTAGGTACCTAGCAAATAAAATAATGAAAAAACGGGGTTGACTTATTCACACCAACAGTGGTGGTAGTCGCTATAATTGTTCCAAATTTTAGGTTTTCTACGTCAAACGGTCCCTAACAAAAACGCATTCAACCGATTTGCAAGACCGGTTTTGAACGGAGGACTGAAAATGCGACCGAGTTGATGTCACCATATACTTAGGGCATACTGAAAATTCCTGGACTGGCGACTTAGAAAAAATTAGTCTTCTCATACATCATACTGAAAATTCCTGGACTGGCGACTTAGAAAAAATAAGTCTTCTTATACATCAGAATCCAGAAAATTTCAGTATGGCCCACGTACTACGTGAACTACGTCTCTATATAGAATTAACGGCACATCAATAACATTAATTGCTAACCTCGGTATGCCGGTATTTTAATTAAATTGTTCTATGATGCAAAGGGTCACGTTATTGGTATAATCTTCGCATCAGCTCCAAATAGGTAACCCACGCGTGGCGCAAACTCCCGCTACCTTGGCCAAAACACACTGAAGCTCGCGCGCAAACAAGTCAGCCCAAAATACGGGTTTGGTCTCCTTCAGATATATCGAAGCGGCCAAGGTGCTCAAAATTATCTGTACATACACTTGACGTCTTTATAGTAAAAGCATTGATCAGATATTTTGTACAATCCTTGGCTGCTCCGATATCTCTGAATGATTTACCTGTGTTACGTAGGTACTTACCTAGAC